>NC_090444.1:957532648-960282648 GCF_031143425.1 Pleurodeles waltl
TTGTGACATTGTCAAAGAATATTAATAATTAACATGACAATGATATAATTTGTTTAGCAACCCCTTTGGTCCTGAGGACACCATATTGACACCTCAGCACTGCAAAGGTATGCCCTCTGCATTAAAAAAGATAATGCTTTTGTCCCTCAGGCGCTAGGCTGAGCCAATCAAGTAGTGCTGCGTTTTGATTGGGAGAAGGGTAAGAACACAGAGTAGTGAATCACATGTAACCCCAAATTCAGAGGTGTGAAAATACTCATTACTCTTAAATTCAGTCTCTTGTGCACATTTAAATAAAACATAGGTTTCTCCTTCATATCCATTTTTGAATCCATAGTCTTTGCTATATGAATTTGGTGTGGTCAGTACTCTATGAAAAATCATTACAAGCTGCAGTTGAGTTGTTGGCTCCAGCTATAGTCTGTTTTGAACAATCAATGAACATTAAATATCCCTGCACCTAAAGGGCCTGAGAGATGTAACAATATGTTACTTTTATAAACTGACCATCTGGCAAAAATTACAGGTGACAACAGCATGATCAATTGCCATTTTTCTATTTAGTATCATTATTTTTTTATTTCAACAACTAGTTCCTTTTGAAAATCCCTAAGCAATCTAAATAAATGACACTTGCTAAATTTGGAATTATGTCTGGCTTTCAGAAATGTATAGTTTACTGGGATCACCCACAAGTTTCACACCTGTTTTCACCACAAACTGCAAATAGGTTAAAACTGCAAACATAGGAACTAAGACTTCCAGCTAGAAAAATGCGACAACTGTGATAAATTGGTTTTCTCTTACAACTCCTGAAAGCTGGGAAGATGATGATCTTAGCACTGCAAACCTTCTGTTGATGCAAGTTTTAGGAAAAAAACATATCCTTTCTCTAACAGCACATTTTCTATTTTTTCCAACAAAAAATATCATTTTCTACATTATACCTAATTTCTATGTTTCCTCCTGGGCAATCAACATACCCTGGGTACCTTTAGAATCCCCAAGACATGGACAACAGGACACCTATGTGGCCTGAATACCATTTATGGAAAAATGGTTCTGAAGACAGAAGCACAGAGTGCACTTAATATCAAAAATGGGCTCACCACTGGTGGTGAAATAGTTTCATGATACTGATGATACTGCACATCATATTTAGAATACAGTTCTAGTACAATTCACACAGACCAAGCCATTTCATGTTCATGTTCATTCATCATATAAACATGTTACCCTATTGGAGTGAGGTGGCTTCCTCCCTCCAGATTATTATGAACTGTTCCTCTCCTAGACTAAGGTGTGATAGACTAATGCACTCTGGGTGTTGTAATCTTGTTCTTCTTCAATTGAACTACTTTAACTAACCCACTTAAAATTAGTAATTTATAGGTTGGAAATTCAGGACAGGAGGAAGTGACTGTCTTAGCATCGAGTGAGGTGGTCACTCTAAAGGGTCTTTGTGCAAGTTGGTAGGTAGATATTGATAATAAAGGTGTTCTAGGGAAGATAACTGCAAACCATTTTTATGTTCAGGGCAGTAAATATTTTGGGAACCAAGCTTCTACTATGTTCCTGAGGCTTTAAATATTACACACAGTAGTTCACACAGGAAGAATCTACATTGCAACTTTTTAGTTTCAACACAGAGTCCAGTTGCAAGCAGCAAGATGCCCATTTTACCCGAAGAAGGCATTTCATTGGATAGATGGGTAATCCTATTCAATGAGTGTGACTCTAGTTCTGAAGAGGAGCTATCTGTTACTTGAGGCTGATGCATAGTAAATACTTTCCATAGGGATTTAAGAGAAGCTCAACATTTCAACAAGGGATACTTTGTTCTGCCTTAGCTTGGTTTTTATGTTTGCATGGATCTTAATAGCTCTGTTTCTGATCTAGCTTCTGTTTCTAGTTTACAAAGGCTGTTTTTACACTTCTTCTTTTTAGTTATTTCATGGAAGTTTGCCTAAGAGCTAAAAGACAAGTATTTAACACTGGAGAGGGCCTTTAATAGCTGGTATAACTCAGCTATAGTGGGCTATAAAAGTATCAGAACATTCTGCCTCATCAGGGCAGAATATTCTAATTAGTAAAACAAAGGCCCTGCAGAGCCTGAGGGAGTAGAAATCCCCTCAGCCTTCGTGAGGCCTTTCTTCACAGTTGTTGCTGTGAATGATGAACATTGGAATGTTGATGCTCCGGGCTTTTACCAGCCATTAGAAGCCCGGAGCTATTCTGTTGTCTTCAATGGAGCGCTCAATTTTCCGATGTTTAATCTGATTTAAAGTATTAACCTATATTTATGTTTTTTAGATTTCATTGGATTGTTATAAATTTGTATATGATATGTTTTTCTTGTGTATATTTATTTTAACTAATAAGTTGTATTTATGTTCTTTTATGGAGTATTTCCTCTAAATAAACTACCATTGAGCGAGCAGGTGATAGTTATAATTACTGGATAACAACTGTGGCTAATTCTATCTCCCCGTAAGGGAAAATATATTAAAATGTGCTATATCTTTGCACCTTTGGTAATCGGAGGAGTTGCCTGATATAAAACAGAGTAGTAAATATCTTAAAAGGGCTAGGTGTCATGACTACAGCAAAAACGCAAGATCAGAGGTGTAAAACAATGTAAAAAAGATTTCATAGACACAAAAGGAATATTATCCCCCAGAATAGAGGCAGCAAAACAATCTTCCATGGAGGCTTTTCTTTTGTGAAAAATGTATGCCATCCCCCTCATCGGACCAAAACTTTATCTGCCTTACAGTCTCTTTGCAATTAACTCATTATTTTTTTAAGAAAAGATCAAATATTTTCTCAAATTTTTCAAATTTCACCAAATAGACTTACAGCCACACCTGATCAATCAGAATTTTGTAATAATGCTTACCTTCTCATTTAATTCTTAACGGTCTCCACTGAAAGGATTTAAAAATCTTACTCCAAACTAAAGATGAATCATCACTAGACCCTTTCCCTCCTCATATAAGTCATCTGGTGTCTAAACAAGTGGTAGTGGGTCTCGCCAAAATATTTAATTTATCTCTCTGTTCAGCAGAGAATCCATCAAGTTGGAAGCACATTTTTCTGATTCCACTTTTCAAAAAGGCAACAGAATCTGCTACAGTGTTGAGTAATTTGCATCCTATTTGATGGTTGCCCCGTACCTAAAACGTACTAGAAAAAGAAGTCAAGAAGCAGCTATTCCAGTTTAATGAATCTATTCACTACTTAATCTTTTCCAATCAGGATTTAGACCACTGCATAACACAGCTGGTTCCACTGACAGTTTCTGAAATATTACTTGCTACTTAAGCCTTAGCCTGAGCCTTAATCTGTAATAAAACCACATGGGCTTTATTTCAGACTGGAGTTTTCCTTGCGTAGCCACATTGGTCATACTTTCAATATAAATTGATTTGCTGTAAAAGGTTGATGCCTATGGCTCCACACACTTATGTTGGGTGAAAAGATTTATCAACCTTGACCAAAGCATAGTCCTGAGAAGGAATATGCTCCAGCAAATCCGGTAGCAGAGGACAGGCTTCTCCCAGTCCAAATTCTGTCCCATGGTTCGCTCTGAAGATTGATGAAGTTGCAAGACTGTTCCTTCGCAGAGGGATGTGTGAGCATTAATAAGGTTTGCGTTTGTGTTGCTTTTGGCCTAAGATGGCAGTAAAGGTTGATTTTGTGAAGTGTTTTGATAAATTCTGCACTTGTGTGGTTGTGGAGCTTATTGCTAAAAATCTGAATTTGTTGTTGTTCCTGACAGGTCCATCAAAGCCTAAGATCTCGGGATAACACACGTGTAGAAGACACTTGGTTAATTTCCAACACTTCATTGACACTGCCAATAGTATTCTTTGAGTAATGTGGGTTGATTGATATTAAGTGAATCCTGAGTGCACATGGAGGTCTGTATCAACCGGAGTGAGACTGTCTGGTCTCCTTCGTTGTTTAATTGTGAAAGCCGTAGTCAGAAAGCGTACCTCCGTACTGCTTTGAAGTGTTTGGTTACCTGTTTTTTTTTGCTCACAATATTTTTCATTAGGTTTGTGTGAAAGCGATTGTGTGAGAGACAATTGCAAAGCAGGTGAGTTGCTGAAAGGAGTACAATTTACGTCATCATGTGCTAGTATAGGTTGGTTTGTGTGAAGCTACGTTGTATTGGTGGACAGTGTCACATTACTATTGGTTGAAAACATCTAAGAGAGAGTTGTGGGAACAGAATTACTTCCAGATTTGAATGAAGGGTAAATTGTGAATTATTGAAATTGATTGAAAATGAACTTCTTTTAAGAATTACAAAGTGCATTTAGAGGATATTAATTTATTCCAGTAAGAAAGAGAATAGAAACCTCACCCTGAGGAACTCCAGGTTAATATGTTATGTCCAAAAAAGATCTTTATGCCTGTTTTTGGCTTAAACAGTGGAACACGATTACTGAGCAAGAAGGTGCATTAGCATTTCTCCGTTATTTATTTAACTTTTAATATAAGAATTCTTGAGAATCTGAGGCGTGTACTTTATGAGATGAAACTGCCTCCAAAACCTCCACAATTTGAAGCACTTAATACTCGTGAACACATAGCTTGGCAGAAGCTGAAAGACAACTATAAGAATAGAATGCAGAGACCATTAAGGACATTTGCGGAGGCAAGATGGGATGATCAGCAGAAACTTGGAGAGCAGAGATTTTCAAGGGAAGTAGATTGAATCCTGCCATTACTAGTGAAGAAGAAGAAAGTATTAAACCAAAGAGTAAGAAAAAGACAGAGGAAACAAAAAAGTCAACAGATACAGAGAAAAAGGGTCTAATATACAAGAGTGAATCGGATGATCAATTTATGAATCAGATATTGCTAAATCGTCCACTTCCATACCATTCTGTAGAGGTAGGAGCAACAAGTGAAGCTGCACCAGCTGTAACCTCTAATGTGCCTACTGCTCCAGTTGCAGAGTCCCCGAATCACATTGTGCCAGATACACCTGCAAATTCAGCAGGACAAACTCCTAGTGTGAATCAACCAGTTTTTGAGGGTGAGGTAGAGGGAGTAGCCCTTTATTAGTTTTGACTCAAATGTATGGAAATGCCAACAGATCTGTGGCATATTTTTCCCTCACAATTGATCCTGTGGCTTGGGCATTGCCTGGCTGACCTAAAGCAGTTGCTTTTGTAATAGCCAGCATAGAACTGTGCAAGAGCATTGTTATGGGCATCTTTTGAATGTTTTTGTGCCCCATTTGGTGGAAATGTTGACAACCCAAACCAAAACCAAACACATGGGTAGCTCACACATGACTGAACTCCAGACCCTCAAATGCAACTGCAGAAAGCTGGAAAGACACTAGCACACCAACAAAACACCCAGCAACCTTAACCACTTCAAGTCTTCCCTCAGCAACTACCACCACCAACTCAAGGAATCCAGAAAAGTCACTCTGGCAACCTGCATCGAAACAAGCGCCAAACACACCAAAGAACTCTTCAGAGTTGTAAAAGAATTCTCCTGCCCTTCTACCATTGATACCATCCACCACTCCCAGTCGCTCTGCAACAAGCTGTCAGACTGTTTCCACCTCAAAATACTTGACATCTACAGCAACTTTGACCGCAGCCTGCAAACTTTGTCCCACCTTTCACCCCAACTCACCCAACCTCTCCTCACTGGATCACCAAATGGAAACAGATCTCCACCGAAGACACAGTCTTCATCATGCCCTCCACCTACTTCGGATCCCCCTCTAACCCCTGTCCCCACCATTTCTTCAACCTAGGAAAAGAACTGATCGGAGAATCCCTCAAAGAAAACCTCAACACCTCCATCTCCACAGCTACCATTTCCAACTCCTGGAAACACACAGAAGTGAAACCACCCCTGAAGATACCCACTGCCAAGCCCAGCGAGCTCAAGAACGATCATCCCATCTCACTCCTCCCATTCGCTGGCAAAATACTGGAAAAGGTTATCAACCGCCAACTCTAAAAATACCTTGAACTCAAAAACCTACTGGACCCATTCCAATCTGGCTTCCACCCAAACCATAGCACAGAGACTGCCCTCATCTCAGCCACCGACGACCTCAGATGCCTCCTCGACCTCAGTGGATCAGCAACCTCATTCTTCTTCTCTAGCCGCACTCAGAGAATCCTTCTCCATCCCTATGCCTCTGACCCGAAGGACATCATCTGCTGTCTTCCTCAGGGCTCCTCAGGGCTACTCCCTCAACCTCACCCTCTAAAATACCTACCTCTCACTGAAGTAGTACACTCCTACAGACTCCACATTGTCTCATACGTTCTCTCCCTCTTCGACAGTGCAACCAGAGCCAATTTTCAAAACAGCATGACTGACATAGCTGATTGGATCTGGGTTTGTGGAGCAAGTAAATGGAACTCTGAGGTCAGACTGGCAAATGTATGTGCATCTTCCACAATGAAATGGCCAGATGCATTGCCTCTTGTTTTGATGAGTTTGCGAAGTACTCTATACAGAAAGACTGGTTTGACCCCTCATGAAATCATCATGGGGAGAGCCATGAGATTGACCCTTCTGTGTCTCATCAGTCTGGAGAAATTCCTACACAACTGCAGCAGCAGCTCTGCCATAACTTGTGTCCAAGCGACAGGGTCATAGTTAAGAAGCACATGAGAAAATCCTGCCTGGAACCTCATTGGAAGGGGCCCCTCCATCTAGTGTTGATCACTACAACAGCTGTGAAGTGTACTGGCCTCCCTAACTAGGTACATGCGAGCCACACTCGCAAAGTTCCAGGTCCCCTAAATTATACAGCACCTCTCCCTGAAAGGTCAGTTACAGTTATTCAAACTGTTGGGAATGGATGAGTGACTGATACAGCACAACTGCGGTCTGAGGGGGTTCTGAGTGAGTCAACCGCAGTGGTTGGTACAGAAGGAAAGAGACAGAGGGGGTCATTCTGACCCCGGCGGTCATGGACCGCCGGGGCCAGGGTTGGCGGGAGCACCGCCAACAGGCTGGCGGTGCCCCGCAGGGCATTCTGACCGCGGCGGTTTGGCCGCGGTCAGATGCGGAAAACCGGCGGTCTCCTGCCGGTTTTCCGCTGCCCATTAGAATCCAAGCTGCGCCGCCATGGGGATTCTGACAGCCCATACCGCCATCCTGTTCCTGGCGGTTCTCCCGCCAGGAACAGGATGGCGGTATGGGTTGTCGTGGGGCCCCTGGGGGCCCCTGCAGTGCCCATGCCAATGGCATGGGCACTGCAGGGGCCCCCGTAAGAGGGCCCCACTTTGTATTTCAGTGTCTGCTTTGCAGACACTGAAATACGCGACGGGTGCCACTGCACCCGTCGCACCTTCCCACTCCGCCGGCTCAATTCTGAGCCGGCGTCCTCGTGGGAAGGGTCTTTTGCACTGGGCTGGCGGGCGGCCTTTTGGCGGTCGCCCGCCAGCCCAGTGCAGAAGCCAAAATACCCTCAGCGGTCTTTCGACCGCGGAGCGGTATTTTGGAGGGGGGAACTCTGGCGGGTGGCCTCCGCCACCCGCCAGGGTGAGAATCACCCCCAGAATCAGTTGACTCCTGGAAGCTCAAATGCTGATGAAGGACAAGATGCTTTAACAAGAAAGGTTGTATCTGGAGACAATTTGTCACAAGAGCAAACTGTGCCAGCTGTATCAGTGCCCCCAACAATTGATGAAGAAACTGAGGATTCAGGTCAAAGTGATAGTGATGCTGAGGGTCGAGTAATTCGGAGATCAAAGAAAAGGAGAGTACCTAGTTGAAAGTACCCAGCTAATGGTTGGGCATACTTTGCAGCAAATGAATAGGAGAAGGAATTTGCAACCTTTTGCTTTAACAGTACGAATCCAGTTCAACATCCTTGAGTATATGATTGTGGTGGAGATGAACTTTGAAATCTCATTACCGCTTGATGAACTAAGACATTATATCCTTGAAGTGATTATTAGTGACTACGAGTTGTTCTTGTATGAGTTGAGACATTTGAACCTTTATTAGACGATTTTTGAACATTTGCTACAGAAATGTGATGAATTTTCTAGAAGATCAAGAAGACTTTTGCAACTAAACGCTTAAAAAAAGAAGCAAAATGTTTTGTGTTGTTTTAGTTTTTTCTTGATATTTGCTCAAAAATAAAAAAGGACTGAAGGAGACAATTGATATTCTACAGCCCCATTTGCATTTGATATTTTTGATTTTTGACTTAGATTTTTTGGTTTTTGGTCTGAAGTTAGATAACTCATGGAGTCTAGAAGAAACAAAAAGAGTAATCTAAGGTACATGTGTGTAGGAGTATTAGTTGTAACAGTTATTATTGTTGTCTTTTATGGATTGGATTAATTTTACCCATGCCTTTGAAACCAGAAAAAGTTAGACCCACTAATGCCCCAAGTTCTGCCAGTTCCATAGAATGTAAGAAAACCTTATACAATGAAAAAGATTTACATACGGATGGACCCAGAGGTGATTTGTCCACAAATGTGTATTACAAGTTACTATACGAATATGTAGATACCATGGAGGCTAGCAATTGTTACGCATGCACCCAGTTGCCTTCATCAGTAAATAGGGGAATCACTTATCATAGTATTTCAGCATTTCAATGATTCTGTCTGAGATGAGAAGTCAAACACCCCGGTCAAAAGAGGAGCTAGTGCTTTAGAGATAGAAGGAAATATTTTTGATGCCATAATTCCAAAAGTGGGTGTGATCCTGAATGATCCTGAAAGATCACAAGATAAGGAAGTTGTCAATGATTGTAGATACATTATCTACAGATACAGCAGTTGCCATCTTGTTAGTTGATACAAAAATGGTTGTCATAAGATCAATGGTTTTGTAAAATCGTCTTGTGTTAGACATCCTTCTTGCAAAGTGGGCAAAGTTTGCAAAATGTTACAGGGTCAACAGTGCCGCACCTATATACCTGACAACAGTAAAGAGCTGAGGAAGTATATTTCGAATATGACAGACCTGAAAAAGGACCTAAAGGAGTTAGAAGTGACAGATGCTTGGGAGGCAATAGGTTGTTGTTTTTCAGCAGTTGGTAAGTGGTTTGGGAGCCTATGAAGAGGGCTTGTTGGAAGTATACTGGGAGCTATATTGATAATACCCTTGAGTAACGTAGGTGCATTTGGGCTATGCTAATTTTACAAGAAGCTGATAAAAGTGAGAGCAAATAGAGGGGAGAGGGAAACGTTGAGATGGAGACTAGACAATACATATAATACAGTGACATTAAGCAGTCGTAGGTGTCCAGAAGATCTTATCTGGAATGACCTCTGAAAATTTCAGCTGTCTCATTAAAAGTGAGAGATTTGAGTCTGATGTAATGGCTTTGAATCACCATCAGAGGGGGGACTAATGTAGCAGAAATGTTAGTACTGCCCCTGAAATCACATTAAGCATCTATATGTGACAATTTATGCATATTGTAAATCAAGGGTAGTAAATTTGTTGTGAAGTGGTAATCTGAAAGTCATACTAACGTGAATTCATTGTCGGTCACTCGACAAACGTGTTGTGGTATAGCCTTTAAACTTCATGTATAACAACTTAATTCAATTATATGGTATATTCTAGGATCCTAATTAATAGTTTGTACTAAATGATAATAATGTTTGGAAGAGAAATGTTTTAAATGTTACATACAAAAGTTGAAGAATGTAGTTCTGCACTATATTCAATATAATGTATTAACAAAGTTATTGTGTTTTAAATTGACACTGACAAACCCTATTAATGTTGGTTTTATAATTTTGAATATTAAATGTACTGTATTTGCATAAATTAATGTGCCATTTTAATTCACTGTGCCAGCCTGTAAGGCCCTGTTTCCTGGCTGGGTGGGAAATGTTGAGTCATTCTTCTTAACGTGAACTTTTCTTTCAGACTTTGTTCTTATGAGAATGTTAGCTTGGTACTAGATGTTCTATTGTTTTACACGTAGTGAGCCTGAGAAACTAACCTTGAGCTCGGTACATTCAGCAACTGTGGAATGGACTATGTATAGAAATGCTTCAACCCAAATTGATGAGCTAAGATGGATGCTTTCTACACGTCGGTGGTGGGAATCTTCCCCAATATTGCAGTTCTATGTTGCATCACTGCCTATGATTTGACAGTTAGATTTTACACGTCATGTGGAATGATGGATGGATGAATCATCTTGCATTATTAACTTTCATATACCATTCTCCAGTTGAACTTTAGGCATTATTCCCCATTTTTCTCTTCCTGCAAGACCCCTTGAATTCTGAGAGGTACAGTCCTAAGTGAGGCGCCATCGGCCACACCAAGATAGGGACTTTTTCTAACTACTTTTGTGAGATTGTACTAACTGAGATTAATGTTTGGTTGATCTTTTGCGCACAGGAGTAGACTGTGCTCGTCAGGGTGATTTGCCGCTGGTTGAGAATTTACTTTGTGTGTTTGTTAGTGTCTAGAGGGTACTATTCCCCAAATTTCTAGAGTGACTGCTGATTTTGTTTTCTTTAGTGGAACAGACAAAAGTTGTCTTTTTATTTGTGATTTTGATGTTTTGCTTATGCAAAGCTGATTGGTGTGGAGTGAAAGCTGCTTTAAGGTGCTGCAAGTTATGTCATCTGGTGCTGTGCTGGAATTGGTTGTGTCGCATGTGTGCCTCACTGGGATTGGTCATTTTGTCATTGGATGCCACCCTGCAAGTGGTCAGGTAGGATTAGATGATTGTGTCATTGAGTATTGAATTATGATTTATTGGGAACTGCAGGTTATTTCAGTTTTGAGTTTACACATTTGCTGTTGTATTGCCTAAAGAGCAAAAGATTCAGGTGGCCATTATGACATTGGCTGTGACTGTTAAAGTGGCGGTAATACTGCCAACAGGCTGGCGGTAATTACCTACAAATTATGACCATGGCGGTGATAACTCCCAATGTACCACACCATCCGCCAGGGCGTTAACACCACGCACCATGGCAGTAGCCATCAACAGCCAGGCAGAAGCCAAGGCACTGCCCACCACATAATGACACTGCACACCACCACGATTTCTGGGTCAGTACCAATGCCATCTAAAGCCTGGCGGAAACACATCACAGAAGACCAAAGATTCACCAACAGAGACACAGAGAAGCTCAACACCGCCATGGAACTGGAACTTCAAGTCTTCCCAATGCTCTTCTATGCCATGCTCCACCTGGAACACCAACGCCGACGAAGACGGTGAGTACAGCCGCCTAGCACACAAGGGAGGGAGGGAGGGAGGAAAAGGAGACACACACCATTCACACAGGCACACCATACACACAACCAGCTGCACATGTAAACCAATGGCACAGGACACACAGCATAATAATACAAGGACTAGAGGTCGAAGTACTGAAAATGTAATTGCAAGGCAAAAGCCACCATATTAACCAATTTTAGAACAGATAGACATAACCAATTGTCCAGAAAGGGCCAATGCTCAGTGCAAGGTCACAGTATCTGAGGTGGGGAATGTGCCCACTGATCCTGGAGGGGGCTTCTTGCCCATTTCCCAATTCTTGGGAGTGCAAGGTCACAGTCTCTGAGGTGGGGAACTTGCCCACTGATCTAGGAGGGGGCTCCATGCCCATTTCCCAATGCTGAGGAGTGCAAGGTCCCAGTCACTGAGGTGGGGAACTTGCCCACTGATCCTGGAGGATGCTCCTTGTACAACATTCCCTGGAGGGTGGCCTACATGCCCTCTGCTGGAGGTGAGGGCTGCTGGTCTCAGCTGGAGGTGAGGGCTGTATTGTCTTTGCTGGGGGAGGTGTCACCTGGGTAGCCTCTCCTGGAGTTGAGGGCTGCTGTGTCCAGGTGGAGGTGATGGCTTCCTGCCTGTCATTGGTGGTTGAGTGGAAACCTTTTCTTGCATTGGTGGTGAAGTAGGAACCTTTTCTTGCATTGGTGGTTGAGTGGGAACCTTTTCTTGCATTGGTGGTTGAGTGGGAACCTTCTCTTGCATTGGTGGTTTAGTGGGAACCTTACCCCTCCTGGCTGGTGGAGTGGGATCCTTCCCTTTCCTGAATGGTGGAGTGGGATCCTTCCCTTTCCTGGTTGATGGAGTGGGATCCTTCACTGTCTTGCCTCCACGTCTAGGAGGTGCCACCACTGTCCCCGTGGACTGTTTGGCTGAGGTGCTGGGCTGGGTCATTGGGACCCTGCTCATACGGGCAGGATGTGATAGATCTTAGGAAGTCAATAGCCTCCTACTCAAGGCAGCAGGGCTCACTGGGGTAGGGCCTGAAGTGCCTGGGGCAAAGGAGATGCCCACCCTTCTGGGTGAGTGGGCATGGGCAACTCGCTGAGGGGCTACTGGGAGGACGTTGCTAGTACAGGGGTGGCGGCTGTACCTGCAGCTGGGGTGGTCACAGAGGTGTCCGCCACCACCAGGAGCTTCCATCGGAGGAGGTATCAGAGTCAGTGTTGTCACCTCCTTTCTCTGTCGTGGTGCTCCCCTCGCCCTCCGTCCCACTGGTTCCCTCGGTGTGGGTGGACTCTGCCTCCTGCTCCTGTGGGATGCAGCTCCTTCTGTCGCTGGTGCCCCTGCTCATCCGTCAGATGATGCTAATGCACACATGAACAGGGTGACAGAAGGAGAAAGGGGGGGGTGAAAGGGAGCGCTGGGTCAATTACAGTACCAACACCACAGTTGGCATACACAGTACCGTCAAACACAGGGATCAGGAATGAGCACTATGCATTGCACTGGCATTCGTTTGGCTAGATGCCACAGCAAGATGAGGGCCAACCACTACTATCTGCACCCCTCCTGGGACCCACAAAACCCTGACTGACATAGAATGCAACCGAGCTAGGTTACCTGCATTTGCTATGCACCCATTACCCTTGAGCTGGATCACGCTGCAAACTCTGACCTAGCATTAAGGGGCACCCACTAACTCACACCCACCAACCGGATCCGATGCCACCTACCAATTATTGTAGTAACACCCACTGTACCCCATTGTGGCTGCTGTGATGCCCTCAAGTGCCCATGCAGCTCTGGGTAGGCCACCGCCAGTATGCAGGCCATCAGGGGGGGTCAGGTTCCGATGGGCACTCCTTCCTCGTAGGGAGGCCGTCCCCAGCTGGGCCACCGTGGTCTTCCGTGCCTAGCATCTCAGGTTCTTCCACTGTTTCCTGCAGTGGGTGCTCCATCTGCTGTAGACCCCCAGGGTCCGCATGTCCTTGCGATGGCACGCCACAATCCCTTCTTTTGATGGACTTTAACCTGCAGAGGGAATGCAGACAGGAGGACACCATTACACATACAATCCAGCCTGTCACACATATGGCCTACAAATCCCGTTTTCAACTCCATTGGCACACACATCGCCCGGCGCCCACCATGTACCCTACCAACAGATATCCCCAACCAAATAACACGATGCCTGCACACACATCTCCATACAACCTTCCCACATGCATCGTGCCCAAGGAGTACTCACCTGTTGGTCTGGAGGCCCATACAGCTGTCATACCTGGGTAGAACCCCATCCGCCAAGCGCTCCAAGCACCCTCCGAAGTGAAGGCAGGGGCCTTTTCCCTGGTCACACAGGCCATGCTAGGTTCCCGACACAGGTCACAGCAGCACACGCAGTGTAGGTGTTCTCCCGTGGAAAGTCAGGAATCAAGTGAGGTTATAGACAGAAAATGTTGGTCACGTCCGCGGCGGTGTGCACCGTCACTGTTGCCGCTGATCCCCATTGGCTACTGTACTCCATAGAGCCCTATATTAGCCAATGAGGAATTGCACGGTGGTGCAAGACCGCCTTCCGCCACGATGCCCAATGTTGGCGAAGTTACCTCACTTCCACCTGTCCCTAGATACAGGACAGACGGTCGCCATTTCATGGTGGTGGACTACATACAGATCTTCCATAACTGCGGCATTGCCGAAAATTGCACATACATTGCCATTCCCACTGTCCCATCACATTAATATTGTATGCACACTGAAGTGGTAGTTCCATTGTTCAAATTTTGACGGTCTACTTACTCTTGTGTCCCTTAAATACCTACCACTGCCGATGAATAGGAGGAGGAGACAAACCCCTGTGTACAGACCTCTTGTGGACTTGGCTACACTGGAGGACAGGCACATTATACTCACCTATAGACTGGACAGGGCCACAATCACAGAGCTGTGTTCACATTTGGAGCCTGACCTGATATCAGCTATCCGTCATCCCACTGGGATCCCCCATCTTGTGCAGGTTTGATCAGTGCTCCATTTCCTGGCAACTGGTTCTTTCCAAGTGACAGTGGGCTTGGCAGCAGGAATGTCACAGCCAATGTTCTCTATTGTGGTGGCAAGGGTATTGTCTGCCTTGGTGAAACACATGTGCAACTACATTTCTTTCCCCCAGGTGGACGATTTGGCCAATGTGAAGGCCAGATTCTATACAATGGGCCATGTACCCAATATTATTGGGGCAACTGATGGGACACATATTGTGTTTGTCCCCCCCACCGCCAGAATGAACAGGTGTTCAGGAATCGCAAGGGTTTCCACTCACTGAATGTGCAAATGGTGTGCCTGGTGGACCAGTGCAACTCCCACGTCACTGACAAGTATCCTGGGTGGGTGCATGGCGCCTTCGTTCTGAGGAGACCCCACCCACTGTATGTCAGTGTATGCCTTCAAGTGTTATCTCTGTAGGATTGTGTAAGGCTAAATTTTGTCCCTCAATATTTGCAGGTGACTCTGGCTACCCAAACCTAGCGTGGCTCCTGCCCCCTGTGAGGAATGCCAGGACAGGGGCTGAGAACCGTTATAATGATGCACATGGGCGAACCAGGAGAATAATCGAGAGGACCTTTGGCCTCCTGAAGGCCAGGTTCAGATGCCTGCATCTGACAGGTGGATCCCTGTGCTATTCACCCGAGAAGGTCTGCCAGATAGTAGTGGCATGCTGCATGTTGCACAACCTGGGCCTCAGACGACATGTGCCTTTTCTGCAGGAGGAGGGGACTATAGATGGCCCTGTGGCAGCAGTGGACCCAGAGGACAGTGAGGATGAGGAGGCAGAGGATGAAGATGTGAATGTGGACAACAGAACATCAGTTATATGTCAATACTTCCAATGACACACAGGTGAGAGAGTGCAACTGACCATTACGCTGACTATTGATGTTTTCTGTGTGGCTGTAGCATGAAGGCATTCACGTCCTTTGCATCTCAACTTACTGTCACCTATGGCTTGCCCTTCTACAGATGTTGGTGATACGACAACAGTGTCCTGATGTGTTTACTGCAGACATCTACAGGTCATTATTTGTATGCTATCTCAGTGTTCAGATCATTTGCGCTGGATGTGACTGTTCCCATAAATGCACATTTTCAACACATAAAACGGTGTCACTCAAATTGTGTTCAAGGGTGTTTATTGTAGTGCAAATAATTGACTGAAAAGTTCAGTGGAATGGGATGATGGTAGAGGAAAGTCCAAGGTATTGTTCCAGTCTGTTTGTAGCACAGGTCCAGTGTCCAAGGAGCCTTAGGAAGGGGAGCAAAGGCAGTTCAAAGTGGACAAGGTGACAGGGTGAGACACGAGGGGGAAAATCAGGAGAGTCTCATTTCCTGGCAGTGGTCTTGGTCTTGGCAAGTGTCTCTGGCTGCTGTCTGGGTCGCAGGGAATGTTTGCGGGGTGGGTCACCTTCTGCAGGGGGAGGGGTGCTGGTGGCCTGTAGGTCCTGGGCCCACTAGCTGCAGCTGAAGTGGAGGGCTGGTCAATAGACTGGCTAGTCGAAGGGTCCCGTTGGTGTGCTATCCATTCATTCATGATGTTGGCCATGTCTGCCAGCACCGCTGCTATGGAGATCATGGTGGTGTTGAGAGCCTGCAAGTCCTCTCTGATCTCCTGATGGTGTTCCTCCTGCAGCTGCTTTTTCTCCTGCATGTTGGTAAGGATCTGGCCCATTGTATCCTGGGATTGTTGGTAGGCCCCCTGGACATTGGTGAGTGCCTCCTGGAGAGTCGGTTCCCTGGGCCTGTCCTCCCCCGGTGCACAACGATCCTCCCAGTGTCCCTGTTTCCCTGTGCCTGTGTCCCCTGAACAGTGTGCCCACTGTCACTGACTTCTTGTCCCTGATTGTCTTGGGTGTGAGGTATGGACTGGGGTCTCTGTACAGGTGGGCACACTGCTGATTGACGTGTCCTGGGGACAGAAGTGTGGGGACGCTGGGTGTGTGCTGTGGTGTTGGATACTGATGGGGGAGGCTCTGTTGTTGACTGGGAGTGGGCTGGGGTGATCAACAGACCAGTAGGCCCTGATGGGCCAGGTAGTTCATCCAGATCCTGAGGTCCAAAGTTACTGTCATCACTGGGGGCATCTTCTGTTTGGGGACTGGTTAGTCGTGGCACCTCCTCTCCACTGAGATTGGCTGGGGTACCTGTGGGGAGGTAAGTGATGTATTATGCTTCATGTCTGTGACATATTGTACATCACTAGCTTCCCCTCTATTGTTGCTGTTGCCCTGCCACCTTTGTTTGTGTATGGTGAAGTATTGTGGGATTGTTAGTTCTCTATGCTGTGCATGCGTTTGTGATATGTGTCCATGCAGGGCTAGGAGGGCTGTCCATGCGTTGGTGTTGCATGCAGGGCTTGGCATTGGGGTTAGTCATATGTGTAGGTGCAGTGTGTGGGATGGAGTGGAGTGATGTGAGTGAGGGTGAGGGTGTGAGATGGCATGCAGGTATGGGGAGTGATAAGTAGTAAATGTTGTCTCACCAGTGTGCAGTCCTCCGGTAACTCCAGTGAGTTCCTCAGGATGCAGTAATGCCAAGACTTGCTCCTCTCATGCTGTGAGCTGTGGGGGAGGAGGTGGGGGTCCACCGCCAGTCCCCTATATGGCGAGCTGGTGCCATGCTGCCACGGAACATACCTTCCCCCATAGGTCGTTCCACCTCTTCCTGATGTCGTCTCTTATTCTTGGATGCTGTCCCACGGCGTTCACCCAGTCCACGATCTCCGCCATAGATCCATCTTCCTGGCAATACATATTTGCTGTATTTGTACTCCGAACAGCTGTGGCTCTACCCTGAATATTTCCTCTACCACGACCCCCAACTCCTGATCTGTGAAGAGGGGGTGCCTTTGTGGGGTCATGGGTGTTGTGTGGTGTGTGTAAGTGTGCGGGTGTTGGGTACTGTGGTTGGGAGTGCGAAGTGGGGTGAGTGAGTGATGTATGGGTCTATGTGTCTAGTTGTCGCAGTGGTCTTGGTGTCAGTCTGGTGGCAATTATTTGTATTTGTA
Source organism: Pleurodeles waltl (assembly GCF_031143425.1). NCBI lineage: Eukaryota > Metazoa > Chordata > Amphibia > Caudata > Salamandridae > Pleurodeles > Pleurodeles waltl. Next base: position 957,549,925 of record NC_090444.1, read on the forward strand.
AAGGGTTGTGGGTAATGTGGGTGTGTGTTTTATAGTGCTGTGGGTGAGTGGGTGTGGTGTGTGTATGAGTGTTTGGTGTGTGTATTCGGTATTGACCAATGTTGTGTAGTTTAGTATTTGGGTGGCCATTCTGAGCGCACCGGTGTGCACCGCCAGTGGTTTACCACCACTGAATGTCCGCCGTTGTGATTCGTGGGTCATGATGTGGTGGGCGTTGGTCTGTTGGCGTAACGGTCTTGGTGTTGGTACCGACACTTTAGCACTGGCCTTTGGGCTGGCGGATTTGTGTATGTGGCAGTATTCAGTCAGATTGGTGTGTGTGTCTCATAATATGGAGCACAGATATTCTCCACCGCGGTGGTATGGTGGCGGCCGTCACCGAGGCAGTAAGCGGGATGTTCCGCCAATGCCATGATGAGGGCCTCAATTATTTAATAATAGAGCTATTTTGAAAAATGATGGGAGAATTCCTGTCCGTAAGGGGAGGGGTCCATGCAGAGGACATCCAATAAGGTCAGGTGAAACAGTTGTGATTGGATCAAACAATAGAATAATGCTACGGCAAATGTAGAATGCTTGCAAGTTTCCTAACATGGCACATTCAATAAAAGAATAATCTAGAACTTAAGGCAAGTGTATGAAATATAGCCCCCGCTGAGAACAGCTCAATATGAGGCTTTGAATGCATGGGAGTGAGCAGCGCGTGCTAAAGAAAAGGAAAAATATAAAACTCAAGGGAGAAATAAGTTTGCAGCTTTATGGAGGTTAGGTGGGATGCAGAGCAGCATAACAGAAGAGAAAACGTGATTGATGGCTTTGGGATGTATCCCACTGAACCGGCCATCCACCTCTTCGACCGAGCTGCAGAACGCCCCCTCCACCCGCCCAGCGCCTTTAGACCCGAACGGATGATTAGCCGCGCCCTATAAGAACCCTGATTGATTGATTGATTTATTGACGATAGCGAAAAGAAGAAGAGAGAGAAATAAATCACAAGTGGTAGGTGGCAATGAGCAGAAAAGGGATGAAAGAGACAATCTCAGATGACTTTTTGGATGAATTGTTTTTAATTCCCGACCACTTTATATAAGGTTGTTCTCAGGTGCAGGGAACCAACATCTCCCAGTGGGAGTTGCAGGAAGAGGAACAAATATGGGTACTGGGGCAAGTGCACTTATTGATCATGCCTCCCCGAGTACAATCAGCGTATTTGCTTATCTCTAAACAAAGGTAACACAGAAAGAGGTTGATTGGCTAAAAATAATCAATACAACCCAAGAGTTTAAAGACTCTGTGCTGGCCTCTTTTGAGAACGTATGCAAGTTTTTAGGCAGCACTGAAAAATCTCAGTTTCTTGTCACAGTTTGTTCTTTGTTTACACCCAAAGATTAGGGCCATATGCAGCAGAATTTGATTTGTTTGCATTCAAAGTTGGATGTGATTTTAGGCTATGCGAAGTATTACAGTGATTATTTGGAAGTAAAGCAGATGAAGATTAAGTAGAAATACATGCTGGCACAGACTAAACCTCTGCAGAGAGGTTGTCAGAGCGGTCTATGTGTGGCAGATGCAGGGTCAAATCTGGTGCCTGGAGTTGGTGCAGGCATGTAAGAAGTTTGTTAGCAAGGCAGCAGTCAGATGTTGCAGGCAAGGAATTTTGTTCCACAAGGCAGAGGTTGAGGAATGGTGGCTGATCAGCATGCAGGGATGAACATAAGACTACAACTTGTCCTATTTGTTACAAGGTGGGCCACTGGAAACAAAAATGTAGACTGAATCCAAATCAAATGCAAAATGATGTTCAAATTCTAAACATGAATGTGATGTCAATGAAGAATATGCACATTTAAAGACTGTATAATGCCGGTATGCCCCATGCTCCAATATTGTAACAAAACATGAACAACTCAAGGTAAAATTCAAATCTCTAAACACAAAGGTACAGCAGAACCCTTTTATGGGGTCGAAAAATGTCCAACAGTTCCTAGTTTTTGATAATCACATTGAACTGGATTCTAATCAATCACAACGGTGTCTGAGAGGGGTTAGGATTGCTCACTTGATGCAGTTCTGGAGGAAGACTAGTGTGAGCCATTTGCTTGGTGGAGAGATGAATAACCATCACACATCATTCTTGCTTGATACTGAAGCTATACTGTTAAAATGGAATGGGTACCCTACCTACCACCCTATTGGAAACAAGTCCAAGTTGTAGGCATTTTCAACAAACACAGCACAAACCCAGATTTCTCTATAGTCCCTGTGAAAACAGACACTCTCAAAGAAGACCATTATGCCCATATTTATACTTTTTTTTGCGCAGCATTTGTGTTATTTTTTTACGCAAAAGAGGCACAAACTTAAAAATGACAATTATATTTTGTAAGTTTTTGCCACCTTTGTGTAAAAAATGACGCAAATGTGGCACGAAAAAGTATAAAAAGTATAAATATGGGCCTTAGTTTGTAATATGTGATCTGAGTCAGTCAGTCTATTGGGCAGGGATTTATGCTTCAGGTTGAATTGTGTGATCTATTGCACACAGATGTTGTTGAACTTCAGGCACGCAATGAAAAATCCAAGAGACAAACATGGGGTGATTCCCAGTCCTAGCAAGAAAAGACGTACCTTCCAATTTAAGGAATTCAGTGAAAGTGGAAGTCTGGGATTTTACAGGCAAATATATAAATGTTATAAAACATGTTGAACCCCTGAAAATAAACATAAAACCTAATTTGGAGTTTCCCCAAATGCCCCAATACAACCTCTCACCCGAGGCAGTGGCATGAATCACACCTATAATTTAACCCATGCTAGAGCAAGCATCCTAAAGGAAATATCAGGGCGTCCCTGAAACTCAACTGTGGTGGGTTTGCAGAAAACAAATAAAAAGTGGAGGATAGTTCAGGACCTAAGAAAGGTGAATGAAATTGTTGCCCTGTATTGTCCTGTGTACCGAATCCTGCGTGGTAGTTTTTGAGATCCCATGTGAGTATGAGTTTCTATTCCTCTACTAGAGAATACACAGTTTGTTTTTACTTTCAGATTATTTGATAAAATCTTGTCATTGTGCTGAGTCCCTCAGGGGTCTACAGAGAGCCCTTCAGTCTATCATCACATGCTGAAGAAAAATCTGGAAGGCTTGCTGTTGCCATGCAACTTGGTTCTGGTCCAGTAGATTGACAACCTACTGGTGGCATCAGCAACAGTAGAGGAATGCAAGCAGGACACCATAATCTTGCTGAACCATTTGGCAGAGAACTGACTCAAGGTGTCCCACACAGGATTACAGTAATGTCAGAAGGAGGCTCTGTATCTGGTACCTCACATTGAGAAAAGAGGTAGAAAAGTGTCCCAAAAGAGAATCTCCCCAATCTTAAGAAATAACCCATCCATGACACCTACAGAAGTCAGAATGTTCCTGTGAATGGTGGGCTACTGACATCATTGGATTTTCAACTTTCCCCCTGTGGCTAAGCCTCTACAGAGACTTACACACAATAACGTGTCCAATTCAATACCCTGGGACAACAAAATGCATTCCTAGAGCTGAGAGACAAACTATGTTGTGCTCCAACACTAGGAATGCCTGATCATGAGAAAGATTTTATTTATTCTCTATTGTTATGAAAGTGAATTGTGTACTTTGTCTGAGTTGTTCAAATGGCCGGTTGTCTATTTTTCTGTCACACTTGATCCAGGCTGCAATCCTCATCATCATTCAACAGTGCAAGGGCATTGTTACTGGCTACATGCTCATTGTAATGGTTCCACCCTTAGTCAAGAATTTGTTGAACCACTCTCAAACACAACATACGATAAACAGCAGGTTTACTATGTAGGAACAGGCGATGTTGGGTGCAGATAATGTTTCTTTAAAGGAGTGTAACACTTTGAAATCTGCTACTCTTTTGCCATTTCCAGTGAACGATGCACATGACGACAGGGATGATCATGACTGTCTAGATGTTACAGAATTTAGACATCCCTTTGGAAGAGTCTGCTTAATTTGCGGATGGCTCTTTCTTAGACGTGGAGTTCTAAAAGCAGTTTATGCTGTGTGCATCTTAGAAGGTGTTGTGGAACCCTCCTATTTGGCCAATGTATTGTCCAGAAAGGTGGCTGAACTGTTTGCTCTTACTAAAGCATGCTGTGTCTCCAATAGTTGAGATTCACCAGTTATACTTATAGCCGGTACAGGTTTGGCATGGCCCATGATTTCGGCCAGAGGGGTTTCATGACTTTCATGACTTCGTCTGGTTCCCCCGTATTGAATTATTTTTTATATTTATTATAGCACTGCAATTTCCTAAAGAAGAAGCTGTTGTAAAATGTGCACTACTCAAGAGTTTATACGATTTCATTATGGGCGGAAAACACTATAAGGATGAGTGCTGTACATTCAGTAGGGAAGACTCATGTGAATCTGAAAGTGTTGCAAGTACGGTGTTAAAAACCAGTGATAACCATCTACTTCTTATTTTAACTCAAAAAGGATTTGTTGTAAATGAATAGCATTTGTAAAGCCAATTGTCAAAAAGAAGCATTGCCAATACTAAAATATAACAAATAAGTACAAGCTATTGTGCAGAATATGTAGCCAAAAAATGTCTCCATTATCTCATATGCATTATTCCTATTGACACTAATTAAGAATGAATGAAATCAAAAATGCAGCAGGGTACTTAAAAACTAAGGGCCAGATTTCGGAAAAGTGGTGTTGCACCTACTACTACCAAAAATACCATAGAGACTATACTCCATTAGCAGGTAATTAATACACATATTATAAACACTATTATGCAGAAATAGGCAGAAAAACAGAAAACAGAACAATTAGTGAAAGTCACAATAGTTAGAAATGGGCCTAGGGGGAGCACAACCCATATACTAAGAAAGTGGAATGCGAAAGTCGTTATCCCACCTAGGCAAGTGTAGTGTGTAGAGGGGAGCAGGGAGTACTTAGAAAGCCCAAAGATAAGTACCACAACCCACCCCAGTGAACAGGAAAGCAGGAGTAAATCACAGTAACTTTCCCAGAACACACACAGAAACCAGAAGAAGAATTATGCAAAACCGAGAAGAGATTGCAAGACACCAACAGTGGATTCCCGGACAAGGAGACCTGTGGAAGAAGGGGACCATGTCCAAGAAGCACAGAAGAGTCCAGGAAGAACGGAGCCCCTGCTAGCCAAGATGAAGGTGCAAAAGCAGAACCACCAGTGGAGAAGAAAAGTTAAAACTGCACCCAAGAAGATGAAGGTTGACTCTACCCAAGAGGAGGAGGAGTCAGAGGGGGCTGTCCTCAACTCAGAGAGCCCGGAGAAGACCAGGCAGTGTGCATAGGAGTCCCAAAGCACGGGGACAAGAAAGTTGCAGAAGAGGCCCGTGCAGCACTACAAAAAAGGCTCCCACACCACTGGAGAACCACTCAGGAAGCTGTGCGTCACAGTTTAGAGTGCTGGGGCTGGACCTACAAGATGCATGAAGGACTTGGAGGAAGATGCCAACAAGCCTTGGTAGCTGCAAAAGACGTGGTGCATGGGGGTACTGTCTTTCGTGGGAGGCAAGATCTTACCTCCACCAAATTGGGACAGCTGGAAGGGAGGACCGTTGGGACCACTTTAGTCCACCACCTGTGTTGCAGGATCCACGCAGCTCAGCAGAAGAGGGGACACACGCAGCTGGTCGTCATCACAGTTGGTGCCTGCAGAAGCAGGGGAGTGACTCCTTCACCCAAAGGGAGAGTCCTTCTCTCTTCTGATGCAGGCTGAAGATGGACTGTCTTCAGAGGATGCATGACTGGGAAACAGTTGCAGTTGCTGGCAGCAGCCGGAATGTTGCAGAAGGGGTCTAGCTTCTTTGTTGCAGCTTGTAGAGTTCCAGGAGGGTCCAGATGCAGTTTCTTCAGTGAGAAGTTGAAGTGGAGGATGCAGAGGATTCCTGCTGGAGTCTTGCAATCCGAATCTGAAGAACCACCCAAAGGAGAGACCCTAAATAGCCCTTAAAGGGGGATTGGCCACCTAATCAGGTACGCACCTATCAAGGGAGGGCTCTGACGTCACCTGCTGGCACTGAGATGCTCACTCAGATGCTCTCAGAGTTCCCTGTCAACCTTGATGGCAAAACCCAGGGACCCTCTGGAGGAGCTCTGAGCACCATCCCTGAGGTGGTGATGGACAGGGGAGTGGTCACTCCCCTTTCCTTTGTCCAGTTTTGTGCCAGAGCAGGGACTGGTGTTCCTGAATTGGTGTAGACTGGTTTATGCAAGGAGGGCCCCAAATGTGCCCTTCAAAGCATTTCCAGTGGCTTGGGGAGGCTACCCCTCCCAAGCCTGTAACACCTATTTCCAAAGGGAGAGGGTGTGACACCCGTCTCCCAATGGAAATCCTATGTTCTGCCTTCCTGGGCTTGAGATTTTCAAGCAATAGGAGGGCGGAAACCTGTCTGTGAGGTGGCAACAGCTGGGGCTGCCTGGAAAACCTCAGAAGGCTGAAATGGCAATACTGGGGGTCCTATAAGGGCCCCCCAGAGTGCATGGAATCATACAACCAATGCTTGCAAAAGCTTTGGGGGTATGATTCCAACATGTTTGATACCAACCATGCCTATGTTCGGAGTTGCCTTTATGTAGTTGGACTTAGGTAGTGACCTATGTCCAGTGCACGCGTAAAATGATGTCCCTGCACTAATGAAGTCCAGGAAAATGGTCCTGGAGGTCGTGGGGGCACCTCTGCCAGTGCAGGGGTGCCCTCACACACAGGTACATTTCACCCTGCCCTCAGGGCTGGAGGGCCTGCTATAGGGGTGATTTATAAATGGGAAATCAAAAAAGGTTACACACGGTTCCACCTAATGCTGGCAGGGGCATCCATTTCTTACGTGTCGCTCTAGGAATAGCTATACACTCGGGGTAGAGAGACTAATACGGGTCAGGACAGCAAGGTGCATCAAATCGAAGGCGCGCGTTATTATTGGCAAAGAGCATTAAAATTATTAGATTCTACCTCTAGATATTTTTTTTTTTTTAAATTCCTATTTACCAATCCTTCACTTTATTCCTTTTCTCAACCGGCCAGAAACGAGTTTTCTAAAAAAGATCTCCGGCAAAGAGCCCCCCTGTGGGGCCCGTCAGGCATTGCAGTGCCGGCCTGACGAGGAGCTGGCCCTATGATGAAGCATGTCACCGGATGGTGAGTGAGGGCTTTTGCTTCGATAAAGTTCGCCTTTCAATGACTCGCTGAACTATTTCCTTGAAAGAAACCCTTTAGCATTAGGTGGAACCGTGTGTAACCTTTTTTGATTTCTTATCTATTGGGAACCTTACACACGGGACCAGGAGTTATTCTCCGAATATCCCATTTTTCTTGCCCCTCCTGTGTTGTTTTTTTTGGTGATTTATAAATGACCTGGTGCAGTGAAAATGGCAGTGAAAGGGTGCTTGCACCTTTACAGGCAGGCTGCAGTGGCAGTCCTGCAGAAGCCTTTGCATGGAGTCCCTATAGGTGGCAAAATATATGCTGCAGCCCAGAGGGATCCCCTGGAACCCTAATGCCCTGGGTACCTAGGTACCATATACTAGGGACTTAAAAGGGGGCACCAGTATGCCAATTGTGGGTGAAATACAGAGTTTTGGGAAAAAGAGCATAATCACTGGGGACTTGGTTAGCAGGATCCCAGTGAACACAGTCAAACACACTGACATCAGGCAGAAAAAGGGGGTAACCATGCCAAGAAAGAGGGTACTTTCCTACACCAAGTTAGTGGTATTTTTGGTGATTTTTTCCATTTATCCTAATTCCCAATTGACCCTATCAAATGCCTTCTCCGCATCCAGCAAGAGAAGCACCAGTGATTGATTTTGTCGTTCCACTGCCTTTATCAGGAGGACTGCTAGTCTGGTGTTGTCTCTAGCATGTCGCGCCTTTATGAAACCACTCTGTTGTCATGAAATAATCTTGGTCCAAAGCTCTTGTAATCTGGTCAGTAGGATTGTTTGTTACTATATAAACACCAGTATTCAATAAGGCAGCTGAACTATGCAAGGAGCCGAGCAAGGGATCCTTACCTGGTTTCTCAATAAGCATCAGTCTGGATTCTAACATTGACTATGTAACTGTGCCAGTGTGACAGATAAAGTTAAGGACTGTGGCCATCAGTGTCACCAAAGGGCCCGCTAAGGTCTTGTAAAAGGATTCCATGAAGCCACCTGGTCCTGGCGCTTTCTGAACTGGTATGCATTTTGTACATCCCCCTCAGATATTGTTTCCTACTGCTCCTGACAATCATCCCCTTGTAAGGGGCATTCAAAACCCTCTAGATACTCATTCTGGATATCTGAGTTAAGGCCCTGTTCCAAAAACAGGGAGTGCTAGTATTTCGTTAAAACGGAACGTATATCCATGATTACTGTTCGAACAGCCACGTCTTGAGGTTTTTTCTGAAGAGAAGGAGTTTCTGAGTCTTGCGGAGGTTGGTGGGGAGGGAGTTCCAGGCCTTGGGGGTGAGGTAGGAGCAGGATCTGCCTCCGGTGGTGGCGCGTTGGATGCGGGGGACTGTGGCGAGTGCGAGGTAGGGGGAGCGGAGGTGGCGAGTGGGAGTGTGGAAGTTCACTCTTTCGTTGAGGTTGAACTGACAATATTTTGGGCTCTATGTCAGAGAAGTAGCAGGCCTATAAAAAGTCATGCAACATTAAGAAGTAGTCTATCTGTGTATACGTCATGTGAATGTGGGAGAAGAATGTAAATTCATGTTTGTCCGGGTAGTGGTGTCACCACATATCCACCATGTCTAAATGTGCTCCTCCCTGTAGTAAGATGGATGTGGGTGTGGGGCAAATATGTTGCATTTGGGCTCCATCTTCTGCCACATTGTGGATTGCATTAAAACAACTCCAATTTAGAGGTGTGCACTAGAAAAATGAGCAATTTGGGCGTTAGGTGTGCAAAAAATTGTTCCTTACCCTCATTTGAGGTATAAGGGCAATAAGCACCTGTCTTAGGTGCCCAAAATTTAATCTCTATATATCTACCTTCTCTGCCCTGGAGTTTGGCCTCCAGGTCTTACCTCAGGCCCCTTTGAAAGAGAACAGCCAGCCCTCTTGTTTTAGTTCTGTAAGTAGCATGATACTGGGATGGGAACTAGTAGACTTTTAGGTGGTGTGTCTTTTTGCAATAAGTATGTTTCTTGTAACACCACTACATTAAAATCCTTGCCTTTCAGCCACTGGAACAGTGCCCGTCTTTTGGTAGGGGAATTAGAACCTTGAGTGTTTAAGGAAATTCATTTTGGGGAATGCATGTCTTGGGACTATACAGCCGTGTGATGCCTCTCTTCCCCCTGCAGTTCACAAGGCAATGAGGCAGCAGTGTCAGGTGGAGTCTAGGATTGTCCAGGGACCTGACTCTTCTTTTTTTCGTTATACTGCATTGCTGCTGAGAGTAGGATCTCTACCTCATGCAGTGGTATAACAGTGTACAACAAGCAAAACTGTGACCAAATTTGGTATTTGATCATAAAGTTAGGGAAGGTCAGCATGCAAAACAGAACAAGAATGTAATAAAGCAAGCAGAGAGAAGAAAGAAGTGAAAAGAAAGGGAATGGGAAAAGTGATCAGGATGAGAGAGTTAGCTCTTGTAGAAGCCAGCGAACCCCCACCGGCATTCTACTGGTTTCTCACTGTAGATCTGGAAAACAGGGAAATTCCCATGATCCAAGTGCAGGTTCAGCTGGTCCTCCAAACATGGCATTTATTCTCCCTGCAAGAGGAGGTATGGGAGTGGGCAGGGCCTCTCCCACTGTCAGTCCAAGCAACAAGTCTTGTAGTACACTTACCCCATCTCAGTCATACGGAGATGAGGGTGAACATTCCTCTCAGTCCTGCTGGTGTTGCAGATATCTCTTGTCAGTACAGCACTTGTTGGTTCTGGGAATGCTCCATGTCTCCCACATGCTCGTCATTTCCTGTGAGCCAGCACGGCGGTGCTAGTTAGCGTTCATTGAAAGGACCAGTGCATCTTTCACATCCACCATGAAGCATAGGTGAAAATGGTCTCTGCATCAATGTTATAGTCCTTCTTTTTTGAGGCAGGCGGGATGTCTTTGAACTCCCTTACCCGTGCCAATGTTTGCACTGAGAGATTCTGAAAGCTTATTAGTGAGCTACCTCTGAACACCACATGATACTGTTGATGGAATGCTGTCTTGGTGGCCTCCTTATCCTTGAAAAAAATGAACCAGGCTGAGGACTTCTAGAGTTAAATTTAGATTTTGCTGGAAAGTCAAAAAGACTCTATGTCTACGATCCATGTGTAGACTATCTGGGACATTTTCCTGCAGCAGATGCTTAAATTGTTCAATAACTAAGCCATCTTAGCTTCTGGTCTCAATCTCTGCTGGGATTCCATGGATGCGGGTGTTGTTTCTCCTTGAACGATTTTCCATATATTCCATCCTGTCCAGCATTTCTTTTTGTTTTGATTTCAGTTGGGCAACCGGTCTAGACACTGTGTCCTGTTCTTGAGTCATTATGGACATTTCAGCTTCTACCTGCTCCAGCCACGCTTCTGTTTGGCGCACTTGTGTGTCAATGTCCACCGGCACCTTTTTATTATCTTGTTTCCATGACAAGAACTTCTTGCAGAACTCCAGCAACAGGGAGGGGATGCCGCCTTATGTGGCAGGTGCCTGTAGGGTTGGATCATCCTCATGTGGGGGACCTGTGGCAAACAACTCGGAAACCTCTTGTCCTTAGAATTTATGTAATGTAGAAGGAACTTTATGTTGCATTGGAAACTGGATTCCTCTGAATCATTAAGAGGTTTCCAAGATTTGGAATGAGTCCCACAGGACTAATGTTTCTGTTTTTTACACCTGAATTCCAGCAGTAAGACAGACGGAGCCTGGTGTATTACTGGTTTACTCCAGGCTCTCAGCAAGACGGAGTACTACAAGAGCATGTCACACCTACTAATAATAAAATGTTTTTCAATATGGCTTAAAGCTGGGTATACAGTATAAAGAGAGAGTAGGATGTAGTCATCCGCTTACAACTACATTTATTTCCTTATTTCTTGTGATGCAGGTGCATTAGTTGATAATAACTATACTTTTTAGTCGTGTTTGTGAGGCCCAGAGTGCATGATATGTAGTTTTGACTTTTCTTATACCTTATATTCTCCTTCCCGCACAATCTATTGACATACACTGCCCAGTTCACACAACTGAACAATCAGAATGTAATTAAAATTGCAAAACCTTCCTCCATATCTATATATGGCAACAGGGGAAATGATCGCCAATGATAATCTCGTTTCTATGGTGCTGGCATTTCAACTTGTACTCCTTGTCTATTTTCAAGGGTTTGCATGAGCATACAAAACTGTTGGAATTTGAATGGGATTAAGGATACTTTTTCATCTAATTGTTTGATTTGCATAGCCAAATAAAAAAAAAAATTGACTCACTGAGTGTTTTCAACTATCCTTTAAGTGTTTTCACTGGAGACGATTTAACACTTCCCTACAGGCTAAGTTTTGGTTTTAACAAGCAGTCCAAAGTATTCATTTAACAAACACGTATGCTTGATATTACAATTTTAGGTTGAATATGGGAATTGTTCTATGTTTGCATTATATACTATGTCTAGGCGACTCATCACTTATAAAAGAGTAATCAATTTGTATCTAAGATAGATAGATAGATAGATAGATAGATAGATAGATAGATAGATAGATAGATAGATAGATACTCACTAACTTAAAACTCACTAAAGGCTAGATCTTAAAAGTAAACTCCCATGAAACTGATAGTTATGGTCACCCCTTCCAAAATTACTGTACCCAAATGTTATGGTACTTTCACCCTCGCCTTGCATTGCTAATTACCTCAAATACTAAATCACTCTGTTAGGGGACATCATTGATATCATCACTGTAATATCTGAAATTACATCATTGCAGACAACACTGTGAATGGCAGGGGCTTGAGTTAGATTTACTTTAAGGCACGAGTTATAGTTACTTGAGATAACTACAATTGGGAAATTTCAGTGGTTTTGGTAGTTCAAAATGGCATGTTTCAACTCACATTTTCGCTTAACTATAACTTCCCTTTAACCTTGGACCCCATTATTTATTTATTTATTTTAAATAGTGCAGTGCCCTGTTGTCCACTTGTGGAACAACACAACAACACTCCTGTGGGGGCCCTCAAGGGGAGGCCCATAGCCCCTGTAGTCCCACCAGCTTCCTTTCTAGCACCCATCTCAGGTGCAGCAGGAGCTGGCATTGCTTGCATCGGGTGAAAGCAGCATTTCATACTGCTCCAGGTGGGTGGGCATATAAGACTTCCCTCAGTGTCATTGGCAGTGTCCAACAGATGGACCCAGGGATGGGATGGCTCAGGGAGGGGAGCACGAATGCCCCCTCTCCTTAAAAATTAATATGTAGTACTGGGGGTGGGGGTTTCCAGTCCTTGAAAAACCTTGAGTGGGGGGGGGCTTTTGCCCCCTTCCCTTTTATGAAAATGTGTCTTGTGGGGTTAGGGATACAGGCTTGCAGAGGAGTGCTGCACACCCTCCCCCTTTTAATTAAATCTGGCCCCAGGCATTGGTGTCCTTGGGGCCTGATAAAGGTTTAGGAAGGGAGGCCACACAGCCCCTCCCCTTTTATTAAAATGTTTCAAATAGGATTGAGATCACCAGGGCCAGACTAAAGGTTTGGAAGGGGAGGACCGACTTGCACTTCTCCCCACAAAATTATGAATGCTGTGACCCCAGGGTCCTGGCACACCCCGGGGTGTTTTTTTTAAAGTGTGTCCCTGGGAGTTTGGATCACCAGGGCCAGAAAAAAGGTTTGGGAGAGGACGGCCCACATGCCCTTCTCCCCATAAAATTATAAAAGCTGTGACACCTGTGTCCTGGCCACCCTCTGGTTGTTTTTTAAGGAGTATCACCCTGCACTTTGTATTTTTTTTTACAGTGGATTAACCACAAATTCACAGTAAAATATATTGTTTTGTGTCCAGTGAGGGGGGTCCCTCTGGGACTCCCATCAGGACTAGGGGGCAAGGTATCCCTACTCTGCTCCCTTACAACCTTTATTTTCAGGACAGGGTACTGAGTACCCCGGTCTTAAAATGGCTTCCGCAACATCTTTGTTGATGTGGTAGCAGTCAATCAGATCTTACCTTAAGATCTGTCACCTCTCCTGATCCTCATTGGTGTGAAATATTTTTTTTTTTAACCCTTATTTCTCTGAAATTCCTGAATGGAATTGCTCCAAATTACAAAAACCACGATTTCCGGGCCAAGATCTAGCTTTCTGACAAATCTGGTGAAATTCTGTTCAGCTGCTTTAGCTGTAGCTGTGTCTAATTTTTCAGTGGAAAAATGAATCTGGAAAACGTTTTTGGGGCCCCCCTTTTTACTGGGCCTCCTTTTGACGGATCACCCCAACATTTTCCTGCATGGAGCTGAGGTGGATGAATGCTTTCTTTTCGAAAGTTTCATGAAGGTGCATCAAATGGTGCCAAAATTATAACCAAACCAATAAATGTTTTTACTACGGATACGTGGTCCTAATTGCCACTGGGTAATATTTATATGATGGGGTAAACAACTCCATTCTGTCGCTATGTTTAAAAAAATGAATAAAGTGTATTTCTTTCCTTTTCTATCACTGTGTTTTTTATTAGGGGCGACCCTTCCCGGGGCTCACTTTTCCTTTTATATTATCACCCTTGCAATCTCTCTTTTTTGCTCCAACGCCCTCGTTTTCAGTCCAGCTTTTATGAAACATCCATGGGACCAATATTTTTAACAATTTGATTTTCTTGCGCTGTGGGGTTTTAATAACAGGCAACCAAAAGTCATTTTGTAACACTCAGCTGTCTAGCATAACATTTCTTTGCCTGATAACACATGATCCTTTATTTTGTTGAACATAACATGAGTATGGATATATAAACGTTGTCTGCTCCAGATTTAAATAGAAAAATCTCTATTGAGTTATTGAGCTGTAAAAAGCGTTCCAATGAACTAAATTTTCAAATTTAAAAAGACAAAATCATGATTACATCTACCTATCCTGCAGTCTGCCACACACCATAGTAAGAAAGACAAAAAAAGTAAATAAACAGCACAAGCCTCTCAGCCTGAGGTAAAATACACACTTGATTGTGAAGTGCATTCAGTAGCAACACATGACCTAGGGACCCATGACCTACGGACACATGACCCACTCACTCATGCAAATGAGGGAATCACTCTGATGATAGCGCTGAAGCTATATGTGCACCAGTACCATCTGTATTACAGAAGAGGCCACACAAGTGTCTGTGGCCCCTTCTGTAATATCAAAGTCCCCTGGGGGCACGCAAAGTTGGCGCAAATGCCTGATGTGCCCTCTGGGCACTTTTTACAATACGGCTTCTGGTGTTATCCGAGAAGATGCCAATGATTCAATTTATAAAGTGACTTATGATAAGAGCTATCAGTTAGTAGTTGATATTGTTTGACATTTCCATCTGTACTTATACATATGTATTTGTTGTCATCTTATTGTTGTTTTCTAAGTTTATTCTGGGTAAAGTTGATCTTCAATTAGTATATTTCCACATTTATTTGACTTGTAAATGTACCCACATTTGTTCAGGCCTGTAAGATTTCGGAACACTAATTGGTCATACACAGTAAAACCGTGCAATTACCTGGAATCTATAGCATTGTATTAGGAGCACGTTTACCTCTGTGCTGTCAAATTGCAAAGTTGTTAACCTGTCATTCGTGAGTAATAACATGCAAGAATAAAATGAAGACTTTATTTCTGCATTTCTGTATCTATTTGTAAAAATCAATAAAAATAAAAAATCGGAGCCTTGGTTTTAATATAATTTGCAAATAATTTAGAGATATTTTAGGATGCAACTTTAAATACAGTCAGGAAATCAAGATTTTGATGTTAATGAGAAACCCTAGTATTGCTTTTTCAACTATCGTCTTTTTTTCATAATTGATTCCCAGCAACATTGTATTGCATTTCATTTTGGGAGTAAAATAGGAAGATTGAAAAACATGTTTGCTGTGCACTTAAATGCCACTTATGTATCTGTTATATTTACATTGCAGTGTTCAGAAAGGATATCATATTTTGAAGACAATACGGTCTAAAACCCTTCTTCCAACCCCCAACCATCCCACCTGTGCTATCGATTGTTTCAAAGGAATTCAGTCTATTCATTCCATCAGCTCAGAAGGGTCACAGAGAGTTTTTTATTTTGTCAAGATCCGAACAGTGGTGGGTAAACTCTATAAGGACCTCATTCTGGGCACCTTTGAGTCGTGCATGATAACTCTGCCCCCTGGAGTTACCAACATCAGAGATGTGTGTAACTCAGTCAGGGGTAGACGGTGGGTTACCTGGTATTACCATAAAGGTTCCCTTAGATATGAGAAATTACTATGGAAATGTGTGATCCACAGCTAGACACCACTTGTTATTTCTCCTCTGGGGATTGCTTGGTAATGGAGTGTCTGAGAGAAAGACACAGGATCTGGGCAGTTACCACAGATCTCATAATTCCGACAGGACCAATAAGTAAGTTTATCTGCTCCATCAGAAATAAAAGGCCACTCGGAATAGGGGCTTTATTACTTTTTAATTCAAAATTTACAGACAGCATCTCATTAAGGTAATATAGGAAGTTGGCATACAATGTAAACACAGATGGGACTGTTTGCAGCAAATGGCTTAAAAATGGTGTTACTGCTAAAGGAAAGGACTTGAAAATCCTTGTATTACAGCTCCCTGATTCTTCAATATTTCAAATATGCTCCATCCAGAGATTGCTGTCCTGATTACTGCTGGTCAAAAAACATGTAAGTAACTGAGACAGAACTTCAGGCGCATATAGCTCATGGCGGGTTTTCATGTGGGAGTTAAAAATTAAGTGATACTGGTGGAGTTCTTTGCTTCGTGCAGATCTAGGGTCCATTATGCGCTCTTTGATTAATTTAGATTGCAAAACTGAGGCTTTTCACCAATCAATTTAATTAAATAACATGAAGCACATTAGACTCCACAAGGAAGATAAAGAGTGGTCCTGTTTTCAAACCATAAAAGTTCATTAAAGGAATAGCAGATTACAATCTCAAATAATCTTATTACTTATCAATCAATAATACATGAATGCTTTAGTGTGTGAATAGTTTTTTAAGCAATTCAAAGTTATAAGTACAAAGAAACCATCATAAAGTTGTCTCTAAAGGAAAGTTAAGTTAAAGCAGTTCTCCCATAAAGACAGCATCATACCATGCTAAATTGGGAAGGATTTGCAAAAAGAACTGGATAGATGTCAGGAAAGAAAATCTGAATCTCGTTTACATTGTATTAGCTTAAATCACACATTTCTAACACTTGGTACATCTACATATAGTTTCCATGTAATAAAGTAACCAGGTTAAGGCACACACAGAGTGTATGAGATCATTATTTTTTCAAGCCTCTACACAATGAGGCTATTCTAAATGTTCTTCAATTTTATAGTTATCTGCAACATAATAAGATACCTTGGAACAAACTGTGATCCGCTTGTGCACTAAAAAGCTCCTTAGTAAATTCTAGAAGTGTCATATAAAAGAAAACATTTTACATAGAACAGAAAACAAGATACATCAAAATCTTTAATACAGAGTTAGTTTCTTCTGGAAAAAAAGAAAGAAATATGACAAGAACTGAGATGGCACCTAAACGTTCGCCATTTTAAAATACAGGCCTAAATTAACTATGGTATATCTAAACATGAATAACACACAGTTAGTGCAACTGTGCAAGCTTGTTAATGTTTATATAAATAAATGCCAAACATCTAATGATAAAAAAATCTTCAAATCTCTCTTGTGGAAAATCTTAATATTCGAGGCAAACCATGTAATGAACATTCTATCTCTGTCCGATGGTGCCAGGTTCTGGTACTCAAGTTCACTGAAGAAAGGTTATGAAGGTCTAGTAGACACTGAATCCAACAACCTTCAACAAATCAGCAGGCCAATCATTTACGTAAGTGAGTTGGCACTGATGCTTTTCACAATTATTACTCATGAGTTGTTTACCAGCATTCAGGGATGTTGTCATTCAGATTATAAAAGCTGCTTTAATGTTTTCATATGATACAAAATCTGGGAATACCTATTATCATTTTTTAAATGTTTTTAGTAACGTTATTCATTTTCAAACTCTTATTCAAATTTAATATGTGTGTGTGTTTTTATGTTATTTCAACTGAATTTGTGTGGAATAAAAAGAAATATTGACACTCCAATCACAATTAGAACAGCAGAAGGTAGTTGAAGAGGCATCTGTCAATGTCAGCTGGGCAGGTTGATGAATACTGTTGCTCTCCAAAGTGTCTGACTGAATTATTTGAGTATATATATCTGCAACAAAGTTTTGGTAAGCCTATATTTCAAGTTAATAGTCAGAGTCTTCACATCATAGTCAGATTTTACGATTCAGTAATTCTTATGGGTAAGTCCTTTTTAGAAGTTCATTGTCATATTGCGTTCATCAAAAATCATATCTGTGCAAAACATCTTAAGGATTGAAAATGAGTAGCTGCGCTTTGGAGTGTCACAGGATAAATCCCTGGCCTTGGATGAACTGAATTTGGATCCACATTTGGTTTGTCCGAGGCCAGGGATCTATCCCATGATACTCCGAAGCGTGCCTACTCATTTTCAACCCATAGGAATTATTGAATAGCCTTGAGAAAACCCCAGATTTACGTACCGCCAGGGGGCGAAACACGTGTCAGCTGTTGTTCTCCTCTATGTACATCATAATAAATATCAACTGGATTTACTGACTTGGCTGAATGTGCTTCTTAAAATCTGACTATAATGTGAAGACTTGGGCTATTAACTTGAAATGTGGGCTTACCAATACTTTGTTGCAGATATATATTCTTATACTGAGGAAAAAAAGGGTCTACCCCTCCTTGGTAGCCCATACCCCTAACAAAATAGGGCATTAATAAGAAGAGAGTGTTGGACCTTTTGGAGTGCATTTTTCTGAATTATTTGAGTAGACTGAGCAGTTACTGTGCTGTCCTAGTTGTATGTGCCGTTTATTATATAACATGAGGTATAGCCTGAGCCACTGCAGTTATGTGATTCTGTGGCTGTGGCGTCCTTCTCATAAATACACATTTGCCACTTACTCCATCATAATCACCATATTTTAACAAAACAATATTTCTAGCTCAAACGTATCAAAAGTTCATGAAATTACAGCTACCTGTAATGTCGCACAGTGGAAGGCCCTACGCAAAGGTTGAGTGTCATCTTTCAGTTGCATCTTATTGTATTTGGATGTTAAACTGGTGCTGATGAGGTGAAACATTTGCCCAGGCAGGGCTTGAGAACATATTCTATTGTTGTGTGAACTTTAGGGCTTCAGTAAATTAAGAAGTGTAGCGTGTGAATAGTAGTGGTCTTACTTCCATGTAGGTTGTTGTTTGTATTAGTGAAGCCGAATTACTCCTCCCTAAACCCCTTCTTAAATGTTCTAAAACACCCTCTCATACTTTCCAAGGGCCTGACCACATAGGGTCTCCCAGCCTCTCATATCATAGATGAAAAGGGACCTCTTGGGGGAATGGTGATGACCTGAAGGTTTGGGTGCCCGTCTCCGCTGCGGGGCTTGTGTTACGTCCTGCCAGACTGTCTAAACATGTAAAAAAATATATAAAATTACTAGGGTATACTATCACAAAATGTGCAGCATTAAGTCACATAATTTGTCTTTTTTGCTGCCTAATTTAGTCATCCCATATAATTTCTGCATGGTCCTTGACAGAGGAGACATGGAAGCCCTAATTCTTTGGATCTCTCTGCAGTATTTGACATGGTCTTATACCCAATTCTCATCAGGTGCCTGCACAATATTGGCATCCAAGTACCTGCTCTCCACTGAATCTGCTCCTTCTTAATGGATAGAATATAAGGTGTCAGCCTGGCATCATACTCCCTGGACTCCAGTAAATTCATCTGCAAAGTGCCTCAAAGTTAATTGTTAGACCCAGCTTTTTCAATGTATTTGTGCATGATCACTCTAGCCAATATCACCTGCGCATGTGGCATCAACATCCTCTCATACCCAACTCATAGTCTTACTTTAGATAAGACCAAAAACATAAGAAACAATTTCACCACCTGCATGACCAAAGTCACTAACTGAATGAAAGCCAACTATCTCAAGCTCTACACAGACAAGATAGAAGTAGTGCTCTTTGGCAAGAACACCTCATCATGGGACTCCAACTGGTGGACAGTTTAGCTCGAACCCACATCCACACCCAGAACCCACGCCAGGAACCAAAAAACAATAATTGACAACAAACTGGACATGACCACACAAGTCAATGCCTTCACTGCATCCTGTTTCCACACCCTGAAGATGCTGAGGCAGATTTTCGAGTAGCTCCTAAATAACACTAGAAAAACTGTCATTCAAGCCCTAGTCACCAGTTGGACTGTGGTAACGCCCCCTAAGCTGGGATCACCAAGCAACTCACTAGAATACTACAAGCCATCCAGACATTGGCAGCCAGACTCTTCCTCAACCTCTGACACAAAACTCATATCACACACCTCGGGGAACTACACTGGCTCACAACACACAAATGTGCTCAATTTAAGCACCTCACACACAGATTCAAGGCACTACAGAATTCTGGCCCCACCTACCTGAAAAGTTGCATCTCCAACCATGCAGACACCTGTGTTCCATAGAATGCCTATTAGCACACATCCCATGCATACACAGAACCAGATCAGGAGCACAAGCATTCAGTGCTAAAGCATGGAATGACCTTACACTTCAGACCAAAGCTTCCCCCTCTGTTCCTGAATTCTGCAGGAAACTGAAGACCTGGCTTTGCAGTTTGCCAGCCTATCATGGGCCAGGCTAGGCACACACACCTGCTCAGCACCAGGAAATCCTGCTGGGTGCTAGTGGGCTTTACAAATACACATAGCATAACATATATGAGTATCAATTGGATTGACTGTTGGGTTACAGTGTCTGTTAGTGGCTGTGTTAGCGGAAGTGTTCCCACCAGGGTTCCTATACTTTATTATATTTTTTCCGACAATTCCCAACCCTGTATATTGCCTCAAGATGTGAAAAAGAACCATTCCCCATAACAACTCCTCAATAGAAGGGGCCTCCGCACCTCTCCATCCACTTGCACCTCTTGAATTGTACATCCACATCGCAGACCCTCTGTTTCCCTACCCCACAGCCTACACCAATCAAGCCCTACCACCCAAGCATAATCATAGGCCAGCACAGACGGCTTTAGCACTGGTGGTGCCCTGTGTGACAATCTTTATTGGCACCCCTATGACCTTCTGATTCCTACACTACCACCTGACAAAAGTGCCTCTCATCTCTCCATAGCCCCTCTCTAACATGCATTTCAATTGTTTTCAAACTATGGTAAAGGCTAGCTTTACTACACCCACTCAGCTATCCACATAAAAAATAGATATGTTCTTTGCAGCAGGCATATTAATCCTCTACGCCACTTTAGGAGTCAATACTGCCACTGGATAAAACTCCGCTCTCTCTGTCAGGAACATTAATCACAAAAGTTATCTTGACATTTTTATTGTTGCCTGACAGCTTGTGCACATGGAACTTTGCTTCCGGTGCTTTTAAACAGTAAATTATTGCTAAACACAGTGTCCCCTCCCCTGAGGTCAGTGCCCCCCCTTCAGGTCAGTGCCCAGTGCGGCCGCACCAGTCACCCCCCCCTAAAGCCGGCCATGTAGGCCAGGCCATAGACCATACACCTCCTGCAGCTTTCAAGCTCTCTTAGGCCATTGCTCCCACTTCCTGAAAGCTTCTAACTCCTTCAGTGATGGCAACAGGCCGTGTTTGTGGGCTTCACAAATCTGGCAACTCTTCCGTGCTGCCAGACACTGGAGTTCATACCTCTAGCAATCTCAACAATGTATTATTTAACACAGCTCCCTCAAAAAAGAGGCACAACAGATACACAAAAACAACTTCAACAACGGTGTATCACTTCAAAAGCATGAATCAATTAATTAGTGAAAAATATTAAAACCAACTTTATTGAAAAAAACTTTTTGGATGTTGGTCAGGTAGCTAACAATTTTAAAGTGAACTGTATCAAAAATTACATCCTAGTTTTGTTTCTTTCTGTCAACGCACGGTTGCCGGGCAATGCCCGCCACAGGAAAAACATTGCTTAGTATTCTTTCGCGTCAAAGCTGAGAAAAGCCCCTGAATCCATGATATGGTTTACAATGTAGAATTTGCAGAATCTCATTTGTACTGAGGACACTATATTGCTGTAGGTAAAATGAGTGACCTCGAGTGGATACAAAACGTGAACATGAGCAAACAAGTGCCTCAGCAGCATCTTTTGAGCCCATCGAGATCACGGATTGCCATTTTATATGCTATGTATTTTTTCTATGTCCTCATAATGTAAATGTGTACAATTAAGTTTGCGCATCTGCAAATAATTTTGTACATGTACGAATCTATTTGTGAATGTGGAGATGCAGCGAATTCAAATGTATGCAGAATTTGCTACAGAGAAGCACAAACACCCACGTGCAATTTCCCATTTTCACAAGGAAAAATACGAATTAGTGGTATTATGTAAACCCAGGAACAGTGACTACTTCAACCCACCTGCCCTCCCTCTGCAGGACAGTGCGTGCGTCTGTGTGCCTGCCTGTGCCAGGGGCGTAACAAAGGCCTCCGCAGCCCCCGCAGTGGGGGGGGGGGGGGGAGGGCAGGGGTTGGGGAGAGCTCCAGGGAGCCCCCTCGGCACAGCACTTCGCCTGTGAGAGTCCGGAGGCCCCCTTAATGTTTTGTTCCCGAATCGTAGTAGTTAGATGCATAAACTTAAACTGCCTATGTATTGTAGTTTATTGCATGCTAGTTACCGTTTTAAATACTTCTTGTTTGTAGACATCAGTGAATGCAGTAGTCACCCGTGCCAAAATGGAGGGACATGTCTTGAAGGAGCCAATCAGTACAAATGTATCTGTCCACAGGAATGGACCGGTAGCAGCTGCCAGTATCAAACGCAAAAAGGTAGGTTTTTTTTTTTTTTCATGAAGTGTAATTTCTAAAAGCGTCCATCATAGTTTGGTGACAACACTTGTTGGTCGATGACTGCGTGGTAGAGTCATGCATATTAGGAAGCATGTTTTTGTCAGGCATTTTTCTGAGGTACACAGTGCAGGGGCCGCAAACCACCCTAGAAGTGAGAATGATTGGGTGCACTGATAACCAGGACACCAGGTATTTGGTCGGCGAGGGAAGGTTGGCACTAGTAAAAAATCCTGCCTCTCCAGTTAGACGTGGATGAAAATTCAAGGCCTAGCTCAAAAGAGGTAATGCAGGGCGAATGTAGGTATAGCACAACCCTATTATCATAATTGCAATAAAATGTGAATGTCTCGCCAGAGTTGTACATACACAATCATTTAATAACTCATCAGCATATAAATATTCACAAATTTAAATGGCTCTTCATCTAGTAGAAAACACAACGAGTCACAATAAAGCAGTAATCTAGCACATTAAAATAGTAAAGAAGAGGTCACCTGGTTGTGAATACTATGTTCTTTCAGTGATTACTTTTGATCGTTAACTTCGGTGTAAGCCTGTGAAAAGAAAAGCGTATCGCCATTATAATGTAGTTATGGAACCACTGGAAAGGTTTAGTATAGTGCTGCAGGTCACCACGTGATGTACTGAAGAGCTCACATTGTGATGAGAGGTGCAACTTACTTTTTATATGTCATTCTTATGATGAGTTGTTATGGTTAGAAAGAAAGGAAAGTTGGAAAACAGCAGACTGGTATAGCGGTCTCCCGTTTTCTTCTCTTCAGTTAAGTAATGTACAGCAAGCACTGAATGTTTTCGCCTCAATTTTATATAATTAAAGGTATAGGAAAATGTATTCGAAAAAAAATAATCATTCAATAAAACTTGAATGTCAATAAAATATACAAGCATTTTATTTTTAATCCTTTTTGATTCTCTATAGTTAAATGTTTTTTTCTTCGTTAAAAATGAAAGACAACTATTACCTGACTTTAATATGGTGGCAGTATCACGAAATTGCTAGGGGGATGCCTAAAACGTTTCCAGGACAACAGGAAAAGTGGGAAAACAGTATCTGACATTTGTGTGTAACAGTGATCTTGTTTGCCCTAAACCTTTGCAGAAGAGAGCCTGCTGGAAAGTGGTCCAAGAAAAGGAAGTATGGAGAGGATGATTTTAGTTTCCCCACCTTTGGGGACACTCAGCTTTTAATTAAACAAGCTGTTGTAGCGGCTTCCAGGGCCAAAGGCATTCCATGAGCGCTAATGATCCTCGATTGGACAATCCAGGGGATGCATAGGACCCTGAGGAGGACAAGACCAGTGGTCCTTTTACTCAAGAGTCCAGAGCTGGAAGAGGTGCTCTAACATCTTAGGGAAAAAAGTGACCTATTCTGATCCTCCCACGTAGGCAGATGAAGAGGATTGTTTTTCCCTCCAATACCAGAAAAAAATGGGCCAGAAAGTTTCCACTGCATGTAACCATATCTAAGGTGCTCCAACACAAATAGAACACAAATAGAAGTAGACAAGCACCCTTTCGCTCATTTGTCGGGCCAGAAGGTACCCTTTGGAGAACTTTGCTGAGGTGTTTCTACCCATTGTGAAGGTGGATTCACTGATGGTTGAACGGCCTCCCTGAAAACAATAACTTCGCAGGGAGCCTCTCTATTTGAACACATAGACAAAAGGTGGTCTTGGCAAACAAGAGGTTGTATGCAGCCTCTAATGTCTCCATTCATGTGTCAGTATTAAGTACTATTTTCTATTTTCTAGCTGAACAGACTGAGAAAGAGAGCATACACGAAGCAGCCGGTCTATTTCTTTTCAGACTCCCTTTGTGCTGCTGCAGCTAAAGCAGGTACCTGAGTGACAGCAAGAGCGCCATCTATAGATGAGATCCTAAAATGTGGACACAGCACAGAAAAAAAATGCTAATGCACTTTCCCTTCATGGTGTCAAAATTATTTGGACCTCAATAAGAGGACTTACTTCAAAAGTTTGTGGAAGACAGAAAGCTGATGGCCTTGGCCAGCCTCCAATTCAGAGGCCGTCCATTTGTAACAGAAGAGCTTTTGGCTCAGTGTTGTTCAACAGGAATGTGGGTTAGCCATTTCTTGGAAGGTGCATCGTTGGAGAGTCCTCCCCTTGATAAATACTGAAAAATACAACTCTCAGTAAACAAGATTTTCCAGTCCATTTTCTTCACCTCCCCCTAAAGTATGACTGTGCTTCATTGAATTCACATGTTCCTGTGGGGAGCCGGATTTCCCCTTTTCTGAAAGAAAGGAAAAAGAAGTGTAGGATCAATGGGTTCTGGTCGTTGCTTAGTATGGTTATCAGATTGATTTGAATTCTCTGCCAATCTGTTTCGAAAGTCTCCTTAGCATGTCTAGTGAAACAGCAGGCATTGACAAAAGACATACTAGATCTTCTGCAGAAGGCACTCATTCCCGTCCCAAACAATCACAGGGGCTTGTGGTGTTACTTAATTCTGTTCTATGTTCAGCAAGCTTCTGGGGGTGCTAGACCAGTCCTGGAAAGGAAACCATAAACTAGTTTATTACTGACTGTTAGAAATGGGGTTTCTGGTTGGCTAGGGCATGCACCTCAGCCAGGCAGAACCTACCCACTCTAGTGAGGGCTTGGGAGTTACACGTCCAAGATAACCCCTGCTCACCCCCTTGGTAGCTTGGCACGAGCAGTCAGGCT
Organism: Pleurodeles waltl; assembly: GCF_031143425.1. Taxonomy (NCBI): domain Eukaryota; kingdom Metazoa; phylum Chordata; class Amphibia; order Caudata; family Salamandridae; genus Pleurodeles; species Pleurodeles waltl. The sequence continues at coordinate 957,574,790 of NC_090444.1, forward strand.
TAACCTGGAGGCAATGTGTAAAGCGTTTGCGCAACACACAACACACGTGACGCAAAATACACACCACAAAGTAAACACAACACTGAGCTATGTAAAAATAATCTGTATTGCACAAAACATAATTAGACCAATATTACACGTAAGTAATACCCTGCTACCTTACAGTTGTCAGAGGGTTACACAAGTTACTAATACTCTGCACTAATATGCAGTTGTCACATTAGAACACGTAAGTACTCAGGATTCTGCATCATAAGCAGTAGTCAGGAAGTATAGGAAAAAGGTATATGCACTTGTCATGAACAATTCCTAAATACCCATGAAAGGAACATTAGAGAATATACCACAAGTCATATGCATACATATCAGCTAGACATGCCAGAAAAGGAACATTAGCACATATATGTATCACCAGTAAACAGGTATGCAATAGCAAACATCTGTACATCTACAGTAGGCTCCTAGAGCCTAGAGTCTCTAGAGAGTACCTGTTGGATGGTGGGAAAAGGCACTCCCAGTGCCTGGAGATGACCACGGGAGCCCCCGGCGCTCCTGTGCGCAACACGGGGGTCACACGGTGTCTGTGGGGGAGAGGGGCGAACAGCACCCTCTCTCTTGCGTGTTAGTACGTGCCCCTCCGGGGACCCGGGATCTTTGTGGGCCCTCTCCGAGGGGAGGGGGCCCAAAAGCCAAAGTTTCAGCGTAGGTGGGGCGATCGCGCCTCTAGCGCAGTGACCGGGGGGAAAGGGAACTCCCTTTCTACCCCCGCGCCCTGCTGGTTTATGGCGGCAGCCGCCCTTGTCCGTGGTGCGGCTGCCCAAATGGGGTAGAGGGAGCAGGGGCCTCCGTAGAGGCTCCTGGTCTGCTCCCCCCTGTGGCCGCACTCGATCTGGTGCGCGATCCGCACTGCTGTCATCCCTCGTCCTCGAGGGAGGCAGCTCGGAGGGTTGGGGCTGTTGTGTGCCCCAGGGGCGCTCCGTAACGCGCACGTCACCCGGGGGCACAATAGGAGCGGCCCAGCTCCTTTCTTTTGATTCAGGAAGTGCCCCGGGGGCACTGGAGGCAGCACGATCCTCTTGCCTCCGTCCCGAATGTGGCGCCCGGGCTGCGGCGGTGATTTTCCCAGGCAGAGGCGCCGGGGGGAGCGCTAGGGCTCAAAATAATGCACTTCACACAGCGCTAGCTTGAATCAGCAGCCTGGGATGCGGTAGTGAATTTTCTTGAGAAATAAAAAAAAAGGAGCAACTTTGGAGAAAACGCTGAGGGCAAAGTTGTAGAGAGGATTTGCAGGGGTGAGGGGCCACAGCACCCTGCACCTGGGAGCAAATCCAAAACAAGAAGGTGCACAGGGCTGGTGGGCCCAACTACAGGCCAGCACAAGGGGTGCAGATGGTGGCAGTTCCTCCTAGTGACCAGGCAGGTCACAGGTCAGCACAACAGCAGCAGTCCAAGGTGGTTTCCTGGTGAGTCCATTCATCAGCGTTCTGTGTAGTTTCAAGTTCCAAGGATGTTCAAATTGTGGGGAAAATTCCCCTGTACTTATAGTCAGTTTTTACAGTGTTTTTCAATGGTAGGGAGAGTAGGTTCCCACCAGTTACAACTGGTTCTGGGAGTGCCCCCTCTCTCCTTTCAGTACAGGCTCCAAACATCAGTGGGGGGTTAACGACCCTATTGTGTGAGGCCAGGGCACAGTCTTTACAAATGCAGGTGTGCCCGCCTCTCCCTTCTCTCAGCCCAGGAAGGCTTTACAATATGTAGATGCACCTCTGTGTCACCTCCACCCTCCCAGTGTTCAGGCTGCCTGAGAAGTATGCACAAAGCCCCAACTGTCAGTCTGCCCAGACGTTGATTGGAGACAAGCTGAAAAACACCAAAGTCATAAGCACAGATAAATGCGCACTTTCTAGAAGTGGCATTTCGTGATAGTAATAAAAAATACACCTACACTAGTAAGCAGCATTTCTTACCACTGTCACAACCATACCAAATATGCCTACGCTACCCCTCATAAATCAGACAATACCCCTTACACATAAGGCAGGGCATTTCCAATGCAATCCTATGAGAGGGCAGCCCTCACAGCAGGGAGACACCAAGTTAGGCTGTTTGTCACTACCAGGACAGGCCACGCAACATGGCACATGTCCTGCCTTCTACATACATGCACCCCGCCCAAAGGGCTAGCTAGGGTGTACCTTAGGGGTGACTTACATGTAGTAAAAGGGGAGTTCTGGGCCTGGCAAGTAATTTTAGATGCCAGGTCCCTGTGGCAGGAAACTGCACACACAGGCTCTGCGCTAGCTGGCCTTAGATAGGTTTGACAGGCTACTTCAGTGGGTGGCGCAAGCCGCGCTGGAGGCCCACTAGTAGCATTTAATTTACAGGCCCTGGGTATAGGGATACCACTTTACAAGCGACTTATAGGTAAATTAAATATGCCAATCAGGTATAATCCAAACATACCAAATTTGCAAGAGAGAGCACATGCACTTTAGCACTGGTTAGCAGTGAAAAAGTGCTCAGAGTCAGAACGTCAGCCAACAAAGGTCAGAAAAATAAGGAGGCAAAAGCAAAAAGTCTGGGGAATGACCCTGTAAAAGGGCCAGGTCCAACATGACCCCCTACCAGCCCAAAGCCAGGGGAGAACAATCAATACCTTGATGGACTTCCCTGATTAGGGCGATAGAACCAGGACCCTGGCCCGCAACTGCAGGGACATGATCCAGTTCTACGACAATCTGAATCCAGTTGAATTCCTCTGTCTATGCTCCCAAGACAATCTAAGCTAACCCAGGGAGGCGTTCTAGTTGTCAGTGGCCAGAGCCAGGTCCCAGGTAATCCCGGGGCCACTGGCCTCTGGAACCTCTCAGAGTGGGGGGCGGGAGCCCCAGGTGCATACATCCTGTTTCCACTCTCCTTCCCACCAGTTCAGGAGTTACCCACTGCCACTGGTCTTCTAGCCTAGGGACTGATCCCATAGCATGAATAGGGCCCAGGGGAGAATCTCTCCTCCTGCCCCTCCTTCTAGGGTCCCGCCTCCTCCGAGAAGGTGGTGCCAGGGTGCTTGTTACAGTCGTCCTGGTCAGCTCACCTACCAGTTCAGAGGATCCCCCCTGTAACTGGTCTCCCAACCCAGGGTCCTTCCCCTCTGGCTGAGCTGGGGTCAGGAAAGAGCCCTTCCTCCTCCTGCCCCTCCTTCTAGAGTTCCGCACCCTCCCATCAGGAGTGATACCCTCAGAAGTAATGGTAGAGAGACTGGGGACAGCCTTCTCCACTTCCAGGTCAAGGGAGCTATCCTGGACCTGGTTTTCCAACCTAGGGAAGGTACCCTTGGGCTGGTTCTCCAACCTAGGGACAGTACCCTTTTGCTGGACATGAGTTTGGGGAGTGTCCTCCCTCAAACTCTCCCTTACAGGAACTGAATTCCTAGGGCATGCATCTTCCAACCTAGGGACGTTACCCTTTTGCTGGACAGGAGTCAGGGAAGTGTCTTCCGTTGAATCCCCTCTTGAAGGAACTGAATCCCTAGAGAATGCATCAGTAGATAGCTCTATTTTCAGATCTAGGGGGTTGCCCAGGATCTGGTCTTACAACCCAGGGACGATACCCTTTTGCTGGACAGGAGTCAGGGGAGTGTCCTCCCTCAACCCCTCAAAAGGGAGCACCGGCACCCCCCTCTGCGGGGTGGTGCCGCTGATCTCCAGAGTTGGAGCAACCCTGTTCCCAGGTGTCCCTCCTTCTCCTTCAGACTTTAGAACATCCTTTTTACAGGATTGGTCTTGGTAACGACTACCCTCCCGCCTTGGGGTCCCTCCCGGGTACCTTCCAAGACCTGCGGAGGAGGACAGGTCCCTGTGGATCCTGCACCCTCCCCGCTCAGAACGTTGTCGGGATTGGTTAAATCCTCATCTCGGTGTACCGATAAGGAGCCCGCTAAGGCATACGTAAGAGGATAGGTCCTTAACAATCCTACTTCCTCCCCGCTGAAAACTTTACCTGGAGCAGTTAAATTCCAGCCTTGGGGCCCCTTCAGGGTGCCTTCCAAGACATGCGTAAGAGGACAGGTCCCTCTGGATCCTGCACCTTCCCCGCTCAGAATTTGGCCTGAATTACCCAGAACCTCCCCCACCCCTTTCAGGGGTGAACCTAAGACTGCCCTTTGTGTCTCACCAGCTCCCCTGGCACTAAGCCAGAGGTCAGCCTCCTTTGCAAGCTCCCTGGGGTCAGAGAACTTAAAGTAAGACAAGTGTTGGTGTAGCTCTGAAAAACAGCAACAGAACATGTGTTCTCTTAGAATGAGACTAAACAGCCCTTCATAAGTAGTTGCTCTGCTACCCTCCACCCATCCTGTTAGTGCTTTGCTACAAGTCCCCATAAAATTCTCCCAAGACTGGTGAGACTGCTTCCTGCTGCCTCTGAACCTCAACCTGTAGTCTTCAGGGGTGAGACCATACTCTTCTATCAGGGCCTTTCTGATGTGGGGATACCCCTGCCTGTCACTCCCTTCTGGGGCCAGTAGGACATCCCTTTCCACCTCAGGAATATAGCTCTCTAGGACAGTTACCCAATCTGTCTCAGGAATCCTGCGCGCAACTAGAGCTTCTTCATACCTCTTAAGCCACTGACGTATGTCATCTCCCTCCTTGAACCCAGGTACCAAATCTGTGGGTAGGTAAGGATTGTGCCTAACACTAAAAATGCTGCCACCACTGGACTCCACCTGCATTACTGGTGAGTCCAGATTTGTAAGATTGCTCTCTAGAGTGAGCCTTTCTCTGGTAAAGGCCCTTTCAGCCTCTGCCATCCTCTCCTGGGCTAAGGTTTTTTTCAACCTCAGCCTGTCTCTCTTTTACAGCCAGCCTAGCTAGCTGCAGCTTCAGGTCCCTCTCTTCCCGCCTATCTCTGAGCTCCTCAGGTGACAGGGAATGGGAGATGGCGCTGCTGCTATGCAAGGACCCAGTAAGGGACTTCCTATCTATGGGGTCCTCTCTCTCTACTGGCGCCCCTGGCCAGTCATCTTCTCCCTCAGTGTCTAACTCCTCGGGGTCACTATCCCCCTGGGATGTGGACTGGGCACCCTCTTCCTTAGAGTCCCCACTACTCTCGTGGGTCTCTCTAGGGTCTCCCGCAGAACCATCTCCCCTTTGGGCCTCTTTCTGTGCTATAAAGTCAGCCTTATTAAAACTGAACAGGGCTCTCCTGAGGATCCCTATATGGGCGTCACCCTCTCTAAAAGGTATACCTCTCTCCCTGCAGAATCCCTCTAACTCTTCTATTGTGTAAAACAATATATAATTCATGTCAAAGGTAGGCTTCATTTTTTAAAGAGCACAACACTAGCGTAAACGACAAGAGTCCAAAGTGCGAGTATGCAACACAGGAGTAAAAACAAAAATGACTAGCTTGAGAGAACAGGAGAATAATTTAAGAAACGAGAATTAAAACAGGTAATGGTCTAAGTGCAATTTGCGGTGCAAAAATGAGTCACAAGGTACTGTGCAAGCGCAAGTCCTATCCCACCGCTGCCACCAATGTTAGAAATGGGGTTTCTGGTTGGCTAGGGCATGCACCTCAGCCAGGCAGAACCTACCTGTTGGCTGGAGGAAAAAGGCACTCCCAGTGCCTGGAGATGACCACGGGGGCCCCCGGCTCTCCTGTGCGCAACACGGGGGCCACACAGTGTCTGTGGGGGAGAGGGGCGAACAGCGCCCTCTCTCTTGTGTGTTAATACGGGCCCCTCCGGGGACCTGGGATCTTTGGGGGCCCTCTCTGAGGGGGGCCCAAAAGCCAAAGTTTCAGGGTAGTCGGGGCGATCGCGCCCCAAGCGCAGTGACCGGGGGGAAGGGGAACTCCCTTTCTCGCCCGCGTCCTGCTGGTCTAGGGTGGCAGCCGCCCTTGTCCGTGGTGCTGCTACCCAAAGGGGGTAGAGGGAGCAGAGGCCTCTGTAGAGGCTCCTGGTCTACTCCCTCCTGCGGCCGCACCCGATCTGGTGCGTCCCTCGTCCTCGACGGAGGCAGCTCGGAGGGTTGGGGCTGTCGTGTGCCCCGGGGGCGCTCCGTAACGCGCGCGTCACCCAGGGGCCCAATAGGAGCGGCCCATCTCCTTTCTTTTGATTCAGGAAGTGCCCCAGGGACACTGGAGGCAGCGCGATCCTCACGCCTCCTTTCCGAATATGGCGCCCGGGCAGCGGCGGTCATTTTCCCAGGCAGAGGTGCCGGGGGGAGCGCTAGGGCTCAAAATAAAGCGCTTCACACAGCGCTAGCTTGAATCAGCAGCCTGGGCTGCGGTGGTGAATTTTCTTGAGAAATAAAAAAAAAGGAGCAACTTTGGAGAAAACGCTGTGGCCAAAGTTGTAGAGAGGATTTGCAGGGGGTGAGGGGCCTCAGCACCCTGCACCTGGGAGCAAATCCAAAACAAGAAGGTGCACAGGGCTGGTGGGCCCAACTACAGGCCAGCACAAGGGGTGCAGATGGTGGCAGTTCCTCCTAGTGACCAGGCAGGTCAGAGGTCAGCACAACAGCAGCAGTCCAAGGTGGTTTCCTGGTGAGTCCATTCATCAGCGTTCTGTGTAGTTTCAAGTTCCAAGGATGTTCAAATTGTGGGGAAAATTCCCCTGTACTTATAGTCAGTTCTTACAGTGTTTTTCAATGGTAGGGAGAGGAGGTTCCACCAGTTACAACTGGTTCTGGGAGTGCCCCCTCACTCCTTTCAGTACAGGCTCCAAACATCAGTGGGGGGTTCAACCCTATTGTGTGAGGCCAGGGCACAGTCTTTACAAATGCAGGTGTGCCCCGCCTCTCCCTTCTCTCAGCCCAGGAAGGCTTTACAATATGTAGATGCACCTCTGTGTCACCTCCACCCTCCCAGTGTTCAGGCTGTCTGAGAAGTATGAACAAAGCCCCAACTGTCAGTCTGCCCAGAAGTTGATTGGAGACAAGCTGAAAAACACAAAAGTCATAAGCACAGATAAATGCGCACTTTCTAGAAGTGGCATTTCTGTGATAGTAATAAAAAATACACCTACACTAGTAAGCAGCATTTCTTACCACTGTCACAACCATATGAAACATGCCTACGCTACCTCTCATAAATCAGACAATACCCCTTACACCTAAGGCAGGGCATTTCCAATGCAATCCTATGAGAAGGCAGCCCTCACAGCAGTGAGACACCAAGTTAGGCTGTTTGTCACTACCAGGACAGGCCACGCAACATGGCACATGTCCTGCCTTCTACATACATGGCACCCTGCCCAAAGGGCTAGCTAGGGTGTACCTTAGGGGTGACTTACATGTAGTAAAAGGGGAGTTCTTGGCCTGGCAAGTAAATTTAGATGCCAGGTCCCTGTGGCAGGAAACTGCGCACACAGGCTCTGTGCTAGCAGGCCTTAGATAGGTTTGACAGGCTACTTCAGTGGGTGGCGCAAGCCGCGCTGCAGGCCCACTAGTAGCATTTAGCTTACAGGCCCTGGGTATAGGGATACCACTTTACAAGGGACTTATAGGTACATTAAATAGGCCAATCAGGTATAATCCAAATATACCAAATTTGTAAGAGAGAGCACATGCACTTTAGCACTGGTTAGCAGTGAAAAAGTGCTCAGAGTCAAAACGTCAGCCAACAAGGGTCAGAAAAATAAGGAGGCAAAAGCAAAAAGTCTGGGGAATGACCCTGTAAAAGGGCCAGGTCCAACACTGACATAATCAAAATTATGCCTTTTCAAACCATTTAGAAAGAGATGACATTTTCTAGAATGTAATGGAGCAAAATGGCCACAGCACACAGAGAGTAAAGTCCAACAATGAAGCAAGAAAAGGTGTTGCTGAAGTGGTTCTGTGGGTTAGGAGAAGAATGATGTTGAAACGAGTCTCAAATCCTGTTTATAGGTGGTATCTTTATTTGTAGGTGTTCCGAAAGCATTGAATCATCGTGGAGATACAGCCAACACGTGTTTCGTCACACAGGTGACTTCATCAAGGCTGTAATACAGTAATGAAATCATACATTGGATATATATCTGTGTGTTTGGTTCTGGTGTGAAAACCAGAGAACGTCAATGATAAGTGCGAGTTTGTGTACGTGAGAAAAAGGTCAACATGGCTATAAAGGTGAGTGGTGGTGGGAACCCAATTAAAAACATGAATTTAAAGGTTAAATCACTGTGGTCATGTGGAAAATGTCTAAAGACACAAGTGTTGTAAAGTAAAACATTATGCATTGTGTAGTAGTGTAAGCACATAATAGGTATGCAAATGGGAGAAAAATGCAAGACTAGGAGAGAGCAGGGAGATATATTCAATAGAAAAAGAAGGGAGATAAGGCTAGGTGCATGGTACAAATGAGAAGAAGTAACGAGGTAGGTGTGTCCCGGAGGGCATAATGGAGGGGTAAAGTTCATACCTGGGGTCGCTGGTATAGGTAAGTAGGTAGTGGCGTATAGTAGCGAAGTAGCTCTGTTATCAGTAGAGTGGGCTGGAAAGAAAGTAAGTAGGGTAAGACACAGAAAGAACAGGTAATGGCAATGGGTGGAGGGGATAGGTAATAGTGTGTGACAGGACAGCTGGAAAGAAAAAAAGTAAAGATAAGGCAGTCCGGAGGAGAGAATGGTAAGATAAGTTGAAAGGAGAGAAAGGAAAAAGCTATATATATAAATAAAAAATGGTCAGTGAGAACATACCTGAGTTAGATGGTAAGAACTATAATAAGTAAGGTTGCGTCAGACAGCTACAGGTACCTGGGTACAGGGCATGTATGATAATGAAGATTTAGGGAGGCCCTGATAAGCCTGAAAGGTGACCTGCAACATTGATAAGGAAGAAAAAGAGAGTATAAAGAAAAAGGCAGGATGGCTGACACCGGAGGACTTAAAAAGGAAATAACTGTAAGTATTAAGTATAGAGGAAACAGAAATGTTAGCAAAAAGTAATTTGTTGGGAAACCGGTATGTGTACACAGTACGTCATGAATACTCGACCGGTTAGTAAGAAGTGATTAAGTAAAGGAAAAGGTGCTGCAGAGGTAAAGTCACGACCAAGTTAGAAGAAACAGGGTAGGCACGTGGCCACCAATAGTGTATACTCGGTGGTAGTACGGGGATCAGCAAAAAAATATATAAAGCGTGGTTGAAAATATGACCGTGAGGGCGTGGGCATGAATACAGTCAACGGGGAAAACAGGAGTAAAGAGAAGGGAATTAAGGTGATAAAAGCAGCTATGAAAAGATATACGAGCAAATCTCGATACCGGAAAATAATGAGCAAAATTACGTAAGCTCGTTGCGGTGAGAATTGACTGTCGAGGTGTGGGCATAAACTAAGTACCTGGGAGAGGCAGGAGTTAAGAGAAGGTACTTTAAGTTGAGAAAAAAAAGGGGTTAAATATACAGTTAGAGTGGCGAATCTTGATCTCGAGAGGTCATAAGTAAAGTGCCTGGCCTTGGTGAATCAAACGTAGCGAACTACGTAGTGGGCGAGTGAAAAACTTACCTGGAAGACGCGTAGCTGTGAGTTATCCGGTAGTCGCAATAGCGTGTGTTGCTCTGCGAGGGGAATTGCTGACCAATTAAGTAGAAGGTATGGTAGTGTAGAAGAGATGAAAAAGGGACTAGTCAAGGATCACTAAAACGGCGCCCAACATGGGTGTGAAGGCTAAAATGGTATAAGCGGCGGCCATCTTAAGTGTGGCTCCGAGTTGTCGTACAATGATGAAATGGGAAACAGCAAAGGCAGTAGAGTCCTAAGTAAGGATGCGACAGGGACTAAGTTGGTGCAAGGCACTGAGAGAGTGGACTAGAGTCAAGACTAGAGGATGTAAAAAGTGTGATGTTATCCACAAATAATGCAAGAGTGTAATAATCCATAGTTGCAGGGACAATGGAAGGTGAAAAATGGAGTGTGTATGAGCCATAAGCATGTGTTACAGTGACAGGCTACATTGAGCAAATCATATATATGGGTGCACTGTACCATTGTGACGATAAGTAAAACATGTAAAAGTAGAGACCGTAAAGTACTGCCTTTGCTGTTTCCCATTTCATCATTGTACGACATCTCGGAGCCACACTTAAGATGGCCACCGCTTATACCATTTTAGCCTTCACACCCACGTTGGGCGCCGTTTTAGTGATCCTTGACTAGTCCCTTTTTCATCTCTTCTACACTACCATACCTTCTACTTAATTGGTCAGCAATTCCCCTCGCAGAGCAACACACGCTCTTGCGACTACCGGATAACTCACAACTACGCGTCTTCCAGGTAAGTTTTTCACTCGCCAACTACGTAGTTCACTACGTTTGATTCACCGCTACCGCTATAAGTAAAGGCCAGGCACTTTACTTATGACCTCTCGAGATCAAGATTCGCCACTCTAACTGTATATTTAACCCCTTTTTTTTCTCAACTTAAAGTACCTTCTCTTAACTCCTGCCTCTCCCAGGTACTTAGTTTATGCCCACACCTCGACAGTCAATTCTCACCGCTACGAGCTTACGTAATTTTGCTCATTATTTTCCGGTATCGAGATTTGCTCGTATATCTTTTCATAGCTGCTTTTATCACCTTAATTCCCTTCTCTTTACTCCTGTTTTCCCCGTTGACTGTATTCATGCCCACGCCCTCACGGTCATATTTTCAACCACGCTTTATATATTTTTTTGCTGATCCCCGTACTACCACCGAGTATACACTATTGGTGACCACATGCCTACCCTGTTTCTTCTAACTTGGTCGTGACTTTACCTCTGCCGCACCTTTTCCTTTACTTAATCACTTCTTACTAACCAGTCGAGTATTCATGACGTACTGTGTACACATACCGGTTTCCCAACAAATTACTTTTTGCTAACATTTCTGTTTCCTCTATACTTAATACTTACAGTTATTTCCTTTTTAAGTCCTCCGGTGTCAGCCATCCTGCCTTTTTCTTTATACTCTCTTTTTCTTCCTTATCAATGTTGCAGGTCACCTTTCAGGCTTATCAGGGCCTCCCTAAATCTTCATTATCATACATGCCCTGTACCCAGGTACCTGTAGCTGTCTGACGCAACCTTACTTATTATAGTTCTTACCATCTAACTCAGGTATGTTCTCACTGACCATTTTTTATTTATATATATAGCTTTTTCCTTTCTCTCCTTTCAACTTATCTTACCATTCTCTCCTCCGGACTGCCTTATCTTTACTTTTTTTCTTTCCAGCTGTCCTGTCACACACTATTACCTATCCCCTCCACCCATTGCCATTACCTGTTCTTTCTGTGTCTTACCCTACTTACTTTCTTTCCAGCCCACTCTACTGATAACAGAGCTACTTCGCTACTATACGCCACTACCTACTTACCTATACCAGCGACCCCAGGTATGAACTTTACCCCTCCATTATGCCCTCCGGGACACACCTACCTCGTTACTTCTTCTCATTTGTACCATGCACCTAGCCTTATCTCCCTTCTTTTTCTATTGAATATATCTCCCTGCTCTCTCCTAGTCTTGCATTTTTCTCCCATTTGCATACCTATTACGTGCTTACACTACTACACAATGCATAATGTTTTACTTTACAACACTTGTGTCTTTAGACATTTTCCACATGACCACAGTGATTTAACCTTTAAATTCATGTTTTTAATTGGGTTCCCACCACCACTCACCTTTATAGCCATGTTGACCTTTTTCTCACGTACACAAACTCGCACTTATCATTGACGTTCTCTGGTTTTCACACCAGAACCAAACACACAGATATGTATCCAATGTATGATTTCATTACTGTATTACAGCCTTGATGAAGTCACCTGTGTGACGAAACACGCGTTGGCTGTATCTCCACGATGATTCAATGCTTTCGGAACACCTACAAATAAAGATACCACCTATAAACAGGATTTGAGACTCGTTTCAACATCATTCTTCTCCTAACCCACAGAACCACTTCAGCAACACCTTTTCTTGCTTCATTGTTGGACTTTACTCTCTGTGTGCTGTGGCCATTTTGCTCCATTTTGTTCTAGGGTACTCCCAGTACCTACTTTGGTGCCTACCGGGCAGTAAGGCACCTGGCCGTTTTGCACCGGACTTTACTCGTATCTATCTTGTTTCAATTATTTGTTTACTGCATAGAAGTGCGGCGCCTTTCACCCTTACTGCCCTCATTTCTATTTTCTAGAATGTCTCGACTTGTTGAAAGCTTACCATCATATTCCAATCTATCAATCATCTCATAGGAACCTAACATTTTGCTACCAAGAACAATATTACCAATTTCAAGTCCTCCCATTTGGTCTCACTTCAGCCCTAAGGGTATTTACCAATAGTTTTGCACCTTCAGTAGATATAATTCATTCTAGTGTATTCAAGAACGTAGTGCGTACTCTTTTGTGCTACAGTACAAATCTGGTGCACAGGGGAGCCTTAATGGGAAGAAGTTTGCTTGTGTAGATGGACATCTTTGTTATGGAAACAAATTGCTCCTTACATAAGGTTTGTGTCAAGGAAGATCAGGATTCAGAGTAATGAAAATGATCAGTGCATAACAAGGTCATTAACTATTCTGCAATGTAAAAATAGGGTCTGTGGCTCCCGGTGTCAGACTCGGTTACCAAAGACAGAAGGGAGATGGAGGAAAGAGAAAGGGACATGCCACTAACCTGCTGATCAGTAATCGGTGGGTGAGTTTGATGGTGAGTGCCAACAACAAAAAGGGAGAAGTATGGAGCGCTTACATTTGATTTAAAAAAAGAAGTGAGAAAAGGGATGCGATTTGGATAGATGGGTGTAGAGAAACAAAGTCATAGGGTAGGAGCGCGAGTGAAGAGCGTGGAAATGTAACTAAGACAAAGACAGAAAAGGTGGAATCAAACAATGACTAGGAAGAAGGGGGGTGGAGCAGAGGGACTGTCACAGGATGGGGTGAGAGCAGAAGTGCACATAGTGCCAGTACCTTTACCTTTAAAGCACCAAACAGCGGACCCAATGCACAAAACCACTCAGCAGACTAAGGGCCTGATTACGACTTCGGCAGAGGGGATTACTCCATCCCAAATGTAACGGGTATCCCACCTGCCAAATTACTAGTTCCATAGGATATAATGGACTCATAATTCGGCCGGCGGGATATCCGTCACATTTGGGACGGAGTAATCCCCTCTGCCGAAGTCGTAACCAGGCCCTAAGTTAAAAACATTTATGCACTTATTTTGTCCAATAATCTTACAATACAATTAATCAATGGGTTATAAAGACTGTCACAATGGTCTGAGATCACAGGATGCTGGCGTTTTTCAAATAATTGTTTCCAAAGGGCATATGTTATTTTCCCATAGTCAGGGATGTTGAAAGGAGAGTTCTTAAAATACAGTTTCTCTTTTCTCACAATTCAGTAGTTGGCCCTAATAATTCTACGGTTTTACTTCACACAGCTCCTTTGACACAGTCCTGTATTTTAGGGACTTCCACTGAGGAGATGCGTCCACTGCAGATAGACTGAATATCCTGAAGTTTATTGTCTTCTCCTTTCCATCGCCGACTGTCACCCTCCATCTCCAGCTAAGGGTATCCAGACCAGGAGAAGTGTCACCTGAAATGGAGGAACTCACACTTAAACCTCTCTATCTTTGCCCAGGTTTCTATAAACACATTGTTCCTCTCTCAAAAACAATTACTTTTGGGGAACTTCAGGGTTGCAATTTATCACATGAGAAGGACGTTTACATCATATCTTTAACTCCATCCCTACCATCACAGGCCTAGATTTTCTAGATGTCATCATAGACCAAAATGCATTAGCAATATGATAACATCAGAGCCTTAAAACCAAAGTCATGCCAATTGGAGGTGCCTTAAGAAACTGCAGGTCTGCGACATTTAATTCTAAAGCGATTTCTCCACTGATCTTGGATAATATAATCAAGGTTTGCTTGCATTCATTAAAACATGTCTCTAACTCTCAGCCACACCTTTTCTCGACCTCTTATTGCAACACAATTACATGATATTTCTCCTAGACAGAACTGATAGGACTGGTGGTGAGGTAGGCATTAGCTGTAAAAAAAATATCCTATCTTGCTTAGATAAACTTTTATTCCATATTATTCCAAGGTCTCATAGTGGACAATGGAAACCCATAGTCGTGATGCTGCAGATTTGCCCATGCAGATCTTTGGTGCAAACTCAACTATAAGCTGCAAAAAAATGGATGGACTTTTAACATTGGAATGAGACATGACACAGCAAATCAAATTCAGTTAAATGCCATGGAGCACATTTGGCCCCGCACCAATTATGGAGATCAGTAGATTTGCAAACCATAAAGGTTTATTAATAGATTACCAAAGTTACAAACTCAAACCATGCAAATTAGTTGCAAATAAGAAATCAGTACATGAAAACATTAATCAGTATTATTCAAATCAATTTGAGATAGCAATTACAAAGGCAGACAGTTTAAAGTCATCATAAAGTAGTTCAAAGCAGGCTTGGCTTCCCATAAAGGGAAGTTCTCTATTATCTAAACTAGTGAAATCAGGGAAATTAGAGAGATGCCACACATAGGGTGTCATCAAGTAAAACCTGAAAAGGCAGAATAAAATGAATATTCAGCCAATTAAGTGAGAAAATAATCTGTCCAATAGTCTAACTCCTTTAGGCAAGAGCAAAGAAAGCATCTACCCCAAAAAGAGTGTAAAGGGCATCTACATCTAACAAAATCAAAATGCATAGTTAAACACATTTGCACTCCCACAAAGAGAACCATATTGTTACACAGCTCACAATAATAATATTATTTGATGTCATTATTATGAGTTAAATGATGCATTTCTGGGTGAGGTAAGTGGAATAGAGCAGGAAAGGTTTGTTCAGAGTTTAATATTCAAACTAGTTCAAAGATTTACTTCAGCTAGGTGAGACCTATACTTGTTTGTTCAATAGTGATTTCTTCTAGCACAAAATGGGATGGAATAGTGGGAGATTTAGTTATTCTTGAAGGTTTCATTGGAGGTCAGTATTATGATTGTAGCTGAATGGAGTTCCACACCTTGAGTGATCTCTCATCATTTTTTATTTTTTGTATGCTGTGATTTTCAGTTGAAGGGTGTCAAATCTTACCAGATAGTGCTCACTGCCTTAGATGGTTAATTTGCAGCCCAGTAATTTGGGGTTCCAGTGAGTAGTGTTTTGCAAGTTAGGCAGGCTAGTTTGAATTGGCTTCTTGCTTCAATCAGTAACCATATGAGTGAGAACTAAAGAGGAGTTATTTGATCATATCCCTTCACCCATATGAGGAGTCTGGCTACCAGGTAAGAAGTCTGGTGGATATTAATATATGTGCATCTAACTCCATTTTTGTTATTCTGTCTCCCTCCCATGTTAAGATGTGTTTCATCCACAGATTGTTTTCAATCCACCTCTTCAGGGTACAAAACGTCCTTAAAACTTAGTTCATATATGCTGCCCAGAGACACAGCAACCACTTGTCTTCCCTTATGGCTTAGTCTAATTTTTCAAATGCTATTTACCTGTCTCCTGAGAGGCATATCTCTCAACTCGTCTGCACTGGGGGAATCTTTCTAGTAACTCCTTTGTTTTTTTCTGCAGAAATATATCTTCGGGCCATCTTTAAGCCCAGACTAAATGCAACAATGTGTTTCTCCGTACATGCACTATTTGATCATAGGTTTCTCTCCCAAGTGATTGGGGTGCTACCTTCTCTGAATATATCCCAAAACAGATCTTCTAAGGTACTATCTGGATTCCCCCTGCTTTACTCAAAATTGGAGCTTTCTCGACAATACCAAATGCGCCACTTTTAACTTTGTGATGTCTAATTCTGGCCACATCTTTGCACACAGTCCATCCCTATTAATTGGTCAGATCGTTTGTTTATACTATTCCACTTTCTTTAAGTACCTCTACCGAACAGGTCATACAATTAGAAGGTAAAAAACAATGTCTCAGTTGTTAAGTTCAGATATCATAATACACTATACTCTGATTAGCTTTAACCCAACAGACAGACTTCTGATCTGTGGGAACAAATAAATTATCACCAATCCAAATAGCTCAGAAATATAACAAACTTGCTTGAGCCAATATTAAGCACAAAACTTCTGAAAATACTAGATATTGTTTCATCAAAGAAGTTATAAGTCAGGGAAAGAAGTTGTGTTCCTACTAAAGCAAATATGATACACAAACCCACATCCATACATTATGAAATGAAAGTCTACAAGAAGTTCTGATCTAGGGGAATTTTTATTTTTCAGCTACAAATTTCAGAATGTGATTCACAGTCCTACACAGTGTTTTAAAATCACACAGGAACAATCAGATGGTTCCATAGCTCCCCTACCCAATGTTCCGAATTGCAATGGATAACCCCTTCGATGCGAGGACTTTTCCCCCTCCTGTGCCAAGCATTTGTATTGGCTAATTGGGTAGTTTTCACTTAGGCACTCTTAATTTCTTGTCCACATAAGCTATCAATGCCAAATTTGTGTCCTTTTTTCCCAACATTCTGGGTATTCTAAAGGTACCCAGAATTTGTAGGCTCCCCTGGAGGAAACCAAGAAATTAGCCAAAATACAGCAAAAAATAGTTTTTGGGGGGAAAAATGGGGAAAAGTGCTGCAGAAAAAAGCATGTGTTTTTTTCTCTGCAAATGGCATCAACAAAAGGTTTGCAGTGTTAAAATCACCATCTTCCCAGCTTTCAGGAACAGGCAGACTTGAATCAGAAAAACACATTTTTCAACACATTTGTGGCATTTTACTAGGACATACCCCATTTTAATTATTTTTTGTGTGCTTTCAGCCTCCTTCTAGTTAGTGAAAGAAATGAGTGTGAAACCGTGGTGGATCCCGGACATCTAAACATGTCTGAACAGTAGACGAAATTCTGAATTCAGCAAGGGGTCATTCGTGTAGGTCCTTCAAGGTTTTACTACATAAAGTAACAGTTGAAATAACAAAATATTGAAATTGAGTTGAACAAAATAGTAATTTCTGTCTACGTTTTCTTTTCTAATTTTTTCCAGCTATGGCAGATTTTTTAAAGCAATATACCGTTACATCTGCTGAATCCTTCTGGTGGCAGGGAAATAGGGCTTGTGGGTTCATCAAGAACCCAAAGTACCCAGATTCAATAAATGATCTGCACCTTGCAATGGATTTTTATTTTATAACGGGTATAAAGCAATTTATTTGGTAAAATGTAAAGAATGAAAAATAGGTATCAAGGAAACATAAGTATTTCTAAAATGAGCACAAGATAAGGAGTTTAGAAGTAGTGGTTATTTGCACATCTTTGAATTCGGGCATGTGAATTACAGGGCATTTCTCAAAATGACTTCTTTCTTACACACCTAGTAAACCTATACATTTGCAAACCTCAAAATTTGTCTAAAAGCACATTTTCCTCTCATTTTGGTGCTGCAAAGTTCTGGAATTGGAGAGAAGCCACAAAATTCCTTTCACTCAGCATTCCCCCAAGCCTCCTGATAAAAATGGTACCTCACTTGTGTTGGTATGCCTAGTGCCCGCAACAGGAAATGCCCAAAAACACAACGTGGACACGTTATACTTTTCTAATGAAAACTGACCCGTTTTTTTGCAAAGTGCCTAGCTGTGGATTTTGGTCTCTAGATCAGCCACCACCAAGGGAAACCTACCAGAACTGTACATTTTTGCAACTAGACTCCTAAAAAAATCCAGGATGGGGTGACCTGTGGGGCTCTCACTGGGTTCTGTCACCCAGAATCCTTTGCAAATCTCAAAATTTGTCTAAAAAAACACCTTTTCCTCACATTTCAGTGATGGAAAGTTCTGGAATCAGAGGGGAGCCACAAACGTCCTTCCACCCAACATTCCTTCAAGTCTCTCGATCAAAATGATACCTCATTTGTGTGGGTAGGTGTAATGCCCGCGACAGCAAATGACCCAAAATGAAATGTGGACATACCAAAATTATCTATTATAAAATTACCTGTTTTTGCAAGGGGGGCATGTGCGTTTTTGGTCCCAGGACCTGCAGTCATCTAGGAAATCCTACCAAACCCAGACATTTTTGAAAATTTGACACCCGGTGGGGTCCAGGGAGGTGTGGTTTTTGTGGAATCCCCTTCAAACCTCTAATTTATCTAAAACAACACATTTTCCTCACATTTCTTTGTAGGATCAAAGTGCCAGCACAAATGTCCTACCACCCAGAATTCTCCTCAGACTCCTGATAATTATTATACCTCCCTTTTGTGGGTGGCCCAAGTGAATGGGGCAGGGAAAGCAAAAATCACCCCAACCTCCAGCTGCAGGAGAGCTTACCTTTGTTCTCCTACACACGCTTGAAGTAAATGGCTTCCAGCCTGTCCGGTGGCCTCTAATGATGTCAGCGTGTGGTGCGGGGGGGTGTCAGGGATGGCAGCAGAATCACTTCCCTGCGCTCCCCCCTGTGGGTCAGTGCCAGGATGTATTTGTTTAACAGATTTGAATGAGTCGAGAAATTCATTGTTTCTCCGAATACCCGATGTAATACACACTTAAACATGCATTCGTATCCGGGTCTTTTAGAAGATTCCAATGACTCCAGTAAGTCATTGGAATCTGCTAAAAGACCCGGATACGATTATGGGTGTATTAGATCATGTACTCGGTGAAACAAGAAACAGACCAATATTATTTTATTGGTGTATCTGTGGGTTTTTTATGCTTTTCCTTTGGGATATTATTTGTTTTCATTTAATGTCTTATGCTGTATTGTATGTTTTGCAAGGAGTGTGTTTTTAATATTAAAAGTCTTGAATAATATATGTTTATGGTTTTTGTGATTGTAATAAACTGTCATGAGATAGAGTGACTATTAAAACTGTTTTGTACTAATCCTGAACAAGTGCTTTGTGTACTATATATTGTAGTGGTAGTGATTCCTGTGAAAGGTTGGGAACTGATGGATGTGTGTGTTAAGTGAGTATATGTATGATCTTTTTACTTTTTAAGTTATTGATTTCCAAGGGGAGATCTATTTTCTGGTTGCCAGATACTGTGCCCTATCCCCTTGGTGCACGGGGCCCTCTTTCATTCTTGATTGAATCTCATGTGGGACCAGCGCATAAGGCTAAGCACGCACCACACTACATTCTGATAGACTGTACTCTGGATAAAGAGTGCTATTCCAACTGATTTAAAAAGTGCACCCTCACTTCATATCAACGTATCCAGGCTAAAAGATCATGTTTTACATCTGAACTAAGCACTACATCACTAAAATGGCTGTAAATGTATCTTACTGTAGATGGTGATAAATGTTTCTGAATGTACCACTGTATGCTGCTGACAATGTGTGTATTCTATATTTCAACTTTTACTGTACATGTCTTGTTATTACACATATTGCCATCTTGAGGCTCAAGTTGTCCCTGGTCATCTTTTTTAAGTTATTACCAACAGCATTTTATGTTATTACCATGTACTTTTACATTTTATTTGCCTGTGCCTTTATAGTGTATGGCCGAGGTCTACTAATTTTTATGTCCCTCTGCTCTCCTTCTACTATATAAGTAGGTATAAATATATTCTGTTTAAATATCATTCAATGTAATGTACTGTGCCACCCCAGTGTAACAGGCCTTTGCATCCCCTGTGGTGCAACAGTCCCTCACAACCCTTCAGGTGGCCCCGATTCAGCACAAGGCCAATTAATAGCTGTGAGATTTGGGAGATTCAGGGGCTTAAGAAAAATACACCAGTAGATTCCCCTCATGATTTAGCTATTCCTCTAGAAATTGGCACATTCTACACTATCAACCTACTATAAACCAAGTTGTCAAGTCCTTACATTTTGAAACACACTTCTTATGTTACTATCATTTTATATGTGTCTCTTATAAAGTGTCTTTCATACATCTTATCAGATCTGTATCTGGCAAGTATACCCATGTTCCATAGCCACCACCTGAATGGGCAGTGGTTACAATTCTATAAATATTTAGTTATAATTTACAAGGAATGTTAAATGTCAGTTCTCATATTGCAGTAGATGATACTTAGAGGCATACTTGCTACTTTTGTATGCAGGGCAGCACAACAAGTCACTTTGCTATACTGCCCTGCGTCAAAAAAAGGGGGAAGGGATGCACTGTATCTATGAGATATGACACATTCTTGTCCCCTTCCACTGTGCTGGCACACAATTGGCTGCCATGCACCAGTGCCGACACCCTTACACCATAGTGCAAGGGTGTCTACATTGAAGGAATGGAGCTGCTTTCCTCCTATGTGTGCTGCAGGATGCAGCACACATAGAAAGAAGAAAAAACGAGGAGAAATAAGGTTATTTCTCCTCATTATGCCTTCCCTGGGTAGGGGTAGGCTTTTGATGCATTCCCAGTTTTACAAACCCTTGTAAATCTGGTAATATGTCAAAATCTATGGGTGTTGCATGGGAACACCCACCGCAATGTCCATGGAATGCCTCTTTAACGCAGAGTAAGGCAACGCACCGACTTATGCTGAGTTGCCTTACTTCTTATCTACAAGGCCAATAAAAGGCATGCAAAGTGCGTTTGCGTGGCCTTGAAAATATGGGTCTGCAGCCTGAGCTGCTGGTGCGTCACAAAAGTGATGCACCTGCAGCGCAAGCCGCTTAACTATATATCCCTTAATGTACACTGTGGACTTGGAGCATTTAAGAAGCCTTCCTGAAGAAGTCACTTGAGGTGTAGGGAGAGTAGTTTAAAGTACGATCCTGGAGGGCTTTAAAACCTGTGAAATCGATGGTGAAGAATTAGGACTTTAAAAGGTGGATAGATATATATGTAATTTAAGTGGTAACAGCCGCAGCAACAGGGCGCGGTTGCTTTAAAAAATCCCCTGAACTAATAGAATTTATGGAAGAGGTGGGAGCTCACCCTAGCATGAATATTGACTTGTACTAACCTCTATAGGTGAAGAGCACTGAAGCATGAATCTGTAAAAATAAAGTTGGGTAATATTTTATTGGGGAGAAGAGATGAGCTTCCATTGGGCACACACTCAACAATATTCTTGGATCCTGAGGACCACCAAAAAGATGAGTGGTGTTGATAAACCTGCAAAATAGAGAGGTTCAATGGAAATCATACACAATCACTACACAGATTATTCATGAGGAGAGTTTCAACAATTGGAATTATGACTCATTAGGTTTCAGGGTAGGCTCCATCAGAACTCTGCATAGCGTGACAGACTTTCTCACAATAACACGTTCTGCTTGGAAAGCAGATACACACAAAACTGTGGTTTTGGGTAGAGCATTATCACTCCAAAATGATGTTGCTATATGGGCATTCTTCAGATGGGGTGTGAACGGAGGCGTGTCACGGTTCTTAAGGTGAGCGGACCATCATCAGGGCCTAGTTTAGAAGTGGAGATAAGGAATGTCAAATTCATCATTGGAATTCTCACACACATACAGAGAGATCTTGGGTATTCCATCAGATAGAATGACATCTGTGAGACTGTATAAAAGGTGGGCAAATTTCATAAAAGGCTTTCTCGCTGCTATGCATGCCATTGTTAACTTTTCCATTCATAGAAGGTCCCATATTCTTATTACCCAGTCTCTATGATCAGGAGTTTTGTCTGTGCCTCAGAGCACAGTATAGTCTCTGATGGGCTCTGCAGAGGACTAAAGCTATCTGTCAGCCCTTTGTAAAGTGTAGAGGGAATGGATGGCTTAGCAACAAATATGGGGGGAAATAAGGAAGGTGAGTACTGCAGATCGTATCTATATCATAAATAACCTGGGTCCGGTACCTGGATAGCTTAGGGCACAGCATAAGAAGATGCATCAGTTACCCTGGACTACTCAATCTCACCAAAACTCGGCAGACCGCTTTGGGCCCAGGCATGGATCCAGGCTGGAGTCAATTCCAGTACGAGGTAATCTTCACCATAGCTCTCTTTCCACCACTGACTTAGCTGTTGTAGACCTGTCAGCCTTAGGGTGGTCTTCCCCAAGACCTTTTGCTTTCTTCCCTCCTGGTTCGCTGAATTCAGTTTTTTTGGCCTTAGAACTCTGTGCACTTTATCACTGCTACCAGTTCTAAAGTGTTTGTGCTCACTCCCTATACATGATTTGATTAGCAATAGCCTAATTGGCATACTTAATTTACTAATAAATCCCTAGTAAAGTGCTATACCATATATTCAGGCAAGGTAAATTAAATGCTGCCAGTGGGCCTGCAGCACTTATTGTGCTACAGTAGCTCCCTAAAACTCGTCCCAGGTCTACCATTGCAGCCTGTATGTAGTTTAAAGTGCCTATTCGACTTGATAAAATAACCCCTCTGCAAAGCCCAAACGTCCATATACGCCACAGCTAGGGTAGGCCCTAAACAGCCCACAGGGAAGAGTGTAGTGTATTTAAAATGTTGGACATGTACTTTTAATTATACATGTATCTATATTTGTCAAATAAAGGTATTCAGGTAACTGTCAGTGGGGTTTCTTGAAGTTGTATCTTTCCCTGGAGAAGAGAAACTATTTATGCTCCATCTGGGTATCTGCCATGTTCCTTATCAATGTTACATGCTTGGATTAGCTGGTTAATATTTTGCTGTGTCTATATCCCTTCCCGATCAATCCATTTAATCCAGGCCACCATAGATTGAAGCCTAATTAGCCAGACAATCCATTTTTTTTGTTTCTAGGTCATGTAGGTTGAATAAATTTACATCTCATGCCTTCAAGCATGTCTGTGTACCTCTCTCTCTCCCCCTGCCATTTTACCTCACACCTCAGCATTATGGGAAACATCAAGTTATTTCAGATATTTTTCTAGGGATACCAGCTTGCTTTCTACTTCACGATGAACCAGTCTCTCATCCATTGAAGTCTGACAGCTTAAGACCACACCAGAAGTATGGTGGAAAAGACCACTTAGCCAAATATATTATTGCACACTGCAGCTGTCCATTCACACCAGAGTGGCCCAGTTTCTAAACATATATATATCATAGTGGTAAGCCTATTTAGAAACTGAATGAAGAAGAGTTTATTTGTGTCTGAGGTGTGCCATCCTGTGTGGATCATACTAAAAGCTGCCCATGGCATACCTCAGAGGGTTAGCACATTTCTTATTTCTCAGGAATCATCCCTTATATTCCTATATTAGAGGGAGCTGCTAAAGGATGTTTCCACACAGGTGTGGCTGTTGTACCCCTTCATATCAAACCAATATGAAACTTTAGTGCCATGACACTGTTGTATGTCAAATGACAAGCACACTGACATATATGAGATTGACCAACGTATGTGTATGTTATCCAGAATAAATGGTAGATACTAATAAAACATGAAAAACATTATTACCTGTAACCTTGGAGGCTGTATGGGTAGATCACTGATACTCCTCCACGTTTCTGTGGTTGCATGTATAGGAATCTAATCTCTGCAGGCATGTTGTCCCTATACTACTTCCATGGGAACAGGTGAAGGGGTCATGTCTCCCAGGAGGGTCCAGCATGGGCAATATCTCCTGGAGGCTGGGCAGGACCATAGACTAGATGACCTAACTTTAGAATACAGTTAACTTACCAGTCCACAGATTGCCTGAGCCACCTTGTGCCCAGACTGTCTTCATGAGGCCCCAGTGCAGAGACCAAATAGAAAACTGATAGGAACCTCATATGCTGCAGGTAGTGGGTTATATGCTGCGGTTTCCACTCACTATTGTTACCAATATTGTAGGTGATTACGGATACTGGGTGAGACTTCTCTTCTCTGTGCAATGGGTGGACCAACCTTCAGACTGAACTCTCGGTTTAGCTTCAAGTTATTTTTTTCCCAGCCAGGAACACTGGGCATCCCCGGATAAGCCCCAGGAGGTTCAGGAGAACACACTCTACTAGTATCTGGCCTTATAACTTGTTTGTCCTATGCAGTAATCCCTAATACCTGCTTTGGCCATTGTAGTATTGTTCTTATCTATAAGGCAAACATGTACTTTCATGGACTAGTGTCTCTGCATCCAGCACCCCACCTACACTTGTGTATTTCATTTTTGTCATTCAGATAAAATTAATAACATTTATTGAAGCCAATAGGTTTATATACTTTTCCAAAACGCATACAATTACAACACATATTAACGGTATTTAGATAGTTCTTCTTAAAAAGAATTGAAAATTAATCTTAAAATCATCTTAAAATACAATTTGCCTAAAGAAACATCCAACTGTGATAACAACTAATGGAGATTTAAAACTGCAATTGAAGTGCATTTTAAAAGCTCTTACACCCAAATCAAGAGGAGGTACAATTTCCTTGGATATATTTAGGACAAATGAGAACTACATGGCATAACTCAATGGGGGCTTTAGAAATACGTGTGTATTCCTCCACTATAGCAAAGCCTATTCCCTCTCTACCCTAAAATGTTTTGAAATGTGACCCAGGCACAACAAGAGAAGAAGGAATAGGATTGCTTGATCTGAGAAATTTCTGACAGACCTTTAGGTTTCTCATACTCACATGGAATGAGGTCTTCTGCACCTCTAAACTCATCAAACAGACATCAGTTCTGAAGCTGGAAAATAGGAAATTACAGAAACGAAAATTGATGGTAGAATATCTCTGGGGAAATAGGTTTGTCAGTTACAGTACCAAAACAAATCTAAACATGTAGAACAAATAGCAGCACGATATGTAACTTCAACTAGGATGCTGTACATGAAAGAAGAATTATACTAGGGTTATAGTTTCCAAATGGGATTTTGGAGACTTTTCAAGTCACAATCAAAAATAATCATATGTTATCATATCTTAGAAACTTAGGAACACCAAATGATGGAGGTTAGGCTACCCAAGAAACAATTATGAATTTAGAGCCTCTGAATGTTTAGGAAACACATTATAATCCTAGATACACTATAGAATGCATAAGTGTAAGACCACCAGATATAGTGAGTAGTTAGAAGCATATTTATCGAGTTTTCTCCAGTGTCCAGCTTCTGACACGTTCAGCCAAATGGGTAGGTACAAGAAAGGTGAGAAAGGAATATCGCTGCACAAATAAAAATTTATTTTAAGAAGTTCAAATGCATAAAGCAGTAGATGTTCAAGGAGACCGAAATATTATCCAGCAACCAAATTGATGTCCAACAAGGAGAAAACATAGCATGGGACCATCACTTTTTGTTGCAAGGTAATTCAGTATTCAAGTGCCTTCCTTAAGCGGTCATTTCCATTTCCAATAGCAGTTCTCCAGATGCCCTCGCCCTGAAGGATTATCTACTTTCTTGACCGATTTCAGTAAAACTCTTAACTCATAACATTGATAAGCAATAACGTAGAGATCATGCCGAGACATCTACAGCATCAGAAAGTCAATCATCACAGCCTCATGCAGAGATGAAACCAATCTCGTGAGCCAACCATAACCCTGTCATAAAACCTTGCCTCATAAATTCACATGCAGTCCAGATGTATGCCCTGAACACCGTTGACTTCCTGTCCAAAACTAAGTGATATAGTCTGCCTCAAAGTGGCTAGTTTTGACAACCACTCTGCTGTCACCGTAAATTATCTCCTACCCAGGACTACCAGAACATCATAAAAAAATAAGCAAGGGGACTGAGGCTAACCACTGCTTATACAGCTGGACTATCCTACTCAGAGCTAGCTTTCAGTGCTTACCTTGCATTGTTACTGACTCAAGTATCAGCCACAGATGATCATTCATAATAGTGGTGGCCTACCAACCAGCCCAAGAAAATAGTGATCTTGGGTGATTTCAGCCTCTGGGATAACAGGTTATAATCCTAAAGTAGCAACAGACTTACTCGAAAACATTGAGGTAATTGTCTTAATTTAGGTGGTCAGTGGCTAAATCATATTGATAGTCATATAATTTACGTTGGGTTTACCCATTATATGGACACCTCTAGCACCTTGGCCCTATGACTGATCTCATCAGATCACTCCTTCATCTCTGTTGCACTCTCAAACATGAAATACAGGCCTGTGCCCACTACAGAAACAACTCACCCAAATCCCAATGTGGCGCTACAAAAGTAATACTTAAAACAGATTGAGAAAGCTATGTGACTAGCAAAATAGACCCCTCACACCCAGAGCACCCTGTAGCCTTGCTGGCTAATTAAATCTAAGTATATCCTCTGCCCCAAATAAGCTGACCACACACATGACAAAACAAAATTGGCATTAAAGTGACCAAGAGCTGGATGGTTCAACAAGGAAATATGAGAAATTAAATTAACTAGTCATAATTTGAGTGCAGTAAGGTTTTGTCCTCAAAAGATAAGATCCTCAGAAAAGAATACAGGAGAGGCAATCTCAAAGCAGTAAGAAGAGTCAAAAAGATCCATTTTACAAACTGTATCAATGAGTCCTTAAATAAAATGGGAGAGATTTTTAGCATTTTTAAAGAACCGTTTAACCTAACTACCCAGACTAACTCTTCCTGCTCATAAGACCATTACTACAAAGTTCTCCTGGATTTTTTCAAAAATATCTGTAAGTCGTTCTCCATTAACCCAACCACACATATCTTTCCTCTCCCCTTCACAGTCACTTCAGTTCACTTTCACAACTTCCCAAATGTTGGAGACCAAGGACACTCTTAAACTGGCCACTAAAGCAAAAATGTCCAACATACTTATAGAGCCATGTCCATGCTGGCATCACCACATACTTGTAAAGATCATGAGAGGGCTGAAGATATTTCAATAAACTCATATGTACCTAAACCAGCAAGATTATGGGGATTACAGTCATGAGACAGCTCCAGGAGGATATGGAACAGAACCAACTCATCCTTCATTGGTAATCAGGATTTAGACCCAATGAGCTGTAATGTGGTGGATGTTGATAACCTCCTGTAAAGCCTGCGCAGACATGTCAGGAACTGCCTTGGCCTTGATACAACCTTTTGTTTTGAATAAATAAAACAATCAGCTCTCAGCCAGTATTATGAGGGTGCATCCATGGGTTCACACCTCACCACTTTGGTCTTTAATCTTCTGACACTGCTGTTTGAGTAACAACAAGTGAATTTCCTAATGTACAATGATGACACCAAAATCCATTTCAGGCTGGAAAAGGACTCTGAAAATCTGACTAACATGCATGAAAATTTCCTCTGCAAGAAAAGAGTTGAAATCAAAATCTTGGCGATGAGGTGAATGAACCAGACTGTTTGGCCTTCATCTGGCTTCCAAGTCAGGGAACACCCTAACAACTTCATTTGTAATCTTTGGTTCTAAGATTTCCACATGACCAAAAATAGCACAGGAGTTATACTTGTGGAAATGTAGCACTACATCCTCTGAAAAAAATATTCCTTTTCTCCAAAGTGATCAAATGTGGTGCTCACAAGAACACTGGTCATGACATTCTTTGGACTACTGAAATTCAGGGCTTCCTAAAAAACATAATTGACAGGCTAAAAATGCCGCAGCCCAGTTTATATAGTTACAGTTCTGCCTTTGCATGGGAGCCACCCAACAGCTGTCAGAAGCCCCTGTGTGAAGGGCACCTGGGCCCATAAGGTCCGATGAGTTAGGCCATGGGTGTTTGTTTTCACCCTGGGTGTCCCCTCAGTCGGTGTCAGAAGAGGCGGGTGATTATTTACGCTGTTGACAGCTGCATCTATGGCCTCATTACAAGTCTGGCGGTTCATGGACTTGCGGTGGTGCTTGGCCCGCCCCTGACAGGGACGGTCCAACCGCTATATTATGACTGTGGCAGAGAAGCCACGGTCCGACCGCCCTCACCACCAGGTTGTCACCAGCCGATGGCCTCGCAGTGCCAACGGTCTCAATCTGCCAGGGCAGTGCTGCGAACAGTGCTGTCCTCCAAATTATGACCCGCATTTCCACCATCCTTTGCATGGCGGTCCCACTGGCATGGGCAGTGCAGGGGCCCGCATGGATAGCCCCGGAGCACTTTTCACTCCCCAAATTATGCACTGCAACATTGCCGCCGGTTCTATTATGAGCCAGTGTCAAGGTTGTGGTGTGTTTCCCGCTGGGTCGGCGGGCGGAAGCGTTGTTTTCACCAGCCGGCCCAGCAGGAAACTTGTAATAGGTACCGCAGAGGGACGGCTGCATTTGTGGTCATCCCGTTGCAGTACTTTGGTGGGCAGCCTCCACCACCCGCCAAAGTCTAGACTTTGGCCGCCATTGCAGTTGAGGAAGAGCTGGGGCCACAGCAACCAGCTTCTCATACCCAGCAGCCACCTCAGCAGGGGGGGGGTAATTGCTTCTAAGTTCTCTCCTCTCGCCCCCCTTTCCCAGGCCTCCTCGGTCATGTCAAAGGAATATGTGTGAAATTGGTGGATCACTTTCAATTTGGTAGGGAAGAGTGACCTATAGTTCATGGATATTTCTCTCAATTTAAGTTTAACTGTTTCAAAGGATTTACATTAGTTCTGGACAGCTTTGGTATAAACAGGGCAGATCATGATATGTGTTGAATAAAAGGTAAGCTGTTCATGTGTTTGTCGGTGCCACAAGATCATATCTCTATCACTGTAGTTCAAGATTCTGGCTATTATAGGATTTGAAGGTGCACCCAGCGGCAATCACTGTGTAAAGGCTCAATGGGCATGCTCATTTACAAACCATGGGGAGAGGACAGGCTGTGGAATCCAGGACCTGATCCAGTTCTCAATGAACAGTTCTTGGGGGTTGCATTCGGCCTCCAAGGGGAAGCCAACACAGCAAAGGTTATTGCACCTGGAGCCATTTTCTGCATCTCCCATCCTAGCCTCTGGGGTGCGAGTAGTTGAGGTCAGTGCAGCGACTTTAGTTTTGAGGTCTGCAGAATAATCTTCTAGGGTGGATACTCTGCTCTCGGCCTCAGTTACTCTCCTAACAACATTGCAGAGGTCCTGACAGAGAAGAGCGACATCTACCCCAACTTCACCAATTTTGGTTTTGAGCACTTCACAAGAGGTTTGGAGGGCCTGCAAAATATGGGTCACTTCCACTGCTGCTGGTGGCACAGTAGTTGAGGAGCAGGCAGAGGAGTGTTTATTAGTTTCAGTGGAGATGGTGGTATACTTGTTTATTTTTGTGTTGGGCTCCCAGGGATGGGGCCTTGTCTTTCCCCATGGCAATGCCAGACAGTGCAGTGCATGCGGCACACAGCAGCTCAGAGGGGTGCAAGTTGCTAGGCCTAGAGGTCCCAGGGAGAAGCAGTAGAGAAAAATTTGGCAGGCTCTCCTTCCACTGTCCCGCTGACCTCTGGAGGACGACAGGCAGTACGAGCAACCAGGTAACAAAATCTTGAGGGTAGTATTGCAAAGGAGGGATGTGGATTGACGATCAATCCTTGAGGGGAGGTTGGAAGTATGGCATTACTCATGGGCTTGCCTCTTGTGAAGCTCAGTTTTGGAGGGAGTTATGGCCAGCAGCGAGAGTCCAGGGGGCCAGATGAGCAGGGAAAGAAGGGGAGGCTCTCCTTTACCAGTAGGATGAGGAAGGTTTCCCCCTGGCCCACCCACCCCCAATGTGGCCAATAGAGTGGGGGGGCAGCTCGAGCAGCTGGGAGGGTAGGTACTGACACAGAGACACCAGTTTCAGGTCCAGTTGAGGCAGAAAAGCCAGGTCTTCAAGGATCAGGCCCCAAATAAGGCTCAGGTGGAGACAACAGTACCGCACCTGCACCTACAGCGCATCTATACAGCAGGCTCCAGGGCCAGGCATTTTTTTTTTTTTTTATCTGTTTATTGATTTTGTCAAATTCTTTACAGTGATTTAATCATAACATCAAATTATTATGTCGAGTCCTCTTACATCTAGGACATCTCTTCTGTCTACTTGATATAGCAACAGATCTCTCGATTAACATTAAAAAAAAGAAAGATTAACAGTGAAACGCCATTTGGAAGAATAATTGTATATTGGTGTTCCCAACACGTGTCCAAGAGTGTGGAGAGGAAGTGTCAAAAAGGGAGTGGCTGGGGAAGGAGGGGGAGGGAGGAAGAGCCCAGGGGGGAGGGGGGAAAGGGGAGAGAGACAGGGGAGGAGGGAACGGGCTGCACATCGCTAGGAGACCCCAGAAATAAAAGTGAGGTGGAGTGTAGACATATATATTAATGAGATAGTATCAGTTCAGGGAGGCCAGGTGTCATCTTTTTGTTCCAGCTGTTCTATGAGGGAATCCCATATGTCCGCCCCCTTGATCTCCAACCCGCTGTCGCGCATTGTGTGTATTACCTGCGCCTCTGCCCTAGCCCAATGCAACATCTCTGATGTCCATCGGTGTATATCTGGTGCGCTGGGCGGTTTCCATTGTATCGCTATTAAGCGTTTGAGTAAAACAAACGCAAGTGCGGTGCATCGATGTTTCTGTCTGTCCTTTCCTCGATGTGGGTGCACCCTCAATAGGCAGGATTCCGGAGTTGGGAGTGAGGGTAATCCCGACCAGGTAGCCGTCTGCGCCGTTACATCCTGCCATATGCGGAGTACCGGTGGGCAACTCCATGTCATATGTAGAAAGTCAGCTTCCGGCAGGGCCAGGCACCTTCAAGGATGAACCATGGGGAGGGAGGGGCTTAAAGGGCAGAGCTGGCACCCACAATGCAACTGTGGCTGGGGGCAATCCCCCACAGGCCTCCACTCCAACCCACAGACTGCCACCGATGTTGCTTCTATGTCAAAAGGGGGAAAAGGGACCCCGAGAGTCAAAAGGGCAGCATCGCAATCCACCAGACAGCAGCAATCATTAAGTGGGCGCCACACAGCAGGGCAGGCCTCCAGGTGGGCCCCAGCTGCCACCACCTTCCGGTGTCCCTTAAAGGCTCACTGCCAATCCTTAAGCCCCTAGAACACCACCCCAAAGGCCACTGCAGAGATTCCTCTTACCCCATGGAGGGGTCCCAATGTCCAGGTGCAACAGCGCGGGCCAAGTAACAATCAAGGGGCTTCCAAGCGGCTGAGCAACTGCCACATGGCTGGCCTGGCCGCCCATCACTCCCAGACCTCATTCACTGTCATTTCCGGCAGCCTTCAAGAGTACTGCCACAGGCCCTCCAAGCTCAGGCAGGAGGAATTCGCTCTATCATTCATCCCACCCAAACGGGCTTCAGACCTGGACACAGCACTGAGACCGCATTGTTGGCGGCCACTGAAGACCTCCGGGCCATCCTTGACCGGGGTGGCTCATCAGTCATAAGCATGCTGGATCTCAGTGTCACCCTTGACACTGTTTCCCATTGCACCGTGGTCCAGAGACTGGAAAACACCGGCATCACAGGCTCTGCCCTTAAGTGGATCAAGGCTTTTCTGAACAATGGAGTTTTCAGGTTTACAATGAACCATTTCTTTCAGCTACATATTCCATTGAATTTGGAGTTCCACAGGTTTCCTCACCAAGCCCAACCCTATTTAATGTATATGTCCTCCCACTGGCAAGAATCGTGCAGGAACAAGGTTTAGATCTTGTCTCTTACGCTGACGATACTCACCTTGTCCTTGCACTTACCTCAAATCATAACCGACATCCAACGACCTACAAGCCTGCCTCAAGGAAGTAACTGAACGGATGACAGCCAGAAATCTTAAACTTATTGGTGGGAAGGCAGAAGTGTTGGTGGTTGTCAACAACACACCCTGCTGGAAAGAATTGCTCTAGCCCCAATGCCTCAGAGAGCAGCCAGTACATGCTATGATGGTAAAAAGTCTTGGCTTTTGGTTGGACAGTAAACTCACTATGGAGACTCAAGCCAAAAAACTGTCCGCAGTTTGCTTTTGACTTTTAGGTACGTTAAGAAAAATGATGCAGTGGCTACCTCCTTCATCCAAAAGAGTATTCATACAAGGGCTGATTAACTCCCGTCTTGACAACAGCAACTCCTTGTTTCTGGGAAGTCCTCAATACGTCCTAAAATGGCTATGGATTTTTCAAAATGCTGCAACCTGATCACTCTTCAAGATCCCTAAACATCACTCAACTCACTCAGCATTGACTGTGCTTCATTGGCTCCCAATGCAAAAAAAGATCCATTTCAAAGCCCTATGCATGGCCCACTGAGCTATGCAGAGAAAAGGTCCTCTTCTGACATGAAAACTGTTTTGCCCATATGTCCCAAGGAGATCACTAGACTCCAAGAACTCCTATCTGCTGACCATTCCCAAAGTGAAGAGAGCCAGTTGTGGCGGTAGCTCCTTCACTTTTATGACTGCTACGCTATGGAATGCCTTCCCTGCGAAACTAAGTCAAAGACAGTCACAAATCTCTGTCAGTAAACTACTAAAGACCTATCTATTCTAAACCTTATCTGGATTCACCTAGGTCATGCAAGTGTGCCTGTCTCAGCGATGGGAGGCCTTTCAAGGTAGATATGTGCATTATGAAACACCATGAATAGAATAGAATAGGATTCCGTGGCTGATGTCCACCGGCAGTGTCGGGATGGTGGTGGGTTGCAGAGGAGGTCTGGGAGCTTAATTACAATGCGTTTCCCATTTTGCTCACTTCGGCCAATCCCTAATCCCCCCCATTATTAAATATAAGTCTTAACTGGCATTTAGGATAAATAAGTAGTTCCAGGTTCACTTACCTCATACTTGCATTATGTTTGCAGATTCAAAGGTGTAGCCTCTTATTCCAAAAACTTGCATTGCAGTTACCTTCAGTAGACTCATTGAGATATAGCTCGGATTAGGCTTTTAAGATTCAACATCTACGTTTGTTGTTCCTGTATTTCTTTCACTCCATAAAAGTCTATGAACAGGTT
The DNA here is from genome assembly GCF_031143425.1 of Pleurodeles waltl. Lineage (NCBI taxonomy): Eukaryota > Metazoa > Chordata > Amphibia > Caudata > Salamandridae > Pleurodeles > Pleurodeles waltl. The sequence goes on from NC_090444.1 coordinate 957,607,518, forward strand.
TTGTCACAGATATTCTGTGCTATCTCAAGTACTTATTGTAACATGGATATTTGCAAACATTGTGGTACAGCAGTTTTGCCAGCATTCACGCTCATATTTTATTTTATTGCCATCCAGGACCTACCTTTCCAGTTGAATTCCTGGTTTTATTACCAGCTAAATTAAATGGTTCTTGTAGGCCACATTTCTGAGCCAAACAATAACCTAAGTGTACTCAGATGCCCCAAATCATCACAAATCCAGTTTCTGGAAATCATATTTTAGTATATTTTCTTTGAGCCATCACATAGGTATGTTTAAAATGCTATTGAATCATGCATCTAGAACTTGTCTCTGGAACATCCCCCAAAATTCCAGCTTACCGTGTCATCCTTTAGTTTGCCCACAAATCTGTCATATGCACAGGGCTGTCTTCGGCGTCCAGTGTGGAAGGAGTCCATTCTTAGGTTCTGACAGACTCTAAGGCCCAGAGTTACTCACGCTTTACACGATGCATGCTATTTACTAACCGAAGAACAAAAGGTGTTCTCCACTGGAGGTGGTGTTATGCACCTTTCATAGCACAGAAAAGCCATTCCCTTGAGGTTCAAGGGGATGTTGCTGTGGCAGGTCAGCACAAACAACTGTGCAAAAAACAAGACATTGCTTCTTTACTGCAGTGCACAGCACACATCCAATGCGTGGGAACCTTCAGCCTATGCAAAGGAGTTTGTACTGGAAGGGTATGCCTCTGCTACAAATCCTATAAGGGACAGGACACACTCACCTCTGCACCATGGTGCTAGGCTACACATTGCATGAGGCGACTCCGTTTGAAAGTCAGCACAGGAGACAACTCCAGCAGCAGGCCAGTCTTTTTATTTAGGGTGTTACACTCCAATTATTCCATATGTAATGTTGAGTTTTATAGCAAATTTGAAAGCTGTGCTACGTTGCATGAAACATTTGTAAATCTGGACCTCAATTCTGAACAATGCTAAGATACCTATGTTGCTCATAGTACTACACAAGCAAATACTTCTGTCCAACTAATCTCAAGTGTGGAAAACCTCTGGGAAAAATATTTATGCTATTCCTGCTGATATTAATGTCTCAAAACACAATTTGGAAAGAAATTGAATCACTTTGGGCCTGATTTAGAGTTTGGCGGATGGGGTTACTCATTACAAACGTGACTGTTATCCTGTCTGCCATATTACGATTCCGTAAGATCCAATGGAAATCCTGATATGGCAGACAGAAAGCAAATCCATGTTCTTTGTGTTCTCATTCCATTCAGGAAGACCAATTAAAATACAGTGAGGTTCTGGGAAACGTGCCCAAGCACAGTACTGTAGCAGTACTGTATTTCTGAGGGTGCATTAGTTTCTTTTACTTTTTTATTTCTCACCATTTCCTCGCTTGTTGGTTGTGTAGCATAGTGACTCCTCTGAAGGTTTGAGAAATGGCCATTTTTCAGATGTTGGCAACTCTGTTCGAACAATGGACTAGTACAGTTGAAATCTTGCAGTGCAAGATTTCGCTTCAGACTGAACTGGAGGGCAGGTTTTTACAAAACAGGTTGTGGCCCAAAGTAATACTTTATGTGCCACTAAAAAAGTAAGTAGCACAGGTTTTGAAGTCAAGTGCAGCTGAAGTGAGAACTCTAAAGCACCCTTTCCCATATGGAAGGTTTATTGCCACAGTAGCTGGACAGTAGTACTGCAGTGAAGTCTTCCTGGACATCCTTGACGTGCAGTCCTTGTCCTTTTAGAGTACATTTCATCCATACCTCTTGTTATACACCATCTGCACTGGTGGCAGTGGCAAGGCCTAATGCAAAGCTAGCCCAACTCCTATGTCATCAAAGCAAGGAAAGGATTCTTGACCTCAAACATCCTTGCATTAGTTGGAGCCTGATGTTCAACCTGTGTTGTTTCTACATTAGAGTATCATCAGCGTCTGTGTGGACACATATCACAGGTGGACTACAACCACCCTCTATCACTGACTGTGAACATGTCCATCAAGAATGCCCAATTGTCCATACAAAGTAGTTGAATAATTATTCTGAAGTCTGGGTGCCTTCCATAGCCCATCAATTACAATTTTAAGCAATGAGAATGGCATAAATATCATTTTTGTTGTTCTGCACAAAGGAGCCTGTTCACCATGGTGAAAAGTCATGAAATTTATCATGCATCCAGGGAAGTACTGTTGTTTTTTTTATCTCTTTCCAGCACCACCGGAGTGGAGCGTTGCCAATGATCCAGCTTTCAGCCGCAAGCCACGCTGTGCCAAAATCGACAGGACTCAGCATTGTAGCTGTGATGCTGGCTTTCATATGAGTGGCACCAGTGACAATAGCATATGCCAAGGTAGGTGCTAGACGCCTAAACTCCTGGTGGTAAGTTGTCACCAAATGCTAATTTTACATCTATCAAATCATGTCCTTTGAAAGGCTAGGGCCAGGCCAGGCTTTAGTGCTGGTGGCACCCAGTGCAACAATCTTTTTTAGCGCCTCTCTCTCCATGACCTCCTCCTCGGATTCCCTCACTGCCATCCGGCGAAAGTTCCCCTCCTCTCTCCATATACATTTCATTTGTTTTAAAGTGCTGGTAAAGGCTGGATTTACCAATCCACTGAGCTATCCACATAAAATACAGATTTGTTCTTTGCAGCAGGCAGATTGATCCTCTGCGCTACTTTATGGAGAGTCAAAACTGCCTGGAGACAAAACTCTGACCTCTCTCTCTAGCATGAAGATTACTTACAAGACTTATCTTGTCATTTGTATTGCTGCCTGAAAGCTAAAAGCTGCAGTTGTTTTTAAATCCTAAAGTATGCTAAGTGTCACACTGGTCGCACCGCCCAAAAGCCGGCCTTGATTGGGGCAATATGTCACAAAAATCAATAAATATGGCTGTTACTAGAAAGTGAGAATTTTAAAACTGTGGTATTCACCTTCCAATTCCAAGCGCTCATCTACTCGGAGACGAACTACATACTGGATGCTTTTTAAATCCCATACTATGTAAAAAAATCTATTGCAATGATCTCTTTCTTATCCAGTAGAAATTCCAGGGAGCTTCAGTGCTCAGGCTGCTCAAAGTTAAGGTTAAAGTGTTCAGTCTTTATAATTGTTAGCCAGTAACTATCTAAATAATTAGTAGTTTGGCATAAACGATGGTTCTTCAAAATTCCGTTCTTTTTCATTATAAATAATCTAAGCAGCAATTGTATTTACTCATGGATTGTAAACAGATATGGTCGAAATACCAAGTAAAGACTTTCAAATTACAAGCATTAACATTCCTCTTCTGAGTAAGTAGATACTTAGGCCCATATTTATACTTTTTTAGCGCCGTATTCGCGCCGCTTTTTGACGAAAAAGCAGCGTAAACTTACAAAATACAATTGTATTTTGTACGTTTGCGACGCTTTTGTTCCAAAAAATGACGCAAATGCGGTGCTAGAAAAGTATAAATATGGGCCTTGATATTTTTTACAACGTAAGTAGGATGTCATATATTTGTCACCCCTTTTTTTGTGGCAGATTCTGACATACAACCAACTAACCTCTGACTATTTTTTAACAAAACAAAGTTGGTCTTAATTAGATAGTTCAATTTTTCCTTGATTACGCCGCTATGCATTTATATTTCCATAGTTATGTAAGTAAAAATAATACGCCCTAATCATTTATGTCAAATGTGATCAACATTGTTATTATCCTATGAATACCACATACCCAACTTCAGAAGTGTGTACTTATCTGGTTAGGTATTCAATAATAGGCCAAGAAAAGTCCATGGCAGTGAAATCAATAATAATGAAAAATTTGAAGATTATGCTTCTGGGTACACGCCTTGATAAACCAAATGGGATTTCTGGGATTTCTGGGATTTTTTGGCTGTTGCTGCTTTGTAAACTTAATTTCAGTCAAGTAGCTGTTTTTCAATTAATTATTTTTATATACATAACATATTCCTCTATATGATGTAAACAAAAATGCCACGGCACACCCAAAGTAAGCCTCCGTATTGTGGATCCAAGTAGTCATTCAAGAAAAGTCGAAGTCCAAAGAACAGGTGACACTGGATATTTATTGACAGGTGAAAAGGAGTGGTCAGTGTTTTTCATTCTTGTTACCGACGCATCCGGCACGGTTCCACTCAGCTTTTGAAGGCTTATCATGGCCTTCCTTTTCCACCTGTAATCTGTATATTATTGATCTACCTGGAGATTGACAACATGCCTTTTATTGGAACTCCTTCAATATATTTCTACTTGCATATTCTTGCATATCTAAAGCCTTGACAAAGTCTAGGAGACGAAACACGTGTCGGCTGTTTGCTGTTTGGATTTGTGCTTTATGTGGTCTTTGACTGGAACACTGACCACTCCTTTTCACCTGTCAATAAATATCCAGTGTCACCTGTTCTTTGGACTTCGACTTTTCTTGAATGACTACTTGGATCCACAATACGGAGACTTACTTTGGGTGTGCCCTGGCCTTTTTGTTTACATTGTGCATGCAACCACTCACTGGTTTCCAGTCTGTGGTCTCTTGACACCTGAGGTGGCAGGTGCGTGGCAAGCTTGGTACCCACAACTAGCTGCTGCTTGAAAGGACTACTATTGATGGACATTTGAAAAACCCTGTGATGATGTGCAAGCACTGTGGCATTCTCCACCTTCTCCCTTTTGTATATTCCTTTATATGTACTAGGTAGGTAATCGTTAGGTCTAATGCAGTACTTTTTTAATTTCCTTTTTTAGCTTTTTATTCATATATATTTACAGTGCAGATCTGTATTGCTTTCTTCATCAATCCAACCTCAGACAGCAATCGAAGCAGACATTCTATCTCATCTACACTACTGTAACTTCTTATATCTAGAGCTGCCTCTTTACTCGCGTTCCAGACTTCAGAGTATACCACATGTAGCAGTTAGCTTAATTTTTAGCCTCTACCTCATGGTCACATCTCCCCACACATCTCATCCCTGCCAGTCCTCTTTTAATCTTCCTGTTATGAGCACGGAGCCTGTCACATCTCTGGCACTTACAACCTTCAAAACAAATTGACCTGCACCTCTCCGAAGATCATCTAGGGTTCTGAAGACTTTTTCCTTCATCCTAATTATTAAACTGTTTTTCCTGTCACATTGATTTTACTCGGCTAGCCCATCAGTTTCCCATTAGTGCCATGATATTTGTCTGAGTGAGGGCACGCACCACAAATGCATCATTGATTCATGCATTCATTTCACCAAGTCTGCAAGTGGCTGTATTTCGTTTTTTCTCAAACAGTTCCACTGAATCGCAGCATGGTGGAAGACCCAGGATTAACTTAAAGATAACTTCCTAAAGTTCAATATTCACTTCCTGATGACTCTACGACCTAAAAAACACAAATTATACTCGAGTACACTTAAGCTTCAAAGTCGGTCAATGGGAAATTAAATGAAGGCCATTTATTTCCATTCAGATCCTGCATCGCAATACCAAAATTTTCGAGAGCTACACAAGGCTTACAATAAGGCAGTCTGGGTGGCAAAAAGGGCCCAAGTTGTCTAAAATTGGATAGGGATCATGGAAGCCTACAAAAGCGATAACAAAAAAATCCCTCTTGTCGCTAATAAACTAACTTGATAGAGATTCCGTGGCACAGCAGGCAATAATGTCACGCAAGAAGCGTGGCTGAGTCACATAAGCTCTCTAGACTACAGCCAGGATCTAAGCCTTTTCCCATACATACAGGTCATCTCACAGCACCCTTGTCCATCTCTCAGAGAGAAATCAAAGAGAAGATTGAGAAAAGCAGAGGTGACGGTCCCCCTGGCCCGAAGGGCTCTCAGCTGCCATATACAAACAAGACTGAGATTTCTGGAGTGCCTGTTTTCACACCCTGTTTATTTTCTGTTTATCAGCGGAGGTCATACCAGAATCATGGAGTGGATTCATTTCCCAGCCAATCTTCAAGAAAGGCCCTTATGCTTCCCCCAACAGTCGTCGTATGATATCCCTAGTGGATATAGACTCAAAAATGTTTGCTGGCATGTTACTATCTGAATTGGAAAACTGGGCTGCAAGACAAAATGTAATTTCATTTAATCAAACAGGATTTAAAGCCAAATATAGCACTACAGACTCCCTGGTTGCACTCTATGATAATTGAGAAATGTTTCTACAAAAAAACAACTGCTGTACACTTGTTTCATGGATTTTTCTTAGGGCTTTGACCGTGTAAACTAAAACCGTCTGTGGAGAAAGTTGGTTGCCTGGAACATTCCCCCAAAAGTACTACCTGCTATTCAGCTATAATATTGGAATAACTGGGCAAACGTCAAACTTGGCCTGAACAAAGGCTTGCTGTCCAAAATATCAATCAAGAGGGGTTTAAAGCAAGAGGGTTTTCATTCCCCAAATGCTTTTTAAGCTTTTTATATCAGGCCTAAGTTCACATTTAGATGCAGCTAAATCTCATTCACCAAGCTTGAAGCATTCTCAAGTGTCTTCACTGCAATATGCAGATGATGCAGTTCTGAATCTGACTAGAATTGGTCTGCAGAGTACATTAAACAATCTTCACACCTATTGTATTGAAAACGAAATGGCTGTCAACCTTACAAAACCTCAGGTTGTGGTGTTTGGCAAAAGATAGAAAAGAAAGGAAGTACATGTCACAAGTACTTTGGAGTCTGGTTTCAAAAATCGTTCTTCTTTTCGTACACATCTCAAGCCTTTTAAATCAAGAATCGTTACCTCGATTGCAGCATTTCAAACTTTAGACGGTATATTGCAAAGTCCAACTCTCTTGCTGCTTCTCATAGTGATAAAGGCCAAGTTTATCCCAACAATCAGCATTGGAACAGAAACGTTCCTCGGAAAGTTCAGGTCCTTTCTCAACTCTGCATTCCACCTCTTTCATCTACCTCAAAACACATCTCTATCCCAGATCTGTTGGAATGTGTCCTAATTGCTCAAGAACTAGCAGCACAAAAATGGCTCCATACTCGAGGATATGTTGCTATTAAGACTCTCAGACCAGGCAACATTACGCTACCTGCTATGGAGAGAAATCCAAACTGGCCTTTTGACAAAAACAAACAGCTGGGCGCAGGCCTTTAAGTTAGCCCTGAATGACTTAAAAGCAAAAGCGCTATGGTAACAGACATTGGGCCTCATTATGACCCTGGCGGGCGGCGGAGGCCGCCCGCCAGGATCCCGCCCTCCATATTACCGCACCGCGGTCAAAAGACCGCGGCGGGTATTCCGAGTTTTCCCCTGGGCTGGCGGGCGGTTCCAGTAAAACCGCCCGCCAGCCCAGGGGAAAACGACCTTCCCACGAGGATGCCGGCTCGTAATCGAGCCGGCGGAGTGGGTAGGTGCGACGGGTGCAGTGGCACCCGTCGCGTATTTCAGTGTCTGCAAGGCAGACACTGAAATACTTTTCGGGGCCCTCTTACGGGGGCCCCTGCCGTGCCCATGCCATTGGCATGGGCACGGCAGGGGCCCCCAGGGGCCCCGCGACCCCCCCTACCGCCATCCTGTTCATGGCGGCTTTCCCGCCATGAACTGGATGGCGGTAGGGGGGGTCAGAATCCTCATGGCTGCGGAGCGCGCTCCGCAGCCATGGAGGATTCCAAAGAGCAGCGGAAAGTCAGCGGGAGACCGCTGACTTTCCGCTTCTGACCGCGGCTGAACCGCCGCGGTCAGAATGCTCATTGGAGCACCGCCAGCCTGTTGGCGGTGCTCCCGTGGTCGGTGGCCCTGGCGGCCACCGGCCGCCAGGGTCAGAATGACCCTCATTATCTCATAAGTCCTTTAAAACACCCCTAAATGAACAAATAAAGAGAATATCATGGAACAGGGACAAGTAAGATTTCAGCAGACGACATGCATGGATGACTATCAACTCCTATTAAGAGTCCCATCCACAGTCATACCTAACAGTCTCACTTATAACCTTTTATAAAAACAAGTTGCTCTATCTTCGCTTTAGTTTGTGTCAAACAACTGCCTGCCTGCCTAAATGGCTCCCGAAACCTTTCACCTATAAGTGTAGATTTTGCTACCAAGATTAAGAAAGTTTGACTCACATATTATCGATTTGTCCTACACTACTAACTGAACATAAGGTTTTGTTGGGGAAAATGTTTAACCAGCATGGCATTAGATCATGCTGACATGCGTTGCTCTTCTGTTTGAAGGGCGAACGCCCCCACCCTCCCCCACCCGAGTTATGGCAACCTTCATAACATTAATTATAAAGGCGGACAGGCTATGGACAGCCAAAAGCTCGACGGCTGCTCTGCAGTCAGCACAATAAACAATTCAAGCTTTTAACACAGGTGTGTAATATTGCCTTTAATTTCATTGGGTGTGGCTTGCATTAATATATACCTTTCTTATCCCAGGCTATAGAGGGTGTATGGCAATAGCCATACCACCTGCACTAGAGTACAGTTTTATCACTGCACTTTAAAGCGACATTTCCACCAACGTCTTTGCACTTTAGTCTGGAAGCTGAGAAGACACAATATAAGCTGCTGTGAGCAACCCCTAACATGACTACTCAGCAATATGAATATCAGGCAGTCTCATGGCTAGCAGTGTTAGTTCTTCATGATTATTTGCTCTTTGCACTTTATATGCTTGGTTTGCACCAACTTCCTTGCATTTCCGAATGGAAAACCGGGAACTACAACGTCAGACGCCGGAGTGGCATGCATAACAGAACAATCAATTGGCAAAAGACCAATCCGTGCACTTTCCTTTGACCTCTCCCCACCCCTCATACCAAACTATTGGTTAGTAAATGCCCCTGGACAATACACCCATTTGTTTTTAATGTCTATTTTTAACATGTTTTTAATTATCTCAAAATGTCAATCCTCCCACTGCGTTGTAAAAGCTTTTTATAGTTTTATTTAACTGAAATAAACATACTTTGACTTTGACTGTTTCACTGAACAAAGACATTTTTTAGACGGTCTGTCATAAACTGAGCTTGGTGGATGTGTACCAAAGAGTTACACCAAATTGAGGCACTAGGCCAGCGGTTCATTCATTTTAGTGTATTACTTTTAATAATATTTAATTTTGTAACACTATCGTAGGTCCCCTAAGAAGGTCTTGCGGACCCCTATGGATCCTTGGACCATAATTAAGAACCACTGCTGTAGGCAATAGTATTTCATGTTCGTGAGGAAGGCCCACGAATGGGGTTGTCAGGATCAACCCGATTGCACCAGCGCTGGGGTAACTTTGCACCTACACTTCCAGATTATATTGTGTGCAATGGTGCTGTTGTAATGTTGCTCCAAATTCACCACAACATCTGGGACAATCAACTGGCACAAATATTTTACTTGGTACTGGTTTGTCAGTGTAGATACTGTGTTTTTTCCTTGTCAGACAGTGCAAAATTTGAAGCAAAATCTAAACAGTCACACCTAAATCTGAAAGTATGCACATAAAAAGCAATCCTTTTTCCCACCACCTACAAATCTAAGAGTAGGTCTTATATGAATTCACAAATTTATCCTAGTATTTTAAATCTATAGCCAAAACAACTCTAACAAAGTTCATGAGTAAGCCTCTACAATGTCCGTTATTATGGTGCATATTCTGCCAGAGCCTGATGCTTACACATAAGCAGTTTGTCCTGAACATTATGAAGATCACTGTTGGAGGTGGCATGTTCTGGTTGGCTGAGACGGGGCCATAGTCAGGCAGAACCTACCCCTCCCACCAGGGGTGGGTTATTACCCTCACTGTGTAATCTGCAATGACCCTTGGGTAGCTTGGTAACGCGTAAAGGATTGTCACAGCACTACCACACAACAAATACACTGAGCGTCACAAAATAGAATTCACAGAGGTGTATGTAAATAAGTTTGTATTTAAAACACACATTAATCAACACAACATGAACCTCATGCAAATCTAAACATAAATCACATTTAGAAATATCACTATCAGTACTAGCCCCAACTGTGTTAAAAAAAGATTAGCAGTATGTACACATGAGAAAAATAATACTTTCCCTCCCAGCACGATCATGCAGTGCCAACATACTGTCAGCATGAGACCCACCCTAGCGATACCCCAGTTCATTGTCACACGATTCTAGGATGCACCCCGGTTCACAACAAGCAGCAATGTGTACATACAGAGAACAGCAACACTTTTAGAGATTTCCTCAGTCTAGACTGCACAGGTGAAGCCTAATATCAACTGTGATAACCCTCAGACCAAGAAACAACAAGGACGCCACACTGCCATGCGGTGTAGTCAATCATAGGTGGTCACTCCCACTCACTCTCTCCACACCACTATGCGGTGCTACAGATATCAGGCAGGCTAGTATAACACACACTCACTCACACTTGCCCCTAGAACCTTAATGTGGTACACTGATATCCCACAGGCTAGTGGTCACTGCACTTGCAGATCCCCCTTGGGTCCAAACCTTCCTCCACCGTCCAACTAATTCCCACTAACCCGGCCTCCACAAGTTGGAGATAATAGCACCATTTCCCCGGGATACTAGGCCACTCTCAGTTGGAACTGAACTAATTCAGGACCCCAGGGCAAAGGCTGGGGGGGAGCAAAGAGATAACGGCTGATCAGGCAATAGCCGACTAATGGAGATCTGGCCACCACTCAGTGAGTTCACTAAGGGGTCTCTACACTGTTCCTTCCAGCGCGGGCCCCACTCTGCCAAGCATGGAGGCAGAGAATCACTCTGGGACATATACGCTGTTCACAGTGGGGCCCAGAGAGGCGCCGAAAAAAACAGATTGCTACCAAATCCACATCTCACTGGTAGGAGACACAGCACAATGTCTGGGGCACAATGACTTGAGTCACCCCTGGTTGCACACAAAGAGTTACCAACTCCGCACCTCCCTGGAATAAGGTACAACATCTGGGGGGCAAGGACGTGGGTCGCACCAGACAAATCCAATCACACACGGAAAGTTACCAAAGCAATACTTCCCTGGAATGAGGCACAATGTCTGGTACGCAATGACTGGGTGGCACCAGACAGATCCGATCGCATACAGAAAGTTACCAATACCATACCTCCCTGGAAGTAAGGAAGCACAACGTCTGGTGCATGATGACTTGATTCACACCAGACAAATCTGCTTACACACACAGAGACAGAAGTTCAGCGGTGACGCATGGGGCAGAATGTGATGCTTCTATGGGTAAGCCCTCACCTCCAAGGTTCACAACCAGTGAATCGAACAGTGCATGCAATGAGCATGCAGTTGGGTGTTGCACAAGAGAATGCGGCACGCTCGATAAAGGCGGGCCGTGCGGAGGGCCGCAAAGGGTGAATTCGCTCACCACCAACCAGAGGCTTATATGTGCCATGGCCCCACAATGAAGTACCACACTGCTTGAATGCAAGCAGTAGTTTGAAGGCTCCACACCTGGCAAATATGATCTCCAGGTGCAATACTTGGTTCCATGCCCGCTCCCCTGTTACCAGGTGACGTCCAGCAGATGTTGCCACTCTGCAACAACCAGTTTGCCCAGGCCACCCACGATGCAGAAAGAGTGTGCGGTACATTCTAGGGCATTAGTTACTCCTTGTGCACACCAAGTTCGTCTGGCAGTGTGCACCACTTCCTACAAGTGTATCTCTACTTTGCTGCAGTGGGCACCAGTAGCTATACTGTAGTGTGCCTTTGAAGTTCGGGGTGGTTTAGAGGGTTCACCTTTGAACCACAGATGTCTTCCCTAAATTACAGTCCTGTCTGCCATGGGGCTGTAGAATGCACATCTTAATCTTTAGTAATGCCATGATCTGGCTCTGAGAGGCCAAGTGTCCAAATCTCTCCCTCTAATCTATCCAGGCAGGCCCACAAATGGCCTTCATTCCAATTGTGTGCCCAAGTTTTATAGCTGTCGCTGTAGAATGCATAGATGTGCTTCTCAATTCCCAGTGTGGACTTGAGTTGAATTAAAAAGCACACAAAAAGTTTTAGGACAGAGAGATGTACACTTTCTAGAAATGGCATGTATCCATGATTATTGACAAAACCACCTTAACCATAGAAATGGGTTTGTCAAAACAAATCCAATGACAGCAAACAACATGAGGCTGCTCTACTGTAATCCTCTGTTGCAGCTTGGAGTAATTGTAAAACTTCTCCCATGTTAACCTATTGGCTGAGCAGATCTTCAATGCAGTGAAATCACTCATGGGTATTCTTCACTCTCTGGACCTACGTGCCCTTGCAAACTGACAAGCTTGCATTGGCAGACTGGACACATGTTTAAAGGCACCAAAGGTGCAAGTGTGCATACAGGCCTGATAAGTCAGGCTAGTTACATGTTTCAAATCAAATCAAATCACGGTTAAAAAGTGCAACTACTCACCCATAAGGGTCTCAGGGCGCTAGGGGGCTTAGTCCTCTGAGCTTCATTCGGAGAGCCAACTTTTAAGGTCCTTCCTGAATTGAGCTCATTGCTGCGAGGTAGGCGAAGGATCTTCCACCCGCTGAGGCCTTCTTTATGCGTGGTAGTGTGTGCTTGTTGACAAAGTGAAGAGGTCTGGCGGGGGAATAGAAGGTAACACGGTGGTTGAGGTAGGCAGGTCCTAGGTCATCGAGGGACTTGTAAGTGTGGACGAGGAGCTTGAAGTTAATTCTTTTCTCAGTGGGAAGCCAGTGGACGTCTCTAAGGTGGTTGGAGAAATGTTTGTGGCAGGGAATGTACAAGATGAGTCTGGCGGAGGCGTTTTGGATGTGCTGTAATTTCTTCAGGTTCTTCTGACATATACTGCTGTATAGGAGGTAGCCATAGTCGAGTCGGCTGGTAATCAGGGCATGGGTTACAGTTTTTCAGCAGTCCTTTGGGATCTATTTGTAGATCTTCTGGAGAAGTCGAAGTGTGTGAAAGCAGGAAGATGCGACTGAGTTGACTTGGCAGATCATGGTGAGCAATGAGTCCAGGATGAAGCTGAGGTTGTGTGCGTACGTGCTAGAGAGCACACCTAGGCATGCGCCCCTTCACAATATATGTGGAAAGGCGTGCATGCACTTTCCCACAGTAGTGACAGTGGGAAAGTGTCCAGTGCCCTAAGGCCACTGGGCGGAATCAGCAAAAGCTACCAGAAAAAGCAAAAAAGGTTGGAGAAACACTACTTCAGTATGTCAGGTCTAACATTCGCTGATCCTGCTTTGTAGAATTTTCAAATTCGTTTATTGCTGTTACTAGCAACTCTGTAAATTGTATAACAGTTTTCAACCAGTTAAATGCTGACTTTCTTAAAAGTGACCAATACAAAATTCACAATTTCCCAAAGAAGATCTCCTCCCAATTAATCAAATACTACAAAACACGAGGGATTTAAGGTGCAAAACTTCCTTTGTAGGTTAGATGTTTCTTACACATTAGTGTAATTTATTAAATGTGTTAATTTAAATAGTCAGCACTTGTCTTGTAAATACACTGTTGGAAGAACAGTCACCATGACCTTTTCAAGAAAGAAAAGAATCAGATGAATCAATAAAAGTGATTCCTTAAATGCGTTGCTATGAGAGGGTAGACCATTGTCCGACTTACAATGGCTGGCAAACCCCATGTTGCAAATATGCCATCAAGTTTTTCGATTACTCCTTCATATGTTGTGGATGAGAGATATTCAACCAATGGGAAACGTAAATATTCATCTATTATCACCATTAAATGATGTCCATTCTCGAGTTGACCAAAGAAATTGATGGCTACTTTCTTCCAGGCACATTTTGGGAGGTCTGACATGTTTAGGTTATGTTGAGTGACTTTGGTTGAGAGGCAATTGCGTATGTGACAAACCTTGAGTTCCTTTTCAACTCTTTCATCTCGGTATAGAAACCAAACTCGGTCTCAAAGAGCTCTTTTTGTAGCAACAATACCACAATGTCTTTCATGAGCCACTTCTATCAGCTTTTGTCGTAGACTATCTGGAATCAGGATACTCGCAGAACAACACCTCCCTGACTTATGGATAATTCATCCTTGACATTCTTGTATTTTTGATATTCACCATCATTTCTGAGAGGTCGATCATGTTTGTTCCACAACTGATGTGTAATTATGTCTTTTAACTTTAGTATGTCACTACATGACTCATAGAAGTGACAATCTGGGCTAATGATACAGCAGCTGGTGTACTTGACTTGACAATGAAATTGATGTAGGCCTCAGCCATTTTGGATGGAGTGCCATGACCTAAAATGGGCACTCTTGAAAAGTAGTCAGCAGGATTTTGATCCTTTCCCTGTCGATGCATAATTGTATAATCATACCCTTGCAATCGTAGTCTACATCGTTCCATTTGAGGAGGCATCTTGGCTTTTGGATAGCCGAAGATAGCCAACAAGGCTTGATAATCATTCACCGGTGTAGGAAAGTACCATCTTGCCTGGCGTGTTACCCCCATTTTTCACTGTATATATGTTGTTTTAGTTGTATGTGTCACTGGGACCCTGCCAGCCAGGGCCCCAGTGCTCATAAGTGTGCCTGAATGTGTTACCTGTGTAGTGACTGTCTCACTGAGGCTCTGCTAACCAGAACCTCAGTGGTTATGCTCTCTCATTTCTTTCCAAATTGTCACTAACAGGCTAGTGACCAATTTTACCAATTTACATTGGCTTACTGGAACACCCTTATAATTCCCTAGTATATGGTACTGAGGTACCCAGGGTATTGGGGTTCCAGGAGATCCCTATGGGCTCAGCATTTCTTTTGCCACCCATAGGGAGCTCTGACAATTCTTACACAGGCCTGCCACTGCAGCCTGAGTGAAATAACGTCCACGTTATTTCACAGCCATTTTACACTGCACTTAAGTAACTTATAAGTCACCTATATGTCTAACCTTTACCTGGTAAAGGTTAGGTGCAAAGTTACTTAGTGTGAGGGCACCCTGGCACTAGCCAAGGTGCCCCCACATTGTTCAGGGCCAATTCCCCGGACTTTGTGAGTGCGGGGACACCATTACACACGTGCACTACATATAGGTCACTACCTATATGTAGCTTCACAATGGTAACTCCGAATATGGCCATGTAACATGTCTATGATCATGGAATTGCCCCCTCTATGCCTTCCTGGCATAGTTGGCAAAATCCCATGATCCCAGTGGTCTGTAGCACAGACCCTGGTACTGCCAAACTGCCTTTCCTGGGGTTTCACTGCAGCTGCTGCTGCTGCCAACCCCTCAGACAGGCTTCTGCCCTCCTGGGGTCCATTCAGGCCTGGCCCAGGATGGCAGAACAAAGGACTTCCTCTGAGAGAGGGTGTTACACCCTCTCCCTTTGGAAAATGGTGTGAAGGCAGGGGAGGAGTAGCCTCCCCCAGCCTCTGGAAATGCTTTCATGGGCACATTTGGTGCCCATTTCTGCATAAGCCAGTCTACACCGGTTCAGGGACCCCTTAGCCCTGCTCTGGCGCGAAACTGGACAAAGGAAAGGGGAGTGACCACTCCCCTGACCTGCACCTCCCCTGGGAGGTGTCCAGAGCTCCTCCAGTGTGCTCCAGACCTCTGCCATCTTGGAAACAGAGGTGCTGCTGGCACACTGGACTGCTCTGAGTGGCCAGTGCCACCAGGTGACGTCAGAGACTCCTTCTGATAGGCTCCTTCAGGTGTTGCTAGCCTATCCTCTCTCCTAGGTAGCCAAACCCTCTTTCCTGGCTATTTAGGGTCTCTCTCTCTGGGGAAACTTTAGATAACGAATGCAAGAGCTCATCCGAGTTCCTCTGCATCTCTCTCTTCACCTTCTGCCAAGGAATCGACTGCTGACCGCGCTGGAAGCCTGCAAAACTGCAACATAGTAGCAAAGACGACTACTGCAACTCTGTAACGCTGATCCTGCCGCCTTCTCGACTGTTTTCCTGGTGGTGCATGCTGTGGGGGTAGTCTGCCTCCTCTCTGCACTAGAAGCTCCGAAGAAATCTCCTGTGGGTCGACGGAATCGTCCCCCTGCAACCGCAGGCACCAAAGAACTGCATCACCGGTATCCTGGGTCTCCTCTCAGCATGACGAGCGAGGTCCCTTGAATCCAGCAACTCTGTCCAAGTGACTCCCACAGTCCAGTGACTCTTCAGTCCAAGTTTGGTGGAGGTAAGTCCTTGCCTCCCCACGCCAGACTGCATTGCTGGGAACCGCGACTTTTGCAGCTACTCCGGCCTCTGTGCACTTCCAGCGGAAATCGTTTGTGCACAGTCCAGCCTGGGTCCACGGCATTCTAACCTGCATTGCACAACCTCCTAAGTTGTTCTCCGGCGACTCCTTTGTGCGACTTTGGGTGAGCACCGTTTCACGCATCCTCGTAGTGCCTGTTTCTGGCCCTTCTCCGGGTGCTACCTGCTGCTGAGAGGGCTCCTTGTCTTGCTCGACGTCCCCTCTGTCTCCTGACGCAATTTGCGACATCCTGGTCCCTCCTGGGCCACAGCAGCGTCCAAAAACCCTTACCGCACAATTTGCAGCTAGCAAGGCTTGTTGGCAGTCTTTCGGCGGGAAAACACTTCTGCACGACTCTCCACGGCGTGAGGGATCCGTCCTCCAAAGGGGAAGTCTCTAGCCCTTGTCGTTCCTGCAGAAACCTAAGCTTCTACTGTCCAGTAGCAGCTTCTTTGCACCCACAGCTGGCATTTCCTGGGCATCTGCCCATCTCCGACTTGCTTGTGACTTTTGGACTTGGTCCCCTTGTTCCACAGGTACCCTCGACTGGAAATCCATCGTTGTTGCATTGCTGGTTTGTGTCTTTCCTGCAGAATTCCCCTATCACGACTCCTATGTCCTTTGGGGAACTTTAGTGCACTTTGCACTCACTTTTCAGGGTCTTGGGGTGGGCTATTTTTCTAACCCTTACTATTTTCTAATAGTCCCAGCGACCCTCTACAAGGTCACATAGGTTTGGGGTCCATTCGTGGTTCGCATTCCACTTTTGGAGTATATGGTTTGTGTTGCCCCTATTCCTATGTGTCTCCATTGCATCCTATTGTAACTATACATTGTTTGCACTGTTTTCTAAGACTATACTGCATATTTTTGGTATTGTGTATATATATCTTGTGTATATTTCCTATCCTCTCACTGAGGGTACACTCTGAGATACTTTGGCATATTGTCATAAAAATAAAGTACCTTTATTTTTAGTATAACTGTGTATTGTGTTTTTCTTATGATATTGTGCATATGACACTAAGTGGTACTGTAGGAGCTTCACTCGTCTCCTAGTTCAGCCTAAGCTGCTCTGCTAAGCTACCATTATCTATCAGCCTATGCTGCTAGACACCCTATACACTAATAAGGGATAACTGGGCCTGGTGCAAGGTGCAAGTACCCCTAGGTACTCACTACAAGCCAGTCCAGCCTCCTACAACCGGCATAAAAGGTTTTCCATACAGGAATACTTGGAAATGTTCACAAGCCCATACTACAGCCAAACTTTGTTTTTCAGGCTGCGTACGAAAGTTCAGTTTGAGATAAAATTCTACTAGCATAATCCACAGTATGTCAGCTTGCATTTGGTAGTCCACTATGCAAGTATAGCACCAAGCCAACAGGACTAGCGTCAACTATAATCTCAGTATAGAGTTTTGGATTCAAGTACGCCATTTCTGCAGCATTTTCTATTGCATGTTTGATTCTCTTAAAACTCCTTTTACATTCTCTTGTCCATTAAAAAGGGAACATTTTTCTTGGTTAACTGTTGTAGTGGAGCACTGACAGTGGCAAAGTACTTTATGTATTGTGAACAGTAGCTGGACATTCCAAGAAAAGAATGTACAATTGAAACATCTTGTGGGGTTCAGCATTTGTTAAAGCTTGTACTTTTGCAGGATCAGGTGTCATGCCTCATCAGAAAATAGGTGGCCAAAGAATTTTAGTTTTGTTTTATTGAACTCACACTTGTCGGCGTTTAAAGTCAAACCTGCATCACTGAGTAACTGACATACTTGTGTGAGGGCTCTACTGTGCTCCTTCTGTGTAGCTCCAAAAACCCAATATATCATCGCTATAGTTAAATGCATTCACAACAGGTTGTATGATGTGTAGTAAGATGTGTCGTATGACGTCTTGGACAATGTCTGAAAACGATGATACACCAAAACTAAGGACGTGATTTAGGGTTCAGCGAATGGGATACTCCCTTACAACGATAATGGATATCCAGTCAGCTGAAATCTAAAGCCCATAGTTGCATAATGAATTTTAGATTTCAGCAGAGGGGATATCATCAACGTTGGGAAGAAGTAACCATCCGACGAGTTCTAAATCAGGCCCTACGTCTCGTGTATCTAAACAAACCAACATGTGTAGCAAAAGTTGTAATATAACTGCAGTTGTCTTCGACTTCCAACTGATGATAACCTTTATTAAAATTAAGTAGAGAAAAGACCATGGCACCATTTAATTGTATAATCGTATCTGCAATATGTGGTCCTGGAGGTTGCTTTTTTTCAATTGCTTTCTTTGTTTAGCGCATGTCAACGCATATGTGCACAGTTTCTTCATGGTCCCTTTTAGGCACTACTGCTACGGGAGAAACGTTGGACTGGTGGAATGTTCAATAATGTCATTCTTAAGCAATGATTCAAATTCCTTCTCAACAGCTTCTTGTAAATGAAAGGCAACTCATCTACATCTTTGAGCAATAGGACGGACATACTTTTAACTTTCCCAAACCATGACTCAATGATAGAAATTGACTTACTATGTTATGATGAGCATTCATGTTATAATTCACTGAAATCAGTCCCATGTCAGCAGCAGAGTTGAAACTGATTACACAGGCACTCGCTGCTGGACCTTGAAGTACATGGATCAGTGCTTGGCATTTTGTTTTTTTATGCTTCACTGTCGCCATAAACAAACCTTTACTCATCATGGGTGTTGATGCTTACCAAGGGTATACTTTGGTCTTTGACAGTGTGAGCCGCAGTAACAAAGACAGTTCATTGTGCTTTTTTTCAGGCATTATACTTATCACAGCACCACTAACGATGATGAAAGGTATTGATCATCCATTTATTTTCATTGCAGTCTTTGGACAGTGTTCGTGTGATTTTGTTATTTTGACATGTTGATTTTTCTTTGACTGACTTTTCTCCTCACAACCAGTCCGACATGTGGACATTTGTCTGAGGTAAGCAGTGACAAGGCACAGTCACTTTCTTCACTTAAACTCATTATTGAGGCAAAAAAACTGTTTGACAATGTTTTAGATTACGATTGACTTTGTTTAGTAGCTCTTTGCCTCAACTGATGTCACCCCTTGGCCTTGTCAGTGCACGTTGAATGTTGCTTCTGGAACGTTTTGGCAGCTATTTTGTCTTTGTGCCATGATGCACTTGCTTTTTCCTTCGCTATGCACATAGTCACAAAATGGTTCTCTTTACCGCAGCATTTGCCTATTTGATCAATGGGAGGACCCTTTCCTTTGTGTGGAAATGCAAATCCACACCTGAAATACAACTTCTTTTTGCATGTAGACATCACTTTGTGTACTTCAGACTTTTGTTTCAAAGTACTTTTTACACTCATGACTGACTTGATCTGGGCACCTCCGACCTCCATGTCATAAGCTTGTCTTTCAGCACATTCCTTAGCTCTGGCAGCCGTCAACACTCGCTCCGGACTAAGAGTTTCTCTCAGCATTCATCATGCGAATGAATTGGTCAAGCATCTATTGATCACTCTAAGCCTCATGGCTTCTTCATCATTATATTTATTGAACTTGCAGTGTTTGATGAACGTGTTGAGCTTTACGATGAATTCACCAATTGTTTTGCCAACTCTTTGACAGTCTTGACTGAAAATATATTGTTCATAGTTGACGTTTGGCACTGGATTGGACTTGAGATTCAACACAGTCTTAATCTGATGGAATGTGACCTCTTTGTCAGTTCTTGCCATTTTCTTTATGACTTCTTTCACACGATCACAAGCAAGATTTTTCAGATATTTGATCATCTTCCTGTCAGTCTCTTCAAGTGCATCAATGAAATCTTCAAATGTCTCTATCCATGCAGTCCATCTATCGCCAAAATTGCTTGTTTTTGGCAGTGTCAAGTGGTGGTGGGATGAGGAAGGTGACAGCATTGTAACTGTTCATGGGAGTGGCTGATATCAAGGGTGAAGCTCTGTCAAAAGATGTTGACTGTCCCTGGGAATCTACTTCATCAAAGAGGCCCAGTAATGTTTCAGCCTCTGGGTCACCCAGAACAGCCTTTGGAGTTTTGACCTTCTATTTGGTCTCCATCAGAGCCTTGTCACTCATTTCGACCTCTGGTGTTGTTCTGAGCCGCCACATGGCAGTTTTAATGGTGTGCCGCTTCAGGTATTGGACAGATCAGTAAGCACAAACCCAGTGCTCCTTCTTGGGTCTTTTCGCCCAGTGCTGAGGTCTTAATGCTGTACTTATCCGGAGTCAGGTAAGAGTGATAGCAGTATGCTTCCTTTTTCCTTATTCTATCAGCCAGCGCCATCTGATAGCTGATAACTCTCTTTAACTGTGCTTGGTAAATCTGGTTTACTCTGCCTTCAGTGTTAACCCTTCATATATTGTATACCATTATTTTGTGTGGCAGGGTGGTACCTTTTTGTAGAATATTGGTCGTAGTCTTTTGACCGACGATGTGTCGACTTTTTTGTGAAGCTCTCTTTCCATTCACATGCTTCACACAAACTAGAGTTAGGGTTTGACTCCACATATAGCAACCTCTAAATTGTGCAAGGCACTAGAATAACAATTCCCATATGTCATCAGATACTGCAGCAGACTTGGTGGCATCAATGAGTACTACTCACCCGTCAAGAGCTACTTGTACTCCTCTCCTTAAACTGCATGTGTCAATCGAACCAAAGTGAAGATGCAGTAGATGTGCTTATCTTATCTGCCAACTGGATCAGACACTGGCTAAAACACTAAACGTCAATCTGACGGCCGCCATATTAGGGGAGGAACAGCATGGCTTTTGCTGCCATCACTGACAACACTATTGTGACTTATATGTACCCATAAATCTGATTTAGTGTATGTTTTAACATTTGACTAATGTAAAGTGGTGCACTTAAAGTCAATATTGAAATGCACTCAATAGGAGTAAGGAGAAATGTATTGTGTGCCTTAACCTTAGTAAATGAAATATGATGATCAAATTTAACTTCATAACCATTCTCATGTTATTTGAATGTATTTGCATTAGAAATAGAAGCAATGTATGTAACATGTGCATTAATGATGAAATGTACTTCTCCATTACATTTAAGTTTGTGCATTAGTAAAGTTTGCATTTGTTTTAATAGTAACAGGATATCTTATTTGAATCTATGTATTTGACATTCACATAAATGTAGAAATTAATATGTGCACAAGTATAACGTCAAATTAAATGTGCATTAGAAAATAATGTTTAAAGTTGACCTAGTCAGGCCTGAATTTCTGGTGAATCTCAAACACACAAGGAGAAACTGTATCTATCCGAGTGAGATCTGCTGGTCAAGGTTTCATTCAAGAGCCCGTGAGAGTAGGTTGGAAAGGGTAGCTCCAAACTGTTGTTTGTTTACCCTGAACCTTTCGAGGATCAGATAATTTGTATTTGTTTTGGCACATAGATTTTGAGTGAAAGAGTGACTGCAAGAGAAATTGTGAAGGAGGATGAGCTGCTGCAGGGAGTGAGATAGATGTCACATTGTGCTGCACTGATAAAGGTTGGTTGGTGTAAAGCCACGCTGGTATTGGTGGAATACATCACAAAAGATATACGCTGGTATTGGTTGTGAACTCTGAACAGAGGATTGCGGGTGAAGAATTATTTCCTGATAATAAACAAAAAAGCTACTGTGAACATTTAGAAATTTGATTGAAACATCAAATTTCTTTAAGGCATTGCAAACTCTGATGGAGGGAGATGCATTCATCCCGGTAAGAGAGGGAGTGGAGACTCCTCCCAAAGGTATGCCAGGTCAATAGACTGTGTCAAACATAGGTCTTCACACATGTCTTTGGCATGAACAGTGGCACAAGATCAAAGAGGGTGCACTGGCAATTCCACGTTATAGAATATATTATTTGAGAATTTTTGGAAACTTATGATGGATCCTGTATGAGATGAAGCTACCTCCTGGACCCGCACAATTGGAAGCACTTAATGCTTGGCAACACATAGCTTATTAGAGACAAAAGGAGAAATATGAGGGAAATGTCAGGGAAGTGCTGCATACTTGTGCAGATGGTAATTGGGCTAATCAACAAAAAGCTGGAAGAACAGACATAATTGAGGGAACTAGATTATATCCAGCTCTAAAGAGTGAAGAAGAGGGGAAAACTAAACCAAAGGAAAAGAAAAGGAAAGAAGAGCTAAAGACACTGAGAATAGGGTTGAAAACAGTGATAGTGATTCAGACAACGATTTCATAAATGAACTATTGTTGAATCGTCCACTACCATGTAGCATGATTCAAAGAGGAGGGGCAACTGAGACAATGGGAAAGGGAAACTTTGACATCTCTATTGCACCAGTAGAATTAAATTCAAATCAGACAGGAGGGAATTTAGGGATGACAGTCCCTCAGAGCCCAAAAGCTTTAACTACTCCAGAGGCACTGACTGTCCCGCTTACAATTTGTCTTGTAGTTCCTTTATGTGAACCAGGAGCGACAGGGAACAACACATATACATTGACTGTTCCTGTAGAAAAAGGTATCCCAGGTCATGACATTTCAGGGACTGCGACAATAAGGAGACTTCCATTAGCTGTGAGACAGACAAATGTTGCTTGCATTAAAAGCACCGACCCGACAACAAGTCAGACGGGATTTCCCCCAATGCAAGGTTTCCTCCGGAATCACCACCACCATTGTTCATATCTAGAACTAATTCTGTTCGGAATGCTGATTGTAGTACTCCTAATAGAAGAATACGGTTGAATTCACCATTTTCCAATGTCCATTGTCAATACCCCAGACTTTGCAAATTTGAGTACCTCCTGAAGAAAGATAATATTGAATACCCCAGCAGACCAATCAGGTCTTACTGCTCAAGAATTAGATGATTGGCTCAAGGGTATAGAGAAAGAAAGGACAATAGATGTGTCTAAGTTGAAATTAGAATTGAATGAGATGATACTGGAAACTCTTGACATATCCCAATTAAACAAATTACTGTTGGTATGCAACGACATTACAAGGTGTGCAGGACAATCTCTTGAGAAAATGGCTGAATTAGCCAGGAGGTATGAAGTTGATTTAAATAAGTCCAAGTCATTACAGAAAAGCTGTTGGGTGACCTTCAACGATCAAGACCTTGTTAACATGAGCTGGTCAGGAATGAAATGACAAATTAGAGAAGTATGGCTTCATCTGAAAATGGAGTGAATTAGATAGAGGGGGAGGCAGATGGGTAAAGAAGAATGACCCAAAGAAAGGAAGGCTAGATCTGCTTCTGAGTGGAGCAAATGAAGATGAAGAAGATATTCAAATGCTTCCAATGAGAGAAGTTCCAGTTGGAGGATATGTTTATATGCCCTGCAGTAGAAGTGATATTGCGTCCTTTACAAATGATTTCCCAAAGTTGAGAGAGAAGCCTGTGGAATGGTATAGACAGGTAGAGCGATTTGTGAAGCCTTGAAAAGACTTATGGAAAGATTTGAACACCTTGTTTGACATTGACATTCCAAGTGATTTGTATGTTGAATGCAAAGTGTCCATTGATTGGCCTGACAATAAACCTATGATACATCCAGAGATGAAAACTCCATCTCCAATAGTGATGAAGAAGTATCATCAGGTGATTTCATTCTTGAAGCTGAAAGTGTCTTCTAAAGACATTGATTGGGTTAAGATTGACAGAACGCTCAAAGAGTCCTAAGAGTCCATACATTCTTACTATGAGAGATTGTTACAAGCGTTGAAACAGCATAGTAGTACATTTCTGCTCACATTTTGGCAGAGATTGAAACCTGGAGTTAGTACAATGATTAAGCAACATTTGATTGCTGTCAGAGTAAGCCAATTGATAAGATCCTAAGATATGCAAAATATTGCAGTAATTAATTGGAAATTAAACAAAAGAAATTGAAAAGTTGATGGCGGCACAGATGAAAGCCACATAGAGGAGTCAAAATTCACAGTTCGTAGGGAATATCGGTACTATGCAGGGAGTCTATCAGTAGGGTGTTCTGATGATGCTAGGAGGTAATGGATTTCAACAGCAGAGTAGAGGTCAAGGTGTTCCAATAGAGTCAAGTACATGAATAGATGTGACGACTTTGAAAAAGACGAATCTGTGTCATGTTTGTGACAAAGTGGGCAATTGGAAGAGAGAATGTTGATTTAGTCCAATAAATGTGGCAAATGAGAATCAGGTACAGAAGGGAAAATTTGTGCAATCTCAAGTAAACAATCCAGTTCAGTCACAGCACAAAAAGAGGCAGCAAATGCAAAATTTTAATGTGCTCCATGGTGATTCGATGCAAGTTTCACACCCCCAATGCCCCAGCAAAAGGCAAATGTTTCCCGATTTAATTTGAATCAAGTTCCAAATGGAAAAATACCATTCCCTTTATGAAGCAGTACCCCATGATCCCAACAGATGAGGATTACAATTCTGATCAATCACAATGACGGTGGAGGAGAAATGTGCACTTGGCGCATCCTTAGAGGTAGACCAGAGTGGTCCATTCTTAGATGGTGAGGTGAATGGCCACCCTGTGCATTTTATTCGACTGAGGTGCTTCCGGCTCTATTGTGAGAACAGCAGAGGCTCCCAACCTACACCTCTCAGGATAAATAATCCACATAAGAGGAGTTGCAAATAAACACATGTCTAGCCCTGTCACAGGAGCTGGACCTGTAAAAATAGGGTCCTTTGAGGAGAATCACCAATTTGTGGTGTATGATTTGAGTCCTGCGAGTCTGCTTGGATGCGACCTCTTGTGCAAACCTAATTGTTCTATCCATTGCACTCCAAAAGGCATAGAGATGCAAACTTATGATGAGGATGTTGCACTTAAAACTGTGAATCAAACCCCTGATGTCAGACTGTACCCCATGATGACAAGTGATAATTTACTTGCAGATTTGACAAACACAGTACTACCTGAAGTCTGGGACTTTTCAGGAAAATATATAGGTCTCATCAAAGGTGTTGAGCCTGTACGGATAACTGTAAAGCCAAATGCTGAGTACCAGAGAATCCTGCAATACAATATGACCCCTCAAACAATTGCTGGGATTATTCACTGATAGAACAAGGAATACTCAAAGAGATTATGGAGAGTCTAAGTAAATCACCCATCATAGGACTGCAGAAACCCTGTGGAAATTAATACATTGTTTGGGACCTGAGAAAGATCAATGTAATTGTAGTTTCTTGTTGTACGGTGGTACTGAATCCAACTGTGATTTTGTTTTAGATTCCATGTGTGGCAGAGTGGTTCACTGTGATCGACATTTGCCAAGCATTTTTTTTCCACACCATTGCATGAGGAAAACCAATTCCTCATTGCTTTCCAGTTTGGCCGTCGTGTTTTGGCATGGTACCGAGACCCACAAGGGTATATTGAGAGTCTGTCAGGGAGACCAGATCCTCGGGGCCTGCGCACGTTCCCAACATGTCCACCACTAGACAGCTTCAAAGCTCCGATAGATATATCAGAGATCCTGAGAGAGTCCAAGTGGGGGAAAAGGGGATTAGGCAGGGAACAGCTGGGAAGGAAACCTGTAGGAAGCAAGAGGTTAAACAACACAATGTCAAGATATAATCACATTGACTTTCAATAGACTATGGTTCTAAGAGTTCTTTATACTGTTATCATGGATAACCTAAGAAATGACTATAACTAGACCTCAAGAAATCTAGGTACTTGGAAACATCAAGAATGGGTTAATACAATGTTTCATATGAGCTTTTCAGGAAATATCACATAGTGTCTAGAATACAAGAACCTTCATCAATAATGTTTCAGAATAAACATTGCATTTTTACATGAGGCCAAAGGCTATCTGAACATTCCCTGGAAACAACAGGAACTGTATTAGGAACTTAATATGCACAAAGGATGTCTCACTTTGAATTAAGCGTTTCAAAGAAATCCAAAAGCTCAGGATAAATGTGTGCACCTCAACAAATATGGCACACCAAAGTTTTCAATGTCATGAAATGATCATGCACACTGCCGACCTAAAAGCCAAGCATTTTATGCCAGGGTTGAATCGCGCACACTGTTGCCGATTCGAACAAGAATATGCAAATGCCATGAAATGATCGCGCACCCTGTTGCCGATCTGAATGCCAAGGTTTACAAGTTAGAAATGAATCGCGCACTCTGCCGATTCGAACAAGAATATGCAAATGCCATGAAATGATCGCGCACACTGTTGCCGATCTGAATGCCAAGGTTTACAAGTTAGAAATAAATCGCGCACTCTGCCGATTCGAACAAGAATATGCAAATGCCATGAAATGATCGCGCACACTGTTGCCGATCTGAATGCCAAGGTTTACAAGTTAGAAATGAATTGCGCACTCTGCGATACAAACAAGAATATGCAAATGCCATGAAATCACTCTCACGCACACACAGAGTTTCACAATAAGGCCCTAAACTCGAATGTCTTTGAGAACGGGGGTCGGGGGCCCAGCCCAAACTCTGCCTTACCGCCCTGCTCAAGGATCACCAATATAATGAGGGCAGGCCTTGAATATCAAGATAGGCCTCCGGAACAGGAGCTCAGGAAGTTGCTGCTGCTCTGCACCGGGACCTCTGAATAGTGAGCACGGGGAGCTGGGCTGGCTCCCTTATATAGAGTCAAGTCCAGCCCAAAAACCGCACCCAGTCATGCTGCATGGAAAGCTTCTAGAAGGTCCTAGAAAGGGACCACACCCTAACACACTCAATAAGCCCGCAGCAATACCTTGCAAATGAACAGTTATTGCAAACATCATTGATAGTGCTGTTCAAGGTTAAACTCTGCAATGCAAAAGGTTAACATACTGCATATAAACACAATGCATGAATTATGCTCTTGCATAAAGACTGGGTTTTTGCATTTTTGTCGCCCGTAGAGCATGCACTGTCCTGATGTTCATAGAGTCCATCGATCTTCAATCAGATTCTGAAAACAAATCTGGAGACCCTAGAGATTTCTTATCATTCAGTCCTAATCCAATATACTGATGACCTATTGATGGTGTCAAATACACAAAAAGCTTGCAGATGAGACACAATTGCCTGGCTGAACCACTTAATGGGCATAAAGTATCCCTGACCAAATTACAGTACTGTAAGACATCACATTGAGAAAGGCATAAGGAAGGTGTCACACAAAAAAATTCAGCAATTCTGAAAATGAATCCACCAATAACTCAGAAAGAAGTCAGGATGGTCCTGTGAATACTGGCCTACTGTTGTCAGTGGATTCCCAACTTTTCCCTTCTGGCAAAGCCTTTACATCAGCTGAAACATAAAAATGAGTCAGATCCGGTACCATTGGATGACATCTGTATGCATGCCTTTCTGTCGTGCCCAGGCACTTGAAAAGCCTGATTACAACAAATGTTTTACTTTGAAATGCAGTGAGAAGGAGAGCTGTACTCTTTCAGTGCTAACACAGTTACACGGAAACACTCATAGTCCTATTGCCTATTTTTGCAACACTTGACCCAGTCACGTGTGTGACAAGTGTCAGCATCGAACAGTGCAAAAGCATTGTTACATGTCATCCTTTGAATGTTTTTGTTCCCACTCTGTAGGGATTTTGTTAACTCAAACCAAAACCGAACACTTCACAAGCAGTAGATTGGCACAGTCATTCTAGCTGCCCCAAACATTACTCTCAAAACGATTACAAAAATGAATCCTGAAAATGTGTTGCCTTTGCCTGTAAATTATGCAATTGTTGATGATGAAATTGAGCATGACTGTCTAGATGTCACCGAACTGTGCACCAAGCTGAGACCTAAAACACAAGATGTGCCACTTCATTAATCAGATTATGTAATGTTTGTCGATGGCACTCGTGAAGTGTTCAGCTCACCACAAGGAAACTGATTATATGACACTGGGAAATAAATATGCAGACGAAGTAGCTAGGTACCGTGCTCTAAATGCATGTGCTTTCAATGGTGAATATCAAAATAAAGAAAGAGATTAAACAAATTACAATCTCTTGCTAACTGCAGCAGATACATGGGAAGATGTTAAAAGATTACAGGAAGAAATGTCAGAAGCTGAAAAGCAGCGTTGGCCAGAGGAGGGTCTGTCAAAAGAGATGAGGATGAAAATTGGGTTTCAATGATGGAAGAACGTTATTGTCAGATAGCTTGTCACCCCAATAAAATAAACCAAAACCAAAGTCAAGAAAAAGAATCCAATATTGTAAAATGATTGGTATATTGGTACGCAGTATTCAGACAGCCATAATGTTTCAATGTAAAATGTCCACACAGGGCAGTTCCTATGTGAGATGAACAATGAAGATGTCTGTCTTTACAAATGTAGACAGCGTTTTGACCCATTCATGGATAAAAGGGTCTCATTAGGACAGAAATTAACCTATGGGACTAATGTAAATATGGAAAATTGGATTATTAGGCATATTACTCAATGGACGTGATATCCAAGGGGATACTCAGAGAAATCCTATAACAATGCCAGGTTCAAGGTTAGAGTAAATAAAAAGAATAACAACTCAGACCAAAGGGATAACGTCCCAGACCATAATCGGAAATCAGTTATATCCCCAACTACGCCTCAGTCACCTTGGATTATGGGGAAGGGTGCACGTTTGAAATTCGTTTTGCGCCTTACACCCTGGTACAAATAAAGAATTGATGCATGCCTCACCTTGATATAGTTTTGTTTTTGGGTTCAGTGACTAGGGGATGACACTGATTGGTGATAATGGGAGACATCACATTATGATGAACCTCTGACGTTGTTGTGTATAATTGGGTTGAAACCTCACAGGAACTGGTTGCCCCTGTACGACGGGTCTGAGCACCTTTTTACATTGCTGCATTGAGCTGCATGATCACCATTGAATAGCTTGTGAGCCTTTGGTCATCTGAATAGTTTTAAATATTGATGGGCTTGTTTTGTTTCATATTTGCCCTGGTTCCTGTTAGGGTTTAATTGAATGCATCAAGACCTTCATTGATGAGTGTACCATTGATAGATACCACTGCCTTTGTTGCCTAGATGTAGGCATTGTGCTGTGACCCAGTTTCTCTGCGTCCATCCCTATAGGTGGTAGTCTGATGATGGTGTCCTGAGGAGACCCTGGGAATTTGTTTGGGGTCAAAACTTTGACAATATTCCCTAATAGTTGACCATGGCAATTGAATCATGAGAGTGCCCAGATCTGCTTAGGTCCCGTTAGGACTTGTGGACTTCAAATTGTACACAACCATGGAGATCACATAGTGTTCAATTATATTAAAGATTGGTGTTTGTTAAACCACTTTTTTGTACACAGCATCATCTGCACTATTGATTCACACTGTCACACCTTGTTATATATGTATAAAGATTATGCATGTATCCAGCACTTTTATTAATTCTCTTTTTTTTCTCTTTCTGGAAAAGGTCATGTTTTTTGTTCTTCCAACAGAGTATGTACAAGTCTGTTGCTGACTAATTAAGTTAACACATTTAGGGCCAGATGTGCAAAGCATTTTTCAAGTCGCAAACGGTGAACCGGGCCATTTGCGACTTGAAAAATGCTATTTGGGATGTACAAAGCCCAAACTGCGATTCAGTAACTTGTTACCGAATCGCAGTTTGGGTTTTGCGTTTTGGTATTAGGGAGAGGCGTGACAAGGGTCTCCCTTCCTAATACCTAATCCAGATGGTATGTATGATTGTTTTTTGACTGCGAATGCGGTCACAAAGCAATCGCAGATAGCACCAGTTTCAAATTGGTCCCCATGGGACCCCTTCCCCTTTGTGAATGGCAGCGAAAATATTTTTTCAGAGTAGGCATTGGTCCCATGGACCACTGCCTTCTCTGAAAAAATGAAAGAAAACATTTCATTTTTGATTTCGAAATGCATCTTGTTTTCCTTTAAGGAAAAAGGGCTGTTTAAAAAAAAAATAGCTTTATTTAAAAGCTGTCACAGACATGGTGGTCTGCTGTCTCCAGCAGGCCACCATCCCTGTGAGGGCGGCCATTCACAATGTGGTCACAAATTGCAACCTACCTCATGAATATTTATGAGGTAGGTCATTTCCGACCCCACTGCGAATCACAAACAGTGTCATTGACACTGTTGTACATCAGGTTTTGCGAATCACAATTTGTGAGTCACTATGACTTCCAATTTGCGAGTCGCAAAACCTGAATTTCGTACATGTGGCCCCTAATAAATTATAGTAATTTGTAAGAAACCTCAAATCTACATTTGAGGTTTTGCAATTTAAACAAGTCCCACGTGATGTTTTGCCGTATTTGAGAGATAGTTACCCAAGTCCCGTTGGCATACTGGGTTGTCCTTCTGTTCAACAGATAGATTCCTCCAGAGTAAGCCTTGTCTGCCTCTAAAAGATAGTGATATTTCCTGAAATGGTGTTCAGGTTATCACCTTAAAACGACATCTAAAAGCATTGAGCGGGAATCAATATTCGGACAACTACTTTACAGCTTTGCCCCCCCTTTATTGTTTTTGTTTTACAAAATGTGGCAAGAATAAAGTAAGGAGGACCTAGATATTAGTATTGAATAGTTATGAAACTCCACAGTTATTCTTTCAGATACCTATGGCTTACTGGACAAACTAATTCTCGGCACATGGTCACTGTAGTTGTCCAGTATTGGATCTTTCATACATTCACATGCTTGAATCATCCCCGTCGTCGAGGTGGGAGTCTCACGGTAACCTCAAATACACAAAGTAGTAGGTTTAAAACCTAAGTAGGCCTATAGCCTATCCGTTTTGTTTTGTGAAAAAGACCCAAACTAGAGTCCCATCCAATCAGGCTTCGACACCCTCTAGAACACTCCCAACAGAGGCTGTTTTCCCTCAGATTTTCTACCGCACGTCGTGTGGAGGGAGTCTCCCTGAGCTCTGCTCAGTTTACCTTTTCTGACAGGAAATTTTTCTCTCAGAGAACCCAGCTTTGGAGTTATATGATTTCTGAAAAAACAAAAAAGGGTCTGTTCAGAGATTGTGGCAGTTGTGGGAAGAAGAGACTACATGTTGATGACCCCCACAAAATGTGAATCTATTGTCTCCATCCAGACCACAAGGTGAGGGACTGCAAGATCTGTCACACCTTCAGTCAAAAAACTCTCAAGGACGGTGAGGGTAGGCTTCTGTTGTGGCTACAGAGACAGAAAGCCATGGAACATCCTTCTTCAGATGAGAGCGAAACGTCATCTCGTGCTTCTCACTCCTTAAAAAGAACAAGTGACAAGGGAAGACTGCCTGATGAGCCACGGAGGAAGATGGCAAAAAAGATTAAACATGTCTCTACTGAGAGACAAAAGAGACATGTGAAAGCAACTTCTGAATCAGAGATCCACACAAGGTTGCCAAAAAAGGTTCGTTCAGAGCCTACTTCGCCTCTGCAGAAAAAGGTTACCACTAAAAGTACATCCCTGTCTCTGTCACAGCAAAAAGATCCAGTAAGGCTCTCCTCAGACAAAAAACGCCCGTCGATGACCACCCCGTCGACGACGGTGTCGACAGTGTCATCGACGTTTACAACGGCGGTCTCACCAATGATCATGATATCGTCACCATTATCATTGACGACGATCATTACCGCAAAAATATCTAAAAAAGCTTCGTCGACGAAGGCATCGTCAACAGCGGAGGCGTTGTGGGTCCATCAATCGACAAAGACACTACCGTTGACGAAGCACCTGTCGATGAGGCTTAAAAAGACACTGTTGTCCAGCACACAGGCGACAACAGCACCGTAGGTGAGACAAATGCCGACAGGGGACTCGTCGACATGGGAAACGTCAACGAAGCAGCCATCGACGAGGGAACCGTCGACAAGGGATCCGTCCACGAAGACACCGCCGACGAACATGTCGTCGACGACAATGGTGAATGATAAACTGTCAACCCTCCTGGGGATTTCGTCGGAGCAATCGTCGACAATGATGCCATATTCTGAAGAGCAGGATTCAACAGGATTCCTACCTCTTTCACTCATCACCATGGGGGAGAAATCATGACACATTATTATTCCAATACATACCTCCCCGAGCAAGGTATTGCCATATCCCACGCAACATCTCTTGGATGACGACGATGACATGTATTCCCAAGATGATGGGATGTTTGGGGCAAATAGTAGTCCATCTCAGCTGCATGTAAAATGGCAGGACTTTGATGAGGAGGATGAAGGGCAGTACCAGCCCAACTATGCTTCAACTTCATACCCTCCGAGGGGACAACAATTATCCCTCCCCATGCCTAGCACATTAGTCGCAGATCTTCAGAGTATGCTGAACGACTACTACAGGAGATTTCCACCATCAACACCCATAACGCTACCCAGGCCTGACAGCCACCAGACACCTCGTCAAACCCCAAGGACCAGTCTCCCGGGGACGCCGCACACTGGCATACCGTTGAGTAGCCAAACACAGGAAGATCATCCCTCGACGGACGACGAGAGGGAATAGGGTGAGATAAGGGAGTCAGTGGCTAGCGAATGGGATGACTATCTCGTTCCCACACCATCTCCACCTTCAGCAGGGTCGGTTGATTCGCCTCCTGAAGACATAGGAGGTTTTCATAATTTGATTGAGAGAGCGGCAAAGCGATTCGATCTGCCTATGGTTTCTCACGAAACAGAGTGTTTCCTATATGACTTCAAGGAGCCATCAAAGAAGTCGGTAATAGTAGATTTCCTATGACAAGAGAGGCTGAAGGCGATGAAGAATCCGGCGACAGTGCCTTCACAAATGCCGAGGCTAGAAAAGAAATACAAAGCACCTGATAACTCTCCGGCCTGCTTAGTGTCACAACTGAATCCGGATTCGGTAATATCTCAGGTGGCACAGCGTCGTTCTAGGAACCCTTCCACACCTATAGCACCTCCTCCAGACAAGGACGGGAGGAGGTTGGATAATATTGGAAAGAAATGCTCCTCGGTAGCGGCGATCACTGTAAAGGCAGCTAGTTCCCTGGCCATTCTAGAGAGGTATGATCGCCAGATGTAGGCAGACATGTCTGCTTTCTTGGATCTCTTGCCGGAGGATGTCAAGGTGGAAGCGAAGAAAGTATTACAGGAAGGTGAACGGATTGCGGCCGAGATTATAGATAGCACAATAGACATTTCCTTGACAGGTTTCAGACAACTAGCAGGGGCGGCGGTCTTGCGTAGGCAAGGGTGACTAAAGTCTACCTCCTTCCGCCCGGAGGTCCAGAGCCGGGTTCTGGACATGCCATTTGATGGTGAAAGTCTGTTTGGAAAGCATGTCGACGACATGTTACAAGCCATCAAAACAGATACAGATACGGCTAAATCACTAGGTACCCTGCAGTACAGGAAAGCAGCCCTTTCATGGAGCAAGGGGTAGAGGAGGTTATTCCTTTCGAGGGGGCTACCATCAGTACAGACCCCAGTATCAATCTTCTTCGACAGGACCCCGACAACAATGCAGCCAACAGCAGCAGCAATATCGATTGCCACCTACCACCTACCCAGCGAAAGGGAGAGTGGCTGCCTGAGGAAGGGATTCAGGCAGGAAGCAATGACCTACCAGCCATAACAGTGTACTACCCCACAGCAACCTCGAGGAATGGAGGTCGTATCACTTATTACTTCCTTCAATGGGCAGCAATAACATCAGACAGGTGGGTGCTCGATGTAGTGGGCAGAGGCCATACTCTGGAGTTCACACAGACACCACCGGACATCCCTCCGTAGGCCCTCCACCCTGCGTGTGAACCAACTCCTCAAGGAAGTGCAAGTGATTCTGCGCAAAGAAGCGATAGAACTGGTCCCTTTTTCTCACAGGAATAGGGGATTCTATTCCCGCTTCTTTCAGGTAAAGAAACCTTCTGGAGACTGGCACCCCATTCTGGACTTCAGATCACTAAACAAGTTCCTAAAGAAACAATCGTTCAGGATGGTGACATTACAGGACGTCTTGCGCCTTTTAAATACCGGAGATCATATGGCATCCCTAGACCTCCAGGATGCTTACTTTCATATTCCAATACACTGCAATCACCGCACATTCCTCAGGTTCAAAGTAGCTGGTATGCACCTACAATTTCGAGTCCTTCCCTTCGGATTGAAATCGGCCCCCAGAATTTTCCCGAAAATGTTGGCTCCTGTGGCAGCACACCTCCGCCAGTCTGTTGCGCCGTGAGCACGAGCAGCTGCAGCGCAACTCATGGAGACCGTGGCGCCCCGCGGGCGGGCAGCGGGGGAAGCCGCGGCTTGGTTCAAGGGTCGCGGCACCCGCCGTGGCCCTTTTCTCCAGCCGCAAGTTCAATGGCAGGCGTGGCAAGATCGGAGACCCCGAATCGGGTCTCGGTCGTTGCCATGCTCAGCGCGAAAGATATCATAAGTGCACCTGGGATTCCCGGGACCCCCTCCTTTCCACCACTTACCTTTCACACAGCCAAAAGCCGTATGCCTGCACATGACTCGTTTTTATGCATGCTTTTCCCCTTCCCAGCATGCTGTTCACTTCCTCTCTTCCCTGCATGCATTGTTTCTCTTGTCTTAGGAGCATGTTTTCTATTCTAAGTTATGAACTTTTCCCCAAACCAAGATGGTGGTTTTACTACTTCCTGTTTTCTACTTCCTGTCTAGGGGTATATAAGGGGAATCTATCTTCCTTCTCATTGCGTTGCAACACTCCTGCGGTGGTAGTCACGCTCCGGCTGGTTTCCTCTTGTGGCGCCAGTTGTTCTTGATCTGTCTTCCGTCTCCAGAATTCCTGAATTCCAGAATCTTAAGTCCTAATTCCTTGTGTCCTCCATCTGTTTCAGGGAGTTCCTGTTGGAGGTTTTTTACTCTTTTGGGGTTTTTCCTCTGGGACTCCTTCTGGAGGGCACGGACTGTAGTGGCTTACTATTGTCAAACAGCACCGTGGCTACCGGAAGGGGTCGCCCCTACCTCGGCCAGAGCAGGACTTGCAGGAACCGGGGCCGCTCACCACCTCTCTCCAACATCGACTGTAAGCTCAGGGTGAATCGTGACAGATTGCAACGCCCAAAACTCCAGTTGCTGTCCGGAACCATGGAGAGTCCTGTGATGAGTACAGAACCAACAAGCCAAACCCTGCTCCTGACTATACAACAACAGGCCCAAGAACTCCAACAGCTACGTACCGAAAACACAGTCTACCGACAAGCCTTCGCCTCTAGAACCACCGATGTTCCTACGGTCTCCGCCACTACGCCTCGCTTCTCCGGGGATCCTAACAAATTAAGAGAGTTCCTGGATGCCTTGACGGTCTATTTCGCATTCCGCCCCTCACAGTTTATGCAAGACAAGACCAAGGTGGGTTATTTGATTAGCGCCCTATCTGGCCCAGCATTGGCATGGGCAACTCCTTTAGTGACAAGCAACGACCCTAGCTTGTCTAATTATTCCAGCTTTGTCACTGCCTTTAAGCAGATGTTTGAGCGCCCTTGACTTGAGTCTTCAGCAGAAGAAGCTCTCTGCGATATTCAACAAGGAAATCAGGACGTATTACAATACATCACTCATTTCAGACAATTGGCAGCTGAGACTTCCTGGGTGGAGCGTACTTTGGTGACCCTGTTTCGCAGGGGTCTCAGAGAGGACATTAAGGACGAACTGGTGCACTCTGCCAGAGTAGAGAATCTTAAGGGGTTAATGGATCAGACCCTGACAATAGAATATCCGTTAAATGAGCGAAGGATGGAGAGAAAGAAGAGTCGCTTACCATCACCCTCGGTGACGTCCCGCACCCTTCCTCATCGTTCCGAGGAGGTTAGTTCTGAAACTAAGGGTGCTACCGATGAAGAGCCTATGCAAATCGACATGGCTCGAGGGCCATTATCATCTAGTGAGCCGGAAAACAGACGAAGGAAAGGACTTTGCCTGTATTGTGGTGCTGCTGGTCATCTAATTCGCACATGTCCCGTCCGTCCAGCCAAGCCTTTGGGAAACGCCAATTCCCGTCCTCATTGAGAAGGGTGAGGACAGGATATTTCAAAATACCTTCCATTTGTTCCTCAAGGGAGGAAGGAACTGCTCTTTTCCTCTTACCCTTTATCCTCCACTTAACAGATGGCCGTGAAGAAAGGGCACTGGCCTTGCTAGACTGTGGAGCCAGTGGTATCTACCTAGACGAAGCCTGGGCCAGGGAAAGACAGATTTTGCAAATACCTAAGGAAGTACCAGAACAAGTCCACACGGTGGATGGATCACTCTTGGCCTCAGGACCAGTACAGTATACCACCCCTACCCTATGTCTCCAATTCGGGAAACATCAAGAAAACATTTCTTTTGATTTGATTTCTTCACCACATCACGTTATGATCCTGGGAATTCCATGGCTAACTCGGCATAACCCTTACATTAACTGGGAAACAAGAACCATTTCTTTATCCTCTCACTTCTGCCAACACCACTGCTACTTAGCAGGAGACTATTGGTCCCCAAAGAGTCTCTTATGGCACCCCCTAAGGTGGGATGTTCTATTAACGTCCTACAAGGAGTACCCAGACATTATCAAGAATATGCCGATATATTCCAGAAACCAGAAAGACCTGAACTGCCACCCCATAGAGAATACGATTGCGCCATTCCTTTGGAACCAGATGCCGTGGTTCCTTTTGGGCGAATGTACTCTCCAACAGAACCTGAGAAGCAGATCCTCAAGGAATACCTAGAGGAGAACATACAGAGTGGATTGATTGCTCCTTCCTCTTCACCTGCAGGGGCTCCTCTCTTCTTTGCACCAAAGAAGACAAAAGATTTGCGTCCCTGTATTGATTTTAGAGGATTAAACAAGATCACTACTAAGAATCGATACCCGTTACCTCTTATTAAGGACATCTTAGAAGCTGTCAGAGGGGCAAAGAGATTCATCAAGTTGGATCT
Source organism: Pleurodeles waltl (assembly GCF_031143425.1). Taxonomy (NCBI): domain Eukaryota; kingdom Metazoa; phylum Chordata; class Amphibia; order Caudata; family Salamandridae; genus Pleurodeles; species Pleurodeles waltl. Next base: position 957,644,574 of record NC_090444.1, read on the forward strand.
TAGAGGAGCATACCATCTTTTAAGGATAAAGGAAGGTGATGAATGGAAAACCGCCTTCAGAACACCTTTCGGTCACTATGAATACCGAGTAATGCCTTTTGGACTAACCAATGCCCCCTCCATTTTTCAAAGATTCATTGACTCTATTTTTTCCTATCTTCTACATCAAACAGTGGTTGTTTATCTAGACGACATTTTAATATTCTCTGTCCACCCAGAACAACACACTAAACATGTCCTCCAAGTCCTAGATAGACTCAGACAACATCATTTATTTTGCAAGCCAGAAAAATGTGAATTTGATCGAACAGAGGTAAAATACCTGGGATATTGCATTAACCAAATAGGTGTTGCCATGGATTCAGATAAGATTCAAGCTATACTGGATTGGCTGTCCCCCTCTTCCATCAAAGAAACTCCGTGTTTTTTGGGATTGGCCAATTTCTATTGACAATTTATAGCGGACTTTGCCCAGAGAACCAGTTATATTACTCAAACCCTTAAGAAAGACAATCTAAGGAAAGGTTTTTGTTGGACACAAGACGCAGAGTTGGCTTTTCAAGAATTAAAGGAAGCCTTCATTCAAGCTCCCATTTTATGGCACCCAGACACCAACAAACAGTTCATCGTTGTTGCAGACGCCTCAGAAAGAGCCATAGGGGCTGCCTTACTACAGAAACAAGATGATGACGGGTTAGAGCATCCTGTATTCTACCTTTCACACATATTATCCGATTCAGAGCGGAATTATTCGGTGTTAGAACGAGAGTTACTCGCCTTGAAGACAGCGTGCACGGAATGGAGACACTTCCTGATGGGCTCGAAAGAACCCTTTGAGACCCGGACAGATCACCGAAACTTACAATGCTTGAGAAACTTTCAGTGTCAGAATAGCCGGCAGGCTCAATGGGCTTTCTTTTTTAGTCAATATGATTTTTACATTACATACATCCCTGGTTCTCAGAATATCTTGGCCGATGCTTTGTCTCGGCATTGCCCTAAGTGTAGCGATTCTCCTGTACAGAACCTATTTGAAAGTAACAAGATCATTGGTTTAGGACAGACATTCCTAGACCAGGTCAAATCCAAATATTCCATTCTGGAAACTACAGAGATGAACAATTTGCACCCGCAGCTTCATATAGATCAGGGATACTATTACCACAACAAAGCCCTGTTCTTACCTACTAAGATAGTCCAGACAGAAGCCCTACGTCTGTGCCACGATTCCCCCATTGCAGGTCATTGCGGAATGAAAGCTACCCAAGAGCTTCTGCTTCGCTCCTTCTGGTGGCCCACTATCAAGGCTGATACTGAGGACTATGTGTCGTCCTGTCCCATATGTGCACAAGCCAAAACACCCCTTACTAAACCAGTAGGATTACTTCGCCCATTATCTGTTCCCCCAGGTCCATGGCACACTATCTCCACTGATTTTATGTGCTCTTTACCCTCTTCAGTTGGAAATCGAGTGATAATGGTGACCGTTGATTCCTTCACTAAGATGGCACATTTCACGGCGTTAAGAAAACTACCAACGGCTAAGGAACTAAGCCAAATCTTTACTCAGGAGATCTTCCGGCTTCATGGACTACCACAGGTTATTATCTCAGATCGGGGTCCTCAATATATCTCCCGGTTTTGGAAACAATTCTGTAAGACCCTAGGAATAGAGGTGGCCTTATCATCAGGGTTCCATCCTCAAACTAATGGACAGACAGAACGACTAAATCAAGGCCTCGAGCAATATTTACGCAGCTTCTGCAATGCTACGCAGAGTAATTGGTCTACCTATTTACCACTTGCAGAATTCTCCTACAACAACTCAGTACACAGTGCCTCGAAAGTCTCCCCTTTCTATGGTTCTTATGGTTTCCATCCTAAGGCTTTTGCTACTCCTCTGAAAGATACTTCCAATCTTCCTGCCATTTCCTCATATGTCCGGCAACTACGGGGTATCCAACGTGTGATCCGTTCAAATCTTGTAGCCACTAAGACACACATGAAAAGGATGGCTGATAAGAAGCGTTGTGAGGCCCGCATTATCAGGTCCACAATAAGGTCTGGCTTTCCTCTAGATTCTTGCCTCTCCGACTTACCCAGAACAAATTTAAACCTCGTTATTATGGTCCATTCCTGATTCTCCAGAAAATCAATCCTGTGTCTGTGCGTCTTCGTCTGCCTCAGACTTGGAAAATACATCCTGTGTTCCACGTCTCACAACTCAAACCTTACCTTCCTGACCCTTTTCACAGACAATTCACCTGTCCTCCCCCTCTGTTGATTGATAATGTGCCCGAATACGAGGTCCAGGAGATCTGTGACTCTCGGTTTTTCCATTGGCGCCTCCAATATCTTATTCATTGGAAAGGCTACCCTATGAATGAGTGTTCCTGGGAAGATGCACTTTCGGTTCATGCCCCTCTTTTGGTCCGTCGTTTCTTCCGCCTTTTTCCTCACAAGCCTGGGGCCTCAGGGGGGGACCTACTGTTGCGCCGCGGGCACGGGCTGCTGCGGCGCAACTCATGGAGACCGCGGAAGCCGCGGCTCGGTTCTTGGGTCGCGGCACCCGCCGCGGCCCTTTTCTCCGGTGGCAAGTTCCATGGCAGGCGCAGCAAGATCGGAGACCCCGAATCGGGTCTCGGTCCTTGCCGTGCTCAGCGCGAAAGATATCATAAGTGCACCTGGGATTCCCGGGACGCCCTCCTTTCCACCACTTACATTTCACACAGCCAAAAGCCGTATGCCTGCACATGACTCGTTTTTATGCATGCTTTTCCCCTTCCCAGCATGCTGTTCACTTCCTCTCTTCCCTGCATGCATTGTTTCTCTTTTCTTAGGAGCATGTTTTCTATTCTAAGTTATGACCTTTTCCCCAAACCAAGATGGTGGTTTTTACTACTTCCTGTTTTCCACTTCCTGTCTAGGGGTATATAAGGGAAATCTATCTTCCTTCTCATTGCGTTGCAACATTCCTGCGGTGGTAGTGACACTCCAGCTGGTTTCCTCTTGTGGTGCCAGTTGTTCTTGATCTGTCTTCCGTCTCCAGAATTCCTGAATTCCAAAATCTTAAGTCCTAATTCTGTGTGTCCTCCATCTGTTTCAGGGAGTTCCTGTTGGAGGTTTTTTACCCTTTTGGGGTTTTTCCTCTGGGACTCCTTCTGGAGGGCACGGACTGTAGTGGCTTACTATTGTCAAACAGCACCGTGGCTACCGGAAGGGGTCGCCCCTACCTTGGCCAGAGCAGGACTTGCCGAAACCGGGGCCGCTCACCACCTCTCTCCAACATCGACGGTAAGCTCAGGGTGAATTGTGACACAGTCGGTCATGCAGGTCTTTCCCTATCTCGATGACTGGCTCATAAAGGCACCTGCAAAGCCTCAAGTGGTGCGTCACATTTCGGTTTGCCTCCAGTTGTTCAGCAACCTAGGGCTTATCGTCAATTATCAAAAATCACATCTTTACCCCACACAAACATTGAATTTCTTAGGAGCGATACTAGACACGGTCCGCAGCAAGGCGTATCCATCTCACGAAAGGAAACAAAACCTAAGCTCATTAGCACGCAAACTCTGTACAATAAATGTTGTTTAAGTCCGCACCTACAAATCATTGCTAGGGATGATTTCGTCATGCCTTCCTCTGGTCCCAGATTGCAGGCTGCATATGCGACCCCTACAAGAACAATTGGATGCACAGTGGACTCAGGTGCAGGGCTCTTTCGAGGACAAAATTCGCATAACACCAATAATGCAGACCACCATGGCTTGGTGGGCAACACTGACCAATTTGTCCAACGGGCTCACGTTCCTTCATCAGGTGCCCAGTTACATAGTAACGACAGACGCTTCTCTTAAAGGACGGGGAGCACACTGCCAGCATCTACAGATCACCGGATCCTAGAATACAAAAGAAGTTCAACTCCACATAAATCAACTGGAGCTCAAAGCAATAGGTCTAGCTCTCAAAGCCTTTTTGCCAAAACTTCAAAACTCAAGCGTATTAATCAGGACAGACAACACTACCAGCATGTTTTATCTAAACAAGCAGGGGGGCACAAGGTCTCTGCAACTCTCGCAACAGGCTCAGAACATCTGGAAATGGGCCATCACACACAACATTTCTCTGAAAGCAGAGCATGTGCCATGGCAGACCAACGTTCTGGTGGATATCCTGAGCAGGACAATTACCACGAGTGGGAGCTAGACCAGGAAATTCTCGATCAACTCTTCCTTTTATGGGGCAGACCAAATCTCGATCTGTTTGCCACGTTCGAGAACAGGAAATGCCATTATTATGCAAGTTGCCTTCCCCAGAGAGGGTCGTGGGGGAATGCGTTTTCGATGAGATGGTCCGGGGTCTATGCCTACGCTTTTCCTCTGATCCCACTGATACCGAGAGTCATCGAGAAAAAGATGATAGAGGATTGTCACCTTCTGTTAATAGCTCCCAGATGGCCCACACAGGTGTGGTACACAGAACTCCTAATGCTCTCAGAACAGCCACATGTGCAACTCAAACTGAGTTCAACCCTCTTGACGATGCACCAGGGACAAGTCAGACATCCAGATCCGTCATCTCTTCACTTATCGGCTTGGCTCCTGAATTAAATGAGTATGCAACTTTAAACATCTCCTCGGAATGTAGGGAAATATTATCCAGGGCTAGAGCTGACACTACCAATAAGACTTACAAATTTAAATGGAAACGTTTCTGTGTATGGTGTGCAGCGTAAGGAATACACCCTATCTCTTCCCTTCCAGAGCAAATACTGCCATATCTGTTACATCTGGCAAAGTAAGGGCTTTCATACTCCTCTATTCGAGTACATCTGGCAGCGATCTCGAGATACCGTAGATCACAAGATATAGTCTTGTTATATTCCACCAGGATTATAAAGCAATTCCTGAGGGGCCTGTTCCGTGCTTTTCCACCAGTTCGGAGGCCTCCACCTTTATGGTCCTTGAATGTTGTCTTAATGCAACTCATGAAAGCTCCTTTTGAGCCAATCCACAGAGCAGATCTCAAGTTCATCTCATGGAAAACTGCTTTACTACTGGCTCTTACTATGGCTAAAAGAGTAAGCGACATTCAGGCCTTCACTATTAAACAGCCCTTTCTCCAATTCACTAATTCTGGCGTAATTCTGAGGAAAAATCCTAAATTTATCCCTAAAGTTCCCATCAGCTTTCCACTTGAATGAACCAGTCATCATAAAAACCTTTTTTCCAAATCCGCAGACAGTAGCGGAAAAGACGTTCGCTGGATATTAAAAGGTGTCTAAAGTTTTACCTGCAGAAAACGCAGAGCATACGTAAATCAGACCAGTTATTCGTGGCCTTTGGAGGGACAAAAAAGGGCCACTCAGTATCCAAGCAGACTATAGCCAGGTGGATTGGCCTGGCGATCCAATTCTGTCATACTCAAGCTGACAAACCGCTCCGCAGCAGGGTGAGAGCCCATTCTACAAGGGCGGTAGCCACTTCGGCCGCACTCTTCGCAGGAGTACCACTGCACCACATTTGTAGAGCGGCCACATGGTCCAGCCAACATATGTTCACGAACCACTACTGTCTCGAGGAAACAGCGGTGGGGCAGGCAGTGCTGAGGCATTTATTTTGCTAAGGTGAGCCTCTTAGAACATCCCACCCCCACAGACAAGGTATGTGAGATATAGGCGGTCATTCTGACCCTGGCGGTTGAAAACCGCCAGGGCAGAGTGCCGTGGAAGCACCGCCAACAGGCTGGCGGTGCTTCATGGGCAATTCTGACCGTGGTGGTAAAGCCGCGGTCAGAAAAGGGCAAACAGCGGTTTCCCGCCGGTTTACCCCTGCCCCAAAGAATCCTCCATGGCGGCGCTGCTCGCAGCACCGCCATGGGGATTCCGACCCCCTTCCTGCCATCTTACCGCCAGGAACAGGATGGCGGGAACGGGTGTCGTGGGGCCCCTGGGGGGCCGCAGGCATGGGCAGTGCAGGGGCCCCCTAACATGGCCCCATAATGATTTTCAGTGTCTGCCTAGCAGACACTGAAAATCGCGACGGGTGCCACTGCACCCGTCGCACACCAGCAACTCCACCGGCTCCATTCGGAGCCGGCTTCATCGTTGCTGGGGCTTTCCAGCTGGGCGGGCGGCATTTTGGCGGTCGCCCGCCCGCCTAGCCGGAAAGTCAGAATGACCGCCGCGGTCATTTGACCGCAGTGCAGTCTTCTGGCGGTCTCCGCCCGGCGGGCAGCGCCCGCCACCCGCCAGGGTCGGAATGACCCCCATAGTTCTTTAATATCATTAACATTTCCTTTTATATTACAGTGCTTTTAGTACTTGGTGGTATCATAGTTAGCTTGGTACTTGTCGTAATACCAACGCTTATTGATATTCTGCTTAATTTTTTAAACTTCATATGAACATGTACAAATTTCTATAGCATAATAACTAGAGATACGATTTTTCGTATTACTGTTATATTTATTATGATTATTATTAATATAGGATTGCTATAATGCAAGATATAGATTAATTCACTGGTTATCCAACACTACTGCTCGCTATTCTGATTCAAGCATGTGAATCTATGAACGATCCAATACTGGAGAAGAAAATTAGTTACTTACCTGTAACTGCAGTTCTCCAGTATTGGTATCTTTCATAGATTCACATGTGACCCACCCTCCTCCCCTCAGAGGCTACCCTTATATATGAATATTTGACTTCACACTTGTACTAGAACATCTGAGGGAAAACAGCCTCTGTTGGGAGTGTTCTAGAGGGTGTCGAAGCCTGATTGGATGGGACTCAAGTTTCGGTCTTTTTCACAAAAGAAAATGGATAGGCTATAAAACAGCCTGTGGGGCCTACTTAGGCCTAGTGGTTTTAAACCTACTGCTTTGTGTATTTGAGGTTACCGTGAGGCTCCCAACTCGACGATGGGGATGATTCAAGCATGTGAATCTATGAAAGATACCAATACTGGAGAACTGCAGTTACAGGTAAGTAACTAATTTTCTTCTGTGAGGCACGCACAAATGATGATTACAACATAACCAAACAAATGCAGAACAAATACACATAGACACCTATTACAAGGAAATGTATGATTTGAATACTCACTGTGGAATACCTAAATGCCTGTCAGAGAAGGACACTATTAGCACCAAGGGAAACCTGCCTTTGCCCCGATTATGACTATTAATGCTTTCAGAAAATTCTGGATGGCTGCAGTTATCGGTAACTGGCAAATTTATCCATGTAATTCCTGCTATTGCAAATTAATCCCCAAAGAATTGGAATTTACTGTACAGACCTGGTTTTACAAGGCAGATTTTCCAGTATCCACAGTGTTGCATGTAGATTAACGCACACATTTACCTTCTGCTCTGAACAGAGGGTAAACATGTGGGGTGGTTTCTATATGCTGTGCTGATGGTAGGAGAGAAGTTGTGAGAGTAGGGAAGGGGAAATTTACTTCTGGATAGAGGGAGCAATTTTAAAATAGGGTCTGGTGTTCTATCACCTAGGAAAACCGGGAGCAGGAAGACCAGGTCAGTCGACAACAGACAGAGGGGAATTCCATATGGTACTTCCACTTCATCACAGTGATGTTTAATGATTTCTGTTCTTTGCTATCATTACTCATATTTGCTTCATCATAGGCCAAATAGTAAATGCTTTGTAGTAATAACAAAATATTTTGGTTTCAGACAATTACAATTCTTCTACCTTAAAGGATTGCCCTTTTGTGTTTGCTGAAAACAAGTTACTGTATATTTTATCTCCTGTTGCACTGCAAAACTGACTCAATAAGAGTCTATGGGCCTGATTTAGATCTTGACGGAAGATCTGTTATTCCGCCGTGTCGGCAGTTCCAAGTACTCTATCAAGATGACAGAGTTACAAACGCCATATTTAGATCTATGGTGGCTGAACGTCCATCCGTGTTGACGTACTAGAGTCCACCATGTAAGCGGTCTACCACTGCAGATTCAGCAGACTCCAATTCAGCCTAATAGTACTGCATTGCTGTCAGGGTGGTGGAATTGCACAAAGCATATTTAGGTTTCACAGCTGTGTTGGCGTTGGTCTGGCAGCAGATTGCTAATGGCAGCAGTCTGAGACAGGACCCGCTCAAATTGTACAATTGCTGTGGTTATTGGATGGATGCTAGCAGCACACACCTGATGTATATTAGGCAATTGTGAACACCTGCAAACCACACTCTAAAACACACTCCGTTTCAGACCATAATCCTTTGCCATTCCACTGCAGAATACAATTTTGCTGCTGAAAGTGCCACTTAGGAGTCAGATTTTTTTATCCCTGTGTTATCAACATGTGGGCCATTATTTCATATATTTCTAGTTTCTCACTATGGCAGGGAGGAGGAATCCATGTTTTACAGAGGGAGATTCAACAGTCGTGGTGGATGAAATCATAGGTGTACAGTCACAATTGTTTGAAACCCAAGTACAAAATACAACCATATCTCAGAAAAGGCAAATGTGGGCCATAAAAGTTGGCAGAGTGAATGCTGTCGCAAACAACTTGCGTGCACAGGAGGAAATTAGGAAGAGAGAGAACAACCCATTGGGGAGAGTGCTGTTCCTGACCTCCAAGCATCACGTGGATGCTCAGAGGACTGGTGGTATTTCTCCAAGCCCCCCCATTACAACCTTTTCCTTGGAAGGAGAAGGTCTTGCAGATCCTACATCTTGAAGACTTGACAAGAATCCCTGGTGGAGTGGAGACTGGTAAGTTACATTTTCAAATGTATCACTAATCAGAAATTTAGTTTTTTACCTTAAGTTAGCTGTTGATAATGTTTTTAGAACCTCATTAAAACATATAAATAACATCTTAAAGTATCAAAATGTATTTTTCTCAACAAATTAGTAGCATTATGTTTGTATTTCTCTTTTTAACAATTATCAATATGTGTTGTCATAATGTGTGTTGTTCCCCATGGATCAACCCTCGCATTTGCCTAGTTTGTAGGTTTGTTTCAATGTATGGTGATGTACTAAAGAAAACAGGTTCCAAACTGCATTTATTTCCACATGAAGGAATAGTGCACCTAACTGTCCTCTTCACCTATTTACATCATTCACATAAGTGCCTATCTATTGCAAATGTGTGTTCATTTTCACTGCATATATTTTACTAGGTATGTTTAGCTCACATGTTCACAAGTGTTGTTAATGGTGAATAGAAAGGACCAGAACTACCATGATGCCCTGTTTTTTTCTCTGAAAAATAATATTGCAATGTGATGTTGGTCATTCTCTCTTTTCTTCCATATATGCACATATGTCAAAGTGTCATGCATTTGACAATCACCATTTTATGCTATCAACGAACATGTCATTTTTTAAGTGTATTGAGTATGGCACCTTCTTGTCATTTGATTGAATAGATATAATTGTTTTTTACAAATCATAGTATGTTGACTTAAAACTGTCTACTATGTCCTGTTGTATGCTCAATCTAAGTGGTATTGAAAAACAATTTACTGTGCAATGGTCATATGATGACTAATGGCATTAATTCTCCCAACTTGTATAATAGTCTGATTTGTAGCCTGCGAGGCCTCGGAATGGTTTGTTCTCAATTCTCCTCTCTACTGTGTTGGGTTGGATATATGGTAAATGTATTGGACACTTACTAAATAACCTTTTTACTTTTCAGGACAGGGCATTTCTTTACCAGTAGTTTGGAAGTTTGCATGTGTTTAAATTAACCTGTATGTGTAATTTAAAAAAAAAACACAGAAAGGTCTAATCATTCCATTAATTTAATTTTTTAACTGGTAGGTTGCTTCATTATAGCGGATGACACATTTGATGTACAACCCACACTTTTACTTTCTGATTGTTTTAAATTCATATTAGTTCACACACCCAGAGCCGTTGGACCAGTGTCTGCACTGAGGACACCTCCACTCCAGACCAGGATCGAGCCTTCAGTGAGGACATCACTCCTGCAAGTCCGGATAATGTGGAGCAGCCTGGTCCATCTGGTTGTCTGGGCAGACAGCTTCAGTGAGTCACACTCTGCCCGCACTTACGCCTCCTACCCCAGGTATAACAACACCTCAGCCTCAGGATACCTCCACTTTCTGTGTTCAAAAGAATATTGCACCCATCTTGTGCCCCCAGTCCTGGCTGCAGTTGAGCCAACACCACCACCACCTCCAGTTCTGCCTGGACCCAGTGGGATGGTGCACACTGTCTCAAGGGCTTAGGGTAGTGGGGGAGGGGTCATTGGAGGGAATCTGTGGGTCAGCAAAGTGAGGCCACTGGTTACATTGTCACCCTGATCACCATCAACCAAGTCTTGGGATCCCTACATCAGTCCCAAAACATGATGGGCCAGGCCCTAACAGAGCTCTGGGAAATTAATGAGGTTCAGAGGGAGCACGAATTAGAGATGCAGAATCTCAACTTAAATGTGTTTTCCCTGACTAGGGTGATGCTTGTCATTTATGCAGGGCTTTTCCTGTACCATCTTCTCATCTTTGGTCCTTGAACCTCTGGACAAAATACATCAGTCTCAGCCACACACAGGGAGGCCCTGCCATAACAGGAAACAGCTCCACACACCCCTGTATCTGCCACTGTGGAATAACTCCCCCACCCCACCCCTGGAGGGGGCGTTCATCTAGAACACTAGGTGAGGATGGCACGACCTCCACCACCACTAGCAAGAGACCTAAGTTCCTCCAGTTTGTGATTACAATGCACTCTGTGGAGTATTTTCCGGACAGGTTTACCTTTTTTGAGGACAGTTGTATTTTGTACATTGGCCTTCAAACAATTTAGCCTGTACAAAAATAGTTTCACCCACAATGATTGACTGTTTTGTTTGGGTTTTTCATTTTTCTTTTGATTTTCAACATTTTAAAGTGTATTTCTGTTTGAATAATACATTTGAATAACAGAAGGTCAAAGAGTGGTGTTGTCTTTCTTGTGGTATTTCCTTTCTTAATTTCTTCCTTCTATCATTATGTAAAAAAAGAAAACAATATATATATATATATATATATATATATATATTTTTTTTTTAATGTTACAATTATGCAATGTGTATCCCATTTCAATAAAGGAAAAAGAATACCAAATACAAATCTCAATGTATTGATTGCATGCATGTGTAAAATAATAAATCTAAACAATTTCACAACTAATGCATAGGACAAATAGTCTGTGTCAGTTGTATTTTTATTGTTCTAAACCCGACACCAGGGAAGAACGAGACATAACCCTAATAAATAGATTCAACAGGCAAACTATTATTGATTCATGCCATCAGCTGGACTCAGACATCCTGCCTCAAAATAGGAAACCCACATCAATAACACCAATAGTGAAAATCATGAATTACACTGTGGCAGTATCTGGTGGAATTTCACAACCTACTTTAAATGGTGTGCTACAAAACGTTCTTTCTACGATTATGTGACACATAAACAGCTTCATGCACTTAACCCAAAATGAGGATTGTGTCAATGTGAAGGGAGATTAGTATTCTTTGGGTTGACTTACACATGTGGTTAGAGCAAGTTAAGCAGCACATATTGCTTTGATGGCAAAATTCTACAGAAAAGAGATCTAATGCAATCTCAAAAACATCAATTTGATCACTGTGCAAGTTGTCTTTGTACGAGATATGTTCATCCAAAGTGTGTGTCTTCTGCAGGATCAAACCATGTTCCCTTGTACCTTGCAACAGCAGCATATAACTGCATATGTCACAACTCTGAAATGTCCAAATGAAGATGACATGGTGAAGGATCCTAAAAAAGAAAAACAAAAAGAATATATTTCGTTTGCAAGACAAAGTAAGTTCAAATGATAAGCTGAGGAAGCATTCACTTAGAATATTCAAAGATAATCACTGTCAATGAACACAGTGAATGTGTTAAAACTATTAACAACAAACATCTTTTACCCGGAATTTCATGAATTAAGCATTCCTAAAACAATCTCCATCACAGACTGATATGCTCATTATGGCACAATTTAGTATAACAATATGTAAATGTAAGCTTACACTCATGTGAAAAAGTTGTCATTAACATCTTGATATACATCAATTCCTTCCTCTTCATCATTATCATCTTCATTTGGCATTTCAACATCCTTACTCAGTGGCTGTTCATGGTCTTCATCCCCTGTGATGTATGGGATGTTCTGTCACAGGACTATGATGTGCAACATGCAGTAGGCCACGGTGATTTGGCACACCTATCATGTGAGTAGAGGAGGGCTACACCATCCTTATCCAGACAGTGAAATCTGGCCTTCAGGAGCACAAAAGCCTGCTCCACTGTCCTCGGTGATCTTCATTGCAGACTTCCCCTGGTGCTGATGGATTCCTCAGCGGTGCTAACAACCATGGTCCATTAGGATAAGCTGAGCCTCCTATATAAATGTAAACAATATATTGAGCAATAATATCTCATCCTATTGTGCATTCCTAAACTATACATAAGGACATGATCCCATTGTCATATTGTACTTAACAACAAGCCAGGCCCTTCGGGTCCAAGTTGTGACATTTATAGGGGTATGCTGCTGTTCTGTAGTACATAGGAATCGTGTGTTGACCCTGGGAAATGGGCACACATGCTTGAGATGTACAAATCCGGTAAGCAGACAACTTACACACTGATTGAATGGAAGTTCTTCTGATTGTGGCGGACCTGTTCCATGGTGTGTGATGGCACTGAGGCAATAATTGTGCGATCAATTGATTCAACCACATGTGATGCGCCACCCAAAGCATAAAATTCTCCTCACTTCACATTTACAAAATGCTCATGTGATGGAAATTAAATTATGCTGTTGATGTGTCTCAACATAAAATAAATGATTTTTTGTAGCACACCACTGAAAGGTGGTTGTGATATGCCTCCAGATAGTGCCCCAGTATATTGGAAGGATCCTGTGGCTGACATGAGTTTCACTATTGGTGTTATTGCTGTGGGATTCCTATTGTGAGTCAGAAGATCTGGCTCCAGCTGATAACATAAATCCAGAATACAAATATACACAAAATGGGAAAAGGAATAAGGCAGGTGCCTCATACAATTCGTCAAAGTTCCAACCTAAATCCAGAATAGTGTGCCTATTCAATCTAAAAATGTTTTAATGTCCCTTTCCTCCATGGTGACAAGGTCTGGAAAAGGTCTGAACACTTGAGGCTGTCATCTTCTAACTCTCCCTGGGTTCATACGTCTACAATTAAGAAAAATGGTCAAACAATATTTTGACAATCAAAACACATCTCATATCTTTGTAAAATTACATATGTTTTTGAGACATTTATGTACACACCATTTTTTATTGATGTTGCAACGTAGAATGTACATTTCTTTCATGTCTGATGTTTTTTTTTAAATAATGTGTAAATAATACATTTCAAATGTATTCTTTACACATGATTTTTAAATAATTTTTTCTAAAATTCTGTCAATTGAAGTATAAAATACACCACGTCATTATCAATTTTAAAAATAGCAAGGCATTACATTGTAATATGTCAAACTGATCAGAAAACAGTGTTGTACATATTTTACATTGGTAAATAGACTAGCCACCATTTTGAGTGGTTGTGACACGCTTAACATTAAAAAATACACTGGTTCACATCCTAAGATGGCGGCCTCCTGTTTTGCCGTCAGGGCACTGGTAATCCAACTGTCGTTGGTGGAAGTTGACCGCATAGTAGGGGTAGCACTCCATGACAGACACAGCTATAAGCTAACATGCATGACGGCTGTGCATGTAATCCAATGGCTGTGTCCGTCTCCATCACGTACTTCACTTGCCTTTTCACACTGCAGCCAACAACACCTCCTCCACTTTTGCTGCTGTTATCGACCTCTGGGTGCCATGATGCTGGGCAAAGCAGGTGACAAGGCCCCTAACTTCTCAACTGAGCAGTGGAACTCTTCACTACAGAGGTTCTATCCCTGTATAGCCAGCTGTATGAGAACTCAGAGAAACAGGTACATGTTTGAACGACAAATGCTTTTCTAAGTAACTTGCTTTTTTTTATATAAAGGCTTATTTGTCCCTTTAAGTTCCTGAGTGAAGTGTTGTGATTGGAGTGTAGTCAACTCAATAATTTGGCATGGAACATAATTACATAATTTACAAATTGCATGCCCCTTACTTCCAGTGGCCAGTAGACACTGTATCATAAGTATAAGTGAAAACCACCACCACATATCCAAATGATAGAAATGTAAAGTGCAAGAAAAAACTTTCAAGTTATAGACTTAAATGTATCCAATTTTCTGATAAATGAATAACTCAATGTTTTAATGGTGCCACATTTGGGGAAGGTAATATCTTTTGCTAGAAGTGCATATGACACAGGCTCTCAATTACCCATACAAGTGTGGCTCATTCCTACAGACACTTGTTCATAGATCACCAAAAACCATGCTCTCACTGACACACATGGCAGGCCTTCCGTACTGCCCTTAGTCCTCGAATGTAGTTCAAAGCACAGTATCTAGCTCTAAAACATTAGGCATTAAGACACTTTAGCTGTGCCTTTGGGTGTGTGCTAATAATGTACAAGTTGTTTAGCCTTCAGTAGCTCACAATAATTTGTACTGCTCAGAGGTAGCTCTCACTACAGGAAATGTTTCGAACTCTTGACCTAGATAATATTTATGGCCTGGATTTGTAACATGAGGACACTGAAAGTGTTGAAGGTACTCAACAGGTTACTACAAATTAGTATTTCCTAGGAAAAATAAAATGTTGGTAAATAATCTGTATGAACATTTTAGAAATGGTTCTGAGAGATGTTACAAAATTGTGTCACAGCAAAACAGATAAATAATACCTCACAAAACATATTTTCTTTCTTTTTTCTTATCGATACAGGTCAATGCCCATCAGAAAAAGGAGATATGGAAGGACATTGCAAAGAAGGTGTGGACCTAGGGGTCTATAAACGGCGCAGCATTCATTGCTGCAAAAGGTGGGAGTACCTATGACACTGGGCCCGCAAGTCAATCGAAGTCCGGCTGGGCCTGTCCTCCCAACATGGGAAGCATGTGCACCACACCCTGACTCCCACCTCCCCACTGGCCTGCATACTTGCTATGGCCTATCCGGACATTGATGGGTAGTTGAGAACCTAATGGAAGCATTAAGGGGGTACGTTCTTTTTTTAGTTCTTATTGCTACCAATCAGTTTTTTGTTTTGTTACAGCAATAATTTATGGCATCAACATTAAGGTTGCTGCACATCCAACACACAAGAGGATTTCTGGAAGGTTTACGGTTTGCACAAGGTGTATGATGATGATTTTTGTGTAACGATTTGTTTTAAAGGTTGCTACTAGATTACTTATCACAGCCCAAGGACTGTTTTGAGCAGTCAGATTCCTGCATAAGAAAATAAGAGGAACCTGGATTTTGTGGCTTGGCAGTTCAGGCTGGACTGTTTCCATGAGGAACAGGGTCAAGACTGATTTGCATATGGCTGGGTCCAAACTGGGGTGGCGTGGTGAGCAAACAAAAGATGGATTAAAACCAGATCTTAGTGACTGGGGGTGAATGTTTGCATTGTTTAGAATTCCATCCATCATCTGTTCTTTTTGCATATGTGTCTTCTCAGCATCTGCAGCAGCAGGCAAAGGAGACATTGGCCATGAATAGGGGGAAGCAGCTGACCACTGGGTGTCGGGTGGAGAAACATTGGATACCCACAGACACAGTGGAATGGAGGGTGAGTGGACTGCCACAGAGGCAACCAACTCTGCATCTCCTTCAGAGGCCTCCACAGAAGACCATTCCCTAATGGTGGCAGACCCGACAGGACCTGCCCCATCTGCATTCCTGCATCCTTGTCCACCATCCAGATTCACATCGCCACCTTTCCTCTTGCTCCTCCCCAGTTGACCAATCCCACACCCTGAAAAGGGCTGGGGTCTCCTTTGCCGCAGGCACCTCCCTCCCCTGCTGCCCCCCCAGCTATGCTCAGTGAAGAGGCTATTGACCTCTTACACAGCATCTCTGTAAGCCTGACAGTGATTGTGAATGGCATCCAGGGGTTTAGTTCCCAAATGCAACAGATGGTTGCATTCCTGGTTGCCATTCATAGTTCAATGTCAGCCACGCAGAGATCGCTTGCACTGACCACAGCCCCACAGCTGGCCCCACCTTGTGCCCATACTCCTGTCCTTTCCTTATCCTAAATCCCACCTCTCAGCCCAATGCCAAGCACATTCACTTCCTTGCACACATCCACTCCAACAGACAAAAGCAGCACACCTAAACACAAACAAACCAAGAAAGACAAGCATACACCTGTCCAACAGACACATACTACTAACACTCCACCCACAAGTGCCACAACACACATCACCACACCCACAACCACCACAGCCACAACACCCATCACCACTGACACAACCCTGCACACACAACCATAACATCCACCTCCACAGACACAAGCACACCACAACACCCACACCAGAGACAAATGCACCTCCCACCACAACAACCCCAACCACCAGAACACCCACAACCGCCAGCCCACACAAAAGCACCACAACAACTTCCACCTCTACATCACATCCATCCAAACACATAGTCACGTACACACTCCCACACACAAACAAAACAACACCTACCAGATGCACACGCCCACAATCATCTAAATACAGTACACCTAAAAAACCACACACATCCAAATATACACACTCACAGAAAAGCACACACATCCCACCACATGCAAATGCACACATTCAGCCAAACTACACACACCTTCCAAAACACGCACACCCAAACATGCACCACATACACCAGACCCACATGTACCTGCTGAACAGACAGGCTCACAACACCCACTCCATCTCCCCCTACTTCCCAAACCCTATCCTCTCCCTCCCTTCTACCCTTTTTCCTCCACCCACTTTTACTGATTACCTGGCACTGACCCCAATGAAGTCCAAACCCACCCCTCCCAAAAAATATCATTGAGGTACCTGCTCTGCCCACTAGCTGCCCCTTTCTGAGGAGGTTGTACTTGGCAATGTAATTAGGAGGCAAGTTCTGAGCCTGAAACCACACATTTTCCATCCAGGACTATATGGACAATTATTAAAACTTTTTTTAAATTTCCTAATGAGAGACACATTTCGGTGATTGAATACATTTTCATCTATTTTCACTATTTTTCATTTATCAGTAGTTGATTGATATCAATGTTATTAATGCAAATGTGTGTAGCTCTAACTTATTTTCATTTCTAACACTGACAAAGACAGGCATGATGGTTAAAATATTTATATGGTGCATACATTAGTGTTGGACATTTGTGATGGACATGTTAATTTTGGTGCAAGCATTCATCATGATACTGGACACTTAGACCAAAATTGTAACTTGTGAATGCATGTGTGTCTATTTAAAAACAATAATTGTTAATAATAAATACATATGCATTGCAAATGGAAAATAAAACTTTTGAGTTAAATGAAATCTACTGATTGACAGAAATTGCACAAGACAAGGCAAAATGTGAACTTAATATATCTATGACATGTTTAAGGTTTAGAGGTGACATTGGATGTACATTTTGAGTAAACCCACTTGTTGCACTGTGTAGTGTAATTACTATATTACAATGGATTTATGTAGTTACAATAAGGTGTACTGTTTATGTATCTGATATGGTAGTTTAGGGAAAATGATTATACACACCTGTATGGACACATTTCGAAATATGGATTAATGTGACTTTTGTATGTAGGTGTCTATTGGCATGAAGGCAGATAGTACCAAATTGGTGAGGGTAAATAATATACAGAGGTGTGTTTCTTTTTTTATAATACATATTACACACATATGCGTTGCACAACATTGTGCTACTGCTTGCAAGTATTTTAAAAAATGCACGAGTCCAGAGCAAATGTACACAGACAATTCCGATGGTAACAGGTAGATCAGTCACTTACCTTTAGTTACGGCAGCGACAGGGTTGATTTGCATAATGGTCCAACATCAACAGCAAAGGCAGGACATGTGCGATTGAGGCCATGGAGCTAAGGGAAGTGAAAAGAAGAGAAAAATGAAAGTTCCTTTTATCCCTTCCAAACCACTAACCCAGGTGTGGAGCTTTAGACATCACTAATTTATTTACGTCTGAGAGTGTAATGAATGAGTATTTTATGGCATATTGGTGGAAATTCAGCTGTTATGTCAAGTTATCCACGATAGTGGCAGAGGTTTCCCCACCATGGGAGGAGTCATTTTGCTGCTGCCAATGTTGGATAGCCCACTTCATGTCATCCAGTTGAACAAAATAGAAACATGTCTCCAAAGTGGAGATAAGTTTTCAGTGTCCACATATGCTCCCTCACTAACATTCTGGAATGTTAAGAACATAATCTTAAGGCCACTTCACTTACCTGGAAAGACGGTCTCCCATTCTATGGTAGTTTTTCTCAGGCATATGTTTGCCTAAAATGGCAGTGGATTTGCACCAATTTTTCCAAAGTCAGACCACACCATGGAGGATACAAAGGAAGAGGCAATGGTATCGAATTAGCAGGATTGTTGCTCTTGAGCAGGGGTCTCATACCTTTTCTGTAGTGAGAACTACTTCTGATCAATGAACATCATTGTGAACTACTGAAGGCCAAGTCACTCGTGCAATGTTACCCGACACCCCCACTCCCAGTTTCTTTCACTTTAGGCCTAATGTCTATAGAGGCAAAGACAATGGTTTAAACACAATACTTTGTTTAGGGGCACTATGACACGACTACCATGTGTCAGGGAGAGTGCGGTCTATGGGGATGAATGAACATGTGTACATATAAATGGGATATATGTGCATTGATGACTGAGAGCCTGTGTTGTATGTACTTGTGGTACAGGACATGGCTTTTCCCCATATGTGGCATTGTTACATGTATAACACAAACACACAACTATTTTTTTAATGGGAGAAACTTAAAGTGCAGAAAAATGTTCTGCCAAAAATGTGCATAATATGGAACGTTTTTCTGCACTCTAAATTTCTAAATGGCTGTATGTTTCAGTTATAAATATGAAACTGTGTCTACCAGCCACTGATAGTAAGATGCATGCTGTGTTCAAATGTAACATTTTGAAAAGGAAGAAATCTAAACTACAGAGTTAACTTTATGTTTTTATGGATTCTATAAAACTCATCATTTAAATGTTCTTCCATTTCAAAGTGTCATATTTACAAACAGCAGGCATCTTGCACCCAATGGCCTGTAGACACAGTGCCATATTTATAACAGAAAAATACAGCCATTTGTTTAAATAGGAGGAATTTAAAGTGAAGAAACATGCTTCGTAAAATATTAAAACATTATAGGCTTAATTGAAATTAGAGAAAAACATTGACCCATTGTTTGATGGAAATATTTGTATTCACTTTAAATTTCTCACAGTTGAAATAGATGACAGTATTTTTCAGTTGTAAATAGCACAGTGTCTACTGATCACTGTGAGCAATAGGCTTGCTGTTCCTAAATGCATAACTTTGAAATGAAGAGCTAACTTAGGCCCTCATTCTAACCCCGGCGGTCTCAGACCGCCGGGGCCAGGGTCGGCGGGAGCACCGCCGACAGACCGGCGGTGCCCCGCAGGGCATTCTGACCGCGGCGGTTTGGCCGCGGTCAGAAAGGGTAAACCGGCGGTCTCCCGCCGGTTTACCGCTGCCCTTAGAATCCCCCATGGCGGCGCAGCTTGCTGCGCCGCCATGGGGGATTCTGACACCCCCTACCGCCATCCTGTTCCTGGCGGTTCGCCCGCCAGGAACAGGATGGCGGTAGGGGGTGCCGCGGGGCCCCTGGGGGCCCCTGCCGTGCCCATGCCAATGGCATGGGCACGGCAGGGGCCCCCGTAAGAGGGCCCCACAAAGTATTTCAGTGTCTGCCTAGCAGACACTGAAATACGCGACGGGTGCAACTGCACCCGTCGCACCTTCCCACTCCGCCGGCTCAATTCTGAGCCGGCATCTTAGTAGGAAGGTTGATTTGCCCTGGGCTGGCGGGTGGCCTTTTGGCGGCCGCCCGCCAGCCCAGGGCAAATCCCAAAATACCCTCAGCGGTCTTTCGACCGCGGAGCGGTATTTTGGTGGGGGAACTTCGGCGGGCGGCCTCCGCCGCCCGCCGAAGTTAGAATCACCCCCTTAATCTTTAAGTTAACACTTCATTTTAATTTTCTCCCATTTAAAAGCATTCAGAAATCGTTTTGTTCTCATGCTCTAATACTGAGATGACAAGGACTTTATTCAAGATCTAAGTACCTCAGTGCTTCAGTTTGTCACCTCTGTATGCTGGGTCATTAATTGACTCCAGCACTGCTCATTATCAGGCCCTGCTATCTGCACCATGTTTGTAAAATAGACACAGCCTTGCCTTAATTTTAAAAGAAAATGTGACCCCATGGTTAATTTAAAAATGAACTCAAGACTATGAGCTACTCAGAAGGTGTCTGTTAGCTACTGGTAGCTCAACCCATTGGTTGGAAACACAAGCTCTAGAGCCAGCTTCAAAGAGAAGTGTGCAGATGATGGAATTACTTTTTTTTCTGGCATATCATCTCTTAGTAAATTCCTGTTCATAAGGCTGCAGAAAAGTTGATTGTTAGGCTATAGAAAGAAAAAGGCTATAGGGAGAGAGGGGTCGTAGTATTGAGGTGAGCTGTGACTGATCCTCCACTAGGCCCAAACAATTTGATGCCTAAAGGTAAATAGTTTTTGGTGAGAAATCCCAGGCTCATCCTCATAGCTTGGCATCAGCAGCAAGGCCTTTCTCTGACAATTTGCACGTGGTCCATAGGCATCAACTAGCCAGAAAATTAGCACTGTTCAGAAACTAAGTACTTTAAATTTTCAAAACACTTTAGTTAAAATATGAAAAATGACAAAAGTCAGAAGAAGGAGTCAAAAGTTATAGCAAAAGCAAAAATATATTTTTTAAAACACTCCCAGTAATTAGAGTATGAGAGCTGGGCATGCTTTGCATCACAATGATAATATTGTAAATAACATCTCAAAGGTTTTATCTTCTGGCTTAAAATCTTTTCTGTTAGTGGAGAATCTTCAGTGGGGCAAGGAAGGAAGGAACACCCAAGAAATACTGTACAAGGTCTGATACATCTAATGAGCAAATTTAAGGGGGATGCACAACAGGCTGTTTGGTGTGTGGTATTTGGTGCCTGGCACCACAGTGATGACAATTCCAGAGAGACACAAGTGCCTTTTATAGGCCTTTATGCTCCTGCAGTGCAGGATGTGCCTGGGTTGTTCCCTGACAAAGACAAGGCCAAACAGGCTCTTCTAAGCCTATCAGAGACCAGAGGAAGTTAGGATGAGCCACCCCTCTTGGCTTGTTAACTTGGATAACAAATATTTGCAAGAGATAATCTAATATTCCTATGGGGGTAAGGATGATATGGTCAGGCAACATCTTACTTAACTAGTATTACGGTGGTAATAAATTAGGAAATTGGCCTTGTTGAGGAGAGACTTGGTGCTGCACATTGCTCAACATCGGACTTAAACAATGAATCTATGATGACATTGCTGGTGGCAGGGATGGCAGTATTAGACTCCAGCGTTGATGCGGAACGGAGCAAAAACTACATGAGGACCCTTGCTTAGAATCCAAGTGTTCTAAATGGTCATCTGGCAAATGACTCAGATGATACCCCTCTATTAACAGGTCTCCATCCCTGACTAAACAGAAAAAAGGACTTGCCTCATATAACAAGGCAAAATAATAAAGTGACAAAAGCATTTATTTCGGTCACATTAAAAGATTTAAAACCTATGAAGTCATCAATAGGTCCAGCTAACTAGGGGAAATTAAAAGACCTGTGTAGGAAGTTGGCTCTGTATGCACTATTTCAAAGTAAGGAATAGTATGCACAGAGTCCAAGGGTTCCCCTTAGAGGTAAGATAGTGGCAAAAAGAGATAATACTAATGCTCTATTTTGTGGTAGTGTGGTCGAGCAGTAGGCTTATCAAAGGAGTAGTGTTAAGCATTTGTTGTACATACACAAGCAATAAATGAGGAACATACACTCAAAGACAATTCCAGGCCAATAGGTTTTTGTATAGAAAAATATCTTTTCTTAGTTTATTTTAAGAACCACCGGTTCAAATTTTACATGTAATACTTCAAATGAAAGGTATTGCAGGTAGGTACTTTGGGAACTTTGAATAATCAAAATAGCATACACAGTTTTCAAATAAATCACATAAAGCTATTTTTAAAGTAGACAGTGCAATTTTCAACAGTTCCTGGGAGGAGTAAGAGTTTGTTAGTTTTTGCAGTAAGTAAACCACCTACGGGGTTCAAGTTTGGGTCCAAGGTAGCCCACCGTTGGGGGTTCAGAGCAACCCCAAAGTTACCACACCAGCAGCTCAGGGCCGGTCAGGTGCAGAGGTCAAAGTGGTGCCCAAAACGCATAGGCTTCAATGGAGAAGGGGGTGCCCCGGTCCCAGTCTGCCAGCAGGTAAGTACCTGCGTCTTCGGAGGGCAGACCAGGGGGGTTTTGTAGGGCACCGGGGGGGACACAAGTCAGCACAGAAAGTACACCCTCAGGAGCGTGGGGGCGGCCGGGTGGAGTGTGCAAACAAGCGTCGGGTTAGCAATAGAAATCAATGGGAGACCAAGGGGTCTCTTTAGCGATGCAGGCAGGAAAGGGGGGGGGGGGCTCCTCGGGGTAGCCACCACCTGGGCAAGGGAGAGGGCCTCCTGGGGGTCACTCCTGCACTGGAGTTCGGATCCTTCAGGTCCTGGGGGCTGCGGGTGCAGAGTCTTTTCTAGGTGTCGGGATCTGAGGAACAGGCAGTCGTGGTCAGGGGGAGCCTCGGGATTCCCTCTGCCGGCGTCACTGTGGGGGCTCAGGGGGGGCAACTCTGGCTACTCACGGTCACGCAGTCGCCGGGGAGTCCTCCCTGAAGTGTTTGTTCTCCACAAGTCGAGCCGGGGGCGTCGGGTGCAGAGTAGCAAGCCTCACGCTTCCGGCGGGAAACGCAAGTTGTTTTAAAGTTGCTCCTTTGTTACAAAATTGCAGTCTTGGGTGAATAGAGTCGCTGTCCTCGGGAGTTCTTGGTCCTTCTAGAGCAGGGCAGTCCTCTGAGGATTCAGAGGTCGCTGGTCCCTGGGGAAAGCGTCGCTGGAGCAGTGTCTTTAGAAGTGGGGAGACAGGCTGGTAGAGCTGGGGCCAAAGCAGTTGGTGTCTCCGTCTTCTTTGCAGGGTTTTTCAGCTTAGCAGTCCTCTTCTTCTTAGGTTGCAGGAATCTGAGTTCCTAGGTTCTGGGGAGCCCCTAAATACAGAATTTAGGGGTGTGTTTAGGTCTGGGAGGGCAGTAGCCAATGGCTACTAGCCCTGAGGGTGGCTACACCCTCTTTGTGCCTCCTCCCAAGGGGAGGGGTCACATTCCTATCCCTATCGGGGGAATCCTCCATCTGCAAGATGGAGGATTTCTAAAAGTCAGAGTCACCTCAGCTCAGGTTGCCTTAGGGGCTGTCCTGACTGGCCAGTGACTCCTCCTTGTTTTTCTCATTATCTCCTCCGGCCTTGCCGCCAAAAGTGGGCCTGTGGCCGGAGGGGGGCGGGCAACTCCACTAGCTGGAATGCCCTGAGGTGCTGTAACAAAGGGGGTGAGCCTTTGAGACTCACCGCCAGGTGTTACAGTTCCTGCGAGGGGGAGGTGATAAGCATCTCCACCCAGTACAGGCTTTGTTACTAGCCACAGAGTGACAAAGGCACTCTCCCCATGTGGCCAGCAGCATGTCTCGAGTGTGGCAGGCTGCTAAAACCAGTCAGTCTACACGGGTAGTTGGTTAAGGTTTCAGGGGGCACCTCTAAGGTGCCCTCTGGGGTGTATGTTACAATAAAATGTACACTGGCATCAGTGTGCATTTATTGTGCTGAGAAGTTTGATACCAAACTTCCCAGTTTTCAGTGTAGCCATTATGGTGCTGTGGAGTTTGTGTATGACAGACTCCCAGACCATATACTCTTATGGCTACCCTGCACTTACAATGTCTAAGGTTTTGCTTAGACACTGTAGGGGCAAAGTGCTCATGCACTTGTGCCCTCACCTATGGTATAGTCCACCCTGCCTTAGGGCTGTAAGGCCTTCTAGAGGGGTGACTTATCT
Source organism: Pleurodeles waltl (assembly GCF_031143425.1). NCBI lineage: Eukaryota > Metazoa > Chordata > Amphibia > Caudata > Salamandridae > Pleurodeles > Pleurodeles waltl. The sequence continues at coordinate 957,668,755 of NC_090444.1, forward strand.
ATACTGCATAGGCAGTGTGAGGTTGGCATGGCACCCTGAGGGGAGTGCCATGTCGACTTACTCATTTTGTCCTCACCAGCACACACAAGCTGGCAAGCAGTGTGTCTGTGCTGAGTGAGGGGTCCCCAGGGTGGCATAAGACATGCTGCAGCCCTTAGAGACCTTCCCTGGCATCAGGGCCCTTGGTACCAGGGGTACCAGTTACAAGGGACTTACCTGGATGCCATGGTGTGCCAATTGTGAAAACAAAAGTACAGGTTAGGGAAAGAACACTGGTGCTGGGGCCTGGTTAGCAGGCCTCAGCACACTTTCAAATCAAAACTTAGCATCAGCAAAGGCAAAAAGTCAGGGGGTAACCATGCCAAGGAGGCATTTCCTTACAACCTGCATCAGCATTTACTCAAGCGTTTGAATAATCACTTTTCCCTGCTGGAAAGTAATGTTAAAGGCTTCTGTGATTCTGTCTTGGGAAAGCCATGGGGCCTGATGGTGTCCCTATGGACAGATTTAAATATAACATTAATCTGTGGGCACCCCTACTACCAAATGTAATCAAAGCACTTTGACCCCTTCCTGGTCTAGCTCAATAATTGTCCCAATGTTCAAAAAGGGTGGCAGAAATGACCCTAGTTGCCACCATCCAATATCTGTCCTGTACTCTACCATCAACATCTTGGGCAGAGTCCTGTTGGTTAGACTGGATATCATCTTGTCAGACATGCACTATGGTTTCAGGCAAGGATTAGGCACAATAATGTTTGAACTTATATCTGCTTATTAAATACATACACTGCAATAAAAGGGTGATTCATCTGTGATTTATGGACTTTAGCTGTGCTTTGTCACTGTAAATCTGTGTAGACCATGGTCGATCATGCTAGAACTTGAGGTAGATGAATCACTAATAACCTTTTGGTACAGTTACAGACCAATGGTACAGCTAGGATGAGCTTTGGATAAAATGGGGACTGCACTGCCCAATTCAGGATAGAGAGGTTGCTGACATGTTTTCTCCTCCTTCTCAGGATTCAAAATCGCTTCCCCAAGGTTGATGGGCTCTTTAGACAAAGTGAACAGTGTGGTTAACTGTACACAATTCCAGCCTCAACCACACCATCAACAATTTTAAATACCATGGCAAACTTTTCCATGAAAGAAAACTCTAATCAATCAAATGTTTCAAAGCCTTATTTATAACCACAGAGCCAAAGTCACAGAAATTGCACGCAAAATCAAATTATAAAGATAAATAAACACCATAGGTTGAACAAGTCTACAAAACAAATTTAATCTATTCAACATCAACACCATTAGATAATCAAGAGGAATAATACTAGTAAAGACACAATTTGTGACACAAAACATTCTTTAAATCAGGCTGTAAATACATTAGTCAAATCAGATTACAAAGATTCAAACATCAGAATTTTGGACTTGTTATCCTTACTCCTAACCAAATTAGGACAAGAATGTGTGGGAACAGGCTAACACATGCGGGCAAAAGTAAAAAAGAAACACAGAAATAGGGGGTTATTCTAACTTTGGAGGAGGTGTTAATCCGTCCCAAAAGTGACAGAAAAGTGACGGATTTACCACCAGCCGTATTACGAGTCCATTATATCCTATGGAACTCGTAATACGGCTGGTGGTATATCCGTCACTTTACCGTCACTTTTGGGACGGATTAACACTCCTCCAAAGTTAGAATAACCCCCATAATTTGGTAAAATCATCTACCTGGGGCTAGGTTAAACTAGCTAAAAATAAAATAAAATAGGCAGGTGTCAACCAGCTAACTTCTATTAAAGAAACACAGGTCAGGGAAAAATAACATATGCATTAGACTATACCTCCCCTAATCCAACATTCAATTCAGGTTTGTCAACAAAGGAAGTAAATCAACCGCAAAGTCCATCAGGCTCATCAGGGGAAAGGTGCAGAACACAGGCTGCACATGGAAAATCAGGAAACAACCAAGGGGCAGGTTATCAGAACAGGATTCTAAAGGGAACTGCTTCAAACTTACTAAGTACATCCCTTACTTAAAAATACTCCAGACAGTTTAAATGGTCAGTTCAATGAGTCCACATTAAGCAAAAAGGGCAATATCCAGTTCAATTGTGATCCCATGTCACTTTGCAACATGGAACAGATTTCACAAGCCTAGGATGAAGTCACTTCTCCTGTGTGACACTGGCAGTAACTGGCAATTTTGTACATCACTTGATAGATTCCGAGTTTCCCATGACACATGATGATTCCAAGAGTTCTCATGAGAAGTGTTCAGTTAAACAATGGTAACTGTCTTAGCTCCCAATATCCCGGTCTCGCTGTATCAGAATCAAGGTCAATGGAAGAAAAACGTACACATAGAACAATAGGACTTTTTACTATTCATGAAAAACAACCTAATGGAAAAATTCATGTTAGATAAAAAGAAAAGATTCATCACGTTATGTACATGCCTAAAAATCTGAAGTCTTTAGGGGTATGGGTGGAGTGGATGGGCAGGCAGGTGGCATCCACCCCTGTCCTCTCCAGCCGCGTCTGACTGCATTCCGCCCCTGGCGTCTTCCCCGGCTCCTTGGGGCATAAAGAGGGCTGCAGCCAGTCGCTGAGGACCATTGAGGAGGCAGCAGAGACTCCTTCTGAATCCAGGTCCGAGTTCAGATCCGGGTTTGCGCTGAGTGTGGCAGTGCAGGGCACTGACGAGCCCCCAGTCCCCAGCATGAGCTGTGTGAGGAAGGCGAGGGGTGTAAAGGCACAAGAGAGGAGAGGCCAAGGTGAGGCCAAAAGGCGTGTTAAAATGTGTGCCGTAGCGTTTTACCTCCAAACCACATTAAGTTTGAGAGGGAGTTGCAGAGTGGTGGCCATTTGGGCTACCGCGCAATGCCTGACGTGCTGGTCGGGAGAGGATAACTCTCCCCCGTACATCTCGAGCCCGTGGCTGAAGGGCTATCTGTTCCCTGAAAGTACCCCAGGGGAAATACTGAGGGTAGTTATGCTAACACAAGAATTATAATGCATTAATATTACATTTGAATAAACATGCATAATATTCAAACTTAGAAATTCAACATTAACAATATATCATCAAACATGCAAAAACGTTTCATTAATAATTGCAAACTTTGTTAAAACATCACTTTAGATAGAGAGAGACAGAGAAGTGCATTTTATTCTATGCACACATGTATCTGTATATTAATAAATCACATGAATCAAAATAAATCAAATTCATTTCACTACTAATCATTTCTCTAAATATATTTAATATGGTTTCAACCTTCATTTAATCTTGTTAGCACATTTTCAGTTTTGGTAGGCACAATGTCCACCATAATAATAAAAAAAAGGTGAACACTTGTAAAATGTGTGTTAATTCAGCTTTTTCACTATGTTAGGCTTTTAAACATGAATACAAAATTACCTAATGCTGACTTCTAGGTCACGGAAGCATTTTCCACATTTTTTTGCTCCAACAAGGTGAATCAAGGTTGTGTCTTTCTTTTTATTCTGTAAATCAACAACTTGGAAAAATTATTGGTAGCAAACAGGGAAGGACATGCCGCTGCTGGGCAAATACCCAATTTCTGAATTGTTGTATGCAAATGATGCAATTTTATTAGTGTGAATCACAATTGGGCTCAGAGGCTACTTAACTCTTTTCATGAAACAGCTCGACTTGACAACAAAACGATTTCAAATTCCTTTACGATGTTAAGCGAGCTAATGTCTACCAAAAGGCACTTCTACAATATAGGAGGAGGTCCTGCACAGTGTGACAAGACTTTTACATATTTGGGGATTCTTTTTGATGAATCTCTCAACTGGGGACAGGCATTCATCATTAGACAGCTTCAGTCTTCCATGACCACAGAGGCTGCGTTTAGGTCTGCGGAGAAAATAGGACAGAAACCATTAAAGGAGATGTTCCAAATATTTAATTCTAATCTATATAAGTGGTATCATACGGTGCAAGTACGTGGGGTAAACAAAAGTAAAAGGGCTACAGAAAGCATAAAACTGTTTTCTGCAGGGACTTTTATCATTATCACAGTGAAATACACCCATGCTTGTCACAATTAGCTGGGGCTTCCATACAAGAGTACTAATAAAAATACGTCAATTGTCAGGCTTTACAATGTCTATTATATGTGAGTGTTGAGTCTTGGAGACAGTGCTCTTTGTTCCATGGCTGGCTTCCATCAAAGAAAACTTCTCAGATTTGGATGCCTTGGAGTTATTTGTTAACCCGGATTTGATCAACTCAAAAACTACAGAGCCCAAACAGAGATGATTCAGTCATCAGGAGAATGCAGGATTCTTAAAGGAACTATGTAAACCTACTACCCAATATGCTATAGCGAACTCCATGAAAATAGAGATCTACCTTATTTCTGTAACAAATTTGCAACATAGGTTTTATTTAACTCAATTTGGATTTGATACAGTTGACCATTTAGTCTCTTTTCCTTTTGCAGTACCAGATCCAAGGAGCTTCCCTGCTACCCCATGACAATTTATATGCACAGATCCTCCGTGCATTTTATGTTTTTTTGTATCCTGTAATTGGCCCCCAAAAAATAAATGTTATTTAATACCAATACTGCACAGTTTTAAAGGGAATCAGTGCTGTTTGGCAATGAGTATATTATAACAGTTTAGTTCTGACGTGTGTATGTAGCAGTACTTAATTTTATCCAATGTGCTATAAAAACTAATACAGGCTATAGTAGCTAATTGAAATTTAAGTCTGATCTGTACATCATTTGATATGATTTTGGTTTTAAATGCTCAGTAAATTGATTTCAGGTTGATACTCTAAAACCGGTCCCAGGATGCTTTTTTCCAATCCAAGGATGACCTGGCTTGGGAGTTCAGGCTGGCCGGTTCCTATGGGGAGCAGGGTCAAGAATGATTTCCATATTGCTAGATCCAAACTGGAATGGCATGGGTAGCAAAATAATGATGGATTTACGCCAAGATCTCTGTACTGGGGGTGAATGTTTGACATTGTTCAGAATTCTGTCTATCACTTTTTCTTTTTGCATTTGTTGCCCTAAGTGGGAAGGGTATGCCCAGATATGGGTCCTTTGCTCCGCCCCCCCCCTCCCTATGCCACTGGAGACAAGCTAGCCTGGCTGATGAAGGGTGATAGCCTGCAAATTGTCCGAGGATACTTGTTTCCAGTCCAGAAAGATTTGGTTTGGCAGTTTGGACTGGACTGTTCCCATGGGGAGCAGGGTCAAGACTGATGTGCATGTTGTTAGATCCAAACTGGAATGGCATGGGTGGCAAAAAAAACAATGGATTAGGGCCCAGATCTATGTACTGAGGGTGAATGTTTGACATTGTTCAGCATTCTGTCTATCACTTGTTCTTTTTGCATTCAGGTGCGAACCCGTCTCACAGTTTTCTGTATCACAAATGGTGCCTCCTTTGCTCTAACATTCTGAATTTACCTGTCTACTAGCCCCCTCCTTTGGCTTTCTGGTTACTCTGACCAGTTTCAAATGATGTCTTCAAACCTAAGCCATGCTTGATTCCACTGTACTATCCTTGCCTACATCCTAAAAGAGGAAGGAGACTGCAAGAGCTGTTGGAGAAAGCCTGATGTTTAATTTTTCCTCATCAACCTGGCCTCTCTGTGATTTCTCTTTGTTCTGATATTTTCACACTCTAACTGGGGAAAAGGTGTGAAGCATATATAATTACAACTAGAATCCCAGCCAAGAATGTGGATGTTAAGCAATCACTTGAGCTAACTCAAACCACGTGTATATTCTTAAAATAGTAGAAGCATCATAGGTAATAAAAGATGTACTCATAAAGTAGGAAATCATTGTTTCCATGTGTGCATTTTGATTGTCTTTATTTCTTATGGGCTTAGATTTCTGGTGTATGGAAACTGTTTGACTACATTAATTTTCCTGTTTGACTTTTATGCAAGTCTGTAATAAATTTGCATAATCCACAGATACAGTATGAGTCAAATACCCCATGTGAACCACAGTACTACCTTTAACACTTACATGTGTATTAAAACATAGCAAATGGATCTATTTATTTATTTTTTAGTTTTATATAGCGTACTAGACCTGAAGGTATCAGAGCGCGTTATATGTTATGTGAATAAGTTTACTGGAAGTTCATGTGGGGATTTGTGTGGGTCAAACAATCAGAGAGTAAAGTATAGAACAATACAGCATTAAGGTAGACAAAGTAGTCACAAAAGTATAAAACAATGCAGCCTTAGGGTAACAGCGTTGGAGACTGAAAGAGTCAGGTGATTGTCTTGATGAATCCTGTCAATGTGGGTTGGATCTTAGGAAACATAGATCAGCATGTGTGCCTGTTGAAGTAGTTGCTAAATAGAAGAGATTTGAGAACCCGTTTGAAACAAGAAAAAGAGGGATTGCAGCAGAGATCCTTAGGGAGAAAGAGTGTGCCAGGGATAATTTCTTCTTCTAATTAGGAGATATGAGAAAAAACAGTTGGAGCTTCACAGTGCCCAACCTCCTCCTGCTCTCGATATTTTGGTATCTAGGTTTTTGGGTTTTTTGTATGTAGAACTTTGTGGGTGATACAAGCTGTCTTGAAGATGCATCTTCCTAAATGGGAAGCCAATTGAGACGCTAAGGGCAGGGGAGATGTGGCCAAGCTATTTAATTCATACATCACACCAAATCTCAGTAGAAGAACTGGAAATCAAACCCGCAATCACAGTGCTACATTTGACATTGAGTAAGTCAGCTTTTATTTTGTCTTTCAAATGTACATAATGTTAATAGATAAATATGTAAACTGTACCCATCTTTTGGCTAGAAGGGGCTAAATGGACTAAAAGTGTCATGTTGCTCATGAGGGTGGAGCAACTTTGTGTAGTATCAAAAGCCTAAATCTCCTAGTTTTTGTTTGGATTGGAAGAAGATAGGAACAGCATTCTTATGGCATATCAATAATATATTGTATTGTATTATATTGCAACATTAATACTGTGCTTCATATATGTACGTGGAGCACTAAAGCTCCTTCCCAGGCTTATAGGAAGTTGCAACGCACAGGCCATTGTGGTTCAATAAGGGTATTCATAGGTGGAAAGCAAGTGACAACTCATTTGTCAGTGTGCATTTTTAATTGATGTGTTACAAGAAAGAATTTTGAAAAGGCTGTTTTATTCCTGTCATAACATGGTGGCTGTCCTCAGGTGTCTAGCTGGATTCCCTACAGGTACTCAGTAATTAGTCTCTCGTAAACCTCTCTGATTCTCTGGGAAGGTGTGCAGGACGTCACAGATCAAAAAGCTGCTCAGAAAAAGGATTGATAGCATGCCACTACCTCATGTTCTGAACAGCCTGCTTAGACAACAAAAAGACTACATCTGAAAGGGTCTGTAAATTGTGAAGACGATCTATGCCAAATAGAAAAGTAATTCCAAACCCTTACAACTGAGCCACAACCTACTGAAGAGCCAGTTGAGAACAGCTGTGCAAAGCAAACATAAAAATCCATTATGAATGGCCTTTTCAATCTGATGGTTCTGGTAATGCCAGGGCTCATTATTAGACTTCCTTCTAGAAAGTAAACTATGATGCAAGATGTCATAAACTAGATATTTCCTGAAAAACTAAGGTTTTAGTTTACTGTGACAAGGCAGATGCTATGCCTGAATTCTCAGAAGAATTCTGCAGTGCCAGAGTGGTTTCATATAAGAGTTAGAAATGGTCTGGCATAGTGAATAGCTGCAAATATGTGTTGTCTGCAGCTGGAATGATTAAAAGTAATGTGGGTGTACAATCTTCGGGAGCAGGGCAAGGCTGTCTCCATTGTATTGCTGTATCAATGGGATGCATGGATATTCTAGACTTCCAAGATCAACATGAAAGTCAGCATTCAGCGTAAAATGTGCAGGATAAAATATGTGGTGCATATACTAATTATAAAACAATTATGACTACAAAAACGTCTCTCAATAATCTCGGTGTGTTGTCACTTCATGAAGTGGGGGAGTAATATATTAAATCTATTATGTAGTGGGACGTTCACAAAACAGGGATTTTTCTTGATTTCTTGCCTGGCACTATCTTGGTTTCTTGTGTGACATTAGACTTCTGAATAGGCTAGCCTTTCTGCTAGGTAGGCAGCTGAGCCACTGCTTACTGCCTCACACGTTGGAGGGGGCTTGAGGATGGTGCCTGCTGAGTTAGGCAGCCAATGCATGTCGAACTGTTTGCAAATAATGTTGACATATTTCCTACGTCCTGTGATAAGTTGGCCAGTGTCATGAAGGATAGGCTTCAGGGTGCTGTCAGAACCACTTTTACAGGCACACAGGGTATTCAGTGGTTACTGGGCCTAACCGTGGAGGTTGAGGCTATTTAAACCTGACTTCCCAGGCCGGACCTACTATGGATACTGAGCAATTGGGTCAAGTACCCCTTCAGCAGTTGACTTTCAGGAATAGCATGGTCCGAGCAGTCCAAAACTCCCTTGGGGGAGAGCTGGATACAGGAGAGTGAACACAGCCTCACAACTCAAAATGCTTGCAGCAGTAGCAATAATTCATAGTCGGGTCAAATCCTCACTTTTATGAAAAAAAGAAGTATCTTATTTCTACAGCTAACCACACAAAAGAAAAATACAACATTTACAAACAACTACTCAGGGCTCTGAGGTCAGGGCTCTAGTGTTACTTTAAGTGGTCCCCAGAGTACTAAAATCTCCTCACGATAGTGGTTATTCCCCATTCACTGCAGGCAAAACCCACTAGTAGACTGAACCTCAAGAGTCCATTCTGACTATTTCAAAATCAACCACATTCCAGTGTTATACGGTTCCTACTAAAATATTAGGACTGCGTATTAGGATGATAGAACTTCGGAATGTGGGAGGCTTAAGGGCATATTTGTACTCTGTTTGCCCTCAATTAGTGTAATTTTTTTTACGCTAAATCAGCGCAAACTCAACACCATATGTATAATTTGACCCTAGACTCGTTTAGCGTCAAACTATTGGTGTTAACGTCACTTTTCAGATGCGTGAAACCTCCTTACGTCAATGAGATACAAGGTAGGCATTCCCGTCCAAAAACTGACTCTAAGCCCCTAGCTCCATATTTATCCACCCAGGCAAAAAAGATGCATGGGTGGGAGGTGGACCCAAAAAATGACGTTACTCCGATTTGCGTCAAAATTTAACACCTGGATCAGGGCAGGCGTTAAAATTAGGCAAACTCATCACTACTTAAGGAAAACACACAGAAGCAACATTACCAACACACAGGGAATGGATCCAGCTTGCGAGACGACGCAGAGGACAGCAACAACTACAGCAATCACCACCACCACAATGTGGCCCACAAAGGCAACGTAGAAGGCAGGAGAGGGTCTTCAGAACCATGACAATCCTCCTTGGCCTCAGGGACCAGGATATCATAAGGACCTACAGACTGAACCAGCAAGCCATACTACACCTGCTGCACCACATCGAGCCACAAATCACAGCTAGCCTGCAGACCCCACACAACATACCACTTGTGACAAAGCTGCGAGCTGTCCTGCACATGCTGGCAAGTGGCTCATTCCAAACAACGGGTGCCCTGGTTGCTGGTGTGTCACAGCCATCATTTTTGGTGTTCCTGCCAAAGGTGTTAGACGCTATAATTTCCCCGACACCCTGCTACATCAGCTTCCCCAATACCCAGCAAAAGCAGCAGGAAAGAAAACAGGGGTTCTACCAAATCCAAGGCCTTCCCGCATGTGCTTGGTGCAATTGACTGTACCAATGTCCGGCTCGTTCCACCTGCAGCAACCAAGCACTTATACTGGAATCGCAAGCACACGCATTCCATTAATACGCAGGACATAGTAGACCACCGGAGACTATTCATAAACATTTTGGCCAAGTATCCTGGGAGTGTCCATGACGCCTTCATATTCCAGCACAGCAGGAAAAATGAACAATTCCAGGATGAACAATATGGAAGTGGCCTACCTGTGGGTAAGTCAACAAACCTAGCAATATACATACAACACACCAACTCAGACGGACAAACAAGACATACACCACTACATTAACACATGGCCAGGGTAACACAGATGTGCATGTAACAGCACATATGCACCATGCTGTAGTAAAGCACATTCAGTGCACACCTCAAACACATACACCCACATGTACGTAACACACCCACTACTTGACAAGCACACCACGTGAAGGACAGGTGCAGTATTGTACTCTTTGCTTACGGGAGAACTACACAGACCACTACAAGTGAACACAGGCTGCCTACTACGTACACTTCACATACAGTACACTAAACAAAGAATAGCACAGCAATGTGAATGGCATACACCATGCTCATGTTATGTAAGTTCCATATCGGCACAGATCCCTCAAATCATGTCGTCCAAGTCACTGTCAGAACAAACATCAAATGCCAGACAACTGCTGTCTAAGCCAACTACATTTCATCAACACATACCTGATTTACCTGTAGTGTGCATAGACATCTGCCTGACGCATTGGCTCACACACATAGGAATACAAGATCAATGCCTATCACATACCATTTCCCAGATGTGTTGTAAGTGGCACCACACCTACTGAAGTGCCACCTCACATGCACCAGTTACTGACCCACAATTCCATAATATGTGTACCAGATACAATAAATGACCCTCCATGGGGCAGAGTCACTGTCAGACAGTGCAGATCATGGATGCCATAGTGGGACCCTGTAGAAGAATACAGGACATCACTGACGTCACATGCACAGTGCAAAGGCACACATTTCCTAAGTAGCTGAGCTCTATCCCATCGCACTATGCATGTGTTGACAGTATAAATGCTGAATCATGTGTTGGAAGATAGGAGAGACACTGGTAGTTATGTTGATCATTCTGAAACAATGGGATACAAACCATTGGACACCTCATGGATGGCTGGCACAAACATTAGCTGCCACTCTGGATCAGAAAGGGACCTATTTAAAAGCCCACAATGCCATTGTCATGGCCTGCACTGTATGTACAACTTGGCAGATGACCATTTTTCAATGACTTGAAGCCACATTGTAAATTGGCCATCCTCCTATGCAGTATGTAACGTGGAAGGGGTGTGCAATGTGTGTTGCTACAGGTCTGTCACCGCAAGATGCATAGCATGATGATGCTGACTCAGATGTAGGTGTCACCTAAAACCTGAGGCAGTGGCAACATCAAACACAACCCCAGGGGTGCAGTTTGCATGTTGCAATAAGGAAGTAGACTGTGCTTTGAACTCATATGATTGTGCCAGCAATGCATGCTGCATACTGCTGCACACACAGAAAGAGCCAATTGTCCATCTCTTTTGCATATGTATAGGGTGGTGTCCCTTCCGGCACAGATACATCCACCTCCACAGGGCAGCTAGCCAAGTACCCTGGGGCAGAGTTGCCTAGTAACATGTCACACATGGGGCATTCTTGCATAGTCAAAATGTTGCAGGACAGTGCTGCCAATTTTGGAGATGTGTTGTGCATTGTCACTTACCCATTTCAATGGGCCTAAGTGTTGCACGTCATCTGAAATGAAACATTTCAAAATGGATGGGATGTCCAGGCTCTGTAGTGCAACCATGTTGCCACCACATCTGACCCTATTGTGTTGTGAGGATGTGTCATGTCCCCACTAGTGATAGCACACCGATACAAAGGTGCACTACACAACGCATGGTACATGCATACTGACCATCAGTTAGGAATCCAAATTATATGTTCCAGGTCCTTGAGCCAAACACTAGATTGTCATGTCCAAGAACCCAGTGCTGACTATACCTTACACAAGGCCAGGAACTCACACCATACCACAAACGCATATGAGTCACAACCAACTCAAAATATCAAATGCAAAGCTACATTACAAACCTGTTGCAAGCCTTAACAACAACTTACCTCTTTCATCTTTTGCAGCGGATCTGGGTCATGGCATACAGCCATGGATAATGACCCCATTTCGCAACCCAGGCACAGCAGTAGAGCGTGCATATAATGAGGGACACTGGAGGACACAGACTATTGTGGAGAGGACATTTGGCATCCTTAAGTCAATATTCAGGTGCCTGGACATCACAGGAGGCAGTCTCCTATATGCCTCACACATCGTCTGCAAGATCATAATGACATGTGCTATCCTGCATAACATATATGTGCGGATGAATGTCCCCTTTTATGAGCAGGTTGATGACCTGCCTGGGGAGGAGGAGGAGGATGGTGGTGAAGAAAATGAGAGGGAACAGCACAACACAGCTGCTGGGATTCGCCGCAGAATGCACATAGTTGATAACTTCTTCCCTTAAAAATCATTTAACTCACCTTGTACATTTTGTCAATAAACACCTCACTTATTCACACAATCCTGCTTGGATTTCTTTAATCGCCACAACATATCTGTCAGGATTATGTGTCTAACCTCAGGGAGCATGTTAAAAACACTAATCTGAAAAGTACTGTTGCAACCTCACATGTGATGCATAAGATTGTACTGCTACCATCACACACATCACAAATAGCCTCATCACTTCAATGTGACAAGTGAAGGACACAATCTATGGACCACAACATATGAATTACATCCACATTGCCAACTTGTACAACAATAGCTCATCACACACAACTACAACATATCCAAATAGGAGATAAACAAGGGCCCGCACATGATGCAGTGGATGTCAAAATTTAGAAAGGCAGTAATGTTTGAACAGACCACTGTTACAACTCAGTGTGAGAGTTGCAATGGCTGTATGGAGCATGTGTGACAATGGGGGGGACATCATTGGTAACAATGGTCATCAAGATTAGCCCAGGTATGACAAGCAATGGAATAATTTGGGCCTGCGCAGTACATCCATGGTAATCAGTCCTGCCACTGCCATGGGGCCCAATCCTGACACAGGGTACTCATGACCTCACATCTTGCATGGGCACGTCTATGGAATGCACATCAGAATGGATGAGAACATATGAAGCTAGGGCTGCAGGTCCACCCCACAAAAACAACAACCATTGCTAAATGTAATGAGTTTAATCAATCATTTGTGGACAAAACATAATATGGGTGGAATGTAGGCAGAGTGTGTCAATCACAGTATGTACCAAATATGTACACATGTCAGACATATGTGTAGCCCACACACAAGTCACCATAAACTCAAAATCTACATACCGGATCAGTTTTCGGGTAACATTTCCTAGGTAGTATTTATCAGCCATCATCAACAATGCCAGAGCTGTGTATGTCATCTTAAATGCTATGCTCTGTAAGACAACTACACACATCACATAAGTTAACACAATTGACAATCACAAACCAGAACTATTGCATTGTACTGAGTGCCATACATATATGGATACACTCTTGTCACACATGCATACACATGCACGACATGCAAATATGTGCATGCTGTTGACTCTGTAACACACACATCGATGCAACTGACCAATCACACCCACATCACAGTGTTGCATGTACTACCACATGTGGCCTTACACAACATGCCACACTGCAGCAAGGCCCATTTCATTTGTATGTTGATACAGGGTGCATCCATAGACAATGGAAAAAAATCACGCAATCAGGAATAGAGTAAAAAAAAATGGACCCAAATGCATCGAAAACATACGCAAATGCAAATTATCTGACCCATGGGCCCTTAACGTGAATTCTACCTTCGCACTCTTCTCAATGCTGATTTTCTGTTAATTCCCGCATAAAGGTAATGTGTCAATAAAAATGATGCAAGTAGGTCATGCGTCCAAAATACTCACGCAAATATCACATGAGTCAGATAAATACACACATAACAGAAAACATGACGCACAGGGACATAAAGTTATGTAATAGGAAATCCTGTTTACAGGCATGGTACAGTGGGTGTACTTTTACTTTCTCTTTACAGTCTGTGCCTCTTGAGACTGTGGATACTAATAATTGAGCCGCATGTCCATCACAAAGTGCCTTTTGTATCTTCTAGTGCCACTCCTGTCGTGTTTTTTGTATTTTTGACTATACTTTGTCCCAGTGTCATTAAATTTGTGTGTTTTTTTGTCTATAATTGTACTTGTACTGTGGGGTGTCTGTCTGGGATAGTTGATAAGTTGGGTTAGTTGGGATAAATTTTTGGGCCTTAAGTTTCCTTTATATTCATTTTATTATTTGTTGTTGTCAACCTGTACCTGGAAAATATGTCTGGTAGGGGGAGGTTGACAAGGATGGGAGAGGAGGAGTTGGGTAGCTTTGTGTGGCTGGTGGCCCACTACCTGCCATTGATGTTGGAGATGGAGGGCTGGGTAATCCAAGGTTACCGGACCGAGGTGAGGCGGCTGTGGTGGGGCAAGGTGCTCCACCACCGGAAGAGGGTATTTCGCAGCACCAGGAATGAGCACCAGCTGAAGCACCACTGAGCAGATCTGATGGCCAGAGAGCAGGATCTGCTTGATCATCTTGGTGTGGTGATCAGTGGCCCTGTTGGTGAGTCTCCCATTGGCATACTATTTACTGTTCACTGCTCTTGAATGACAGTAGCAGATGTGTTGGACTGCTGCATGCAATGCATGTGGACAGGTTGCATGCAACCAGAATGAAGTATAACTGTGCCAGTCTAGACATGGAGGTTATGTGTCCTACCATTTTAACAAAGCAGTTCAGATGTCTGGTGAGTCATGCACAACCATCACTAAGTCGCACGTTTCAGGGGCCACAGTGACACCTGTGCCCCGGCATAGTGTCATGTATAATACACCAAGACACCTCCAGCCTACCATATTTAACTGGATAGTGTTAACAAAGTAGGGCAATGCATGTATAGCGCTACATTGTCATCATTTCACACACATGATCCCTGCCATCATGTTAGCAAAGGGGGCTTACCCACCTTAGGGGGCAATGTAAATGGGGCATTTGATACCATCAGACAACTTTGCCACATCAGTCATGAATTATTCAACACATGATCATGTGCAGACTAATAATTGAGCTGCATATCCAACATAAAGTGCTTCTGGGCACCTTGTAGGACAAGCCTGAATACCTGAGTCAATTGTCTTGCAAAGCACCAGGGTATTGTCATGTATTTGTCACCCAACTCCACCTCATACCATGGAGTTCCATCTTCTATAGATTGGCCACATATGGTTGTTGCAGGGTGTAGCACTACATGAGTCTCAGGCCCAGTGTAAGTGTGCAGATGTTTGGCTCTCACTCTCCTGAGTGTCAGTGTCAATGTGAGTTTGCAGTGGTGTGTCTGTTGCACTGTTTTACACCAGGATAATTTTCTCACTCCTCTAAAATAGTACACAGTGTAATATGTTGTCCACTAGTAGTGACAGTGATATGACACTAAGCATGTTTTCCATCAATATCTTACAAGTTGACATGCCCCTACACTATTGGCGAAGTGGCAATATTAGAGGACCCATATGTATCCAGTAAGTGTGATAATGTCTGTCCTGTGTAGTAATTGAGGGTTTGGTGTGAGTGAGTCATGTGTGTTTCACACAATGCTAGATGTGATAAGCTGTCAAATGATCAGGTTGACTGGTTGGTGACATTGTGTCCCATTTAAAGGTTCCTCGTGCACGAGCAGAGTCATAGCTTGTGAGGCTTGTGGTGCTCAATGTGCAGCATTGTGTAAACGATGTGATGACAAGCCACATGTAAGCCCATATGTGACTAAGAAGTGGACCGCTGTGAGAATATTGGCACTGGGACACACTGTCATTCTCACAACACAGTGATGCACCATTTTGAACGCAATTTGGTGTATCCCTGTATTGTAATGTACACGAAGACTGGGTGTGCAATTGTCCCCCAGCATGGTGCTCCATATTTTGTACTTCATTTACGTAGCACTTATGTGTAATGTAATGCATGCAGTTCAAGGTCAGACGTGTGCTGGCATGGATATGGGTGTGTAAGGAATAGTACTGGCAGATCAGGTATTGATGGGTGTATACACCTGGTCAAATGAATGTAGACCTATGGATACCAGCTTCCTAGTTGGCAGCCCTCTTAACATTTGGTCCACTCCCTGACTTCATGTATGAGTAGGCATGCATTGGTGGATGACCAGGACAGTTGAAATGATGGATTGCATGGCCATCCCCCCTGAGGCACACAGGGAGAGTGAAGTACTGGGTTTTTCAGAACCCAGTGGTGCCAGGGAACACACCCTAAGACTTCGAGTCCTTCCTGTTTCAGACTACAGAAACACAGAGTCTTCTTGGTGAAGTCAAAGATCTTGTTTATTGGCTGCAGCCAGTAACAGGTATCCTAGAAGTACAACACAGTGTATATTCTCAGGAGACTGCTCCTCTTGCAAAGCTAACCTTCTCTTTTATACAAAATATTATGCTTTAGGCAAACATTCCTTATTTTACAGTTGACCATTCACATATTTTCACTACAAAGAAATAGCAGGGTTATGATGACAAGCCCATATTTCAGTTTGTCCAGCCCTCAATCAATTACCCGGCAAGGCTCAGTACTTTCATCAGATATCGACGGACCCCCAATATAAACATGCACCTCCTCCTTGTAAAGCAAGTCATAAAGAAAGAAACAGGGACAGGTGCGTGTAAGATTAGGCATGGTTTGTGTGTGATGAAAGGTTTTATGATGTGTTGTGCCTTGATACTAATCTCATTCGGCCACTGGGAAAGAAACTGGCCGAACAGGTTTGGCTTCAGGCAGTGGAGTCAGCTTGCCCAGGTCACAGAGGAGTCAGCAAAGATGTACGTGTCCTTCAGACTCGTTTTCGTCATTAGTCATTGGCCTATGTGAGGGCAATCACAAAATGGCTGTCGTTTAAATGGAACCCGAGGGTTCAGGACGGAAACTCTGATATTCGGGTGATTTCGTTACCCGAATATGAATACAATGCTTGTGCATACTATTCTAATCATTCTCGGTCTGCTGATACCAAAATCGTTGTGATACGACGATGTTTATAACACGGGTCCAGAATTTTCAGTACCACAGACCCTCCTTTTGCCCTTACATAGGCAATAACCTATACTCAAGCTAATCTGAGTCCAGGTCTATATTCATAAAGTCGTTGAGATGTTGCTGTAGCATCATCCTATTACCTAGCTCGTCCCTTGATACAGGTTTCCTTACACACAATGTAGCACAGAGGCCACATATTGCAGGAGCACACTGTACACACAGACAGGACAGGAAAAGAATGGCTAAGATCATCCCAATGACTACCAGAGTCTTCCATCCCCAGGCGGATATCAGCTCCCAGAACCACCCCATCAATGACCAATCTCCTTTATCCACGTGAATAGATTCGGAGATCTTAAGCAGTTTGGAAATGGCCTGGTAGACTGTCGGAGCGTTATCTGGGATGAAAACACAGCAACTTGATTGGATCACTTTACATACCCCACCTCGGTCTGCAAGTATGACGTCTAATGCGACCCTGTTCTGAAGAGTCACAAGGCGATCCGACGGGAGCTCAGCAGTCAAATTACCAAGGGCACTGGCGGTTTCAACTACTGTGGATTCAACCACCTTTGTCAATTGCCTTATGTTCCTGCTGTTAACCATAGGACCCCAAAACGGCAGAATACCCTTTACGAAATCTCCAAATTCTTGTCCTGTAGTGTCTTCTTTACTTATGACACCTCTAACTATCCTTGTCTTATGGTCATATGTTTCCGTGCAGATACTTTTCCCTAACTGAGCTCTGGGATTCTTGCCATTACCTTGCAGACATAGGTGACCCTGATGGGGTACAATCCAAATCGGGGAGGATCTCTTTGCTCGCTGGTTCCCACTCAGAGTAACTCATATCCTGTTATGTTCCATCCAATATATGCTAGTGTCTCATCTCTCGGGATAGTCTCATAGGAAATATCTTCCCTAATCATATCTACTATACCCTTAGCTAAAGCACTATTCTTAGGATTATCTTTCACAGAACGTAGGGGGTTGGCTTCATACGCGTATATGAACACCGTTCTATATGCCCATACAGAACCATTATGGCTGAAAGGCAGGACCAGATAAGGGATACCT
The DNA here is from genome assembly GCF_031143425.1 of Pleurodeles waltl. Taxonomy (NCBI): domain Eukaryota; kingdom Metazoa; phylum Chordata; class Amphibia; order Caudata; family Salamandridae; genus Pleurodeles; species Pleurodeles waltl. The sequence continues at coordinate 957,686,820 of NC_090444.1, forward strand.
TTATCAGTAGTATGAGGCATAAGACCACACACCCAACAGTTAGTTGTGTTCACTACTAATTGGTGTTGGTGTAGAAGCTGAATGAATGAATTGTTGACAAATTCTAATCTTCTGGCAGACTCGTGTTCAGACAGGGGGTGAAAAGAATGCGAGGAAACAGTAGAAGGAGGTATGGGCTGTGTAATGGGTGCAAATGTCACTTGAAAAGAGAATAAAACATATCCTATTAAAAACGTCATTACACTAAGCAACATGAAAATACATAATATCAAAAATCGTTTCTTTGTCATTATTATACCCATTCTGGCTTTAAAGTCCATCTGTCTGGCAGGTCTCTCATTCTTGAAAAACTCCATCCTCTCTAATTGCTGCTCGTGGTGGTAGGGTGTTCTATGCTAGGGAATGCTTCTGTCAGTCCAGGGCAACTCCCTTAGACCGACCAGAACTGTCGACCTAATGTCTTCAGCTGCACTCCAAAGACTTGGGCAACCACGACCCTACAGCTGAACCCGGATGGTGGTTCGAAAAGAAAAAAAAGAAAAAATAAGAACGTTTCTCAGATGAGAGAGCCGCACCTTTCAAAAAAAAAAAAAAATAGCAAAGGAACGGGAAAAAATTATTTGTCCTTAGTTCTTGGTCTCAAATTATAACGGCTTTTTCCAGGTACTGTCTGGTTCTGGAACAAGAGTTCAGGCTCTGTAGTGTTCAATCGAATTGACGGTGGCACAGCTTCTTGCAAATTATTGTCACTTTCTCGTTCAGAAATTGTTCCTTTTACACGTGCATCGCTAAATGGCAAAAAATGCGGCACAGTCTCAGTCTCAGAGTCAGCGATCCCCTCCTGGACCCATCGGTCGTACGGTAGAGGAAAAGGGACCCTTGTGTACGCTGTGGATCCAGTTCTTTTTCCCTTCCACTCGAATAGCTGATCTTGTTGAGAGAAGGACGAGGTGGGGGCCGGTCCAACGGGGCTGGTCATTCTTTGTCCGCTGGAAGTTCTTGACCAGCACCCATGATCCAGGATCGATAAGATGTCCTGGAGCTTCAGAGACCTGAGGCAGAGTATTGTGAACCTGTTGGTGTAGAACACGCAATTTAGCCGTCAATTCATACAAATAATCAAGCAGTACAGGGTGTTCGATCTCACTGAATTTTGTTGGTCTTGTCACTCCCCATATGTTGGCCGGGCGGCCGAACACAATTTCATAGGGACTAAGTCCCACTCGCGAATGCACAGTCATTCTTGTTGATAGGAGTGCTAGAGGCAGAGCGTCAGGCCATTTAAGACCAGAGCTCGCTTGTATCTTTGCCAACTTCAGTTTTAGCGTGCCATTATAGCACTCTTCTAGTCCAGCTGATTGGGGGTGATTTGCAGCGTGGAATTTTTGCTGGATACCTAACCCCTCACATACTTTTTTCATCACTAGACCCACAAATTCACTCCCATTATCACTCCAGACCATTCTCGGCATTCCAAACCTAGGGAAGAATTCTTTGGCAAGGGCTTTAGCTGTGGATAAGGCAGTGTTGTCTTTTAAGGGATATGCTTCTACCCATCTTGAAAAAGCACAAACAACGAGTACGTATTTCAGATTGTTTCACCTTTCCATGTGGATGAAATCTAGCTGCAAAACCTCGAACGGATACGTTGGAGGCGCAAAATGACCAGCTGGAGTTGGGGTTCCCCTACCAGGATTGTATTTCAGACACACCATGCAATTCTTGACCACATTCTCTGCACATTTAGGAATTCCAGCATTTTGCCATACTGGAGCCAACAACTTACAAATCCCTTTCACACTGATATGGGCCATTCCATGAGCCATTGTCACCACTGCAAGCACATACGCATCGGGTAACAACCATCGCTGATGTTCTGATAAGTCAACCCAACAACCATTTTCATCCAATTTACCCGTACTTTCTTTCCACACACTCAACTCTTTCTCTGAAGCTTCAGCTTGAAGAGACTTCACACCCTCTATCGTATCTTCACATATTCCAACGTCACCAACCCATCTTGCGGGGCCTGCAACATACATTCGATTCATCACATCTTTTGCTGTTTCTTTTGCGATTTCGTCAGCAAATGCATTGCCACGACCGACATCATCAGTAACCTTCTTGTGTGCACTGCATTTCACAATCGCAACTTGTAATGGCAAGGTCAGTGACTCAAGAAGCTCATTCACCAACTGACCATGCTGAATTTTAGCTCCATGCGAAGTCAGGAACCCACGTTCTTTCCACAATCGTCCAAAACTATGGGCCACCCCAAACGCATACTGGCTGTCGGTATATATGGTCACTTTCATTCCTTTCGATAACACACACGCTCTCGTAAGTGCAATCAGCTCTGCTGCTTGAGCTGAATTATGTGGTATACGTGCAGCTTCAACAATCGTATGCAAAGTTGTGACAGCATATGCTGCAGTCGTATCACCATTCGGAAGCTTGAAGCATGAACCATCCACCCATAAGGTACCATCACACTTTACAAGAGGAGTATCTTTAAGATCTACTCTCCCTTTCGTTTCTTCTTCTGTCCTAAGAAAACAATCATGTTGTTCAGCATCATCTGTCTCTAGTGAAATCGGCAATAACGTGGCTGGATTCAACGTATTGCACCTCTTTATGTGCATATGACTCGCTAACAGTGTTAACTCATAACCTGACAATCGAGCACTAGTTAAATGCTGTATCTTGGTCCTGTTTAACAACGTGTCCACTGCATGTGGAACCATCACAATCAACATATTATTCATCACTAACCCAGCAGACTGTCGAATAGAAACAGCTGCTGACGCTGTGGCTCTCAAGCAACTCGGCAATGCTTTAGCTACTGGATCCAAAGTTGATGAAAAATATGCGCATGGGCGCTGCTTGTCTCCAAAAGACTGTGTCAGCACTGACAATGCACAACCCTCTTTCTCATGGACATACAGTGTAAAGGGCTTACTGTAGTCGGGGGTACCCAACACAGGAGCAGAACACAATGCATTACGCAATTCGGAAAAACTTTTCTGACAATCTTCAGACCACGGAACGGGGTTTGGTGTATCTTTATAGGTCAATGCTACCAAAGGTTTGGCCAGCAAAGAAAAATTCGGTATCCATTGTCTGCAGTATGATGTAATGCCCAAGAAAGCACGTACTTCTCTCTGTGTCCTTGGCACACTCAATTTTGCAATTGCCTGAATTCTTTCTGAGGTCAGTTTCCTTCCCTCCTTCGATAAGAGATGACCTAAGTAGGTCACTTCTTGTCGACAATATTCCAGTTTTGAAAGGGACACTTTGTGATGTAAATCAGATAAATGACGCAACAACAACAAGGTGGCTTCTTTACAAATCTCTTCAGTATCTGTAGCGACTAGCAATTCATCGACGTACTGAATAAGGGTAGCGCCGTCAGGTAAAACAATTGCATCAAGCTGTGTTTTTAAAGCCTGACTATATATTGATGGACTTTCACAGTAGCCTTGTGGAGCGCGTTTGAAGCGGAAACTTCGGCCTCCTAAACTGAAGCCAAAAATATCCCTGCTCTCCTCTGCAATCGGGATGCTGAAGAAAGCATTCTTTAAGTCAATCACCGAAAACCAGGTGGAGGAAGCTGGAATCATAGTCAATAGGGCAGTGATATTAGGAACAACTGGAAACTGTGGCACAACTATTTTATTTACCTCTCTAAGATCAATCACGAGCCTGTAAACAGGTGGCTTAGAGGGGTCAGTACGTTTCAAAACAGGCAGAACAGGACTATTACAAACGTTGCCTCTTGTCTCTTCAATTACATCTTTTTCAATTAAATCATAAATGATCGCTAGCAACGCCTTTTCACCTTCACTAGAGATCTTGTATTGTTGAATGCGTGGTAATTTAACATTGGCTTTCAATGTCACAACATAAGGCGGTATTTCCAACAGACCCACGTCATTAGGACCAGTAGCCTAAATGGTATCAGGAAGAAACGACAATTCGGTCGGAAGTTTATCCTTCGACAAATACATTGGAGAGACCATTTTCCTACCCAGTGTAAGTTGTACTCCCGAAGGAGAACAATATAATGTCGCATACAATCTTTTCAACAAATCCAATCCTAACAAGTTTTCACCACAACCTGTCGTCAGAATAAGGGGTGCTTCCAATTCACAAGGTCCAACAGAAAGGGACATAGGACTAGAAATCGGGTTCCTAACCGGGGCGCCAGAAAAACCTACTGAAACATTCATCTCGCCAGACAAAGGTGCGTTTAGTGCATAATAGAACTCTTTGTAGCACCAGTATCCAACAGAAAAGGCTCCGACACACCTGAGGTAATCACCTTAACATAAGGTCCATTCTGATCTACTGGAACTAAAAAAAACTCCCTCTCTTCGTCTATGGCTGTCCTAGCAATTATTACCTTCCAAGTTCTCATCTTCTGCATAGTAGTCGTCAGCATAGTACTGAGCCGTCCTACCAGACACGTTATGCTGCTGGTCAAAACTATTCATTGAGTTTTGAGACGGAAAGGAACGCGTGTTCTGGGGGAAACTTCCACGTCCTCTACCTCTAGGAGCTTGTTGAACACCTCGACCTCTTGCGCCAGAAGCACCATTCGTACGCTGTAACAAAATAGGACAACTATACTTGAAATGACCCTCTTCTTTACAATATGAACACTGATTGGGACCTACAGGAACACGTGGTTGAGACAACTCGAACCTTTGCGAGTTTCTCTGGAACTGTTGAGGTTGCTGATAGTTACTCTGACCACCACGTGGCGGATACGCCTGTTGTAAAAGAACCTTCGTCTTTAATTCTTTAGTTTTCTTGTCTGCTCTATCCTTCTCATCTTTATCCCTATTTTCGTAGTACTGTGCAGTAGCCAATATTTGTGCTGAAGAGGAAACGGCCCAAGAACTCTCTGAATCCTTCAATTTCTTACACAGCTCGGCAAGCAAATTGTGCACAAACTTGTCGACGAACAACCGTTGATCACCTTCTGTACTCATATCTTGACCACTGTGGTCGATAAACGTTTCCTCAAACCTGGTGAAGAAATCAGACACTGTTTCATCTTTCTTCTGCTTACACGCAGACAATTTATCCCAATTCACACGCATCGCAGGCATTAAAGTCTTCATGTAAGTAATGATCCTAGCAGGCAGTTCTGCTACCAAAGGCTCAGGCTTGGCACCACCAACTTGTCTATCATTTGCAGCACTAATATTAGCCCATGAGTCACCTAACTCTTGTGCATGATCTGTATGGCGAATCAATCCCCACAAAGGCTGTGGAACAACATTCCCAAATAACATGTCTATGTCGGCTAAATTCATAATGCATGAGTCTGCAGTCTGTGATAATTCCTTATAATACCCTGCAGGGTTTTTACGGGGATCAGGCAAAGTCTGCTTAAGGGCTAAAACTTCAGCTCGCTTCCACGGAACATGTACCCAAACACGCTGAAAATGAGCTGGGACAGCATCAATTTGATTAGCAACATCAGCCGCAACGGCGTCCTTCCATACCGGAGGGACTTCTCTCATTGGGTACTGTTGCACCTTTTTTTTAATAGAGGAGTCATGTTGGAACAATGACTGAGAAGGATCCTTATTCCTAAAGGACAACAACATCGCAACTGCTTTCTCAACATCGGGACCCACAATCGTGCCTTTTTCAAACTCAAACCTTACACGGCACAAATCAGGCAGATTTGTTTCCAAATCATTATCCTCCAATTCCTCACAAAGGAAAGCACACATTTTCTCAAAAACGTATCTTTGTTTCGGTGCTTCCCATTGACGGAAGACATCCATAACAGACTCTACATCGTATCTTAAAGGGTAAACAACCCATTTACGCGCCATACGGTCAAACATTTCTCTCTCTTGAGAATTAGGCAGTTGACTACGCGACTGTTTACGCTCCGAATCTGGGGTCACACCAGACGACCCAAAGAGAGGAAATATAAGGCTGGCAACAGTATCTGTCATTCTCTGTCGGACAGAAGGAGAAGTTGATGAAAGAACAGGAGGAAAAACAGAGGGAGGCAAGGCAGACGCAGAAGCAGACGCAGAGGCAGTATCAGGAAGAACACCAGAAGAGGCAGTCGATGTAGTACATAAAGTCGCAGGAGGTACAGATGGAGCAGGTAGCGAAGTCAGCGGCCCTTGAAGGGGCTGCGCCATAGTAGTAGGAGCCAACTGAAGAGGAGCTGGCGGCTGTGGAAGAACCTGAGGCACAATAACCGGAGGTTGCACAGCTAAAGGTTGCGGGGTGCTGTAGCATTCTGCGCATAAGGGGGTGGCGAACTCAACAAGTGTGACATTAAAGGATCTTTCTCAAGTTCTTTTGCTGCATCTTGCTGAAGAAGCAGAAAAACTGGATAACATTTATCGGTCACCATTTTACGTTGCCTGTGCAACTGCTCATTCATCTGTTCTTCTTCATCATCTTTAAACTGCATGGCAGCTTGCATTATCGAGATACCCTCTTCCCTCTTATTTCTCTTTGCTAATTTAATTTCCTTCTGTTTGGCTTCCTTACGCCATAGGCAGAAAGAGTCAAACATCGCCGGCCGGGCTTTCTTCTTAAAAAGTTTAACCTCCAGATTATCCAGAATCTCTGTGTCGAAACTACCATATTGGGGCCATTTTAAAACACCATCTTTCCTGGTGTATCGGATCCATACTTCATTATATGTGAGGGGGCCTATGCCATGTTTCACATATAGTTCATAGGTTGGAGTTCCAATCTGAGGAACCGGACACGAGTCCTCCAATCGGGAATCCCTATTATAACCAAGACAAAACAAATTTCCATGTCTGCTAAGACCAGGCATCTTCGCTCTCCAGTCTAGCTTCAAACTTCAAAGGATTATCGAATACGATAGCCTCGTGAATACACAAATCCCTCGGCTTTGGTACTTGCAAGTTCCAAATCAAAGATCCCAAGGGGATACCAAACTAAGAACCAAACTAAGGACTGGGAGACGCTCCACTTATACTTAACTGAGGTATCGATGACGTCACCAGAAGACTCGTTTATCGTTTCGCTCTACCAAATCATCAAGGGTCCAAAACAGGGCGATAGTCAGGGCAGCAGTCCTTCGTAGCCGTCGGGAAGCGGGGAACCTCGCAGCAAAGACTTTCGGACCACGTCGACATACAGGGGTCGATGAAGTGGCGGCCTCCCTCCAGAATTTTCACACGAAGCTCCTCACGAACCTCTGGCTTGGACTGGTACCGCTGAAATCGCCCCACGTTGGGTGCCAACTGAAGTACTGGGTTTTTCAGAACCCAGTGGTGCCAGGGAACACACCCTAAGACTTCGAGTCCTTCCTGTTTCAGACTACAGAAACACAGAGTCTTCTTGGTGAAGTCAAAGATCTTGTTTATTGGCTGCAGCCAGTAACAGGTATCCTAGAAGTACAACACAGTGTATATTCTCAGGAGACTGCTCCTCTTGCAAAGCTAACCTTCTCTTTTATACAAAATATTATGCTTTAGGCAAACATTCCTTATTTTACAGTTGACCATTCACATATTTTCACTACAAAGAAATAGCAGGGTTATGATGACAAGCCCATATTTCAGTTTGTCCAGCCCTCAATCAATTACCCGGCAAGGCTCAGTACTTTCATCAGATATCGACGGACCCCCAATATAAACAGGCACCTCCTCCTTGTAAAGCAAGTCATAAAGAAAGAAACAGGGACAGGTGCGTGTAAGATTAGGCATGGTTTGTGTGTGATGAAAGGTTTTATGATGTGTTGTGCCTTGATACTAATCTCATTCGGCCACTGGGAAAGAAACTGGCCGAACAGGTTTGGCTTCAGGCAGTGGAGTCAGCTTGCCCAGGTCACAGAGGAGTCAGCAAAGATGTACGTGTCCTTCAGACTCGTTTTCGGCATTAGTCATTGGCCTACGTGAGGGCAATCACAAAATGGCTGTCGTTTAAATGGAACCCGAGGGTTCAGGACGGAAACTCTGATATTCGGGTGATTTCGTTACCCGAATATGAATACAATGCTTGTGCATACTATTCTAATCATTCTTGGTCTGCTGATACCAAAATCGTTGTGATACGACGATGTTTATAACACGGGTCCAGAATTTTCAGTACCACAAGAGGAACAACAAATTTGTAGGTAGACGTGATGCTCACAGTGTAGGTGACAGTCATATTGATCAGGCTTGCATGTGTAACTATCAACACTGACCCCTTATGGTTACTCCTGCATCCCATACACCCAATAACATATTCAAGTTACTGGTGATGTATGGTTGAAAATTGACACAGATGATGTGGAATTTTGGCCCGGATCTATGTGAAGTTGATGCTGCCTTTGCAGTGTTACACATGGCACAAAATCAATGCACATATAATTCTGTTTGTTTCCTAATCTTGTTGTGTGTTGCTTTGGTGTCAATGAAATGATGCTAAGGCAGCGTTGTCGTTGTATTTATCAGGGCCATTGTCTTTTCCGGAATGTGAGTTGGAGTGCATGTGCAATTAGAATTAGATTGTAAGCTAATAATCTGTACATACTCTACACAACTCTGACACTGATGGTTGCCTGTCTCAATTTTCTTAACAGCTGCCCACATGAACAATGAAGAACTGCGGGCATTTCAGAAGAGGGTAGTCCGCTATAGGCACATCCTGGCAGAGAAATCTGAGTTCTGGAGGATGGTACGCCGCTATTGAAGCGAGAGGTCCACCGGGGAATGGCAGCCATTCACCCAAGGGGGAACCACACTGGCCACACAGAGAGGACCAAGCTCCACAGCTGTACAGGGGGGGGCGCAGCTGCCACCATCACTACAGCCCCAGCTGCTACATCGTCCACGTCTGTACCACAGCCCACACCACCTGCTGCCATGGACATGAATATGATTAAAGCTCTACAGAGGGATGTTACACCTGTCCTGAAAAAGTTGGTCAGACTGGAGAAGGAGGTGGCAGAAAACACGAAGAGACTTTAGGCCGTATTTATAGGCCACTAGCACCATAGGAGTGTCACTGTTTGTGACACTCCTGTGGCGCTAAGGGCAGCGCCATATTTACAAGGTGCCAGTAAGCCACTTTTTGTAGCTTAGCGCCACCTTGTAAATACGGCCATTTCCCACGCAGCACTGTGCGTGGAAGGGGCGTGCAATAGGCGTTGCTGTGGGCATGCGACAGCAACACCTATTGCATTTTAACGCTGCCTCAGATTTATGAAATTTCGTAAACCTGAGGCAGCGCCAAAATTGAACTAAACCCCTATGGGTGGGGTTAACAGGGCGTAATGAGGAGGAATACTTTTATTCCTCCTAGTTTTTTGCTTTTCCTGTGCGTGCTGCATTCTGCCGCATGCATAGAAAAAGCAAAATGCCAGAAATGATTGTTTATGTGCGGAATGTCCCATTCTGCACATAAACAATCATTTGAAAGTTAAGCTATGGCACTTCTGTGTGTGCTGCATTGTGCAGCACACACAGACGTGCCAAAGCGCCATTAGTGATTGTTTATGTGCAGGAAGGGGCACCTTCCCGCACATACACAATCACACCCCTCAACACAGACATCTTTGCATGATGGTGCAAGGATGCCTGCGTTGGCAGCTAAATTTAGCACCAGTGCAGGGGAAAACGCAGGTGTGTGCTGTATTCCCTTAAATACGGCGCATCCCTGCGTTTCTAAAGTGACGCAGCGCTGGCAATTTTGACGCATCTCCGCGCTGCACCACTTTTCCATAAATCTGGCCCTAAGTTTATTTTAAAAAAACTCACGCGGGCAAAGCTGTGATTTGCTTTCTGACTGTCACCTCCAGTTCTGTCCTCTCCCTCCTCATTTGTTTTAATGTTTTATAGTGGGTTTTAGAGAGTTAGTTTCAGGTTAGATTAGGTTAGTAGTTTAGTTAGGATAAGTGGGTTTGGGGATGGGTTTTCTACTTTTTACATGTAACATCTGTGAGTGGGTGGGTGGGGGGTAATGTTGGGGCATTTATCTGTTGTAGACAAAATATAAAAAAATAAAAATAAAAATACCAAAAAAATATATTTGTTCAGATATAGGTACTATATATGTAACTTAGTATATGGTGTCCTGCATGCGTCTCGTAATATAAGGGGGAGGGGGGCAATGTTTAGCGTGTGTTGTTAAATGTGTTAGGTAAGTTTAGCATACGGTAGTTAGGATCAGTTGTTGGTAAAATATAGTTAGGATAGGTTAGGTAAGGTTAGGATAGGTGTTCTTCATTCTTGTTAGTTTAGTTTCATTCTTATTACAAATCTTTGGGTACTCCCTTACCTCGTGTAATATTCTTGGGTGTCAGGGTCTTCCCATGAGTGTACCGTGAAAATTGTGTGTTCGCCTAGGGGTTCAGTCCTGCCTCCAAATCCCTCTCTTGACATGTTCATCACCTGCTTACAACTGAGCGGTCACATTGGCAGCTACAACACATCTACTTGTCTGTGCATCTGCCACCCAGTGTACCCACCACTTAAGGTGACTGTATTAACTTTGTATTGGACAGGTAGGTGTGGTAATTCAGCTTTCATTGTTTGAGTCCTGTGTAGGAATGTTGGGCACTGTGGGACATCTAACAGCCTACATTTTGTATCTATCATGCTAAACTGACCAGTGTCAATTGCAGATGAGGATAAGTATCTCTGTTTCACACTAATGTGTTCTACTGGTACTCCCAGCTGACGATATTGCCCGAGAACTGTTTCACAGCCACTCCTGCCATATGTAGTGGGTGAAGCAGACATGTGTTCAACACTTTTGGTATACTCAGTGAATTTCTTGTAGGGGAGGAGACCAGCATCGACTTTCATCATGGAGGTACCTTGTGTATAGATACGTGCCCCCATATTCCTGCACTCTTGTACTGACACTCTGTGACTAAAGACATGTTACACACATCACAATTCTAAGCGTAGTAGATGTGTCACAGTACATAAAGACATGCTGGATCGTGTAGGTGGTGTTTATTTACAAGTGTTGTAGTGCAGTATTTACAAAGTCCAGGTCTGTGACCCCGTTAGTGAAATCCATACAGTTGGACACAACACAAGTCCAGGGTTGAGGGACATGTCATGGGACATGCTTGGGTAAAGTGTAATTCAGTGCAGTAGAACATGAAAAGTGAGAGACAATGCAGTCCATAGCAGAAAGGTCAGCAGTGTGTCAGTGAAGAGTGCATATCTCCAAGTGTGCTAACACTGGCATGATGTCAAGCACAGGACAAAGGAAAACACTGCCCATGTGGAATGGGCTGGTGCTACTGGGAACTCCTACGGGTGAAGATGATCTGTTCCACATCTTCATCCTCCGATGTGTGTGGTGTCTTCTCTGCCCTTGATGGTGGTGGTGGGGAGGTAAAGGGGACAACATACACTTCAGTGGTTGTAGATGTGGACTCCTAATTCCCAGCAGCTGCCATCTGTGGAAAAACATATGGTATCACTGCAGCAAGTAGGAACTGCTGATTTTTTAGAATAGCAGCAATATCCCTGAGGTAGGAAGCCATGTCTGCCCTGAGGGAGGCCATTTCCCGGTGCATGGGGTCCATCTTGTTCTCAAGCACGCTTATGCCAGTTTGGGAGGGCAGTTGTTGTGGCCTCTCCCTCATTGTAGCAGCTATGTCCCTCAGACACTGCTGGACTCCATGCATTGGGGAGTGTGTGCCTCGTTGGCTGCAGTCCGTTCAGTGGCCATAACGATGTATGTGCGCATACCCTCTAGGCTGACTGCCATACTTTGCATCCCCACCCGCACCTCCTTGGCCATCTCCTGCTGGACTCCTACCACTGTACTCTCAAAGCTGGTCCCTGGGTCCTTGGAGTCCTCAGCTGTGTCAGTGCTGGTAGGTCGTACTATTGGGGTTTTAGGTGGGGCCTGTGGGATGGATTCTACATTAATACTCCTCCTTGCAAATGGAGGTGGTATCTGGAGGGTTATAAGGACTACTTGGAGGGTCTCTTGGCTGATGGTTGTCAGCTGGTCATCCAGGTCATCGGGGTACTCCAGGACAGGCAGACCCGCAGGAGAGTCATCATCCTCTGCAATGAGATGGTGTAAAATCAGTCTATCTGTGTATGGAAGTTGATATGTCACGTCACTGACTTGCTATTTGAGGCTCATTGTCATCTTAGTTCCCAAATATTGTTCCTGTACATCATGGTTGCAGTCTATCAGGCCTATGCCCCACATGCGTATCACATGAAGGGAAGCCCAGTTGGCGCAATTGGGTGCATCATATCTTCTAGGTGTGATGTATATCCTTTTGTGGCTTGACTACATCTTGTCATTGTCAACCCTCCCTATGTAACCATTTGCATGGTGAGGCATTGCAATGGGTGTTGCTGTGCTCATGCCGCAGCACCAGAAATGGCAATTTCCCCCGTCCCAGTCTTATATGTTTCACATACACCCATGTGGTGCTGAGACCTTGCACCATCCCAGGGATGGCATTGCCAGGACACTATGCTCTTGTTACCATTGATGGCTCCTCATGTTGATGTTTGTGTATGTGTGCTACATTGCATAGCACTTATGGACCTAACAGAGTTCAATTTCATCTTCTGTCTGTGCAGGTGGGCTTGCCTTCCTACACACCTATGTCCTCCCCCTCAATGCAGCCCTCCTTGCACTATGATACATGAGTGCAGCATGGCGGCAGTGCAGCTAATTTGACACAGGCACAGGGTTAGACCCAGGGATGGACAGCATGGGTATGAAATTTCTGCTGTGTACATCATTATGTATGTAACAGTGCCAGATGGTAAGTGAGTCTATGGACATAGCCAGTTAACAGGAGTTGCACTTAGGTCAGGGCCTGTCTATTTGACCACACCCAACAGCACAGGTGGTAGTGGCAACGTGGAATGCCCCATGGGCCAATGGCCTAGCACTGGTAGGTTTCCAGCAGCTTACAGACTGGCAATGCCCAGCTGTCCTGTGACACTAGACCGGTATTACATTCAAAGCTTCCCTCCAGGTCTGTTTCCACATTTCCACCAGCCTTTGCATGGTGGTGGAGCCCCCATGCAAAGGTTGTTGATGATGTGGTTTTGTGTGCCCCTGCACAGCCCATGTACTTGGCATGGGTAGTGCAAGGGGTCCCATGCCCCGGCCCTTTGCTCTTTCCACTGCCTGATTTAAGGGGCTCAGTGCAGCGTGTCCTGTCACACCCAATGCACCCCAGAACTGACACTGACTCTATTTGATCCATCCACAGTGTACTAAGTGCCCCACAGAGCTACCATGAGCCGACAGATTTCCAGCCGCCATCCCAACGTGTGACCCATACTGCCAACCGCAAAGGGTACCCTGCACTGGCAGTCTTACCCACACCGGACTTGCCCATGCACCATCCCCCACCCGTCGATGTGGAATTATACGCCATTATGTTCACAGTCATACCCCATGTGTTGTGTGTGTATGTTTATTTCCCCATTCATATGTGTCCCACATGGTTGTGTCAGAGTAGTTGTGGGCTCAGCCTGTGACTGTTGTAACCTACTGTTTGCTATCTGTGGTACATATTTTCTGTAGTGGCACATTTCAGTTCAACATCAAGATGTGTGGTTCAACACTACAGCAGTTTAGTTGGTCTGGTTAGTGGCATGTTAACAATGATACAGGACAAGCTTGCTATTCCCCCAGAACCTGTTCAGTTCATTGTTTCCTGTACCCAGGGGGCATCCTGACTGCATGATGGAGTGGTGGCTGCCTTATGTGGATGTGTAGTCAATGTGCGGGGTGGTGGTTCTACCGGCACATGTCTGGTTACTGTTGGGAGAGTTGCAATGACTTGTGTGCTGTGAGATGCAGCACACATGTGTTTGGGCAATGAGGCAAGGCAGTTTCAAGGTGTTACTGCAAGGGACACCACCCTGACATTACCCAAGGAATGGTATTGACTGACTACCTAGACTCTGAAGTCTTGGTCGTGTTGGTAGGGTTGATATGACTATATACAAGGGGTGTTGTGATGACACAACCATGGGCACAATGATTATACATGCTATCCATCCCATGTGCTGCATATGTTCATGTAGATATTTAGGCCTGGTAATCGACATATGTCCAGGTTGTGCATGTGTTATGGTGCATGTCACTACCAAGGCGTAGGTACATGTGTAGCTTACGTCAGCATGGTGCAACTTGCTTCATGTGCAATGTGTCCCTCTGCGCTCCTTTGTCATGCATTATGTGAGTCCTATGTGCCTCCTCTTTCTTGCACTTGAAATTTTTGCATTAATTTCCCCCATGCAACTTACCCTGCATGTGTGGTGTTTCCTGGTAGTCTGCGCTGTCCTGCAACTCCTGTGACGATTTTCTACGGGATGACTGCTGCAACCATCTCTTCCATCTCGTCCAAGTCCTACGGTGGTGCTGGACTCCTACCTCCAGTTTACAGTGCTGCCTTCCTGTTCATTGCCATTTTTTTCCTTTGTCCTCTGCTTGAAGTCATGCCAATGTTTCCTGCACTCTGTTACGGTTCTCCTGACCTCTGCCACACTGTTATTCTTGTCTGCTATCTGCTGCCAAATTGCCTCTCTCCTTTCAATTGGCAATTTTGAGGTGATGTTGATTTTGATGCTCCATCACCTCTCTCACCAGTATTTCATGCTCCTCTCCACTGAAATGACACTTTCTCTTTTTCTCATCCCTCCCTTGCGTCTTGTCTGTGTTCGCCTGGCTGGTTCTTGTTTGTTTGGGATCTCCTTGGGGTCTTTCCTGGCTCAATTTTGCCTCTCCTTTGAACTGTTTTCTCTGTTAGCGTCTGTATTTGACGCTATTGCAGGCAAAAATGGTGCATTTCCATTTTGTGACATGTTTACTTGTCATAAACCTGATTAGAGTCATTATTCTGGCGTTAATGTAATTCTGCCTTATGACAAGGCAAAATGGTTAACGTTGAGTTTAATGACTCCAAACTATTTTTAGCACCACCCAGTGTCATAGTAAAAATATGATGCCCAGATGGCGATAAAAAATGGCACTAGTCAGTGCTAAACTGTGTTAGCGCAGTTTTGCGTCAAAAAGTATAAATCAGGGCCTTAGTCTGCCCACACCATCAGAAACTGCCGGCCCAACTCCTGGCTAATTCACAGTGCCTCACCTACACCCCAACCCTGTTGGTGTGAAATGTGATTGTGGCAACGTGAACATGACACTGTGACTTCCCAGGGAAATCATGGAAACATATCTTATCTTGTCATCTGATTACTCTTGTATATCCAGGCAAAGCACAAGAGGGACAGAAGATACGTTTTCAATACATTTATTGTAACATTCGTAATCTTGTATGGAGAGAATGTGCTGTGATAATTAGCCAAATGAAACAAAGCAGTTACCAGCATTATGAGCATGGTAAAAATAATGAACCATCCAACCATGGTACATGAGCTCTAGAAGTTCTGGAGGTCCTTACTTAACCCTATGACTATACTGAGAGCATAGCGGGTGTACCCTTCTCCATGACTGATCAATAGGATTAGCCTTAGCCCCATACCTGGAAATTGTGTCAGGAGTCAGCCTGTAGTGTAAATGGAAATCCTCTTGGGAAGCTGGTAGATTAGTGCCAGCAGTGCTGCATGTTGAACATAGCGTTCGTCCCAGGATGGTCGCAGCTGGAAAGCCCCTCTGCCCCTTCCGGGTCAGTGCATTATTAATATAAAAAAAAGCCACACTGCATTAGAATCACAGCTCTGATACAAGGCTATGTCTAGATGTTAGAAGCTGTCTACTGAGCAGGCAAAGCAAGCACTGAGATATTGTGAACTGTGTTCCTAGCCTAGAACAGAATGTACTTATTACATGTTGAGAAAAGGGTAACTAAAACAAGCAACTCGTACTTTATATTCATGCAAGCAAGGTATGTAAAATGTCACAGCTAAAGCTATACAGATAGAATGTCTAAAATATTAAATATAAAATGAAGCTAAGAAACGGGGGAACCAACTCGGGTCCAAGAGGTCCTCACGACACCAGCACTTCAGCACTAACTAACAAGTAAGTATACCTGGGACCACCAACTGGCCCCAAATCAGTTGTACGTGCACCTGTAGGCTTGGAATGACCAGAGTTTCTGAGCACCCCCCATCCGCAGGAGCATGGAACAACAGCAGCTGAATCAGGTGAGGTTGCTGCATGCAGCCCTGGCAGCCTGCACTCAGCAGGCTCACATGCGGTTGCTCCACCAAAGTAACTGGAGTTTCTTTGCGGCTTCTCCTTGCACGATAGGTGTTTAGTCCATTCTACAGGGTGGGGGGCGTGTGATGTAATGATCCTGAAGCTGGTCCTTTGCCTTGATGATTGTGTACAGGTACTCCCACGACGGCCTCACTTCTCGGGTGGGGGGGTTGTAGATCAGATTTCTTATCTTGTTGCTCCTAGTGGCTCCCTCTGGCATACAAGGTGACTGTATCCTCCCTGTACACGGGCTCTTGCCAGTTCAGCACAGCACGGTCCTCAGCAGCAGCTTCTCCTGGCAGAAGAGGTCACGGCTCACCATGGCACAAGAGCTATGGCTCTCACAGCACTGCAGTCTTTCGCAGCAGCCCCACCTGGCATTTGATGTCACCGGTTACTTACTACTCATGGGCTCTGGCCCGATCAGCGCAGCAATACACATGACTCAATTCACAGAGGCCCTGATAAAGCATGTGAGTTGCTGACTTTGTTCTGCACACAGGCAACAACACGATCAGTGCAGGCGCCATCTCCTCAAACCTTGAAAGGGAGTCCTCTTGACAGGGCGCTCCCCCAATGGGCCTATCTCCCTCCAATGCTCTTCTATTTGTCACACTGGTCTTAGCAAGCAGGCAGGTGCTGGTGCTCTGGGGCAGATAGTTATGGAGTCTCTGGGTGATGTCCCCTCACCCAGCAGGGAGACTAGCTGTCTGTGGCCTACCAATCCTGGTCACAGACAGAGGTATTGCAGAGCGTCCCCTCCTCACACAACCCATCTGGCTGCTCAAGCTCCACTTCATATAGTCAATTTCCAGACACCAAATATGTTAAAGTCTGAGGCGGTCATTCTGACCGCGGCGGGCGGCGGTAGCCGCCCGCCATGCGGTCACCGCCATTTGGCCGCTTCTGGCTTTCCCGCTGGGCCGGCGGGTGCCCGCCAAAGGAGCGCCCAGCGGGAAAGGCCCTGCAACACAGAGGCCGGCTCCGAATGGAGCCGGTGGTGTTGCAGGGGTGCGACGGGTGCAGTTGCACCCGTCACGATTTTCACTGCCTGCTATGCAGACAGTGATAATCATGCTGGGGCCCTGTTAGGGGGCCCCTGCACTGCCCATGCCAGTGGCATGGGCAGTGCAGGGGCCCCCAGGGGCCCCACGACACCCGTTCCCGCTATCCTGTTCCTGGCGGTCAAAACCGCCAGAAACAGGCTGGCGGGAAGGGGGTCGGAATACCCATGGCGGCGCTGCTTGCAGCGCCGCCATGGAGGTTCAGCCCTGCCAGGGGTATTCTGGCGGGAAACCGCCGGATCCCCTTTTCTGACCGCGGCTTTACCGCCGCGGTCAGAATGGGCAATGAAGCACCGCCAGCCTGTTGGCGGTGCTTCCGTTGCCCGCGGCCCTGGCGGTTTAGGACCGCCAGGGTCAGAATGAGGGCCTGAGTCTTTTAAGTATATGTTGGGGGTCTGCTTCTTTTGAAGTGTCCACTCCTCGGCCCGCTCTTCCCCGTCACACCAGAATCAAATCCTGAGCCGATAGCCCAACAACACAGGCCATGGGAGTGACTAGAGTTCACACCTAGTTGTCAGCCACACTGATATGTGTATCAAAAGGTTGGCCCCAGCCCTGCTCTTTGTGATTCTCTTAACATCCCCATCTCCTTCCTGAGATGTGCTCAGCACCCTTCCTTGTGAACTTTCACTGAATCAAAGTGCACACTATGACATGTACAAGGGCAGCCAGGATCTTCCCTCTCCAGTGTGTGTCCCACCCAGCTTTCGGGAATGCAGCAATTCACAAATTTGTTGGAAGGGATTTCACTGACTCCTCTATTCATGTTTCACTATGCATGCCAGGGTCTCTCAAAATGTATTGTACAATTCACAGGCATCCATACTTGAGGGCTGTGTCCTTGTTATACTGCACAACTCATATGCACACATACACCCAACAAATACATTTAACATCCACACACTGCACAGCACTATATCGTTCATGTATTGTAGCACTCATAGGTACACATACATCCAGCACATTCATTTACCATGCACACAGTACGCAGAACTGCATTTTCCGTGTACTGTGCCCTTCCCAGGCACGCATACACCCAGTGCACATACACAGCTTATGCGCTGTGCAGCAATACTCACCAAACCGATGGAGGCCAAGGGTGAGTTAGTCACAGCAGCGGAACTTTAACTGAGGGAGCCAATAGGCCTCACTCTAGGTACACAAGTCAAAAGGGATTTGCTCACTCTAACTGATCACTACACACCATGCTGCCACCACTGCGCCCATGCTGCTTAACTTCTGATGAAGGTAACAGCCTGTGACCACTATGAAGGTAGCACATAAGGTTCCTTTTTCCGTCCAACAAGACTGCGATCTGTGAGACAGGCCAATGTCATGGCGCACTCACATGATCCGTATTTGCCTATGATAATAAAAATCAATATTTACGGTTCCAGACATCAGTACAGTTGGGGCATTCAGGGCAAGGAGGCACGTCCATTAACATTGGAGGGACTTTTCTGTCCCAAAAGGCACCAGTATTGTATGGGGGGACTCAGGGCAAAGGGGGTTATATTTAACAACATTTGTTTGGGTGCTTGTGATGCACAACATCGTTTTGCACTGTACTTCCAGGTTTTTTAATGTATAGAAAATAGACACTAAATTTTGCATTTTGCTGTGCACCATTATGCAACCACCCTCACAAATCCCTAGTAAATAGATCCTTGAGTGTTAACATCTTTCAGGTGAGAGTGAACTAGAACTGGAGTTGTGGTTCGCAAGTCTAATTCTGGGACATACGATTCTATCCTGTTTTATTCTGAAAGTTGTTACCATGCTGTCTGGGATTTCTCTCAGACAGTCATTTTTATACACTTTAACATGCTTTACATTTCAATAAGGATTCTCTTTGAGAAATGTGTACAACCTGGAGCAGAGGAGACTTTGCACAAGCAAAATTCCCTGGTACATTATGCTGTTAGTTAGCTTCACTGAGTTAATTATTATCAACAAAGCAGTAAAGTAATCGTAACTGGAGAGTGCCCATCGTCCTCTAAGTAATTATCTACATACCTTAAACAAATTACCTCTCAGTGCCTGGTATGCTCATAAAAAATTAATGTATTTCCCAATGCTATTTCTGCTATGAAAAAAGGTTAATAATTTCTGAAGTATAAAAAATGGCCAAACTCTTGTGTGTACCAGTTAACTTGGTAATTACTGTAAATGTCAGAAGAAAACAAAATGTATTGTGATGATTCACAGATCAGCAACACATGCTCTAATTACAAATGGATTGGAAAAGTCTGAACCCCTTCGCAAATCTGACTTGTTTAAAGTTTTGCAGCAGATGAGAGTACACTCAGTTGGCAGAACCCACAGAACGGGTGTTTTAAAGAAACATATTCTACCTGCTTGGAGGCATTCCTCGTGATTTTTTATTATTGTGCTTGTTATAGGCACTTTACAAAGGGTGCTTTACAAAGTGATACAATTAAATGCTACATAGTATATCATGAGCACATGGTATATACATAGATACAACAGTATCCTAACTCTTTTAAAGTCAGAAGATGTCCCTTCAGCAGTTTCCTAAAGCAGAATGGATTGGGATCATTGGAATCAGGAGATTATTAAACAGGTAGGAAGCTATAACAGGAAGAAGGGCAGAGAGGTGAAGAATTAGAAGAAATGGGGAACCTGAACCAGAGAAATTAGTTGATGTATGGAGAAATTCAGGAACGTAAATAAGGTCAACCAAGTAAATACAAGTACTTCTAGCTGATAGAATGTTAACAGACTCTGATCTGAAAGGAAAGCGATAATCATCAGAGCTAAGCTTGGTTGGAAGAAACTTGAGCAAGATAATCAAGAGAGAAAAGAAGATGAAGATGAGTTTTGGATAGACCAGAGTGGAGTGAGTGGATGCTTTGGAAGGCCAACGTGTAACGAAGAGTAATAGTTAGTATGAGAAAAGACAAGTCACTCTAGCAGTAGTTTAAGAAAAAGAGAAAGAGCGAAAGGATTTGATTTTACAAATATTATGAAGCTGCAAATTACATTTCCTGATAAGTTATGCTAGTTGTTCAGAAAATGTCTGCGATAAACCAAAGATACAGTAATACATCCAAAATACCTTGTGGATGAGGAAAATTAAATGGGGATAGAAGAAAAACAAATCAGACAAGGAGTAGATATAAGGTAGGAAAATTTAGAATGTTAATGTTTTAGGATTCGATTTTAAGAAACGCAACATCCAGTTTTTAAGGACAGAAAATATATGAGTGATCTTATTAGGAAGAAAATCTGTGAAAGACGAAAATACGAAGCACGTCTGTAAATTGTCACCATAAAATTGTGATACGAAGCCAAACGATGAAATGATTATGAAGGAATAGTAGAAGAAAGAGAGTAATGGACTAAGAACTCACCCTTGAGGAATACCACATAAAGTTGGATAAGAAGAATACCCACGAGATATAAGAAAATGCAAATAAAAGAAGAAGCAACATTCAGAACGTTTTTAAGCATACCAAAGATGTATAAATAAGACTATTATGGTGCTATGAGTGGTGCCTGGTGTTGATACCTAGTAAAAAGGTGTAAACCTTAGATTTATTTTTGACAAAGTCGGTACCAGCACTGTATTACTGTAGTCACACGACAAGCCAGACAAAGGTTGTTCCATGTGTTCAACAGCTATTCAATAAGGTGCACTTGCAAGATTAAAGGCGATGCCTCATTAATTCAAGTTTACCATTCCCATTAATGACCTTTCATTATTACAGGCTCTATGTAAATTTAAAAGGTATCGATACCCAATTCCGATAGTATCTGCTGTTACCATTGGTGACCATTTGAAGCTATCAATCTGTGATTTGTTTAAGCTGCCTTTACTTGATACAATTTTTCAAATAAGAGACTTCCTGCTGTAACTTCGAATTCTAAAGTGAAGTAATCCTGTGCATTTCAGAGGTGCCACATCTATCATCTGTCTATCGAGAGGCAGAAAGTAGGCCCATCTAAAACTCACAATATTCACAAAAGCACTGCCAAAGCCAAGAGCCCTGGATTTAATGAGCTAATGCATGCAAATACAGGCATGCATAAATGCGTCTGAATGCGTTAGAAGTGGCGTAACTGCATTGTGCGTTAGTACGGTCAACCCAGACGTACTGGTTTTGCTAATACTTATTATGTCTAATAAAGAATAGTTTGTTTCATCTAATGCATCTGAATCGTGAGTAACCTCTCAATTTCTCACAAATAGGTTTCATGTTTCCACAGATGCAAGATTCATCTGGGTGCTGATGTATGTATGCGGTGTTTGTATAACACGGCTCTAGCCAAAACAGTGGCAGAGCACTGAGGGATATATTTATGAGGCCCTAGCGCCACCTTGGGCCCATTAGCATCATTATTTTTTACGTTTGTGGCCCAATGAGGCCAAAATCCCAGCTCCATATTTACAGAGTGGCACAATGCATGCAAAGGGGACATTTTCCTGTTAGGGGGGCCAAAAAATTGGCAGAAGGAAATCTATGAGGTTTCCTTGCGCCATTTGTTTCAGCACTTTTAATGCCTGCTCAAAGCAGGCGTTAAAAGATGGCTTCCATTATTTAGAATGTGCCCCTGTGTACTCTGCAGGAGCAGCACCAACATTCTGGCGCTACTCCTGCAGAGTACATCAATAGCGTCACATTGAATGACTCTATTGCCCCCCTATTTTGAATATGGCGCACATATGGTGGCGGTAGGGGGGCGCTAATGGGCGCAGGGAAAGTGGCTTTGTGCAGCACCAGTTTCCATAAATATGCCCCTGCGTGTATTGAAAACGTTTGTATAAAATAGTGCAGAAACAGTGTAGTGTGTAGAATGCAACTGTAAATGATGCCATGAAAATAAATAAGTTATTATGAAATGTATTGTAAACAAGTACGTTTGAAAATGTTTTGCATAGAAAGCAATGTGGCTAGATATCTAGCCTTCTTACCTCCGTTTGATTACATAGCTGTCTTTATCATCTAGGGACTAAACGGCCCATAAAAAAATCAAATCCCTGAAATTTCAAAAGAAATTAATTTGTACAATTATGTGCCTAAGGGCTCGCTTTAGAGTTTGGTGGGCAGGGTACTCCTGTCCATCGGGGTAACGCTGGCAATTTTGAACATAAAAAAAAATACAAATTCACCTCCTCACAATGGAACAAAAGTCTCAGGGTGACTGTTTTATTGTTTTTTCAAAAACAAACTCCCACTTTTTATTAAATCATTCACTAAAGTAATCTCCTACACACGTGCCCTATCCCCAAAGATCTCTTCCATAGATAAGGCCATCCTACTTTAAAAATCAGGTGTTATATTTTTTGCAACTGGTACATATTGGACCTCATTCAAAAATCATAAAGCTACACAGACAGCCTTGCGATTCTTGCTGATGCTCTAAGCATGCCTGCAGTCTTAAGTAATTTAGTCAGTGATTTATAATCACTTCTAAATATACATTTGCATCCCGAAATGTCCTTATAGAAATGTGTAAGGGCACATACACAGGTCAATGAGTCTCTCTTTATTACAGGAAACTTCTTTTCAGTTTGGAGCAGTGAACAGGAAGCAAAGGCAGGAACAACCTAATTTCCTGACTCGTCCACATGAGAGAGAACGCCCCCTAAATCCTTTCTATTGGCATCTGTTGTTAGTGAGTTCAGATGTTTGGGATCAAAACATTGTGAACAAGGAATTTCATTAATAGCTCTTTTGATCGCTTCAAAAGATGTTTACCACTCATTACACTACTCTAATGTAACCTTATTCCTAAGCACTTTCCTTATTCTAAGGGGGATATTTACAAGAAAGTTGTGCATCATCTCTAATGCGCCACTTTTCTTGCATCCCCCCCCACGACACCATGGTTGCACCATATTTACAATACAGCACACCATAAGGGTCGTCACCACAAAAGCATCAAAACTTTTAGCGCTGTTGTGGCGCTTTGCTGCACTAGTGCCAAACATTTTGCCGCTAGTGCAGCAAAGCACAGGAAGGCCCATAGGCCAATACAGGAGCGTCACTTTAATCCCTGCCTTGGGTACGTGTTAAAAATGATGAAAAAATGGGGCAGTGAAATCTTGTAAATTTCACTGCGCCATTTTTTCGGGCCTCCCTGCGGGGTCAATGCCCTCCTTAAATACATCATGCCTGGCACAGGCATAATGTGGCGCAAGGGGTTTCAAAGTGGCGCAAGTCATGCATTGCACCACTTTCTAAATATGGTGCAGGGGAATGGCCTCTTCAGCGCCGCCTTAGCATAAAACAAATGATGCTTGGGTGGCACAAGGCAGCTGTAGGAGCTTGTAAATATGCCCCTAAGAGTTTTTCTGAGGAGTACTATACAAGTTTAGAGTAGATCTTGGCCATACCCCAAAATAATCCAAGTTAATCTTAGAAATGTGGTGGAGGAACTTTCCTAATGGCTTCGACCAACCTTTTTTAGGAATGATGCCATCATAATCAATTTAATGGCAAAGATAGGTAATATGTCGTTCTGTGATTTTACACTTGTTTAACTCTGCATTCAAACCTCTTCTTACCAGAACTTTCAATACTTTCTTAAGCCAGATCCTGCTATTTAGAGTCGAGCCTGCGTTGAATGCGCTCGCGCATGCGTTTCGCAGGGAGACTCTTTTGTATTTATAAAAGGGCTCGGAGCCCTGTCAACTTCACATCAGTGTTTTTTATTGGTTGGTGGGCTTCCCTCATAAAATCTGCTTGCTTTCATTAGTCGAAGGCACGCATATGGCATGCCTTTTCCGTGGCTAGCCCTCCTCCAGCGCAGCGACCAAGTACAGAAAAAATGCGAGGCTCGCTGTTTTCCATCGGGCTCGTGGACTTTTTTTCCTATAATTTACGAGCCCGATCTCGCTTGGCAGAAGTCGAGCGATTTACGTACTTGATTTCACTTTTTCGGGTTATGTACATAAATGCACTTTTGCCCGATAGGTGAAAAGTCGGGTTAGGAGTTTACAACGCGATCAGCTCTAACATGAGCAAACGCGAGACCCAATGTATTGTAAATGCTTGTTCTTGTTGCTGCCATCACCAAAATGTAACCCTGAAAACATACTACCCCAACATATCTCCAAATAACTCCATATTCAGCCTTTGAAGCACCACTGCAACTGATGCCAAACCAAAAGGCATTTCATATAGTCGAAAACACCCCAAAGAATGACTACAACTGTTAACTATTGACTCCCCTGGTGCAAGATATTTTGGTGAAATTCCAACGAGAGGTCCAAAGTGGAAATCATCTGGCATTCCAGTGAGTGAAAGCAGTTCATCAATCCTTGGCAAAGGAAATTGATCTATAATAATATCATCATTTAGGCATCCTAAATCCACACATAGGTGAATTCTCCCATTGGTCTGATGGGCCACGAACAAAAGAGAAATCACCTCTGATTCCTCCACTGGTTCAGTTATGTTAGCCCGTACAATTTCTTGGGTTCATTATTAACTTCATCCCTTACTTTGAGGGGAATATTTTAGCCGTATGTATGGTTGTACCTGCATATGTTTTCAACAATGTGAAATCCCCTTCAGTTTGGCAGGCTTTTTATGACTCTTTTTTTATTAGGTTTTGCATGTGATGACAACATAAACACATAACAAATGAAGCGTTGTACCCCCAGCACCTCACCTCCCTGCTCCCCATACCCCAAACAATACCTGAAGACTCATCTCGCATGTCCAGACTGATGCCTCTGTCCCATATAATCCCTACGTTCATTATCAAGACACTGGATATTATAATGTCTGCATGTAAGAACAATACCCCTTTAGTCTGCCTACACTCCCCAAACTCTCCCATGTTTCTGAGAGCACCCCCTGGCTTCATAAACCGGCTGCTCTCTGACCATACATCAGTCCATGCCACCCTTCCACTCTGCAGACAACGGTGGGGTCTCTTCCTTCTAGTGACATGCACTGTCCCTTTTAGCTAACGTGAAACCTATCCAGAAGAGTGTAAATTCCTACCAGGTCAATTCAATACCATCTGTGCTATGCAGAAAAATAAACTTCGGATCATGCCGTATCAGCTGCCCCCGAACAGGTCAAAACCCCCTCCCATAATGTACAGAGTCATGGACGGCTCCATAAAGTGTGTGGGAAATCCTCGCTGTGCACCTGACACCTCAGGCACAGGGATGAGGCGATCGCATCCATCTAGGGGAGCCTGAGGCGTGTGGCATAGGTCCTATTTAAATAGTTGAACTGAATAAGACTCAAGTGGGTGGTAATTGCTGTGCTCCTCGGGGTCGCCCAAGCTTCCACCAAATCCTTATCAGACAGGGCTCCCAGGTTCTGCTCCCAAGCATAGAGCAACACGAGTTTGACATGTTCCGGGCCAAGGAGTGACAGACCTGCAATACTTTGTGATCACCGAAGTCGTCCTGCAGCAGTTTTACCTCTATAATAATCCATCCCTCCCAGTCGGAAGGAACTGCCCTCCATCTCAAAAGTGACCACCCAACCGCTTGTGAGCTGGTGCTCTGAGGCAGCATGTACTTTGTCTTCGCACTGACTCTGGAGAAGGGGATCCCATAGAAGGCCATGGGGATGGCTACATTTCTATGCACCAGCACCGAGATCTCCTTCTCCTGGAGGAGGCAGGAGAGTGCACACATCAGGGACAAATCGGATGCAGATGTGCCTGGGCTCCAGCTGGAAAAATGTTTGAGTCAACACTTAAGGAGTAGTGCCAGTGAAGAACAGCTGGGCGAACTGACTGCTATAACATGCGTTGTTAGGCTCATATCAGTGGTGTGTGTGATACAAACTACATCTCCCAGAACTTCGAAGGCCCCTGGAAGTGGCCCATGGAAGCAAATTCACCTGAACAGCCGAGAGGCGCTATATAGAGTGCTTTCTCCCCCGCAGCATGGGCCTATAGCAGCTCTGTCTGTGAAACGGACTACATCTCCCAGAACTCTTAGGCCCCCTGGCCCGCAAAAACAACATCACCTTAACAGCAAAGAGGCACTATATAGTGTGTATCTTCCCACACAGCACAGGCTCATAACAGGGGTGTGTTTGATATGGACGACATCTCCCAGAACTCTTAGGGCACCTGGAGGCAGCCCATGGGAGCACCTTCACCTGAACAGCCGAGCGGCCCTATATAGGACACTTCTTTCCCCCACAGCGCGGGAAATGTGCAGGCTGTGCCCGAGCAAAGCCTGGACCAAGGGTGGGCCCATCCTACACCCGTCAGTGCCAGGAAGAGGCGAGGCAGGGCAGGGCCCCCCTCTTGGCTCTCCTCCATTGTACCATTGTGTGGTGTAAGAATTCAAGGCCTTGGATGTCAATCTCTTCATAACCGTTTAGTGGTTACTTCTTTTAAGATGGACTAGCAGCCTCCTGTAATTCTCAGGTACGAATTGCCCTTAGCCGTGTGGGATACGGGACACTCTGTACAAGTCAAGAGACATTGGGGGTCATTCTTACTTTGGCGGGCGGCGGAGGCCGCCCGCCAAAGTAACCCCGTCATAACACCGCACCGCGGTCGAAAGACCGCTGCGGTGATTCTGAGATTTGCCCTGGGCTGGCGGGCGGCCGCCAAAAGGCCGCCCGCCAGCCCAGGGCAAATCAACCTTCCCACGAGGACGCCGGCTCAGAATTGAGCCGGCGTAGTGGGAAGGTGCGACGGGTGCAGTGGCACCCGTCGCGTATTTCAGTGTCTGCATAGCAGACACTGAAATACTTTGCGGGCCCTCTTACGGGGGCCCCTGCAGTGCCCATGCCATTGGCATGGGCACTGCAGGGGCCCCCAGGGGCCCCGCGGCACCCCCTACCGCCATCCTGTTCATGGCGGGTTTCCCGCCATGAACAGGATGGCGGTAGGGGGTGTCTGAATCCCTATGGCGGCGGAGCGCGCTCCGCCGCCATGGAGGATTCAGAAGGGCAGCGGTAAACCGGCGGGTGACCGCCGGTTTACCCTTTCTGACCGCAGCTGAACCGCCGCGGTCAGAATGCCCTTCGGAGCACCGCCGGTCTGTCGCCGGTGCTCCCGTGGCCGGTGACCCTGGCGGTCACCGGCCGCCAGGGTCAGAATCAGGCCCATTGACTGTTTGATCTTCTGTGGTAGTTTTTAATTGACTCTTTTAGGCTCTGTTTAAATTTAGATTTTTTGATTTTTCTGCAAGAATGACTGTTAAGAGATGAGCAATTGTGGACATGAGTGTTTTTGGCCAGCTTGGCTGATGTAATTAATAAAGTAATGATTTTTTTTTAAATGCAACAATACAAAAGTAGAAACTGTATAGGTAATTGTTTTTTTTTTAGTTTGCAATATAAATAGTTATTTTAACTGGGGTGGTAGAGCCCACTGGGCAAAGCCTCGTCATAGTCGTAAACAACAGGCACAGAGCTGTTAATTTCATCTGGGAGTATGGGTAAACGGAAAGCCTCGGAGAAGCCACTGGGGGTGGAGGGTGCAAGTAAAATAGACAGATAGTCAGCAGAGAATTGTACTTTGAATGAAATAGATGTTTTAATAGAAGAAGTTGAGGGCTTGCTTGCTTCAAGAGAATCAGGAGATCAAGCTAGGAAGGGACAAAGGGGCCTTCACAGATGGGCATGCACTCGTATCTGAGCAAATCATATCCAAGGTGTACTAATGGGGCGATTTTGAACAAAAAAGGCAATAATAATCATACTTTGGGGGACTTCTTAGAATGCGTCATGCATACTCCAGCCCAGGTCCCTCCTGCGGAGCAAATGGCTAAAGTCATTACTCCCATAGTTTATTTTGAGTGTAAGAATCGCTATGCAGTTTTAGAATCCACTGAATTGATTGAACTCGTAAATAATACTCTACGACTTGTTCGGTCGAGGACTGAACAGCCCAAAGCTGACACAATCTGGGATGATGGGGGAAACAGTTGTACAACAAGCTGGCAAAAGAGCTAAATGAGAAATTTGCCAAATTATATGCAATGGTTGTAGGTATTAACAATAATTTAAACAGAGCAATTAGCAAATCTCCAGCCCGAAATAGCAGTTGAGACTCTCCCAATAGCTTAGCTTCGTTGTAGTCAAGATCCCTGATCCAGCTAAAAGAGGACATTATGGAATGAAACCAGTTGCAGTGAAAAGCTGCACCACAGTGGAATTAATTGAAGGCAGTTCCATTCCAAAGCAGAACAGGATTCCAGCTAGGCACTCACCATCCATACATAAAGATTTGATCCTGCAAAGGTATCCAATGAAGGCAAAATCTAATGGGGCTATGTGTAACAACTGTGATATTCATATGATAAATGTGCCCAAATTGCCGCAGGGAATGAATGACACCCATGACACATGTGTCAACAAAGCGATACACTGGTTATGACACACTAGAGGGTTTAAATCTATATAGGAACAATATTATCCAGGCTATCCATCATAGTGCTAATGACTCCCAACTTGATTATATAGGGCTGAAGCTTAGGAATTCTAATATGGTAAAAGGATTAATTGCAATGGAGTTGAGGTTTAGACCTGAAAATAAGTTGTAAATTAGACTCAAACTTAATGCTTCTAACCCTCAAAGAGGACCTAAGGGGGCCATGGCTCGCCAAACTGTAATATCCCATCAATGTTTGTCCAGTCCTGCTGAGTGTTCCACTTTGTCTGAGACTTACTAATGACAGGGGACTGTGAGTGACATGACAGTGCTCACACCGCAGACTCTGGGAGGTCTTGGTGACTCTTCTGCCTTTGTGTTTTTCACAGCACAAAACTGCTAAGCAAATGAGAGGGGAAATATTGGACGCTTCTATGTACGATGAGCAGAATGTGTGTGAACCCATAGGCCAGAATTGCTCCCTAATGAGTGCAGGAAAGGGATAGTCAGTTGATAATTATATAAGGGTACTTTCATGAAATTCTTTGGGTATTAGATCTAAACTACTAGACCCTGAGTGGGGGGAGTTCAGCGATCAACATCATATAATTCTTCAGGAGACATGGGCGGTAGCCCTGGTATACAGGAGTGGGTATATTTCATTCTTTGTTAATGCAATTTCATCTTCTTCGGGAAGACCCTTAGGCGGTCTATTGATTTGGTTAAGGTTGGATAGTGTCCCAGTAGCGAGAGCAGTGCCATTGAGGAGTAGTGACCTGCTAGGGCTGGAAATTAAAAAAAGACTCCCTGTGGGCTGAGTCACATTGCTATCATCAACATGTATGTTAGATCGATCACCCCAAATACTTGGTCACCATTAGTGGACTTTCTTTCAGATACATTGAATCATATACCTTGTAATGAAGTAAAATGTATTGCAGGAGGCTGCAATATAAGGCTTTCAACGTATCAGGTGCCCTTAGACTATTCACCACAATCTGCTTATAGGCCATACAGCTCAGGGATCCCAGATGAAAACATAATGAAGTAAAACATAGTGGCAGCACAGCAGGAAGACATAATGACAGAACAGGGCTTAAGAGTCGTTAACCGTAACACCAAATCAGATTTCCCCCGTCCAACTTTTAAAAGAAGTGATATTACAAGCCACATTGATTATATATCATTGGATCTGGTATCGTGGTCCTCATTGGTTAATATGTCTGTCATTCCAATACCTGACAGCGACCAACAAGCACTGAGCGCTAAATTTACAACTTCCATTTTCCTGAGCCTATATGTGACAACTGTAAAGTCCAGTAATCCGGTCATGACAGTTAACAAAGGAGAAATGTTAAATGGGCAGAAGTATCGGTCGATCCTGTTGCTCAGACTCAAATATATGAGTGATTTGTGGAAATTTACTACCGTTAGCTACCCTTGACATAACTGGGCTAGAAATAGTCACGACTACTGTCAACTGATGGAACAATTGAGGCCTTAGTTTGAATAAACTGTGCAGAGGGGGAGTCATCATAAACCTATTCCTAGTTGGTACCATAAAAAGTGCTGATTAGCAAAAATGTATCTTTTAGATGCCATAAAGAAGGGTAATAAGAATTAAATCTCCTCTGCTAGATAAAGTTACAAAACTGTTCTACCTAAAGCCAAAAGGAGTTGGGAGGAAGATCAGTGGCTAGGGCTAAACAAACGCACTTGAGAATAAGAACTCTAAGGCGTTTTGGAAGCTAGTTGGAGTAGGTACTCAGACAATTGATAAGCACTTAAAGACAGTAGTGCAGCCAGACAAGTGGGTGGCTCACTTTAGAACTCTGTATAATGTGTGGGACCCAGAATCTGAACAGAACGAGAACAGAGAGAAGGAACTGTCAACTAAACAAGCAAACTAGAACTATAGTAAACGGAGAGGGGATACCAGAGTGAGGGAACCCTTTTTTACCTTAACCGAAACATCAGCTGCCATAAAATTAATTTAAAAGGAAAAGGCACCTGGTTTGACTTGCATTCCAGGAGATCTTTTTTGTCATATCCTGAAGTTTGGGTTCCTTCTCTTAACTTTTTAAGTAATGCCATCATGAGGGAAAGTAAAGTTCTGCCTACTTGGCTTGGCGCAGCCAAAATCCCTTTATATAAAAAAGGGTAACAGGGATTCACCTTCTATTTATAGACCTATACGTCTATTGGACATAAGCCTGAAGGCAGGTTTTGGCAAGGCTGCAAACATGGGCTACTGATGATGAAATTCTTAGGGACTCCGAGCCAGGATTCAAGAAAAATGTTAGCACCCTCGACCAGGTCTTCCGCTTCATAATGAAGTGCTGGAAGTACGTCACCTTGATGAGGGATAGCTTGTATGTCACCTTTATTGATCTAAAGTCGGTGTTTGACCTGGTTCTGAGTGACTGCTTATGGAGGGTTCTGTGTGCTTGTGGGATACCTGGTGACCTGCTTTGGATCTTATGAGTCCTTAACATGAACACCTAAGCCAAGGTGAGGTGGAACAGGAGTGGTGATTTACCTCATAGAATCCCCTTTAAGAGGGGCATAAAGCATGGATGTGTCCTTGCCCTGGCACTTTTTGGTTTTTATATACATGGGGCAGTTAAATGGCTATCTGAGTGTACTCCTGATGCACCAAAATTAGCTGGAGTACCTGTCCCAATCTTAGGCCCATATTTATACTTTTTTAGCGCCACATTTGCATCATTTTTTTATGCAAAAGCAGCGCAAACCTACAAAATATAATTTTATTTTGTAAGTTTGCACCACTTTTGCGTAAAAAAATTATGCAAATGCGGCGTTATAAAAGTATAAATATGGGCTTTATTGTTTGCGGACTATACTCACCTTATTTCAAGAACTCCTATAGGCCTGCAGGCAGAATTGGATTCTTTTGCTGCTTTTTGCAAAAAGAGGGGCCTGGAAATAAACCCATTAAAAATGAAATATATGTGAATTAACTCACATATATCCTGTAGTGCTAAAAGGACGATTGAAGGCTATATAGAACAAGTTAAACATTTTGATTATTTAGAAGTAAGAATGACTAATACCTTGGCGTAGGATCATCAAATTGCGAAGAGTATGAGGGCCCTCATCCAGAGAGCATTCCAAATTGACAGGAAGTATAAGGCTACTGCAGGTGGTGTGGTGTCACCGGCACTCAAAATATATAGAGCTATGGCGGTGGCAGCTGCTACCTATGCGGCATAGATATGGGGGTGTGCTGATCTATCTATTCTTACTGTTGCTGAGAATAAATTAATAAGGGGACTATTCAGTTGACCAGTGGGCACGCCCTTAGTTCCACTGAGGCTGGATTTAGCAGTGAACACTATACACCAGATGTCCGCCCTCAAGCCACTATTATATTGGGTGTGGATTTGGACAACTCCGGAGTTGGCTCCATACAGGGATTCCCTAATAGACTTAGGGGGTCATTCTGACCCTGGCGGTAAATACCGCCAGGGCCGGGGTCGGCGGTAGCACCGCCAACAGGCTGGCGGTGCTCCGCCGGGCATTCTGACCGCGGCGGTACAGCCGCAGCCAGAAGCGGAAAGCCGGCGGTGTACCGCTGACTTTCCGCTGCCCATGGGAATCCGCCATGGGGATTCTGACACCCCATACCGCCATCCTGTTCCTGGCGGGCGACCCGCCAGAAACAGGATGGCGGTATGGGGTGTCGTGGGGCCCCTGGGGGCCCCTGCAGTGCCCATGCCAGTGGCATGGGCACTGCAGGGGCCCCCGTAAGAGGGCCCCACAAAGAATTTCAGTGTCTGCTTTGCAGACACTGAAATTCGCGACGGGTGCAACTGCACCCGTCGCACCTTCCCACTCCGCCGGCTCCATTCGGAGCCGGCTTCCTCGTGGGAAGGGTGTTTCCCACTGGGCTGGCGGGCGGACTTTTGGCGGTTGCCCGCCAGCCCAGTGGGAAACCCAGAATGACCGCCGCGGTCTTTTGACCGCGGTACGGTCTTTTGACCGCGGTACGGTCCTCTGGCGTTCCCGCTTGGCGGGCGGCGGGAAGCTTAGAATCAGGCCCTTAGTTTTCTGTGATAGAAAAATTCACTCCCCTTGGTGGGAAAAAAATAAGATGCAGTGTGAGCTACTGAGAATGGGAGAAATGTGGAACTCTCTGGCAGAAATTGACAAGGGTGTTGCCCAAAACCTGAAAAAGGCATACTGGCAAAATGCCCTTTCACAGATCTGGGTGGCTTACGAAGAAGGGAGCTTAATGGGGCAGTTTTTGAACTTTAAATGCTCACCCAGTTTTGAAGAGTATATAGATAGAATATATCCGCCTTCAGCGAAACGTCTGTATGTGCAATTTAGATATGGTATTTTACCCTTAAGAACATTTACTTCAAACTGGGATGTCAGGTTCTGCCCTTTTTGCCTGCAGGTAAGAGAAACAGTAGATCACTTCCTTTTATCTTGCCCCAAATACTCACCACCACACTAAAAATGGATAATTGCAGTTTGCAAGTTGGTGGGGGTAAGGCATTACTGGGAGGTGTTAAGAATTTAAAAAAGTGATTCAAAGGATACAATAGTATTCGCTGTAGCAGGGTTCTTAGAGCAGGTCTGGAAGATTAGAATGAAAGGGCTGCCCCTGGGAACCCTTTGTCGTGTAGGATTATTTAAGGTGTTAACAATAATTGGATTCCATTTGTTCCTCCTATGTAGTACAGTGACATGACAGAAGATATTATATCATATAGGGGAATCTCTTTTAATTTTTCTATGTATATTTAAGGTTTTATTTCTAACCTGAATATACTTGATTGCCCATTTGTAGTATAAGGCCATGACAATAGAAGGTACAAACTGTTTGTCTGGAACTTATTAGAATAGTAGGCCCAAGGAAGTATTTGTTTTTAATGATTTTACTCATAGATTGAGTGTATTAGTGACAGAAATGAGACTATAGGGCCCGCATAACTCCCCCCAATGAGCTGGATCATTGAGACAGCATAACGGACCCTTTTTAATCCATTGCTTGATTTTTTTATTAGCGGTTCTTGCTGCTAATGGATTACCAGTACATATGGGAGTGTGGGTTGGTATTGTGGGTTGCTATCTGCAATTGCACTTGGGATAATTGTATTGTATTTGTAGTATGTGTTCTTAATATATTTGTATTGTGTATTTTATTGTATGATGTACTTTTATGGTCATTTTAAGCAAAATAAAGTTATATATACATATACAGCTTGACCTCTAAAGGATGGAATACAGGGAGTTCTTCCAAATTTGCAATATATTTGGTAAGTTTTTAGTGTCATGCCCTCCAGCAAGTCTCCTTGTTTTGAGATCCCAATGAAATTCCAGGCATGAAACCCTTGTAATGTGGCTACCTGGGGAAGCATGGCGTTCACTCATAAGGAGTCTGTTAGGATTCTTGTCCCAGGCCAGGGCCCTCAGGGTTGTCCTCCACATCTGGAGTACCACCCTCATTGCTTGGGTGAGTGTTGGAGGGATTTTCCCTTAATAAAGGAGTGTGGAATAGTTGTATTGTTGAGGGCCCAATTCTGAGTATCACCCTGAATATCAGACCATCACTCATTAATGACTATAAGCTGAGAAGCCCTGCAATGGCTTTTGATGTCCACAACTGTATCATCGTAGGTTGATTTAAAACATTTAGAGAGTGCTTTGTGGGGAGCCCTTTGGTTACATAGAAAACCTCCAAGTAAGGAATGAAGATTTGAGAAGAAGGATTTAGGTAGGGCATATAGGTAGTTTTGCACCTGATACAGTAGGCGAGGGAGCTATACTATTATAAAGATGGTGGACCGCCTAGAAGAGACAGCTGGAGAGTGGACCAGTCCTTATGTCTGCTTGTAGCCTGTCCATCAATGAATGAATAATTATTGTCCAGGCAAGCACAGTATCAGGCATAACAAACACTCCCAAACATGTAAACTCCCTGGAGGCTACCAGTAAATCAGCTGCCCAGTGTAAATCTGGTGGCTGAGCAGTGACTAGGAAAATAGTGGATTTGCTTGAACTGAATTCCGGAATGGGCACTTTCCCAAATATGTGCAGGATTTGTATAATTTGTGGGCCTGATGCTTCAGGGTGCATTAGAAAGATGGGCAAACGGTTGTACATTGATGCGTAACCATTCGGCAAGGGGCTCTATAGCTATAGAAAACAGTAAGGGGGAGAGAGGGCACATTTGCTGTCTGCCCCTTCCTGTAAGGAATGAGTCGGACACCGCCGTGCTCACCTGGACATGCGCCGTTAAGTCGGTATGGAGGAGTGTGACATAAGTTACAAACTTGGATCCAATGTCAAGCCATTTTAGAAGGTAAAATAAATAGGCCCAGCTACAGGATTCAAACTCTCTCTCTATGTCAACCAAATGTATAACTGCAGTCAGTTGAGTCAGGCCACCATGGCAATAGCTTTATGGACTTGTCTAATGGTATGGCGGTTGGCCCACATCTGAAGGATTTGAAAAATTTGCTGAGGAAGCCTGGGGGTCCCAGTATTTTACCAGACTGAAGGAGGAAGCAGGGCCATCCAAGCTCCCCACTAGTCAACTCTCCCTCTGATTGTCTCTCAGCAGTGAAGAGCTTCCAAAGGGGCAAGCCAGCTACAAATTGTGAGCTCAATGAATCTGATAGAATATCACTGCAGGTGTACAGTCCCAAATAGTAGTGCAAAGATTATTGAGTAATTGCCTCATCCCTAACAATTCTGTGCCTTGCCGGACCACATATAAATGGGACTGAGCCACGATACATGACAGCAGAGCAAAGATGGTGGAGGAGCTTGCTGGCCTTGCCAACCCATTGATACAGTCACAACGGTGTAGCAATTTTCTAGTCTTTATTTCAAAAACATCCGGAAACGCTCTCAAACCACATTTTTTCTATCATCACTGCAAAACTGCAAGCAATAGGATTATGTTCAGGTCTATTAGGGTCTAACACTATGTGAAGAGCTCCTTCGTCTTTCCATTCAAGAACGGATTGACCATCTCCAGTGATTCACAATTTGCAGATAGCACTCCTTTCCTTGAATTTCATTCCCATACACATAGTGCAAATATTTAGGATGGGGACCAAGAATCTGCTGCCACCTGGAGCGTCACACCACCCAAAGTCATTCAATCTAAGGATTTATTCTTCTGGCCACATATAATGACATTCTTCTACCTCTTCCTCTTCCATACACGTGCAAAGTGCCCAATGTTTCCACATTCCAAGCACATATAACATTTTTATATGGACATTTGTGAAAGTTCGCAGTGTGCTGCCACAGCGCTAGCATGCCTACTGGACTGATATATTAGGATCTAGATGTTCAGGGCTTGTGTTCCAATCACATCCTTTGTTTTGTGCCTTTCAGGACTTTATCGACTGAATCATATATTCTGCTTTTATTCAAATTTGATGTTGGCCTTGCACAATGTTTTGTACAAATATAATTATAACTTTCAGCAAAAAATACCCTTCTATCTAGCGTTTTTTCTGCATCTCCTTATTCCTTGTATAAATAATTAGTTGATCACAAGTACGTTTGTTATGCAGAACTCCAAAACCACAGTTCAATGTCAGTTTTTCAGAGCAGAAACATAGGGCCTCATTACGAGTTTGGCGGGTGGTAGAGGCCGCCCACCAAACTCGTTCCTCCATCAGTGGCCTGTGCGGCCTGAACACTGCCGGCCCTATTAAAAGTCACCGCAGGGCCTTCGGGCGGAAACAATGTTTCCACCCGCCGGCCCTGCGGTGAACAGGACCTTCGCGTTGACGCCAGCTAATGGAGCCGGCGCCAATGTGGTAGTTCGATGGGCGCAGCAGCACCAGTCTCACATTTTACTGCCCGTAATTCGGGCAGTGGAATGAGCAACAGGGCTGTGCATGGGGGCCTGTGCATTGACCATGCCAAATGCATGGGCAGTGCAGGGGCCCCCAGGGGCCCCACGAAACCCCCATTCTGCCAGCGTTTCCATGGCGCTGTGACTGACATTAAAAGGCTGGCGGCAGCTCTGCCCTAGAAGATTACAACTGCTGGGACCGCCAGGCTATCAGCTGGTTGCAGCCTGTTCGGTGTCGGCAGTCAGACCGTAGCGACTCCGCCACAGCCATGTGGCAGTTGGACCACTGCGACCGCAGCGCTCCCACCGTCACCGTGGGTCTGGCAGTCTGAAGACCACCAGACTCATAATGAGGCCCATAATATTTAATGGACTACCCCTTTCACTACTTTCTTTGGCAGTATGTCTTGTAACAACAGTGCATTCATTTGCTGAGACATGTCCGTTTAAGTCTCCCAGAACTTGGTAAAAACATCCGTGTCCCCGCCTCCCATAGTTGTTTTATTATCAAATTATTCTGATTATACATATGATACCCCTGGCCCTCGGCCATGCATTGATATTATTTTATTTACTTTCAGGAGATTATGTATTGCCCTGATCTTCCAAAGTAATAATGTAGTTAAGAAATATTCCTTCCATTTCACCCAGTTACTACTGAGTCTACAGGTATTGAAGAAGTTCTTTTGGAGGAGTCAACATCATACTATTTGATGGTCACAAGCGGTCCAAGGAGAGGACGAAGTAGGCGCACGGCGAGCGTCCCCTTTGATGTATGTGTGACTATAAGGGGACACTCCCCCTCCTGGATACCAGAGGCTAGCTGCCTCTAAGAAAAGGGCCGCCTCAAGGTAATTCCTTGGGTAATGTAGATCATTCCTTTTTCATTTTCTCACTCTTTGATTTCCCTATAGAGTATTTTCCTCCAACGTGAGACGTAGGGATCCTAGGCCCTGACGAATGCCCCGAGACCTTCATTGGCTCACTTTTGAGGGCAGAAACATGTTGGCTAGTAATTAGTTAGGTGACCCTGTGAGTCCTTGTCTTCACAGAGGTGTCCCAACCCCCCTTTTTAACTACACCAGACAGACACCACCATTAAATTTGTTGCTCTTCACAGGTGTCTGCTTAGGTGTTTTTAGTTTTTCAGTAGATTAGCTGGATCCCGATCTTTCCAGAAACAAGTTTATTTACGCACTCCCTCCTGTTCCTTTAACAGTGAGGTTGAGTCCGCCCAGGTGGCACTGTCCTACCTGGGTGGGTCTAGGTGGTCAAATGATGAAGCATGACACTATATAGTGTGTGAGACCACCTAGTCCGTAAAAGGAAATTCCCTTCTTCCCACCCCTCGCTGTTCCACTCGGTAATTTCCAACTGACATTCCACTGACGTTACCCTTCCAAATAGGAATACATACAACCTAGGACTACGCTAATATCCGCGACGTCCGCTTCTAGAGAACCCCGTACTTTCGTGTGTACCCTACATTCATTTGCTGAGACATGTCCGTTTAAGTCTCCCAGAACTTGGTAAAAACATCCGTGTCCCCGCCTCCCATAGTTGTTTTATTATCAAATTATTCTGATTATACATATGATACCCCTGGCCCTCGACCATGCATTGATATTATTTTATTTACTTTCAGGAGATTATGTATTGCCCTGATCTTCCAAAGTAATAATGTAGTTAAGAAATATTCCTTCCATTTCACCCAGTTACTACTGAGTCTACAGGTATTGAAGAAGTTCTTTTGGAGGAGTCAACATCATACTATTTGAAGCAGTCTTCATTACATGTAACCTGGGTACTCCGTGAGGTGTTTGGATACCGAACAAATTCACAGGTTTTTTTAATTACAAAAAAAAAAATACAAATGTTATTAATAAGCTTTCATATTGCTTATAACTTAATTAGGGGCATATTTATGAGCCCCTAGCCCCACCTTGTGCCACATTTGCGGCATTTCTTTTGACATAAATGTGTCGTTACGGTGGCATTTCCCACCGCCATATTTAAAAAGAGGCGCAATGCTTGCATTGCGCCACTTTGTAACCCCTTGCGCAACATTATGCTTGAACCAGACATAGGGCCCCATTTCATCCATGGCGGTCACCGACCGCCAGGGTTAAAGTGGCATTTGTACCGTCAACAGGCAGGCGGTAGGAAATGCCACATTTTGACTGCAGCGGTACCGGCTGTTTACCGCCATGGAGGTCCCGGCGGTCGCAATCCGCCAGGGCAGCGCTGCAAGCAGCGCTGCCCTGGGGATTTTGACTCC
The DNA here is from genome assembly GCF_031143425.1 of Pleurodeles waltl. Lineage (NCBI taxonomy): Eukaryota > Metazoa > Chordata > Amphibia > Caudata > Salamandridae > Pleurodeles > Pleurodeles waltl. Next base: position 957,725,521 of record NC_090444.1, read on the forward strand.
CCTTACCGCCAGCCTGTCCATGGCGGTGAAAGGCTGGCGGTAAGGGGACTCGTGGGGCCCCTGGGGGCCCCTTCACTGCCCATGCACTTGGCAATGGCAGTGCTGGGGCCCCCAGGCACAGCCCCATCGCGATTTCCACTGTCTGCTTGCCATCTGGCTGGCTTTCCAGTTTGTAAGATGTGCTGGGGCTATCAAACGCAAGAGACACTGCACATTTTATCAGCTATGCAGTTACTCTTTTATGTTCTGACATAATTGCGCTGCAGGTGTATGATGCAGTTTATAGGGATGCAAGTTTAGGAGCTAACATGACCAAGACTTAGAAAAAATTGTAACTGACCTGCACATAACTGGTGGACACTATGGAAGAAACCTTTCACAATTTGCACTGTTTAATACCAGCAGTTATAAAGTCAGCTGTGCCGCTGCATTATTATCAGCATATTGTTTATTAAAATGTGTAATGCGTGTATTTATTTGTTTACACAGAGCAGGGAGGAATATGGGCCCACATTTATACTTTTTTTGTGCCGCATTTTTTACGCAAAAGTGGCGCTAACTTACAAAATACCTTTGTATTTTGTAAGTTAGTGCCGCTTTTGTGTCAAAAAATGTGGAGCAAAAAATGTATGAACATGAGCCATGGTATCCTGCCTTTGAACGACAATGGAGTGGGTTAATGTCACATTACGATTAAACAATGACCTAACTTACAAAGTACAATTATATTTTGTAAGTTTGCGCCGCTTTTGCGTCAAAAAATGACACAAATGCGGCACAAAAGAAGTATAAATATGGGCCATGGTATCCTGCCTTTGAAAGACAATAGAGAAGGTTGATGTCACAGTTCGATTAAACAGTGACCCAAACAACTCGTAAAAACGTGAACATAAATGAACATGAACGAAAACTGCGTTTCCAGAATTAACTTTGCTTTGTTTATGTGCAGATGTGAACGAGTGCGAAGTTTACAAAGTGGAAGGTGTTCCAAGGCTATGCATGCACACCTGCATAAACACTCCTGGCTCTTTCCGCTGCTCCTGTCCAAACGGATACAGGCTACTTGGAGATAGGAAAAGCTGCGAAGGTGACAAATAAAGTTAACTGTTTTCCAGTAATGTCTGTAGTTTCTAGATGTCTAATAGCTGTTAGGCAAGTTAGATTGATTATGGAATTGACTCAGAGATTTAAAGTACAATTAAATAAGACCCTATTTAAAGTTTGGCCGACAGGGTACACCAAGCAAAAGCCTGGTTCCCCTTTCGTTAAGAGACGGGCAGACCACGGGTTTTCTGTTGACTGAGCCCCTATTGGCTCCATTAACGGGAAACTTCTTCTGATGACAGGACGGAGCAGAGGCTGTCAGGTGAAGGGCAATACACCATCCGCCCATTTTTTGTGGAGAGAGTAATGTCATTTTTACCTCTGCATTACCATTAGGAAAAACCTTGTGGTGTGGGACAGAAAAAAATATAATGAGCCTAACTCCTTAGGAGTTTTCTCCTAAGAAGTGGGGATCATTATTTTTTTTCAGAAGCAGACTCCCAATTTGGGAGTTTGTTTCTCAAAACCCCAAATTTTTTAAAGGTTTAGTAAACTGCCCACAAAACGGATGGTCACCAAATGTTTGTATGTCAAAGCAACCGCTATGATGGCAGTTCCATTCAAGGTACAGACATGATTGTGGCCATGTGGGCACCTCTAAATTTCACAGACAGGATGGTGGAAGTAATGTCCTCTTCCACCCTGGCAGATAAGTACGGTCCATCAAAAGATAATTCAGGCCCTTAGACATAAGTGATTTCCCGTGGCAGCTGGACCCACGGAGACAGTCTCTGGACCCTCAGACCTGTAAAGGCAGACAGATGGCTTACTGGGGAACCTGTGGGCTATTTCGTGGAACTGGGTCAGTGGAAAGACAGCATCAAACCTGCTGGAGACGTTTAGCAGAGTTTTTTGGGTGTGCCTCACCCCACTTGATTCTGAAAAGTCACTGATCAATGGCGCATCAACAAACCTTTATTGTACTCTTACCTTATGTATTAAAATGGTAAAGAGGTGTTGCAATGATAATTAGAGCACGGCCAAAGGTGAACGATAAAGCACTGAAATAAAAGAAAATACATACATTGTAAAAAAAACAACTTAATAGAAACCAATGTTATTTTCTGCCGTTCTGAGCATCTGTACCTAATCCCTGCATGCCCCGATTGTCTGGATTGTGCCCTAGTTTTGTCAGAATTTCAAGTCCATCTAGGTATAGGATATCTGTCATTGGCAGTGTCCCCTCGCATTTGCATTCTCCTCCAGCTAGCAGCTGAAACACTTGCCACTTATACTGTTTAACAATTTTCAAAAATGTGTAAAAAGGCAGTTCCTGTTTCTCGAGCTGTTCTTAAGAAATAGTTGTGAAACACTCTTAAGAAACACTATTAGACACAGTTAAGAAACAGTATTAGCAATGATAACTCGATTTCCCATATGCCTTTCTGTGTCCTTATCCAGGGGCATGGGCATGGATCATCGATTATCAGACCCAACAATATACTGGCAATGACTATTGTCAACCACAGCAATATTTCAGTAATTAAGGACAAACTTCACAGGCCTATACACCAACCTAGCATACTGCAAGTGACAGGCAGACAAGCACATCAAAATATGGCAGACTGGAGAAAGGAGGCCACCTGGGGATTGAGGGTATATCCTTTGCTGACCTTGTGGGCTAACAAATTGCTCGTCTGAGTCGACATCTCCACCTATATTTGTTGTTGTAACTATAACAAAGGTCCGAAATGGACTCCGTTACCAAACTCCTGTGCTTTTCATATTGACTTCTCTTTTTCTTACTGCTCCCTCTTTATTATCTATATAATAGATGCTCCCAACACTTATAAACAAACAGGACGACAGATGTTGACTTTACATTTTCATGGCTCTTATGACTACTTTTAGATTGCTCCTGTCTACTAATCTATATATCAGACGTGTTATAAACTACAACAACATCTTATTACAATATACCAGCGCAGAATTTCCTGATCTGACTTAACTGCTGGAAGGGCAGGTAGTTTTTTTTCAAGTAACCAGTATCACTATAGCCATAAAAGAAAATATAGTTATGGAGTTACAAAAGAAATACGTATATTGTTCTTGATCTGCTGCACTTGAATGAGTGCTAAACATAAGTATATTTTACAGAATGACTTTGGTCCTTCCCAAATAATTCACTGTTCTTGCCTTACAGATATTGACGAATGTAACATATCCCAACACAATTGCTCTGGGGGATCTATGTGCATTAACACAGGGGGAGGCTTCCAGTGTGTGAATCCTGCATGTCCCAGGTCATTTGGAAATGTCAGCTATGTCAAAACGTCGCAAAAGTAAGTATGAACTTAATTCTCCTACAAATTTCAATTGTTGATAAAAATGAGGATCTTTCAAATCCCTTTCAGGTATATAATGACGGATAATGAAGGCATCAAGAGCAGAAAGGAAGAGGTAGCGGTATACCTTCGCATAGATGGCAGATGTTGTGCCCAGCGGAGTAGGATTGTCACAAGTCTTTGCAAGGCCTATGGGAATAATGTTGAGCCTTCTGGTTGCTTTTTCGATATTTCCAGGTGCTTTAAGTACCCATTTCCAAATATTAAAAAGCACTTCAAAGAAGAAACATTATGACATGTGGTACCATCTACAGGTATACCCAAGTAGGCTGCCTCCTTATTAATGAAGACGCAAACTTCCTTTCAATAAACAATCTATAAATACATTTTGCTTAAGGACTGATGACCCTGCTGCTTATAGAACTAATGGCCGGACTGTACATTTTGCCGCTCTGACATTTCCATGGCCCTCCGGCGTGGAGCTGGTTTGAACATTTTTGCAAGGGCTTATTTTGATTTCCAATCTGGGCCTAGCTAAGAGTAAAACTATGCACTCATCAAGTTTTGAACCAAGTCAAAAACAACAAAACCTAAAGCTTCCCTTGAGGAAATGAGCACAAATAGGCCAAAATGTTTTTGGAGTTTATACCTAATAATGACTTTGCTCATGTGGCAGTCAGATGTGTCACAACACATCATTAACAACAGTGGGGGGAATGTAATAGCTCTGAAAAGAACGTCTGTTAGTAGTCATGAAGTAATACATACTCGAAGCTTCACTTATCTGGGGCAAAACCTCCAAATACACATATTACCACTGAGAAGACATTACTACTCTCATTGGGAGTGGGCTGGTAATTGCTGTGATATTTATCGCACCTCATAAAGTCCGACCCCACTGAGTCAGAAATTATTGGTTCAATTTATGCCAAAGAATTATGAGTTTTTGTGGTAGTTACTGTACCAAAATCCACATATTCTGGTAAGCATTGCTCCCAAGACCAATACTGACATTTTTGACCTGCTGATATTTATCACGAAACTCTTAATTGCAAAACGTGTGCTAACCGCAGTTAGAGCACATATACCAATTAACTGAGGCACCCATTATGAGCGCCTATGTTTCCCAAACATATTTAGCAGAAATATCAAATGTGATTTTCAGTTTATGGGGGGCGAGAATTGTCAAAATATATTTAAAGCCAAGCGATTACCACCTTACCCATCGTCCTTCATCATAAGGCTGAATTTGCCAAGGTTTTATAAAGATCAATGATGAGCATGAAACAGCAGCGTCTGCCACGTTTGTGGTCTAGCCATTGTAGAAATAATTTCTCTTCAGTAGAATGCCGTGTTAAATACAGTTGGGATCAGCATGTTGACTCTCTTGGGACACTTTTCCTTTTTGCATTTAATCACTCTCAAGCTTTGTGCTAGGATGTAAAGAGCTCAACCTTAAGCGTAACAACTGTAAGAGCTCCTCCCCTCAATGTTGCAGTGCTAAATAGAGGAATATAGTAGCTTAAAGCGAATTGATGGAAAATATGGTTGCTAAGCTTCTACAAGCCCTACCCCACTATAATGATGTAATGGACCACAATATAAATAGGAGCTATCCGGGAATGCATTGAAAAACCTTTCCAGTACATTAGGAGTAGAGGTAAAATACTATGGGCATATATACAAGAAAGTAGTGCATCATAGATGATGCACCACGTTTCTTGCCCCCCCCCCCACCACGGCACCGAACACCATAATATCACTGTATTTATGATACTGTGCACCATGACGGTCATTAGGCCAATAGCGTCATTCTCTTTTACTCTGTTGTGGAGCTTTCGTGCACTAGTGTCACAAATGTTGATGCTACTGCAGCAAAGTGCAAGGAGACCCATAAGTTGCTATGGGTGCGTCATTTGAACGCCTGCTTTGAGCAGGCTTTAAAAATGATGCCAAAAATGGCACAGTGAAATCTTTAAAATTTGACTCTGCCAATTTTGCAGGCCTTCTAGTGTTGGAATGCTCCCCTTGCATACATTATGCCTGGAGCAGGCATAATGTGATGCAAGCAGTTACAAAATGGAGCATGCATGCATTACACCTCTTTGTAAATATGGTATTGCAAAAATGCCTCCTTAAGGTCACATTAGTGTAAAAAAAGACACTAATGTGGCACAAGGAGGTGCTAGGGGCTTGTCACTATCCCCCTATGTACCTAACCAGGGTGACCTATAGAAATTGCTGACATACTTAGATGAGAATCACTTAGCAGAGCCATTGGGAATTATTAAGATCATAAATGAGAAGACGAAACAAGCATTTGCAATGCAATAGGTATTGCATTAGTGAGAGTTAGAGCTGTTGGCATTGTAAATGATAATGACAACCTCGCATTTGGGACCTCATAAATATTTAGCCATGCAGCACATTAAACCTTTATCAGAAATAAACTGTATTTGTGCATTCATTCATGCAATTGACATTAGACTGTAATGGTCTGGACAGCCCCTACGGACCACCACAATAAAAATAGCATTTGAAAAAAACATGGTCATGTAAACATATATTCAGCCCCTAGAGGGCATAATCACATAAAATAGAATGATAAAGAATATTGTAGTGCAATCATATAATCATCCTCTTGGGGGCATGGTGCATTTCACATTTACAGGCATAGCAGGCCTTTTAAATATCATTTAACTGTGGAGTCAGTTGCAGTGCCACAGGTCGTTATCAGATGTCCCTATAGCGTCAACAGCAGAAGGTGCACTACCACTGGCCGTAGCTAGATGTTCCTGTAGATCCACAGCAGAAGGTGCAGTACCACTGGTTATGGCTAGATGTCCCTGTAGAGTCAACAGCAGAAGGTGCAGTACCACTGCCCGTGGCTAGATGTCCCTGTGGAGCCAAAAGCATTATCAGAAATAAACATTCCTAGAACATGCAATACCACTGGTCATGGCTAGATGTCCCTCTGGAACCTACTGAGTTAGTAGTGCTTTGGGACAACGATCATACTTCAGCCCTTGGACAGCCTAATGCATTACACGTTTGCAGATTAAGTAAGGCTGTCAGAATATTGCTACAAATGAGGCCCTCATTACACAAAGTCCTCTCAACTGTAAGTAAATAAATAAAATTTTAAAAAGCTCCAGCTATAAGAGAGTTAAAATATGCATTGACTGGTGGAAGAGGTTATGATTTTTGGCCCCCCTCTAACCTAGTGTGACCCACAAGATGTCCTGGATAGAAAGAGAACATCATTCTAAATGTTTTGGTGGTGGTCCCACTGCCCTAGGAACACAATAGGCTGAGTTATGGCAAAAAATGTGTTGTAAAAGGAATACTTGCAAAGCATTATGGGGTGAGTTTCCCCGAGTGCAGTGAATATTGTAGTATCAGCTCTCCATCTGTGCTGGGAGAGCCACAGTTGAGGATTAATTCCTAAGTCAATTTCATTCCATATAAAGCAAAAAGAAAGTACAAAACACACGCATGACACAACTACTTGGAATTAATGATTATGCAGCGTAAGAGCCAAGTGATGGGCAAATGCAGAAAACGAATCGATAACATGAACACCAGTGCTTACTGACAAACACAAGAGGCAGGAAACAAAGGAAAATAGTCCATCCAAACAACAGACAAACATTCAACACGTAAGTAAACTGTACTTGGTCGGTGCTCCTCAGCCAAGTACAGGAAGTGACATATCGGCTGCCAAATCAGTTAGGAGGCAGCACAACAACAGCAACACTGCCCTTAACCTATTGTAAGTGTCCGGCAGCAGCAGGGGGGACCAAATGTCTATACTCCATGCAACAGGCTCGATCTAAAAAGGAGCAGATATGGCCATTAACATGGTGGTACTAGCCGATTATATCAACACCACCTATTGGCAGGTCTAATGGATTTAAGGTTGAGAAACAAAGTAGTCAGCTTGTCCAAGGTTTTGTTGAGTACAAAGTTATTACAACTTCTTTGAGCCGCCTTCCAAGTTTCTCCTTAAAAATAGTTATTATCTTCCACCTGGCATTGCAGCATAATAATTGTTTTTCCTGAAGTGAGTGTGATTTCTAGTGTAAGACTTTCCTCTTCCTGTGATGTCGCTGGTCACAACCTAGTTACTGAATGGCTTCCATCAATATTCAGCAGCATGCTTTCCATTGTAAATATAAAGCCATGCATAAACCCAGGGAGTTTCATTATAAATTTGCCAATTGACCACTTGGTCTTACCTGTAATTTCGGTAGGTATGTTTCAGAATTGCTGGATTTGATTCAGTCCTGCTACAGCAAGGGACGGTTTCTGGTATTTAGTAAATGATCCTCTGGATCACTCATTTCCAGATAATCATATATTTCAGAAAAGTATGACACAAAAGGGTTGAATAGGTCTCTGGAAAATTAATGGTATAGTCCCTCCCCCTCTGTATTTTGATTTGCAAAAAAGGAATTAAATTAAGGGTGATTTGGACAAATAAATTTAGAGATACACTTAGACCAACAAAGAAACAGTTGTACTTTCATTTTCAGAATAGGACCACAGAGGATATCCTGGGGCAATGCCCATATATGGGTCAGAATAAAGTCAATTGGACCTCTCAAATCATGATAACATAGTCTTTCATAAAAACGCGTACATAAATTTTGTGCAGACAAATAGCACCATTTCTGAGATAATGGATACTAACGTAAAAAAGAAGCTCTTACCAACATAGATATTTTACGTTCAGGGCAGAGTGGACTATATATTACACAAAATGGTAGTAAAACGTATGTGAAGATGAAGTAACAAGTATGTTTCATCAATGGATATAAGTGAACGTGCTGGCTTACAAGCTATATATGTACATCATTTTATGACGTGGCATGCAATTGTTGCACAACACACATTTAATATCGCAACAACAAACTATCAGCTTGTGATACATTTATTAAGTGTGAGTTTTATCTGATTCACCATTGCTTTTCATATCGTTACCTGTCTTTCAAAATCTCATTACAAAAGGTTTAAAATAACTGAATTAATACTATTACTGTCAATTTACTTTCATTTCACTTGCAATAATGTAGCAATGAGGAAATAAGTATTTCCCTTTTAAAAAAAAAATATTAAAATTAATTGAATGTGAAAAAAGCACCATTGGTGAGGTTAGGGTCAGGGCTGGGCAAGGATTTAGGTTAAGTTTTGAAGTTAATGATTATATTCAAATTACACAATTACATCTCCTTAACTACAATATAAGTGCATGTAATCTAAGTAAACACACAGTAAATTGGATAAAGGATTGCAACTAAATATTAAACACTGATTATTGGCAAAGGTTGAGCTGCAATAAAGGTACCGTATTGTGTTATAAAGGTTGAAAATGAAGGTATTTAAATGAAATGTTAGCATATATATATATATATATATATATACAGAGAGAGATACCAGTATTTTGGTTTAGGGTTAGGATTAGGGCTAGGGTTAATGTTTCGGCTGGGGTTAGAGATAGGATTTTGGTTAGGGTTAATGTGGGGTAGTATTAAGTTTAGATTAATATTCCTTGAATAATTTAATTCCATTTAATTTTATTTAATAATTATTAATAAAAATACACATTTTAAATGGTGAAATAGTATACAAATTGTTCGAGTTAGGGGCAAAAATATTCTTTTGATTTAGAAATGTAGTGAATGAAATGTGTAAAATTAATTTAATAAAATTACATAAATAATTATGAATAGGGTAAGAGCTAGAAATACCAAAAAGGTCAGGTAACAGCAAATTAAAACGAAATAAATTAATTGTAACTACAATATAGAGCAATAGTAAGGTGAGTCTTTATTGAGGATAAGAATTTATTAAAAGGAAATGATGATGATAAAAAAAAATGGGTGCATTGCAATCTGCCTGGCCTACTATGAACTTAAAGTTGTTTACTTTGTTGTTGGATTGTCATCTGAATAGTGTTCGTAGCTGTGTTGGTTATGAAAATGAAGATTAATGTTCTCACTAAGATTTTCTATTCTGCGTGATGTATTCTAGAGTATTTTGTTGTAATTTGTATTGTAGCATTGCTTATTGTCCATTCGTTTTTTTTTTACATTAATTTTATTAAATAGCACGTATACACCACAGTATAGTGCTTTATAGAGAGCAAACCATTATATGTCCCAGTTTGCAGGCTGTGGGATAATGAACAAACGTTTGCAAAAGGAGGGGTGACCAAGGTGCATAAGGAAGAAGGAATTTTAAGCATGGAACTAAAAGTAAAGTGGGAAAAATCTTTTTAAATCCCAATACAATCTAAATCTGCTATGAATGTAAGAGGAAACCTACGGAAATAGACTACATACTTTTCAAACTCAGGTTATTTTAATCAGGCCCTGTAGTAACCTATGTATGTATTCAGAAATAGACATAAAAATATGTTTTAGTGGGACATAAAAAAGAAAAATTCTGGCAGAAATCAGAAGATAATGCCTGAGAGGCAGACTAGTAAATGAGAAGTAATGGGTGAATAAAGGAAGTGAATCATAAATAGTAATAGTAGAGGTTATCGAAAGTGTGGCTGGTGGTGGAGTAGATCTGGGACAACGAGTGATGTTCTTTTTGAAAAACGATAAATGCCGCACATTAGATAAATATGACAGGTGATAGGACACCAAAAATATCAAGTCGTGATCTAGAGTTATAAAGCATTTAGAGAAAAATGGGGCCAAGGGAGCAGCCCATCTGGCTACTGCAGCGGTCCAAGAAATGAGAACTATTTGAACATGAGTGAGATAAATGTTAAACGTTGTTCACAGCAATAAGGGTCGTAATAGGGCCTAATGTGTAAGGTGATTGAAAGACCTAGATAAACTAAATAACAATTAACAAACAACTAAATAAAGTAATAAAAACTAATGAACAATTAAACAAAAACTGGGCGAAACAGGGAGATTTAGGTGTTGCACAAATTGCAGCAAGGGAGATGTCAGTGTTGCACAAGTCTTAAATTTGAATGGCATGTCTGCTAGGCCATGTGTACCTTCATATTACTTCGCTAAAATAAAATGTTAAAAAAATTAAAATTATTCACATCACCCATATCATAAGCAGAATATTAATGAAAGTTTAAAGAGTTTCAAAGAAACGAGAATTGTTCACACATAAACGAGCCCTGATTTCAGACTCGTTATCTCTCTTTTCCTTCTCAGCCAATGTGAACGTAATCCGTGCCCAATGGACAGCCGATCGTGCCACCACGCACCGAAGACCATCTCCTTCCACTACCTGTCCTTGCCTTCCAACCTGATGACGCCGGTCACTCTGTTCCGTATGGCCACAGCTTCGGCCCCCGGAAGGCCTGGCCCTGACAGCCTGCGCTTTGGCATCGTGGGCGGGAACAGCAGGGGGCACTTCGTGATGCAGCGGTCTGACAGGCAGACGGGAGAGCTTATCCTCGTCCAAAGTCTGCAGGGGCCACAAGTAGTCGAGGTGGACGTTGATATGTCAGAGTACCTCGACCGCACCTTCCAAGCCAAGCATGTATCGAAGATCACTGTCTTTGTGACTCCTTATGAATTTTGATCGAAATAACGGAAGGCGTTACAAAGACGTGCTAGCCAGGGGTTGGTCCCGTGTCAACAGTGTGCTGTCTTTCAGCCGAGGGTATTCCACGGATTACCTTCGACGATTCATGCTTTGTGAAAATCTGTATAACAAAATTGTGGCAGCAAGGCTCTGCCGGTATACCAAACAACTATATCAGGAAACACATCTATCAAATATGGGAATATAAACTAACAAAAGCAAGGACATTTCACTGTCGCCTTTTCAAAATGAATGTGTTGGGACACTGAACAAGAAAAGGCACTTCATTTCTCAGAAGTGATAACGTTTACCAGACTCGGCTCGGGGTGACGTGTCACAGCACCAGTAGAGCTGTACTGCTAACCTTAGGGGTACTCCACAACGTGTAGGAAGAGGGTGCTCTCATCTTAAAGGTAGCCCGGCGTCTTCTAGCAACCATTGTCCGGAGCTCCTGTGTAGATGTGTTTTTTTTTATCTGTTATGTAATATGAGTATTTAATGTGTAGAAAACTGTCACAGCTTCTCTGCGCTTATTCTTTTGGCGTGATGGACGCAGATCCCACAGGTGAGCCAGAGGAAACCACTCTTTCTTTTAGCTTCTGAACGTATCTGTTTATTGTTTCAGTATCCATGGCAGCCATACCCGAGGGTCTCTGTTACTGGAGTTGTTTGCAGCTTGACTGCAGAAATTGTTTTGCATCACCGAATCTTGGCGTTGTCTGCCAACAATGCTTTCAAGGGGGCGCAATCTGTACCATCTCTATTTAAGAAGTGCTGTTTTTTTAATCTGGACAGAAAGTAAGGAATGGCAGGCATGTGTTTAAAAGGTGTGGGCATGATGTCTTTATCAGGCAACAGTACAAAAGACTAGGGGCCATATGTACGAGCACATTTTCCCATTGACGCAGAATGGGAATAACCCTTTGGTACATCTGGCCCTAGATTTGGCCACGGAGTAGAGGTAAAAAAAGGGATTTCTCTTCCAGCATCTGGGTGGCTTACTGCTGCAGCTAGACTTGCCCATATCTCTGCTGCCTCAACAGCCATGCTGTTAGGCCGATTGCGGGTGAGGGTGTATATTCTGATCCCTGTGCAAGCTCCTATTTTTGCAGGAATTGGAATTCCTTGATTTGTGGTAAACACCTCTGCCATTTTCCACTGCTAAATTTTGGCAAGTGAAACCTGTTGAGATTTGCACAGGGTAAACATGTAGAAGATTCCGATGCATTTGGATTTCCGTTTTGAAAAACTCAATTCCATATGCAATTCCTCTTTTCCAAAGGAAAACTCAGAAGAGGAGTAAATACCATATCCCATGGTATCTGAATTTCTCAGTTGAAGTGTACAACTAATCCTTTCCCGCCTCTCTTTAATTAGGGTGCACATCACAGTAGTTCCACATGAAACACCCTCATAAAGTTCAAGTTATTATGCCGAGCTCTGCATCTCCATTAAGACTTCGCCACAGGTAACTTTTAAATTGCATGGAACTTGTCATATGGTGTTGGCTGCTCAATTATGGCACACCTTTCCATTTTTATGATGGTTAAAATGAATGTTCTTTGGAAAAAGGGGTCATATGATACGGAAATTGGCTTCGCGAACCTGATTTCCACATAGCAAACGTGCTTGACATTGGGTTGTCAAATGAAGGTATTTAACCACAATCTCCTATTTTAACTATTGTCCTGCAAAACTATGTATACAGAATGTTGGCTACCAAAATGTGGCAAAGATAAGTTTAGATTTACTATTCCTTAACTCTACATATATGTACTTCTCATGTCCATGCATTGTTAAATGTATGTCTCAGTGGACTTACGAATAGTATATTTATACTAAGTAATATAGATTCATCTTCTCTACATGTGTAGTACGTTTCCAGGCTATCATAATTTTCAGGTCAGTTTTTGTTGCTCACAGTATTCTTATCTACAACTTCGAAAAGCCACATCCGTCATTCAAACTATACTCCAAGGCTTCAGCTTTGAGTGCACTGCACCCTGAAGTCTCCGACCTCTCCTGCATTAATACTGGGATCACAACATGTGACACAGACTATTTTCCTATTCCATTTGTCATTTTTGCTCACTTTGTGATGAGATAGAGCTTGTCTTAGCCACATAGGAAGCCTCTTTCGTGCAGAGTAAACCAGGATTTGTCGTGGAGGGGCTCGCCATGCCTGAATTTCGGGTTATCTACAGTATACACATTTTACCTATAATGAATCCAAATGAAAATTATGCACATGGGGTTTATTCTGAAAATCTGGCTCAAGCGAACCAGTGTTAGACAACTGTTGTCAGACCCTCATCCACCATTAAGTTAATTCTATTTTTTCATTTTTCGTAATTTTGCCATATGTTAAAATAATTGATTAACAATTGCCTGTTATTGATTCTTGTTTGTTTACAAGACTGCACCGAGTACTACATGGACATTTAGCCCATGTTGATCACCTGGACACTCTTTCCATTGGGTGCTGGTACATTTTAAATACATTACAACAAATAAACAAATGTATAATGACTGTAATGTTGTTGATGGCTTTGCAGTTGCTGCATGAATCAATAAAGTGAAGGTATTGTGGAGGCGGTGCTGTCATTGGTTCAAACAACAGTGGCTAAACAAAGGTGATCTTATAGCTGCAAACCATCATTGACAAAGTCAATTGATTTGTTTTGGTTAGTGCATGCAAACATGTGGACACACAAGACTGACACGTACTGTGCCACAGATGACATCTAAGAACCTTTTCGTGTGGTCCTCGAGCAGTCACTGTGACAACTGAAATCGTATGCCTCTTAAATCCTGGGGCCGAATTACGGTTTAACCGAAAATTAATAACCGAGTACTCCCTTTCATCCCTTAATTGTCTCAGGGTAGTGGGAATGAGCAGTCCTCCGCTTACTCACAATAATAATTTAGCTGTAGACACTCCAGATGCAATTCGCACAGTAATGCTACTCAACAAGGTTACCCGTTCAGAGAGTGATTTACTTTATAAAGGAAACATTATTTAATATACATACACATGGATTACTAGTGGGAAAGCCTAGATAAAAGTAGCACCTGCCTAACTATAGATACCATACATATGGCCCCAAACGCTAACATCGTGTTTAAGCACTAAGCAACATTCAACATGGGGGTTCTATGGCCAAAGGAAGGTGCTCATTAACCTGAAATCGGTGTCTGAGTTGCAGAGATTTAGTTTTGAGTTATAAGTGGTGAGATTTTAAAGGGTTTTAATGCACCTACCATAAACATCTTCAGGATCATCAAAAGTGCCTTTAGTCCTCAACCCCAAAAAACAAAGAGCCCACCCAAATCTCACAAGCAAAACCTGTCTCGTCTAGGAGTAAAGGAAGACGACCCAGTGTCTGTTTTTTGTGCCATGGCAAAGAAACGATCTTTTAGATTCCTGCTATCCAGGGGGCTAGGTTGCTGGTGGTAGGAGCTGGTCAAGCTCCTAGTATATCTCGACCACCTAAATGGCTCTTAATGTAGGGGGACCTGTATCTCTGAACCTGCTGGTTGCAGTCAAACTCTAGTGGCACGTCACCCACGGTGGTTGTGGCATCCATCAATGGGCACATAACTTACAGAAACAAAGCCTTAGACAGTGCATGTCCTGAGGGAGAGAATGGTAAGACAATGCACTCGATTACATAACGTAAGCACTGACAGACTAAATAAAGACAAAGTCTCTGCAACAGTTTTGGGGTGACTAGTTTCTTCAGTAGCTGAAGACTTAGAGCAGTGTTATTTTACCACCTTAGGTGCGGTAAATAGTTGCTTGTCACAAGAACTTTAAAGGCATGTGCTAATTTGGGCTCGAAATGTTCCAGTGTTTGCTGACATATTTATCCTAAACAACAGAACATAAAAGATTAACCTAACAACACTAACCATAACAAGGAACATCACAGTCAAAACGGAATGCAGCACAACCACCGCAGTACAACACGACAATTTGCACTAACGCAGCACAAAAACACAACAGCACAAAAACAACTTAACATATCACCACCACAACACAATGCCACACTGCAATATTCCACAAAAGTATTTGTCACACATTATCATCTCCAGATTCCTGTTTTCGTAATACAGTAGTAAAGGTGTTTGGCATCAAGCACCACATTAACTTACCAACAAGGTTATCAAATAATGTGAGTCAAAATTATTTTGTGATCTGGCCCAATAACTCTGCTAGTGCTTAGGCTAGAACCACATTTTCTTTGCTTTCAGAATCAGGCATTATCCTTCGCTACCCCACTAAGGGCCAGATGTAGCAAGCAGTTGTGCCCATTCTGTGTCTATGGGAAAATGTGTTCGTACATATGGCCTTAAATCCCTTGTCCAGGTGATGAAGTTGAAGTAATTCTGAATATGTCAGGGGATAGCTAGAAGTTGCACACGGACTCTCAACTGCTTTGTGGATGATAAAGGATGACGTAGGTTCACCTTCACCACAATAACTGGTGACTACTCATGCCCCCAAGTCTTGATGGAGATAATGCAGTAATTGATAACTCCAGAGCATAAAGAAGCGGGCGACCTTGTGTTTGTGGAGCAGGTCTAGTTAAACAGCTGTCTCCTGTACTTCCCCTCAGTCAGATGAGCTCTGTGTCTGGCATTCTGTCACTCCTCCTGAGCATTCAGTAGGCTTCCCCCAGATCTTATTCTTGTACAGGTCAGTCAGAGTAGCTTTCTTCAGTCTTAGCCCATTCTCGGTCCTAGTCTGGAAGGGAGGTTGCAACCAGCAACTCTCTTTCCCTGGATGAAGTGTTTTTGGCTGCACTATTATATTGAAAGTATTGTGTAGCCTTCTACGAGTAAACGATTGAATACATGTGGCGAGACTTGGCCAATCAGATGGTCTTCATCTTTCGAATTATGGGGATCCTATGGATACTACAAAGGAATGAATAGTGTGTGTTCACATTGCTGAATCTCCCTGGTCAGTTTCAGCTATTCCAGGGCAAATGGGAGCGAACTCAGACAGGAATCCCGATTCTGATCAGATGATGGCAGGTGGAAGGGAGGGAATTGCAGCTATTTCAAAAGGTACATATGGCTACCTCTCCTGCCCACTGAGGTACCAGGTTGGGGCAGAATTAAAATGGATGCAAATTTAGCTTCAGCATGAAGTGAACTCGTCCCAGACAGCATGAACAGAGACAAACATCATCTTGTTAATATCTACTTATCCTATGGACTCCTTCTTCCACATAGTTAAGCATACTTGCATGCGCACAATCAGTAATACTGCCCCCAAACAGGTGCAGGCTCGCTTCATACATGCCAAAGTCACGACTGGCCTAAAAGAACCAGTGGTCACTTGACAATATTTTATCAGAAGAAAGTCACTAGGCAGTGAAGGAAGGAACATTATATTTGGTTAAGATCTGCACCAGCACACACAGACCAAAACACACGCATACAATCATATGCACACACATCAACCTAAAGTAACAGCTGCGTGTCCGTATTTCAGGAGCAGCTGAATGCCTGATTGTTACCACAAGTACCCACAAGGGGTAAGCATTTGCACATGCTTACATGTAATCTTGAGGGGAGGGGCAGCTCTCACAATGTCCCACATTTAAAATTATAATGCACCAACATTTAGTAGACACAAAAGATCAAAATGTGTTGTCTGCAATTTTTATGTTCTTTATTTTTAGTGACTGTAGTCCATATGCTCAAATTTTATACTTCACAGTAACCGGAAAATGCTTTATTAAGGCTCCAAGTAAGTGACAATAATTTGTAGTATAAAATACTACTCTGCTAAAGACATCTAAGGAGTTAAAGAATGTTCTGAACACACCAAATGCATTTTTATACATATTTTCCAGCAGTAAAGCCGTGGGACAGGCTGTTGAATGACATCCGAATAAAACATATGTATTAATTATATTCTTAATCAGCGAAGCCATAGGATAGCAGCAAATACGCCATCTAAGTAGCAACCAAACCAGTTGGAATGAAAGGAGGGAATAACCGTGCTAGATTTTCAGTTTGTAGCCTTGAGAAGCCAAAAACCCATTTGAAGATTAAAAAAAGGGTGGCAAATTATAACAGAAAAATGCCATACCAATAATTAAGTGCCAATAACAGGTGGTTGCTGTCAAATGTTTGGTGCAAAATCAAGAACAATCTTCTATAACTAAGCGTTCGCGTAGTCTTCTTTTTCCTGAGACCTATCAAGACATAATAAAGGCATGAAAACAACAATGAGAACCTAGAGAGTATAGCTAAAGTGAAATGGTGACCAGAGGCCATCAGGTGAAGACCACTGGAGAAAAGAACAAATTAAATCACTCCCCGTATTAATAAGAAAAATACACCTTGCCTTGAAGAAGAGGCCAATGACGTGGTCTGGATCTATCTAAATAGGTGTAGCTGTATGGCCAGTGTATGGTAACAAACCTTAGTGCCTGTGGAAATAACAGTGAAAAAATGTCTCCCCATTATGATAATCATAAGACTTTGGAGGTGGTAAAAACCACAATGAACAATAAGTGAATGCAATATGATAAAAGAAAGTGGGGCAGTTATGGGTATAGCTTTATCAAAATAGGCAAAAGTGACCTACCATCAAGCTGAAAGGAAAGGGTGTGCCTGCAAGCTGTCTGAACATTAAACAAACCATGCCAAAGTAGTGAGGGTATAATACCATCACAGTAAAAATTCACTGAAAAGCAGATAGGGAAGCGTGTGACAAGTATGTCATTTGTATATCAGTAGGTGAGGCAGGGGTGGAGAAACAGAATCATGAGGAGTATAAAAAGACTCAACAAAAAATTGTCCGGAAAGCGTGTGGTGTGTATGTCACCTGAACATCAAGATGTGAGTTTAGTCAGGGCATGGCCAGCCTGGAGTCAAAATGGCTGCATTAGTTCCATGGACCGGTGAACAGGGACCCTGTCGCTTATTTTTCCCTGTCATGGATCAAATTCCCTTATTGACACCTTTGTCTGAAGGGGCTGTGATCTTCCATGGACTCCTTGTTGGCTGAGCGGTGGTGACTTAGTGCCCACCTCTCAGCTGCGTACCCGATGGGGCAGAGCACTGTGGCCTGCATCAGGGTGCACAAAATGGCCGCTGTCACTTGATTAGAGCAGCTCAAGATCTTCAGCGCAATGGCATCCTGAGATTTTTTGTCACTCCTGCGGTGGCACTAGGAAGTTGCAAGATGAATTTCCTACACTGCAGTGGGGCCTGACTACTGACGCTACGGCCGCCCTGAGAAAATGGTGGTCAGGGTGTGAAGACTGAAATGGCCACCAGTTGCAGCTCTTAACTATTTGCAGCGGATTTGACTTTTAGACAGATCTGTGAGGATTCCAGAGTGTGTGATGGCTGCCTAAGGCTGTGGTTACCCAGAGGATTGCTGATGATGGAGGTGACTGGCAATCCTGAGGAGTGACTAGCAGCATCTGTCTTGGTTTGATGGTGATTTGGGTCCCTATCAGTGGTTGTGTTCTGGCAGAAAGAGCTGTTTGCTTCAGATTTTGTGCACTAGTGAAATTTCTCCTGCCGTGGGACAGCGCAAATGTGTTGAATGTGTCTTGGAGTCTAAGGGGTGTGCAGAGAATCTGGGCTTTGGGACCTGGAGACATGAAAAACAGCATTGACATCTGATCGCTGTGGGGACTGAGCAGCCACTGTGCTTATACTGTACGCTAATATACAGGACAGCTCCTCTGTAACTTTATAAATATTGGGGAAAACCACAGATTCTAGACAGTCTAAACTGCAGATTGAGGGGCTCAAGGCACGCAAGCAGATGGAAGCTGATATCCTCTCTTCAGAAAAGACCCCTGACTCAGACTCCTTGGAGGTCAAACAACCACTACTATGTCTGCAGTCAATTCTCACTGCAATTGATCATAAAATAGACAAGTTGAATTTTAGGATTGACACCATTGCTGCCAAACTAGACAAACACGATGGGTGCCTTAAGGAAGTGGAGCATCATATCTTCTCTGTGGAAGATATACAGCAAATGGGCAAAGAGAAGCTTCATCAGTTAGACCACATTTTTTAAGTGGTCAAGGTAAAATATGAGAGTCTAGAGGCCAGATCTAGACACAATAATATGCGCATCCTGGGGATAGCAGAATCAACCATAGGAGACCTTTGTCGAGACCATGCTCACCATTCTCTTTAAAGCAGATGCTTTTTCCAAGATGTTCCTTGTTGAGCGAGCCCACAGATCCTTAGTTATCCGACCTTCTCCTGGAGCACCTGCTTATCCCATCATGACCAAACTGCTCAGCTCTCAGGACTGAGACACTGTACTTTTACTGGCAAGGGAGCATGATGACCAGCGATTTCAGGGCGACAAGATTTCCTTCTACCCTAACTTCACTTGGGCAGTACAAAACAGGTGTCAGCGCTTTTGCCAGTAAAAATGAATCTTCGTGACCTTTAAATCCAATATGCAATGTTATACCCTGTGAGGCTGAAAACATCTCATCAGAGAACCACCCTGGATTTTTACTAAAGACATCAAGTGACTGCTAATGTTGGTAAATTTCAGCAGTTCAGTTCCAGACGCTGCAGCGAGAAGGCTGATTATTGTCCATTTGCTTCTGAGACAGAGACAGGGACTCATTCCTCATGAGGGTTCGGGAGGTCCACATTGACTTACACATTAAGGATCGCCATTAAGCACTGCATGGTACATTGCTGGTTATCTAGTATGCTAGTGAACTCTTTCAGGTATACTCTAATCAGTTACTGTTTGATACATAACAAATATGCCATTTATAATGCAGAGGTCTCAGTGTTTGTGACCTCAGGATTCGGCCACCCTCTGCTGGTAAACTCCAGTGTGGCAAACGTTATGCATTTCTTTCCTACCTAACTGTTAGTTCCTTTGTGGGGGGATGCAAACCATCAGCAAAGTTTGGTGACTGACATGGGTGGGAGGAGAGGGCTATTATGTATCAGTACGGTGATGTTTGTGACTGCTTTTGTAAGTTGGGGCTGGCCATGGGGGGAATCCAGCTCCATGCAACCTAGGCTACTGGTGATAGCGCAATGTCATTATTTCCCACTTTATGACCCATTCAGCCAACCTCAAACAGCAGGGCTGAGTATTCTCTTTACTCAGCTGGAATGTGCAGGGTCTTAGTAACCATAAAAGATATACATAAGTTGCTTCCTTTTTGCTGAAACATGATATTGATATAGCTCTCTTATAAGAGACACACCTGCCGCCTGGCTGGGCCCATAACTTGCTTCCTAAATGGGCTGCGCTGAGCTACATGGCTTTCTATTCCTCTTATGCCAAAGGGGTTGCTATTCCTGTTATGTGGGGAACCCCATTCCAGCCAGTTCACACTGTAGCAGATCCCGAGGAGAGCTATCTAATTTTGCGCGGGGTGCGCGCAGCACAACCGTTGACCCTTGTGAACACTTATGGGCCTAATACCGACAGTACATACTTCTACTAATGGTTATGGGCTTTGGTGCAAATGGAGCAAGTTGACTCTGTAATCTGGGGAGGTGATTATAGCACAACACTTGATCCGTGCTTAGATAGATCTCACTCCTTGGTGCGGGGGCACCTGAACTCTGCTTGGGTGCATCACCACATACTGGAGGACAACTGTTTGAGAGATGTCTGGCAACTCAGGCATTCCAACCTATAGCAGGGCACATTCTATTATGAGGTCCATGATAAATGGGCAAGGCTAGACTTCAGGTTAGTGGCAAATGATGTCAACACCTGGACTATTGAAGTGTTGTGCTTGGCTTGAACATTATCTGATCATTCTCCACTCCTGCTGCGCATTCAGCCTCCTGGTTATCACCAGACTACTTTTCTTTGGAGACTCCTAACACATGCTTTGCTGGATGTAGTATTCAGAGAGGAACTTGATGGTGATAGATTGCAACTTTCATGATAATGAGGGATCGGTGGACACACATTCCTCCCTGTGACAGGCCTTCAAGGTGGTGCTCAGAGGAGAATGCATCTCCAAGCAACATGGGGTGCTGAGGGTATTGTGATCTCACCTCGCCTGGCTGGGAGCTGACATCAAACAGCTGGAAAGTAAACTGGCTGTTGATTCCTCTCCTGCCCTCCATGAGGCATTACATAATAATACTGTGGAATACAATGGCACTGTGAAAAGGGAGTCTCAATACCCAGGAAATATGCATGAGCTTGCACTTATTTTGAGGGTGGTAGGCCTGGAAACACTTAAGCCCAAGCAATCCCAAAACCATGGGCGGCAGCTACAGTGACACAAGTTCACAATTCTGAGGGGGAGCTGCAGTATGCATTTGATGACTTAGGAAAGGTGTCTGTAGAATACTTTATGCCATTGTATGCTTCATGTTTGAACCATGACACCATTAGTATTGCAGGGCATCTTGACAGAATGTTGTTTGCTTGGCTGTGTGGCGCTTAAAGGCACTTTTTTAGCAAGTCCCATTAGCCTGGGGGAATGACTGATGCTATTAAAGAGATGGCCAATGGAAAGGCACCGGGCTCAGATGGGCATCCATGCTGCGCTTTATAAAATGTATAACAATTTGTTGGTGCCTTGGCTGTATGCTGTGTATGTGGGGGCATTACAGAAATGGGAACTACCCGATTCTCTGAGAGGCCTTTATAATCACATTCCTTAACCCCAATAAGAATGACACTGATTGGGACTCTTATCGACCATTATCATTAATGAGCTGCAACTGGAAAATCCTAGAAAAAATTGTGCCCAATTGACTTGTGCTACTTTTGCACAGCTAGGTGCTGACTTAACAGGCAGGGTTTGTACCGGGAAGGTCGATGGTGCATAGTCTCTGTACACTTTTTGCCCTATTCAATCAAGAAAATGTTGATACGGAAGCTGCTGCGATCTTTCTAGATGCCACAAAGGCATTTGACTTCTATTTGCTATGCCTACTCAAATGGGTATCCCCTGAAACTTGGTCTGATTCGTTCAATTGCACTATACCAAACCAATTGCCAGAATGTATTTAAATGGACAGATATTGGCGCCTTTTGTGGGTAATAGCCCGGCAGGGGTATCCTCGTCCTCCCTTTCATTTTGAAATCACACCTATGTCCCTTGCAGCTACATTACGTCAACAATACAGTGACTACTCCCTGCATTTTGTGGGGTAGACCCCTTTTAATTTTGCTCTACGTGGATCATATTACACTGTACACCCTATTATTCAGGCATTTTTTTCACTTTGGGGAGTGGCCTAGGCTCTCTTTAAATTGGACAAAATCATTTATCTTTTTCCTCTCTTCTTGTGCTCATCAATTTTAGATGGACCACCCATTAACATAGGCGGTCTCTCCTGTCAAGTACTTGGGGGTTTGGATAAGTTTAGAAAAGGAGAAAGCCCTGTCTTTACACTATGGCAGAGCTATTTCTAAGCTGGAGTGCAAAATCGTCAGAAGTGTTAATGTAGATTAGACTATCCGCTGCTGCTTTCCAGCCCAAACAAGTCTCACCAACAAAGTGGTGAGGGTGCTAAAAGAATGATTAGTAAAGGCAATGGGTATATTCACAAAGTAATAATGAAACCATGAAAGAACCACTATTTTTACCAGGCCAGCACGCCAAGACAGAGGTAGTTTGAGCTAGCCTGCAATTTAGGAGGATTCGCCGTTCCGAATCTGGAACTATATTATCTCAGTACTGAGGAGCATTTTGCCTACTATTGGTTTCATCCTCCTAAATATTTGCCTCATCTGGTGATTGAAGCAGAATGTAACACTCTGGGACAGGGTGGTCTACAGGGCAACTCAGATCAATGCTGTCAATGCACAAAGCTTGGACCACTACACATTCTAAGGTTACAGTACAAATCAATAGCAAGAATAACTGTGCAAACGAAATGGCATACATTTAGATTCAGCAAAGAAAAGACATCAACTGTTATTACATGTAGCAAGCATTATCAGTGAGTACCCTAACTAACCTTCAGATTAGACTAGCATGTTTGGACTTCATGCAAAAACAATTTTGTTAGAAATGGGGTCTCTCATTGGCAGAAGTATACACCCTTGTCAAAGTAGGGACCACAATTCTAGTCAGAGTAAGTCACACACAATCCAAATTATCCAGTGCCCACCCTCTGGTAGCTTCGCACTGAGCAGTCAGGCTTAACTTAGAAGGCAATGTATAAAGTATTTGTGCAATAAATCATACAATAACACAGTGAGAACACCACAAAAAGATACCACACAGGTTTAGAAGAATATAAGATATTTATCTGATTAAATTAAGGTCAAAATGGTCAAAATCTGATAGTCACAAGTTGAAATATCACTTTTGTAATGATAGGAAGAGTCTTAGGGGGTCATTCTGACCCTGGCGGTCATTGACCGCCAGGGTCAACGACCGCGGGAGCACCGCCAACAGGCATTCTGACCGCGGCGGTATGGCTGCGGTCAGAAACGGAAAACCGGCGGTCTCCCGCCGGTTTTCCGCTGCCCTGAGGAATCCTCCATTCCGACCCCCTCACCGCCATCCTGTTCCTGGTGGTCGTGACCGCCAGGAACAGGATGGCGGTGAGGGGTGTCGTGGGGCCCCTGGGGGCCCCTGCAGTGCCCATGCTAATGGCATGGGCACTGCAGGGGCCCCCGTAAGAGGGCCCCTAAAAGATTTTCAGTGTCTGCCATGCAGACACTGAAAATCGCGACGGGTGCTACTGCACCCGTCGCACCCTTCCCACTCCGCCGGCTCCATTCGGAGCCGGCTTCCTCGTGGGAAGGGGTTTCCCGCTGGGCTGGCGGGCGGCCTTCTGGCGGTCGCCCGCCAGCCCAGCGGGAAACACAGAATAACCGCAGCGGTCTTCTGACCGCGTAGCGGTATTCTGTTGGGGGAACTTTGGCGGGCGGCCTCTGCCGCCCGCCAAAGTTAGAATCACCCCCTTAGGTTCTTAAAAGCAACAATTGTCTCTTGCAAGTATAAAGTGCCTGGTTTGCGTCACAATTACACCCACGAGCACAGCAGAGAAGAAGATCCATGGAAAAAGGTTGGTGTGCATCGGTTTTCCGGGCACACACAGACGATGCGTTGATTCTTTTCCACCCAGCAAGGGCTTTGCGTTGATTTCCGGCATGCTGGCTTGAATCTTCTTTGCGATGCAGGGTCTTTTGACGCTCAGGGACGATGCGTGGAAATCCTGGACGTGTGGGACGAAGTCTCACATGTTGCATCGATCCGGTGGGTGATGCAGTGGAATTTCTGCCACATGGCTGGTGCTGCGTCGATTCCTCTTGCAGGAAGTCATGCTGCGTTGCTCTGGCTCGTCGATGCATCAATCAGGTGGGCTGTGCGTGGAAGTTCCAGTCGCAACATTGGCGCTGCATCGATCTTCACTCGAAGAGCTGGTCTGCGTCATTCTGGTTTGGCGATGCAGTGATTTTCTCACCACTGGACAGGCTGTGCGTTGATCCTGGCAGGCTGTGCGTAGATTTTTGCCACACAAGGAGTTTCTTTGCAGAGATGAAGTCTTTTTGGCCCTGAGACTTCAGGAAACAAGAGGCAAGCTTAATCCATGCTCTTGGAGAGCACTTCTCCTCAGAGCCAGAGGCCAACAAGGCAACAGGTTAACAGCAAGAGAGCAGTCCTTTACAGCAAAGCAGTCCAGGTGAGTCTTTGGGGCAGCCAAGCAGCTTCTCTTGGCAGGTTGCAGGTTCTGGTGAAGAGTTTCTTTCCCAAGAAGTGTCTAGTTTGGTAGGGTTAGGGACCCAGTTTATATACCCAAAAGTGACTTTGAAGTGGGGGAGACTTCAAAGAGTGGTTTTGAAGTGCACAAAGTCCCATTTCAGTACAGCCCTGTCTGACAGGGTCCCCCCGGTAGGGGGTTTGCTAGTCCTTTGTGTAATTGTCAGGCCCTCCACCCTTCCATCCCAGGAAGACCCATTCAGTATGCAGATGTGTGCAGGTGTGACTGAGCAACCTGTGTTTGTGGTTGTCTGGGTGAAATGCACAAGGGAGCTGTCAACCAGTCCAGACGTGGATTGTAGACAGGCTTTAAGGAAAAGAAAAATTTAAGTGCAGAGAAATGCTCACTTTCTAAAAGTAGCATTTCTAAAATAGTAATATAAAATCCAACCTCACCAGTCAGCAGGATTTTGTATTACCATTTTGGCCATAGTAAATATGACCTGTTTCCCCCTTTCTAATCAGAATCTGCCACTCAAACAGTTTATGGGGGTAGCCTTAAGGTTAGCCTATGAAAGGAGCAGGCCTCACAGTAGTGGAAAATGAATTTAGTAGTTTTCCACTACTAGGACTTATAAAACACACAGGTATATGTCCTGCCTTTTACCTACACAGCACCCTGTTCTATGGGTTACCTTGGGCCTACCTTGGGAGTGACTTATATGGAGAAAAAGGGGAGTTCAAGGCTTGGCAATTATTTTAAATGCCAAGTCGAAGTGGCAGTGAAACTTCACACACAGGCCTTGCAATGGCAGGCCTGAGACATGGTTAAGGGGCTACTTATGTGGGTGGCACAATCAGTGCTGCAGGCACACTAGTGGCACTTAATTTACTGGCTCTGGGCACATGCAGTGCACTTTACTAGGGACTTACAAATAAATAAAATATGCTGATTGGGTATGAGCCAATGTCACCATGTTTTGAGGAAGAAAGCATATGCACTCTAGCACTGGTTAGCAGTGGTAAAATACACAGAGTCCTAAAACCAACAAAAACAGTGCCAATAAATGGAGGGCAGCAGGCATAAAGTTGGGGGTGACCACCTTAGGGCTGCCAGTTCTAACAAATTTAGTCAACACAAATTTGGAACACATCTAACTATGGCTCTAACAAAATAGCTGTTGGTATCTAGGGACAAAAGCAAATAGACATAACAGTCATTAACATCGTCTTATGCCTTGCCTCAGTTTTTTTCAGCAAGCTGCGACAGTCTTCGTCAGTAGGACATCAGTTCGGTCAGCAAGGCATCGGACTTCAGCATTAAAGTTCAGGAAAGAAAGTCTCAAGAATAGACATACAGAATGTCGCTTCTAGGCAACTAAGTTAAGGAAAGTTAAACACGTCTCCTCTCAGGACGGTCAAGAAAATAATGGCGAATCTCCTCTTGGTGTAGTCTGGCTAAGTTAGATTTCCCAAAACTACTTCCCACATTGCTATTGGTCAAAGAATAGTATGTTTACATTTAGTCCAATGAAAGTAGAACCCCAAATCTAAGAATTCACTAGTACACGGTTCACATGGCAATGATTGGCTCCTCTTCTCCTGTTCCCATTGTTGGGCTTGTCAGGTAACACATTTGTATCAGCTTATGCTCTAGTCAGTGCATCCATTGTCCTCTCCTGGGAAAGTTGTCTTTACACACACTAAGTTGTACAATGTATCCCTTGCTAGTACAGCATATTCTAGCAATGAGTTCTTATGGGAAAGAATTTCAGCTGCTAACATTCGGTCAGTGCAGTGGAAAATCACAAGATTAATTCTCTAAGCAGCCATTTTATAAATCGCCTAAGCAATGCAGCTTGACATGAGGCCATGCAACTAGGCCCAAAACCTCGCTAAAATAAGGCCTACAATTAATAAAGCAAATACTTAATACATGACCATTAATATGACATACTACTATAATAATCCAAACATGAGCTCAACATTTTACATTAATAAGCTGTTAATAAGTACACTTCATGAATATTGACGGCCACTCAAGTAGGCACAATTTCAAATGTGTGCATTATTTCTCTACGTTAACTCATTCTCTATGCAGATTCAACACTCAGAATAAATGAATATTCATTGGGAAAAATTCAGCGTTAACACAATTGACTCTGACGTTTCCTCAGGAACCCAAAAGATTTGGCCCCCTTGAAATTTTGGTTACTGCGAAGAGTCCAAAAAAAGATAATTACCCTTACATACAATGCTGAACAGAAGTCAGTCACTAGGGCTAATCCCCCAGTGGGATTGGCATGGAAATGGATCTTAATCAACCCATAATAGAAGGGATTTGGTTATACGGTTCTGAACAAACAGGAGAACTGCTCCCAAGTAGTGGATTATGACTTAGAAACTTCCGCTTCCTTCTCTGTCTCTATTACTTTCTGTGAAAATTGTACCAGTGGGGATTGAGAGACAATTCTAACTGTGTACGCTGTGGTTGTGGGGAGGGAGGCTTTATTCACCTGGCATGGCATTGCGAACTGATTCGGTGCTTCTGGTCACAAATTATGCACACTCTGCTGGAAATGACTGAATTGCAGGCACCAATTACCTCATTAGCTGCGCTTCTGGGATGGGTCCAAAAGATTCCCAAGGCTGATCGTAAATTTGTGCGCAGAAGTTCGTGGCGCAGCACCGGGGACGTGGCAAGGCCCCGATGAAAGATCAGTGGGTTCAGGAACTCACGTACTGTAGAGAACACATAGAACTGTATAGTGACTTATTGCCTGCATCCTCCAGGCTGAAAGGTATCTGTACACCATTTAAGAACTTTTTGCCTAACTCGTGTGCAGTGCAAAGTAACCCTTATTAGTTGCCTAGCTATGATTGCTGTTGGTTTGTTTACTGTTTAGGGGGGAGAAGATGTCAGAAACTTGTGGCTGAGGGAGGGATGATAATGTTGTATTGCTGAGTATAACCAACATGTTGTTTGTCTGGCTCCCCTGGAGCTGTTGTGCCATACTGATACTGATGTCTTGTGCCGTACTTTTGTTTGCACTCCAAGAAAAACAATAAAAGTTATTTAAAACAAGTGAAATTAGTCAACATTCATGCTTAATGTACTACAAAATATTCATTTAATAATTCCATCTTTTTCACAGTTTCTAGTAAATGGTAAGGGTTGGAGTGACAAGGAATCGATGTTAAGAAGGCCTGTTTATTCTCCCTCTTCATTGCTGAAGGAATGGACAGCTCTTTACAGTTGCCACAGCACCACCCTGCACTTAAAAGAACACGTGAGAGGTGACAAGTGTCTCCTTAAGGAGGTCCCTGATTGGAAGAAAAACCCCACAAATGGTGAATAAATCCTACGGATTCTTGTAACTCTAGTCTGTAGATAAAGATTAATCTAGAGATAAATAGCAAGGCAAAGGATGAGCCAAATAAGGACAATACAGAAGAATGACAGCAGAATCTGTATCTACCATGGATCAAAAATCAGGAACTAAAATTAGAAATTAATGCAATGTAAAAGAAAAATAGGGAACAAATGCATTTCAGAGCATCCATCACTTGCAGATATCTCTTTATTTGTGAATTAAACAATAACTGTCATCACCAGGAAAAAGCCTTCTTTCATAGTAGATTGGGAATTTCGGATAGACACCATCATATTGGAAAGGAAAAATAGGTAAGCTTGTTCGCACCTCCTTCCTGAAACTCAAGACTTCAGTTAGGAATACGAAGAAGGAGCCCACGTTTGACATCCTTCATCACTTACTACACTGCTCATCGCTGCCCTTCCCCCCTACATTTCATACAATTTACGGAACACCCTTGCATGTAAGTGCCACTATGGTCTCTGATGTCTAAGTGCCGAAATAAGTGCGCTCCTCACCCGCGCCTGCACAAAGAGAAGGCCAGCTGCATGACTGTAAATTTTAGTAAGCTGTTAACACTCTTGTCATTCTCAGTAGGACTTCAACATGAAGTTCAGGTAATCTACAAATTCTGCGAGGTTTATGCTGGAGTCATTCTTAGGGGCATATTTATACTTTTTGATGCAAAACTGCACTAAAGCAGTTTTGCATCAAAACATTTACTACCAGCTTGCGCCATTCCTGAGCGCCAGCCGAGCACCTTATTTATGGAATGGCGCAAGCCTGTGCAAAGGGTGGGCTAGCGTCAAAAGAAATTGACATTAGTCAGGTGGGAGTGGCGGTATGGGAGAAGGGGGTTTTACACCAAATAATGACGTTAGGCTTGTTGGAGGCAAAACAAATGCCTCTAACCAACCTAGCGTCATTTTCTGACACAAAACCATCCATAACACATGACTCCTGTCCTAGAAAAGGTAGGAGTCATGTCCCCCACCCCAATGGCCAGTACAGGGAACTAGTATCCCCTGGGCACGGCCATTGCACCCTGTGCCATACAGGGGGCCCAAAGTTTGGCCCCAATGGCACTTTAATTTAAAAATACTTACCTATACTTCCCTACTTACCTGAGATGGGCTCCCCCATCCTCCGGTGTCCCTCTGGTGTGGGTGGGGGTGTTCCTGGGGCTTGAGGAGGGCCCCTGTGGCCCCATTCCATGGTGCTTAACAATGGAAATGGGTCCACAGGTTTCCTAACGCCTCGTCTTACCCAGGTGTTAAATAATGGTGCAAAGCAAGCTTTGCATCATTATTTAGATCCCCTCCCACCAGTGCGTCATTTTAGCACAGGGGGATAAATATGGGGCTATGGGGTTAGCACCATTTTTTAGATGGGAATGCCTTCCTTCCATCTCATTGACCCAAGGTAGGTTTGTGCATCTCAAAAATGGTGCAAACTCCTATATTTTGACATTAGACGTGTCTAACGTCAAAATATAAATATGGAGTTAGTTTTGCACCGGATTTGCGTCACAACAAAATGATACAAATTTAGCAGAAATGGAGTATAACTATGCCCCTAAATATCTAAAATGTCCTCAAGGTACGGACCCCAATACAAAACATAATCACATATGTACATTTTCATATGAATGTGCGAATCTGGATCCCAAAGCAACACCCTTTTCAGCTTTATTCTAGGGATTCCCTAAAAGAAAGTAGTTACTTTTGAGTGTGAATTCTGTCATCGCTACCAATAAATGTGTTTGTAAAAGGTTGTTGTTCTTGGGTTTAAAAAATATTGTATTAATTTTAGACCAAAGTCAGTAAGGATACTGATGTATCAAGAACAAACAATCAAGGTTACCAAAAGCATACCTGATTCTCAAGTAAGGTCAATAAAATTTTTCAATAGCGTATTGGTATTTTGCACAAAAGAAGGCAAGTTGGTCACATACATTAGCAAAAATGTGTCTATAAACTGTGAAATTTTCTGCCAGCAGGCCTTTATATCTTCTCATTGCCAGTTTCGTCTTGAGAGTTAAAT
The DNA here is from genome assembly GCF_031143425.1 of Pleurodeles waltl. Taxonomy (NCBI): domain Eukaryota; kingdom Metazoa; phylum Chordata; class Amphibia; order Caudata; family Salamandridae; genus Pleurodeles; species Pleurodeles waltl. The sequence continues at coordinate 957,755,551 of NC_090444.1, forward strand.
TGACCAGCACATTGGGTTGTGAGGAAGAATTTCATAGCAGTTGTCATCATGAAGCTGGTGGTGCATTTCTTTCTTGTAATCTATATAGATCGTAATGACAATATTACCCCCTTTGTCTACTCCTTGCCTTATAGGTGAAAAGTCATATAAGAAGTTTTCAGAGCTCATCTTTCTGCCTGTGTCCTACAAGATGTGAGCAATGTTTTTTGGTTCAAACTTTAGTCTACAGTTTTTTTAAAAGTATTTTAGTTAAAAAGGGTAAAATATATCTATGTGAATTCTATTATGAAGAGGTGATTTTTGAGTCCACTATCATCTATATTGTTCATAATACACAAGTGCAATAGTATTTCGGGCATTGTGTATTATTCATTGTTATCTAAATCAATAGAAAAAAGATCTAAATATATTCAATGTCATGTCATGTGACAATGCATAGTATGGGTGCCCCTGCACTTGAAAAAGTTGATCTTTCTTTATTTCCTTTGGAGAAAATATTTTTCCAGTTGAGAAACCTTTCTCTGCACTCTCAAACACTTTCAAGATGTTTTCTCTCCTTTCCAGACCTGGATAGCGGCCTATTCTTCTCCTTGATAGCAAAGAATATATGACTGTATCCAGGATAGAAAAGGTTTTGTGACCTTACTAATTCAGAAATTTGTACTTTCCAAGGCATTTCGCCATGCAAAGCTCAATTACTACTTCTGTAAGTACATTTTCTCACACTTCAAAATAAGCCATACTGATGCCAATGTATGTGTGAATATAAGATGTACATTTCTAAAACTAGACGTTTATGCACCTAAGTTCAACATAGGTGCACAGATGTATTTGCAAGTTAGGTACTATGGGCCTCTCTACGACTTTGCCGGTTGGACCGCCAAACCGCCATGATGGTGGTTTTTCGAATGGCGGCAGGCCGATGGTCTTCTGACTGCTGGATTACGAGTTCCCCACGGGACTGCCGGGGGGAGGCAGGAGACAGTATACTGGAGCCCTCCCTGCTGGCACGACGGGCAGACTGTGCCCATGCACCAATTTGTGCATGGGACACAGTGCACCCCCGAACCACAAGTTCTTTGGGGGACCACATGGGCCCCTGCTTCACCCTCCATGGGGCCGTACCCCCTAGCTTGGTGGTCCTGCAGGTGGTAATGGCCATGGAGGTCCCAATGCCAGGATCTCCAACATTGGCAGCGGTAGGCTGGCAGTCTCCTGGCAGGGTCCGACCACCAAAGTTGAGGTGGTCGGACTGCCACTGCTACCAAACCCGTAATGAGGCCCTGTGTCTGCAGAGCTCATTCAACTTGTCATTTGCTTTTGGTGGGACCTAGAATTAAGTTTAACATTCATCCACTGATTGACTTATGCCTTCACAATAAAGTTGTCTTGTACCTCCCAAAAAATAGTACCCCTACAACAACCTCTTGCTTTTTAGGAAATACCAGTAAGCGATTTGTAAACTTCATGTAATTTATATGTCTTAGAAAATGTGAGCTTCACCTTGGAAATCAAACTACCAGGTGATGCCAATGTTTGTAGCAAAGAGCATAAAACACTTGATTTAGAATCTTGGGCCAGATTTACTAACGTTTCATGCAACGCAGTGCAGCAAAGCAACGTGCTAAGCTGCATTTCGTGAAAGGGAGACATCAGTAATGCACCATATTGACAAAGATATGGCACTTTTCTGCTCCCTTTATGGGCTGGCACACTGTGTGCTGCTATGCGAAAATGCAGGCACCTTTGCACTATTGAGAAAGGTTGTCGGTGTCACAGGCAGAATTGTTTTTTTGTGCAGGAAGGGAAACCTATTTCTGGGTCTGGGAGGCATACTAATTTGATGCATTCACAGGTCTACAACTCTTTGTGAATCTGGGAATGTTTCAAAATCCATGGGTGGATGCATAGGAACTCTGCCCATTGAAAGTCTACCTGCACAAGGTGATGCAAGGCAGCTAAATGCGTGGCTTAGTAAATCCCACTTAAGGGCTTGTGTTGCCTTGTGTGATGAATGGAAACACAAGCCCTTAGTACATCTGGCCCTTGGCCTGTCAATGTCTGATAGTCATCAATGTAAAACAGTACCAGAGGTGCTTCACACTGGAGAATAGCTACTACAAAAGGTCTCACTGTCTACTCAATCGCCCTCACCAGTTCCTTCTCCCACTCACATTTGCAATGGTGTTGAACATCAAATGCATGAAAAACTGCAATTGAATTTTTTTTCTTCAGATATCTTCATATTGAGTCTCAGACACTCATTTGGTACTCCCCTAAAAGGTTACTGTTCCCCATTTTTTAGGAGGGGATTGGGATATTCTCTGCATGAGTCACTATAGCTGATGTAGCACTACTATGGTAGCAGGACAACTGAGTAAAAGTCCCAGTGTTAATAAGAAGGAAAATTTGTGAAAGCATAACTCCAACCCGATGGGAAAACAACACGATGCCCAGAATACTTTGGCCCATTTTTATATTCTGCTTGCGCCAGATTTGCGTCATTTTTTTTAACGCAAATTCGACGCAAAACTAACACCATATTTATACTTTGATGCTAGACCCGTCGAACGTCAAAATATCTCAGTGTGCGTCATTTTCTGGATTCGTGAAAACGCCTTGCGTTAATGAGATGCAAGGTAGGCGTTCCCGTCCCAAAAATGACTTAAACACCCGTGCGCCATATTTATCCAACCGCGCACAAATGCTGCATGGCTGGGAGGCGGAGCTGGAAAATGGCGCACATCCCGATTTGCATAAAAAATTAACGCCTGAGTCAGGGCAGGCGTTAAGGGACCTGTGGGCTCATTTCCATGGTGGGAGACCATGGAAGCAGTCCACAGGTGCCCTTGCCTGCACCCAGTGACACCCCCTGCCACCCTAGCCCACCCCTGGAGGACACCCATGGATGGGGGGACCCATCCGTGGTCAGTGCAGGTAAGTATAATTTTTTTTTTTAAGTGGCATAGGGGGGCCTAAATTGGGCCCCCTACATGCCACTGTGCCCAATGGCCATGCCCAGGGGACATAAGTCCCCTGGGCATGGCCATTGGGCAGGGGGGCATGACTCCTGTCTTTGGTAAGACAAGAGTCATTTACATGGGGGTTGTGCGTTAACAAATGGCGCAAGTCAGGTTAGAGCCAGTATTTTTTACTCTAACCTGACTTGCACCATTCTTTGGCGCACAACCCCCAGTTTTCCCTTCGCCTTCGCTGCCCGGTTAGAGTCATTTATTTTGACGCTAACCAGGCCGCAGCGCTGGCTAACGTCGTTCCATAAATAAGGCGTCCGGCTGGCACTTTGGAATGGCGTTAGCCGACTTTAAACTTTTTGACGCAAATCTTCCCTGGTGCTGATTTACGTCAAAAAGTATGAATATGGGCCTTTATGTCCAGACACCTTTACTATAAAACGTTCCCAAAGAAAAATCAATAATGTTAGTAACCCCAACTCTAAGAAAAGGACTTTCATTACTTTTAGGTTACTTCTTATGTATAATGCTTACCCCATTATGATTTGGTGATTTTAAACAAAACCTTCTCCGAGAGGTGCAAGAAAGTTCAACTTCATGCAACCGTGTAATTCCTTCTTCTCAGAAGAAAATGTTCAGGGTTCCCACAAGTGAACTGTAAATGGAATGTTATAACTTTGCAGAACACGGGTACTTATATAGAACAAAATTAGGATCCTGCTAGGTAAACACTTTAAATCTTTTTAATCACAGGGCAAACATCAAACTACATGGGTGACAAATAAATCTCCAGTAAAATTCTATGGGTTCTTTGAGTTCTATGGGTTGACAAGTATATTGGTTTGTAATTCTTTTGTCCTGTGTTTATACTAATATTTTTGAAAGAACCAGTTTCACACAACAGATATTCTATCCGATATGCATTTTATATTTTCATTTTTGATGTATTTTACTTTTCCTGTATTCATGAAAGAACACCATAAAAACTTTAAAATAACATTTTCAAAAAATCCTGACATAAGTTTAAGAAACATTTAAGAAGATTATAAAAACAACAATAGTGTAAAAATTAAAAAAGGAGACTGACCTCACTAACACATTCACTTGCAATTGGGTCCATTTTGTGTTGTTTCACAAAAGGCATTCGTGAACTTTTCAATTGTCTTAACCATTTCTCAATTGTGTTCCATCCATGACTGCCAGGGGAGTGAGCACGGCTATTTTGTATTCAGTACTTATTAAATGTTTTCACAATTATGTAACTTGTCGAGCCGTTCTCAAATAATTGAGTTCAAATCTGCACCCAATCTGAAGTAAAACGTCTAGAACGAGTCATTGCTGTGAAGGAGACTGTTTGAAATCTGATGTGTTGCATTGCAAAAAATGATGCTACCTGGTGTATGTGCAGAAGTGTGAAGAAAAGCAAATGAAGATGATGTTGGGGATCCTTTGTGGGTCATTGTTGGAGCTGCAGAATATTCAGCAATTACCGTGGGTGGAAGAGGGCCTAGTGATTCCTGTGTATGGCACTTTGTTATGTGCAAAATGTTCACTGTCAACTGTTGTGCACTGTAATGAATGTGATATTGTGTTGAAGAGTTGTAAAGTACTCAAATGTTACCAGTTTAGCACAACCTTCATACTCAGACATGTTCAATCAGTGGGATTAGATTCCGTGCAGTATACGTCTACAACTGTACAGTGAGCGAGGAAATGCCCATACTGACACAACAGATCATTTTGGTTAGACACAACCACATGAGCCTGTGGGGCAAGATGATGGCTGTTTTTTTTTCTTTTCTGTTGCAGTGCCTAGCAATTCCCTCACAGCATATAGGAAGAACAACTCGCTCAAATACTGTTTGGAGCATAGCTACTTCAAAGAGGAGGTCACAAAAAATCTGGCTAACAAAAATATGAAAAAGGGTTCACTATCTGACACCAAGGTAAAACGTACAAAAATGACAACATTATTTAAAAAACTTTCTGATTGCGAAATATAAGGGAACAGGAAATTAGTACATCAAAGAATTACAATGGCAAATTTGCCTAGGCAGCACAAATGATAGCGATTCGAAAAGTCGGAAGTTCTATGCAATAGATGAAATAAGAAAATTAGAAAGGTGTGCAAATAGAGTTAGGAATATTGGAAAACTGGAACAAATTGGGAACCCAGTTAGCATTAAATCTATGAAAAAAGAAACAGAGATCAACTTTCTAAAAGAAACTGATAATTTTATGGCAATTAAACCTAGGAAACTACATGGAAAAAGGGGTTGCTCATCATTAAAGATAGAAACGTCATATCATAAGCACTGAGGGGCATATTTATACTCTGTTTGTGCTGAATTACCGTTATTGTTTTTACGCAAATTCTGTGCAAACTTAACACCATATTTATATTTTGATGCTAGACTCGTCTAGCATCAAAATATTGGAGTTAAACTCATTTTTTGGATGCGTGAAACCACCTTGCGTCAATGAGATGCAAGGTATGCGTTCCCGTCCAAAAAACAACACAAAGCCCCTAGCACCTTATTTATCTTCTCGTGCAAAAAAGGTGCACGGGGAGATCCGGGCCTAATAATGGCGCTAAGCGTGCTTAGCGTCATTATTTAACGCCTGGGTCAGGGCAGGCATTAGGGGATCTGAGGACCCATTTCCATGGTCAAACACCACAGAAAGAGCCCACAGGTGACCACCCCAAGCCCCAGGAACACCGCCACCCACACCAGAGGGACACCAAAGGATGGGGAGACCCCCTCCCAGGTAAGTAGTGTAAGTAGAGGTAATTACTTAAAAAAAACAATTAAGTGCCATTGGGGGCCCTGAAATGGTTCCCCATACATGGCACTGGGTACAATGACCATGCCCAGGGGACCCTTGTCCCCTGTGCTGGCCATTGGGGTGGTGAGCATGACTCCCGTCTTTTATAAGAGCGGAGTCATGTGGTATGGACTGTTTTGCGTCAGGAAATGATGCTAGGCTGGTTAAAGGCATTTTTTTTGCCTCTAACCAGCCTAGCGTCATGTTTTGGTGCAAAACCTCCTTCCCCCATACTGCCATCCCCACCCAGCTAACATCATTTTCCCAGACGCTAGCCCACCCTTTGCGCCAGCTTGAGGGATTACATAAATTTGACGCTTGGCTGGCGCTCTGGAATGACACAAGTCGGTGCTATACTTTTTGATGCAAAACTGCGTTTGCGCGGTTTTGCGTCAAAAAGTATAAATATGGGCCTAAGTGTTTGTGGAAACATGTTGCCCACCAAGGTGCTTAAAAAACACCTATTATAAAAAATACCATCTGATATATGCATATTAATCATAAAAGAAACAAGCTACTTAAAAAGTTTCTAATATGCAAAGTTCAGATCACTATGAATTTGAATAACAATATCACAAGTAGAAAATTGGACCATAATCGATCATCATCCAAAAATTGTTAAAACAGCTGTAAGTTTAATAAAGGGAAAATTATAAAATATGATGCCACAAACTAAAGAAACAAACTTGCTCTTTATGTTCCTTATGTTTCTTTTTATCCCTTTTTATTGATTAGAAACTTTAATAGGGTAGTAACTACAAAAATCACTGTAGCTGTAAAATAAAAAAGGGCTACTATTTGTGAATAAGAGCTAGTAGTTTAAGTGTTCTAATCAAACCTCCCTAGAACAAAAAAACTTGCACTTGAGTGATGTCCCAAACAAAACCTGATGCGTTTATATATGTATAATAATAATATACTTAATCAGTAACCATGCTATATGACCCAGTGTTGCCATCAAGAGAGTTTTTTTGGCTGAGTGGTTTGTCAGTGTCAGCAGAACCGTGAAATGGCAATATTGGACGATATTACATTTTATCATATACACAGAATGTCAGCCCTGTAGTTGTTCATTAGAATTTTGTGGAAAACTGCAGTAGAACATTGGGGTTTAATTGACAGACTGCTGCTGGTGTTGAAAATATCTCTCTCAGTGTGGTATTCCCATTGGCTAAGCTGGAAGGAGTATATCAAGAGGTCCTACCGGAGATAAGGGCGCCCTGGGCAGTGCGGGTATTCTGATACCTGGGGCTTCAGATGGCTCATACACCAGAGGGACAATATGAGTATAACATGGGAAAGGTGATACAGTGCTAACATCCTCACTAGCCCTTGGAACAACCTGCTGCTCTCTGTTATGGGGCATGTGGCCATGAGCAAGATAGTCCTCCTCCCATGCTGTTTGTGCATTTTGCAGAGCACTTTTTGTGCCCTCCCCTACTCTATATTTGTGACCCATGATAGCTTACTAATATCTCCCACGTGGGCCGGGAGGAGGAGCAGAGTGAAGTTGGATGCCCTAAAACAAGACCTTGACAAAGGGGGACTGGGTGTCCCTCTACTACTTGGCAGGGCACCTCCAATATACAGCACTATGGTGCAAGGAGGGCAAGATCTGGGAGAAACGTCTACTGAATGGGCTGATAGCTGTATTAGACCTCCCATTATAACTCATGAAGGGTCTTCTTGACTCCCTGCGGGATGCCCACACATCGTGAGACAGGTGGTTATGACATGGGAGACAGCAATCACCTTTCTCCGTAAAAGAGCCTCTCCAAACAGGGCGGTCACGGGGACGGAGCACCCTCACAAACACATTCCATCAATATCTCCACAGCAGAGAGAGAAACGCCGGACTCCAGTTAATGGTGAAGTGAGGCATTTTAATTTAAACCACAGAAGTAACAGTTCTTACATTCCTGACGCGTTTCGGCTGTGGATTACAGCCTTAATCATAGGGCCTCCTAGCCACTTGGTATGGTCTCTCCTTTATACCGTGGCTTTAAAGACACAGAGGGCCATATTTATACTTTTTGACGCAAAACTGCGCCAACGCAGTTTTGCGCCAAAAAAATTAGCGCCAGCTAACGCCATTCTGAAGCGCCATGAGGGCGCCGTATTTATTGAATGACGTTAGCCGGCGTTAGTCAACCGGCGCTGCCTGGTGTGCGTGAAAAAAACCACGTACACCAGGCAGCGCCGGCGTAGGGAAAAATGGCGTTTGGGCGTCCCAAAATGGGGCAAGTCAGGCTGAGGCAAAAAAATCGCCTTAACCCGATTTGCGCCATTTTTTTTTGGCGCCCAGACGCCATTAACATGACTCCTGTCTTAGCAAAGACAGGAGTCATGCCCCCTTGCCCAATGGCCATGCCCAGGGGACTTCTGTCCCCTGGGCACGGTCATTGGGCATAGTGGCATGTAGGGGGGCACAAATCAGGCCCCCCTATGCCACAACATTTTTTTTTTTTTAAACTTACCACAACTTACCTTTTCTTCCCTGGGATGGGTCCCTCCAGCCTTGGGTGTCCTCCTGGGGTGCGCAAGGGTGGCAGGGGGTGTCCCTGGGGGCTTGGGAGGGCACCTCTGGGCTCATTCTGAGCCCACAGGTCCCTTAACGCCTGCCCTGACCCAGGCGCTAAAATCCGGCGCAAATGCGGGTTTTTTAGTCCTGCCCACTCCCGGGCGTCATTTTTGCCCGGGAGTATAAATCCGACGCAATAGCATCGGAGTCATTTTTTAAGACGGGAACGCCTACCTTGCATATCATTAACGCAAGGAAGGTGTTCACGGAAAAAAATGATGCTAACTCCATGAACTTTGGCGCTAGACGCGTCTAACGCCAAAGTATAAATATGGAGTTAGTTTTACGTCGAATTTGCGTCGAAAAAAACGACGCAAATTCGGCGCAAACTGAGTATAAATATGCCCCAGAGTCACTTTTGTTTTTAAACTTTAAGTGCAACACAAAGTTTCCGAATTTCACTGCCAAAGTGTCATTATTTCTTACGAAGGTCAAAGTGCACTTATAAATCCATTATTTCCGTCAAGTTATTGCACATATTAACGCTTCCCAATGTCAATGCTACACTGCTTTCACAATGCTAATTTCTTAACTCTTACAGTGCTTGGCAATAAACTTGTTCCTGTTTACAAGGAAAGTGTCTTTGATCTTCAATTTCATTTTCAGACACGCTGCAGCTGATCCTGCTTTGTATGCCTTCTGAGTGTATTTCAGAAACTCTGCGTTTTCATGCCATGCCTCTCAAACACTAATTAACCAGTAAATGGAAATACATTCACATCCCTTGCCCAACTTTCATGTAAATTACACTATAATAGTCCATTTCATGGTCGGAATCTCGGTACCTTTCAGCGTTTAATGTAATGAAAGACGGGCGGATCCGGCTCTAGCAAAGTAAATCACCGACACTTTTCTCCATAAAAGAGCCTCTCCAAACAGGGCGGTCATGGCACAGGAGGGACGGAGCACCCTCACAAACACATTCCATCAATATCTCCACAGCGGAGAGAGAAATGCCGGACATTAAGCCTTACTTTTTTTAAATGTCACTGCATGAAGAGGCCATTGTAATGACTATCTCTCGCCCTCTCTTCCATCCCACCATGGGATGGAAGAGAGAGAGAGAGGGAGAGAGAGAGAGTGACTGAACTGCGGGGGAAGCCTCAAGACCCCTGTGGTGCTAGCCAGCTCCCCACATCCTGTGGGAGCCAGTATTACTCCCACAAGCAGGGAGCTGCTTTTAATAGTGGCTGCCTGCTTGTGGAAGCAAAGATTTCATCTGTCTTCACTGCACACATATTTGTGTGCGGGGAAAACAGATGTAAACTCCGCTTTCTGCAGAAAGCCGACTTTGTTTACTTTTGCTTGGTGGTTGCAAGACACAAAGGAGTTCCATAAACATATAGAGAAAGGAGGCCGAAGACCAAGTTCCTTTATAGGTTTATGGAACTCCTCGGTGACTTGCAATATCATTTTCATGTACAGTAAGGGGTACTTTACCCCATACAAAACAAGGCCACAACATCACCTTTCCCACAAAACACTTAAAACTTTAGTGCATAGCTCTTTCATATGAAAGAGAGAGTGTGTTTGCAAATATGAAGGAAAAAATAGAACTTCTAGTGCAAAATTAAACACTTAAAAAACCTGTTCCATTTTTGTTTCAAAAAGATATTAGAAATCGTTCAATACGAGTCAGATTTAACCCTATTGGTGCGGGCGATGGCCCACCAGTGGCCGACGCCAGGGAGGGGTTTGAAAAACACACTGGAGGATTTATTTTTATTTATAACCCTCTCTGGGGAGACAGGAAGGATTTACATGTCTCCTCCTCTAACCCCCCCCTCCACCCCCACCCCTCTGTGCGGAGCACTGACGTCATACTTTGTTTTCCCCACTGGAGCAGGAAGAAGCAGGTAAGGCCGCTTTCTGCTCTGGTGGAGAAAGCAGGCCTGAACGGGCCTCCTCACCTTTTGGGAAAGCCTTGTTTAAAAAGGGAAATTCTTCCCTTTCAAACAAGGCCTTCCTGAAATGGTTTCCTGGCCGTAAATCACAGCCGCGCTGAGATCCAGGGCCAGGAAACCCCACTAGACACCAGGGAACGGGCCAGGCATATATATTTTTTTAATGTAAGTTTACTCCTGGGGGAGGGGTGCAATTGCGCCACCCAGGGGTTAAAAATTGGTAAAAAAATAAAATTAAAATAAATTACATTGACAGGTGGTGGCACGTGAGCAGTGCTGACCCCCTGTAGGGGCAATTTTTTTAATAGCTGTATGGTTTCCCTGGGGGCCACAATGGCCTCCCCAGGGAAACCATACAGCTATTAAAAAATACATATAGTTCTATATATATATATATAGATCTATATATACATATATCTATATAGATTTATATATCTCTATATAGATATCTATATATATATATTTATATAGATATTTAAATCTATATACAGATATGTTTAATATATATATATATATATATATATATATATATATATATATATATATATATAGAGAGAGAGAGAGAGAGAGAAATCACTTTGGTCAAAGCGTGTGTGATTTCCCTGGTGGCTGCGATCAGCCTTACTGTTGCACGCATCACCACCAGCAATTTTGTGACTGTCTACATAGGCTAGTGTTTTAGAGCGACAGTTTAGCCAGTAGCAGAGATGGTGTCTCATTGGATGACTGCTGCTCAAGCCCTAACTTGGGTTATAGAAGACAGCTCCGACATAGGATCAGAGACTGAGACAGCAGATACTGAGTCAGCATCTGAGGGATAGGACAATGGCGCAGACTCTGGGAGTGATTTTTCAGTCAAAGGCGTCCCATCCGATAACTCCTCTTCCAGTGATTCTGAGGGAGGTGATGAGGACAGTCCTGCCGTCCCTTCGGAAGCACAGTCTGTGCAGCGGGACAATAGCGGGTTAGCCCAATTGAGAGATCAGGTGCATGCGGCTAGCACAGAGAGAGTGCTCTCTTGGGAGATCCCCAATTTAGTTCAGCATATATTCCACTGCCCAAATTGTTTGTGGAGACTTCAAACTTTGTGGAGACTTTTGTAAGGCAGGCGCCTGCATTTTTGGTCCTGGGCTCCATGTTGTGTTTTGGGGCCTTTCCTGTCATGGGCACAAGGAGACTTGAGGGAATGCTGGGTGGAAGGAAATTTGTGGCTCCTCTCAGATTCCAGAACCTTCTATCACTGAAATGTGAGGAAAAAGTGTTTTTTGGCCAAAGTTTGAGGTTTGCAAAGGATTCTGGGTAACAGAACATGGTGAGAGCACCACAAGTTACCCCATCCTGGGTCCCCTAGGTTTCTAGTTTACAAAATGGACAGGCTTGGTAGGTTTTCTTATGTGCGGGCTGAGCTAGAGCCCAAAATCCACAGCTAGGCACTTTCCAAAAAAGACGTCCGTTTTCAATGTAAAAATCTGATGGGTCCATGTTGCGTTTTGGAGCGCTTACTGTCGCGGGCACTAGGCCTACCAACACAAGTGAGGTACCATGTTTATCGGGAGACTAGGGGGAGAGCTGGGTGGAAGGAAATTTGTGGCTCCTCTCAGATTCCAGAACTTTCCAGCACCAAAATGTGAGGAAAAAGTGTTTTTTGTCACATTTTGAGGTTTGCTCATTTATTGGCTCTGGGTACCTAGGGTTCTTGATGAACCTACAAGCCCTATGTATCCCAGCTACCACAAGAGTCCAGAAGACATAATAGTATATTGGTTTCAAAAATCTGCCATAGGTGCAAAAAGTTATAGAAGAAAACGTGGACAGAAATGGCTCCTTTTTTTCACCTCAATTTCAATATCTTTTTATTTTAGCTGTTACTTTCTGTAGGAAAACCTTGAAGGATCTACACAAATGACCCCTTGCTGAATTGTATCTTCTTTTCAGAAATGTTTAGCTGTCCGGGATCCAGCATTGGTTTCACATCGATTTCTGTCGCTAACTGGAAGGAGGCTGAAAGCAGAAAAAATAGCAAAAATGGGGTATGTCCCAGTAAAATGCCAAAATTGTGTTAAAAATATGGTTTTCTGATTCAACTCTGTCTTTTGCTAAAAGCTGGGAAGATGGTGATTTTAGCACTGCAAACCCTTTGTTGATGCCATTTTCAAGGAAAAAAACACATGCTTTCTTCTGCATCCCTTTTTTTCCCATTTTTCTGAAAAAACATTTTTTTAGCTGTATTTTGGCTAATTTCTTGGTCTGCTCCAGGGGAACCTACAAACTCTGGGTACCTTTAGGATGTTGGAAAAAAAGGACGCAAATTTGGCATGAACAGCTTACGTGGACAAAAAGTTATGAAGGCCTAAGCACAAACTAACCCAAATAGCCCAAAAATGGCTTAGCACGGGAGGCCCAGCAGTGATAACGCGTCCCAATCGAGATAATTTATTCACTCTGGGACTCGTTTTAGGCCGATTAATCTTTTGATCCTGATTGAAGACACCTTAAGACGAGATAACTAGTCAGCATGTCATCAATATTCACAATAGCAAATCAATCACATTAATCAATGACATCAATAAGAATCGAAGCACGCCGTGACCTTTCAGTCATGAATAACCACACAGAATTTAGTAAGATTTATGATATTTATTCCCTATTGATTACACTCTACCAGCAAGTTTATTAGTCTCAAAACCAGAAAACACATCAGCAATGTCACAATATGGCAACTCGAATAAGATTTCATCAAAGCAAAGATCATAAACATTTGAACAAAGCACTACGTCAACATGGGTTAACTTTAGCAGAGTATCATTAGCGCACTATTCAACAAAGCATCGATTCAGTCATTTGTCTATTTGCGTCCGTTTAGTGAACTCCTTAACTAACCTCGAATTAGCATTGGCATGTTGGGCTTCATGCAAAACAATTTAGCAACACAAATTTAGAAAACGTCTAACTATGGTCTCTATCAAAAAAAGCAGTTGGTACCTAGAAAGAAAAGGCAAACAGACAATTACAATTTCATTATCATATAGTTACCCTCCGTAATGGGTCAGCATTCAGAGTCAGTCTTCGTCCTCAGGACATCAGTTGATTCGCCATCAGCCAGGAAACACAGCAAAGTTCAGCAAGATAGGTAATAAGGGACACTTCCCTCATGAGGAGGAAAAGTATGAATCAGGCAGGACAAAGGTAAGGATGGTTTGAAGAGTCAAACAGCAAAGTCTTTAAGACAGAGTGACAGAGTGGCTAGGTAACCGCAAAGAATGGCACGCAATGGCTGATTTCTCCTTGTGTCAAAGGGTTATATCAATCTTGTTGTACAGTCCCCTAATTTCCAATTGGGCAAATTTGGGTGCATTATTTTCTCCATCCAATTATTAGCTTGTCACCTCATTAGGATTGTTACTTTAGGACAGTTCTCACGTAGTTTATTGGCTCCTGTAACTGACGTCCGCAACGGGTAGAATGTCAGGTACAACTTTTTGTTCTCGCGGTCCTCTCACAGTCCCAGTCAGTAGTTCCATTGTCTTTACCAGTCCAGGCGACCTTGTACCTGTTGCAAGTTTACACTGTTGCATTCGGCAAGAATGTCTCCTTGAGCAAGTCGAGTCTCATGAGAAAGAATTTACTACGGTTACACACATCTTCTAGCTTCTGGAAAAGTACGGCTACATGTCCTTCAGCTAGTCAGCACACTGCACGTTAGAAAAACACATTTAATATGAAACCGGGCAGCTAGGCCCGACTCATGCTAACTAAGGCCTAGTGATTAATTTAGCATAACCTTAACATATAACTCTTAATGCTAATACAGAATCATACATTAGTACGTTAAAAATTCATCATTAGTCAATTTCATTTATCATCGTATACATTGGTGGCCACTCCCCGTGGGCACATTTCACACACACGTTTAGTAAAAGCATATTAATACATTTTCTATGCGGCATCATTACACATTAATTCACAAACATTTCATGTTAATTTTGATTATAAAACTACACTCCAACAATCCCTCCTCTGATGACACTTGTCATCACACAAATCCAGTCTTTAACAATTATTTTATTTGTTCATTTCCCTCATTTCAATTTCCTCTGTTTGCTTTGCCTTTTCATATTTTGCTCTGAACATTTTCTCCCTTTTCTTTTCTTCCCTCCTCTCTTTATGTTTTGCCCATTTTGTTTTAACCCTTTTACTACATTTACTCAATAACCATAGTCCAGATATGCAAGCCAAAACAATTACTATTCCCTGTATTAATTTTCCTAAAAACCCATGCCAAAGACCACTATACCAGCTTCCCACACGCGCAAATCCCTCTCCAACCTTTTCCCAGACTCCTAGTTCTTTCAGTTCCTTCAAGTCTGCACTATCTCTTGTTAGGTTAGTAAGCATACTTCTAATTTCATTACTATTATCCGGTATGTAGGCACAACAGTGACGCTCATTAAGCATCTTACAGACTCCGCCACTTTTCGCTAAAAGAATGTCTAAAGCAAGCGTGTTTTGAAGAGTCATTGCCCTCTCCGCAGCAAGTTCAGTATCCATCAGGAGTATAGCCCCTGTGAAGTTTGTCAGCATGTTATCCACAATAGTAGACAACTTTCGAATCTTTATGGAGTTCAAAACAACTCCCACTGAAGGAATTATTGTTCCAAATAATTCTCCTACTACACCAGCAGCAGTTTCTCTCTTTTGTCTAGCACGAAGTAATTCTGTCACTTTCTGAAATTTCTTTAAATCATCTAGTTGATAGATCTTTGGGAAAACTATTCCCAAATAACATGTCCCATACTATCCCTTTGGAAGGCGGTAATAAGCACAAATATAATACACCCATGGGATCGCTTGATCCATTCCATTCAGCATGAACGTCCATTTATCCTGAAACAAAAACACATGCTTACACTCACTCGTTCCCACAAACACATTGTCATAATATGACTTCGGTCGTGTAATGCAAAGCTTACCTACATGTTTCGCATCTAAAGCTAGTTTCCCTTGTTCCCTAACCCCATTGTTGCTATTACTAAGGAATGATCATTGCTGCAAGCCCTTTTCTAATTTCCCCTTTAAAACCCTCCTTCTATCTTCAGTTGATCTAGAAAACTCTTTTCTACAGATGTAAGCAAGCATGTCAAATTATTGCGGTGTGCATATGATGTACTAATTGTCATTCTAGGCTCGAAAAAATCCTTAACCAGTTTTATGGCATAATATTTAGCTACATTATTCAAATCTTCTATGATAGGCACATAAGAGAACACTAAATCATAGTTTGAGTAAAACTATTGCACTTCTTCTTGATTATAGAAACGCGTTAGTAGCAGACTACAACTAATCCTGTATATTAATGGCAAGCTGTGATAGGTAACTCCCTCTTGGACTGAAAGAGGAATTTGGGTACACACATAACAAGCCTTCGCATCCATGGTGTCAACATACTCACTCAGCAAGCGATAGAAAACGTTAGTAGAATGCTCCCCTTTTGTATTAGTTTAGTCGTGCAAATACTTTGCATCCTGTTCAAACCTATCCCACGGTGTTAGTGTAGCAGTCTCAGAAACTGTAGCATTGTTAGCTTCACTCTCATCCACTAAACGCATTTCCACAAATATAGCTATAATGAATATCACACATACAACGCCCAAAGCAACACCCAAATATTTACAACGCTTATTTCCCTCAACGTCATCTCCTGACCTAGGCATGATCTGTAAAGAATCAGAAAGTAAAGTACTATAAATGTAAACAACTAATTTGAGGCTGGTTAGTAAGTCTCTTTTCCTCTGCAAAGTTAAGCATAAGTTAAGCAAAGTCTTTCTTCAGCAAGTATTTACAGCGTTCTCATTCACTCTCAGGGTCTTTGTCAAATCAGGTTAGCAGCTTGTCACAATCGGTTTTCAAAAGTCAATTCGGGTTAACAATGTCACATCCGGTAATCTTTCATTAGTCTCTTTTCGCAGGTTTCCCTTTATTCAATTTCAGCTTAACACAGTCTCTTTTATGTGTAACCAACTTCAAGTACCATAATATTGACCTGGAACTTCGCGATCAAAACAGAATGCCAAGAACTCTTGCAGCCACTCAGCTGACGTTGCATAAGCCCATTCAGGACCCGCGTATCTTCTGTTTGCTATTCTCTTCCTTTTCAACTTGCGGTCACCCTGCAATTCTACTTCACTCAGATCTTCCTTCCTTGTGGTATCGACCTCTTCCTCTATTGTTTCGTTGATGACCACTTTCCCTTTTGCAGTTTGCGACTCTGGCCACTTATCTCCTCTTAGCGTTCTTTTACTGTTTGGTTTTTCAGGTTGCTGTTCACTGCCCTCCTCTTGTGCTATGGTGTTTTCTCTTGCTAGCTCTGCAAGTGGCTCAGAAGGAGTCTGAACACTCTGACTTCCTTCCGCCTCAACTCCTTTGCCTTCTGGGTCTGTCAGGGGTTCAACTTCAAACCCGTATCTGTCTGCTTCTAGGAGAGCCTCTCTTCGGGTCGGTTCTCCTGGTGCAGCAGTTGAGATAGGCTCCCCATCACCCTTCTGGATCTCCTTTGCTGTGTGAGTGACCAAGCCGTCCTCAACGGGCTCTCCTTCAGTCTCAGTTCCCCTTTGATTACTCTCCGGCCCTGAGACTTCTTTCTCTGTAGCTGTTATTTTTGACAACTCAAGTTCCTCATCAGTTGGACACGTCACCATCTTTGTGTGACTGGTATGGATCCAGTTTGAATTCACGCACATTTCACAGCAGTAGTAGTTGTCAGTATCACTTGATACGCCCCTTTCCAACGTGGCTCCAGACACGACTTCCTCACGTGATTCTTGATAACAACCCTGTCACCAGCTTTCAGATTGTGACCTGGATCATTAATCAGTGGCAGTGTGGTTGCTTCCACCTGGTGAGAGAAAGAGCAGACCACGTCAGCCAGACCCTTGCAGTAGTCCAACACCATATCATCCGTGATATTCACAAGAGCATTCGCAGGCACTACGGGCAGTCTTGATAGAGCGGAACGTGGTAACAATTTACCTGCGTTCGGATGCTCTTTAGGTCGATGAATCTTTTGGCTAAGTGGGAACTCTCTGTACTCTTAATTGATCAATCACCTCTTATCGATAATCAATAACGAACGTAAGCAACACCTTGAACAACATAACACTTAACAATTAATCCAGAATACATGTCGGCGAACCCTGACCTTTCAGCCAGGAATAACCACACCAGTTTATTGCAAAGTTAGTGAATTTATTTCCCTATATTAACAAAGCTAGCACAATATAAATGTGTCTCAACACCAAATGATAAACATAAATGAACATTAATAGCTGTCCATATCGTCGAAACAAGTGTAATCTATGTAGCATTTGAATCACAAGGCATTCGATAGTGGCAATGCAAAGCACTAATACGATAATCTGTAATGGGCTAATTGCGTACATTTAGTCAGCATAACAAGATCTCCAATTGCATTGTGTGACATATGGAATCCTCGTCTAACCTCAAATTAGCATCAGCATGTGGGACTTCATGCAAAACAATTTGGCAACATCAATTTAGAAAACTCCTAGCTAGGGCCCTTATCAAAAATCAGCAGTTGGTTACCTAAAGGAAACACAATGCAATTTTACAATTTCCTTTCATATTTACCAATTCCAATCAGCAATCAATGAAGTCTTCGTCTCACAGGTACCGTTTCTCGATCAGCATGGGACAGGACAAAGGGGCGGGGGTGAACGGGGCAATTGCCTCACGGCGGCAGGTTAAGGCTACTACTTTATGCAAAGGGACAAGTCAAAGTTAAAGTCTCTAGGGCAAGAATC
Organism: Pleurodeles waltl; assembly: GCF_031143425.1. Classification (NCBI taxonomy): domain Eukaryota; kingdom Metazoa; phylum Chordata; class Amphibia; order Caudata; family Salamandridae; genus Pleurodeles; species Pleurodeles waltl. Next base: position 957,773,651 of record NC_090444.1, read on the forward strand.
ATTAAAGTCTCTTTCTCTCGACTAGAGAAAGCATCAAAGTCTCTCAAAATGGCGTCGCAGCAAAATGGGTCATAGTAGCTACGAAATCAAAATGGCAGGATGTCCGAAGAGAGAGAGCTTCCCTCTCGTGCACCTGGGTTTTATAGGCAACAGTTCAAGTCCTGTAGGGTCTCCATTGGTGGGTTCATAGGTTAGCTTCAAATTGACCAATCAAAAACGACAGTTCTCAAGCTTTTACTTAAGCATACATTATCCTTGGAGATGGGTACGCAATTTGCAACATTGTTTCTCGATTAGCTTACTCTCAGAGGCTCCATTGTCCGCACCTGCAAGCCGACCTTGAATGTAAGAGAAAATATGCCATGCTGGCATCAACTTTAAGATAAGCATGCGAGCAGTCTCTGTGGAAAAGTACAGCTTCAAGCAGAAATACACGTTTAATAGCACAGTGGAAAAATACGAACGTTTAAACCGTGAGACCAGGCAACTAGGCCAAAGCCTCCGCTAAAGTAATGCTAAGCTAAGGCATTTCAAATAAGCAAAATCGTAGCACACGTTTATGATTATGTCGAATTAGTGCATTCCTAATACACCACGTTATATAAAGCACGCGTATAAATGATGGCAAACTACTCTGAGGGCACATTTTGTCCCCGTACAATCTTTATTAATTCGGTTAATGTCACACATGATTATTTCAGCACTACGTTTATGCGTTAATAAATCAAAACCTTCATTTTCTGCTTCATCAATCCCTCCTCTGATGACTACTTGTCATCACACAAATTTAGCCCACAAATTTTATCTCATTAAAATTCTGTCAGCTCCCTTTTCCTTTTAGTTCCCCTAGTTTGCTCTTTGTATTCTTCCGCCATTCTTTTCATTATTTTCTCCTCCTTTCTTCTTTTAATTCTCTCCATAATCATTATTATTCCCCTTTTTATTCCCCAAATTCCAAATACACAAATTATCACTATTAATATCCCTTCTATTATTTTCAATAATATTCCATTCCAAATTCCCCCAATCCAATGTCCCACTGAAGCAAGTCCCTTTCCAACCTTCTCCCACACTCCTGGTTCTTTCAGTTCCTTCAAATCTGCACTTTCTTTTGTTAGATTAGCAAGCATAGTTTTAATTTTCACACTATTATCCGGTATGTAGGTGCAGCAGTGACGTGCACCAACCATTTTGCAAACACCTCCATCCTTTGCTAAAAGAATGTCTAAAGCAAGCCTATTTTGAAGAGTCATAGCTCTTTCCGCTGCAAGTTCAGCATCCATCAGGATTATAGCACCTGAAAACTTTGTCAGCATGTTATCCACTATAGTAGACAACTTCCTTATTTTGATGGAATTCAGCACAACTCCCAATGAAGGAATCATGGCTCCAAATATATCACCTACCACAGCAGCTGCGGTCTCTCTTTTCTGGATACGGTGTGATCCAGGTGTCTTTTTAATCATCGATATGTCATCCAGTTGATAAACCTTCGGAAACACTATACCCAAATAACATCTTCCCCACCATCCCTTTGGAAGACGATAATAGGCATTATGCCCACAAATGTAATACACCCCTGGAATGACAGGGTCAAGTCCGTCCATCATGAATGTCCATTTGGCCTTAAAAATAAACGTATGTTTGCATTCACTCGCTCCTACAAAAATATTGTCATAGTAAGATTCACCTCGATATATACAAAACTTCCCTACATGCCAAGCATCTAAAGCTATTTTCCCTTGTGTCTTTATAGCAGCAAAATCATAATTATCTACTGAAGTCCTCTTATGCAGTTCTTTTTCTAATTTCGCCTTCATTTGAGCCCTCCTATCATCTGTGCGATCTAAAAAACTTATTTCTACAGCAGAGACGGAGCATGTAAGGTTCTCCCTATGAGCATGAGCCGTTTCAAAAGGTTGCATTGGCTCGAAAAAATCCCTCATAATTTTGTAATCCCAATATTTTGCAGTCTTGTTTAGCTGAGCTATTATAGGAACATAAGCAAAGGTAACATCATAATTTGAGAAAAAATACTGTATGTTAGATTGACCATAAAACCTAGACATTACTAAACTACATGTAATCCCATATGTAAGAGGCATGTGGTGATAAGTCACCCCTTCCTTTACTGATGTCGGTATCTGGGTACACACATAACAATCTTTCGCATCCATAGTCTCAACATACTCTGTTAGTAAGCGATAGAAAACGTTATACGAAAGCTCTTTCTTATCATGCAAGAGCCTCTCATCCATTGCTAGTCTTTTCAATGGTGTTAGTTCAGTGACAGTAACAGGAACAATAGTAGAAGCAGTAATAGTCTCATTCTCACCTTTCCCATGCATTCCAAACACAATTGCCATTATTATTAGTACACATGTTAGTACTAAGCCTATACACACGTATTTACAATACTTCTTTCTATTGTTCTGCATAGCGTACCCAGGCATGATCTGTATAGAATCAGAGAGCTAGAAGCACCTATAAATGAAGCCACTTAGCAATTCAGTTACAAAGCTGAACGAGCACAATGTTCACACCGTCTTCTTCAAAAGGCCAGTCACTTTCCGGTTAGCAGCATCTGTCTCAATTCGGTTTTAGCAATGTCTCAGCTGGTTGTTTATCTCACGTTAGATTGCAGCAGGCAATGCCATTTACTTCCGTTTCAATCAACAGAGTCTATGAAACTTTTCTTTTCTATTTGTATCTCTCCTTCTTCTTCGTTCTCGATGCTTAGAGATACAAACTCATCAGTCCAATCATCATTGACTGCATATGCCCATTCAGGACCGGAATACCTCTTGTTTGGTATCCTTTTCCTTTTCAATTTTGCTTCTCTCTTTGATTCTGCTTCGCTGGCACTCTCCTCCTTTGCCAAGTCCTTTTCTTCACTTGACGATTGTTCCACGACAGTCACTTCCTTTCTTTTCTCTTTCACTTTTGGCCTTCCTCCTTCGTTCAAACCTTCTTTACCCTTTTCTTTTATCGGTGAGATACTTAGTCTTCTTTTTGCATCGTGTCCGTTTGATGGACCTGCGATCTTTTCTGTAGATGTTTGAGCTCTTTCGTTCTGCTCTTCTTTGTCCCCACCTCCAGGGGAATCAGTCACGTTTTCTTTTTCTTTTTCTGTATCGTCTATTTCTGGGAAAGCCCCTTTCTGTTCAGGCTTTCCTGCCTTCTCACTCTCCTCGAGCCCTCCGTCACCGTTACTTTCTTCAGGCTCTGTATCACTTTCAGCTGCTTCAGGTTCCTTGTCACCTTCAGCTGCTTCAGGCTTTTTGCTACCCTCAGCTGCTTCAGGCTCTTTGTCACCTGCAGCTTCGTCGTCGCTGTCTGAACTTTCTCCTTGGTCTTCCCCAAGTGAGTCGGACTCTTCGTTCCCCAATGATATCTCTTTTTCTCCTGCTGTTGCTTGTTCGCTTTCAGTTCGCTTTTGTTCTGTCTCAGCACTCGGCACCGTTTTATCAGGCACTGGTAGTTTCAGCGCTTCAACTTCCTCATCTGTGGGACACAACACCTTCTTTGTATGACTGGCGTGAATCCAGTTGGGAACCCCCGCGCACTTCACAGCGGTTGTTGTCGTCAGGATCACTTGGAAAGGGCCTTTCCAACGGGGTTCCAGGCACGACTTCCTCACGTGCTTCTTTATCACGACCCAGTCACCTGCTTTCAGTGTGTGTCCTGGACCTTGGATCGGTGGCAAGGTGGTCGCCTCCACCTGGTGAGAGAAAGAGCGAACCACGTCAGCCAGACCTTTGCAGTAGTCTAACACCATATCATCTGTAATATTCAAAAGCATGTTTGCGGGAACTGTAGGAAGTCTCATGGCCCTGCCCATGAGAATTTCGTGCGGAGACAATCCAGTTTTCCTATCCGGAGTGTTCCTCATTGACATCAGCACTAAGGGCAATGCGTCAGGCCATTTCAAATTTGTTGATGCACATATTTTTGCCATTCTCGATTTCAGCGTACCATTCATCTGCTCCACCAGTCCTGATGCCTCAGGACGATAGCTACAGTGCAGCTTTTGCTCAATGTTCAGTGCTTCGCAAAGTAACTTCATCACCTCGTTATTGAAGTGACTTCCCCTATCTGATTCTAAAGAGATCGGGAATCCGAAACGTGGTATTAACTCCCTCATTAACAGCTTGGCAACTGTAAGACTGTCATTTCTACGTGTGGGGTATGCCTCAATCCAATGACAAAAAAATGCACACAATCACCAACACATATCTTAAACCTCCATGCACAGGCATCTCAATGAAGTCCATCTGCATTCGGCTAAAAGGACCGCTTGCCCTACCAATGTGGCTCGCGTTCACAACTGTTCCCTTTCCTGGGTTCATCTGTTGGCAAGTGACACATCGATGGCAAACTGCTTCCGCAGCTTGGCGAAATCTGGGGTTAAACCAATCAGTTTTGAACAATCTTATCATGGCATCTCTCCCTAGGTGAGCTTGCCCATGATAGAACCGCGCAAGCTGTGATAAGAGACTATTTGGCAAAACAAATTTTCCCTCATGTGAAACCCATAGCTCGTCTTGTTTTTTTATGCATTGTGATTTAATCCAGGAATCTCTTTCATCCTCTCTGACATTACTTTGTAGTGCTTTTAGTTCTTCTATTGTATCTACGACCTTCAAGGCAAATGCTTCAGCTGGTTCGAGTTCTGGTTCGCTTATTGTATTCCAATCATCCCTTAACAATATACAGTTCAAGGCACAAAATCTTGCGACTTGATCTGCATAGGCGTTTCCCAGAGACACATAGTCCTGTCCTTTCGTGTGAGCACTGCACTTTACCACTGCAACTTCAGCTGGTACTTGAATGGCATGTAACAATTCCCTTATTCTCTCCCCATTTTTCACTGGGAATCCTGAAGAAGTCAGGAAACCTCTCTGTGACCACAGTTGTCCAAAGTCATGCACAATCCCAAACCCGTATTGGCTATCAGTGTAAATGGTGACTTTCATCAATGCAGACAATTGACATGCTCTAATAAGGGCTACAAGTTCTGCTACTTGTGCAGAATAGACTCCTTGGAGCCATCCCGCTTCCAAGGCCCCTGTTACAGTACATACAGCATATCCTGCTTTCAAAATTCCCACCCCATCTCTTAGACATGAACCATCAACAAAAAGAATTTGGTCATTTTCATCAAGTTTTGTATCCTTGATGTCCGGTCGGGGTTTTGTGCAAAATTCAGTCACCTGAAGGCAGTCATGCTCGACGTCTTCAGCGTTCTCAATTTCAGCATGTTCTCCAGGAAGCAAGGTAGCTGGATTCAACGTAGTGCACCTTTTCAGCTGCACATTCGGTGAGCCCAGAATAGTCGTTTCATACCTTGTGAGTCTTGCTCCAGTCATGTGCTGTGTTCGGGAGCGGGTTAAAAGTATCTCAACTGAGTGAGGGACCATGACTGTTACTGGGTGTCCCATCACTATTCCTTCACTCTGAGTGAGGCTGATACCAACTGCTGCTACGGCGCGCAAACACCCTGGGAGTGCTGCTGCAACCGGATCCAGAGTAGCTGAAAAATACGCTACTGGTCTGTTTACGCTACCATGGGCTTGAGTCAAGACAGACAAAGAACATGCATCACGTTCATGGCAAAACAATGTGAAAGGCTTTGTGTAGTCAGGCATACCTAAAGCTGGAGCCCTGCACATGCATTCCTTTAATTCGACAAAAGCATCCATCTCATCCCCTTTCAGTTCAATCTGATCCAAGGCATCCTTCTGGGTCAATTTCAGTAAAGGCTTTGCTAGAGACGAGAAGTTGGGAATCCATTGGCGACAGTATCCCACCATTCCCAAAAACTTCCTCACCTCCTTCCTTGTCTTTGGTGGACTCATTTGAAGTACACTGGTAATTCTTTCCTTCATTATTTTCCGTGACCCTTTCTCTATCTGGTGACCCAAGTATTTCACTTTCTTCTGACAGAACTGCAGTTTGGAAGGAGACACTTTATGTCCATTCTCTCCCAAATGGTTCAACAGAGCAATGGTATCGGCTGTGCAGCCACTTTCTGTCTTTGATGCAACCAGTAAGTCATCTATGTACTGTACTAGGGTTGACTCGAATGGCAACTCTAACTCTTCCAAGTCTCTCTTTAGGACCTGATTGAATATCGACGGTGACTCAGAAAACCCTTGAGGAATTCGGCACCAACTGTACACTCTGTCTAGGAATTTGAAACAAAAGAGGAATTGGCTGTCCTCATGAAGAGGCACAGAAAAGAACGCTTGTGACAAATCGATGACTGAGAACCACTCAGCCTCGCAAGGGATCTGAAACATTATCACAGCTGGATTCGGTACGACAGGGCAGCACTTTATTATGATGTCATTTATTTTTCTCAAATCCTGTACAAGTCGGACTTTCCCACTTGGCTTTATTAGTCCCATTATCGGTGAATTACATGGGCTGCTTAATACTTCTTTCAGTACTCCCTGCTTCACGAATTCGTCAATAAGTTGGGCAACTTTCATGAGGGTATCTTGTGGCATGTGGTATTGTGGGGTCTGGGGAAAGATCACATTGGGCTTTACCATCACTTTTACTGGTTCTACTCCTTTCATCAATCCCACCTCTTTCCCTGTCATGTCCCACACTTTCTCTCCGACTGTTTCCCGTAGTTCTGCTGGGATATCTTCTTCAGTTATCATTGGTAAAAGACAAATCAGAGGATACTCTTCGTCAACTGTTTCTATCTCATCCCCTTCTACACTGTCTTCGTCTTCCCCATCATTGCTCGTCTCTATTGTTATTCCTTCATTTGAACACATGATCGAGCAACCCAATTTACACAATAGGTCTCTTCCTAACAGTGCTATCGGGCTTGAGTCACACACCACAAACTGATGTACCCCTTGATAGTTACCAATGTTGACTGGTATCGGATCTGTTATTGGGTTTGTCAGATGCCTGTTTGCTACTCCCACCACTTGAACTGTCCTCCCTGAGAGTGGCAAATTTGGTACTTCACTGCTCTTAACAGTTGAACGTGTGGCTCCCGTGTCAACCAAGAATGAAACACGATGACCCATTACTCTTCCTTCTACGTACGGACCCTTTTGATCAACTTCTAGGGATGCCGCAAGCACACAATCTCCTTCCTCTTCTGAACTTCCACTCTTCCATACATTGTTTATTCCACTCTCACTGTGTAATGGGAACTGTTGTATTGTGCCGTTTGTGCCCATTACCTGACCCGTTACCTGTGGAGGAACCATCATTTGCTGCTGACTCATTGGTGCCAAAGGTATTTGCATTTGCTGATTAGGTACCATAGGTAACTGCTGTTGCATCGGCTGCATTTGCGTCATCTGCACACGGGGCATCTGCATCTGCTGCGGCTGCATAGGTTGTAATCCCTGCAATTGATTTATGGTCTGAAAATTTGGGTTTAGACCTCTCATTTTCGGTCCTCTCATTGTCTGAAATGCATTGACATCATTGTTTTGCTGACCAACACCTACACCTGCACCTGCACCTTCCTGCACCACCATTGGGCACTCGCGTTTCCAATGACCTACGTTTCCGCACGCGTGACACGGCATCACTTTCTTCATTGCCTGCACACCTGTCACAACAGTGTTCAAATCCGGACCATTATTCACAAAACCTCCTCTACCTCTGCCTCTGCCCTGTGGCTGAAACGCCATGTTTCCTTGCGTCTGCGGCTGCTGTTGCTGAAACACCATGCCTCCCTGCAACTGCGGCTGCTGTTGCGGTACCTGCTGTTGGAACCCTTGCATCCCTGGCAACCCTTGCAGTCCCTGCAGACCTTGCAAGCCTGTCTGAGCCGCCTTAAGCTGCATCATCATCACCTTCTCTTTCAGCTTTTTCTGTTTCACCTCAATTTCGTCGCTACAGTATTTCGCATAAGTCAAGACTTCATCAATCGGTTTCGACTGCCAGCAGATCAAATGTGATTTTATCATCTGACTTATATCTGGTCTCAGCCCTTCCACAAATCTGAACACAAAATGAAGCATATCTTTCGCCTCTATTGCTTCTGTGCCACTGTAATTCTTGAACGCCTTCAACAATCTCTCATAGTAACTATGAATCGATTCTTTAGCCTCTTGGGCAGTTCGATCAATTTTCTGCCAATCCACATTTTTCGAGGCAACTTTCGTCTTCAAATGTTCAATCACCTTATAGTACAGACACATCACCATAGGTGATGGTGCACCCGTCTACCTGTCTCTCTCTGGTTCACTTGTCGGCCAACCTACAGCTCTTTTGCAATCCTCCCACAAATCTGCCGGAACCACAATCTCGAATAAAGTGTTCAGGTCTTCCCAGAGACATTTGGCAAGCTTTACAAACCTATCAGTCTGTTGATACCATTCAATCGGCTTCTCCCTCAGTTTGGGAAAATCATTCGTAAAAGACTGAATATCACTCCTGTGCCATGGTACATGTACTAACTTTCCCCCTGCTGTCTCCCTCATTGGTAACATAGTTACTGTATCACTGCTCTGTGGTCTTTTCTCATTGTGTTCTGTGGCACTGTCCCTCCTCTTATCCTTCCTCTTTACCCATCTGCTTTCCCATTTGTCTAAACACCTCCACACTTGGGCACTCTGCAACAATTCTCTAAGGTGTGCCTTCATGCCTGCTGATCTCATGTGTTCAAAATCTGTGGTTCCAAAATCCAACCTGTAGCTCCTGCTCAAGTGTTTCGTCTTGCCTATGTCAATCCCGTTCCTGTCTGCTACTTCCTGCAAACTTTTATGTACCTTGTTTACCTCTTTCGTGATCTTTGGACATAGATATCTCAACTCCTCTTCCGTGTAGGATTCTAACCTGTTCACACCCATATTCCCTTCCACCAATTCTTGTGCTTCCATGTTCAGCCTCATCCTGCTCAAGTAATCGTCTTCTTTCCCACTGTCTGAACTTTGTGTGGAATTTAAACTGTTGAACCACTGTGTCAGCTGTTGCGCATTTACCCCCATCAGTGTAGCATTCACATCGACTGCCATCGATGGTTGTGGCAACTTTTCAGTATTCGATGTTAAAGGTATTATCAGTGGGGGGCTCGACCTCACCAGTGTTGATGGAGCGCATACGGGACTAAACTCCATCAAGGACCCAGATCCAGTTGGCTGAGCCGCTATCGGAGTTATCCCTGGAATGTTTTCTATGCACCTTCTTTCTGTCCCATTCTGCAGTATCTGTCCCTGACTGCTCATACCTAAGTTGGGCTGACTATACAAGGGTACCACTGGACCTACAGTAATGGGCAGTGATATTGCATCTGGATTCTGTCCATTTCCCATGTTCTGAGGCATGTTCATCCCCATATTATGGGCCATCATTGCCGGCATGCCCACCTGACTCCCCGTCATTTGAGCATGAACGCTTCCTCCCTGCATTTGCTTTTGAGGCATCATAAACTGAGTTGATTCAGCTTGTGCCATTGTTGGGTTATAATCATTCTGTACGCCCCTTACGGTTGGATCTAGAATCATTCCTCCACTGTTATCACTGCTGTAGTACCCTGACATCTGCGGCTGATAGTGTTCTGCTGGTTTCAACACGGGCACATCTGGATACATTCTCCTGATCTGCGGTATCTGTGGGGTGAGCAGTAGGCTCGGATCCTTAGATCCCGATGGTGCTCCTGTATTCTGCGTTTCCCTGTTCTGTACCGACGCCGGAGGGGCAGAACTGGTACTTGGACCTTGTCCATTCTCTGCATAAGGTGGTGGACGGTCGTTCAGCAACTCCATTATCAATTCCTCATCCTCTAGCTCCTCTTCTTTTCTCAACTTTTCCTCGTCCTCTCTGTCCTTGGAACACTTCCTGTCTGTCTTACAGGTAGCTTTCTTACCTGTCTCCTCTTCATCTTTAGTAATTGCGGGGAACAATTTTATTCCCTGCAATACGTCTGACCTCCACACCTTCTGTGCATTATCCCACCTAGCATCCGCTAGTGTCTTTTCTACCTTCCTCATCCTTGTTTCAAACTTGTTTTTCTGTTGCTGCCTAGCCATGAGTTCCCATATTGCTAGAGCCTCAAACTGTGCTGGCCTTGGAGGTACTTTCATGTCATACATCGTAAATCTCAAATTCTCTAGGACCCTTATATTGAATGTCCCATGTATCGGGAATGCTACGCTCCCATGATTCTCTGTCCACTTGTGCCATTGCTTTAGCCAAAGACACGGAGCTACCCCTTTTTCCTCCATTACAATGTAAGCTGGTGTACCCTCGGGCGGCGTCTCCTCTCCTACGCTCGCTTTAATGTAAGTCTCCCCCTTCATCGCACTCCTAAATGCTTTAAGGAATTTCATTTTCTCGTCTTTTAATTCACAAAGTTTACTGTTATTCCACAAAATTTGTAATCAATAGGTGACTTTAATTCCCGGAATACTCTTCACCTGCCTTTCCCCTTCCAATCGAGTGTCACGGACTGCGTCCAATCCGTGTGCGACCCTTCTCTCCAACCAACCTATCCCAGCGCGGCTCTTAGTGACGTCACACTCACACACACTGCGGCTGACAAAGCCTCGCGGCTAATCCTCCTTCACTCAGTTCCTCCCGTAACAGCTTTTGCATGTATCGCGAGCTACCAAAAACTAAGACAGATCTGTCGGTTTACTACAGGAAGGGTAACACAATCGCTTCAGGACCTTAGGGACTTTTCACTAACCTCGACCACTATTCGATCTCTTTCACCAGCCTCGGCCGCTATTCCGTCTTTCTCAATCCCCACATTCGCAAGCAAATCTGACCCGCAGACCTACTCTCAACTTGTCAATGATCTATTCTAGTGCACTTAGAATCTTGTCAAAGCCCGAAGTCGAAGTTCCTATCACTCCCTAACACACGTACCCACTCGTTGACCACGCCCGATCAACCTACTAAACCGCCCAGACCACAACATGGATCAACATACTCCGGAGTCTCTTGACCTCGCAGGGCCCGTCTCAACAACAACAACCACGTGGACCTTTTTATGCACAAGCGCCAGACGCACATGAAGTTCGACGACTTCCCTACTCTCACACTCGGAGCCGCACCTCCGTTACTCTATGAAGTTCGACGACCTCTCTACTTCTACACTTGGAGTCGCACCTCCGCTATCCTTAAAAAGAAAATCCTCGCAACCCTTTCACACACCCTGCGGCAATAAGCTGTGCAAGCGCAAAACCCTAACTTCACTCATACCATCACTAGTACCGCCAACGCTGTTTCCACATCTCCTTTCTCTCCATTCGCAAGTTCCGAGATCCCGGGAAAGTCGCGGTGGACCTAGCCCATCATCATCTTGTCAATCAGTTTTATCCAGGAAAATCTAATTCAACCTTTCGAATGGGGTCTCAAAAAATGCGTAACCGTTAATTCGACACCATGTACTCTAATGGTACAGGGTCCCAAAAGACGTAACCGTCCTCTGCTACCATCTACTGATAGAGCGGAACGTGGTAACAATTTACCTGCGTTCGGATGCTCTTTAGGTCGATGAATCTTTTGGCTAAGTGGGAACTCTCTGTACTCTTAATTGATCAATCACCTCTTATCGATAATCAATAACGAACGTAAGCAACACCTTGAACAACATAACACTTAACAATTAATCCAGAATACATGTCGGCGAACCCTGACCTTTCAGCCAGGAATAACCACACCAGTTTATTGCAAAGTTAGTGAATTTATTTCCCTATATTAACAAAGCTAGCACAATATAAATGTGTCTCAACACCAAATGATAAACATAAATGAACATTAATAGCTGTCCATATCGTCGAAACAAGTGTAATCTATGTAGCATTTGAATCACAAGGCATTCGATAGTGGCAATGCAAAGCACTAATACGATAATCTGTAATGGGCTAATTGCGTACATTTAGTCAGCATAACAAGATCTCCAATTGCATCGTGTGACATATGGAATCCTCGTCTAACCTCAAATTAGCATCAGCATGTGGGACTTCATGCAAAACAATTTGGCAACATCAATTTAGAAAACTCCTAGCTAGGGCCCTTATCAAAAATCAGCAGTTGGTTACCTAAAGGAAACACAATGCAATTTTACAATTTCCTTTCATATTTACCAATTCCAATCAGCAATCAATGAAGTCTTCGTCTCACAGGTACCGTTTCTCGATCAGCATGGGACAGGACAAAGGGGCGGGGGTGAACGGGGCAATTGCCTCACGGCGGCAGGTTAAGGCTACTACTTTATGCAAAGGGACAAGTCAAAGTTAAAGTCTCTAGGGCAAGAATCATTAAAGTCTCTTTCTCTCGACTAGAGAAAGCATCAAAGTCTCTCAAAATGGCGTCGCAGCAAAATGGGTCATAGTAGCTACGAAATCAAAATGGCAGGATGTCCGAAGAGAGAGAGCTTCCCTCTCGTGCACCTGGGTTTTATAGGCAACAGTTCAAGTCCTGTAGGGTCTCCATTGGTGGGTTCATAGGTTAGCTTCAAATTGACCAATCAAAAACGACAGTTCTCAAGCTTTTACTTAAGCATACATTATCCTTGGAGATGGGTACGCAATTTGCAACATTGTTTCTCGATTAGCTTACTCTCAGAGGCTCCATTGTCCGCACCTGCAAGCCGACCTTGAATGTAAGAGAAAATATGCCATGCTGGCATCAACTTTAAGATAAGCATGCGAGCAGTCTCTGTGGAAAAGTACAGCTTCAAGCAGAAATACACGTTTAATAGCACAGTGGAAAAATACGAACGTTTAAACCGTGAGACCAGGCAACTAGGCCAAAGCCTCCGCTAAAGTAATGCTAAGCTAAGGCATTTCAAATAAGCAAAATCGTAGCACACGTTTATGATTATGTCGAATTAGTGCATTCCTAATACACCACGTTATATAAAGCACGCGTATAAATGATGGCAAACTACTCTGAGGGCACATTTTGTCCCCGTACAATCTTTATTAATTCGGTTAATGTCACACATGATTATTTCAGCACTACGTTTATGCGTTAATAAATCAAAACCTTCATTTTCTGCTTCATCAGTCTCATAGCTCAACCCATAAGAATTTCATGAGGAGACAGTCCTGTTTTCTTGTTGGGTGTATTTCTCATTGACATCAGCACTAAGGGCAATGCGTCTGGCCATTTCATATTCGTAGCTGCGCACATTTTTGCCATTCTCGTCTTCAAGGTACCATTCATCTGTTCCACTAGTCCTGAGGCTTCAGGACGGTAGCTACAATGCAACTTCTGCTCAATACTCAGTGATGCACACAAGAGTTTAACCACCTCATTGTTGAAGTGACTTCCTCCATCTGATTCTAAAGAGATTGGGAACCCGAAACGTGGCATCAATTCCCTAAGCAGCAACTTCGCTACTGTGTGTCATTCCTACGTGTAGGGTAAGCTTCAATCCAGTGACTAAAGATGCACATAATCACCAGCACGTATCTCAGACCTCCACACACTGGCATTTCAATAAAATCCTTGCATTCTGCTAAATGGACCTCCTGCTCTCCCAATGTGGCTCAAATTTACCACAGTCCCTTTACCCGCATTCATCTGCTGACAGATGATGCACCTGTGACAGATTACTTCTGCAGCTTGTCTGAATTTCGGATTGAACCAATCGATTTTGAACAACCTGATCACGGCGTCTCTCCCAATATGTGCTTGACCATGGTAAAACCTTGCAAACTGTGACAAAAGACTGTTTGGCAAAACCATTTTCCCCTCATCTGAAATCCACAAATCATCAGGTCTTTGTACACACTGCATTTTAAGCCAAGAACGTTTCACGTCCCTGCAACAATTTTAATTCTTCCATCGTGTCAACCACCCTCAATGCGTAACTTGTGCATGTCTAATTTTCTGTTTCCGGTAACAATTCCCATTGATCCTCGAACGTTATACAGTTTAATGCACAAAACCTTGCGACTTGATCTGCATATCCGTTTCCCATTGACACAAAGGCCTTCATTACAACATTGGTGGTAAAAGCCGCTTACCGCCGTGCAGAAGACCGCCAACACACCACCACGGCTGCGGAATTCCGCCACAGCTATTATGACCCATATTTCGGAATCCACCAAAATTCAGACACCCACACAAGTCAGCCACACCAAAGGTCAGTGATAAACTGGCGAAAACAAAACCTCCACCGTCACGGCAACAGAAATACGCCCACACTATCACGACACACGAATCCACGCGGCGGTCTTTCAACCGCGGTATTCCATTGGCGGTACACACCGCCGCGCTCAAAATACACACACTCTTACAAAACACAGCCACATTGGACAATTCAAAATACACACTCCTGATACACATACACACACCACTCCCACACACACAATACTATATGAAAAAAACACCCACATCACACACAAACCCCTACTACCAAAAATTGAGAACGAAGCACAGAGAGAGACACCACCAGCAAGTACAACAGCATCCACAGGCACATAACACCATCAACCACACAACTTCCACGCACCTCACACAACACACCACAACATATCACCACACTCATCACCACACACACCACCCCATGGCATGGCAAAGACACCCCGGGTTCTCTGACGAGGAGCTCAGGATCATGGTGGAGGAAATCGTCCGGGTAGAGCCACAGGTATTTGGATCACAGGTTCAGCACACCTCAATTGCAAGGAAGATGGAGCTATGGCGAAGAATAGTCGACAGGGTCAACGCAGTGGTACAACACCCAAGAAATCGGGAGGACATCAGGAAAAGGTGGAACGACCTATGGGGGAAGGTGCGTTCCGTGGTCTCAAGACACCACCTGGCGGTTCAGTGGACTGGCGGCAGACCCCCACCTCCTTCCCCACAACTAAAAACATGGGAGGAGCAGGTCTTGGCCATTCTGCATCCTGACAGCCTCGCAGGAGTTGGTGGAGGAATGGACTCTGGTAAGTCAAATCTTAACTTTACATCCCCCACCCTACCTGCATGCTGTCACATACTCCCACCCTCGCCCTCACCCCTATCACGCCAACTCCTCACAAATGTACCAATATCACAAACCACCCATCCCAACACCAAGCCCTGCATGCAACAACAAAGCATGGACACCCATCACTAAAGCATGCCCACTGCACATACCCATACAACCCCCTAAACCATCATCACACAAGGTCCCACACAGGAATGCTAGCACTGGGGTACACAGTCACCCACCCATTGCACACCATAACACACACAGATGCAATAATCATGCCTTTACACCCCTGCAGGACCACTACCCAACATCACCAGACAGGAGGGTCCAGACATGTCCACTCCACCCACAGAAGAGGCCCACAGTGATGACAGCAGCTCTGTCCAACTGGATCTAGATGACCAGCCCGGACCATCGGGGACCTCGGGACAGTCGGTTCCCCTCACACAGGCACAGGCCACCACAGACCTTCCCCCCTCTGGAAACACCAGCACAGCACCCACCCAGCGGGCCCATACCTCCGTCCCCAGGACACGTCAATCAGCTGTGTGTCCACCACTACAGGGAACCCAGGATAACCCACCACCCCAACAACAACAGGGACCTGGGGGCAGTGGCAGTGGGCACACGGGCCAGGGGACGGAGGCCCAGGAACACAGGGGAACTGGGAGGGCTGCCGTGCGACAGGGGGCGGACAGGCCAAGGGAACCCACTCTCCACGAGGCCCTATCCTCCATCATGGGAGCATACCACCACTCACAGGAGACGATGGCAACGGTACTGGCCAAGTTTCAGGAGACCCAGCGCATGTAGGAGGAACAGTATATAGGCTTCAGGGAGGAACTCAGAACCATCAGCTCCGCCCTGGGCACCTTCGTAGGGGTGCTGAAGGAACTACGTAACACCAGGAGGGACACTGTGGCACTCCAAGGGGCCCCTGACACTAGCATGGACGATGAACTGCCCACCACCTCCGCCGGCGCTAGTGGACAGGACGCCCCGCCACAGGACCACCACACCAGCACCCCACTCCCTGCAGACGGAGAACCACCCCGCAAACGGTCCCTGAGATCCAGGAACAAGACAGAGCACGATGCCAAGACCCCCGCAAAGAAATGAGACCACCCTGATTCTCATCCCACTGTCCCACTTTGTCACCCTGTCCATAATTCAACTGCCCCAGCTCCACCTCCAATGCCCATATGGGCAATGCACCTGTGAGACTAATAGACTGGACTCTGCCATGGACACTCCTCCGCCATCACCCCTCACCATTTAACTTCCCCCTCCAATATTTTGCTTTAAATAAACACACCTAAAGCACAAAATGATCTGGAGTCTGTCTGTGATTTCGAAATAGTGTATTTGCATTTACAGTGACAAAATGTTCTTGAAATAGTAATGTAAACATACCTATGTCACACAGCTCTAGTCCATGAGGAATCTAAGCAGATGACACACGTTGGGACCCACATCTGTGAAACCGTAAGGGAAAGTGACAACTCAGTGACCATACACTGGTTGAAAACGACAGACAGTAGAGAGGTAGTAGTTGAAAAGTACATGTAGTAGGCAGGAATGTATTCTCACCTGTGTTTCACTGGAAATATTGCAGGATCACTGAGTCCCTGTTCTGCATGTCTTCTTCCTCTGCTTCATCCTCATCACTGTCCACAGGCTCCACAGCTGCCACAACACCGCCATCTGGACCATCCTCCTGTAGAAAAGGCACCTGTCGTCGCAAAGCCAAGTTGTGAAGCATACAGTAGGCCATGATGATCTTGCACACCTTCTTCGGTGAGTAGACTAGGGATCCACCTGTCATATGCAGGCACCTGAACCTGGCCTTCAGGAATCTGAAGGTCCGCTCGATCACCCTCCTAGTTCACCCATGGGCCTCATTGTAGCATTCCTCTGCCCTGGTCCTGGGATTCCTCACTGGGGTCAGTAGCCATGACAGGTTGGGGTAACCAGAGTCACCTGCAAATGGCGAGGGACAACTGTTAGACACACACTAACCTGTAGGGATAACCCCAGACAACCATTCCCACTGTTTTGCTTCCAGGGGCTCACCTAATAGCCACACACGGTGCCTCTGGAGTTGACCCATCACATAAGGGATGCTGCTATTCCGCAGGATGTAAGCGTCATGCACTGAGCCAGGGAACATGGCATTCACATGGGAGATGTACTGGTCTGCCAAACATACCATCTGTACATTCATCGAATGATAACTCTTCCAGTTTCTGTACACCTGTTCACTCCTGTGGTGGGGGGACCAAAGCCACATGGGTCCCATCAATGGCACCTATGATGTTGGGGATATGTCCCAGGGCATAGAAATCACCTTTCACTGTAGGCAAATCCTCCACCTGAGGGAAAACGATGTAGCTCCGCATGTGTTTCAGCAGGGCAGATAACACTCTGGACAATACGTTGGAAAACATAGGCTGGGACATCCCTGATGCCATGGCCACAGTTGTTTGAAATGACCCACTTGCAAGGAAATGGAGCACTGATAGCACCTGCACTTGGGGGGGGATTCCTGTGGGATGGCGGATTGCTGACATCAGGTCTGGCTCCAACTGGATACACAGTTCCTGGATTGTGGCACGGTCAAACCGGTAGGTGATTATCAAATGTCTTTCCTCCATTGTCGACAGAGGTCGGTACACCAGAGGATTCCGCCATCTCCTCACATGTCCCAGCGGACGGTGCCTATGAAGGACAACAGCGACCACAGAGTCAAACAACTCAGAGGTACATACCTACAGTTTACCCAGAACACCAATCATACACAATAGGTGGCCTGTATGTGTGTTGAGACTAGGCATAGGAATGTGTGACGCAGTTGGAAATGAGGCCATGTGGGCCCCTGAAATGGCGGCTGCCTGACCTCTAAAGTGGGACAATGGGATGAGGTAACTGCGCTGGCGTTGTACACGTTGCGGTAGGCGGTCGAAGACCGCGGCGCAATGCTGCATTGGTTAATATTGGACCCTATGGGTCCCAGGAGCCAATGACGATGTACGCCGGCGGTGATGGTACGCACCGCCGCGGACGTGACTGCCATTTTCTATTGTTTCAATCACTTGATGCCTGATCTTCGACAGGAGAGGACCTACACTGCAAGTGCTGCTGTGACCTCGGTCTGGAAGAGACAATGGCTCGTGCGTCTGGGGAAAGGGCCCCTGCCTTCACATCAGAGGAGTTGGAGAAGCTCGTTGATGGGGTCCTCCCCCAGTACACGCTACTCTACAGTCCTCCAGACAAACAGGTAAGTACACAGGGAGCATGTCGTATGGGCTATGCCTGTGTGGAGAGGGATGGATGTAAGAAGGAAGGGGGCAGAGTTCTGCGTGCGTGAAAGACGGTGGGTGCATGTGCCACATGGCAAGGGTAGGGATGGGGGCCACTCACTTTGACGGTGCAGTTGGTAATGACTTCTCTTCTTTCCCTGTACATTTCATGTAGGTCAGCGCCCACCAGAAGAAAGATATTTGGCGTGCCATCGCCAAGGACGTCCGGACGTACCACAGACGGAGCACCCACTGCCGGAAAAGATGGGAGGACATTCGCCGCTGGAGCAAGAAGACGGCGGAGGCTCAGCTGGGGATGGCCTCCCAACGTAGGAGGGGTGCCCGTCGAACCATGACCCCCCTGATGTGCAGGATCCTGGCGGTGGCCTACCCGGAGTTGGATGGGCGCTTGAGGGCATCACAGCAGACACAAGGGGGTGAGTACACTCTCATTCAGCTGACTTTGCACGCAGTGGAGTTGTCTGGGTGGGGGAGGAGGGCTGTGGGTTTCCCTAGGCCAGGGCGAGTTCCGTAGGCTAGGCCCCTCCGTAAGGCATGGCCCTGTGGCCCCACACCCCACCTCTGTAGAGTGCCAAGTACAGCTATTCAGGCCCCTTTGTCATCTATGTCTGCAGATGTCGTCCATAGCCTTGTAGGCCTTTTCCCAGGAATTGCACTGTGGAGCCCAAGAGCGTGACGTAGTGCAGGGGGCTTCTGTGTCTGTGTTGTCCGCCAACGTTAGCGGTAATCCATGCACTCAACGTGTCTTTATTCTGTTCCCCCCCCCCCTTTTTGTGGTTTCCCTGTTCTTGTGTGCATTAGCATCATCAGGCGGAGGAGCAGTGGCACCGGAGCACGAGGGAGCTGCATCCCACATGGCCTTGGAGGGCCACACTACGGACTCTGAATTCACCAGTGGGACCGAGGGCGAGGGGAGCTCCACAGCGGGGACAGGAGCTGACACCAGCGACACGGACTCGTCCTCTAATGGGAGCTCCCTTGTGGTGGCGGCAACATCTGTGCCCCCCACATCTACAGGTACAGCCGCCACCCCCCTACCAGCACCGCCCTCCCAGCAGCCCCTCAGCCTTCGCCCCGTGCCTGCTCACCCAGGAGGGTGGGCATCACCTTCGCCCCAGGCACCTCAGGCCCTGCCCCAGTCACCCCTGCTGCCCTCAGTGAGGAGGCCATTGACCTCCTCAGGTCCCTCACTGTTGGGCAGTCTACCATTTTGAATGCCATCCAGGGTGTAGAAAGGCAGTTGCAACAAACTCATGCATTCGTGGAGGGCATTCATTCTGGTCAGGTGGCCCTTCACCGAGCCTTTCAAACTCTGGCCTCAGCACTGATGGCAGCCATTGTCCCTGTGTCTAGCCTCCCCCCTCCAACTTCCTCCACCCAGACCCAATCCCCTGTACCTCTGCCTATCCCAAGCACACTATCAGACCAGCCTGCACACACCTCACCACACAAGGGAAGCTCAGGCAAACATAAGCACCACACATCCCACAGGCAGTCACACAAGCATCATACACATGCAGACATACCAACATCCACTGCCTCCACTGTGTCCCCCCTCCACGTCGTCTCCCTCCTCCCGGTCTCGTCTACACACACACCTGAATGCACTACCTCTACAGCCACTACGTCCCTCACCAGCACACCCCGCTCATGTGCAGTCACCACCCCCACTACCATTCACACGTCCCCTGTGTCCTCTCCCAGTGTGTCTGTGACGCCCCCTCCCAAGATACACAAACGCAGGCACACACCCACCCAACAGTCATCCACCCCACGACAGCCTCCAGCGCATGCACCTTCACCCAAAGTCACCAAACGTACACCTCCTACAACCACCACCTCTTCCTCCACTCCCAAACCCCCTCCAGCTACCTGTCCCAGTGTGTCCCAAAAACTTTTCCTGTCCAGCCTTGACCTTTTTCCCACACCAACCCCACCCCGTACATCTCATAGGTCCCGAAGTAGCACCTCAGCCACAACATCTCCGGGACCAGTGGTATGTGGAGTGCACCGGCCACCAGGACAGCCAGTGTGGCACGGAGCCACAGCACAGCCAGTCCACCCCCCCCCTGTGAAGCATCAGCGGTTGGCCAGCGCCCGGCGGGAGAAGGGGAAGACTCCAGCCACCCAAGCCGCTCCCAGGGGTCCCGGTGGGAGTGTGGACTCAGCTGTGACACCTCCCAAGGTGGGGAAGGGCCACAAGAAACCCAGCAAGTCTGGGAAGAGCAGCACGGCGGAGAAGACCGCCATCATCCCCGCTGCCAAGGAGGGCCCGCCAGCCCCATCCCTGCTGCCCAGGAGGGCCCGCCAGCCCCATCCCCGCTGCCCAGGAGGGTCCCGCCAGCCCCATCCCAGCTGCCCAGGAGGGCCCCGCCAGCCCCATCCCAGCCCAGCTGCCCAGGAGGGCCCCACCAGCCCCATCCCCGCTGCCCAGGAGGGCCCCGCCAGCCCCATTCCAGGTGCCCAGGATGGCCCCGCAAGCCCCATCCCCGCTGCCCAGGAGGGCCCGCCAGCCCCATCCCAGCTGCCCAGGAGGGCCCCGCCAGCCCCATTCCAGCTGCCCAGGAGGGCCCACCCAATCCCAGCCCAGCTGCCCAGGAGGGCCCTGCCAGCCCCAGCCCAGATGCCCAGGAGGGCCCCGCCAGCCCCAGCCCAGCTGCCCAGGAGGGCCCCGCCAGCCCCAGCCCAGCTTGGCCATGAAGGACCGCCAGCCCCAGCCGGGCCATGAAGGACCGCCAACTCAAGCACCGCTGAACAGGGCACCGCCAACTCAAGCACCGCTGAACAGGGCAAGCACCGCTGAACAGGGCACCGCCAACTCAAGCATCGCTGAACAGGGCAAGCACCGCTGAACAGGGCACTGCCAACTCAAGCACCGCTGAACAGGGCAAGCATCGCTGAACAGGGCACCGCCAAATCAAGCACCGCTGAACAGGGCACCGCCAACTCAATCACCGCTGAACAGGGAAAGCACCGCTGAACAGGGCCCCGCCAAATCAAGCACCTCTGAACAGGGCACCGCCAACTCAAGCACCACTGAACAGGGCACCGCCAAATCAAGCACCGCTGAACAGGGCAAGCACCGCTGAACAGGGCACCGCCAAATCAAGCACCGCTGAACTGGGCAAGCACTGCTGAACAGGGCAAGCACCGCTGAACAGGGCACCGCCAACTCAAGCACCGCTGAACACGGCAAGCACCGCTGAACAGGGCACCGCCAAATCAGGCACCTCTGAACAGGGCACCGCCAACTCAAGCACCGCTGAACAGGGCAAGCACCGCTGAACAAGGCACCGCCAAATCAAGCACCGCTGAACAGGGCACCGCCAAATCAAGCACCGCTAGCCCATGAGCGGCAGGGGCACTGATGCAACTGGGACCGTCACGGGGTGAGTGATGCACTCTGGGCACCAGTCCCCCTCCAGAACCAGTGGAGACATGCATCCACTACCTCTGTCCTTCACAGGATGAAGCACTCTGGGCACCAGTCCCCCTCCAGAACCAGTGGAGACATGCATCCACTACCTCTGTCCTTGACAGGATGAAGCACTATGGGCACCAGTCCCCCTCCAGAACCAGTGGAGACATGCATCCACTTGAGAGACTGTGGCTTTGCACTCCCCAGGATGGAACAGTGGGCAACCCACCCACTGTAGAGACCTGAGAGACTGTGGCTTTGCACTCCCCAGGATAACGCAGTGGGCAAACCAACCACTGTATGGACTTGAGAGACTGTGGCTTTGCACTCCCCAGGATGCAGCAGTGGGCAACCCACCCACTGTATGGACTTGAGAGACTGTGGCTTTGCACTCCCCAGGATGGAACAGTGGGCAAACCACCCACTGTATGGACTTGAGAGACTGTGGCTTTGCACACCCCAGGATGCAGCAGTGGGCAACCCACCCACTGTATGGACTTGAGAGACTGTGGCTTTGCACTCCCCAGGATAATGCAGTGGGCAAACCACCCATTGTATGGACTTGAGAGACTGTGGCTTTGCACGCCCCAGGATTGAACAGTGGGCAACCCACCCACTGTAGAGACTTGAGAGGCTGTGGCTTTGCACTCCCCAGGATGCAGCAGTGGGCAACCCACCCACTGTATGGACTTGAGAGATTGTGGCTTTGCACTCCCCAGGATAATGCAGTGGGCAAACCACCCACTGTATGGACTTGAGAGACTGTGGCTTTGCACTCCCCAGGATTGAACAGTGGGCATTGAGCCCCCTCGTGGATCTGGCATTGTGCACTCATCCGGCTGAGGTGCCCCCCCTTCCCTTCCCCCTGAGGTGCCTGTTGTTTTTCTATCTGATGCCCCTGCAGTGTTCTCTCTGTTTTGATCTGGTATCGAGTGTGGGCCTCGCCCATGCATTTTGGGCCCAGTGGTCCACGGACTATAAATGGTGCAATACCTGGACTACTATTCTTGGTGTATATTTTGTTAATAGTGTAAATATGTATATTTTTGTGTACTGCATTTTAATATATCACAATGGTTACACTCATTTCCTTTTGTCTTTGCATTCTTCCGGGGGGTTGGGGGGTGTAACTATAATGTATAGATATGTATTAGTGTGTGTGTTGTAGTGGGTGAGGGTGGGGGTGTTGCGTGTTGCGTGTCCCTGTTTTTTGCCTCCCCCCTCCCCTGTGTCGTAGGTGCAGTACTCACCGTGCTCTTCTCCGCCGGCGTTCGTGCTCCTGGTAGAGGAGCAGGAAGACTCTCGCAGGTAGGATTTGGAGTTCCGGTTCCATGGTGTCCTTGTTCCTCGTGGAGTGTGATGAGGTGAGTGTTTTCCCTTCGAAATTCCTGTTTCCGCCGTGTTTTTAACCGCAGTGAATCCGCCCCGGAAAAGGTGGTGGATTGGCCTGTCATAATAGTGTGGGCGGTACATTGTCTCCCGCCTCTCTGTTGGCGGGGACCGCCAACCTGTTTGTTTGTACCGCCGTGGCGGTCTGAGTGTTAAAGTGGCTGTCTTTGTTGGTGGTTTCAACCACAGTCGTAATTGCAAATTTTTGTCCGCCGGCCTGTTGGCGGTCTTACCGCCGCTTTAACACTGTCCGCCAGGGTTGTAATGACCACTAAAGTCTTGTGATTTCACATGAGCGCTGCATTTCACCACAGCAATTTCAAGAGGTAACTGAATCGCGTGCAACAACTCCTTAATTCTTTCACCATTTTCCACTGGAGAACCAGAAGAGGTCATGAAACCTCTCTGTGACCATAACTGGCCAAAATCATGGACAATTCCAAATCCGTATCTGCTGTCAGTATAGATAGTGACTTTCAATTTGTCAGCAGCATGGCATGCCCTAGTAAGAGCAACCAATTCAGCCACTTGAGCAGAGTACACTCTCTCGAGCCAAGATGCTTCTAAGATACCAGTGATTGTACACACAGCGTATCCGGATCTCAGTACTCCCACTGAGTCTCTCAGACATGAACCATCAACGAAGATAATGTAATCATTTTCTTCCAATTGAGTATCTTTAATGTCAGGTCTCGGTTTGGTGCACAGTTCTGTTACCTCAAGACAATCATGTTCTACTTCCTCAGCATCATCAACATCTGTATTCTCATTAGGAAGCAAAGTTGCAGGGTTCAATACAGTACAATGTTTGATTGACACATTGGGTGACCCCAATATAATTGTCTCATACTTGGTCAATCTAGCATTTGTCATGTGCTGGGTCTTTGTTCAGGTCAATAGTATTTCAACTGAGTGTGGAACCATTACTGTTAAGGCATGTCCCATCACTATGCCTTCGCATTGAGTAAGGCTTTGACCAACTGCTGCAACTGCATGCAGACAACCCGGTAAGGCTGCTGCAACTGGGCCCAAAGTAGCTGAAAAATATGCTACTGGGCGGTTTGCACCTCCAAGCATCACGTTCATGACAAATCAGGACAAAAGGCTTTGTGTAGTCAGGCATACCTAAAGCTGGAGCCCTGCACATACACTCCCTCAGCTCAATGAATGCCCTCATCTCTGTCTCGGACATGGTCAGGGTATCCGGGCCGTCCTTAACCTCTTTTATGGTCAACTTCACCAAAGGCTTAGAGATAATTGAGAAGTTTGGAATCCACTGGCGACAGTAGCCCACCATTCCCAAAAACATCCTAACGTCTCTCTTAGATGTCGGTGAATTAATCTGAAATATGGCTGTTACTCTTTCTGTAGAGATTCTCCTTGACCCCTTCTCAATTAGATGACCTAAGTACTTCACCTCCTTCTGGCAGTACTGCAACTTCTTTGGGGACACTTTATGTCCGTTCTTTCCCAAGTGATTCAGCAAGGCAATGGTATTGTACCTACAGTCATCTTTCGTTTTGGACGCAATCAACGAATCATCAATGTACTGCACTAGAGTCGAATTAAAAGGCAATTCTAATGATTCAAAATCTTTCTTCAATATCTGATTGAAGATGAAAGGCGATTCTGAAAATCCTAGAGGAATTCGACACCAACTGTAAACCTTGTCCAAGAATTTGAAACTGAAGAGAAATTGGCTATCCTCATGAAGAGGCACAGAAAAGAACGCTTGAGACAAGTCCATGACTGTGAACCACTCTGCATCACATGGAACCTGGAACATGATCACGGCTGGATTTGGCACTGTAGGGCAACATTTTACCACTATCTCATTAATTTTCCTCAGATCTTGGACGATTCGGACTTTCCCACAAGGCTTTCTCAGACCCATTATTGGTGAATTACATGGACTGCTCATCACTTCTTTTAGGACCCCTTGCTTCACAAAATTTGCAATTATCTGCGTCACCTGTATAAGGACATCTTGTGCCATGTGGTACTGCGGTACTTGGGGAAACACAGCATTTGGCTTCACATCTACTTTGACCGGTTCTACTCCTTTTATCAGTCCCACTTCCTTTCCTGTCAAGTCCCACACTTTCTCTGTCACTGTTTCCTGTAATTCTGTTGGCAAATCGGTTACCATGAACATCGGGAAGAAGCTTATCAAAGGGTACTCCTCATCTGTGGTCTCCGTCTCAGGCTCTGAGATCTGACCATCGTCTCCTTCATCGTCACTGTTCGTCTGCACCTCAATTCCTTCTTTGGAACAGGTGATTGAGCACCTCGTCTTACACTGCAAGACTCTTCCCAGTAGGGACACGGGACTTGAATCACAGACTACAAACCGGTGCAATCCCTGGAAGGTACCAATCTCAACTTGGAACGGATCTGTAATTGGATTAGTCAGGAGTTGATTTGCTACTCCTACCACCTTTATTGTACGCCCTGAAAGTGGTAATTTCGGAACCTCTGCACTTCTGACTGTAGAGCATGTAGCACCTGTATCAACCAGGAATGAAACCTTGTGACCCATCACCTTTCCCTGTTCATAAGGTCCCCTCTGATCTACTTCTAGGGATGTTGCAAGCCTGCACTATTCACTATCTGAGCAGTCATCCGACCATTCATCGTTTATTCCATTCTCACCACGCAATGGGAACTGTTGTACTGCATTATTTTGATTCATTGTTTGGCCTGTGACCTGTTGAGGAAGCATCACCTGTTGCTGTCCCATTGGAGCTATAGGCAACTGCATTTGCTGTCTAGGTACCATGGGAATCTGCTGTTGCACTTGCTGCACCTGCACTGGTTGTACACGTGGCATTTGCATTTGTTGCATGGGCTGGAGACCCTGCATCTGAACCATGTTATTCTGAAAATTCGGGTTTGGACCCCTCATTCTTGTACCCCTCACATTTTGGAATGCACCAATATCATTGCTTTGTTGAACAACACCATCCTGCACCATCATCGGACATTCCCGCTTCCAGTGTCCCACGCCCCCGCACGCATGGCATGGTGACATCTTTTTCATCCCTTGTACATCATTTTGAACCACGACAGTATTCAAATCTGGACCACGGTTCACAAAACCTCCTCGACATCTGCCTCTCGCTTGCGTCTGAAACATTCCGTTTCCTTGCGGCTCCTGCACCATCTGCTGTGTTCCATTTCCCTGCATTCCTACTTGGGCTGCCTTAATTTGCATCACCATCACCTTCTCTTTCAGCTTTCTCTGCTTCAATTCAATCTCATCACTACAATATTTTGCATACTGCAACACCTCATCAACCGGCTTCGCTTGCCAACAGATCAAATGATTCTTAATCATCTGGCTAATCTCTGGCCTCAATCCTTCAACAAACCTGAACACAAGGTGATTCATGTCTTTCGGTTCTACGACCTCTGTGCCACTGTAGTGCTTGAACACCTTTAACAACCTCTCATAGTAAGCGTGTATCAACTCTTTGCCTTCTTGTGCCGTTCGATCAATTTTCTGCCAATCGGTAACTTTCGGCGACACTTTCTGCTTCAAAAACTCAATCACCTTAAAATAGTACCTGATTACTTCAGGAGATGGTGCTCCAGTAATCTTGTCCCTTGCCGGCTCTTCCGTCAGCCAATCCACACTCCTCTTGCACTCAAGCCATAAATCAGCTGGAACTATAATCTCAAACAGTGAATTCAAGTCTTCCCAAAGACATTTTGCAAGCTGCACAAACCTGTCTGTCTGCTGATACCATTCTATTGGCTTTTCCCTCAACCTGGGGTAGTCATTTGTGAATGACAAAATGTCTCCTCTAGACCATGGTACATGAACTAGAACCCCTCCAGCTGTTTCTCTCATCGGTAACATCTTTATTGTTCCCGTATCTGGCACAGCTTTCACCTGCTGCTGGTCCAAGCAGTCACTCTTCCTCTTATCTCCATTCTTCGCCCATCTGCCTTCCCACTTCTCTAATGCTCCCCAAACGTGAGCACTCTGTAGTATCTATTTAAGGTGTGCCTTCATTCCAGTAGATCTCATGTGATCAAAATCTTTAGGCTCGAAGTCTAACCTATAACTCCTCTTCAGATGCTTAGTATTATCTAAGTCTATGCCATATTTGTCTGCCAAGTTCACAAACCTCTGGTGCACTTTACTCACCTCTTTGGTTATTTTCGGGCACAGATACCTCAGTTCTGCTTCAGTGTATGATTCTAATCTGTTCACTCCCATGCTCCCTTCAACCAACTCTGCTACTTCCACACCCAACCTCACAAAATTCAGGTATTCCTCTCTCTCCGACCGCTCTGCTGTCACAGGAGTAGTCTGTGGAGTGTTAAGCTTGTCTAACCATTCATTCAGTTGTTGTGCCGTCAAACCTTGCAACGAAATATTTCCAGCCTGCACCATCGGTGTTTGCGACGTATTTACACCCAGTACCTGTGGAGTCAGTAAACCCAAACCTGCTTGTCTCATTGTCTCTAAAGGAACCCCAATCGGACAGAAGTCCAACAAGGATCTAGACCTCTCGGCTGTCTGTTCCCCCGGTGTCATCCCTTGGGAGCTTCCTGTGAATCCTCCTCTTATCCCCTCTTGAGTCATTACTCCTTGGTCACATACGCTAGGCTTTGCCTGCGCATATAGCGGTACTGGCGGACCAAAAGTGATCGGCAAAGATATACCAGCTGGTGCCTGTCCACTTCCCAATCCCGGTGGAGTATTCATTCCCATAGATTGATTCATTACAGGTGCTGTAACCGACTGCGCTCCTGTGACCGAAGTGTAATTCGGAACCATCTGTGGCTGGTGCAGCAAATGTGGGGTTGGTTCAATCTGCACTAACTTTGATCCCGTATATACTGGATCAGGCGGCACCATCAAATTCGTAGTCTTCTCTAATGCTGGGACATCAGGGTAGAGTCTCTGAACTGGTGGCGGCTGCAACTGTATCTGCGTCTCGGGTGCCGTGGATACACTAGCACCAGTCTGTATCGGAGCTGATGTGGTACCATTTTTTGCCTGTACTGCATTCGTGGTCCCCTGATTTTGTGTAGAATTTTCAGGACCTGCACTAGTACTTGGTCTATTGTCATTTATGGCATATGGTGGCGGTCGATCATGTAACAACTGATTAAGAAACTCATCATCATCTGAATCATCTGCATCTGCCAAATACTTCTGAGTCTCCTTTTGCTTACCAGAGCCCTTGTCTGTTTTACAAGTGGCCTTTCGTCCCTGTGCTTCGGCTTCTTGAGTTATTGCCGGAAACATCCTAACTCCGTCTATTATTTCCCTTCCCCACATCCTGGTCTCACTATCCCATCTAGCCTCCGCTAAAGTCTTTTCTGCTTTCCTCATTCTCCTCTCTAATTTCTGTTGCCTCTGTCGTATGGCCATTAATTCCGTAATTGCTAACGCCTCAAACTGAGCTGGTCTCGTAGGTGGCTTTTGCTCATTTAGCGCTTTCCGCAAATTTTATAGAACCCCTATGTTAAATGTTCCATTCTCTGGAAACGCCAAACACCCATCTTTCTCTGTTAATTTGCTCCATTGCTTTAGCCAAAGACATGGCGCGACTCCCTTCTCCTCCATTAGGGCATAAGCCGAAGTATCCTCTGGCGGTGTAGGCTCCCCCACACTCGCTGTAATGTACACATCTCCCCTCAAAGCGCTCTTTAAAGCCTTGAAAAACTTCATTTTTGCGTCTTTTATTTAGTTTAGAATCTAATCAGGAAGTGACTTTAATTCCCAGAACACTCTTCGCCTACCTTCTCAACCAATTGCCTCTCACGGACGGCTGCCAATCTGTGTGCGACCCTTCTTACTAGCTTACCTATCCCAGCGCGGCTCCAATGACGTCACACTCACACACTGCGGCTGACAAAGTCTTGCGGCTTGTCTTCCTCACTCTCTATTCATACAAAACTAATGCAATATATTGCGAGCACTTCAACAACAAAACTCGAATTTGCCGGTTTACTACAGGAAGGGTAACACAATCGCTTCAGAACTTTACAGAGATTTCACTTGAAGCCTCGGCCGCTACTCTCTCCTTCTCAGATCCCGAACTCGCAAGCAAAATTTGACCCGCAAATTTCACTCTCGACTTGTCAATGGTTCGTCCTAGTGCACATTAGAACTTACCAAATCTCCATTGAAGGTTTCACTCACACACTTTGATTCAAACTTGACTCGTCAACCACGCCCGATTGACCTATTAAACCACACAAATTACAACATAAACCAAGTGTCTCATACACTTATCAATATACTCCGGAGTCTTAGACCACGCGGGGTACATACATCACCAACAACCACGTGGACAATTTTTTAGCACAAAGCGCCGCACTCACATGAAGTTCGCTGACTTCCCTACTCTTATACTGCGAAGTACACCCACTCCTACTAAAACATTACCTGGCCTAAATTCTCACAAACCTCACAATTCACCTGCAATATGCATAAGCTGTGCAAGCGCAAATTCTATGACACACTTACTATCACTAGAACTCCGAGACCATACCCAACTCACCTAGGCAAGCTCCGAGATTCCGGGAAAGTCATTGGGGACTTAGGGGCACATCATACCTCCAATTTGCATTATTTCGGAAACAATTCTAAAACAATGGTCCCGCGTCCTAGGGCCCCAAAGGGCCTAAACGGTGCTCTGCTACCAGAACTGATAAAGCGTCCCAATCGAGATAATTTATTCACTCTGGGACTCATTTTAGGCCGATGAATCTTTTTACCCTGAGTGAAGACACCTTAAGACGAGATAACTAGTCAGCATGGCAATCAATAGATCAATAACCTCATCAATATTCACAATAGCAAATCAATCACATTAATCAATGACATCAATAAGAATCGAAGCACGCCATGACCTTTCAGTCATGAATAACCACACAGAATTTAGTAAGATTTATGATATTTATTCCCTATTGATTACACTCTACCAGCAAGTTTATTAGTCTCAAAACCAGAAAACACATCAGCAATGTCACAATATGGCAACTCGAATAAGATTTCATCAAAGCAAAGATCATAAACATTTGAACAAGGCACAACGTCAACATGGGTTAACTTTAGCAGAGTATCATTAGCGCACTATTCAACAAAGCATCGATTTGGTCATATGTCTATTTGCGTCCGTTTAGTGAACTCCTTAACTAACCTCGAATTAGCATTGGCATGTTGGACTTCATGCAAAACAATTTAGCAACACAAATTTAGAAAACGTCTAACTATGGTCTCTATCAAAAGAAGCAGTTGGTACCTAGAAAGAAAAGGCAAACAGACAATTACAATTTCATTATCATATAGTTACCCTACGTAATGGGTCAGCATTCAGAGTCAGTCTTCGTCCTCAGGACATCAGTTGATTCGCCATCAGCCAGGAAACGCAGCAAAGTTCAGCAAGATAGGTAATAAGGGACACTTCCCTCATAAGGAGGAAAAGTATGAATCAGGCAGGACAAAGGTAAGGATGGTTTGAAGAGTCAAACAGCAAAGTCTTTAAGACAGAGTGACAAAGTGGCTAGGTAACCGCAAAGAATGGCACGTAATGGCTGATTTCCCTTTGTGTCAAAGGGTTATATCAATCTTGTTGTACAGTCCCCTAATTTCCAATTGAGCAAATTTTGGTGCATCATTATCTCCATCCAATTATTAGCTTGTCACCTCATTAGGATTGTTACTTTAGGACAGTTCTCACGTAGTTTATTGGCTCCTGTAATTGACGTCTCCAACGGGTAGAATGTCAGGTACAACTTTTTGTTCTTGCGGTCCTCTCACAGTCCCAGTCAGTAGTTCCATTGTCTTTACCAGTTCAGGCGACCTTGTACCTGTTGCAAGTTTACATTGTTGCATTCCGCAAGAATGTCTCCTTGAGCAAGTCGAGTCTCATGAGAAAGAATTTACTACGGTTACACACATCTTCTAGCTTCTGGAAAAGTACGGCTACATGTCCTTCAGCAAGTCAGCACACTGCACGTTAGAAAAACACATTTAATATGAAAACGGGCAGCTAGGCCCCGACTCATGCTAACTAAGGCCTAGTGATTAATTTAGCAAAACCTTAACATATAACTCTTAATGCTAATACAGAATCATACATTAGTACGTTAATAATTCATCATTAGTC
Source organism: Pleurodeles waltl (assembly GCF_031143425.1). Taxonomy (NCBI): domain Eukaryota; kingdom Metazoa; phylum Chordata; class Amphibia; order Caudata; family Salamandridae; genus Pleurodeles; species Pleurodeles waltl. The sequence goes on from NC_090444.1 coordinate 957,804,830, forward strand.
AATTTCATTCATCATCGTATACATTGGTGGCCACTCCCCGTGGGCACATTTCACACACACGTTTAGTAAAAGCATATTAATACATTTTCTATGCAGCATCATTACACATTAATTCGCAAACATTTTCATGTTAATTTTGATTATAAAACTACACTCCAACAGCAGCTAAGGGGTTAAAAAAAAGCTGCAGTAGCTCAGAATGAGTAGAAACATACAGAGATATTCTAACTTTTTATAACTTTTCTTAAAAGTGCAAAAAATAAGTGGTATTGCTGCTTTTTGCTGTAAGCTAGATAAATCGAGCAGAAGAAAGAAAAGCAACGTTTTGTGTGTGTTGCTTTAAACATCTGCCTCAATCATGCTCCGGGACCTTGCCTGCCTTTCACCTCAACTCCTGGCTCTGGCAGCAGGCATTTTAATGTCAGAATTTGACTGCAATAACTTATTACATTCGAGTGACATGTTTTCTTTATAATCAGTGACAGTGCGTCACAAGTCACTGACTATTAAAAAATGTGTGTGTGTGTTGTGTTGATCAACAGGTCTAGCAATGGGATGCAATGCATCACTAATAGGGTGACAGTGCCCTGCCAATGGTTTTGCCGGCTGTAGTTACATTCCAGTGTTTGGATAATATATTTTGGATGGCCTTGGCCTTGGATCTGGCGTTAAAGGTGGTTATGTATCTGATGGGTTCTGTGTTCGCATTCTTCCTTCCTTTGTTACCATAGATTAGACTCTGTTTATCTCTACTTGCTTCCTTAACAATAATGCTTTGAATAATTTTACATGAATAATCTCATTGTAAATATCTTCCCACCATGATGACTTCCTCCTTCTGATACAATTCTGTCTGGTGTAGCACAATTTTGTTTAGTTCTTGCAAGTTCCCCAAATGGTATACTGTTTTCTACCCTTGGTGCATGTAACCTCCTTGCACGTAGAAGGCTGTAGACAGCTGTCTCTTTCCGGAAGAGGCTAGTGTTTAGAGTCTCACCAGGAAATTTCACCTGTATGTTTAAATAGTTGATCCGCTGATCACTGAAGCAGGTAAATGACACAATGGGATCATTATCATAGACAGAATAAATTGTTGTGCCAGCTCTCTTTCAAGATTGCAAATTAGAAATACACTTTCACTGTAACATATCCATAATAATACAGTTCATGTAATGTTCGTTCCTTTTTGCCCAGGCCGCCTGCTCCTCCCATCAGCCCATGAACAAATTTGAAAAGCTGGGGCTGAAGAAGGTGCCCATTGCAGTATATGATAACTGCCTGTAAAAGACATGCTCAAATATGAAAATGTTGTTTGCAAACCGAATCATCTCTGTCAGCATGTTGTTGTGATTGAAGAACTTTAATGGTCTCTTCTTTAGGTAATATTTGAAAATCGTGATGCCGCATTCATGTTGGGTGCACATGTATAATTACATGTCTAGTGTGATCAGTGAATATGTGGGTTCTCAATGAATGTTCGGAAATTTCTTTATAAAGTCAGTGCTGGTCCGACAATAGGAGTTCAGATTCAATACATGTGGAAGTTAAAAATGGTTGAAGTAAAAGTTGGTGTTCTTCAATATGGTTCTATTTGAGGAGAAAATCGATATTCCAGAGGGATTCACCGGTTTCTTGTGTACTTTGCGCAACATGTAACACAGTACCATAGGGTTCAACTGCCTCAACAAGCAATATTCATCAATATCAGTGGTCCACCTGTCTAAACAGTCTCTGATTAGACCATGGTAAATGCTGTTTATAGTCCTGTATGTCTCTGATTGCATAGCAACTTAGGTTTGATAGTTGTCCTAATGCCTCGCCCCCTTATTTGTTGCTCTCACATAGAAAATATTTCCACGCTTAAAAGATGGCCTCATTATGAAGTTATAGTCCTCTGTTAATGTAGGAATAACTTGTTGCTGTACCTTGGTGAGATTGGGCTATCTCTTAATATCCTCCTTTTGTCGTTCTCTAGTTTCTGTGGATCAGCCTATCTCTCTGTAGGTGCACTACGTGGTTTTAAGTTGTCAGATTCCAACTGCCAAGAACCACTGATTATCCTAAATCCTGTATGAGGGTATCAGGTAGAGAATATGCCCACCAGGGGAATGGGGCCAAATAGGAAACAGTCCTAAGAGAAATCCAGGACTGGATTTGCACTATAGGTTGATTTGTCTCAATTGGTGGAACAATCTGAGGCCTTTCAACATGTACTTTCTGGGCCACCAAGGAGTTGAGGACCCACTAAAAGCAAGTAGAATATATCAGTTGGCAATATGGTATATCAATAAGACCAGGAAGTCTAGGCAGACAGTTAGAAAAAGCTTCCTGGTGTACTGGGGGAAGGTACTGTAACAAGCTCCCGCCAGACGAGGATACCAATTGGGAAACCCGGAGCACCAGAATAAAGCCAGATCGTAGGTTGAGAATCAAAGCTAGAAAACGCAAATAACAACGCACAAGGACTAATAGAACATGAAGGGAACTAAAGAGAAACCCTAACCATGGAAGCAGGGAAGTGAGAATACAAAAAAGGTGCAAGGAAGGATAAACAGGTGTAAACTAAAGCAAATGGGATAACCACATCATCTACGTGACAAGTTAGCAGGCATGTACTCTATTTGGAAGGGACTTCAAATGTTCACTCTCCCCTGAAAGTTTGAAAGTGTTCACATTCACCCAGAAGTGAGGATGTTGAGTAAAACTGTCTTGGGTGGTCTAGTGTTTGCACAAACACAATCTATCTATCTATCTATCTATCTATCTATCTATCTATCTATCTATCTATCTATCTATCTATCTATCTATCTATCTATCTATCTCTCTACCTATCTATCTATCTATGAAGGTGTGTTCAACAGTGGTTGGGGTGCAATCGGGGAGTTAGGCACAGAGCCTGGCCACAGGCCAGACCTTGCGCTCAACTCCATACTGAATATGGTGATGGATATTTTTCATTAAAAAAGATAGTAATTCACTGAAAAAAACAAAGATTAAAGTGACCTTATTGTTAGGAATCAACTTGCATGGCTAATTATCTCACATATTAAATCACTTGTTACAATGTTCTATGACATCATTGATAACATCACCGCAACATCTGAAATTACATAATTGATGACAACAATACATGGAGGGGGCTCGAGATATAATTACTTTGGGGAACAAGTTATAGGTGCAAGATATAATTATAACCGGTTGCTGGAAATGGCCATCTCTGCACAGTCACCCACAAACGTTTTACCTTCCTCCTCCCCTTCTTTGCTGAATTATTTTTTTTGGCCTTAGGACTTTGTGTACTTTACCACTGCTAACCAGTGCTTGTACTCGCTGCCCAAAACATGTAGAAGTGGCTTATAGCAAATTGACATATTTAATTTATTTGTAAGTCCACAGTAAAGTGGTAGTATGTGTGTCCAGGGCCTGTAAATCAAATGCTGCTAGTGGGCTTCCAGCACTGCTTGTGCCACCCACTTAAGTAACCCTCTAATCATGTCTCAAGCCTCCCATCGCAGAGCCGGTGTGTGTATCTTTAAAACTGCCATTTCGACCTGGCAAAATAAATCTTTTGCCAGGCCCAAACCCTCCTGTTTAGTACATATAAGTCACCCCTAGGGTAGTCCCTGGACAGCCTCAAGGGCAGGGTGCAGTCCATTAATATCCTGAAGTTTTAAATGTTCTGGTAGTGAAAAACTCTTTTAAATTCGTTTTTCACTACTGCAAGGCCTATCTCTCCCATAGGATAACATTGGAGCTACCTTACTGTATTTTCATAAGTGTAATTTCCAAATAGGAAGAGATACCGCCTTGAAGTTTGGTGCCTCTGGAATCCTAATGTAAAATCATAACGTATGGCGAAGTCGGATTTTAAGTTATAACTCTGAAAATGCCACTTTTAGAAAGCCTTGTATTTTCTTGCCTTAGGCATGTGGTGCCTGCAGCCTGCCTGAGTCACATGACTGGGTGTAGTTGGCAGTAGGGCTTTCTGTATTCCCCCTAGACAGCCACGCACAACAGGAGCTTAGGTGTGACTTAATAGACCATCAATGGAAGGAGGAGCTGGGTACAACCTCACTTACACCTAAACAGCCTCTGTCTTGCCTCCACACAAAGGGCTGCATACCCCCTATAGTTAGTCTGGAGCCAGAACAGGGAAGGCAGGGCATCTGTGCACTTCAAAGGTATGCCTCTAGAACTCTCTCCCCACTTCAAAGGCACAAATGTGTATAAAAAAACAACCTCAGACACAACCACTTCAGTAGACTTCTGGACCTGCGGACACTCTGCTAGGAAGAAGGAATGTTAGGCTGCTGAAAGGGTTGCCACTCTGCTGGACTGCTACCTTGCTGTGCTGACCTGCTGACCTCTTGAATGGAGAGGAAGAACTGGACCTGAAATTTCATGGTTTCGTGGCCATTTTCGTGGTTGCTGCTTGACCATGATCACACCCCAGTCAACCAATAACCCAATTTCTAACACTAGTGAATGTCAGTGGTTTTGTTGGTTTAAAACAGTATGTTTTAACTGACATTTTCATCTAACTATAGCAAAACTTTAACCTTTGGTAATTTCAGTAAATTTCTATGGTTTCATATTATAAAGTAAGATATTATCACAATTCCCAACTATAACGTCACTTTAACCTTTAGTTTTTTCAGTGACTTTGACACGTATGAATTCAGATCCTTCTGTAAAGTCTTGGGGTGATATGTCAAGTGGGGGCCGAGAAAAAGGGGTCTCACAACAGCATCTTTTCTAAGTAAATTTTTCCATAGAAAAATAGAACACCAATACTGCAAAAACCAATGAACGGAATTATGCAAAATTTGGCAGAAAGCTAAAACCTGGTCCAGAAATGGTTCCTTTTGTTATTTGTCTTTTTTGTTCTGTTTTTTGTTTTTGTTAATCTGTTCAGTAGGTTTGGAGAAACTAAGGTCAAAAAATTATAGATATTTCATGATGCGGAGGATCCACAGAGACAAAATATCTTAAGATAAATTTTGATTGCCTGCCACCACATCAATAACGAATTGGCAGTAGCCATATTAGGCCTCAGGGACACAGTCACCTGTCCTAAAAAGAGCTTCAAACAAATATATAGGAGCAGGGTAGCGGTACCCAGTCCCCTAGGCCTGGTGGGGGACATAGAAATTTACTTAGAAAACGTCCCTCCCAGAAAGGGCCAAGGCCTTGGGCATTCAGTACAATGTAATTTTTTGGGGAGGGGGCTGCTCCCCCACCCCATGCCTCTATGAGGCCCTTGAGACCCCTTGCCCAGGGGTGCATATTTCTTATTAGGGGATTGGGCACACAGCCTCACTCCTCAATCCTTTATGAGGCCCCAGGGACCTAACTCCTCCATGTTCAGCCTCCCAAGCCACATCAGGCCCCAAAAAGCGTATCCCCTGGGAAAGTGTTTTCTACAGGGGAGTGGGCAATCACATCAGCCCTGGCAACCCCCATCCTCCGGGCCCAATCCAAGTCCTGGGGACACCATCGACTGGGCTTTGCTGTTTCCTGATCTGGAGAGTACGGGCATACTCTGTCCGCACTCTTCCACGCAGGAAATACAATGTTGTTGTTTCCAGGATGGGAGCACAGAAAAGAGCTGTACCTACCTAGGCAGGAGCAAAGCCACTGAGTCAGCTCCTACCATGACCAGAATGGGTAGTAGCTAGAGGGTGAGCAGGGTCCTCAGTCGCCTCGCAACCCCCAATGATTTGCTACATGTGGGTACCTAGGGAGGGTACTGGGGGGACCCATTTTGAAAAAATAAAATAAATTGTGTTGGTGTCTTGGGTGGCACCGGAGAATCCAAACAATTAAAAAAAAAAAAAAAAAAAATTACATGAGCAGCAGAGGCTGTGCATTTATTATTCACTGCTCCGGACAAAGATCTCCCCATAATGCCCTGCAAGGGTTTTTTGGTTATATTTTCCTGTCCTGGTAGTGACCCTAGAAGGGGCAGGGGCACCAGAAGCTAGGGTTGGGTGAAATTTGCGGGGTTACCTTAAAACTTAGTGAGATTCAGCGGAGTTCCTCAAACGGCGGAATTTGGTATGTTGCTTTGCTCGTGCTGATTTTTAGCCCGGGAGCTTGTCCCACACTGTACAATCAGCGCGAACAGCACTACGTGGCATGCAAGAGGGCGCTACTTCTTTCTGCCGGTTGAGTTGATTTTCTACTAGAGCAGCAGCTTTTTCAATGTGAGGGGCAGCTTTCTTAATGCGAGCATTAGTGACATGCTGTGACCGCCCACATTGAGAAATCTCACCGAGAGGTGGTCTACCTCCCGATTTTTTCGCTCACGCTCACTAACTTAATGTTGGCCAGCCGGGCATGAGAAAATACTCCACCACAGGGCGGTTGGCAGAGTTTTTCCAGAGCACAGAGTGGGATACACTCAGCAATTTTCACAGGAGAAGCATAGTTTATCGCCCACCCCTAACACCAGCCCCTCAGCACCATTAAAAAAAGCACAGTAAGCTTCCTCTGTCATTAAATCCATGGCCCCGGGAGAGCTCACCATATTTTTCAAAGCACTGCTGGAGCTGTATGCTAGTTAGTTGGAGTGCAGAAACCTCTTACTGTTATATCTATGGCTTTACCTTGTGGTCTGAAAATTGATATAGGAAAGACTCAAAGTCATGTTCATTTCTTTTTTAATAAAACTTTACTAATATAATTGTATGACTCATTCTTAGTACACGTTGTAATGTCTGAATTTATGTAATAAACATTTTAGTATAATAATTGGTGACTTTTTGACAAAGACAATAAGCCTGCTTTATATATGTTAATAATATACTGATCCCTTGATAAAGCCTATAGGTTAACGTTTATATTTTTGCATTCCAACCCATTGAGAAAGTCAGTAGGTCTGCCTTACTTAAAATGACACCCTTTATATTGTAACATCACATAGTCAGCTATTGGTGCACATGGGTGTTTGGATGCAGGGTCTGGCCTGCCTTAGTTGTGCCCAACCACACGGTTGGGCACAGTGGGGTCAGGTTGGGCACCAGTGAAGGTGTTGGGTGCAGGTTAGGTGCTGTGCCCAACCCCATGCCACGCACAACCAAAAGCTGTGTGCCATGAGGGTTGGGCGCCACAGCGGATTGGGTGCAGGGCCTGGCCTATGGCAGGCCCTTCACCCATCCTCATGCTGTGCATGGTGATCAGTATCTTTCTTTACATTAAAAAAAAATAGAAAAGTTAAGTGACGTTATAGAAATTCACTTAAAAAAACAAAGGTTACAGAGACATTATAGTTAAGTTCTGAATTTACTCGCACAAAACCACAGAAATCCAGCAGTTATAGTTATCTCAAGTAAATGTATCTCGCGCCCTAAGGTAACTATAACTTGTGTCCCCGCAATGTATAGTTGTTTCTTCAATAATTTTACTGCAAATGTTGCAGTGATATTATCAATAATTGTTAATTACTTTATGTTTGGCCGTCCGCGGTGGTGGTTGGCCACCGCCCCTGCGGGGGACCCCATATAAGCGCCTGACCCCGCCATTATGAGATGCAAGAGTGAGAGAGTGAGAGTAATTTAGAAAAAGAGATTGACAGAGATTGAGAGAGAGCGATAGTTTTTTTAGCCTTTGATGAATGATATGCTTAAAACGAAATATTTCCAGACAAATTGAAAAGAAAAATGCATTTATTACATAAATAGAGTGAGATCACCTTTAAGTATGTACTTGAAATATTTAAAGTTAAAAAAATTTAAACAAGGAAATGACCACTGTCACAGTTCCCGCCAAGCACAAGCAAACAGCTATCTCCCAAGGTTGGGCACCTCAGGAGATAGCAGGAGACAGCAATGAGGGGAGGGGTGGCAGCCCCCAAGCTCAATATTGGCTCCAGGAGGGACCACTCATTCCCCTATTTGTTTTTTGCATGGGCCTGCCCCAGGGAGGTGTTGGTCCCTGGGCCGTATATGGACCGGAAGGGGGTCTGGCGGCCCCCCTCCCATCTAGAAAAATGTATATGGCCCCAGGGCAGTGGAAGTCCCTAGGGTGAGGGGGGTCCGTGCGGCCCCTCGCAATATATTTTTTTTTTTTGCCCCCGGCAAGTGGTGGTCCCTGGGACTATGTAGCCCCGGGGAGGTGCTGCTGCCCGGGGCATAAAAAAGGCCTTATAGAGAGGTCCCATGCACCCTACCATTTTGTTAAAAAACAAGCATGCCCCCTGGACCTAGTCCACCCAGGGGGCTACATTAAAAACAAGCATGGGATACTGCGCTTGTATTTTTTTTACCGCAAAAGTCATGGTTATCTGTGAATTTTGCTGTAAATTTTTAAAAAATGCTTTTTTGCCCTGGCGGGCTCCCAGGGGAACCTTATCACCAAGGCTCAGGGTTAGGGTTTTCATAGCCTGCCTCTTTTATTTTTTTTGCGTTTATTTTTGGAACTCGGCTGAAGTGTTGGCAGCCAATGAGATCTCTGCGCGAGATTGAAAGTATAGGCGAATTCGATGAATCCCTAGTTATACAAATTTGGATTTCCTTTCATTTTTCAAAAAACACTGAATGGATTCACACCACATTACAGATGGAGCACTTTCTGGACCAAGAGCTACCTTTTTGCCAATTTTGGTGTAATTCCGTCCAGCGGTTCAGGCTGTAGTCGTGTCTGAAATCCATATGGGAATTAACATGGGAAACACACTTTTTTGACCCCCCTTTTTTTCCGGCACCCGCTTGACGGATCACCCCAAAACCTTCCCTGTACAACAAAATCCTGAAGGACACTTTTTTGGAAAAATTTCATGAAGATTTGTCAAATGGCACCAAAGATATAGCAAAGTAAAAAAAATAGATTATGTAGATTACAGACACAAAACCACAGAAATTCAGGAGATAAACTTATCTCAAGAAACTAACTCGTGTCCTAAGGTGCCTATACCTTGCAGCCCTGCCATACTCCGTTTTCTCATCAATAATTTTATTGGAAATGTTAAAGTAATATCATCATTGATGGTATAGTAGATGTCATTGCTAATGTGTGATAATTACCAGTGAATTACAAGGGGCCAAGTTATAGTTACCTTGGGGCGTGAGTTATAGTTTCTTGAGATTAGTATAACTATAACAAGTGAATTTCTATGGTTTTGTATCTGTAAAATCTAACCTAGCTATAACGTCCCTGCAACCTTTTTTGTTACAGTGATGTTCTAAGGTTTTTTTCAGTCAGTTTTTAAATTATAACATCACTGTAAGTGGGTGTGTGAGTCATTTGTGAGGGTGTGGGAGTGGGTGTGTGACTGTCTTTATAGGTCTGTGAGTGGGTTTGCTAGTGGCTGTGTGGGTCTGTGAGCGGGTTTGTGAGTGGTGGTATGGGTCAGTGAGTGGGTGTGTGCGTGGGTGTATGGGTGTGTGATTGGCTGTATGGGTCTGAGTAGGTGTGTGAGTTGCTGTATGGATTTGCAAGTGGGTGGGTGCGAGTGGCTGCATGGGTCTGTGAGTGGGTGTGTTAGTGCTTTTTGGGTCTGCCCCTGGGTGTGTGACTGGTGGTATGGGTCAGTGTGTGGGTGTGAGGCATTTTGAGAGTGTGTGAGTGAGTGTGTGGGTGGCTGTATGGGTGTGTGAGTTGATGTGTGAGTGGCAGTATGAGTCTGTGAAAGGGTGTGAGAGTAGCTGCACAGGTCTGTGAGTGGTTTAGTTTTGAGGGGGTGTGAGTGGGTGTGTGAGTGGCTGTACGGATCAGTGAGTGGGTTTGTGAGTGGCAGTATGGATCTATGAATGGGTGTGTGAGTGGTAGTATGGGTCAATGAGTGGGTGTGTGAGTAGGTGTATGGATGTGAGTGGGTGTGTGAGAGGCTCTATGGGTTCATGAGGGTGTGTGTGAGTGGCTGTATGGATCTGTAAGTAGGTGTGTTACTGGCTGTATGATCTGTGAGTGGGTGTGTGACTGGCAATAGAGGTTAGTGAGTGGGTATATTAATGGCTTTGAGTGTGTGAGTAAATTTGTGAGTGTCTGTACGGGTGTGTGAGTTGGTGTGTGAGTGGCTGTGGGGGTCTGTGAGTGGGTGTGTGAGAGGCTGTATGGGTCTTTGAGTTGCTGTATAGCTGTGTGAGTGGGTGCATGAGTGTGGTGTAAGTGGGTCTGTGAGTGTGTGTATTTTTCCCATTGGGGCTGGATCCGCGAGTCCATTGCAAATTGGTATTGGGGGCCGCACTGGGCGCTGTGATGGATCCACAAATCCGCGCACATGGAAAAAAACATTTTGGGACAATTTGTTGTTCATCAGGGGTCCCTCAGGGACTCCACTATCACACCCTTGGAGTCAGGGTACCTCAATGCTGACCCGTTCAATCACCCTAGACTTCAAATTTGAGGCCCCAGGACTAAGTCCCGAAAGATAAAATGGCATCCACAACTTTCTTGCAAGGTTGAGGCCAGCTAGTCTTGGCATTGCTGTTTGTGTGTGGATCTGCGGATTCACTGTGGTGGATCCACAATAGGTCTGCATCCCTAGATATATAAATTTGTTTTTCCTTTGAAAACTTCACAACTAGTGAATGGATTTGCACCAAATTACAAAAATCACTCTTTCTGGATCAAGATCTAGCTTTGTGCCAAATTTGAACCCAATGGGAAATTGCATTTAGAAAACACTTTTTGGCACCCCCCTTTTCCTGAGCCCCCGCTTGACAGATGAGCCTTAAACTTTAAACACAGCAGGTGAAGTGATTGACAAACTAGTTTAGAACATTTTGTGACGATTTGTCAAATGGCGGCAAAGTTTTTGGCAAAACAATAAATGTTTTGTCTATGGAAACTATGTTCTGACTATAACTATCTACTGGCAATCGCCAGAAGATTAAAAAAAAAAAAAAAAATATATATATATATATATATATACCTAACGTCTGTTGCAACTAGATAGTTGTAGTTAGGAACTAGTTTCTACCTAAAAAAGTGTTTTTTCACTTGCCTATATCTTTGGCACTGCTTGACGAATCTTTACAAACCTTTCCCAAAATATTAGCTAGCCCTGTCAGCTGCTGCCTGGAAAGTTTCTGGGTGATCCATCCAGGGGGCGCTGAGAAAAAGAGGGGGCCCCAAAACACGTTTCCACCATTCATGTTTCCACAGGGAGTTTGAACAGCGATATTACAAAAACTACTGGATGGAATTACACCAAATTTGTCAGAAAGGTAGGGCATTGGCCAGAAAGTGACCTTTTGTGTTTTAGAGTAATTCCATTCAGTAGTTTTAGACGAATTAAAGAAAATCTAAATGTGTTTATATAGGGACAAAATGGATTTGCAACACCTCCTGATCTCGTGCAGAGATCTGATTGGCTGATAACACTTCAACAACAGAAGCCGTTGAAGTGTTGTCAGCCATCCTGGGACTCGGCTGAAGCTGAGTCCCCCCCAAAAAAGTAAAAAATAAAGAAAAGGGGCCAGGGTGCGATTACCCCGATCTTTTAGCTCTGGTGGTGGGGTCCGAAAGAGTTAAAAATCTTTTTTTTTTATTCACTGCTAATTACCTCACAAAGTACAGCACTCATGCCAGTTTTGACAACATCATTGATAATATCATTGTAATATTTTCAGTAACATTTTTGACAAAACAAACTGTGCATGGCAGCAGCGCAAGTTGTAGCTACCTTAGGGCACAAGTTATAGTTACTTGAGGTAACTCTAACTTTGACTGGTGAATTTCTATGGCTTTGTATGTTTGAAATGTGAGCATAACTAACGTCTCTGTAACCTTTGGTTTTTAAGTGAATATCTCTGTTTTTTAAATTCTATTTCCTAAGTATAATGTCCCTGTAACCTTTGTTGTTTTCAGTGAACTTCTATTTTTTAACATTAAGGGGGTCATTCCGACCCTGGCGGTAATTACCGCCAGGGCCGGGGTCCGCGGGAGAACCGCCAACAGGCTGGCGGTGCTCCTTTGGGCATTCTGACCGCGGCGGTACAGCCGCGGTCAGAAACGGAAAGTCGGCGGTGTACCGCCGACTTTCCGCTGCCCAGGGGAATCCTCCATGCCATGGGGGATTCCGACCCCCTCACCGCCATCCTGTTCCTGGCGGTTTCGACCGCCAGGAACAGGATGGCGGTGAGGGGTGTCGTGGGGCCCCTGGGGGCCCCTGCAGTGCCCATGCCAATGGCATGGGCACTGCAGGGGCCCCCGTAAGAGGGCCCCACTTTGAATTTCAGTGTCTGCTTAGCAGACACTGAAATTCGCGACGGGTGCAACTGCACCCGTCGCACACCTTCCACTCCGCCGGCTCCATTCGGAGCCGGCTTCATCGTAGAAGGGTGTTTCCCACTGGGCTGGCGGGCAGCCTTTTGGCAGTCGCCCGCCAGCCCAGTGGGAAACCCAGAATGACCGCCGCGGTCTTTTGACCGCGGTACGGTCTTCTGGCGGTTCCCGCTTGACGGGCGGCTCCCGCCGCCCGCCAAGCTCGGAATGACCCCCTAAGTAATTTTCATTACTTCACATTAATCCAACCACAACTGTGCACAGCCTATAGCCGTGCATAGTGAGGGATGGCCACGGGGCCTGGCTTACAGCCAGACCCTGCAGCAAACCTCCTATAAACTCCAAACCCCATGCCAAAGTGGCCAGGCCCTGCATCCTACAATGTATATGCACCCAACCCCATGTCATGCACATCCTTTAGCAATACGTGGAGGGGTTGGCTCACAGTGGTATGAAGCTCTATAAAGATGCTACAATGCATTACACAAGTTATTTGCCGTGTGTTCTGATTGTTGAAGTTACTAGATTACAATTTCCTGTGGGGACATCATTGCTCTAGTTCATTAAACTTCAATGCAGCCACCAGACACCTAGCCTGCCATGTCCTGTGCATCCAGTTCCTGCTTGTTCCAGACTGATCCAGTGACACCTCAGCTACCTGGGTTTTCCCACTGGAGTTTTCTCGACTGGGGTTTTCCCGACTGGGGTTTTCCCGACTGGGTTCTCCCACTAACAGTTCTTACTGCCAAAAGAAGCCCCACCCACCCCAGGACCTACTTAATGCAGGCCGAGGTGCAATAGCACCCTGAAGTTACACCATGGCCAAGCTGCACACCCTCAACCGCGGACACCGCAACAAACACTGCCACAGTGCCGACCCACGTTCCACGTAAGACCTTTCACCTGCACCCACCGTCACAGCACACATACCAGTCCACCGACTAACCCCACCCCAAAAACCCCAAACACACCGGAGACACCACCTGAACAAAAACACCAACTTGCATGTGCCCTTCACAAAAAATGCTCGCTACGCAAGTTTTCTACCAAATTATGGTACCTCATCGCCACCCTAGCACCTGACATTGCCTTCCTCACCGAGACCTGGCTCAACCTTAGACGAACCCCAGACATTGCTACAGTGATCCCTGAGGATATAAAATCACTCACCAAGACCACACCCACAAGCCAGGAGGAGTAGCAGCCATCATCTACAAAGAGACCATACAGTGCACCATGACCCACCAACATCCCATGGAACATCTCAACTTCAAACTCCATATGGGCGACGAAAGGCCATCAGAGGCACCTTCGCATACTGGCCACTAGGCCCGTGCTCCAGATTCTGCAACACCATCGCAGACTTCATTACACCCCTAGCCTTAGACTTGGACTACATCTTCCTCAGTGACATAGGGGGTCATTCCGACCATGGCGGTCGGCGGTGAAGCAGCGGTAAGACCGCCAACAGGCTGGCGGTCTTTTTTCATGTATTCTGACCATGGAGGTTACCGCCATGGCCAGCTGCCGCTTCACCGTTCCGACCGCCACGGCGGTAACGACCGCCGGGCTGGAGACCTGGGTCTCCAGCCCGGCGGTCGTCACATACCGCCGGCGGTATTCCAACCCGCCTGACCCCGGCTTACCGCCATGGATTTCATGCGGTTGGGGACCGCCATGAAATCCATGGCGGTAAGCACTATCAGTGCCAGGGAATCCCTTCCCTGGCACTGATAGGGGTCTCCCCCACCCCCAACCCCACCCCGACTCCCTCCTCTACCCCCCCCACCACCCCTGCCACCCCCAAAAGGTTGCAGGACCCCCGTCCCCCACCCCGATCCCCAACATATACACACACATACACGCACGCATTCATGCACATACACCCCCCGCATTCATGCACGCATTCATGCACATACACACACCCCCGCATTCATGCACGCACGCATTCATGCACATACACACCCCCCCGCATTCATGCACGCATTCATGCACATACACACACCCCCCGGCATTCATGCACGCATTCACACGCCCCCTCAACATACACACACGCACACCCCCATGCACGCACACAACTCACAACACCCCCCCACCCCCCTTCCCTAGCGGACGATCACCTTACCTGTTCCTGGTGATCCTCCGGGAGGGAACGGGCAGCTCCGCCAACACCGCCACGCCAACAGAACACCGCCACAGCGAATCACAGGTCGTGATTCGCTGGGCGGTGTTCTGTTGGCGCGGCGGTGGAGGTGGAGCTACCTCCACTTCCCCGCCTACTGCCAGTATGGCTGTTGGCGGCTCTTCGTCCGGAAACGGGCGGAGCGCTGCCAACAGTCAGAATGGCCCGTGCGGAAGACCGCCAGCACTGGCGGTCTTCCGTACGGCGGTCCCTCGGCGGTCTATTGAAAAGACCGCCGAGGTCGGAATGACCCCCTAAATATTCACATCAACAATCCCAACAACACTGCACACCTCCTTGACAGTATGAGCTGCCTCGGATTAACCCAGATCATCCATGACCCTATACACACCGCAGAACACACCCTGGACCCCATCTACACCTCCAGCAACCACGTCAAATAGAGTCATGTCACAGAAGTCCCATGGACCAATCCCTCCATCGTTTACTTCAACACCTCAAGTCCCCTCACCTCCACCCCAAGGGTGACCAGTGCCCCAACCGGAGGTGGAGCAAAATCTCAGAGACTAGCTGGGCAGACGCCCTCAAAACCTCCAACCCTGCTACCACCACCAACCTCAAACAGGAAGTAAAAAACTTCAACGCTTGAACCACCAATTTCACCAACAGGATCATCCCCATCAAGAGCAACATCCAGAGAAGATCCTCCAAAAAGACCAGCTGGTACACTCAAGAACTCAGAACAGTGAAAGGAGACAGCTAACAACTAGAGAGGATATGGCACGCCAGCAAGGACACCTCCAACAAAGCAGCCTTCAAGACCTTCCTTAACCTCTACCACTGCCTTCTGAGGGCAACAAAGATGACAGCCCTTGCCACATGCATCAAAACCAGCGCCAACAACACCAAGAACTTTTCAATATTGTTAAGGGGTTCTCCAAACCAGCTGTCAGCTAAAACAACATAAAACCCTCACAGAAGCTGTGTGACAACCATGCCCACTTCTTCCATGAAAAGATCGCAAACATACACAGAAACTTCAAACCCCAATTCCTCAACATATACGCCACCACCGTAACCAACACAAATCACACACTGACCGCCTGGAACATCCTCTCCCCAAGAACATCATCTCCACCATGAAATCCATCCACTCGGGAGATACCACAGACCCATGCCTGCACCACATCTTCAACATTGGAAACCAAAGGATCGGCCAGGAACTCACTAACCTGCTCAACACCTCTATCACCACTCCATCATTTTCTGATGTCTGGAAACATGCCAAAGTCAGACCAGAACTCAAAAAATCCTCCACCAACCACAGCAAACCCCAAAACTACCAGCCAATCTCCCTGCTTCCATCCCCAGTGAAGGTACTGCAAAAGATCATCAACAAGCAACTCATGACATACCTGGAGCAGAACCAACCACTTGGCGCCTTCCAATCTGGCATTCACAGCAATCACTGCACCAAAACTGCCCTGATCACAGCCACCAATGACATTGGAACCCTTTTCGACCCAGGAGAAACAGCAGCTTTGATCCTCCTTAACCTTCTGGCAGTCTTCGACACTGCATCCCACCGCATGCTAATCGAAAGACTCCACCACATCGGCATCCAAAGGGCATCCAAGGGAATGCGCTCAAATGGATCACCTCCTTCCTCACCAGCAGAACCCAGAGGATCTACCTCCCACCTGCCACCTCCGAACCCAAGGAGATTACCTGCGTTGTCCCCTAGGGCTCATCCCTCAGCATCACGCATGTATGGCTCCGCTGGCCAACATCGTCAGACCCCGCGGTCTCAACATAATTTCCTACGCAGACTACACCCAACTCATTCTCTCACTCATCGACAAACACTCCACCATCAAAACCAACTTCCACAGATGCATGACATGTGTCGCTGACTGGATGAAGAACAACTGCCTGCAGCTAAACACAGACAAGACAGAAGTACTGATCTTTGGCAACAGCAATGACTCCTGGTGGCCATCAGACCTTGAACCCGCACCTACTCTCTCTGACCATGCCAGAAACCTCAGAATCATCATTGACAACATGCTCACCATTAAATCACACATGAATACTATCCCCTTTGCCTGCTTCCTCACTTTGCGCATGCTACATAAGATCTTCAAGTGGCTACCCCTACACAGGAGATGCACCATGACACAAGCCCTCATCACCAGCCAACTGGACGTCAGATCATAGAGAATGCCACAGCCAGACTCATCCTCGGCCTTCCCCAGCGATCTCACATCATACCCCACCTCAGGCAACTCCAATTAAAGCTGCTGACCCATGCACACAAGGATCTTTACAACCAAGGATCTGCATATATTAAGCACTGCCTGAACTCCCACCAACCGTCGAGAAGACTACGCTGTGCCTCCATTTCACTTTCCCATACTCCCCGCATCGACCAAAGCAGAAGTGGAGCATGCTCCTTCTCTTACATTGCAGCAAAAACCTGGAACAGCCTCCCCATGCACCTCCGGATCATCACCTCACTTCCTTAAAGACCTGGCTGTTAGAATAAGCCACCGGGACCTGCAAGCATGTGGATACCCTATTGGATGATTAGCCACACTTTATAAACCCTGATAGATTGATTGCTTAAGATATGGCACCTCTGAAGTCCTTTGCGTTTGTATATGTGATCCTTTGTCTTTACACACTTGTGTGCCAGTGTAGAAGCCCTGGCACTCTCCTGGGCAGCATTCCTGCCGGTTTGGAAGAAGGAGCCTGTTTCTAAGTTTACTTTATCACTGTAGAGAAAATACGAGATGCTTCCACAGTGTAGCCAGCGCATAGAAGAGCATGCTCCTGCTTTCCCCGCTGCTAAACAATGGACCACTAATTTATAGAGTTAGCAAGGACACACTGACATCAAGAGAGTAACAAGCGACCAGGGGAAACAAAAAATTGGCAGCAGTCATGGCAGGGGGGTTATTTTTAGAAAAAATATCAACATTGTGGTTATCATAAAAAAAATTACCTTCAGTCAAGGCCAGCTGGAGCTATGACCATTCTGTGCAGGGAACGTTGGATGCTGTGTGCTAATTTAGTGCTTCAGGCATGTTGTTTTTGTTAAAGGTACTACTCACACAATAAGACTAGAAGGTGGAATGGTGTACTATAACTCACTCGCTCACTATGTACAGCTAATTACCCCACATCTTACAGCATTGATGACACCTTTAATAGCATCATTGATATTATAATTGCAACATTTGCAGTAAAAGTATTGATGAGAAAACTGTACATGGCGGAGAAGCAAGTTATAGTTACCGTAGGGCGTAATTATATATATTTGAGATAACCATAACTGTAACTGCTGAATTTCTATGTTTTTTTGTGACTAAATTCAGAACCTAACTATAATGTCCCTGTAACCTTTGATTTTCTTCAGTGAACTTCTATGGTTTTGTAAATGCTAATTCCTATCTATAACATCCCTGAAACCTTTGTTTTTTTCAGTGAATTTCTATGGATTTTTTAAGCAGCAGTGTCTTGACCACAGGGCCTAGGCTCTGGCCAACCCCTGCACACAACCCCCACATCCTGCCTTCAGCCATGCATGTTGGGGGTTGGCCGCAGGACCTGGCCTGCGGCCTAGCCCGCCACCCAAACCCCCACATACTGCCAACCTCCCCATGTACTGCCAACCCGATGTCACACACATCCTTTGGCCATGCACGGCGGGGAGGTTGGGTGCTAGCTGCTGGTCCTGCCCTGCTTCCCCAACCCACGCCTAACCCACCAGATGCGGCCAACCCCATGCAGAGTTGGGTGGTTGATTGAGTGTGTGTAATTTATTTCCACCGGGCTCTGAATTCTGACATCGGCTTTAGATGTGCTGTTCCACTGTGGATTTACATGGGGGTTGCGCTGAGCCCCACGGCAGACCCGCTGATCTGCAAATCCACTGGAAAAATAATTGAGCAATTTTTGGTCCATTAAAGGTCCCAGAGGGACCCCTCTATCTATCCTAAGAGGTTAGGGTACCTCAATCCTGACCCGTGATCTCACTTTTCACTGTTATTTTTTCTCCACTACATTGAGTCAATAAACAAAATGGCAGCCACAGTTTTTCTTTCAGATTGAGAACAGTCAATCAGGGCTTTGCTTTAGCACACAGTAGGTAACATAGGTAACATATAGTTTTTTTAATATATATATATCTATCTATATCTATCTATATGTGTATATATATATATATATATATATATATATATATATATGCATTCCTACATAAACACAAATACATCTACCTATCAGGGTTGATGCAGACCATGGGGGCGGGGCCCACTTAATGTACCAAGGAGAGTGGCACATCCGAACTTCACACTGCAAGAACGCTTGCACTCCTGGATGTAATATTGCAGTGCAATTTTATGGAAAAGGCTGACGTGTTTCAACCACAAAGGCCTTTGTTAAAGCCAATACCATGCACAGCCACCCACTTCCTTCAAATCATGACCACATTATAAACATAGTGAAAAGACTTTGGCCCTCATTACAACCCTGGCGGTCGGCGGAGAAGTGGCAGTAATACCGCAAACAGGCCGGCGGTAAAATAAATTGAATTACAAGCATGCCGGTGACTGCCATGCCAAACTGCCACTTCTACACTCTGACCGCCAGGGTGGTAAGGACCGCTGGGCTGGAGACTTCGGTCTCCAGCCTGGCGGCCGTCACTACACCGCCGGCGGCATCACGACCCTGCATACCGCCATGGATTTCATGGGGTTCTGTACTGCCACAAAATCCATGGCGTTAGGCACTATCAGTGCCAGGGAGTTTGTTCCCTGGCACTTATATGGGTCTCCCCCACCCTCTCCCCCTCCCCAGAGTCCTCCCCCCAAACCCACGACCCCTCTATCACCCCCCAAAGGTGGTAGGACCCACCTCCCCCCCAAACATTGACACACACACACACACCCCCCTACACGCACACCCACACAACTACTACACATACATGCACACATACACACAGACATACACGCACACATTTCCCATACACACAACACCCCCCCGCATGCATACACGCACTCACACACCCCCTCTACACACACAAACGCACACCCCCATGCACGCACACAACACGCAACACCCCAACAGCCCCCCTCCCCTAACGGACGATCACTTTACCTGATCTGGTGATCCTCCGGGAGGGAACGGGATCCATGGGGGCTGCTCCGTCGCCAGCACCCCATCACTAGAACACCGCCACTCCGAATCCTGGGTCGTGATTCGGTGGGCGGTGTTCTGATGACGTGGCGGTGGAGGTGGTGCAGCCTCCACTTCACCGCCGACTGCCAGTATGGCTGCTGGTGGCTCTCCATCCGGAAAAGGGCAGAGGGCTGCCAGCAGTCATAATATGCTGTGCGGAAAGCCACCTGCACTGGCGGTCTTCAGCACGGCAGTACCTCGGCGGTCTTGCAAAAAGACGGTTGAGGTCCAAATGAGGGCCTTTGTTTCCAATTGTCTTGTCACCCATATCATAGTTTCTAAATCAGAGTGAACATCACATTACCTCATCATAGATGTAGTAAAAATACTTGGTTTACAGCTATCATATATATCACAGTTATCAAATGAAAACGAACAGAAAATATACATATAATAATAACATAAATTGCCTCATAAGGCAAGCTTGACCCAATACATTTGTGAAATAATCAGCCCAGGAGGACACCGATCCTCATGTCACTCAGGTATATCACTTGCCGCATGGCAGTTTTTTTGCTAATCAAAGTTTGAAACAAATTTCATATGCTACTACCAATGGATGACATAAATTGCCTCTCATGGGTTACACAAAAGGCATGCTTGCCATTATATATCGATTACATAATCAGACCAAGAGGATACCCACCCTCATGTCATTCAGGTTTACCACTTGCCAAGTGGCTGTTTTTTCATGCTTGTCTCAATTCAAAACATATTTCATATGCTGCTACCAATGGTATCAAAGCTGTAATACTGTGCCTGGAGTGGTGAAAGGCTTTTGTCATTTTACAGCTTGGCAAGGATGGCACTGGGCCAATCCTATGCTTAAAGATTTTGTTGTACAGATGGCAAAAGACTTTGTTGCTTTCTAGCTTGGCGTTAATGGCACTATGCCAGTCCTATGCCAAAAAACTTTGCTAGAAAGACAGACGTTTGAGATGAGTAAGTCTAGAGTGTCGCTGGTGTTGCAGGGTGCTCCTTACTGGAGCTGCTCTCCACATATATATATATATATATATATATATATATATATATATATACACACACACTACTTTTGGTCACCAATAGGTAGATATAGTAGGGACATAATTTCCTATTTTGCTATATCTTTGGTGCATTTGACGAATCTTCCTGACATTTTCTAAAAAAAAGTTGGGTCTTATGTGTAGAAAGTTTCGGAGTGATCCGTCAAGCGGGGCAGAGAAAAAGGGGGGGGTCAAAAAAGTGTGCTTCTCATCTTAATTCCTTTAGAGATTTTAGACATGACTGTAGTCCGAACCAAGGAAGGGAATTATTCCAGGTTTGGCAGGAACTTAGCTCTTGGTCCAGAAAGCACGCTTTTTGTTATTTGGTGTAAATCTGTTCAGTAGTTTTCGAGATATTAAAGGAAATCGAAATTTGTATTTCTGGGTGGAGCCTAAGCACAGATCTCATGGTTAGATCTGATTGGCTGTTAGCACTTCAACCAGAAACTGGAGACAGCCATCTTGGGACCAATATACGTGATAGCAGCCTATTGAAATGCACTGTAGGGCATGTCAGGTTTTGAGGGTCACAAAAAGGAGAACGTATAAAGGATGACAACAGATTTTAGTTACAATGCAAATCATTTTTTGTTAAGGTGATTGTACCCTGTGAAAAAGCCTTCTGCTGGGATTTTATGAATCATGTTTGAGAGAAAACACTTTTCATATGATTTGCCCATAGAGGTTATGAAGGTTATGAAGGTGTTCCAGGAGCTAAAATGAGAGCATATTTTCTGTAAATTCACACTACCATCCTGTCAGTTGATTCCCTTGTGTTCTACTGCAGCCTCTCAGAGTGTTCTAAAGAACAACTAGCACACACACCTGAAGCCATGTTGACTGAATCAAATTGGAAAAACCTAAAACATTGAGGCCCAGATTTAGGAGGGCCTAGTGCTTCCTTGCGCCATATTAGCGTTATTTTTTTTTTACGCGAATGTGGCCCAACGAGGCCGAAACCACTGTGCCAGATTTACAAGCGGTGCAGTACATGCATTGGGCCACTTTGTAACCACTTGCGCCACATTATGTCTGCACCAGGAATAATGTATGCAAGGAGGTCGTTCCCCCGTTAGGGGGGCCAAGAAAATGGCACAAATTAATCTAAAAGATTTTTTTCTGCATTTTTAATGCCTGCTCAGAGCAAGCATTAGTAGGGGTCACACCATTATTTATAATGGACCCCTAAGCACTATTCAGGCTTAGCGCCAAAATGTTGTTGCTAACCCTGAACAGTACATCAATATGGTCAAAAATGTTGATGTTATTGCCCCCTAACCTGCGCCATGGTGTGCCGTATTTTAAATACGGCGCACACATGGTGGCGGTAGAGGGGCACTAAGGGGTGCAAGAACAGTGGTGCTACACTGGCTGCAGCGCTATTTTTCTTAAATCTGCCCCTTGGACCCAGATTTAAAAGCGCCTAGTGCCATCTAATGACACATTGACGCTAATGTGGTGTTAGATGGCCAAAAACGCTGTGCCATATTTACAAAGTGGCACAATGCATGCATAAACATTGAGGTCCAGATTTAGGAGAGCCTAGTGCTTTGTTGCGCCATATTAGCGTCATTTTTTTACACTAATGTGGCCCAACAAGGCCAAAACCACTGTGACAGATTTACAAAGTGGCGCAATGCATGCATTGGGACACTTTGTAACTCCTTGCGCCACCCTAGGCCTGCACCAGGAATAATGTATGCAAGGAGGCCGTTCTACCGTTAGGGGGGGGCATGAAAATGGCGCAAAGAAATCTAAAAGATTTCTTTGCACCATTTGTTTTGCCATTTTTAATGCCTGCTCAGAGCAAGCATTAATGAGGGGCACACCATTATTTATAATGGACCCCTAAGTACTGTTCAGGCTTAGCGCCAAAATGTTGAACAGTACATCAATAGGGTCAAAGGTTTTGATGCTATTGCCTGCTATTCTGCACCATGGTGCGACATATTTTAAATACGGTGCACACATGGTGGCGGTAGGGGGGCACTAAGGGGTGCAAGAAAAGTGGCGCTACACTGGCTGAAGTGCTACTTTTCTTAAATCTGCCCCTTGGACCCAGATTTAAGAAGGCCTAGTGCCATCTAATGACACATTGATGCTAATGTGTTGTTAGATGGCCAAAAACGCTGTGCCATATTTACAAAGTGGCACAATGCATGCATTGCGCCACATTATGCCGGTGCCAGGCTTAATGTATGCTAGGGGGGGCGTCCCCCCATAAGGGGGGCCGAAAAAATGGCACTAAGAAATCTGAGAGAGTTCTTTGCATTATTTTTTATGGCATTTTTAACGCCTGCTCAGAGCAGACGTTAAAAGGAGGCACACCATTGTACTATGTACTGTTCAGAGTTAGCGTCAAAATTCTGGCACTAACCCTGAAGAGTACATCAATAACATCAAAAGTGTTGACGCTATTTCCCCCTACTATGTGCCATGGTGCGCCGTATTTTAAATACGGCGCACACATGGTGGCAATAGGGGGGCACAAGAAAAGTGGCGCTGCATTGGGTGCAGCGCCACTTTTCTTAAATATGCCCCTTAATTTAGAGAAGAACAAAATGAGTAAGTTCATCCTGTTATAGAAATTATGGTTAGTGCTGTAGAAAGAAAAATTAGAACACATTTTAAATGAGTTCTCAAATATCTTTCAGTTGTACTTCAAGAGGAGCAGGCTGTCAGTTGATCCCCTTGTGTTCTACTACATACTCCCAGAGTGTTCTAAAGAACAGCTAGTGCACTAACAGTATTACTTATGACAAAAGTGTGGCACAGCTGAAACCTTCTTGATTGAATCAAAGGTAAAATTTTGAATTGGTAAAACTTGAAACATTTAGTTTAGAAAGGAACAAAATAAGGGGTTTCATTTTATCAGTTTGTCATAGAAATTATGGCTAGTGCTGTAGAAAGAAAGGTTAGGACATATTTTAAGTGAGTTCTCAAATATCTTTCTCTTCTATTTCATTAAAACATTCTGACATGTAGACTGAAACATGTACTTTCAACACCAGCAGCAGACTGCGAGTTAACTCCCTGGTGATCAGCACCTTACTACAGTGTTCTAGTGAGCAGCTAAAATAATAACATTCTCAATTTATGGCAAATGTGTGGCACATCTGTTAGCGCGTCTGACCTTATCTGGTTTATAAGGGGACGCGTTAGAGGTTCGAAGGACCTTTTGACTACGCTTAGAGTAATTCCCACCATAAATCCCAAATATGACACAAATCATCAACAATATCAATCAACAACATTAATAACCTTTGGAGTCAGGAAAATCGATCACCATGACCCCTTTGGCCATAAATAACCACAGCTTTATGTAAAAGTTAGAATGTTTATTTCCCTATATTAACAATGCTAATATTACGTAAATCAGTCTCAAAACCAAATGGTACACATACAGCAACAACACTGGTTGGCCAAATCTTCTAAAGAATCTCAATTTAACTAGGGAATGGATTATTATGCATTCGAGAGTCACAGTACAAACCAATAGCAAGAACAACTGAGCAATAGAACTAGCATACACCTAGGTTTGGCAACTGGGCAACATCAATTTTTAGTAATAACCTGTTAACATTTTAGGATTTCCCTTACTAACCTTCTGATTAGAATAGCATGTTTGGACTTCATGCAAAACAATTTTAGTCAACATAATTTTGGAAAAACATAGAGCTAGGGCTCTATCAAAATTGGGGATTGGTACCTAGTAACAAAAGACAAACGTACAACAAAAACAATAGCATTTGGTATATCTCTCCTCACTATGGATCAGCAAGCTGTGACTATCTTCGTCAGTTGGACATCTGTTCTGTCAACATCAGCAACGGGCAGTGAAAGGGCATGGTTCAGAAATGGGGACTCTAAGCTATTCGAAACATTTGGAAAGCAATAACTAAGGGACCAGCATTCAGCATCAAAGTATAAGCAATGAAGTTGAAGATTGAAATAAATTCAACAGGAACTGTATAGCTCCACAGACAGAACAACATAAACGTGCAAATGAAAATTATCGCTTTCCCTCTGTGCAGTCAGGCTAAGTTAAAAACGTCTAAAGAACTTTCCACATTGCCATTGGTTAAAGAATCGTAAGTTTACTTTTAGTCCAATGAGGATCTATCTCTAAATCCAAAATATAACTAAACTGACTTTCACATGTCGATGATTGGCTCTTCTTCTCCTGTTCCCACCGTCAGGTTCGTCAAGTAACAGTTTTTTTATCCATCCATCCGTACTCCAGTCAGTGCATCCATTGTGAGCTCCTGGGAACATTGCTGTCTCAAACATCAAACTATACATTGTTTCAATAACTAGTACAAGACATTTTCCTGCAAGCAGTTCTCATGAGAAAGTTAAAGACATCTGCTAATGTTTGGTCAACTCAGTGAAAAACAATTCATGTATTAATTTCTTCAGGTGTACATTTCTCACGGCGTTATTTGAGCAGTGCTGCTTAACTTGAGGCTGTGCAGACTAGGCCCAGAACTCGCTAACTTAGGGCCGACAATTAATAAAGCAAATACATAATGCAAACACATTAATACATCATACTGCTACATTTTCTTAGTGTAAATTCTTCAATTTATATTAACAAGCCTTTAATAAAGACACTTAGGCCCTCATTATGACAATGGCGGTAAAAACCGCCTATCGCCGCGGCGACGGCCTGCAAAAGACCGTCGCCACGGCTACCATCCGTCAGCCATAATATGACCCCAGCCAGATTTCTGCCACAAGAAGGACGGAAATCCGTCTGTGGCCATACTGGCAGAAGGTGGTAAGGTGGCGCTGTTACCACCAGTAGCGCTACGGCAGTAGACCGCCGTCAGCTGTATTATGACAAATAATACTGCCTGGTGGTGTTCTGCTGGCGGTAGCACCGCACCGCCCCGTCCTGTCCCATCCCCTGCCGGAAGACCCCCTGGATATAGGTAAGTCAGGCTTCCAACAGGGGGATGGGGTTGGGGGGTGCTGTGTTTGTGGGGGGGGGGGTGCATGTATGTGTGAGTGTGTGCGTGAATGTGAATGAGTGTGTAGTGTTGTTTGCATGCGTGTATGAATGTGTGTGAGTGCGTGTATGAATGCAAATGTGAATGCGTGTCTGCGTGTAAGTGTGGATGTGTGTGCGGATGTGTGCTTGAATGAATGAATGCATGCATGTATGTATGCGTGTATGTCTGTTTGGATGAGTGTGTGTTTGCGTGTGTGTGTATTGGAGGAGGTTGGAAGGGAGGGGAAGCGTGGATGAAGGGGTGCTGGGGGTGTCTGTGGAGTGTTGGAGGGGGAGGGGGCCTCTTATCAATGACAGCAAAGGAATTGCCTGTTACTGATAGGGCCTACCACCATGGTTTTTGTGGTGTTACAAACGCCACGAAAACCATGGCGGTAGGCAGAGTCATGATACCGGCAGCATCACAATAGTGGCCGCTGGGGCTGCTACCGCTATGGCGGTTGGAGTGGTACATTGGCTGATTGGCTTCAGCCAACCGCCAATGTCATAATGTGGTGGTAAGTACCACCAGCCTGTTGGTGGTACTACTGCCACATTATCTCTGACCGCCGGGGTCATAATGACCCCCTTAGTGATTAATGACGGCACATTTTTTATGTTGCATATTATTTTCTATGTTTAGTTAAATTCTATGCACATTCATAATCCAAAATACATGAATATTTATTAGTAAAAATTCAGCATTCACACATCTGACGGAATCGAAGTGGAAGTCTGAAAGCATTTTCTACTGAGGATACTGCAGTAAATGACGAGATTAGGGAGCTTCATAACAAAGAACTCTCCCAGGATGGCCACCAGAGAAAAGAGAGCCCAAATATAGAACAAATATCAACCAAATGTAGCCCAAGTATAGCCGAATGACAAGTGTGAAAAACACCTATGGCCAGATTTACAAGACCCCCTGGATATAGGTAAGTCAGGCTTCCAACAGGGGGATGGGGTTGGGGGGTGCTGTGTTTGTGGGGGGGGGGGTGCATGTATGTGTGAGTGTGTGCGTGAATGTGAATGAGTGTGTAGTGTTGTTTGCATGCGTGTATGAATGTGTGTGAGTGCGTGTATGAATGCAAATGTGAATGCGTGTCTGCGTGTAAGTGTGGATGTGTGTGCGGATGTGTGCTTGAATGAATGAATGCATGCATGTATGTATGCGTGTATGTCTGTTTGGATGAGTGTGTGTTTGCGTGTGTGTGTATTGGAGGAGGTTGGAAGGGAGGGGAAGCGTGGATGAAGGGGTGCTGGGGGTGTCTGTGGAGTGTTGGAGGGGGAGGGGGCCTCTTATCAATGACAGCAAAGGAATTGCCTGTTACTGATAGGGCCTACCACCATGGTTTTTGTGGTGTTACAAACGCCACGAAAACCATGGCGGTAGGCAGAGTCATGATACCGGCAGCATCACAATAGTGGCCGCTGGGGCTGCTACCGCTATGGCGGTTGGAGTGGTACATTGGCTGATTGGCTTCAGCCAACCGCCAATGTCATAATGTGGTGGTAAGTACCACCAGCCTGTTGGTGGTACTACTGCCACATTATCTCTGACCGCCGGGGTCATAATGACCCCCTTAGTGATTAATGACGGCACATTTTTTATGTTGCATATTATTTTCTATGTTTAGTTAAATTCTATGCACATTCATAATCCAAAATACATGAATATTTATTAGTAAAAATTCAGCATTCACACATCTGACGGAATCGAAGTGGAAGTCTGAAAGCATTTTCTACTGAGGATACTGCAGTAAATGACGAGATTAGGGAGCTTCATAACAAAGAACTCTCCCAGGATGGCCACCAGAGAAAAGAGAGCCCAAATATAGAACAAATATCAACCAAATGTAGCCCAAGTATAGCCGAATGACAAGTGTGAAAAACACCTATGGCCAGATTTACAAGGCCATAGCGTCACCTTTTGTCACATTAGGGTAATTTTTTTTTTACGCTATTGTGGCTCAACGAGCCAAAAATCACTGCGCCATATTTACAAAGTGGGGCAATGCATGCATTGCCCCACTTTGCGACCCCTTGAGCCAAATTATGCCTGCTCTAGGCACAGTGTATGAAAAGGGGCGTTTTGGCATTAGGAGGCCTGCAAAATGGCGCCCTTCTAAATGCCTGCTCAAAGCAGGCATTAAAAGGACAGACCCATTGAAGTCAATGGGCCTCCTTGCACTTTGCTGCACTAGCTTCAACATTTTTGATCCTACTGGCCTAACGTCCGCTATGGTGACCATATTGTAAATACGGCCCACCGATTGTGTCGTTAGGTGGCAGGGTGCAAGAAATCTGGCTCATCAGTACTGATGCCCCAGATTCTTGTATATCTGGGCTTTATTTTTTTTTACAGCTTAATATAGCACAGACTTGACCCAAAGGTATTGGAGTGCCTTACATAATCATCAGTTACATTTCACAAGGACACATTTCTTTTGGGCTTTAGACATGGGGCGATTAAGTGATTTGCCAAGAATCCTAGGATGTTTAGCTGACGCCAAAACTCAAACCTGGTTGCCGAGTTGCAAACTCTGCAGCTCTGGACGTAACACCACATTCTCTCCCCTAAGTGCAACATATAATCAAGTGATCAATTGGATAATAAAACATCAAGATAGCATATAATTTAAAAGTGCTTTGTCGATATTTGACAACTCAGAAAATGTGTCATCATTTTAGTTTTTTAGAGCACCAACCATAATTCCTACAGGAATAAGACTCTCATTTTTAAAATTTCTAAAGGAAATGCTTTAGGTATTACAGTTTTGATTACATCAAGATGGCATTGGGTGTGCCACACTTTTGTAATAAATATAGAATGTTAGCCATCTAGTTGTTCATTAGAATACTGGGGAGAGGCAGATGTCAAGGGTATGGTCTCGGATAATTAAGGGCAGGGGGAGGGTGCAAAGGCAACAAGTTAACCATGCTGGGCAGGTGGGAGGGGCAGTGGCAGCACAATGGACCATGGAGGTCAGGGGAAAGGGGGGGCACGGGCAACAAATCAACCATGGCGGACAGGCAAGAGACACAAGAGAGGCTGGGACAATATAATGGACCACTGAGGGCAGAAGGAAGAGGAAGTGGAAGTACAACCATACATGCCAATCGACCCGACTCAGGCAGGAGAATCCCAATGTTTTTAAGCCCAAAAGGTCTTTATTTTATCTGTCTCCTGCCTAAAATTTCCTCTTTTTCAATGTAAGTCATTAGGAAAATCGAATCCCCAGGTTTTTTTTCAAAATCTTCCTCTTACCAAGTTCAAAATGTCGGCAAGTATGGGACATTGGATCACTGAGGGCAGGAGGACTGGGGTGAAGAAACAGACTCAGATAACAGAGGGCAGGAAAGAGATGGGCAGGGGCACCAAACTGACCTTACAGGTCAGGCATCAGGGGTTGCAGCAGCACAATACACCACACAGGGCAAGCAGGTCAGCAGTGTAGCAAAACGAACCATGGAAAGCAGTAGGGAGGGGACAGGGCTATGCACATGGACAACAGAGAGCAGAGAGGAAAGAGGCAAGGGCAACAGGCTGACCATACCGGAGAGACAGGCGAGACAGTTGCAGCATAATGGACCATGAAGGGCAGGAGGGAGGGGGAAGGGGCACAACACTGGACCAGACAAGGCACTTCATCACCCAGGGCCCATCGCAGTACTGTCCTGGGGACCCCATTCCCATAGGCAGCAGAGTGGATCATTTGGCAGTCAGTGTGTTACTTACCCCCTGCTGCCTCTATCTGGGGGATTGTGTGTTTTGCTTCCACCGCAGGAGCTAAGAGGAAAGGTGTAGGGAAGAATGCTGGGGTGGCAAGGTTCTGGTTCCCGGCGTGGAACCTGGGAGTAGAGAGAGCAGCAGTTGATGCCTGGAGGACGACGGGTGTAGAGAATAAACTATGTAACTCTACCTTCCCGTATCTTCCTTTCAGTGGCGACAAGCTTCATGATCTGACAAAGTTGAAGAACGGCTGCGGTGCGCAGAGGAGCCCATGGTCTAGGTGTGCAGCAAGGTGCATAGCCAATGGTGTTGGGCCCAGTGCAGGTGCCTAGTGCGGGAGCGTATCGTACTGCACAGCAGGCGAGTGGTGTGCAGGGGCATAATATCGGTCACTGGGTCACTGCGGCACAGTGGAGTCTGGGAGGCGACGTGGTGAAGAAGAATCAGTGTCTGCGCACACGCACAAGTTACTAGCATTCTTCACGTGTCCGGCGGCCATTTTAAAATGGAAAAACTGTAGAGTATGTGCCCAACTAATGCTAGAAACAATTCCTGCGCGTGTACAAGTGAGCATGTCCGGCGGCCATTTTGAGAGGCTGGGAAGCAGATAGTGTTATGCCCAACCGCATATAGAAACAAGGCACAAACAATTCCAACGCATGTACAACTGAGCATGTCCGGCAGCCATTTTGAAAGGTTGGGAAGCAGATTATGTTGAGTCCAACAGAATACAGTAATAAGATACACATGAATAAAAAGAGACTGTGGTGATCACTGCAAAGTAATAGCATTATTACAGAAAGTGACTACAAAGGAGGCTTGTTTATAATTAAATTTAAAAAAATGGGGTAATTATTACGTGAAGCACGCTGGGCACAAAATGGATAAAATACTAGCACCAGCACCCTTCATGCAAGTGGCAGGAACACCAATTGTGCCATGGGAAATTTGGAAGGAGACTTTCGAGGCATACTTAGAGGCTATTGAGGGAGACACATTCACATCAAAAAAGAAAAAAGCTTTATTAATATACAATTTGGGAGCAGAAGGCAGAAATATTTTGAAAACATTATTTCCAGAAGTAGTCAGTGTTTATGTTGGGGGAGACGAGGAACAGGAATCAACTTTCACCATTGATGAGTATGCGTCAGTCATCAACACACTGGATAAGAGATTCAACCAGAGGACAAATTTAGTTTTAGAATGACAGATTCCTTCAATGCTCACAAATTCCAGGAGAGAGAGGGACAGACATTATGGTTCCATTGTGGCAGCAAGTTGCACATGAGTAACTCAAAGTATTGTGCAGCAATCAACCAAAATTGTTTCAAGTGTCGACACTATGCACAAGTTTGTAAAGCAGGCATCAGCACTAAGGGTGGAACTCCACGGGCAGTCAGGATGATTAGAAACAGTTACTGTGATTCTGAAGACTAAAATAACGAGGTGCTAACGCTTTAATCGATTAGACCAGAATGGGATGGAACCATGGAAATATTGCCCATGGCGGTGGTACAGAAAAGAAATGCTCCATCATGTGTTATTTTAGTCAACAACAAAAATGTGAAATTTTTGGTTGATTTGGGTTCGCCCTTCACATTAATGAACATAATGGATTTTGGCATCATTGACAACATTGAGTTAAATGAATCTTGTATTAAAATGTTTGCATGTGGTGGAAAAAGGGTGGAGGTGGTGGGGAAATTTGAGGCAAATTTACAATTTGATGGAAACTGTGCTGTAGGTCCTGTGTATGTTGTGAAAGATGGAACCAACTTGCTGGGTTGGGATGAACAAGGAGGGTTAGGAATCATATTGGACCCTAATCATCCAGATATGGTTCTGTCCAAGAGTGAGGCCGAATGCCAGGTGAATCGGAGTGTATAGAGATTGGGTCAAAGACTATCCAGAAGTATTTAGGGAGGAACCAGGAAAGCTTAAAGGGTTTCAACATCGCATAGTATTAAAAAAAAAGGTGGTAAGTCTGTAGCACACAAGGTTCGTAGAGTACCACTTGGGTTACGATTAGAACTCAAAAATAAATTGGACAATCTATGTTCCATGGGTATTATTGAAGCCATTGAAGGATCTGAATTGTTAGCCCCTGTGGTTCTGGTGCATAAGGCAGATAAGTTGTTAAGATTGTGTGCGGAATTAAGAGATCTTAATGCAAATATATGGGTCGATTGGCAACCTTTATCAAATATAAATGAAATGTTGTCACTCGATTTTTCTTCAGCCTATCATCAAATTGAATTGAGCAGGAAAACCAGACATTAAACAACATTTCTGACTCCTGAAGGGCATTCAGATATGTCCCCATGCCATTTGAACTGGCATCTGCGTCTGCCGTATTTCAAAGGTCAATGAATAGATTGTTTAAAGGGATAGAAGGGGTTGTATATTTTCAGGACAATATTTTGATATTTGGTTGGAACAAAATGGTACATGATGCAAGGGTGATGCAGGTCTTGGAGATCATAAAAACAAGTGGGTTAACTTTGAGGAATGACAAGTGCAAATTTCTACAAAAAGGTGTGGATTGCCTAGGACATCATGCATCTGAGAAGGGTGTAGAACCTAAAATGAAAATCTTAAGATGCTATTAAAAATGCGCCTGAACCTATTAACAAAGACCAACTACAGTCATTCTTAGGTTTGGTAGAGTATTACGCATAGTTTGTATATAACCTTTCTGACAAGACAGCATGCCTACGTAATCTTATAAAGAAAATGCAAAATACTCTTGGAAAGAAGAGTGTAACAGGTGTTTTAAAGAAACTAAGAGTGACATTGTAGAAGCACATCCCCTCAAGGCCTTTGACATCAATGATTTATGAATTATTACTACTGATGGAAGCAACACAGGGTTAGGTGACGTTCTCATGCAGCAAAGAAGTAATAAGAATGAAGAATCTATGGCATTTGCATCAAGGACCTTAAGGGGAGCTGAGAACACATACTCCACCATAGAAAAGGAGGAGTTGGCATTGTTGTGGGGCATGCAGTATTTAAAAAACTTTCTATGGGGAAGAGAGTTCATTTTTGAGAACCTACCATAACCCCTTAGTGGATTTATTCACAACAAAAGCTGGAGGTAGAGCTACCCCTTGTATTGCAAAGTAGCAATATCGGTTGCAAGGATTCCAGTATAAGCTGATGCACCAGGCGTGAAGAATAGGGTGGCAGATTGTCTTTCAAGGTTACCTTTGAATGAAAATGAGAACAGTTAGAGATGGTGTGTGGGATGAATTCTGTTACGGAAGTATCCAAAGGGGCCTTAAAGAAAGTGGAATGGTTAGATGCATTAGCTGAAGATGAGCACTTACAAAGTGTAAAGAAATTCGTAACAGAAGGATGGGCTAGTGTAAAACAAAATCACAGAGGTCTTAATTCCTTAAAAGAGAGTTGAGGAGGAATTGTCTGTGGATGGGAACATAGTGCGAAGAGGTGATCAATTGGTTGTTCTGGAAACTTTGTGTAAAAGCGTTATTTTTCCCAGAATTCGCGTTATGAAACGCAGGGTGAGGGAGGATTTTTGATGGCCAGCTGTGGACAAATCCAAGGAACATTACATCAGGGAATGCAGTTTGTGTGTGTTAAGTGAAAAGACTCAAGTAACGTATCCCTCACCTGTGCACCCAAAAGAATATACTGTGGTCCAAGCTTGCATGCGATGCATCTGACCATTTGGAGTTTTTGGTAGTTCACCTAAATATGCCTTAGTCATTGTGGACTACAGGAGGTAAAGTTTGTGGATAATGCAAGTTTGGATTCTGTTATTAAGTTCTTTAAAGGAGGTGTTTGTGAGGGAAAGTTTCCCTGAGGAAATGGTAACCAACAATGGTACACAACTGGTGTCATTAGAAATGCAACGTTTCCTAGTAGGCGCAGGCATAAAGCATGTTTTAAAATCCCTGTATCATCCCCGCAGCAATGGCCTGGTAGAGAGGTTCAACAGGGCCATAAAAGAAAATCTGCAACTTGCTCTTATCAATAGAAGAAATTGGAAAGATTCTATTGAAGAGTTATTGTGGGGAATAAGGACTACACCACATATAAATACAGATATGCCCCCATCTACTTTGCTGAGAGGTAGAGTAGCAGGTTCTAAGTTAAACAAATAATGGATTGACAAGAAGGGTATTGATTTGGAGAGAATTAGAAGTGTGGTGGGTGTTAGTTCTGCAGTACAAATGGAGTACATGTCCAAGGACTGTATGCACAGGAGGTTGGATGTTCAGGAAGGAAATTTGGTCAGGATCAGGAAGCCGGGTTTTGTCAGCAAAGGGTTATCTCGTTTTTCTTCTCCTGCGAGAGTGAAGGAGGTCAAGTATCATGTGGTCGTGTTGGATACTGGGAGAACGTGGAACAAGTCCTTCCTTTCCATTGTACCTGAAAATAAAGCTGAATATGTGGATGGTAAGATGTGTGTGCAGACAAGAGAGTGTTGCTGAAATGCTAGCGGGGATAGAAGGATTTCGTGCAGGTCAAAGTCTAGTCCTCCAAGGTTCAGAGATTACAGCATGTTTTATCTTCTATGCCCTAACCGGGTGAGTTGAGGGTTCTAAAGTTCTGATAACCTCAGATATGATAGTGGTGTTGTAAGTAAGTTTTGTTTTGTCTTACTTGTTATAATTTTTCTGCTAATGTTCTTATTTGTTGTCATTATAAAGGAGGGGTGCATGTAGGGAAGAATGTTGGGGTGGCTGCATGAAACCTGGGAGTGGAGAGAGAGGCAGTTGATGCCTGGAGAATGACGGGTGTAGAGAATAAACTACGTACCTCTACCTTCCCGTGTCTTCCTTTCAAAAGGTTGCTTTCATCTGGCAGGAGATCAAAAGAAATGTTACTGGCTTCAGGACAGCACTGGAGCTGCGTGCAGGGAGCCGACTGGGGGTGCGGAGGCCTTGGTGTTACCCCACACCCTGGTAGGATCAGAGCCCCAATTTAAAATGAAAGAATAAAGAAAAAGAAAAATACCTTGCAGCCGCAAAACCACCTGGAAGACTGGAGTAAGCTGCTCATAACTTATTCACGGCTCCCAGTGAAGGAGCACCCAATACTGCCCTGAGCAGGCTTTTTCATACATTGTTCTTTCTCCTTGTGGTTCCCCAAGGAGAGATAGAGGCACCACCAATGCTTATGCAATGTGCTGAGGGGAGCTGCAGGACATGAAGCAGACCCACAAGATTGATTTATACAAAAAAAAACTGACTCTCTTGTGGCCTGGAAGTCATGATCTTAGGAGAGGTTTTCATCATTTTCATAGCACTTCCTGGGCTGGAGCTTTTGTGCTACAGCTTGGGAGTGCAGGGAACCCTACTGGCTGTTTTTGGCAACAATATGTGGCCTGAAGGTGTAAAGGAAACACTTTAACACATATTTGTGATTGTTTTCAATTAAGAAATCCTTTATTGACACTTTCACCAATGAAAGTTGCAATACCTTTATTAATAATGAATGAATTTTCCATGATTATTAGTTCTATAGGTTTTAATAGTCAGTCCTAATATGTGATAATTGTTTTACTATTGTGTGGTGACCCTTTCACAAAACCAATAGACTTGCCTTATACATATTGGTGTGGTGATCCCTTGACAAAGCCTATAGACCTGCCTTATATTTTGAGGTGGTGACCCATTGACAAAGCCAGTAGACCTGCCTTAGTCCAAACAATACCACTTTATATTGAGATGTTGCATTTGGTATAGGTGGAGAGTAGGTTGCTCTTGTTATAGGGGTTATGACCAACTAGGGGTCAAATGTAATTTGTGGGTGTCACTGAAGGTATTTACATGTACCATGGTGTGCATTTTTAGAATTTAATATGTAGTGTTTAGTAGTGTGTGTAATAAATGTACTTTTCTTTTCGAAAGAAAAAGCACTGTCTAGATGATAATTTATTGAGTGTTGGTGTTGCGTGTCAGCAAATGTAGATTACTAGCCCACATCACCTCTCCTGCGTAGGCCTCGGACTGCTCTGTATCACTATACTAAGAAGGACAAGTGCTATAATGGGATACTTGGTTCCCAAGCAAGAGTTGTGGGCCTATTACTTGTAATAGGATCTTACTTAACGTTAATAAAAACCCTAGTTATTCACTGAAAAAACAAAGGTTATTTTGATGTTATAGTAAGGCCTAGTAGTAGTCATTTTAGATGTCATTGGTGATGTATTCAATAATGTCATTGGATATGTTAATAGTGATGTAATATATGCGGTCATAAGCACTGCCTGGCAGGGATACAGGTTATAGTTTACTCAGTAAAATATATAACTTGTGAATTTCAGTGTTTTTAGAGTTTAAAATGGCATTTCCTTTTACCTGGCATGTTCACCTAACTAAATGTCACTCTAACTTTTGTTTTTCAATGTATAACCCTCCAAAGAAACCCAATAAAACAAACCAAAAAAATACATTGACTTCAACAAACTAATAAAGTGGTTAGTATTACTTTTTCCCTAATTATTCCTGCCAGCCTCCTTGCGGCCATTAGTTAATAAAGACTTTTATCTTTATAGCAACTGTGTGTGTAACTTCCCCAGAACCTTTGCTGGATTAAAGCATAAAGCTTGTCCCATGGAACCCAGCATGAGTTGAGTGTTGAAGGTCACCTCTAGGGAAAAGCCTGTCCCACATAGGCAAAGCATGAGAAAATGATACTTTCAATGACTTCTTTGGAAGGGTTCATTCTGAAAGATGCTGAATTAGGGCATTGAGGGAGTTTGGCTATAGGGAACATGGGGCCAGATGTACCTCAGTTATTTTCTAGTCGCAAACAGCCTCGATTCGCAGAGTTGTGCTGTTTCCGACAACAAAAAAACATTTTGCCATGTACAAACCCTATTTTGGGATTCGGTAATCCATTTACCGAATCACAACATAGGTTTGCGGGTCGCTATTTGGAAGGGGCATGCTGAGGACATCCCTTCCAAATACCGAGCCTCAGTGGTACGTAAGATTGTTTTGCGACCATGAATGTGGTTGCAAAACAAACGCAGTTAACACATACTTGAAGATGGTGGTAACCCATTCACAAATGGAAAGGGGTCCCCAGGGGACCCCTTCCCCTTTGTGAATGGAAGCAAAACTATTTTTCAGAGCAGGTAGTGGTCGCATGGACCACTGCCTACTCTAAAAAAAATGAAAAGAAAACTTTTCATTTTTTTTGTTTGAAATGCATCCCATTTTCCTTTGAGGAAAATGGGCTGCATTTTAAAAATACTGCTTTAAAAATGTTTAAAGCAGTCACAGACATAGTGGTCTGCTGTCCCCAGCAGGTCGCCATCCTTGTGAGTGCAACCATTCTCAATGGGGCAGCATTTGCACCCCCCATTGGGAATCACTAATTGTGTCTGATACACATTTGTACATTTCATTTTGTGAGTTTCTAATTATGATTCGCAATGAATTGCAATTAGAGACTCACAAAATGGAAGGGTTGTATGTCTGACACTAAGTCAACAGAAGCACTCCCACTTCTGCCATATGGTAGATTTTGTATACCCTTCTTAAACAAGGAGCTAACTCATGTTGACCATGTTGACCATCTTGAACAGCTTGACTAAGTTATTACCAGCTTGAAGAGCATAATTAAGGCCCCTGCAGCCCCTCCACTCCCTCCAGGAGGCCTCCAACTCTTCAAGGGGCTCCATTCAGCACAGGATCAATGACTCTCTGTGACATATGAGAGAGTCAGGGACCCCTCATCACATTCTGCATAAGGACTCCATCATGTTACATTTTGCCATGGCAGCCCGCCATAGGCAATCCAAAGAAAATCAACTTGCTATTGATTATTATTCAATGGTGATATATGAATAAACAGAATAAATAAAGATGTTTAAAATACTTTTCGTTTAAACTTTTTGCTCATCAGCAATAGTTTGTTCCAACATTTGGCTACTGATTGAGAGCAGGCCTTCTGTAATTTGTTGTGCTTGTTCTCTAGCAGTTGAGGTCCATCCAAGAGGGATATTGTGTAAGGAGTATCATCTTTAGGTAGGCCAATTGTGCTACTGCCCGCAGCCTCCTAAGCAGGCCTTGCAGCATATCATTGAACATATGCTGCTTATAATCTAAATTACTTCTATTCAGCTTCTTTGCATTCCTCCTAAAAATAAATGTACCTCCTCTTAGACTAAACAAGGACTTATGCTACTGACAGCAAAGAAACAAAAACGTTGCCAAAAATGATCAGGAAACATAGGAAGTCTTGAAAATGAGCACTTCGCTGTGCATACCAGACAGGTTTGCATTCCATTCAGCTGTCTGGGACACAGCTCGCTCACACGATGTTCATTGTTTATGCAGATTTTCTTTTAATATGCATACCTTCATCTACACGAAATGAGCCATGAACTCGGCCATTGTGAAATGAAGATAGTGTCTGATGAAGGAATGTAAACCTCTGAAGGTGTATTTTGACATCTAGGTCCTCAGTACGAATCAGGCTGAGCAGAATTACCTTGTGAAATTCTTTTCCACCTGAATCGAAGAGGGTTGGTTTTTCCACACCCATTGTTTTGTAGAATGGTTCTAAGAGTAGAGGTGGACTGTTGATATATTATGATTTAGGCCCTCATTATGTCTTTGGCGGTAAAAACCGCCTACTGCTGTGGCGATGGCCGGCAAAAGTCCATCGCCGCGGCAACCATACATCCGCCATAATATGACATCAGCTGGATATCGGCCAGCAGCGCAACGCCAGTAGACCACCTCCAGCTGTATTCTGAAAAATAATACAGCCTGGCGGTTTTCTGCTGGTGAGCACTGCTGGTAGTAGCAGCGCCCTGTCCCCTGCCAGAAGACCCTCTGGATACCGGTAAGACGGGTTTCCTACAGGGGAGGGGGGCGGGGGTGTTGTGTGTGTGTGTGGGGTTGTGTGGGGGTGTGTGTGTGAATGCGAGTGTGTGTGTAGTGTTGTTTGCGTGCATGTATGCATGTGTGTGAATGCATGTATGAATAGAAATGTGAATGCGTGTCTATGAGTCAGTGTGAATGTGTGTACGGATGTGTGCGTGAATGATGGATACATGCATGTATGTGTGCATGTATGTCTGTGTGAATGAGTGTGTGTCAGCATGTGTGTGTGTTTATGGGGGGAGATTAGAAGGGAGGGGGAGCGTGGATGTAGGGGTTGTGTGGGGTGTCTGGGGAGTGTTGGGGGGAGAGGGGCTCCTATCAGTGACAGGGGAAGAATTCCCTGTCACTGATAGGGCCTACCGCATTGGTTTTCATGGCTTTACGAACACCACGAAAACCATGGCGGTAGGCAGGGTCATGATACCACTGGCAGAACACTAGGTGGCGCCGAGCTGGATAGTCTGATCTCCGATCACATTACACAAGGGAGAGCGGATGGGAGCAAGGGGAAAAAAACCAAACCGTACTCGGCTCCCACAAGAACACAATCACAAAAAAGGGGAGTACGGGGTTGTATATAAAGTGGGGGGGTCAGTAGTGTACTAATTGTGACGCTAGACCACTCGTAGTCCTCAACTAGAGGTGAAAATTGGGTGGGCTGTGTAGTGATGTTCGGTCTGGGGGGAAGGAGAGGAGCTGGGGAAAAAAACAAGGAAAGGAAAGTTTCCTTTACGGACTAGGTGGTCTCACACACTATATAGTGTCATGCTTCATCATATGACCACCTAGCCCCACCCAGGTAGGACAGTGCCACCTGGGCGGACTCAACCTCACTGTTAAAAGAACAGGAGGGAGTGCGTAAATTAATCTTATTCCTGGAAATAGGGATCCAGCTATACTAGGGAAATAAAAACACCTACTCAGGTACCCGGGTAACTTTAATGGGGGTCCTGTGTGGTGTGGTTAAAAAGGATGGGGAACCAGTGTGAGAGCAATGACTCACAAGGTCACCTGTCTAAAATGGGGTAGCCGACATGTTTCTGCCCTTATGGTGGAGCTATGGAGAGTCTCTGGGCATTCATCAGGGCATTGGATCCCTGTAGTGATTCCTACTTAAACACTGCGAAAATAATCACATATGGAAGGGAGGGCCTACCTTAACCAAGAAAATATCTGGGGAGGACCTAAAGAAAAAGGGATGGAAGCAGACCAAAACATAGTGAATACTAAAACACAGCACACCAATCCACACGTGTCAAAATTCATGCACGCCGCAGAAGTGCTGGTTGCAAAATTTTAAATCGCAATAGCATCGAGGTAGGTAATGCACGGTACGTATTAGGATGGGAAGACAATTTCTTACCCTCACAGTTGAGGCTACTGGCCTCTGGTATCCTGGAGAGGGAGCGTCCCCTTATAGTAAGACTCTAAGGTTCCAGGGGAAAAAAAGGGAGAAGGAACAGGAGAGAAAACCGATAATCATAAAGGTAATTAAAGGAATGCAGGGGAGGGGAAGAGAAGAGGAGAGTGAGGAGAAAGGAAAACAAGGGAAAAAAAGGGGGGGGAAGGAGTAAAAAGAGAGGGGATCCAAGGACAGAGGGAAAGAGGGAAAAAAAGGAAATTAGAGGCAAAAATTATAGATCAAGATGGAGAGGAGGAGATAAAAAGGAGAAAGAACAAGAAGAAAAAAGAAGAAAGAAGAAAAAAGAAAGAAGAACGAAGAAAAAGAAGAAAAGGAAAAAAGGAAGATAGGAAAAAGGCGGAGAGGAAAAAGGGAAGGGAAAGGGAAGTGGGAAGATCAAATAAGAAAAATAAATTAAAAATTAAAAAATAAAATAAATATAAGGGAACAGAGATGTCTTATCTGTGTCTCCCGCGCTTTCTGACTCACTGCATCAAAGGTGGGCGCTCTCTGTGCGCCTATACCGACCTCTCATTCAGGACCGCTTGGATACAATGGTCTGGTGGAGAGGGGTAGATATAGTGGCCTTAATTAGGACAAGAGGCAGCTGATGTGAATCACCGTCGCGGCCCAGGGGGGCGGGGCCGGAAATCCGGAGTTATCCCTCCAAATATGGTCAAGCCCGAAGTGGCCCTTAATGGCTATTAGAGTGCCGAGGGCCGGAATCCATGAAAATCCCCTAGGACGTGCGCCGGGGGGAAAAGAAACCTTGTCTCCGTAAGAGGAAAGGCCGGGATGAGGGCGCATCAGCCTGAACTCCGCTGTCGGCGGCGACGCTCGCCCCGCGAGTGCTGTAGGGAAATGTAGTTTCCCAACAGCACACGTGGAATGCCAGCTGAGCAGGCCGCCGGAAAACAGAGCCTTCGGGCGGCCTAGTGCGCTCAGAGAGCGCAAACTGAAAACGGGGGGGGGGGGGAAAAAGAGGGGAAAAAAGAAAAGAAAAAGGGGGGTAGGGGGAAAAAAAAGCGGAAAGGGGTGGGGGGGGGGAAAGAAAAGAAAGAAAGGGGAAGTGGAAGGGAGGAAGGGGAGGGGGAACGGGGAAAGACCAAGGGCAGGGGGGGAAGAGGATGGAGCTGAAAAAAGGAAAGATTAAAGATGAAAATAAAAATAAAAATAAAGGGATAAAAAGCAAATATATATAAAAAAAAAATTCATACATATAATAAAATAACATAACAAAGATGTAACTGAAAATAAGAAGGGGAGGGGGGTGGGGAACAGAAGAAGAAAGGATGGGGGAGGGAACAGAAAAAGGGGAGGAGAAAGGAACAACCAAGAGATGAGAAAGATAAAGAGAGAAAGAAGAGAGAAGAGAAGAGAGAGTCCGTGGGCAGAAGATTCTGGGCAGAAAAAGTTCTTCAAGTGGGTTCTAGGGTTGCAGAGAGAACCACGGTATCTCATCATTTAATCCAACCGTGTCTGTGTGCAACCTCCAAATCCAACGTTGCTCAGCCCTAAAAAGTTTTTCAGACATGTTGGTGGTCGAGGGGGAAAATTGTTCCAGGACTGTCCATGACATGTCGTCTGGGGAATGATTTTTTTGTAAGAAATGGCTGGTAAGTTTAGTAGCATCTCGTTTGCACCTGATCGTGCTCCTGTGCTCACAGATTCTGATGCTAACTTTTCTTGTGGTCATCCCCACGTACTGAAGTGGGCAAGGGCATTTGATTAAGTAGATTACATTTTTGCTGTTACAATTGGTAAATGATTTTTGCACCCAAGGGGTTCTAAGGTTGAGGTTGATGGTGGTGGATTTTTGGGTAAAGGGGCAAACACTGCAGTTGCCGCATGGGTGGTGACCAGCAGGGGGGGCCAATTGCCAGAGTGTGGTCTGTGCGGGTCGCCGTTTCTCCTTTGGTCTGGTCCACCATATCACGTATATTACTTGCTCTCTTATACGCGTGTAGTGGTGGATCAAAGGGTAAGCCACCTGAAGTCAGGATTTTCCAATTGTCTTTTATGATCTTTTGAATTTCATTAGATAAAGGATTAAATGTGGTCACACAAACGATCTTGTCCAAATTTGACTTCGGTGCGTGGGGCTGTAGCAGCTGGTCTCTATTGTTATTGCGCGCTCTTTTTAAAGCCCTGCTCACTAGGTGTGGGGGATAGTCTTTGGTGTGTAACTTCACAGTTAATTTGTCTGCATGTTTGCGATAGTCAATCACTGAAGAGCAGTTTCGTCTTAACCGTAGGAACTGCCCAACCGGAAGGTTATCTCTTAGAGCTCGAGGGTGGAAGCTCTGATATTGTAACAGATTATTACAGTCCGTTGGTTTGTAGTATACCTACAAACATGCAGAAAAATTAACTGTGAAGTTACACACCAAAGACTATCCCCCACACCTAGTGAGCAGGGCTTTAAAAAGAGCGCGCAATAACAATAGAGACCAGCTGCTACAGCCCCACGCACCGAAGTCAAATTTGGACAAGATC
This sequence comes from Pleurodeles waltl, assembly GCF_031143425.1. Taxonomy (NCBI): domain Eukaryota; kingdom Metazoa; phylum Chordata; class Amphibia; order Caudata; family Salamandridae; genus Pleurodeles; species Pleurodeles waltl. Next base: position 957,846,961 of record NC_090444.1, read on the forward strand.
GTTTGTGTGACCACATTTAATCCTTTATCTAATGAAATTCAAAAGATCATAAAAGACAATTGGAAAATCCTGACTTCAGGTGGCTTACCCTTTGATCCACCACTACACGCGTATAAGAGAGCAAGTAATATACGTGATATGGTGGTCCATACCAGACCAAAGGAGAAACGGTGACCCGCACAGACCACACTCTGGCAATTGGCCCCCCCTGCTGGTCACCACCCATGCGGCAACTGCAGTGTTTGCCCCTTTACCCAAAAATCCACCACCATCAACCTCAACCTTAGAACCCCTTGGGTGCAAAAATCATTTACCAATTGTAACAGCAAAAATGTAATCTACTTAATCAAATGCCCTTGCCCACTTCAGTACGTGGGGATGACCACAAGAAAAGTTAGCATCAGAATCTGTGAGCACAGGAGCACGATCAGGTGCAAACGAGATGCTACTAAACTTACCAGCCATTTCTTACAAAAAAATCATTCCCCAGACGACATGTCATGGACAGTCCTGGAACAATTTTCCCCCTCGACCACCAACATGTCTGAAAAACTTTTTAGGGCTGAGCAACGTTGGATTTGGAGGTTGCACACAGACACGGTTGGATTAAATGATGAGATACCGTGGTTCTCTCTGCAACCCTAGAACCCACTTGAAGAACTTTTTCTGCCCAGAATCTTCTGCCCACGGACTCTCTCTTCTCTTCTCTCTTCTTTCTCTCTTTATCTTTCTCATCTCTTGGTTGTTCCTTTCTCCTCCCCTTTTTCTGTTCCCTCCCCCATCCTTTCTTCTTCTGTTCCCCACCCCCCTCCCCTTCTTATTTTCAGTTACATCTTTGTTATGTTATTTTATTATATGTATGAAATTTTTTTTTATATATATTTGCTTTTTATCCCTTTATTTTTATTTTTATTTTCATCTTTAATCTTTCCTTTTTTCAGCTCCATCCTCTTCCCCCCCTGCCCTTGGTCTTTCCCCGTTCCCCCTCCCCTTCCTCCCTTCCACTTCCCCTTTCTTTCTTTTCTTTTTTCCCCCACCCACCCCTTTCCGCTTTTTTTTTCCCCCTACCCCCCTTTTTCTTTTCTTTTTTCCCCTCTTTTTTCCCCCCCCCCCGTTTTCAGTTTGCGCTCTCTGAGCGCACTAGGCCGCCCGAAGGCTCTGTTTTCCGGCGGCCTGCTCAGCTGGCATTCCGCGTGTGCTGTTGGGAAACTACATTTCCCTACAGCACTCGCGGGGCGAGCGTCGCCGCCGACAGCGGAGTTCAGGCTGACGCGCACTCATCCCGGCCTTTCCTCTTACGGAGACAAGGTTTCTTTTCCCCCCGGCGCACGTCCTAGGGGATTTTCATGGATTCCGGCCCTCGGCACTCTAATAGCCATTAAGGGCCACTTCGGGCTTGACCATATTTGGAGGGATAACTCCGGACTTCCGGCCCCGCCCCCCTGGGCCGCGACGGTGATTCACATCAGCTGCCTCTTGTCCTAATTAAGGCCACTATATCTACCCCTCTCCACCAGACCATTGTATCCAAGCGGTCCTGAATGAGAGGTCGGTATAGGCGCACAGAGAGCGCCCACCTTTGATGCAGTGAGTCAGAAAGCGCGGGAGACACAGATAAGACATCTCTGTTCCCTTATATTTATTTTATTTTTTAATTTTTAATTTATTTTTCTTATTTGATCTTCCCACTTCCCTTTCCCTTCCCTTTTTCCTCTCCGCCTTTTTCCTATCTTCCTTTTTTCATTTTCTTCTTTTTCTTCGTTCTTCTTTCTTTTTTCTTCTTTCTTCTTTTTTCTTCTTGTTCTTTCTCCTTTTTATCTCCTCCTCTCCATCTTGATAAATAATTTTTGCCTCTAATTTCCTTTTTTTCCCTCTTTCCCTCTGTCCTTGGATCCCCTCTCTTTTTACTCCTTCCCCCCCCTTTTTTTCCCTTGTTTTCCTTTCTCCTCACTCTCCTCTTCTCTTCCCCTCCCCTGCATTCCTTTAATTACCTTTATGATTATCGGTTTTCTCTCCTGTTCCTTCTCCCTTTTTTTCCCCTGGAACCTTAGAGTCTTACTATAAGGGGACGCTCCCTCTCCAGGATACCAGAGGCCAGTAGCCTCAACTGTGAGGGTAAGAAATTGTCTTCCCATCCTAATACGTACCGTGCATTACCTACCTCGATGCTATTGCGATTTAAAATTTTGCAACCAGCACTTCTGCGGCGTGCATGAATTTTGACACGTGTGGATTGGTGTGCTGTGTTTTATTATTCACTATGTTTTGGTCTGCTTCCATCCCTTTTTCTTTAGGTCCTCCCCAGATATTTTCTTGGTTAAGGTAGGCCCTCCCTTCCATATGTGATTATTTTCGCAGTGTTTAAGTAGGAATCACTACAGGGATCCAATGCCCTGATGAATGCCCAGAGACTCTCCATAGCTCCACCATAAGGGCAGAAACATGTCGGCTACCCCATTTTAGACAGGTGACCTTGTGAGTCATTGCTCTCACACTGGTTCCCCATCCTTTTTAACCACACCACACAGGACCCCCATTAAAGTTACCCGGGTACCTGAGTAGGTGTTTTTATTTCCCTAGTATAGCTGGATCCCTATTTCCAGGAATAAGATTAATTTACGCACTCCCTCCTGTTCTTTTAACAGTGAGGTTGAGTCCGCCCAGGTGGCACTGTCCTACCTGGGTGGGGCTAGGTGGTCATATGATGAAGCATGACACTATATAGTGTGTGAGACCACCTAGTCCGTAAAGGAAACTTTCCTTTCCTTGTTTTTTTCCCCAGCTCCTCTCCTTCCCCCCAGACCGAACATCACTACACAGCCCACCCAATTTTCACCTCTAGTTGAGGACTACGAGTGGTCTAGCGTCACAATTAGTACACTACTGACCCCCCCACTTTATATACAACCCCGTACTCCCCTTTTTTGTGATTGTATTCTGATCTCCGGCCTGGCGGCTGCTACCGCCAAGACGGTCAGAGTGGTACATTGGCGGGTTGGCTTCAGCCAACCCGCCAATATCATAATGTGGCAGTAAGTACCGCCAGCCTGTTGGCGGTACTACCGCCACATTTTCTATGACCGCCGGCGTCATAATGACCCCCTTAGTGTTCTTTAAAGAGGTGCATCTTCAGCCTTTTCCTAAATTGGAGCATTTTGGTGACTTTTAAAACAAATGTTTTTTTGTCTTTCTACTTTAATAGTTTTAGAGGTTGATGGTGATCTAATGTCCCAGATGAAATTTACACCTAACCTTAAAAAGACTAACCTCAAAAAGAATAAAGGGCAGATTTAAGAGCCCCTAATGCTTCCTTGTGTCACATTAGTGTCATTTCTTTTACACTAATGTGGCCCAAAGAGGCAAAAATCGCCATGCCAAAATTACAAAATGGTGCAATGCATGCATTGCGCCACTTTGTAACCCTTTGCACTATATTATGTCTGTGCTAGGCATAATGTTCCCCCTTTTTTCAGCACTTTAAACGTCTGCTCAGGGCAGGCGTTAAAAAGATGCACACCAATGTTTTCAATGGGCTTTGCGGGATCACCGTCAAAATGTTTGACACTAATCCTGCTAAGCTCTGAACTAGTGTCGTAAATTTTGACGCTAGTTCCCCTAATTACCGCCATGGTGTGCTGTATCTTAGATACAGCGCACATATGGTGGCGTTAGGGGGGCGCTAAGAAATCTTAAATCAGGCCCTAAATTCCTCTTTTTATCACTTAACAGCTATAATGACCTCCTTCCACACTGGATCATTACTCTACATTGCAGGCATCAATAAAAAGCAAATCATAATAATGTTTAAAAAAAATAAAAGACATTAAAAATAATTTTAAAACGTTATTAGGTAACTTTAGACACTGCAGACACCCATTCATTTCACATATATAAATATATAAACATTATAGATGCTCATCCTTTGAAAATTACAGATATGTTGTAACTAGTAGTGAGGTTACAGTGATATTGTGAGCTGTATGTGTAACTGCCCCATAACGTAAGGTGGTGAAATACAACTCATACTAGCAGGTGTAAATTTCTGTCCAGAGTTCCTGAATAGTTTCTTGGTAGATAGTTAAAGCCATACATGTTATTTACTTTTTGTGAAGTAGGCTGGATATGTCAAATTCTTATCACTACACAAAGGTTCACATGAGCTCCATATCTCCTTAGCCAGACACTCACCACCTCCTCTCTCCCTCATCTGTTGCTTATTACATATGTGTAGCTCTGATGCATCCACTATTGCACTGCTGCCCTCTACATCTGTTCAATCACTGCTGACTACGGATGCGGGTAGTTTTAACCCCTTCGCTGCTAGGCCTTTTCCCCCTCCTGTGCCGATCCTTTTTTTGGCTATTTGGAGCAGTTCGCGCTTAGGCCCTCATAACTTTTTGTTCACATAAGCTACCCACGCCAAATTTACGTCCTTTTTTTCCAACATCCTAGGGATTCTAGAGGTACCCAGACTTTGTGAGTTCCCCAGAAGGAGGCCAAGAAATTAGCCAAAAAACAGTGAAAATTTCGTTTTTTTTTTAAAAAATGGGGAAAATGGGCTGCAGAAGAAGGCTTGCGGTTTTTTACCTGAAAAGGGCATCAACAAAGGGTTTGCGGTGATAAAATCACCAGCTTCCCAGCTTTCAGGAACAGGCAGACTTGAATCAGAAAACCCAATTTTTCAACACAATTTTGGCATTTTACTGGGACATACCCCATTTTTACGATTTTTTGTGCTTTCAGCCTCCTTCCAGTCAGTGACAGAAATGGGCATGAAACCAACGCTGGATCCCAGAAACCGCAACATTTTTGAAAAGTAGACAAAAATCTGAATTCAGCAAGGAGTAATTTGTGTAGATCCTACAAGGGTTTCCTACAGAAAATAACAACTGAAAAAGAAAAATATTGAAATTGAGGTGAAAAAAACATCAATTTTTCTCTACGTTTTACTCTGTAACTTTTTCCAGCAATGTCAGATGTTCGAAAGCAATATACCGTTACGTCTGCTGGACTCTTCTGGTTGCGGGGATATATAGGGCTTATAGGTTCATCAAGAACTCTAGGTACCCAGAGCCAATAAATGACCTGCACCCTGCAGTGGGTTTTCAATCTATGCCGGGTATACAGCAAATTATTTGCTGAAATATAAAGAGTAAAAAATAGCTATCAAGAAAACCTTTGTATTTCCAAAATGGGCACAAGATAAGGTGTTGAGAAGCAGTGGTTATTTGCACATCTCTGAATTCCGGGGTGCCCATACAAGCATGTGAATTACAGGGCATTTCTCAAATAGACGTCTTTTTTACACACTGTCTTACATTTGGAAGGAAAAAATGTAGAGAAAGACAAGGGGCAATAACACTTGTTTTGCTATTCTATGTTCCCCTAAGTCTCCTGATAAAAATGATACCTCACTTGTGTGGGTAGGCCTGGCGCCCGCGACAGGATATGCCCCAAAACACAACGTGGACACATCACAGAAAACAGAGCTGTTTTAAGCAAAGTGCCTACCTGTAGATTTTGGCCTCTAGCTCAGCCGCCACCTAGGGAAACCTACCAAACCTGTGCATTTCTGAAAACTAGAGACCTAGGGGAATCCAAGATGGGGTTACTTGTGTGGCTCGGACCAGGTTCTGTTACCCAGAATCCTTTGCAAACCTCAAAATTTGGCTAAAAAAACACATGTTCCTCATATTTCTGTGGCAGAAAGTTCTGGAATCTGAGAGGAGCCACAAATTTCCTTCCTCCCAGCGTTCCCCCACGTCTCCCGATAAAAATGATTCCTCACTTGTGTGGGTAGGCCTAGCGGCCGCGACAGAAAACGCCCAAAAGCGCAACGTGGACACATCCAAATTTTTGAAGGAAAACAGAGGTGTTTTTTGCAAAGTGCCTACCTGTAGATTTTGGCCTGTAGCCCAGCCGCCACCTAGGGAAACCTACCAAATCTGTGCATTTCTGAAAACTAGAGACCTAGGGGAATACAAGATGGGGTGACTTGTGTTGCTCGGACCAGGTTCTGTTACCCAGAATCCTTTGCAAACCTCAAAATTTGGCTTAAAAAACACATGTTCCTAAAATTTCTGTGGCAGAAAGTTCTGGAATCTGAGAGGAGCCACAAATTTCCTTCCACCCAGCGTTCCCCCACGTCTCCCGATAAAAATGATACCTCACTTGTGTGGGTAGGCCTAGCGCCGGCGACAGAAAACGCCCCAAAGCGCAACGTGGACACATCCAAATTTGTGAAGGAAAACAGAGGTGTTTTTTGCAAAGTGCCTACCTGTAGATTTTGGCCTGTAGCTCAGCCGCCACCTAGGGAAACATACCAAACCTGTGCATTTCTGAAAACTAGAGACCTTGGGGAATCCAAGATGGGGTGACTTGTGTGGCTCGGACCAGGTTCTGTTACCCAGAATCCTTTGTAAACCTCAAAATTTGGCTAAAAAAACACATGTTCCTCACATTTCTGTGGCAGAAAGTTCTGGAATCTGAGAGGAGCCACAAATTTCCTTCCACCCAGCGTTCCCCCACGTCTCCCGATAAAAATGATACCTCACTTGTGTGGGTAGGCCTTGCGCCGGCGAGAGAAAACGCCCCAAAGCGCAACGTGGACACATCCAAATTTGTGAAGGAAAACAGAGGTGTTTTTTGCAAAGTGCCTACCTGTAGATTTTGGCCTGTAGCTCAGCCGCCACCTAGGGAAACCTACCAAACCTGTGCATTTCTGAAAACTAGAGACCTTGGGGAATCCAAGATGGGGTGACTTGTGTGGCTCGGACCAGGTTCTGTTACCCAGAATCCTTTGTAAACCTCAAAATTTGGCTAAAAAAACACATGTTCCTAACATTTCTGTGGCAGAAAGTTCTGGAATCTGAGAGGACCCACAAATTTCCTTCCACCCAGCGTTCCCCCACGTCTCCCGATAAAAATGATACCTCACTTGTGTGGGTAGGCCTAGCGCCGGCGAGAGAAAACGCCCCAAAGCGCAACGTGGACACATCCAAATTTGTGAAGGAAAACAGAGGTGTTTTTTGCAAAGTGCCTACCTGTAGATTTTGGCCTGTAGCTCAGCCGCCACCTAGGGAAACCTACCAAACCTGTGCATTTCTGAAAACTAGAGACCTAGGGGAATCCAAGATGGGGTGACTTGTGTGGCTGGGACCAGGTTCTGTTACCCAGAATCCTTTGCAAACCTCAAAATTTGGCTAAAAAAAACACATGTTCCTAACATTTCTGTGGCAGAAAGTTCTGGAATCTGAGAGGAGCCACAAATTTCCTTCCACCCAGCGTTCTCCCACGTCTCCCGATAAAAATGATACCTCACTTGTGTGAGTAGGCCTAGCGCCGGCGAGAGAAAACGCCCCAAAGCGCAACGTGGACCCAGCCAAATTTTTAAAGGAAAACAGAGGTGTTTTTTGCAAAGTGCCTACCTGTAGATTTTGGCCTGTAGCTCAGCCGCCACCTAGGGAAACATACCAAACCTGTGCATTTCTGAAAACTAGAGACCTTGGGGAATCCAAGATGGGGTGACTTGTGTGGCTCGGACCAGGTTCTGTTACCCAGAATCCTTTGTAAACCTCAAAATTTGGCTAAAAAAACACATGTTCCTCACATTTCTGTGGCAGAAAGTTCTGGAATCTGAGAGGAGCCACAAATTTCCTTCCACCCAGCGTTCCCCCACGTCTCCCGATAAAAATGATACCTCACTTGTGTGGGTAGGCCTTGCGCCGGCGAGAGAAAACGCCCCAAAGCGCAACGTGGACACATCCAAATTTGTGAAGGAAAACAGAGGTGTTTTTTGCAAAGTGCCTACCTGTAGATTTTGGCCTGTAGCTCAGCCGCCACCTAGGGAAACCTACCAAACCTGTGCATTTCTGAAAACTAGAGACCTTGGGGAATCCAAGATGGGGTGACTTGTGTGGCTCGGACCAGGTTCTGTTACCCAGAATCCTTTGTAAACCTCAAAATTTGGCTAAAAAAACACATGTTCCTAACATTTCTGTGGCAGAAAGTTCTGGAATCTGAGAGGACCCACAAATTTCCTTCCACCCAGCGTTCCCCCACGTCTCCCGATAAAAATGATACCTCACTTGTGTGGGTAGGCCTAGCGCCGGCGAGAGAAAACGCCCCAAAGCGCAACGTGGACACATCCAAATTTGTGAAGGAAAACAGAGGTGTTTTTTGCAAAGTGCCTACCTGTAGATTTTGGCCTGTAGCTCAGCCGCCACCTAGGGAAACCTACCAAACCTGTGCATTTCTGAAAACTAGAGACCTAGGGGAATCCAAGATGGGGTGACTTGTGTGGCTGGGACCAGGTTCTGTTACCCAGAATCCTTTGCAAACCTCAAAATTTGGCTAAAAAAAACACATGTTCCTAACATTTCTGTGGCAGAAAGTTCTGGAATCTGAGAGGAGCCACAAATTTCCTTCCACCCAGCGTTCTCCCACGTCTCCCGATAAAAATGATACCTCACTTGTGTGAGTAGGCCTAGCGCCGGCGAGAGAAAACGCCCCAAAGCGCAACGTGGACACAGCCAAATTTTTAAAGGAAAACAGAGGTGTTTTTTGCAAAGTGCCTACCTGTAGATTTTGGCCTGTAGCTCAGCCGCCACCTAGGGAAACCTACCAAACCTGTGCATTTCTGAAAACTAGAGACCTAGGGGAATCCAAGATGGGGTTACTTGTGGGGCTCGGACCAGGTTCTGTTACCCAGAATCCTTTGCAAACCTCAAAATGTGGCTAAAAAAACACATGTTCCTCATATTTCTGTGGCAGAAAGTTCTGGAATCTGAGAGGAGCCACAAATTTCCTTCCTCCCAGCGTTCCCCCACGTCTCCCGATAAAAATGATACCTCACTTGTGTGGGTAGGCCTAGCGCCCGCGACAGAAAACGCCCAAAAGCGCAACGTGGACACATCCAAATTTTTGAAGGAAAACAGAGGTGTTTTTTGCAAAGTGCCTACCTGTAGATTTTGGCCTGTAGCCCAGCCGCCACCTAGGGAAACCTACCAAATCTGTGCATTTCTGAAAACTAGAGACCTAGGGGAATACAAGATGGGGTGACTTGTGTTGCTCGGACCAGGTTCTGTTACCCAGAATCCTTTGCAAACCTCAAAATTTGGCTTAAAAAACACATGTTCCTAAAATTTCTGTGGCAGAAAGTTCTGGAATCTGAGAGGAGCCACAAATTTCCTTCCACCCAGCGTTCCCCCACGTCTCCCGATAAAAATGATACCTCACTTGTGTGGGTAGGCCTAGCGCCGGCGACAGAAAACGCCCCAAAGCGCAACGTGGACACATCCAAATTTGTGAAGGAAAACAGAGGTGTTTTTTGCAAAGTGCCTACCTGTAGATTTTGGCCTGTAGCTCAGCCGCCACCTAGGGAAACATACCAAACCTGTGCATTTCTGAAAACTAGAGACCTAGGGGAATCCAAGATGGGGTGACTTGTGTGGCTCGGACCAGGTTCTGTTACCCAGAATCCTTTGTAAACCTCAAAATTTGGCTAAAAAAACACATGTTCCTCACATTTCTGTGGCAGAAAGTTCTGGAATCTGAGAGGAGCCACAAATTTCCTTCCACCCAGCGTTCCCCCACGTCTCCCGATAAAAATGCTACCTCACTTGTGTGGGTAGGCCTTGCGCCGGCGAGAGAAAACGCCCCAAAGCGCAACGTGGACACATCCAAATTTGTGAAGGAAAACAGAGGTGTTTTTTGCAAAGTGCCTACCTGTAGATTTTGGCCTGTAGCTCAGCCGCCACCTAGGGAAACCTACCAAACCTGTGCATTTCTGAAAACTAGAGACATTGGGGAATCCAAGATGGGGTGACTTGTGTGGCTCGGACCAGGTTCTGTTACCCAGAATCCTTTGTAAACCTCAAAATTTGGCTAAAAAAACACATGTTCCTAACATTTCTGTGGCAGAAAGTTCTGGAATCTGAGAGGACCCACAAATTTCCTTCCACCCAGCGTTCCCCCACGTCTCCCGATAAAAATGATACCTCACTTGTGTGGGTAGGCCTAGCGCCGGCGAGAGAAAACGCCCCAAAGCGCAACGTGGACACATCCAAATTTGTGAAGGAAAACAGAGGTGTTTTTTGCAAAGTGCCTACCTGTAGATTTTGGCCTGTAGCTCAGCCGCCACCTAGGGAAACCTACCAAACCTGTGCATTTCTGAAAACTAGAGACCTAGGGGAATCCAAGATGGGGTGACTTGTGTGGCTGGGACCAGGTTCTGTTACCCAGAATCCTTTGCAAACCTCAAAATTTGGCTAAAAAAAACACATGTTCCTAACATTTCTGTGGCAGAAAGTTCTGGAATCTGAGAGGAGCCACAAATTTCCTTCCACCCAGCGTTCTCCCACGTCTCCCGATAAAAATGATACCTCACTTGTGTGAGTAGGCCTAGCGCCGGCGAGAGAAAACGCCCCAAAGCGCAACGTGGACACAGCCAAATTTTTAAAGGAAAACAGAGGTGTTTTTTGCAAAGTGCCTACCTGTAGATTTTGGCCTGTAGCTCAGCCGCCACCTAGGGAAACCTACCAAACCTGTGCATTCCTGAAAACTAGAGACCTAGGGGAATCCAAGATGGGGTGACTTGTGTGGCTCGGACCAGGTTCTGTTACCCAGAATCCTTTGTAAACCTCAAAATTTGGCTAAAAAAACACATGTTCCTCACATTTCTGTGGCAGAAAGTTCTGTAATCTGAGAGGAGCCACGAATTTCCTTCCACCCAGCGTTCCCCCACGTCTCCCGATAAAAATGATACCTCACCTGTGTGGGTAGGCCTAGCGCCGGCGAGAGAAAACGCCCCAAAGCGCAACGTGGACACATCCAAATTTGTGAAGGAAAACAGAGGTGTTTTTTGCAAAGCGCCTACCTGTGGATTTTGGCCTGTAGCTCAGCCGCCACCTAGGGAAACCTACCAAACCTGTGCATTCCTGAAAACTAGAGACCTAGGGGAATCCAAGATGGGGTGACTTGTGTGGCTCGGACCAGGTTCTGTTACCCAGAATCCGTTGCAAACCTCATAATTTGGCTAAAAAAACACATGTTCCTCACATTTCTGTGGCAGAAAGTTCTGGAATCTGAGAGGAGCCACGAATTTCCTTCCACCCAGCGTTCCCCCACGTCTCCGATAAAAATGATACCTCACTTGTGTGGGTAGGCCTAGCGCCCGTGACAGAAAATGCCCCAAAGCGCAACGTGGACACAGCCAAATTTTTGAAGGAAAACAGAGGTGTTTTTTGCAAAGTGCCTACCTGTAGATTTTGGCCTGTAGCTCAGCCGCCACCTAGGGAAACCTAACAAACCTGTGCATTTCTGAAAACTAGAGACCTAGGGGAATCCAAGATGGGGTGACTTGTGTGGCTCAGACCAGGTTCTGTTACCCAGAATCCTTTGCAAACCTCAAAATTTGGCTAAAAAAACACATGTTCCTCACATTTCTGTGGCAGAAAGTTCTGGAATCTGAGAGGAGCCACAAATTTCCTTCCACCCAGCGTTCCCCCACGTCTCCCGATAAAAATTATACCTCACTTGTGTGGGTAGGCCTAGCGCCGGCGAGAGAAAACGCCCCAAAGCGCAACGTGGACACATCCAAATTTGTGAAGGAAAACAGAGGTGTTTTTTGCAAAGTGCCTACCTGTAGATTTTGGCCTGTAGCTCAGCCGCCACCTAGGGAAACCTACCAAACCTGTGCATTTCTGAAAACTAGAGACCTAGGGGAATCCAAGATGGGGTGACTAGTGTGGCTGGGACCAGGTTCTGTTACCCAGAATCCTTTGCAAACCTCAAAATTTGGCTAAAAAAAACACATGTTCCTAACATTTCTGTGGCATAAAGTTCTGGAATCTGAGAGGAGCCACAAATTTCCTTCCACCCAGCGTTCCCCCACGTCTCCCGATAAAAATGATACCTCACTTGTGTGAGTAGGCCTAGCGCCGGCGAGAGAAAACGCCCCAAAGCGCAACGTGGACACAGCCAAATTTTCAAAGGAAAACAGAGGTGTTTTTTGCAAAGTGCCTACCTGTAGATTTTGGCCTGTAGCTCAGCCGCCACCTAGGGAAACCTACCAAACCTGTGCATTCCTGAAAACTAGAGACCTAGGGGAATCCAAGTTGGGGTGACTTGTGTGGCTCGGACCAGGTTCTGTTACCCAGAATCCTTTGCAAACCTCAAAATTTGGCTAAAAAAACACATGTTCCTCACATTTCTGTGGCAGAAAGTTCTGGAATCTGAGAGGAGCCACGAATTTCCTTCCACCCAGCGTTCCCCCACGTCTCCCGATAAAAATGATACCTCACCTGTGTGGGTAGGCCTAGCGCCCGTGACAGGAAATGCCCCAAAGAGCAAAGTGGACACAGCCAAATTTTTGAAGGAAAACAGAGGTGTTTTTTGCAAAGTGCCTACCTGTAGATTTTGGCCTGTAGCTCAGCCGCCACCTAGGGAACCTACCAAACCTGGGCATTTCTGAAAACTAGAGACCTAGGGGAATCCAAGATGGGGTGACTTGTGTGGCTCGGACCAGGTTCTGTTACCCAGAATCCTTTGCAAACCTCAAAATTTGGCTAAAAAAACACATGTTCCTCACATTTCTGTGGCAGAAAGTTCTGGAATCTGAGAGGAGCCACAAATTTCCTTCCACCCAGCGTTCCCCCACGTCTCCCGATAAAAATGATACCTCACTTGTGTGGGTAGGCCTAGCGCCGGCGACAGAAAACGCCCCAAAGCGCAACGTGGACACATCCAAATTTGTGAAGGAAAACAGAGGTGTTTTTTGCAAAGTGCCTACCTGTAGATTTTGGCCTGTAGCTCAGCCGCCACCTAGGGAAACCTACCAAACCTGTGCATTTCTGAAAACTAGAGACCTAGGGGAATCCAAGATGGGGTGACTTGTGTGGCTCGGACCAGGTTCTGTTACCCAGAATCCTTTGCAAACCTCAAAATTTGGCTAAAAAAAACACATGTTCCTAACATTTCTGTGGCAGAAAGTTCTGGAATCTGAAAGGAGCCACAAATTTCCTTCCACCCAGCGTTCCCCCACGTCTCCTGATAAAAATGATACCTCACTTGTGTGGGTAGGCCTAACGCCGGCGAGAGAAAACGCCCCAAAGCGCAACGTGGACACAGCCAAATTTTTAAAGGAAAACAGAGATGTTTTTTGCAAAGTGCCTACCTGTAGATTTTGGCCTGTAGCTCAGCCACCACCTAGGGAAACCTACCAAACCTGTGCATTCCTGAAAACTAGAGACCTAGGGGAATCCAAGATGGGGTGACTTGTGTGGCTCGGACCAGGTTCTGTTACCCAGAATCCTTTGCAAACCTCAAAATTTGGCTACAAAAACACATGTTCCTCACATTTCTGTGGCAGAAAGTTCTGGAATCTGAGAGGAGCCACGAATTTCCTTCCACCCAGCGTTCCCCAACGTCTCCCGATAAAAATGATACCTCACTTGTGTGGGTAGGCCTAGCTCCCGTGACAGGAAATGCCCCAAAGCGCAACGTGGACACAGCCAAATTTTTGAAGGAAAACAGAGGTGTTTTTTGCAAAGTGCCTACCTGTAGATTTTGGCCTGTAGCTCAGCCGCCACCTAGGGAAACCTACCAAACCTGGACATGTCTGAAAACTAGAGACCTAGGGGAATCCAAGATGGGGTGACTTGTGTGGCTCGGACCAGGTTCTGTTACCCAGAATCCTTTGTAAACCTCAAAATTTGGCAAAAAAAACACATGTTCCTCACATTTCTGTGGCAGAAAGTTCTGGAATCTGAGAGGAGCCACAAATTTCCTTTCACCCAGCGTTCCCCCACGTCTCCCGATAAAAATGATACCTCACTTGTGTGGGTAGGCCTAGCGCCCGCGACAGAGAACGCCCAAAAGCGCAACGTGGACACATCCAAATTTTTGAAGGAAAACAGAGGTGTTTTTTGCAAAGTGCCTACCTGTAGATTTTGGCCTGTAGCCCAGCCGCCACCTAGGGAAACCTACCAAATCTGTGCATTTCTGAAAACTAGAGACCTAGGGGAATACAAGATGGGGTGACTTGTGTTGCTCGGACCAGGTTCTGTTACCCAGAATCCTTTGCAAACCTCAAAATTTGGCTTAAAAAACACATGTTCCTAAAATTTCTGTGGCAGAAAGTTCTGGAATCTGAGAGGAGCCACAAATTTCCTTCCACCCAGCGTTCCCCCACGTCTCCCGATAAAAATGATACCTCACTTGTGTGGGTAGGCCTAGCGCCGGCGACAGAAAACGCCCCAAAGCGCAACGTGGACACATCCAAATTTGTGAAGGAAAACAGAGGTGTTTTTTGCAAAGTGCCTACCTGTAGATTTTGGCCTGTAGCTCAGCCGCCACCTAGGGAAACCTACCAAACCTGTGCATTTCTGAAAACTAGAGACCTAGGGGAATCCAAGATGGGGTGACTTGTGTGGCTCGGACCAGGTTCTGTTACCCAGAATCCTTTGCAAACCTCAAAATTTGGCTAAAAAAACACATGTTCCTCACATTTCTGTGGCAGAAAGTTCTGGAATCTGAGAGGAGCCACAAATTTCCTTCCACCCAGCGTTCCCCCACGTCTCCCGATAAAAATGATACCTCACTTGTGTGGGTAGGCCTTGCGCCGGCGAGAGAAAACGCCCCAAAGCGCAACGTGGACACATCCAAATTTGTGAAGGAAAACAGAGGTGTTTTTTGCAAAGTGCCTACCTGTAGATTTTGGCCTGTAGCTCAGCCGCCACCTAGGGAAACCTACCAAACCTGTGCATTTCTGAAAACTAGAGACCTTGGGGAATCCAAGATGGGGTGACTTGTGTGGCTCGGACCAGGTTCTGTTACCCAGAATCCTTTGTAAACCTCAAAATTTGGCTAAAAAAACACATGTTCCTAACATTTCTGTGGCAGAAAGTTCTGGAATCTGAGAGGAGCCACAAATTTCCTTCCACCCAGCGTTCCCCCACGTCTCCCGATAAAAATGATACCTCACTTGTGTGGGTAGGCCTAGCGCCGGCGACAGAAAACGCCCCAAAGCGCAACGTGGACACATCCAAATTTGTGAAGGAAAACAGAGGTGTTTTTTGCAAAGTGCCTACCTGTAGATTTTGGCCTGTAGCTCAGCCGCCACCTAGGGAAACATACCAAACCTGTGCATTTCTGAAAACTAGAGACCTAGGGGAATCCAAGATGGGGTGACTTGTGTGGCTCGGACCAGGTTCTGTTACCCAGAATCCTTTGTAAACCTCAAAATTTGGCTAAAAAAACACATGTTCCTCACATTTCTGTGGCAGAAAGTTCTGGAATCTGAGAGGAGCCACAAATTTCCTTCCACCCAGCGTTCCCCCACGTCTCCCGATAAAAATGATACCTCACTTGTGTGGGTAGGCCTTGCGCCGGCGAGAGAAAACGCCCCAAAGCGCAACGTGGACACATCCAAATTTGTGAAGGAAAACAGAGGTGTTTTTTGCAAAGTGCCTACCTGTAGATTTTGGCCTGTAGCTCAGCCGCCACCTAGGGAAACCTACCAAACCTGTGCATTTCTGAAAACTAGAGACCTTGGGGAATCCAAGATGGGGTGACTTGTGTGGCTCGGACCAGGTTCTGTTACCCAGAATCCTTTGTAAACCTCAAAATTTGGCTAAAAAAACACATGTTCCTAACATTTCTGTGGCAGAAAGTTCTGGAATCTGAGAGGACCCACAAATTTCCTTCCACCCAGCGTTCCCCCACGTCTCCCGATAAAAATGATACCTCACTTGTGTGGGTAGGCCTAGCGCCGGCGAGAGAAAACGCCCCAAAGCGCAACGTGGACACATCCAAATTTGTGAAGGAAAACAGAGGTGTTTTTTGCAAAGCGCCTACCTGTAGATTTTGGCTTGTAGCTCAGCCGCCACCTCCGGAAACCTACCAAACCTGTGCATTTCTGAAAACTGGAGAGCTAGGGGAATCCAAGATGGGGTGACTTGTGTGGCTCGGACCAGGTTCTGTTACCCAGAATCCTTTGTAAACCTCAAAATTTGGCTAAAAAAACACATGTTCCTAACATTTCTGTGGCAGAAAGTTCTGGAATATGAGAGGACCCACAAATTTCCTTCCACCCAGCGTTCCCCCACGTCTCACGATAAAAATGATACCTCACATGTGTGGGTAGGCCTAGCGCCCGCGACAGGAAACGCCCCAAAGCGCAACGTGGACACATCCAAATTTGTGAAGGAAAACAGAGGTGTTTTTTGCAAAGTGCCTACCTGTGGATTTTGGCCTGTAGCTCAGCCGCCACCTAGGGAAACCTACCAAACCTGTGCATTCCTGAAAACTAGAGACCTAGGGGAATCCAAGATGGGGTGACTTGTGTGGCTCGGACCAGGTTCTGTTACCCAGAATCCGTTGCAAACCTCATAATTTGGCTAAAAAAACACATGTTCCTCACATTTCTGTGGCAGAAAGTTCTGGAATCTGAGAGGAGCCACGAATTTCCTTCCACCCAGCGTTCCCCCACGTCTCCGATAAAAATGATACCTCACTTGTGTGGGTAGGCCTAGCGCCCGTGACAGAAAATACCCCAAAGCGCAACGTGGACACAGCCAAATTTTTGAAGGAAAACAGAGGTGTTTTTTGCAAAGTGCCTACCTGTAGATTTTGGCCTGTAGCTCAGCCGCCACCTAGGGAAACCTACCAAACCTGTGCATTTCGGAAAACTAGAGACCTTGGGGAATCCAAGATGGGGTGACTTGTGTGGCTCGGACCAGGTTCTGTTACCCAGAATCCTTTGCAAACCTCAAAATTTGGCTAAAAAAACACATGTTCCTCACATTTCTGTGGCAGAAAGTTCTGGAATCTGAGAGGAGCCACAAATTTCCTTCCACCCAGCGTTCCCCCACGTCTCCCGATAAAAATGATACCTCACTTGTGTGGGTAGGCCTAGCGCCGGCGAGAGAAAACACCCCAAAGCGCAACGTGGACACATCCAAATTTGTGAAGGAAAACAGAGGTGTTTTTTGCAAAGTGCCTACCTGTAGATTTTGGCCTGTAGCTCTGCCGCCACCTAGGGAAACCTACCAAACCTGTGCATTTCTGAAAACTAGAGACCTAGGGGAATCCAAGATGGGGTGACTTGTGTGGCTGGGACCAGGTTCTGTTACCCAGAATCCTTTGCAAACCTCAAAATTTGGCTAAAAAAAACACATGTTCCTAACATTTCTGTGGCAGAAAGTTCTGGAATCTGAGAGGAGCCACAAATTTCCTTCCACCCAGCGTTCTCCCACGTCTCCCGATAAAAATTATACCTCACTTGTGTGAGTAGGCCTAGCGCCGGCGAGAGAAAACGCCCCAAAGCGCAACGTGGAAACAGCCAAATCTTTAAAGGAAAACAGAGGTGTTTTTTGCAAAGTGCCTACCTGTAGATTTTGGCCTGTAGCTCAGCCGCCACCTAGGGAAACCTACCAAACCTGTGCATTCCTGAAAACTAGAGACCTAGGGGAATCCAAGATGGGGTGACTTGTGTGGCTCGGACCAGGTTCTGTTACCCAGAATCCTTTGTAAACCTCAAAATTTGGCTAAAAAAACACATGTTCCTCACATTTCTGTGGCAGAAAGTTCTGTAATCTGAGAGGAGCCACGAATTTCCTTCCACCCAGCGTTCCCCCACGTCTCCCGATAAAAATGATACCTCACTTGTGTGGGTAGGCCTAGCGTCGGCGAGAGAAAACGCCCCAAAGCGCAACGTGGACACATCCAAATTTGTGAAGGAAAACAGAGGTGTTTTTTGCAAAGCGCCTACCTGTAGATTTTGGCTTGTAGCTCAGCCGCCACCTCGGGAAACCTACCAAACCTGTGCATTTCTGAAAACTGGAGACCTAGGGGAATCCAAGATGGGGTGACTTGTGTGGCTCGGACCAGGTTCTGTTACCCAGAATCCTTTGTAAATCTCAAAATTTGGCTAAAAAAACACATGTTCCTAACATTTCTGTGGCAGAAAGTTCTGGAATCTGAGAGGACCCACAAATTTCCTTCCACCCAGCGTTCCCCCACGTCTCACGATAAAAATGATACCTCACATGTGTGGGTAGGCCTAGCGCCCGCGACAGGAAACGCCCCAAAGCGCAACGTGGACACATCCAAATTTGTGAAGGAAAACAGAGGTGTTTTTTGCAAAGTGCCTACCTGTGGATTTTGGCCTGTAGCTCAGCCGCCACCTAGGGAAACCTACCAAACCTGTGCATTCCTGAAAACTAGAGACCTAGGGGAATCCAAGATGGGGTGACTTGTGTGGCTCGGACCAGGTTCTGTTACCCAGAATCCGTTGCAAACCTCATAATTTGGCTAAAAAAACACATGTTCCTCACATTTCTGTGGCAGAAAGTTCTGGAATCTGAGAGGAGCCACGAATTTCCTTCCACCCAGCGTTCCCCCACGTCTCCGATAAAAATGATACCTCACTTGTGTGGGTAGGCCTAGCGCCCGTGACAGAAAATGCCCCAAAGCGCAACGTGGACACAGCCAAATTTTTGAAGGAAAACAGAGGTGTTTTTTGCAAAGTGCCTACCTGTAGATTTTGGCCTGTAGCTCAGCCGCCACCTAGGGACACCTACCAAACCTGTGCATTTCTAAAAACTAGAGACCTAGGGGAATCTAAGATGGGGTGACTTGTGTGGCTCAGACCAGGTTCTGTTACCCAGCATCCTTTGCAAACCTCAAAATTTGGCTAAAAAAACACATGTTCCTCACATTTCTGTGGCAGAAAGTTCTGGAATCTGAGAGGAGCCACAAATTTCCTTCCACCCAGCGTTCCCCCACGTCTCCCGATAAAAATGATACCTCACTTGTGTGGGTAGGCCTAGCGCCGGCGACAGAAAACGCCCCAAAGCGCAACGTGGACACATCCAAATTTGTGAAGGAAAACAGAGGTGTTTTTTGCAAAGTGCCTACCTGTAGATTTTGGCCTGTAGCTCAGCCGCCACCTAGGGAAACCTACCAAACCTGTGCATTTCTGAAAACTAGAGACCTAGGGGAATCCAAGATGGGGTGACTTGTGTGGCTGGGACCAGGTTCTGTTACCCAGAATCCTTTGCAAACCTCAAAATTTGGCTAAAAAAAACACATGTTCCTAACATTTCTGTGGCATAAAGTTCTGGAATCTGAGAGGAGCCACAAATTTCCTTCCACCCAGCGTTCCCCCACGTCTCCCGATAAAAATGATACCTCACTTGTGTGGGTAGGCCTAGCGCCGGCGAGAGAAAACGCCCCAAAGCGCAACGTGGACACATCCAAATTTGTGAAGGAAAACAGAGGTGTTTTTTGCAAAGTGCCTACCTGTAGATTTTGGCCTGTAGCTCAGCCGCCACCTAGGGAAACCTACCAAACCTGTGCATTCCTGAAAACTAGAGACCTAGGGGAATCCAAGATGGGGTGACTTGTGTGGCTCGGACCAGGTTCTGTTACCCAGAATCCTTTGCAAACCTCAAAATTTGGCTAAAAAAACACATGTTCCTCACATTTCTGTGGCAGAAAGTTCTGGAATCTGAGAGGAGCCACGAATTTCCTTCCACCCAGCGTTCCCCCACGTCTCCCGATAAAAATGATACCTCACCTGTGTGGGTAGGCCTAGCGCCCGTGACAGGAAATGCCCCAAAGAGCAAAGTGGACACAGCCAAATTTTTGAAGGAAAACAGAGGTGTTTTTTGCAAAGTGCCTACCTGTAGATTTTGGCCTGTAGCTCAGCCGCCACCTAGGGAACCTACCAAACCTGGGCATTTCTGAAAACTAGAGACCTAGGGGAATCCAAGATGGGGTGACTTGTGTGGCTCGGACCAGGTTCTGTTACCCAGAATCCTTTGCAAACCTCAAAATTTGGCTAAAAAAACACATGTTCCTCACATTTCTGTGGCAGAAAGTTCTGGAATCTGAGAGGAGCCACAAATTTCCTTCCACCCAGCGTTCCCCCACGTCTCCCGATAAAAATGATACCTCACTTGTGTGGGTAGGCCTAGCGCCGGCGACAGAAAACGCCCCAAAGCGCAACGTGGACACATCCAAATTTGTGAAGGAAAACAGAGGTGTTTTTTGCAAAGTGCCTACCTGTAGATTTTGGCCTGTAGCTCAGCCGCCACCTAGGGAAACCTACCAAACCTGTGCATTTCTGAAAACTAGAGACCTAGGGGAATCCAAGATGGGGTGACTTGTGTGGCTCGGACCAGGTTCTGTTACCCAGAATCCTTTGTAAACCTCAAAATTTGGCTAAAAAAACACATGTTCCTCACATTTCTGTGGCAGAAAGTTCTGGAATCTGAGAGGAGCCACAAATTTCCTTCCACCCAGCGTTCCCCCACGTCTCCCGATAAAAATGATACCTCACTTGTGTGGGTAGGCCTAGCGCCGGCGAGAGAAAACGCCCCAAAGCGCAACGTGGACACATCCAAATTTGTGAAGGAAAACAGAGGTGTTTTTTGCAAAGTGCCTACCTGTAGATTTTGGCCTGTAGCTCAGCCGCCACCTAGGGAAACCTACCAAACCTGTGCATTCCTGAAAACTAGAGACCTAGGGGAATCCAAGATGGGGTGACTTGTGTGGCTCGGACCAGGTTCTGTTACCCAGAATCCTTTGCAAACCTCAAAATTTGGCT
This sequence comes from Pleurodeles waltl, assembly GCF_031143425.1. Classification (NCBI taxonomy): domain Eukaryota; kingdom Metazoa; phylum Chordata; class Amphibia; order Caudata; family Salamandridae; genus Pleurodeles; species Pleurodeles waltl. Next base: position 957,867,572 of record NC_090444.1, read on the forward strand.
ACAAAAACACATGTTCCTAACATTTCTGTGGCAGAAAGTTCTGGAATCTGAAAGGAGCCACAAATTTCCTTCCACCCAGCGTTCCCCCACGTCTCCCGATAAAAATGATACCTCACTTGTGTGGGTAGGCCTAGCGCCGGCGAGAGAAAACGCCCCAAAGCGCAACGTGGACACAGCCAAATTTTTAAAGGAAAACAGAGGTGTTTTTTGCAAAGTGCCTACCTGTAGATTTTGGCCTGTAGCTCAGCCGCCACCTAGGGAAACCTACCAAACCTGTGCATTCCTGAAAAGTAGAGACCTAGGGGAATCCAAGATGGGGTGACTTGTGTGGCTCGGACCAGGTTCTGTTACCCAGAATCCTTTGCAAACCTCAAAATTTGGCTACAAAAACACATGTTCCTCACATTTCTGTGGCAGAAAGTTCTGGAATCTGAGAGGAGCCACGAATTTCCTTCCACCCAGCGTTCCCCCACGTCTCCCGATAAAAATGATACCTCACTTGTGTGGGTAGGCCTAGCTCCCGTGACAGGAAATGCCCCAAAGCGCAACGTGGACACAGCCAAATTTTTGAAGGAAAACAGAGGTGTTTTTTGCAAAGCGCCTACCTGTAGATTTTGGCTTGTAGCTCAGCCGCCACCTCGGGAAACCTACCAAACCTGTGCATTTCTGAAAACTGGAGACCTAGGGGAATCCAAGATGGGGTGACTTGTGTGGCTCGGACCAGGTTCTGTTACCCAGAATCCTTTGTAAACCTCAAAATTTGGCTAAAAAAACACATGTTCCTAACATTTCTGTGGCAGAAAGTTCTGGAATCTGAGAGGACCCACAAATTTCCTTCCACCCAGCGTTCCCCCACGTCTCACGATAAAAATGATACCTCACATGTGTGGGTAGGCCTAGCGCCCGCGACAGGAAACGCCCCGAAGCGCAAGGTGGACACATCCAAATTTGTGAAGGAAAACAGAGGTGTTTTTTGCAAAGTGCCTACCTGTGGATTTTGGCCTGTAGCTCAGCCGCCACCTAGGGAAACCTACCAAACCTGTGCATTCCTGAAAACTAGAGACCTAGGGGAATCCAAGATGGGGTGACTTGTGTGGCTCGGACCAGGTTCTGTTACCCAGAATCCGTTGCAAACCTCAAAATTTGGCTAAAAAAACACATGTTCCTCACATTTCTGTGGCAGAAAGTTCTGGAATCTGAGAGGAGCCACGAATTTCCTTCCACCCAGCGTTCCCCCACGTCTCCCGATAAAAATGATACCTCACTTGTGTGGGTAGGCATAGCGCCGGCGAGAGAAAACGTCCCAAAGTGCAACGTGGACACATCCAAATTTGTGAAGGAAAACAGAGGTGTTTTTTGCAAAGTGCCTACCTGTAGATTTTGGCCTGTAGCTCAGCCGCCACCTAGGGAAACCTACCAAACCTGTGCATTTCTGAAAACTAGAGACCTAGGGGAATCCAAGATGGGGTGACTTGTGTGGCTGGGACCAGGTTCTGTTACCCAGAATCCTTTGCAAACCTCAAAATTTGGCTAAAAAAAACACATGTTCCTAACATTTCTGTGGCAGAAAGTTCTGGAATCTGAGAGGAGCCACAAATTTCCTTCCACCCAGCATTCCCCCACGTCTCCCGATAAAAATGATACCTCACTTGTGTGAGTAGGCCTAGCGCCGGTGAGAGAAAACGCCCCAAAGCGCAACGTGGACAGAGCCAAATTTTTAAAGGAAAACAGAGGTGTTTTTTGCAAAGTGCCTACCTGTAGATTTTGGCCTGTAGCTCAGCCGCCACCTAGGGAAACCTACCAAACCTGTGCATTCCTGAAAACTAGAGACCTAGGGGAATCTAAGATGGGGTGACTTGTGTGACTCGGACCAGGTTCTGTTACCCAGAATCCTTTGCAAACCTCAAAATTTGGCTAAAAAAACACATGTTCCTCACATTTCTGTGGCAGAAAGTTCTGGAATCTGAGAGGAGCCACGAATTTCCTTCCACCCAGCGTTCCCCCATGTCTCCCGATAAAAATGATACCTCACTTGTGTGGGTAGGCCTAGCGCCCGTGACAGGAAATGCCCCAAAGCGCAATGTGGACACAGCCAAATTTTTGAAGGAAAACAGAGGTGTTTTTTGCAAAGTGCCTACCTGTAGATTTTGGCCTGTAGCTCAGCCGCTACCTAGGGAACCTACCAAACCTGGGCATTTCTGAAAACTAGAGACCTAGGGGAATCCAAGATGGGGTGACTTGTGTGGCTCGGACCAGGTTCTGTTACCCAGAATCCTTTGCAAACCTCAAAATTTGGCTAAAAAAACACATGTTCCTAACATTTCTGTGGCAGAAAGTTCTGGAATCTGAAAGGAGCCACAAATGTCCTTCCACCCAGCGTTCCCCCACGTCTCCCGATAAAAATGATACCTCACTTGTGTGGGTAGGCCTAGCGCCGGCGACAGAAAACGCCCCAAAGCGCAACGTGGACACATCCAAATTTGTGAAGGAAAACAGAGGTGTTTTTTGCAAAGTGCCTACCTGTAGATTTTGGCCTGTAGCTCAGCCGCCACCTAGGGAAACTTACCAAGCCTGTGCATTTCTGAAAACTAGAGACCTAGGGGAATCCAAGATGGGGTGACTTGTGTGGCTCGGACCAGGTTCTGTTACCCAGAATCCTTTGTAAACCTCAAAATTTGGCTAAAAAAACACATGTTCCTCACATTTCTGTGGCAGAAAGTTCTGGAATCTGAGAGGAGCCACAAATTTCCTTCCACCCAGCGTTCCCCCACGTCTCCCGATAAAAATGATACCTCACTTGTGTGGGTAGGCCTAGCGCCAGCGAGAGAAAATGCCCCAAAGCGCAACGTGGACACATCCAAATTTGTGAAGGAAAACAGAGGTGTTTTTTGCAAAGTGCCTACCTGTAGATTTTGGCCTGTAACTCAGCCGCCACCTAGGGAAACCTACCAAACCTGTGCATTTCTGAAAACTAGAGACCTAGGGGAATCCAAGATGGGGTGACTTGTGTGGCTGGGACCAGGTTCTGTTACCCAGAATCCTTTGCAAACCTCAAAATTTGGCAAAAAAAAACACATGTTCCTAACATTTCTGTGGCAGAAAGTTCTGGAATCTGAGAGGAGCCACAAATTTCCTTCCACCCAGCGTTCCCCCACGTCTCCCGATAAAAATGATACCTCACTTGTGTGAGTAGGCCTAGCGCCGGCGAGAGAAAACGCCCCAAAGCGCAACGTGGACACAGCCAAATTTTTAAAGGAAACCAGAGGTGTTTTTTGCAAAGTGCCTACCTGTAGATTTTGGCCTGTAGCTCAGCCGCCACCTAGGGAAACCTACCAAACCTGTGCATTCCTGAAAACTAGAGACCTAGGGGAATCCAAGATGGGGTGACTTGTGTGGCTCGGACCAGGTTCTGTTACCCAGAATCCATTGCAAACCTCAAAATTTGGCTAAAAAAACACATGTACCTCACATTTCTGTGGCAGAAAGTTCTAGAATCTGAGAGGAGCCACGAATTTCCTTCCACCCAGCGTTCCCCCACGTCTCCCGATAAAAATGATACCTCACTTGTGTGGGTAGGCCTAGCGCCCGTGACAGGAAATGCCCCAAAGCGCAACGTGGACACAGCCAAATGTTTGAAGGAAAACAGAGGTGTTTTTTGCAAAGTGCCTACCTGTAGATTTTGGCCTGTAGCTCAGCCGCCACCTAGGGAACCTACCAAACCTGGGCATTTCTGAAAACTAGAGACCTAGGGGAATCTAAGATGGGGTGACTTGTGTGGCTCGGACCAGGTTCTGTTACCCAGAATCCTTTGCAAACCTCAAAATGTGGCTAAAAAAACACATGTTCCTAACATTTCTGTGGCAGAAAGTTCTGGAATCTGAGAGGAGCCACAAATTTCCTTCCACCCAGCGTTCCCCCATGTCTCCCGATAAAAATGATACCTCACTTGTGTGGGTAGGCCTAGCGCCGGCGACAGAAAACGCCCCAAAGCGCAACGTGGACACATCCAAATATGTGAAGGAAAACAGAGGTGTTTTTTGCAAAGTGCCTACCTGTAGATTTTGGCCTGTAGCTCAGCCGCCACCTAGGGAAACCTACCAAACCTGTGCATTTCTGAAAACTAGAGACCTAGGGGAATCCAAGATGGGGTGACTTGTGTGGCTCGGACCAGGTTCTGTTACCGAGAATCCTTTGTAAACCTCAAAATTTGGCTAAAAAAACACATGTTCCTCACATTTCTGTGGCAGAAAGTTCTGGAATCTGAGAGGAGCCACAAATTTCCTTCCACCCAGCTTTCCCCCACGTCTCCCGATAAAAATGATACCTCACTTGTGTGGGTAGGCCTAGCGCCGGCGAGAGAAAACGCCCCAAAGCGCAACGTGGACACATCCAAATTTGTGAAGGAAAACAGAGGTGTTTTTTGCAAAGTGCCTACCTGTAGATTTTGGCCTGTAGCTCAGCCGCCACCTAGGGAAACCTACCAAACCTGTGCATTTCTGAAAACTAGAGACCTAGGGGAATCCAAGATGGGGTGACTTGTGTGGCTCGGACCAGGTTCTGTTACCCAGAATCCTTGCAAACCTCAAAATTTGGCTAAAAAAAACACATGTTCCTAACATTTCTGTGGCAGAAAGTTCTGGAATCTGAAAGGAGCCACAAATTTCCTTCCACCCAGCGTTCCCCCACGTCTCCCGATAAAAATGATACCTCACTTGTGTGGGTAGGCCTAGCGTCGGCGAGAGAAAACGCCCCAAAGCGCAACGTGGACACAGCCAAATTTTTAAAGGAAAACAGAGGTGTTTTTTGCAAAGTGCCTACCTGTAGATTTTGGCCTGTAGCTCAGCCGCCACCTAGGGAAACCTACCAAACCTGTGCATTCCTGAAAACTAGAGACCTAGGGGAATCCAAGATGGGGTGACTTGTGTGGCTCGGACCAGGTTCTGTTACCCAGAATCCTTTGCAAATCTCAAAATTTGGCTACAAAAACACATGTTCCTCACATTTCTGTGGCAGAAAGTTCTGGAATCTGAGAGCAGCCACGAATTTCCTTCCACCCAGCGTTCCCCCACGTCTCCCGATAAAAATGATACCTCACTTGTGTGGGTAGGCCTAGCTCCCGTGACAGGAAATGCCCCAAAGCGCAACGTGGACACAGCCAAATTTTTGAAGGAAAACAGAGGTGTTTTTTGCAAAGCGCCTACCTGTAGATTTTGGCTTGTAGCTCAGCCGCCACCTCGGGAAACCTACCAAACCTGTGCATTTCTGAAAACTGGAGACCTAGGGGAATCCAAGATGGGGTGACTTGTGTGGCTCGGACCAGGTTCTGTTACCCAGAATCCTTTGTAAACCTCAAAATTTGGCTAAAAAAACACATGTTCCTAACATTTCTGTGGCAGAAAGTTCTGGAATCTGAGAGGACCCACAAATTTCCTTCCACCCAGCGTTCCCCCACGTCTCACGATAAAAATGATACCTCACATGTGTGGGTAGGCCTAGCGCCCGCGACAGGAAACGCCCCGAAGCGCAACGTGGACACATCCAAATTTGTGAAGGAAAACAGAGGTGTTTTTTGCAAAGTGCCTACCTGTGGATTTTGGCCTGTAGCTCAGCCGCCACCTAGGGAAACCTACCAAACCTGTGCATTCCTGAAAACTAGAGACCTAGGGGAATCTAAGATGGGGTGACTTGTGTGGCTCGGACCAGGTTCTGTTACCCAGAATCCGTTGCAAACCTCAAAATTTGGCTAAAAAAACACATGTTCCTCACATTTCTGTGGCAGAAAGTTCTGGAATCTGAGAGGAGCCACGAATTTCCTTCCACCCAGCGTTCCCCCACGTCTCCCGATAAAAATGATACCTCACTTGTGTGGGTAGGCATAGCGCCGGCGAGAGAAAACGTCCCAAAGTGCAACGTGGACACATCCAAATTTGTGAAGGAAAACAGAGGTGTTTTTTGCAAAGTGCCTACCTGTAGATTTTGGCCTGTAGCTCAGCCGCCACCTAGGGAAACCTACCAAACCTGTGCATTTCTGAAAACTAGAGACCTAGGGGAATCCAAGATGGGGTGACTTGTGTGGCTGGGACCAGGTTCTGTTACCCAGAATCCTTTGCAAACCTCAAAATTTGGCTAAAAAAAACACATGTTCCTAACATTTCTGTGGCAGAAAGTTCTGGAATCTGAGAGGAGCCACAAATTTCCTTCCATCCAGCATTCCCCCACGTCTCCCGATAAAAATGATACCTCACTTGTGTGAGTAGGCCTAGCGCCGGCGAGAGAAAACGCCCCAAAGCGCAACGTGGACACAGACAAATTTTTAAAGGAAACCAGAGGTGTTTTTTGCAAAGTGCCTACCTGTAGATTTTGGCCTGTAGCTCAGCCGCCACCTAGGGAAACCTACCAAACCTGTGCATTCCTGAAAACTAGAGACCTAGGGGAATCCAAGATGGGGTGACTTGTGTGGCTCGGACCAGGTTCTGTTACCCAGAATCCATTGCAAACCTCAAAATTTGGCTAAAAAAACACATGTACCTCACATTTCTGTGGCAGAAAGTTCTAGAATCTGAGAGGAGCCACGAATTTCCTTCCACCCAGCGTTCCCCCACGTCTCCCGATAAAAATGATACCTCACTTGTGTGGGTAGGCCTAGCGCCCGTGACAGGAAATGCCCCAAAGCGCAACGTGGACACAGCCAAATTTTTGAAGGAAAACAGAGGTGTTTTTTGCAAAGTGCCTACCTGTAGATTTTGGCCTGTAGCTCAGCCGCCACCTAGGGAACCTACCAAACCTGGGCATTTCTGAAAACTAGAGACCTAGGGGAATCCAAGATGGGGTGACTTGTGTGGCTGGGACCAGGTTCTGTTACCCAGAATCCTTTGCAAACCTCAAAATTTGGCTAAAAAAAACACATGTTCCTAACATTTCTGTGGCAGAAAGTTCTGGAATCTGAGAGGAGCCACAAATTTCCTTCCACCCAGCGTTCCCCCACGTCTCCCGATAAAAATGATACCTCACTTGTGTGAGTAGGCCTAGCGCCGGTGAGAGAAAACGCCCCAAAGCGCAACGTGGACAGAGCCAAATTTTTAAAGGAAAACAGAGGTGTTTTTTGCAAAGTGCCTACCTGTAGATTTTGGCCTGTAGCTCAGCCGCCACCTAGGGAACCTACCAAACCTGGGCATTTCTGAAAACTAGAGACCTAGGGGAATCCAAGATGGGGTGACTTGTGTGGCTCGGACCAGGTTCTGTTACCCAGAATCCTTTGCAAACCTCAAAATGTGGCTAAAAAAACACATGTTCCTAACATTTCTGTGGCAGAAAGTTCTGGAATCTGAGAGGAGCCACAAATTTCCTTCCACCCAGCGTTCCCCCATGTCTCCCGATAAAAATGATACCTCACTTGTGTTGGTAGGCCTAGCGCCGGAGACAGAAAACGCCCCAAAGCGCAACGTGGACACATCCAAATATGTGAAGGAAAACAGAGGTGTTTTTTGCAAAGTGCCTACCTGTAGATTTTGGCCTGTAGCTCAGCCGCCACCTAGGGAAACCTACCAAACCTGTGCATTTCTGAAAACTAGAGACCTAGGGGAATCCAAGATGGGGTGACTTGTGTGGCTCGGACCAGGTTCTGTTACCGAGAATCCTTTGTAAACCTCAAAATTTGGCTAAAAAAACACATGTTCCTCCCATTTCTGTGGCAGAAAGTTCTGGAATCTGAGAGGAGCCACAAATTTCCTTCCACCCAGCTTTCCCCCACGTCTCCCGATAAAAATGATACCTCACTTGTGTGGGTAGGCCTAGCGACGGCGAGAGAAAACGCCCCAAAGCGCAACGTGGACACATCCAAATTTGTGAAGGAAAACAGAGGTGTTTTTTGCAAAGTGCCTACCTGTAGATTTTGGCCTGTAGCTCAGCCGCCACCTAGGGAAACCTACCAAACCTGTGCATTTCTGAAAACTAGAGACCTAGGGGAATCCAAGATGGGGTGACTTGTGTGGCTCGGACCAGGTTCTGTTACCCAGAATCCTTGCAAACCTCAAAATTTGGCTAAAAAAAACACATGTTCCTAACATTTCTGTGGCAGAAAGTTCTGGAATCTGAAAGGAGCCACAAATTTCCTTCCACCCAGCGTTCCCCCACGTCTCCCGATAAAAATGATACCTCACTTGTGTGGGTAGGCCTAGCGTCGGCGAGAGAAAACGCCCCAAAGCGCAACGTGGACACAGCCAAATTTTTAAAGGAAAACAGAGGTGTTTTTTGCAAAGTGCCTACCTGTAGATTTTGGCCTGTAGCTCAGCCGCCACCTAGGGAAACCTACCAAACCTGTGCATTCCTGAAAACTAGAGACCTAGGGGAATCCAAGATGGGGTGACTTTTGTGGCTCGGACCAGGTTCTGTTACCCAGAATCCATTGCAAACCTCAAAATTTGGCTAAAAAAACACATGTTCCTCACATTTCTGTGGCAGAAAGTTCTGGAATCTGAGAGGAGCCACGAATTTCCTTCCACCCAGCGTTCCCCCACGTCTCCGATAAAAATGATACCTCACTTGTGTGGGTAGGCCTAGCGCCCGTGACAGAAAATGCCCCAAAGCGCAACGTGGACACAGCCAAATTTTTGAAGGAAAACAGAGGTGTTTTTTGCAAAGTGCCTACCTGTAGATTTTGGCCTGTAGCTCAGCCGCCACCTAGGGAAACCTACCAAACCTGTGCATTTCTGAAAACTAGAGACCTAGGGGAATCCAAGATGGGGTGACTTGTGTGGCTCGGACCAGGTTCTGTTACCCAGAATCCTTTGCAAACCTCAAAATTTGGCTAAAAAAACACATGTTCCTCACATTTCTGTGGCAGAAAGTTCTGGAATCTGAGAGGAGCCACAAATTTCCTTCCACCCAGCGTTCCCCCACGTCTCCCCATAAAAATGATACCTCACTTGTGTGGGTAGGCATAGCGCCGGCGAGAGAAAACGCCCCAAAGTGCAACGTGGACACATCCAAATTTGTGAAGGAAAACAGAGGTGTTTTTTGCAAAGTGCCTACCTGTAGATTTTGGCCTGTAGCTCAGCCGCCACCTAGGGAAACCTACCAAACCTGTGCATTTCTGAAAACTAGAGACCTAGGGGAATCCAAGATGGGGTGACTTGTGTGGCTGGGACCAGGTTCTGTTACCCAGAATCCTTTGCAAACCTCAAAATTTGGCTAAAAAAAACACATGTTCCTAACATTTCTGTGGCAGAAAGTTCTGGAATCTGAGAGGAGCCACAAATTTCCTTCCACCCAGCGTTCCCCCACGTCTCCCGATAAAAATGATACCTCACTTGTGTGAGTAGGCCTAGCGCCGGGGAGAGAAAACGCCCCAAAGCGCAACGTGGACAGAGCCAAATTTTTAAAGGAAAACAGAGGTGTTTTTTGCAAAGTGCCTACCTGTAGATTTTGGCCTGTAGCTCAGCCGCCACCTAGGGAAACCTACCAAACCTGTGCATTCCTGAAAACTAGAGACCTAGGGGAATCTAAGATGGGGTGACTTGTGTGACTCGGACCAGGTTCTGTTACCCAGAATCCTTTGCAAACCTCAAAATTTGGCTAAAAAAACACATGTTCCTCACATTTCTGTGGCAGAAAGTTCTGGAATCTGAGAGGAGCCACGAATTTCCTTCCACCCAGCGTTCCCCCATGTCTCCCGATAAAAATGATACCTCACTTGTGTGGGTAGGCCTAGCGCCCGTGACAGGAAATGCCCCAAAGCGCAATGTGGACACAGCCAAATTTTTGAAGGAAAACAGAGGTGTTTTTTGCAAAGTGCCTACCTGTAGATTTTGGCCTGTAGCTCAGCCGCCACCTAGGGAACCTACCAAACCTGGGCATTTCTGAAAACTAGAGACCTAGGGGAATCCAAGATGGGGTGACTTGTGTGGCTCGGACCAGGTTCTGTTACCCAGAATCCTTTGCAAACCTCAAAATTTGGCTAAAAGAACACATGTTCCTAACATTTCTGTGGCAGAAAGTTCTGGAATCTGAGAGGAGCCACAAATTTCCTTCCACCCAGCGTTCCCCCACGTCTCCCGATAAAAATGATACCTCACTTGTGTGGGTAGGCCTAGCGCCGGCGACAGAAAACGCCCCAAAGCGCAACGTGGACACATCCAAATTTGTGAAGGAAAACAGAGGTGTTTTTTGCAAAGTGCCTACCTGTAGATTTTGGCCTGTAGCTCAGCCGCCACCTAGGGAAACTTACCAAACCTGTGCATTTCTGAAAACTATAGACCTAGGGGAATCCAAGATGGGGTGACTTGTGTGGCTCGGACCAGGTTCTGTTACCCAGAATCCTTTGTAAACCTCAAAATTTGGCTAAAAAAACACATGTTCCTCACATTTCTGTGGCAGAAAGTTCTGGAATCTGAGAGGAGCCACAAATTTCCTTCCACCCAGCGTTCCCCCACGTCTCCCGATAAAAATGATACCTCACTTGTGTGGGTAGGCCTAGCGCCGGCGAGAGAAAATGCCCCAAAGCGCAACGTGGACACATCCAAATTTGTGAAGGAAAACAGAGGTGTTTTTTGCAAAGTGCCTACCTGTAGATTTTGGCCTGTAACTCAGCCGCCACCTAGGGAAACCTACCAAACCTGTGCATTTCTGAAAACTAGAGACCTAGGGGAATCCAAGATGGGGTGACTTGTGTGGCTGGGACCAGGTTCTGTTACCCAGAATCCTTTGCAAACCTCAAAATTTGGCAAAAAAACCCACATGTTCCTAACATTTCTGTGGCAGAAAGTTCTGGAATCTGAGAGGAGCCACAAATTTCCTTCCACCCAGCGTTCCCCCACGTCTGCCGATAAAAATGATACCTCACTTGTGTGAGTAGGCCTAGCGCCGGCGAGAGAAAACGCCCCAAAGCGCAACGTGGACACAGCCAAATTTTTAAAGGAAACCAGAGGTGTTTTTTGCAAAGTGCCTACCTGTAGATTTTGGCCTGTAGCTCAGCCGCCACCTAGGGAAACCTACCAAACCTGTGCATTCCTGAAAACTAGAGACCTAGGGGAATCCAAGATGGGGTGACTTGTGTGGCTCGGACCAGGTTCTGTTACCCAGAATCCATTACAAACCTCAAAATTTGGCTAAAAAAACACATGTACCTCACATTTCTGTGGCAGAAAGTTCTGGAATCTGAGAGGAGCCACGAATTTCCTTCCACCCAGCGTTCCCCCACGTCTCCCGATAAAAATGATACCTCACTTGTGTGGGTAGGCCTAGCGCCCGTGACAGGAAATGCCCCAAAGCGCAACGTGGACACAGCCAAATTTTTGAAGGATAACAGAGGTGTTTTTTGCAAAGTGCCTACCTGTAGATTTTGGCCTGTAGCTCAGCCGCCACCTAGGGAACCTACCAAACCTGGGCATTTCTGAAAACTAGAGACCTAGGGGAATCCAAGATGGGGTGACTTGTGTGGCTCGGACCAGGTTCTGTTACCCAGAATCCTTTGCAAACCTCAAAATGTGGCTAAAAAAACACATGTTCCTAACATTTCTGTGGCAGAAAGTTCTGGAATCTGAGAGGAGCCACAAATTTCCTTCCACCCAGCGTTCCCCCATGTCTCCCGATAAAAATGATACCTCACTTGTGTGGGTAGCCCTAGCGCCGGCGACAGAAAACGCCCCAAAGCGCAACGTGGACACATCCAAATATGTGAAGGAAAACAGAGGTGTTTTTTGCAAAGTGCCTACCTGTAGATTTTGGCCTGTAGCTCAGCCGCCACCTAGGGAAACCTACCAAACCTGTGCATTTCTGAAAACTAGAGACCTAGGGGAATCCAAGATGGGGTGACTTGTGTGGCTCGGACCAGGTTCTGTTACCGAGAATCCTTTGTAAACCTCAAAATTTGCCTAAAAAAACACATGTTCCTCACATTTCTGTGGCAGAAAGTTCTGGAATCTGAGAGGAGCCACAAATTTCCTTCCACCCAGCTTTCCCCCACGTCTCCCGATAAAAATGATACCTCACTTGTGTGGGTAGGCCTAGCGCCGGCGAGAGAAAACGCCCCAAAGCGCAACGTGGACACATCCAAATTTGTGAAGGAAAACAGAGGTGTTTTTTGCAAAGTGCCTACCTGTAGATTTTGGCCTGTAGCTCAGCCGCCACCTAGGGAAACCTACCAAACCTGTGCATTTCTGAAAACTAGAGACCTAGGGGAATCCAAGATGGGGTGACTTGTGTGGCTCGGACCAGGTTCTGTTACCCAGAATCCTTGCAAACCTCAAAATTTGGCTAAAAAAAACACATGTTCCTAACATTTCTGTGGCAGAAAGTTCTGGAATCTGAAAGGAGCCACAAATTTCCTTCCACCCAGCGTTCTCCCACGTCTCCCGATAAAAATGATACCTCACTTGTGTGGGTAGGCCTAGCGTCGGCGAGAGAAAACGCCCCAAAGCGCAACGTGGACACAGCCAAATTTTTAAAGGAAAACAGAGGTGTTTTTTGCAAAGTGCCTACCTGTAGATTTTGGCCTGTAGCTCAGCCGCCACCTAGGGAAACCTACCAAACCTGTGCATTCCTGAAAACTAGAGACCTAGGGGAATCCAAGATGGGGTGACTTGTGTGGCTCGGACCAGGTTCTGTTACCCAGAATCCTTTGGAAATCTCAAAATTTGGCTACAAAAACACATGTTCCTCACATTTCTGTGGCAGAAAGTTCTGGAATCTGAGAGGAGCCACGAATTTCCTTCCACCCAGCGTTCCCCCACGTCTCCCGATAAAAATGATACCTCACTTGTGTGGGTAGGCCTAGCGCCCGTGACAGGAAATGCCCCAAAGCGCAACGTGGACACAGCCAAATTTTTGAAGGAAAACAGAGGTGTTTTTTGCAAAGTGCCTACCTGTAGATTTTGGCCTGTAGCTCAGCCGCCACCTAGGGAAACCTACCAAACCTAGACATGTCTGAAAACTAGAGACCTAGGGGAATCCAAGATGGGGTGACTTGAGTGGCTCGGACCAGGTTCTGTTACCCAGAATCCTTTGTAAACCTCAAAATTTGGCTAAAAAAACACATGTTCCTCACATTTCTGTGGCAGAAAGTTCTGGAATCTGAGAGAAGCCACAAATTTCCTTCAACCCAGCGTTCCCCCACGTCTCCCGATAAAAATGATACCTCACTTGTGTGGGTAGGCCTAGCGCCGGCGAGAGAAAACGCCCCAAAGCGCAACGTGGACACATCCAAATTTGTGAAGGAAAACAGAGGTGTTTTTTGCAAAGTGCCTACCTGTAGATTTTGGCCTGTAACTCAGCCGCCACCTAGGGAAACCTACCAAACCTGTGCATTTCTGAAAACTAGAGACCTAGGGGAATCCAAGATGGGGTGACTTGTGTGGCTGGGACCAGGTTCTGTTACCCAGAATCCTTTGCAAACCTCAAAATTTGGCCAAAAAAAAACACATGTTCCTAACATTTCTGTGGCAGAAAGTTCTGGAATCTGAGAGGAGCCACAAATTTCCTTCCACCCAGCGTTCCCCCACGTCTCCCGATAAAAATGATACCTCACTTGTGTGAGTAGGCCTAGCGCCGGCGAGAGAAAACGCCCCAAAGCGCAACGTGGACACAGCCAAATTTTTAAAGGAAACCAGAGGTGTTTTTTGCAAAGTGCCTACCTGTAGATTTTGGCCTGTAGCTCAGCCGCCACCTAGGGAAAGCTACCAAACCTGTGCATTCCTGAAAACTAGAGACCTAGGGGAATCCAAGATGGGGTGACTTGTGTGGCTCGGACCAGGTTCTGTTACCCAGAATCCTTTGCAAACCTCAAAATTTGGCTAAAAAAACACATGTACCTCACATTTCTGTGGCAGAAAGTTCTGGAATCTGAGAGGAGCCACGAATTTCCTTCCACCCAGCGTTCCCCCACGTCTCCCGATAAAAATGATACCTCACTTGTGTGGGTAGGCCTAGCGCCCGTGACAGGAAATGCCCCAAAGCGCAACGTGGACACAGCCAAATTTTTGAAGGAAAACAGAGGTGTTTTTTGCAAAGTGCCTACCTGTAGATTTTGGCCTGTAGCTCAGCCGCCACCTAGGGAACCTACCAAACCTGGGCATTTCTGAAAACTAGAGACCTAGGGGAATCCAAGATGGGGTGACTTGTGTGGCTCGGACCAGGTTCTGTTACCCAGAATCCTTTGCAAACCTCAAAATGTGGCTAAAAAAACACATGTTCCTAACATTTCTGTGGCAGAAAGTTCTGGAATCTGAGAGGAGCCACAAATTTCCTTCCACCCAGCGTTCCCCCATGTCTCCCGATAAAAATGATACCTCACTTGTGTGGGTAGGCCTAGCGCCGGCGACAGAAAACGCCCCAAAGCGCAACGTGGACACATCCAAATATGTGAAGGAAAACAGAGGTGTTTTTTGCAAAGTGCCTACCTGTAGATTTTGGCCTGTAGCTCAGCCGCCACCTAGGGAAACCTACCAAACCTGTGCATTTCTGAAAACTAGAGACCTAGGGGAATCCAAGATGGGGTGACTTGTGTGGCTCGGACCAGGTTCTGTTACCGAGAATCCTTTGTAAACCTCAAAATTTGGCTAAAAAAACACATGTTCCTCACATTTCTGTGGCAGAAAGTTCTGGAATCTGAGAGGAGCCACAAATTTCCTTCCACCCAGCGTTCCCCCACGTCTCCCGATAAAAATGATACCTCACTTGTGTGGGTAGGCCTAGCGCCGGCGAGAGAAAACGCCCCAAAGCGCAACGTGGACACATCCAAATTTGTGAAGGAAAACAGAGGTGTTTTTTGCAAAGTGCCTACCTGTAGATTTTGGCCTGTAGCTCAGCCGCCACCTAGGGAAACCTACCAAACCTGTGCATTTCTGAAAACTAGAGACCTAGGGGAATCCAAGATGGGGTGACTTGTGTGGCTCGGACCAGGTTCTGTTACCCAGAATCCTTTGCAAACCTCAAAATTTGGCTAAAAAAAACACATGTTCCTCACATTTCTGTGGCAGAAAGTTCTGGAATCTGAGAGGAGCCACGAATTTCCTTCCACCCAGCGTTCCCCCACGTCTCCCGATAAAAATGATACCTCACTTGTGTGGGTAGGCCTAGCGCCCGTGACAGGAAATGCCCCAAAGCGCAACGTGGACACAGCCAAATTTTTAAAGGAAAACAGAGGTGTTTTTTGAAAAGTGCCTACCTGTAGATTTTGGCCTGTAGCTCAGCCGCCACCTAGGGAAACCTACCAAACCTGGACATTTCTGAAAACTAGGGACCTAGGGGAATCCAAGATGGGGTGACTTGTGTGGCTCGGACCAGGTTCTGTTACCCAGAATCCTTTGCAAACCTCAAAATTTGGCTAAAAAAACACATGTTCCTAACATTTCTGTGGCAGAAAGTTCTGGAATCTGAGAGGAGCCACAAATTTCCTTCCACCCAGCGTTCCCCCATGTCTCCCGATAAAAATGATACCTCACTTGTGTGGGTAGGCCTAGCACCGGCGAGAGAAAACGCCCCAAAGCGCAAGGTGGACACATCCAAATTTGTGAAGGAAAACAGAGGTGTTTTTTGCAAAGTGCCTACCTGTAGATTTTGGCCTGTAGCTCAGCCGCCACCTAGGGAAACCTACCAAACCTGTGCATTTCTGAAAACTAGAGACCTAGGGGAATCCACGATGGGGTGACTTGTGTGGCTCGGACCAGGTTCTGTTACCCAGAATCCTTTGTAAACCTCAAAATCTGGCTAAAAAAACACATGTTCCTAACATTTCTGTGGCAGAAAGTTCTGGAATCTGAGAGGAGCCACAAATTTCCTTCCACCCAGCGTTCCCCCACGTCTCCCGATAAAAATGATACCTCACTTGTGTGGGTAGGCCTAGCGCCGGCAAGAGAAAACGCCCCAAAGCGCAACGTGGACACATCCAAATTTGTGAAAGAAAACAGAGGTGTTTTTTGCAAAGCGCCTACCTGTAGATTTTGGCTTGTAGCTCAGCCGCCACCTCGGGAAACCTACCAAACTGTGCATTTCTGAAAACTAGAGACCGAGGGGAATCCAAGATGGGGTGCTTGTGTGGCTCGGACCAGGTTCTGTTACCCAGAATCCTTTGCAAACCTCAAAATTTGGCTAAAAAAACTCATGTTCCTCACATTTCTGTGGCAGAACGTTCTGGAATCTGAGAGGAGCCACGAATTTCCTTCCACCCAGCGTTCCCCCACGTCTCACGATAAAAATGATACCTCACATGTGTGGGTAGGCCTAGCGCCCGCGACAGGAAACGCGCCAAAGCGCAACGTGGACACATCCAAATTTGTGAAGGAAAACAGAGGTGTTTTTTGCAAAGTGCCTACCTGTAGATTTTGGCTTGTAGCTCAGCCGCCACCTAGGGAAACCTACCAAACCTGTGCATTTCTGAAAACTAGAGACCTAGGGGAATCCAAGATGCGGTGACTTGTGTGGCTCGGACCAGGTTCTGTTACCCAGAATCCTTTGCAAACCTCACAATTTGGCTAAAAAAACACATGTTCCTCACATTTCTGTGGCAGAACGTTCTGGAGTCTGAGAGGAGCCACAAATTTCCTTCCACCCAGCGTTCCCCCACGTCTCCCGATAGAAATGATACCTCACTTGTGTGGGTAGGCCTAGCGCCCGCGACAGGAAACGCCCCAAAGCGCAACGTGGACACATCCAAATTTTTGAAGGAAAACAGAGGTGTTTTTTACAAAGTGCCTACCTGTAGATTTTGGCTTGTAGCTCAGCCGCCACCTAGGGAAACCTACCAAACCTGTGCATTTCTGAAAACTAGAGACGTAGGGGAATCCAAGATGGGGTGACTTGTGTGGCTCGGACCAGGTTCTGTTACCCAGAATCCTTTGCAAACCTCAAAATTTGGCTAAAAAAACACATGTTCCTCACATTTCTGTGGCAGAAAGTTCTGGAATCTGAGAGGAGCCACAAATTTCCTTTCACCCAGCGTTCCCCCACGTCTCCCGATAAAAATGATACCTCACTTGTGTGGGTGGCCTAGCGCCCGCGACAGGAAACGCCCCAAAGCGCAACGTGGACACAGCCAAATTTTTGAAGGAAGACAGAGGTGTTTTTTGCAAAGTGCCTACCTGTAGATTTTGGCCTGTAGCTCAGCCGCCACCTAGGGAAAGCTACCAAACCTGTGCATTCCTGAAAACTAGAGACCTAGGGGAATCCAAGATGGGGTGACTTGTGTGGCTCGGACCAGGTTCTGTTACGGAGAATCCTTTGCAAACCTCAAAATTTGGCTAAAAAAAACACATGTACCTCACATTTCTGTGGCAGAAAGTTCTGGAATCTGAGAGGAGCCACGAATTTCCTTCCACCCAGCGTTCCCCCACGTCTCCCGATAAAAATGATACCTCACTTGTGTGGGTAGGCCTAGCGCCCGTGACAGGAAATGCCCCAAAGCGCAACGTGGACACAGCCAAATTTTTGAAGGAAAACAGAGGTGTTTTTTGCAAAGTGCCTACCTGTAGATTTTGGCCTGTAGCTCAGCCGCCACCTAGGGAACCTACCAAACCTGGGCATTTCTGAAAACTAGAGACCTAGGGGAATCCAAGATGGGGTGACTTGTGTGGCTCGGACCAGGTTCTGTTACCCAGAATCCTTTGCAAACCTCAAAATGTGGCTAAAAAAACACATGTTCCTAACATTTCTGTGGCAGAAAGTTCTGGAATCTGAGAGGAGCCACAAATTTCCTTCCACCCAGCGTTCCCCCATGTCTCCCGATAAAAATGATACCTCACTTGTGTGGGTAGGCCTAGCGCCGGCGACAGAAAACGCCCCAAAGCGCAACGTGGACACATCCAAATATGTGAAGGAAAACAGAGGTGTTTTTTGCAAAGTGCCTACCTGTAGATTTTGGCCTGTAGCTCAGCCGCCACCTAGGGAAACCTACCAAACCTGTGCATTTCTGAAAACTAGAGACCTAGGGGAATCCAAGATGGGGTGACTTGTGTGGCTCGGACCAGGTTCTGTTACCGAGAATCCTTTGTAAACCTCAAAATTTGGCTAAAAAAACACATGTTCCTCACATTTCTGTGGCAGAAAGTTCTGGAATCTGAGAGGAGCCACAAATTTCCTTCCACCCAGCGTTCCCCCACGTCTCCCGATAAAAATGATACCTCACTTGTGTGGGTAGGCCTAGCGCCGGCGAGAGAAAACGCCCCAAAGCGCAACGTGGACACATCCAAATTTGTGAAGGAAAACAGAGGTGTTTTTTGCAAAGTGCCTACCTGTAGATTTTGGCCTGTAGCTCAGCCGCCACCTAGGGAAACCTACCAAACCTGTGCATTTCTGAAAACTAGAGACCTAGGGGAATCCAAGATGGGGTGACTTGTGTGGCTCGGACCAGGTTCTGTTACCCAGAATCCTTTGCAAACCTCAAAATTTGGCTAAAAAAAACACATGTTCCTCACATTTCTGTGGCAGAAAGTTCTGGAATCTGAGAGGAGCCACGAATTTCCTTCCACCCAGCGTTCCCCCACGTCTCCCGATAAAAATGATACCTCACTTGTGTGGGTAGGCCTAGCGCCCGTGACAGGAAATGCCCCAAAGCGCAACGTGGACACAGCCAAATTTTTAAAGGAAAACAGAGGTGTTTTTTGAAAAGTGCCTACCTGTAGATTTTGGCCTGTAGCTCAGCCGCCACCTAGGGAAACCTACCAAACCTGGACATTTCTGAAAACTAGGGACCTAGGGGAATCCAAGATGGGGTGACTTGTGTGGCTCGGACCAGGTTCTGTTACCCAGAATCCTTTGCAAACCTCAAAATTTGGCTAAAAAAACACATGTTCCTAACATTTCTGTGGCAGAAAGTTCTGGAATCTGAGAGGAGCCACAAATTTCCTTCCACCCAGCGTTCCCCCATGTCTCCCGATAAAAATGATACCTCACTTGTGTGGGTAGGCCTAGCACCGGCGAGAGAAAACGCCCCAAAGCGCAAGGTGGACGCATCCAAATTTGTGAAGGAAAACAGAGGTGTTTTTTGCAAAGTGCCTACCTGTAGATTTTGGCCTGTAGCTCAGCCGCCACCTAGGGAAACCTACCAAACCTGTGCATTTCTGAAAACTAGAGACCTAGGGGAATCCACGATGGGGTGACTTGTGTGGCTCGGACCAGGTTCTGTTACCCAGAATCCTTTGTAAACCTCAAAATCTGGCTAAAAAAACACATGTTCCTAACATTTCTGTGGCAGAAAGTTCTGGAATCTGAGAGGAGCCACAAATTTCCTTCCACCCAGCGTTCCCCCACGTCTCCCGATAAAAATGATACCTCACTTGTGTGGGTAGGCCTAGCGCCGGCAAGAGAAAACGCCCCAAAGCGCAACGTGGACACATCCAAATTTGTGAAAGAAAACAGAGGTGTTTTTTGCAAAGCGCCTACCTGTAGATTTTGGCTTGTAGCTCAGCCGCCACCTCGGGAAACCTACCAAACTGTGCATTTCTGAAAACTAGAGACCGAGGGGAATCCAAGATGGGGTGCTTGTGTGGCTCGGACCAGGTTCTGTTACCCAGAATCCTTTGCAAACCTCAAAATTTGGCTAAAAAAACTCATGTTCCTCACATTTCTGTGGCAGAACGTTCTGGAATCTGAGAGGAGCCACGAATTTCCTTCCACCCAGCGTTCCCCCACGTCTCACGATAAAAATGATACCTCACATGTGTGGGTAGGCCTAGCGCCCGCGACAGGAAACGCGCCAAAGCGCAACGTGGACACATCCAAATTTGTGAAGGAAAACAGAGGTGTTTTTTGCAAAGTGCCTACCTGTAGATTTTGGCTTGTAGCTCAGCCGCCACCTAGGGAAACCTACCAAACCTGTGCATTTCTGAAAACTAGAGACCTAGGGGAATCCAAGATGCGGTGACTTGTGTGGCTCGGACCAGGTTCTGTTACCCAGAATCCTTTGCAAACCTCACAATTTGGCTAAAAAAACACATGTTCCTCACATTTCTGTGGCAGAACGTTCTGGAGTCTGAGAGGAGCCACAAATTTCCTTCCACCCAGCGTTCCCCCACGTCTCCCGATAGAAATGATACCTCACTTGTGTGGGTAGGCCTAGCGCCCGCGACAGGAAACGCCCCAAAGCGCAACGTGGACACATCCAAATTTTTGAAGGAAAACAGAGGTGTTTTTTACAAAGTGCCTACCTGTAGATTTTGGCTTGTAGCTCAGCCGCCACCTAGGGAAACCTACCAAACCTGTGCATTTCTGAAAACTAGAGACGTAGGGGAATCCAAGATGGGGTGACTTGTGTGGCTCGGACCAGGTTCTGTTACCCAGAATCCTTTGCAAACCTCAAAATTTGGCTAAAAAAACACATGTTCCTCACATTTCTGTGGCAGAAAGTTCTGGAATCTGAGAGGAGCCACAAATTTCCTTTCACCCAGCGTTCCCCCACGTCTCCCGATGAAAATGATACCTCACTTGTGTGGGTGGCCTAGCGCCCGCGAGAGGAAACGCCCCAAAGCGCAACGTGGACACAGCCAAATTTTTGAAGGAAAACAGAGGTGTTTTTTGCAAAGTGCCTACCTGTAGATTTTGGCCTGTAGCTCAGCCGCCACCTAGGGAAACGTACCAAACCTGTGCATTTCTGAAAACTAGAGACCTAGGGGAATCCAAAATGGGGTGACTTGTGTGGCTCGGACCAGGTTCTGTTACCCAGAATCCATTGCAAACCTCAAAATTTGGCTAAAAAAACACATGTTCCTCACATTTCTGTGGCAGAAAGTTCTGGAATCTGAGAGGAGCCACAAATTTCCTTCCACCCAGCGTTCCCCCACGTCTCCCGATAAAAATGATACCTCACTTGTGTGGGTAGGCCTAGCGCCCGCGACAGGAAACACCCCAAAGCGCAACGTGGACACAGCCAAATTTTTGAAGGAAGACAGAGGTGTTTTTGCAAAGTGCCTACCTGTAGATTTTGGCCTGTAGCTCAGCCGCCACCTAGGGAAACCTACCAAACCTGTGCATTTCTGAAAACTAGAGACCTAGGGGAATCAAAGATGGGGTGACTTGTGTGGCTCGGACCAGGTTCTGTTACCCAGAATCCATTGCAAACCTCAAAATTTGGCTAAAAAAACACATGTTCCTCACATTTCCTTGGCAGAAAGTTCTGGAATCTGAGAGGAGCCACAAATTTCCTTCCACCCAGCGTTCCCCCACGTCTCCAGATAAAAATGATACCTCACTTGTGTGGGTAGGCCTAGCGCCCGCAACAGGAAACGCCCCAAAGCGCAACGTGGACACAGCCAAATTTTTGAAGGAAAACAGAGGTGTGTTTTGCAAAGTGCCTACCTGTAGATTTCGGCCTGTAGCTCAGCCGCCACCTAGGGAAACCTACCAAACCTGTGCATTTCTGAAAACTAGAGACGTAGGGGAATCCAAGATGGGGTGACTTGTGTGGCTCGGACCAGGTTCTGTTACCCAGAATCCATTGCAAACCTCAAAATTTGGCTAAAAAAACACATGTTCCTAACATTTCTGTGGCAGAAAGTTCTGGAATCTGAGAGGAGCCACAAATTTCCTTCCACCCAGCGTTCCCCCACGTCTCCCGATAAAAATGATACCTCACTTGTGTGGGTAGGCCTAGCGCCGGCAAGAGAAAACGCCCCAAAGCGCAACGTGGACACATCCAAATTTGTGAAAGAAAACAGAGGTGTTTTTTGCAAAGCGCCTACCTGTAGATTTTGGCTTGTAGCTCAGCCGCCACCTCGGGAAACCTACCAAACTGTGCATTTCTGAAAACTAGAGACCGAGGGGAATCCAAGATGGGGTGCTTGTGTGGCTCGGACCAGGTTCTGTTACCCAGAATCCTTTGCAAACCTCAAAATTTGGCTAAAAAAACTCATGTTCCTCACATTTCTGTGGCAGAACGTTCTGGAATCTGAGAGGAGCCACGAATTTCCTTCCACCCAGCGTTCCCCCACGTCTCACGATAAAAATGATACCTCACATGTGTGGGTAGGCCTAGCGCCCGCGACAGGAAACGCGCCAAAGCGCAACGTGGACACATCCAAATTTGTGAAGGAAAACAGAGGTGTTTTTTGCAAAGTGCCTACCTGTAGATTTTGGCTTGTAGCTCAGCCGCCACCTAGGGAAACCTACCAAACCTGTGCATTTCTGAAAACTAGAGACCTAGGGGAATCCAAGATGCGGTGACTTGTGTGGCTCGGACCAGGTTCTGTTACCCAGAATCCTTTGCAAACCTCACAATTTGGCTAAAAAAACACATGTTCCTCACATTTCTGTGGCAGAACGTTCTGGAGTCTGAGAGGAGCCACAAATTTCCTTCCACCCAGCGTTCCCCCACGTCTCCCGATAGAAATGATACCTCACTTGTGTGGGTAGGCCTAGCGCCCGCGACAGGAAACGCCCCAAAGCGCAACGTGGACACATCCAAATTTTTGAAGGAAAACAGAGGTGTTTTTTACAAAGTGCCTACCTGTAGATTTTGGCTTGTAGCTCAGCCGCCACCTAGGGAAACCTACCAAACCTGTGCATTTCTGAAAACTAGAGACGTAGGGGAATCCAAGATGGGGTGACTTGTGTGGCTCGGACCAGGTTCTGTTACCCAGAATCCTTTGCAAACCTCAAAATTTGGCTAAAAAAACACATGTTCCTCACATTTCTGTGGCAGAAAGTTCTGGAATCTGAGAGGAGCCACAAATTTCCTTTCACCCAGCGTTCCCCCACGTCTCCCGATAAAAATGATACCTCACTTGTGTGGGTGGCCTAGCGCCCGCGACAGGAAACGCCCCAAAGCGCAACGTGGACACAGCCAAATTTTTGAAGGAAAACAGAGGTGTTTTTTGCAAAGTGCCTACCTGTAGATTTTGGCCTGTAGCTCAGCCGCCACCTAGGGAAACCTACCAAACCTGTGCATTTCTGAAAACTAGAGACCTAGGGGAATCCAAAATGGGGTGACTTGTGTGGCTCGGACCAGGTTCTGTTACCCAGAATCCATTGCAAACCTCAAAATTTGGCTAAAAAAACACATGTTCCTCACATTTCTGTGGCAGAAAGTTCTGGAATCTGAGAGGAGCCACAAATTTCCTTCCACCCAGCGTTCCCCCACGTCTCCCGATAAAAATGATACCTCACTTGTGTGGGTAGGCCTAGCGCCCGCAACAGGAAACGCCCCAAAGCGCAACGTGGACACAGCCAAATTTTTGAAGGAAAACAGAGGTGTGTTTTGCAAAGTGCCTACCTGTAGATTTCGGCCTGTAGCTCAGCCGCCACCTAGGGAAACCTACCAAACCTGTGCATTTCTGAAAACTAGAGACCTTGGGGAATCCAAGATGGGGTGACTTGTGTGGCTCGGACCAGGTTCTGTTACCCAGAATCCATTGCAAACCTCAAAATTTGGCTAAAAAAACACATGTTCCTCACATTTCTGTGGCAGAAAGTTCTGGAATCTGAGAGGAGCCACAAATTTCCTTCCACCCAGCGTTCCCCCACGTCTCCCGATAAAAATGATACCTCACTTGTGTGGGTAGGCCTAGCGCTCGCGACAGGAAACGCCCCAAAGCGCAACGTGCACACAGCCAAATTTTTGAAGGAAAACAGAGTTGTTTTTTGCAAAGTGCCTACCTGTAGATTTCGGCCTGTAGCTCAGCCGCCACCTAGGGAAACCTACCAAACCTGTGCATTTCTGAAAACTAGAGACCTAGGGGAATCCAAGATGGGGAGACTTGTGTGGCTCGGACCAGGTTCTGTTACCCAGAATCCATTGCAAACCTCAAAATTTGGCAAAAAAAACACATGTTCCTCACATTTCCTTGGCAGAAAGTTCTGGAATCTGAGAGGAGCCACAAATTTCCTTCCACCCAGCGTTCCCCCACGTCTCCAGATAAAAATGATACCTCACTTGTGTGGGTAGGCCTAGCGCCCGCAACAGGAAACGCCCCAAAGCGCAACGTGGACACAGCCAAATTTTTGAAGGAAAACAGAGGTGTGTTTTGCAAAGTGCCTACCTGTAGATTTCGGCCTGTAGCTCAGCCGCCACCTAGGGAAACCTACCAAACCTGTGCATTTCTGAAAACTAGAGACCTTGGGGAATCCAAGATGGGGTGACTTGTGTGGCTCGGACCAGGTTCTGTTACCCAGAATCCATTGCAAACCTCAAAATTTGGCTAAAAAAACACATGTTCCTCACATTTCTGTGGCAGAAAGTTCTGGAATCTGAGAGGAGCCACAAATTTCCTTCCACCCAGCGTTCCCCCACGTCTCCCGATAAAAATGATACCTCACTTGTGTGGGTAGGCCCAGCGCTCACGACAGGAAACGCCCCAAAGCGCAACGTGGACACAGCCAAATTTTTGAAGGAAAACAGAGTTGTTTTTTGCAAAGTGCCTACCTGTAGATTTCGGCCTGTAGCTCAGCCGCCACCTAGGGAAACCTACCAAACCTGTGCATTTCTGAAAACTAGAGACCTAGGGGAATCCAAGATGGGGTGACTTGTGTGGCTCGGACCAGGTTCTGTTACCCAGAATCCATTGCAAACCTCAGAATTTGGCAAAAAAAACACATGTTCCTCACATTTCTGTGGCAGAAAGTTCTGGAATCTGAGAGGAGCCACAAATTTCCTTCCACCCAGCGTTCCCCCACGTCTCCCGATAAAAATGATACCTCACTTGTGTGGGTAGGCCTAGCGCCCACAACAGGAAACGCCCCAAAGCGCAACGTGAACACAGCCAAATTTTTGAAGGAAAACAGAGGTGTTTTTTGCAAAGTGCCTACCTGTAGATTTTGGCCTGTAGCTTAGCCGCCACCTAGGGAAACCTACCAAACCTGTGCATTTCTGAAAACTAGAGACCTAGGTGAATCCAAGATGGGGTGACTTGTGTGGCTCGGACCAGGTTCTGGTACCCAGAATCCTTTGCAAACCTCAAATTCTGTCTAAAAAAACGCATTTTCCACACATTTCGGTGACAGAAAGTTCTGGAATCTGAGTGGAGCCACAAATTTCCTTCCACCCAGCGTTCCCCCACGTCTCCCGATAAAAATGATACCTCACTTGTGTGGATAGGCCTAGCGCCCACGACAGGAGACACCCCAAAACGCAACGTGGACACATCACATTTTTTCATTGAAAACAGTGCCTACCTGTAGATTTTGGCCTCTAGCTCAGCCGGTACCTAGGGAAACCTACCAAACCTGTGCATTTTTTAAAACTAGAGATCTAGGGGAATCCAAGATGGGGTGACTTGCGGGGCTCTGACCAGGTTCTGTTACCCAGAATCCTTTGCAAACCTCAAATTCTGTCTAAAAAAACACATTTTCCACACATTTCGGTGACAGAAAGTTCTGGAATCTGAGTGGAGCCACAAATTTCCTTCCACCCAGCGTTCCCCCAAGTCTCCCGATAAAAATGATACCTCACTTGTGAGGGTGGGCCAGGTGCCTGCAACAGAATAAGGCCCAAAACTTGTAGAGATAGAGGGGATAGCACAGCAAGTTTATAAGGACATATTCTTTTATACATCTTTAGACTGACTCTGCTTTGGGGACCCACATAAGTGAGGTGTCATTTTACTTGGGAGACTGAGGGGAACACTGGGGAGTAGGAATTTTGTGCTGGAGTGGTGATCCTACGAAGAAAAGTAAGGAAAATATGCTTTTTTAAGCACATTTTGAGGTTTACAGAGGAGTCTGGGTAAGAAAATGTTGGGGGATCCACGCAAGCCACACCTCCCTGGACTCCTTGGGGTGTCTAGTTTAAAAAAATGTCTGGGTTTGGTAGGTTTCCCTAGATGAAGGCCGCACACAGGACCAAAAACATAGGTGCCCTCTCCCCCCCAAACACAGGTAGTTTTGTAATATATCGTTTTGATATGCCCACATACGTCCGTGATGTGCCAAACACTAAAATTTTGAAAAGAAACACACTTAGGTTATGTGAAAAAGACCCCTCACCCACCAACCAAGTTGGTGGCATGCTTCATCATCGGGGTCCCACCTGAGGCACCTAGCGTGTCACAGGTGTGCTGCGACGCCTGATTACAGTGGAGCAGGTTTTGTCATTTTTACCACACATACTGGTTGGATTTGGCACGAGGGTGAGTGATGGTTCAGTGGATCAAATTTTACTAACAAGAGCTTTCACAAAAATGAAATGCACTGTTAGTAACTGAAAGGCAAAAAACTGAACCAATGACTCATAGCTCGTGAGCTGTAAAGCCGCGACAAGGCACCAACCGCTTTACAGTCCATTCACACAACTTTCATACATGACACACACAAGGCCATTCACACCGCCAGCCACGGGCCCAGCACATTACAACACTCACATCGACAGACAGCGCCACTCAAGGGCCCATCACTTACATACGCCCACATGCCTGATACAACAATCACACCAGCTGATGGGAGTGTGTGGACTGGTGTTTGGCTGGCAGTGTGTTGCAGTAGCCAACAGCAAGTCAATATGTACACTCTCAGCCAAGCCCCACTCCACACACAATGGCATCATTTTTTTTTTTTTTTTTTAAACAGAGGAACCCCTAACTAAGTAGAAAGAATTACAAAACTACAAAGACAAAAGCTCTAACTAAGAACATGACAGAAATGCTAACCATGAAACTAAACACATGAAAATACAAAACAGACATGAGTTTACACTCATGGTTGTTCCCAGAAATTCTTCTGGGTGTGGTAATTCTTAAAACAAGCACCGACACACAGCCCAGGCTTTGAAGGACAATCTGGGCAGTACATTCGAGTCTCCCTCCGGATACCTCTTCGAAAACACACTCTACATTTCTTAGCTGGAAAGTCTTTTTTGGGTGTGGGAGGAATGTGCTCAGCAAAGTGGCGATCTTTCAATCTAGCCACATCCTCCACCACTGCTTCTCTAGGAACTCTGGCCTGTTCCACCACAATAAGGCTCTCTATCACTGACTCCTGAAATTTCACAAATGTCATCTTTGACTCTGGAGACCTATCCCTAAACACAATAAAAGCATTGAAGGTTGCTAAGTGGAAGAGGTGAAGTGCTAACTTCTTATACCAAACGTAAGACTTACGAATAGCAGTATAAGATTCCAACCTCTGGTCAACTCTATCTACACCTTCCATGTGCTTATTATAATCTAAAATGCACACAGGTTTGCGCACTTCAGCAACCTGGCCCCAAACAGTCACAGGGGAAGTACTCTCATCATGGATGGTACTTAGCATGTAGACATCCCTCTTGTCTGAAAATTTCAAAGCTAGCAGCTCCTCGTTCCACAAGGCACAGCACTGTCCTCTCTCAAGTTTTTTACAGACAAGCTCCCTTGGATAGCCTTTCCGGTTAGAACAGATTGTGCCACAAGCAACTGTGTCCACTCTAAACAATTCCTTGAACAATTGCACACCAGTGTAGAAGTTATCTACATACAAATGGTGACCTTTGTTGAACAGTCGTCTACCAAGATCCCACACAATTTTCTCAGTAACTCCAAAAGTGGGAGGACAACCAGGGGGGTCAATATTGGAATCCCTACCAGTGTACACACGTAACTATACACATATCCTGTCCTACTTTCAGACAGCATATACAATTTAATTCCATATCGTGCCCTTTTGCTAGGAATGTACTGCCTAAAAACCAAACGACCCTTGAAGAGGACCAAAGACTCGTCCACACTTAACTCTTTGCCTGGAACATAGACCTCCAAAAACCGATCTACAAAATGATCAAGGACAGGCCTAATCTTAAAAAGACGGTCAGAATCTGGGTGATCTCGTGGCAAGGCTAATGCATTGTCAACAAAATGCAGCATCCTAAGAAGAAGCAAATACCGATTACGACTCATGGTCGCTGGAAATACAGCTGTTGCCATCAAGGGACTAGTAGACCAATAAGAAGCCAGTGATGGCTTCCTTATCAACCCCATCAAAAAAGTCAAACCCAAAAACTTTTTTAACTCCTCCAAATTTGTGGGAATCCACTGGGCAGCTCTAGAGTGTGGCCTAAGTCTAGCAGCGTTGTCCCTCAAATGCTGCTCCGCATACAAATTAGTCTGCTCAACAATCTCTTCCAAAAACATATCATCCATGAATAACTCAAAGAAATTGATAGGCATAAAGTTCTCTGTATTGGCGTTACACCCCGGGAGACCAGTAAAGGCAGGCAATTCTGGCTGCTCCATGTTTGGGGCAACCCAGACATCAGGTCTTATAACGTGAAACCTTTCAGCCCCAGGTTGCTGCACTATTGGCACATCAATGTCCTCCTCTAAAACAGGCCCTTCATCTGCACTTAGTGTGGCTTCATCATCAGAAGATTCCCCTCCAACAGAAACATCACTGCCAGAATCTCTGACTTCCTCCTCTGCCTCAGATGCAGAGTCCGTCTCATAGTCATGATCAGACTGTGACTCAAAAAGCATACCAACCACCTGCTGAGCGGTCATCCTGCGGCTAGCCATGATCTCTCCTGCTAAAATTAACTGGACAAATTCACCACCAACAACCAGCACTGTGTAAGACAAGTAACAAAGTGTAGCTTTTTTAGTAAGAGTTATAAACTCAAAAACTATACCGCTCACTTGCCTGAAAAAGCTTGATTCACCAGCAACTACACAGCAATCACCAATGATATCCCACTAAAAATAAAGAAAGAAAGGCAAATTAGAAATAAGACAAAACAAATATCATTGTGCACAAACCTAAGGACAATTTCACACACAATCCTGCATTTAGTACTCCCCCTACAAACATGTCATTCATGCATGGCAACAATACTCCTTTGGAGTAAATTGTTTTTACTTACCTAAAACATGC
Source organism: Pleurodeles waltl (assembly GCF_031143425.1). Classification (NCBI taxonomy): domain Eukaryota; kingdom Metazoa; phylum Chordata; class Amphibia; order Caudata; family Salamandridae; genus Pleurodeles; species Pleurodeles waltl. The sequence continues at coordinate 957,896,327 of NC_090444.1, forward strand.
AACTGTGCAAACTGCAGGTCAACCACCGCCAAAACCGCAAGGAGCCACAGCAAATAAAGCAAAAGCTTTGAACTAGAACAAAAAGGAGGAAAACATTTTTTATCACAAATGCAAAGACTTCTTCAGTTGACAAACACCCCACCATCAAACATTTAGAAATTGGTGCCTAAGTGGATTCTGCCATAGGGGCAGATGGGCCTACTACAAAAATAGGCCTGTCTGCCCCAAGGAAGCCAGAAAATACCTTTAGTAGTGTGTCCCCATGGAGAGCGACCCTTGCTAAAGGGGACAGCCCTAAAAAAAAACAAAAAAAAAAAACACACACAACACTATCCCTGGTGCCTAAGTGGCTTCTGCCCCCCTTGGGGGCAGGTGGGCCTAAGAAAATAGGCCCATCTGCCCCCAGGGGGTGTAGAAATGGCCAACAGGTCAATGCCCCCCTTGGGGGGGGCGCCCCGTGACCAAGGGGACGCCCCCCCACAAAAATAAAAAAATAAAAATAAATCCCTGGCGTTTTAGTGGTTTCTGCCCCCCTTGGGGGCAGATCAGCCTAAAAATAATAGGCTGATCTGTCTCCAAGGGGTGCAGAAATGGCCTGGGTACATGTGCCCCCAAAGTGGGGGGGCGACCCTTGCCCAAGGCCCCCCCCATCCACTAACACACACACACACACACACACTATCCCTGGTGTCTACGTGGCTTCTGCCCCCCTTGGGGGCAGGTGGGTCTAAAAAAATAGGCCCATCTGCCCCCAGGGGGTGTAGAAATGGCCAACAGGTCAATGCCCCCCTTGGGGGGGCACCCCGTGACCAAGGGGACGCCCCCCCACAAAAATAAAAAAAATTTAAAAAATCCCTGGCGTTCTAGTGGTTTCTGCCCCCCTTGGGGGCAGATCAGCCTAATAATAATAGGCTGATCTGTCTCCAAGGGGTGCAGAAATGGCCTGGGTACATGTGCCCCCAAAGTGGGGGGGCGACCCTTGCCCAAGGCCCCCCCCATCCACTAACACACACACACACACACACACACACTATCCCTGGTGTCTACGTGGCTTCTGCCCCCCTTGGGGGCAGGTGGGTCTAAAAAAATAGGCCCATCTGCCCCCAGGGGGTGTAGAAATGGCCAACAGGTCAATGCCCCCCTTGGGGGGGCGCCCCATGACCAAGGGGACGCCCTCCACAAAAATAAACAAAAAAAAATCCCTGGCGTTCTAGTGGTTTCTGCCCCCCTTGGGGGCAGACCAGCCTAAAAATAATAGGCTGATCTGTCTCCAAGGGGTGCAGAAATGGCCTGGGTACATGTGCCCCCAAAGTGGGGGGACGACCCTTACCCAAGGCCCCCCCCATCCACTAACACACACACACACACACACAATCCCTGGTGTCTACGTGGCTTCTGCCCCCCTTGGGGGCAGGTGGGTCTAAAAAAATAGGCCCATCTGCCCCCAGGGGGTGTAGAAATGGCCAACAGGTCAATGCCCCCCTTGGGGGGGCGCCCCGTGACCAAGGGGAGGCCCCCCAACAAAAATAAACAAATAAAAAAAAATCACTGGCGTTCTAGTGGTTTCTGCCCCCACCAGCCTAAAAATAATAGGCTGATCTGTCTCCAAGGGGTGCAGAAATGGCCTGGGTACATGTGCCCCCAAAGTGGGGGGCGACCCTTGCCCAAGGCCCCCCCCATCCACTAACACACACACGCACACTATCCCTGGTGTCTAAGTGGCTTCTGCCCCCCTTGGGGGCAGGTGGGCCTAACAAAATAGGCCCATCTGCCCCCAGGGGGTGTAGAAATGGCCAACAGGTCAATGCCCCCCTTGGGGGGGCGTCCCGTGACCAAGGGGACGCCCCCCAACAAAAATAAACAAATAAAAAAAAATCCCTGGCGTTCTAGTGGTTTCTGCCCCCCTTGGGGGCAGACCAGCCTAAAAATAATAGGCTGATCTGTCTCCAAGGGGTGCAGAAATAGCCTGGGTACATGTGCCCCCAAAGTGGGGGGCGACCCTTGCCCAAGGCCCCCCCCCCCATCCACTAACACACACACACTATCCCTGGTGTCTAAGTGGCTTCTGCCCCCCTTGGGGGCAGGTGGGCCTACAAAAATAGGCCCATCTGCCCCCAGGGGGGGCAGAAATGGCCAACAGGTCAATGCCCCCCGTGGGGGGGGGCGCCCCGTGCCCAAGGGGACGCCCCCCCACAAAAATAAACACATAAAAAAAAATCCCTGGCGTTCTCGTGGTTTCTGCCCCCCTTGGGGCAGATCAGCCTAAAAATAATAGGCTGATCTGCCCTCAAGGGGGGCAGAAATGGCCCTAAAAGACATGCCCCCCAAAGGGGAGCGACCCTTGCCCAAGGGGGCGCCCCCCCATCCACTACACACACAATCCCTGGTGCCTAAGTGGCTTCTGCCCCCCTTGGGGGCAGATGGACCTAAAAAAAATAGGCCGATTTGCTCCCAAGGGGGGCAGAAAAGGCCAACAGTTCTCTGCCCCTTGGGGGGGGCGCCCCTTGCCCAAGGGGGCACCCCCCCCCAACATAAATACACATAAAAATAAAAAACCCTGGTGATCTAGTGTTTTCTGCCCCCCTTGGGGGCAGATCTGGCTAAAAAGTAGCCAATCTGCCCTCAAGGGGGGCAGAAATGGCCCTAAAAGACATGCCCCCCAAAGGGGAGCAACCCTTGCCCAAGGGGGCGCCCCCCCATCCACTACACACACAATCCCTGGTGCCTAAGTGGCTTCTGCCCCCCTTGGGGGCAGATGAACCTAAAAAAAATAGGCCGATGTACCCCCAAGGGGGGCAGAAAAGGCCAACAGTTCTCTGCCCCCTTGGGGGGGGCACCCCTTGCCCAAGGGGGCACCCGCCCACACATAAATGCACATACAAATATAAAACCCTGGTGATCTAGTGTTTTCTGCCCCCCTTGGGGGCAGATCCGCCTAAAAAGTAGGCCAATCTGCCCCCAAGGGGGGCAGAAATGGCCGTAACTAATTGCCCCCAAAAGGGGAGCGACCCTTGCCCAAGGCGCCGCTCCCCGCAAGCCAGAAACACGAAAGTAAAACAAAAAAAACAAATCCCTGGTGTCTAGTGGGCATTCCTGCTGCCCCATCGCAATGCGATCGGGCAGCAGGAATGCTCAAAGAGACACCGGGGGAAAGGAAAAGCCTTTCCTTTCCCCCGGTGCCTCTTTAGCCCAAACCCCCCACCCACCGGGAAGAGGAACTCACCTCTTCTCCGCTCGCCGCACAGGAAGCAAATGGCTTCCTGTGCGGCGAGAACCCCATAATGAAGTCAGCGCGCGATCGCGTGCTGACGTCATTATGGGGGGGTGGGGGGTTCGGGTGTGAAAGGGGAAGGGCTTCCCCTTCCATCCCTGACTTTGGGGGGTTGGGGGAAGCACACAGAGGGAGCGAGAGTGCTCCCTCTGGGCTGTGTGCCGAGGACGTAGTGGTTACGTCCTCGGCACAGCAGCACTGTGCCGCAGGACGTAACCACTACGTCCGCGGCACAGAAGGGGTTAAAGCCCTAGGGCAGTGGTTCCCAACCTGTGGGCCTGGGACCCCTGGCGGTCCGCGAAGTCTCATCAGGGGGTCCGCGACTGCTTAAAAAATTTAACAATATTAGGTCCCAGCTATCAGTAATGACTCAGTGGGGGTCCCCGTGTTCCAATAATGATTCAGTGGGGGGTCCCCGGGCTCCAGTATTGATAAAATGGGGGTCCACAGAAGTCAAAAGGTTGGGTACCACTGCCCTAGGGTTATACTGATTGCAACTACAAATGTATATATAGCAATCACTTCCCTAACTATTGTGTATATATAAAGGGCCATATTTATACTCAGTTTGCGCCGGATTTGCGTCATTTTTTTTACGCAAATTCAACGCAAAACGAACTCCATATTTATACTCTGGCGTTAGACGCGTCTAGCGCCAAAGTCCATGGAGTTTGCGTCATTTTTTAGCGTGGACACCTACTTTGCGTTAATGATATGCAAGCTAGGCGTTCCCGTCTAAAAAATTTACTCCGAGGCATGTGCGCCGTATTTACACTCCCGGGCAAAAATGACGCCCGGGAGTGGGCGGGTCAAAAAAAATGACTTCCAGCCGCTTTTGCGTCATTTTTTAGCGCCTGGTCAGGGCAGGTGTTAAGGGACCTGTGGGCTCGGAAGGAGCCCAGAGGTGCCCTCCCATGCCCCCAGGGACCCCCCCTGTCACCCTTGCCCACCCCAGGAAGACGCCTAAGGATGGAGGGACCCATCCCAGGGAACATAAGGTAAGTTCAGGTAAGTAATTTTTTTCTTTTTTTTTTGTGGCATAGGGGGGCCTGATTTGTGCCCCCCTACATGCCACTATGGCCATTGGGCAAGGGGGCATGACTCCTGTCTTTGCTAAGACAGGAGTAATTTCAATGGGGGTTGGGAGTAAAAAAAAATGGCGCAAATCGGGTTGAGGCGAGAATTTTGCCTCAGCCTGACTTGCCCCATTTTTTGGCGCCCAAGCTCCATATTCCCCTACGCCGGCGCTGCCTGGTGTACGTCATTTTTTTTTATGCACACCAGGCAGCTCCGCCGGCTAACGGCGGCTAACGTCATTGAATAAATACGGCGCCCGCATGGCGCTTCAGAATGGCGTTAGATTTTTTGACGCACAACTGCGTTGGCGCAGTTATGCGTCGAAAAGTATAAATATGGCCCAAAGTCTTTTCTCTTTCAACTATAGGGGTTGTGCTAATTAGCCTTTGTTATAAAGCGTTCTGTCACTCACTGGCGTCTAGCGCTATATCAAAAACTCCGAAGAATTAAACATTGTAACGTCTAGTTAATTTGAATACCAGATTTAAAAGGAAAAGATGTCTTCAATAAAATTATCAAAACGTTGCATAAACTAATCTGGGGCGTGGGGTCTTGCCAAGATTCCAGCTTGTCTGTGGTGTTTAGAAACCTTGCGCCGTCCCGCTGGGCCACCAGGGCTGCCCAATGTGTTTAGCAGACTGCTATGACAATCCCTTTACCAGGTATTTTAATAAAGAGAAAAGCTCTGGGAATGGCATGCATCCAGTGTGAATGTTTGGTGCCTTGCGTCATTTAGTGGCTTTGAATGTGAGCTCTGCGTGTTTTTAAAACAATGTTAAAGATGCGTATTCGGTTTCTGGGTCACTTAAAAGAAGTGTACTTTGTTTAAAGATAGAGCTCTGCGTCGTGTTTGCACAGCTGTTTTGTCAACCATGTTGTACGTAGCACTCGACGCAGGACCTTTGTATGTCTTTTACACTCACCTGCCTGCTTCCCTTTCTCCAGCAGCATATGGGAATGTGACGGGCCCGTGAGGTGCTGCTGAATTGGGTCTTTCATCGGTGCCGCTTGGCACTACAGATTTCTTATGGGAGTATTTGAAACATACACACTTGCTCCAGCCTGTCGTTGCTTAAACCGATGCATACATGCCTTAGGGGAAAGATAACACACTGAAAATAACGTGTATACGTTTTATTTAGCATTTCTGTATTTCTATCTGCATTTTGTGAGCACTGTAGGTGACTGGTTTTATTAGCTATTACTTAGCGGTGCCTAATATTTTGGCTTTTGGATGGATGCAATGCTATGTTGGAGCTGTTGGGATTTAAAACCAGAAGAAACCATTAGATGTTTTCAGTGAGCCCTTAACTTGCTGAACCCTCTTGCTGGCCACGAATTAAGGAGGCAGCTTCTGCTGCGAACACTCCACATTAAAACCGGCTGGGAATACACAAAATGTTTGAAGATCAGTTGCAGTCGGTTTCATGGGAAGCGAGGCGGGTACTGTTTAATTACTAATAACCCCAAAAGATTTAGGGGGTTATTACTACTTTGGAGGAGGTGTTAATCCGTCCCAAAAGTGACGGTAAAGTGACGGATATACCACCAGCCGTATTACGAGTTCCATAGGATATAATGGACTCGTAATACGGTTAGTGGTATATCCGTCACTTTACCGTCACTTTTGGGACGGATTAACACCTCCTCCAAAGTTGTAATAACCCCCTTAGTTCCTTTCGTTGTGGCTACCAGGATTTCTTCTGCTCCTGCTCCCAACCTCCTCTCCATCTCCACCAATGCTGTGCAGCACTTTCAAGCCATTTCAGGCTTTTACTGTTTTCTTTGGAAGTCACTTTTTAAATAAATAATCCAAAGCCACTTTCATCTTTAACCCCTTAGCTGCTGAAACACCCCCCCCCCGTCCCCGTCCCCGTGCTGAGACCTTTTTTTTGCCTATTTGGGGTAGTTCACTCTTAGCCCCTCATAACATAAGCTATCCTTGCCAAATTTGTGTCTTTTTTTTTCCAACATCCTAGAGATTTTAAAGGTACCCAGAGTTTGTGGGTTCCCCTGGAGGAGGCCAAGAAACCAAGAAATTAGCCAGAATACAGCTAAAATTTCGTTTGTTCAGAAAAATGGGAAAAAAGGGCAGCTGAAGAAAGCATGTGTTTCTTTCCCTGAAAATGGCATCAACAAAGGGTTTGTGGTGCTAAAATCACCATCTTCTCGGCTTTCAGGAACAGGCAGACTTGAATCAGAAAACCACCGTTTTCAACACAATTTTGGCATTTTACTGGGACATACCCCATTTTTACTATTTTTTGTGCTTTCAGCCTCTTTCCAGTTAGTGACAGAAATGGGTGTGAATTCAATGATGGATTCCAGACAGCTAAACATTTCTGACAAGTAAACAAAATTCTGAATTCAGCAAGGGATCACTTGTGTAGATCCTTCAAGGTTTTCCTACAGAAAGTAGCAGCTAAAATAAAAATATATTGAAATTGGGGTGAAAAAAGAGCCATTTCCGGCCACGTTTTCTTCTATAACTTTTTCCAGCTATGGCATATTTTTGACAGCAATATACTATGACATCTGCTAAACTCTTCTGGTTGCAGGGATATTTAGGACTTGTAGGTTCATTAAGAACCATAGATACCCAGAGCCAATAAATGAGCTGCACTTTGCTATCGTTTTCATTGTGTACCGGGTATACAGCAATTCATTTGGTGAAATATAAAGACTGAAAAATAGGTATCAAGGAAACTTTTGTATTTCCAAAATGGGCACAAGATAAGGTGTTGAGAAGCAGTGGTTATTTGCACATCTCTGAATTCCGGGGTCCCCATACTAGCATGTGACTTACAGGGCATTTCCCAAAAATACTTCTTTTCTTACACACTGTCTTACATTTGGAAGGACAAAATGTAGACATTTGTTCTGCTATTCTGTATTCCCCCAAGTCTCCTGATAAAAATGGTACCTCACTTGTGTGGGTAGGCCTACTGCTTGCGACAGGAAACGCAACATAGACACATCACATTTTTACATTGAAATCTGACGTGTTTTTTGGAAAGTGCCTAGAGCTGTGGTCTTTGGCCTCTAGCTCAGCCGGCATCTAGGGAAACTTACCAAACCTGTGCAATTTTGAAAACTAGATACCTAGGGGAATCCAGGATGGGTTGACTTGTGGGGCTCTCACCAGGTTCTGTTACCCATAATCCTTTGCAAACCTCAAAATGTGGCAAATAAAACACTTTTCCCACGCATTTCGGTGCTGCAAAGTCCTGGAATCTGAGAGCAGCCACAAACTTCCTTCCACCCAGCATTCCCCCAAGTCTCCCAATAAAAATGGTACCTTACTTGTGTGGGTAAGCACAGTGCCCGCGGCAGGAAATGCCCCCAAAACACAATGTGGACACATCACCAATGAAAATGGATGTGTTTTTTGCAAAGTGCCTAGCTGTGGATTTTAGCCTTTAGCTCAGCCGGCACCTAGGGAATCATAGCAAACCTATATATTTTTGTCAATTAGACATCTAGGGAAATTCAGAATAGGGTGACTTGTGGGGCTGTCACCAGGTTCTGTTACCCAGAACGCTTTCCAAACCTCAAAATTTGTAAAAAAAAAATACTTTTTCCACAGATTTCGGTGTTGTAAAGTTCTGGAAACTGAGAGGAATCACAAACTTTCTTCCACCCAGCATTCTCCCAAGTCTCCCAATCAAAATGGTACCTCACTCGTGTGTATATGCCCAGTGCCCGCGACAGGAAATGCCCCAAAACACAACGTGGATACATCACATTTTCCCAAAGAAACCTAACCTGTTTTATGCACAAAGTGCCTAGCTGTGCTCTTTGGCCTCTAACTTAGCCGGCACCCAGGGAAACCTAGTAAACCTATACATTTTTGAAAACTAGACATTGAGGGGAATTCAGAATGGGGTGACTTGTCGGGCTTTCACCAGGTTCTGTTACCCAAAATTATTTGCAAACCACAAAAAATTGCAAAACAAACACTTTTTCCTCACATTTCGGTGATGGAAAGTTATGGAATCTGAGAGGAGCCACAAATTTCTTTCCACTCAGCATTCCCCCAAGTGTCCCGATAAAAATGGTACCTCACTTGTGTTGGTAGGACTAGTGCCCGCGACAGGAAACACCCCAAAACGCAACATGGACACATCCAATTTCTACTTAGAAAACTGACATGTTTTTTGGAAAGTGCCTAGCTGTGGATTTTAGTCTCTAGCTCATCAGGTACCTAGTAAAACCTACCAAACCCATGCATTTTTTAAAATTAGACACCAAGAGGGACCCAGGATGGGGTAACGTGTGGCACTCTCACCAGGTTCTGTTACCCAGAATCCTTTGCAAACCTCAATATTTGGCAAATAAACACTGTTTCCTCACATTTCAGTGAGAGAAAGTTCTGGAATTTCCTTCCACCCAGCATTCCCCCAAGTCTCCCGATAAAAATGTACCTCACTTGTGTGGGTAGGCCTAGTGCCCATGTCAGGAATAGATCACACAAAGGTCAATGTTGGTCCTTACATGAGAGCAACTCTGGGGTGATCCATTCCTGACGCAGGTACTAGGTATAGGCACTCAAGTGGGGGAGCGTTTTTATCAGGAAAGGTGGAGAAACACTGGGTGGTAGGAATTTTGTGGATCCCAGCATATTCCTGTAGTCTATGTTACAGAAATGCTAGACAAAATAGAGCTTTTATTCAACATTTCAGCTTTGCAGGGTATTCTGGATAGGAAAACTTTGTGTAATCCACACAAGTCACATCTCTGTGGACTCCCCCAGATGTCTAGTTTCCAGAAATGTCTGGGTTTGGTTGGTTTCCCTATATGGCCGCCAAGCCCAAGACCAAAAACGCAGGTGCCTGCCTTGCAAAACCAGGTTCTTTTGTGATAGATAATTTCGATGTCTCCACAATATGATTAGGGTGGTGGAATTTGGGGCTGAACTAAATTGGGAAGCTCCCAAGAGAGCACTCTCTCTGTGCTTGCCGCCACATGCACCTGCTCTCTGGGTTGGGCTAACCTGCTATTGTCGCGCTGCACAGACTGTACTTGCGAAGGGACAGCAGGACTGTCTTCATCACCTCCCTCATAATCACTGGAAGAGGAGTTATCAAATGGGACTCCTCCTCCATTGTCCTATCCCTCAGATGCTGTCTCGGTATCTGCTGTCTCAGTCTATGACCCTACATCAGAGCTGTCCTCTATAACCCGAGTTAGGGCTTGAGCAGCAGTCATCCAACAATTTGCCATCTCTGCTATTAGCTAAACTGTTGCTTAAAACACTAGCCTATGTAGACAGCCACAAAATTGCTGGTGGGTGTGTGTGTGATACCTGCAACAGTAGAGGTCACCTTGCCTTTGCTTCTTCCCTCAATCAGCATGTTCTCTCAAGACACTAAAAAAAACAAAAAAGACACGCTATTACTTCAACTTGTCACATACCAATCATCACAGTCTTTAGCGCCTATAGCGCCCAGTCGAACAATCATTATTTCTTCTCCCACTCCCATTACCACCTCCTCTGATTCCCTCACTACAACCCTGCAAAAGTGCATTTCATCTCTCCATAGCCCCCCTCGCACATACATTTCATTTGTATTATAGTGCAGGCAATGGCTGGCTTTACTAATCCACTCAGCTATTCAGATACAATACAGTTTTCATCCTTGCAGTAGGCATATAAACCTTCTGTGTTACTTTATGGCATCAAAATTGCCACTAGACAAAAGTCAGGTCCTTTTCTAGCAGAAACATAATCCCAAGAGTTACTTGACTTTTATTGCTACCTAAAAGCCACAGTTGAAACGCGTCAGTTGAAGTATGTGCATTGCTTTCAAGACGCAAGCTGCAACTGCAGGACAAATCCCTTTCAGGGTTAGAGTAATGCATACATTATGCTAAATAGAAGAGAGAACTCTGGGTAGTTCCCAAGTTTAGGTGGAGAGCAGCTCTAGTAAGGAGCACTCTGCAACACCTGCGACACTCTAGATTTGCTCACCTCAAATGTCTGTTTATCTAGCCAAGTTTTTATGCATAGGATCAGCACAGTGCTATCCACGCCAAGCTAGATAGGGACAAAGGGGGTCATTCTGACCTCGGCGGTAAAAGGCTCTTACCGCTGGTCAGAAGTCTGCCATTCTACCGCCCCGGCCGCGGCAAACCGCCACGGTCATTCTGACCCAGAACTTCCAAACCGCCAAAAACCCGACATCCACGGAAGGCCGCCTCATCAGCGGTCAGCGATAAACTGGAGATGACCAAACCTCCACCGTCACGCCAACACGAACACGCCCATGCCATTACGACCCACGAATCCACGCGGCGGTCTTTCAACCGCGGTATTCCATTGGCGGTACACACCGCCGCGGTCAAAATACACACACCTTTACAAAACACAGCCACATTGGACAATTCGAAATACACACACCTGATACACATACACACACCACACCCACACATCCAATCAACTATAAAACACACACCCACATCACCCACAAACCCCCACTACTAGAAAGTCGGAGAGAAGGCGAGGTAGAGAGAGAGAGAGCACAGCTATCGCAAACCCCAACATACAGAGGAACACAACATCATCACCCACACCACATCCACGCACAAAACACCACACACCACCACACACACCACACTCATCACCACAAACACCACCCCACACCACCCCATGGCACCCCAAAGACACCCCAGGTTCTCGGACCAAGAACTCAGGGTAATGGTGGAGGAAATAATCAGGGTAGAGCCCCAGCTATTCGGCACACAGGTGCAGCACACCACAATAGCCAGGAAGGCGGAGCTATGGCAAAGGATCATCGACAGGGTCAACGCTGTGGGACAGCATCCCAGAAACCGGGAAGACATCCGAAAGCGCTGGAACGACCTACGGGGGAAGGTGCGGTCGATGGTGTCAAGACACAACATCACTGTGCAGAAGACTGGCGGCGGACCCCCACCCACTCCACCCGAATTCACATCATGGGAGCAAGAGGTCTTGAACATCCTGCATCCTGCGGGCCTCGCTGGAGTAGGCGGAGGAATGGACTCTGGTAAGTCTAATCCCAAATACTTCACCCCCCCCAACCACCAGCATGCCAACCTGCACCCCCACCCTCACCCCCAACCCCCCAGCACACTTCCACCCTGCCAATGTCTCACCAGCACAACCCACCCAACACAACACCAATCCCTGAATGCCAACACAAACCATGGACACCCATCACCCAAGCATGACCACTGCACATACCCAACCCCCCCCCCCAAACCACCCTCACAACTCCTCCCACAAGGGAATGCCAGCACTGGGGGACAAGGGCACCCACAAATCGCACGCCATGGCACACACAGAAGCAATAACCATACTCTTTTACCCCTGCAGGGCCCGAACGCCAACACACCGGCCAGGAGGGTCCAGATTTGTCCATCCCGCCCCCAGAACAGGCCCCCAGTGATGACAGCAGCTCTGTCGACCTGGAACCTGATGACCAGCCCGGACCATCGGGGACCTCTGGACAGTCGGTTCCCCACACACAGACACAGGCCGCAGCAGACCCAACCCCCTCTGGGAATACCAGCACAGCTCCCACCCAGCGGGCCCATGCCACTGTCTCCAGGACGCGTCAATCAGCGGTGTGTCCGCCACTACAGGGCACCCAGGCTGACCCACCACCCCAACAACAACAGGGACCTGGGGGCAGTGGTAGTGGGCACACCGTCCAGGGGACAGAGGCCCGGGGAAACAGGGCAACTGGGAGGGCTGCTGTGCCAGAGGGGGTTGACCGGCCCAGGGAACCCACTCTCCAAGAGGCCCTCACCACCATCATGGGAGCATGCCACCGCTCCCAGGAGACAATGGCGACGGTACTGGCCATGTTCCAGGAGATCCAGGCACAGCAGGAGGAACGGTACATGGGGTTCAGAGACGAACTCCGGCACATCGGGACCGCAATGGGGACCATCGTCCTGGCCCTCAACCAGATAGTCACCACATTGCGGGACCATGTGGCACCCCAAAGGGCCCCTGTCACCAGCCCGGACGACGAACAGCCTACCACCTCTGCCGGCGCAAGAGGACAGGAGGCCCCCACACCCCGACAGGCCACCAGAACCCCACCTCCTGCTGAAGATCAACCACCGCGCAAGCGGAACCTGAGATCACACAAGAAGACAGAGTAGGATGCCAAGACCCCCGCCAGCCTAAGATACCCCCTGATGTCATCCCACTGTCCCACATTGTCACCCTGTCCAACCTTGAACTGCCCCTGCTCCATCCTTCCACAGGCATATGGACATTGCACCTGTGCTACTGAGAACTGGACTCTGCCATGGACATTACTCCACCCCCACCCATCACCGTTTTACTATCACGGACCTATACGCAGCACTTAAAATAAATCACCAATTGCACTTCAAATGTCAGGAGTCTGCTTGTATTCTTTACAAATGTATTACACATAACGGTGCAATAATGTTCATTTACATTGTGATGACAACATACCAGTGTCAATAAGCATTAGTCCATGGGCAAACAAAGCAGAAGTCACGCTGTGGTTCATACAGCTCTGAAAAGGGAAGGGAAAGTCAAAATTCAGTGAAAAGGAACTGGGGGAAACACAGAAAGTAGAGATGCAGTAGGCCAGAAGTAAATGTGAAATGGCGTGGGTGATTCTTACCTGGGTGCTACTGAAAATACTGTTGTATAACTGTGTCCCTGTTGTCCGTGCCGTCCCCGTCGTCTTCCTCCTCTTCACTCTCCACAGGCTCCACAGCTGCTACAACACCACCATCTGGACCATCCTCCTGCAGGAAAGGCACCTGGCGTCGCAAAGCCAGGTTGTGAAGCATTCAGCAGGCCACGATGATATGACACACCTTCTTTGGTGAGTACATGAGGGATCCCCCTGTCATATGCAGGCACCTAAACCTGGCCTTCAGGACCCCGAGGGTCCGTTCTATAATCCTCCTAGTTCACCCATGGGCCTCATTGTACCGTTCCTCTGCCCTGGTCCGGGGATTCCTCACTGGGGTCAATAGCCAAGGCAGGTTGGGGTAACCAGAGTCACCTATTAGCCACACATGGTGTCTCTGTAGCTGTTCCATCACATAAGGGATGCTGCTATTTCGCATGACATACGCGTCATGCACTGACCCAGGGAACTTGGCATTTACATGGGAGATGTACTGGTCAGCCAAACAGACCACCTGGACATTCATCGAATGGTAACTTTTTCTATTTCTGTACACCTGCTCATTGTCTTTTGGGGGTACTAAAGCCACATGGGTCCCATCAATGGCACCAATGATGTTGGGGATATGTCCAAGGGCATAGAAATCACCCTTCACAGTGGCCAAATCACCCTCCTCAGGGAAAACAATGTATCTCCGCATGTATTTCATCAGGGCAGACAACACTCTGGACAAAACCTTAGAAAACATAGGCTGAGACATCCCTGATGACATGGCCACTGTTGTCTGAAAAGACACACTTGCCAAAAAATGGAGTACTGACAGCACCTGCACCAGAGGGGGAATCCCTGTGGGTTGGCGGATGGGGGACATCAGGTCTGGCTCCTGCTGGGCACAGAGTTCATGTATAGTGGCTCGGTCAAGTCGGTATCGAAGTATAATATGTCGTTCTTCCATTGTCGACAGGTCCACCAGCGGTCGGTACACAGGAGGATTCATCCTTCTCCTCGCAAGTCCCAGCGTACGGTGCCTAGGAAGGACAACATGGAGCACAGAGTCAAGCAACCCTCAAGTTCGTTCCCACAGCTTGCACATTACACGATTCGCTATGCATTGAATGGCTTCTATGAGTGGCAATGCAAGGCCTAGGCCTGTGTGACGCAGTAGAAATCAGGCCATGTGGGCCCTTGAAATGGCAGCTGCCTGACCTGTGAAGTGTGACAGTGGGATGTGAGGTCACTGCGCTGGCGTGGCTCACCGTGGCGGTAGGCGGTCAAAGACCGCGGCGCAAAGCAGCATTGGTTAACATTGAACCCTATGGGTCTCAGGAGCCAATGACCATGTGCGCCGGCGGGCGCGGTACGCACCGCCGCGGTACGCACCGCCGCGGGCGTGACCGCCATTTTCTATCTGCTTAATCACTCGAGACTTGATCATCCACAGGAGAGGACCTATACTGCAAGTGCTGCTGTGACCTCGGTCTGGAAGAGACAATGGCTGCTGCGACTGGGGAAAGGGCCCCTGCCTTCACTTCAGAAGAGTTGGAGAAACTTGTGGATGGGGTCCTACCCCAGTGTGCGCTACTCTACGGTCCTCAAGACCAACAGGTAAGTACACTGGGTGCATGTTGAATGGGCTATGCCTGGGTTGTGTATGGTGGATGTAAGATGGTGGGGTGGGGAGCGAATGAGGAGTGCAAGGCACGACAGATGAGAGCATGTGCCACATGGCAGGGTTGGTGAGGAGGGGGCAATCACATCTAACATGCAGAAAAATGTTGAAATTTCCTTTCCCACCCTGTACATGTCAAATAGGTCAGCGCCCATCAGAAAGTCGACATTTGGCGTGCCATCGCCAAGGAAGTCCGGGCCCTGGGGGTCCACACAAGACGGGGCACCCACTGCCGAAAGAGGTGGGAGGACATCCGCCGCGGGACCAGGAAGACCGCCGAGTCACTGCTGGGGATGGCCTCCCAACGTAGGAGGGGTGCCAGTCGTACCTTGACCCCCCTGATGTCCCGGATCCTGGCGGTGGCCTACCCCGAATTGGATGGGCGCGTGAGGACATCACAGCAGACACAAGGGGGTGAGTACCAGCACATACTGCTATCTTTACACGCAGTGGAGGTGCCTGGGTGGGGGAGGAGGGCTGTGGGTGACATTAGGCCAGGGCGCTTTCTGTAGTGTAGTCCCCTCCTTTAGGCATGGCCCTGTGCCCCCGCTCCCCACCTCTGTAGGGTGCCAAGTACAGCAATCCATGGTCCTGCATCACCCATGTGCGCATATGTTGTCCATAGACCTGTTGGCCTAGTCACAAGTACTGAGTAGTGTACCCCGATTGCGCGGCGTAGTGCATGAGGCTCCTGTGTCTGTCCTCTCCGCCAACGGTGTGGACAATGCATGCACTCAACCTGTTTTTATTTCTCCCCCCACCCTTTTTCTTTGTCTTCTTGTGCATGTGTGCATTAGCATCATCAGGCGGAGGAGAATTGGCATCGGAGCACGAGGGAGCTGCAACTCACAAGGCCCCGGTGGGCCATGCTACAGACACCAAGGTCACCAGTGATACGGAGGGCGAGGGGAGCACCACAACGGGGACCCGTGGTGACACCAGCGACACCGACACGTCCTCGGAAGGGAGCTCCCTAGCGGTGGCGGCTACATCCGGGCCCACCGCCTCTACAGGTACAGCCGCCACCCAGCGCACCAGCTCCGCCCTCCCAGCAGCCCCTCAGCCTTCGCTCCGTGCCCGCTCGCCCAAGAAGGCGGGCATCTCCTTCGCCCCAGACACCTCAGGCCCTGCCCCCGTTACCCCTGCTGCCCTCAGTGCAGAGGTCATTGACCTCCTAAAGACCATCATTGTTGGGCAGTCTACCCTTTTGAATGCCATCCAGGGGGTAGAGAGGGAGGTGCATCGGAGCAATGCATACCTGGAGGGCATTCATTCGGGTCAGGCTGCCCATCAACGATCGTTCAATGCTCTGGCCTCAGCACTGACGGCAGCCATTGTCCCTGTTTCCAGCCTCCCTCTTCTATCTGCCTCCACCCAGTCTCTGTCTCCTGTTCCTCAGCCTATCCCATCCACACCATCAGACCAGCCTGCACACACCTCAACACCCAAGGGCAGCTCATCCAGACATAAGCACCACAGATCACACAAGCATTCACCCAAGCAACACCCAGATGCAGACATGCCAACAGTCACTACCACCCCTGTGTCCCCCACCTCCTCGTCTCCCTCCTCCCTCCCTGTGACGTCTCCACTCACACCTGCATTCACACCACCATCAGCCAGTACTTCCATCACCAGCACACCCTCCAGTACAGTCCGCCCACGTGCAGTCACCACCCCCACTGCCATTTACACGTCCCCTGTGTCCTCTCCCACTGTGTCTGTCACCCCCTCTTCCAAGACACACAAACGCAGGCAGACACCCACCCAACAGCCAACCACCTCACGACAGCCTACGTCACAAGCACCTGCACCCAAAGACAGCACACCTGACTCTCCTACAACCACATCCTCTTCCTCCACTCCCATACCCACTACACCTACCCTTTACATTGGTCCTAAAAAACTTTACCTCTCCAAACTTAACCTCTTTGCCCCACCTGACCCACCCCCTCCATCTGCTAAGAGTCCCAAGAGCACCTCAGCCACCACCAGCCCTGCTTCAAGTGTCACCATTGTGCAGGGGTTTTGGAGTCCACCCTTTCCCAGCACAGATACATCGGCCAGCAGCAAGGGAACAGCCAGCCCCCCCCTGGGAAGAGGACCCGTGAAATCAGGGGCCGCCGCGAGAAGGCTGACACGGCTGCCCCCAAGGAGCGAAGTCCTGGGCCCTCACCTGCCACAACATCCAGGGGAGGCAAGGGCCAGAGAGCCTCATCGAAGGAGGGCAAGGGCAGCAGGGCGGAGAAGTCAGCCAGCAGGGGCGCGGACCAGGAGGGCCCCACAAGCCTCATCCCAGGTGTGAGGGAGGACACCCACGGGCCCAGGACTCTGTCACAGAAGGGTCCAGCAACTGCACGGTCGGAGGTCGACTAAGCAGGGAGTCCTGGTCAGGTCTGGCTCCCTTGGATGACTGGACAAGCACCGCTGAAGAGGGCCCCGCCGTGCAGAAAGACACCGCTGAAGAGGGCCCCGCCGTGCAGAAAGACACCGCTGAAGAGGGCCCCGCCGTGCAGAGAGGCACCGCTGAAGAGGGCCCCACCGTGCAGAAAGACACCGCTGAAGAGGGCCCCGCCGTGCAGAAAGACACCGCTGAAGAGGGCCCCGCCGTGCAGAGAGGCACCGCTGAAGAGGGCCCCGCCGTGCAGAAAGACACCGCTGAAGAGGCCCCCGCCGTGCAGAGAGGCACCGCTGAAGAGGGCCCCGCCGTGCAGAAAGACACCGCTGAAGAGGGCCCCGCCGTGCAGAAAGACACCGCTGAAGAGGGCCCCGCCGTGCAGAGAGGCACCGCTGAAGAGGGCCCCGCCGTCTCAAGCACCGCTCAGCTGGGCACCGCCGTCTCAAGCACCGCTCCGCTGGGCCCTTCCTGTCAAGCACCGCTCCGCTGGGCCCCGCCGTCTCAAGCACCGCTCCGCTGGGACCTTCCTGTCAAGCACCGCTCCGCTGGGCCCTTCCTGCCAAGCACCGCTCTGCTGGGCCCCGCCGTCTCAAGCACCGCTCCGCTGGGCCCTTCCTGTCAAGCACCGCTCCGCTGGGCCCCGCCGTCTCAAGCACCGCTCCGCTGGGCCCTTCCTGTCAAGCACCGCTCCGCTGGGCCCTTCCTGTCAAGCAGCGCTCCGCTGGGCCCTTCCTGTCAAGCAGCGCTCCGCTGGGCCCCGCCGTCTCAAGCACCGCTCCGCTGGGCCCTTCCTGTCAAGCACCGCTCCGCTGAGGCCCTTCCTGTCAAGCACCGCTCCGCTGGGCCCCGCCGTCTCAAGCACCGCTCCGCTGGGCCCTTCCTGTCAAGCACCGCTCCGCTGGGCCCTTCCTGTCAAGCACCGCTCCGCTGGGCCCTTCCTGTCAAGCACCGCTCCGCTGGGCCCCGCCGTCTCAAGCACCGCTCCGCTGGGCCCCGCCGTCTCAAGCACCACTCCGCTGGGCCCTTCCTGTCAAGCACCGCTCCGCTGGGCCCTTCCTGTCAAGCACCGCTCCGCTGGGCCCCGCCGTCTCAAGCAGCGCTCCGCTGGGCCCCGCCGTCTCAAGCACCGCTCCGCTGGGCCCTTCCTGTCAAGCACCGCTGGCCCATTGGCAGTCCCGGTTCTGTGTCGGGCAGGCCTTCACGACACACTCTGCCCACCATGCCTCCTCCATGACCAGTGGTCTCTGTAATCCACCTGATGGACTGTGGCTTTGCACTCCCCAGGATGTAACAGTGGGCAATCCACCCACTGTAGAGACTTGTGAGACTGTGGCTTTGCACTCCCCAGGATGGAACGGTGGGCAACCCACCCACTGTAGAGACTTGTGAGACTGTGGCTTTGCACTCCCCAGGATGGCACGGTGGGCAACCCACCCACTGTAGAGACTTGTGAGACTGTGGCTTTGCACTCCCCAGGATGGCACGGTGGGCAAACCACCCACTGTAGAGACTTGTGAGACTGTGGCTTTGCACTCCCCAGGATGGCACGGTGGGCAACCCACCCACTGTAGAGACTTGTGAGACTGTGGCTTTGCACTCCCCAGGATGGCACAGTGGGCATGGTGGACCCTTCGTGGATCTGGCGTCGTGGACTCATGTGGCTGAGGTGCCCCCCCTTCCCTTCCCCCTGAGGTGCCTGTAGTTTTGTCATCTGATGCCCCAGCAGTGTTCTCTCCAACGGACTCAGGTCTCCTGTGTGGGCTTTGCCCATGTGTTGATGCACTTTGGCCCACGGACAGTGGAAATTTAGGTGACTGTGCAGGACTTATTGCCTATGTTTATCGGTTTCGTTATTTTCTTACTTGTTTTTTTACTACTCATATTGCTATTTTACCATGACTTCAAAGAACCTCTTATATACATAAATGTTGTTTCTCACTTTAATTATGTCTTTGCATTATTCCGGGGGGTTTGGGTGGTGTCACTGTGACTTGGTGCTCTGCATTGGTGTGTAGATAGTTGGGGGGGGGGTCGCATATGTGTGTGCCCGTAAGCTTTCCTCCTCCCCCCTCGCCTGTGTCGTAGGTGCAGTACTCACCGTTGTCGTCGGCGCCGGCGTTCGTACTCGTGGTAGATGAGCAGGTAGACAATAGCCGGTAGGATGTGTAATTCGGGCTCCATGCTGTCCTCCTTCCTCGTGGAGTGTGTATGGGTGAGCGTTTTCCCGTTCGTAGTCTGTTTCCGCCGTGTTTTTATCGGCGGGGCTCCCGCCCCGGAAAAGGTGGCGGATTGGTGAGTTGTGATAGGGTGGGCGGTACATTGTCTGCCGCCTGGCTGTTGGCGGTGACCGCCAAGCTGTTTGTCTGTCCCGCCGTGGCGGGCGGAGTGTTAAAGTGGCGGCCTGTGTTGGCGGTTCCCACCAGGGTCAGAATACCTTTTTTTGACCGCCTGCCTGTTGGCGGGTTGGCCGCCGCTTTATCACAGGCCGCCAGGGTCAGAATGACCCCCAAAGTATTTTGACATTTGTGCAACAAAGTCTCTAAAAATAGATTTAACACAGTGTTCATCTTGCTGAGGTGTAAAATGACAGAAGCTGTTTACCACTCCAGGCACAGTATTACAGTTTTGGATTAATAAAATGCCATCCAAGCCAATCTGGAATAAGTAAAAGCAACCCCTGGCATGCTTCACTCTCATTAGAGCTCTTCAGAGAGGTTTAGCTCTGTCAGAAACAAGAGAGCACCCAGTATAACTCAAAACAAATCCCTTTCAGGGTTAGAGTAACACATAAATCATGCAAAGAAGAAGAGAGAACTCTAGGTAGTTCCCAAGTTCAGGTGTAGAGCAGCTCCAGTAAGGAGCACCCTGCAACACCAGCGACACTCCAGATTTGCTCATCTCAAATGTCTGTTTAGCTAGCAACGGTTTTAAGCATAGGATGAGCACAGTGTTATCCAAGCCAAACTAGATAGGGACAAAGTATTTTGCCATTTGTACAGCAAAGTCTTTAAGCATAGGTTTGACACAGTATCGACCTTGTTGAGCTGTAAAATGACAAAAGCCATTTACCACTCCAGGCACAGTATTACAGCTTTGGACTGGTAAAATACCACCCAAGCCAACCTGGAATAAGTAAAAGTAACCCCTGACACATGTTTTGCTCTCATTAGAGCCCTTCAGAGAGGTTTAGCTTTGTCCAGACACGAGGGAGCACCCAATATAAGTCAAAACAAATTCCTTTCAGGGTTAGAATGACACATAAATTATGCAAAAAATAAGAGAGAACTCTGGGTAGTTCCCAAGTTTAGGTGGAGAGCAGCTCCAGTAAGGAGCACCCTGCAACACCAGCGACACTCTTGATTTGCTCACCTCAAATGTCTGTTTATCTAGCCAAGTTTTTAAGCATAGGATCAGCACAGTGCTATCCACACTGAGCTAGATAGGGACAAAGGCCCATATTTCTACTTTTTTTAGCGCCAGCGTTTTGATGCAAAAGCGGTGCAAACTTACAATTGTATTTTGTAAGTTTGCGTCACTTTTGCATAAAAAAATGACACAAATGTGGCACTAAAATATGGGCCAAAGTCTTTAAGCATCAGTTTGACACAGTGTCAACCTTGCCGAACTGTAAAATGACAAAAGTAATTTACCACTCCAGGCACAGTAATTACAGTTTTGGACTGGTAAAATACCATCCAAGCCAACCTGGAATAAATAAAAGCAACCTGTGACATATGTTTCACTCTCATTAGAGCTCTTCAGAGAGGTTTAGTTTTGCCCATCCACAAAGGAACCCCCAGTATAAGACAAAACAGATCCCCTTCAGGATTATTATGCAAAAAAAGAAGAGAGAACTCTGGGTATTTCCCAAGTTTAGGAGGAGAGCAGCTCCAGTAAGAAGCACCCTGCAAGACCAGTGACACTCTGGATTTGTTCACCTCAAATGTCTGTTTATCTATCAAAGTTTTTAAGCATAGGATCAGCACAGTGCTCTCCACTCTCCACGCCGAGCTAGATAGGGACAAAGGGCCAGATGTATCAAAGCTTTTTTTTTTTGCATTTGTAAATGGTGCGAACGGCCGTTTGTGCATGCAAAAAATGTCTTTCAGTATGTATGAAAGGCATTCGCTGTGCAATTTTAAGGAATCCCTAAAATGTCAATTCCTTAAAATTGTGACCCTATTTAGAGAATCACAAATTGCGATTCTCTAAATAAGAAATTGCAAATAAAGAATCCTTGTTTGCGATTTCTTAAACACATGTATCAAGCTTTTCCTTAATGCAAATTAGACACTAAGGAATTGCAATTACCACCTGTAGGAGACTGGACTGGCTTGTAGTGGGTACCAAGGGGTACTTACACCTTGCACCAGGTCCAGGTATCCCTTATTAGTGTAGAGGGGTGTCTAGCAGCTTAGGCTGATAGAAAAGGTAGCTTAGCAGAGCAGCTTAGGCTGAACTAGGAGACGAGTGAAGCTCCTACAGTACCACTAGTGTCATATGCACAATATCATAAGAAAACACAATACACAGATATACTAAAAATAAAGGTACTTTATTTTTATGACAATATGCCAAAGTATCTCAGTGAGTACCCTCAGTATGAGGATAGCAAATATACACAAGATATATGTACAAAATACCAAAATATGCAGTAACAGCAATATAAAACAGTGCAAACAATGTATAGTCACAATAGAATGCAATGGGGGCACATAGGGATAGGGGCAACACAAACCATATACTCTAGAAGTGGAATGCGAACCACGAATGGACCCCAAACCTATGTGACCTTGTAGAGGGTCGCTGGGACTGTAAGAAAACAGTGAGTGTTAGAAAAATAGCCCACCCCAAGACCCTGAAAAGTGGGTGCCAAGTGCACCTAAGTTCCCCAAAGAGCACAGAAGTCGTGATAGGGGAATTCTGCCAGGAAAACAAACACCAGCAATGCAACAACGATGGATTTCCAGACGAGAGTACCTGTGGAACAAGGGGACCAAGTCCAAGAGTCACGATCAAGTCGGGAGTGGGCAGATGCCCAGGAAATGCCAGCTGTGGGTGCAAAGAAGCTGCCACTGGATGGTAGAAGCTGTGGATTCTGCAAGAACGACAAGGGCTAGAAACTTCCCCTTTGGAGGATGGATGTCCCACGTCGTGAAGAGTCGTGCAGAAAGACCGCAAACAAGCCTTGCTAGCTGCAAAGGTCGCGGTTAGGGTTTTTGGATGCTGCTGTGGCCCAGGGGGACCAAGATGTCGCCAATTGCGTGAGGAGACAGAGGGGGCGTCCAGCAAGACAAAGAGCCCACTCAGAAGCAAGGAGCACCCGCAGAAGTGCCAGAACAGGCACTACGAAGTGGAGTGAACCGGAGCTCACCCGAAGTCACGAAAGAGGGTCCCACGACGCCGGAGAACAACTCAGGAGGTCATGCACTGCAGGTTAGAGTGCCGGGGACCCAGGCTTGGCTGTGCACAAAGGAAATCCTGGAAGAGTGCACAGAAGCCGGAGTAGCTGCAAAACATGCAGTTCCCAGCAATGCAGTCTAGCGTGGGGAGGCAAGGACTTACCTCCACCAAACTTGGACTGAAGAGTCACTGGACTGTGGGAGTCACTTGGACAGAGTTGCTGAGTTCGAGGGACCTCGCTCGTCGTGCTGAGAGGAGACCCAGAGGACGGGTGATGCAGTTCTTTGGTGCCTGCGGTTGCAGGGGGAAGATTCCCTCGACCCACAGGAGATTTCTTCGGAGCTTCTAGTGCAGAGAGGAGGCAGACTACCCCCACAGCATGCACCACCAGGAAAACAGTTGAGAAGACGGCCGGATCAGTGTTACAAGGTCGCAGTAGTCGTCTTTGCTACTTTGTTGCAGTTTTGCAGGCTTCCAGAGCAGTCAGCGGTTGATTCCTTGGCAGAAGGTGAAGAGAGAGATGCAGAGGAACTCTGATGAGCTCTTGTATTTGTTATCTAACGAATTCCCCAAAGCAGAGACCCTAAATAGCCAGAAAAGGAGGTTTGGCTACTTAGGAGAGAGGATAGGCTAGCAACACCTGGAGGAGCCTATCAGAAGGAGTCTCTCACGTCACCTGCTGGCACTGGCCACTCAGAGCAGTCCAGTGTGCCAGCAGCACCTCTGTTTCCAAGATGGCAGAGGTCTGGAGCACACTGGAGGAGCTCTGGGCACCTCCCAGGGGAGGTGCAGGTCAGGGGAGTGGTCACTCCCCTTTCCTTTGTCCAGTTTCGCGCCAGAGCAGGGCTGGGGGATCCCTGAACCGGTGTAGACTGGCTTATGCAGAGATGGGCACCATCTGTGCCCATCAAAGCATTTCCAGAGGCTGGGGGAGGCTACTCCTCCCCAGCCCTGACACCTTTTTCCAAAGGGAGAGGGTGTAACACCCTCTCTCTGAGGAAGTCCTTTGTTCTGCCCTCCTGGGCCAAGCCTGGCTGGACCCCAGGGAGGCAGAAACCTGTCTGAGGGGTTGGCAGCAGCAGCAGCGAAACCCCAGTAAAGGTAGTTTGGCAGTACCTGGGTCTGTGCTAGAGACTCGGGGGATCATGGAATTGTCTCCCCAATGCCAGAATGGCATTGGGGTGACAATTCCATGATCTTAGACATGTTACATGGCCATGTTCGGAGTTACCATTGTGACACCATACATATGTCGTGACATATGTATAGTGCATGCGTGTAATGGTGTCCCCGCACTCACAAAGTCCAGGGAATTTGCCCTGAACAATGTGGGAGCACCTTGGCTAGTGCCAGGGTGCCCACACACTAAGTAACTTAGCACCCAAACTTTACCAGGTAAAGGTTAGACATATAGGTGACTTATAAGTTACTTAAGTGCAGTGGTAAATGGCTGTGAAATAACGTGGACGTTATTTCACTCAGGCTGCAGTGGCAGGCCTGTGTAAGAATTGTCAGAGCTCCCTATGGGTGGCAAAAGAAATGCTGCAGCCCATAGGGATCTCCTGGAACCCCAATACCCTGGGTACCTCAGTACCATGTACTAGGGAATTATAAGGGTGTTCCAGTATGCCAATGTGAATTGGTGAAATTGGTCACTAGCCTGTTAGTGACAATTTGTAAAGAGAGAGCATAACCACTGAGGTTCTGGTTAGCAGAGCCTCAGTGAGACAGTTAGGCATCACACAGGGAACACATACATATAGGTCACAAACTTATGAGCACTGGGGTCCTGACTAGCAGGGTCCCAGTGACACATAACAAACATACTGAAAACATAGGGTTTTCACTATGAGCACTCGGCCCTGGCTAGCAGGATCCCAGTGAGACAGTGAAAACACCCTGACAAACACTCACAAACAGGCCAAAAGTGGGGGTAACAAGGCTAGAAAGAGGCTACTTTCTCACACCACCAAATACAATTTGGTAGTAACCATGTACAAATATTAAAAATGCATTTTTAAAATTGACATGTAACGCGCACATGCCCCTTTGGCATGTGTGATCCTCACATGTCCTAAAATATTTTTTAGGGGTGCAGCAGAGGGGGCCTTAGGTTCCCCAGCACCCTGGGGTGTGCATTTCTGAAACTGCGAATTCCAGTTAGGATTTCGCAATTTGGGAAATGCAAAAAATTCACAGATATGGCCCCATAGGTGCGAATGGGGTCAGAATCGCTATTTGCGATTCGGTATTAGCATTTGCTATTTTTAAGAAATCGCTATTACTGAATCGCAAATATGATACATACCATTTTGCGACTCTGAAATAGCGATTTCTTAAAAATCGCTATTTGAGGATTGCAAAATGGATTCTTGATACATCTGGCCCAAAGTCTTTTGCCATTTGTACAGCAAAGTCTTTAAGCATAGGTTCGACACAGACATTTAAGGTGAGCAAATCTAGAGTGTCGCTGGTATTGCAGGATGTTCCTTTCTGGAGCTGCTCTCCACCTAAACCTGGGAACGACTCAGAGTTCCCTCTTCTTTTATGCATGTATACATATATATATATATACTTACATACATACATATATATATATACACACACACATATATCTATCTATATATATATATATATATATATATATATATATATATATATATATATATATATATACATGTATATATGTGAAACGAGTTCAATTTAATATGTGGGTGTGGTTTTCCTGGGGGCGGATCGCAGACCCCAGGGAAACCACACATGCGTTGACAAAAATGATTGCTATATATATAGATATACATACATACACACACCTCTCTATATATAGAGATCTATCTATACACATATCTATATATATATCTATCTATAGATATATCTATCTATATAGATAGCTCTATCTACATATAGATAGATATATCTATCTATATAGGTCTATATACGTATATATAGTTCTATATATTTTTTTAACAGCTGTATGGTTTCCTTGGGGACCACAGTGGCCCCCAGGGAAACCATACAGCTGTTATTGCCACAGTGACCCCCTGTCAATTTCATCATATTATTTTTTATTATTATTATTTTATTCTTTTTAACACCCCTGGGGGGGCGTGATCGTGTGCGATCGCGTCCCCCAGGGGTAAACCTACTTTTTTTTTTAAATGGCCCCTGGTGGGGGGGCTGCCCCTTTTCAGAGGGGGGGGTGACCCCCCCAAGTGAATTCCTTGGTGTGTAGTGAAACAGGAGAATCTCCCCTTTCAAATTAGGCCTTCCTAAATGTCGGGAGGGCCCATTTGGGCCTGCTTTCCTGATTGGAGCAGGAAGCAGCCACAAGGTTGCTTCCTGTTCCGGTAAGGAAAACATATAGGTGGTCATTACAACCCTTGCGGTCGGTGTTAAAGCGGCGGTAAGACCGCCAACAGGCCGGCGGTAAGAAATCTGCAATTACGACTGTGGCAGAAACCGCCAACAAAGACAGCCACTTTAACACTCCGACCGCCACGACGGTACAAACAAACAACTTGGCGGTCACCGCCAACAGACAGGCGGAGGACAATGTACCGCCCACAGTATCACAACGTACCAATCCGCCACCTTTTCCGGGGCGGATTCACCGCGGACAAAAACACAGCGGAAACAGGACTACGAAGGGAAAACGCTCATCTCTACACACCCCACGAGGGATCCTGACGCCATGGAACCCGAGCTCCAGATCCTGCCAGCCCTCATTTTATTGCTCCTCTACCAGGAGCACGAACGCCGGCCGTGAAGACAACGGTGCGTACTGCACCTACGACACAGGGGAGGGGGGAGGGAAAAAACAGGGACAAACACACGCAACACCCCCACCCTCACCCACTACAACACACACACTAATACAGCATGATACATCACAGTTACGCCCCCCAGACCCCCCCGGAAGAATGCAAAGACAAAAGCAAATTAGTGTAACCACTGTAATCTATTAAAATCCAGGACGCAAAAATAAGTATACACTATAAACAAATATATACACCAAGAATAGTAGTCCAGGTAGTGCTCCATTGAAGTCCGTGGAACACTGGGCCCACACGGCATGGGCGAGGCCCACACTCAATCCCCGAACATGACGGAGAGAACACTGCAGGGGCATCAGATAGCAATAAAACAGGCACCTTAGGGGGAAGGGAAAGGGGGGGCACCTCAGCCGGTTGAGTGCACGACACCAAATCCACGAGGGGGCCACATGCCCACTGTTCAATCGTGGGGAGTGCAAAGCCACAGTCTCTCAAGTCTCTACAGTGGGTGGGTTGCCCACTGTTCCATCCTGGGGAGTGTAAAGCCACAGTCTCTCAAGTCTCTCCAGTAGGTGGGTTGCCCACTGCATTATCCTGGGGAGTGCAGAGCCACAGTCTCACAAGTCTCTACATTGGGTGGGTTGCCCACTGCTTTATCCTGGGGAGTGCAAAGCCACAGTCTCTCAAGTCTCTACAGTGGGTGAGTTTCCCACTGCTTCATCCTGGGGAGAGAGAAGCCACGGTCTCTCAGGTGGATGCCTTTCTCCACTGGTTCTGGAGGGGGCCTTGTGCCCAGAGTGCTTCTTCCTGCCAAGGATAGAGGTAGTGGATGTATCTCTCCACTGGTTCTGGAGGGGGCATTGTGCCCAGAGTGCTTCATCCTGCCAAGGAAAGAGTTTGTGGATGTATCTCTTGACTGGTTCTGGAGGGGGCCTTGTGCCCAGAGTGCTTCATCCTGCTCGTGACGGACTCAGTAGCGTCAGTGCCCTTGGCGCTCATGGGCCAGTGGTGCTTGTTGTGGCGGTGTCCTTGGCAGCGGTGCTTGTGGCGGCGGTGTCCTGTTCTGCGGTGCTTGTTTGTGGCGGTGTCCTTGGCAGCGGTGCTTGTGGCAGCGGTGTCCTGTTCAGCGGTGCTTGTGGCGGCGGGGTCCTTGGCTTGTGCTGGCGGTCCTGTCTGGCCCAGCGGGGCTGGTGCTGGCGGTCCTTCATGGCCCAGTGGGGCTGGTGCTGGCGGTCCTGTCTGGCCCAGCGGGACTGGTGCTGGCAGTCCTTCATGGCCCAGCTGGGCTGGTGCTGGTGGTCCTGTCTGGCCCAGCAGGACTGGTGCTGGCAGTCCTGTCTGGCCCAGCGGGACTGGTGCTGGCGGTCCTGTCCTGGGCAGCGGGGCTGGTGCTGGCGGTCCTGTCCTGGGCAGCTGGGCTGGTGCTGGCAGTGGCCTCCTGGGCAGCGGGGATGATGGCGGTGGCCTCCTGGGCAGCGGGGATGATAGCTGTCTTCTCCGCCGTGCTGCTCTTCCCAGACTTGCTGACTTTCTTGGGGCCCTTCCCCACCCTGGAAGGTGTCGCAGTTGACTCCACACTCACCTGTCCCCCTGGGAGCGGCTTTGGTGGCTGGAGTCATCCCTCTCTCCCGCCGGACACTGGCCAACTTTTGATGCTTGACAGGTGGGTGACTGTCCGTGCTGTGGCTCCGTGCCACACTGGCTGTCCTGGTGGCCGGTGCACTCCAGATTCCGGTGACTACAGGCACCACTGGTCCCGGAGATGTTGTGGCTGAGGTGCTAGGTTGGGACCTGGAGAATCAGGCCCTAGGAGACTGACGGGGTGGGGGAGGTGAGGGAAAGAGGTCAAGGCTGGACAGGAAAGCTTTCTTCGGAACACTGGGACGGGTAGCTGGAGGGGGTTTGGGAGTGGAGGAAGAGGTTGTAGGAGGTGTTCGTTTGGTGACTTTGGGTGAAGGTGCATGTGCTGTAGGCTGTCGTGAGTTGGACGGCTGTTGGGTGGGTGTGTGCCTGCGTTTGTGTATCTTGGGAGGTTGCATCACAGACACACTGGGAGAGGACACAGGGGACGTGTGAATGGCAGTGGGGGTGGTGACTGCACGTGAGCGGGGTGTGGTGGTGTGTGTGCTGGTGATGGAAGTAGTGGCTGTAGATGTAGTGCATGCAGGTTGGAGTGTAGACGAGACTGGGAGGGAGGAGGGAGACGAGGAGGAGGGGGACACAGTGGAGGCAGTGGATGTTGGTGTGTCTGCATGTGTGTGATGCATGCGTGAGTGCCTGTGGGATGTGTGGTGCTTATGTTTGCCAGAGCTTCCCTTGTGTGTTGACGTGTGTGCATGCTGGTCTGAAGGTGTGCTTGGTATGGGCTGAGGTAGAGGGGATTGGGTCTGGGTGGAGGAAGTTGGAAGGGGGAGGCTTGCCACAGAGACAATGGCTGCCATCAGTGCTGAGGCCAGAGTCTGAAAAGCTCGCTGAAGGGTTGCCTGACCAGAATGAATGCCCTCCAAGAATGCATTTGTTTGTTGCAACTGCCTTTCTACACCCTAGATGGCATTCAAAATGGTAGATTGCCCAACAGTGAGCGACCTGAGTAGGTCAATGGCCTCCTCACTGAGGGCAGCAGGGGTGACTGGGGCAGGGGCTGAGGTGCCTGGGGCGAAGGTGATGCCCACCGTCCTGGGTGAGCGGGCACGGGGCAAAGGCTGATGGGCTGCTGGGAGGGCGGTGCTGGTAGGGGGGTGGCGGCTGTACCTGTAGATGCGGGGAGCACAGATGTTGCCGCCACCACAAGGGAGCTCCCATCAGAGGACAAGTCCGTATCACTGGTCTCAGCTCCTGTCCCCGCCGTGGAGCTCCTCTCGCCCTCCGTCCCACTGGTGAACGCCGAGTCCGTAGTGTCGCCCTCCAGGGCCATGTGGGATGCAGCTCCCTCCTGCTCCGGTGCCACTGCTCCTCCGCCTGATGATGCTAATGCACACAAGAACAGGGAGACCACAAAAAGGGGGACGACGACAGAAGAAAGACATGTTGAGTGCATGCACTACCACTACCGTTGGCGGACACGACAGACACAGAAGCCCCCTGCACAACGCCGCGCACTTGGGCTCCACTGTTCAATCCCTGGGACATGGCCTACAAGGCTATGGCGACATCTGCAAACATGGATGACACAGGAGCCTGACTAGGTGTACTTGGCACTGTACACATGTGGGGTGGGGTGTCACAGGGTCTGCCAGATCAAGGGGACCTAACTAGCACACTCACCCTGGCCTAGAGAAACCCACAGCCCACCTCCCCCACCCAGACACCTCCACTGTGCGCAAAATCAGCAGAATGAGAGTGTACTCACCCCCTTGTGGCTGCTGTGATGCCCTCAAGTGCCCATCCAACTCCAGGTACGCCACCGCCAGGATCCTGAACATCAGGGGTGTCATGGTGCGACGGGCACCACTCCCACGTCGGGAGGCCATCCCCAGCTGGGCCTCCGCCGTCTTCTAGCTCCAGCGGC
The DNA here is from genome assembly GCF_031143425.1 of Pleurodeles waltl. Lineage (NCBI taxonomy): Eukaryota > Metazoa > Chordata > Amphibia > Caudata > Salamandridae > Pleurodeles > Pleurodeles waltl. The sequence goes on from NC_090444.1 coordinate 957,926,092, forward strand.
GAATGTCCTCCCATCTCTTACGGCAGTGGGTGCTCCGTCTGTGGTAGACCCCCAGGGTCTGGACGTCCTAGGCGATGGCACGCCAAATATCCTTTTTCTGGTGGGCGCTTACCTACATGAATTGTACATGGGGAAAAGAAAAGTTATTACCAACTGCACCGTCACAGTCATTGGCCCCATCCCTACCCTTGCCATGTGGCACATGCACTCACCGTTGTTTCATGCACGCCTCAATCTCCCCCCCCCATCTTTCATCCACCCCACTCCACACAGGGATTGCCCATACAGCATGGTAACGGTGTACTTACCTGTTTGTCTGGAGGACCGTAGAGTAGCGTGTACTGGGGGAGGACCCCATCCACGAGTTTCTCCAACTTCTCCGATGTGAAGGCAGGGGCCCTTTCCCCAGATGCACGAGCCATTGTCTCTTCCAGACCGAGGTCACAGCAGCACTTGCAGTGTAGGTCCTCTCCTGTCGAAGATCAGGTATCGAGTGATTGAACAGATAGAAAATGGTGGTCACGTCCGCGGTGGTGCGTACCGTCACCGCCAGCGTACATCGTCATTGGCTCCTGGGACCCATAGGGTCCAATGTTAACCATTGCAGAATTGCGCCGCGCTCTTCGACCGCCTACCGCGACGGTGTACAACGCCAGAGCAGTTACCTCACATCCCATTGTCCCACTTTACAGGTCAGGCAGCCGCCATTTCAGGGGCCCACATGGCTTAATTTTTAACTGCGTCACACATACCTAGGCCTTGCCTCAACACTCATACAGGCCAAATTTTGGATTATGATTCGTGTTCTGTGTAAGCTGTGGGTACGTACCTCTGAGTTGGTTGACTCTGTGCTCGCTGTTGTCCTTTATAGGCACCGTCCACTGGGACACGTGAGGAGATGGCAGCATCCTCCGGTGTATAGACCGCTGGTGGACCTGTCGACAATGGAGGAAAGACATGTGATCATCACCTACAGGCTTGATCGTGCCACAATCCTGGAACTGTGTGCCCAGCTGGAGCCAGACCTGTTGACAGCTATCCGCCATCCCACAGGAATCCCCCCTCAAGTGCAGGTGCTGTCAGTACTCCATTTCCTTGCATGTGGGTCATTCCAAACAACAGTGGCCATAGCATCAGGGATGTCCCAGCCTATTATTTTCCAACATGTTGTCCAGAGTGTTGTCTGCCCTGCTGAAATACATGCAGAGCTACATCGTTTTCCCTCGGGTGGAGGATTTGCGTACAGTGAAAGGTGACTTCTATGCCCTGGGACATATCCCCAACATCATAGGTGCCATTGATGGGACACATGTGGCTTTGGTACCCCCCGCAGGAGTGAACAGGTGTACAGAAACCGGAAGAGTTATCATTCCATGAATGTGCAGATGGTGTGTTTGGCAGACCAGTACATCTCCCATGTTAACCCTACAATGAGGCCCATGGGCGAACTCGGCGGATTATAGAGAGGACCTTCGGCCTCATGAAGGCCAGGTTCAGGTGCCTCCATATGACAGGTGGATCCCTATTCTACTCACCAAAGAAGGTGTGCCAGATCATCGTGGCCTGCTGTATGCAACGACAGGCGCCTTTTCTGCAGGAGGTTGGTCCAGATGGCGGTGTTCTTGCAGCTGTGGACAGTGAAGACAAGGAAGTAGAAGAAGAGGACATCGACAACAGGAACTCGGTGATCCTGCAATATTTCCAGTGAGACACAGGTAAGAATACAAACCTCCTTACTACATGCACTTTAACACTACTACCTCTCAACTGTCTGTCGTTTTCACCCAGTGTATGGTCACTGAGTTGTCACTTTCCCTTACGATTTCACAGATGTGGGTCCCACTGTGTGACATCTGCTTTGTTTCCTCATGGACTAGAGCTGTGTGACATAGGTATGTTGACATTACATTTGAGAGAGCATTTTGACACTGTAATTGCTAATACACTATTTCGAAATCACAGACTGACTCCAGATTGTTTTGTGCTTCAAGGGTGTGTATTTAAGTGCTCAATATTGGAGGGGGTTGTAAAATGGTGAGGGGTGATGGTGGAGGAATGTCCATGGCAGAGTCCAGTCTATTAGTCTCACAGGTGCATTGCCCAAATGGGCATAGGAAGTGGAGCTGGGGCAGTTTGAGGATGGACAGAGTGACAAAGAGGGACAGAAGGATGACATTCAGGGTGGTCTCATTTCTTGGCGGGGGGCTTGGCATCGTTCTCTGTCTTTGTCCTGGATCTCAGGGACCGTTTGCGGGGTGGTTCACCCTCTGCAGGGGGTGGGGTGCTGGTGTGGTGGTCCTGTGGCGGTGCCTCCTGTCCTCTTGCGCCAGCGGAGGAGGTGGGCAGTTCATCATCCAGGTTAGTGTCAGGGGGCCCTTGTTGTGCCACAGTGTCCCTCCTGGTGTTGAGGACTTCCTTCAGCACCCCTAAGATGGTGTCCAGGGTGGAATTGATGGATCTGAGTTCCTCCCTGAAGCCCAAATACTGTTCCTCCTGCAGGAGCTGGGTCTCCTGAAACTTGGCCAGTACCGTTGCCATCGTCTCTTGGGAATGGTGGTAGGCTCCCATGATGTTGGAGAGGGCCTCGTGGACAGTGGGTTCCCTTGGCCTGTCCTCCCCCTGTCGCACAGCAGCCCTCCCAGTTCCCCTGTGTTCCTGGGCCTCCGTCCCCTGGACCGTGTGCCCACTACCACTGCCCCCAGGTCCCTGTTGTTGTTGGGGTGGTGGGTTAGCCAGGGGTTCCCTGTAGTGGTGGACACACTGCTGATTGACGTGTCCTGGGGGTAGATGTATGGGCCCGCTGGGTGGGTGCTGTGCTGGTGTTTCCAGAGGGGGGAAGCTCTGTGGTGGCCTGTGACTGTGTCAGGGGAACCGACTGTCCAGAGGTCCCTGATGGTCCGGGCTGGTCATCTAGATCCAGTTGGACAGAGCTGCTGTCATCACTGTGGGCCTCTTCTGTTGGTGGTGTGGACGTGTGTGGACCCTCCTGTCCGGTGATGTTGGGTAGTGGTACTGCAGGGGTATAAAAGTATGTTTATTACATCTGTGTGTGGCATGGTTTGCAATGAGTGGGTGACCGTGTACCCCTGTGCTTGCATTCCTGTGTGGGTCCTTGTGTGATGGTGGTTTAGGGGGTGTATGGGTATGTTCAGTGGCCATGCTTTGGTGATGGGTGTCCATGCTTTGTTGTTGCATGCAGGGCTTGGTGTTAGGATGTGTGGTTTGTGATGTTGGGACACTTGTGAGGAGTTGATGGGGGTGAGGGTGAGGGTGGGGGTATGTGATAGCATGCAAGTAGGGTGGGGGATGTAATAGTTAAGATTTGACTTACCAAAGTCCATTCCTCCATCTATTCCTGCGAGGCCCTCAGGATGCAGAATCGCCAAGACCTGCTCCTCCCATGTTGTTAGTTGTGGGGGAGGAGGTGGGGGTCCGCCACCAGTCCGCTGAACCGCAAGGTGGTATCTTGAGACCACGGAACGCACCTTCCGCCGTAGGTCGTTCCACCTCTTCCTGATGTCATCTCTATTTCTTGGGTGCTGTCCCACTGCGTTGACCCTGTCCACTATTCTTCGCCATAGCTCCATCTTCCTAGCAATGGAGGTGTTCTGCACCTGTGATCCGAAAAGCTGTGGCTCTACCCGGACGATTTCCTCCACCATGACCCTGAGCTCCTCCTCTGAGAACCTGGGGTGTCTTTGCCGTGCCATGGGGTGGTGTGGGTGATGTGTGGGGTGGTGTGTGTAGTGATAAGTGGGGTGATATTTAGTGGTTTGTTGTGTGAGGTGCATGGAAGTTATGTGGGTGATGGTATTGTGTGCCTGTGGATGCTTTGATAGTGTGGGCGTATTTCTGTGGGTGTGCTGATGGAGGTTTTGTTTTCGCCAGTTTATCACTGACCTTTGGTGTGGCGGACTTGTGGCGGTGTCTGAATTTTGGCAGATACCGAGCAGTGGGTCATAATGACCGTGGCGGAATACCACTGCCGCTCGGTGTGTTGGCAGTCTTCTGCACTGCAGTTAGCGGATTTTACCGCCGATGTTGTAATGAGGGCCATAGTGACATCAGTGTGCCTCGCGGTGTGCTGACGTCACAAAGGGGCGGGTGGAGGGGCGAGGGAGACACAGAAGGTCATCCGTGTCTCCTGGGATTTTTTTATTTTCAAAAAATTGCAACGCATCAGAGGATTTTTTAACCCCTTCCCTGGTGGCGGCCACTGGTCGTGACCTGCGCCAGGAAGGAAGTGTGGGCGTTGGCCAGTGGCCGACGCCCGCACTGAAGCGGTTAAACAAAATTAGACACCCGCACTGAAGCGGTAAAACAAACGAGTGGACTTAGTCCGTGAATCCACGATTGACAGGAAAGCAATATTACTTTCTGACTTGCGCCCTTTCACCTTATCCTGTTTGTGGTACAGGAAGATTAGCAGAATGTCATGAGTGTAATACTGTTGCAGCTTACCAATGGACAACACCCCCCATAGCTTTCTCAGCATCCTACCTCTGGAGCCATTTCATTGTGGTTCCTTCCTGTAGTCAGAGAAGTCCCTTCATTTTTATTAAAACATGGTTTGGCAAAAGGAAACTACTGACCCCATCAGCAGTGCTTTAAATGGAAATATAGAAGTGTAGGTACTCACTATTGTGAGAGATCAAATGTTATTAATGTATTGGTGGCATATAAGTTAGCATATAGTGACTAATTAACCTACACTTAAAGGCCTAATAGAAAAAAATAACGAGTTGTGAAATGGGCACATTTAATTGTGGTGGACCATGTGGCCGCTAGTCGTATAAAACACTATGGCCCATATTTATACTTTTTTAGCGCCGCATTTGCGTCATTTTTTGACGCAAAGGCAGCACAAACTTACAAAATACAATTGTATTTTGTAAGTTTGTGCTGCTTTTGCGTCAAAAAGCAGCGCAAATGCGGCGCTAAAAAAGTATAAATATGGGCCTATGTTTTAACATAGGAGTTTTGCATTTATATTAAAAGAAGTACTAATGTGAATTAATATTAAAAGTGTTGTTGAAAGTATTAAATGAATATGAATTAATCATACTTATATTGAAAAAATGAATTTTAATTACATGAGTTACCTGTGTGTAAAGAAATAAACACACATTTAAAATCAGTTCTAACATGTCACAAATAAAGTTTGCAATTAATTAATTTGCTTTGTATATTTGATCTGAATTGTAAGATGAGCAGTAGGTTTATTAATGTATTAAATGTATTAATATGAATTAAGGCTTTCTTAGCTTGACTATTCCTGAAAGATTCTTTTTGCAGTAATAATACAAAATCACTTGTTCATTCTGTTCTCTCTGACTGGAATTCTTTCCCTAGGCTGTTAATGTGATGTTAAATGTCCTATTGTATTGAAGGGAAGAAACATATTTATCTTTAACAATGTTGCATTATTTGTTCTATCTGTCGAACAAATAAGGAAACTTATGATACCCAGGTAAATGTATTAGTTCATTTAGTGTACTGTGACAGAAGAACCTGATGTTGTAAAGTCTTAGAGAATGTAATATTTGTTGGAACTGTGTGAAATTATTCAGATGACAATGCACATTTGCTGAGAAGATTCTGAATAGTTGCACAATTGATGGTGCCATCGATAGCCATTGGGCACTGAATCTGATGTGTGGAATGCACCCACATCAAGGAAAAATCAAAAGGATTGTGGTCATTTTAATTAGTGAGAGACTTTGAAATTCAGAGTTAGTTCTAGTCCTACCTCAAAGCTGTCCAGAACTCTGTTGGAGTCTGTTTAATTATGTTTTAAGTCTGCTGTCACCCTGATTTTCTAAGTCCTCTGATGAATATTCATCTTAGTCTTAACTGCCCTATTCTGTTATGCTGTTCCATACTAATATGCCCAACTAATTCTGAACTGCTGATTCGCCCTATGTGCAGCCCGTGTTCTGCACTCCCCTTATGCTGTGGTCAACTGACACTGCAAGAAGTTGACCGTCCTGACTGATGAAACATTGCTGGCTCATGAGGAGAGGTATAATTAAATGTGTTTTTTGTTTCCTTTTCAGTTAGCTAATTACACCAGCACAATTTTTTATAGTGAGTCGTCCTAGTTAGATGTTTTTCCAAATGATTTTGTCTTTCTTTTATTTTTGCTTTTGCCCACGTTAGCCCGTTCCCACACATAAAAGTCCAAATGTGAGTTAGTGATACGGATAGCCCAGCCCTGAAAACTGAAATCTGAAATTGATTGTGAAAACTGTATTTAGATGATTTACTGATGTCACCATCATCTGTTTTGAAGTCCAATAGTAATGTGCATATTGTGTCCTAGTTAATTTATATCATTCTTTTTGAGTGTTTAACAGTGTTGATGTTTAGTAGGTTGAATCTTTTAGACATTTTGATCAGTTTATGGTTTTCTTGCATGTTTATAACTTAGTTTTGCTCATTGTATGTGAAACACTTTTGGGATTATGATAAAGCTTTGAAACTTTATTCAGTTTGGAGTCTGATTTAGTGTTAAATTGTTCATGGTGTCTAGAATTGTTTATGGTATAATGGCATTGATTTGTGATTGAATGATTCTGACTTCTACACTCTTCGCAAGTCCAAAGATATGGTCAACCTCTATAGGTGAGAATAGTGATGGTGTCTCACCTGCACGTTTGTGGTTTCTGAACCTGAGGCAAGGAGAAATTCTCCCCTGGACAATGCAGCAACACTATCTAGAGTACCTGTTATTTCCTGAGAAGTGCTGGTATTCTCCCATTCAAAGTATTGCACCAGTGCAGAGACGTGCAGGTACTTTCCCTTTGAAACAAAAAGAGTACGGGACAATACCTGCCTATTTAAAGCACTGCCCATTAGTATTATGAGATGCACAGGTACACCGCATATCCGATACATTTGACCAGGCCATTTTGATTGAAACTCTGGGTGACACTGTGAGAAATAAATGAGGAATTGCCAAGGAAAATAGCATTCCCTCTTCCACCCGTAGTTTGTCTTTTCTGAAGGTAAATCGCATACTCCTTTGATTTTAGTGTTTTAAAACAACAGACCTTTCTAAGAGGAGAGTACTGGCACTCTTCCATTAGAGACGTCTTTCAATTTAAAGCATTGCTTGGTAATGCCCCAAATTCTCTGCATTGCTGATACCTGTTGTCAGAGCAAGTCTGGTAGAGGGCTGGGTGGGTAAATACCTTAACAGACTTTAGGCTCCGTAATGAGTCCTGTAATGACATTTGTTTGAAAGCCCAGTAAAATAGCAGCTATGTCCTACAACAAAGTTACATCCACAAAGAATGTGATGATGAATAGTTCAAGCAAAGCAGCATTCAAGAGGAAGCAGTGCACAGAATAACTTATTTAATGAGAGGCATGAGGTCTCAAAGTGACAAGGAGATGTTTCAATGGGTGCAGGAGATTGTATCAGGAAAAAAACAAAATAATGTCTTTGTGTTAGTATGTTTTTCTTTGGCACCATTTTTTAAAACTATTTATGAAGATCCACTGTTAAGGTTTTTCAGATGCTGACATGTCATTGCATACATTTGCATATGACACTCATATCAATTTAGAACTCAATTCACACCATAAACAAAAGTTGACTTGCCATTTATTCAGATTACTTTCTTATCTATTCAATTTTTCGATGATTAACGATTATTTAAATGAGACCGGGGCTGAATGATTCTTGACGGGTTCTTAGAAGAAGCAACTTTGGATCATCAACATCAACATCTCTACTTGGAAACCTCTCATTTTCTCCTCAGGAAAAGGAAAAACTAGACACAAGTTATTAGCCTAAATGTTGATGGAAAAATGCCTCAGTGTAACAGTAGACTCTTCTTGGTATTACATTAATTTGCTCTTCACAATCAGACCATTGCTGGAGCAGCAACACAAAGTGAAAGCTGTGACAAAAGCTGTAGGCTCAGAAGTTGAATTCTGTGATATTTAACTCATCGGTGCTGTGAACAGTGGTGAAATCTCTCTAAAAAACATAGGGGGTGATTCTGACCCCGGCGGTCTTAGACCGCCGGGGCCAGGGTCGGCGGGAGCACCGCCGACAGGCCGGCGGTGCCCCGCAGGGCATTCTGACCGCGGCGCTTTGGCCGCGGTCAGTGCAGGAAAACCGGCGGTCTCCCGCCGGTTTTCCGCTGCCCGTCAGAATCCTCCAAGGCGGCGCAGCATGCTGCGCCGCCTTGGGGATTCTGACACCCCCTACCGCCATCCTGTTCCTGGCGGTTCGCCCGCCAGGAACAGGATGGCGGTAGGGGGTGTCGCGGGGCCCCCGTAAGAGGGCCCCGCAAAGTATTTCAGTGTCTGCAAAGCAGACACTGAAATACGCGACGGGTGCAACTGCACCCGTCGCACCTTCCCACTACGCCGGCTCCATTCGGAGCCGGCGTCCTCGTGGGAAGGTCGATTTGCCCTGGGCTGGCGGGCGGCCTTTTGGCGGCCGCCCGCCAGCCCAGGGCAAATCCCAAAATACCCTCAGCGGTCTTTTGACCGCAGAGCGGTATTTTGGAGGGGGAACATTGGCGGGCGGCCTCCGCCGCCCGCCAATGTTAGAATCACCCCCCATAGTTCTCCAGGTGTTAGGAATTTGGATTGACTGCTAGTAAAATCAGAATTAAATTCAAAGCCTTAATCCTGGCCCATGCTACAACACAAGACAACCTCCTGTTGTTCCCAATAAAACAATGTAAAGCCTATGCCCTATTCTGAACTATTTGCTGTAGTGGAAAACACCTACTAGCGATCCTGAAGGTACGACTGGCTTGTGCTGGAGTACAAGCCTTCACTTTTTATCACCATGACTGTCAGTTGTGAAATGCTTTACCTGAGCTATCTCTGACCACAAAAACCTCTACTTTGTATGAGAAAGCAATGTGGCTTGCCATCAACATGCCTTGGAGAGCTTGCACAATTAAGTGTTTTTTAGAGCAAGGTGTATTGCTCAAATCCCTTTGGATCCAAGTCAAAATGTATGTTTCAACAATTCCTCTTAAGTTCATGGTTCAACCAAAAAAGTAAAAGGCAAGTTTCTATTGCTACATCCCATCTTAATTTAATCCATTGTCAAGGGCCAGTCTTCTTTAAGGGCTCTCTGCACCATGCATAGGTGACCTAGTCATTCCATCCCGTGGACTTGTTTCCCATTATCCCTTGCCAGTGTTTTCATTTTAATGTGCCTCTTTCGTCTCTCAGTCTCATTTTGTCCACATCATCAATTACCACATCTTAGCACATTATATCCAGGCTTATAATTTAAGTCATGTCTGTTTCTAAGGATGTCATCTCCTGTTCCTTCAACAGACCTGCTGTTTTTGATAACTCCAGTCAATAGATTATTGTCTGCTTTGGCTTCAGTGCTTACTCAATCGGCAAGTAGGATATATAAGGTGCTTCTCTTCTTTGGTTTATTTGGTTTTGGTTACTTGTGATTTTTGGGTGTTTTTAGGCTCAGCTCTCTTTCATTAGGATAATGAACCCTTAATGGTGTACAATGCAATGTTATGATGATGCAACATTATCAATATATCAACATATTTTTAAGAGTTGAATGAACATCAGCTAAGGCTTCAAGTGTATATATTTGAACCGTAAATATTAAAGCACATACTAATGAATGATACATAACTAAGCCAATATGATTGTGACTGAAGAGAGCAGAATGGACAAATACTATAAACGTTAAATAATACAACACTAAAAAATATAGGCCCATATTTATACTTTTTGAGCGCTGCGTTTGCGTTGTTTTTTTTACGCAAAATCGGCACAAACTTACAAAATACAATACAATTATTTTGCAAGTTTGCGCCAATTTTGCGTCAAAAAACAATGCAAACACGGCGCTCAAAAAGTATAAATATGGGCCATAATGTTATTCAGATTCAGTAATATAAAAGTTGGCGGTGAGCAAAACTTACATTATTCATCAAACTCATATAAGGTCTCCTTATATTGTTGTATAGATCTTCCTTTTCTTCTATTCCAAAATATCAGATAATGACATTGCCAAAATTCAGCTGTTACGTGAAACCGTAGATGCAGACCTCCAGTTCTAGGTAACATAGACACAGAGTATTATTTAGGATTTGGTGGAGTAGGAACCCCACCACAAATTGGTAGGGTTCCTGCCGAATCTAAATGTAGGGTGTCCTCTGATTAAGCACCAGGAAGCCTTTGGTAGCTCTGCAGGCTCGTAATCACTGGCAGCAGCCAACCTACCATAGAGCTGTCACTTCTACTGTATTGGGAGGCCAAAATAAGATCACATTGGAGCTCATGTGTAGGGGAAAACAAATATGTGTGTCAGGACCAGTGAGTTTTAATTTCTCAAAAACAAGCCCTGCTTGATAAAATCTGGGTTCTAGCCCCCATTTATGATTGCAGATGCCACAGACATGCAAACATGGGCACTAATTAAGCAATGACAGTACTGTGCAAAAACACACTAACAAATTGTTTATAAATGACACCAAAAACTTTAAGGGTCTGCCTTGCAATGGCTTTGCATTAGTCCAGGTGATTCCACTCCATGTTATGGAGGTGATTCTCACTGTCTTACTTATGCCCTTTAAGTCTTGCTTGATGAGTTTCAGAAGTGCCTGCAGAGAAATGTGCTGTTCATGTCACTGCTCTAAATAATTCACACAGCTTACTTTCCGGTCTGTGTCAAAGAAATGCCTTGAATCATCATGAATCTAATCTACAGCGAATATACTATGTGTGATTGCACATTTCACCTTTTAAGTCTATACCAGCAAGTATCTATGGGGCCTGATTTATAGCATAGTTTTGAATCCATCCACCTAATGTCTTGCATCATTTTGTAACCTGTAGACTCTGTTATCTACTCTTCTTAAAGACAGCAGCTGTCTCCTGGATCCTGCTCAGGGAGGGTGCCACCCTAGTCATGGGAGGGGAGTTCTTTCTGATGGCTGCTTTAGAAGATATCTGCCTTACTCTTGACTCCGCGGATCAGAGTTTGGGTCCTTCTTGATATTTGAGAACATTCAACACTGTCATTCATCCCATCCTCTGTAGAAGTTCATCTGAGGCTGGGTTATGAAGCAGTGCCCTGCAGAGGTGTGTGTTTCCTCTCAAGAGCAGTAATAAAAGCAGTAGCTTTATCAAACTTACACTCTGCCTTTCACCCTGCATCTTCTGAGGTTCTTAAGTGCGCGTCCCTTAGCTTTACACAATCTATACATGATACCATTGGCTCGGTTATTAGATCTCATCATTTTCAATTGTGTTTGTTTTGCAGGTGACATTCAGCTCATCCAGCACCTTCAGCGTACATCAGAGGCTACTCAACAGCTTGTTGCCCTTCAGGAATGCCACAAAAGCATAGCTGCATGGTTGCTTAGTCCATTTTTCCTCTCCTAAGTCTTCTATGCTTAAGGGGATGGTGAGTCTTTCAGAAGCCATAAATGCTGAAGGTCTCATCTAACTCCAAAATACATAGTGGAATGTATAACATTGATTAAATATGCCTTTTTACACTTTGCTAGCTACTGCTCAAGGTGCCTTCTCCTCTGAGGTTAGTTCTATAATCCAGACGTGGATCTGTTGCTCCAGGTAACGTTTTCCCATCATCCAAAAGAGGGGAAAACAGAATACTTGCATGGCCTTTTCACAAGATGACAAGCCTCACATAAAAAAATCATTCAAGATACCAGCACAGACTGGTTCGAACTAAAAATGTCTGCTGATGAGCCATTTTCTTCTCAAACCAGTTTATTTAATAATTTTTATTAATGTATTTATTTATTATAAAGTACTATGAAAACGGAAGACCATGGAGGTTAACTGTTCCCACAAAGTGACTTAACATTGTAAGTATGAGGCCTGGGTGCAGTTTAAACTAGGCCTGTTTGCCTGGTGATGCGGTACACTAAGTTAGCACACCCATACTTGTCCATTGGCCCAATTGGCCTGCTTTGAGAATGAAACATTACTGGTGATGTTTTTGCCAACACAAATCCAACAAGCTAACTGGTGGACATTTTAAAACCTGAAAAACCCTTGCAGGTGGAGCACCACTCTGCCCCAGGCAGTGGTAGGAGGCTCTGCCTGCTGGCACCACCGACTTTCAGGTACCAGGCCTCCCAAGAGAAAGCCATGGCATTGCCCAACTCTCATGGGGGTTTACAGGAGATGTTCAACCTACAGGAGACTCAGACTCCTCCTCCTTCTGACACCACACTGCCCTGGATCTGGAAGATGGTGCTTCCCTCTGCCTGGAGCCCTAGCCGACAGGGACGGGGCACCCGAGGTGGAAGCCATGGCTTTGCCTCCCTTTCACAGGGAGTTATGGGAGGTGTTCAGCCTGCACCAGCCCCAGACAGCTGCCTAGTCTGACGCCATCCTGCTCTGGGATCTGCTTGGTGGCTGGGCTTTTATTAGGGCCCCGTCTGCTCCACACATACCGGAGGCACATAAGAGTCCTCCTCAGTCTGCAGCCACCATGCTCAGGGTAGTGACTGCTACCCCAGTCCATTGGATAATGGTTCCCTGAGTTGGTGCCCTAAACCTTTCCCGTGCTTGAGCTAAGAGAGACAAGTACAAGTAAGCCCCCATTGAACCCCCTCTCCCATTGGGCTTGCATTGATTTTCTTGAACTTTTAAGCCTCCACAAAGGGAGAGACAAGTCAGAGTTAACTTTACCAGCTGGCTCTCTGTCATCTGGTTGGCCAGCTACTGACTTGTCTTCTGGCCGCCAGCCAACGATTGTTCATCTTATCAGCCACAACCACAGTGCCCAGGCCCAAGGCAGCTGATTACTAGTCGAGCGTTCAGGATCCTCTTTCCTGGAGCCACCCACTGGCTTCTTGCGACCAGGAGATCCTGCTAGTGTCCGCTCCAGCCACCTGGTTATGCTGCTGACCTGTGAGGGATCACACCCCAATACCTGTATCTGGCAGCACAGGGCAGGAGGCACATGTGCTATGCAGCACATGGTAGGGGTGGCCTCCCAGAGGCTTGCACTATATCCTTCCTGCCGGGCCAGTAGCAGAGGGATCCCACAGACGGAGACAAAACCTTGGCTTGAAGGATCACAATAAGGTAGCTGTTCTGCTACTTACAAACCCCTGGCCCAGAACTGGGTTGCTATGAATGATTAAGCACCAGATGCCCTATGAGCATGTGATGCACTAAGGATGACAGAGCCAGCCCCCTTTCGTCTATGCTCTAGTCCCCATGCAAGCAGCTCTATGTGCCAGCCCAAGGCTGGCTTTTCCCACGCCAACCGAGGGTCCACGGCACTGAGGTATTTTTATGCTTTATGGGGATTCTAACATAGAGGCATCCATTCACTATCCCACTGATGGTAGATCGTAGCTTCGCCCCACTGCTTCCTTATCTAACAACGTACACTAAGGGGGTCATTCTGACCCTGGCGGTCACCGACCGCCAGGGCCAACGACCGCGGAAGCACCGCCAACAGGCTGGCGGTGCTTCCTGGGCCATTCTGACCGCGGCGGTAAAGCTGCGGTCAGAAAAGAGGAACCGGCGGTTTCCCGCCGGTTTTCCCCTGGCCCAGGGAATCCTCCATGGCGGCGCTGCTTGCTGCGCCGCCATGGGGATTCCGACCCCCTTCCCGCCACCCTGTTCCTGGCGGTTGTTACCGCCAGGAACAGGATGGCGGGAATGGGTGTCGTGGGGCCCCCTAACAGGGCCCCATAATGATTTTCAGTGTCTGCTTTGCAGACACTGAAAATCGTGACGGGTGCCACTGCACCCGTCGCACCCCAGCAACTCCGCCGGCTCCATTTGGAGCCGGCTTCATCGTTGCTGGGTCTTTCCCGCTGGGCCGGCGGGCGGCCGTTTGGCGGTCGCCCGCCGGCCCAGCGGGAAAGTCAGAATGACCGCCGCGGTCATTTGACCGCGGTGCGGTCTTTTGGCGGTCTCCGCCCGGCGGAATGACCCCCTAAATGTCTGAACCTTCGGTTCCTCTCATACTGAGCAGGAATTCTATTGCAACACTACATCATCTGTATAGTAAAACTAACCTTTCTCAAGACGGACTAAACCCAGCTCATGCTCTCTATTTGTGGGTGAACAATCCAGAGCTTGGTGAATTCCGTTTCACAATGATAGGAAGAGCCAACATCGAGTGATCAAAAAGTGGCATCCTGCTGTCTATATCAACCAACACCTTTTCTGAGGTCTGATGAGCATCAGCATCGCATGCTTAAATCTGGATTTTGGTTCATCCACAGCACCAGTTGTGCTTACCAAAAGTGGCCAACTAGACACTTGCATTTGATGCCTAACTTCACGCCAGAGTGCTGATCTTCTTACCCATTTAAAGATTGAGAATAGGTTAAGATCTTTTTTCAGCCACAACATCTCCAATCATTCATTTTACGAGATAAAACTAGGATTTCCAAGCGCCGGCTATCCTGTGGGGAATTTCAGAGTTAATCTGCTACTAGATAGTTTGATACCCAGTTTGGACGACCAGTTTGCACATCAGGGCCACTATGGGACTCCATCAGAGCTCCCTATGGCTCTGTCCTACCCAGGCATAGTTCACCATCTTTTAGGTCCTATCACACATGCTCATGCACTACCTCCCTGAGACAGCGGGCAAGGCAAGTCGCTGGTGCCACCCTGTGAGGCGACAGTGAGATCCTACCTCAGCCAGTGCACACAGATCTCACTTTCATTGTGCCACAGGGTTTCGATCAGCCCTCCAGTTTGTGCACATGGTCTATGTTTCAAAATGGGTCAGGTGAGTAACTGAAATCACCGCAGGCACCTGAGGCACAGCATGGGTCGCCTCACTGGCAGTGCAATGCGGTTGGGGTGCTCTAAGCACAGTCCTCCTCTGTCATCAGTCATGTTGGGAGCAGGGGGCCCAGTCTCCCTTCCCTGCACTAGCACACCCGAGGGGGGCCAGGGTGGTTGCTGGGGAGAGCCCAGGTGTGGTTAATTTCCCTTGGTCCTTTAGATATGGCAAAGCTGCTGCAAGAGGCTATAACATTCCCGCAAGATCAGACAGAAACCTGTCAACCGAAAGCCTACCCATCTGACCCAGAGCTAGCCACAGAGGAAATGTGCGTTGTGGAGGTCAGGGGCACCCAGGGAATGGGCCAACAGAAAGGATCTTCCTTCAGTAAGGGTGGGTGGTAAACTCCCCTCCCTCAGTGGAGTTCACAGAGTTTTGCCCACTCCACGCCCCTCTTGGAACATGGAGGTTGGCAAAACCTCTGCCACATGCTATGAGGCAGAGTTTACCGGCGCCCCCTCCTAATTGAGTACAAACCTGCTGTGTGAGAATTTGTACTACTTGCATTCATGAAGAGGGGTGTGAACGTTTTGCACCTGGCTCACTGAAGTTACCCAGCAGCATCCCAATAGCACTATGACGTAAATGCATGTTGATATCAACAGGGTATTTGTTCAAACGTCAATAACTTGGTTAGAGGGCTCAAAAGAAATAGCAGTAGTGCTTTGTTTGCTTACATACACTAACACACATGCTAATTCCAGATTTTACATTTAATTCACGTTTTTAATGGGTGAAATATAAGTCTTAATTCACAGGCTAATCAAACCGGTTGTATACCTAGGGTCACGACAATGGTCAGAGAACCATTTCAATACTGTTTTCTTTTCAATTCATTTTGAACAGAAGTATTTCTTTCTTTTTTAGCACTATGCGGTGGCCTCACAATGTGGCACTCTGGAAAGTACCACATAACACCAGGACACTAAGGCCCATATTTATACTTTTTTAGTGCCGCATTTGTGTCATTTTCTTACACAATAGTGGCGCAAACTTTCAAAATACAATTGTATTTTGTAACTTTGCACCGATTTTGCATCAAAAAAAGATGCAAATGTGGCACTAAAAAAGTATAAATATGGGCCTTAGTGGCTGAAACTAAAATTTTACATGCACTGTGTTCACATGTGTGCGTTCTTAAGAGTGCATGTATGTAAGAATGTGTGCTGCCCTGTGCTCCCTGACATTCCTGCCCGGTGTTCATGATAGTGCTACATTAAGCAATAGATAGAGTAATATCATGTTTGAGCAATAGATAGAGTAAGATCATGTTTTCTTCATTAAACAGTCTGGACGCACGACAAGTTTCCTAAAAACTATTTAAACGTTCAAATGACTTTTCCAGAACTCATTGTCTTCTTTCCATAGCAGATTCTGTGCAGCCACCCAGTTTTTTTAAAGCTCGAAAGTTTATACTTTATTGCGTAATTAATTAAAATCATTGCAATTACAGTACAAAAGGAAACATTAAAAACACCATAAAATAATTAATACAATCATGCTTTCTTTGCAGTTGCTAGGCCAGATAAGCCCTATTCTTGTGTTGATCATTTTAAGGTGTATAGTCATGAATACTAGATCAACATTGAGTCACTGACTGGTAAATTAGACTTGCTCAAAGGGGTCTAGGTGATAAACATCAGAAAGCGTGTTTTTTTACTAATAAAATGTAAGTTGTCCAGTCAAAGGTCTGGTATGCAGAGTGCAGTTGGTGGAAATGCTGCGGCCATTGCTCGTAATCCCAGAGCTGACAGTGTTCATCTCCTATGCCAGCTGAAGGCTTGTTTTATCATCTTGTTTTTTTGTAGCATGTTTTAAGGAGTGTTCAGTTTTTAAAATAAATTTTGCAAAACAGGCCATGTGTTGCGGAGTCAATTCTTTCAGACTAAACAGGATAGCCTGCTGGAATTTTCTGATACCACTGGCATTGAAGATGTTTTTTAGATACAGCTTTCTCCAGGGTAGCAGAGTGGGCCAAATACAAAGGATGTGTATGAAGTCTTCCCGGTGATGTGCGCAACGTCTGCATCTTCTGCTGTTTGTGGGCTTAAGCCATTTTGGTGCGGCCTCCAATGAATGTAGGCCGTATCAAAATGCCTACAGTCCGAGTCTGGTGTGGAGCACCTTTATTTTTAGTGAGGTTTTTAATATTTCTGCCATGTAAGGCTGTGCTGTTGGAGTTTGTTTAGTAATTGCTTTAAATTTTTATGGGGTAAAGACTTTTGCCATAGCTCTTCTGCCAGCAAATGCGTTATGGCTGAGTCGATTCTCTTTGGCCATGGATTTGAGACTTCCGGCTGGTTTGTGTCAATTTCCTCCCAAATCAGTGCCTTTAATGTGTTTGGTTGGGCAAGTCTTAACATGGAGCCATATTTGAGCAAAGCCCCTTCTTGTGCTAATGCTTGGTTTTCTAATCCAAATTCCAATCTAATCTGCTCTAGAGAGGAGCTGCATGGAAGGCGGAAGAGAAGGTGAAGGACTTTGCTCTGTGCAATGTTCATGAAGTCCTTTAGTTTACCTGGAAATATTTCCAAACCGTATGTCAGGGCTGGCAGGAATTTTACTTTGATCACTGTAAGAAGCGGACACCAGGCTGGGCTTTGTAATTTTGAAGCTAGGAATGGGACTGATGCAAGTAGAGACGCCAACCTAGCTTTCAGGGTGTTCAGTCTCAAGGTGTTTGACCAGTGCTCCTGTACCCAGACGCCAAAGGTATTTATAGCTTCAGTTTCTTTCCACAGAGCCATTTGTTTTTCTTAATTATCCATTTGCCAAAGATGACTACTGTGGTTTTCTCCGTGTTTACCACCAACTCATTAGTCGTGCAATATTGCTTGAAGGTGTTTAGCACTTTTTGGAGTCCTGTACCTGAGAGATTCAAAAGGACAATGTCATCTGCATATAGTAATGCTGTTAGAGGGTGGTTGCTCAGTTTGGGGGAAGGGGGCTCGTGGTGTTCAGTTGTGTGCACAGATCTGCCAAATAAAGGTTGAAGAGCATCGGGCCAGAACACAGCCCTGCTTGGCACCTCTGTCTATCCGAATTCTGGCAGACAAACTTCCATTAATTCCTACTTTCACCCTTGCCCAGTTTTCAAAGTACAAAAGCTGTATTCCTTTTAGCAGTTCTGGTGGAATTTTTGAGGTTTGCTAGTTTCCCTCACAACCTGTTCCAGTCCACGGAGTCAAAGGCTTTGGATAAGTCCACAAAGCCGGTGTATAGGGCCATTTTTTTGTTTGTATATTTTTCTGCGAGCATGGATAGAGATATCAGGTTGTCAGAAGTGCTCACCGAAGGCCAGAAGCCGGTTTGATTCAGAGGTATTAGATTAAGGTAGTCATTACGAACATGGTGGGAAACACCGCCGAGGCGAAGGTGAACAGAAGACCGCCAGTGGCAGTGAACAGCACACCACCATACAGATGATGCCAAAAACAGAAACCTCCAAAAATCCTGCAACCCCCAGCCACCGCCAGGGCCCATGATGGTGGAAAGGCTGCACACCCCACCCCTCCACCGCCAAGCAGACAGATCTTCCACCCACCAAATAATGATGCACAAATCACTGTGGCAGATAATGGATGTCGAACGACCATTGGCGGTATGGACTGCCACGGCCAGCAATGGGTCCCAACAACAACAAATGCACACATTGGCACGTTTGAAACCCACACACCTGACACACATCCACAACAGTATAAAACACACACATACACACCTCAACAATCCTTTGCAATGCCAATTGCACAAATCAGAGTAACAACACTACACGCATACATTGGACACAACATAGCAAAAATCACACGCACATATACACCAAAGCACCCTCACCAATACACCCAGAACACAACACCCATAACACACACCATGGCACCCCCTAAGCACCCACGCTTCACAGATAGGGAGCTAAGGAACATGGTGGACGAAATACTCAAGGTCGAGCCACAACTATTCGGGGCACAGGTGCAGCACACACCCATCGCCAGGAAGATGGAGTTATGGCAGAATATTGTAAACAAGCTCAACGCAGTGTGAAACCATCCACGCACAAGGGACGAAATCCACAAGACATGGAACGACCTGAGCAGGAAGGTGAGGTCTATGGTATCCAGGCACAACATTGCGGTACAGAAGACTGGTGGAGGACCCCCATCTACACCCCGACTACCCCGACTGGGAGGAGACGGTACTGGCTATTCTGCACCCAGAGGGCCTCACTGGACTGGACTGGACTTGGGTAAGTCATCTAAAATTACTTCATATCCACCACACCTGTAATGCATGTACCATCCCACCCCTCCAACTACCACGCAGGCCATAACATCCACATCCAGTCACCCTGCATACCCATAAACCCACATCCCTCCCTCTGTGCACAGTCACCTACCCCTGCAAGGATTCAAAATGACACTACTGCACTCACAATGCACCTCCACATCCCATGCAAAATGAATGAATAATCCCTCAAAAGGTCCCTGCATGCCCGACAGGGGAATAAACAGCATAAAATAGGGCAGGGCTGTGCATCCCTATCCGATTTTGTACATGTAACATACATGTTCACTCCCCCCCACAGCCACCACCACCCATGCCACCCAGACGGAAAGGCCAAGGAGTGCCAGCACCCCACACGAAGACAGAGGCCCCACTCAGGAGACTGGAGAGGGATTTTTGGACAGTGAGGAATAATCTGGCCCGTCACACAGTCCTGGACTGTCACCCTACAGCAGCCCCACCCAGGATACCACTGACAGCCCTACCACCCAGCCACAAACATCAGCTCTGGCCAAACAACCCCACACCAGTGTCTCCAGGCCACAGACTGGCGGACCACATGTACAGAGGCCAGAGTCTCCACCAACCAACAGGCAGGATGACGATGGCCACAGTGCAAGTGGGACTGCCAGACCTGTGCAGGGGACACAGGCACAGGGGGCTAGGCCCAGTGGGAGGGCATCAGTGGCCCAGGGAGGAAGCCAAAGAATGGATGCTGCAGCCCAGGAGGTGATCTCTGAGGTCCTGGGAGCATACCACCATACCCAAGACAGGATGGGCCAGATCTCGGCCACCCTGGAGCAGAATCAAAGGCTGCAGATAGCACAACACCAAGAGACCTTGGAGCAATGGAAGCATCTCAATGCCACCATGGCCACCATTGCAGGGGTGCTGCAGCACCACTATCCTAGCCAGCCTGGGACCCCCACCCACCTGAAAGCCCTTACCTCTAGCCAGGACACAGATCTGCAATCCACATCTGCAGCAGCAACTGGACTGGTGGCACTGGCAGAGGACACACAGGAGACCAGCACCCCTAGCCCTGCAGCCCAGCACCAGTCACTCAAACGTGCCCTCAGACCCAGATATGGCACTGGAACATCTGCCAAGACCAAGGCCCCCGCTAAGAAGTGACTCTGCCCTGAACTGTCTCCCATGTGTGCCACTGTGCTACCATCTAGATCTGCCAATACCAACATAACAACTTGCAAGGGACATATGGACCAATACCCACTGCCACCAATCGCTGAGCCCATGTACCTGGTATGGATATGCACCATGAGCCCACTCCCTATCACTGTACAACACACCTATGAAATTGTGACACATAATAAAACACATCTACACCAATTCGTATGTCCCCTGTCATTATGAGTAGTCAATTGTTAGTGTGAAGGCATTAGCCATTCAATTCCATAATCATACCTTTATTGCAGGAATGGTACAACAGTGTCTGGAGTAAGTCAAAATGTACACCATGTTTGTTTCCATGGCACATGCCACTTCAGTCTTCAAGTAACAGTGTCAATGACTACAGGCACCACCTCCCCAAGCAAATGAGTCAGACAAACATTATGCAGTACAGACATCAGAATCAGTGAACACTACCTCATAGTCACTGGAAGTATAGGTGGATCAGCTGGTTCCTGAAGTTGTCATCTTCCCCCTCTTCATCCTCATAATTTCTCATCCCCTCTCAGAGTTTGCAGCTCTGGATGTACAGCACCCTCCTTCTCTAGAAGGGGGATAACTCTCCTCACAGCTAAGTTGTGCAGCATGCAGCAGGCCACCATTATTCTACACACCTTCTCAGGGCCATAGCACAGGGATCCCCCAGAGAGATGGAGGCAATGAAATCTAGCCTTCAGGAGACGTATAGTGCGCTCAATCACCCTCCTAGTACGTCCATGGGCCTCATTATAATTCCTCTCTGCATCTGTCCTGGGATTCCTCACAGGTGTCAGGAGCCATTGCAAGTTGGGGTAGCCAGAATCACCTGCAATATTGGGTGAAATAGCACTTTAACAAACTGCCATTACTTGCATACCGCCTGGCTGTCAGCTATGTACTGATCCAGTATCATACACACTCACCTATGAGCCAACCTCTTTCCCCTTGTAGTTGTTCCATCATGTGTGGCACACTGCTGTTCCTCAGGACAAAGGAATCATGAACTGATCCTGGAAACCTGGCACTGACATGTGATAAGAACTGGTCAGCAGTACACACCAATTGGATGTTCATTCAGTGGAAGTTCTTTCTTCTCCTGTACACCTGTTCATTCTCTCTTGGGGGATGAGAGCTATGTGGGTTCCGTCAATGGCACCTATCACATGGGGTATGTTAGCAAAGGCATAAAATCAAGACTTGATGGCAGGGAGTTCAGCCCTTTTGGGAAACTGAACTTATGTCTGCATGTGTTGTACAAATACATCCAGGAATTTGGACAGGATGAGGCTACACATTGGCTGTGAGAACCCTGCACCCATGTCCACTGTCACCTGAAATGAACCCGTAGCCACAAAATGGAGCACAGATAGCACTTGCACTAGGGATGGCATGCTGATTCCGATTAGCCGGTCTCAGTACAGGATCCAGTAAAGCACATAGGTCCTGGATTGTTGAATGATTGAGTCTGTAGGTGACACTGATGATATGTTCCTCCATGGTATCCAAATCAACGAGAGATCTGTGCACAGATGGGGCCCTCCCTCGCCACATGGGTCTGTACCTATGGGGAGGAAAGAAAACATATGAGGGACACACATACACATGCAAAACATGTTGTGAATGAATAACTGGTGTGCAATACATAGGTTACAAACACAAGCGATGTATGATTTACAACGTTAGGCACATGTATGCAGAGATACCTCTGGTCTAGTGGCATGCCAGTGTGGATACATTACGTGAGATGGGTGAATGTGAGGAACAGACACTCATGTGGGCAGGCGACTAAGGACTGGGATTTGTAGGCCTTGAATGGGGCCCCTGACCAGGAAAAATGTATGTGGTACTAGCAAAATGGCAGCCTCCTGCCATCTGGATATGAAGGAGGGAGTGGAAGTGACATCATTCCGCTGGCGGTAGTTGTCATGGCGGAAGGCGTTGTTCACCGCCGTGCACCCATTCATTGGTTTCCATGGTTGTCAATGGGGAAACTGGGCCTATCATGATCGCCGCCGGCGGTGATGTGCACACCGCCGTGGAGGGTACGCCATGTCATCACCCTAATTTCACTTGACTCCCGATTCCCGTGCAGGTAAGTACTCCAGCTCGAGAAGCTAGTGGACGCGGTCCTACCCCTATATGGCAAGTTATATGGGAGACCAGAGGAGCAGGTGAGTTGGCGGTTGTCTTGCATGGATGTGTGTGAAGGTGGCGGATGCCTGTATGCATGTGTGCTCGATTTGTAACTGCACAGGCGTAGATTGTGTGGCATGTACTGTTAGTAAGTTGTTAAAATGATCCTGTGAAGTTTCCGTCCCATAGGGGACGACATGTCAGCTGTATCAGATGGGCATATCCTGACGTCTGTTTTTCTTCTCAGTGTCCCATACAGGTCAGCGCCCATCAGACAAGGGGACTCTGGCAAGCCAACGCCAAGGAGGTGAGGACCCGGGTCTACAACCGGCGGAGCACCCACTGCAGGAAGCGGTGGGAGGACCTGCGGCTCTGGGCCAGGAAGACCTGCGAGGCCCAGCTCGGGGATGCCTCCCATCGAGGAAGGGGTGCCAGTCGGACCCTGACCCCCCTAATGGCCTGCATTCTGGAAGTGGTATGTTCAGATTTGGATGGGTGCTTGAAGGCAGCACAGCAGCCACAAGGGGGTGAGTACCAATACTGTTTAATGCTACTTTAATGGGTGTGTTTGGGTGCTGTGGTTTGTATGCTGCCTGGTGCCAGGCACTCTGACAGGTGTGTTCCTGCAGTCCTGCTCCACCTAGGCACGGAAATGGTGTGAAGCAGGTGTCGGCGGTCCAAATAGGCCCATGGGGGTTGATCTTCCTGTACTGTAGGATTCTTTGTGAGCTCATGGACTAGTGGGTGAAATTGCTGGCCATGGTCCCCCATGTGTGTAGTCCACACAGTTCATCAGGTCCATGTTTCATGTGGGAAATGAGTTGTATTCTGGGGTAGTGTCCACTAGTCAGGGGCATTGTCATGACTATTGTTGTAGGTGCTGCGGGTAGGTGAGTAAGCTGGATGTGGTTGTGTGTGCACCAAGTATGTACATTCATACAGGTATTTACAGATTTCTCTCATGTTTTGTCTCCCCACCCCTCTGCTCTTGTGTTCTTTGTGTACATCAGCATCATCTGCTGAGGGAGCAGTGGCACCGGCCACTGGGGATGCAGCAGCCCACGGTTCCAAGGAGGCAGTGTCAGCAGAGCCCAAGGGGACCAGTGGGTTGGAGGGTGACGGGAGTACCAAGGGGGAGGCAACTACCACTGGCAGTAGTGACTCTGATACCTCCTCCGATGGCAGCTCCCTGGTAGTGGCGGACCCTAGTGGGCCCACCCATTCTTTGTCATCTTCCGCCATCCCCCATGCCATCTCCGCCCTCCCAGTTGCTCCCCACTCAGTTGCCCCTGCCCGCTCACCCAGAAGGGTGGGCGTCATTTTTGCCCCAGACACTTCATCCCCTGCACCAGTTAGCCCTGCTGCCCTCAAGGAGGAGGCTATTGACCTCCTGAGGACCATCTCTGTAGGGCAGACAACCATTGTGAATGCCATCCAGGGGCTAGCATCCCAGATGCAGCAATGCAAAGCTGGAGGGCATTCACTGTGCCATGTCTGGCCTACAGAGATATTTTCAGGCTCTGGCCTCCTCTTTGATGGCAGCCAGTGTCCCTGGCCTTTCAGTCCCCCCTCCCTGCATCTCTACCCCTTCCAGCACCCCACACACCTCAACACACAAGAAGCACACAGAGAAACACAAGCACAACACTTCCCACCACAGGCATACACACACCCAACATACAAAGGCACACACAACAACATTCACTTCCCCCAGTGTGTCCAGCTCTCCCGCCTCCCAGTCTGTCACCCCAACATGCACACCCACAAGTACTGCACCCTCAGTCACTGCTGCTGGCCCCATTCTTGCAGTCACCACAACATATGACATCCAGTCATTCACCCCAGACACCACACCTGCACTCACCACAACTACATTGACTGACACATGCAGCACACTCACCAGACCTGCAGACACCCAGACAACATCCATTTACACTGGCAGCCTGTCTTGACCCACTGTGTCCCTCCCCCCTCCTCCCAAGACACTCAAACGTTCCCAGACACCCACTCAACACACATCCACCACACATCAGCATACTGTACAAGCACCTGTATTCACGTCCAGCACACCTACACTTGGTTCAAGCACTCACTCTACCTCCACTCCGACACCTTCCTCCATATCCACCCCAACTGCCCCTATGAAACTTTTCCTCTCCTGTGTTGACCTGTTTGAACCCACTGGTCTCGTCCCTAAACGTGCCCATCTCCTTGCCCTGTCCACTCCTTCCTTGTCCAAGTCCGCCCCAGTCCGCCCTTCTCATTCCTGTGCCCCTTTACCAGAGAGGAAGAAGCCCTGTGTTGCCCCAGGTCCCTCTGCCACCCCCCGGTCCAAGCCCACTCCCCCACCTTCCAAGGACAAGCCCAAACCCCCTCCACCTCCCAACATAAGCCCAAACACCCCCCATTCCAGGCGTAAGTCCCCACCCCGCCACCCTCTGCCCCTATTCCTTGAGGTGCCTGGCTGCCCCATTGATGTCCCTTTACAGCGGAGTACCCTGTGCACATGTGGGAGTCAAGTCCAGCCCGTTTGGGCCCTTCAGGGTATTCTGCATGGACTGGCCAATGGCCTTATTCGGACATTACCATTTTGATGTTCTAATAAAGTTTGTGTGGCCAGTGGTGCTGTTGGCACAATATGGAGACGTGGTTCATCGTTTCATTATGGGGGTGTGGTGTGCACATGTGTGTACTTTGGTGCAGGTTTTTTTTTGCCTTATGTCGGGTAAGTAACTCTTATCCTGGTGCGCATGGTTTGAGATGGTGGGAGGAGTTAGGAGTGCGTTTCAGGGTGGGTGGGGTGGGTGATTGTGTAACTGTGCCCTTTCTTCCCATGTTTACTAGGTTGCGGTACTTACCATTGTCTTCGTCGGCAGTCACGGTCGTGGAGGTATATTACAAGGAGCAGGACTGGCATTAATTGCAACTCTCTCTCCATGTCTGCTTCGGCATGTTGTGTGTGCCTCCGGTGAGTGTTTCCTTTTATTTGGTTAGTTTCCGCCACGTGTCGTTGGTTCCCGTCCCGGAACTGGCGGTGGTCTTGTGCTTCATTATTTGTTGGGCGGGTGGGGCCTTTCTGTCGGCCTGTGGGCGGCCTCATCCGTCATCGCTGGCACTACAATGATGGCAGTGTGTGGATGGACCCCTACTTGTTTCTCATGTGCTTCATTATTTGGCGGTCCGGACCACCAGACTGTTAGCAGTAGTTACCGCCACCACCGACAGAGCAGTGATTGCCGCTATGTTCATGATGGGGGCCTAAGTTTGCTAGCCTATTCTTCGAGTTCCTCAAGCAGGAGACCCGCGAATATTTTTGCATCAATGTCAAACAGTGATATTAGTGGATAGCTGTCCGGGTTCCCATAGGGACCCTTCTTGGAGATTGGATGAAAAATTGCCCCTTTCCAGGAATCCAGAATTTTGTTTTCCACGCTGCTGGCATTGAACAGATTTGAGAGCAGGCCTGTCCAGAGGGTGGGGTCGTATTTTAGTATTCTTGTCGAAGGGCGGGGTAGTTCCTCAATGTTTTGTACTTCGAAGGATAATGGCTTTGATTTGCAGATTGAGGTAGGAAATGGTTTCTCTGTGTTTGGGCCGCCTTAGAGGTTGGAGATGTGTTCAATTCACTTTCTCTCCAGAACCACGTTACTTTGGATCCCGATTTTCCTGCACTCCAGTTGATTGACAATGGACCACACGGCCGGCTGTTCTCTTCTTTTATAGCTTCCACAATTCTGACCATTTCCTGATCTATGTATGCCTGCTTTGCTTCCTATTTTGCCTTCTTGTATTCCTTTCTTAGTTCAAGAAAAGTGCACTGGTGGCTGTTACCTGGTGGTTGTTTCTTTAGGAGTCTGACTGTTTTGTTAAGCTGTTGACTTTGTTTCCTTAATGCCTGCGTGAACCATCTTTTTCTGCATGGCAGTGGGCCGACCTTTGGTGGTTTATTAGGCTCTAGCTGCTTGTTACTTAGAGATGGTAACGTGGCCTCCCATTTTAAAATTATGTCCACCTGTTGCAATTGATCAGTTGTTAAGTTGGCTTTCCATACCTCATATTTTTCCATACACTTGTTGGACCATTTTATGCAATGTAAGTGGCTTCCTGGGTCTTGTTCCTCTATCCTCTGTAGTGGAGCCACAAGAACATTATTGTTCGCCATTTTCATTGTTTGTGGGTGGTGGTCACTTTCGCATCTCACCTCTATGCTGAAATCTTGGAAGTACTTGAAGATGTCCATTGTAACAAAAGTGTAATCTAGAGTAGAAGCGGACTTCTTGGATGTGTGACTCGGGTTCATTGGGATGTCTTTAGGGAATCTGCCATTTAGGGCCCTCAGTCCTAGTGCCTCTTGGAGTCTAACCAGGGGGTGGTCACATTTGTCCTGTCTCTAAAAGGTGATTCTTGTGGTGGGATACCCAGACGCTGATCCAGGGCCCTGTCTCTGGAGCTCCTTTTACCATGGTTGGCCATGTTTAGGTTGAAATCACCTGTGATGAACCAGGGGAAGTATCCAAATGCCGCTTTCAGGGATAACAACTCTTTTTCAGTTGTGTCGAGCAGGTGCTGATTACGTGTCATATTAGGGTTGATGTAAATATTTATTATTATGACGGGCATGGGTATTTGTTCCAGCAACCAATTTTCAATAATGTTAGCTAACATGTGAGTTGATTTCAGGTCTATGACCTTGGCATTGAAAGATTTACCTATGGTTATGTAGGTTGAGAGGCCGCCTTTTGAGTGTCCTTTGGGCTTAGGTCTTGCAGCCGGGCTTAGGAATTCTTCAAATCCAGCTAACGGATTTTCGGCTACTTTCCAGGATTCCTGTAAGCAGATAATATCGAAGTCGTTTAAATAGGATTCCAAATTGGGGTCTTGCGCAATTTTGCTGGCCCCTACGATATTCCATGATATTATGTTTGTTTTGGCAGAGCAGCTTCCAGATCTGCCCTTGTGCTGCAGGATTCCATCAGGATCGAAAAGTGGATATGTACCTGCTGACTTCCTAGTCTTGCAGTCCCCCTTCCTGACAACGCCTTATCCATGAGATGTCCTGGGCAATGGATATAGTGATCTCTCTTGGCATCATAGTGAAGGTGGGGAGGCCCCTTTGGCATGTTGCAGGAAAGATCGCTGGTTGCCTGCTCGGGAGATAGTTGTCCAGAGGTTGTCCTTTTATTGGTCTCTTCTTGCAGGATTAGAAAGGAGGGGTATTTTGCTCTACTTGCTTCCTTTAGCTCTATACCCCAGTCTTCGAGTAACTCCGATTTGGACCTTTCTTGGTGCTAAGAAGGCTACATGTTATAGATCTTTACTACTTATTGATTCTAATCCTTGGATAGCGCTGCAGATTCTCACCCAAGGTCCCTGAGATTTGAAATTTGGGCAAAAAAAAAAAGGATGTGAGTACCCCCAACTTTTGGGGGGGTGCTTAATTTTTTACTTTTCGCCGTTTGTGGTGTGCAGGGCTTACGTAACTGCAGCGTCTGTGGTAGCCTTTTCTTCTGCTGCAGTGATCACTTGATTCATGGTATATGTACAATGCTGATGATTTGGAGGGTAGGATCTCATTGGTTTTGGAGTCCAGAGTGTAGACCCCTCATAGGTTGGATCACCGGTCTGCTTCCTTCTGCCATCAGAGAACCTTCCGGGGAAGGTTACCTGTGTGAGAGCCTCAAATTGATCCGGGTGGAGCTGGTTCTTACTGTGCTCTAGTTCACTTGTTCTTTTCGGATGTATCTTTGAACTGGGGATGGGTCTATGATTTAACCCTGATCCGTCCAAGTTCTCCATAGATGGAAGCTGTGTAGTTGCTTCTGGGGATGCAGATTGTGACTGGGCTTCGGGTCCTTAGCAGTTTGATTGTAATTTGTTTAGGTCTCCGATTGTGATTTTCGAGCCGAGTGCCCCCATGATCTTACCTCTGGTAAGTCCTGTACCTCCTTCGAGGATTGTTCCCAAACAGTGGGGACAGCTGCTGGTCTGTTGTGGTTGGCGGCTTTGAATCTCCCAGTTGAGTAGCCGCTGTACACTCTTTTCTTTCTATGATTTGCTTTTGTTTTGCCCTGGGGTTTCCTCTCGGTGAGCTGTGATTGCCGTGACAGGAGGGGTGTGAGTATTTAATTTCCAGATTCATCTATTATGCATTTTCTGTTTTTCCTAGACAGGACGGGAATGAAGGGACCTTCCGCAGTGTGTGTTCCTTGTTTGAGCCTTCAACTGAAAATCCTAAAGCCTGTACTGGACTTGCTACATCCTGGCTGGTATAGATAGATGTTCCTTTTTGTGGGCTGTTTGCCCCTTGTTGTCGCTGTGGAAGCAGCTTGACGTTTCCCAGCTGGAGCAATTCCTGTTTTAGATCTGTCACTATTATGAACATATCTGATGGCGGTTCTTGGAGTTTATCCAAAACTGGGCTGCAGTGACACTGGTATGTTTGATTAACCAGGCCCTTGTCAACCTACATGTGGGATTGTGCTCTTTGAATGAACAAGTTTAACTTGTCCAACTTATTGTCTATTGCCATAGTGGTGGTTACCAAACTTTTAAGAATTTTGATGTTGATGTCTAATTTGTCTGTATTGAAAATCGTTGCCTTAGTTATGGTCGTTAGTGTATTGTTTAAGGCATCCCATCCAGTCAGCGGGGTGCCTTTGTGTCAGAGAGGCTGTGGTTTTGTGCTGTTTCGGGTGCCTGTGCCCCTATAGTACGGGACTGTTGTGACTGTTTTACGCTTTTTTCTGTGGATGTAAGGAGAACACCCTCTCCCTCTGCACACTGCTCCTCTTCTTTGCTGAAGTCCTCCTCTAATTCTTCCTGTGTAGGTGAGACCTCCCAGTGGGGGGGTTCAGTGTTTTGCTAAGACTGGCAATACTGGGCCCAGCTTTTCCTGGCTACTTTCTATGCTATTTTCTTAAGGGCATGGTTTCCGGGTAACCCGCCCTTGCCTTTTATCACTATCATTGGGGATACAGAGGGTATGGTGTGCTCAAATGAATTGTCATGAATTATTTGGAGAGGCTGTGCACTTGGGGCACTTGGGATGGATAATTCTGGGATGGATTCTTGTACTGATTCACTTGGAGGAGCAGCTTCCCAGGAGGTGCCCAGTGTAACAGCACTGTCACTTAAAGCTCTCCAGTTGGGCTGTAGCCTTGAAAATGGTTCTCCAAGGGGGGGTTTGTGGCAGTCGTTTTTCCCCAGTGGCACGAAGTACTTGTTGATGCCTTGGCACCCTGCATCTATGTTTCGCCCTCCCCCTTGTGCCTGATTGTGTTCTCTGGGGGTGCACTCCTTTAGCTCCTTGAACTTGTTTGCCTTCTGGGGGTCTGCTTCTGTTATGATTTGATGCCTCCTGGCATGCTTCATCTTTCTCCCGTTTGTGCGATTTGTGCAACAGCCCTGTTTGGGCTGCTTTCTTTTTTCTCATTAGGTTATGGATGCTGTTGTGGGCACTCAGGAGAAAGGAGCTGTGGCTTCTCATAGACACTTGCTCCCACACACTACTATACTCTCTGTGTCGCACTACTGTCTGTGGATAGGTCCTAGCTCCACGCCCATTGGGGAGAGTGGTTAGTGGCTGCTGAGCAGTGGCTTATGCCTTTGCACCTTGTTGCTGTGTTTTTGCCCCTTGCTTGTTCATCTGCTCTGGTGGCTTGTTCCAAGTGGCTGTTTCTTTCCTAATGACCACTGATGACCACTAATGATTACTTGGTAAGCCCCACTGGGTGGGTTAGGAGTCTTGATCACTGCAGGTGTTAGGCTTGTGTTGTGATGGTGTTAGGCTGATGTTTTGCGCTGTGCGAGTGGATTACCCGGTTGGAGGGGGGGCGACTGCCCTTCACTCAATCCTGTCCCTCCTTGCGGTTCCTGGATAGGGCTGTTGTCCGCCGTTGTTAATCCTTCTTCCTATGCTTTCTGTGCTTTCTAGAGCTGCTGTTTGGGTTATGTGCCTACCACTGCAGTTGTTATGGCACAGCCACCATTTTGGCTGATTCAAGAAGGAGTTGATGGCAAGCAGGTCCCACTTGAGACCCTTCAGGCCCCTTTGACCTTGCATGCCATTTCTGGAGGGGCCTGGGGCACGCTCTTGGTGTCTGTTGGTTATGGCTGGTTATGTCATTGCTGCTTGGTGAATTGGTGGTATGGTGGCGCACTACGCTGACATACCTATACTCCTGGAGGCGCACCCCCGCTGGTCTTACTGTAGGCTTGCAGGGCTGCTGGGCTGGGCTGCTGCTGGGGCCTTCTGGGCCCTTCTGGGTCCTGCTGAGCACTGCTGGTTGCTCTGCTGTGGTCCTGGTAGGTCCTAGTGTGTCCTGGTGGGGGCCTGGTGGGGCCTGGTGGGGCTGGCTAAGACCTGGTGGTTCCTGGCCACACTGTATAAATTAAGGCACTTTCACATCTTTGTTGGTGCCCCAAGAGTGTGCAGCTTGGGCACACCTCCAGTGGTGAGCGGGTCTTGCCGGTTCCCGCACAAGCCGCACCCAGACCTAGCCGGGTGGCTTCTGTGGAGGACCGGGACTCTCACTTGGCGGCAGCCGACTACAGCTGCCGCACTCTCCCTGTGCTTCTCGGCCCTATGGGTCTGTCCTCCTGCCTTCCCTTTATCCTCCTGCCTCGCTGTGCTCTGAGGAAAAGAGGAGGAGGGCAGTGGGAGGCCTCCGTGGACTGGACCACAGCTGGCTAGCAGCACGGAGGACCGTGTCCTGATTACACCCTGTTCATCCGTGTCCTGCACGACCCGATCCTCTTCCTGGTTCCGGGTCTTGCAGTGCAGTGCTTCTGGTTCAGCATCAACGTGTGGAGCACGATCTCGTAACAGGCCCTGCAAATCAGTGGTGCACACGGAACCCAGTGATTGCTCCCATATCGCCAAATGTCGGTAATCTCACCAGAGGGTGCTGCTCCTGTGAAACTCCTTGTCGGTGACCTATATTCTTCTTGTCTGATAGTTTCCTGTCATGCAGGATGAATCCGGAACCCAGAGGTGATCAGCAGAGCTCTGAGCTGCCACGGGCAAGCTGTGGTAGGGATGAAAGAGACTTCAGCAAGGCTTGGCAGACTCCTCTGTGACATCCTCCTACAGCAGCCGGTGGATGGGAGAGTCTGGGAGGAGTTTGACCAGCTGCAGAGCCCCCTCCTCCCATGCAGCAATAGGCATGGATTCACAGCATACACAGATAGGGACAGGCAAACTGATCAGTGCCTAGACTGTGTAAGGAGAATCCTGAGTGCTGAGCCCAACCACAAGTGCTGCCCAAAGTGTGTAAACTACCCCAACCTGTAGCTAGGGTGACCCCAAGACATTTCTGCTCAGCATGGACGTTGTCAGCCTTTTGACTCAGTTCGGCAAGACTGTCACACTCATCTTTCCGGTGTATGCACTAGGCTATTTCGAGCTGAGTTTCAGCTGTTTGCTGGCAGCCCTAGCCATCCTCTTCTGGTGCCAGAAGAACAAGATTGCCAAGGAGTCTTGGTTCTCTTGGGCCCTGGCCTTTCTGGAGGACGAGGAGAAGTCAGTGAAGGTCAGTATCTCGGTGGCAGACATGCCCCCCTGGGTAAGTCAGAAACTCTGCTGTTTAACTTGTACACCTTCTTATCTTTTCATGCCCACACACAGTGGGCCTGCTACTCTGCTGCTGCCTGACATCTGGGGTGAAGTGTATGGGAGCTCTTGAAAGTATACAGTTCACGTGAGCGGGGGTGGCTGGTGGCTAATGCCTGTTGTAGGCCCTATTCTGCATGAATGGCACTTTACGTCCAGCGCACTCACCGAACCGCTCCATAATGGGCACTTCGAGACATGGCAGTCTGGGGAACAGAGCCCAGAGCTGGGGGCTTCTGCCTGGGGCCTGGTCAAAGCTTCTTTACCCGGCCTAGCAGATGAGCCTTGCTTGAGCCCCCACAATCCTGTTCCAGGCACTCTGTGCCACAGTGGCCTGGAGAATGGAGCACATAATGGGGATTTTCACCACACAGAACCGCTTCTAGGCCCTGCTGTTGTGTCAACCCAAGTTACTGGAACATGAAAGCTCTCCTAAATTATGATGATTCCAACCCACAGCTGCTTGTTCCGTAAACTATCATTTAGCCTGTAGATCCTGTCCTGCTCTCATTTTCGCATTTTAGATTCCTGCTTCTATATCAAGACTCATGCACTTAAGCTACCTGAATTCCACAGCTTCAGAACTCTGTGGAGTCTCGTGGAGAGTTTTTAGATACCTCTGTGGAATTTTGCAGAATAAAACTCCACGCGTTCTGCCCACCCCTATCCTTCAGGTGAACTGCAGAAACCCATCCGGTTTACCTCTCGCTGTTTTCACGCACTCTTGAACTCTGTCTTGAAAGTTCTTTTCAACTTTTCGTTATGGTACTTGGCTTTCGATCTTGTGCCGGTGTCTAGCCTTAGATGGAAATTTTGGGCTGCATTTCCAAGCAACCCGGCTCAGAGAAGACCCGATCCCAATGCCCTGAGCGCTGCTACTGGACTAACACTGTCTGTGGATTGAGCTTCAATCAGAAATGTCTTGGACAGCCTGAGCGACATCAAGGAGTCAATGCTCTGTACAATCTTTCCTTCACTTGTCGTTGGGTAGTGATTTGACACTTGGCTGTTCCCTGTTCACTCACCCTTACTGTGGGAATCATGGTTAATTTATTTTCCTTTGCTTAGTAATATTCGTAAAATACTGCACATGGCCATGTCTGATCTGAGTTCGTAGTCAGATGTCAAAGCAATGGGGGGTTGGAACATGTCCGTGGGCTACAGGATTTTCACAACAGTGCACCATTTCCCTGATTGGAGACCAAAGCCCTTGCAGTCAGCATCAAAACTGGCACCTTCGGGCAGGCACAGGGCCTTCTCAGTGGGCTGCCAAGGCTGTGTGTGGGGGCTCTCATGGGACATCAAAGACAGCCATGTATGGCATGCACAAGTAATGCCCGGGGTGAACAACTCACCAGACTATCCATCCAAAGTGGCGGAAGGTCAGACTCCGGCGGCATACGTCCGTGCCACGAACAGGGGTGTTCCTGCATCATGCGATTAGGACAATCATTGGAGATGAATGGGGCAGAGCTCCCTGCGACAGCCCCAGCAGTGTTCTTGGGAAAGCCCAGGGTGATCAATGTTCAAACAACCCTCATTGCAGGCTGGGGAGTGAGTGGCTCACATAGTATCAGAGGCAGGTCACGCCACCAGGGGACCTTCAGGATGCCAAGAAAGCCTGCACAAATCTTCAAACTCTTAGCTCAGCCACACCAGACCAGGCAATCCAGGGCCCCTGACTCAGGCTGCAGCCCTGAGCTATTCGAGTGGGCTGGGGGCCTCTCTCTGCCCTGCTGGGAGTTAACAGATTAGAAGAGCTGGGTTTTTCCTTGAGCCAACAAAGCGACTAAAATATCAGTCACTGGGTAGGTAATTGCGTGTAAGCCTAAGCAGCCAGGGGTGGACCCCCAAATGCTTGAATCAGTTCACTCCCTGTGCCTTTGAGGGGGCATGGCTTCTCCGCATAGAGGAGATAGGCTTCCTTCATGACCAGCTACATCTCTAAAGGATACAAAAAGTGATGAATGGAATAATTGAATTAATCAATTAACCAAAGCCACTGATAACTACTCTGGGCAGCCTCAGTTTGGACCCAGACATGTACATGAGTCTTGACCCTTCTCTAATGGGACCAGTCCACACAAACTGTGAAGCCTAGCCCTACCTGACCGGATCACAAGCAACCCAGGATCAGTTTCATCTTAGTTAGGGCTCATCAGCCAGGTATAACTTGATTCCACTGACACAGTGTGCATAAGACCCAAGCCTAGTTATAACTGTCCTACTTGAGGTGACACAGTAAGGTAAAAAAAAATTGATGTATGGACTGCGTGACTCAATCTTTGCCACTGGTAATTACTCGGGTCGCATCCCAGTACATCATTATTTTGCACACCATGCCACCTCAGTTTTGGACCAAGCTATATGCAAATCTGTCTTGACCCTGCTCAAATGGGACATGGT
Organism: Pleurodeles waltl; assembly: GCF_031143425.1. NCBI lineage: Eukaryota > Metazoa > Chordata > Amphibia > Caudata > Salamandridae > Pleurodeles > Pleurodeles waltl. The sequence goes on from NC_090444.1 coordinate 957,960,492, forward strand.
CTATGAAGAGCTTATTAGCCCGGGCAGACAGGGTAGGCCTGCAGGAGCCCATACGGGGCACTCTGAGACATGACAGGCTGGGGAACGGAACCCAGAGCTGGGGGCTTCTGCCCCTGGGCCTGTCAGTGCTTTGGCTTGGGGTCTGGTCAGAGCTTCTTCACCCGGCCCAGCAGGGGAGCCCTGTTTGGGCCTACATAACCCTGCATAACTCTGTTCTTGCCACTCTGTGCCACAGTGGCCTGGAGAGTAGAGCACAGGATGAGGGCTTTCACCGCCTGTATGGATGGAGCTCTCACCCAGGGCCCGGTCATAGCTTCTTCACCTGGGCAAGTAGGGGAGCCCTCCCGAGGCCTTTGTGAGAACTGTTCCATAGCACTTTGCAATGCGGAAGTCCAGAGAATTAACCCAGCGATGGAGGCTTACAATCCCAGGCCAGTTAAAGCCCTGGCTAGCTCTCAGATTTTTCACACAGCCAAGCAGGGCGTCCTCTTGTGGCTTGCAGGACCCAGTCCCTGCACTTTGTGACACAGTAGCCTTGAGAATGGAGCACGGGACAGGGGCTTTCACCCAAGGGCCCAGTTATAGCTTCCTCACCAGACCAGGTAGGGGAGCCCTTCCCAGGTCTTCAGAACCCTGTCCTGGCACCTTGGGACACAGCTGGGCAGGTGCACATACCCCAGGTTCCAGTTTCTTTTCCCTTGACCAGTGGTATGGTGTGCTCAACAACAATGGACTGGGATACAGCCCATGTGATTACCAGTGGCTGAGATTAATTCAAGCATTACACCAACAACTGTTTTGTATATTTCAGTGTGACACCCTAAATGCAATGGGTATCCATACTCACTGTGCCAGTAGAACCTAGCTACACCTGAAAGAAGGGTATATTTTTTAATACTTCAGTGTGACACCATACCTCAGCACTCATGAAATAGGTGCTTGATTTATTTTGCTTTGAATGTACTGACCTATGTCTATGATGAATCAATACCAATTGCCGTATGGATGTTTGTCTGTTTTACCTGCAATATTAGCTTTGTGCTCAGTGCCTCTACCCGCAAAATCCAGCAGTAAAAGCTAGTGTAAAATGTGAGTGACTATAATTTGTGTTCAGCTTTTAATTAGTAGATGTGGAAAAATGGCTGCATTTACTGTTTGTGGTTCTTTCTGCACTATATCCAGGATCTAATGGATCCCACATAATGCAAGTGTCACAACTGGTAATAGAGGCATGTGGCAATGATACATGGAACAAAACGTTTGTGATTCAGGAGCTCATTGAGAAATCGTTTTCTAGGTGCAAGTGTGTCTTCTTCATAGGAAAGGTTTTGAAGCATTTGTTAGATCTTGAACATTATGGGCCATATTTATAAGAAATGTTGCATCGTAGCGTTGAATCAGCAATGCGTCAAAATGACTTGCGATTTGCTATGACAGAATCCTATGCCATGGATATGTTGTATTTACAATGTGGCACACCATGGCGTGAGGATCCAGGCTGCATAAAAAAATGGCACATCGGTGTGCACCATGTCATAGGAAAATGTGACACTCCTGTGAAAAAATAATGCAGGGCTGACTTGCCACACATGAAGTGATGCAAATCGGTCCTGCGTCACTTTTGAGTGCAGAATGCGTCAGAGAAAGCAGAAAAAATGACACTTCAGGAAAAAAAAATTGCACACTTAACAGAAGGCCATCATTGAGCAGGCAGTCGAAGCAAGGACAACAACCGCAGCACCAGCCAGGATGTCCAGACAGACTCCCAGGGGAAGAGGAAGTGCAACTTCACTGAGGAGGAGAAAGACATCTTGATCACTGAGGTGACAGAGAATCAGCTCTTTGTCACCTCTAAATTGCCATCAGCGAGGTAAAAGGCCATTTGGCACTCCATAGTGGAGAAAGTCAACAGTGTTGGGCAAGTGAAGAGGACGGTCACCGACTCCAAGAAAAACTTGCATGATTATAAGTGCCGGACAAAGGAGAAATTGGCCAACAACCTGAAGGCAGCAATGCAGACCAGAAGAGGAAGCCCTGTGCTTGGAAGAACTGGATGCCTTAGAGGCGCAGGTGGCAGCTGTCATCCCTGATAAGTTGGTGGCCGGAGCCCCAGGGCAGGGCAGCACACAAGGAACAACCACAGACAGAGGGTATATATTAACAAGGGGGAATATGGGCAAAAAGCTCTTGTTGTGCAGTCTAATTAGCTACGTCCCAGGGCACCACTGTGTTGTCAGCAGGGCTAAAGGCAGGAATCTGGATCATGTCCCATTAAATGGCACAGAGATGTCAGTCACACTGCCCAGCTACATGGTGCACAGCTCAGTCAGGCTGTCATGTTTATCCATTACATGTGTGAAGTGCAGCACTACTTCATGTTCTTCTTTTTATACTGGCATGTCTAGTGGAATGTACAACATAAGTCATCAGAACTGCAAGTCCCACAATACCAAGTGAAAAACATGGGGGCCCAATCAAAATGTAAGTGGTGAAGGGCAGGGCTGCAAGTCACCTTGCTGTGCTGCCCTGTGCCAAATAAAAGGGGAAGGAATGGGCCATACCTACAAGTTAATGTGCATTCCTGTACACTCCACCTACGTTTGGGCACAGTGGGCTTCCTAGCACCAACACATGCATCCTTGCACCTTGTTGGAAGGATGCCTGCATTGTAGACAAGATTGTCTCTGTGCAGGAAGAGAAACCTCCCTGCACAAAAACAATCATCTCAGGCTTTGTCATAGAAAGAGGAGAAAACAAGGAGTAAGAAACATTACTTCGTGTTACGCCACCCCTGGGAAGGTGTCAGAATTGGTCGCATTCCCCAGTTCACAGATCCTAGTAAATCAGAAAGTACAACAAAACCCCTGGGTTTTGCATCTGAAAACCCACTACAACTCCCATGGTGTGCCCCGATGCAGATTAAGGCAACTGAGCAACTTACTCCACCTTTCCTCACTACATATGTACAATGCCAGTGAAAGTCATGTAAGCTGGCTCTGTGTGGCCTTGTAGATATGGGTCTGCTGGTTGCTCTGCTGGTGTGTCACAAAGAGTGACGTACCTGCAGCAGAAGCTGCACGAAAATATGCCCCATGGACTGGAATAAAACACCAGGCATTGACCCCTGAACCCTATACAATCTGACTGTAACAAATGCAGGCCACTTCGCACTATGAGGCCACTGTGTCTTAGATAGGCCCACAAACATAAAAATGTACTGTGAAGTAAACCAAGGGCAGGTTAACCATCCCAAGCCCATGCCCATACACTTTAACATACAATGGCAATTTTGGTAATGGCTTCTCTGTCATCCCATCTATCATGTGGGCCTGCATAGACTGGCAATCCATTCACCTTGACGTTAGTCAGAAGCTATTGCACATGCCACTTTGACATATTTTATTTTTGATGTACCATGTCTTGAACTAATTATTCCATTGGAATTGGGATGCCCATTGAACTTGACATTGCAAACATCAACCACAATCCTTTCACAGCACAGTAACAATTCATGTGACACTCATTGGTAGCGTACAGATACTTGAAGCAGTCCACCTCACCATTGTGTAGGGTTCTGGGCCACCTACAAGACATAACATGGTTTATTGCACTGTGAATGTAGAACACATACACTGTGGACATGAGAAGCACAGTACATTGAATTAGCAATTGTTATGTAAGTCTGTGCGTTAAACATGAAGCATATGACAAAGTTGACATGGCTTAATGATACACATAGGTAAGGCATGTTGAAGTGTACACAGGTATGATGTGCCTAATCAGGAATCTAGTGCTCAGATTGTGGAACAAGTACAAATACATCAGTACTTATCTTATGAAATGCCGCCAGGGTGCTTGCCTTTCATGGGTCTGTGAACATAATGATACGATATACAACACTCTGCAAGGTATTACATTAGCCGAGCCTTTCACATATCTTTGCATGTCTATGACAAAGCTATACACATCAGAAAGTAGCATTGTCTTCACTGAGCTCTGTACCTATCAATGCTGCACAGTAAATAGACATTGTCCTTCTATGCCCTGTATAAGCACACTGAAGAATTGGTAACATCTGCACAGCTGAAATGAATGAAATGTTTAGATGTGCCCCAAACAGCCAGTCAGACATTTGGAGATAATGACGTGTGAGTGAGTTCATCTGTAACATACATTGAGCCGCTTGTACAAGAGGCGTGTGTTGCTGGAGCATCATTTTCTTTCAGCACTCTAGTGGCACAGCCCTCTCAATCATATCTAGGAGGCAATGCGAAACAACACTGCGTGACTTGGCATGGCTTCATAGATATGAAGTAAGGCAAGGCAGCACAAATCATTGTCTAGCCTTAGTCTACTTCAAGGAGGCATTCCATGTGCATTGCACTGGCTTTTGAAAAGCAACACTCATGAGTCTTGACACATTTCCTGATTCACAACAATCTGTAAACCTGAGAAGGCATCATAATTTTGAGCCTCCCCACGGGAGGGGTAGCAAGGAGCAATATTTTTATTTCTCATAGTGTTTTTCTGATTTGTTTGTGTGTTGCATTATGCAGCACACATAAACAAAAATAAAAAAACGCCTCAGTTGATTGTTTTTGTGCTTGAAGGTATCCCTTCCTACATAGAAACAATTGTGCCAACAAGGCCGACACCCTTGCATCATGATGCAAGGGTACCTGCGTTGACAAAAGGCACCAATTTGTGTGCCTGCACAGGCTGAAAGGACATATGTCACTAATACAGGCCAGTCCTGTCCTTTCCTTTTGACACAGGGCAGCACAGCAAGAAGCCTTCCTGAACTGCCCTGCGCTAAAAATTAGAAAATGAGGGCCACAGAGTTTGGCACACACATTTGTGTTTTGACGTAGAATGCCATGTGACAGCACTACCGGTGCAGTGCTGATGGGGCAAAAAGCATGTGTGGGCTAATGCCGGCCTAGTGTTAAAATGCTTTTGTGGCATGCTTTATCTTATCAACATAGTTCGGCGGAAGCATGGCATTTTGACCCTAAATCATATGTGACCCACAAAGTCATTGGATAAAAGACATATATTAGCAAAGGAGGCACAGCTACAAACTCACAAGCATATGTGTACTTACTGACAGCTTCACCCACATTAACTCCAAGGTGATAAAAGAGTTCAGCCTCCCGGCTGACCAAATCAGCCCAGGGATGCTTGAGTTGATGTATTGTGCATTCAACCTTGAAGATTCGTTGCATGTGCTATCATACCTTCTTCCACTGCTTCTGCCTGTCCAGGGTTGGATAGGCATGAATGACTCAGCCACCACTTGCAAACCTGTTTGGGAAGTAGTGGGTTATGAGCCACAGGAACCCACCAAACTCTTGCTCTGACATACTACATGCCCTACCCCTCCCAGACATGTCCCGCCCTGAAAAGAAAATTACCCCAAATAACAATAAACTACCTTAGATCCCCAAACTACTCCTAACAATACAGAACCCCAAAAAGAGAGACACTTGACAATACACTGGACTAAACAATACAAATAACAATTACAGTACACAAAATAAACTATAGGGAACAACAAGGACAACAAATACTCCAACAAGACCAAAATACAGTTACACACTCAACAGCAACCACAAGACAACCTCCAGCAAGCATAAACAAAAGTTGTGTAAGGGAAAGTGAAAGTAACTTCACACTTCCTGATTTGCAGCATGACAGAGCCATTTCCTTATCTCCTGGGCATATGCCACAGGTTTTCACCAAATTTGTCCTTTTTTTTGGCACTTTCATGGAAAGATAGGCAATGCGTGATTTTCAAACAACTAATGACAAGGCATAATGTTGTATTTTTAACACATCTCGCTATCTCGCTAATGCAACGGGTGCAATAACTCCCCCATTATACTAATGCATCTTTTTGAAACAACACAATGGGCCAATTTTGTGTTTTACAATGTAGTGTATTGTACAATGCATGTAAACAATTACAGGTATCACTGTATTGCCTTGTGAATATTTGAGGTGACATGCTTTATGTCTTTGAATGTGTTGCATGTGTATGTTGACAGTGTACGTATATGTGACTTCTAGCATTAATGGGGTCCTAATACTCAAAGGGCGCACTTCCTCTATTTGCGCAACAGCACACCTTACAAGAGGCACACCAGGCGCAAACTGAGCAGGTATACCCTATTATATTGAATACGCTTCCCCCAGGGCTGGTGAAAACTTGCACTGCCCTGGGGGAAGCACATTCAAGTGTAAAACGGAGCAGCTTTTGTAAATATGCTCCCAGTTGCACACTGCTTGTGGCAACCTGTCTGCAATTTTATGGGGGATTACAGGTACACTTGCAGGCGAGTGCAGTGAGTGAGTGCACCCATCTGCAAGGGGATGTCTGGGTGGGGATATAGGACCCCTGTTCCCCCTTCTAGATCGCTGCCATCAGGTGGCGCACTCAAAGTGCACCTCCTGACATATTCTTTGACTCTCTGCCCACGTCTTTAATATGGCGCAGACGCAGAGGTAAAGGGATTTCCTAATGTACATGGGGCCATGCTCCCCTTTAAACAAGGGAACACCCTCAGGCACTATAAGTGGCCCTGCGCTATTGCTTTTTCATGATGGTCCACCTAAGCATCAGCAATCCATTCTGGCATTCCAAAGTGGCCTGTGGTGCACAACGCGGGTGCATATGCCTGTCATGCCCGCATCGCACTTCTATGATACAGCCCCCAGTATGAATACTGGGGCACACAAAGTAGCTTTTTCAAATTAACTTGCATTTGAAGGAGCCTATTGACTAATGATTGATGCAAAGCAGGGCAGCATGCCAAGGTGATGCGCTGTGTTGCGTGAGAGGGCAGAACTGCCCAATATATATGAAGATGTGGAGCATTTCTTCTCTCTCCTTGTGCTGATGCACTTCAGGCAGCCTAGTGCCAACACAGGCACACTTGTACCATGGTGCCTGGGTGCCAGCATTGCATGGAGAATTGTTTCTGTTCAGGAAGGGATACTGTTCTGCAGAGTAGCAAGCTCTTGAGGCATTTCTCTCTTTCTATATGTGCTGCAGGATGCAGCACACATAGCTAGAGGAAATGACAAGGAGAAATCAAGCAGTCCCTGGGGGACAAACCTTTTAAAATCTGGGACTGCATGAAATCCATCATTGGATGCATGGCACCACCCAGGTTCACTCCTGGAACGCCTTCTAGAATGAAATGATACGCAATGCAGCACAAGCTGCTGACTCGCATTTCCTTATTTTCTAGCCCACACAAGATGGTGCAGATTGCCCCTTGCCTGGCTTTTAAATTCTCTAATAGCATTTTCTGTCATGGGTGGGCAACAACAGTGGTGCAAACATGACAAAGAATGGTTTGAAATATAGCCATGAATGTTTTGGGGTGGTTGGCATTAGGGGCCTTCTATACAAGGGTCCTGCTCCACAGGAGAGCCACTTTTTTCAAAGTTGGGGGGCATAGGACTCTCACTCATGGTCATGGTGCAATGCAGCCAGTATAAGGCACACAGGATGACTTATCAGGCCTCATAGATATGGCTGAGAGGCTTGTGCGACCAGAGGTCCAAGAGTAGGGAGACACCAGCCACACCAGCCTGCAGTACATACGTCCATATCTGTATACATTGCTATCCTAGGTTGTTTTGTGGGTGTGTTACCCACTCAAGGAGTGACATACACTGGCTGGTTCAGCCAGTCTACAGTGTATGTGGCATCCAAGGAACAGATTGACTGTCTATATTTGCAATGGATGTATCTAGGCATATATGACACATTGATATGTGCATACCAACAGTTACCAGATAGTCATTATCAACAACCACCATATCGTGTTGAGGTACACAAACATCTGCTGTATGGGCTTGGGTCTGGAAGGATATGTGTGGCACGCGCACAATACCAATGCACATTAGTGTTTGCCTCAAATCTTTGTCTATATTTTGTCCATCACGAGACCACCTTGTGTAACCAAAACAAGTCTGATTTGTTCCAAGGAGGCATATCTTTGCTATTGGCATGCATCACGGTATGTTTCTATATTGAGGGGTTACTTGAACTCAGGATGTGGGTATGTATTCACACAAGATGGTCACCTGGGCATGTATTGACACAACCTGCCACTATGACTTGGAATGCATCAGTGCACAGTACCTTGGCTGTACTCACATTGCATTTAGTCATTGCTTATGGGCAAATGTTTCATATACTGACTCTTTGTGTTGTGTTTTGACAATCACACAAAAATGTAGTTGTAGGAGTGAAGCCATTGTTTGTATCTGAGTGCAACACACCAATATGGTAAGATACATCCCTGCTTGTTCCAGTAGCATCTTTGCCTAGTGGGCAAGTGTGGCAGCATTGTTACTAGGTAGCCAATTCTTGCATTGGCCGAGTTGAGTATTTCACATTTATATGTGGGATGTGAGATGTCACAATGGATTTAATAAGTGCCTGCAGATATTGATGTAGCATATGTAGACTGCATGGTTTGGACTGTTCCCATGCACATACTATGACCCATATTTATACTTTTTAGCGCCGCATTTGCGTCATTTTCTGAGGTAAAAACAGCGCAAATTTTCCAAATACAATTATATTTTGTATGTTAGTGCCGCTTTTGCATCAAAAAATGTCGCAAATACTGTGCTAAAAAAGTATAAAAATGGGCCTATGTGTCTCAGTTCACAGTCATCAGACTATGAGTTAACTCTATTATCCTCCACAATTATTGCTGTATAGCCATTTGAGTGATATCTCTGGGCATGTTATTTTAGCAACTAGGCCTGCTGCCTTTGCCCTTTAGCCTAGCAACATTTTATTCTTCTTCATCTTATTTTACAATTGGCCACATTCGTGGTGATGTTTTCTTTTCTTTATCTAGTTATTCTTTCGCCTAGGAAAGCATTACATTGCAGCAAGATAGAATTATCAGCCCAAGTGGTACACTGCATCTCTGACATTCACAGTAACACACATATTTTTACGTGGGGACATTTTCTCAGAACATCAGTTGTTTTATTATAAAAACGCTTTCCAGTCCCATACACGTTAGAGGGAGAGTCCAGCCAGATGACCACGACCGCTTCGTTACAGCTGCTTGCTGGGACTACTAGTTCCCTAACCCACATGGGGATGGTGTCTCTATAGATAACAGGCCTTTCACAACTGTTATCAGGTATGGGGGATAATGTCTTCCCAGGGGGGAATCATAAAGGGGAGATTAGGACTTGTCCTGCTGTGCTCCAACATAGCTTAGGTAGGAATTGCATATAGTGTGCATAGTGACAGTTTGGTGGGACTTTTCCTGTGTTTCACTTTCCTTGTCACCATTTTGCTTCTGGTATGTTTCATCATTCTAATTATTGCATTTCATGCCATTTTGTCTAATACGCAGCTGATTCAATAAATCTTACTGACCCACTTCCTGTCTCTGTTTGTCTTTGCATGTGTAAGACTAATGTAACTGAGAGAAAAGGATGAGATCGGATCTACCACGATTTCCCTGAGAAGCCAGTATATCATGCGCTCAGTTGCCACAAATCATCCCTGCTCTTGGGGAGGGATGAGGTGCTGCTAGCTGGCCAGAAACAGATTAAGGCACAGTTGTCACATGGAGTGCAATTGGACTCAGTTCCCCACAATTCAAGTGATGGTGCCGCCCAAGTCCAGCAGCCTCATTAGCATAATGAGAGCCAACATGACAGTATGAGGCCGTACAAATGGCTAGCTCTATGAACACATACACACACAATCATTGCACACTGACAGGAGGGGAACCATCAGGCAATTGTCATGGTGGCTGATGTGCCCATATTTCATGTACAGTCTGTTACATGATCCTGCATGACTCATACATTTGCCAACCAGTACGGGACATGCACTGACATTGTTTGGCACACACACACTTTCATTATTGGTATGACTAAGAATATACTGCAAATACAAGCATACTGGCTTGTGTGATACACTTATTATTTACAATACTTGGGAGCACCAATGCCATGAATGTGGCGAATCTTTCCTAGTATTGTGAGTCAGTTAGCCATTGAGGAGAGACTTCTCTCACATTCCTCTATTAAGTTTGTTTGGGACTGCTATTGGCGTTTCTGAAGTAATACATATCAGATTTTATAAAAATTAGCCAGGGCAGATAATGTCTTATTCATTCGCACATATTTGAATGTGAAAGTATTAGTCACTGTTGTTCATTAGCTACTGCCATGGAGAGTTTGGTGAGTGCATGTCGTTGTGGGACATGATAGTCTCGACGTGGCAGTGCACAAGCAGAGAGATATGTGGGTGTCTTGTGCTGTACAGTGCAACTGGCAGGGGCGGCTCCTCCGTGATAGTGGAGGAGCATCGCCCCCCTGCTCAGTCAGGCAGGCAGTGACAAATTAAATGATAGTAAAAGAATGTTATTATCATTTTATTTGTCACTGTCTCTCTGATAGCTTGAAATGTAGTGTGGGGTGGGGCCGGGACATAGGGAGAAGTGGTTGGTACTGTAAAGTGCACATTTCTGTTCTGCCAGCCGCCTTAGTCCAGCCAAACTGACATGCACACTTACATTTCTCCAACCTGGCTGTGTTACACAGCTGGGTTGGAGAAATGGCAACAAATCAACCCACTCAGGCCAATCCCAGCGCAGCCCTCATGCTTGCTTTAGCATTAGAGCAGCATCTGGATTGGGAACCTGTGGTGACTGCCGGGAAAAGAGATAGAGTCGGTTTCCATGGCAGAAAATGGGGTGCACTTAGTATAGCAGGTGTGTATGTATGAAGACTATTGTAATTTGCCATGGTACACATGACCTGGAGAGGGCCAAATATTTGAAACATTTCTCATTTTCACAGGTATTGGGTACATAACTTGCCCCATGACTATGGGAGTTACCTGTGGACACACAGACAACAGTAATGGATGCCCTTCCTTCAGCACAGTATTGTGACACAGCATTTTACCTAGTGTTGCATTGCTGAGGATCTCTCCACCATTTTGAAACACACACACGGCCTCATTTATGGTTTATTGTCACAGGGCAGCACAGGGAGTCACTTAGTTGCATTGTCATGCATCACAAGAAAAGAACAGGCATATGCCATATTAATGCATTACGGCACATTGGTGTTCCTTCTGCATGTGCGAGATCATAGATTGGAGACTAGCACCAACACATACACACTTGCACCACGGTGATGGTGTGTCTGCATTGTGGGCTCAATTTTTTTATGCAGTAAGGGACACCTTCCTCACAAAAACAAACAATCGCAGCGTTTACCTCTTTGTATGTGTGCTGCAAAGTGAAGCACACATAGAAGGAGTAATTTACAAGAAGAAATGAAGTTATTTCTCCTTGTTACACATCCACTGGGGAGGCACAAATCTTTGACATTTGACACATTTCATATTTCCCAGGTCCTTGTAATTCTGGGAATGTTTTAAATCCCATACGTGGTGCATGGGGAAACACACCGTAAGGCCCATAGAACACATCTTTTTTGAGTAAGGCAAAGAAGCACTTTGCACTGCCTTGCCGTAGTACATATCCATATCTATGAGGCCATGCAAAGACACGCAGGACGATTTCCATTACTTCATAGATAGGACTGAGAGACCTGTTCCACCAGAGCCTCATGGAAGTAGACGCTCCAGCAGCACAGGCTTCTTCTACATGAGTCCCACTGTGGCTCATCATGTGTGACCTGGAGGGTTGTATTGCACATATGCCATGCCGTATGCTGCAAGTATGAGGCCCTCACCTGCTATATATGCACTGTCTTAGTCACCCAACACAAATATGTTTCTTTTATCCAACATAATTTACTGTCAATAGGTCAGTCAGGTGCTTCAGATGTAGTTACCAATCAGTAGGCCATTCCCATATCTCCCATTCTGGAAGCGCTCATTTATGATGGAATGTTTTAAGATGTATGCATCATGAGCACTCCCAGGGCACTTTGCCAGCACATTAATGAACACCCCCAGATGCTCCACTAGTGCCTGTACGTTGAAGGAATATGTGTACTTCAGATTGCAGTACAGGGGGGATGCAGCTGCATGAGGCACCATTTGCACATGGCTGCAGTCCATTGCCCCCGACGCATATGGAAATTCAGCAATGGCATAGAAGACCTGCTTGTTTTCCAGTTATTTCTGCTGTGTGTTGGGGATCATGAGGTACCGGGGTGCGAGGCTTATGATGACATCAAGGATGGAGGGGAGGAATGCAGAGAAGGATTGCTGAGATATTCTTGCCACTCTGGCTGTGGTGGTTTGGAATGAGCCAGATGCCAGCATGTGGAGTACTTCCATCAGCTTGACTTGCAGAGGGATGTTGGTGCACATCTCTGGGATGTTGTCTGCAGCCTTGGTGCAATCTGGTGCAGGAGCTGGACAATGGACTCCCTGCATAGGTGATGACCTCTTCCTCCCTGAGGACAATAAGTGTAATTCTCTGCTGGTATTTCCGCTTCCTTCCCCTGCACTGCCTCTGTGGGGGGGCACGTCTCGGTACTCCTAGCTGCAGGATGAGTAGCCCCATGGTGTAGTTGAGCTTGCCAAAGTGCTTTGGGTATGTTTTGCTTATGTACCAGTGCCAATGCATCATTGTTATGCCTGGGTTGCCAATGCACACTAATTTTGATGCATTTTGGACTCTGCACGTGATTTGCCAATGAATAGTCACTTTCTGAAAAACTTGTACATTTGGATGTATCAGTACTGTATGGTATTTCAAGGGGGAACGTCTACCTTGCATATGATAAACGTTATTTGACGCAGCCTGTTGTGCAACGCATGACAGGAGAAAGTGACAAATTATGCCTATTGCGTCACATTGTAAACATGGAGCACTGAATGCGCCACTGCTGCATCAAAAAAAAATGATGCAGTGGTGGTGCAAGCTCCTTGTAAATGTGTCCCTTTGTGTGTGGGTGAAATTCTAATTTTGAGTATGGAATGATCTGGTTGTAATGTGAATTTTCGTTTGGCGAAGGAATTGCTTCTCTCCCTGGTCGGTGCTGGCTGTACCCCTGTGAACTCACTGAAAGTTTACCTTCCAGTGGCTTTTATTACTCTGTTGCTGTCTTCACAGCATATATGCACAAACTGGACAGGATTCACAAAATAAAGTGGGAGTAACATCTGCGTAAATTGTACAGGTGACCTATGTGTATATCACAAGTGTATAACGCTGAAATTGTGATTTCGAAATGGACATGCAAAATCCAACCAACCAAGAGGGTCATCAAAGAAGACTTCATGAATGAAAAGCATTTTTGAGTATGGGAAGTACTATTCCAGTAGTACTGCTTCCAGTGCTCACAAATGCTATTTACTAACCTACAGACGGGTGTCTCTACCTATGCCTGCCACATCCCTTATGTACACAACATCTCAATGAGTGTGGAGATCTCTGCGCATGGAAATATCCGATTTGTATGAAATGGAGAAGGGGCGAGAGGAAGTAGCTAGAAAATGGGGAATATCTACAATTACATAGGTGGGGTTATGGGAATTTTAAGGAGGGGGACTAGCTAGACATATGTAAATAGTAAAACTCAACCACAAAAGAGAAAGACAGTTGCTACTCACAAGGCATTCACCTACATCCACTACAGTAGTGCTAGAGACGAAATATATGCACAAATCTACTTGAGACAAGATTTGGGGTTAATCAAGACCCACACATAGCCAGTCACTGCTACAGCCAAACACATTAACGGAGGGACAGAGTAATGCTAATATCACAGAGGGAAATGTATGAATAAAAATGAGAAAGTACTTTTAGATGTCAAAAACTGCAACTGGTTTAATTTGAATTTTAACAACATTTTACAAATTAAAAAAATGTTAAACTACGAGTGAAATAAAACACTATCGGAGCAATGCTTCAAAAACTAACAGCAGACCTTCTACTTTGAGGGGAGTGGGAGTGTGGTGTTAAAAAGCGGAACTCAGCCAGACCCATCAATAGGTGCAACACATTAGAACCTCAACCAATCACATACAGCCTGTCTACATAAGAAAGTAAAAAAAGAGTTTCAGTATCTTGAATACCTTTGCTGCTTTAGTTCTTATTTTGAGGAGCATGTTTTCTGAGGAAGAGAGAGGGATTTACACACAGAGGATCAACATATTTAGCATGGCCAGTGAATCAGTCATTGCCAGACGCTGCTTCTCACCTGATCTGATCCTTGACATGCTTGCAGACTAGGAGCAGGAGCTCAGTTCACCTACATCCTACTCCCAGGTCATACTCATATATGTCAAAGTACTGGCTCTATTTAGGTCCAGTAGATCTTTCCTGTGGGTCAGAAGAAAGACTGTGGGTATCTTGCAGGCAAGCGAATCCCGCTGCTTGCAACAGGTTCTGGTAGTCATCACCATTGACATACACCAGTTTGGAGCTATGCCACAGGCTTTGGTGGAGGAAACAAGTGACAAGGCAATTATATGCCATTCCTCACTTCCCTCGGCTATTAGCTGCCATTGATCGCAATGCCCTTGGCATTTCAACCACCGAACCATAGAGAACACCATTTCTACAACCAACACTGCAGGCACTCAATCAATGTACAAACTATCTGCAATGCCAGGGGCTGCTCCACTGTTGTGTACAGGGGTTTTCCCAGGAGCGCGTACATGAGCTACATCCTCTAAAAGTCAATTCTTGCATGTCATTTGGTTGCTGGGGTTTTTGGTGACATATTGGTAATGGGTATATTTACCCAGCTGCTTGTATACCTAAGAAATGGCATCATAAAGTCGGTTTCTCTTAAAATTACTGTATCAGGATACACACCTCTGACATACCACTGGTTACATGCATGTACAGAATGTTTGCATTCTAAGCTCTGTCACATGTCTTTGTTGCAGATGATGCCGTTTGTGACAGTCTCCATCATCACACTCACTTCTGATGTCCAACCACACAGCCTCAACAGAGGTAAAACATGGCAAACACAAATATACGAGTAGCCATTGTGTGCACTTCAGCATCCTCATGACAAGTTTCAGATATATTAAAGTACAGGGTCATGCTTCAGTACTCCTCAGACATGGTGTGGAAAGTTATTACAGCCTGTTGCATGTAGCACAACATGACCTAAAACATGGCTTCCATGTAGATTTGACCCCAGAACTGTAGTCCTATCCAGGTTGCCAGGGTGGAACATGCAATAGAGGTCAGGGTCCGCAGATGTGTGAATTAGTAGCCTTATTTTTCACATAAGCTACTTTGATTGCTGACTGGCATTGGTTGGACAGTGTTGAGTGAATGATGAATGGTGGTCTTTGGCACAATCTACACATACCATCCTGAGGCAACATTATTGCAATACAATGATGTCAGAATTAAACATGCTGGTCTTATTTTGATCTACATTCACTAACATATCACTTGCTGACTCTTTCATTCATTATTTATGTGTTATGATTATATGCATTTTTCACAAACAATACTCATTTATTTCTACAGGCAGGTATTTCCCTTTGAAAGCATATTTATTGATATAATTCAATCTCTATATTGGAGTTCTTCACCTCAACTGTTTAGCGGGAGAACCCCAACAATGAACATAAGTGCATATATGTTTTGAAAGTGACGATCGCTTGTTTTGTGTTTTTTAGGTATGTGCCTGTTTGCTGACCCATATGTTGTTATTTAAAACGTGTCATTGGTTGAATTATTTTGTTTATTTATTATTAAATATTAAAAAAAGATGTTAATAGTCTATTAAGAATATCTTAGCGGACTGGAACTTCGGAAATAGAAAGCATTTGTATTTTAAAAACATATTACTTTCATCAATGTCATGTGGTCTTATTTTAGGAAAGAATGACAAATTATTGAGAATTTAGTATAATCCTAATGAGCTCAGGTGTGATGTATTCTACAACCCAGATCTCACCCATTTTGACATAGTTTCACGCATAAAATGGTTATTATAAAGTGACGAACATGCAATTACCAATTCAAATTATCCACCATTACATGTCCAGGAAATAGCTGTGTATTCTCCTCCCCTCAGTCATTATCTCTAAGCTATTAACTCATAGCGAAGATCCTCTTTGCCATAATAAATGAATATAAAGGTGACATTGCTGAAGTATTTCAAAATATCCCATGTATTACGGCGCAGTTTTTCCATGTGACAGAGAGACCAATGATAATCTATGATGGTAAAGTAACACCTGCCTTCAGCTGCACATTGTTTAATCATAGATAAGCAGGGCTAGATAGTCTCAAGACCCGGAGGACTAACCTGTGCTTCTTCAGTAGGAGAAATCATGGATGGTTGTTAAACCTGATTCCCAATGACCCTCTCAAACGACCTGAGTACCAATGGAAATACAAAGAAAAGGGGAGTGCGAGGATGTTGTTTCTGGAGTGCGAGGGATCATCACAGGAGAGGTCTCGGTCTGCAGTCATCAACCTCCTTGCCTCTTGCTAACCTGGTCCGCCTCTGTAATGAGTGGAATTAACATGTTAGGTAACGTGTTTTCTCTAGTTTAATTCCAACCACTCCCCACTGAGCTCAGCCTGAAATGTACCTGCCACTCCCTCCCCTCCTCACCACGTCTCGAAGCTGTTGTGCTCCAGTTTTCACTATCACAGGCTGGAACAGTAATTTAAGTGTTAGTCCTTCCTTCAACTGATTGTATCTACTACTTCCTAATTGATACTGGGATTTACTATTGTGTATTCTCCTGTTAAATTCTCACAGCCTGCATAAAATGTTTCTATAGTTAACAAGTTATTCACAAACTATATTTGCATTCAAAAGTTGGATATCAACTTTGTAAGCCTTACAGTGCAGATTTGTTTCTCTCTGAAACATCAATAATGTCCATAAGCTTTGCTACTCAGTTCCTTCACTTACTAGAACAACATTAAAGTTTATAGGTTTTTTTATGAATAAACAAAGGTGGCTACTCTGCAATGGCGGAGGAGCGTTGCCCCACTAGCTAAGAGCCAGCAGAAGAAAAATGAAACAATACTTCAATATCATTTTATTTTTCTGCTGCTGGCTCAGCCAGCATGTGAAGGGAGGGGTGGGGATGGGCCATGGGAGGGTGGATGAGGACTCGAGAGCACCTAAGTCCTCATGTGTGTTTGGCCGCCCTGAGACAGCCGGTCAAACACACATGCGCACTTAGGTTTCTCCAGCCCAGCTGTGTACACAGCCAGGTTGGAGAAACGGCACAGGCCCCAGGCTTGTGTCTGAGCAGTAGTCTGAGCCACTCAGTCCAATCCTGATGCTGCTTTCACGCTAGCTTTAGTATGAAAGCAGCACCGGGATTGCTGGGGAGCCCGTTCTGGTGTCCCAGTGAATGCTGGAGCACCAGAACAGGGAAGGAGGTCAAGCGAGGCAGCCGGAGTCAACGGCGGCAAACTGTAAGTCTTTTTTTAAATTAATTTGTTCCCCCTTTCAGCGCCCCCCGGTCCCCTTCGTCCCCCCAGCCCCTTCCCTTGATATTTGCGGCAGCCACCGCTGAGTCATTTTGCTCTGTCCAGTTACATTAGTGTTCTTTATTCATTAGCCTGCAAAGCTTGTCTCTCTCCTCTTCCTTTCTTATAGAAACTGTCATATGAGAGACTTCACAGGAATTCTCAAAAGTGAGTAAACATGAGAGTTGGTTTCTTATCCCCCAAACCACTGTGTCTGTGAGCTACAGCAGAATACCAACAGGTAAGTATCTTCAGACGTAGTCTGCTATTTCTGCTAAGCGTAGGCCTGCAGGCTCAGGCATGACTTCAACATTCTTGACACAACTTAGATGGCTGCCGCTACTCCCAAGATTTGATAATCTTGTGAGTAACCATAAAAAACATCTACACTATGCAATGGATAAGACTATAGCCTTTTTACGTGGACTTACAGCTTAAGTCTCTAGATACTCTAAATGTCCATTGCAGAAACTGGGAAGCCTAAAAGCAACCACAAGTTAATTCCTCATTCAGTAGTGGACTGAATCAATCAAGTGGATCTATATAGTGAGACTAATCACTTGAGAGGTATTCTGACATCCAGGCCACTATGCCACCCTGGACTTTTACAGGTAAATTGCTGGCTAGATTGATGCTTTCATAGGTAGAACTGCGGTGGCCCTTCCATGTGGCCTCCCGCATTGTGTGGCTAGTTTGAAACTTTTTGGCGGGATTAATTTTGGGTTCTAGTTTGGCTCTATACAAAGTGTTAAAAGCGGAAGAGGGAAAGAATAAGCTTGAATGTCAAAGGCAGTGGAGTGTTTAACAGTGCATTCTCTGTCACAATTACTGTTGATTTCTTTTTAACAACAAATAATGCACCTGATGGTTGGAACATATGAGCTCATTTTTTTTCTTAGGACCTCAGCTGTTAGGCAGGCCCTATAAGAATAAAGCATCACCACTGAGTAGGCGGAGCCTACCACCAGTTAGGAGAGTGAAACAGCCCAGAGATTCACAAGTTCTCAATCTAAAAGACTGCAGGTGTAGGCTGTAGACTCCAATGAGGGGCTGGTAGAGCAGGATACCACATGAAAGGTGGAGTCTAATGATGGGGCTCCTCTTGGCCCAGAAAAAGGTACTTCATTGGTATCCGAGGAGTAGAGCCAACCTTTATCAGGACATTTTGCCACTCACTCAATCAGCCCAGAGGCCTCCCACACTAACAGAGCTTCTAGCTGCAACTTCTGCTGGTTAGGGCCCTAAGTTCCTCTGGAGCAGTACTCTCAGATGCCCGCCTTCTGGCAGCAAAGACTCTGTGTTTTAAATCACCAGTGGTTCAGAGTGAGTAGATGAGGAAAAAGGACTTGGGAGGGTATAGCAGAGAGGGTGATCTGGAAAGAGATGATAAATGGGCTTCAGCAACTGTTGACCATCTTAAGTCTACTTAATACAGTGGCAGGTTTTAGCATTCAAGTGAGTTTTACTCTTGGCTCATTTTTTGCGAAAGCTGGGGCCACTGGAGGGCAAGGTTGTGGTAACAGAGGGGGAGCTGGCAAGATTGTGGGTGGTGGTTTGTTGATAGAATTTATTGTATGACTGGGGCCTAAAGTTGGTCTTCTGCCTCTGTTGAATGAGACGTGTGTTGGTGAGGCAGAATGATGAAGAGCTTTCCAGAGAAACTCTGAAATTTTGTTATCTTTCCCAAGACACAGGTAAGTCTTTCCATTGTTGTAGGGACCTCTTCCTAGTGAGTATCTATGGTGTGCATGGTCTTACCCTTCAGATGAATATCTCACCTCAAAGAGGAACGTTTCAGGAAACAAATGATAACCCACCTGTCTAGTCACCCCTTCACCTTCTTCTAAAAATGCCAGCAGGTTGCCCATTGTGTAAACAGTTGACACCTTGGAGATTGAATAGTGGTAAGGTCTTCCTCGCCAGAGGGTTTCTCTTCCTCAGTTTACGAACAGAAGACTGGAGTTGCACCCAAATTGAAGGGAGGAACAGGGAAGCCAATCTGGATTCATATAGGCTGATCGTAGGTACCAGTATCCATAGATTTATATCTGCTGCCTTGGGACTTGCAATCATTAGGAGTAGAAAGGAGACTGCTGGCCAGACTGTTTATCCCCTTTGAGATGCTTTCCCACACTTTGAGGGACCCTCTCCTTCCTGATAGGCCACATCAAATTGGTCAGCCTGGCCCCCTTCACCTCGAACACTGTTAACTTCAAATGCTGAATACCACAAAGGTCCTGGCTCAGCCCCACTGTGTTCAATGACTACACGACCCCACTCTCCAGCATCATCTTCACCCATGGAATCAACATCATGTCCTATGCCGATGACATCCAGCTCATACTCTTCCTCTCCAACAAGACACTAAACCCTCTGATCTAATTTCTCCTCCTGCATGACCAAAGTTGCCAGATGAATGATTACCAGCTGCCTCAAACTCAGCACAGTCAAGAAGGAAGTAGTAATTTTGAGCAAAGTTTCCCCACTCTGGGACCCCACCTGGTGGACTGCCAGACTGCCATATGGGCAGACAAGAGTAAGGAAATAGAGATAATGTGGAGGGACTCAAGTGGTACATTTTAAGTTGAATTTTTACAAATATTTGGCTAAGTTGTGCTGCAGAGTAATGTCAGTTATAGATGGCGCATGCTCCATTCAAATGACATCTTTGTACATTTAAATCACGACCACAATCACTGGATGTGCAACTCGACGTTTATGGGGACACAAATTTGTTCTATATTTTAGCACCACCTAACTATGCTCAGCCATGTATGCAATGCACTTCTGACACCCTTATTACATAAAAAATTGCAGGCATTTACAAATAAGATTGAAGAATCATGAGAAGAGCAGTTGAGGACCATAAAACGGCAATGTAGTTAAGTGGGTTAAAACACGTGCTGTGCAGACCACAAAATTTCACAAAAAGAGGGATAAGACGAATACCATAGTTGCAAAAATAGAATATGCTATTGTACACTAAGGGGGTCATTACGCGGGGACCGCGGATGCACCGCCAACAGGCTGGCGGTGCATCCAGGCCAATTCTACCGCCGCGGTCAGAAAAGGGAAACCGGCGGTTTCCCGCCGGTTTTCCCCTGGCCTGAGGAATCCTCCATGGCGGCGCTGCAGGCAGCGCCGCCATGGGGATTCTGACCCCCTTACCGCCAGCCTGGTTCTGGCGGCTTTGACCGCCAGAACCTGGTTGGCGGTAATGGGTGTCGTGGGGCCCCTGGGGGCCCCACCAAGATTTTCAGTGTCTGCATAGCAGACACTGAAAATCGCGACGGGTGCAACTGCACCCGTCGCACCCTTTCCACTCCAGCGGCTCCATTCGGAGCCGGCATCCTTGTGGAAGGGGGTTTCCCGCTGGGCTGGCGGGCGGCCTTCTGTCGGTCGCCCGCCAGCCCAGGGGGAAACTCAGAATTACCGCAGCGGTCTTTTGACCGCGCAGCGGTATTCTGACGGCGGTACTTTGGCGGGCGGCCTCCGCTGCCCGCCAAGGTCAGAATGAGGCCCTAAATGTTTATTGTCCAGTATCAAAAAGTTCAATAAAAAAACAACGGTGATGATTTGAAATGTAGTGCTAAATCAGGAAGAGAAACCCGAGTGCAGAAATAACATTTCAGCTGGAGTAAACCTCTCAAATTTTATTTTTCTCATGTAGAAATCAAAAAGGATACACTATACCATTATGACATGCGCTTACGCATTTTTCTATTTACCAGTGTTTGCAGGTGGCAATGTGACATATGTGTATGCTCTGATAAAGATTTTCTTTGTCAATGATGTGGTGAAAATATTTCCACCTAGTTCGCAATGCATGAAAGCCATAATATGCTTGGATGTTGCATATTGCTCAGCACTTTAAGACAGTGTCAATGTATAAGATGGATGATAAATGACATTAAAGGCAAACAATACATTAATCTTTCTGATCACATGAAAAATACTGTGAATTTTGGGTTCGCAATGTTTTTTAATTTTAAATTAAAACACTAAAATATTTGTCCCCCTCATACTTCACAATAAAAGGGTAAATGTTTTGAAAGTGGCTACCTCTGCTCTTTTCTTATCGACTCCCCACCCCAAAACCCCTTCTTAGGGGATGTTTTATTTGTTCCTAACCATTCAGGGCATCCACATCTGAAACGCACCTTCCCCCCCCTCGAAGAACTCCTGAGAAGGTTTATTCTTGTAACATACCGCCAGTTGGTATTAATCATGATGAGTAAATCCCCTTACAAACTCAAATTCCCTTTTTGTGAATTTTATTTTTGAAATTTGCATTCAAAAGTGAAGCAGTTGCATGAGCAAGTGCTGCAAATTGCACGCAAAATTGGCTTTTGTGAATTGAAACCAAAAGATCTATATCTGTTCATATGTATTTAATTTGTTTTGGGGTATTTGGAACTATGTGTAAAGTGTTTATTACAAAGACTTTGAAACATTGCAGCATTCTCCTTTCAAGCACTCCTCCACAGTTTGACAAGGTCCAAAATAGAACATTCTCTCATTTGCAGTCAGAGAAAGGATACTAAAACACAAATCTCAATGTCAAAATAATTGTAAGTAGTTTATCAGAAGAAGAAGCCTGATATTTAATAGGTGGTCTTTAAAAACACAACAAATATTCCCAGCAGAAAGACACTTGCTTGGGCCCATTGTTACTCATTCTCCATCTGAACTCTTTCTTATATGGAGGGTGCTGCAGCATCACCTGTACCCCCAGTTCCAGTGCCACCCCAATTAATGACAATGTGTGCCATGAGTTGCCAGTCAACCTTTTGGCCGATACACAAGTGAGGTCTTCACACCAAGAGTTGAGTAGCATAACATGGCGTTGGCCAATACAGACAAGCGCAAAAGCATTAGACAGGAACTCTGGAAAGTAGCAATCTGGGCAAGAAGGACAGCAGCATGACAGCAACGTGTCTGAATAAGATGGTGAGAAGGCACATTGGACATTTTGAAACTTGCCAACTTGTTCACTTATTAGTAGGGACCAGTTTGGATGACATATTGTCTATACTAAAGAGAGGCACACCTTCACTTATCTTGGATTCAAAATTGTTAATCGAAAAGGTACAAATTTAGCAATAGCAAGGCCGGACTCAGAATACGAGGGGCAGATATATCAAAAGACTGGTTGCAAAAAGTTGTCACAAATTGCACACTGACTTTTTCCAACTAAATTTTGCAATGCAGCCATTGTATTATTTGGTTGTACTGCAAAATGGCAGATTACATAGCAAAATGTCCAGTCGCCGACGGTCACAAACTGATCTGCCAAGTTTATATTAAATAGGCAGGTTGCTTTCTCCGACAGCCTGTGATTGGCTGCAAACAAAGGAATGGTGGCCCTTCCGGAACAGCAGACAACCACCCTTGCCTTTGTGTTACCAAATTGGAAACCTTTTTTTAAAGTACCCTATTTCCCCCAATGGAACCAGTGCTGCCGTAAATAACAAAGCTTCCCACGTGAAAATATGAGGTGAAGCAAGCAATAGTCCCTTGGACCCCTGCCTACTCACCAGGGGGCGGCTGGTACCGTTTATAAAAGGGATAGTGTCCCCTTGGAGAACTTTGTGAATCAGTTACGATCCTTTGAGTGGTCAGTAACTGAACAATTGTTTGCTACCAAAATTACAGTCGCAAATCATTGATGCATAACATGCTGAATCGCAGTTAGGAGGAGACAGTCAGCTCATAACCCTTTCCAATTGGGATGTGGTATGGTTTGGTAAACTCCAAAAATAGGTTTCATGGATACCAAAAAGCCATTTTGCGAACACAAACCCTGTGATTTTCTGAAATGCTATGTTTGCAATCGCAAAATGGCTTTGTACATGTGGTCTCAGGTGTAGTACAAGCTTTCCTCTTTGTGTGTTTTACATAAGACAAAGACACAGTGCGGCCTTTAAATACAGCACAACTCTAAAACTGGATAGCCCTTCTGTCAGTGGTGTAACAAAGTCCCCGGCAGTCCCTGCGGTGTGGAGAGCCCCTGAGCTCCAGGGGGTTCCCTCAGCACAGAACACTATGCACAGGTGCAGGCTCCAGACTGGGTCTGGGGGGAGGGGGCCCCGCGAGGTACTTTTCAAGGGGAGGCCCTCTCAAGTTTCGTTACACAGCTGCTGTTTGTAATCAAAAGGAGACTGGGAAAATACTTACTTAATAGAAAGAAGACCTTGTATTTATTATTTGGGTCTCTACAAGTGCTGCAAAACCTGGATGATATTTTATTTGTGGGTTAGTTCGGAGGATTGCTAACCGAGTTTTGAGCACGTGTCGAACATGGGTGGCCAATTCTCGAGAACAGAGGAGTGTTACCCTGCTAAAAAATGACCCCAAAGATGCCCCAGAACTGAAAAATAAAACGGTAATAAAGTTTATTTATTACCATTTTATTTTTTCAGCACACCATCCTGAACCGAGTGTCAGTATGGGGCGGGCCACTGCTACTGAGTGATAGCAGCAGGGAGCTGTGACTTTAATTTAAAGTGCACATGTCCCTTTGGCCAGCCGTTTTGAGACGGCCAGCCTGACATGCGCACTTTAACATTCTCTAATTTAGCTGTCTTAAGACACCGTCGTCAGAGAAAGCATAGGCCTCCAGAGCTCCAATCAGCATCAGGATTTGCTAGTGCAGTTTCCTGGTTCCTGCGGTGGGGTTGGAGGTTCCAGAAGCACAACGAGGAGCGAGAAGGACTCCGTGAGAAGAGGAAGGTGCAGTCAAGTAAGTGTCTTTTCTCGTTTTTTAAAAATTATTATTATTGTTCCTCCCCCGCCCCTCCTCTGCCGTAAATACAAGCCAGATGCCACTGGTGTGGAAGGAATTTTGAATACAATGGCCATCAAAAAGACAAAGGGCTTGCAAGACAGATGATTTTTGGGGAATTGTGCTTGATAACACATACACATATTCGTAATTGTTGCAACACAAATCTGATTATCTTGAAGGACTAGATCAGAGGTGCTGTGGGGGTGACAGACTTGTAGTGAGAAGAACAATGCAAGTATAAGCATCCACTTCTTTGCCTGCAATTGTGGTCGCTATATGTAGGAAGATAGTGTTCTCACTGTTACCAGTAGAATCAGGCTGATTTGGTAAGCAACAGGAATTTCTGGGAGAATTGTGGTGTATTTCAACATGGTGGAATGGTGATCCAGTCATAGAGTAGGTACAGATATATGCTGATGTGGTAGGCTGAGTAATATTTCAGTTTTTTCTAGAGCAGGATGGGATATGTTGAAAATTAACCTGGACAGCATGGTCCGTAGACAGGCCACCCAATGTTTTTGGATTCTTTTTTTGTTTGTTGTAGCAATGTAGTACTTGGCAGGCGGTCTGCAAGACTACAAGGCGAATTTTATCATGTAGCGCAGTAGTAAACTCGCAGCCTACAAAGGATGTGTGGATAGTGAAGTTGCTGGAAGGCTTATTTTGGAATGTTTTGACAGTATCATTCAGTTCAGGGCAAGACACGTACCAATCCCCAAAGCAATGGTACAGGCAGGTGTATATTTGGTTCCGAAGCAGAGGATTTCAAAAAGAAGCCATTACCGAAAACAAGGACGGAAAGAAGAGCAGTAATACAAATTTTACAGGATACAATTGAAAAGGGAACACAGAATAGACGCAAAAGTTCTTACGCTAGCAAAGCCAGATTTTATGTGAAATGTTTCTGTGATACAATCAACAGGTGATGAGATAGGATGTAGAATGCTGGCAAGAAACAACAGGTAGATAGATACTTGAGATGTGCTTGATCTCCTGAGGTCCTTGAAGCCATTTGCTTTGACCCTAATATGTAAAGACATTTTAAAGTATTTTTTCCCTGATGTTATTTGAGGTGTTCACAGTTACTGAAGTAGCACGGAAGAATAGCATTGTGGAAAAGGGTTTAAAGGTTTTAGAATTGACTGCGTCAAAGATAAACAAGTCACTGAAAAGGTCAATAACAGATAAAGGAGGGAATACGTCAGTGTTGGAGTTGAAATCTTAGAAGTGCTGGGATTGTTGCCACACTATAGTAAAAAGGAAACACATGTTTGCAAGGGGTAGTTGTAGGAAGCGCAAAATGTGACAAGTGGGTCTCAAGTTCGCACACCTTGCGACTACTCAGAAAGTCGTTAGCGGGAATGGTGATAAATAATAAGTAATAATAAGGCCCCTGAGAAATGCAGGCCAGGCATAATGGGCAAGGGGGTGAGTAGATGGCAGCGAAGGAGATTAGGGCGAAGGAGCATCGCCGCCCGCTTCCAGTGCAGCAAAAGTGATAAATAAAATGGTGATAAAATGAATTAAACTTTATTTTTCACTGCTCCCACTGAGATGAATGTTTGGTGGGTGCATTGCTACTGACTGGTGATGAAGCTGAAATGAAGGTTTTACATTTATTAGTGCTTAAATGTAGTGCTGCAATAATCAAGAGTGACTTTAACCGAACTAATAAAGATTGTACGGGGACAAAATGTGCCCTCAGAGTAGTTTGCCAACATTTATAAGCATGCTTTATATAACGTGATGTATTAGAATTGCACTAATCCGACATAATCGTAAACGTGTGCTATGATTTGCTTGTTTGAAATGTTTTAGCTTAGCATAACTTTAGTGCAGGCTTCGGCCTAGTTGTCTGGTCTCACGATTTAGATGCTCGTATTTTTCCAATGTGCTAATAAACGTGTATTTCTGCTTGAAGCTGTACTTTTCCACTGAGATCGTTCACATGCTTATCTTAAGGTTTCGTGCCAGCCTGGCATTTTTCTCTTTGCTCTAAGGTCAATCTGCAGGTGCGGACAATGGAAGCTCTGAAAGTGAGTTAATTGGTATAAAATGTTGCAACTTGCGTACCCGTCTCCAAGGATAATGTATGCTTAAGTAAAAGCTTGAGAACTGTTGTTTTTTGATTGGATAATTTGAAGCCAACCTATGAACCCTCCAATGGAAGACCCTACTGGATTTGAACTGTTGTCTATTTAAACCAGGTGCACAAGGAGAAAGCAGCCATTACCAGCCCGATACCCGCCATTTTGCAGGACATTGCAGCTATTATGGCCCACCTTGTTGCGACGCCATTTTGAAAGAGACTCTGATGCTTTCTCTAATCGAGAGAAAGAGACTTTAAATGATTCTTACCCTAGAGACTTTAACTTTGATCCCTTTGCATGAAGTAGTAGTTTTATCTTGCCGCCGTGAGGCAATTGCCCCGTCCACCTTGCCCCTTTGCCCCGTCCCATGCTGATCGAGAAACGGTACCTGTGAGACGAAGACTTCCTTGAATGCTGATTGAAATTGGTAAATATGAAAGGACATTGTACAATTGCATTGTGTTTCTTTTAGGTAACCAACTGCTGATTTCTGATAAGATCCCTAGCTAGGAGTTTTCCAAATTAATGTTGCTAAATTGTTTTGCATGAAGTCCCACATGCCGATGCTAATTTGAGGTTAGATAAGGATTCTTTTTGTTGCACGATGCAATTTGAGACCTTGTTATGCTGACTAAATGTATGCAATTAGTTCATTACAGATTATAGTATTAGTGATTTGCATTGCTATTATCGAATGCCTTGTTATTCAAATGCTGCATAGATTGCAACTTTTCCGCCGTTATGGACAGCTATTAATGTTCATTTACGTTTATCATTTGGTGTTGAGACACGTTTATATTGTGCTAGCTTTGTTAATATAGGGAAATAAATTCACTAACCTTGCAATAAACTGGTGTGGTTATTCATGACCGAAAGGTCATGGTTTCGTCGAAATGTATTCTGGATTAATTGTTAAGTGTTATGTTGATCAGGGCATTGCTTATGTTCGGTATTGATTATTGATTACATTGAATTGACTGATCTCGGGTGAAGAGAGTTCCACTTAGCCAAAAGATTCATCGGCCTAAAGAGCGTCCAAAATAAAGGTAAATTATTAGTATGGAACGCTCTATCACTGGCAGCTGGGGCGTGGTGCTCACTTCACCAGTTTACACTACGAGTGTCAGTTTGACCCGCTGGCTTGAGCCAGCCAGCCTGACATGTGCAGTGTAAACCTCTCCACCTAGCTGTCTTTTGACAGCTTGCTGGAGAGCAGACACAGGCCCTCTGTGCCTGCTGGAGCCTCGAGGCTGTTGAGGATCACTGCCTGCAACTGGTAGATGGCATTCATCGTGTGATTCTAAACATTTTGAAAATGTAGTCTGTTTGTTTGTACATCTGTCCATTTAGATCTGAAATATGTGATTTAAGTGACTAGAAAAGTGCTAGTATTTGTAAGTAGGAGATTGCCCCAGTAGATCCATGGCAGCATGTCACATGACACTGTGCCCAGCTAATCTACCAGCCAATCCCTGCTCCTCCTCAGCTTTCTTGCTTTTTAGACCCCTCAAATAAGCATAATAAGTATCCTCAAAGCCAGAAGGTTGACCCTGCAGGACCTGTGACAACAGGACATGTAACCTGAATGTACAATTAAATAACCAGCCATTTCCCCAGAGCTTGTGTTTTCCCCACCCATGCTCACTTCGTGTCTGAAATCCTTCAGGGCATCTAAAGCGCGGGTGTCCTCATCAAAGGGCAGTCAAACACAAGGGTATCTCCTGTTTGGGCCAGGAAAAGCCTCTGGTCAGAACTGCTGCCCCTCAGGACTTGTGTCATATACTCACCACAGCATTTCACATACTCGCCTCTGACACTGAGTCCCCACCAAGAAAGATCTTCTAGAAAATCTATTCAACTTGTTGATAACAATCCAGAAAACCCTAGATAATAATGTACTTCTCAACATCTATAGCTCAAAGCTCCAATAAAACATGATCGTCTAATTTCAAGGGTTCCTTATCCTCATGCACTTTAGGACTCTCTGAAAACACATGTGCCATAATCAGACCAGGAAAGAACTAGAGGCAGGCCAATGTTCCTGATGACTTTACCCACCTCAAATCATGTTACCCTTCATGGAGAACCCTCATCACTTCAAGTAAAGACTACTATAGAGCCACAACCAATGAAGTGACAACCAGATGTAAAACATATTCAAGGCCATCACACACTGCAGTGACCTACCTCCTGAGCCACCCACCCCTCAGAAAGTGGATTAGTAGAATGATATCAATTCATTTTCTCTGACAAGGTCAACAAAATCAAAACCCAAATCAACAACTCAAAAATAATATCAACTTTATCGCCCATGCCTTTTACTCCTCTCATACCTTCTATCTCCTCTCGCACTCTGAATTCACCAACATCCTGAACCCACTCAGGGCCATCTCGTAAAAAGATGACAGCCTACCATTATGGCCTGTCAAATCTCTTCAAGGAGATGCTCTCATTACCCTTTTCAACATCTTCAACTCCTCTACCAACGTGGAAACTTTCCTACATGCCCATAAGACAAGATAAATCCTGACCCCACTGAAGAAATCTACCAAAGGCCCAGATGGACTTGCTAACTTCATTATCACCCACCTACACTTCATAGGAAGATTTACTGGTAAACCTGCACCACCCAACCAAACTAGAAGGTCAACAAGGACAACCAATCTGGCTTTAAACCACTATGCAGCATAGAGAAATCTACTCTTTAATAATTAATTGATGACATTTTTCCCAGCAACTAAAAACACATCCTATACATCCTGGTTCCACTTCACCAGTCTGCGCCTTTAAAGGAGTTGAGCTTCAAGCACAAACTCACACCCTGGAAACATTCATTGAAGCCACCAACACAGTTCTCCAATGGTTCACCCCTGGCCTGGTATCAATCCATACAGATAGGTACCACAACTTCCCATACTTCTACAGAGCGTCCTGGGAACCTATCCTCTATACATTATCATTAATAGCTACATAATATCTCTAGAATCCCTACGCACAAGCAAACAATATTGTGATGAATCAATGTACCAACTCTCAACTCTGCCTTAAAGGTACCTCCCTTAATTACATTCAGTAGCTCAAAACAAGTCCCCAGGTAATCCAGAATTGCGTGTTAACTACCTACCAAAAGCTGAACACAATAATGATAGAGTTCCTTGTAATCACCAACAGCTCCAAACAACCACAGATGGTGTGCTCTAGGTCATTGCCAAGCAAACAATCCACAGGCGTGGACAGCCTCATAGCTAACCTCAAGAAACTGGAGCTACCCCGACCCCTACTCACATGGAACCAAAGCCACTGGGTAGCGACTCTCATGGTTGTCAACGTGGTAGAATACATTAGGGACTAACTGCTCTGAGGTCACCAGATGACATCTGTGGGTTGCCACGCTGGCTTCAGTGTCTCTCAGAGCCTCCCCCCTTTGTCATTGGTGGTGTTCTACTGTCTGTATTTTCTAGTAGTACTAGACATATGAGTTGTCTGCACCATTTGGGGGCTGTGCCCGCTTGGGATATTTGGCAGCTCTATAAATGTGCCCTTCTTGCAGGCACTCAAAGCACTTAGGGGGTGCCTTTCCTGATTGATAACGTACTATCAGGGAACCATTTCCTCTTCTGCTGCTCAGGTGGGGATTGGGAGTCCTGACTCTTGGAACTAGTTTGTGGCTCTTTTGAGAACTCTTTGTTCTTATGTCTCTCTCCCCCCTCCTTCTTCCTATGGCGACCCTGCACACACGTGTTGTGATTCCCCCAGATATATTCTTGTGGACTCTGGTGCTGACCCAGCCATCCACCTCCTTAGCAAGCTCTCTGGGGTCAGATAGCTTACTGTCTATCAGGTGTTGGCGCAGATCTGAAAAACTAAGACTGAACATGTGCTTGTTTATAATCAAATTGTACAGCCTATGATAATTCTTTACTTCACTGCCCTTCACTTAACCACCCAGGCCCTGATTTATACTTTTTGGGGCAAAACTGCACTAACACAGTTTTGCCCCAAAAAGTTTAGCACCGGCTTGCACCATTTGTGTGCACCAGCCGGGCACCGTATTTATGGAATGGTGCAAGCCGGTGCAAAGGGTAGGCTAGCGTCAATAAAAATGATGTTAGTCGGATGAGGCTGGCGGTATGGAAGAAGGGGATTTTGCACCCAAAAATGACATTAGGCAGGTTAGAGTAAAAAAATTACTCTAACTAGATTAGCGTCATTTTATGGCGCTAAACCTACCATGCCACATGACTCCTGCCTTAGAAAAGGCAGGAGTCATGCCCACCATCCCAATGGCCAGCACAGGGACAAGGGTCCCCTGGGCATGGCCATTGCACCCTGTGCTATGTATGGGGGCCCATTTCAGGGCCCCAATGGCACTTTAAAAAATTAAATTAAATACCTACCTGTGCTTACCTGTACTTACCTGGGATGGGTTCCTCCATCCTCTGCAGTCCCTCTGGTGTGGGTGTCCCTCAGGCCTGGGGAGGGCACCTGTGAGCTTATTCCATGGTGTTCCACCATGGAAATTGACCCACAGGTCCCCTAACGCCTTCCCTGACCCAGGCGTTAAAAAATGGGGCAAAGCAAGCTTTGCCCCATTTTTTGACCCCTCCTCCCTCCCGTGCACCATTTTTGCACAGAAGTATAAATATGGCATTAAGGCCATTGAGTCATTTTTTGCATGGGAACGCCTACCTTGAATCTCATTAAGGCAAGGTAGGTTTCCACGTCCAAAAAATGACATTAACTCCATAAATTTGGTGCTAGACAGGTCTAGCGCCAAAGTATAAATATGGAGTTAGTTTTGCACCGAATTAGAGTAAAGAAAAATGACGCTAATCCGGTGCAGACAGAGTATAAATATGCCCCTTGGAGCTAAACAGCAACAAGTATTTTCACACTTCTAATGATGAGTGCGTCAAGAACCATCAGAACTTTTCTGTGCAAGTTTTGGGGCCCATAAAGTGCTACCAGATTAATCAAAGTTCGGAAATGAGGCTGCTCGAGAAATTAATGCATTCCAATAATATGAAGCACATTGAGCACCACAATGAAGACGGAGAATGATTACGTTGTCAAACCATAAAGGTTTATTAAATGTTATAGTTTACAGAAGGCAAACATGAGATTAGTATTCATCAATCAAATATGAATTCATAAAATAATATTTAGTTCAAATCAAATCAAAGTCATAAAGAAAGAGGTTAAACTAGTATGATGTTGCCTCACAATGGAGGGTTAAGAACAGTCAGTTCTCCAATAAAGAGACTACCCTAAAATGATCCACTCTAAACTGCACCAAAAAGTGGAGTGACTTGTAATCTACTCTGTACTAAAATCACACTATTATAACATTTGCTACACCTACATACAGTTCCAAAGAAACAATCTCATCTGGTTAAAGTGAAATGATACAATTGTATGTTTGTTAGCTTCTCAAGACTTCCCACAGTACAGCTTCTCTCTGCCTCCTTCAAACCTACATTATCTGTAACAAGATGAGATACAAGGACCAACATGTACTCTGCAGGTGTCTCATTTCATGATTATCACAGTGAAAAGAAAAAAAAATCAGACAGGAAAGAAATCAAAAGAACATTATTTTTATTAATTAGGACTCCAGCTTCATGTAGAACTAAAATGTTAACATTTCATCAAGCATTATGTCAGCCAAAATTAGGCATACTAAAATATAGACCTACATTAGCTATGGTCAATCTAAACGTGAATAAAACTGTTTATGAACCGTGGAGCTGTACTGCATTGCCACAAGGGTTAAATGAGCACCGCTCCACTTATGGAATCATTATCACAATGCTTGATGTTTTGCTGTTATAACTCATTTCAGTAATACCATTACTACAACCAGTTTTCATGACATTACAGCATGTTTAGTAACAAATGTGCAAGCATTGTTTTGGTCTCCTCTTTCGCAATTATTGGTGCAAAATTAGCATCAACCTTGTGCTTGTCCTCTGGCATTACTACACATGAAATGTAGAACTTTTTTCTTAATGCAAACATAAAGCAAAATGCACTGAAAGACACTTTCCACAAATGTCACCACATTTTATACAGCTTCTCACATATTGTAAATGACTTCTTACCTGAATCATTTCCTTCAGGGGCCAAAGAACAACTTGCCAGGAGCTCTGGAAAAGAGGTCAGAGGAGGTTGGTCTGTTTCTTAAAATGTGTTTTAAGTATTGGCAGTTTCACTAGTGATCTCATGTGATAAAGCAACAATACATTGATAATGAGATGCTAACATGCTCCTTTGTGCATGTAATACACTTGTCAGAATCAATATATGGGATCACTCAATGTGGATCGAAGTTCCAAGGCATAATTTTATCATAGCCTATATTGCATATCATTATTACTGGGTGAAGTATTTCAAAAACACATAGCTATTTCTTGCAAAGCTTTAGGCAGGGCTACTGGGATTATGTGATTTTGCAGCATTAGACCTGGCAGCTCTTCGTGTGGTTTCCCTGTAGTCTTTGCTTCTGACCTCCTGTTTTTGGACCCTGTGCTGTAATTCGTTTTTGCTTGTTTTTATTCTCTGGGCACTTTATCACTGCTAACCAGTGCTAAAGTGCAAGTGCTCTCTGTCTAAAATATATTGGTAGTTGGTTTTCCATGATTGGAACATTTGATTTACTGATAAGTCCCTAGTAAAGTGCACTATGGGTGCCCAGGGCCTGTAAAGGTGACCCCACTAGTGGGCCTGCAGCACTGATTGTGCCACCCATATGAGTAGCCCTGGAAATATGTCTCAGACATGCCACTGCAATGTCTGTTGGTGCAGTTTTGCACTGCCAATTCGACCTGGCAAGTGCACCCACTTGCCAGGCCGAAACCATCCCTTTTACTACAATTAAGTCACACCTAAGATAGGCCCTAAGTAGCCCGATGGGCAGGGTGCAGTGTATTTAAAAGGTAGGACATGTGCTGGTGTGTTTTACATGTGTTGGTAGTGAAATACTGCCAAATTTGTTTTTCACTATTGCAAGACCTATCTCTCCCTTAGTTTAACATGGGACTGCCTTTAAATGTCTTTTAAGTGCAGCTTCCCATTGGGAGCAGATGGAGATTTGGGGTTTGGGGTCTCTGGACTCACAATTTAAAAATACATCTTTTGGTAGAGTTGTTTTTTACATTGTTTGAAAATGCTACTTTAGAAAGTGGGCATTTTCTTGCTTAACAGTTTTGTGCCTCTGCCTGCCTGTGGAATCCACGTCTGGTTCAGTCTGACAGTTGGCCTGTTTGTGAATTCCTTCTAGACAGTGACACAAAGGGACCTGAGGTGTGTCCTGCATATCCTGATGAGTCTTCCTGGGGAGAGTGGGGAGGGAGGAGCTGACACCTGCAATTAAAAGGGCTGTGCCTGTCCTCACACAATGCAGTCAACAACCTCCTGGAGTGTGTCTGTGGCCAGGCCTGGGCAAGGCAGGATCTTATGAACAACAGAGACTTTCCTTTGAAGTTTGACTACTTCACAGGCAGAAATGAGTATTACTTCTGGATCGGGAGGAAGCTCTGCCAAGGAGAAGAACTTGTTGATTGAGGAGGACCTGCCACTCTGCCTGTTGCTTTGCTGTGCTGGTCTGCTGCTACTGCTTCTGCCTTAAGAGGGAAAAGAACTGGACTTGTGCTGTCTGAAATCCTGCTCGTGAAGTTTCTCCAAGGAGCTTGCCTCTTGTTAAGAAGTCTCAGGGATAACAAAGACTTCACCTGCCAGCACCTGGGTACTCCTGCTGAGGAACCTGACTTGCCAAGTGGTGCCAGTCCAGTCCCTGGGCCCTTGGAAGTGAATTCTGATGAGAAACAAGAAGATCCAGGCACGCTGACTATGGACGACTCCAGAACCTGTGCTGCTGCTCCTCAGCCTGCAACACAAAGCTGTGGTCCCCGTGGGAGTGCAATGACCCCACCCGACACTGCAGGTGTGTAGTCCCATGGCGCGGCCCCATACGGTCGCCCAACATGTCTTGACCCACCGGATTTATTGACCCCTGCCGGATCATCAGGAACCAGCCCCTCGCCCTGATGCCACATCACCTCCCCTGCTCTGCAGTAAGGAATCAACGCCTCACTGGATCCAGTGACGCCTCACCTCCCTAACTCAGTGCACTGGCTTGTTTCCTCGTTTACTAAAGGCACTGTAACTAGTGGTCTGCCTGACTCCGTGACCAGTGCCACCCTTCTGGCAAATGGCGTCGGATTGTTGGGAACAACTCTGTCAACGATGTCACGATAGCCCAAGTTGGAGCTATTGTGTTTCTATGCGCTATATTGAAGTTTGATCTGGGAAAATTTGTATCTTTGCTTGTGTATGTTGGATTTTTGTTATTTTGGTATTGTTTTACTCAGATAAATATTGGCTATTTTTCTAAACTGGTGTTTAGTACTTTTGTGATGTTTTCACTGTGTTACTGTGTATGTTTGTACAAATACTCTACACATTGCCTCTGAGATAAGCCTAACTGCTTGTGCCAGGCTATCAAGGGGTTGAGCAGGGGTTATCCTAGGTGTATCTCCCTTACTCTGACAAGAGTGAGGGTTCCTGCTTGGACAGAGTGCAAACTGACTGTCAACCAGTGAACCATTTCTAACATGCAGCCATGGCGATTTTCACATATTTATGAATTTTTCCCATTTGCCACATAGACCATTGTATAACACATAGGGGGTCATTCTGACCTTGGCGGTCTTTTCGCAAGACCGCCGAGTTACCGCCGCGGTGAAGACCGCCGACCGCGGCGGTATGCCGCTGTGCGCATTCTGACCGCTGGGAGCGTTCCGCCGGAAAACCGCCAGCAGCCACACTGGCGGTCGGCGGGAAAGTGGAGACTGGTCAACCTCCACCGCCACGCCAGCAGAACACCGCCCCCAGAATTACGACCCACATTTCTGTGTGGCGGTCTTCTGTTGGCGGTCTTCTGTTGGCGGTAACGTCCCTATGGCTCCCGTCGCCTCCCGGAGGACCAACGCACAAGGTAAGTTGATCGTCCGTGAGGGGAGGGGGTGGGGGGGTGTTGTGTGATGTGTGCGTGCATGGGGGTGTGCGTGTGAGTGTGTAGAGGGGGTGTGTGAGTGCGTGCATGCGGGCGGGGAGTACTGCTGTGCCTATGGGCAATGTGTGTAGTTCGGCGGGTGCGCATGTCGGCATGTATGTGTGCGGGTATGTGTCCCCGTTGTGTATGTGTGTGTGTAGGGGGTGTGTATATGTGCATGTTGGGGGTGTGTGCATGTCGGGGTGCGTGTATGTGCATGTCGGGGTGGGGGTGGGGAGGGGGTTCGTACCACCTCTGGGGGGTGGCAGGGGGTGGAGGGTGTGGGGGGAGGACTCGGGGGGGCAGTGGGGGTGGGGGAGACCCCTATCAGTGCCAGGGAAGGAATTCCCTGGCCCCGATAGTGCCTACCGCCATGGTTCGCATGGCGGTTCCCGAACGCCAGAAACCGCGGCGGTAAGCAGGGTCATGATACCGTTGGCGGTCTTGGGTCGACCGCCGGACCGGAGTGCGCAGACTCCAGCCCGTCGGTCATGACCGCCGTGGCTGTCGGAGTGGGGAAGTGGCGGTCGGTCGCGGCGGTGACCGCCGCGGTCAGAATGCCATTTTTAATACCGCCGGTCTGTTCGCGGTCCGACCGCCGCCTCTCCGCCGACCGCCAAGGTCAGAATGAGGGCCATAATCTGCAGTCTTAACAAAAATATTGTTTCTAGCTCAAACGGTTCAAAAGTTACTAAACATACAGCAGAATGTATTGCTGTGCAGTGGAAGGCCCTTTGCAAAGCTGGACTGGTCATCTTTCTGTTGCTTATTGCTAAATTTGGGTATTGCATGCATTGCACCACTTTGTAACCCCTTGTGCCAAATTATGCCTGCTCCAGACATAACGTATGCAAGGGGGCGTTCCCCTGTTAGGGGGGCTGTGAAAATGGCGCAAAGAAATCTAAAAGATTTCCTTGTGCCATTTTTTGCTGCATTTTTAACGCCTGCTCGGAGCAGGCATTAAAAGATGGTGCACCATTTTTCATAATGGCCCCCTCTATACTGTTCAGGGTTAGTGCCAACATTTTGGCACTAACCCTGAACAGTACATCAAGGCCTCAAACATGTTGGTGCTGTTTCCCCCTACCCTGCGCCATGATGTGCCGTATTTTAAATATGGTGCACGCATGGCGGTGGTAGGGGCACAAGAAAAGTGGCCCTGCACTCAGTACAGCACCACTTTTCTTAAATCTGCCCCATTGTTGCCTCACTCTAGGCTGACCACATTAATTATGAGCCAGGGTGGACCAAATTATGAAGCAGAGTTGACTAAATTATGTAGCAAGAAAGGGTAAATTAGGAAGCCAAATGCAGTACAATTTGTGACAGTATTGAGTATTTTGTCCTTTTTACACGTCATCACTATCTGGGCATAAGTCTCACTTTATTAGTATCTGTTTAACACTTAGTAAAGCAATCATCAACTGAAAGACGGCCAGTTAATCTTTGAAAAGGTTTTCCAGTGTATGGCAATATGTGAGGCAGCATTTTTAGTAATTTTTGATCCGTTTGATCTAGAAAGCATTTTTTAAATCTGCAAATTATACAGCAAAGGATAAAGTATATAGCAAATCCATAATTATGCGGAAAGTGCCACAGGCGCATGATTGCATAACTCCAGTGGCCCTGACTATAGCACTATTATTATTATTAGGGAAGCAGTTATCACTGGAATGATGGAGTTTTTCTGTGGATAACGTTTTAGTTCCAAATGGAATGAACAGAGGCAGAACACAGTCAATTGTGTTCCTTGGACAGGTAGGTTGGCCCAGAGGTACTGTTTGGAGTCAGATGTAGGAGTCGACCGTGAGGTTATGAGACTTGTGGTCTGGAAGATTCAGTGGGTGACCACTTGGTTCACTGAAAAGTTTGGTTGTGACAAGCATTTCATAACGTAGAGTTTCAAGTTGTAGTTTAGTATTTGGGCCATACCTTCCAGTTTGAGAATTTGAAAATTTGAGGACAAAATCCTGAAGGCGATGTTGGGAAGGAAAAGGGGTGAGTTGTTTTCCTATGAGTTGGGAGGGTAATAGGATACTCAAAGTTCTTCATTTAGGATAAATTGTTTATTAAGAAGATAAATGATTAATATTTTTACCTGAGGAATTCAGCTTGTTCTCATTAAACATAGGCGTTCATCAAAGTTGAAGCAGCTCTGCAAATGGTGATCCTGCCTTCCAAAGCCTGGTTGTAACAGACAACAAGACAATAATAACACTCTACTCTTTGCTACTCCATTTTACTGCTTATATATGAACGAAAAGCTAAGTCTTCCCTGATGAGGATTTAAACTACTACTTAAAAGATATGAAGCCGTCTCTGCAGTGATGTATTAACCCAGCAAAATATCACTCTTACTTTTTTCTTCCATAGTTGCAATTACATGTACGAGGATCTCATTAACTCACTCTCTCTACTTTGCATCATTGTGAAAGTATCTCAGATGACTGTTTCTCCACCGGAACATTTCATAGGACTTGATTTGAGGCAGTGCTTGGAAATCTCTTATACATATGTTGAGAAAAAAAAGAGTGCTCATTGGAAGCTGGCATGAACCTATTGGCGGGACGTGAAGTTCATCTGTAGCTCTCTTTGTGTCTGTAGTCCCCTCCTTATTTATAGATTTCTTGTACAGAAAGATGCAGGGCTTAATTTGTGAAAAATAAGTGGCTGAACCCTTGTCTGGAGGCCACTGCAGCTCGCCCCCAATCATTGCCCCTGCCAGTACTGCCAATGACAGTACCAATAAAACTAATAACCATCACACGCCTACAAGTGTGACATTTCAGACTATTCCAGGCCTCCAAAACTATAAGAATTGTTTGGGTGGAAGGTATTGAGAATAGACAATGTATATTGAGTTAATACACAACTCTTGTTGTGTTCATCTGTAATTTATACAAGCAGCACCACCATGTGGCAGACTGTCATAAGTGCCAGTGCTGCCAATCAACTGCTGGTGCCGGGCACCGGAAACCACGTTCAAATTAAGCACTGAAAAGATATCAAGGCTAGCTTATGCTAGGACGTGAAGGAGGACATTACTTCATGCAATAGGAGCAATAGGAAGTGGAAACTGGAAGGAGATGAATCTGGGGTACAGCATATGGTCTAGCTCCCCACCAGTTCAAGAAGCAACATTAAGACTCCAATAAATATGACTCCTTCTCTAAATGCCAGTTTCTGTGTTACAGAACTTGGGTGCACTGATAGGGTCGTAGATTTCATTTTTGAGCAGGTGCAGTGGTACTGGGCGCAGAGGCCTTACGGGCCCTCTGAGCTTTGATTATTGCTGCATTTTACAAATCACATAGCAGCTAGAGAGTCAATTTCCTTCCTTGCACGAGGGCCCAGGAGGCACTCGTTGCACCACTGTGCACCGAGCTCTCTCTGGCAGGCTATGTGTCGTCAGGTGCGTCAGGTGTAGTCCAGAATCATGCACCCAAATTACAAACAAAAATTGCTTTTTTCTGCACAGTGACAGACAGAATAGCGACCTCAAACCACTGTTCCCGCTTTCACTGCAGGTAGGAGATCAACCTGGTATTTGAGAGCAGCAGCCTGTCACCATGACACCCCCATTCAACTTCTCAAAAGGCGCCCTTGTAATGCACAACTGGGCACCGCTTCCTAGGAGGCACACAGATAGTACTCCTATGCCCCTGTACCCACATTGGTGATACAGAATAAGGGGCAAGGGCATTTCATCATTTCCACAGGCAAAGGAGAGAATGCCCCCTAACATTGTGTAGGTGTTAAGGAAGGTGATGCACAAGAATATACAGTCCCTTCTGTAAAACCAAAGTGCCCAAAATCCCAAATGCCTGCTGTGTCCCCGGGGCACTTCGGTAATCTGGTCCCCAGGTGTCCAATGTTCACTTGCAAATCTGTGTCTGCGAAAGAGAACAAAATATTGGACAAACAAGTTTGGAAACTGAGAGCAGAGTTTCCTATTACACTCCGCCAATGGGATGACTACGGATTTTGAGCTTGGCTGCCGATGTCTCACATGCAGAAACGTCTCAGGCTCTGCCATCCTGTGAACCACAGGGCAGCGTTGCCTCCTCAATCTAAAGTGCATGGTTAGTGCATGCTACTTGGATTGATGTGGAAGACCACCATTGAGAGGGTGGCAGGCCGCCAAGGGAAGATGAGACGCGTGTTCTGAACAGGCTGGCAAACATCTGCAGCAAGGCATGGAAACTAGATGTGCGACCGCTGCAATCATTCCTATTTTGGAGCACATCTCCAGCGCAAGTATTTGCTGGCTTAAATTCCACCAGACTAGGGGCCATATGTACGAACACTTTTTCCCATAGACACAGAATGGGGAAAAACCTTTGCTACATCTGGCCCTAGATACATACTGGGAGACTTTCTATTGCAAATGTCTCCTCCCTTCGACTCTTCTGCTAGTAGAGTCTACAGTTTTCTAAGGCGAGCCTCAGTGATTGTGGTGGACCACTCTAACTATGGCAGATGTTCCTCCGCACCTTGGCACAGGAGGAAAATCTGTGTGAAATGCAGGCGGACATTCTGCCAGCCTGCTTGCTCCAGTCTGTAATTTCTAAACCAGCGTACGGAGGATGGTGCTATTAAACATCGAGCACGACTATAGAGATACAAGAATACTGTGGACAAAACATAGAAGACCAAAATATCGAAAAGTAAGTTCACATAGAGAAAGAATAGGTTTACTGTTCCTAACCTCACATCTACATATCGTGAAGATATATATGGTCAAAGTGTATACATGTGAAGTTATGTAAAAAAAACATCTATGCTGATTAAGCTTTTAATATTTTGGTTTCTATATTTTTCATTGCTATTTCTATACCACGATATTTTATCTTCGATATTTCGGGGATATACCGTACAGAGGTTCAGCCGCGGGTAAATGGGGTTCGCAGAGAACGCTGTACACAAGAAACGTGAATGTAAAACACCTCAGGGCTGGGTAAATACGGCTTTATAATATCACATTCCAGGATAAGATATCATGTATTATCTACGAAGGTGTTTGCTATCTCGCTCTGCAGTGCGGCTCAACCCCACCGTTCTGTAACCTTGGCTCCAAATAATGTCCAATTTCATCCTGAGCGGGTTGCATGT
The DNA here is from genome assembly GCF_031143425.1 of Pleurodeles waltl. NCBI lineage: Eukaryota > Metazoa > Chordata > Amphibia > Caudata > Salamandridae > Pleurodeles > Pleurodeles waltl. Next base: position 958,000,989 of record NC_090444.1, read on the forward strand.
TTATCAGTGGGACCAGTGTTGGAAGAGGGCAGGAAAAATAATGTCCCTTTATGTGTGCTCAGCCAGCTCAAGCAATCCTGACAATTTTACAGTGTGTGTACAGATGGGCTTAAGCAGGGAATTTGTGAAGGTATGAGGAATATTATTACAAGTGACATTCCTGTGGGGATTAGCCTCGTCAGCCAATGTCACTCCGTCAACAAGATGCAGATCGCGAGCTCTGTTGCTGCCCACTGCAGTCAGTCAGACACAGGACCACGGAGGGGGCCTGGACGTAAATTCTGATGTAGGTAAGCACTGGGGTGTACAGGATACCAATTCACATATGTTTAACTGGCGTGAAATATAAACTGGCAAGTATTGCTGGGCAAAACGTGAATCCATGCAGGGTCAGCTTCATCCCTTCATCCTTTCAAAATATGGAAAATGTTGGAAAGGGGTAATCATTAAAACTTTCAGGTACCAAGAGAGAGTTCAGTTTGGAGGGTTCACTGTTACCATAGTTCTTCTCAGAGGAGTGCCACTTTGCCCAGATTTTGTTCAGCGAGCTTTACCACACATCTTGATGCTGCTGTCCTTAGTATGAAATGTGCGCGCTCCTGTGTATTTAGTGTGCGCGCCCAAGTCAGAAACGTACGCGGTGACTAGAATTGCTCGCCCTGTAGGAAGCCCACATAGGTGTTGAACAGTGGACACCGACACTGACTAAAATGGGGCACTAGGAGGGTGGTAAAAGTACATTTATATGATGGTTTAAATTTGGGCGTTCTGGGCTGAGAACAGGCCCATCTTTATATTTTTCATATGCATAAATTTTCAGCCCTTCAATGCGTGGGCCGGAAGTATGACATCAACATATCCTGCTGCAAAACCCCAGAGTGCAGACTTAGGACCACATTTGCTATTTTTTCACGTAACAACCACATTTGTTGTGCTGCGTTGAGACGGAGGAAAAAACAGCGCTTAGTCATCTTTGCTAACAGTGGGCAGTTGCTGCTGTCATGGCCTGCGCTGGTGCTCTACTAAGACTGCCCAACCTTGCACAGCCTCCCACCATGGTGCAGAAGTAAGTGTGTGCTGTCTGGCATAGGATTTGCATTGAGTATACACTTCCAATACAAACTCCTATGCCTACCTCCCCGAAATTCCACTAATTGGACGAGTGGTGTGCACTTAAGCACACAAGTAGTTTGTTGGTTTTTTAGTTTGCAGCCTACCAGACAGCTCAGTCTGGTTTGCTAAAGACTGCCTGGGGACATTCAGAAAGTTGACATAGGGATGCATTCTGCCCGATGCTTGCCATGTTCTCTGGGGTTTATAACTCACATTTTCTTGCTTTCCATTTGATGGCTTTATTTATTATCGGCTGGCCAGCTTGATTTCTGTCCTTTCTTTGCCAATACCTCATTCACAGAGTTCGTCCTTTCTGTGAACAGGGGTGTAAATATTGTTCTTATCTCATTCCATTTGCTGTGCATTCAAATACCTAGTTCAAATGCCAGGCTGTCTTAAAAGGGCACTTGCCTACTTTCTTTCTATAACTTCAAAGTGAGAGGATTTATGTGACAATCTTGCTGGGTAGTGGGGGTACAAAAGTGTTTCTTCTATCACACTAAATGAACTGTGTAAGTATTTCAGAATATCGCACAAATGAAGCACATCCTTTGTAATTTCTGCAGCGTATTGGAAGCAAATACTTTAAAATGATCTAAACGAATCACTAAACGAGGTAATGCTGTTTGCACACATTTTTGTCTGTGCACTGTATAGTTTTATTACTAAAACTGTGTGTCTGTGCAAATGAAATAGTCATTTTAATTGAACATGTGTTGTCTGTAATGGCAGTGTGCTACCACACCATGAACAGTGTACTCTACACCACCCCACTCTACTCTGTAGAATGCCACACCACTGCACTCTACTCTGCACCACTCCACTGCACTCTGCACCACCCCACTCTATACCACTCTACTCTACACCACAGCAGTCTATGCCACTGTAATGCTATTACTCGTGGTAATGTCTACAGTTATAACATTGTGTTGCTGTGTACAATGCATTCCTAATTTGCCTGCAATGTTTAGACCAAAAAGAGTCAATTTCACACCAACATGTTATGAGAGTCACTTGTCAAAGGGTGGAGTGTAATGCTATCTGTATTTTACCCCCAGCTCCATCTTGACCACTAACTCCATTTTGTGCTTAGCATAGCTTCAAAGACCGTCATATTGATGGTGCAGGTATTTTTCCACGCCCAACTTATGCAACATGTTTTTCTCTCCTCTCGCTCTCTTTCTCACCAAGATAGGGACATAACATGGAGGAGTGAGGGAGAGATAGGGATGTACCAGAGAATGGTTATGGTACGGTAGGGAACAGTTCAGTCTTGGGATCGCACATCAGGATGTGGTCAATCTCTAAGCGTGCTCTTTCAACATGGCCCTGGTACAGCTAGCGTTTGAACAACAACTTACTGTGTGGGAGGGGAGACTTTCTAGAATTCTTCTCTCCAGCATGTTTAAAGTATATAAGAGGAAGCTTGACGACTGGCTTTAGACAGAACTAATTTCCGGGAGGGGGACACCTTTGCCCGGATTCCCATTGTAGGTAGTTCTCTCTTTTCACGTCCGTTTGGGTTGACGGCTTGAGCTGTCAAAGAGATGATGTCTATGTCTACGTCACACCCCATGGGGATGTATTTTTAATGCTTATTTTTATCTTTGTGTTATGCATGAATATATAATCTCTATATATAGATATACTATCCATGGTTGAAGTAGTGCATTTTCTTTGTTATTTATATGATCATTATTAATCTACTGCTGTGATTATTTTCAGAAGTGTACTTGCATTGCTGCATTTGACCTAAACGCTTTCCCTGTACAAACTTTGAGAAGTGCCTTAATAAATTCATTACTGAGACTAAGAGTGCTGCATTGGCATTCCTTTCATTTTGTCTTCTCTCAGTCTGAAGTATAGTAAAACACTTTTGTGTAGTCGGAGAGAAAGGTTGAAGAGGATAAGATTTAAAAGTGAAATATGTTTGGCAAGAATTCAAAAGCAGCATCGCAAACCATTTCTAAAAGTGCATGTGAGATTCCAGGGTGGATCAAAGAACCTTATTTTGTTTTGGCGAACAAGTGGTCTTGTTTTTCAGGGCTTTCTGAGTCCTGGGATGAATGCCTTGAGGACGCAGAGCCCCAAAATGTGCCTCTATGTTTAGAAAAAGGGTACCTTTTGAATGAAGTGGTGATTTATCTATTTTAGGGAGGCGAGGGTGGCTACTGCTCTCTGCCTATAGAAAAATGCATGAGAAATGCAAGTATTTAGAATAGGAGAATCAGCAATTAGAAAGGCAGTTAGTTGAAACTAAAAATACTGTAACTATAATGTCATGTCAGAATAAGCTATTGCAAGATAAGGCCGATACCTATCAGTCGGTGGCAGAGAAAGCAGCTGTCAAAGTTGCGCAGAACAAATGTTGGAAACGCAGAGGTAAAATAAATTTAAAAAAAGTTAATTTAGCAATAGCCAAGGCAGGATTAGATTGGAATCTGGATTTCTGGGACACAAATACATGGGAAAGTAGATTTTTCAAATCCCAGTGATGAAGAGGTTAGAAAAAGTGGAGGCCAGGGTGAGCTAGATGAGCCAAGGGTAGTTCGCACACAGCCCATATGTAGACGGAAAATACAGGGCACTTAGAACCCGGGAGGAATTGAAGTGCATTCTTTAGAAGATTACACTCAGCAAGAAGTTAATGATATTATAGAGAGATTTAAACAGAAAAGTGGGGAAGCACTACTTACGTGGATGGTGAGGTTATTTGACATAGGTGCTTCAGGGGTGACATTAAATTCAGGAGATTCAAAGAAGTTCTGTACTCTTAGCACTGGCCCCCTAGTACAAGAACAATTCAGGAGCTATGGGAATCAAGGAGTGACCAATTTATTACACTTGTCAGTCATCGGATGTAATACAAAATATCATACTGAATCAGACTGGCCACTAAATGATAAGCTTTGATACACATTGAGAGACACCATGCAAAGAATTAAGGAAGAAAGTATGAAAACTGCTATTGCTCACAATTTGTTAGAGGCTCCACTGACCATTTCAGTACGAAAATAAATAATTTGCCTTGCCCCACCAGCTTACAAGCAAGTAATCATGACTCTCCTAATTAATCAGACATGGCAAAGAATAAAAGAGGTGCTGGAGGCGGTTGGGAGCTAGGAAAGCTGGGAGATTGGAGTAAACCAGAGAGAGCCTCGTGGTACGAGGGTCGCACAAATAACAGCCGAGTATCTAGGAGAGATATGTTCATGGCATTACTGAAAGATGATGACAGTAAGGAGCAGATTGATGGAATAGATACCAAAAGTCTGTGGGAGATGTACCATAAAAGAGGCCTCAGCCGAAAAGAAGGTTCACAAGCAAGATAATAATAAACGTGTAACTCAGAGTCAGCCACAGAAGCAGGGGGATGGAAAGGAAAGGGAGAAAAATGTCTTTTCACAAGGAAAAGAGGAGGAAGGTTGGGACAGCGAGGGGTTAAATGTTGAGAGAGTAGAGCCTGCTCACAGATATGAAAGCATATATCCAGACCTGACTTGGGCAAATGTTGACAGGTTTGAATCAGACTAGGAAACTGACCAAGCTCCCTTACAGGCATGGGCTCGTAAAGATAACAGACCCCACGTTGATTTAGAAATACACTGGAAATACAAAAATGTTCAAAGAGTCTGAGCATTAGTTGACACCCTCTTTAATTTATGGAAATCCAAAAAAGTTCACTGGTCAGCACTACACTGTCAGAGGTTTGGGTGGAAAACAAACCCCTGCCATGCAGACTATTGTTCAAATGAAAATAGGGAGAACGACAAAAAGAGAATACACTGTTTTAATTGTGGCCTTTCTAGAATATATACTGAGAATTGACATTTTAAAAGGGGGTGACTTTGTATTTGGATGGTGATTGTTATCAATTTGGCTCAAAAAAAGAAATTTTAGTGGCAGCTTTGAGGTTTGGTCATTTGAAGATACCCCCAGTAAAGGTGCCCCAGCAACCAAGATAATATGCTTGAAGCAGTATTGCATTCCAGCAGGGCATGATGAAATAAGTAAAACCATCCAAAAAATGATTGAGGCTGGTGTAATAGCCCCAACCACCACTGAATGGAACAATCCTCTGTGGCCCGTGCGCTGACCTGATTGGCGCTATAGAATGACCATTGATTACGGCAAGCTGAATAAACATACAGCCCCACTGATAGCTGCGGTCCCAGAGGCCATCACTTTGATTGAAAGAATACAGAAGCATGCAGGAACCTGGTGTGCAACTATTGATATTGCTAATGCTTTTTTTCTATACCATTTCCCCCTGAATGTCAAGAACAATTTGCTTTTTCACATTCTGGCAGACAATTCCAAATGTTTTGCTGGCCTATGGGGTATGTACATAGCCCCACCATTTGTCACCAGCTGGTGACAGAGCACCTGCATGAAGTATCTGTCATTCCAGGAGTGCAATTGACCCATTACATTGATGATGTGATGATTCAAGGAGAGACACAAGAACAGGTGCAGACTAGGCTGGAGCGGATTGTAGAACTCTTGCAGAGTAATGGGTGGATGATTAATTCAGACAAGACACAGGGACCCTCTCAAAATGTGAAATTCTTAGGGATTTAGTGGAATCAGGGACATAGAGAGGTGTTGCCACAGGCAAAACAAAAGATTTTAGAGTTTGCCACTCCCCACACTAAGTAGGAGACACAGCAATTCATTGGATTTTTTTTTTGTTGGGGAAACAGCAAATTCATCATTTGAGTCAGATTCTAGCCCCTTTGTACAAGTGGGGTAGAGTGCAGTAATATTGAGTGCAGTGGCATTGAATTCAGTGGTGTACAATGCAGCACTGTAGAATGCAGTGGCATAGATTAGAGTGGTGCAAGGTAGAGTGGTGCATGGTGGAGTGGTGTAGAGTAGAGTTGCACAGAGTAGAGTAGTGCAGAGTACAGTGGTGCAGAGTACAGTAGAGTGGCGTAGAGTGTAGAGGAATATAGTGCAGTGGTTTAGAGCAGAATGGCGTAGAGTGGGGCAGAGATAAGTGACACAGAGTTGAGTAGTGCAGAGGGCAGTTGGGCAGAGTAGAGTTGAGTGGCATTGAGTGCAGCAGCGTAGAGTGGAGTAGTGAAGTATGGATTGGTGTATAGTTCAGTGGTGGAGAGTGCACTGTTGCAGAGTAGATTGTCAGACTACAGTTGCACACATTGAAGTAGGGTGGCATAGAGAGCACAGGCATGGAGTACAGTGATGCAGAGTAACAGGCAGTGGCATAGAGTGCAGAGGAGTAGGTCTTATGATGAAGCATGACATCCATGGGTAGTTGAGTGCTCAACCTCATTTAATAGCAACACCTTGGAAATCCCTGATAGGCTGCCATTGAGACATTAACACTATAACTACACCCCACACTAGGTTCATGTGTCTTAGGTAGCTTTAGTACTTTTTGTGATTATGATAGAATGTGGGGATTTAGGCCCATATTTATACTTTTTGACGCAAAACTGCGCTAACGCAGTTTTGCGTCAAAAAAATTAGCGCCAGCTAACGCCATTCTGAAGCGCCATGCGGGCGCCGTATTTATCGAATGACGTTAGCCGGCGTTAGCCGCCGGCGCCGTCTGGTGTGCGTTAAAAAAAACGACGTACACCAGGCAGCGCCAGTGTAGGGGGATATGGGGCTTGGGCGTCAAGAAATGGGGCAAGTCAGGTTGAGGCAATTTTTTCGCCTCAACCCGATTTGCGCCATTTTTTTTCACTCCCAACCCCCATAGAAATGACTCCTGTCTTAGCAAAGACAGGAGTCATGCCCCCTTGCCCAATGGCCATGCCCAGGGGACTTCTGTCCCCTGGGCATGGTCATTGGGCATAGTGGCATGTAGGGGGGCACAAATCAGGCCCCCCTATGCCACAAAAAAAAAAAAAAAAAAACACTTACCTGAACTTACCTTAATGTCCCTGGGATGGGTCCCTCCAGCCTTGGGTGTCCTCCTGGGGTGGGCAAGGGTGACAGGGGGTGTCCCTGGGGGCATGGGAGGGCACCTCTGGGCTCCTTCAGAGCCCACAGGTCCCTTAACGCCTGCCTTTTGCAGGCGCTAAGAAACGGCGCAAAAGCGGCCGTATGTCATTTTTTTTGACCCGCCCACTCCTGGGTGTGAATTTTGCCCGGGAGTATAAATCCGACGCACATGCCTCGGAGTCGATTTTTTAGACGGGAACGCCTACCTTGCATATAATTAACGCAAAGTAGGTGTCCACGCTAAAAAATGACGCTAACTCCATGGACTTTGGCACGAGACGCGTCTAACGCCAAAGTATAAATATGGAGTTAGTTTTGCGTCGGAATTGCGTAAAAAAAAACGTCGCAATTCCGGCGCAAACGGAGTATAAATATGCCCCTTAGTATGCTTAGAAAATTGCCTCTTTTCTCCTATTTGTTAAGTGCAAATGTACAAAATAACCAAGTGTTGGGACTGAAAAGCCCCTCACATCATGACATATGTAAAATATTGGCCTGTGTCCCACAAATGCAGTGATAATTGGATCTTTGGTAAGGATTCCTGAACATGAGCAAACAAGGACCATGTATGTGTGCCATGATTTAGGCCAGTCTCACAGAGTGTTGTCTGGTTAGACCGAAAGGGATGCACCACACTCTACCCTCATGGTGGCGGGCTACCATCCTCACCAGGTGCTGAGGAGCAAGAGTGCAGTGGTGGCAACACAAGATAGTATAGAGCGTGATCTAGTATTATGGCCAGGCTTTTCACCTTAGTAGGTGCTGCTAGTGTTGGATATCTATGGACACGTGTTTCTGAGTTTAGCCCTTTACCAGCAAGTTTAAACCTACCTGGTTTCTACATGAACTTCATCACTACAAATTTGGCAATGAGCTGAAGCCACTGCGGTGAATCCACCCATTGAAAAGCTCACAGTGTTGGCCCAGGTGGCAGTGTTTCATGACCGTTTCCTGTGCTGCTATCCCCTGTGGAATCTGCAAAGTTCTGTGGGCATCTGTCTATCCCTGCAAGCCTCTGCAGCAACTAACTATCTGGCAGGCGAGGAGGATTTGCTGGGCTGTCCTCATGGAGCTGTTTCTGCTCATGCTCAGCTATTTGGGTTTTGGGCCACAGGGACCATGCATGCACAAAACAAGCCCCATCACCCTAAGAAACAGTAGAATGAAAGTTTGAAGCTGTCTGGTTACCGGGCGTCTCACGCTTCCCCATAGGCTTTTGGGAAGGAGGGCACTGCATGTTGTGTTCATGTCCTCTATGTCAAATATTACTTAGCTCTTGGTGCTGTATCTACTGGTCTCTTTGCTGATTAAACCTGAGTGGCTCATGGTGTTTCTCCATCTTACTTTGGGAATCATCGTTTGCCTCTCAGTGGTATTGGTGTTGGGAGGCAGAGTAACAGTGCACAAGGGTCTACTATGGAAAAACTTGGTTTACAAACTAAGCATACCCGGAGTCCATGAAGTAACAGTGGCACACACACCTATCCTGGTATACAAAGTGTGTCCTCGGTCCACAGAGTGCTGATAACACATACACCATTTTGTTATTTGACTGTTAAGAATAGTGCATGACTGCAAAGGAGCATTGCCCGCGTTGCACCTTTAAACTGGAAGTGTAGGTGTAGGATTTTTATGGTTAGTGAATTGTAGTTAATAGTGTTTGGAAAGTGTTAGGACCATTATGCAGTCTATGAACCATCAACCACCCTTTTTTTAAAACTCTAGGTAATACAACAATTCCACAGAAGCAGTAGTTTAATGCAATTGAGATGTATCTAGGTGCAATAGGTGCATTGCGCTTCAATCTGAAAGGAAAAAGTATCTCTCATTACATTCTTTGGGTCTGAAGGGAGGAAGGTATTCAAATATCTTCCAGAAGTAGACCTGACGGAGAGAGAAGAGTTGGACGAATATCAGGAAGTGCAAAAAAAAATTATAAAGGAGATTTGATGTCCATCCTATTTTAGTGGTATTGCGACACAACTTTTTCAAAAGAAAACGAACACAGGGTGAAAACGTTGAACATTCAAAAGTATTTTGCATAAGTTGTTTTCAAAGTGCCAGTTTGGCGAATTTACTGATCAAAAAATACAGGATCAGTTCATTGATCACTATTCAGATAAACACATACAAAAGAAGTTACATACAATGGGTAATCCCACGCTGAAAGATGTCATCAGAATTGCAAAAAGTATAGAATTGTCACATAAATCTCTAAGGGAACTGAATGAGCCCATCACACTGAGAGAGGGTGTTAATGTGGTCCAGGATGGATTACCAGTAAGGAAAGATATGAGGCTCACTATTAAAAATATTTGTTTCAGATGTGGCAACTACCCTCATGCTAGAAGGGGTAAGGAGTGTCCCGCTAGAAATGTAGCATTCTGCAGATTTTAGAAGGTTAGTCACTTTGCAAAAGTATGTCAAGCCAATCAAAGTAAGGAGTCTAAAGTGAACAGCATAGTGGAGGAGGTTAGACAGGCTGTGGAGGATCAACAGATTATCAGCGAGTTTCAGGACATCATTATGGTTGTTTCAGTTGATACTATTGGGAGTGGTGATCCCAGTCATTGTGTTGACCTGTATGTTGATGTCCTTATAGGTGACATGTGCTTGCATCTGTTGGTGGATTCCAGCACACGAATCACTATGCTTATATCAGAACTGTTTTGGGAGACCTAGTGCAACAGAAAATTGTTTCCTCCATATAGGTCACCGGTATCATATGAAGGCAGATAGATTGAATTGGAAGGCTTTATTGAAGTTGTACTCCGATTTAATGGACGCAGTAATCAAGGCAAAATTTATGTTGCGATTTTGGGATGATTTTATTACACGTTTGGTACAGTACTTAGGCCAGGTACTACTGAGCAGGTATTGGTTGTTAAAGATCAACCGGCCACTAATGATAATAAAAGAACTTCCTATAGTATTTTTCCCCATGTTAGGTAAAGTTTAGGATTCAAGCATGAGGTTAAAGTGAAACAAGGATCTAAATAAGATAATAATAAGTGCGGCACTCCACTCACAGAAATAGAGTATTATCTAAAGTTCAAAAACGTAGTCTTGAAAAGAACATACACTTTTAATTCAAATTTGCAATATCCAATCATAACAAGCATAAATTAAGAATCTACATACAGTAGAAAACCCTCCATAATAACACAGTAACATTTAAATTAAATTGTCCAAACTGGTACAACCAATCATCACAAATCTGTAGAAAATTGAGAAACATCCGTGGTCATAAAGTTACAGCCAACACGTGTTTCGTCAAGGGAGATTCTTATAAAATCCCGAGCGACTTCTTCAGGGCTGAAAAGTTTTTGAACAAATTAATATAGTTAGGAACCAAAATGCTCAAACCAATTATTGCTTAATACATTCGATAGAACCCCAATTAAAAACACCAATGTGAAGGAATCATTGCAGAAACCTTTGTGGTGCTTCACAAGAATATTAATTAAACTACAAAGACAAAGAAACAAAAAGTGAAAGACCCCAGACAAAAGATATTATTTAGAAGTGCTCCCCCTATAAAGAATTTAATTATTTTGCATTTCAATCTTATAATCTACAAAACCTCCACCGAACTTCAAATACTCATAACATGCATTTCCCATCTCATGCGTTCTTATCCTTATGTCAACAAATAACGAAATAAAACTCTAAATAGTACCTCATAATAAGAAAAAGCCTAGAGAATCCATTAATTGTTGTCCGTTAATTTACAAAATACTGTATATATTTCTTATCGCAGGATGAGTGTTCCAAATCTACCAAATAAGCAAAGAAATCCAAGAAAATAAGAGTGTCAACAAGGATCTATTCCGGTTAAACACGAGATTAGATCTGTACCATTTATTTTGAGAAACGATTTAGAAAGAGAGATATGCAAATTGCAGAGTAAAAGTAAATGAACCTGTTGAATCAAGTTTGTGGTTGTCTCTATTAGTTGTAGTTCACAAACGCAGAGTGGATCTCTAAAATCAAGCTTGCCTTCACAAATAACTACACCACATTTAATTCACCATGTGGCACGTTCCAATTTTGACATATGCCATTTGGTTCGGTATTTCAACACATAGGTGGTCATTACAACCCTGGTGGACGGTGTTAAAGCGGCGGTAAGACCGCCTACAGGTCGGCGGTAAACAATTTGGAATTACGACCGTGGCGGAAACCGCCAACAAAGACAGCCACTTTAACACTCCGACCACCATGGTGGTACAGACAAACAGCTTGGCAGTCACCGCCAACAGACAGGCGGGAGACAATGTACCGCCTTCACTATTATGACAGGCCAATCCGCCACCTTTTGCGGGGCGGATTCACCGCAGATAAAAACACGGCGGAAACAGGAAATTCGAAGAGAAAACGCTCACCTCATCACACACCACGAGGAAGGAGGGCACCATGGAGCCGGAACTCCATATTCTTCCTGCGCTTGTCTTCCTGCTCCTGTACCAGGAGCACCAACGCCGGCGGTGAAGACCACGGTGAGTTCTGCACCTACGACATAGGGGAGGGGGGAGGCAAAAAACACCCCCACACCCACCCTCACCCACTACAACACACACACTAATACAGCATGTCCAAACATTACAGTAACACCCCCCAACCCCCCCAGAAGAATGCAAAGACAAAAGGAAATGAGTGTAACCATTGTATAATATCTAAATAGAGTAAGCAAAAATATACATATATACACTATTAACAAAATATACACCACGAATAGTAGTCCAGGTAATACACCATTCATAGTCCGGGGACCACTGGGCCCAAAATGCATGGGCGAGGTCCATACAAGATACCCGAACATGACGGAGAGAACACTGCAGGGGCATCAGATAGAAATACAACAGGCACCTCAGGGGGAAGGGAAGGGGGAGCACCTCAGCCGGATGAGTGCACAATGCCAGATCCACGAGGGGGCTCCATGCCCATTGATGTATCCTGGGGAGTGCAAAGCCACAGTCTCTCAAGTCTCTCCAGTGGGTGGTTTGCCCACTGCCTTATCCTGGGGAGTGCAAAGCCACAGTCTCTCAAGTCTCTCCAGTGGGTGGTTTGCCCACTGCCTTATCCTGGGGAGTGCAAAGCCACAGTCTCTCAAGTCTCTCCAGTGGGAGGTTTGCCCACTGCTTTATCCTGGGGAGTGCAAAGCCACAGTCTCTCAAGTCTCTCCAGTGGGTGGTTTGCCCACTGCCTTATCCTGGGGAGTGCAAAGCCACAGTCTCTCAAGTCTCTCCAGTGGGTGGTTTGCCCACTGCCTTATCCTGGGGAGTGCAAAGCCACAGTCTCTCAAGTCTCTCCAGTGGGTGGTTTGCCCAGTGCTTTATCCTGGGGAGTGCAAAGCCACAGTCTCTCAAGTCTCTCCAGTGGGCGGTTTGCCCACTGCTTTATCCTGGGAGTGCAAAGCCACAGTCTCTCAAGTGGATAACAGTCTCCACTGGTTCTGGAGGGGGACTGGTGCCCAGAGTGCTTCATCCTGTGCAGGACAGACTGAGTGGATGCATGTCTCCACTGGTTCTGGAGGGGGACTGGTGCACAGAGTTCTTCATCCTGTGCAGGACAGACTGAGTGGATGCATGTCTCCACTGGTTCTGGAGGGGGACTGGTGCCCAGAGTGCATCACTCACCCCGTGACGGTCCCTGTTGCATCACTGCCCCTGCCGCTCATGGGCTAGCGGTGCTTGAGTTGCGGTCCTTGCCCTGTTCAGCGGTGCTTGCCCTGTTCAGCGGTGCTTGAGTTGGCAGTCCTTGCCCTGTTCAGCAGTGCTTGAGTTGGTGGTCCATGCCCTGTTCAGCGGTGCTTGCCCTGTTCAGCGGTACTTGAGTTGGCGGTCCATGCCCTGTTCAGCGGTCCTTGCCCTGTTCAGCGGTGCTTGAGTTGGCGGTCCTTGCCCTGTTCAGCGGTGCTTTCCCTGTTCAGCGGTGCTTCAGTTGGCGGCCAATGCCTTGTTCAGCGGTGCTTGCCCTGTTCAGCGGTGCTTGCCCTGTTCAGCGGTGCTTGACTTGGCGGTCCTTGCCCTGTTCAGCGGTGCTTGCCCTGTTCAGCGGTGCTTGAGTTGGCGGTCCATGCCCTGTTCAGCGGTGCCTGCCCTGTTCAGCGGTGCTTGAGTTGGCGGTCCTTGCCCTGTTCAGCGGTGCTTGAGTTGGCGGTCCATGCCCTGTTCAGCGGTGCTTGAGTTGGCGGTCCATGCCCTGTTCAGCTGTGCTTGCCCTGTTCAGCAGTGCTTGAGTTGACGGTCCATGCCCTGTTCAGCGGTCCTTGCCCTGTTTAGCGGTGCTTGAGTTGGCGGTCCATGCCCTGTTCAGCGGTGCTTGCCCTGTTCAGCGGTGCTTGAGTTGGCGGTCCTTGCCCTGTTCAGCGGTGCTTGCCCTGTTCAGCGGTGCTTGAGTTGGCGGTCCAGGCCCTGTTCAGTGGTGCTTGCCCTGTTCAGCGGTGCTTGACCTGTTCAGCGGTGCTTGACTTGGCGGTCCTTGCCCTGTTCAGCGGTGCTTGCCCTGTTCAGCGGTGCTTGAGTTGGCGGTCCATGCCCTGATCAGCGGTGCTTGGCCCGTTCAGCGGTGCTTGAGTTGGCGGTCCATGCCCTGTTCAGCGGTGCTTGAGTTGGCGGTCCATGCCCTGTTCAGCGGTGCTTGCCCTGTTCAGCGGTGCTTGAGTTGGCGGTCCATGCCCTGTTCAGCGGTGCCTGCCCTGTTCAGCGGTGCTTGAGTTGGCGGTCCTTGCCCTGTTCAGTGGTGCCTGCACTGTTCAGCGGTGCTTGAGTTGGCGGTCCATGCCCTGTTCAGCGGTGCTTGCACTGTTCAGCGGGGCTTGACTTGGCGGTCATTCATTGCCCAGCTGGGCTGGGGCTGGCGGGTCTTCATTGCCCAGCTGGGCTGTGGCTGGTGGGGTCCTCCTGGACAGCTGGGCTGTGGCTGGTGGGGCCCTCCTGGGCAGCTGGGCTGTGGCTGGCGGGGCCCTCCTTGGCAGCTGGGCTGTGGCTGGCGGGGTCCTCCTGTACAGCGACGAGGGGACTGGCAGTGGCCTCCTGTACAGCGACGAGGGGACTGGCGGTGGCCTCCTGGGCAGCGACGATGGGGCTGGCTGTGGCCTCCTGGGCAGCGACGATGGGGCTGGCGGTGGCCTCGTGGCCAGCGGGGATGATGGCGGTCTTCTCCGCCGTGCTGCTCCTCCCAGACTTTGCACCTTTCTTCTGCCCCTTCCCCACCTTGGGAGGAGTCACAGCTGAGTCCACACTCCCCCCGGGACCCCTGTGAGCGGCTTGGGTGGCTGGAGTCTTCCCCCTCTCTCGCCGGGCACTGGCCAACTTATGGTGCTTGACAGGGGGGGGACTGGCTGTGCTCTGGCTCCGTGTTACACTGGCTGGCCTGGTGGCCGGTGCACTCCACATACCTGTCACAACAGGCACCACTGGTCCCGGTGATTTTGTGGCTGAGGTGCTAGTACGGGACCTGTGAGTTGTACGGGGGGTGGTGGGAAATAGTTTAGGGGTGGACATGAAAAGTTGTTTGGAGACACTGGTACGGGTAGCTGGAGGGGGTTTGGGAGTGGAGGAAGAGGTGGTGGTTGTAGAAGGTGTAAGTTTTGTGGATTTGGGTGCAGGTGCATGCGCTGGAGGCTGTCGTGAGGTGGATGGCTGTTGGGTGGGTGTGTGGCTGCGTTTGTGTATCTTGGGAGGGGGCGTCACAGACACACTGGGAGAGGACACAGGGGATGTGGGAATGGTAGTGGGGTGGTGAGTGCACGTGAGCGGGGTGTGGTAGTGGGTGTGCTTGTGCGGGAGGTAGTGGCTGTAGTGGTAGTGCATGCAGGTGTGAGTGTAGACGAGACTGGGAGGGAGGAGGGAGACGACGAGGAGGGGGACACAGTGGAGGCAGTGGATGTTGGTGTGTCTGTATGTGTGTGATGCTTGCGTGAGTGCCTGTGGGATGTGTGGTGCTTATGTTTGCCTGAGCTTCCCTTGTGTGGTGAGGTGTGTGCAGGCTGGTCTGATGGTGTGCTTGGGATAGGCAGAGGTACAGGGCATTGGGTCTGGGTGAAGGAAGTTGGAGGGGGGAGGCTAGACACAGGGACAATGGCTACCATCAGTGCTGAGGCCAGAGTTTGCAGGGTTCGATGCAGGGCAGCCTGACCAGAATGAATGCCCTCCAGGAATGCATTTGTGAAGCAACTCCCTTTCTACACCCTGGATGGCATTCAAAATGGTAGACTGCCCAACAATGAGGGACCTGAGGAGGTCAATGGCCTCCTCACTGAGGGCAGCAGAGGTGACAGGGGCAGGGGCTGAGGTGCCTGGTGCGAAGGAGATGCCCACCATCCTGGGTGAGCGGGCACGGTGCGAAGGCTGAGGGGCTGCCGGGAGGGCGGTGCTGGTAGGGGGGGTGGCGGCTGTACCTGTTGAAGTGGGGGGCACAGATGTTGACGCCACCACAAGGGAGCTCCCATCGGAGGACGAGTCCGTGTCGCTGGTTGCAGATCCTGTGACCGCCGTGGTGCTCCCCTCGCCCTCCGTCCCACTGGTGTGGGCCTCCATGGCCATGTGGGATGCAGCTCCCTTGTGCTCCGGTGCCACTGCTCCTCCGCCTGATGATGCTAATGCACACAAGAACAAGGAGACCGCAAAAAAGGGGGGGGGAACAGAAGAAAGACAGGTTGAGTGCATGGCTTACCGCTACCGTTGGCGGACAAGGCAGACACAGAAGCCCCCTGCACTACACCGCGCACTTGGGCTCTACAGTGCACTTCCTGGGAAATTACCTACAAGGCTATGGACGACATCTGCACACATAGATGAGACAGGGGCTTGAATAGTTGTACTTGGCACTCAACAGAGGTGGGGTGGGGGGCCACAGGGCCATGCCTTACGAAGGGGCCTAGCCTACGGAACTCGTCCTGGCCTAGGGAAACCCACAGCCCTCCTCCCCCACCCAGACACCTCCACTGCACGCAAAGTAAGCTGAATGAGAGTGTACTCACCCCCTTGTGTCTGCTGTGATGCCCTCAAGCGCCCATCCAACTCAGGGTAAGCCACCGCCAGGATCCGGAACATCAGGGGGGTATTGGTTCGACGGGCACCCCTCCCACGTTGAGAGGCCATCCCCAGTTGAGCCTCCGCCGTCTTCTTGCTCCAGCGGCAAATGTCCTTCAATCACTTCCGGCAGTGGGTGCTCCGTCTGTGGTGGACCCCCAGGGTCCGGACGTCCTTGGCGATGGCACGCCAAATATCCTTCTTCTGGTGGGCACTGACCTACATGAAATGTACAGGGGAAGAAGAGAAGTCATTACCAACTGCACCGTCAAAGTGATTGGCCCCCATCCCTACCCTTGCCATGTGGCACATGCACCCACCGTCTTTCATGCACGCAGGACTCTGCCCCCTTCCTTCTTACAGCCAGCCCTCTCCACACAGGCATAGCCCATACAACATGCTCCCTGTGTACTTTCCTGTTGGTCTGGAGGACCGTAGAGTAGCGTGTACTGGGGGAGGACCCCGTCGACTAGCTTCTCCAACTCCTCCGATGTGAAGGCAGGGGCCTTTTCCCCAGACGCACGAGCCATTGTCTCTTCCAGACCGAGGTCACAGCAGCACTTGCAGTGTAGGTCCTCTCCTGTCGAAGATCAGGTATCGAGTGATTCAACAGATAGAAAATGGCGGTCACGTCCGCGACGGTGCATACCATCACTGCCGGCGTACTTCGTCATTGGCTCCTGGGACCCATACGGTCCAATGTTAACCAATGCAGCATTGCGCCGCGGTCTTCGACCGCGACGGTGTACAACGCCAGCGCAGTTACCTCACATCCCATTGTCCCGCTTTAGAGGTCAGGCAGCCGCCATTTCAGGGGCCCACATGGCCTAATTACCAACTGCGTCACACATACCTAGGTCTACTCTCAACACACATACAGGACAGATTTTGTGTATGATTCATGTTCTGTGTAGACTGTGGGTACATACCTCTGAGTTGTTTGACTCGCTGTTGTCTTTCATAGGCACCGTCCGCTGGGACATGTGAGGAGATGGCGGAATCCTCCGGTGTACCGACCGCTGGTGGACCTGTCGACAATGGAGGAAAGAAATTTGATCATCACCTACAGGTTTGACCGTGCCACAATCCAGAAACTGTGTACCCAGTTGGAGCCAGACCTGATATCAGCAATCCGCCACCCCACAGGAATCCCCCCTCAAGTGCAGATGCTGTCAGTGCTCCATTTCCTTGCAAGTGGGTCATTTTAAACTACTGTGGCCATGGCATCAGGGATGTCCCAGCCTATGTTTTCCAACGTATTGTCCAGAGTGTTGTCTGCCCTGCTGAAACACATGCGTAGCTACATCGTGTTCCCTCAGGTGGAGGACTTGCCTACAGTGAAAGGTGATTTCTATGCCCTTGGACATATCCCCAACATCATAGGTGCCATTGATGGGACCCATGTGGCTTTGGTCCCCCCCCACAGGAGTGAACAGGTGTACAGGAACCAGAAGAGTTATCATTTGATGAATGTACAGATGGTATGTTTGGCCGACCAGTACATCTCCCATGTGAATGCCATGTTCCCTGGCTCAGTGCATGACGCCTACATCATGCAGAATAGCAGCATCCCTTATGTGATGGGTCAACTACAGAGGCACCGGGTGTGGTTATTAGGTGACTCTGGTTATCCCAACCTGTCATGGCTACTGACCCCAGTGAGGAATCCCAGGACCAGGGCAGAGGAACGCTACAATGAGGCCCATGGGCGGACTAGGAGGGTGATCGAACGCACCTTCGGCCTCCTGAAGGCCAGGTTTAGGTGCCTCCATATGACAGGTGGATCCCTATTCTACTCACCAAAGAAGGTGTGCCAGATCATCGTGGCCTGCTGTATGCTTCATAACTTGGCTTTGCGACGACAGGTGCCTTTTCTGCAGAAGGATGGTCCAGATGGCGGTGTTGTGGCAGCTATGGAGCCTGTGGACAGTGATGAGGAGGAAGCAGAGGAAGAAGACATTGACAACAGGGACTCAGTCATCCAGCAATATTTCCAGTGAAACACAGGTGAGAATACATTCCTGCCTACTACATGTACTTTTACACTTCTACCTCTATCCTGTCTGTCGTTTTCACCCAGTGTATGGTCACTGAGTTGTCACTTTCCCTTACGGTTTCACAGATGTGGGTCCCAACGTGTGTCATCTGCTTAGATTCCTCATGGACTAGAGCTGTGTGACATAGGTATGTTGACATTACTAATTCCTGGAAATGTTGTCACTGTCATTGCAAATACACTATTTCAAAATCACAGACAGACTCCAGATCTTTTGGTGCTTTAGGTGTGTTTATTTAAATACAAAAAATTAGAGGGTGAAGTTAAATAGTGAGGGGTGATGGCGGCGGAGTGTCCATGGCAGAGTCCAGTCTATTTGTCTCATAGGTGCATTGCCCATATGGGGATGGGAAGTGGAGCTGGGGCAGTTCCAATATGGACAGGGTGACAAAGTGGGACAGTAGGATGACAATCAGGGTGGTCTCATTTCTTGGCGGGGGTCTTGGCATCATGCTCTGTCTTGTTCCTGGATCTCAGGGACCGCTTGTGGGGTGGTTCTCCATCTGCAGGGGGTGGGGTGCTGGTGTGGTGGTCCTGTGGCGGTGCCTCCTGTCCACTAGCACCGGCGGAGGTGGTGGGCAGTTCATCGTCTATGCTAGTGTCAGGGGCCCCTTGGAGTGCCACAGTGTCCCTCCTGGTGTTGAGTATTTCCTTCAGCACCCCTACGATGGTGCCCAGGGCGGAGCTGATGGTTCTGAGTTCCTCCCTGAACCCCAAATACTGTTCCTCCTGCATGCGCTGGGTCTCCTGAAACTTGGCCAGGACCGTTGCCATCGTCTCCTGGGAGTGGTGGTATGCTCCCATGATGGAGGAGAGGGCCTCGTGGAGAGTGGGTTCCCTTGGCCTGTCCGCCCTCTGTCGCACAGCAGCCCTCCCAGTTCCCCTGTGTTCCTGGGCCTCCGTCCCCTGGACCGTGTGCCCACTACCACTTCCCCCAGGTCCCTGTTGTTGTTGGGGTGGTGGGTTGTCCTGGGTTCCCTGTAGTGGTGGACACACAGCTGATTGACGTGTCCTGGGCACGGAGGTATGGGCCCGCTGGGTGGGTGCTGTGCTGGTGTTACCAGAGGGCGGTAGGTCTGTGGTGGCCTGTGCCTGTGTGAGGGGAACCGACTGTCCCGGGGCCCACGATGGTCCGGGCTGGTCATCTAGATCCAGTTGGACAGAGCTGCTGTCATCACTGTGGGCCTCTTCTGTGGGTGGGATGGAGATGTCTGGACCCTCCTGTCTGGTGACGTTGGGAAGTGGTCCTGCAGGGGTGTAAAAGCATGATTATTGCATCTGTGTGTGTCATGGTGTGCAATGGATGGGTGACCGTGTACCCCAGTGCTTGCATTCCTGTGTGGGGGCTTGTGTGATGCTGGTTTAGGGGGGTGTTTGGGTATGTGCAGTGGGCATGCTTTGGTGATGGGTGTCCATGCGTTGGTGTTGCATGCAGGGCTTGGTATTGGGATGTGTGGTTTGTGATATTGGTACATCTGTGAGGAGTTGGAGTGATAGGGGTGGGGGCGAGGGTGGGGGTATGTGATAGCATGCAGGTAGGGTGGGGGATATGGTAGTTAAAGTTTTGACTTACCGGAGTCCATTCCTCCACCGACTCCTGCGAGGCCCTCAGGATGCAGAATCACCAAGACCTGCTCCTCCCATGTTGTTAGTTGTGGGTGAGGAGGTGGGGTTCCGCCGCCAGTCAGCTGAACTGCCTGGTGGTGTCTTGAGACCACGGAACGCACCTTCCCCCGTAGGTCGTTTCACCTCTTCCTGATGTCGTCCGGATTTCTTGGGTGTCCCACTGCGTTGACCCTGTCGACTATTCTTCTCCATAGCTCCATCTTCCTTGCAATTGAGGTGTGCTGCACCTGTGCTCCAAATAGCTGTGGCTCTACCCGGACGATTTCCTCCACCATGACCCTGAGCTCCTCCTCAGAGAACCTGGGGTGTCTTTGCCGTGCCATGGGGTGGTGTAGGTGATGTGTGGGGTGGTGTGTGTGGTGATAAGTGTGGTGATATGTAGTGGTGTGTGGTGTTTTGTGCGTGAAAGTTGTGTGGGTGATGGTGTTGAGTGCCTGTGGCTGCTAGTTTGTGGATGGTGGTGTCTCTCTCTGGCCTTCTCTCTGTAATAGTGGTCGTAGGGGTTTGTGGGTGATGTGGGTGTGTGTTTTATATTGTATTGGGTGTGTGGGAGTGGTGTGTGTATGTGTATCTGGTGTGTGTATTTTGAATTGTCCAATGTGGCTGTGTTTTGTATATGTGTGTGTATTTTGAGCGCGGCGGTGTGTACCGCCAATGGAATACTGCGGTTGAAAGACCGCCGCGTGGATTCGTGTGTCGTGATAGTGTGGGCGTATTTCTGTTGGCGTGACGGTGTTGGTTTTGTTTTCACCAGTTTATCACTGACCTTTGGTGTGGCGGACTTGTGTGGGTGTCTGAATTTTGTTGGATTTCGAGATGTGGGTCATATTAGCTGTGGTGGAATTCCACGGCTGTGTGTTGGCGGTCTTCTGCACGGCAGTAAGCGGCTTTTACCGCCAATGTTGTAATGACCCCCATAATGTACCAGTTGTTGGGGCAAGGTGCAGGGAGCTGTGGTCTTTTATGACGATGTGTTGATTTATGCAAAACAGTTGGAGGAACATGATAAGATTCTCAGGTTTGTTCCCAGGATTTTTGCAGAAAGTAGTGTTGTGGTTAAAAAAAGAAAATTGTGAGTTTTGGATAAAACATTGAGTTTCTAGTGCACAAAACTTCAGGAGAAGGAATTCACTCTAGACCAGTGTTGGTCAAAGCTGTAGTGGACTGTCCTAATTGCACAAACAAAGATGAGCTGCGTTCATTCATAGGGCTATGTGAGTTCTATTCCAAATTTATAACAAGTTATGCTACAAAGATGGAAAATGTCACTAAAATGTTAAAACAGTTCCATTTGTATGAGATGAGTTGTGTCAGGAAACTTTTGAAAGGGTCAAGATGTGTTTTGTGTGATCCCAATCTCCCATGTGTGATTACTGTAGATTCAGGTAAGTAAGGGTTGGGTGCTATACTGAACCAGAAGACAAAGAGTGAGGAAATTGCCAGCCGTTCTGCATCCAGAGTTCCCTGTGAACGTGAGATGTATTATTCTGTCATAGAAAAGGAGTTCTTGGCCTGCTATTGGGCTATGGAAAAGTTCAGATATTTTGTATGGTGAAGAATACTCGTGCTTCAAACAGATCGCAAACCATTGGTGGTACATTCTGAATGGTGAAAAGGCTAAACATACACATTGCCCATTTTTCCCTTAAGCTGATTCAATATGAATTTGAGGTTGTACACATACCCAGAAGAGCTAATGTTACAGCAAATGTATTGTCTACGTTGCCGGTACATGACATACATGATGTAGGTCCAGAAGACGACAACAAAGACTGTTTGGCTGCATCTGTTGATGTTGTGGAGATCAGAGCATGTTCTGAGGTGGAGTGGAAGAATGCTTGTGAGGAGGACCTGATCTTGTGTCAGGTCAAAGTACTTTTGTGAATGGGTTAGGAAAGAAGCATTTATTCAGAGTTCTTCTGAGGGGTTGAGAGTGATGGCCTCTGTATCCTGGAATTACCACTAAACGAAGTTTAAACCTACCTGGTTTCTCTGTGCACTTCATCACTAAAGACAACTTGCTTCTCTGTGCCACATCACATGGAGAGGGCAGGAACGTGCCATATTTACTAAGGTATTGTAAATTCCTGCTATCTTGCGGTGCTGGCTCACACAGTGCAGCCTACCACCATCGCAGGCACCCTTGTCCTAATGTGCAAGGGTGCCTGCATTGCAGGCAGGATTGCTTTTGTCCAGGAAGGGGCACCCTCCTGTGTTTAAACATTCCTTAAAGGCTTTTTCATCTTTCTGTAATGCACCAAAACCCATGGGTGGATGCGTGGGAACACCTTCCAAGGACAGAGTAATGCAAGGCAGCGACTTGTAAATCTCACTTAAGGCTCACGTTGCTCTTACAAGCACGAGCAATACAATCCTTTTGTAAATCTAGCTCATGGTGCCCGAGGCACAAAATGATTCTATAAAGATGGCAAGGCAATTTGATATAGTGCAAAGTGAAATTGCAATGAAGAAAGCTGCTGCAAATTGTTAAATGTTCCTGTAGCTGATGCTTGCTTTTCATCTCCGGTAGTGAAAATGCAAATCCATTTGCAACTGCAAAATAAGGTATTTACATCAAAAAGTAGTCAGTAGCAGTTTATTGCCCCATTTGAAAAATTAAACAGCTGATCTGTTGCCTGGGTTGCTATTTACAGGTCAGGGCATAACAGTTTGACTTGGATCTCTTAATCAAGGAGCATCCAGTCTAAGGTGTACTTGACATATGTGGCCAACAATAATGACACACATAAAAACTGTTGTGATTAAATAGTCACATGAAACGATGTGAATTTACTACAGGAATTGCTTTTGCAGTTTATAGTGGTGTGAGTACAGTTAACATTAAAAATAACAGTTTTACTGCCACAGTATTTAAATTTTAACTACAGATTGTCCCAAATGATACATGACTTGAACATATGTGAATCTACACAATCACAATTCCGGGATCACGTGTCTCTCCCTCCAACATTTGCTTACTAACCTTTAACCTTTTTTCATTCCCTTTGAATCTAGTACACTGCTTCACCCACAACACCATGTTGCTGTTCATCCTCGGCCACCAAAACTCGGCTCCTAATCTTTTCTTTGTTAGAGCCTGCCCTAAGTACCCCTAGTGTACCAAATAAAACATTTTCTTCCGTACACCATCTGGGGGGGGGACAAATGTATTGCCTTTCATGTCTATTCTGTCACCATGCAACAGTAACTCACTTGTCACCATCAAACAAGGACGTAACAAACTAGGGGCCAGATGTATGAAGGTCCGCAATTGAGAATCCCAAATAGTGATTTTTACCGAATTGCTATTTGGGATTCTCAAAGGTGATGTAACAAGGCAATCGCAGATGTTTTTTGCAATTACCAAAAATTCACAATCACAAATAGCAAGTACCAAATAGCAATTCAGTAAAATAGCGAATAGGTATTTCGAAATCGCAAACTGAGACTTATGTATTGGAGCAGCATATGACTTCACAACCAGGAAGCGAGCCAGTGCATGCTGTAGCCACAGGAGCAGGCAGATAGATCCAGCACACCACTAGGGAGGCACTCAGGAGAATCAGTCAGGACCAGGAGAACACAATGGCCACTGATGGAAATGGCAAGGTCACAGGAGGGAGAAAAAGAAAACCGAAATTCACTGAGCAGGAATTGGAGGCGCTCACGGAAGAGGTGGTCTGGAACCATGACCAGTTATTAGAGAAGAACTCACTACATGTCCCAGAAAGTGAGAAAAGGAAATTGTGGACTGACTTCCTGACCAAAATCAGCGCAGTGGATGTTGCACAGCGCATAATTGAGGAGATATGCAAGCACTGGTACGACTTCCGATCACATGCCAAGGAGAGGGTAGCAAGCAGGCTGAAGGAAGCAAGGAGCACTGGTGGTGGACCATCCACCCAGACACCGTCCACCTCCTTGGAAGACATGGTGGAGTCAAAACTGCTGCCTGAACCAGTAGGTAGTGTCACTGACATAGACACCTCAGGCACACCGGCACGACCAAAGGAAAGGGCTGTAACGATTTGAATCACATGTTCATGTACAAATGTGCCTTAGACAATTGCAATGTCACCATGCACTGTGAGAAACAGTCCATGCCACATTTTTCATTCAACACAGCAATGCCTTATGGGAGTGGAAGCCCAGACCCCAAAAGTGCATTTACTACATAAACAACAGTATTGTGTAAAAACCAAACAGAGAGACAACACAAAGGACAATTAGAGACACTATGCCAGGGAAAAAGTAACTGTGAAATGACACATGCAAAAAGAACATCATGAATGACGTGCTGCGCATTGTTGTTGCAGATGTTCCTGTACCTAATGCAGCAGAAACTGAAACAGGGGGTATGACGAAAGCCAGCCACAGTCTGATAACATAATTAAGTCCATCATACCAGCACCACCCAGACGCAGGGCAAGAGTGGAAGGCCATCCTGATTTTACTCAGGACTCCGATGAATTACATGAAGAGATACACACACCACCTTCAGATGGAAAACGCACCCACAGACAGCAGTCCCTGTTCCTGCGCCAGCATACTCCCCTCATGAGGCATTGTGAAGAAGGCAGACAGAGCACAAAGGAAAATGAGGGCTCATCTCTGTTTGGCAGTTCTGAGGCATCCATGCTGAATGTGCAGCACCTGCAATGTAAACACATGAGATCAATGCACAGGCAGCCGGTGTCTCTCAATCACAAGTGCAATCTGCATGAGGGACAGCAAGCTACAGCAGAACACCTAAGGAAGATGACAAATGCCATTAAGGAACTCTGCACTGTAATGGAGCTGGAGCATATCACCCAGCGTAGGCGCCATCACCAATTGATGGGTAGGTTGGACGGGTTCAGCAGATCAGTTAATCGTCTCACAAATACAACTGCTATGCTGACGTGGCATGCTGTGGGCTTGCATGTGGAAATGGCACATTGCAGTCGGAACATTGCATGAGGATTGGTGCAAGTCACCAATGTATTGGAGACAATGCAGACAGCCCGGAGTGCTGCAAACAGCGATCTGGGTAGTGGGCATAGTGAGGAGCTCCCTAGCCTCAGCAGTGTCACAGCCCTTGTAATGGATCCTAGGAGTCGCAGTTCCAGACACAGTACTGTCTCAGAACTTTCAACAAGATGTGCAGTTGAGCCCACTGAGCGTTCTAGCGGAGTGCATGGACATAAAAGTAATGTGGAGATGTTCAGGGCCTTGCATTTTGTCGCAATGCATTGATACTATGATGTTAATAGTATGACATTGTAATTGGGTACTGATTGTATTTTTGTAATACCTATGTTCTTTGCCCACATAATTGTCCTGAAGTTAAGGCAATAAATGAAACAAGATGTGGAATGTCATTACTTACATCAGAAATAGCTATGCGTAATCTCAGCACATCTTTGCCTGCTGTTGGCTGCTCTGGTTCGGTCTGCTGGGTGGCAAGGGGTCATCATCCTCATCGGAGTCCATCTCTGTGGATTCCACTGGTATGCCTCTTGTTGTAGCAATGTTATGCAACATTGCACATGTGGCCAAAATATTGTAGGATGTTTCCAGACTGTATTGGAGTGCACCCCCACTTTTATGCAGGCACTGGAAGCAACTCTTCAGCAGTCCAAAGGTCCTCTCAATCACACTTTGTGTCCTCCTATGTGCCGCATTTTATCGCCATTCACTTGGCATGGCAGGATTGAGGTACGGTGTCAGGATGAACGACTGCATTGCTTATGCACTGTCTCCTACAATGACAGGGGTGTGATATTAGTTATTGTTATCTGTGACATCACTTATCCGATATGCAGCATTGTTCTCTGTTACATTACCAAGTAGGTATCCTTCGCCAGACTCCCTAGCAATACATCTTG
Source organism: Pleurodeles waltl (assembly GCF_031143425.1). NCBI lineage: Eukaryota > Metazoa > Chordata > Amphibia > Caudata > Salamandridae > Pleurodeles > Pleurodeles waltl. Next base: position 958,026,662 of record NC_090444.1, read on the forward strand.
TGTACATTCCACTGTGCCTAATGATGTATGAATCATGTGTGCTACGAGGGTATCTGACCACTAAATCAGTTATGATGTGGAAGGCATTGCAACTGATCTGGACGTTCAGTGAATGGCTATTTTTTCGGTTCCTGTGTATGTACTCTGTTACAGATGGTGGACAGAGTGCCATGTGTACCCTCATCAATGCAGCCAATGACATGTGGAAATAGGTCTACCTGGTAGAAAGTACATTTAGTTAGCTGCAAATCCTGTGGGATGTTGGGGAATTTTATGTGCAGATTAAGTTTTGTTAACAGCATTGAGGAATGCATTAAAGAAGCATGAGTACACTTTGAGGCAGACCTCCAGCTGCTGCTATAACGCCCTGATAGCTTCCTGAGGCTAAGAGGTGCAGATAGCATAATACCGGCACATGAGTGGGTATGGAATTGGTTCTCTGTGTGTCTCGCAGCAGTTGGGGTTGTAAATGTGTTATTAAGTCCAGTATCATGGCAGAGTTCACCTGTACTTATCAAATATTTCCTCCTCTGTCTGATCAAGGAGAGTGATGTGCACTCTGAAAATGTGCTCCTGTCTCCTCCTCCCTCTCCTCAAACCTGCCAGGATCCTCATCTTCCTGGCCATGACATAGAGTGCAGCCATTGTTGAAAAGGGCTGATGCATTCTGGGACTCTTTTTATAGGGTGCACCTGTTTACCACCTGATTTCATTTTGTGGTAAATTGCACATGAAGGATCCCCGTTTTGTGACTAATCGCAATTTGTGACTACTACATACATTGAGTTAGCGATTCCTTATTTGTGAATCGGAATTTGCGATTCGCAAAATCTAGTCGCATTTTTAGGAAATCAATATTTTAGTGATTCCTTTAAAATACACGGCGAATGCCTTTCATGCATCATCGTAGGCTATTTTGCATTTGCAAACGGTGGAATTTTGCTATTTGCACCGTCTGAAAATGCTAAATACGTTGATACATCTGGCCCTAGGATCAGTGCTTTCTCTTCTTTCATGTTTTAAGGTCAAATGTAACACTCCACTCCATATTGCGTCAGCTTAGACTGCTCTAGACTTTTGCCCTCTCCTACTGGTAGCAAGACTTTCATCAGAGATTTGTTATCAAGCGATACTTGAAGACTCCAAATAGGTCCTAAAATATGAAGCACCTGGAGCTCCCGCCAATGCTTCCCTTTTCGTTACAGAATAGTGAAGAATGAGAAGCAAATGCTAAAGTTTTTTCATATCCACCATGGACCTGAGATAAGACTGCACCAATCATTGTTTCACTACTATTGACTGTTAAAATAATTTTACAACTGGTGCCAAAAGGGGCTAAAATCCTTGCAGTGCAAATCTAATTTTTGATGTTATCCAAATATTTTGTTGACTCGCTCCAGAGACAAAACTGCAACATTTTCTTAACAAAACTCTTAAATTCTATGTTTATCTGCAAAGTTTAGCACACATTTCGCATAGTATTCAATGAGACCTGGGAGGCATGGCCGACAAGATGGCTGACTGAACTAGAGCACCCGGACTCCTGTGTAATGTCCTTCGTAATCCTCCAATCCCAGCAGCTAAAATGGCCGGTTGGGTCTGCCCGCTGTATGCCATGCACAAGGCTTGGCAGGGGAAGGGAGATAAAAGTGACTTGAAGGCTCGGGTGGTATAGGTAAAGGGAGATGAGGGTGACTTAAGGGTTCTGGGATAAGTAGAGGTAAAGGGAGGTATGAGTGACTTAAGTGTCCAGTGGTGGGTAGCGGGAAAGGGAGGTGAGGGTGCCTTGAGGGTTCAGGGGTGGGCAGAGATTAAGGGAGGTGAGGGTGCCTTGAGAGTTCATGGGTGGGTAGCGGTAAAGAGAGGTGAGGGTGATGTTAGGGTTGAGGGGTGGGTGGAGTTAAAGGGAGGTGAACACCTGTAAAATGATTATGAATAACTAAACTGTTGTGACACCATAATTTTCATTCTTATACCATTACAGATATTCTTGCCATTGTTTGTCCATTACAGATAGTGTAGTATACCAACCCTACTGTGGTGGTATATTGAATAATTAAATCTATCTGTCTGCTCTTTGTGATTGTGCTTGCAGGATTGTTTTAACAGATGTTGGATTTCTACATATTCTTGACAAAAACACGTTATTCTCCATGTATACCTCAACATCAAGAAATACAGTCTTAATATGATGGAATACAAGCCTTAGATTGACATTGTACGCATTATTATTTAGATACTGATGATATGTTTTGAGTTCAGTGTGACATTCCATATCATTATTAACGTTAATGTTACTACAGGGCCATTACAAGCATGCTCCCTCCTATACAAATCCATAAAAAGATCTGCATAAGAGGGAGCTAACCAGGAACTTGTTTCTAGTGGCACAATATATTTTGGTAGTGAAAAAAATATTATCCAAAACATTCCTCAATAGATCAAGCAATGCCATAGAGTAGAGGTTCTTAACCTGTTGTTCTGAGACTCTTGGGAGTCTGCGGATCCTACTCAGTGGGTCTGCAACTGCTTAGAAAATTAAATACTATTAATAGAATAATAACATGCATAGAAATAAAGAAGCAAGATGTAAAATTAAAAACTTAAAAACGTTCTTTGAATGTGAAGGAATTTGAAATTGGAGACTAAAAATTAAGTTAGTATCCTCAGAATGACTTGTGAGAGCAGACAGGGGGCAGCTCCTCCGCAATGGCGAACGAGCATCGCCCCACTGGCTGAGCCAGTAGCTGGAAAATAAAACAATATTTCATTATCATTTTATTTTTCAGCTGCTAGCTCAGCCAACAAGTGCAGGGAGAGGAGGGGCTGGGCCATGGGAGGGGGTCGGAGGAGTGGAGTGCACCTATATACGTATGTTTGTTTGGCCGGCCCTCTTAGGCTGGCCAAACAGACATGCACACTTAGGTTTCTCCAACCCGGCTGTGTCGCACAGCCGGGTTGGGGAAACAGCAGACTCTCATGCAGTGTCTGAGTGGCAGACCAAGACACTCAGACCAATCCTGGCACTGCTCTCATGCTAGGTACAGCATGAAAGCAGCACCCGGATTGCATGGGAAGCCTGCGCAGGTGTCCCAGGGACTGGCAGGACACCATTGGGACAGCACAGGAGCGAGGCAGCTGCGGCGGGGCCAGTAAGTTTTATTTTTATTCTTAAAGTATTTCTCCAGCCCCCGTCCTTCTCCCCTTCAGCCCCCCTTGGGGTAGTGCCGTTGAGAGCAGAGCAAGTACATCACACAGAATATAGTATTGATGATGGGTGGGCTTAATTGAATTCAGAAAAGCTCCAACCTTCAAATTAAAATTAAAATGTTGTTTGTTTATATTTGTTTGTGAAGTAAATAAATTATTTCATCATTTGCGTATTTGTTTATGAATGGTTGTTTCCGTAATTCTGTGTAGTCTTCAAATCATGGAAATTGCTTAGGCCATGGTTCTGGATTCCAATGATGATCCTGTTGGGGTTCCCAGATTCCAGTTATTATTTGGTTGAGGTCTCAAGATTCCAGTAATGACTAAGTGGGGGGCCACAGAAGTCAAAAGGTTAAGACCCACTGTCATAGAGTGTTGTAGAAAGCTTGCTGATTTCATATACATGAAGAATCTTAAAAATCTCCAAACCTTTAGAGTGTTCAATGCTAGTATAAAGACTAGCAGCATCCATAGTAAATAGCAAATAATTTTCTTCCCAAAGTGCATCAATGATTTGTTTAAATATATCTTTAGTATCTGCAATAAAGGATAGCAGAGTTGTCACCATTTTTGCCAAATAAGTGCCAATATATGCAGATTTATTAGTATGGGAACACAACCTAGGGATGATAGGTCTTCCACATGGGATGTTACTCTCTTTATGTTTCTTGGAAGAAAATAGATAATAAACCTTGTTGGCATAACAACATTCAAATATCTAAATTCTACTTTGCATAAAAGGCTGTTTTCAAAATATATTCTTAATCTACACTTATTTATAGATTCAGTGAGTAACTAGTTCTACACATTATTAGTTGCCTACATCATTCAATTGTCTTTCAGACTCCCAAGCTCATGAGTATGTTTCCACATATGAGTATGTATCAGATACTAGGCTTTTGAGTGCTTCCATCAATGATTTCCAAATTAGAGACATGTTCACATTAAGAATATGCATGTAGATATTTCATCACAAAATTACAAATACTTCAAATACAATTACTCAGTTTTGGTGTAAAGAATGATTTAGACTTCAATCCACTTCATTTGGGTGCCTTTTTTCAAATACCTAGCTCACCTGCCAATATTCAATATCATCATTATTGTTATTGTTCAAGCATATTAATAAATAAATGTCAATTATGTATTTGTTGTCAATGACCATGTTTTAGTTTCAACACTTAAATTATGTTTTTGTAGTACCAACAAAGTTTTAATTTCATTTTGCAGGCAGGTGTTAACAAATACACTTTTACTTTAATATCATTTAGGTTCCTAGTGGTAGTGAAGTTAAGACCTTTTTAAGTAAACTTATCTCTGCTTTATTTAACAACTCATTGGATAAATGAGCAATTATGTTTGTTATTGTCTCTCCCCCTTGTTTGATATGATAGCTTGATTGTATGTTGTCAGGATTCCCTATTTTACCAATCACTTTTTTTATTTTTTCAGTTTGTGTATTCAGCTTCTCTCTCTGAAATCTGCATGATCTTATAACATTTCTATAGCGTCTCTAGATATTCAATTTAGTTTTGCTTCTCTCTGCTCTTTCCTCATGCAAATCCTCTATAGCGGGAAATATACTTACCCTGAGATGCCCTGTAATATGGTCAACATATAAGTACTCTTTAAGGGTCCTAGTTTCCCACCAGTTTTAAAATCCATGTTTTTGTAAACTCTTACGTTTTATTAAAAAAAAGGTTCTTTCATGCTTTTGGGTTGTGTCCCTTTCTGTAGGATTCACAGACAAGTCATCATTCTATGAGAACAAATTACTTGCTAAATATTCTCTTGTCTTTGAATGTTTAGATACCTGTCTCTAAATAATCTAAGCACCCATGCTCTTTGTCTAAATAATTTATAAAAGGGTGTGGGGTAACTGATTATGTAGCCCCAGCAATAAAGCTTCCAAATACACGTTCTCCTGTGGTATGTTCTAAACACCAAGTTCTATAAAGGAAGGGAAGTAATACCGAAAATGTATGCAGCTCAGTTGCTGGTTGTACACTTGGTAGGCCCAAATAAGATTTCAGTCTACATTGTTTCATATCTAGATCAACCTTGACCCCCATCTCCTTATTTGATCATTCAAACTGGGTATCTTCAGTTATTATGGCAGGACCTAGCTACTGGCCACATGTCAGAAACATACTTCTTTAGTCTATTCCATTTTCTGCAAATGTCTGTGAGCCATTGCAACCTGGTTGAGGACTACTTCACTACAGTTAAATTATGATAGGACGGAAGGGCCCATTTGCCCTGGTCAGATATCTAGTGGCTGGACATAATGAATACTCTTCTGTCCCATCCTGACAAGGTCAGAAATCTGAGCGTCATCGTTGATTCCGACCTTTCCTTCTGACCCTAAATTAGAAAGCTAACATTTTCCAGCTAAATTTGTCTGATATATTTAATGAAAATATTACCATTGCTTCCTTTTCATATTCATGAGACAATCATCCATTACTTCTTGCATGAACTATACAAATGTAGTTTATCTAAGATTGCCCAACTGTTTTCAGGCTCAGTTAAAGGTAATCCAAAATGCAAAGTAGAGCTTCAGTTGTTTTCACACCTTCCCTGTCCAATATAATACTTAAAGACAAATAATTTGTGGAGAATCTTTGTCTCCCTGTTGCCCAGGGAATTATATTCTAAAGCCTGTGCCTATGCCAATGGGTCTGATCTGTGGCTCACTCTTTTTATTGAATTATAATTTTAAATGCAAGCAAGCCTGTCAAATCAAATCCTCTTTCAAACTTCTTGAGATCCCGCTAATCTGCCACTCCAGAACGAGACTCAGATCCTTTATTTACCACACTTACAGACTCTGGAATTCTTTATTGCTTACTCTCTGTGTCATAGCCAATAACAACATTTTCCTCTGACACTTTAAGACATAGTTGTTCTCTGTTCTTTCTCCTTAGCTTTTATCTTTTCTGTTAAGAATGGATCTGAGTGTCATCACATCTATTCATGTGTCTGCATGCTTTATAAAGTGAATTAATTCCCACAGATAAAGAATCAGTGGCTACATTCTCATATTTTCCAAACTAAAGTTGATTAGCTTATCAAGAGGTCTGGATAACATAAAACAGGTGTGGGCTGTGCACATAGTTTGACATTTTTCCCCACAACCGAGTCATCAGTTAGACCTTTGCTGACTCAGTGAAATCCAGAATAATTTCAGAGCAATACAAAGACTGAACCCAACCTTTCCTTGAGGCCCAGGACATGGCAGAGAACAATGATCACAATAGGAGTGTCTGGCAGAAATACATACTTACTACTGAATGGAGGAGTGAGAGGGAAAATCAAGTCAGAACAAACAATGCACCCTCCACTTGACAATAATGCTCAAAAGGCTGGCCAGCCAGAAAGGTAACAGTGGAGAAAACAGTGAACCTATGTGTAAGAAAACAAGCTCTTTGCAGGTTCTCCATCCACACAAACCTTTTGTCTCCATTTGCACCATTAGCTGCTTGTTTTCCAACTTTGAGAGTGCACTAAGGCCTGCTGTCCAGACCTCAGGGACAGTGTTCAGTCCCATTACAAAAGGTATGTCTAATTGGATGTCCTCAATTGGCAAATACTTACTCACTTATAGGTCCATAGTATATGGTACCCAGGTACCAAGGGCATGAAAGGCAGAGTGTCCAAACAAGGCTGCAGCACTGGTTTTCCCACCCTGTGTGTTACAAAGTGAAAACATAGCTCCCAGCCTGCCACTACAGACTGGAGAGGCAGTGTCACACTGCTAGTCTGCATTTGCCATTGCCATTAATGACCATGGCCCTCATTACAACATTGGCGGTAAGTGCCGTTTACCGCCATGCTGACTGCTGCCAACATACCGTGACCGCGACGGTATACCGCTACGGGTATTATGACCCACACATAGAAATCCGCCACTATACAGACACCCACACAAGTCCGCCAGCCCAAAGGTCAGTGATACACTGGTGGTACCAAAACCCACACCGTTATGCCAACAGAAATACGCCCACAGCATCATGACCCACGAATCACCGCGGCGGATACTCAACCGCGGTACAGATCGCCGTGCTCAAAATACACACACACTAACAAAACAACACCACATTGGACAATTCAAACTACACACACCTGACACACATACACACACCACACCCACACTATTATAAAACACACACCCACATTACCCACAACCCTTTACCAATACAAACAAGTGCCACAAGAGAGATAGCAAGACCACAGACAAGACCACAGACGCATACCACCATCACGTATAAACCATCCACGCACCCTACATCACACACCCCAACACAGCACCCCACACACCCTCACCCACACCACTCACAATACACCCATGGCACCGCAACAACACCCCAGGTTCTCTGAGGAGGAGCTAAGGGTCATGGTGGAGGAAATCATCTGGGTAGAGCCACAGCTATTCAGATCACAGGTGCAGCAGACGTCCATTGCTAGGAAGATGGAGCTATGGCGGAGAGTCGTGGACAGTGTCAACGCCGTGGGACAGCACCCAAGAACAAGGGATGACATCAGGAAGAGGTAGAACGACCTACGGGGGAAGGTACGTTCCGTGGTAGCAGGACACCAGATGAGGACTGGCGCTGGACCCCCACCCCCTCCCCCACAACTAACAACATGGGAAGAGCAAGTCTTGGTGATCATGCATCCTGAGGGCCTAGCAGGAGTTGCAGGAGGACTGGACTCTGGGAAGTCAAATCTTTACTACTTTATCTCCCACCCTACCTTCATGCCATCACAAACAAAAACCCCTACTCTCACCCCATCACCCCACCCCCTCACATATACCCACCATCACAACCCACACATCCCAATACGAAGCCCTGCATGCAACACCAATGCATGGACCCCCATCACAGACCTGCATGGACACCCATCACCACAGCATGCACACTAGTGACAATCACTTAGCCAAACCAAGCACAACTCACACAAGCCAAAGCTGCCTTGATAATAACAACCATAGAGGTAAACATATCCATGCACAAGATGGCACACACAGATACAATAACACTACATTTACATCCCCACAGGACCCCCACTCAATGTCACCAGAGAGGAGGTGCCAGCCACATCCAGTCCCCCCCCCCTGAAGAGGCCCACAGTGATGACAGCAGCTCTGCACGCCTGGATCACGATGACCAACCTGGCCCATCAGGGACCTCTGGACAGTCGGTGACCCAGGCACAGTCCAAACCCACCACAGAGCCTCCTCCCTCAGGAAACACCACCACAGCACCCACCCGGCGGGCCCATCCTTCTGTTACCCAGGACACGTCAATCAGCAGTGTGTCCAACACTACAGGGACCCCAGGCAACCCCACAAACACAGGACAATCAGGGACCTGGGGTCAGTGGAAATGGGCACACGGTTCAGGGAACAGAGGCACAGGACAACAGGGAAGCTGGGAGGACTGCTGTGCGACAGGGGGAGGAAAGATCCAGGGAACTGACTTTCCACGAGGCACTCACCAACATCCTGGGAGCATACCACCATTCCCAGGAGACCATGGGCCAGATACTGGCCAAGTTGTAGGAGACCCTGCGGCTGCAGGAGGGACAGTACCTGGGGATCAGGGAGAACCTGAGGGACATCCACACCACCCTGGTCGCCATTGCAGGGGTGCTGGCAGACATGGCCAACACCATAAGGGAGGAAGTGGCACACCAACGGGTCCCTGACACTAGCCAAACCGAAGAACAGCCCTCCACCTCCGCCGGCGCGAGTGGACAGGAGGCCCTGCCACAGGAACAACAGGCCGCCAGCACCCCACCGCCTGCAAAAGGAGAACCACCCCGCAAATGGTCCCTGCGATCCAGGCGGAAGCCAGAGAACATTGCCAAGACCCCTGCCAGGAAATAAGACTCTCCTGATTGTCACCCTTCTGTCCCGCACTGTCACCCTGTCCACCTTGAACTGCCATTGCTCTTCTTCCTTTGCCCCCTTGGACAATGCACCTGTGATACAAATAGACTGGACTCTACCCTTGACTTTCTTCCATCAGCAACCCAGCCCATTGCAATACCCCCTACACTTGTTATCACAGAAATGAAAACCCTTGGAGCAAAATCAAATATGGAGCCTGTCATTTCTTTGACAAATGTATTAGTTTCACAAACTGTAAACATTGCAATTCAAATGTACTGTAATATTTACATAGGTATGACCTGTAGTTGGCAGCAGCAAACACACCAGGAGCCAGAGTGGGGCACAGAGATCTGAAAATAGAGATGCCAAAGGGTACAGTAAGTGGCCATAGAAATAGGGAAATCAGGCTTCCATGTTCAATGCCAAACACAAAACTGCAATGGAAGGTGAAGCTACAGTGTCTTACCTGTGTGTCACTGGAAGTACTGTTGAATTAGTGTACTTCTGTTGTCCACATCTTCTTCCTCTGCCTCCTCTTCGTCACTGTCCACAGGCTCCACCGCTGCCACACGACCATCCCTAGGCTCATCCTCCTGCAGAAAAGGCACCTAGCGTCTCAAGGCCAGGTTATGCAACAAGCAACATGCAACGATGATCTGGCACACCTTCTTGGGTGAGTAGTACAGGGATCCACCTGTCAGATGGAGGCACCAGAATCTGGCCTTCAGGAGGCCAAAGGTTCTCTCAATGATCCTCCTTGTTCACCCATGTGCCTCATTTAAACGTTCCTCTGCCCTTGTCCTGGCATTCCTCACTGGGGTCAGTAGCCATGAGAGGTTGGGGTAACCAGAGTCACCTGCAAATATCGAGGGATACCTGTTAGCCACACACTCCCCCTTAGAGCCAAACCCACACCCATATACCTACATCAACTGGGTGGGGACCATGGGCTCACCTATTAGCCACACCCGGTGCCTCTGGAGTTGAGACATCACATATGGGATGCTGTTATTCCACAAGATAAAGGCATCATGCACAGAGCCAGGATACTTGGCATTGACATGGGAGATGTACTGGTCCGCCAAACACACCATCTGCACATTCAGAGAGTGAAGGCTTTTCCTATTTCTGAACACTTGTTCATTTCTCCGGGGGGGAGGGGGGACAAATGCAATATGTGTACCATCAATGGCACCAATGATGTTGGGGATAAGTCCCAGTGCATAAAAGTCAGCCTTCACTGTGGCCAAATCCTCCACCTGGGGGAATACGATGTAGCTGCGCATGTGTTTCAGCAGGGCAGACAACACTCTGGTCCGCATGTTTGAGAACACTGGCTGAGACATCCCTGATGCCAAGGCCACTGCTGCTTGGAAGGAACCACTTGCCAGGGAATTGAGCACTGACAGAACCTGCGCTAGAGGGGGGATACCTGTGGGGTGGCGGACAGCTGAAATCAGGTCTGGCTCCAATTGGGCACACAGTTCTTGGATTGTGGCCTATCAAGTCTGTAGGTCAGGATAATGTGCCTGTCCTCCATTGTCGCCTGGTCCACCAGGGCTCTGTACACGGGGGTATGTCTCCATCTCCTATTCATCCTCAGCGGTTGAACTCTAGGGTGAAAAACGGTGAGCAGAAGGTCATATTCACACATATGTCAAAATTAATGGAGGTGTGGCTTGGTGCTCATGGAGTGAGCAGCCACGAGGGGAAGCTCCGGCCTGGGACCTCCGTAACAGGCTCATCCTGACGGCGCTGCCTGAATCATTAGCAGCACATCCTGCTGGAGGAGGCCTGGAGGATGGAGGTTGACAGACCGGGAGGTTTTCGGCCCCGGGGAGAGCGAAAACGTGCTCTGGAGGGCGGCGGCTGGGACGATAGCGTGCCACCTGACTTAAAGATGGCGGGCGCGTTGGTCTGGGTGGCCCCGTCCCCCTCAAGAACACTTGAACGACGCCAATGCTCTGTGGGGGAAAAGGCTGCTGAGGAGGTGACTAAAGCAGGGGTGACCCCCTGAGAAAAGAAGAGTATTTTGGGGGAGCGGAGGTGGCGGAGATCGAGAGTTGCCTGTCCCCAAGATGGCGGCTGCACCGGGCCTCAGTAAATGGAAGAGGGGCCTTGCATGATTGATGAGACACGGGTTGATTCGGATTCCGATCTACATGGGCACATTGAGTCTATATTAAGGGCACGGCTGACCTGGTGCAGCCCTGGAGGGTCCTGGAGCTCACTTTGACTGCAGTGGAGCAGGGAAGGTGCAGCTGCGGCCTGAAGGACTGCTGAGCCCTCGGAGGACACATTCTCTCTCCCCGTAGTCCCAGCAAGGAGGGGCCTACAGATTGAGGAACCCTGGACACTGCTGGCCTGCTGCCCTGCGGAGGACTAGGGCCTGTAAGAGTGCATGACTGGATCGAGCGCTCTGAGCTGCACATTCCGTGAGAGGCCTAAAGAGGTGAGCAGCACGTCTTCATCGGACGGTTTTGGCTGGGGGCGAACAGCAACGCAGACTCCTCAAAATAGAGGACCCCCTTCTCCCGCTCAGGATGGGCAAAACTGGGAAGAGGAAGGAAGCGGTGGGAGAGACGGGCACGCAGAGGGCCTGCGATCCGCCCTTCCCTGCTGGGAAATTGCGAAATGGCACGAATGAAGACCCATCTGGGAACACCTCGCTGGTCGATATCATGCAGGCCATCACCTTTACCAGGGAAAGCCTGGAGGCAAGAATCAACTCCCTGGCGGTAGATCTGGGCCTACTCTGGGAGGACCAATACCGCCTTGTGGAAAGAGTGACAGCGACGGAGCAGTCGACGGGCACCCTTGGCCCAGGGTTGACTGCAGCAGAGGCCTGAATTACTAAACTGGAGAAGCAAAAAGGAGTTCTCACCGCTCGAGCCGAAGATGCGGAAAATAGGTCCAGAAGAAATAATATCCGCATTGTAGGCCTCCCTGAACAGGTCGATCCGTGCAACCTCCCTGAGTTCTTGGAGCGCTGGATCTCTGAAGCTGTTGCACCTGAGGGCCTTTCACACTTCTTCGCTCTTAAAAGGGCGCACAGTGTCCCTGCGAGGGCGCCTCCTCCCGGAGCTGCTCTGCGGCCAGTAATAGCTCGACTACTGCACTACAAAGATCGGGACCATATTCTGGCACAGACCAGAAAGGCAGGAGAAATAAGGCTGGAAAACTCTTTGATCCGTATCTTCCCAGACTTCTCCAGGGAGGTGCAGAAATGAAGGGCGACTTACTCGGAAATTAAAAAGCGCCTCCAGCAAATGAACATTCCCCATGCAATGATGTTCCCTGCCACGCTGAGAGTGGCGGATGGCAGGCGAGCGTGATTTTTCCACACGCCACAAGAAGCAAGAGACTGGCTGTAAGAGCGGGGGAGTTGGTGAGGGAGGGGGCCGCCCGCGAACCTGGACCCCGCAGCAGGCACCGTGACGCGACAGGACACAGGCGGAGAACAGTGGCGCCCACACAAGAGAAGCACAATTGGAGAGAAGCCAAGCAGCGGCGGCAGTGGCCTCCTTCAGCTTGGGAGGCGGTCGCCCGTGCCCAGTTGAAACGACGAGAGGGCCCGAAGGATCGGACTCTGAGGTGGAGTTGACAGGATCGGTTGCGACAAGCCTAGAACTACCTGCTGTGACACCTGGAACCTCGGACTGCATTGTCTGATGGCTGGCCTCGGTGCCTGACATCGGATACCTGAACTATACCTCGACCTCCAGGTCTGAGGCCCGCACGTCTCGCGAGGCACGCAGAAGAACATTCAAACTAGCCCCGGGCCACGGGCTTGATCCCTTGCATGGCTCGAGAGATTCTACCAGCCTACCCACCTAGAAATGACTTATGTTTGATACAGTTTGGATGGGGGACTGTTCTGCAACCTGTCCTGGGGAAGGGGAGTTGAGGGTCTTTAGGTTGGTTATGGGGGGAATTGTTTTCAGCTTTGCCTGTGGTGCCTCCATGCCTACGAGAAGCGCTAGTCTGGGTCGCCTGGCCGGGTGGTGGTCGCGTGGAGAGAGATGGTTGGAGGGCCTCTGCTATGGGTGACCAACAGGGATACAAGGTAATTTCCTGAAATATACGAGGGATGCATAATATGACCAAGCGGAACAAGGTATACTACTATTTACACAGGCGAGGGGCGCATATAGCAATGCTACAAGAGACCCACTTGATGGCCGCTGAGGGCACAGCACTGCACAAGAGGTGGAGGGGGCAACTATTTTACATTACATATTCAGCTTACGCAAGGGGCACCTTGATATGGATCAGGGAGGGAGTCCCGTTCCAGGTCACTGACGCATTAACAGATCCCGACGGATGCTATGTACTGGTCACCGGCCGCCTGGGCAGACGGGATATAACCTTGATCAATGTATATGCCCCCAACGTAGAACAGGTCTCATTTCTCAACAAACTAACAACCATGCTAGCACCACACATGCTTCACTCGGTGTTGATAGGGGGGACTTTAATTGCGTGGCTAACCCAGGCTTGGACAGATCTCATCCACTGCTGCAGGAATCCCCAATTAACGCGCTTGCTAGAAAGTTCACAGATTGGCAGGCAGAGTGGCACCTGGTAGACATATGGAGAACTCTTAACCCTGTGTCCAGGGAATATTCTCATTACTCCACTGCTCATGATCTCGATATATGGCTAGATACGTTACTGAGCACGCCAGAGGTCCATGCACAGGCGCGGGGAGTGTAATATCTGGGGAAAACCATTTCCCATCATAATCCTTTATTGATGCACTTGTCCTGGACAAGAGCTGCCACATGCATTCCCACCTGGAGACTTAAGCCGGACTCATTGACAGACCCCGCTTTCAGGGAACAGATCATGGAACATATAACCCACTATTTTGAGGACAACGAGCCCATGCGAGGGGCGGTCTGGCAGTCCATGATTTTGAAACATACTATCTCGCTGCGCAGCTGCAGTGGTTAGCGAGATGGGTGGGAGACAGCAGTGTTGGAGAACATGTAGAGGGCCTGATGGTTCCCTCAACTCCCTCAACTCCTGAACTGGCTGGAATTTGTTTTTAACACTACAGGGAGAGGACGGCCATAGGCTATTGAACCTGCCGTTATCCGCAGATGCTGGAAGCGATGCCTCCGTAGGGCGGGACTGAATACTCCTTAGTCTCCTGATATACCATTACCCTGGCTTCGCTGGCTTCCTGGGATGGGAGAGAGGAGGGGCCTACTCACCTGGGCTGAGGCAGGGGTCGCCCGGCTGGGGGAGATGTACAAAGGGGGCAACCTCCTACCCTTTGAGGATTTTAGGCAGGAACATGATCTCCCGCAGGGCCATTTTTTATTGCAGTGCGTGCTCACCCCCTCCACTGGGCGACATTGGAGGACGGGAGCTGCTGAACCTCCCCAACATAGTCTCAGTAATTATTTGCTGACAATAGGGTGCACACATAAGGCGGTCACTACGCTGTACAGGGTGCTCGTGGAAGAGGAATGGATTCCCCTACAGGGACTAAAGCAGAAGTGGGAGCATGATCTGGGGAAGCAGATACCCGATACTGACTGGGTACGCATTCTGGAAGGAACGCCTAAGGTGTCCAGAAATGCTAAGTTCCAGCTTATACAGTTTTACATACTACACACGGCTTACCTCACTCCACTCAGATTACGGGATCACTTTAGAGTAGGAGAGGCGAAATGCCCCAGCTGTAAAATGGGGGTGGCGGATTTCCTCCACATGATCTGGTCCTGTCCCCAGCTGGAATCCTACTGGGACACAGTGGTTGCAGAAGTGGCTAACATAACAGAAATCGATATTACCCGCACACCCGCTAGATGCATACTTCATTGTTTCCCACATACACCCAAGAATAAGGCCACTAGCAGATTCCAAGACCTTGCATTTCTATTAGCCAAGAGGGAGCTGACGAAGAACTGAAAGTTTTGGGGGCGCCCGGGGCTCCGGGACTGGTGAATGGAGCTTAGGAAGTGGGCCGAAGGCGAGGGAACAGTGTTATAAACAGAACTTAGAAGAGGTATAGGTTCCCCGGAGTTGAAGGAAGTTTAGGATCAGATTATCATGGTGTTGCAGACAGAGCATTCAGACCCCGGTAGAAATGCCCTCAACCAGGCAACTACACATGCGGATTGATGGCCTATTAGGGGTCACGTCGCATGGCACACACTAGGAAAGGAGGGGGTTTCCGGGCGAACTACTTGGGACACCCCGCGCGAATAACACTACCCCAAAGGATCAGGCACGACCAGACAGAATATATAGTCACCACAAGGTATAAGCTGAGGGGGGAGGGAGGGGACTAGTTACATTTGTTTGGGCACCACACACTCACAACGGACACGCATACTATCAATCACCAGGTGCATTTCCATTTAGCTGTTATCTGTGTGCAAACATTCGGATGAACAAGCTAGACGGGCTTAACCCTCACGCTAGCAATGGAGATATCAATGAGAATGAAACTCTCTGACAATGACGGAAAATGTAACATTTGTATAAAATTGCTAACATCAGTTATCCCACTGATTCTGTAAAGGTTCGAACAGCAGTTACCAATATCATATGTACAGTAAGAACTTTAATTCACCTGACTCGTCAATATATGTACGAATTATCACCACTTTACGGCAATAAAATTTGTTTAAAAAAAAAACAATATTTCAAAATTAATATGCATTTCTTCCTTTACAGAAACAGTATGTGAACTTGTGAATCAGTTGATGTGCCAATGTCTGCTGTGATGCAGTTAGCTGCCATGGCCTGTGCCCCCCTGAAATGGCAGCTGCCTGACCTGTGAGGAGAGACAAGTGGAAATGAGGTAATTCCGCTGGTGTTGTGCGCTGTTGCGGTCGATTACCGCCGCGCAACATAGCACTGGCTATCATTGGGCCCTATGGGTTCCAGGAGCCAATGGCGATGTACGCCGGCAGTGATGGTACGCACCGCCGCGGACGTGACTGCCATTTTCTATCTGTGCACATACTTGCTACCTGACCTTCAACAGGAGATGACCTACACTGCAAGTGCTGCTGTGACCTGTGCCTGGAAGCGACAATGGCTTGAGTGTCTTGGTAAAGGGCCCCTGCCTTCACTTCCAAGGAGTTGGAGAGACTAGTGGATGGGGTCCTACCCCAGTACACTTTACTCTATGGTCCTCCAGAAAAACAGGTGAGTACACTGTGAGCATGATGCGTGGACCATGAATGTATGGATTGCTGTGTGTATAAGCCCCGTGTAGGGGGGAGCCTGAGGGGTCCTGGGCAGAGTGCTGCATGTATGGTGGTCAATGTATGTGCGTAAGGGGATGGGAGGGATATGGTGGGCCATGAGTATGACAGTCCGGACGATATGACTAGTACCTTTTCTGCTGTATTTTTTCTGCAGTTCAGCGCCCATCAGAAAAAGGGTATTTGGCGTGCCATTGCCAAGGAGGTGCGGATCCTGGTGGTCTTTGACAGGCGGAGCACCCACTGCTGCAAACAGTGGGAGGACCTGCGCCGCTGGGCAAGGAAGACGGGGAGGCCCAGCTGGGGCTGGCCTCCCAATGAGGAAGGGACTGCCCGTTGAACCCTGACCGCTCTGATGTTCCACATCCTGGCGGTGGCCTATCCGGAGTTGGATGGGTGCTTGAAGGCATCACAGCAGCCACAAGGAGGTGAGTACAGATTCAGAATCATGACTTTGCGCGCGTTAAGGTATTACCTGGGTGGGGGATGTGGGCTGTGGGTGTCCCTAGGCCACGGCAAACATGGCAGGGTATGTTCAATGATGGGCAAGATCAGATGCACTCCAACCCCAATAGTGTTAGTGGGCATCTACTACTGGGCAGGGTCCTGTGGGTTTCAGGTGTGCAGCTAATGGCGTTAGGCATTGTACCCCATGGGCTGGTGACTAGCAGTGTAACTGGTAGTGCATGGCCTAGCGCATAGGGCTGTTCCCTGTGTGTTCTGTACGGCAACGGTAGTGTTGTTGCTGGCATTGACCAAGTGTATCTTCTGTCTCTCCCCCACCTTTTTGTTTTGTCACCCTGTCCTTGTGTGCATTGGCTTCATCTGGCGGAGAAGCAGAGGTACAGGCGACGGAGGGAGCTGCATCCCACATGGGCCTGGAGGCTGAATCCACCGACGGTGAGGGCACCAGTGGGACGGAGGGCGAGGGGAGCACCACAACGGAGACAGGAGGGGACACTACCGACAGCGACTCTTCCTCCGATTGAAGTTCCCTGGCGGTGGCAGACACCACTGTGGCCACCTCAACTACAGGTACAGCTGCCACCCCCGTACCAGCACCGCCCTCCCAGCTGCCCCTCAGCGTTTTTCCCATGACCACTCACCCAGAAGGGTGGGCATCTCCTTCGCCCCAGCCACCTCAGGCCCTGCCCCAGTCAGCCCTGCTGCCCTCAGTGAGGAGGCTATTGACCTCCTGAGATCCCTCTCTGTTGAACAGTCAACCATACTGAATGCCATCCAGGGTGTAGCAGGGCATTTGCAACAAACAAATGTATACCTGGAGGGCATTCACTCTGGTGTGGCGTCCCAACAGAGAGCATTACAGGCTCTGGCCAACGCCCTGATGGCAGCCATTGTCCCTGTCTCCAGCCTCCCCTCTCCAACTTCCTCTACCTAGTCCCAATCCCCTCAACCCCAGCCTATCCCAAGCACACCTTTGGATCAGCAATCACCCAAATCAACTCACAGAAGTGTCTCAGACAAACACAAGCACCACACTTCATCTCACAGGCACTTAGACAAGCACCATCCACATGCAGACACACCAACATCCACTGCCTCCACTGTGTCCCCATCCTCCTCCTCGTCCACTTCCCTCCCCGTAGTGTCTCTACTCACACCTGCATGCACTATCCTCATCCACTACCTCCATCACCATCACGCCTATCACTACACGCCCCTCACTGGCAGTCACTACCCCCACATCCATGCACACGTCCCCTGTGTCCTCTCCCACTGTGTCTGTGACCCCTCCTCCCAAAGTACGCAAATGCAAGCACACTCACACCCAACAGCCATCCACCTCACAACAGCATCCAGCCCATGCACTTGCACCCAAAGACAGCAGACTAACACCTCCTACAACCACTCCCTCTTCCTCCACTCCCAAACCTTCATCCTCTTCCCGCCCCAGTGTCTCTAAGAAGCCAACATTGAGCTATTCCCTACCCCTCACCCACCCCGTCCTTCACCTCGGGCCAGGTTGGGCAGAACCCAGCCCAGCACCTCAGCCATGCAGTCCATGGCCACTGTGGTTTCTGCAGCTACTGCAGGTGTGAGAGGCTCCAAAGAGGCACCCGTCAGCCCAGCCAGTGTGCCAGCACCACCTGCCGAGGCCAAGAAGGGTCCGCCACCTAGCAAGGGCAAGAAGGGGACACCAGCCAGCAAGGGGAAGGAGGCACAACCAGCCAGCAAGGGCAAGACAAAGACACCAGCTGGAAGAAGCAAGGAGGCACCACCATCTGCCAAGGGCAGGAAGGGGCACACAACACCAGCCATGGCACTTCAGCCGTCCGAGGCTGCAGTTGAAGGCCTGGAGGCTACCACCACCACTGCCAGCACTGCCACCTGCACCGCGGCCAGAACCACCACCTGCACCGCCGCCAGCGCCGCCACATGCACCGCCACCAGCAGCACCACTGCCAGCAGCAGCAGCCCCAGTGGGCAGCTGTCCGAGCCTGCAAGTGAAGGCCTGGAGGCTACCATCACCACTGCCAGCACCGCCACCTGCATCACAACTGGCATCCACTGAGCAGCCGTCACCGCCAGAGTGCAGTGTGTAGTGGTGACTACATGGGCTGCAGTGCGTCCTGACCCCTGCAACTCCTGTTGGTGTGACACACAGGTGAGAGACTGTGACCTTGCCCCAACCAGGATGAAGCACACTGGGCACAAGGCCCCCTCCAGACCCAGTGGAAGAAGCCATCCACTCACCCATTCCTTGCCAGGTTGAAGCACACTGGGCACAAAGCCCCCTCCAGAACCAGTGGAAGAAGGCATCCACTCACCCCCTCCTTGCCAGGATGAAGCACACTGGGCACAAGGCCCCCTCCAGAACCAGTGGAAGAAGGCATCCACTCACCCCCTCCTTGCCAGTATGAAGCACACTGGGCCCAAGGCCCCCTCTAGAACAAGTGGAAGATGGCATCCACTGACCCCCTCCTTGCTAGGATGAAGCACACTGGGCACAAGGCCCCCTCCAGAACCAGAGGAAGAAGGCATCCACTCATCCCCTCCTTGCCAGGATGAAGCACACTGGGCACAAGGCCCCCTCCAGAACCAGTGGAAGAAGGCATCCACTCACCCCCTCCTTGCCAGGATGAAGCACACTGGGCACAAGGCCCCCTCCAGAACCAGTGGAAGAAGGCATCCACTCAAGAGACTGTGGCCTTGCACTCCCCAGGACCAAGCAGTGGGCAAACCACCCACTTGAGAGACTGTGGCCTTGCACTCCCCAGGACCAAGCAGTGGGCAAATCACCCACTTGAGAGACTGTGGCTTTGCACTCCCCAGGACCAAGCAGTGGGCATGGAGCCCCCTCCAGGCCAGTGGCATTGTACCGTCTTCCGGCTGAGGTGTCCCCCCATTCCCCGTCCCCCTGAGGTGCTTGTGTGTTTTTGACCTGATGTCCCTGCAGTGTTCTCTCCGTATTGAGGCAGGAGTCAAGTGTGGCCTTGGCCTATGTGTTTTGGCCCAGTGGGCCACGGACATTTTGGAGTGGGCATTGTCCCTCCTTTTGTATATATTGTATATATTGTACATACTGTTTATTGCTTTAAGAACATATTTCTCAGAATTTCTGATATTACACTCATTTTACTCCATTCCTTTTGTCCTTGCGTTATTCCAGAGGGCTACAGGGTGTATATGTAATGTTGTTGCATGTTTTTGTGTGTATGGTGTTGGGGGTGGGGGTGGGAGTGTTGCATCTTGCGTGTGTGTCACTCTCTTTTTCCTTCCCCCCTCCCTTGTGTGCTAGGTGCAGTACTCACTGTGGTCGTCTTCGCCGGCGTTCGTGTTCCTGGTGTATGAGAAGGTACACCAGCATTGGGAAGAAGTGCAGCTCGGGCTCCGTAGTCTTGTGGTTCTTCCTTGAGTGTCGAGAGGTGAGTCGTTTGCCTTTAGAGTAGTGTTTCCGCTGTGCTTTTGATGGCGTTTGTAGCGCCCCGGAAAAGCTGGCGGATAGGTGTGTTGTAATGCAGTGGGCGGTACGTTGTCTTCCGCCTGGCTGTTGGCAGTTACCGCCGCGGTGTTTGTTGCTACCGCCATGGCAGACGATGTGTTAAAGTGGCTGTTTGTGCTGGCGGTTTCCGCTGTGGTCATGATTTCAATTTGTTTACCGACAGCCTGTTGGCGGTGTTACTGCCGCTTTATCACCGACCGCCAGGGTTGTAATGAGGGCCTATGTCCCAAATCCTTTAATAACATATGTAAGTCTCCTCTAAGGCAGGCCTACAGAGCCCCATGGCAAGGAGTTGTGTATTAGTAATAGTAGGACATCTAGGGCCTGATTAACAAAGGTAAACTTACACGTTTGTGCGAGTTTAAGCTTGTTGGGAATTCACAAATCTGCATTTTAATTATAAGTTTGCAAATACAGAGACTCCGTAGTCTGGGTAGAGCACTCCGCACATAAAAAAATACGATATGCCTATCTTTTTAAGTGCAGAGTTCTCCACCCAGAATACGGAGTTTCCGCACTCAAACTCTTACGGTTAAAATGCAGTTGTGTGAATTCCAAACAAATGTAAACTTACCATTGTGAATCAGGCCTATAGTTCGTATATGTCTTAGCAGCAAAACCCTAAAAGTTGTTGTTTTGCTGAGGAACATTAGGAGCCCTTTTAGCTAACACAGAGATATCCAGCCTGGCTAACTTCTGAATGGGACTATCTAACTAGGTACTGTAAGGTAGCAAATTAATTGTAACATTAAATGCGACTTGACGATCAATTTTACATTTATGTCAATTTTAAAGTTAAGCCACTTTTAGAAAGTTGCCTCTCTGTGCCCCAGCTAGTCCAGTGACCTCACACATGCCCTGCCACACAGACAGCTTTCTGCCCACCTGGGGAGATGTGTGAATGACTCCCAGGCTCAGATACAAAGGCAGTTGCAGCAGGGTGAGGTGTGACCTCCTTCCCAGGGTGGCTACTCAGGGTGGGCCCAAAAGGCAAGCTTCAAAGGAGAAGCTGCCTTTGAAGGGCAAATAGTGATAACACTCCCAAGCAGGATGCCTTTGTCCCTGTAGACAAGTTAGAGACAGGGACAGAGACTGAAAACTAGTGTCAGAACCAGTTTTTCAGCAGACGTGAAGCCCTTAGTAGCCACATCTGTAGGGTGCACTACCAAGCTCCTGGCAATCAAGGAAGGGTCATGCCATCTTGAAAGGGGCAACAATCTTGCACTCCGGCATAGCCAGATGCCACACATTAGAGGAACTTCGTCACCCAAGAGGATGGACCTACTAGCCCATTGGCTAATGACTGCGTTGTCCCCTCTGGGCTTTTTCCTGGCACCCTGTCCAGCAGTACACAATGGATTTGGAGAACCATCCTGTTGATGCTGACAGACTGCATTGTCGG
The DNA here is from genome assembly GCF_031143425.1 of Pleurodeles waltl. NCBI lineage: Eukaryota > Metazoa > Chordata > Amphibia > Caudata > Salamandridae > Pleurodeles > Pleurodeles waltl. Next base: position 958,048,366 of record NC_090444.1, read on the forward strand.
AAAGACCTGCTGCGGTTTGGGCAAGTAAAGTTTGAATCTCTCGGTGACTCAGGGAAAAGTTGACTCCCAGATCGAAGCATTGACTCTAAGGTTCAGTTGGCTGGCTCCCTGGAACAACACCAGGGACATTTTTGGTGCTGTTAAAAGCTTTACACTAAGGCCCGGATTTACAAAAAAGTGGCGCAGTGACAAAATTTGCAGTGCCACTTTTGAATCGTAGGGATTCCCTATATGTAGAAAAATACTACGCACCCCTGTGTTTCCCCCTGTACCGGTGCTGAATTTAACATCCTGCGCCATTGCAGGCATCCTTTCACCATAGTGCAAGGGTGTCTGTGTTGAGGGGATTTAGCACTTCTATGTGTGCTGCATTCTGTACCAAAGTGTCATTTTGGACAATTGTTAATGTGCAGGGAGGGACACCTTCCTGCTCATAAACATTCATACATGGCCTTTTGCTCCTTCTATGTGTGCTGCAGAATGCAGCACACATGGAAAAAGCAAAAAGGAGAAGGAATAAAAGTATTCATCCTCATTGTGCTATGCTAACATCACCCTTGAGGTGGCGGTAGTTGTTGGCACTGCCACAGATTTACATTTTCTTATAAATCTGGGGCAGCGTCAAAAGCAATGGTTGTTGCGGTGGAACGCCCACAGCACCACCCATTGCACGCCCCTGTGCCGCAGAAAACTGCTGCAGTGGGGCACATATTTATAAGGAGGCATTAAGCCACAAAAAGTGGCGTTACACCTCCTTGTAAATATGGTGCAGTGAATAGCGCCACCGGAGCGTTACTAAAGGTGATGCTCCGGTGGCACTAGGGCCTTGTAAATATGTCCTTAAGTTCCTTGGGTAAGCCTTACTGCTCGCAGCCACAGCTACCCAGGGTTGAGATTAAGCTTACGTAAGCAAGCCTGGCGGGATCCAAGGCGCCATTTGGGAGTCTACTGCAGGATAGGACCCAACAAACATATCATATAGTACACCCAAATCCTCACACAATGCAATTTAAAAATGGGAATGTTAACAGTTTTTAATGAATACGGATGTAGCACCCACTTACTCTATATACTACAGCGAAAAAATTGCGGTGTAACTAGACTGCTGCATGATGAGAATTCCCAGAAAGGGCATATTCATTGGAATAACCCAAAATAAATATGCTACTGGCACAGAACAAATAAATCCTTTGTTTAGAAAACATTGAAACACTGCATAATATTTGACTGTGTTTATGGAAGGTACACAGGAAACATGTCACCTCAAGGGCATTAACGGTCTTAACTAGCCCTTTTCTTTTTATATCTGTCAAACTGGGACACCAAAACACGGTAATATTAATCTGACCAGAGGCAGTTTTAACCTCCAGGGTCCCATCAATCTTGTACAAGTCCAAAGAAGCACAGAAATGTTGTATATCATCATATCTGAGAAATTTCAACACTGAGTTGGCTGACTAGCTACAGATCTCACAGATTCCCCTCAAGAGCTCTGAGTCAGTGGCTTTCACCTAAAATGAAGCCACTTTCGGTGGCGTTGAAGCATGCTACTTAAGTGGCCGAGGGCTCGAGGCCCTAAAACCAAGGCTCATATTTACACTTTTTAGCGCTGCATTTGCGTCATTGTTTTATGCAAAATCGGCGCAAACTTAGAAAATACAATTGGGGCATATTTATACTCCATCTGCGCCGAATGTGCATCAAACATTTTGACGCACATTGGGTGCAAACCTTGCCCCATATTTAAACTTCGATGCCAGAGCCCGCGGACGTCAAAATCCTGCTGTGTGCGTCATTTTCTGGATGCGGCAAACCGCCTTCTGTTAATGATATGCAAGGTAGGCGTTCCCGACCAAAAAATTATGCAAACACGTGTGTGTCGTATTTATGCTACTGCGCAAAAATCCCGCACGGCCGGGAGGCAGAGTCGGAAAATGACGCACAGCCCGATTAGCATCAAAAATTAATGCCTGGGTCAGGGCAGGCGTTAAAATGGGGCAAACACACCTGTATTTAATCAAAACACACAGAAGCATCAGCAGAGCAGCAAAAGGAAGACATGGAGGTGCTTCTCATCCAGCGTGCACGCAGACGCAGAGCACAGCAACAATAACAGCAGCTTCCACAACACCAGCAGGGAACCCAAAGGCAACGCAGAAGGCAGGAGAGGATATTCCGCACCAGGACAACCCTTCATGGCCTCAGGGAACATGACATCATCCAGAGGTACAGGATGAACTGGCAAGCCATTCAGCAGCTGCTGCGCAACACTGAGCCACATTTGGCACCCAGCTTGCAGACACCCGCACCATCCCAACAGAAACCAAGCTGCTAGCTGTACTACACATGTTGGCAAGTGGCTCCTTTCAAACCACTGGTGCCATGGTTGCTGGGATATCACAGCCAAGATTCTCCGCCTTCCTGCCCAAGGTACTGGATGCCATCAACAGACTCACGCCCCGCCACATCTGCTTCCCAAACACACAGCAGAAGCAGCCTGAGATAAACAGTGGTTTTACCTCATTAATGGATTTCCACACGTCCTTGGTGCCATTGACTGCACACATGCACACCTTGTGCCACCTGCTGCAACTGAACATCTATACTGCAAGAGGAAGCACACACACTCTATCAATGTGCAGGCCATTGTGGATCACCAGGGATTGATCACTAACATCGTGGCAAAGTATCCTGGGAGTGTTGATGATTCATTCATCTTCCTACACTGTACCATCAAACAACACTTCCAGGATGGACGATATGGAAATGGACTATTTGTTGGTAAGTACAGAAACCTACTCATATACACACTGCGCAGCAACCCTCTAGGACAAACAACACATACACCACGACAGCGACATGTGAACAGGAACACACTGAAGTTGTGACACCGCTAGGCATGTTTGATAGATCTGCAGTGAACCTGTCACACATGTGAAATTAGTGCACAGTCAAAAGTTAAGACGTCAATGATCACAACGTATGGAGAGGTTTCGCTAATTGTCACTTTGCAAAATGTAAGCGTCTCACTGATGTTTAAATTAATCCATTGCATATGTCTAAAGGTATGGGATGTCCAGGGTACATAGATGCTAACGTGTTACCACCACTGTCAAATTGAATCTGTGTATGGAACTATCATCTCACCCCCAGTGAAGACAGAGGAACACCTGTATCACAAGTCACAGTGCTAGGGAGTACACACTGTACTGCAACTCCCAAAACATACTGCTGACAACCGGTCAGCAGGCAAACACTCGTTCAGCCAAGGAAACAACACAATGCTGATGGTACATCCTAGAAGCCTAGGAATCAACACAATAACACAAAAGAGTTACAGACAACACAAGACAACTACTGCCATGCAAGGTGATATTAATGGGGCAAGCTACATCAACATGATCTCAATCATTTTCTTTTTCAGCTGATCAGGGGTATGGGATCCAGCCATGGATTATGACACCATTTGGCAACCCAAGCACTGCAGCAGAACGTGCCTACAATGAGGCACATAGGAGGACACGCACCATAGTCGAGAGGACCTTTGGCATCCTGAAGTCGAGATTCAGGTGCCTCGACATCACTGGTGGCAGCCTCCTATACTCACCAGAAATGGTCTGCAAGATCATTTTAATATGTGCCATCCTGCACAACATTTGTGTACGAAGGAACATTCCCCTATTAGAACCAGAGCCACAAATGCCTGAAGAGGAGGATGCTGGCCTGCAACATGAGGGGGACCAACCAAACACAGCTGCTGGATTGCGTAGGCGGCTACATATTGTCAACATTTTCTTTTGAAACAACTCACCATCACCACTGTATCAACATATGTAAATAAACACCTATAATAATCACCATATCATGGTCTGGGTAATCATTTTTGCTCACCTTTATCTCTAACTATCAGAATAAGAGTGTAGACTCATGGAGCATTGCTGATACCGATCAGGACACAGACATTTCCAAAGCAATTGTGATGCGTATAATTCAACAGTCACATTCACACACACTGTAAATGACATATATCCTGTACATTTCACCTTTGAAGGGCAACAGCAGAGGACCACACCTATTTCACACATACATGTTGGCAACATGGTTCATCGCAGCATATGGCACACAACTAAGACACCATCAGTCAATAAGGGAAAAAAATGCCTCATACTTGAGGCAGTGGATGTGCTATTGCTTTGGTAACAGGAATGTATGACCAGACCCTTGACAGCAGTAAGTTGTACAGCACCTATCTTTGCAAGGACTATCTGGGACTAGAATTCCATATAAGCAGACCATAGAGAGCACAAGTGCCACACCTAGGACAAGCATTACGCACATGACATTCCATGTACATGTCAGCCCATGTCCTAAGTCTCGACACACCCATGTTCCTGGTCTCACCCCACCTGACTTAAGAGGTCCCTGGAATGGTAATATGTGTACCCAGATATCCCCTCCTCTACACACACACAGACTAACAATATTGATCCAGTGTGTTTCACCTTTTAGTATGGTATTCCATAGTCATTGTACATCTGTCTGCATGGACGTCAGGTTAAATAATGCACTGGCTTGTAGTCTGTAAGCCCTGTTATCACCTGTAGTTTGCTTCCCATGTAAAAGGTACTGTTGGCCATTTGAACTCAAATCTCACCTACAGGACTTGTGAGAAACTGATGCAGCACACACCTGTGAGCACCCCCATGCAGACCAGCCATTTGAACATGCACTGCCCTTGCAGATGCTTGGAACAGATTAGAAGCTGCTAATTTGTCGATTAAACTGTTATGCATTGCTAGAAAAATAAGCTTTGTAACCCAGCCCTTGGCTTTATGTGTCACCTTCCAAAACACAGGACAAACACAGTTTTCCGTGTCAACTGTCTTGTTCTTCCTCCGACCAGTCTTAGTCAGACCACTGAGTATGTACCATGTGAAATTGCTGGATCCTGATTTACCCTGCATCCTGTCAGCCTGAATGGCACCTGTCTGTGTGTTACCCTAAAGGTTCCTTGTGGCTACATATGTATCATACATGCTTTCCCAACCCTCACATTCCTCCGGGGGTATGTTGTCAGGTGGTTCTTCAATGCATACTCAAATAAGTTACTTAGCATAATCTGCTTATTCATCGTACCATAATTGGGAACTTGTCTCCAAATACCCAAATCATGGCCTATCCCTTGTCTGGGTCTCATGTATGCATGAGCGACAAAGGGTGACAGTGTACCATGGCCGTATGCAGGGATTGGGTATGGTGCCTCCAGCAGAACCATCAACGTCAGATAATGTGCATGAAAAGTCCACACATGTTAGGACCCTGACAGTTCACACGCTGAATCACATTGCTCACAACATTTTGATGGGCTGTGCATGGTGATTAGCTGCAAGATTAATCAACACAGAGGCTATGATGTTCCCAGATGCAGTGGGAACTTTACAGGCCAACCTGTGTACAAGTGTTGTAATGACACCTGCCGGTACACGACTCCTGAGATATGATCTTACTCAGCACACCAAGGTTGCCCTGTTGACAGTCTCATAATATGTCTACAGTGACAGGGTGGGACCATCCCCATGTAGGTTCTTATATCCTCATTGGCTTTACTTCCATTAATCTCAGAAGGATACTCAGTAGATACAGGAATAGCCGCCACTGACTCATGACTAGACCTGGACGTAACTGTGACAACATAGACCCCTAAAAATATACAGGATCAACATTGGACCACACACATGAACCAGACACCTCTGTGCAATTGATCACTGGAAATATGTGGCCACGTGCTGCTTGGTCTGCCGGTCCACCACTGCCACAGGAGAGTTGTGGCTCAGTCATGTGACCACAATTGTGGAGTGATATTACAATTGTGGTTCACCTTTGGCTTTCCGTGTCAATAACACGGTACCCACTTAGTCTGTACATGTGCCTGACTCATGGTGGGTTCACCAACAAGTGCCTAGGAAGCAGTATCCAAATTTCTAGGACATGTGATGGCCAAGTTTTGGACCATTGACATGAACAAGCGTCTGCTATCTATCCGGTGCATGCTTGGTCATTTGTGGTGTTTACGTTACCCAAAAACTGGATAGTGCACACAGCAGATGTTGCTACATGTATGACTAACACATCTCCTCTCTCATTTCCACACTGACTTGCATCTGAGGGTTGGACACATTGAGACCACATTCATACAAGCATATTTGCAATGATGCATCTTGTGATGCTCACACAGTGGGTTCCGAACAATATTAGTAGCCAATGCACACACATTGAGCCATAGGCATTGAAGTATTGTACTTATATGAGTCACCTTGCTATCCTCTCCTGACGCCAAACATGCCCAATTTGTGCAATACAGATATGTAGGCCACACGTTTAGCCATCTAGTGCATCAGTCAAGAGTGTAAATCATGTACATGAAGTAGCGAATCATGGTCTGCAGTAGTATGATGTGTCACATGTGCCCATACACCGTCATGACCAAAGTGGGTGCAATCAGCCTATCTCAGTATTGTCACAACTGTAATATAACATTAAAATGGTAAAATGACCCAAACCCAGCTACTGCCTTTAATTTTTTTCACGCATATGCGTCAAAAAATTACGCTTATGGCCAAAAAACGACACATAATGCCCTGAAATAACCATTGCCTCTGAGCTGTATCTTCCACACTGTACCTTAGAAAATTGGTTAAGTGTAAAACTATTTCCAAACATATAGATGCGGGCCAAAATCTACTCCTGTGCGTCGAAAAAAATGACGCGCAGACTGTATGCGTCAAAATATTTTGACGCATGACAATAAAAACGCCCGCCATTTTAGGCAGGAAATGATGTAATAGGATATCCTGTTTACAGATTATGTACACTGGGTCTACTTTCACTTTGCAGTCTGTGATATTTCCTGACTGTGTGGCTGTGTTCAGAGTTTTGTCTGTTCAATTTGTGCTTTTGTCTCCTGTGTTGTCTTATTATTGTCTTTTTGTGAATAAAAACCTGTTGTAGTATTCTGTCTGAGTGTTTTTTGTACTCATTTGTGTTGTAAAATATTGTCTTTGTTTTGTTGGGAGTCTGTTGTGGGTAGTGTTAGTTTGGGTATAGTTGGGCTGTGTTAGTTGTTCATTTGAAGTTTTTCCTGTTCTACTTTCCCCCTATTCTCCTTTGTTCCCCTTTATCCCCTATTGCTCTGTTGCTGCTAATATGTTGGGTAGGCCTCGTCTTGGCAAGATGGGAGAGGAGGAGCTGGTGGATTTATATGGCTGGTGTGCCATTTCCTACCCCTAACGATTGAGGCAGGTGGGCGGGTGATACAGGGGTATCACACTGAGGCATGGGGCTCAGGTGGGCAAAGGTGTTGCATCATCTGCAACGGATTTATAGGACACCAAGAAACGACCACCAGCTGAAGCACCGCTGGGCTAACCTTATCTCCAGGGAACAAGATCTGCTGGACCACCTGGGGATTGTGATTGGTACCCCTGTTGGTGAGTACAAATCATGTAAATGTGCACTTTTAAATGCTCTGTAGTGACATCAGCTGATTTTTACAATATCTGCCGGCAATGTTGTTGAGTGTGTGGAATGCTACTGAAACATACAGGGTCATATATCTACTTTGTTAAGGACCACAATTGCTAGCTGTTAGGAAGCAAGAGCTCCGCAAACTTACGGAATACATTTGCATTATGTAAGTTAGTGCCGCCTTTGTGTTAAACAGCAACACAAATCAGGAGCCAATTATGTATAGATATAGGCCACAGTTGCCTGTGAGGTATAGAAATTTCCAAATATTTACCATCATTTGTTGACGCAACAGCTAGACTGACTTTTGAAACACTACATGAGGCTGAAAATGAATGCAGGTTTCACGTCAATTGATGATGGCAATGTGGCCCTAACATATGTCTCATGTGTGTCTGGTGAGTGTGTAAGAAACCGATCATGGAAATTCCCCAAATCTTAGGGATTATTGTGTCCCTCCTTCATTTCGGATACATGCCTGATCTGGATTTGAACACATAGGGAACAAGTTCTAGCTGCGCTCAGCTAACATCTTAGGCTGGTATTTGGAGTTAGTTGTTCCACAGGGGATTAGGGATGGCTGGCCAAAGGTATGCACATGGGTTCATATCTCTATGGTTGGTGCAACTCATCATAGCTGTGCCACATCAAATGAAAAAAATTTAACAACATGAGGGCTACCAACTGTCCCTGCCCCTCTGTACATTGTACCTGTGTGTCATGAATTTGTCACGGTCACAATGGCTGGTTGACTGTTAATGCAGTCCTCACGGAAAGTGGCTTTGGATGCCTCTCTTGGATACACATGATGAGACGAATACACTCTATTATTTTGTCTGCTCACTAATGAAGGAGCATGTTTGCCACGACATGATAGTTAGGGCCACTGCATGTGTGCAGATATGTGTGTAACACTCACTGGAGACCCATGGTATGTACATGTTAGCTGTGCTATATAGGATGCAGTATCATCATGTCTGAGAGGGCTTACTTGCTGATGTAATCTTACACATAGTATTTGTCTTTGGAATTGTTGTACAGTGCGCACACATTGAGCACATTTCTCCCTTCCATGCCTTACAGGTGGACCAGCACCCTACACTGTTGGCGAGGTGGCTCGATTCGAGGACCAAGACAACTCCAGTAAGTGTTGATGTGTGTGCTATGTGTTGTGTTTGCTGGTGATGTGTGATGGACTCCTGTGTGTTGGACACATAGGAAGGTGTGATGCGCTGGCCAGTCATTTGTTTTGTTCCATGAGTGGAATATCATTTTACCACCATCTTTGAGTTGGCCAATCCTTATCCTATTGTCTTATTTAGGTATTCTAGGTCAGTCCTGTAGGCACCGCAATGTGAATAGGGATGAGTCATGTGGATAAAGCTTGAATCAGAAAGAGTCACATTGGACCAAATTTGTGATTTAGTCAGCCAGTCAGACCCAAATTCTCCCAGAATGGGGCTGCCAAATGCTTACCAACAGACTTCTGCGTCCCAATTCACTAATGTACTTATTAAACTGTAGGTTAAACTTCCTAGCAGCATGTAGCTCCACATGTAGTGCTACGAGTATGTGGCACTTGAGTGCAATGGCCTAGGTGTGCATGCATCTCATGGCCAGGGGTGTTCTTCCATCTCTGTGTTTGTTGTAAGTTATGGCTTACTGGTAGTAAATGATGTGGACAAAGGTCTACATTTCCAAACATGAGTGGTGCTGGGATTGGTCAAGGGTTTGCTGTCTCCTATTTGGAGATCCTCCTTACCTGTGGTGTGTGTGCTGAGCCAAACACATGTCCAGCTTTCCTAAGCTTCCTGGGTGTCCTTGTTGTTAGAAATTATTAGTTGTTAGTCTACCCCCCCCACCCTCAAACACAGGCATAGGTTTGTAAATAGTGTACCTAGGACTGATGATAGAAGTTTGGTACACAGACATGTAAATCAGTGAATCACTTGTCTGAACCTAGTATACACACTCATGTTTCGCACATGAATACTATACTGGCAAGTCCATTTACAACTTGCAGATCATGTGGCCCTAGATTTCCATCCCGTACAATGACATTTGTAGCCCTGGCAGTGGTGGTGGATGTGCAGCATGATTGTTAGCTGACAACTGGCAGAACATAGATGCCAAAATCATGGCTGTTGTTACCCATCTTGTAGGGTTTGGATGTGCTATGTGTGATAGGACCTTTGTAGGCTGGCTTGCCATGTACATACTCCGGGACAATCAATGATCTGTATGATGATATGAGCTGTTACAAGCACAATAGATGTATTGTCTGATTTTCTTCTTGTGCCATTTCACACAATGCAGTACCTAATGTTAGATTTTCTAATTGTCTTAACAGCTGCAAATATGACACCCATCCAGGTCAGGGAGTTTCAACGGCGGGCAATGAGGTACCAACACATACTTCAAGTCGAGTCTGGGTACCGAAAAATGGCCCGCAGTTATCGGCATGAACGAGCCTCCGGAGCCTGGAGGGCATTTCCAAAAGGCGGACCTTCTTTGCTCACCACAACCACCACCAGCACCACCACCACTACCACCCAGGTGGCACCACCAGCAGCTGGGACTGTTGCAGGAACATCCTCAGCAAGTGCTCCAGGCCCAAGCACAGCACCACCTGCAGGGCAGCCCACAGCCATGGACACTACACAGGCCCCATACTTCCTCGGCTGGCACCCAGACCACCCCAGCTGCAGCCATTGACCCTGCTGCTTTTGGACAAATGCAGCGAAAATAGGACCGTGTCCTTCGGAAGATCAGTCGACTGCGGCAGGAGGTGCGACAGGTCAACCGGTGGGTGCGTTCAATCAAGAGGACCCTCAGGAGGGCCAACCTGTAGCTGAATAGACGGACATGATTCCCTCCCCTCCCTCCTCTTTCCTGGTTCTTATACTTTGTGGGTTTAGGGGGCTTAGTGTTAGGTTAGTATAGGATGTTAGTTTAGTTAGTGTTAGTGGGTGGGGGGTCCTGAATATTTCTACTGTTTATTTTCAAGTGTGTCAGCAATGTTGGGGTTCTTGTGTGTTTACAAAAAAAAAAAAATTCTAAACAAAAACAAATATATATATATATATATTTGTTTAGTATAGGATAGTATGTGTTTAGGTTAGTATCTGTTGTCCTCCATGTGTCCCGTCTCATAAGGGCGGTGGGAGGTTCATGTTTAGAACGTTTTGTTAAATGTGATACGTAAGTTTAGCTTAGGTTAGTTAGGGACAGTTGTGGGTAATGAGTAGTTAGAGTAGATTAGGGTAGGTAAGGCTTTTCCCAGAGTTTTCACTTCTGTTTTTACTGTTTAATAAATATGTAGGTAACCCTTTACAGTATGTGTGACATCCTTGTAGATCAGGGCCTTGGCATGAGTGTACAGTGTTTCTTTTGTATTACATTTTGTGTCCTATGCTGCTAACAAATAACAACTGAGCTGTAACATTGGCAGCTACCCCAAAGCCACCTTGCAAAGATTCGGCCATTCATTTCAACCACCAATTACAGTTACTATGGATCCCAAAGTGTTTTTTTTTCGTAATGTATGTTTTCAATGTCACATACAGTGCTTCCAGATTTGGGATTGGGGACACTGTGTTATGTCTGACTGCAGTCTCATGTCCAAGGAACCCCTTATAAGGTGAGTGGTAGTCAGCTCTCTTGTAGTATAGTGTACATAACTCACATAGATCATTTGTTACACTGTTTAGCATGATTAATTATTTGGATGTGAACTCATACACCTCCATTCATGCAGTTTGATGAGTGTTAGCTTAAATTTGTGGGCAATGTTACATATGTTAATTTTGCATTGAAGCAACATTTTGAAGGCACTATTTTATGGTTTAGATATCCCTTGAGGAAGCGTTGATCTGTCCAACACAGCATTATGGTGTATAGTTTCTCTTTTCCTCAGATATTACCCTCAGGAAGGGCAGAGTATGGTAGAATCCAGGCCACTGTGCATAGTTATCAGCCCACATTATTTCAGGACAGTTGTATTGACAATCTATCATATTTGACAGGAGGCAAAATTCAGCGATCTACTGCACAGTTGATGTGTCACATTACACAGAGACAAAGTGGTTGTGTAAGTGCTATTTTTTGAAAAGTGCTGTAGTGCTATATGTACATTGTCCATGATTGTAAGTCCATTATAGTGACATCTTCCATTGTGATCCTACACAAGTGCAAAAGGATATGTCATTGGACATGCTGGGGTGAAGTGTCAGACAGTGCAGAGGGACAGGACTTGTAAATGAGTTAGTGAGAGACAATCACTGGGCAGGCTGACAAGATAGACAGTGGGTTGCAGAACAGTGCCTGAGTACAGTTGTTGCAAGACTGGCATGTTACAAAGCGCAGGACCTTGGTAATAGGTGGCCATGTGGCAGGGACTAGAGCTTCCGGGTACTTCTACGTGTGAAGGTGATCTGTTCCTGGTCTTCATCTTCTGATGTTTGTGTTGCCTCCTCTGCCCTTGGTGGTGGTGGTTGTGAAGGGGCAACACACACCTCAGTGTGTGTAGGCGTGGAGTCAGACATCCCGGTAGCTGCTACCTGTGGGGGTCTTAAGGGCAGTACTGCTGCAAGGAGGATCTGCTGGTTCTTAAGAATAGCAGCCACATCACAATGGTAGGCAGCCAGGTCGGCCCTGAGGGGTTCAATGTTGCATTTGTGCACGCGTTGACAGGATTGCTGTTGTAGGTGTTGGGTCAACTGTATTACAGCAGGGCTGATTTCTTTCAGCCTTTTTTCTACTTCCTGCAAGATAGTTGTTCGCCCTTGCATAGCTGCTGCCTGTTCTTCAGTTGACATCATGCACGAACGCACCCCCTAAAGGCTGGCTGCCATAGTTTGCATCTCCACCCACGCCTCCTTGGCCAGCTCCTGCTGTACTCCCACTACAGTTATCTCAAAGCTGGTGCCAGTGTTGTCAGAGTCCTCAGCTGTGTTGGAGCTGGCAGGTTGTACAATTGGGGTGGTGGGTGGATCCTCTGCGATGGCTGCTTGTTCTGTGCTCCTCCTTGTGACTGAAGGTGGGGTCTGGAGGGTTCCAAGGACCTCTTGGAGGGTCTGGTGGCTGATGTTTCTCAGCTCGTCATCCATGTCATCAGGGTAGTCCTGGACAGGCATATCCGCAGGAGATCCATCGTCCTCTGCAATGAAATACGGTACAATTAGTGTGTCTGTGTTGTGGCATTTGTCATGTGACATGCCTGCATTGTGATGATTTGTGATCTTGGTTCCTGTTCATTGATCCAGTCTTTCAGATGGGCATTCTCCCAGGCCTATGCCCCACCTGCATGTGACATGTATTGTGGTCAGTTAGTGGACTTGTCAGCATCATCTCCTCTAGGTGTTGGTTTTGGCCAAATAGTGAATTGCCACCTTCTTGTCCTACTCAACCCTCCCCCTACTTCCATTCTCATGGTGAGAACTTTCACTGGCTGTGGGTGCTCTGATGGCACTAGCAGCACACTTAACAATCTGGACCTGCCCCAGTCTCTGATCTTTCACATCCACCTATATGTAGTTGAAATGTAGCGTATACTATGCATAGCATTGTTATGGCACGATATGGATGTCAGCATTGGTAATGTGTACAGCTGATGATGTGTGGTACTTTGGATTGCCCTGATAGTCGTAGCAGTGTCCTATTTTCTCCTCTGACTGTGCAGGTGTATTTCAGTGACCAGTTACATGTGTCCTCCCCCATAATGTTGTTGTCTGAGCAGTATGACATTTGGGATGTTGCATTGTGATCCAGGCACAGGATGGACCCTGACATCTGCAGCATGGGTGTGACCTTAGTGCTGTGTACCTCCTGATGTTGATGACATTGGCTGCTGTTTGCGGCAACTATAGGCATTCACATTTGACAGGACTGGAACTTTTGTCTTGGTTCAGGGGATTGTTAACGTTGTCATCCTAAACCCTCTAATTTGGGTGTGTATGATCCATGGGGACGTTACTGCCATTGGCTACTTGACCAGCACACACAGCGGAGGTGGTAGTGGCAACTGTTGTCAATGTTACATTCCAGTTGTAGGTATGGCTAGAGGTTGTTAATTGGGCCCTAGTTAATGTAGGGAGTATAGTGGCTGACGTGTGACAGGATGTCAGTTTGACGTTGTGCCCTTCCCTCCTGGCGTTGCTTTACCTTTGCTACATCATTGGCATGGCAGCATACCCCCATGGAAAGGTTGATGGTGTTGTGTAATGGTGTGCCCCAGGTTTTCTCTGAACGGGCCATGCCCTCGTGCCCTGCCCCTTTACCCATGCCACTCCATGTATATGATGACTTACATGCATTGTGTAGTAGGTATTCCCCACCCCGGTTGCAGTTAACATTAGTGCATTTTAATTCCCCATGCGACTTACCCTGCACGAGCGTTGTCTCCTGGTAGTCTGTGCTGTCCTGTCCTTGAATCCCTGTGACGATCTCCTCAGGGATGACGGCTGCGACCATCTCCTCCATGTGGTCCAGGGCCTTCTGCGGTGCTGGACTCCCACCTCCAGTCTGCAGTGCTGCCTTCCTGTTCCTGGCCATCTTTTCCTTGGTCCTGCGCTTGCAGTCATGCTAGCGTTTCTTGCACCCGATGACTGTTCTGCGTATTTCTGCCACACTGTTAATCTTGTCAACAATTTGTTGCAATATTGCCTCTCTCCTACTGATTGGCAACTTTGAGGTGACAAACAGTTGGTGCTGGTGTTCCAACACCTCATTAACCAGAATTTCCTGCTCCTCTGCACTGAAGCCACACTTTCTTTTCTTCTTCTTTGTCCTGGGCCTTGTGTGGGTCCTCCTGGCTGGTTCCTGGTCTGTTGTCATCTTCCTGGGGTATGTACAGGCATCTGAGATCCATTTTGGCTCTCCTCTGCTGAAATAGCTGTGTTTGCGGCGAATTTTGACGCTATTGCGTCAAGAAACGCCGCATATCCGGTTTGCGGTGTCGTAAATCGTCTCACAGTCATTTCCACTGCATTAACATCGTTTTCCTTTAAGACGTGACGCTGCGGTGTTCGTCAAAGAAAATGACTCACACCTGTGGTTTGAGCTGCTGTGCGTCAAAGTATAAATTTGACGCCCGCATGGCGCACAGAAATGGCGTTAGCCGGCGGTAATATTTTTGACGCCAAACTGCGTCGGCGCAGTTTTGCATCAAAAAGTATAAATATGGCCCAATTGTATTTTGTAAGTTTGCGCCGCTTTTGCGTCAAAAAGCAACACAAATGCGGCGCTAAAAAAAGTATAAATATGGGCCCAAGTTCCTTCTGAGCAATAGTGCTGAAATTGGAAAACAATACTCTGGCAACCTGTAAATTGGGGTAACGGTGTGGCAGAGGAAATTGGGTGGGTCACAAGGGGCTGAACTTAAAAAGCAGAGTCTGGCATCAATTTAGACATTTATTTTTGAAAAATCTGCTTCAAAGAAATTAGCAATGAGGATATATGGAACAGTAAATCTGTCAAGCTTACTCAATGGTTACAAAGAGTCTTCATTTTAAAATATTTTACAGGGTTCAGACATCTGTTGCACAGATCATTGTGTTCCCAGCAAGTTTTAAGAGCTTATTATAGCGCTAAGATAACTCTGGTGGTTAACACAGTTCTGTGTTTTTCCAGTCACAGTTACGACTCATAAAGTAGAAACGTGTTATTGTGCCTCCTGCGAAGCACATAGTGTAACCTGTCGATCACAGATTTGTATTTTATATAGATAGGTAAACTGCTTCTTTTTTTTACATCTTTTTGAGATAATTTAGTTACTTCCAGTTCATAAATGGAAAGCCTTCTAATAAACATAGTGAACTGTTTACGGCATAAGGAGCTGCATGCAGACAACAAGTCATGGGTTTTCATCCTTATTTTTTCTCAATGTGTTGTTTTTCTAATTTACAAAGAAGGGTTCCTTTGGAAAGTAATAAAGTTTTGTTAGTACCGACAAACAACAGTCACTGTGTTACATTTTATATCCTGAATTTGTGTTTCCCTTAACCATTCACTCTTAACATATAGGGCCTCATTATGAGTTTGGCGGGCGGCGTAGGCTGCCCGCCAAACTCGTTCCTCCATCAGGCCGCCTGTGAGGCCTGAACATCGCCGGCCCTATTAAGAGTTCTCCGCAGGGCAGGTGGGCGGAAATAGTCTTCTTCCACGCAACTTTAAGTTGAATCTGGATAGGAAAATCCTTGTCCTTGCCCAGTAGAAAACCATTTTCTTCTGATAAGGCTCAAAGCATGGAGTCAAGGGCCTGAGTGTACATGCTACGTAGGTTGTGTAATTAGGGCTGCATAGTGCTTTTTGGTCAGACTGATAAACATTGTTTCTTTGGTATAGAAAAGTATACGACACATGTCAGTGATTATGCTGCTTCGAAAACTGCTTGCATTAATTAACTCTTTTATACATTTTGTCATTAAATTTAAGCATTCCTACTTCATTTTGTTATATTCTCTCTCTAACAATGCCATGAATTTATTGTCACTCAGTACCCCCAAACGAAACATGATATTGTCCAGCAATGAGCCATGAAAGTTTCCTTGTGTTTGATAGTAGTTTTCCTAAATTATCAATAAAACAGCACCCCAAAAATGGTATTTTTTTCTTTTAGACAGGACACAATAGAAAACAATTAAGTAAAAAATAAAGTTAGTTTAAATTACGAATTGGAAATGTTCAATTACAGAATGAGATTTTTATTACAATTTTAATGGCACTAGAATGTGATGGTGATGGGAGGTGATTAGGAAAACTTTCATTTGGGGTAGTATTTGATTTCACATGTGTTTTTTTGTCACAACATGTTTTGTTGGTAGTATTTTACTTTGTTAGTTGCAAAAGCAATGGAATCACGTAAATGGTTAAGCAGCTTCGAACTCTGGAAAAGTTTATGTAATAAAAAAACACTGACAACAAGGTGCAAGGGGTGCTAACATTAATTTATCACTGGAAAAATCAATTTCCATTAGTATCCTGCATGTTTGGAACAGCCTGGTGGCAGAGGACAGTCTAAAACATTCACTTTGAGAAGCATGATAAATAAGATTTGCTGAAATAGGCTATGCTACTTTTGATAGATGAGCTGACAGGCTTCCTCCAGGGGCGGCTGACTCTTATTTATAATTGGGGGTGGGGGAGGCGGGTACAGTAATCAGAAAAAAAAAAAAAAAAAAAAACTACACTTACCTTAGGACAGATGTCCTCCTCTCGTCCTCTCTCCTCCTCTACTGGGTCAAACGCGTGACGGGACCCAGGAAACTGCACTATCCAATCCTGGTGCTGCTTTCTTGCTGGTAACCAGCATCAAAGAAGCATCAGGATTGTTGGGAGCAGGACGCTCACAAGAGCTCTGGAGGCCTGTGCTTTCCCTAACCCAGCTCTCGTAAGACAGCTGGTTTAGAGAATTTTAAAGTGCCCATATCCAGCTGGCTGTCGCAAGCCGACCGGCCAAAGGGACATGCGCACTTCAAACCAGTGCACAGTTCCCTGCTGCCACTCGCCAGCAATTGCCCCACCCCGTCCTGTCACTTGGTTCAGGATGGGGTGCTGAAAAAGAAAATGGTAATAAAGAAAGTTTATTACTATTTTATTTTTCCATTTGGGGTGCATTTTTCTTAGCAGGGTGACGCTCCTCCGCCCTCCTGGAGGGGCTGCCCCTGGCTTCCTATCTCCTTTTTAGGTCTCACCTGTGAGACAACTTTTAGCTATCTGGTTGAAAATGGCCTGTTGTGGACCCTACCAAAAACGCATAGCAGGCTGAAAGTCATCCCATTGCTTGCCGTTGGTTGCCTTTACTGTCACTCTCATTTGCCTACTTCTCAGTGGAAGGCATGCCTGCCTTCCCCTTCTTGTGTTTGTGCCTCCCATGGCTCCCCGTGCTCTCTCTTGCATTTGATTGGCTGACTTGTATCCTTCAACACTCACATTTAGGAAACAATTGGTTTTCTTTTTCTTCAAACACTCCACGAAAGTGCATGTGTTATCAGGATCACTCCCTGCTCCCGGAGCGCTCCATGTTGTTTCCTCCTCCCCACCACTTGCTCTCTCCTTCATTTGATGTTTTCTGAGCGTCTGGTAGCTGCCATTTGCTGCTGCGCTGTTCCGCTTGTTTTAAAAAAGGTGCTTTCACGTTGTAAATTTCACTCTCCAAGTGGCATATACCATCCTTGGTCGGTAAATAAAAAACATAAAGAAAATTGTCCCACACCAGTCAGTCAACATATGCATGCTTGGGTCATTAGGGACACACTCATCTTCTCCCTGGCGTGTACGAGCTCTCCCTGTGTATGCGTCATCGCACTTTTTTCTTCCTTTTGCTGCGAACCTGCAGAGCATTGGCAAAAAGCATTTTGCTTTTGACTGACGCCGCACACCACAGATTAGTTTTGGTCAAATGGCTGAATGAAATACATATTCCAGATGTATTTAAAATGTGAATCTGTAATTCATTAAGTGAGCTTTATTGTGCACATTTTACTGTTGTAGTGTTTCTTTATACTTACACACCCGAATAAGAATAAAATGCACCCCATTCGACATTTATTTTGTTACGTTTTTTGGCTGTCAGAAGTATTTTCGCCTTTAGCAATTATAGCAAAAGTGGGCCTCGTGTACCCTTTCGAGCTGGTTGCCCTTTTAGCCCTTTGCCAGCAAGTGGCTGCTCCAATAGTTATTTAAAACCTCACTTTTGTCTGAGCAATCCGTGCCAAGTGACACTTCCTTCTGACTCTGAAAGTAGCTACTGTAGCTAAACCCAGATTAAATATTTCTATTCTGGGAAGGCATACGCTAACCAGTGGTTTCAGCACAGGAGCAAGAAAAATATGTATGTCTTGTGAATTTCTCGTCGTCCTGGAGCCTGCAAGTCTCTATTGGCACTGGCAAGTCAGAGCACGGGGGAATTTGCTTTGTACACCCCAAATACCACACACTCAAGACAAATCTAGGTAGCCATTATTTTTCAAACGACATTTTTTTATTTTAAGTTTGATAATTCTATATAAACAATCGAAGTAAGGTTAAAGAATTAGAAGACCAAAGTAGCTGAGATCCACTTTTATTTTTAAGACTATATTGCAGAAAGCGTTCCATTATAATAAATGTTCCTGTTGGAATACTAATTTTGTTATCTTTTTTTGTTATGACTTTTTAAATGAGTTAAATTATTGTCAGTTGTGGCCTATGGACAGCTTTAGCTATCAGGTGAGAGCTCATGCCATGCTAACCAGTCCTCAGTGCCAGTGTTTAACCCTATACAAAAGAATGTTTAATTGACTATGAATTGACAAGCACTGCGTTACTTATAAGTCCTTAGTTTATGGTACCCAGGTACCCAGGACATGTAAGACAGTGTGTCCACACAGGACTGCATCTCTGTTTGTGCCATCCTATGTGTACAAAACGTGAAAGACACCTAAGCCTACCACTGCCGCCTGAAAGGGTAGTGTTCCACACTGCTAACTCCACTTTGCCAATACTCCTCATGCCAAAGGGACCATTTCCCTTAAGTATATATGTCAGACTCCCCTAAAGCAGGCCTACTAAGTCCTATGGCAGGGAACAATATATTCATAAGTTAGAGATATGTTTTTATATGTCTTTCCAGAGACACTTCCAAATTGTAGTTTTTCTGGAGAAGGTTAGGAGCTCCATTGGCTAACGCACGGTTACATGGTTTACACTTGAACATGTCTAACTTCTGAATGGGACCACCCAGGTCAAGTAAGGTATCAAATAATGGTAAAATTAAATACAATCTGATGGTCAGATAGGATTTAATGCCACTATTAATTTTAAGCAACATTTAGAAAGTTGCTACCCTGCCCTCTAGTGAGTACAGTGGCCTCACAAAGACCATTCACTCATAGATCGATTTCTGACTGCCTGGGGATATGTGTGAACGAATTCCAGATCAGAGAACAAAGGCATTAGCCAGGGAATAAGGTGTGACCTCCTCCTCCAGACAAGCTGCAAAGGGTTTTGGCCCAAAAGGTGAACATCAAAGGTGAAGCAGCCTTAGAACGGCCTCTAGTAACAACACTCCTGAGCAGGATGCCCTTTATTCCTGCAGACATCTAGGAGGCAGGGCCAAGAGGGGGAAACCAGTGTTAGAACCTATATTCCATGGGTGTGTTGCCCACTGGTAGTCACATCCAGGGTTGGGCTACCCTACTCTTTACGACCAAGAAAGGACTGTGCCATTTTGGAGGGAGCAAGAATGGCACACTCCGGGATAGCCAGTTGCCACACATAACAGGAACTGCTTCACTAGAGAGGAGGGGACCCAGTGGCCCATTGGTTAGTGACCACGTGGTTTGCTTGGGGCTTGCTTCTGAGAAAAAATGGGCACCCCTGGCACCCTTACCCTTTGTTTACAATTCGAGAAGAAGAGAAAACCAAGGAAGACTTGTCCTGATGGCTTTTGATTGCATAAAGAGAGGCTGCACCACCAAGAGGACTGCACCTGCTGCACTTTTGGGCTACTGAGCTGTGACCCTGCCTGTGGATCCTGACCTCAGGAAATCTTGATTTCCCAACTTCACCAACTCCAGAGACTCCAAGTATCATGTGACTGGTCCCCTGGAACCAGCTACAGGGACACAAGAGCGGAAAGAGACGAACTCGACAAAGTGGTAGCCCCGTGGAAGTTTCCCTGCTACCAGGTGCATCAAACAAGCATTTTCAATGCAACGGGTCTCGCATTTGTTCGAGTTAGAGCTATTAGCGCTGTAAAGCAAAAAAACACGCAGCGCGATCGTGCTATGTAAAATGCAGCGCGATCGCGCTGCGTGGAAAATAAACAGATAAAGTAGTCCGGACTCCAGGCTGAAAACATCGAGCCTCGTATGTTTTTGGTACTTTACCGGTGCTGAGTAGGTGGCTAAACACCGGAAAAGGCATGACGTATGTATGCCTTTCACAAATGAAAGTAAGCTGATTTTAAAAGGCAAGCCCACAAACCAATGTAAGTGACTGACTTGGCATGGGCGTGGTTTCAAGCCCAAACAGAGATAACAGAATGGACGGAGCACTTCGTGCTCGCCCATAAAAAGGAATCTAAGATAGCCAAAGTCTGCACCCGAGTCTGCCGGACTGGGAGAGCTGTCAGTGACCGGATTCAATGGACCACAAGGACACAAGCACCCACCAAAGGTTTTGCCTCAAACTGCTGTGTATCGCCGGCAGTAGTACAGTTGCAGCTGTGCAACTACTGCAACAGAGAGAGCTTTGAGGGACGTCGATCTACGTGACCAGGTACACCCCACATCACCCGTGGACCAAGGAACCCCACAGAGACACCCCCATCAACCACACCACTACAGGAGCATTCTTGTGAGCATCCTTGCCTGCATCCCTCAGCATCAGGACCACTCTGTTGTTTCCTATGGCGGTCTTTCTTTAAAATCACTCTGGTAGCCAGGTAACTGAGCAAAATATCATTTCTGGCTTCTATAAATTGTTGTTGTGTCTTTTTATTGGTGTATGATTTTATTTCACAATATGATGCTGTTAAATGCTTTACACTAAGTTCCTTTACTGAGCTTAACTGCTCGCAGCCACAAATACAGAGGGTTGAGCTAGAGGTCAAGTAAACAATGCTGTTTTTTCCCTTAAAGGTCTCTGCAAGTGTACTCCATGATAAGGCTAACTAGCTCTATCATATAGTACACCCAGATGCTCACAAGATGCATACTTGACATACTTATTTTTGCATGTTCCGTTCTCAGGAATTATCCATCCCTTATCGGAGTTCAGAAAGTTGATTACACAGAGACAGGGCTCAGGTATACCCATTCACAATTGCAGTTATGTGTAGCTCTCTAAATATCAAAATATCTCCTAAAGCAGCACATTTGCTCCTTAGCTCCTACCAGCTGCCCTGAATCCCCCTGAAATTATGCAGCACTGAACCTTGAAGTGGGGGTGCAACAAGGCTGAATGTGGTGTGGGCCCTTGCATGTGACAACTTGCCCAGAAATAAGGCACTGGTGCCCAGTAGGCTTGGGTACCTGTGCAAAGTATCCTTTCTGGCTCCCTAAACCTTGTCCTGTCAGATTTGGTTTCCCAAGCCAAGCTGGAGAACTCCAACGAACGTTTTCAAACTGTCCAAAAGTTTTCAAACTTTACGTTGATCAATGCTTGTTTGTGGTTGCATTTAAAAGTATTTAAATGTTCTCAAATCTGTAACTCCAGAACCCTCTGGCCGATTATGATGATCAAGGACTTTATAAATTCATAAAAATATGCTTTATGTTTTATAAATTGTTGTTGTGTCTTTTTATTGGTGTGTGATTTTATTTCACTATATGGTGCTGTTAAATGCAAGCTTTACATTAAGTTCCTTTACTGAGCCTAACTGCTCGCAGCCACAGCTACCGAGGGTTGAGCTAGAGGTCAAGTAAACAATACTGTTCTTTCCCATAAAGGTCTCTGCGAGCGTACTCCATGATAAGGTTACCTAGCCCTATCATATAGTACACCCAGATCCTCACACCATGCATATTGGATATACTTATTTTTGTATGTTCCATTTTCGGGAATTATCCATCCCATATCAGAGTTCAAAAAGTTGATTATACAGAGACAGGGCTCAGGTATACCCATTCACAATTGCAGTTATGCGTAGCTCTCTGAATATCAAAATACCTCCTAAAGTATCATATTGCTCCTGAGCTCCTACCAGATGTCGTGAATCCCCCTGAAATCATTGTGCAGTTGCCATCGGACTACGTTGGTACTCAAAGGGAAGATAAGCCTACAATACAGGCAACAGAGAGTTGAGGAGGAAGTGCTGGGGACCAAAACATCCCCCACCAATTGTTGCAGATCCTGAACAATACTGGCTAGTATTCACAGAGCACTGAGTGGGGTGGTTAAACAATAATAGGTAGGCCCTTACTCTAACTTGATACTCAGAAAGGCTGCCATCATAAATCTCCCTATACTCAACCATAAACTGGTCCCCTTGACCTTTTTGCACCAAAACAATAGCTCCTTTATTAAGGAGGAAACAGAACTCTAATCCCTAGTGACATGAGCACTACCCCGGGAAACAAGGCATCACGCAAGGAGACAAAAGATGCAATGAGAAAGTTAGTCTCGCTATGGAGCAGAGTATTGGTGTGTCTGAAATATGATGAAGCTTTGTAAGGGAGACAGGTATCAGCAGTAACTGTACAGTAAGGAGACACCTGGCAATAATGAGCATTGAATCCTAGCAGTCGCTAGGATACAATGGACAAACCTAATGCATCTACATAGCATGGAGGCTCCGCAGTTCCTACTCCCAAATAACGGGACTCACATTCACTGTGAACATAGTGGAATAGAGAGGCACCACTGGGGATCATATCAACAAACATTCAGATAAAGTAGGCAAGACTGTAAATGCCATCACTGCAACCAGAGAGGCTTGGAGGCCAAACCTGATACAGTGAAGATCAATGTGGGACTACTACAGTCAGAGCATAGGAAAATAGCATATAAAGTCAAACAAGCCAAAAAACACAGAATGAAATACAACCACGCACAACTATGCTGCAGAGGCATGTGCTGGAGCTCACTGAGTGGGTACGCATTCATAAATACATGGTGGAGGCCTCAAAAGGACACTTTAGGTGAAACAATGTCTGAGTGGTGGGCTTGCTGGACAAAATCAAAGGACACAACATGATGAATTTTCTGGAATACTGGCTTCACAAATTGTCCTACAAGGTCTGTCGAAGTTCTGTTGATTGGGAAGTGCCCACAGGACTCAGTTGAGGGCAGCTCATGATATAGACCAGTAAGGTATCAATCTTCCCAGACTATATACCGGCAGTACAGTAAAAATACTCTTAATTCTTAAAGGTAAAGAAACTTCTCTGTGAAGCTGGCATTAAATGGACTCTGTGGAAGTATATGACAGACTGGGTAACTTGAATAGAGCAACGATTCCGCAGACCCATGTACCCAGCTTCCACTAACAAGAGAGGCACAGAATATCTAGGAGATGAAACATAAAAAGGCCAGCCCAGGGTCAAACTAGAACTGGAGAGCAGTATTGGCTGGGGACAACATCTACAATGGGTCAATGCAGGCAACCCCTAAAGTGTTGAAGTGTTGTTACCTAACAACACCAGCATTAGCACAAATTAAGAACACCACTTGTACAAAGACCCAGAATTGCCCAAACTGAATTCAAGAGCATTAGATTATCTATGACTGCCATGTGCTCATATGTGGTCTGTCTTGCAGTAAGGCCTCCAATCCAAGTTAGCCTTTGGATATGCAACTACAACAGAGGAGGATGTGGGTAGCCAGGAGAAATGGAACATAGCAATGGAGGCCCAAACCCCAAATTCTTCCACCTTATACGTAGTTTGAAGGTAAACAACTTGCATATGTTTGTTTAGATGTGTAGCTGTTGCCCTTCTGCTCTGAGGGAGGGAGTAAACTACAGTTAATTTGAGTCTGTATCAGAAGTGCAATGGGTGTAATGGGAAGGTGAAGCATTTGTTGTGGATCATGCATTGAGAGGAAACAGGGGGGGGATGCTTAGTAACTGGTTGTCAAGGACTGCCTCACCATTCAACTAATAAGATACACATGTCTGGGTTAACTAAATACACATTCATAATGTGTAAAGTCAGAGGTAAGTGTTCAGTGAGTAAAAGATTGAAAAATCACTCTTACCTAAATTGTAGTGGAGTCCATTTCTTATTCCTCCGGGAAACTCACTTGATGAGGTGGGGTGGTAAGGAAACTGCAACACAGATGGCTAGTTACTACTAGCAAGAAGGTACTCTTCCTATGCTAGAAGAGCCTTGATCTAGATACACCAAGGGGTTTTGTTCTCGATCATGAAATCTAGACTACACAGGAAAGAGAAGTATGTGTTCATCAGAGACAAATTAGACGAGGCAGACATCTTCCGGGTAGTATATATGCCTCCAACCCAGAGAAAGCATCATTTTGTCAAACAATGTTGGAATGCTGGGCTCACTGGCTGGGTACTAGCCTAGAGCTGAAAAAGGTTTTCAGTTGTGAGTTGTTGAGTTACACATGGGCTTAGATCGCTCATGACCCACAGTAGAGAATGCAGCCCAGAAACTTGTTCCTCGGTTGACAAATTGAAATCACATAAATGCATGGAGAAATGTAGGGTTTTCCTTCCACTACCTATTACGTGACCTAAATGTCCATCTAGACTGAGTATTATGTTCGACTTCCCTCCAATAACTAGTAAGAAGCACAAATACCTAAGATAAAACATCACTTATATATGTATATTATTACCACTTAAACCCCAGGGATATTTCATGGCTAGGCAACTGCAAACTCGGACCACGGCCAGTATTGAAATAATGGGTGAATGTTATTCTCCTCTAGCCGGGTAATTCTTGCTCTACAGTAAGCTCAATAGTAAATGAATGATCTGATACAATTAATATTTATGCTAGCGAGAGCAGAAGACATCTAATCAGACATTATATGGCTATACATTTCATGACACAAACCAGCCTGACATATATAAAAAATAAGTAGGGCCTAGACTTAAACGACAAAATAGATTAAAACAATTTGTGTCCAATAATTGCCATTTCAAATGCATCCAATTAATTACATGCATACGACTAACTTGACACCGAAGAGACTCAACAAAATACGTCCAGCACGCATTTGGCATGACCGAGATGTATTCTTGTAGATGCGAGTTTCTCCCACATTGAGTGAGAATATCCTAACATTAAAGGTATTGTAAGGCAATCACTGACCTGTTTGCAGAAAGGCTAAAAATTGTAAACTTGCATGCTCCTGAAGAGTGTCTGCTGGACCTATGTCATCACAAAAAGTCAACAAGGCAGGTAACCGGTTTCTCAAACTAGCTTTGATAATAACCAAAAGAACCATAGCAATGTCATGGAGGTCAGGAGAAGCTCTCCCATTGAGTCAATGCCATAGAGAGGTTAAGAAATGGGCCATCAGTGAAAATCTAACATTACATAGGGCGGAGAGAAGAAACACATGCAGATGCCCGATTGTACATTTATGGGGCAACATACTAGCAGCCTTCAAGCCAACCAACAAACATCTAAGACCTAGGTGCTGTTCCTATACATATAAACTGGGAGGACCAGGTACCTTACTAGTAGAGACATCTTTTTTAATGCTGTTAAACGACACCTCCTACTTTCAATACACGAATGTGCAAAGTCACTTCCATGGGCTATCAAGGAATGAGTAGTGTGCCAGGGCAGAAATAAGTCAAAGCATTTATCCACACAATATACATGGTGCAAGCGCTCGTCCACTGAATCAGAAATAAAAACCACCACATTATGTTTTGAAACAGATTGACATCACTGAGAGACACCTATGATGCTTTAGTTAAATCTATGCATTTTTTTAGTATTTTACACAACCAACATTTTATGTTTAGTCTCAACAGATGTTACTGTCACTGGATATATACTATATATCCACTACACAGTCATTTATTCCATTTAAGAAACAATATAACTGTATTGTGTATGCTGAATATAAGAAAACATATTTGAGAAAATATATTTCTTAGATGGTTTTATTTTCCTGTATGGTTTCACTACAACCCTCAAATTTTTGTCCACCAAGTGACGGAGCTTCTGTAACTTATTTAAAACAAAAAACTAATTATGTTCTTTTTTCCTTTTCGAGGACCCAGCACTTTCTTCTTTTGATTGCTCATGTCACATTTACTTCATACATGTATTTTACTACTGCAGTATGACCATGGCCAGTGGTAAAATCAAAAGAGCCGAAAGGCCACAGCTGCATCAAGATTCGTGTCATTTGCATGCTTCATAATGCGTGCGAGCACAAGGTGGCCATGTTAGAATTAAACGACTCCAGCATGACTGCTATGTGTTCGCATGAATTTGCATACATTGCACTGGTAGGCATTTAGGCTTTTTTTTTAATGTTACCTTTTCAACATGGGTGACTGCCATTTAAGAAGTGTAAAATAGAAAACATTGCTACAACCAACTCATTAGCACTTGCCAGTTAAAGTTGAAGCCTACCAGCCTAACAAATCGTTGTTTTACATAGTACACACTTTTTGTAACAATTAAAATGAGACATAGCCCCTAAGTTCAATCAATCAATTAATCAATCCTCTGCTTATTCGAATGTAATTGACAATCATAAAAAATAAACATACAGAATATATCATACATAACAATCAATAAAACAATGCAAATATATTAGAGCTCAAAAGTCAAGAAATGATACAGCTGCCTTAAGAACACTACCCATTCTAAAACATGCATCAGTACTTTGTAGCAATTGTAAAAATCTGAGGGCAAACCCTACGCTATTTAAAATTGTGGATCTTAAAAAGAGGTAATTAATTGTGAACAGTAAAAGATTTGTACAGTGTGCAAAATATCATAAGGTACAACAAAGATTGGGAAGAACCATTGTCAGAAGCACATTTTTTTCTACCAGATTCCCATAGAAGCCCAGTGGAAAACACAACATATGGAACCAGCTCTAAATTTGAACAGTAGGGCTCTTTCCCAATTATTACTCACATACATGAAATAAGGTTCTGGGCCAGGACTGATTTTTATGATGGAATAATTCCGAACAAGTGGTTTGCTTAATTCTAAGCTATCCCCTTCAGCACACCGTTTTCCCATAAACAAATGCTTCACTGTCAGCCTTGCCTACAGATAAAGGATTGTCAAATAAAGTGGATTTACCCACAATAGTAAAATTTAGTTTGACATAGGTAAGTCGTGGAATATCCAATCCCCAGGCACACCGAACACAGTTGTTAATAATGTTATGAGAGAAAAAGCCCTAGAGTTGTTCCATAGAGATAGCCACAACAAAAGAGGGCCTATCTTAATGGAATCCTCAAGATAGGGCAAGGCCATCTCCTCAGGACAGAAATAATTGGGAGTTGAAAGAAGAAGAGAGAGAAGACGCCTATAAAAGCGATTCTCTTCTACCTGCAATACACGACAATAACCATAACACCAAATTCGACACCCATAGCTTGCAAAATTGCTTAGAATATATTTCTATGAGTGAGGCTTTTGCCCCCCCTCTCTCCCCCCCCCCCCCAACACACACAGATTTACAGACGTTGCGTTGCGGTAGTGGCAGTGCCAATCATACGATTTTATGACTTTTGGAAGATACACAAAAATTTCCAGAAGCACTTTCAGAATTCAATGCAAGTGGTTTATTTTCATAAGTAGTGTCTGAGATGGCATTTTTGTGTTGTCTCTGGTGAAAACAGATACTCAAAAATGTTATCCATCAGACCCAAAATAAATACCAGCGCAGGATTATATACAGTGCTTGAGTGGTGCTGTTTTATAGTTCATACAATTTTGAAACACAGTGGTATTCAAATATATATTTCTACTTAATTGTAAGTTGTTCCTTTTGGTTTTGTTGAGATCAATGCTCTGTTTGGCAACAGATTCTGGCTGCCCTAGACCGTATCCCTTTTTAGAGACCCGTTTTCGGAACATATGTAATAAGTAGCACGTTGAGTTTGTGCACGATGCATTTCCAGCGTTTTCCACTGTATGCTAAGACTAAAGTCCTTAAGATTAATGGCTTTTAAGTTGGTAGATTGTTAAACTACCTATTCTCTGTTCCTTTGCTAGAATTGCCACTGACTGTTTCGTTTAGTGTTTGCTCAGGTTTCTTTTATTTAGAGACTTTCCCTGAGGCTCAATGTTTTCTTCTCTAGGACAACCTATATGAAAAGTCATTCGTTCTTCAATATGCTTTTGTTCCCTGTGTTGTGAAAGTATGTTTGTTTCTTCTTGGCTGTGAAATGCAGCTCCAGATTTTCGCTTTTGATCTATATTTGCATGGTTTCAACTCAATTCGCCTTGAAAGGGCCCCTTGAGTTTTAGAGGTACAGAGCCATAAACATAGAGAAGTGTTTGTGCTCAGCCCTATAGAGGTTGTGGCATCTATTGGCCGGCTGACTGGATGGAGGTTGTTATAAGGGGCCAAAGGCAGATATTTTTGCTTCATTCCATTGTTGGCCTTCCCCAGGTCCTTCCTCTGATCTTCTAGTTCATATACGGCTGTGTAGTTGTTTTTCAAAAAGTTACACATTTTGTAGGTGTTTTTTAACGTTTTTTGTCAAAGCACATCTGTTTAAAAGCCTACTGACCCAGTGGACTATGGCAGCCACTGAAGGGGTCTATTTTTTAACTGTTTGGTTAACGGTGTGAATCATAATTCTTCTGAGGGCAAGAAAATAAGCGCTATCACGTTGGATAGCAATATCACGCTGGAATATCAGCCAACGTGCAAAGAAAGACTGGAATAGCTCGGCATTGTTTTTACAAAGAAAACGTCAGCAAAACTTAGGAAACCTTCAGGTTTTAAAGTACATTTAAATCGGAATGCATGCTTTTCATAAACTTACAGAATACTCTACATTTCCAGCCAAAAGGGGACTTTGGGTCACAATGGATGTCACAAACTCTAACTTTATGTACCAAAGATATCACCCAGGCTCTGAAAATCATGCTTATTCAAGCATAATTTGTTTACAGTGACCTTGCTACAAGTAAAGCGATCCTTCAGCTTAGGCATATCTAACAGTTTCAAAAGCACCTCTGTAACTCACGTTGGAGATCTTCAAGTCTTTGGCCTTGTTCTCCTAAAATAATTGTTTGGCCCTGCTCGGCATATATATTTTCTTCTAACAAAAACTGCTAAGGTGGGAGTTTGTGTTAAAAACACAATGGCCTGGTCACACAGGACGTTCTCTCCCACCACACCCTTGTGATTTTTCGGTTTCTCCTCCCAGGATTGATATGTCTTACATGGTAGTCACGAGTGGGAAAATCTAGCCACGGTCCTCTTGTCCTTAACAGAGCCGGATGAGCTTAACTGTGACATGGTGGACTGTAAGGATTGTAGTGTCCCACTGGACACATTCTAGTGTTTCCACCAAACACTCTGCTGAGGGCTGACTTCCACGCTGACACCACAGCCATCCATAACAGGCATCACCAGTCAGGTGACCCTGCTAATAAAAAGGGCTAGGCATAAGCACCCTGGGCCAGTTGTAGGAACCCTAACTATGTGTCTGTGTCATTAATATTAGTATCATGAGGGCCCAGGGCCCCCAACTCTATAAGGATGACGGTTGTCTCTTCACATACTAACATCAACGCCATGTTGATGTGCACAAGATCTGCCATAACACAAATAAAATGTCCACTTGAAGTAGGGAGGCCAGAGCTCTGAAGTATTCCATGAAACGCAGATGTAGAAGCGTCTACAAAACACCTTCTTTAACTAGTCCATCCTGAGTCCCACTTCTTGCTCTGCTATGCTGATCTTCTACATCTCACCCCTTCATGCAGCCTTTCTGTCACCATCTTTCCTCTCTATGCACCTCAGTCTGCATCGTTCTTTCTCTCCTTTCACTGCTCATTCTCCTTTCTTCCACTTCCAGCCAGTCCTCAGTCCATGGATCAGCCAGTGCTGCCTTTTTGGCAAATGTGACATTCTTTCTCTCTCAATGCACTTGTGCACTATGTGCTGCCTAAGACCACCACAGGTGCCTTCGCACCATGGTACAAGACTAGCTGCATTGCAGGCAGGATTATTTTGTGCAGGAAGGGACACCTTCCTGCAAGAAAACAATTCTTAGAGACGTTTGTAAGTGTGCTGCATTCTGCAGTACACTTAGGAAGAGGAAACAACGAAGAGAAGCAGAGATATCGCTCCTTGTTGTGCCTCTATCAGGAAGGGTATAATTCTGACCCATTCTCAGGTTTACTCCCCTTGGTAAATCAGGAAATGAGCCAAAAAGCATGGATGGATGCATGGTGACACTCACTCATTACCCATGTAACACCTTCCCAGCATAGAGTAACGCAAGGCAGCGAATTGCGCTGCCTTGCGTTCCTTCGAAATTATGAAGCCATATAGGGCCACGCCAGGGAAATTTTTAGGAAAATCCCTCATGTTATATATTGAAGACTCTTTGTTATTTTGAAAAAACAAACATATGCAGGGCATATCTTTGTATAATCACATATGCACTATGCTTTCTCATGAAATTCCAATTCACTAATGTAAGGGTTCAATCACTAGTGAAAAGAACAGAATGTGGTGTCCATGTTCTGAACCAACCACTATTTCAGAGAGCTCTGTTTGTGAAAAAAGTAGCTTCACTTTCTTGTCTCCAATGGCTTAGCTACCCACTGAACTGAAATGACAGCCCAGATTCAAAAGGGAAGGAGAATAAAACACAAATGGGCATATTTAAGATACGCTAGTACCACCTTAGCGGCGCCATAGTGTAATTTTTTTACGCTAAGGCGACACGCTTTCTCCAGCGTCATACTTACAAAGTTTTTCCTCCCTTGCTGAAGCACTTTCCCTCCACCCACTGCCTTTCCATCACCCTCCCCTTTCCTCTTTCCCTCCACTTCATTCCCTTTCACTCATTCTGTAGTGTGTGGTGTTCATCTCTCCATCTCTAGTCACTAACCCCAATGCTGGTTCTTTCTTTAAGCCCTTTACCTTTCAATTGTACTTCTCCTTCAGACACTTCCCTTTTACTCCAAGCTTTCATTACATTTTCTCCCTATCTTGTGGTCCACATCTCAGCCTTTCTGTCTTGTAGGCTATTCCTGGACCTAGCACTGGCCACTCCCCATGTATGTGGGTCGCATTTTAGCAGTCAGATGATCACAGTTGGGCGACAGTGGCAACAGACCACTGCTATGGGCGTGTGCTCAAAACACCTTTGCTTGGGGCTAAATGGGTGCCGCTTGAAGATTTTGGAGCTCTCCTTCACCGTAAATGCTGCAGGGGGTTGTTACGCTCCCAAAGATAATTTGAATTATCTGATTTTCAAGCAAGCAGTAGTAGGAAAGAGGGTCTGAGAAAGTCTTTTTTGGAGGTTGACGCATTAGTAACATTCTGCATCTGGTCCCCAATCAATGTGGAAAATGTCCTCAACTTGAAGTACACATCAGATTTATCAGATTCAGTTGAAATTTCTTTATTGCACAGAGGTGTCTTCACAGTACAATATACAAATATGAAATAACCATATTTCCATTATTAAACTATATTTTATGTTTTATTAACACTGGGTGATAGCAATACAATTCAATCACATGGAATCCAAGTTTGTATTTCAACATTTTATCGTCATATCCAGACACATATTCATTGCGGCACAGCATTTGACTCTTCCCGTTCAAGTCTGCCAATAATTTAAGGAACATGAAGATGTAACCATACAAAGATAAACCCACCCCACCAATCCCCACCTTATGAGCTTCGTGCCCACACTTGCATATAATGTCTGTCAGTGACAGATTCCTGTTCCTCTTTTACCTAATCTATTTCACCCATGTCCCAGTGTAAGTCCGGGGAAATAACTGCAGGCCTTTAACTCTATGTGGGTAATATCACCCCGGGTACATGTCCATCCTATAGGACGCCAACGAGGTCATCCTTCATATAACTGCCGTCTAGCTGCTTCATGGCATAGTGTACCTTCTCCAACGCCTGAGTTTGCCTATGAATCAAGAGCACCTCACTTGCGGTCTGCTTTTTCCAGTGTGATATGATCAGCCGTTCCAGTTCACTGGGCATGAGTTCAAGTAAAGCCAATCCAGGGTTCACCAAGATTGAGTAACCCAGAACATTTGCTGCCAGCTGTATGAAGCTCTGCTAGAACGGCTTGAGGACCTCATTTTCCCACCAGATGTGCCTCTCCAGATGTGCGTCTCCTCCTCACCACACTTCCAGCATATGTCACATGCCTCTAGATATCTCTGAGGTGGTTTCTTAGAATACGCTCCTCTATTCCAAGGCAGCTAGATTAGGAGCTGTGTGTAGGAAAGTGCCACTGTTAGCATGGTTACCCCCCCACACTTTTGTCTAATGTTGATGCCAACTGTGATTGAAAGTGTGCTGGGATCATGCTAACAAGGCCCCAGCACCAGTGTTCCTTCCCAAAAACTGAAGCTATGTTTCCACAATTGGCACAACAATGTCACCCAGTTAAGTCCCTTGTAAATGGTACCCATTGTACCAAGGGCCCTGTGGCCAGGGAAGGTCCCTAAAGGCTGCAGCTTGTATTATGCCACCCTAAGGGACTCCTCACTCAGCACATGTTCACTGCCTTGCAACTTGTGTGTGCTGGTGGGGAGAAAAAAAAAAAGTCGACATGGCACCCCCCCTCAGGGTGCCATGCCCACAAACCACTTTTTGTGGCATAGGTAAGTCACCCCTCTGGCAGGCCTTACAGCCCTAAAGCCGGGTGCACTATACCACAGGTGAGGGCATATCTGCATGAGCAATACGCCCCTACAGTGTCTAAGCCCATTCTTAGACATTGTAAGTGCAGCGTGGCCACATTGAGTATATGGTCTGGGAGTTTGCCAATACGAACTCCACAGCTCTATAATGACTTCACTGAATACTGGGAAGTTTGGTATCAAACTTCTCAGCACAATAACCCACACTGATGCCAGTGTGGGATTTAATGAAAATGCACACAGAGGGCATCTTAGAGATGACCCCTGTCTGTTAGCTAAACTGCTAGTGTAGAACTGACTGGTCTGTGCCAGCCTGCCACTTTCAGACAAGTTTATGATCACATGGGGTGGGTGCCTTTGTGCAGTCTGTGGTCAGAAACAAAGCCTCTACTGGGTAGAGGTGCTTCACACCTCCTCCCTGCAGGAATTGTAACACGTGGAGGTGAGCCTTAAAGGCTCAGGCCTCGGATTACAGTGCCCCAGGGCACCCCAACTAGTGGGGCTGCCTGTCCCCCAGACAAAGCCCCACTTTTGGCAGCAAGTCTGGTGGGAAAATTAGGGAAAACAGGGAGGAGTGACCCCCCCAGCCAGGACCACCCCTAAGGTGTCCACAGCTGAGGTGACTCCCTCCCTGCAGAATCCTCCATCTTGGTTTGGAGGACAGGGACCAATAGGATTAGGTTTGTGCCCCCTCCGCAAAGGGAGTGAGCACAAGGAGAGTGTAGCCACCCTCAGGGACAGTAGCCATTGGCTACTGCCCTCAGACCCCTAAAACACCCCTAAACCTAGGATTTAATGGCCTCCCAGAACCCAGCTCACCAGACTCCTGGCAACCTAACAAAAAGAAGGACTGCTAAGCTGAAACCCCCAGCAGAGAAGAAGGAAGACAACAACTGGTTTGGCTCCAGCCCTACCAGACTATCTCCTGCTTCAAAGAACCTGCAAAAGAACAGCGATGCATCCAGTGGGACCAGCAACCTCTGACAAGCTCCAGAAGACTGCCCTGCACCCAAAAGGACCAAGAACTCCCGTGGACATTAGACCTGTCCAAGAAGAAACCAACAACTAAGGACCCCCATCTCACTCCAAATGTGTGAGTGCTAACCACTCTGCACCCACGGCACGTGTCCAGGTGGTCCATCCAGCTAGAGAGGATACCCAGGCGATTCCGAGCAAGTGCCCTCCCTGGGTTGACCCGTCCACGATGATGCCTGCAGAGGGAAGCCCGAGGGGCCCCTGATCGAGAAAGTTCCAGACAAAGATATCCAACGCCAAAGGACCCACTGCACCCGCAGCCCTCAGGCTTTGGAGAAACCAACACCCAGTGCAGCCACGTTCAGGTGTCGGCCCTCCTCCCTGTCCAACCGGTGGTGTGCATGAGATGGCCTGGACCTCATCTGCAGCCTGGGGTTCCCTCATAGACCAGACTTGGAAACCTGACATCCTGTTTGCACCCTGCACTCAGCCGACCCTGTGCCGCTGAGGGTGTGTGTTTGGGGGCTACTTGTGGCCTCACCAGTGCTCCTCTAAACCCCTGAGGGCTGCCCACTGAAGTTGCGGGTCCTTACGTGCAGGCAGACCTAATTCTGAGTATCCCCTGTCTGCATAGGAGCCCACGTTAAAATTGCTCATCTTTGACCTCTGCACCCGGCCCGCCCGTGTTGCTGGTGGTTGGTGTTTGGGGTTAACTTGAACCCCCACCAGTGGACTTCCTAAAACCCAGAGTCTGAAACTGCAAGTGTTTTACTTACCTGTAAAATGATCTAACATTTCTTCCCCCCAGGAACTGTTTTTAAAACAGATTATTGCCAATTATTTAAAAAACTGCATAACTTATCGATTTCAAACAAAGTACTGTTGATACATGTGTGAAATATGAATCTATTGAAGTACTAACCTGCAACTTGAAACTTGTGGTTCTAAAAATAAATTAAGAAAATATATTTTTACTATATAAAAACCACTGTGTGTGTACAACAAATGCTTTGCACTACCCTCTGATAGGCCTAACTGCTCAACCATACTACCACAAAAGAGAGCATTAGTATTATCTACTTTAGCCTCTGTCAAGCCTCTAAGGAACCCCTGGAGTCTGTGCACACCATATCACATTTTGATATAATATATACAGAGCCAGCTTCCTACAGTGTGGATGTGCTTTTTCAGTAACATGATCTTGCTTTGGTCCTCCCGTCTCCTCACAGCAGACTTCTGGGAACTGGTGATCCCTTACGTGCATCTTGTTTTCCTTGGATTGCTTCATGCGGTTAAAAAAACGTCTCTTGTGATTTTATGACTTTTTATTTTAACATGATATTGTTTCCCGTGTAGTCACGATCATCAAAGGAGTTGTGCGTTGTCATGGGAGTTGCTGAGCTACAGTCCAGCTTTTATTCCATCAGCTGTCTGGGTGATGTTTGAAGACACATCCTTTACTCCGTACAAGCATGTAGGCTATACATCCTTGCAGCTAGCGTGCGCAACTGGGCTACCACAGGTGCACCAAAGACACATCCATGTATGGCTATTGACGCATAGCCAGCGCATAGATCTATGGACCTTAGACCCCCAGTTACTCCCCAGCTATGTCATGTACCTCAAAGGACCTACACTCTCTTAGGTAAGGCATTCCCTAACTTCCCCTTCTCTTTTGGCTTTCTTGAAAATTATGGGGTTTATTTACAAGCTCCTTGCGCCATCATTGCGTCATTTTTTTTTTATGCAGCGGTTCCGCTGAGCAGTCCCCTACAGTGTGCCACTTTTACAAACTGGCGTAATGGCATCATTGTGCCAGTTTGTAAAGCCTTGCGTCACATTATACCTGCACCAGGTATAATGTATGCAAAATAGGCGTTCCCATGTAAAAAGCCATGCAGAACTGGTGCAGTGTAATTTACAGCATTTCACTACATTGTTCTGTGACTTCACCACATCAGAATTTTAATGCCTGCGCAGAACAGGCATTAAACTAATGCAGAGCTTTTTAACATGGGAGCCTTACTGGCATCACTGGAGTATCATCATTATTTTGAGACTAGTCCAGCAATGCTTGACTTTAGCACCACAGATGCGTCAGCATTTCTGCTGAATCTGTGAAAGCGTGTGCTATGGAGCTCTTTATTGTAAATACAGCTCATCCATGTTGTCGTTAGGGGGGCACAGGGCAGCAGAAGCAATCTGATGCATCGGAGCCGATGCATCAGATTCTTGTAAATGAGGCCCTATGTTTCTTATAAAGTCATGCAATTTTCTATGCTGGCATCCAGTTTAACAGCAGGTCTCAAGACCCACCTCTTGAACCTACGGCGCCTTTCTCCTTTTCTGGTTCTCAGCCACTGCTGAACCTCCTCCACAATCCTTTGGTTTCCAACTGGTATTTTATCAATCGTGGATCTTTATCTAAACATCAGCTCAACATCTTTTATTTTATCTCCTTTTATCAGCCAAATATTTTCATTACAGAAACCTGGCATCACAAAGCATCTGCACTTTACACTGCAGCTTCTATTCCTTGAAATGCAAGTTTTCTCCTTCTTGACAGTCAGTCAAAACGAAGCGGTGGTAAAACCATAATATATCTCTGTTACCTGCATGATCCCCCTTCCCCTTATTTTCCTGCCTTGTTTTCTGTACAGTGAAATTATGTTCTTCTCACTCAGCCTCAGATCTCCGTCTGTCCACTGTGGTGCTTTCATCTACCAACCGCCAGAGGCTCACTTCTTGACCACACTGTCTGAAATTTAGCGCCGTTCATTCTTAAACCATACAACTTTTTCAGTCTTGGGACCTACATTTATAATTAAGGACTCCAACAATCCTAATGCAATTTTTCTGGTTGAGGTTCTGGAAGCCTAATTTTCAAACATTCGACTCATAGGCCTGATCATTTGCTACACATCATAAAGCAATGATGATAAGGCTGCCTTTTCCCTCTTTTTTCTGTACTTTGATCAGATCACTCAGTGGTGGCTTTTTATTCTTTCCTCCTCCCACAATAAACTCTTCCTAACCTTAACCCCACCTCTGTAGATCCTGGACTAAGATCATTGCGGCTAATCTATACCTTTCCAGCTCCTCGAGCTTCTCCACCTTGTTTCTTTTAATGCTTGGATTAAAGGTGCACTGAATACAGTGGCTTCTATTAAAAAACGCGTGTCTCCTTGCTGCATATGATTTATTTTTTGAATAATAAAATGTATTTTCGTCAGGTGTGTTTCCCTGCAACTTTCCTTGGACTCTGTGCTCGATGTCCCTGACATCACTACTCATGAAGGTGAGGCCTTCCTTTTGCAATTCCTTCCCTATAGTTTGAGGAGGTCCTCTTTCTCTTGAGAATAACAAAATCCGAATTTCCTTCTTGGTACTTGTCATTCTAAAATCATCAGTTTAGTTGCAGACGTGATAGGCCCTGCTCTCACGGACCTCTGTAACCTTCCCATTACCTCAGTCTCTGTATCCAAAACCTGGAAGCTTGGTCATTTCAGTCACCTTTTTGGGAAAGTGCATATTTTCCCCATGACACTAAGGCCCATATTTATACTTTTTTTTAGCGTCGCATTTGCACCGCTTTTTTATGCAAAAACGGCGCAAACTTTAAAAATACAATTGTATTTTGAAAGTTTGCGCCGCTTTTGCGTAAAAAAATGACACAAATGCAGTGTTAAAAAAGTATAAATATGGGCCTAAGCATCTGTTGCCCAATCTTCCGGTGGACTGCTAAACAACGTTCTCAATATCTGGAGGACGGTTTCCTACTCGACTACTAACACTCAGGTTTCTGACCCTTCACAGCACAGAAATGTCTAATATCTGTCTCTCAGAACTCCCATCTATTATCCTTACTCTTTCCAGGTCCTCTATGTCTCAGTTAAATTCTTGGGATCCTCAGGGGTCATCCCTAAGCCCCACCTTGTTCAATGTGTGCTTGTCACCCCTAGCCAAACTTATTTGTTATTTTAGGCTTGATAGCATAGCCAATGCAGGTGATACTCAGATTATCATCGTTATCTCTAAAAAAAAACAATCTGGTATAATCTAACTTCCATTCTTGTATGAGAGCAGTTGCAGTCTGGATAGGGAATAACTGTGTTAAACTCAGCAGTGACATTACAGAAGTATTTCTGTTTGGTCATCAGCCTCTCGTCTGGTCTCCTTAGTGGTGACCGACTGATTGAGATCACTCCCAATGGCAGGTTTTTTTTGGTAAGCACCTTGGCATCATATTCAATGATCATTTTTCATTTGGCTCACAGATTAACCATGTCTCCAGGACTTGTTTTACCCTCATTAGAATGCAAAGGAAGATAGTTTCTCTTCTCCATCTATCTGCTCACAAAACAGTTTTGTTGTCACTCTTCACTACTCTTCGCAACTATGGCGACTCTATCTACGTTGGTCTTTTTTACCCTTTCCCACAGATGCTCCACATTATTCAAAATTCTGCATCCCAACTTATCTTGTATCCCTCTCTATCCATGGCTGCCATCAGACCTCTCCTTAAAGATCATCATTGGTTGCCCATAAAACAGCACTCTAATTTCAAGGTCTCCTGTTACACTAAGCAGTCCATAATTCCAGCCCAGATACTTAAGGAAAACAGTTCTGCCTCTCTTTACTTTATCAAATCTCTGCATTCCTTTTTGCAAAACATGTTTTGGTTCCCCCCATCAAGAAGGCTTGTTTGGGTGGATGGTGTTTTAAATACCTTGCTTTCAAGCTCCGGAATGAAGTTCTCCTTTCTCTGGAACCCATCCTGTGCCTTCAAGAAGAAACTCAAAACCCTCTTTCAGTAGTAGACACCTTCTCCCCTGCCCCCTTCTTCAGAATGAAGAAACATATTGGGTACTTGACACAATTTACATGCATCTTAACATAAAATTGAAAATTAGGTACCCTTGGTACATCAGTTTGTAAACCAATTTTATGTGCAGTACATTTTTAACCCCTTCGCTGCCAGGCCTTTTCCCCCTCCTGTGCCAGGCCCTTTTTTGCCTATTTGGGGCAGTTCGCGCTTAGGCCCTCATAACTTTTTGTCCACATAAGCTAACCAAGCCAAATTTGCGTCCTTTTTTTCCAACATCCTAGGGATTCTAAAGGTACCCAGACTTTGTGGGTTCCCCTGAAGGAGGCCAAGAAATTGGCCAAAATACAGTGAAAATTTCGTTTTTTTTCAAAAAAATTGGAAAAAGGGGCTGCAGAAGAAGGCTTGTGGTTTTTCCCCTGAAAATGGCATCAACAAAGGGTCTGCGGTGCTAAACTCAGCAGCTTCCCAGCTTTCAGGAACAGGCAGACTTGAATCCGAAAACCCAATTTTTCAACACAATTTTGGCATTTTACTGGGGCATACCCCATTTGTGCAATTTTTTGTGCTTTCAGTCTCCTTCCAGTCAGTGACAGGAATGGTCATGAAACCAATGCTGGATCCCAGAAACCTAAACATTTCTGAAAAGTAGACAAAATTCTGAATTCAGCAAGGGGTCATTTGTGTAGATCCTACAAGGGTTTCCTACAGAAAATAACAGCTGAAAAAGAAAAATATTGAAATTGAGGTGAAAAAACCATCAATTTTTCTCTACGTTTTACTCTGTAACTTTTCCCTGCAATGTCAGATTATCGAAAGCAATATACCGTTACGTCTGCTGGACTCCTCTGGTTGCGGGGATATATAGGGTTTGTAGGTTCATCAAGAACCCGAGGAACCCAGAGCCAATAAATGAGCTGCACCCTGCAGTGCGTTTTCATTCTATACCGGGTATACAGCAATTCATTTGCTGAAATATAAGGAGTAAAAAATTGCTATCAAGAAAACCTTTGCATTTCCAAAAAGGGCCCAAGATAAGGTGTTGAGGAGCAGTGGTTATTTGCACATCTCTGAATTCCGGGGTGACCATAGTAGCACGTGAATTACAGGGAATTTCTCAAATAGATGTCTTTTTTACACACACTCCTATATTTGGAAGGAAAAAATGTAGAGAAAGACAAGGGGCAATAGTACTTGTTTTGCTAATCTATGTTCCCCCAAGTCTCCCGATAAAAATGGTACCTCACTTGTGTGGGTAGGCCTAGCACCCGCGACAGGATATGCCCCAAAACACAACGTGGACACATCACAGAAAACAGAGCTGTTTTTAGCAAAGTGACTACCTGTAGATTTTGGCCTCTAGCTCAGCCGCCACCTAGGGAAACCTACCAAACCTGTGCATTTCTGAAAACTAGAGACCTAGGGGAATCCAAGGAGGGGTGACTTGTGTGGCTCGGACCAGGTTCTGTTACCCAGAATCCTTTGCAAACCTCAAAATTTGGCTAAAAAAACACATGTTCCTCACATTTCTGTGGCAGAAAGTTCTGGAATCTGAGAGGAGCCACAAATTTCCTTCCACCCAGCGTTCCCCCACGTCTCCCGATAAAAATGATACCTCACTTGTGTGGGTAGGCCTAGCACCCGCAACAGGATATGCCCCAAAACACAACGTGGACACATCACAGAAAACAGAGCTGTTTTTAGCAAAGTGCCTACCTGTAGATTTTGGCCTCTAGCTCACCCGTCACCTAGGGAAACCTACCAAACCTGTGCATTTCTGAAAACTAGAGACCTAGGGGAATCCAAGGAGGGGTGACTTGTGTGGCTCGGACCAGGTTCTGTTACCCAGAATCCATTGCAAACCTCAAAATTTGGCTAAAAAAACACATGTTCCTCACATTTCTGTGGCAGAAAGTTCTGGAATCTGAGAGGAGCCACAAATTTCCTTCCACCCAGCGTTCCCCCACGTCTCCCGATAAAAATGATACCTCACTTGTGTGGGTAGGCCTAGCGCCCGCGACAGGATATGCCCCAAAACACAACGTGGACATATCACAGAAAACAGAGCTGTTTTTAGCAAAGTGACTACCTGTAGATTTTGGCCTCTAGCTCAGCCACCACCTAGGGAAACCTACCAAACCTGTGCATTTCTGAAAACTAGAGACCTAGGGGAATCCAAGGAGGGGTGACTTGTGGGGCTCGGACCAGGTTCTGTTACCCAGAATCCTTTGCAAACCTCAAAATTTGGCTAAAAAAACACATGTTCCTCACATTTCTGTGGCAGAAAGTTCTGGAATCTGAGAGGAGCCACAAATTTCCTTCCACCCAGCGTTCCCCCACGTCTCCCGATAAAAATGATACCTCACTTGTGTGGGTAGGCCAAAGCGCCCGCGACAGGATATGCCCCAAAACACAACGTGGACATATCACAGAAAACAGAGCTGTTTTTAGCAAAGTGACTACCTGTAGATTTTGGCCTCTAGCTCAGCCGCCACCTAGGGGAACCTACCAAACCTGTGCATTTCTGAAAACTAGAGACCTAGGGGAATCCAAGGAGGGGTGACTTGCGGGGCTCGGACCAGGTTCTGTTACCCAGAATCCTTTGCAAACCTCAAAATTTGGCTAAAAAAACACATGTTCCTCACATTTCTGTGGCAGAAAGTTCTGGAATCTGAGAGGAGCCACAAATTTCCTTCCACCCAGGGTTCCCCCACGTCTCCCGATAAAAATGATACCTCACTTGTGTGGGTAGGCCTAGCGCCCGCGACAGGATATGCCCCAAAACACAACGTGGACATATCACAGAAAACAGAGCTGTTTTTAGCAAAGTGACTAACTGTAGATTTTGGCCTCTAGCTCAGCCGCCACCTAGGGAAACCTACCAAACCTGTGCATTTCGGAAAACTAGAGACCTAGGGGAATCCAAGGAGGGGTGACTTGCGGGGCTCGGACCAGGTTCTGTTACCCAGAAT
The DNA here is from genome assembly GCF_031143425.1 of Pleurodeles waltl. Taxonomy (NCBI): domain Eukaryota; kingdom Metazoa; phylum Chordata; class Amphibia; order Caudata; family Salamandridae; genus Pleurodeles; species Pleurodeles waltl. The sequence continues at coordinate 958,089,963 of NC_090444.1, forward strand.
CCTTTGCAAATCTCAAAATTTGGCTAAAAAAACACATGTTCCTCACATTTCTGTGGCAGAAAGTTCTGGAATCTGAGAGGAGCCACAAATTTCCTTCCACCCAGCGTTCCCCCACGTCTCCCGATAAAAATGATACCTCACTTGTGTGGGTAGGCCTAGCGCCCGCGACAGGATATGCCCCAAAACACAACGTGGACATATCACAGAAAACAGAGCTGTTTTTAGCAAAGTGACTACCTGTAGATTTTGGCCTCTAGCTCAGCCGCCACCTAGGGAAACCTACCAAACCTGTGCATTTCTGAAAACTAGAGACCTAGGGGAATCCAAGGAGGGGTGACTTGCGGGGCTCGGACCAGGTTCTGTTACCCAGAATCCTTTGCAAACCTCAAAATTTGGCTAAAAAAACACATGTTCCTCACATTTCTGTGGCAGAAAGTTCTGGAATCTGAGAGGAGCCACAAATTTCCTTCCACCCAGCGTTCCCCCACGTCTCCCGATAAAAATGATACCTCACTTGTGTGGGTAGGCCTAGCGCCCGCGACAGGATATGCCCCAAAACACAACGTGGACATATCACAGAAAACAGAGCTGTTTTTAGCAAAGTGACTACCTGTAGATTTTGGCCTCTAGCTCAGCCGCCACCTAGGGAAACCTACCAAACCTGTGCATTTCTGAAAACTAGAGACCTAGGGGAATCCAAGGAGGGGTGACTTGCGGGGCTCGGACCAGGTTCTGTTACCCAGAATCCTTTGCAAATCTCAAAATTTGGCTAAAAAAACACATGTTCCTCACATTTCTGTGGCAGAAAGTTCTGGAATCTGAGAGGAGCCACAAATTTCCTTCCACCCAGCGTTCCCCCACGTCTCCCGATAAAAATGATACCTCACTTGTGTGGGTAGGCCTAGCGCCCACGACAGGATATGCCCCAAAACACAACGTGGACATATCACAGAAAACAGAGCTGTTTTTAGCAAAGTGACTACCTGTAGATTTTGGCCTCTAGCTCAGCCGCCACCTAGGGAAACCTACCAAACCTGTGCATTTCTGAAAACTAGAGACCTAGGGGAATCCAAGGAGGGGTGACTTGCGGGGCTCGGACCAGGTTCTGTTACCCAGAATCCTTTGCAAACCTCAAAATTTGGCTAAAAATACACATGTTACTCACATTTCTGTGGCAGAAAGTTTTGGAATCTGAGAGGAGCCCCAAATTTCCTTCTACCCAGCGTTCCCCAAAGTCTCCCGATAAAAATGATACCTCACTTGCGTGGGTAGGCCTAGCGCCGGCGACAGGAAACACCCCAAAGCGCAACGTGGACACATCCTAAATTTTGGAAAAAAACAGAGGTGTTTTTTGCGAAGTGCCTACCTGTAGATTTTGGCCTCTAGCTCAGCCGGCACCTAGGGAAACCTACCAAACCTGTGCATTTCTGAAAACTAGAGACCTAGGGGAATCCAAGGAGGGGTGACTTGCGGGGCTCGGACCAGGTTCTGTTACCCAGAATCCTTTGCAAACCTCAAAATTTGGCTAAAAAAACACATGTCCCTCACATTTCTGTGGCAGAAAGTTCTGGAATCTGAGAGAAGCTACAAATTTCCTTCCACCCAGCGTTCCCCCAAGTCTCCCGATAAAAATGATACCTCACTTGCGTGGGTAGGCCTAGCGCCGGCGACAGGAAACACCCCAAAGCGCAACGTGGACACATCCTAAATTTTGGAAAAAAACAGAGGTGTTTTTTGCGAAGTGCCTACCTGTAGATTTTGGCCTCTAGCTCAGCCGGCACCTAGGGAAACCTACCAAACCTGTGCATTTCTGAAAACTAGAGACCTAGGGGAATCCAAGGAGGGGTGACTTGCGGGGCTCGGACCAGGTTCTGTTACCCAGAATCCTTTGCAAACCTCAAAATTTGGCTAAAAATACACATGTTACTCACATTTCTGTGGCAGAAAGTTCTGGAATCTGAGAGGAGCCACAAATTTCCTTCTACCCAGCGTTCCCCCAAGTCTCCCGATAAAAATGATACCTCACTTGTGTGGGTAGGACTAGCGCCCACGAAAGGAAAGGGCCCAAAACACAACGTGGACACATCACATTTTTTTATAAAAAGCAGTGCCTACCTGTGGATTTTGGCCTGTAGCTCAGCCGACACCTGAGGAAACCTAGCAAACCAGTGCATTTTTGAAAACTAGAAACCCAGGGGAATCCAAGATGGGGTGACTTGCGGGGCTCTGACCAGGTTATGTTACCCAGAATCCTTTGCAAACATCAAAATTTGGCCCAAAAAACACTTTTTCCTCTCATTTCGGTGACAGAAAGTTCTGGAATCTGAGAGGAGCCACAAATTTCCTTCCACCCAGCGTTCCCCTAAGTCTCTCGATAAAAATGGTACATCACTTCTGTGGGTAGGCCTAGCGCCCACAAAAGGAAATGGCCCAAAACACAACGTGGACACAACATATTTTTCACAGAAAACAGAGGTGTTTTTTGCAAGGTGCCTACCTGTGGTGTTTGGCCTGTAGCTCAGCCGGCCCCAGGGGGGGGGGGGGGGCAGAAATGCCCTAAAATAAATTTGCCCCCCCAACCCCCACCCTCCCCCGTCGGGAGCGACCCTTGCCTACGGGGTCGCTCCCCCTGCGTGACATTGGCACCAAAAAACAAATCCCCGGTGCCTAGTGGTTTCTGCCCCCTTGGGGGCAGGTTGACCTAAAATCAGCCAATCTGCCCCCAAGGGGGGCAGAAATGGCCTAAATACAATTTGTCCCTCAGGGGAGCGACTTTTGCCTGATGGGTCGCTCCCCATCTCTAAAAAAAAAAAACAAAGAAAAAAATGAAAAATTCCCCTGGCGCCTAGAGGTTTCTGCCCCCCCCCCCAGGGGGCAGATCGGCCTAATAATAGGCCGATCTGCCCCCCGGGGGGGCAGAAATGGCCTAAAATAAATTTGCCCCCCCAACACCCACCCCCCCCCCGGGAGCGACCCTTGCCTACGGGGTCGCTCCCCCTGCGTGACATTGGCGCCAAAAAACAAATCCCCGGTGCCTAGTGGTTTCTGTCCCCTTGGGGGCAGATTGACCTAAAATTGACAAATCTGCCCCCAGGGGGGCAGAAATGGTCTAAATACAATTTGCCCCCCCAGGGGAGCGACCCTTGCCTGATGGGTCGCTCCCCATCTCTAAAAAAAGAAACAACAAAAAAAAAAAAACAAAAAAAAAAAATTGCCCTGGTGCCTAGAGTGTTCTGCCCCCCCCCCCCCCCCGGGGGCAGTTCGGCCTAATAATAGGCCGATCTGTCCCCCGGGGGGGCAGAAATGTCCTAAAATAAATTTGCCCCCCCAACCCCCATCCCCCCCCCGGGAGCGACCCTTGCCTACGGGGTCGCTCCCCCTGCGTGACATTGGCGCCAAAAAACAAATCCCCGGTGCCTAGTGGTTTCTGCCCCCTTGGGGGCAGATTGACCTAAAATTGGCCAATCTGCCCCCAGGGGGGCAGAAATGGTCTAAATACAATTTGCCCCCCCAGGGGAGCGACCCTTGCCTGATGGGTCGCTCCCCATCTCTAAAAAAAGAAACAACAAAAAAAAAAAACACAAAAAAAAAATTGCCCTGGTGCCTAGAGTGTTCTGCCCCCCCCCCCCCCCCCGGGGGCAGTTCGGCCTAATAATAGGCCGATCTGTCCCCCGGGGGGGCAGAAATGGCCTAAAATAAATTTGCCCCCCCCCCCCCCCCCCCGGGAGCGACCCTTGCCTACAGGGTCGCTCCCCCTGCGTGACATTGGCGCCAAAAAACAAATCCCCGGTGCCTAGTGGTTTCTGCCCCCTTGGGGGCAGATTGACCTAAAATTGGCCAATCTGCCCCCAGGGGGGCAGAAATGGTCTAAATACAATTTGCCCCCCCAGGGGAGCGACCCTTGCCTGATGGGTCGCTCCCCATCTCTAAAAAAAGAAACAACAAAAAAAAAAAAACACAAAAAAAAAATTGCCCTGGTGCCTAGAGTGTTCGCCCCCCCCCCCCCCCCGGGGGCAGTTCGGCCTAATAATAGGCCGATCTGTCCCCCGGGGGGGCAGAAATGGCCTAAAATAAATTTGCCCCCCCAACCCCCATCCCCCCCCCGGGAGCGACCCTTGCCTACGGGGTCACTGCCCCTGCGTGACATTGGCGCCAAAAAACAAATCCCCGGTGCCTAGTGGTTTCTGCCCCCTTGGGGGCAGATTGACCTAAAATTGGCCAATCTGCCCCCAGGGGGGCAGAAATGGTCTAAATACAATTTGCCCCCCCAGGGGAGCGACCCTTGCCTGATGGGTCGCTCCCCATCTCTAAAAAAAGAAACAACAAAAAAAAAAAAACACAAAAAAAAAATTGCCCTGGTGCCTAGAGTGTTCTGCCCCCCCCCCCCCCGGGGGCAGTTCGGCCTAATAATAGGCCGATCTGTCCCCCGAGGGGGCAGAAATGGCCTAAAATAAATTTGCCCCCCCAACCCCCATCCCCCCCCCGGGAGCGACCCTTGCCTACGGGGTCGCTCCCCCTGCGTGACATTGGCGCCAAAAAACAAATCCCCGGTGCCTAGTGGTTTCTATCCCCTTGGGGGCAGATTGACCTAAAATTGGCCAATCTGCCCCCAGGGGGGCAGAAATGGTCTAAATACAATTTGCCCCCCAGGGGAGCGACCCTTGCCTGATGGGTCGCTCCCCATCTCTAAAAAAAAAAAAAGAACCAAAAAAAAAAACACAAAAAAAAAATTTGCCCTGGCGCCTAGAGGTTTCTTCCCCCCCTGGGGGCAGATCGGCCTAATAATAGGCCGATCTGCCCCCAGGGGGGGCAGAAATGGCCTAAAATAAATTCCCCTCCCCCCCAGGGAGCGACCCTTGCCTAAGTGGTCGCTCCCTTTGCGTGAAATTCACGCAAAGAAAAAACTCCCTGGTGTCTAGTGGTTTCTACCCCCCTTGGGGGCAGATTGGCCTCATCAAAATAGGCCAATCTGCCCCCAAGGGGGGCAGAAATGGGCAAAATATAATTTTCCCCCAAGGGGAGCGACCCTTGCCTAAGGGGTCACTCCCCACCAAAAAAAAAAAAATGAAAAAAAAAAAAAAAAAATGGTCCCTGGTGCCTAGAGGTTTCTGCCCCCCCTGGGGGCAGATCGGCCTAATAGTAGGCCGATCTGCCCCCAGGGGGGGCAGAAAAGGCCTTCCCGAAAATATGCCCCCCTGGGAGCGACCCTTGCCCAAGGGGTCGCTCCCTTTTGTCAATAACCATTAAAAAAAAAAAAAATCCCTGGTGTCTAGTGGTTTCTACCCCCCTTGGGGGCAGATTGGCCTCATCAAAATAGGCCAATCTGCCCCCAAGGGGGGCAGAAATGGCCAAAATATAATTTTCCCCCAAGGGGAACGACCCTTGCCTAAGGGGTCGCTCCCCACCTCAATAAAAAAAAAATGAAAAAAAAAAAAAAAAAAAAAAAAAAAAAGAGGTCCCTGGTGCCTAGAGGTTTCTGCCCCCCCTGGGGGCAGATCGGCCTAATAAGGCCGATCTGCCCCCAGGGGGGGCAGAAAAGGCCTTTTCAAAAAAATGCCCCCCTGGGAGCGACCCTTGCCCAAGGGGTCGCTCCCTTTTGTCAATTTCTACGAAAAAAAAAAAAATCCCTGGTGTCTAGTGGGGTTTCAAAAACCGGATTGCAAGCAATCCGGCTTTTGAAACCCTCGGAGGGACTTCAAAGGGAAGGAAATACTTTTCCTTCCCTTTGAAGCCCCTCCGGGCCTCCCAAGTGATTGAAAAAGAAATGCTTTTTCAATCGCGCTGGAAGCAGAGCTTCCAGCGCGACGAGGGAGGCCCCTGTGACACATCAGCGCGCGCGCGCGCGCTGACGTCACAGGGGGGGTGGGGGGGGTCGGGGGTGGAAGGGGAAGGTCTTCCCCTTCCATCCCCGACTTGGGGGGGGGAGGGGGGTGCACGGGGGGCGCGCTAGCGCGCCCCCAAGTTCCCCTGTGCCATGGACGAGATGATCTCGTCCAAGGCACAGGGGAACTGTAGCCTTGGACGAGATCATCTCGTCCAAGGCACAGAAGAGGTTAAAAGATCACTAAGTGTTTTCCATATCTCCTTCCATTCATCCTCCTCTTCAGGCTTGTCAAGATCCGTCTCCCACTGCTCCTGAAATTTCCAAGAGACCTAGACTTAGAAATGATCAGAATATCATATAAATTAGAGATAAATCCTCCTAGTCAAAGTTAGACAGCAACACCTTAAAAGCTGTAAGTGGGCTGCTGGTTGCTTCTCCAAAGGTAGGGTGGAGTACCCAGTGAGGAATTTGCTGGTACTCCATCCTTTTATTTTCATTGACCCCGAATACCTTTTTACCCTCATCAAATGCCCCTCTATAACCTCATCAATCAGCCTGTGACACTCACACTTCTTCCAAGTTAAAAAGGCATCTTTGGCTAGGAATGTAAGGGAAGAGAAATGTTATCAAGCCAGCTCCACATGCTAGTTGAGCTCACATCTCTAGTGATATCTTAATCTCAGAGAGGTAGACATTTTTGGCTTTTTTATTCTTTAGAAGCAAGCAGCTGTCCCATAGGGTGCGACATATTAGATCTTGCTCCATAAAAAGCTGCCTCTTCTCTTGACTCCAGAGCTGACCAATCCAAAAGTGTGTGAATATGGGAAGTTTGGTAACATTTAAGAAGGTCTGGACACTTTAGCTCTCTTACAATCCATGCACCATCATTAATCTTGTATTTATCTGGCCTTTACCCCAGGCCCAGACAGCCCAAAAAATCTGTTGTTGGAGAATCAAAATTTCTCTTGTAGAGATGGGAAACATTGAATAAAAATAGTAGCTGGGCAGAACATTCTTCTTTATCATGTTTATATGGACAATCCAGTCTAGTGTAGTGTTGTGTTATGTTATATTGATTTGTAGAGAGCACTATCACCCAGAAGGGTATGCTATTGCTGAGCATGAGTGAGTCTAGCCACACCTAGGGCCTAGTGGGACTACCCAAAATGCCTAGTCTTCAGCTTCTTGTGGAATTCAAGAAGTGAGGAGGAGGCTCTTATGTGTAATGTTAGGTCGTTCCTCACTTTAGGAGCGATGTAGGAGATGACTTGACTGTTGGATCTGGTTTTTCCAGATGTGTGCAAGACGGAGTACGGAGGTACCTGGAAGGTTCGTGAAAGCAGATGTGATTGTTGAGATTTGCTGGGCCAGTGTTATGTAATGCCATAAAAGAGTGGGTGAGAAGTTTGATATGTGCTCATTTGTGAATGGGGAGCCAGTAGAGCCCCTTTTGGGAGGTGTAAATTGACTGGCTCCTTCCAGTCAGGAAGGTGCAGATCCATTGCGTATGTGTCTGTGGATTCTAATGTTGTGTAGGAGTAATCTACTGCATGGGCAGTTCCCCTCTGGTGGCACCTTAAGGAACAGTCACTAAATCAACGCTCCCCATGGAGGCACACGATCAGGGTCTGCTGTGGCATTCGCAAGCAGGCCGTCTCCCTCTTCATCTTCTGTTCTTGTCCAACTACGAAGCTCAGAGGGGGCTTCTGTGGTGGCTTTGAGCTCAACGTTCCCCATGCTGGTGAGGCTAGACAGTGGAATAAAGCTGATGGAGAATGGAATTTGCCGGTAAGAAGAAATGAAAAGTTATTGTCTCTCTGCCATAATAAAATAAATAGGACACTGACACTGACACTGTGCTCACCATCACTGATGACAAACAGCACTGGGTGAGGCATATTGTCTTATACATGCAACTCCAGGTATAACGCTCTCAGGCCTCACTTCATTTGGACTGGGCCCCGCTGCAGTGAGTTGCACATGAGTAGGTAACTTCATCACATTTCTGCTACAATAAAGCTCCCAGTAGTGACCTGCCACATGCTTATAGGGTAGTAAAGGGCAGGTCTCCTATAGTAACAAATATGTATTCTACCCATATATAAGCACAAACTGCGACATAGTAAGGCATACTTCGGCTCACAATATGGGCAAATCAGACACCATGCAACAAAAATTAAAATTTGCAACCCGACCGCCACAAGATGAAGGGAAAACCTCAAAGGAATGTTTCGATACAGAGCCTGAGTATGAAGATGGTAATGGAGTAAAGACATTGCTCTGTGAGATACAAAAGAGATTCACAAACCTTCATGGGAAGATTAACACACTATCGATCCGAATGAACCAGCTAATTGGAAGATTAGATAAACATAACAAATGTCTGAACATAGCTGACATCAGCATTTTAAACATAGAAGAAGACATAACAACAGACGAAGAGGACTGTTGCAAAATGGAAAAGTACCCGAGATTATATAAGTAAAGGGAAAACACATTGAGGCAAGGCCCAGAAGAAATTATATACACATTCTTGGAGTTGCATAGCCGACCAATTAAAAACACATGGAAAAGTTTGTATAGAATATATTCTACCTCATTTTAGGTTCAGCAAATCTATCAAACGTGTTAGTGCGTCTGACCTTATTTGGTTTCTTATCTTTAATTTATAAGGGGACGCGTTAGAGGTTTGATGGACCTTTTGACTGCGTTTAAAAGAAATCTCACCATAGGACTCTATACCAGTATCAATCAAGAACATCAATAATATTTGGAGTCAGTAATTTCCAAGCACCATGACCCCTTCGGCCATGAATAACCACACCTTTATGAAAAAGTTATAATGGTTATTTCTCAGGTAAACATCCTTTATGCCGAATTTTTTATAACGAAGTCCTGGTTAACGAAAGCGGAACAACGCTTTCTTTAACCACGACTTCGTCATTTTGTGCCTTAACCACGCATGTCCTGAACAACGAACATGCATGGTTAATGTACAAACAAGGGAGTCGGCTGAGGAGGACGACACAGATGACAAGGTGACGACTCAGGTAAGTGGGGGGTTTTAGGTTTTGGGGAGGGGGTGGGGGGTCAGGGGGTTTTAGGTTTTAGGGTGGGGTTGGGGGGTGGGGCGTTTTTGGTTTTGGGGAGTGGGTGGGGGGTCAGGGGGTTTTAGGTTTTAGGGTGGGGTTGGGGGGGTGGGGCGTTTTTGGTTTTGGTGAGTGGGTGGGGGGTCAGGGGGTTTTAGGTTTTAGGGTGGGGTTGGGGGGTGGGGCGTTTTTGGTTTTGGGGAGTGGGTGGGGGGTCAGGGGGTTTTAGGTTTTAGGGTGGGGTTGGGGGGGTGGGGCGTTTTTGGTTTTGGGGAGTGGGTGGGGGGGTCAGGGGGTTTTAGGTTTTGGGGTGGGGTTGGGGGGTGGGGCGTTTTTGGTTTTGGGGAGTGGGTGGGGGGTCAAGGGGTTTTAGGTTTTAGGGTGGGGTTGGGGCGGTGGGGCGTTTTTGGTTTTGGGGAGTGGGTGGGGGGTCAGGGGGTTTTAGGTTTTGGGGTGGGGTTGGGGGGGTGGGGTGAGGGATGTAGGGTGAATGGTGCCTATTGCTAATGATTTTATCAGGAATGCCTTTACAACGAAATATCGTTGTTAAGGCATTCGTGGTAAAATCATTAGTAGTAAAGACGAGGTCGGTGTTCCGACCTCGTTGTTAAGGTTAGTAGTAGTTTAAGATTCGGTGTTTCGTCATATAACCTATTTCTCACCATGTCTTTAAATAAAGCAACCTTTTTTTAAAATGCAGCCCGTTAAAGGAAAACAGGCTGCATTTAAAAAGAAAAGTTTAATTTTTTAGTAGTAAGCAATCGTCCGTGGGGCCATTGCCTGCTCTTAAAAATCGTTTTGGCATGCATTCACCCCCCCCTTTGCGAATGGGTTAGCACCAATTTGAAATTGGTGCTAACTGCGATTGTTTTGCGTCCGCATTCACGGTAACAAAACAATCATACATACCATTTAGATTCGGTATTAGAAAGGGACCCCCTGGACATGCCCCTTTCGAACACTGAATCGCAAAACCCAAATTGCAATTTGGTAACAAGTTACTGAATCGCAGTTTAGGCTTCGTACATCCCAAAAAGCTGTTTTTCTAGTCGCAAACGGGCCGGTTCGCAGAATCGGCCCTTTTGCGACTAGAAAAATGCTTTGTACATCTGGCCCTTAGTCTCAATATCAAATGATAAACATACAGAAACAACACTGGTGACCAAACCTTCTAAAGAGTCTCAGTTTAATCAAAGCATGTATGGTTACGCACTCTAGAATCACAGTTCAATAGCAAGAATAACTGCGTAATAGAAATAGTATACATTTAGATTCAGCAAAGAAATTATATCAACTGTTGTTAATAATTAGCAAACATCTTCTGTGAGTCTCCTCACTAGCCTTCTGATTAGAATAGCATGTTTGGGCTTCATGCAAAACAATTTAGTCCACAGAAATTTGGAAATACAACTAGAAATGGCTCAATCAAAATTAGCGGTTGGTACCTAAGAATAAAATGACAAATTATATCAACATAACTTAACCTCTGCTGATATATTATCATAGAACAGCGTTTCAAAATGGCGGATGCTTGACAATGTATTATTGTTGTCCTTTATTTGCTTTGAATAACATGGCACCAGATATCATGATGAAGGTTAGGGAGGGACCGAAACACGTTGATGCGTTGTGCCTCAATAAAATAGAGTCTTTGCATATTTTTGCTGTGAGTACTTGCATCTTCATTAAAGAAGCGATCTGGTATATGAAGAGCAAATAGGCTGTCACGCTCTTGGAGGCACCAACAGCATTCTGGTGCACGTCAACACGGCCAATCAGTTGAGAAATATATATATATGTCTATATAGATATATATATATATATATACTATATATATTCACTATATATTCACTTAAAACAAAGGTTAGAGGGACGTGATAATTAGGCTCACAATTTAAACGTACAAAACCATAGAAATTCACCAGTTATAGTTAAAGGTATCTCAAGTAACTATAACTCGTGCCCCCGCCATGCACAGTTTTTTCGTCAGTAATTTTACGTCAAATATTACAGTGATATAAATGATGGTATCAAAGATGTCATCAGTGCCGTACTTTGTGGGGTAATTAGCAGTGCATAGCAAGTACAGCCAAGCCTCAGCAAATAGCTATGTCCCCGGGACATAGCAGGACTTTGAGGGTGGCTGTCCCAAAGGCAATCAGTGGCTCCACTAGGGGGTCCGCGTAGCCCCCTGTGAAGGAAGTCCCAGGGAGTTCGTGGTGGTCCCCAGGGCTAATTAGTGTACAAAATGGACCCCTTTGTATTGTTTGCTCTTTGTCCCTGGGAGATGGTGGTTCCTGGGGCAGCCAGGAGAGCCGGGTGCCCCCTGTATTATAAGTCTGAAGCCCTGGGTCTGCAGGGAGGTGTGCGGCCCACCCACAGTCAATTTTAATCAAGCCCCGGGGAGGTGGTGGTCTCCAGGGCAGTGGGGGAGGCCGACTCTCAGCAAAAAATTATTTGAGAAAATGTTTTTTTGCTGTTTGGGGGGGTCAGGGTGTCCTTTCCCTGGCCCCTTTTAGTTTTTTTTCTGGCACTCGGCTCAATCCGAGTCCCTAGATGGCTGCCAGCACTTCCTGGTTTGAAGTGTTGGCGGCCTATCAGAGCTGTGCATTTCCCTGCATGAGCTCGTCTTTGTTCACGAATGTTTTGCGGCCAGAGATATACAAATTTGAATTTTCCCTAAATTTCTCCAAAAACTACTGAATGGATTTACTCCAAATAAGCAAAAACATAATCTGCGTACGGACTGCTAACTTTCTGCCAAAATTGATATAATTCCATCCAGTGGTTCCGCCTGTAGTCGTGTCTAAAGAATCCTATGAAAATTAACATGGGAAACGCAACCTTTTTTCAGCCCCTTTTGCTCGGCCCATGCTTGAAGGATCACCCAAAACTTTCCATTCGAAACAAGAATCACCGCTACACTTTTTTGGGAAAACTCCATGAAGATTTGTCAAACGGTGCCAAAGATATAGGCAAGTCAAAAACGCTTTTCCTATGGAAACATGGTCCTAACTAGTGGCGACTGCTACTTGGTAATATATATATATTCACTGAAAAAAACAAAGGCTAGAGGGACGTTATAGTTAAGTTCACATTTCAAACATACAAAACGATAGAAATTAAGCAGTTATAGCTAGAGTTACTGCAAGTAACTAAAGTTCGTGCCCTAAGGTAACTATAACTCGCGAGTGCACGGTTTTTTCTAAACATTTTTACTGCAAATATTACATTGATATTATCAAGGATGTTATCAAAGATGTCATGGTTGTCGTAGTTTGTGGGGTACTTAGCGATTCATGGCAAGGGCGTGAGTTATAGTCACCTTAGGGCATGAGATAGCTCTAACTATAACTGCTGAATTTCTATGGTTTTGTACGCTTGAAATGTGAGCTTAACTATAATATCCCTCTAACCTTTGTTTTTTTCAGTGAATATATCTATATCTATATATATATATATATATATATATATAGGTAGATAGATAGATAGATAGATAGATAGATAGATAGATAGATAGATAGATAGATAGATAGATAGATAGTTGGATAGACAGATAGATAGATAGATATGCCTGAGTATACCATCAAAGATTAATAATTTTATCACATGGAATGTCCTAGGATTATACACTCCCTGAAAAAGATACCAAATACTAGCATACCTAGGTAGACATGCTGCCAACATAGCACTGCTACAAAAGCCTCATCTGACTGACCCTAGAGCTCATGATTTGGCTAGTAGGGGTAGCACAGCAAGACACACATTATCTTATTCTAGCTATTACTGAGGAGCAGCTATCCGTATGAAAAAGGGGATAACATTTAAGGAAACATACTTGGTAGAAAACGAGTGACTATTAGATGGGGCAGACTCCCATTCTCAAACTGAGTAAAGATTTAATATGCATAAAATGGGAAACTGTATACTACATTACAGTCAACCTCAGCAAGACCTAGGGGCAGTGTGTCCCATTGTAAGCTTATCTGATTGATCATTATTCGGAAAGGTCATCCAACAGCCCTCGAGCTAGAAATGTGGGAACATAAATCAAACACATATTTTCAGCTGGATGAGACAATGGATGTATCAGCCAAGTCTAAAAGGGATTGAACACTAGAATATTAGAACTGTATGTGTAAGATCATCACTGACCATAATACTATATGAAGTTGTAATGTACTTTATTTCCCTCTAGGTATATTTTGAGTAGGTGAGATACAAATTATAATACATGGGCACCAGCAATCCCTGTATAAAAGCGTCTGTCTTAGTTTTCTTATTACTGGTGATTTGTGATGCGTATTGGCCCTCATTACAAGTTTGGTGGGAGGCGCAGGCTGCCTGCCAAACTTTTCCTGCTATCATGCTGCCTGTGCAGCAATAACACTGTGTGCCCTATTAGGAGTTCACATCAGGACCGGCGTTTCCGCCCGCCAGCCCTGCGGTGAACAGGGTCTTAACATTGACGCTGGCTCGTAATCGAGCCGGCACCAATGTGGCGGTGCGGCGGGTGCAGCATCTCCCATTGTGCTTGCCACTGCCCGTAATTCAGGCAGTGGAAAGCACGACTCGGCTGTCCATGGGGATCACCTCCAACTAACATTATTGAAAGCAACCCTAACATCGCAAACAACAGTAGCTATTTTGTTTAATCTAAATGGAGCCTAGTAACGGGTGTGGGAAACGTCCTTAATCGTGCATTGTAAACCATGCGGACGTTTCCCACACAAGCGTAACTACGCTTGCCGGAACAACAATTGCCTTTTTCTGTGGCTTAACCACGCGTGTGCAAAACAACATATATTCGTGGTTAAGGCACAGAAAAAGGCAGAGAGCCCGTGGTGAGGTAAGTGGGGCTGGGGCAGGATTGGGGGGGTAGTATTTAGGGGTGGATGGTGGATTAAGGGCTTTTGGGGGGGCCTGACTTTTATTTAATAGAGGTGGGGGGGTTTGGGGAAGTTACATTTTTAGGGTTAGTGGGGTGGGGGACTGAGTAGTTTATTTTTTAGGGGCGAGTGGGGAGGTGCTGGGGTGGTTTTTCTTTAGGGCTTAGGGTGGGAGGCGGAGTAGTTTAGTTTTTAGAGGCGGGGGTCAGGGTAGTTTTATTTTTTATAGCGCATGGTGGATGGGAGGGTCGGGGTAGTTTAGCTGTTAGGGTTTTTTTTTTTTTAGGGCTCGGGTCTGGTGAGGGGTTGGAGTAATTTAGTTTTTAGGGGCAGGGGTGTGAGTCAGGGTAGTTTTTTTTAAGGACTTAGGGTGGGTTGGGTGTCGGGATAGTTTGGCTATTAGGGGTTGGGTAGTTTTGGGCCTCAGGTTGGGTGGGGGGTGTCGGGGTAGTTTGTTTTTTAGAGGCAGGGGCGGGGGGTCGGAGTAGTTTCATTTTTTAGGGCTTAGGGTGGGTGGGGTAGGTTAGCTATTAGGGGTGGGGTCGTTTCTAAGGCTCAGGGCTGGTGGGGGTGTCTGGGTAGTTTAGTATTTACGAGTGGGGTGGAGGGATTGGGGTATTTTCTTTTTAGGACTTAGGGTGGTTGGGGTGTCGGAGTAGTTTAGCTATTAGGGGTCAGGGTAGTTTTGTGCCTCAGGGCTGGTGGGGTGTGTCAGGGTAGTTGAGGTTTCAGGGGCAGGGGTGGGGGGATCGTGATAGTTATTTTTTTTAGGGCCTAGGGTAGGTGGAGGGTCGGGGTAGTTTAGCTATTAGCAGTAGGGGTAGTTTTGAGCCTCAGGGCAAGAGGAGGAGGTTGTATAACAGAAACATGATGCCGTTTCCAGATATGCCTTGCTAGGCATGCTTTTACAACAAAATTAGTTGTAAAGGAATGTGTGGTAATGGCATGCATGGAAATGATGCGGTTGTGGTTCTGACCGCTTTGTTAAGGCATGAGTTATTCCAGCATGAGTGGTTGTGTCATACAACCAACGGGTGCAGCCACAGCTTGCTGCTTATGCCACAATAGCCCAAAATCACAACAAAGGAGCTAGACAGATGTTAATTGAAGACAGGAAAAAAGTTATTTTGAGAAAGTTATTCTGACTGCACCAGTTGCAGTGGGAGGCTGCAGGAAGCAAAAATATGGGGCGCTGGCATCTTCAATGCTGACAACAAATTTGGACTCTTGAAGCAGATGTCTACACCAACGTTTATTGACCCTTAGTCACTTTATTGCCTTAACTTTACCTCTCAACATCCCCATGTGCTAATATAGCCTTATAGCCCGCCATAGCGGACTACACAGGCCATTAAAGGCCCACTCTTTAAGGCTATCAGAACATTCTGCCACTAGAGGGAAGAATGTTCTAATAAATAAAAAAAAAGGCCTCACGGAGCCTGAGGGGATTAAGAGCCCCTCTTTCTCCGTGAGGCCTTTGCTCATAGGTATCGCTGTGAAAGACAAACATTGGAATGTTGGAGCTCTAGGCTTTGCTAGCCATTAGAAGCCCCACGCTACTCTATTGTCTTTAATGGAGCTCCCAACATTCCAATGTTCTCATTAAAAATAGAACAACTGAAAGCTGAATTCCTCATTACAATTTATGAATTTGCATGTGTTTGCTGTTATTACCCCAAAAATAATAAAGTTGAACCTAAAAAATCCTACTAATGTTCTTAAAGAACTCAAGAGGGTGCTGCTGACAAAATACTCTGCAAAGTTTTGTGTTGGAAATTGGGCTAATAGTTGTGGAGCCAGAACAAGCAATAGTTCCTCTGTTGTCCTCAGTGCAAACCAAACACCCCATTTTAGCGCTTGACTCTCACAGGGGAGCGAAGCAGAGTAGTCCAAGGCCTACTCAAGGGAGATGGTGTGGGCTACTAATCACCAATCACTGGCACACAATAATTAGCACTCACTAAATGGTTGACCAGTTAGTAGAAGTACATTTATTATGCACGCTCTACTGAATACTACGTAATAACTTACAAATATACTTTGGTAGATGGAATATGCCATAGGTAACATTGTGTAACCACTGGTGACTCCCTAGAGGGATCACCCAAACATATCAACTGTGTTCCAACAGTCATGGTGTAGTAATAATATTTCTTTGGCATGAATTGTTGTCATAATTGTGACCAGCAAAACTCTGCCTGCCATATTACAAGCTGCATTACGGCTTGACGGAGTCCTGTTGGCGTGGTGGTGCTGGCAGTGCAAGACCACCAGGACTTATCCCCTCCCGGATGACCTCCACAACGGAGAAGGTAAGTGGTCATCCAAAAGAGGGGGTGGATGTCTGTGTGTGTGGGTGCGTGTGTGCGTGTATGCGGAGGGGGTGTAGTGTGAGTGCATGTATGCAGAGGGGTGAGGGGGTGGTGAATGCGTGAGTGTATGCGATTGAATGTGAATGTTTGTGTGTGTGTATGTGTGCATGTATGGGCCTTTCTGAGTGCTTGTGTGCAAGCGAGTGGGGGTGTGGGTCTGCATGTTTGCAAATGAGTGTGAGTGTGTGTCTGCATGTTTGCGAGTGAGGGGGAGTGTCTGTATGGATGTATGCATATGCCGAGGGGTGTGCATGTGAATGCATGCGTGCATGAAGGGGTGTTTTTAAGTGTATGGACGTGTGGGGTGTGTGTGCATGTGTGTGGACGTGTGGGGGGGTGTGCCAGCAACAGGAATTCCTGTTGGTGGGTGCTTGACCGCTAGGGTTTTCATGGCAGGGTGACCGCCACGGAAACCCTGGCGGTCTGAAGTCTTGTAATCCGGCCGTCAGGCAGAGGACTGCCATGGGGTTGGAGGTGTACACCTCCGGTCGTGTCGGTGCAAGCGCACCGGCGGGCCAGGCGGCATTGTGGAGGATTGCCATCTGCCAAGCCCCACAAATTGTGATGTGGCGGTCTTTACCGCTGGGTGCGAGGCAGTAAGAGCACCATGGCTTGGCTGGCAGTCTGATGACCCCCAGCCTCGTAATGAGGGCCAGTTTCTCTTGCAAACCACAGCAATTCAATCTTTCAGATAACAGCTGAGGTAAAACTGAAAAAGTGACCCTCCTGCCATGTCTATCCCATGCTGGTAACCGAGCCAAACCAAAGGAGTTAGGGTAAGTCTTACTCGTGATAATTTTTTATCTCCTTTGTTTATGTCTTCTTTGGTCTGAAGTCTCAATCCAAGTAACAACAAAAATGAAAATGCCTGGAAGGGAATATGATCTTCAACAATGTTAGTGAACCCAAGCTTTATTAGCTGAAAACAGTTTCAGTGAGAAAAACTGGGCTTAAACTTGGTAGCCAAGACACAAATCAGCATCCTTTTCCTCTGAGAAATGAGATGTGAGGATAGTGTGTAAGCAACCCCAAAACAACATAGAAGTCAAGAAATCAGTTAGTTTATGTAAAAAATAAAAACAGGAAACAGCATGATGAGATCATGGGATATTACTTTCTTAGACAATATAAGAAGTCCATAGGAACAATGAACGAGTAAAAGGCAATGTCAGTCTAAATTCTTTCCAAAAGCCAACTTAAAGAAAACATGATTTTACTCTTTTATTCATACTCAGATTTTTACAAATGGAATGGACTACTCCAGCCAATAAAGTGAGAGAACATTTTGAAAAATTACCTATCATGTCTTGAGTATGCCAGTAGGGGATAACCACTGGTATGATTTTTCAAGAGACAAAGCAAATGCTCAGGAACTGGTGTTTAGCCAGAGTACTGGTGCCCATAGTCACAAAAGACCCGAAAAGCTTACAGGGAGACCAATCAGATAGGCTAATTTCCATACAGGCTTCATTACAAAAACTCTGATTTGTTCACACTGCCCTAGCTGTTTAGAGTCTCAGCCATAACTTGCAACTGAGAATATACTTCTTGGCTGATTGGAATGTGTAGTGAAAAAAAGACCCTAAAGGCATATTAAACAGGCATTTGACAAAACCAATGGGCCTGGCATTGGCCACCAGCCTTTTGGTTTTATCAATGCTTGTTTTGTTGTGTCAAGGTTTTTTGCAAAAGTTTACTGTTGGGGAATCTGCCGAGCAATCTAAACACATCATAGTCTTAAAGTTATTTTTCCCCAAAGACACACACATTGCCATTGTTGTCCATGGCACTTAAGGATAAAGAAGACAAGTGCGTGGATGTGCTCCTTGTGAAAGAACAGAGTGCTGTCACTGACCATGCTGTTAGCCAGTGGCCGAAGTGGTCTGACCCTTGTCTTATGCAGTGTGCTGTTGTGGGCAGAACAAAAATGTGAATTCCATAATAATAGATCAATGGATGAAAAGGTCTGGCTGAAAGCTCCTATAAGTATATTATGCACATTAGTTTAGTGAAATCAGGTGATCTTGGTTTATGCCAGACCTAACAATGATAAGCCTTGTGACCTTGCATAACCATATTTGGGCCCACATTTATGGATTTTGATGCAAGACTGCGCTAGTGCAGTCTTCCGTCAAAATACATAGCGCCATTCCAGAGCGCCAGCCAGCGCTGTATTAATGGAATGGCGCACGGTGGCTCAAAGGACAGGCTGGCGTCTACAGAAAAGTCGCTAGCCTGTGGGGATTGCGGGAGGGACAAAGGCGCTAGTGGGTTAGAAGTGACACTAGGCTGGTTAGCGCCAAAAAATATGCAGCTAACCAGCCTAGCGTCATTTCCTGACGCACTACCACCCAAACATCACTCCTGTCTAAGTAAAGACAGGAGTCATGCCCATTACTCCAATGGCCAGCACAGAGGACCAGTGTCCCCTGGGCATGGCCATCATACCCGGTGCCAGGCAGGGGGCCCTATGTAAGGGGCCCCCAATGGCACTGAAAAAAATATAAATATATACTTGCCTCTTCTTACCCAGGATGGAGTCCCCCATCCTATGGCGTACCTCTGGTGTGGGTGGGGGTGTTCCTGAACCTTGGGGTGGGCACCTGTGGGCCCATTCCATGGTGTTTAGCCATGGAAATGGGTCCACAGGTCCCCTAACGCCTGGTCAGACCCAGGCTTTAAATAATGGTGCTAAGCAGGCTCAGCACCATTATTTGGGTCCCCCTACTACATGTGCGTCATTTTTGAGTCAGAATATAAATACGTTAGGGGGTTAGCGTGATATTGTGGACGTGAACGACTACCTTGCATCTGATTAGCACCAGGTAGTTTGCCGCATCCACAATAAGGCACTAAGGGGCACATTTATACTTTGTTTGCACCGGATTTGCGTCATTTTATTTTACGCAACACCGGCGCAAACTTAACTCCATATTTATATTTTGACGCTAGACGGGTCTAGCGTCAAAATATTGGAGTTAATGTCATTTTTTTGCCTGCTGAAAACTACCTTGCGTCAATGAGATGTAAGGAAGGCGTTCCTGGGCAAAAAATGACTCTAAGGCTTTTGCGCCTTATCTATCCTCCTGTGCATAAATCACGCACTGGAGGAGGAGGGCCTTAAATAATGGCGCTAAGCCTGTTTAACGCCATTATTTAACACCTGGGTCAGGGCAGGCGTTAGGGGACCTGTGGGCCATTTTCCATGGTCAGAGGTCATGGAAACAGCCCACAGGTGCCCTTCCCTGCACCCAAGGACACCCCCACACACCTAAAGATGGGGGGATCCATCCCAGGTAAGTCCAGGTAATTATTTATTTTTTTTAAGTGCCATAGGGGGCCTAACTTGGGCCCCCCTACATGGCACTGTGCCAGGAAACACCCGGAACACCGACTCCTTAACCACGAAGTCGGGGAAAACTAAAGCGAAACAACGGTTTCGTTTTCCACGACTTCCTGGTTTTCGGGCCTTAACCACGCATGTGTGAATCACGTACATGCGTGGTTAAGGCACAGAAGAAGGGAGTCGACGCAGTGAAGGAGGAGGTAAGTTGGGCTGGGACTGGGGCTGGTTTTTTTTGGGGGGTGGGGTGGGGGGCTCGGGGTGATTAGGGTTTGGGGGGTCAGGGTTTAGGTTTTAGGGGTGGGTTGGGGGTTGGGGTGCTTTAGGTTTTAGGGGCAGGGGTGGGGGCTCAGTGTATTTTAGTTTTTGGGGGTGGGGTGGGGGCTTGGGGTGATTAGGGTTTGGGGAGGGGGGTCAGGGTTTAGGTTTTAGGGGTGGGTTGGGGGTTGGGGTGCTTTAGGTTTTAGGGGCAGGGGTGGGGGCTCAGTGTATTTTAGTTTTTGGGGGTGGGGTGGGGGCTTGGGGTGATTAGGGTTTGGGGAGGGGGGTCAGGGTTTAGGTTTTAGGGGTGGGTTGGGGGTTGGGGTGCTTTAGGTTTTAGGGGAGGGGGTTGGGGGTGTGTTAATTTCGGGGTGGGGGGTTGGGGTGGTTGTGGGGGTGGGGGTGTCACGGTAATTTTTAGGGGTGGGGGCTAGGAGGGAAGCATGCTGGAACTGTGCATGCTTATCACTAATGCCTTTACCAGGAATGCCTTTACAACGAAAAATCGTTGTAAAGGCATTTGTGGTAAAGGCGTTAGTGATACCAACGAGTTTGTTGTTCCGAACTCGTTGTTGAGCCATGGGTGCTTGAAGCACTTGTGGTTTCGAGATATAACCCACTGTGCCCAATGGCCATGCCCAGGGGACATAAGTCCCCTGGGCATGGCCATTGGGCAGGGGGGCATGACTCCTGTCTTTACTAAGACAGGAGTCATGTCCATGGGGGTTGTGCGTCAAAAAATAATGCTAGTCAGGTTAAAGTCATTTTTCTGACTCTAACCTGACTAGAGCCATTCTTTGACGCACAACCTCCTGTTTCCCCTACGCCTCCCCCACGCGGTTAGCGTAATTTATTTTGACGCTAATCTGGCCTTACCGCTGGCTAGCATCATTCTTTAAATATGTCACCCGGTTGGCATCCAGGAATGGCGCTAGCCGGTGGTAAACTTTTTGACGCAAACCTGCGGTAACGCAGATTTGCATTAAAAAGTATAAATCAGGGCCTAAGCCCTATATTTTGACACTAGACGGGTCTAGCATCAAAATATAAATATGGAGTTAACTTTGCACCGTTTTAGCACCAAAATAAATGACGCTAAAAAAGCGCAAAGCAAATAAAAATAAGCCCCTTGGTTTTCACAACTGCCGTTAATAAATATAGCCCAATCTCTGACTTTTTTAGGGTATTATAATGAAAACTCTACTCCGTACCTGCATTTCTGTTTTTCAAATTGTTCTTGGGTACAGAGAATCCAAACTGCCCTAGGGAATGTCAGGATTGCATAGCACATCACAAATAGATTTGGAATATTGTATCAGTGGCACTCTAGAGCCTCTAGAGTTTTACACAGTTTGTGAACAATTTTATACTGGAAGAGACCGGCTGCTCACCTTGCCCCACAGCCCTCCTGTCCTAAAGGAGGTCAGGATTACTCACCTCATATGAGACAATTTGAGGAAATTATTTATTTCACACAGCTTTCAAAGTTCATCAGCCACTAGTGCAAACAGAGAGAAAGAGTTGCATTATCCACTTTGAAAGGAAAAATAATTATTCACAGACATAAAACCACAAAAAAAGCTTTGAACTAACACGAGGAGCAGTGTAAAGCAACCATGGTTAACCTTGTTTATCTAAACGCCTTCTAGTGTGTTGACGTTGTCAAGGGGCGGTAATATACTCACTGAGAGTTAATAAAAGCCCCCAGAGTGCAGTAGAAGATGGAAAATTAACTGAAGCGTATTTCCCGGTGCAGGCTGGGATTTATCCGACATAGCGCAAACCATCTGACAATGTCTATAACTTAGCAACATTGCTAGCAACCAAACAAATAAAAACGCGAGGGCTCAATGTTTCCCTCAATTCTCTAACAGGCCTAACAAAGGTGTTGGAATGTTTTCGCATTGCTTGGGTCCCATTAAGATTCATTCAGTGATATAAAGCTGTGAGGATAAAAGGCCCCTGACAGTAACAGATGTGTTTAGGGTGATGTGGTTCTTTTAGTTTCAGCTGGGCAGCTAGAGACCTGACTGAGTATCTTCGCTTTCTGAGACACTTTGTGGTAGATGTACAAAC
Source organism: Pleurodeles waltl (assembly GCF_031143425.1). Taxonomy (NCBI): domain Eukaryota; kingdom Metazoa; phylum Chordata; class Amphibia; order Caudata; family Salamandridae; genus Pleurodeles; species Pleurodeles waltl. Next base: position 958,111,817 of record NC_090444.1, read on the forward strand.
TGGCCTCCCACAGCGCAGCACTGGCTTTACAAAGGTAACGCTGGGAGAAGGCTAGACATTTGTCAAGTGCCCAGCGCGCTCATATGTGGGTGTCAAGGTCGTTTTTTTCTTTTTAGACTTTGATCAACAGAGAGAAAGGCATGCAAGAGAGAAATAAGGCAAACGGGAACGACAGGAGAACAGTAAGAAAAGCAGAAAGAGATTAAAAATAATTTGCAAGAGTGGCATACAGTTACAGGAAGTGTAGGGTGGTGGAAGAAAGAGGCATGCGGTGCAATCAAAACGGCATCCTTGGGATTTGGCAACTCTGGCATTTGGCATGGCGGGTGGCTGGCTTCTGAGGAAAATTTTGGGGCCCTGCAATTACGTTTTAAAAAATAATTAATTAAGCACTTGTGTTCCCTTGTTCTAAATCAAGTGCTGGACAAAAGAGCTCTGTGTAAGGAGGCCTACAGCACCACCTTATTAGACACCTCATTACACAATCATTCGACTGTAACCTGCTGTTTCCTGCCTCCTGCAGCCTGCACATGCAGAAAGGGGCATTTACACGTTTTGATGCAAAACTGCACTAACACAGTTTTGCATAAAAAAGTTTTGCACCATTTTGCACCATTCCTGAGCGCCAGCCGGGCGCCATATTTATGGAATGGCGCAAGCCCGTGCAAAGGGTGGGCTAGCGTAAAAAAACAAAATGATGTTAGCCGGGTGGGGGTGGCGGTATGGCAGAATGGAGTTTTGCACCAAACAATGACAAATGGCTGGTTTGAGGCAAAAAAAATGCCTATAACCAGCTTAGCGTCATTTTCTAATGCAAAACTATCCATACCACGACTCCTGTTTTAGAAAAGACAGGAGTCATGCCCACCACTCTAATGGCCAGCACAAGGGACCAGTGTCCCCTGCGCATGGCCATTGCACCCTGTGCCATGCAGGGGGCCCCAAGTTGGGCCTCCAATGGAACTTTAATTTAAAAATGAAATACTTACCTATAATTACCCTACTTACCTGGGATGGGGTTCCCCATCCTCCAGTGTCCCTCTGATGTGGGTGGGGGTGTTCCTGGGGCTTGAGGAAGGCACCTGTGGACCCATTCCATGGTGTTTAACCATAGAAATGGGTCCACAGGTCTCCTAACGCCTGGTCTGACCCAGGTGTTAAATAATGGTGCAAAGCAAGCTTTGCATCATTATTTAGCCCCTCCTCCCAAGAATATGTCATTTCAGCACCGGGGGATAAATATGGGGCTATGGGATTAGCACCATTTTTTAGATGAAAACTCCTACCTTGCATCTCATTGACGCAACGTAGGTTCAAGCATCTAAAAAATGGTGCAAACTGCAATATTTTGAAGTTAGACATGTCTAACATCAAAATCTAAATGTGGAATTAGTTTTGTGCCGAATTTGCGTAAAACAAATTATGCAAATTCAGCGCAAATGGAGTATAAATATGCCCCTAAGTGTTAGAAACTGTCAGCTTTTGAAATGGTTTCCGCCTGCCGCCACTCAGTTGATCACCGTTCAATGATTTGCGATTTCAAGAGTGGTTGTAAAGTTATTGAGCATTCAAGTGTGAGACGCAAGGAGGAGGAAATGCCCATTTGATGCCGCTTCCTTTTATAATCCATAAGGACTCTAGGGGTCAGATTTATGGAAAGTGGCGCTGCACAGAGTGCAGCTCCTCTTTCCCTGCACCCCCTACCACCCCCTACCGCCACCATATGTGCGCCGTTTTTAAAATACGGCGCACCATGGCACAGGGCAGGGGGCAATAGAGTCATTTTTAATGACTCTATTGATGTACTCTGCAGGAGTAGCGCCAAACTGTTGGTGCTACTCCTGCAAAGTACATAGAGGCCCTTTCTATAGAATGGAAGCCTCCTTTTAGTGCCTGCTCTTGAGGAAGTCCCATAGGCTTCCTTGCACCATTTTACCAGCTCATCTAATGGGGGAATGCCCCCTTTCATACATTATGCCTGGCGCAGGCATAATGTAGCACAAAGGATTACCGGGTGGTGCAATGCATGCATTGCGCCACCCTGTAAATACGGCATGGGGATTTTGAGCTCGTTGGGCCACATTAACATCAAAATAAATTACGTTAATGTGGCGCAAGGTGGTGCTAGGGGCCTATAAATGAGCCCCTAGATGTCTGCAGTGCAGTTTAGCTCATAATGACAATTGTGAACCCCAATGCACCTTTGAACATTGCAAATCTGCAGGTGTGTCTGTGCGAATGTGTAGGAGCCTGGTTTGTGGTGGGTACCAAAGGTACTTACACCTTATACCAGGTCCAGTTATCCCTTATTATTGAAATGTAGTCAATGTCTAGAAGCCAGGCTGTCTAGAGGGAGCTGGAGGCAGAGCAGCCAAGGCTGAACTAGGAGACACGCAAACCTCTTGCAATACCACTGCAGTCACACAATACTCACACACATGAAAGACTATACTCAGTGTTACAAAAATAAAGGTGCTTTATTTTAGTGACACAATGCCAAAAATACTTTGGAGACTATACTCCCTTAGGAGGCAAGTAAATGACACAATATATACACTAATAACCAAAAACAGGTAAGTACACATTAGTAAAACAATACAAATAGTGAAAATCACAATAGGTTGCAATGGGCCTAGGGGGAACACAAACATATATACTAAAATTGTGGAATGCGAAAGTCGGTTTCCCATCCTGGCAAGTTTAGTGTGTAGAGGGGCACTGGGAGAGTAAGAAAACACCAAAAGTAAGTAAAATACCCCACCCCAGAGCCCAGGAAAGCAGGAGTAAAACAAAGCAAGTTTCCTAAAACACACTAGAAGTCGTGATAGAAGATAATGCAAGAACCAGAAGAGACTGCAAGACACCAACAATGAATTCCTGGACTTGAAGACCTGTGGAAGAAGGGGACCAAGTCCAAGAAGCACTGAAGAGTCCAGGGAGGACAGGAGCCCCTGCTAACCCGGATGAAGGTGCAAAAAAAGAACCACTGGTGAGAAGACAAAGTCAGTATTGCACCAAAGAAGACAGATGCGGCGGGTTCCTGGTTGGGGCAGAAGATGTCCCACACCAGGTGGATGAAAGCAGTCTGGCTTGTGTTGCTGGATTCTGCCAACAAGCCTTGGCTCACGCAAAAAACATGCGGTTGGCAGAAAATTGCGCTGCCTGGGACCAGGAGGGACCTGGTGGCCTCTACCCAGTAGGGGGAGACATAGTTGGCTCTCAGCAACTCAGGGAGCCCTGAGAAGACCAGGCAGCACGCACAGGAGTTCCACAGCACGGGGACAAAGGCGGTGCAAAGGAGGCCCACACAGCATGACACAAAGGATTCCCATGCCGCCGGAAAACCACTCAGGAAGCTGTGCATCACAGGATGGAGTGCTGGGGGCCTAAGCTGTGCTGTGCATGAAGAACTTCTTGGAAAGATGCACACAAGCCTTTGTAACTGCAAGTCATGTGGGGCACAGGGGTATTGTCTTGCGTGGGGAGGCAAGCTCTTAGCTCCACCAAATTTAGACAGCTAGACGCTGGGACTATTGGAGTCAATTTAGTCCACCACCGGTGTCGCTGGATCCATGCCTGTCGCCTGTAGAGGGGGCCCAAGCCACTGATCGTCGCTGCAGAGAGGTGCCTGCTGAAGTAGGGAAGTGACTCCATCACTCCACGGGAGATTCCTTCAGTTCTTCTGGTGCAGGATGAAGACAGGCAGTCCTCAGAGGATGCACGACCTGGAAACAGTTGACGTTGCTGGCAAGAGCTGAAGATACAATGTTGCAGAAGTCATCTTAGCTTCTTTGTTGCAGTTTTGTAGAGCTCCTGGAGCAGTCAGCAGTTGATCCGTCAGTAGAAGATGAAGTAAAGGATGCATAGGATTCCTGCTGGAGTCTTGCAATCCGAATCTGAAGAATCACCCATGGGAGAGACCCTAAATATCCCTGAGAGGGGGATTGGTCACCTAACCAGGTTGGCACCTACTAGGAGGGGTCTCTGATGTCACCTGCTGACACTGGCCTCTCAGATGCTCCCAGAGTGCCCCACCACCTTGGAATCCAAGATGGCAAACACCAGGGACACTCTGGAGGAGCTCTGGGCCTTTCCTTTGTCCAGTTTCATGCCAGAGCAGGGACTGGGGGTCCCTGAGCCGGTGTAGACTGGATTATGCAAGGAGGGCACCATCTGTGTCCTTCAAAGCATTTTCAGAGGCTCTGAGAGGATACCTTTCCCATGCCTGTAACACCTATTTCCAAAGAGAGAGGGTGTAACACCCCTCTCCTAAGGGAAATGCATTGTTCTGCCTTCCTGTGATTGAGCTGCTCAAGCCCCAGGAGGGCAGAAGCATGTCTGTGAGGTGGCAGCAGCTGGGGCTGCATTGAAAACCTCAGAAGGCTGGTATGGCAGGTCTGGTGGTCACTGTGGAACCCCCAGAGTGCATGGGATTGTGCAATCAATACTGGAATCAGTTTGGGGGTACAATTCCCAGTTTGTATGGGCTCCCTCTGGGTTACAAAAGAAATGCTGCAGCCCATAGGAATCCCCTGGAACCCCAATGCCCTGGGTATCAAGCTACCATACACTAGGGACTAATAAGGGGGGACCAGTATGCCAATTTATAATGAAATACTGAGTTACCAGTATGTAGTGACAAATTTAGAAACAGAGAGAGCATGAGCACTGGGGTCCTGATTAGCAGGATTCCATTGACAATTTAGAAAACAGTGAAACAAACTGACAAGCAGGCCATAAACCATAAGAACTGTGGTACTGACTAGCAGGATCCCAGTGACACAGTCACAATCACACTGACATCAGCCGGAAAATGGGGGTAACATGCCAAAAAAGGGTGCTTTCCTACACCCCCCCAAACAAGGGACAATAAGGCTAACCTTGCCCAGATGAGTATTCATTGTCTAAGTGGAAATATCTGGAGAGTCCATCTGCATTGGAGTGGGTACTCCCAGGACCATGTTCCACTGTAAAGTCCATACCCTGTAGGGAAATGGACCACCTCAACAATTTAGGGTTTTCTGCTTTCATCTGTTTTAAGCATAAGAGAGGTTTGTGGTCTGTCTGAACTATGAAGTGAGTCCGAAACAAGTAGGGTCTTAGCTTCTTCAGGGCCCAGACCACAGCAAAGGCCTCCCTCTCTATGGCTGACCAACGCTTTTCTCTAGGGGCCAACCTCCTACTAATGAAAGCAACAGGTTGATCTTGTCCCTCTGAGTTTAGTTGTGAAAACACTGCCGCAACCCCTACCTCAGAAGCATCTGTCTGGACAATTAACTTCTTAAAATAGTTTGGGCTTTTTAAGAAGTGCAGTTCACATAGCCTACTTAAGCTCCACAAAAGCTTTTTGACAGCTGGCTATCCATAATACCTTCTTGGGCATTTTCTTTGAAGTGAGGTCATTGAGAGGGTCAACAATGGAGCCATAGGCCCTCATTACAACCCTGGCGGTTGGTGTTAAAGTGGCGGTAATACCGCCAACAAGCCAGCGGTAATTACCGCTAAATTATGACCATGGCAAAAACATCTCCGATAGACAGCAAATGTACCACACCGACCGCCAGAGCAGAAACAACAGCCACCACGGTCAATGTTCCGCCCACAGTATTAAGACACAGGAAACCGCTACCTTTTCTGGGGCAGTACCAACGACATCAAAAGCGTGGCGGAAACAGAGCTCAGAAGGGAAAGGACTCACCATTGGAGACACATGGAACAACCACGCCGCCATGGAGCCTGAGCTGCATATCTTCCCCTTGATCTTCTACATGCTGCTCCACCTTGAACATCAACGCCGGCGAAGACGACAATGGTGAGTACAGCCGCCTAGCACACAAAGGAGGGAGGGATGAAAAAGAGAGTGACACACACACGCAACACCCCCCCAACACCATACACACAATCAGCTGCATCAAAAAAACATTGTTACCTGGTAATATATGCAAGGACAAATTGATTTTGAAAAAGGGAATGTAATGAGAGCAACACATCAAGACAAATAACTTAGGCAAGATAATAGACATATACATATGTACACAAAAAGGGACACAGCCAAGTCCACAATGTTCATAGGCCAAATGGCCACTGGCCACTGGCCAAAGTCCAAGGCCACACATGTCACCTGCATCAACACTGAGAGAACACTGCAGGGGCATAAGTTGGTAAATAGGCAGGCACCTTGGGGACACGGGGGACGGGGGGCACCTCAGCCGGAATATGGAACAAGACCACTGCTTCTGGAGGGGGCAACATGCCCTGTGCCTGGTCCTGGGGAGTGCAAGGTCACAGTCTCTTGAGTGGGTGACTTGCCCACTTGCTCTGGAGGGGGCAACATGCCCTGTGCTTGGTCCTGGGGAGTGCAAGGCCACAGTCTCTCGGGTGGGTGACTTGCCCACTTGCTTTGGAGGGGGCAACATGCCCTTTGCTTCATCCTGGGGAGTGCAAGGCCACAATCTCTTGAGTGTGTGACTTGCCTACTGGTTTTGGAGGGGGCCTCGTGCCCCGTGCTCTTGATCCTGGGTAGTATTGGTGATGTGGGTGTCATACCCACTGGTTCTGGAGGGGGCCTCGTGCCCTGCATTCTTGAACCTGGGGAGTGCAAGGTCACAGTCTCTCAGGTGGGTGTAATACCCACTGGATTTGGATTTGAATGGAGGCAGGAATACATACTGTCCGCTGGCGGGGACGGCTGCTCAGTGGTGGTGCTGCTGCTGGTGGGGGGAGGCTTCTGCCTATCCCCTGCAACCTCGGACGGCTGCGCAACCATGGTTGGTGGTGGGGGCTCCGTCGCAGTTCCTGCCCCAGGCACCTTGCTCTTCCTGCCTCCTGCCCCAGGCCCCTTGCTCTTCCTGCCTGCTGGTGCAGGCTCCTTGCTCTTCCTGGCAGCTGGAGCAGGCCCCTTTACCTTCTCAGCAGATGCTGGGGCAGGCTCCTTGGCCTTTCTGGCAGCTGGGGCAGGCTCCTTTACCTTCTTAGCAGCTGCTGGGGCAGGCTACTTGGTCTTTCTGGCAGCTGGGGCAGGCTCCTTTACCTTCTTAGCAGCTGCTGAGGCAGGCTCCTTGGTCTTACTGGCAGCTGGGGCAGGCTCCTTTGTCTTGAGGCTGCCTGGTGCAGGCTCCTTCTCCTTCAGGACATGTGGCCTGGATCCTTTTCCACCATGAGTGGGTGAGGTGACGGCTGGGCCCGTGGACAGGGTGGCTGAGGTTCTCCCTACCCCGGCCATACGTGCAGGATGGGGGGAAGGGGTAGGGAAGAGGTCAATGGTGGATAGGAACAGTTTTTTAGGGACATTGGGGCGGGAAGACAGATAAGGAATGTGAGTTGAGGAAGAGGAAGTGGTTGTTGGAGATGTCTGTCTGCTGATTTTGGGTGCAGGTGTATGGGCTGGATGCTGTTGTGAGGTGGATGGCTGTTGGGTGTCTGAGTGCTTACATTTGTGTACCTTAGGGGGGGGACAGATGCAGTGGCAGATGATACAGGGGACATGTGCATGGCTTTTGTGGAGGTGTCTGCCAGTGAGGTGTGTGTTCTGCTTGCTGTGGTGAGGATGCTGGTAGTGGATGATGATGTAGTGCATGCAGGTGTGAGTGTAGACGGAACTGTGAGGGAGGTGGAGGAAGAGGCGGATGTTGGTATGTCTGCATCAGGATTGTGTTTGTGTGAGTGCCTGTGGGATGAAGTTTGGTGCTTGTGTTTGCCTGAACCACTCTTGTGTGTTGTCTGGTGTGCATGCTCATCTGGCTGTGTGCTTGGGATGGGATGGGGTTGAGGAGAATGGGATTGGGAAGAGGAAGTTGGAGGGGGGAGGGTAGAAACAGGGACAATGGCTGCCATCACAGATGAGGCCAGACCCTGGATCGATCACTGTTGGGCCTCCGAGCCAGCGTGAATGCAGTCCAGGAATGCATTAGTCTGTTGCATCTGGATGGCATTCACAATGGTTGACTGCCCTACAGAGATGGATCTTAGGAGGTCAATAGCCTCCTCATTCAGGGCAGTAGGGCTCACTGGGGCAGATCCTTAGGTACCTGGGGCGAAGGAGATGCTCACCCTCCTGCGGCTGCTGGGAGGGCGGTGCTAGTACGGGGGTGGCGGTGGTACCTGTAGCTGGAGTGGTCACAGAGGTGTCCGCCACCACCAGGGAGCTTCCATCGGAGGAGGTATCTGTGTCAGAACTGTCCCCTTCAGTCTCCGCCGTGGTGCTCCCCTCGGCCTCCATCCCACTGGTGCCCTCAGCGTCGGTGGACTCTGCCTCCTGGGTCCTGTGGGATGCAGCTCCCTCCATCGCCGGTGCCTCTGCTCCTCTGCCAGATGATGCTGATGCACATAAGGATAGGGTGACAAAACAATAAAGGGGGAAGAGACAAAGGATACACTTGGTCAGTGGCTGCACCAACACCACCGTTGGCATACACAGCACCCTCACACACAGGGAACAGCCCTACGCAATATGCCATAGCACTACCAGAGAAATAGTTAGTAGCCAAGCCATGGAGAGGGGCACACACCGCCAAATGCAGCACACCCGGTACCCACCCAGCCCTGACCAGTTGTGGATGCCTATGAGCTAGGTAGCATGATTCTCCCTTCTAAACCCTAGCCACCAAGCGACCTATGCTACAATGTCAGGCCTGGCCTAGGGGCACCCACTGACACACATACCCCATTCGGATACCATTCTACCATGCGTACGTTGTAATGATGGTCACTGTACTCACCCCCTTGTGGCTGCAGTGGTGTCCTCGAGTGCCCATCCAGCTTAGGATAGGCCACCACCAGTATGCGGGCCATCAGGGGGGTTGTTGTAGCCCCATTGTTCAGTTTTTGACCAGCTGCTCACTCTTTTGCCCCATAGATTGCTTCCGCTGTGGATGAATAGGAGATGAAGACATACCCCTGTGTACAGACCCCTGGTGGACTTGGCAAGAATGGAGGACAGGCACATTATCCTCACCTATAGACTGGAAAGGGCCGCAATCACAGAGCTGTGTGTCCAATCAGAGCCTGACCTGATATCTGCTATCCGTCACCCCACTGGGATCCCCCCTTTTGTGCAAGTTCTATCAGTGCTCGATTTCTTCTTTCCAAGTGACAGTGAGCTTGGCAGCAGGAATGTCACAGCCAATGTTCTCAATAGTGCTAAAAAGAGTGTTGTCTGTCCTGATTAAACACATGTGCAGCTACATTGTATTTCCCCAGGTTGAAGATTTTGCAACAGTGAAGGCCGAGTTCTATGCAATGGGACATATCCCTTACATAATTGGGGTGATTGATGGAACACATATTGCATTTGTCCCCCCCGTCAGAATGAACAGGTGTTCAGAAATTGGAAGAGTTTCCATTCTATGAATGTACATATGGGTTGCTTGGTGGACCAGTACATCTCCCACGTCAATGCTAAGTATCCTGGGTCGGTGCATGATGCCTTTGTCCTGAGGAATAGCAGCATCCCAAATGTGATGGCCCAACTACAGAGGCACAGGGTGTGGCTAATAGGTGAGCCCTGGTTCCCACCCAGTAGATGTTGGGGTAGGGGTATGGTGTGGGCCACATGGGATAGTGGGTGGCTAAATGTTGTCCCTCAAAATTTGCAGGTGACTCTGGTTACCCCAACCTATCATGGCTGCTGACCCCTGTGAGGAATGCCAGGACAAGAGCAGAAGAACGTTATAATGAGGCATATGGGCGAACCAGAAGGATAATTAGAAGAACCTTAGGCCTCCTGAAGGCCAGGTTCAGATGCCTGCATCTGACAGGTGGATCCCTGTGCTACTCACCCAAGAAGGTCTGCCAGATAGTAGTGGCATGCTGCATGCTGCACAACCTTTCCATGAGACATGTACCTTTTCTGCAGGAGGAGGAGACTGGAGATGCCCATGTGGCAGCAGTGGACCCTGTGGACAGTGAGGATGAGGAGGCAGAGGATGAGGACAACAGAACATCAGTGATCAAACAATACTTCCAATGACACACAGGTAAGACAGTGTTACTTCACTTTTTTATGACATTTGTTTGAATATCTGTGGCACTGGCATGCTGTTTTTTCACAGTTCTATGTCCACTTACTGTACCCCTTGCAAATTCATTTTGCAGATGTTGGTGACCTCACGTATGCTCCTGGTGTGATCGCTGCAGCCAGCTACAGGTCATTAATCTATGCTCATTTTCTATACAGTTGAATTGCAATGTTTGTACCTGTTTCATTGAATACATACTTAAAACATTTGACAGACTCCATACTTCTTTTTTTCCAAGGGTGTTTATTGAAATGTAAGAGGGGCAAGTGCAATGGGATCCGGTAATGATGGAGGAAAGTCCAGGGTATTGTTCCAGTCTGTTTGTAGCACAGGTGCATTGTCCAAGGGGACGTAGGAAGGGGAGCAATTGCAGTGCAAGGTGGACAGGGGAACAGAGTGGAACACAAGGGTGACAATCAGGAGAGTCTCATTTCCTGGTGGGGGTCTTTTGCAAGTGTCTCTTGCTTCTGTCTGGATCACAGGGAACGTTTGCAGGGTGGTTTTCCTTCTGCAAGGGGAGGGGTGCTGGTGGCCTGTAAGTCCTGTGGCAGGGCCTCCTGGCCAATAGTGGCAGCGGAGGTGGAAGGCTGTTCAGATGTCTGGCTAGTGGCAGGGGCCCACTGTTGTGTGACTGCCTCCCTCATAATATTGTCCATGTCTGCCAGCACCCCTACTATGGAGATCAGGGTGCTGTTGATGGCCTGCAAGTCCTCCCTGATCCCCTGGTACTGTCCCTCTTGCAGCTACCTGTTCTCCTGCACATTGTCCAGGATTTAGCCCATCGTGTCCTGGGAATGTTGATATGCTCCCAGGATCTCTGCAAGTGCCTCCTGGAGAGTCGGTTCCCTGGGCCTGTCCTCCCCTTGGCGTACAGCCATCCTCCCAGTGTCCCTGTTGGCCTGTGCCTCTGTCCCCTGAACTGTGTGCCCACTGACCCCAGGTCCCTGATTGTCTTGGTCATGGGGTCCCTGTAGATGTGGACACACTGCTGATTGACGTGTCCTGGGGACAGAGGTATGGGTACGCTGGGTGGGTGCTGTGGTGGTGTTTCCTGATGGGGGAGGCTCGGTGGTGGTGTGTGGCTGGGCCTGGGTAACCGGCTTGGTCATCTAGATCTAGAAGACCAGAATAGCTGTCATCACTGGGCCTCTTCCGTTGGGGGACTGGATATTGCTGGCACCTCCTCCCCGCTGACATTGGCTTGGGTACCTGTGGGGATGTAAATGATGTGTTATGGTTTCTGTTTCTGACATATTGTGCATCCATGGCTTGCCCTCTTTGGTTGTATTTGCCCTGGCATCTTTCACTTGTGTACATTGGTGTATGGTGGGATGATTAGTTCTCTATAGTGTTCATGCTTTAGTGCTGAGTGTCCATGCAGGGCTGTGAGTGGTGCCCATGCATTGGTAGAGCATGCTGGGCTTGGCACTGGGATAAGTGAAATGTGATGGTGGGGTGTGTGGGAAGTGGTGGAGTGATGGGAGTGAGGGTGAGGGTGGGGGTATGTGATTACATGCAGGTAGGGGGGGTGATACTAGTGGAGAGTTGACTTACCAGAGTCCAGCCCCTCTCCTACTCCGGCCAGGTCCTCAGGATGTAGGATTGCCAAGACTTGCTCCTCCCATGTTGTTAGTTGTGGGGGAGGAAGTAGGGGTCCACCGCCAGTCCTCTGTACAGCGAGCTGGTGTCTTGCTACAATGGAACGTGCCTTCCCCCGTAGGTTGTTCCACCTCTTCCTGATGTCATCCCTAGTTCTTGGTGCTGTCCCATGGCGTTGACCCTGTCCACGATTCTCTGCCATAGCTCCATCTTCCTAGCTATCGATATCTGCTGCACCTGTGCTCCAAATAGCTGTGGCTCCACCCTGATGATTTCCGCCACCATGACCCTAAGCTCCACCTCTGTAAAGCAGGGATGTCATTGTGGTGCCATGGTTGTTGTGTGCCGTGTGTAGGTGAGGGTGTGTTGGGTAAAGTGTTGGGGTGTGTGATGTGGGGTGCGTGAGTAGTGTATAGGTGTGAGTAGTGTGTGGCTCTGGTTTTGTCAGTGGTTTTGGTATCAATCTCCTAGCAGTAATTGTTGTTTGTAAAGGTTTGTGGGTAATGTGGGTGTGTGTTTAATAGTGTTGTGGGTGTGTGGGTGTGGGGTGTGTATGGGTGTCAGGTGTGTGTTGTTTGAATTGTCCAATGTGGTGTTGTTTTGATTGTGTGTGTGGATTTTGAGCTCGGCGGTATGTACCACCAATCGTTTACTGCCGTTGAATGTCCGCCGTAGTGATTCATGGGTCATAATGTGGTGGGCGTAGTTCTGTTGGCGTAACGGTGTGGGTTTTGGTACCGCCAGTTTATCACTGACCTTTGGTGTGGCGAATTTGTGTCTGAATAGTGACGGATTGGTGTATGTGTGTCATAATATGGTGAACGGTTATCTGCTGCAGCGGCTGTAAGTTGGTGGCAGTCAGCGTGGCGGTTAGTGGGATTTACCGCCAGTGCCATAATGAGGGCCATAGTTCTTAATGAACCTTAATGAACCTCCTGTAGAACCCAGTGAGACCAAGAAAGGCTCTGACCTGAGTCTGACAAGTAGGGGGAGACCAGTCTAAAATAATCTGGATCTTCCCCTGTAGTGGTTTAATCTGTTCCCCAACAACTAGGTGTCTGGGATAAACCACCTTACCCTGTCCTATCTGACACTTTGAAGCATTGGTAGTGAGGCCTGCCTTTTGCAGGGCCTCCAAAACTTTCCACAGGTGGACCAGGTGGTCATACCAGATGTAGCTAAAATCTGCAATATATTCTAGCTATGCTGCACTGAAAGCTTTCAGACCTTGGAGGACTGTATTCACCATCCTTTGGAAACTTTCAGGTGCATTCTTCAGCCAAAAGGGCATATCTGTAAATTGGTAATGCCCTCCAATGGTTGAGAATGTTGTTTTAGGTTTAGCATCTTCTGATTGCTTGATCTGCTAATACCCTGCAGTCAAGTCAAAAGTGCTCAGATACTTGGCAGATGCCAGTGTATATATCTGCTCATCTGCCTTGGGTATAAGGTGAGCACCAGTCTTGGTGACTGTGTTGACCCCGCTTTATTCCACACAAAACCTCAGCTCCTTTTTCCCATTCTGAGAATTAGGCTTTGGTACTAGCACCACTGGGCTGGCCCAGGGGCTATCTAAGTGCTCAATCACTCATAAGTCCAATATTTTCAGAAGTTCAGTTTTAATACAGTCTCTGACATGGTCAGGCAGCCCATAAATCTTACTTTTGACAGGTAAACTGTCTCCAGTATCTATGGTATGCTAACACCAAGTGGTTTGACCAGGTGTAAGTGAAAAGAGTTCAGAGAATTGACCTAGGAGGTTCCTGCAGTCCTCCTTTTGCTCTGCTGTAAGGCAGTCTGCAAGGATAACTCCTTCCACTGAGCCATCATCTGCAGTGTTGGAGAAGAGGTCGGGAAGAGGGTCACTCTCTTCCTCCTGCCCCTCGTCAGTGACCATGAGTAGGGTCAAGTCTGCCCTATCATAGTAGGGTTTCTGGAGTTTAACATGAAGTATTCTTAGAGGACTTCTAGGAGTGCCTAGGTCCACCAGGTAGGTAACCTCACCCTTCTTCTCCACTATGAGATGTGGTCCACTCCATTTATCCTGGAGTGCTCTTGGTGCCACAGGCTCCAATACCCACACCTTCTGTCCTGGATGGTACTCAGTCAGGACAGCCTTCTGGTCATGCCATTGTTTCTGTAACTCTTGGCTTGCCTGAAGATTTTTAGTGGCCTTTTTCATGTACTCGGCCATACTTGATCTTAGGCCAAGCACATAAACCACAATGTCTTGTTTAGGGGGCTTCAAGGGTTGCTCCCACCCCTCTTTGACGAGTGCAAGTGGACCCCTAACAGGGTGACCAAAAAGGAGTTCAAATGGGCTGTAGCCCGCTCCCTTCTGGGGTACCTCCCTGTAGGCAAACAGGAGACATAGCAGTAGGACATCCCATCTCCTCCTGAGTTTTTCAGAGTCTCATGATCATGCCTTTGAGAGTTTTGTTAAATCTCTCAACCAATCCATATGTCTGTGAATGATAGGGATTGGTGAATTTATAGGTTACACCACATTCCTTCCACATTGCCTTTAAGTATGCAGACATGAAGTTGCTTCCCCTGTCTAACACTACCTCTTTGGGGAAGCCCACCGTGGAAAATATACCCAGTAGGGCCTTTGCCACTGCAGGAGTTGTAGTGGTCCTTAGAGGGATAGCTTCTGGATATGTAGTGGCATGGTCCACTACCACTAAGATGAATCTATTTCCAGAAGCAGTTCGAGGGTTCAAGGGGTGTTTGGAGTGCCACCAGTCTTGCCACTGGCTTGGCAAGTGACACAAAAGCGACAAAACTCTTTTGTGTCTTCTGACATGTGAGGCCAGTGAAAGTGAGGGACCAGTCTGTCCCACGTCTTACTTTGCCCCAAATGTCCTGCCAGGGGAGGAATTCCCTATACTGCAAGAAAATGACCCGTCTCCTGGTAGCACCAGGATTTGGGTCCCTTGCCTCAGTATAAAGGAAATTATTCTCCCAGTAAACTCTGTGAGAGTCACTGACATCCCTTGCTTCTTGTCTGACCGCTTGCTGTCTCAAATCCTCTAATATGCAACAGGTCTGCTGTGCCACACTCAGATCCTCCCCCCCTGCACCCAATAGCTCAGCACTATCAGCCTGAAGCTCCTCTGGTGTATGTTCTGCACAGGGAGTTGACTCCTCCTCATCAAAAGGGGAATCATCTGGAGAGGGAGGCATAGTGGACAAGGGTTTGTCCTTTCTACCCCTAGTTTTTGGGAGCACTTGGTCCATTGTTCCAGGATATAAGTTTCCCTGTCCTCTTTGCCTCTTGGCCTGAGCCCTGGTGAGAGCAAAGATGTTTCCAGGAATGCCCAGCATTGTTGCACGAGCCTCCAATTCCACCTCAGCCCAAGCTGAAGTCTCCAAAACATTGCCCACTAGACATTCTACATGTAGGTCAGTGGATACCACAACTTTTTTTGGACCAGTAAACCCCCGGGTGAGATTCACAACAGTGTTTTTATAAGTGTCAGTCACTTGGAACTAGTGACCAAGTAAGTGTTGCTCAGGGGCTACCAGTTTTCCATCACCATAGTGACACTGGCACCTGTGTCCCTGTAGGCCTCAGCCTGAACACCATTTTTTTAGGGGTAGTTGCTTGTACTTATCCATATTAAGGGGACAAGCAACTAAGGTGGCAAGGTCATTGCCACCGTCTGAGACTAAAACAGCCTCAGTGGTCTCCCTAACTAGACCAACCCCCACTACATTACCAAAAGTGAACCCAGCTACACACTTAGATTGGCTATTAGTAGTGTTTTTCCCACCACCACTGCTATTACTAGGGGCACTAGTGGAAGCAGTGGGGGTTGTAGTGGTGGGAGGTTTGATGTTCCTCTTGGGACAAGTGGGATCACTTACCCAATGGCTTTTGATTTTACATAGGTAACACCAAGGCTTTTTCTGATGGTTGGAAGAGGATTTGGGCCCACCCCCAAAAGATTTTTGGGAGCCTGATAAAGACTCTGACTTTTTATCTTTGTCCTCACCCTTATCATGAGACTTACCATCCTTCTTCTTGTCCTTGTCACCTCCTGTATGAGCTTTTCTGCTCACCCTTGTTCTGACCCATTTGTCTGCCTTCTTTCCCAGTTCTTGGGAAGAGGTCAGATGTGAGTCCACTAGGTACTGGTGTAACAAATCACACACACAACTATTCAATATATGCTCTCTCAAAATCAGATTATATAGACCCTCATAATCAGACACTTTGCTGCCATGTAACCAACCTTCTAAAGCTTTAACAAACAGTGCACAAAGTCAGCCCAACCTTGCGAAGATTCTTTCTTGGTGTCCCTGTACTTAATTCTGTATTACTCTATGGTGAGCCCAAAACCATCAATGACTGCATTTTTTAGAATGTCATAATTGTTCGAGTCCTCCTTCCTAACAATGAGGAGTCTGTCCCTTCCTTTATCAGAGAAGGACAACCAAAGAATAGCAGCCCACTGCCTATGAGGGACCCTCTGACCTCTACAGGCCCTCTCAAGTACAGCAAACCACTTTTGTATATCATCCCCCATCTTGTATGGGGGAACACTGTTGTGTAGGTTTCTTGAGTCAATGGTGTCCTCCCTGACCCCATCACTTCAGAAACTACTATTGCTGGTGCCACCATGGAGAACTAACCCCAACCCCTGTCTTTCCCTTTCCACAGCTACGGCTTCCCTATCTAGGGCCAAATGTTGCTGTTGCTGTTGCAGCCTCAGTCTAGCCTCCTCCAATCTCAGCTTTCTGAGTTCACTATCTAGGGAGTTATCATCAGTATTGGATGTGTGGGACACTTCAGAGACTGAAGCGACATGGGAATGAGCAGAGGCAGATCTTTCTCTAGCTTGTGTAACCCTAGTGCCCTGGCCTCTAGATGTGAAGGGAGCTCTACCTGTGTATGACACCTTCCCACTGCCAGCTACACTAGATGGTTTGCTAGGGGGAGGATTTTGTGAAGGACCCTCCCCTGCATCCTCAGGACCCTCTCCTGAGTCTAGTGGGTTAGAACCCCCCTCTCTCTCTTCTACCTGGTTACCAGATTGCTCCTGTTCATCCTGAAGAAGGAGATTTAAAAGGAAATCTTTGTTGGGATTCTTCCCTATCCCTAGGCTTCTCTCTAAGCAGAGCCACCTCAAACTTTTAAAGTTCAGGTTCTCATAAGTAGTTTTGACAACCCTAGTGGTGACCTCAGAGGAAGACATGAGTTAAGTGAAAGGAAAGAAAAATACCTACTGTATCTAACTTTTAGAATTTTAGAAACCAAGTGAAAAGACTAGGTATACTTTCATATAGCTCCAAGTACAGAGTACACTTTCCTGTGGAAAGCGCTGGTGACAGAGTGATAAGGCAATTGCAAGTACTTATCCCACCGCTGCACCACCAATGTAGGAGGCTGGCCTGGTTTGTAGTGGGTACCAAAGGTACTTCCACCTTATACCAGGTCCAGTTATCCATTATTAGTGAAATGTAGTCAGTGTCTAGAAGCCAGGCTGTCTAGAGGTAGCTATGATCAGAGCAGCCAAGGCTGAACTAGGAGACATGCAGAGCCCTTGCAATACCACTGTAGTCACAGTACTCACACACATGAAAGACAATACTCAGTGTTACAAAAATAAAGGTACTTTATTTCAGTGACACAATGCCAAAAATACTTTGGAGGCTATACTCCCTTAGGAGGTAAGTACATTACACAATATATACAGTAGTAACCAAAAACAGGTAAGTAAACAGTAGGAAAACAGTGCAAATACTGAAAATCACAGTAGGTTGCAATGGGCCTACGGGAAACACAAACCATATACTAAAATAGTGGTATGTGAAAGTTGGTTACCCACCTAGGCAAGTGTAGTGTGAAGGGGGCGCTGGGATTGTAAGAAAACACCAAAGGTAAGTAAGAAGCCCAGGAAAGCAGAAGTAAAACACAGTAAGTTTCCTAAAACACACTGGAAGTTGTGATAGTAAATAATGCAAGAACCAGAAAAGACTACAAGACACCAACGATGGATTCCTGGACCTGAAGACATGTGAAAGAAAGGGACCAAGTCCAAGAAGCACTGAAGAGTCCAAGGAGGACCGGAGCCCCTGCTAACCCGGATGAAGGTGCAAAAAAAGAACCACCGGTGAGAAGACAAAGTCAGTATTGCCCCAAAGAAGACAGATGCGGGTTCCTGGTTGGTGCAGAAGATGTCCCACCCCGAATGGATGAATGAAGTCTGATTTGCATCGCTGGATTCCGCCAACAAGCCTTGGCTCATGCAAAACACACGGTTGGAGGAAAAGGGCGCTGCCCGGGAACAGGAGGTACCTGGTGATTCTACCCAGAAGGTGGGGTAGAGGGGGCTCTCAGCAACTCAGAGAGCCCCCAGATGACCATGCAGCATGCACTGCAGTCCCACAGCATGGAGACAAAGGAGGTAAAAAAGGAGGCCCATGCAGCACAACACAAAGGATTCCCACGCCACCGGAGAACCACTCAGGAAGCTGTGTATCACAGGATGGAATGCTGGGGGCCTAAGCTGTGCTGTGCATGAAGAACTTCTTGGAAGGATGCACAAGAGCCTCAGCAAAATGCAAGTCACGTGGTGCATGGGGGTACTGTCTTGCGTGGGGAGGCAAGCTCTTACCTCCACCAAATTTGGACAGCTGGACGTTGGGAATGTTGGAGCCACTTTAGTCCACCACTTGTGTCACTGGATCCATGCCTGTCATCTGGAGAGGGGACCCAACCCACCGGTCGTCGCTGCAGAGAGGTGCCTGCTGAGGCAGGGAAGAGACTCCGTCACTCCTCAGGAGATTACTTCGGTTCTTCTGGTGGAGGCTGAAGACAGGCAGTCCCAGAGGAGGCATGACCTGGAAACTGTTGCAGTTGCTGACAGGAGCTGAAGATACAATATTGCAGAAGTCGTCTTAGCTTCTTTGTTGCAGTTTTGTAGAGTTCCTGGAGCAGTCAGCGGTTGATCTGTTGGTAGAAGATGAAGTAAAGGGTGAAGAGGAATCCTGCAGGAGTCTTGCAATCTGAATCTGAAGAAACACCCAGTGGAGAGACCCTAAATAGCCCTGAGAGGGGGATTGTTCACCTAACCAGGTAAGCACCTATCAGGAGGGGTCTCTGACGGGAAACATCCTTTTTTCCGACTTTTTTTCCCGAAGGTCGTGGTTAACGAAAGCGCAACAACGCTTTTTTTAACCACGACTTCGGTTTTTTGTGCCTTAACTACGTATGTTCTGAACAACGAACATGCGTGGTTAAGGTACAAAGAAGGGACTTGGCGAAGGTAAGTGTGGGTTTAGGTTTTGGGGAGGGGGTGGGGGGTCAGGGGTTTTAGGTTTTGGGGTGGGGTTGGGGGGGTGGGGAGTTTTTGGTTTTGGGGAGTGGGTGGGGGGTCAGGGGGTTTTAGGTTTTGGGGTGGGGTTGGGGGGGTGGGACGTTTTTGGTTTTGGGGAATGGGTGGGGGATCAGGGGGTTTTAGGTTTTAGGGTGGGGTTGGGGGGGTGGGGCGTTTTTGGGGAGTGGGTGGGGGGTCAGGGGGTTTTAGGTTTTGGGGTGGGTTTGGGGGGGTGGGGAGTTTTTGGTTTTGGGGAGTGGGTGGGGGGTCAGGGGGTTTTAGGTTTTGGGGTGGGGTTGGGGGGGTGGGGTGGGGTGAGGGATGTAGGGTGAATGGTGCCTATTGCTAATGATTTTATCAGGAATGCCTTTACAACGAAATATCGTTGTTAAGGCATTCGTGGTAAAATCATTAGTAGTAGCAACGAGGTCGGTGTTCCGACCTCGTTGTTAAGGCAGTAGTTGTTTTTGCAGTCGTTTCATCGTACAGTCGTCTCTGACGTCACCTGCTGGCACTGGCCACTCAGATACTCCCAGAGTGCCCCACCACCTTGAAGTCCAGGATGGCAAAACCCACGGACACTCTGGAGGAGCTCTGGGCACCACTCCTGCGGCTGTGATGAACAGGGGAGTGGTCACTCCCATATCCTTTGTCCAGGTTCACACCAGAGCAGAGACTAAGGGTCCCTGAACCGGTGTAGGCTGGATTATGCAAAGAGGGCACCATCTGTGCTCTTCAAAACATTTCCAGAGGCTCTGAGAGGATACCCCTCCCATGCCTGTAACACCTATTTCCGAAGGGAGAGGATGTAACACCCCTCTCCTAAAGGAAATGCATTGTTCTGCCTTCCTGGGATGGAGCTGCTCAAGCCCCAGGAGGGCAGAAGCCTGTCTGTGAGGTGGCAGCAGCTGGGCTGCAATGAAAACCTCAGAAGGTTGGTATGGCAGGTACTGGGGGTCCACTGTGGAGCCCCCAGAGTGCATGGAGTTGTGCAGTCAATACTGGAATCAGTATTGGGGTACAATTCCTAGTTGATAGACACCTTACTTGGCAATAATCGGAGTTACCATTGTGAAGTTGTACATAGGTATTGACCAATGTGTAGTGCACAACTAAAATGGCATTCCCGCACTCACGAAGACCGGGAAAATGGGCCTAGAGGATGTGGGGGAACCTCTGCTAGTGCAGGGGTGCCCTCACACACAAGTACTTTGCACCCAGCCTTCAGGGTTGAAATACCTGATATATAGGTGACTTATAAGTGACCTGGTGCAGTGAAAATGGCTGGGAAATAGTGCATGCACTATTTCACACAGGCTGCAATGGCAGTCCTGTAGAAGCCTTTGTATGGCCGCCCTATGGGTGGCAAAAGAAATACTGCAGCCCATAGTGATCCCCTGGAACCCCAATGCCCTTGGTACCTAGGCACCTTATACTAGGGATTTATAAGCGGGGACCAGTATGCCAATTTGTAGTGAAATACTGAGTTACCAGTATGTAGTGACAAATTTAGAAACAGAGAGGGCATCAGCACTGGGGTCCTGATTAGCAGGATTCCAGTGTCAATTCAGAAAACAGTGAAACACACTGACAAGCAGGCCGTAAACCATAAGCACTGGGGTCCTGACTAGCAGGATCTCAGTGACACAGTCAAAAACACACTGACATCAGATAGAAATTAGTGGTAACATGCCAAAAAGAGGGTACTTTCCTACAGAATGCAAAGCTGGCTCCTACACATTCCATGCTGTTTTCAATTTCAAATATTAACAGTATCAGCCTAAACCTTCATCCTTCCAGTGTATAGCTACCAACTTGCCTGAAGTCATGAGGATGACCTTCAAACATTACAAGATTTTGGCCAAAAGCATTTAAGGGCTAGATGTACTAAGCATTTTAATGGTCACAAACACTGATTCTGTGATTGCAACTGCTAAAATGCTTTTCTGAATGTACTTTAGCCATTTTAGCAGTAGGTAAACATTTACAGACTCCTAAAATAGGTTTGCAATTGTTTACCGATTTGCAGTTAGGAATGGGCTTGTTGTAGGCCTCACTTCCAAATTCTGAATTGGTATGTGTTGTATCAATATATATAGAGGCTGCCTGGGAAGGAACTGTGATGGAAAGAAGGGTAAATACTGATAAAGATGGTGTATTAGTGAGGACTAGTGTCTAACATTATGGAGCAGGTGGTGGGTGGTTGTCCTACATGTAATAATTATTGCTTTTGTTGAAATGGAAAATAATAAATATATATATACAGTATATATATATTTTTTTTAAAACAACAACAAATATTTGTTGCGAGTGCTGTACAGCATCGACAAAAAAGCACCAAAATAACCATATTCTATATGTGGCCGTCTCCTCATTATTCGTCACATCCATTGCTAGTATATCATTATTATTCCTATACGTGAGATTTCCTTTTCTTCATTCGAGTTCTCCTCAATGTATCATCAAAAACACTGTGGATCTCTACAAACGGGTGAATCGTTTCATCATTTCTTTTCAAAGTCTTCCTCTGTGGATCATATTTTTCACGCTCTTAACATCTGATCATACGTAATACTCCATTACAACATCTTTGGATGCCCGCTATTTGCATGGTGCATGGTATTTACAGCTGTTGCTTTACTGTGAAAGGCCTTACATTATTTATTTTCCTTTATATTCAGATACACTTGCACATCCAGAAATTCAATAAGTTGGTTACTGTAAATTTTTGTAAGCTGAATGTTAAATATATATATATATATATATATATATATATATATATATATATATATATATACAGGGAGTGCAGAATTTTATTAGGCAAGTTGTATTTTTGAGGATTAATTTTATTATTGAACAACAACCATGTTCTCAATGAACCCAAAAAACTCATTAATATCAAAGCTGAATATTTTTGGAAGTAGTTTTTAGTTTGTTTTTAGTTTTAGCTATGTTAGGGGGATATCTGTGTGTGCAGGTGACTATTACTGTGCATAATTATTAGGCAACTTAACAAAAAAAATATATATACCCATTTCAATTATTTATTATTACCAGTGAAACCAATATAACATCTCAACATTCACAAATATACATTTCTGACATTCAAAAACAAAACAAAAACAAATCAGTGACCAATATAGCCACCTTTCTTTGCAAGGACACTCAAAAGCCTGCCATCCATGGATTCTGTCAGTGTTTTGATCTGTTCACCATCAACATTGCGTGCAGCAGCAACCACAGCCTCCCAGACACTGTTCAGAGAGGTGTACTGTTTTCCCTCCTTGTAAATCTCACATTTGATGATGGACCACAGGTTCTCAATGGGGTTCAGATCAGGTGAACAAGGAGGCCATGTCATTAGATTTCCTTCTTTTATACCCTTTCTTGCCAGCCACGCTGTGGAGTACTTGGACGCGTGTGATGGAGCATTGCCCTGCATGAAAATCATGTTTTTCTTGAAGGATGCAGACTTCTTCCTGTACCACTGCTTGAAGAAGGTGTCTTCCAGGAACTGGCAGTAGGACTGGGAGTTGAGCTTGACTCCATCCTCAACCCGAAAAGGCCCCACAAGCTCATCTTTGATGATACCAGCCCAAACCAGTACTCCTCCTCCACCTTGCTGACGTCTGAGTCGGACTGGAGCTCTCAGCCCTTTACCAATCCAGCCACGGGCCCATCCATCTGGCCCATCAAGACTCACTCTCATTTCATCAGTCCATAAAACCTTAGAAAAATCAGTCTTGAGATACTTCTTGACCCAGTCTTGACGTTTCAGCTTGTGTGTCTTGTTCAGTGGTGGTCGTCTTTCAGCCTTTCTTACCTTGGCCATGTCTCTGAGTATTGCACACCTTGTGCTTTTGGGCACTCCAGTGATGTTGCAGCTCTGAAATATGGCCAAACTGGTGGCAAGTGGCATCGTGGCAGCTGCACGCTTGACTTTTCTCAGTTCATGGGCAGTTATTTTGCGCCTTGGTTTTTCCACACGCTTCTTGCGACCCTGTTGACTATTTTGAATGAAACGCTTGATTGTTCGATGATCACGCTTCAGAAGCTTTGCAATTTTAAGAATGCTGCATCCCTCTGCAAGATATCTCACTATTTTTGACTTTTCTGAGCCTGTCAAGTCCTTCTTTTGACCCATTTTGCCAAAGGAAAGGAAGTTGCCTAATAATTATGCACACCTGATATAGGGTGTTGATGTCATTAGACCACACCCCTTCTCATTACAGAGATGCACATCACCTAATATGCTTAATTGGTAGTAGGCTTTCGAGCCTATACAGCTTGGAGTAAGACAACATGCATTAAGAGGATGATGTGGTCAAAATACTCATGTGCCTAATAATTCTGCACTCCCTGTATATATATAAATATATATATATATAAAAAAATTACAGACCTCCAACCTGGACTGGTAATGCATGTGCAAAAGAGAAGGGGACCCCTCTTCCCGTTTGTGAATTTAAAAAAAAAATGTTTTTTTGGAAGTAGGCAGTTGGCAATTCTCCCAAAAACTTTTTAAAAAATGAAGGGGCTGATTTAAGAGTCCCTAGCGCCTCCTTGCGCCACATTAGTGTTATTTATTTTAACTCTAATGTGACCCAACAAGTCTAAAATCACTGTGCCAGATTTACAAAGTGGCGCAAGGCATGCATTGTGCCACTGTGTAACCCTTTGTGCTACATTTTGCCAGGCATAATGTATTCAAGGGGGGCGTTCTCCCGTTAGGGGAAAAAAAAATGGAAAAAATGGCAGAAAGAAATCTAAGATATTTCTTTGCAGCATTTTTTTTAGCACTTTTAATGACTGCTCAGAGCAGACATTAAAAAGAGGCACGCCATTGTTTTCAATGGGCCTCAATGGGCTTTGCAGGATTAGCATCAACATTTTTAACACTAGTCATGAAAAGCTCTGAACAAGGGTCAAAAATGTTAGCGCTAGTTTCCCTTTTTATCAACATGGTGCGCCATGTCTTAGATACGGCACACACATGGTGGCATTTGTGGGGCCCTAAGGGGTGCAAGGAAAGTGGCGCTGTACTGGGTGCAGCGCCACTTTCCTGAAATCAGGCCCTACGTTTTGTTAAGCCCATTCCTATTTCTATTAAGGAAAAGAGGCTGCAATTTTTTTTTAAAGTTTCTTTATTGAGAGGCAACCACAAATGTAGTGGTCTGCTGAATCTAGCCGACAGTCATGCCTGTGATTCCAATCAGAGTTATGTTGCAATTTGCGACCTACCTCCTAAATAATAATGAAGTATGTTGAATTGTACCTGCACTCCAAATCTTCTATTGTGAACAGACGCATTCGCAAAAGAAGATTAAAAAAACAACCTTCTGCTCACAAATTGCGACCAATATTACATACATCTGGCCATAAGTACTCTGGGACTTTAAAAAAAAAAAATTGTCAAGGGGACAGGTGTATAACATTTTGTTTTGCGACTCACAATTTGCAGAGTTTTTTTTTCTAATGCAGCCCGTTTTCCTTAAAGGAAAATGGGATCCATTTCCCAAAAAAAAAAAGTTTTTCTTTAATTTTTTTCAAAGTAGGCAGCGGTCAATGGAACCACTGCCTGCTCTGAAAAAAATGTTGCGCCCCCATTGACAAAGGAGAAGGAGTCCCTTGGGGACCTCTTCCCATTTACTAATGATTACCACCAACTTAAAGTTGGTGGTAACTGCAAATGTTTTGCCACCACATCCACAATCACAAAACATTCAAACATGCCTATGCTATTCGGTTTCAGGAAGAGATGCCCTAAACACGACCTTTCCTAATACCAAATCGCAAAAGCAAATTGCAATTTTGCCCTTTGTACATCGTAAAACAGTTCTCAAATTTGGCTCATAGTGCATTACATATTTTTAAGGCTAGCAGGCTTATTAGAATACTATTTTAAACAAAACCCTTAAACCACAAACTACTATCAGCTATAAAACAAAAGCTCCACTCATGAGAGAGCTTAAAAAGACACTGAATGGTGGGAGGAGTTATTATTTTGGGGTCCCCACTAACCTAGTGTGGGGGCCCAGAGTTGACCTAGACAGACGAAGTGCATCATGCTCAAGGTTTTGGTGGTGGTCCCATTGTTCTAGGACCATCACAGGCTGTGTTACGGGCACAAATGTTTTGGAAAAAGAATGTCCTGCCAAGCATTATGGGTCAAGTTTCAGAGTGCTGCAAACATTGTAGTATGTTGAATGCAGTGCTCAGAACAGCCCCTAAAGAACACCACAATAAAAATAAAAAACATGGTCATGTAAGTATATAGCTAACCCCAAGAGAGCATAACCATAAGAAAGACAACATAAAAAGCAGAATACAATGCAGTGCAAGCATATATCTAACCCACAGAAAGCATATTGCATTACATGCTTTCAAGCCTGGCAGGACTATTGCAAATATGTTATAAACAAGGCCCTTAAACCACAATATACTCTCAGCTATAAAAAACAAAAGCTCCAGCCATAAGAGTGCCTAAACAGACACTGAATGGTGGGAGGGGCTATTATTTTGGCGCCCCCACTAACCTAGTGTGGGGACCCGGAGATGACCTAGACAGAAAGAGTGTGTTGTGCTGAACGTTTTGATGGCAGTCCCATTGTCCTAGGACAGCCACAGGCTGAGTTATGGGCAAAAATGTTTTGTAAAAGAATGCTTGCAAAGCATTATAGGGTGAGAATGTAATGAATATTGTAGTATTGGCTCGCCTGCTGTGTCTGGAGAGCTGCTTTGAGGGTTTCTGTGTTTTTTTGTGTAAATCATTTATCAATTACAAATGTGTTTGCGAAAGCTATGGAGTGTGAAGGGGAGAGCAAAAAGAAATGACTCTGATTAGGTAAAAGTGTGAACTATGTGACCAGCGCTTCAATACCCCTGATGGGGTTCATGCTGCTGTTCTGCGATGTTCGTGCTGTGAGCGCCATGGCTGCATTGGAGCACGAAGGGGAGATACAAAAGAACAAAATAGTTTGCCCACGCTGAAGTATGATGGCAGTCGTGCAATAATCCATGTAACAGGGTCAATCGGCAAAGCGGTAACAAAACCGCCCCAAGGCGGGACAAACGTGAAGCACTTACCAATGGCATCAAGGGATTTTTGAAAGGCAAGCAAAAGTGATGGACATGAAATGGGAGTGGTTAAAAGCCCACAGAATATTTACAACTGGTCGGAAAGCACTTGAACGCACGACCTAAAAATGTAGTCGATATGGCGAATTTTTTCAAGAAACCATACAAATGCACATTTTTGTTATGTAATCGGAGGGCTGCCTCACAGAGCCTTGAGAGTGGTAATATAACTTAACAAACGAACTAAAACAGAGAAAATTCGGGAAAAACTGCAAAATTGGTACATTCTACAATGCATTTTCATTGTACATTCAATTATATTAGCTGTTAAAGATTAGTAAATGATGACCTTACAGTGCAGCAGGTTACAACAATCTTTGTTCGGGCCCTTCAATGATTTCCTCACTATCACCCTCTAACAGTGCCCCTCTTCTCTCCATAGTCTATCTTTCACATGTATTTCATTTATTATATTGTGTTTCTCATACCAGTGGAGGGTGTCAAATTGCTTTATACCACACACACGTAGAGACAATGAATACTACATGTGCAAATCAGTGTATATAAAAGGTTACATAAGGCAAATGGGAATATGAGGTGAAGGCATTTTCTAAGAATTCTTGCTCCGGAGAAGCATAAATTCAGGATTCAAAATGTAACACAGCAGTTAGGGTTGGCCTAACAGATAAGAATTTATTTCTACTCAAACAAACCATTTTTAGCAACATTCGGATAATGAATAACTGGGAAAAACATAACTTTTGAACCTGTATCATGCAGTTTATCACGCAGTTCTTTGATGGCAGTTCATAGCTGTTAGAAATTGGGTTTTTGGTTGGCAGTCAGGTTACCCCCTGTCCAAGCAAGAACCCTCCCTCTAGTCAGGGTAAGTCACACACAATCCAAATTATCCTGTGCCCACCCTCTGGTAGCTTGGCACTGAGCAGTCAGGCTTAACTTAGAAGGCAATGTGTAAAGTATTTGTGCAATAAATCATACAATAACACAATATAGCACCACAAAAATACACCACACAGTGTTTAGAAAAATATATAATATTTATCTGGATATTTGCAGGTCAAAACGATAAAAGATGCAATATGAAATTGTAGAGATATCACTGAAAAGTGAAATACAGTGTCTTAAGTCTTTAAAAAGTAAACAAAGTCTTTTTCAAGCACAAAGTATCTGGTTTAAAGTGGAAAATCTCTGCAAAGGGGCCGCAGGGGAGGAGATACGTGGAAAAATGGTGTGTGCGTCAGTTTCGCCCCTTCACACACGGACTTGCGTCGTTATTTTTCACGCGGGGAAGTCGTGCGTCGTTTTCCGGCACGCAGAACCCTCTCCTTCTGTGGTTCGCGGGATTACCAGATGTCCAAGGGTCTGTGCGTGGAATCCTAGGCTTGTTGTCTGGCTGCGCGTCGTTCCGGTGGGCTGTGCGTGGAATCTTCTCCCTCACGGCAGGCGTCGCGTCGATTTCCTCTCTGGAAGTCGGGCGGCGTTGTCCAGGCGAGGCCGTGCGTCGAACTTCCGGTCGCACCGCAGGCGTCGCGCCGAGCGGCGTCTTTCCGGATCGGCGTGCGGTGAATTTTTCACAGCGGAGCAAGCTGTGCGTCTAATTTTTCGGCGCACAAGGCGTCCAGTTGAAAAAGAGAAGTCTTTTTAGTCCTGAGACTTCAGGGAACAGGAGGCAAGCTCTATCCAAGCCCTTGGAGAGCACTTCTGCAGCAAGGCAAGAGTTCAGCAAGGCAGCAGGGCAACAGCAAGGCAGCAGTCCTTTGTAGAAAGCAGTCAGGTGAGTCCTTTAGGCAGCCAGGCAGTTCTTCTTGGCAGGATGCAGGTTCTGGTTCAGGTTTCTTTTCCAGCAAGTGTCTGATGTTTTATACCCAAATGTGCCTTTGAAGTGGGGGAGACTTCAAAGAGTGGCTTAGAAGTGCACCAGGTCCCCTTTCAGTTCAATCCTGTCTGCCAGGGTCCCAGTAGGGGGGTGTGGCAGTCCTTTGTGTCAGAGCAGGCCCTCCACCCTCCCAGCCCAGGAAGACCCATTCAAAATGCAGATGTATGCAAGTGAGGCTGAGTACCCTGTGTTTGGGGTGTGTCTGAGTGAATGCACAAGGAGCTGTCAACTAAACCCAGCCAGACGTGGATTGTAAGGCACAGAAAGATTTAAGTGCAAAGAAATGCTCACTTTCTAAAAGTGGCATTTCTAGAATAGTAATATTGAATCCAACTTCACCAGTCAGCAGGATTTTGTATTACCATTCTGGCCATACTAAGTATGACCTTCCTACTCCTTTCAGATCAGCAGCTACCACTTCAATAATGTATGAGGGCAGCCCCAATGTTAGTCTATGAAGGGAGCAGGCCTCACTGTAGTGTAAAAACGAATTTAGGAGTTTTACACTACCAGGGCATGTAAACTACACAGGTACATGTCCTGCCTTTCACCCACACAGCACCCTGCTCTAGGGGTTACCTAGGGCACACATTAGAGGTGACTTATATGTGGAGAAAGGGGAGGTTTAGGCTTGGCAAGTACTTTTAAATGCCAAGTCAAGGTGACAGTGAAACTGCACACACAGGCCTTGCAATGGCAGGCCTGAGACAAGGTAAAGGGGCTACTTAAGTGGGTGGAACAACCAGTGCTGCAGGCCCACTAGTAGCATTTAATCTACAGGCCCTAGGCACATATAGTGCACATTACTAGGGACTTATAAGTAAATTAAATAGTCCAATCAGGTAAGGTTACCATGTTTAAAAGGAGAGAGCATATGCACTTTAGCACTGGTTAGCAGTGGTAAAGTGCGCAGAGTCTAAAAGCCAGCAAAAACAGTGTCCAAAAAGTGGAGAGAGGCAGGCAAAAAGTTAGGGGTGACCACCCTAAGGCTGTCAGGTCTAACAATAGCTCACTGTGCTAGATTACAATTGTAACTTATGAACTGCACAGTAACAAAAGGACCTCTGTAACAAAAACAGTTACCCACTGAGCAATGCACATAAAATACAGATCTATGATCTATGTGGTACTGGTTCTTTGCACAACGCATCTTAACCCTCTGCATTAGCTTACATGAGTCAGAACTACCACTAGACAAAACTCCCTCTCTCTCCTACAGGAAAATTAATCACTAGAGCTATCTTGGCACTATTATCCTTACTGAAAACTGTTGGATATCCAAGGAACTCTGCAGCAGGTGCTTTTAAAATCTTAACATATTTCAAAACACGGGGTGGCTGAAAACAAAAGTGAGTGCCGAGTGGATTATGCTGCCCTACTGATATTGTTACTGGAGGCAGATATTGCAGCACTGCTGCAAAACCGGCCACCTAGCAACAAAACCTGCCCTGCAGCAACAACTAATGCTGTCTACCCTTCCATACTCTGGGGGGGGGGGAAACACTTGATGGCCAGTCCGGCCTTACAGGACAAAAGCACACCCACATAAATAACAACATAAAACATCACCACCACAACAAAAAGGAACACATACAAACTTTCCTGTCACATAGTACCACCTCTAGAAATCTATTTTAGAATACGGTGGAAGAAGGTGTTGGCTCCAGGGACTGACTCCCGTATCTCGATCTGCAAATCATTGTGGCGATCAAAAATGTGTTGTGACCGGCCTTAAAAGTAGAATTTCTATCTTGTGCAAACCCACTTGATTATGCTTAGTGGAATGACGTTTGAATAAAAAACAGAGCAGAATTTCATGCGTTTTCCCATTAGGCGTTGTACATCCCCGCAAATTTTGAAATGTATTCGATTTGTATACGTAGATCTACAGCTTTTGTGATTAGGGCTCCTTATAAGCAGTCGGTCATCTCTTCTACATTTGCCAAATGCTGTGTTCGTCCCTTGCCAAGTGTTACTGAGCTGTTTAACTCTCACTGAAAAACAGATTTGTCAATTATGTCCTGTACAGATATATTTTATTTTCACTTGGGGAGACATATTTTATTTTCACTTGGAGAGACTAGCACGTGCTTCTCAGAAAATATTTTATTAGCTGTATATTTAGGTGCCAACAATCCAAAAGAGTCAAGTGTGGCCCTCAACCGTGACAGTTACGAATCATTCGAGGCAGCTGTCGAGTTATACATATGGTGACCACTTTTCCGTTATTTACTCGAACAGTCGGACTACCAGTGATTTTGGACGAGTGTCCATAATTTTAAAGCCGCTGAAGTGAACTGAGAGCATCTTGCTGAAAGCCAATCAATAGAAGAAATGAGCCTCTAGAGTAGGAATAGATGGATCGGCGCCCCAGCTCCATTTATCCTGGCCCCTCCTTTGTGCCTCACCACCACAGCTGTTGGATGTGCGGAAAGGCAGCACAGAAAAGTAGACACTGTACCTTACCACACACATTAATTTCTCAAAATACCTTTCACTGCAAGATGGTGTTATTTTCCTAAAATGTTTAAATCCATGTATGTTTATATCTATATATATAAAGTGGTGGTCGCAGAAGGCCGTGCGCAGAGTGGGGTTGGGCACGTTACTGAGGGTTTATGTACAATTTTCAATCTGAGCAAAATATATAGAAGGGGGGTGAAGCTTGCCGGGCCAAAGGTGGCTGCGATCTGAAAGAGCTCCGCGGACCGCTAACAATCCGTCACAATCATGTAGCCCCGGAGAGCCTATTGAACGCTCCCCTTGCTCCTGGCTCAGCAAAGTAGTGAGTCTGCAATCACGGGGCTTGGAGTGACTAGACACTCCGGATTGCTGAATATACAATGTGGATGATGCGGTGGGGCGCGGGCCAGTGTGCGCGGCCTCTGCTGCCCCGGTACACCCTAGCGAGGGCCGGGGGTGCGGGATCCGCTGTTCAGCCCACCTGGTGACTGGGGTCTGCTGTTGGGGGCACCTATCGCTGGGACACTGCTGGAGCGGGCTCATTGATGGTGCCCAGTGTGGAGGGGCCTGGACGGAGTGGAAGCCTTTGGACCTGGCGGGGAATCCTGGGCTGTGCGTGATGAAGCGGATGTAGCAGCAGGGCCAGCAGGCCTGTCGCACACTGGCTGGTGTCGCCACAGCAGTTTTCCTGCCCCCCACAGTGGATGGACCTTACTTTTAGACTTACATTGCAATTTTCTTCAGTTTGGCTGGGTGGTCCCTCCTAGCCACTGCTACTGGTTTGAAGCTTCTTTGGAGACCGTCCCGCTACTCCTCACAGCCATTAAGTGCCATTGATGAAGCAGAAAAAGAAAGACTAACAAACATGTATATATCATGTAACAAAATTGTATAAGACAATGTGATTTTAGCAAAGAAAAATAATGTATGTAGAAAAATGTCCCCACGAAGTCGATCGCCATTATTATAAATGAGCTTAATTAATCATGAAGATTCAACAATGTAGTAATCCGTCATAATTACAGGTGTATTTTATGATTTTCTTTTTGAAACTGTTATATGCTTAGCTTAAATTTAGCAGAGGCTTTGGCCTAGTTGTCTGGTCTCAAATTTAACTGTGTTGTTTTCACTTGTATTAACAAAGACGTGTTTTAAACTTTAAAAGCTGTATTTTTCCAGTAGAATGACGAATACACTTATCTCAAGGTTTCGTGCTAGGCAAGTTTCATCCCCTTTGAAGCAAGGTCAGTTTCTGCAGGTGCAGACAATAAAGACACTGATGCTGAATTAATTGGCAACTTTGTTGCTACTTGTGTTCCAAAACTCCAAGGACACCTTATGCGTAGGTGAACATTAAGAGAAGGACATTATTTATTGGTTAAAGAGAAACCACCCCATGGACCCTCCAATGGAAGACCCTGAAGAATTTGGAACGTTTCTTATTTAATCCCACCGGACAAAGAGAAGCCAGCCATTTTCTTTGATGCCATTTTGAAGCCAGATTCGAGAAGCCATTTTGATGACACTCTGATGTTTCTCTCTATTCCAGAGGGAGAGAGACTTTAAAGAATTCTCACCCTAGAGACTTTAACTTTAACTTTAACTTCACCCCGTCTTGCCCATTCAATAACTTTTGCCCCTGTATTCCTTGCTGCTGCAAGGAAAACTTGACTTAAACTTTGCCCCCTTGAAGCTTGCCCCATGCTGATCGAACCGGTACCTGAAGGACGAAGACTTACCTTGAATGCTGATTGTATTTGGTAATTATGAAAGAATAAATGTATTGTGCATTGTATTTTCCTTCTTAGGTACCAACTGCTTATTTTTGACAGAGCCCAAGCTAGAAGTTTTCTAAATTTGTGGTGATTAAATTCATTTTGCATGAAGCCCCACATGCCAATGCTAATCAGGGGTTAGTTGAGGTATTCATTTGATGCACCATGCTGAACTGAAATCTTGTTATGCTGACCGATGTATGCAATTAGTCAAATTCAGTTACTTTTATTAGTGATTTGCATTGCTGTAACTGAGTGCATTATAATCCAAATTTTGCGTAGATTGCGTTTCTTCCCTCGTTATGGACAGCTAGTAATGTTTGTATACGTATACCATTTGATTTTGAGATTTACTTATATTGTGTTAGCTTTGTTAATATAGGGAAATAAACTCATTAACTTTTAATAAACAGGTGTGGTTATTCATGACTGAAAGGTCATGATGTGTCAAATTACTGACTACTATTGATTCTGAATTTGTTGATTGATTACTAATTGAGTATTGGTTATTGATTATAAATGATTATTAATTATTGATTTAGGGATCCAACTATTCTTGGATGAAGAGAGCTCAACTCGGTCAAAAGGTTCATCGACCTCCGGCGTGTCCAAGTATAAGTAATCTATAAGGACTGGACGCGCTATCACCATCACCATTACTATCACTGTACAGTATCAAACTCACTGGCACAAGACGCTGATAAATCAGAGGGGGGCCACCAACTCTTTTTGATGCTTTTAAAACACACAACAGTTGGAGATTTGGAGAGGTGGGGAAGAGGGTGTGCCCCCGGACCCTGGACCTTCCTGAAACAAACAGTTTTGATGTTGGCATAGATTGGGGGCCCCTGAGAAGCTTCGCTAATGGAGCCCTTAGAACGGAAACTCCCTGAAACTGCTGGGGTACGAGTAGACTCTAGTAATTCTAGTGAGAGCTTGCAAGATGCCCAAGGCAGATAAGGCCCAGTCAAAGCTTAATATTATTTTGAACAGCGCAAGTCTCACAAGGCGCAATAGGAGCAACATGACGAAGCATGCCACGGTGCAGGAGAACATGACTCTCAGTTGGAGCCTGACCTCAAGCAAATCCTCACAACCATGCAACACAGCCTTGTCACAATGGATGACAAAATAGATGCACTCTCATATCTCATGGACAGAATAACTGAGAGGCTTGGGAAACATGCAGAGCGCCTCAATACAGCTGAGCGCAGAATTTTTTATGTGGAAGATGAATGTGCCAACATGGTAGCGACGCAGTCCTAGGTGGATAAAATGCTTATTGCACTTCAGGCGAAAATCAAAGATTTAGAGGCTAAGCCCCGGAGGAGCAACCTTCGTGTCGTAGGCATAGCTGAGTCGACTACAATAGACAACATGGAACAATACATTGGACAGGTGCTCAATAATCTACTGGTGCGCAACACCTTTCGGGGATGTTCGTGGTCGAGTGGGTACACCGTTCACTGGTGTCCATACCAACGCCTGGAGCTCCCCTAAGCCAGTGATCGCTAATCCGTTAAACTATAGAGATAGAGAGGCGGCCTTGACAAAAGCACGAGAACTCAAGACTCTGAGACATGAGGGATCTGACATGTCTCTATATCCCGACTTAAAGCAACAGGTGCAGGAGGCGTGACTACTGTTTCTGACAGCGAAGAGAGAACTCAGAGATCTAGGTCTAGATTATCATATTCTGGACCCAGCAAAGCTGCGTGTCGTGCTTAATGGTAAGCCCAAGATTTTTGCTGACCAGAAACAGTTCATCCAACTACCTTAACCAGGGGTGATGGTCAAAATTACTGATTTGTAGAATTGTATGTGTACTGAAGGGAAGAGACACTACCACGAAATGTCTGTTGTGCTTTCTCAAATAGTGTACAGGGGGGGTCTTACACACCTTGAGACATCATTGTGAAGTGAATCATTGTTGGGAGCGTGCAGGCCGTGGTCGGCGCTGGCCATGGTGGTAACCACGCGGTCAGTCATATATAAGGGGTGTAACCGCACGTAGGACGGCGTTCTGTTTGGGACTCTGTAGGGTGTGGCCTGGTAACATCCACCCCAACGTGTACTCCACATTGTTTTCTGAAGGGATTACTCAGAATTTGGATGGGTGGGATCAACAGTGGTATAGCAAACTAGGACAGGTGGGTTGTGGATCAGCCTGTCGTGGGTGGTGGGTGGGTGTTTGGAATAGAGTTGGAAATTGTTTATGTTAATATTCTTTTGAGAGTGGAGTGGCAGGGGAAGATAGCATGCACACTTAAGTCTGGTCCAGTATATGTCACACTAGTTGCTGAATGACTGCAAGGGGGTTGACCCTGCTGGCTCAGAGAAACCGAATATTCTGAGGCTATTGACATGGAACGTTAGGGGCTTGAATGATAACAAAAAAGTGTGGAAGGTGATAGCCTACCTAAAACATCACTATATAGGTTTGGGAGTTCTACAGGAACCACACTTAGCCCCAGGTAAGATGGTTCTTACTACACCTAGACTGCAGGGATAGTTTTTGGCAGCTGGTTTTACTTCACACCCTAGAGGGGTATTGATATGGATAGCTAGGAACTAAAGGGTACACCTACGGGAACGTGCCAAAGACCCTCATGGTAGGTATGTCATAGCAAACTATACTAGAGGAAACCTCACTTTCTTGGTGGTGGACTCTACGGACCCAAGAACGATGATCCCCAGTTTTACCAAGATTTGTCCGCCGAGTTAGCTGTATTTGGACGTGCCCCACAAATATGGGCAGGAGATTTCAATTGTGAATTGGACCCGGCGATAGACCGCTCAGGTGGCCCTCCAAGGAAGCCCTCTGAGGCCGCACGGGTGACACCTGATATTCCTGCCTACATTGGTATGATTGATATTTGGAGACATAAATTCCCCATGGTTGGAGGCTACACTCATTACTCTGCAGTGGATGTATGATGGAACAACGAATGCGTTTACAACACATGCCTTTACAACGTGGTCTTTACAACGACCGCGTCTTTACCACACATGCCTTTACCAAGCATGCCTTTACAACCAATTTAGTTGTAAAAGCATGTTTGGTAAAGTAACATGCATGGTAAATTCTCCCCCGTCCTGCCCCCTAAACCTGACATCATACCCCACCTGCCCAAGCCCTTAAAACTTCCCCTTCCAGCCCCTGCCCAGAGCCCTAACCCCCTGGCCTACCCTGCCCTGTCCTGAAACCTGTCCCAAACTTTCCTAAAAACTAACCCGACCCCCCACCCTGCCCTAAACTCTAAAACCTACCCTGGCCGAAAAATTACCCCATCTGTCCTAAAAACTACCCCCACCCGCCCTAAACCGTAAAACCTATCCTGGCCTAAAAAGCTACCCTTCCCTGCCCTAACAACGACTCCCACCCTTGCCTTGAAACCTAAAACCTAACCCGCCCTGTCCTAAAAGCTATCCCGACCCCCTGCACTAAACCCTAAAATCTTTCCTGTCTTAAAACCTAACCTGCCCTGTCCTAAAAACTACCCGCCCCCTGCCCTAAACCCTAAAACCTAACCTTCCCTGTCCTAAAAACGACACCTCCCCCCAGAACCCTAAAAGCTTCCCTGTCCTAAAACCTGCCCTGTCCTAAAAACTACCTGGCCCCCACCACCCCAGCCCTAAGCCTTAAAGCCTACCCTGTCCTAAAAACTACCCCACCCTTTCCTAAAAACTACCTGAGCCCTCATCCTGAACCCTAAAACCTACCCTGCCCTGTCCTAAAAACTACCCCAACCCACTGCCTTCGCCCTAAACCCTAAAAGCTACCTTGCCCTGTCCCAAAACCTACCCATCCCTGTCCTAAAAACTACCTGACCCCCTACCCTAAAACCTACACTGTCCTGTCCTACAAACTACCCTGCCCCACCCTGAACCCTAAAACCTACCCTGCCCTAAAACCTACCCCGCTCTGTCATAAAACCTACCCGACCCCGCTCTAAACCCTAAAACCTACCCTGTCCTAAAACCTAACCCGCCCTTCCCTAAAAACTACCCCGTCACCCTGTCCCACCCTGAATCCTAAAACCTACCCCAGCCTGTCCTAAAAACTACCCCGATTTCCCACCCTAAACCCTAAAACCTACCCTGCCCTGTCCTAAAACCTACCTCACTCTGTCCTAAAAACTACCCGACCCCACTCTAAACCCTAAAACCTACCCTGTCCTAAAACCTACCCCGCCCTGTCCTAAAAACTACCCAACCCTGTGCCCTAAACCCTAAAACCTACACTGTCCTGTCCTAAGAACTACCCTGCCCCCGCCCCCACCCTGAACCCTAAAACCTACCCTACCCTGTCCTAAAACCTACCCCACTCTGTCCTAACAACTACCCAATCCCACTCTAAACCCTAAAACCTACCCTGTCCTAAAACCTAACCCACCCTGTCCTAAAAACTACCCCGTCACCCTGCCCCACCCTGAATCCTAAAACCTACCCCACCCTGTCCTAAAAACTACCCCGATCTCATACCCCACCCTAAACCCTAAAACCTACCCTGCCCTGTCCTAAAACCTACCCGCTCTGTCCTAAAAACGACCCGACCACGCTCTAAACCCTAAAACCTACCCTGTCCTAAAACCTACCCCACCCAGTCTTACCCTGTCCTAAAACCTACCCCACCCAGTCTTAAAAAAATAGCCCGACCCCGCCTTCACCCTAAAACCTACCCCGCGCTGTCCTAAAAACTACCCTGTCCCCGCCCTAAACCCTAAAACCTACCCTGTCCTGAAATCTACCCTGCCCTGTCCTAAAAACCACCTGACCCCTGACCCCCGCCCCACCCTAAACCCTACCCTACCCTGTCCTAAAATCGAACCCACTCTGTCCTAAAAACTACCCCATCCCCCGCCCCACACTGAATCTTAAAACCTACCCCACCCTGTCGCAAAAACTACCCCGACTTCCCCCTAATCCCTAAAACCTACCCATCCCCTGTTCTAAAACCTACCCCACCCTGTCCTAAAAACTACCCCATCCCACCACCCTGCCCTAAACCCTAAAACCTACCCTGCCCTGAAACCTACTCCGATCCCCCACCCTGTCCTAAAAACTACCACAACCCTCCCTCCCCAACCCAGGCCCCACTTACCTCTCTCCTCTGGTCGCTGCTTCTTCCTGCTTGCTTCCTTCCTTCCGCCCGACTGCTCTCTCTACCCTTACCACGCATATGCGTGGTAAACGCATGCGTAGTAAACGCATATGCATGGTGACGGCAGCGTGGTCAATGCATATCGTTGCATTGGCCGCGTCGTTAATGCTGTGTCCCCTCTGCAGTCCACAACTTGCATACGCGCATCGATTATTAGTTGGTAGCCAGGAGTCTAGTGCCCAGAGCTCGGGTACATGATCCCTGGCCTAGAACATATTCTGACTGGTGCTCCTCAATCCGGAGGTGTGGGGTCACCATGTTGCTCCATTCACGTGGGGATTCCCACCATATTCACTTTTAGACAGCTTTCAGACAGGACCTTGCTCAAGCCATAGAATAATTTGTCTGTGCAAATGCAGGCTCAGTCACTAAATATTGTACCACGTGGGAGGCCTTTAAGGTGTACATTCATTGAGTGACCATCACAAAGCATGCAGGAGTGCTGAAGTCCCTGCAGGGGTGCTTGCCACGATTGGAGAAAGAGATACAGCAATTGGAAGGGGAGCACCAGACCACTAGGGATGGTAGGCTGCTCAGCATTATTCATACTAAGCTAACAGAATTTTGAGAGATATCGCATACTGAAGTCCAACATATGGGGAAGTACACCATGGCTCCCACGTACAGGGAAAGGGACGGCCCAGGTGCTACATTGGCAACACTTTTGTGCCCCGACAGAGAAGCTGACATGATTTTCGAGATACAGGATGAGGGTGGCGAATTGTTGCGAGATCCGGATGCTATCGCCTGATGGTTCCGAGATTATTATGCTGCATTGTATAATTCCAGAGTCACTTCTGACCCGGGTTCAATATTAGATTATTTAGAGTAAATAGCTCTGCTCTGGTTGACCAATGGAGGAAGTTTAATGGCCCCACTGCAGCCTGGGGAGTTATGTCAGGCCCTCAAAGGAATAGCATCGGGGAAACACTGGGCCCTGATGGGCTACTGTGGCCTTTTATAAGGAATATCAGGACCTTTTGATGCTGCACCTCATGCCACTGTATGGGGAGATGGGCGGGATGCAGAAATGCGAGTATCAGTGTCACAGGGGCATACGTTTTCCAGGTTACTGGTTGATTATATCCACTTATGCACAAGACACTTTGCTTTACATTAGGGATTCATCCCGCAGCCTTGCACCGGTGCGACGGGAAGTTGTGAGATTTGGTCTTCTCTGGATTGAAAATTAGCTGGA
This sequence comes from Pleurodeles waltl, assembly GCF_031143425.1. Classification (NCBI taxonomy): domain Eukaryota; kingdom Metazoa; phylum Chordata; class Amphibia; order Caudata; family Salamandridae; genus Pleurodeles; species Pleurodeles waltl. The sequence goes on from NC_090444.1 coordinate 958,150,331, forward strand.
GCAAGTCTATCATATTCCCCCTAACCCCACCGACAGTGCACGTGTCACTGGTGTTCTCTTTAGGTGGGAGTCTCATTTTGTATGTTACTTGGGGATACAGTTTCATACTGACCCTGCGGTTGTTATGGCAGAAAATTATGAGAAAGCCATATACAGACTAACAGAAGACGTGGAGCGGTGGATCAAGCTGCCACTCTCATTAGTAGCGCTTCGATGCCCCCGGGCCGGAATGCGCTTTATAAATACACCATACATACATACATTAGCGGGCGAATTGCTATTATTAAAATGGTGGTACTCCAGAGGTTTCTGTTCCTTTTTCAGAACTTCCCCATACTACTCCCTACGCATGTATTTTCTGTAGTTCGGTCAATCTTGATTAGGCTAACATGGGGGGAAAACAACCAAGAGTACAGTGGAATGTCCTGACACTTGTAATGATGTAACATGGCTCCATGCCAGAACACTGGGAATGGAACCAGCTTGTTCTGAGGTTCTGTGATGCAGGGTTCTTGGGATGACAGTTGATATGCTGGCTGTTGGTTGAGGCTGTAATAAATACCTCCTACCACATATCTTCATCTGGTGTGGATTCACATTATTACACTGGCGACGAAGGTGGGATAAAAAGGAACCCAGAGGAAGGGACAGCCTCAACAACAACAAAGAAGGAAGAGCTTGGATTATTTAAGAGAAAAACGGAGATAACTTACAGAGACGTGCTGGGAGAGGATCGAGCGTCTTGCAGCATGTTCTAGCTTAGAAAAGTGTGAAATTGCGGTTGTAGGGGCTTTGTGGAAAGCTGTTTGAGCATTTACTAAGGATCAAAGTGGTCTCTGGATGCTTCACGACGTCAGAAGGTCAGTGAGCAATTGAAAAAGGACTGTAAGCTGTGGGAATTGTTGGCGGCCATCTTGAGTGTGGTGAAAGGAGAAAAACAAGCCAGATTGACTGAAGAAAATAGACTGGATGTTTGGTTGCGGCCATTTTGAGTGAGGAAAACGATCCGAGATTGCTCAAAGAGAAAGCAAGCCCAACTGCCTGAAGAAAACGGACTAAATGTTTCGTGGCGACCATCTTAGATGAGGAAGAAGGAATTTTTTTTTATTTAAAAAAAATATATTTTTACAGCGCAATTGTTGGAGGACATCGAAGAAGAACATCGACGGTCTATTGGAAGTTGAAACTTAGACGGAGACTGGATAAGGATCACTATATTGGTTTGTGGTCACGGGAATATACATTTCTTTGGAAACTTTATTGCACTTGTGGAATACAAGTATTGGGCGCTGTAAAATGAAGTAAACTGAAAAGGTCGTCTCTGCGGTGACAAACACACCTGAAGACCCGTGTTTGATATAGCGGCATCGTGCTGGGACATACGGTGACTGGGAAACCTTTTGGACTTTAAGTACTTTTAGCAACTAGTAGGGTTTGGAATATATTGTGGGGAAGAAGTGTTTTACACCTCTTGGGAGTATGCAGAATGTTACGGCGCCGCCGTTTTTCTTGTCAGATCCAGGAGAACCGGTTATTAAGTGGAAGAAATGGAAAAAGATTTTTGAGAATTATGCCAGGGTGTGTGGTACGAATTTGAGTGGTGAAAGGAAGCAGGCACTTTTGTTACATTGTTTAGGGGGTGAAGGATAGGAGGTGTTGGAAAATCTACCTCCATTGTCGCAAGCTGATCAGAGGGGGTTGAATGAATATGAAATATGTGCAAGACAACTAGATTTACATTACTTGCCAAAGATTAGTACTATTATGGAAAGGTACCATTTTGGTTTGCGGGAGCAAGGGAAAGAGGAGAGTGTTGAAGAATATATTACGGCGTTACGGAAGTTGGCTTCAAGTTGTAAATTTGGGGCGTTGGTAGAAGAAAGGATTAGAGATCAGTTTGTGCTGAGGTGTTGCAGTGATAAAGTGAGGGAAGAACTCTGGCTAAAGGACGAGCCACCGTTGGATGAGGTTGTTAGTATTGCAAAAAGGGTAGAGCATATGTTAAAGTGTGTTGGAGAACTAAGTAAAGCACATAAAGAAGACAAGGTCAGTGTAAAAGCACAAGAAGTGGAGTGTCAAGTCATACAAAAAGATGAGAAGGAAAGAAAAGATGAGAAGGAAAAAAAGTATGAGGGTGTCCGTGAGAAAGGTGTTGTAATTTAAAATAGTGCAGAAAAGACACAGGGGAATAGGAGGTTTGCAACACCTTTTCAAGGAAATTGCTACAGATGTGGAAGATTTGGACACATGGCTAATGCAAGTGAGTGTCCTGCTAATAGGATTACTTGTAATGTTTGCGGAAAAAGAGGACATTTTGGGAAAAATTGTAGGATGAGGTATAGGAGAGATTCTAGATCAGAAATAAAGGAAGTCAGTTTTCAAGTTAGTGAGAGTGAGGTGGAACATCCCTCTGAATGGGTTTTGATGGGGGATGTTAGAGTCAAAATGAAATTTGATTCGTGCTCTCACATCACGTTTCTCTCAAAGGATCTTTTTATGAAGAATTTTCAAGGAAGGAAGAAACTGTTCAAACCTAATATTAAACCTACGGGTTATGGTGGGTTGCCAATTAAGTTATTAGGTTATTTTGATGACTGCATTGAGTACAATGGTAGGTTCACTGATGCTAGGATTTATGTTGCTGAGAGGGGTGATAATTTGTTGAGCTGGAGTCATCAAGCACGTTTGGGTGTCATTCTCAATCCTAATGCACATCCATCTGTTCAGGTACAATCTATTGAGGGTGAAGAAAACAAGTTTGTGAGAGCTTTTGGTGAATTGTTCAGTGACACCTTGGGGTGTTTAAAGGGGTACAATCACCATATTAAGTTGAAACAGGGCGCAGTACCAGTTGTGGCAAAAGTTAGACGCATTCCCATTTGTGTCCAAGACGCTGTACAAAAAGAGATAGATAAATTGTTGTCCACTGGTGTTATACAGCCTGTAGAGGCAACGGAGTGGTTAGCTCCCATTGTTGTGGCACGTAAACCAAATAATGAAATCCGTCTCTGTGTGGATCTTCGTGCCTTAAATAAAGAAGTGGTGGTTGACAAGTTCCCACTTCCCAATATTGAGGAATTAGTATCATCGTTGGATGGTGCTTGTTATTTTACCACTCTGGATATGGCATCAGCATACCATCAGGTTCCGTTGAGTAAAGAGTGTCAAGAATTAACGGCTTTTATTACGCCAATAGGGGCCTTCAAGTTTTTGCGTATGCCGTTTGGGCTGGTTTCTGCGGCCTCAGTATTCCAGAGGATTATGGAAGATATTTTTAAAGGCATTTCAGGCGTAAAGTGCTACCAGGACGATGTATTAATATGTGGGAGAGACGTGAGAGAACATGATGAGAGGGTGCATGCTGTGCTTAAAAGGATGCTTGATGCTGGGTTATCTCTTAGGCGAAGCAAATGTAAATTTGGAGTCACTGAACTGGACTATTTGGGTCATCATATTTCACGGCAGGGGGTGAGTCCTAAAAAGGATTTGGTGGACACTATCGAAATGTTAAAAGAACCGTGTACAAAAGATGAGGTTTCTTCATTCTTAGGTATGGCAGAATTTTATAACAAATTTATACGAAATTTTGCAGATAAGACAGTAAATCTAAGGAAGTTGATGTGTAAGAATGCAGAGTTTGTTTGGACGGAAGAGTGTGGTACAGAATTTAAACAAGTAAAAAATGATCTCAGGAATGCACCAAACTTACAAGCTTTTGTACCTGGGAATCCCACTTTCATTGTTACTGATGCGAGTATAAAGGGGCTGGGTGCTCTTCTTTTTCAGATCAGGAAGGGCCAAGAGGTGCTAATAGCTTGTGCTTCAAGATGCTTGAAAGGGGCAGAGATAGGGTATTCTGTTATAGAGAAGGAAGTGTTGGCAATTTTCTGGGCCATAAACAAGTTCAGAAAATTTGTGTGGGGATCTTCTTTCGTAGTCAGGTCTGATCATAAACCCCTGAAAGAAATTTTTGAGAAGAAGGGTTTGGACTCAATTTCCTCGAGGATCAGGAGATGGGTCATTTCCTTACAGGAGTATAACTTCATGTTTGAATACATTCCGGGAAAGACAAATGTAACGGCAGACTGTCTGTCGAGATTGGTGGAGGTGGTAGGGAATGATAAATCTCAGGATGAAAATGATCAATGTGATGCTGAGTGTGGCATAAGAGTTTGTGATGTTACGCTGGGGGCTGTAAAGGAAGATGAATGGAGGGATGAGTTGCAAAAGGATAGTGAATTGTGTTCTGTGATGTCTCTTTTGGAACAGCATAAGTCTCGAAGTCTGGTTAAACCTTGGTCGTTAGTTGCGAATGAGTTAGCCGTTGTTGATGGTATTCTAATGAGGGGCACAAGAATGATTCCCTCATTGAGTTTGAGAGAAGTCATCGTGAACATGGCTCATGAAGGGCATATGGGCATTTCTAAAACCAAAGAGCGCATCCGTCTGGATTTCTGGTGGCCTGGATTAGATTTGATGGTGGAACGTACTGTTAGGGAGTGTACACCTTGTCAAGCTAGTGATAAGGTGCTCAAACCAAGATGTTCACCTATGGTTTGTAGAAGTTTACCAAAAAGTCCATGGGATGAATTAGCTATCGATATTGTGGGGCCATTGCATGGAGAACATCAGACTCCTTACCTGTTGGTGTTGCTGGATTTGTATTCACGATGGGTGGAGGTGAGTTTGGTGAGAGAGATCACTTCTCAATCTGTGATCAGTTTTTTAGAATCTGTGTTCAAACGCGAGAGTTTTCCTAACTCTATTCTTTCTGACAATGGTCCGCAGTTCTGTTCTGCTCAGATGGAGGAGTATTTTGTAAAATGTGGAATTGTACATAACAAAATTGCGTTATATCATCCAGAGGCGAATGGTGCTTTGGAGAGATTTAACAGGACTTTAAAAGAGAGTATACAATTAGCAAAGGTAAACTGTTTAGATTGGAGAAAAGAACTGCAGGGTCGTATAACAGCTCACAGGTACACTCCTCATGCATCAACGGGGAAGACTCCTTTTGAACTGCTCAGGGGAAGGTCTCCAAATACTTGTTTGTGTCCTGGCTGGATGGTTGCTGGGAAGGGTTTGAAAAACAATGGTATTGGGGAATGGAGAGACAAAGAAGTGTCTCTGCAAAGCAAAAGGAAGATTTATGTTGATAAAAGGAATAATGCGAAAGTTACAAATTTTGAGGTTGGAGATAAAGTAAAGGTCAAAGCTCCTGTTGGGTGTCAAAATTGGTCAAAATATACCTCTCCAAAAACTATCATTAAGCTGTTTATAAATGCTGTCAAGACGGATGATGGTCGCATCTGGAATCATAGTCGTGTAGCACATTTTGGGGGGTGTGGTGTGGCCGACAGGAGAGATGATACTTCTTATCGTTTTCCCTCTGACATTGATTTAAGGTCTGATCATACTCGTAGGAGTGTCAGAACACGCAGGTTTCCTTTACATTTGCGTGATTTTGTGTAGTTCTTTCTACCCTCTTTTTCTTTCTGTTCAAATGTGTTTTTATTCTCATGTTACTTCTGTTCTAATGTAAAGAGGAAGAAGTGTAATGATGTAACATGGCTCCATGCCAGAACACTGGGCATGGAACCAGCTTGTTCTGAGGTTCTGTGATGCAGGGTTCTTGGGATGGCAGTTGATATGCTGGCTGTTGGTTGAGGCTGTAATAAATACCTCCTACCACATATCTTCATCTGGTGTGGATTCACATTATTACAACACTCCCGCATGATATGGGGGGAACTTCATGTCCCTGAAATGGAGACTTACTTCAGGGAAGCCCACTCTATTTTTGCTCATGTGTGGATCCATGGTCCAGATGGCTTACTGCACATTCATATAGAGCGTGACATGTCAGCGCCTTACCCCTTGCCTTATCAAATATTCATCCCGTCAGAGCATCAACACGGGGAGTTCAATTCTTTGAACACCACCACACACGCTTGGCATAGTCTCCTGACTAAACAGGCTCCCCCTCTTTTATACTCCCCTCACATAAAATTAGATTAGTGGGCATGATTCTCCTTGAGCAGGGACAGGGGAGCACTATTGGTATTGCGGAAAGTGGGTGTTGAATTGATGGGAGATTTGTTTCAGGAAGGGGTGGCACAAACCTGGGAATCTCTTCTGGAGCAGATGGGAGCAACTTCACCACTTTTACTCTTTCAGTACTATACAGTGAGGCATGCACTCTGCAACCTTCTGGGTGATGGGTTACAAAAGCTGCCAGATATACAAGCGCTCACCATGATTATAGAAGAGATTTTGTGTAACAAACTGGTAACTAGACTGTACTATTGCACTCAGAATGTGCATAGGCAAGGTCTAATGAAGGCCAGGTTGGAGCTGCAAAGAGACATTGATATAGTGCTTACAGATGCACAGTGGCAGTATTGTTCTTCTGGGACTCGCTCCATTTCCCTTAATGGGTGGCACAGATTAATCCATTTTAAATACATAAACCAGACATTCTATACACCTAGTAGGTTACACAGATGTAAACCACGCAGTACGGCTGATTGTCCGAGATGTGGTGCGGGGAAGGCGGGCTTCCTACTATGCCATGGATTTGTCCTGGGGAACAGCTCTTTGGGCACATGCGTTCAGAGAGCTAAATGAAATCACAGGGGTTGAGCTGTCTGCTATGCCTCTGCTTGCCCTGCTTGGTCTCTATAGAGACATGGATGAAGAGGTCAGGAGAATGGTGTTGATAGGCCTTCTTCTTGCTAAGCGCAGAGTAGCTATAAGATGGGATCGTGGCCTGTTGCCCACCTTAAAGGAATGGCATGCTGATATGATATTCTGCAACATTCAAACAGCTGTATATAATGACCTGAACCCACCACAGAATCGCCCACCTAACTATTAGGGTCCATATCAAACCTACTTGATCGGCAAGGAAACGGGTGAGCCAGAGGATATTGGTTAATATGGTCGTACATGGCACTTAGACAATGTTCTTAAATGTATCGGATAATGCTACATGTTACAGATACATCTAGTAGGGTTTAGTACACGTTGGCCTGTAGACGGCTGTTGAGGAATATGAATGGTTAAGCAACAGCCCATGTGTATGCACCGGTTATGTCGTTGTGACGTTAAACTGAGAGTACTCTGGAACATGACATGTTTAAATATGCTGATTGCCCCATGTTACAATTGCTGTATACTAGTGAAAAATGTTAATAAAAATGTTTAAAAAAGAACAAAATACAAAGAAATTCACTGAAAAACAAGTGTTAAAGTAACATTATGAGGTGTTGAAATGAGATAAGAATGAATGTTTTAAAACGAAAACCACTGAAATTTGGCAGTTATAGAGAACTAACTATAACTTGATCCCCCATAATGGACTGCTTGTAACTCACATTGTACCTCGTGTGGAGAGCCCTAGGACTGACGTATACGTTGCCCAGATGACCCCACTGCATTCCACACAGCTTGCCATGTGATCATTTAATGACTAGCTTACCTTTGGGGTTACTTCAAGCACCTGAGCCCGAATTAGGCCTCTCTTTGTTTTTTTTGGCTGATGGACTGATGAACACTGGACCCCGCTGCGCACACAAGCACAAAAATGAAGCAGTGGTGCAACTTGCCCCTGCCATTAACTGCATCTCTGGTGCCCCAAGACTTCAATACAAGCACAAGCAGATGTATGCCACCATCGTCATTTCAAGGGAACCCTCAACATGAATTGCCTGCAATGAATTCTTGCCCTACAGTGCCAGCAATATATCGCTACCCTGGTGTGCCAGCTCTGGTCCATTAGCATGGAGGGTTTGAACAGTATCCCTGCCCTGCAGTGAGAGCTCAGTGCTCTCAGCATACAGTGGCAGCACTGAACCTGCACTGCCCAGCAAAGGTCCTCACACAGAACTGGTTCAGCTCTCACCGTAAAATACTGGTCTCCTTGGGACTAACATTGTGTTCAGACCATCAGTCCCACACCTTAAGGTGCCCACGCACTGCAGTATCAGCAATTGCTCTCAGCATGCAGTGGTAGCACTGGATCCTCACCTAGCACTAGTTGTCGACCTTAGTCTCAAAAACCAGGCACGACCCTCATAGTGCACAGGTTAGTTGATTTTTTTCATATTATACAAGGCCCTGAGGGGCCTACATTCAATTTAGGCCAAGAGTCCCAATAACACATAGATATTTTAAGCTCCCTTAAGGTTGTGACTCTATCCTCATTTCCCTAACACCCATCGGCGGCTTGTACCCTTTAAAAGTGGGTGGGCGAGTGAAGGGGCAGAGAATAAAACTCTGATGCTGACACTTCTCAGTTCTACCAGTGCTGTTTTCACTGAAGAAGGCGACCTTCAATTGTCCTGTAAAAGATACTTCAAACCCACCTTACTTCCTGAGGTCGTTACATTCCTTGTTTAATATTAAGTTGGACCAATCAGCGTTTTAATTTGTCCTTGCATTTTGAAATTCCACTGTTTTCTTTAATTTCCCTTCTTTTGTATCTCTCTCACTGAGGCAGTGGTAAAGTCTGACAGCTGGGAACGTGGGTGCAAGAGCTGTTGTGCAGAGGAACTTAAGAAATAGGTAATAGCCTATAAAGTATGGCTGCATTAATCTCACTGTCTTACTACATACTTGGAGCTGTGATTGGATGGGAAAACAGGTTTTGTCTGAGGATGATATTCTAGGCTTTGGTGAATGGCTCAGAACATTGTTGCGAGGTGGTCATCTTTGCTGTAGGTTGAGTGGCTTTGCTCCATGATGAGTGGCTTTGCTCCATGATGAGTGGCTTTACTCTGTGGTGCATGTCATTGTTGCAAGATGACTGGTCCTGATGTGAGGTTACTGATCTTGTTGTGAGGTTGTCAGTATTGTAGTGAGGGAGTGGAATTGCTTGGTTGCAATGTAGTTGACTGGGTTGCATGGTGCTTTGTTTCAACATAGATCACTTTGTTTTGGAGGTGGGGGGGGACTTTACAGTAAAGTTGTTGGCATTGTTGAAGATGTTAATTCAGAGTGTACTGCAACGTAAAGACTCTTGACTCACGCTGCTTCCTGTGACCTTAAGGAAAATCCCTCAAAGCAGGGGCCAGAGCCAGTGCCAATCAGGTAGGATTTCTGGGTATGACATTGGTTCTGATTGCTTGTGATCCCCTAGAACTGGGCATCATCAGCACTAGAGTGGGCGAGTAAACCAGCTTGTAAACAAGAGGGGGCCGTCCCAATGAGCTCCACTACAAGAGTTATATCCAGAGAGAGAAACATAGGGCCTCATTTACAAGGATTTTGCACCACCGTAGATTCATTTTTTTTATGCTATGGTGGCGCAAACGGTTTCCCACAAAGCAACCCATTTACAAACTGGTGCTACGGTACCATTGCAGCAGTTTGTAAAGCCTTATGCCACATTATACCTGCGCCAGGTATAATGTATGAAAGGTAGGCGTTCCCCTGCAAAAAGCCCCCAGTAATGGTGCAGTGAAATCTTGTAAGTTTCACTGCGTCATTCTGCTCCGTCACAGTGTCATTTTTAACACCTGCTCAGGGGAGAAGTTAAAGTGGCGTTGTGCTGTTTTCAAAGTGGCCTCCTTAGCATTGCTGGACTGATGTCAATTTTTGACGCTAGTCCAGCAATGCTAAGGTTTAGCGCCACAACTGCATCAGAATTCCTGATGCAGTTGTGGACACTGTGCGCCATGGAGCACTTTACAGTAAATACAGTGCTTCCATAGCGTTGTTAGGGGGCGCAGGAGCAGCGCAAGAAAACTGGCACATCGATCACAATGTGTCAGTTTCTTGTAAATGAGGACCTTGGTCCTTAAACCTCTCCACTATTTGCAAAAGTAGAGGGAGTAAATTGAAGGAAACAGCCAATCAAAGGAGACTTCCCCAGATATATTTTCTGCATCTGCCTCCCATCAGGAAGTGAGTCTTGACATTCTGATCCAGGGCAGTGCGATGGTGAGTTAACATTTTGATTTGAGTGTGCTTCACACGGATGAGTTCCACTGGCCGTATTTCCATATTGGTGGGTTTACTGTTCATAATTCCATGTTTGTGGGTAACCTGATTTTGGTTTTGCTTGTGAATATGTTTCTGTAGTTTACCTTTTGGGTTTCCCAGACAAGGTACAATGTTATTGGGTCACCTGGAGCACATTTTGTTGTTGGCGGTTTACCTGGTGCATGCTTCTCAGTTGTATAACATTTGCTTCCATTTCAATATTTTGACATTAGCTGAGACCAGGAGTGCCTATACCCTTTGGCTATTACACTGCATTAACGGCCTTGATGGTGGGCTTTCAAGCACACATTATCCTTCTTGGTTGGTTACCTGGAGAGTTTTTTCTGTTGGTAGTTTCCTTGCATGTATTAATATTCTGGAAAGTTTTCTGTTGTGTCTTTCTGTTGGTTGGTTCCCTATGATGTGTTTCCCTTTGAGAGGGACATCTATTATGTATTTTTCCATTGTTGGTTTCCTTACGTTGAACTCTAACTTATATTAGAGACTGGCAGTTGCGGCTCCTTCACTATGGCAGAGGAGCGTCGCCCCTCCCCCCCACCACCAGCAGCAGCAGCTGCAAACCTTTTACTACATAATGATAATAAATAATGTTTATTATTGTTTTGTAGTAAAAGGGGCGGGCCATTGGGGCTGACAGCCATGGAAGGAAAGGGAGTGCACAGAGCACTTCCCTCAAAGCGCATGTATGTTTGGCTGACCGTCTTGGGCCGGCCAAACACCCATGCGCACTGTGCTCTTGATGACGCAGAAAAAGAAGGACTAACAAATATTCATATATCAAGTATCCAAAATCGTATAAGGTAGTTTGATTTTAGCAAAGAAAAATAATATACGTGGGAAATTGTGCCCACGGGGTAGTTCGCCATTATTATAAACTGGCTTAATTAATCATGAAGAATTGACAAATGTAGTAATCCGTCATAATTGCAAATGTATTCTATGATTTTCTTGTTGAAACTGTTTTATGCTTAGCTGAAATTTAGCAGAGGCTTTGGCCTAGTTGCCTGGTCTCAAATTTTAACTGGGTGTTTTTTTCTTGCATTAACAAAGACATTAAGGCTGTAATTTTCCAGTAGAGATGACTAATACACTTATCTCAAGGTTTCGTGCTAGGCTGGTTTCATCCTCTTTGATGCAAGGTCAGCTCCTGCAGGTGCAGACAATAAAGGCACTAAGATAAAATTAATTGGCAAACTTTGTTGCAACTTGTGTTCCAAGGCTCCAAGGACAATGTATGTAAAAATGAGTACTAGGAGAAAGATTCAATTCATTGGTCAATTTGAAGCCACCCTATGAACCCTCCAATGGAAGACCCTGAAGAATTTGGAATGTTTCTTACTTTAACCCACCGGACAAAGAGAAGTCAGCCATTTTCTTTGATGCCATTTTGAAGCCTGATTCAAGAAGCCATCTTGAACGACCCTCTGATGCCTTTTCTCTGTCGCAGAGAAAGAGAGTTAAGAATTCTCACCCTAGAGACTTTAACTTTAGTTTTGCCCCGTCTTGCCCATGTGATAACTTTTGCCCCATTTTCCTTGCTGCCGCAAGGAAAAACTTGTGTTAACTTTGCCCTTTGAAATCTGCCCATGCTGATCGAACCGGTACCTGAAGGACGAAGACTTTTCCTTGAATGCTGATTGTATTTGGTAAATATGAAAGGATAATTGTATTATGCATTGTGTTTTCCTTCCTAGGTACCAACTGCTTATTTTGATAGGGCCCAAGATAGAAGTTTTCTAAATTCCTGTTAACTAAATTCGTTTTTGAATGAAGCCCCACATGCCAATGCTAATTAGGGGTTAGTTGAGGTGTTCATTTGATGCACCATGCTAAATTGAAATCTTGTTATGCTGACCGATGTATGCAATTAGTCAAATTCAGTTACTTATATTAGTGATTTGTATTGCTATAACCGAGTGCATTTTAATCCAGATTTTGCGTAGATTGCTTTTCTTCCGCCGCTATGGACAGCTAGTAATGTTCGTATACGTATATCATTTGATTTTGAGACTCATCTATATTGTGCTAGCTTTGTTAAAATAGGGAAATAAATTCATTAACTTTTAATAAACTGGTGTGGTTATTCATGGCTGAAAGGTCATGGTGTGTCAAAATACTGATTGTTATTGATTGCTAATGTGTTGTTTGATCTATTAATTGAGTAAATGGTTATTGATTATTGATTTGAGTGATCCGACTATTCTTGGATGAGGAGAACCCAACTCGGCTAAAAGGTTCACCGACCTCCGGCGTGTCCAAGTATAAGTAATTTATAAAGACTGGACGCGCTATCACTCTCTCCAGCCCGGCATGCCTGCTGAGGAGATGGAGGAGCGGTGGCGCAGAGGTAAGTTTTTTTTAAAAAAAAATTTATGTTATTAATATTCACCCTTCCCCCACGCACCATCCGGCCTCGTGTAACCCCAGCGAGCCGCGACTGGAAACTGGTATGCTAGCTGACTAGTGGCTACTACCCAGGTACATTCAACTATTGGAGAGTCACCTGCTGCACCATTTTCTGTTAGTTGGCTGTCTGACTTATATTTCCTGGCTGACATTTCACCGTTTGAGGGGCTGCCTGATCATTTCCTTGTTGTGTTTAATTGATGTGTGTTACCAGGTTAGCATGGGAAGGGAGACCCTTCGTAGCCATAGCGCAAAGCCTACACTAGGTGAGTGTTGTCCAGTGTTATGGTGTTGTGTTCCGTAAAAGAGATAAGAAAGCAGGCTAAGGAGTTTTTCATATGTTTGTTATCTTTTATTTTTTGCTTGCTAAGTAAGCATACTTATATATTAAGGTATGCTCAGTACTGCTATGCGTTATGTAAACCAAAGAACATAAACTTATTTTGACATGTACCTTTGTCAACCATGTATTTGCTTACTTTTATATTATTGTTTGACCTTCGCTGAAGGGTCTGTTAAAATGACCTCTTGCCCTGAAATTGTGTTCTGAATTTTGACCCTGAATGTTAACAGTCACGGTCCACAATTTGACTCCATACCAAGTGGTCATCCTAGTTTCACAAGTGTTGTTTGTACAAATATTAGGCTCAGTTCTATATATTTTGATAATTTACTTCCTCACCTATTTTCACAAAAGTCAGCACTTTGGGCATGGTTTTGTTTTATGCGTTAAATATGGCTTGTTGTGCCTGCTGCTGATTCTGCTTCTATTTCTAGGGGGTGAGTTCAAGATCACTGTTGGCTGTCCATTCGAGTCACTTTAATTGGAATGTTTATTATTTGTTTTAAATGAATGTGTGTATATATGCGTGTATATATATTTTGCAAGAAGAATACCGTTGTTAGATTTCTGTTTACTTTTGATTGCTAGCTATTGTTACACAAACGTATCTTTCTTAGGTAAATGTTTTTATTGTGCTATAACTTCTTACTCAAAAGACCCAGGAGGCCTTAAAGGTCTGAAAAGATATGTGTTACAAGAGCTCGCATAGTTTGTGTTAGTTTTTTAATGGATTTTTTTCTCTAACACAGTAGCACATTCTGTTTGATACTACGGGTTGAGGAATAAATACGTTTTTCTATTTCATCTAGGCCACAGTTTTACTTTTGTTTTGCAAATTACGATTCATCCTACCACCAGGTTGGTGATTGTCCTTCTATGGGGATGTTTGTTTGCCTTTTACATAGCATTATGTTCTGTGGTGACTACACACTTAGGGCCGGATTTACAAGGCTCTAGTGCCTCTTTGCGCCACTCTAGCGTCATTTTTTTATGCTAATGTGGCGTTAAGGATGCCATTCTCCTTCGCCATATTCCACTTTGTGACCCCTTGCGCCACATCATACCTGTGCCAAGTATAATGTATGCAAGAGGGCGTTCCCACGCAGGGAGGCCGCAAAAAATGGCACAGTGGAATCTACAAGATTTTACTGTGACATTTTTTCCATCATTTTTAACGCCTACTCGGGGCAGGTGTTAAAGTGACGGGTCCATAGTAGCCTATGGCCTCCCTTGTGCTTTGCTTCACTAGTGCCATAATTTATGGCACTAATCCAGCAAAGAGCCACAATAGCTTCATAAATCATGATGCTATTGTGGAAGCGAGCACCATGGTGTGCCGTATTGTAAATAAGGAGCAACCATGGTGTCTTTGGGTGGGGAACGGACGGTGCAAGAAAAGTGGCGGATCATGACCGATATGCCACTTAGTGTTCTTCTATGATGATAGAAGCACACAAACATGCATAGAAACAAAGTAAAAATATGAGCAGACTATTTTAGTTTAAGGCTTGTCATAGTAAGTGATGAAGTCATATGCATAATGTGGATTTCTAGGAAGGGTTCTAAACGTATTATTTAATTGCTTAAGTCCTGTAGGAAGATATGAAGGTCCAGTTGCTTCCTGAACATTTTCCCTGTGGGCTCCATGGCTTTCAGAGCATGATGAGTTTTCATGACCCTAGCATGCACACGTGTTCTAGTCCTGCGGTGCTTGGTTGGGTGGAACATTTTTATCAGGAATGGATTTGTATTCCAGCAAGCCCTGCAGACATTCATATCTGGAAGAAGAGTAAACAGTTGTCTAACCTGTTAATGTCCTCTGTTCAGCCAAGCCAAGGAAATGCAACTTGACACCCAAGTAAATGACCAAGAGCCCACTGGCTACTGCTTTGATATGGTGCATCACTGGTGAGGAAGAGTAGAGAGAAGAGGATCTAGAGGTACTGACTGGATCATATTTTACTTGTCCTGTTCATTGTAAGTTATAAAGAGGCTGTATTTAGTGCTGGGGACTGGTGTAGCAGCAGCTGTGTGGTGCTGAGTTGGCTGCAGACTCATCATGGCCAACATGTTGCCTCAACATTGGTTCTGGTCTATTGATTGCACGGGGCCTTCAATTTCAGGCTTTTTGAATCTATGACATTTTCGAAGATAGCAGTGATAAAATAGAAGTTTCGTAATTTTCTGAATTGCAAAGAAAGCATTTGTGTTTAGAGTCCACGAGTAGCACTCGGCAGTCTCTTTGGCACTGTGCAATGATGTTTTTCTTTTATAGTGTTACTGGGCTGTTTAAAGCGTACTGAAAAACAGACTTGTCAACAGCGCGGCTCTGTGGTTATATGTTATTTCCGTTTGAAAGACCAGCTCCTTCCTTAGATATAAAATGTTTTGACTACTAGACAATGCTTAGGAGCCAAAAACCCGACAGACTCCTATGTTTTTAAGCTTGCTTCTATAGTGACAGTTACGACGCTGTCTAGTTGCACAATTGATACATGTGTCAATATTAGGTAACGTTCTATAAGTTTTTGTTAATGTAATTGCATCCAACTCGCTTATTTTAGGAAAACATAGCACTTGGTGAACAGACCCGATGACCTCGGTGCATTACATAGGATCACTGTTCCCTCCTACTTTGTGTGTGTAGCAATTGTTCTTTTGGGACATTTATGTCACTTATGTAAGGCAGGTGTAGCTCTGACCCACAGGATATGTTATATTTGATTGCCTCGGGTCATTCAATAGTTAAGCTGCGGAGGTCCAAGTCAGAGCGGAATAACACACCCCTCAAAACCATCCCTGGCCTTAAATCCATTTTAGGCGTCCTAACTAAGGGCAATTCCACCTGAAATTCACCCACACAAAGAGAGGGAGTTGTTGCCACTAACACTAAAACGGGTTAAATCACACATGACCATTTTACCTGAGAATCATAAAATGTGTTTAAATGAGTTGCAGTCTATACGTTGAAAGTAGTGGACAAATCGCGTCTGGCAGCTGAAGATATTTGGGCAACAAATATTTCTCCACTTCAAACCATTATCACCCTTTAGCAGCGGAGGACCTTGCCAACTGTTGCAGCATGTTGCAGAGCAAGTCCCACTGTCTAGGCTGTCTAGGCTCCAAGACCAAAGCGTCAGAATGCACTGTACGATTGAGTAAACCTCTTTCCCTAGGTCTGCTTCTACAGATCAAGACCCATATTTATGCTTTTTTAGCGTCGCATTTGCGTCATTTTTTGACCTAAAAGCGGTGTAAACTTACAAAATACAAATATATTTTGTAAGTTTGCGATGCTTTTGCGTCAAAAAATGACGCAAATACGATGCTAAAAAAGCATAAATATGGGCCTTGATCTGTATAAATATAAATACGGGCCCGAGTATCTCCTCACTCAGGTGACTTTGACATATAGGGCCTGATTTAAGAAAAGTTTGCACCACCTTTGCATAATTGTTTGATGAAAAAGCGGTGCAAACTAACAAAATACAATTATATTTTGTAAATTTGAGCCGCTTGTACGTCAAAAAATGTGCAAACTTTTCATAAATCAGGCCCATAATTTGAAACAAGAGGAACTCACAGGATCCAATGTTTTAATTCCTCTGTTAGCACATAATGCCCATTTTATAGTTCTGCTTCATTGGTAGCAATTACGTCTGCCTTATGGCTATTATTTGTGAAGGCTTCCTGTCACCTAAGCAGGGAGCTCTGTCAAAGAATCAATATTGTCCCTCTAACCTAATGTATCACCTCCCAGTTCAAGAGTCTGTCTTGATTTCCCCACTTGGCTTGAACTGTACATAAGCCATAGTGCTAAAGCTTTTTACAGTGATTTTCTGCCGCCCAATCACTCTTTGAATTTAATCTCTGACTTTAAAGGCATGGGGTCTAAACTCCTTCCCCTAAGTAGTCTCAAATTAGTGGTCTAAACTCCTTCCCCTAAGTAGTCTCAAATTAGTGACAATTCCTGAGCTCTTTTAACGCATGCACACAGTGTGCCACCACCTTCCAAGAGGCCCCGGTCTGAAAACTCCATTGACCTGTGTCTGCCTCTCTCCCTACCTACATCAACCTGCAGCTTCCTCTTTTTCAACCAGTCCCTACTTCAGCGCTCACTCGCTTTCTATATAGATCTTGTTATCTACCTCTTCTGTTTCTCGCTCATCTCTCTCAGTCTACCTTGCTCACTGCTCTATATCTCGCTATACTTCTATCTCTATTCTTACCTTACCCTGCCTACATTTCCTCTTTCTCTCCCTCAGCTTTTTATTCTACAGCTCAGGGCCGCCTTTAAGGCGGTGCAACTGGTGTGGCCACACTGGGTGCTGACCTGGAGCGGGAGAGCTGACCTCGGGAGATGGGGGGGCGGCTGTGTTAAACAATAACTTGCAATTTAAAATCACCTGAAGCAGAGTTCCGGGTGCGTCCAGCTGTCAGACAACAATAAAAATGTCAAGGTAACTCTTGTGATTAATGTTCCTGACAACAGAGAGATGGAGTTTGTCCAGTGGCAGTTTTGACTCACCATAAAGTAGCGCAGAGGGTTAATATGCCTGCTGCAAAAAACAAATCTGTATTTAATGCAGATAGCTGAGTGAATTAGTAAAGCTAGCCTTGAACCGGAACTTTAAAAGGAGTGAAATGTATGAGAGAGAGGAAGTATGGAGAAATGAGGGGCACTTTTGACGAGTGGTAGTGTGGGAATCCCAGGCGTATGTCATAGGGGGTGCCAAAAAAGATTGTCACACAGGGTGCCACCAGTGCTAAAGTCGGCACTGATACAGCTACTTCATATTTTTTCTATACCTCTGTATCCTTTTATGTTTTATCAATTTCTATCTCATGACCAGTAAATCCCTGCCCCTCTCTCTATCACCCTTCTCCATCTACCCCTCTTTTTAACTCTGTGTCACCTCTCTCTACTAAAATGTATCTGTACCCTTGCCTCACCTACCTTCCTCTGTCATCCCTGTCCCTACATCACCTTACCTCTTCTACCTATTTTTCTCTGTCTCTCTCTCTACTGATCCCTACCTAACTCATTCTCTCTGACTCTCATTCTTGCTATGTCACCATCACTATGCACCACATCTCTGTACCGCTGCCCTCTTTACCTCTCTACCTCACTTCTCATTACCTCTTTCCATACACCTCTGTACCAGACCTCTTGCTGTATCCTACAACCTCACTCTCTGCCATCCTCTCTGTGCTCACCTCTGTCTACCTCACCTCTATTTCAAAGTCATCCTTCTTGTCTCACCAGAGGTGCAGCTTCAGGGGGGCGGTGTGTTTGGGCTGTTACACCCCCCAATAAGTGCATTTTCTGATAAATAGTTGGGTGCAGATGCTTTCAGTTGGGTATGGTGAAAGGTCTGTTGGAATTTTTACATACACATGGACAGAAAAGCACACACAATCTCTCTCCCTCTCTTTTCGAAAGTCCTCAAAAATTTTGCTTTTTTGCCGAACATGATGTTTTCTCTCTTAATACTTGTACCAATCTGCATTCTTTTCCCTTTCCATTGTCCATTACGCCCCTCTCATGAAACCTACTTTTTGTATAATGTATTTAAATACAGTCGTGGCTCGTGGAAGGCTGAAGGGGTGGGGCAGCAGAGGGAGGGGGAAGGGTAAAAGCGCCACAAAAAAAAAAAGATTAAAAAACAAACGTACCTGTTTTGCCACTCCGCGCCACCGCTGAACCGCTCCTCATCTGCAGGGACAGGCTGAGGCTCACATCCTGCCCTGCGTCCAATCCTACCACTTCTTTCATGCTGCTAGGCTGCGCGCTCCGAGGCAGAGTAGGAGAACGCTCCCTACTCTCTCCAATCCGGCACTGCTTTGCCAAGTTGGACAGAGCCTACTGCGCATATATGTTTGGCCAGCCCGAGGCGGCCAGCCAAACATACATGCGCACTGAGCTCCCCCTCAGTCCCTGTCATGCTCGTGCCCCTCCCCCTTTTGCAGTAAAACATAATAAACACAGGCCCATATTTATACTTTTTCACACAAAACTGCACAATGGTTAGAGTGGCAGACCCTGATGCAGAGATCTGGCCCGGGACCAGGGTTCAATTCCCGCCTCAGTGGGTCTTGGGCTCAATTCCCTTGGACCAGATAATTCTTGCATCGGTGCCTAATCTAATTAATGGGTCCCACTCTGTAACTCTGGGCAATAGCTTGCTTAATTTCCACAACGGCCCAGACAGTGCTTGGATGCTTGGCTTCACCCTGGGGGTTGTCCAGGGGTGGGTGCCTCACAGGGAAAAGCCAGGAGGGGTTCCACAGCGGTATGCGTACAGCGCCTTGAGACCCTAACGGGTGAGTAGTGCGGTATACAAGTGCGAAATTTACATTTTACATTGACATTTTTGCGTGAAAAAGTTTACCACCGGTGAGCGCCATTCCAAGACGCTGGCCAGGCGTCTTCTTTATGGAATGGCAGAATCCAGCGCAAAGGGTGGGCTAACATCATGGAAAATTACGTTATCCGGGTTCGGGTGGCAGTATGGGAGAAGGGAGTTTTGCACCAAAAAATTACGTTAGGCTGGTTAGAGTAAAAAAAGATGACTCTAACCAGCCTAGCGTCATTTCTTGACACTAAACCTACCATACCACATGACTCCTGTCTTATAAAAGACAGGAGTCATGTCCACCACCCCAATGGCCAGCACAGGGGACAAGGGTCCCCTAAGCATGGCCATTGCACCCAGTGCCATGTATGGGGGCCCATTTCAGGGCCCCCAACTGCGCTTAAAAAAAAAAATACTTACCTCTACTTACCTATACTTACCTGGGATGGTGTCCCTCATCCTCTGGTGTCCCTCTGGTGTGGGTGGGGGTGTCCCTGGGGCCTGGGGAGGGCACCTGTGGACTTATTCCATGGTGTTCCACTATAGAAATAGGCCCACAAGTCCCCTAATGCCTGCCCTGACCCAGGAGGTAAATAATGGTGCTAAGCAAGCTTAGCGCCATTATTTAGGCCCGCCTCACTCCTGTGCACCATTTTTGCACGCAAGGATATATAAGGCACCTGGGCCTTAGAGTCATTTTTTGCCCAGAAACGCCTACCATGCATCTCATTGACGCAAGGTAGGTTCACGCTACCAAAAATGACTTTAACTCAATATTTGGGCGCTAGACTAGTCTAGCGTCCAAATATAAATATGGAGTTAAGTTTTGCGCTGAATTAGTGTAAAAAAAATGACTCCAATTCAGCGCAAACAGAGTATAAAACTGGGTTGTATTTTCTTATGTTTTTACTGTAAAAGTTTTGCAGCTGCAGGCAGGGGGGGACGCTCCTCCGCCACAGCGAGAAGCCGCCCCTGTTTAAATATTACATGCTAGTCTGGTAGTCAGAAAAACTGAAGCTCACACCTCCCCAATGTTACTGACAAAGCTATGCCCCTGTGTCTCATCTCTCAATATCCCTCAAACTCACCTTTACCACCTCTATCTCTTTCTCACCTCTTATACCTCACAATTCTGTAACTCACCTCTATGCCTTGTTTCTCTTCCTTCTTTACCTCACATCTTCCACTACCTCTTCTCTTGCTATAGATTTTCTCTTTTTTATTGCCTAACCTCTTAATATATTTCACAATTCATTTGCTACCTTGCCTTTCTACCTCAGCTCTCTCTTTTTAGCCCGGTTCCCTCCACCAGACCTAGCTACCAGACCTAGCTACCATATTTCTTTTGTGCGCTCTCTCTTTTTCTGCTTCTTTTCATTCATTACTTCCTGGGCATGGCCATTGGGCACAGTGGCATGTAGGGGGGCCCAAATTAGGCCCCCCTATGCCACTTTAAAAAAATAAAAATAAAATACTTACCTCAACTTACCTGTACTGACCTGGGATGGGTGCCCCCATCCATGGGTGTCTTCCAGGGGTGGGCGAGGGTGGCAGGGGGTGTCCCTGGGAGCACGGAAGGGCACCTCTGGACTCCTTCCATGGTCAGAGACCATGGAAGTGAGTCCACAGGTCCCTTAACAGCTGCCCTGACCCAGACGTTAAAAGACGGAGCACATCAGGCTGTGCGCCGTTTTTTAAGGCCCCTCCTCCCCCCTTGTGCTTCAAAATGAGGCGGGAGTATAAATAAGGCGCACAGGCCTTAAAGTCATTTTTTGGGCGGGAACACCTACCTTGCATTTCATTAACACAAGGCAGTTTCCCGCATCCAAAAAATGACTCACACGGAGGAATTTTGACATCCGCGGGCTCGGGTGTCAAAGTTTAAATATGGTGCAAAGTTTGCGGTGAATGTGCATCAAAATTTTTACCGCACATTCGGCGCAAACAGAGTATAAATATGCCCCAGAGTGTATGTGCGTTTTTGTTTGTGTGCATGTCAAGATTTCTGGTGAGATCTGACAGACACATCACCTTACTCGACTGAAAGCACCTATACCCAACTATTTAACAGGAAATACATATATTAGGGGGTGTAACACCTCAAACACCTCCCCCTCTTCCCCCGAAAGGAGGGTGAGACAGCTCGGACTAAAGAGCAGGCAGACAGGGCTTTGTCATAAAAAATAGTAGGTACCAAATTTTGAAAAAACTTTTGCTTAGTCACCAAATCTCCTCGTAGATGGAACACCACATGAGGATTGGAAAGACCCATGAAATCTCGCTGGACGTTTGTATATGATGCCCTTGGTTTTGAGTGTATAGATATATAGAAGACACCTTTCCAAGCAAGAAACAGATAAGACAGTCAAAAATACATCATTTTTGGTGCTCAAAGAGCATAACATAGCATTGAGAAATGTATCTCAAGGGGGCGTGGCTACAAAAGTGATGGAGCCGGACGTGTAAATCCGAGCTCCATTGCGATCGGGCTCATAGGCAAAGTGATCCTGGGAGCACAGTTCTCCAACCCTCAACACACATGTTGCCCATGAGTATGTGAACCCTCTGGGCACCCACGTAACAAGCAGCGATCTCCCTGGAACTTGCTCCAGAAGCACTGAAGGAAAACCAAGGCCTTGCTGTGAAGTTCAAGGTTGGTGAAGGGGAGGAGAACACACTTGTGAACCCCCCCCCCGAGTGACCTGGGCA
The DNA here is from genome assembly GCF_031143425.1 of Pleurodeles waltl. Classification (NCBI taxonomy): domain Eukaryota; kingdom Metazoa; phylum Chordata; class Amphibia; order Caudata; family Salamandridae; genus Pleurodeles; species Pleurodeles waltl. The sequence continues at coordinate 958,172,150 of NC_090444.1, forward strand.
ATAGTAGGCTGACTGTTGAGAAGCTCTGCACAGGGTCCTTGTTGCACCATAATCACCATGTGATGAAGTAGGCAGCAGTGGAAGCCAGAGGCCTGCTGGCGCAAAACATCCAGGGCCATATTTATACTTTTTGATGCAAAACTGCATTAACGCAGTTTTGCGTCAAAAAAATTTGCGCCGGCTAACGCCATTCTGAAGCACCATGCGGGCGCCGTATTTATTGAATGACGTTAGCCGGCGTTAGCCGGCGTTAGCCACCGGCGCTGTCTGGTGTGCGTTAAAAAAAAATGACGTACACCAGGCAGCGCAGGCGTAGGGGAAAATGGAGCTTGGCCGCCAAAAAATGGGGCAAGTCAGGCTGAGGCAAAATTTGCGCCGCAACCCGATTTGCGCCATTTTTTTTTACTCCCAACCCCCATTGACATGACTCATGTCTTAGCAAAGACAGGAGTCATGCCCCCTTGCCCAATGGCCATGCCCAGGGGACTTCTGTCCCCTGGGCATGGTCATTGGGCATAGTGGCATGTAGGGGGGCACAAATCAGGCCCCCCTATGCCACAAAAAAAAATAAAAAAATGACTTACCTGAACTTACCTTAATGTCCCTGGGATGGGTCCCTCCAGCCTTGGTTGTCCTCCTGGGGTGGGCAAGGGTGACAGGGGGGGTCCCTGGGGGCATGGGAGGGCACCTCGGGGCTCCTTCAGAGCCCACAGGTCCCTTAACGCCTGCCTTTTGCAGGCGCTAAAAAACGGCGCAAAAGCGGCCGTACGTCATTTTTTTTGACCCGCCCACTCCCGGGCGTGAATTTTGCCCGGGAGTGTAAATACGGCGCACATGCCGCGGAGTCACTTTTTTAGACGGGAACGCTTACCTTGCATATATTTAACGCAAAGTAGGTGTCCACGCTAAAAAAGGACGCAAACTCCATGGACTTTGGCGCTAGACGCATCTAACGCCAAAGTATAAATATGGAGTAAGTTTTGTGTCGAAATTGCGTAAAAAAAACGACGCAATTCCGGCGCAAACAGAGTATAAATATGCCCCCCAGTATGCATCTGGCCCTCTGAGGAGGTCTTGAGGCCTCCTGGAGTACCGGAGGTGCCCCTGCACAAGAGAAGCAGGCAGAAGGCCACCTCATAGTGATACAAGCTCAAGAAACCTGGCACAATTTGAATGTAACCAACCTTTCTCACAAGCCCCAGACAGAACAGTGAGTAGTGCGGACCCTGGAGAACGATGGAGGCAGTAGCGGGAGCCAGAGGGTCCACGATGTAGACTTTTGGGACTGTGTTCTTCCCAAAGAAGAGGTTGTGGGGCCCCATTAGACCTGTGGGTCAACCAAAACACGAGGAACAGGCCCTGTTAGTGCATCAGACCTTAATAAGTAAACTTACAAGGGGACTCGAATAGGTCGATGAACCTTTTGACTCGTTTAAGAAGTTCTTACCATAGCTTCAGTACATGAACCAATAATCAATGCACAATTAATCAATAATCATTAGTAATCAATAGAATCAATAATCAATGGAGTCAGTAAATGACACGCATCATGACCCTTTAGCCATGAATAACCACAGTTTAGTACTTTTATTTCCCTTATATTAACAATACTAAAGTCATGTAGATTAATCTCAAAATCAAATGAAACACATATGTAAACAATACTGGTTGTCTGAAGCAGTGAAAGAAACGCAATCTAGTCAAAGCTTGAATCACGACGCATTCTAGAGCTATAGTACAAATCAATAGCAGAATCAGTTGCAATAAAGATATGACATACATAGAATTCAGCAAGATAACTCGTCAAACTTTACTTCCTGAATTTCGTCAGTCAATTTGAGTGCCCTCAACTAATGTCTGATTAGCATCAGCATGTGTGGCCTCATGCAAAACAAATGCAGAACACAAATTTAGAAAAACATCTAGCTATGGATTTATCAAAACAGTGCAGTGGGTACCTAGAAAAAAAAAGGCATAAAATGCATAACAGTCATATCTACCTGCTAGCGCGCTGGTCCTTAGTAAGTAAACTTACAAGGGGACGTGTATAGGTCGATGAACATTTTGGATCGCATGGAGTATCCTAGTCATGTAGTGACTACCGAGATCAATATTCAGCATAAACAGCCATTACCTTTCAACTAACAACATCTATAAACATTTGTTCATGAATTAACCACAACTCAGTAAATAGTTAAACAATTTTTATTTCCCTATTGATTACAATACTAAATCATCTGTTAGATCAAACTTTATTTAATCAGCTCAATTGTTAATCCATTAATAGATCATCAAAACATAGGTTGAAGAAAAACATATGCGAGAATGCACCTACATATGCCAAAGAATATCAGCCTTAATAGCAGAGTTCAGCAGATAGTTCGTCAGTCATTTGTCACTGTCAACGTCACCCTAAAAAGCCTACCTAACCAAGATTAGCATTAGCGTGTGGGACTTCATGCAAAACAATTTAGAGAAAACATGAATATGGAATACATCTTCCTAAGTGAAAATCTATAATCAGCGCAGTTGGTACCCAGAAGAAAAGGCACACTTAGTCAGTCACATTTTCATAGCTACCTATCCACAGAATGGATCAGCAACAAAGTCAGTCTTCGTCTTCAGGTCATCAATTGGTCAGCTACACATCAGGCTCTCAGAGTATGAGCCAAATGACAGAATCTCGAACAGCGTCTCCTGACGTCATCAATTCTCCCCTCGCATCTCTAGTTTTAGCCTCTTGTCATGACTTTTCATTAGGGTCTCCCAGTCCATCCCCCTGATTCCCAATTGGTCAGTCAGTCAGCAGATATGACTTTAACCTATAGTATTTGTCTACCAATTTTAATATCAGTCCTTTCACAAGATGCAGATTGGTCCCCCATACAATGCCCTCATCATCTGGCTCTTCAGGTATCAAAATTGTTGCATGTTCCTCTTCAGTCAGTGCCTTCATTGTTCAAGTCCTGGGAAAGTACATTTAGCCTACTCTACACATAATTGTATCAAATTGTCTTCATCATCTCCTGTCCGCCGGTACATTGCAGAAAATTCTAGCTCGGGCAACTTTAACATCGGGCAGTTCAGGGTCATGTCATACATCCAGCTTCTTGCAACACAGTTAATATTCCAGCTCTCTTGTGCGAGGCCTAGGAAGACTAGGCCATAATTTCAGCTAAGTCAACACTACAAGTTAAGGTAAAACATAGGTTATACATTTAAATATGACATACTACTACATTATTCTCGTACATTTTCATTATTTCACGCAGTTTCAGTTATATTAGTACAATCTTGTATAAGTGGCTGTCGTGCTCCGAGGGCACATTTTCAAACGTGCACATTATTTTCTCTACGATTAATTTCTCTACAAACTTTTCATTATTCAAGCACATAAACATCATTAATAATTTTCTAATTAGCATATCTGCTTCAACATACCTACCCATAGTATGGGTCAGCAAGCAGAATCAGTCTTTGTCCTCAGGTCATCAATCGATCAGCAAAGCATCAGGCTCTCAGGTAGAGAGTATGAGCCCAATGACAGAATGAATCTCAAAGCTCTCCTAAAGTCTCTTCTTCTCTCAAAATCACAGTGATTCTGAAATCTAAAATCTGAATGACTCTCCTCTGTTGCGTTGTTAAATCAAAGTCACCTAAACTATCCCCTAATTAATGGTCATTGAATCGTACATTCATACTCTACCCAATAATATTTCAATACCAAATCTATGAATTCTAATATTTCACTCTTCTCATGAAGTTGATTGGTTCACTTTACGATGTCCTTATCATCCGGCTCGTCAGGTAACAATATTGTTGCATCTTCAGCTCCAGTCAGTGTCTTCATTGTTCTCGTCCTCGGAAAGTACATCCCACACACATTACATTCAAATTGTTACTCTAGTGGGAACATCATCTCCTGTTAGTCTATTCTCACAAAAAGCTTCTGTTAAGCACTTTTAACAAGACAATGGACATTTCACCGTTTAGGTCACTCTGTCAGCATTTTTACTAACCGCTAAGAAATACAGCTTCTGCATGAGGCCTGCAAAACTAGGCCAAGACACTCGCTAAGTTAAGGCCTACCATTAATAAAACTAGAGAATACTTCAGAACCCTTAATATGACATATTTCTACTTTAGTCTAGAACATTTTCAATATTTCATAAGTATTAATTATCAATTAGTACATTTTGTGAACACCAGTGGCCATTCTCCGAGGTCACATTTTCAAACATGTGTATTATTTTTTCTCTACGTTATTCATTTTCTACAAAATTCATTATTCAAATTACATAAACACTCATTAATAATTTCTAATTAAAACACCTGCTCTAGCAATCCCTCCCCTGATGACTAAATGTGTCATCACACTAATTTTCACCCACAACTTTTATAATTCGATTTCTTCAAACTTTTCTCTTCTCCTTGAATTTTCCCTGTAAATTCTTTCCCTTTTCTTTTCTTCCCTCCACTGATTATATTTAGATCTTTTCAATTTTATTCTTTTACATAATTTGCATATCACCCATATCCCAATTGGACAAACCACAACAATTAATATTCCCTGTAATATTTTCAATAGAACCCAATTCCAAATGTTGCTGAGACAATTTACCACAGAAGCAAACCATTTGCCAACTTTTTCCCAAACACCTGGTTCTTTCAATTCCTTCAAATCAGCACTTGCATTAGTCAGATTAGTAAGTCTCTTATCTCTTTACTACTATCTGGTATATATGAACAACAATGCCTAGAGTTAATCATTCTACACACTCCGCCATCCTTCGCTAAAAGAATGTCTAAAGCAAGACTATTTTGAAGAGTCATAGCTCTATCTACTGCTAATTCAGTGTCTATCAGGAGTATAGCCCCTAAAAATTTGTCAGCATGTTATCCACAACAGTAGACAACTTTGGAATCTTGATCGAATTCAGGATGACTCCCACTGAAGGAATCGTTGCACCAAATATATCTCCCACTATCGCAGAAGAGGACTCCCTCCTCTGTCTCTTATGATGTGATTCAGTCAATTTCGGAAACTTTTTCAAGTCCTCCATCTGGTAAATTTTTGGGAAAACTATCCCCAAACAACATGTCCCATACCATTCTCTTGGAAGACGGTAATAAGCATTAAGTCCACAAATATAGTATATCCCTGGAATTGGAGGGTCCTGCCCAAACAACATAAATGTCCATTTATTCTGAAACAAAAACACATGCCTACATTCACTCGTACCCACAAAAAAAGTGTCAGTGCGCTATTTAGGCCTATATATACATAGCTTTATAGCTTCCCTATGTATAGTGCATCTTAAGCTAATTTCCCTTGCGTTTTAATTGCACGATAAGCATAATCATTCTTGTAAGTCCTTTTCTCTAAGCCTTTTTCTAATTTATCTTTAAGCACCTTTCTCCTGTCATCAGTAGGATCTAAGAAGCTCTTCTTTAAAGGTGTAAGCAAGCATGTCAGGTTATTCTTAGGCGCATAGGCTGTGCCAAATGTCAATGTAGGTTCAAAGAATCCTCTAACTAATACTATGTCATTATCCTTAGCTATTTTACTCAAATACCTAATTATAAGAACAAACGAAAACACAAGATCATGGTTCAAGTAGAAGTACTGAATATTCTCCTGGTTATAAAACCTTGTTAGTAACAGACTACAACTCATCCCGTAAGTTAGCGACAAGCTATGATATGTGACTCCTTCCTCGACTGATGAAGGAATCTGTGTGCACACAAAACAATTCTTCGCATCCATTATTTCAACATACTCACTCAATAGATGATAGAAAATGTTAGAAGAAAGCTCTCCCTGTGCATTAGTATAATCATGCAAATAATTTCCATCTAACTTAAACCTCTCCAATGCCGTTAGTGCAGTTGTTGTCTCAAAAGCAGAAGTATGGTGGGCTCCTTTCGCATCAAGAACAGACATCCCCACAATCAATACTACAAACAATATTCCACACATAATTCCCAACCCAATGCTCATATATTTACAGTGCCTAGCATGTTTACCTGTTTATTTAAGTCAGCCATGATCTGTAAAGAATCAGAAAGCAGAAGATATTTAGAAAAACTTGCAGCAAATCAACAATAGACAATTCTTCTTTCAGCAGTTCAGTTTCACTTCAAGGAACCCTTCTTCCTTGTCAAAATCAGTTAGCAGCTTTGTCAAAATCAGGCTTCAAAATGTAAAATCAGGTTATTAAATGCCTTTTCCGGTTACTCTCAACTGTCTCCTTCTCAAATATTTTCTCTCAGATTGTTTCAACAGTTCAGTTCATCAGTCTTCTTCACTTTACCTCAAAATATTGACTTGGAACTTCCCTATCAAAACAAAAAGACATAAACTCCTGCTGCCATTCGTTTGTAGTTGCATACGCCCATTCAGGACCTGCGTATCTTCGACTTGCTATTCTCTTTCTCTTCAACTTTCAATCACCATTCAACTCTCCTTCACTTAATTCTTCTTTTCTCGTAGTATCTACCTCTTCCTCTATAGTTGGTTCAACAACCACCTCTTTCCTTTTCTCCACTTGCGATTTTGGCCACTTATCTCCTTTCAATGAACCTTCTGTCAGTATTCTCTTCAGGATTGAACTCAAACCCTTTTCTTTCTCTGTGGTGTTTTCTCTTGACGGACCAGCAACCGGTTCAGGAGGAGTCAGATCACTTTGACTTTGATCCACCTCAACTCTTTCCCCTTCTGGATCTGGCAATTGCTCTGCTTGTCTCTCAGAATCGGCTGCTTCTGGGAAAGCCCTCCTCTTACTAGGCTCTCCTGCTACTTCAGTTGAGATAGGTTATCCAATACTCTCCTGGAGGTCTCTACCCTCGTCTCTCACAGGAGTAACTGAACTGTCCTCCACAAGCTCAGTTCCGGTCTCAGTTCCTCTTTGTTCTCCTTCCAGCTCTGAGACTTGTCTTACTGTTGTTGGTACTCTCAACAACGCTTCTTCATGATCCAGTGAACATGCCACTTTCTTTGTGTGACTTGCGTGAATCCAGTTCGGGATCCCAGTGTACTTCACAGCTGTCGTAGTTGTCAGGACCACTTGGTATGGTCCCTTCCAACGAGGCTCCAAACACATCTTTCTCACACGCTTTTGGATGACAACCCAGTCTCCAGCACTCAGGTTGTGCCCTGGGTCATGGATCGGTGCAGTGTGGTGGCATCCACCTGCTGAGAAAAAGAGCGGACTACATCAGCCTGATCCATGCAGTAATCCAACACCAGATCATCTGTAATGTTGACAAGTGCATTTGTGGCATCGCTGGTAATCTCATTGCTCTCTCCATGAGGATCTCATGAGGCGACAGTCCTGTCTTCCTGTTAGGTGTATTTCCCATTGACATCAACATTAAAGGCAATGCATCAGGCCATTTCAAGTTCGTAGCTGCACACATCTTTGCAATTCTTGACATCAAGGTACCATTCATCTGCTCCACTAGTCCTGAAGCTTGGGGGCGGTAACTACAATGCAACTTCTGCTCAATGTTCAATGCTGCTCACAGTAATTTAATCACCTCGTTATTCAAGTGACTTCCCCTATCTGATTCTAAAGAGATCGGAAACCCAAAACGCTGTATCAGTTCCCTAAGCAGCAGTTTCGCTACTGTGAGACTCTCATTTCTTCGTGTAGGGTACGCTTCAATCCAGTGACTAAAGATGCATACAATCACCAGCACAGACCTCCACACACAAGCATATCAATAAATTCCATCTGCATTCTGCTGAATGGACCTCCTGCTCTTCCAATGTAACTCAAGTTAACCACTGTCCATTTCCCCGCATTTAACTGCTGACACATAACACAACAATGGCAAACTGGTTCAGCAACTTGTCTAAACTTGGGGTTAAACCAATCAATTTTGAACAGATAAACCATGGCATCCCTCCCAATGTGTGCCTGACCATGATAGTACCTTGCCATTTGAGACAACAGGCTATTTGACAAAACCAATTGACCCTCCTCAGAACGCCACAATTCATCTTGTCTTTGAACACATTTCATTTTACTCCATGAACGTTTCTCCTCTTGGTCGACATTACTCTGCAAATATTTAAATTCTTCCAAAGTGTCAATTACTCTCAATGCATAACTCGTACATGTTGTGTCTTCTCCAGGTAACAGTTCCCACTTGTCCTTGAACGATGTACAGTTCAATGCGCAAAACCTTGCGACTTGATCCGCATATCCATTTCCCAGTGACACGTAGTCCTGCGACTTTAGATGTGCACTGCATTTCACCACGGTAATCTTTTCAGGCAATTTAATTGCTTTATTCTCTCGCCATTTCTCACTGGTGATCCAAAGAGGTCAGGAAACCTCTCTGCGGCCACAATTGACCAAAATCATGAACTATTCGAATCCATATTGGCTATCCGTATAGGAAGCTTCCAAGGTACCTGTAATCGTGCACCCAGCATATCCTGCTCTCAGTGTCCCTGTATTGTCTCTTAGACAAGATCCATCGACAAAGATAGTTTGGTAATTTCTTCCAATCAAGTATCTCTAATGTCAGGTCTCGCTCGTTTTGTGCACAACTCAGTTACTTCGAGACAATCATGTTCAACATCCTCCTCTTTCTCAATTTCAGTATTTTCACTTGGAAGTAAAGTTACCGGGTTCAGCACTTTACATCTTTTCAGTGTCATGTTTGGTGATCCCAAAATACTCGCCTCATAAATATTCAACCTAGCACCAGTCAAGTATCGGGTTTTTGTCCTTGTCATTAAAATCTCAATCGAGTGAGGGACCATTACAGTCAGGAGATATCCCATAACCACACCTTCACACTGGGAAAGACTCTGACCAACTGCGGCCGCTGCATGCAAACAACCTCGTAAGGCTGCTGCAACTGGGTCCAAAGTAGCTGAAAAATATGCTACTGGGCGATGAGTACCTCCATGGACTGGAGTCAAGACAGACAATTATCATGCATCACACTTATGACAAAAGAATGTGAAAGGCTTCGTGTAGTCAGGCATTCCCAACGCAGGAGCTCTGCACAAACTCTCTCTCAACTCAGTGAACGCTCTCATCTGATCCTGGTCTAGCATTATGGGATCTGTGACTTCCTTATGAGTCAGCTTTTGCAATGGTTTTGAAATGACTGAAAAATTTGGGATCCATTGGCGACAATAACCCACCATTCCCAAGAACATTCTGACATCTCTCTTTGTAGTAGGGGGACTTATCTGCAGTATCATTGTAATCCTTTCTCTGGATATGTTCCTCGACCCTTTCTCGATCTGGTGACCCAAATACTTCACTACCTTCTGGCAGTACTGCAATTTCAGCGGTGACACTTTATCACCATATTTTCCCAAATGGTTCAACAGGGCAATCGAGTCATACTTACACTCATCCCTTGTCTTGCACGCAATCAATAAGTCACCAATGTACTGCACTAAAGTCGATTGGAAAGGCAATTCTAATGACTCCAAATTCTTTTTGAAGATCTGGTTGAACAAGGAAGGTGAATCTGTGTACCCTGGAGGAAGTCTACACCAGCAATAGACTTGATCCAGGATTTTGAAACAAAAGAGAAATTGGCTATCCTCATGAAGAGGCACAGAAAAGAATGCTTGTGACAAATCATGACTGTAAACCACTCTGAATCACATGGAATCTGGAACATTATCACAGCTGGATTGGGCACTATGGGACAACACTTGACCACAATCTCATTTATTGTTCTCAAATACCGAACAATCCGAACCTTCCCACATGGCTTCTTCAAACCAATTATTGGTGAATAACATGGACTGCTCAACATGTCTTTCAAAACTCCCTGCTTCACAAAATCTGCAATTATCTGTGCCACTTTCATCAAGTCATCTTGTGGCATGTTGTACTGTGGAAGTTGGGGAAACACTGCATTTGGCTTTAAGATAACCTTGACTGGTTCCACTCCTTTAGTCAGACCCACTTCTTTTCCTGTCAAATCCCACACGTTCTCTTGTACTGTTCCCTGCAAATCAGAATTGAGCTCCTTTACTGTGAACATTGGGAAAAACTCAATCAAATGGTACTCCTCATTTGTAGTTTCACACTCTGTTTCTGGAGCTTGGTCTTCCTCATCATCAGTATTTGTCTGAATCTCAATTTCATAATTTGAGCAAGTAATCAAACACTTTGGGGGTGATTCTAACATTGGCGGGCGGCGGAGGCCGCCCGCCAATGTTCCCCCTCCAAAATACTGCTCCGCGGTCACAAGACCGCTGAGGGTATTTTGGGATTTGCCCTGGGCTGGCAGGCGGCCGCCAAAAGGCCGCCCGCCAGCCCAGGGCAAATCGACCTTCCCACGAGGACGCCGGCTCCGAATGGAGCCGGCGTAGTGGGAAGGTGCGACGGGTGCAGTTGCACCCGTCGCGTATTTCAGTGTCTGCTTTGCAGACACTGAAATACTTTGTGGGGCCCTCTTACGGGGGCCCCTGCAGTGCCCATGCCATTGGCATGGGCACTGCAGGGGCCCCCAGGGGCCCCGCGGCACCCCCTACCGCCATCCTGTTCCTGGCGGGAGACCCGCCAGGAACAGGATGGCGGTAGGGGGTGTCAGAATCCCCATGGCGGCGGAGTGCGCTCCGCCGCCATGGAGGATTCTGTAGGGCAGTGGTAAACCGGCGGCTGAACCGCCGCGGTCAGAATGCCCTTGGGAGCACCGCCAGCCTATTGGCGGTGCTCCCGTGGTCGGTGACCCTGGCGGTCACCGGCCGCCAGGGTCAGAATGACCCCCTTTGTCTTACACAACAAGTCCCTTCCCAGTAGGGATATCTGACTCAAATCGCAGAATACAAATTTATGCGACCCCTGGAAATTGCCAATCTCAACTTGCACTGGATCTGTGATTGGATTTGTCAGATATTGGTGTGCCACCCCCACAACCTGAACTGTTCTACCTGAAAGGGGCAAATTCAGAACCTCTGCACTTCTCAGTGTAGAGCGTGTAGCTCCTGGGTCCACCAAAAATGAAACTCTGTTACCCATAACCTTTCCCCTCACATAGGGTCCTTTCTGATCTACTTCTAAAGAAGTTGCAAGCACACATGGCTCCTCATCTGAAGTGTCACTCGCCCATTCACCATTTATTTCATTCTCACTGTGTAACAGGAATTGGTGCACTGTATTACTACTTCTGTCTTGTCTCTGACCTGTGATCTGTTGAGAAAGCATCATCTGTTGCTGCTCCATCGGGACTTAAGGTATCTGCATTTGCTGTGTAGGTACCATGGGAACCTGCTGCTGCATCGGCTGCAACTGTGACACTTGTGCATGGGGCATTTGCACCTGTTGCCTGGGCTGAACATTCTGCACTTGATTCACATTATTCAGAAAATTCACATTGGGACCCCTTATTCTCGGTCCTCTCATATTTTGAAATGAATTGATGTCATTACCTTGCTGAACAACACCTTCCTCCACCATCATCGGACACTCCTGCTTCCAATGTCCCACGGCTCTGCAAATGTGACACAGCAATAACTTCTTCATTCCCTGCACATCATTCTGAACCACTATAGTACTTAAATCTGGACCACGATTCATATTACCTCCACAAACTCTACCTCTCATCTGATGCTAAAACATATTTCCCTGCTGCTGGGGCATCTGCTGCACAAAGTTTCCTTGCACTCCTGTTTGTGCTGCTTTAATCTGCATCACCATCGCCTTCTCTTTCAACTTCTTTTGTTTCAACTCAATCTCATCACTACAGTATTTTGCATACTGCAACACCTCATCAATCGGCATTGCTTGCCAGCAAATCAAATGACTCTTAATCATTTGACCAATCTCAGGTCTCAATCCTTCCACAAATCTGAACACAAAATGCAACATGTCTTTCGACTCAATTGCTTCTCTACCACTATACTCCGTGAATGCCTTCAACAATCTCTCATAGTACACATGTATTGACACCTTTGCTGCCTGCACTGTCCTGTCAATCCTCTGCCAATCAATATTTTTGGGTGAATTCTTGTTTTCAGGAATTCAATCACCTTATAGTAATATGTCATTACCTCAGGAGACGGAGCACCTGTATTCTTATCTCTCTCCGGTTCACTTGTTGGCCAATCTACAGTCCTCTTACACTCGACCCATAAGTCAGCTGGAACCACTATCTCCAGTAATGTGTTCAAGTCCTCCCACAAACACATCGCAAGTTTCACGAACCTGTCTGTCTGCTGATACCACTCTACTGGCTTCTCTCTCAATTTTGGGTAATCATTCGTAAATTACAAAATGTCACTCCTACTCCAAGGGACATAAACAAAATTTCCCCCTGGAATCTCTCTCATTGGTAAAATCTTTATTGGATCCTTGTCCTGCTGTGCATTCTCAGTCAGCTCCAAGGAATCTCTTTTCTTCTTGTCTCTTTTCTTTACCCATCTGCCTTCCCATTTGTCTAATGCTCCCCAGACCTGAGCACTCTGCAGTAATTCTTTAAGGTGTGCCTTCATTCCGGCTGACCTCATGTGTTCAAAATCTTTTGCCTCAAAATCTAACCTGTATCTCCTCTTCAAATGTTTCGTTTTCTCAAATTCTATGCCATGTTTCTCTGCCAAATCTGCTAATCTCTGATGCACTTTGCTCACTTCTCTCGTAATCCTTGGACACAAGTATCTCAACTCTGCCTCTGTGTAAGACTCTAATCTGTTCACCCCCATTGTTCCCTCAACTATGCTTTCATGCTTAGTCTGACACAATTCAATTCCTCCTCGCCTTTAGAGGCATTCTGTGGGGTATTCAGCGTGTCTAACCATTAAGTCAACTGCTGAGCTGTCAGTCCCTGTAATGAAATGTTACTCGCTTGGACCGGTGGCACCTGCTGCACCACTGCATTCGGAGTCCGCGGTGTCACTAATTTCATACTCTGAATTGCATTTGGTCCAGTCACGGCATCTGGAAGTGCAACAAGTGGACTAAGATCTAACAATGACCTCGATCCATCAAAAGTCTGACCAATGGAAGAGACTACCTGCACTGTTCATTATGTTCTCTCCTCATTAGACTCTGAGACATTGCTCCCTGTTCACTCACAGTCAGTTATCTTTGTGCAAATAATGGTACCACTGGACCAACAGTAATCGGCAGCGATATTGCATCTGGGGCTGCTCTGGCACCTACATTCTGTGGGAGAGTAACTCCCATACTCTAATTCATCACCAGAGTCAGGTCTGACTGCGTCCCTGTCATTGGTGTAAATCTTGGCAATATCTGCGGCTGCACATGGGGCAACAGAATCGGAGTTGGCTCAGTCTGGACCAGCATTGGCCTCAGAATCACCTGCTCCGTAGGCACCACTAAATTCGAAGTCGTCTCTAAAATAGGCAAATCAGGATAAATTATCTGTATCTGTGGTGGCTGTATCTCTGTCTGCACTACAGGAGTAGTCTGCACATTAGAACTACGTTGCACCACATTCGGTGTCAGGTTAGCATTAACCTGTACCGAACTCGCTGCCTCCGTTACCTGTGCCAGAGCTATCTGATCAGCACTAGTACTTGGACCACTCTCATGTACTGTACATGGTGGTGGTCGATCTCTCAATATCTGTGTAACAATATCTTCAGCATCTGATTCCTCCTCTACTGTCGAAGACCTTCTAGCTTCCTTACTCTCAGACAGACTTTTATTATTCTTCCTAGTCGCCTTCTTTCCTTCCGTCTCATCCTCTTGTGTAATAGCTGGAAACAACTTAACTTCCTGCAAAGTCACTGATCTCCATTTCTTCTGCTCCCAATCCCATCTCACTTCCGCTAAAGACTTTTCTACTCTCCTCATTCTTTTCTTGAATTTCAACTGCTGTTGCTGTCTAGCTACCAGCTCTCAAACTTCTAATGCCTCAAACTGTGCTGGTCTCGGAAGGTGCTTCGATTCATACAGCGCCATCCGCAATTGCTCCAGAATCCTCAAATTGAACGTCCCATTTTCAGGAAACGCTAAGTTCCCATTTTTCTCTGTCAACTTGCACCATTGCTTTAGCCAAAGACATGTCGCGACACCCTTCTCTTCCATTATAATGTAAGTCGGTGTATTCTCGGGTTGTGTAGGCTCTCCGACACTAGCTTTAATGTACGTATCTCCCATTAGGGCACTTCTCAATGCCTTGAAATACTTTTCTACTTTTGGTTACTCAAATCAAATCAGGAAATTACTTTTAATCCCAAGATTCCTTTCACCCAAGTTCTCAACCAATTGCCTCTTATGGACGGCTGCCAATCCGTGTGCGGCCCTTCTCGCCAACCAACCTATCTCAGCGCGGCTCCAATGACGTCACATTCACACGTACTACGGCTCACAAAGTCTTGCGGCTCGTCCTCCTAAACTTCGATCCACACAAAACTAATGCAAAATATTGCAAGCACTAATCAAAAACAAAAAAAACTGAAAACAAATCTGCTGGTTTACTACAGAAAAGGTAACACAATCACTTCAGAAACCTTACGGATTTTCACTGATGGCTCTTCCGCTCATGTAGCTATTCTTCTTTCTCAGTCTCCCGGATTCGCAAGCAAAATTTGACCTGCAAATTTTACTCTCAACTGATCACTGATCCTGGTGCACATCTCAGTTGAAATTTTCTCTCGCCCACTTTAACTCACACATTGACTTGTTGACCACACCCGATCAACCTACTAAACCAGACAAATTACAACATATAACCAAGTGTCTCATACACTTTTCAATATACTCCAGAGTCTTAGACCACACAGGGTCCGTACATCAACAGCCACGTGGACAATATTTGAGCACAAAGCGCTACACATATGTGAAGTTCGACGACTTCCCTACTCTCACACTGTGGAGTACGCACACTCCTACTAAAACTTCATTTGGAAAACGCAACTCCCTAAAACCCTTGCAAACCTCACAATTCACCAGCGAGTTGCATAAGCTTTGCAAGCGCAACCTATTTAATTCACTCTATCACTATAGCACCGGGGACATACTCAAACACCACTAGCAGAATCCAGGATCTGGGAAGGCATTTCTAGGCTTAAGGGGACATCATTTTCTCTCCAATTATCATTTTGAAAAACAAAATCCAAATCTCAATTATACTGAAACTTCAAAAAGGACCAACTTCAAACTGCTACCATAACCGTAAGACCTATCACTCTGCACCGGACACCTATGGCAAGCTCTCAAAGAGACAAACCATCATTCTGCTACCATAACTGTTAGCGCATCAGACCTTAATAAGTAAACTTACAAGGGGACGCGAATAGATCGATTAACTTTTTGACTCGTTTAAGAAGTTCTTACCATAGCTTCAGTACATGAACCAATAATCAATGCACAATTAATCAATAATCATTAGTAATCAATAGAATCAATAATCAATGGAGTCAGTAAATGTCACGCACCATGACCTTTCAGCCATGAATAACCACACCTTTAGTAAAGTTTAGTACTTTTATTTCTCTTATATTAACAATACTAAAGTCATGTAGATTAATCTCAAAATCAAATAAAACACATACATGAACAATACTAGTTGTCCGAAACGACGAAAGAAACGCAATCTAGTCAAAGCTTGAATCACAACACATTCTAGAGCTACAGTACAAATCAATAGCAGAATCAGCTGCAATAAAGATATGACATACATAAAATTCAGCAAGATAACTTGTCAAACATTAGTTCCTGAATTTCGTCAGTCAATTTGAGTGCCCTCAACTAACGTCAGATTTGCATCAGCATGTGGGGCTTCATGCAAATTTAGAAAACAAATGTAGAAAAACATCTAGCTATGGATTTATCAAAACAGTGCAGTGGGTACCTAGAAAGGAAAGGCATGAAATGCATAACTGTCACATTTCGTCATATCTACCTAACCACGTTATGGGTCAGCAAACAGAATCAGTCTCCATCCTCAGGTCATCAATCGATCAGCAAAGGATCAGGCTCTCAGTCAGAGAGTATGAGCCCAAAGACAGAATGAATCTCAAAGCTCTCCTAAAGTCTCTTCTTCTCTCAAAATCACAGTGATTTTGAAATCTAAAATCTGAATGACTCTCCTCTGTTGCGTGTTATATCAAAGTCACCTAAACTATCCCCTAATTCCCTATTGGTCAATTAATCGTAAGTTTATTCTCTACCTTATAATATTTCTATACCAAATCTATGAATTCTAATATTTCACTTTTCTCATGAAGTTGATTGGTTCACTTTACAATGTCCTCATCATCCAGCTCATCAGGTAACAATATTGTTGCATCTTCGGCTCCAGTCAGTGTCTTCATTGTTCTCGTCCTGGGAAGGTTTATCCCACACACACTACATTCAATTTGTTACTCTAGCGGGAACATCATCTCCTGTTAGTCTGTTCTCATGAAAAGCTTCTTTTAACAAGTCCATGGACATTTCACAGTTTAGTTCACTCTGTCAGCATTTTTATTAACCTCTAAGAAATACAGCTTCTGCATGAGGCCTGGCAAAACTAGGCCAAGACACTCGCTAAGTTAAGACCTACGATTAATAAAACTAGAGCATACTTCATAACACTTAATATGACATGATATCACATATTACTACATTAGTCAAGTACATTTTCTATATTTCATAAGTATTAATCATCAATTAGTACCTTTCGTGAATACTGGTGGCAATTCTCCGAGGTCACATTTTCAAACGTGTGCATTATTTTTTCTCTACGTTATTCATTTTCTACAAAATTCATTATTCAAATTACATAAACACTCATTAATAATTTCTAATTAAAACACCTGCTCTAGCAGCACTAGCGAGGTCCAGAGGTGGGACAAGGCTATTTTAATGCCTGGCTGGCCCGACTGCTGGGGCTGCTTGAACAGCATGCAGGTTAGGCCCCTAAAGAGATAGTGCTACCTGCGTAGGCCCAGAATTCAGCAACACAGCTCACCTCATGTGGTACCAGGAGTGAGAGGAGATTGCCTGGGCACCAGCAGATGAACGGTGGGCAGGCCCCACTCCCACCCTCACCCTGAGGGCCCATGAGGGAGTCTAGATATGGCAGCTGGCATGAGAACTGAGGAACAGAAATGCAACACCACATACAAACATTTGTCCACTGTTGGCGTGGCAGCGGAGAGCCAGAGTAGAGTTACAAACCATGGGGAGGGGGCCAAGAGGGCTCCAGGACATTTACCAGGAATATAGGGAACCTGTGGCCAAAAGTGGACCCTTGAGAGGAGCTGGGAAACCGAATCAAATTCTAAAGCGGAAAGATGGTATGCCCTATGTCCTCAATGCTGCTGCATCGTAGTGAAAACTCGGGCCTCCTGAACACCAGTCAGGCTGAATAGAGAACAATGCTGGACCTTGAGATTAATACCACTAAAAGGTTTGTGGCAATTCAAGACTCTAAAGAGTCGCTGGACAATGAAATTGAAAAACTGGCGCAAGACCTGGGGCTGTTGCTCACTGACCACCAAAACCTAGCTGACATAGTGGAAGAGACACAGAATCCACCATTGCACAGGTGAGCCTTACACTTTTGGAAAACTCCACTTAGATTTGCAAACTGCAACAAGAGTTCTGCTCCCTCACAGTCAAAGCAGACAATGCCTAGGTCCATTCCAGAGAAACAACATTCGAATAATTAAGCTCCCTGAAAAAGTGGAGAGCCCTAGTGCTGAACATTTTGTGGAACAGTGGCTGCTCTCAATGGTGCCGGTGGCAAGGCCTAAAACCTTTACTCAGGGGAATGAGCATACAGTGTTCTGGGGAGCCTCCCGATCACGTGGACCCACCCGCATCCCAGGGTGGCAAGACTGCTCTGTTTTCGTGATAGAGACATCATGCAAACTGCAAGATCCTATGGATCTTGAAAAGTAAAGGGGAGCCTGATCAACATCTATCCTGATTACACTAACACGGTGCACCACCAAAGCAAAACATTAATTGCAGTAAAAAAACACTCATGCAAACTCAACATACAATGTGCGGTACTCTACCTGGTGCATTTTCACATCACGGAGGTGCAACCTGGGTGACCCTGGACCTCTGGGAACTGATAGCCCGTCCTCGTCAGAGACTCAGAAGCCTCAGACAAAGGAATTACTGCATCAGAAGAGGGAATAGACAAATCACTCCGATGATGGCAGATAATGTCATATGAAGGACGCTCAAGAGGGGGGTTCCAAGACTGGCAATGTTGGCAAATGTGAGGAGAGGGGTGAGACGAAGTGTCTTGACACACATTTCTTTCTTTCACTAGATACCGATTGTGGGCACGGACATGACTCGCACCAAGCTGTGTCCGCCCATGCATGTGTCAGTAAAGTATAACATGGTTAGATGGGGTGACAGGCATATCAAGCACTAGAGAGGTGGGTGGTTGTAAACTCACAGAATCAGATCATAGCTGTAGGAAAATGAGAGTAGGTATTCAAAAATTACAGAGGAGGTGTTCAAATATAACGACTATGGGTGGAAACACAGGGGACTCCGTAAGCACCCTCAAAATGACACAGGGGAATCCATCTGGCCCAGAGTGTGACACATTTATTAAGCTCCTTTCCTGAAATGTGAATGGTGTAGGTAACAAGTTAAAAGCACCGCTGGGGACAAAATATCTGGAACACCATTCCCAAGACCCGGTCCTACTTCAAGAAACCTATCTTGGGGTAAAAATTGTAGATTCTTGGGGAGAAGCACGTATAAAATGCTGATACATGCAGGCTTCTCTAAGGTTTCAAGGTGGACAGGAATCCTGGTCTGCAGATCCCTACCACTACAGGTAATACGGACATGGGAGGATCGCTCATGTTAAGGGGAGAAGGAAAGAGAGGGAGGGAAAACTGCTAGATATGGAGAAAAAAATCCTTACCTGAGACTCCTGGTATGTACTGGAACTGGACCCTTTGGCAGCCAGGAAACTAGAACAACTTAAAGAAGAATTTAGGAGCCTACAATTTAATGAAGCCAGAATGCTATACAGGGCAAAACAGTAGAATATACAAAATATGGAACAATGCAGGAAAAATGCTTGCATGGCTGGCCAAGAGGGATGAAAGCCAGAGATGGATACATGAGATCCGTATTGAGGATTTCGCTAGAGTAAAAAAGTGCCCAAGTCTTTGCAAGACACCTAGGTAAATTATATACATCCCAAATGAGAAATAGGGAGCAGAGAGACCTGGATACCTTTATAAAGGATATCCCTGTTGCCCCACTGGGCAAGACTGCCAGGGAGAGCACAGAGGAGGAGGAGATCGCAGAGGCCTTGACTCAACTTAAGAGTAGGGAATCCCCATGACCCTACGGCTTACTGTAGTAGTTCTTTAAATGTGTACGGACACAAGTAGTAGATCCAATCTGAGATATGCTTCAGAAAGCTAGAGCCAAGAGAACTCTCCACAGGGGCCTACAACAAGCCCATATTGGCTTAATTCATAAAATAGGTAAACCTCCAGACGAGTGTGCGTCCTACAGATTGTTATCCCTCCTAAATGTTGAAACAAAACTCATGGCCAAGGTTCTTGCACACCACCTAATGCGAGTGATTGATGACCTGGTAGCCCCGATCGATCAATCAGGCTTTACACCCTGAGACCCACAAGACACGACCTTCAGTGAATGATTGGTTGCATGGCACAAAGAGTAAAACAGACAGGAGCTGCTTGTACACCTGGCATTGGATGCCGAAAAAGCATTTGATTCCCTCGAGTGACCATACCTCATGGCATTAGTCCAATGGCTGGGCTTCTGCCCTTCATTTTTGGCCCAGATACAGCTATTATACCAAGCCTGACTGCCTGGGTCTTGGTGAATGGTATGCTCTGGGAGGAATTTAGTTTGGGTAGAGGCACCCAGCAGGGATGTCCCCTACTCCCTCTGCTCTTTGCATTGAACCACTAGATAACTGGTTTCACTGTGATGCAGTAATAAGAAGCCTCAGCTGGGATTCGAAGTGGGAGGACATAATCTCCCTATACATAGATTATATCCTGTTGTATCTCGCAGAACTGGCAAAATTTATTCAGAGGATGCTTGAGATATTCTTTGGAATATTTTCAGGCATCAGTATAAACTGGACAGAGTCCATAGCATACATACTCACAGATTGGTGGCCCGATGTACGCAAGAAGTGCCCCCTGACCTGGGATCAGAGGGGATTTCAATACGTAGGGACATACAGGACAGAAGACCCCTTACTATTCTATGACCACAACTTGGGGTAAATGCTTTTGCAGTGTAAGTGGGATGTGGGGCACTGACTTAAGCTTCTCTTATCCATGCTGGGAAGTGTGGCGCTCTATAAAATGATATATCTTCCAAAACGTTGACATGTGCTGCAAAATTCCTTTTTTGACATACCAAACAAAATCTTTGGGGCAGATTGAGGCAGAGGTCTGTCTGTTACTTAGAAATGGTGGGGCAGTGCGGATAGATCTCTCCACACTAATTCAAAGGCCACCAGAGCGAGGAATCGCACTCTCAGATTTGAAACTCCAATACTGGGCATCCCAACTACAGACAGTTAACTACTGACTGGTCATTCACTGACCAAAGAGAACTGTCCCTGATGGCAGACCGATGAGCTCTGGACCCATGAGGATTCATAACATTCCTATATGGTACGGGATGACTTATAAGACACCCATGGCCAACGGCAAGGGTTATTTGGATATGGAGAAAGGCATTGCGCAAAATGGAATGGGAAGGAAAGCTGATTCTAGAAACACCACTTTGGGAAGCAGCAGCCCTGGCGCCTTTGCGCAGGAAAGACAATGAAAGACTATTGGACCTTCTGCGCATGTTGAAACTGGGAGATATATGTACAGTTGGAGGGCTTATGCCTTCTGAGGAACTAAGGGAACAATACTAAATGGCCAGGAGTCAGTTCTTAAGATACCTCCAAATCAGATTAGTTTTGCGACAAACTGTAGCTCTAGAATCTGAATAAGCACACTATGGGCCTCATTACGACTTCGGCGGTCTTACTAAAAGACAGCCGCGGGCGACACTGTACCGCCAGTGCTGGCGGTATATGTGGCTCCCTATTATGACTTCTCCGCTGGGCCAGCGGACGGAAACAGGGTTTCCATCCGCTGGCCCAGGGGAAAAGTCACATCAACATTGCAGCCGGCTCATAATAGAGCCGGCGGCAATGTTGATGTGCAGCATGTGCCGCAGCACCCGTCGCGCATTTCACTGCCCGAAATTCAGGCAGTGAAATGCGCGATGGGGCTGTGCCTGGGGGCCCCTGCACTGGCAGTATTTACTGCCATTGTCAGGCTGGCGGTTGGGGATTATGACCGCCTGGTGGAAGCCTGGCGGTCAAGTGGAGGGGCCAGCGGTATAGCCGTGGCTAATGCACCACAGTCATAATATACTGACGGTACACCGCCAGCCTGTTGGCGGTGTTACCGCCAGTGTACCGCCGGCCGCCAGGGTCGTAATGAGGCCCTATATGTTATATATACTCCTCACAGCTTCGAAATTGTCAACCCACACTACTTGCTTTAAGGGACAAATTGGAAATAGATCTGGGAAGATTAGATGATGCAGACTAGGAGGCAGCCAGGAGGTACCCTAGTGAGCTTGCTTTTTGTACAGGCTTCTGAGTGATACAGTTGAAAATGCTCAATAGGGCATATTTCACAAGGACCTGACTGTATGCCCTTTACTTCCCAATGGATCAATGCCAGAGGGAGTGTGGACAACAGGGGACATTAATGCACACAGTATGGGAGTGCCCAAGGGTCTTTCACCTTTGGACGGCGATACAGCGTGAGTTTACATGAGGAGTGGGGTTACTGATTCAACTCACCGCTCAATTAATGAGGGGAATGAATGAAAGGGAATATGGGGAATACAACTCTGGTCCGATATCCGCTCCTACTGTGCAATACTGCAATGTCAATTGCGCAACAAGATCTTATAAAATACTGGGGGAGGCCGAGGTGCCGATAAATGGGCAATGGACACTTAGGGGCATATTTATACTCTGCTTGCACTGAATTTGCGTCATTTTTTTAATGCTAATTCAGTGAAAACTCAACACCATATTTATATTTTGATGCTAGACACGTCTAGCGTCAAAATATTGCAGTTAACTTCATTTTTCAGATGCGTGAAACCTCCTTGCGTCAATAAGATGCAGGGTAGGCATTCCAGTCCAAAAATGACTCAAACACCCTTGCGCCATATTTATCCACACGGGCAAAAAAGACGCACAGGTGGGAGGAGGACCCAAAAAATAATGTTAACACCGATTTGCGTCAAAATTTAACGCCTGGGTCAGGGCAGATGTTAAAATGAGGCAAACACACCACTGCTTAAGGAGAACACACAGAAGCAACATTACAACCCACAGGAGAAGATGGAGGTAATAATGATCCAGCTTGCTAGACGGGGCAGAGGACAGCAACAACTCCTGTACTCACCACCACGACAATGCGGCACACAAAGGCTACGCAGAAGGCAGGAGAGGGTCTTCAGAACCAGGACAACCCTCCTTGGCCTCCGGGACCCAGACATTATTAGGACCTACAGACTGAACCGGCAAGCTATACTACACCTGCTGCACCAAATTGAGACACAAATTACAGCCAGCCTGCAGACCCCACACAACATACCACCTATGACAAAGCTGCTCACTGTCCTGCACATGCTGGCAAATGGTTCCTTCCAAACGATGGGTGCACTGGTTGCTGGTGTCTCACAGCCGTCGTTCTCTGTATTCCTGCCAAAGCTGTTAGATGCTATCATCTCGCTGACACCCGCCACATCAGCTTCCTCAACACCCAGCAAAAGCAGCAGGAGAACAAACAGGGGTTCTATCAAATCCATGGCTTCCCGCATGTGCTCGGTGCAATTGACTGCATCCATGTCTTGCTCATACCATCTGCAGCAACAAAGCACCTATACCGGAATCGCAAGCACACACATTCCATTAATGTGCAGGGCATAGTGGACCACCGGGGACTATTCATGAACATTTTGTCCAAGTATCCTGGGAGTGTCCATGACGCCTACATATTCTGGCACAGAAGGATCAATGAACAATTCCAAGATGGACAATCTGGAAATGGCCTACTTGTGGGTAAGTCAACAAATCTAGCAATGTACACACAACACACCAACCCTGTCGAACACACAAGACATACACTACTACAGTAACATATGGCCAGGGTAACACACATTTGCAGGTGATAACACATATGCACCATGCTGCAGTACAGCACAATAAGTGAACAACACTAATACATACACCCACATGTACTTAACACACCCACAACTTGACAGGCACACCACAGGAAGGACAGGTGCAGACATGTACCCTTTGCTAACAGCAGAACTACACAGACCACTACAAGTGCCACAGGTTGCCTACTACGCACAGTTCACACACACTACACCAAACAAAGAATAGCACAGACATATCAATGGCATACACCATGCCCATGTCATGTAACTTCCAAATAGGCACAGATGCCTCAAGTCATGCCATGCAAATCACTACCAGAACAAATATCAAATACCACACAACTTGCGCCTATATCAACTGCATATCATCAACACATACCTAACTTACCTGTAGTGTGCAGAGACATCTGCCTGACGCATTGGCTCACACACATAGAAATACAAGATCAATGCCCATCAACACCATGCGCCAGATGTGTGAGAAGTGGTACCACACCTACTGTTGTGCAACCTCACATGCAATACTCACTGACTCACAAAACCATCATGCCTGTACCAGATACAATAAATGGCCCAACATGGGGCAGAGTCACGGTTAGACAGTGCAGATCATGGATGTCATAGTGGGACCCAGTAGGAGAAAACAGGACACCACTGACCTCACATGCACTGTGCCAAGGGACACATTTGCTAAGGAGCTGAGCTCCATCCCATAGCTTGCACTGTGCATGTGTCAACAGTATAAATGCACACTAATGTTTTGGAAGATAGGAGAGACACTGGTAGTTATGTTGATCATCCTGTGACAATGGGATACACACCCTTGGACAACTCACGGATAGCACAAACATTAGCTGCCACTCTGGAACACCAAGGGACCTTTGTAACAGCCCACAGTTCCATTGTCATGTCCTGCACTGTATGTACAACTTGGCAGATGGCCATTTCATAATGACTTGAAGCCACATTGTAAATTTTCCACCCTCCCATGCTGCATGTAGTGTGGAAGAGGTGTGCAAAGTTTGTCGCTGCAGGTCTGTCACCACAAGATACACAGCATGATGATGCTGACTCACATGTAGCTGTTACTTAAAACCTGAGGAAGTGCCAACAACAAACACTGCCCCAACGGTGCTGTATGCAGGTTGCAATAAGGAAGTAGACTGTGCTATGAACTCAGATGATTGTGGCACCAATGCATGCTGCATACTGCTGCACACACAGAAAGAGCGAATTGGCCATCAAAACAGCATATTTATAGGTCGGTGTACTGTCCTGCACAGATACATCCATGTCCACAAGGCCCTGGCGCAGGGTAGGTAGTGCCGGTGCACGGCTGCACATGAGCAACTGGCGCATGGGAGAACAAGGGGTTGCCAAGTAACATGTCACACATGGGACATTCTTGCATAGTCGAAATATTGCAGGTCAGTGCAGCCAATTTTGGAGACGTTTTGTGCATTCTCACTTGGCAATTTCAAAGGCCTTTAGAGTCACACATCATCTATAGTCACACATGTCAAAAGAAATGGGATGTCCAGGCTCTGTAGTGCTACCATGTTGCCATCACATCTGACCCCATTGTGTTGTGAGGATGTGTCATGTCCCCTCTAGTGATAGCACACTGAGATACAGGTGCACTACACAACACATGGGATATACATAATGACCATCAGTATGGAATCCAAATCATATGTCCCAGGTCCCTGAACCAAACACAGGATTGTCATGTCCAACAACCTAATGCTGTGGAAACATTACACAAGGATAGGAACTCATACCATACCACAAATACATATGAGTCACAACCAGCTCTAAATATCAACTACCATGCTACATGACTTACCTGTTGCAAGCCCTAACAACAACTTACTCCTTTGATCTTTTGCAGCGGATCAGGGTGATGGCATACAGCCATGGATAAAAAACCCATTTCCCAACGCAAGCACAGCAGCAGAGCGTGCATAAAATGAGGGACATCATAGGACACAGACTATTGTGGAGAAGACATTTGGCATCCTGAAGTCCAGATTCAGGTGCCTGGACATCACAGAAGGCAGCCTCTTATATGCCCCAGACATCGTCTCAAAGATAACCTTGACATGTGCTATCCTGCAAAACATATGAGTGCGGATGAACATCCCCTTATATGAGCAGAATGATGACCTGCCTGAGGAAAAGGAGGAGGACGGTGGAGAAGAAAATGAGGGGGAACAGCACAACACAGCTGCTGGGATACGCCGCAGACTGCACTTCGTGGAAAACTTCTTCACTTAATAATCACGTAACTCGCCTTGTAGATTTTGTCAGTAAACACCTCCCTTATTCACAAAATCCGGCTTTGGTCTCTTCAATCTACACAACATATACCACAGGATTGTGAGTCTAACCTTAGGGAGCATGTCACAAACACTAATGTGATGAGTACAATAGCAACATCACATGTGATGCGTAAGATTCATCTGCCACCATCACTCATTTCACAAATAGCCTCATCACTCGAATGTGACAACTGAAGGACACAATCTGTGGACCACAACATATTACTTACATCCATGTTAACAACTTGTACATCAATAGCTTATCACAAACAACTACAACATGTCCAAATAGGAGATACATAAGGGGCCCACACATGAGGCAGTGGATGTCAAATCATGGTAAGACTGTAATGGTGGAACAGACCACTGACACAATTCAGTGTGAGAGTTGCAATGGCTGCATGGAGCATATGTGACAAGGGGGGGACATCATTAGTGACAATGGTCATCATGATTAGGCCAGGTATGACAAGCATTGGAAGAGATGGTGCTTGCACAGAACATCCATGGAAATCAGTCCTGCCACTGCCATAGGGCCCAATCCTGTCACAGAGTACGCATGACCGAACATTTTGGACGGACAAGTCTGTGGAATGCACATCAGAATGGATGAGAACATATGCAGCTAGGGATGCAGGTCCCCAACACAAAAATTATAATTACAGTGCTAAATGCAATGACTTTGAACTGACTATTGTGTTCAATACATAATATGGTTAGAATGTAGGCACAGTGTGTCAATCACAGTATGTACCAAATATGTACACATGTTAGACATATGTGTAGTCCACACACAAGTCACCATATACTCAAGATCAGCATAGTTGTCAGGTAACATTTGCTAGATAGCATTCATCAGCTATCATCAACAATGCCCGAACTGTGTAAGTCATCTGAAATCTGATGCTCTGTAAGACAACTACACACAGCACATAAGAACACAATTCACAATCACATACCATTACTCTTGCATAGTACTGACAGCCATACATATGTGGATGCACTGTCACACATACATACATATGCGTGACGTGAATGCATTTGCATGCTGTTGATTCTGTAACACACACATTGGTTTAACAGACCCTTCACACCCAAATCACATTGTTGTATGGACTACCACATGTGGCCATACACAAAAAGCCACACTGCAGCCCAGCCCGTTTAATTTGTATGTTGATACAGGGTGCATCCGTTGACAATGGACAAAATCAAAATCACGCAATCAGGAATAGAGTAAAAAACAATTACGCAAATGCGTCGAAAACACCTGAAAAAGTGATTTCTACCTTCACACTCATCTCAATGCTGATTTACTGTTAAATTGACGCATGTAGGTATTGCGTCACTAAAAAAAGACACACGTAAGTCATGCGTCAGAAATACTCACGTAAATATCAGGTGCGTCAAATAAACACACGCATTACAGAAAACGTGATGCACGGGTACAGGAAGTGATGTAATAGAAAATCCTGTTTACAGGCATGGTACAGTGGGTGTACTTTCACTTTCTCTTTACAGTCTGTGCCTCTTTTGACTGTGTGGTTGTGTCTTGGAGTTGGTGGTGTGTTATTGCTCTGCTTGTGGTGTCCCTCCTGTTGAGATTTCTGTAGTATTTGACTGTAGATTTGTCCCATTGTCAATGAATTTGTGTGTTATTTATATTTTTCCTTGTACCTGTACTGTGGGGTGTTTGTTCGGGTTAGTTGTTAAGTTGGGTTAGTTGTGATTGTTATTTTTGGGCATTAAGTTTCCTTTACTTAATTTGTTTTACAATCTTTATTTTTTGCCAATCTGTACCCCTGGTAGGGGGAGGCAGACTAGGATAGGGGAGGAGGAGCTGGGAGGCTTTGTGTGGCTGGTAGCCCACTACCTTCCATTAATGTTGGGAATGGGGAGCCGTGTGATACAGGGCTACCGGACAGAGGCGAGGCAGCTGCGGTGGGGCAAGGTGCTCCACCACCTGAAGAGGGTGTACCGCAGCAGCTGCAACGAACACTAGCTCAAGCATCGTTGGGCAGAACTGGTGGCCAGGGTGCAGGATCTGCTAGACATTCTTGTTGTGGTGATCAGTGGCCCTGTTGGTGAGTCTCCAAATTGGCAAACTGTTTACTGTTCACCACACTTGAATGACAGTAGCAGATGTGTTGGCGAGCTGCATGCAATGCTTGTGGACAGGTTGCATGCAACCAGAATGAGGTGTCACTGCGCCAGTATAGACATGGGTTTCAAATATCCTACCATTTTACCAATGCAAGTCAGATGTTAGATGAGTCATGCACAACCATCACTAAGTTACACATATCAGGGGCCATGGCAACATCTGTGCCCCAGCATTGTGTCATGTATGATAGGCCAAGAAACCACCAGCATACCATATGTAACTGGATTGTGATTACAAAGTAGGGCAATCCATGTATGGCACTACATTGTCATAATTTCACATACATCATCCATGCCATGTGTTGAAAGGGGGCATACCCGCCTTAGGGGGCACTGGCAATGGGGAATTTGATACCATCAGACAACTGTGGCACATCAGTCATGGATTACTCAATGCATGAAAATTGCAGACTATAAATTGAGCCACTTGTACTTCACAAAGTACCTCTGTGTGCCTTGCAAGACAAGCCAGAATCCCTGAGTCAGTTGTCTTGCAGAACACCAGGGTAGTGTTATGTATCTGCCACCCAACTCCCCCTTCATTCCATGGAGTTCCATCTTCTACAGATTGGGCACATATGGTTGTTGCAGGGGGTAGCACTATATGGGTCTCAGGCTCAGTGTAAGTGTGCAGATGTGTGGCTCTCACTCACCTGAATGTCAGTCTCATCGTAGGTTTGCAGTGGTGTGTCTGTTGGACTGTTCTCAACCTGGATAATTAGCTCACTCTTCTGAAATTGTACACACTGTAATATGTTGTCCACTAGTAGTGACAGTGATATGATGCTTACCATGGTTTTCCACCCATGTCTTTCAGGTGGACCTGCCCCCTATTCCATAGGCAAAGTGGCAAGTTTTGAGAACACAGATGTATCCAGTAAGTGTGATTATGCCTGTGTATTGATTAAGGCTTTTGTGTGAGTGAGTCATGTCTGTTGCACACAGTGCTAGAAGTGATGAGCTGTCAAATGATCAGATGTCAAAGTAGGCAGGATGGTGACACTGTGTCACTTTTAAGGGTTCCCCATGCACGTGCAGAGAGTCATATCTTGTGAGGCTTGTGGCGCTCAATGGGTAGCATTGTGTAAACAAGGTGATGACAAGCCACATGTAGGCCCATATGTGACTTAGATGTGCACTGTTGTCAAAATATTGGCACTGGGACACACCATCATTCTCACAACACAGTGATGTACCATTTTGTAGACAAACTGGTGCCTCCCTGTATTGTAATGTACATTTAGGACTGGGTGGGCAATTGTCCCCCACCATGGTGCCACATAAATTGTACTCCACTTATGTGACACTTATATGGAATGTAATAGGCGTGCACGCAGGTCAAGTCCAAATGTGTGCGGGAATAGATATGGGTGTTTGAGGAATGGTATTGGCTGATCAAGTATTGATGAGCATCTACACCTGGACACATGAATGTAGATGTCATAGACCTATGGATACCAGCTTCAAAGTTGTCAGCCCTCCTAAAATATGGTCCACTCCCTGACTCTATGTATGAGTGGGCATGCCTTGGTGGATGACGTGGACAGTTGAGATGATGAATTGCATGGTCATCCCCCCGAGGCACAGGGGGTGGGAACAATAAATTTGTAGGTAGATGTGATGCTCACAGTGTAGGTGACAGTCATTTTGATCAGGACTGCATGTGTACCTATCTACACTGACCCCTTATGGTTAACAACTGCATCCCATACTCCGAATATCAGATTGAAGTTACTGGTGATGTATGGTTGAAATTTGACACAGATGATGAGGAATAGTGGCCCTGATCTATGTGAAGTTGATGCTGCCTTTGCATTGTTACACATGACACAAAATCAATGCACATCTAATTTTGTTTGTTTCCTAATCTTGTTGTGGGTGGCAATGGTGTCAAGGAAATGATGCTAAGGCAGCGTTGTTGTTTCATCTATCAGGGCCATTGTATTATCCGGAATGTGAGTTGGAGCGCATGTGCAATTCGATGTAGAGTGTAAGCTAATAATGTGTACATATTCCACACAATGCTGACACTGATGGTTGCCTGTCTCAATTTAACAGCTTCCAACATGAATAACAAGGAACTGCGTGCCTTTCAAAAGAGGGCAGTCCGCTATAGGCACATACTGGCAGCGGAATCTGGGTTCAGGAGGATGGCACGCTGCTATCGTACGGAGCGATCCACCAATGTGTGCGGGCATTCAACCTCTGGGGACCCACACTGCCCACACAGGGAGGACCAAGCACCACAGCTGTGCAGGGGGCCACAGCTGCCACCATCACAATTGACCCTGCTGCTGCACCCTCAGCATCCGTACCACAGCCAACCACTCCTGCTGCCATGGACATGAGTGCCATCAGGGAACTACCTAGGGATGTCACACAGGTCCTCAAGAAGTTGGACTCTATTGAGAAGGAGGTTGAGAAGAACACAAAAAGACTAAAATTCATAAAGCAGAAACTCAAGAGGGCCTACCAGGGGGTTAGTTGTAGGTTAGTTTAGGTTAGTGGTTTAGTTAGGATAAGTAGGTTTGGTGGGTGGGTTTTCTACTTTTTACTTTTTACTATGTGGGTACGGTAATGTTGGGGCTTTTATGTGTTATAAATATATATATATATATATCTATATATATATATATATAGATATATATATATATACCACAAAGTATATATTTGTTTAGTAATAGGTAGTATATGTGTAGTTTAGTATTTGATGTCCTGCATGTGTCTTGTGATTTAAGGTGGGTCGCGGTGCCAATGTTTA
This sequence comes from Pleurodeles waltl, assembly GCF_031143425.1. Lineage (NCBI taxonomy): Eukaryota > Metazoa > Chordata > Amphibia > Caudata > Salamandridae > Pleurodeles > Pleurodeles waltl. Next base: position 958,202,554 of record NC_090444.1, read on the forward strand.
CAGTGTGTCGTTAAATGTGTTAGGTAAGTGTAGCTTAAAGTAGTTTGGGTCTGTTGTTGGTTATGTGTAGTTAGGATAGGTTAGGTTAGGATAGGTGTTCCTAGTTCTTATTAGTTTTGTTTAAAATCTAATAAAACATTTTTGGGTACTCCCTTACTTCATGTGTCATATGCTTGGGTCTCAGGATCTTTCTATGGGTGTGAAGTGAAAATTGTGTGTTGTCCTAGGGATTCTGTCCTGCCTCCGGATCCCTCTCTTGACATGTTCATCACCTTCTTGCAACTGAGCTGTCACATTGGCAGCTACAACACATCTCCTTGTCTGTGAATCTGCCATCCAGTGTACCCACCATTCAAGGTGACTATGTTGACCATGTATAGGACAGGTAGGTGTGGTAATTCAGCTGTCATTGTATGGGTTTTGTGTCAGAATGTTGGGCACTGTGAAACATCTGACAACAGCCTACTTTTCATTCCTATCCTGCTAAACTGACCAGTGGCAATCACAGATGAGGTTGAGTCCTCCTGTTTCACACCAATGTTCTACTTCTACTCCCAGCTGAAGATATTGCCCGAGAACTGTTTCACAGCCATTCCTGCCATATGTAGTGGGTGTAGCATACATGTGTTCAATATGTTTTACATACCCAGTGAATTGCTTGTAGTGGATGAGAACAGCATTGACGTTCATCATGTAGGTACCATGTGCATAGATATGTGCCCGCATATTCATGCACTCTTGTACTGACACTCTGTGACTTAAGACATGTTACACACATCATAATTCCTAGGCTTAGTAGATGTGTCACAACACACAAAAACATGTTGGTTGTGTAGGTGGTGTTTCATAACAAGTGTTATAGTGCAATATTTACAATGTCCAGGTCTGTGACCCCATTGGTAGAATCCATCAAATTGTGACCCAACACAAATCCAGGGTTGAGGGATATGTCATGGGACATGCTTGGGTAAAGTGTCTTTCAATGCAGGGTAACATAAATTGCCAATTGAAAACTTAGAGACAATTGCAGTCCATAGCAGAAAGGTCAACAGTGTGTTGGTGAAGAGTGCATATCTGTAACAATACTAACACTGGCATGATGTCGAGCACAGGCCAAAGGAAAACACTGCCCTTTGGCATGGGCTGGTGCTACCTCGAACTCCTATGGGTGAAGATGATCTGTTCCACATCTTCATCCTTCGATGTGTGTGGTGCCTCCTCTACCCTTGATAGTGGTGTCGGGGAGGTAGAGGGGCCACGCACACTTCAGTGGTTGCAGATGTGGACTCCCAATTCCCGGCAGCTGCCATCTGTGGCACTACATATGGCATCACTGCAGCAAGGAGAAGCTGCTGATTTTTAAGCATAGCAGCAACATCCCTGTGGTAGGCAGCCATGTCTGCCCTGAGGGAGACCATTTCCCGGTGCATAGAGTCCATCTTGTCCTCAAGCACGCTGATGGGAGGGCAGTTGTTGTGGCCTCTCTCTCATGGCAGCAGCTATGTCCCTCAGACACTCCTGGACTCCACGCATTGGGGAGTGTGTGCGTCATTTTGCTGCAGTCTGTTCTTTTGTCGTAATCATGCACATCTGCATCCTCTCAAGGCTGGCTGCCATAGTTTGCATCCCCACCGCACCTCCTTGGCCAGCTCCTGCTGGACTCCTACCACTGTCCTCTCAAAGCTGGTCCCTGGGTCCTCAGAGTCCTCTGCTGTGTCGATGCTGGCAGGTTGTACTATTGGGGTGCTGAGTGGGGCCTGTTCGATGTCTGCTACACCAATACTCCTCCTTGCGACTGGAGGTGGTGTCTGTAGGTTTACAAGGACTTCTTGGAAGGTCTCTTCGCTGATAGTTGCCAGCTGGTCATCCAGGTCATCAGGGTACTCCAGGACAGGCAGATCCGCAGGAGAGCCATCATCCTCTGCAATGAGATGGTTTAAATGCAGTCTATCTGTGTTGTGGCAGTTTGAGATCTCACGTCACTGACTTGATATTTGAGGCTCATTGTCATCTTAGGGCCATATTTAAGTAGAAGTGGTGCAGCGCGGTGCTGTGTCAAAATTGGCAGCGCCGTGCTGCGTCACTTTGGTAACACAAGGATGCGCCGTTTGTAAGTGAATATGGCGCACCCCTGTGTAGTCCCCCACGCTGGTGCAAAATTCAGCTGCCAGCGCCAACACAGGCATCCTTGCACCATCGTGCAAGGATGTATACGTTGAGGGATGTGATTGTTTATGTGCGTGAAGGTGTCCCTTCTATTACATTAACAATCACTAATGGCACTTTGGCACTTCTGTGTGAGCTGTAGACTGCAGCACACACAGAAGAGCCAAAGCGTCATTTACAAATGATTGTTTATGTGCAGGAAGGGACACCTTCATGCACATATACAATCATTTCTGGCATGTTGCTGTTCCTATGCATGCTGCAGAATGCAGCACACATTGGAAAAGCAAAAAACAAAGAGGTTTAAATGTATTCCTCCTCGTTGCACCCTGCTAACGCCACCCCTCGGGCTGGCGTAAGATTTTGGCACTGCCTCAAGTTGACAAAATTCCATTTATCTGAGGCAGCATCAAAAGGCAATGGTTGTTGCTGTGGCACGCCCACAGTGACACCCATTGCACCACCTTTCACGCACAGTGATGTATGGGAAGTGGCCGTATTTACAAGGTGACATTAAGCCACAAAAAGTGGCTTAATGCCACCTTGTCAATACGGCGCAGAGCTTAGCGGCACAGGAGCGGCACTAAAAGTGATGCCGCTAGGGGCCTATGATGCGCCCTTATTTCCAAAGGATTGTTCCGTACATCATAGCTGCAGTCTACAGCCCTATGCCCCACCTACATGTCACATGAACGGAAGCCCAGTTGGCACAATTGGTAGCGTCATATCTTCTAAGTGTGTTGTCTATCCTTTTTGTGGCTTGACGCCATCTTTTCATGTTCTACTCTCCCTTTGCATCCATTTGCATGGTGAGGCCTTGCAATGGGTGTTGCTTTGCCCATGCCACAGCATCACACAGTCAATGCTCACCTGTCACAGTCTTATATGTTTCACATACACCCATGCTCTGCTGAGACCTTGCACCACCCCAGGGATGGCATTGCAAGGGCACTATGCTCTTGTTGCCATTGCTGGCTCCTCATGTTGTTGTTTGTGTTTGTGTGCTACATTGCATGGCACTCATGGACCTAGCAGAGTTCAGTTTTGTCTCCTGTCTGTGTAGGTGTGTTTGCCTTATTAAACACCTACGTCTTCCCCCTCAATGCGGCCCTCCTTGCACAATGATACATGAGTGCAGCATAGTGACAGTACACTTCTTTTGACCCAAGCATAGGGTTGAACCCAGGGATGGGTAGTATAGGTATGAAATGTCTGCTGTGTACATCTGTATGTGACAGTGCCTGATGCTAAATTATTCTATGGACATAGGCATTTAACAGGAGTTGTACTTAGGTCAGGGCCTGAAGCGAGTTAGAGGTGATTCTGCAAGCAGTCATACTGGTCCCTCATTTCATGTGCATCAGTCCAAGGGGCACATGACAGCCATTGTGTATTTGACCGCCCCCCAACAGCACAGGTGGTAATGGCAACTGATGTCAATGTAGAATGTCCCATGGGCCAATGGCCTGGACGTGGCAGGTTTCTAGCAGCCTACAGACTGGCTATGGCATCTGTCATGTGACACCAGGCCAGCATTACATTCAACACTACCCTCCAGGTCTGTTTCCGCATTTCCACCAGCCCTTGCATGGCGGTGTAACCTCCATGAAATGGTTGTTGGTGATGTGGTGTGGTGTGGCCCTGGGTGCCCCTGCACAACCCAGGCACTTGGCATGGGCAGTGCAGGGGGTCCTATACCCTTGCCCTTTGCCCTTTCCATTGCTTTATTTAAAGGGCTGAGTGCAGCGTGTCCTGTTACACCCAATGCAGCCCAAAACTGGCACTGACTCTATTTGATCCATCAACAATGTTTACTAAGTGCCCCACAGAGCTACCATGAGCAGACAGATTTCCAGCCGCCATCCCAATGTGTGACTCATACTGCCAACTGCAAAGGGTACACTGCACTGGCAGCCTTACCAACACCGGGCTTGCCCATGCACCATTCTCCACCCATTGATGTGAAATTATCTGTCATTATGTTCACAGTCATACATCCAAGTGTTGTACGTGTGTGTTTATTTTCCCATTCCCATGTGTCTGACATGGTTGTGTCAGAGTAGTTGTGGGCTCAGCCTGTGACTGTTGTGAACTACTGTTTGCTATCTGTGGTACATATTTTCTGTAGTGGCACATTTCAGTTCAGCATCAAGATGTGTGGTTCAATACTACTTCAGTTTAGTTGGCCTGGGTAGTGATATGTTACCAGTGATACAGGTCCAGCCTGCTATTCCCCCAGCGCCTGTTCAGCTCATTGTTCCATGCACCGAGGGGACACCCTGACTGCATGATGTAGGGATGGCTGCCTCATGTGGATGTGTTGTCTATGTGTGGTGTGGTGGTGCTAACGGCACATGCCTGGGTACTGTTGGGACAGTTGCAATGATTTGTGTGCTGTGAGATGCAGCACACATGCATTTGGCAATGAGGCAAGGCAGCTGCAAGGTGTTACTGCAAGGGACACCACTCTGACGTAACCCCAGGAATGGTGTTGACTGACTACCTGGTCTCTGAGGTCTTGGTCGTGTTGGTGGTGTTGATGTGATTACAAGCAAGGGATATTGTGATGTCACAATCAGTGGCACAGTGACTATACATGCCATCTATCCCATGTGCTGCATATATACATGTAGATATTTCGGCCTGGTGTTCTAAATATGTCCAGGTTGTGTATGTGTCATGGTGCATGGCACTACCAAGGCGTAGGCACATGTGAGGCTTACGTCGGCATGGTGCAACTTGCTTAATGTGCATTGTGTCCTTCTGTGCTCCTTTGACATACATTGTGTGAGCCCTATAAGCCTCCCCCTGATTGCATTTGACATTTTAGCATATGTCCCCCATACAACTTAACCTGAATTTGTGCTATTTCCTGGTAGTCTGCGCTGTCTTGTCCTTGTATTCCTGGGATTGTTTCCTCTGGGATGACCACTGCAACCATCTCCTCCATCTCGTCCAACTCCTCTTGTGGAGCTGGACTCCCAACTCCAGTTCGCACTGCTGCCTTCCTGTTCCGTGCCATTTTTTACTTTGTCCTTCGCTTGCAGTCATGCCAGCGTTTCTTGCACTCAGTGACAATTATCTTGACTTCTGCCACACTGTTGATCCTATTCCCAATCTACTGCCAGATTGCCTTCCAATTGGCATTTTAGAGGTGACGAAGAGTTGATGTTGATGCTCCATCACCTCTCTCACCAGTATTTCATGCTTCTCTGCGCTGAAACAACACTTCCTTTTTTTCTTCTCCCTCCCCTGCATTTTGTCTGTGTCCTCCTGGTAGGTTCCTTGTTGAATGGGGTCTCCCCGGGGTCTCTCCTGGCTCCATTTTGGCTCTCCTTTGCACTGTTCTCTCCGTTAGCGTCTGTTTTTGATGCTATTGCAGGCAAAAATGGTGCATTTCCGTTTTGCATTACGTTTACATGTCATAAATTGGATTAGAGTCATTTCTCCTCTGTTAACGTCATTTTGCCTTACGACAAGGTGCAATGGTTAACGTTGGAAAAAATGACTCTAACCAATTTTTTGCGCCACCCAGCATCATAGTATAAATATGACGCCCGTGTGGCATTAAAAAATGGTGCTAATCAGCGCTAACGTTTTTGACACAAAACTGCGTTAGCGCAGTTTTGCCTCAAAAAGTATAAATCTGCCCGTTAATACGGAATCGTGTCAACAGGCCAAGGTATTGCTTTAAAAAGCCATGGTATGCCCTCCAAGTTTTGTTAAGGAATGGGGACCCTGGCAGGGAACAGTTAAAGACAGCTAGGAGGAGGGCTGGACCAGGAGGTTAGATTGAGAGGACTGAGCCACACACGAGGGGAGAATAGGAATAGGAGAACTTCAACCTAAACATGTTAATGAGCCACAGCAGCGAAAGATGGACATTGAAAGGGATTCCAAACCAATGCAGTAGACATGGAGATTTGCAAAAAACAAATGAACACCAAAAAACATAACATTAGAAGTATTGGTTACGTTTGTATGTTTCATATATAGTTTTTGACGAAAAAGCAAAAAAAAAGGATGAAAAAAATGTATTTCACGAAGCCTGAGTATAGGCTCGCCTTACTGAAATAAATAATGGATTGATATTATTTTTACCCGCGGGGAAACTGTAGATAAATACATTGTGCCCAATTCACAAAGGTAAATTTACATGAGAGTTAATCTACACTTGTAAATTTACAGTTATACTGTTCAGTAAATTTACTACTTTTGGCTATTCACCATTTCTGAGCGTTCATTTACTACAAAGGTTTACATGTTTCCACTCCCCTAAAAGGGGTGAAGTAAAATGACTTCAACCAAAAAGACCCTGGAATAAGCCCAGCACTTCACATGGTCAACCAATAGCACTGCAAAACACTAGCCTAGAACATAATGGAGACAAGAACTTTAAATTAAATGCAATAGTAGCTAATGTTCAAATAAATTGATTTATTTTGACTTTTTAAAACTATATCTCTACATTTAATTCAATGTTAAAAATCTTATACATGAAATATAAATACAAAATAAATATTATTTTATGATAAGATTTTTCAGTAGCTTTTTTAATTTAAAAATGAATGTACCTAATTTTAAAAAATACATTAATTTAAATGAATTCTATATATAACATTTCTAATCTATAATACATAATATGTAAATACAAACATTTACTTTAGGTTGGATTTTTTATATATTTTAATTTAATAATTTTGAATTAAATAAATGTTTCATTTAAAAATATGTTTTTGGTGTAAACTTACTACTAGTTCTACTGCAAACTGTAGGAAACATTTAACATGTTCATAAAACATAAAAAACGACAGTGAAAATGTTTTGTTGCAAATAATGTCAATTTTAAATATTGATTGTAAATGTAAAACAAAATTTAAAAACTGTTCCAGTTCTATTGATTATTTTTTAATTAAAAACATTTAGGCAGCACAGCAAGCCCCCTTTTTGCACTGTATTGCATGAAAGGCCAGGAGTGAGCCATATTTAACATTAAACAGCACATTCCTCTCCTTTCCTTGTGCTGGCGCCCTTTTGGCTGCCTAGCGCCAAAGCAAGCACCCTTGTGCCGGAGTGCAAGGTTGCCTGTGTTGCAGGCACGATTGCTTTTGTGCAGGAAGGGATATCTTCCTGCACAAAACAATCTTCAGATGCATTTTCCTCTTTCTATGTGTTCTGCATTCAGCAGCACACATAAAAGAGGTAACAATGAGGAGAAATAAAGATATTTCTCCTTGTTACGCACCACCTGAGGAGGCATAGCATTTATACACATTCTCAGGTCTACCAACAATGATAAATCTAAGAATGCGCCAAAATCTATAGGTGGATTTGTGGGAATACCCATACTCCATCTATGGACCACCTCCCTGGAGCAGTAACGCAATGCAGCCATTTGTGTTACGTTGCACTAATCTAGATTTATCAAGCCATGCAAGACCATGCAAGGTGGTAGTTGCTCGCCCTGCCCTCTTCCGTGATGCAAAGGCGACACAGGTCAACAATAACTATGCCCCTAAATGTATCAAAATAAATGTTAAAAAAATTAAAGATGTATTTAAAAAAGCCAGCTAAAGTAAAATATTTACATTACTTATTATGTCATAGAAATTTTACAAAAAGTATATACAGAATGAATTTAAATTATTTTTTAAAACAAAGCTAAAGTTATATTTATTTTTAAATTTAAAAAGTTTAACGTATATTATCATAAAATATTTATTTTGTATTAATATACATTTTTAACATTATATTAAATGTACATATTTTTTTAAAAACTCAAAATAAATAATTCATTTTTAACACCATTTCCTATTGATTATATTTTAAATCGGTACTGCCATTATTTTCATTGGCAGGGTGTTAACAGTACTAGTAGTTGGTTATGTATGGCTCTTGACTTACTCTAGGTCCAAGCTGGAGCACATTTACTACTGTTTTGGGTCCTGTGCGGCTTTTTTTAACTTTAGAAGTGAAGATTGTGAATGGCAATGCGCTTAATCTTAAACGCATATACACACACACATGTACACACACACACACACGCACAGGCACACACATTGACACACACATACTTCCACTCACCCATTTACATGCACACTCACTCACACCATACATTCACAAGCATGCATCACATACACCCACAATTCATAAGCATATACACACACTCATTCACAGCACGCACGCAGTAATACAAATACAATCATACATACACACATACATGCATGCACCAAACCTTTAAAAAAAAAGAAAAACTTAACCAGGCCACAGCAGTGATTTCCTGTGGTAAGAAGGAAGGCTCTGAGGCTCCTGGAGGGTTGGGACTACCAGTGGCAGTTCCTTACTCGTGACAGAGTGGGATGGGGTCAGTGAGAGTTGCTGACCCCATCTTACTCTTTGATGAGATGTCACTGATTGACACCATTCCCTAGGCACTTCAGGGCTGAAAACTACAGTAAAGTGCCCAAGTATGTGTCTATCTATGAAGGGCACCCTCATCATGAGGGGAGACCTCATGGCGCTTTGCCAAGCTGAGAAGGTCAAACACACAGGTCTGAGAAATCCTCAGCCCGGCAATGATCAGCTCAGGCAGCCAGGTGCCTGCACATTTAGTGCATGTATAGCACCTGGCTGCCTGACCTGAACATACACTGACCTTTGCTCAGTCTGATATACACTCTTCATGTGTGTTAAAAGGTTGGTGGTGGGGCTCTTCCCACCTTAAGGATGGCCCGATCCTGTGGATGGCATAACAGTAGGGAGACTGACTTGAACTCCAGGGATGGCACATAGGCCATTGGTATCAAGTTTTTCATCAATGATTTGAGTCTTTAGATCTTTCAGCCCTGCAGCAACATGGAAGCAGGCGCACTCTGACCATTTCCACATTATACCTATCTCCAACCGTCCCTAGATGTGCTGCAACCCACCAAAGTAAAGTGTTCATGCACAGCAATTAACTCCCATGTTGTAGGGGATCACGAATGCAGCCCAAACACTGATTGGGTGTAGTAGAATTTTATCACCATCCCCCACAGCATAACAATTTCTCTACAATATTGATGCTGCTCCCCATTAATGAAACAGTGCAAAACAAACAACTTTGATCTAATACATAGAATATGTGCATCTGCCTTATGGTCTGTAATTGACATTTGTTTGGTGATTAGTATGGCGTTTCAAGCTACATTCAGTCTACGGTATCATCCACAAATTTCTGACATTTCCAGCACAGACCAGGGTCTGAATATTCGTAGAGGGTTGGTCATAATATCTTGAACTTGGGGGAAGGTGTATAATTCTCGTGTCCAAAATGTGTCACCAGAGGGCTTTGTGAGTTGCTTACACATCTCCCAGGCCAGATGACATCCTTTGCCCGATTGATGTAGATATTTTTAGCACTTTCGTGATGAATCTATGAAATGTCTATGGTGTGTTAGATGTGTGTGTGGTCTATTACTTAATATGTTCTAAGTTTTGTGTGTAAATGTGAGTTGTGTTCTGTCTAATGTTGTCTACATCTTTGTGACTGTGATGTCTCCAGAGTGGCCATAAGAACTGGAATAGCAATAGTAAAATTTAATGTATGTGTGCACGCATTTTTTTGTGCATGTGTCATAGTAATGTGAAAGTTAAGTGTTTATGCTGTTTTTGATGTTTATGATATGCTCTTTCTAAGGTTTTCTCTAAATTTACGTTAGCAAGAGAACTGGCATGTTTCACTATAGTATAATGCCATTGGTATGGTATATCAGTGTTGCATAGAGTGTACATGTAATGTTCTTTCTAAAGTTTTAATTACGGACTAGATACTACATTCTTCTAGTCCATTCTCCCTCGTTATAGTAATTAATGAGTCCTTGAGGCACATCCACCTCCCCTCGGAGACACACCACTGTTCGCTCTCTGTTTCATAGAGTACCTTCCCATCCTACAATAGGTGGACAAAAGGTGTGCCTAGCTGGAAGGCATTTTGTATCATCCTAAAAACAATGGCCTGTAATTCTGTGAACCATGTGGGAGATGCGGTAGATCATAATGACTATTACAAGGAAGAATAGACTCAGAGTAATGGGCTTACCAGTACTTAAGTGAAACATTACATTCTTGTTCACGTCCTCATTCTAGTAAATAATTACACACTGAGGAGTACTCATACTAGAAAGCTGAAAAAACCTATACACCACAACTTGTGTCTTGAAGAGGAACACGACAAATAAATCAATGCTACACCTGTGAAAACAGAAATATGAACAAACTTCCTTAGGACATTACAACATGGATGAGAGGACTGTGCTTCCAAATCACTGCATCCTTTATTCCCACACAAAAGCCAATCATGATTGGCAAAGGTAAATAGAAGTGCCCAGGTAGCAGACCAGCACATTTCCAGGATATAAGCATCCCCAACCTCTGCCCAGGACTCAGACATGGCCCTTGTGAAATTGGCACTGAAGGCCACTGGAAATAAAGTCAAATGTTTTTTAACGCAAGCTGCTGAAATGGTAGGTCATCCCTAGCGAAGGCATGGGTGGGTGATTAGAACCACTTCCTCCCTGTACCTAAATTGAAAAAGAGGGCATCAGTTCGTCTAGAAGGAGCTACTCTCTCTAAATATATCAGGACTGTCCATATAATACCAAGAAAATAGAGATGAACCTGTTTGAAGAATGAGTGTACACAACCACATGAGTTCCACATTTCTACAAGTCACATGCATGTCAACAGTTAGGTAATGAACCTTCACCATTCAACATGTGCTAAGCACTTTTCCAACATCATTGGCATGGAAATGCACATCGAGATTACAAATTGTAGTCCTACCTGTCATTTCCTTCATTGATTCTGCAATTGTACAATGCCAAATTACATGGAGTGATGGGGGAGGGTATGTGTGAGACACAAAGCAATGGTGACACACTCCTTTCTGTGGCACCACATGAACAGTAGGCTTATCACCTATGCCCAGTTCCTAACACATGTTGTCATGCACACCTATAAGAGGGAATCAAACATCATCCCATGAAGACGGGTAGACCAGACATGAAACAGCAGTGAAAATGATATGGCAAATGTGAAAGGTACACATGCTAACAAGTAGACACAATAAATTAGCTCTCCAAGCAAAGGCACATTCTCAGTCTTCTGCTAGACTTTTGAAGTGTGATCCTCCTTCTGAGTTTAATCTGGCTGCCATATTGTCTGTTCTGATCAAGACTCCTTTGTTCTGACGTTGAGGCCACAAATCCAACAGGGCTCTTCTGAAGGCCCTCAAGGCCCTTGCAGGGTAACAAATAAGCTTTGTCCTGAAGACACCAATTATCCTGCAATTACTGGCCCCAATGTGACTATCTGTAGAACTGGTTGCTTCTGCGATGCTCCTCCATGAGGTGTAAAGGATCCATCCACCAAAGAAGTCTCTTCAAACTATGAGAATTTCGAACTCTAGTGAAGCTGACCTCCATACATGAAAGTATGAAAATTCATAGGTGACATCTGTCCCAGGAACTCCAGTGCTGACATTTTGCCCTAGACCTGCAAGCAACATCTCAATTTTTGGTAGTCTTGATTCATAAGAGCTGACACATGCCTTTGAAGCATGCTCATTATGTGATCCAGAAGAAGCACCATATCCAGACATGTTCAAAATCTGAGCTCAGTGAATTCCATGCCCTGGCACCAAATTCACATTCATCCTGTTGATGAGAAATCTGTGTGCCTGTAGCGAGGACAGAACCTGTTTTAAATGAAGAGACATCTGGGATCTTGACGGTGATTCTACGAATCAACAATCTAGATAAGAACGAACCAGTAATGCCTGATGGTACAGCATGACTTCCAAAGGACCCGCAATCTTTGTGAAGACTGTAGGTTCTAATTCCTGGCTAAAAGAACACAAAACTGAAAATGATAACTGCTACTTGTGTTTAGAAATGTGTAAGTATGCTTCTTGGAAATGTAGAGTTACAAAGTATTCACCTAGGTGGATCAAGGGAATAATCTTCTGTAGAAAGTCAATTTTGAAATTAATTGAGGACACCCAAGCATTCACATTCTTGAAATCGACGACTGGGCAAAAACACCTAAGGTTTTTTCACCTGTGAATACATTGAATTAACTCCCTCTCATCAGTTATTGAAGGGAACTTGTGCCACTGTTATTTTCCTTACCAAGAACCAGCTGTTCTAAAAGTGCATTTACAAAACGTGATTGCAAATTACACACCTACATTTGGTAAAGGAAATTGGATTTGTATAACGAACCTGTATAATGAAAGGCCAGATCACAAAATGTTCATTTGGTGTGGATTGCAATCCAACCCATTTCATGAAAATTAATGAGGTAGGCTGCATATTATGACTCAACCCCAATTGATGCCCATCACAGAGCTGGTGCTCGGGCTGGGTCAGCAGGCCGCATGTCAGTGATAACTGTTGAATAAGGTAAATTCTTTTAACACAGCCCGTTTTTATTGGAAATGGGTCTGCGTTTAAAAATAAGCTTACTTTTTTGAAAAACATTGTTTGAGACTTGGCTGTCATCCCACTCCCTACTTCCCAACAAACTTCTATTTTATACACATAAAGAGCAAGTATTCCCAAGGAGACCCCTTCCCTTTTGTGAAAGGGTCACCCCCCTAATTCGTGAGTCGGTAGCTTTTCAGTATTTTACTACTCAGTTACTACACAAATTATTGTTACATCTCATACCAATTCACCTACAACATGCCTCTTCAAAACTGCGAATCGGTATCCATTCACAATCTTATGTTAGGCATTGGTAAATGTGTACTAAAATAGGATTAGTATGTAGAGAACACCTATTTGGTGGTTGCCAATGCTGCTATTGTGTGACTCACAGCCTGACTATAAGGCCTCTCATGTATTTGTCCATCTGGGAATGGGAGTAGGGTTAAAGCTCGACTGTGGAGGAATAGCAGCAAGGTCTATAGCATTGCTTCTCTTCACCATCTCCAAAAGCTATATGTCTGAAAACACTGGTCTTCCTAGCCTTCATAAAGTCTGGGTACGACCTACTGTACAGCATAGAAAATCCACTGTTGTCACAAGAGTACGACAACTGAGATGTTTGGGTTGGAGCCTGATATTTGTTCTTGAAGTTCTCTGTATGATTTTACCAATGCTTGAAGACTGAAGGAGTGTTGAGTGGGGTGCTTTGTAAGATGAAAAATGGCCCTTTCCCCAGCACATCGATGATGCCCTGCTCTCAGTTTACCTAATTCAGTAGCAAATAAGAGGTTTCTATAATAATGCCGCTTGATATCATTTTGTCCTCCAATTACAAGTCTGCTGAAAGAGTTTGCTCCATTAGTGTAGAAGTGGGAAGTTGGAAATCCTGCCATTCATTGCTGCTAGTCCACTTCATCACATAACACACCAGCCAACACTGATCATTAATGTTCTGCACTTGTTTGTGCCATGCTACACTTTAGCACTTACCTTTGCATCAACCTAGTACATCAGAAGCATCATGAACAAGAGGCCAGTGCCAGGCAATCGTACAAAGGAATTATATTCATAAAGTTCTCATTTTTATGTTAACGGTCAAGCCATGGTCATTCATGGTTTATTTATGATTAACAATAGACAATCGTGTTTTGACCAGCTTTTTGACTGCATGGGTGCATACATTGTGATTAACTGTTGACAGCAAATCTCATGTTGCAGCCTAACAAATCTCTGTACTAGATACCGCTGCCCACTCAGCCCTAGGAACCATCATTTTTCTGGTGGAATGAGCTTATATTGTCTCTAGGATCTACTTACTACAACTGTGATATTCTGAGGGGATAACTGGTTAGAAGTAGATGTTGTTTTTTCCTCTCCTTTTAACAGGGCTGAAATTTACAAAAAGGGAATCTGAGATTTTATAATCTGCTAATCTCTTAAGGTACATTTTAACATCACTTACCACATCTAAAAGATGGGCGAGTTGATCAATGCTAAAAAACTCTGGTGGCAAAGAAAGGAGAACAATCTCTTCATTCCTATGGAAATCAGAATTCACCTTAGGAAGATATTTTGGGTCAAGTGACAAGACTACGCGATCCCCAAAAATCCTTAGGTAAGGGTGTCAACAACTAAAGCACCCAACCCGCCTAATTGCTTAGCTGATATTATAGCCACCAGGAAGAAGGTCTTCAAAGTGAGAAACTTTTCAGATGAAGATTCCCAGGGTTCGAATGATGTCCTACGAAGAAAATACAGGCCCAAAGGAAGATCACAAGCTGGAAAGGGGCTTTGAATCCTAGGTCTCAATAGATCAAAGCTTCTAAAGAGCTTTGATACAAAAGGTTTATCTGATTGCCTTCACTGTGTATCACTGCAATTTGATCATGAATATAGATCGTTTCTTATAAAAGCCCTCATGTAAAAATTAAAGGATATTAGTAACTGAAGTCTCAACTAGGGAGAGAGAACTTTTCTCTGCACCAACAGTCAAAAGAATCCCAGTGATGGGTAGACACTTTATTACTCGACTCTCTTCTTGAAGCCAGCAATGGTCATCTGGAAACAGCAAGAGAAGGACACTTATTCAAGGAACCCTCCATCTCAATCTCCAGATTGAGAGTTTTAGATGGCCCAAGGAATTCATAGCGGTTGCAAGAGGGGAGAAGAGACTAATGGAAGAATCCATTCTTACTCTAATGCCAACCTTCAGTAGTGGAAACCATGGTCTCCTTGTCCAAAATGGCACAATCAAGATTGCTTTTGCTGACTCCCTCCTGAAATCTCACAAGAAGTTTCAGAAGTGGAGAATTCTGGTGGGTTACAAACAGGTCTAACACAAGCACAAACAGGTCTAGCACACTCCATCTCCTGGGAGCTTTGAAATGTTCTGCTTAGATAGTCCGTTCTGATGTTTAGTCACCTCAATTATGTTAACGGCCCGAGATGTTGTATTTGTGTTCAGCCTAAATGCAAAATTGTTGTTCCATCTGATTCTGAGAGGTGGAACCTATGCTGAACTGCTGGGTCAGGTAAGACAGCTCAGAGGACAAACCCTTATTGGTGAGTAGTTGCACTTTGCAAACCATGATTTGAGACACTGCTACCATATTGTCGGTATGTAACACCAGAGCTTTCCTCCTCAACAGATGTATAAAGACTTGAAATGCTTTCCACACAATTGTTTACTCCTTCCAATTGGAAGATGTTTTCAATTCTGGACCCTCTCTGAGACCCTGAGTTGTCTGGTCCCCTATTATTGCCCACAACTCATGCTGCTGGCATTTGTTGTTAAAACCAGAGGGTTTGGGTAGGCAAACAATTTCCCAAGTCCAGGCCAGTGGGGATGATGTAGCATGCAAGACAATTCTCTGTAACAGGATCCTGAAGTTGAGTTTCCTGGACTCAGGAAGATGCACCGTCCCTGGGATTGTATTGAACATGTCTGCTATGTACTCCAACCTCCGAGACGGATTGAGGCGTGACGTCTGCATTTCACCAGGAATCTAAAATGTTGCAAACTCTGAACTGACCTTCTTGACTGAGATTGAAAAGGGGATTGGATTATGGGTGGTCTACTCCCCCTTGAGCATGGAGAAGACCCAAGTCGGGAGCAAGGACCTTGATGAAAACTCTAAGGATGATTTCAACCAAAAAGGTAGCACTTAAAATTGCCAATGATGCCTCCCGACAGAAAACCAATAAACCTGATAAATCTCAGTTGGGGCAGGGCTATTGGAACATGGAGGGAGACATCTTGCAAGTTGATCTTTGTAAGAAAATCACCATCTGGATATGAGAGGAATAACCTGCTGCACATCTTGAAATGCAAGTCAATGATCATGCTGAAGTCTCCTGAGGCTTTCTGAACAAGGAATACTGTGGAGTAGCATCCTGGACTCCTTTCCTTCAAAGGGACAGAGCTAATGGCTTGAGTTGTCAATCATGATATCTGTCAATAAACTAGCGGGATGTCCATTCTTCCCAAATGTTCTGAGAAATCTTCACCTTCTTGAATCGAGTAGGAGAGGGACTGGAAACCCTTGTTCAAGAATTAGAAAGCATATACTAGATTTCTGTCCTGAAAGCAAGAGTAAGCTCTATATATGCTCTTTTCTCTGCAATCTCAACTCTCTTATTTATAGGGACAAAATCCTCATTAAGGAGAGTTGGTTTGCCTACTAGTTTCGCAAGAAGGGGATCCTCCACTAACATTTGAGACAGTTCAGTCTCCCCCTTCACCAAGGGATCATGGGGCCAGATGTAAGAAACAGTTTGCACGTCGCAAACTGAATCGCAAAATGGTTTTGCGAGTAGCAATTAGGAAGGGGAGTCCCCTTCCTAATTGCGAGTCACAGTGCAATGCCAGATTGCTTTGTGACCGCGAACGCGGTCGCAAACCAATCGCAGATTGCACCCATTTGAAATGGGTGGTAACCCATTCACAAAAGGGAAGAGGTCCCCATGGGACCCCTTCCCCTTTGTGAATGGAACTGCAAACATTTTTTCAGAGCAGGCAGTGGTCCTATAGACCACTGCCTGCTCTGAAAAAATTAAACGAAAACGTTTTATTTTTCGTTTTTGTAACACATCTCGTTTTCCTTTTAAGGAAAACGGGCTGCATCACAAAAAAAAAAAACCTGCTTTATTAAATAGCAGTCACAGACATGGTGGTCTGCTGCCCGCAGCAGGCCACCATCCCTGTGAATGCCGCCACTCGCAAGGGGGTCGCAAATTGCGACCCACCTCATGAATATTAATGAGGTGGGCCATTGCGAACCCCTTGCGAATCGCAGATGGTGTCAGGGACACCATCCTACATTCCAATTTGCGACTTGCAAATTGCGAGTCGCTCTGACTCAGAAAGAGCTAATTGCCCTTGAAAATAGTACATGTATAGGAATGTGTCCCTTCCTGCACAGATTTTTCCACCTCCACCTTGGTGCACGGCTGCATGTTAGGCGCTGGTGCAGGGCACAACAAAGGGTTGCCTTGTAACATATTACACATAGTGTATTCCTCCATAGTGAAAATGATGCAGCACAGCGCTGCCAGTTTTGGAGCTGTGTTGTGCACTGCCACTTACTCATTAAAATGAGCCTAAGTGTTGCACTTCATCGGTACTGACACATGTCAAAATGGCTGGGAAGTCCAGGCATTGTAGGGCTACCATGTTGTCACTACATCTGACCCCACTGCGTTGCAAGGATGGGTCATGCCCCCTCTAGTGATAGCACACTGCTACAAAGATGCACTACACAACACATGGTACATACTGAGCATCAGTTAGGAATCCAAATTATATGTCCCAGGTCCTTGAGCTAATTCCCAAGATTGTCATGTCCAACAACACAGTGCTAGTAAAACTTAGCACAAGGCCAGGAACTCATACCATACCACAAACACGTCTAAGTCACAACCAACTCCAACTAACAACTGCCATGCTACATACTAAACATGTTGCAAGATTTCACAACAACTTACATCTTTTATCCTTTGCAGCGTATCAGGGTTACGGCATACAGCCATGGTTGATCACCCCATTTGCAAACCCGAACACAGCAGCAGAGCGTACCTACAATGAGGGACACCGTCAGACACGGAATGTGGTGGAAAGGACATTTTGGCATCCTCAAATCCAGATTCAGGTGCCTGGACCTGTTTGGAGGCAGCCTCCTTTATGCCCCACTCATTGTGTGTAAAATATTCTTCACATGTGCCATCCTCCACAACATATGTGTGCGAATGAATGTGCCAATGTACAACCAGGTTGCTGACCTGCCTGAGGAGGAGGAGGATGGATGATATGAAGGGGGAACAGCACAACACAGCTGTTGGGGTACGCTGGAGACAACATATTGTTGACAACATTTATAAATAAGAACCAATGAAATCACTATGTTAAATTTGTAAATAAACAGTTCACATATACAACCAATCCTGCTTTGGTCTATTCAATCTCCACTACATATACCATAGGAATGTGACTAACGTCAGGGAGCATGTAACCATTACTAATCTGATAAGTAATGTAGCAACATCATATGTGATGTGTTAGATTGTACTGCCAACATCACACACATCACTTACAGGCTTACCACTTGTATGTGACAACTGAAGGACACAATCCATGGGCCACAACATATTTTATACATACACGTGCCAACTTGCTAATCAATAGCCCATCACATCCAACTACATCATGTCCTAATAGGATGTGTGCAAGGGGCCCACACATGAGATAGGGGATGTCAAAAAAGTGAAATTAAGTTATATTGGAACTGAACACTGTCACAATTCAGTGTGAGAGTTGCAATGGCTGCACAGAACATGCGTGACAATGGGGGGACTTCATTGGTAACTATGGACACCATGATTTGCCCATGGACATTAACCAATGGAAGAAGTTGAGCCTGCGCAGTCTATCCATGGTAATCTGTCCTGCCACTGCCATGGGGCACAACCTTGACACGGTAAGCATGACCTCACTCATAGCACAGACACATCTGTGGAATGCACATTGGTATGGATGAGAACATATGCTGCTAGGGCTGCAGGTCCACCATACAAAAACAACAACTATTGGTAAACGCAATAAGTTAAATCAAACATTTGTGATCAAACCATATTCTGGGTGGAATGTAGGCATAGTGTGTCATACACACTATGTACCAAAAAGGTGCACATGTCAGACAAATATGCGGTCTCCAGAAACTCCATATCTGTGCCTTTGTGACTGTGTGGTTGAGTATTGGAGCTGGTGGTTGATTGTTGGTTGTGTTTGGAAGTTTGTGGTGTCCCTTGTGCCGTGTCCTGTTGAATTTTGTGTGCATTTTGTCCTAGAAGTTGTGGTTTTGTGTAGTTTTTGTCCAGTTTTGTATTTGTACTGTAGGGTGTCTGTCTGTGGTTGTTAGTTATTTGGGATAGTTGGGCTAAGTTAGTGGGTTAAGTTTCCTTTTATTTTGGAAAATAACTTATTGGGATCAACTCTGAACATCAGTCGACATGTCTGGCAAGGGGAGGATATCCAGAATGTTTGCAGGTGAGCTTGGTGGGTTTATTTGGCTAATTGCACACTACCTGCCAATGATGCTGGAAATGGGTGGCTGGGTGATCCTCGGCTACTGGACAGAGGCCAGGTGGCTGCGGTGGGGCAAGGTGCTCTACCACCTGAAACGTATTTACAAAACAGGCTGGAATGGCCACCAGCTGAAGCATCACTGGGCAGATCTGGTAGCCAGGGAGCTGGATCTGCTAGATCACCTGGGGATCGGGATCAGTGGAACTGTTGGTAAGTCTCCCATTGGCATACTATTGACTGTTCACTGCTTTTGAATGACAGTAGCAGATAAGTTGCTGCATGTAATGCTTGTGAACAGGTTGTATGCAACCGGCATGAAAGCCAGTTCAGGCCTGGAGTTCACATGTCCAACAATGATACCAATGCAGGTCAGATGTCTGATGAGTCCTGCACAACCATCACAAAAGCATACATTTTAGAGCCCATAGCGTCACCTGTGCACCAGCATAGTGTCATGTATGAAATGCCAAGGCACCGCCACCCTACCATATTTTCCAAGGACTGTGTTCACAAAGTGGTGCAATGCATGCATAGCGCAACCTTGTCAACATTTTACGCACATGACCCCCGCCCCAGCCATAATGTTTGCAAAGGGGGTTTACCCGCCTTAGGGGGCAATGAATATGGTGCATTTGATTCCATGAGACACATTTGCCACATTTGTCATGAAATAATCAACTCATGATCATTGCAGACCTTCAGTTGAGCTGCATTTCTATCACAAAGCACCTCTGGGTGCCTTGCAGGACAAGCTTAGGTACTTGAGTTGTAAGTCCTGGAAAGCGCCAGGGTAGTGTCATGTATTTACTGCACAACTCCCCCTTATACCACATTGTGTTGTCAGGAGTGTGCTAGGGGGCACACATCATGTGGGGCACCACTAGAGGCCAGATTCATGAGAGGCTAGTACCACCCTTGCATCATTGTGTGACACATTAGTAGCACAAAATTAACCGTAAGCACATGATTTGTAATTTAGCGTTGCTTATGCATCGGAAAATGATGCAAAGGTGGCGCTCACTTTTCATTACTCAAGTCCCAGGTCCTGCACCACTGTTGTCCTATTGGCCCCTGTGTGTCATTGGGCAAGGTCATGTAAGGGAGATTGAACATGAATTGGGAAGAGAATACTGGCAGTTCCATGTTCCAGTTCATGTTCTGTCACAGACAGCCTCTACCGCTCCCATACCACACACATGTGCAGAGTCTGTTCCACTGGCCTACAACTCCTCACTGACATTATGAGGCTGCACACTCACTAACCTGCAACTCCAGATGCATCCTCTGACCACAGAGCAAGTGTGTCTGTGTTGAACACTATGGGCCTCATTATGACCCTGGCGGGCGGCGGAGGCCGCCCGCCAGGATCCCGCCCTCCAAATTACCGCGCCGCGGTCAAAAGACCGCGGCGGGTATTACGAGTTTTCCCCTGGGCTGGCGGGCGGTTCCAGTTAAACCGCCCGCCAGCCCAGGGGAAAACGACCTTCCCACGAGGATGCCGGCTCGTAATCGAGCCGGCGGAGTGGGAAGGTGCGACGGGTGCTACTGCACCCGTCGCGTATTTCACTGTCTGCAAGGCAGACAGTGAAATACATTTTGGGGCCCTCTTACGGGGGCCCCTGCCGTGCCCATGCCATTGGCATGGGCACGGCAGGGGCCCCCAGGGGCCCCGCGACCCCCCCTACCGCCATCCTGTTCATGGCGGCTTTCCCGCCATGAACTGGATGGCGGTAGGGGGGGTCAGAATCCTCATGGCTGCGGAGCGCGCTCCGCAGCCATGGAGGATTCCAATGAGCAGCGGAAAGTCAGCGGGAGACCGCTGACTTTCCGCTTCTGACCGCGGCTGAACCGCCGCGGTCAGAATGCTCATTGGAGCACCGCCAGCCTGTCGGCGGTGCTCCCGTGGTCGGTGGCCCTGGCGGCCACCGGCCGCCAGGGTCAGAATGACCCTCAATGTCTATGCCCATGTACTTCTCCCTCACTGGACTGACAATAGTGTACAATGGCAGGCCAACCACTATTTGCAATACATACATGTCAATGTTCAGGTAGTTAACGCAACTGCACGTAAGTCCACAGCCATAGCAATTCCTTAAGTGTGTCTGCCTTGTGATGGCACACACATTTAACTCTGTTCATTGCAGGGTGTGTAATGCAAATCACCAACACCTTGCAATAGCCACACAATCCCAGGCAGTAGCATGTCTGTGAGCTATGATGTTGACATAGTTGTTTCCTACATCTGTTGCAGGCAGAAATGACATGGGTGTGACAATGTTCCTGCCACTGCAACAACCATAGCATGTCCCTCAGTTGGAAAATACATGATCAAATAGTCCCATTTGGCAATGGAGGTGTCATGCCCACAGAGAGCTGCATGACAATACCACATATTAATGTTGCAGGGTGTAGCACCACAGGAGTCTCTGGCCCAGTGCTAGTGTTCAGATGTGTGGCTCTAACTCACCTGTGTGTCTGTTGCACTGATTTCCACTAGGATGACTAGCGCACTTCTCTTAACTAGCTCACGCCTGAAATTTGTTGTCCACTCGCAGTGACTATGATTTGACACTAAGCATGGTTTACCATTCATGTCTTACAGGTGGACCAGCCCCCTACACGATTGGTGAAAACCCAGATGTATCCAGTAAGTGTGATAATGTGTGTCCTGTGAAGTAATCCAGGGTTTGGTGTGAGTGAGTCATGTGTGTTGAATACAATGCCAGATGTGATAAGCTGTCCAATGATCAGATATCACAGTAGGCTGGATGGTAACATCATGGCCCATTTTAAAGAGCCCCAAGCACCACCAGAGGGTCACGTCTTGTGAGGCCTGTGGTGTGCAATGGCCAGCATCGTGTATACAAGGTGGTGACAAGCCACATGTAGGGCCATATGTAAATAAGAATGACAGAGTGCAATGCTGTGAGAAAATTGACAGTGGCTCACTGTCATTCTCACAATACAGGGGTGTGCTGTATTTAATTGTATACAGTGCACCCCTGTGTTGTCCCCTGTGTTGTTGCTAATTTGCAGCCAATCCCCAACGCAGCCACCCTTGTGCCATGGTGCATGGACGGCTGCGTTGAGAGGAGGGTTAGTTGTTGTGCAGGAGGGTCACCCTCCTGCACAAAATAGTGTTTCCATGTGTGATATGCTCTTAATCTGCGTTTTTCAGAGTACAGCATGCATAGAAAGAGCAACAAACAAGGGGACGTGCC
Organism: Pleurodeles waltl; assembly: GCF_031143425.1. Classification (NCBI taxonomy): domain Eukaryota; kingdom Metazoa; phylum Chordata; class Amphibia; order Caudata; family Salamandridae; genus Pleurodeles; species Pleurodeles waltl. Next base: position 958,224,990 of record NC_090444.1, read on the forward strand.
AACTTTTCTCCTCATTGCACCCTGCTAATGTCACCACTGGCATGGGCTTAGCCAAATTTAGTCTGACTGAGGTGTGAGTAGACTTCGATATCTGGGGCAGAGTGACATGTACAATGGATGTTGCTGTGGCACAACCATAGCAAGACCCATTGCATTTAGACACAGTCCCAGATTAACAGATTTGCCCACACCAGAGTGAGTACCAAATTCAGCACACCCCCTAAGGGGGGTCCTTAGAAATGTGCAATAAGAATGAATACTCTCATGTATTCTCCCATTGGGATCTTTCAATGGCTGATGCATAAGGCAGCACACATCTATTTCATGTCCTCTTTCTCGGTTACTGTAATGTGTTGGAAGGTGTCCCTTCCGACACATGATCAAACTCCTCCTCAACGCAGCCAACTATGCAACATGGGCAAGTCTCCCTGGATTGGCGTATGTTAGAAATATATTCAATGGCATAGGTGACAACACTGGGGTGCACCATATTGATCCTAATTTGGTGCATCTCTGTATTGTCATGAAGGTGGAGGACTGGGCTGGCATTTGTCCCCCAGCATGGCGCTCCGTCTTTTGCACTCCATGTATGTTTCATATTTGTGTAATGTAATTGGCTTGCCTGCAGGTCAAGGCCCAACGTGTGCTGGCATGGAACTGTGTGTGAAAGGAATAGTAGTGGCAGATCCTGTATTGATGGGTGTCTACACCTGGACACATGAATGTAGATGTGATTGACCTATGGATACCAGCTTCCTAGTTGGCAGCCCTCCTAACATATGGTCCACTCGTTGACTCCATGAATGAGTGGCCAGGCCTTGGTGGATGACCAGGACTGTTGAGATGATGAATATCATGGCCATCCCCCCTTAGGCTCAGGGGGAGAGGAATACCACATTTGTAGGTAGGGCTGATATTCACAGTGTAGGTGACAGTCATGTTGATCAGGCTTGCATGTGTACCTATCAGCTCTGACCCCTTATGGTTACCAACAGCATCCCACCCTCCCAATGACATGTCCAAGTTACTGGTGATGTATTGTTGGAAATAGACACAGATGATGAGGAAATTTGGGCCTGATCAATGTAAAGTTGGAGCCGCCTTTGCATCATTCTTTTACGCAAAAGTGGCGCACACTTACAAAATTTTCATTCATTTTGTGGGTTTGCGTCGCTTTAGCATCAAAAATATGATGCAAAGGCAGCGCTGATGTTACATTTAGCAGGGCCTTTGTCTTTTCTGGAGTGGGAGTTGGAGTGCATGTGTAATTAGATGAGCCAGTATAAGCTAGTAATCTGTACAGACTCCACACAATGCTGACACTGATGGTTGCTTGTCTCAATATTACAGCTGCTAACATGACCAATAAGGAGAGGCATGATTTTCAGAAGAGGGCAGTAAGGTACCGCCACACCCTGGCAGTGCAGTCTGGGTACAGACGCATGGGTCGCCGCTTCCATGCAGAGAAGGCTACAGTGGAATGGTGGGCATTCCCACATGGGTCCCAGATACTGCCTAAAAAGGCTCAGCAAGTTCCAGGCTCATCAGCAGTGCAGGGGACACAGCTAGCACCACCCCAAGGGCATCGACTGCAACAGTCACCACAGCAGCGCAACAGCCCACACCCCCTGCTGCCATTGCTGCACAGTTGCTGCAGGATCTGCAGAGGGACATGTCCTCGTTCTGATATGTTTGGACAGATTGGAGGAAGAGGTTGCTGAAATAAGATGTTGAAATACATCAAAAAGAAACTAAAAAAGGCAAAACTGTGACTGCTATCTGATCTGCCACCTCCAAGTTCTGTCCCCTCCCTTACGATGTTCTTAGATATTTTATTGTGGGTTTTAGAGGGTTAGTGTTAGATTAGTGTAGGTTTTTAGATTAGATAGGCTAAGTGTAGTTGGGGTGTGATTTTTTTCTTATGTGTTAATTTGTGGGTGGTTGGGTGGGGGGTCATGTTGGGGTATCAATGTGTTTTATTAATATAATAATGGGAAAAAAACATTTAAAAAAAATAATTTACAAAAACATATGTATTTGTTTAGGATTAGTTAGTATATGTATAGTATTAGTATTTGTTGTCCTGCATGTGTCTTGTAACTTAAGGGGGGTGGGGGCAATGTTTAGAGTGTGGTGTTTAATGTGTAAGTTTTGCATAGGGTAGATAGCTTTAGTTGTTGGATAAGTATAGTTAGACTATGTTAGTTTAGGATAGGGTAGGTTTTAGTCGTTTTTTAGGTTACTTTAAATCTTAATAAACATGTTTGCATTCTCCCATACATTTTGTATTATATGTTTGTGTCTCAGGGTCTTCCCATGAGTGCAGAGTGCAAATTCGGGGTTGGCCTAGAGATTCCGTCCTGCATCCGAATACCTCTCTTGACATGTGCAACACCTATTGACAACTGAGCTGTCACAGTGGCAGCAACATCACATCTACTAGTCCATGCATCTGCCATCCAGTGTACCCACCACTCAAGATGACTATGTTTAATTTGTGTTGGACAGGTAGGTCTGGTACTTCAGCTGTCAGTGTTGGGGTCCTGTGTAGGAATGTCAGGAACTGTGGCACATCTGATAACAACCTAAATTGGAACTCTATCCTGCAAAATTGACCTGTGGCAATCACTAATGAGGTAAGGTACCTCTGTATCACACCAATGTGTTCTACTGGTACTCCCAGCTGACTATATTGCCCTAGACTTGCTTTACAGCCATTCCTGCCGTATATAGTGAGGGAAGCATAAATGTGTTCTTCATTTGTAACATACTCAATGAATTGCTTGTAGGTGATGAGACCAGCATACACATTTGTCATCTTAGGGACCTTATGTGTAGCTTTGTGTCACCACAGTCCTGCACTCTTGTACTGATATTCTGTGACCAATGACATGGATACACACATCACAATTATTTAACGTAGTCGATGGATCACAATACACATAGACATGCTGATTGTGAAGAAGGTTTATTTACAAGTGGAAGTATTGTAGTGAGATATTTACAATTGCCAGGTCAGTGGCCCCATTTGTGAAATCCATACATTTGTGACACAACACAAGTACAGGTTTGAGAGCTTTGTCATGGGACACGAGGCACGTGTGCATTCCCTCTAGGCTGGTTGCCACAGTCTCCATCCCCACCCGCACCTGCTTGGCCATTCCCCACTGGACTTCTACCACTGTCCTCTCAAAGCTTGTTCTTTGGTCCTCGGAGTCCTCAGCTGTGTCAGTGCTGGCAGGTTGTACTATTGAGGTGTTGGGTGGGGCATCTGGGATGGCTGCTACATTATTTGTCCTCCTTGCAACTGGAGGTGGTGTCTGGAGGGATGCCAGGACATCTTGGAGGGCCCTTGGCTGATGGTTGTCAGCTGGTCATCCAGGTCATCGGGGAACTCCAGGGCAGGCAGATCAGCAGGAGAGCCATCATCCTCTTCAATTAGATGGTGTAAAATCAATCTTTCAATGTTGTGGCAGTTGACATGCCACATCACTGACCTTCTGTTGGAGGCTCATTGTCAACTTACTTCCCAAACATTGTTCCTGTACATCATGGGTGCAGTCTATCAGCCCTTTGCCCCACCTGAGTGTCACATGAGGGGAAGCTCAGGTGGCACAATTGGCTGTGTCATATTTACTAGGTGTGATGTATATCCTTTTGGTGGCTTGACACCATCTTGTTCTTGTGGACCTTTCCTATGTATCCAAGCCACAGCAACACACATTGCAATATGCCCCTGCCCCAGTGTTACATGTTTCACATACACCAGGGCGGTACCCAAACCTTACACCACCCCAGGGATGGCATTACCAAGGCACTATGTTGTTGTTTCCTTTGATTGCTCCTCATGTTGATGTTTTTGTATGTGTGCTATATTGCACAGCACAATGGACCTAGCAAATTTCCATTTCAGTTTCTGTTTGTGCTGGAAGGTGCTCCTTCATACACAACTATGATCTTCCCCTCAATGGAGCCATCCTTGCACTATGGTGCCAGAGAAATAGCATTGTGGCAGTGCAGCTAATTTGACACAGGCACAGGGGTGAACTCAGGGATGGCCAGCATGGGTATCATTTGTTGATGCGTACATCATTTTCTACATGACAGTGCCTGATGGAAACAAAATAATGGACATAGCCAGTTGACTAAAATTGAATTTAGGTCAGGGCCTCTAGCTAGTTTGATGGTGATTTTGCAGGTAGTTATACTGGTGCATACATGAACCCTCAATACAAGTCTGACAGTCCTATGACCACCTGAATGCCATTGTCAATATGACCACCCTCAACATTGCAGGTGATAGTGTCACATGTTGTCCATGGGGAATGCCCAATGGGCCAATGGCTTGGCAGTGGCAGGTTTCCAGCAGCTTACGGACTGGCAATGCCGCCTGTCTTGTGACACCAGACCAGTATTACAATCAGCGCTACCCCACCAGGTATGTTGCCGCTTTTCCACCAGCCTTTGAATGGTGGTGAAACCCCCATGCAAAGGTTAATAGTGATGTGGTGTGGTGTGCCCCTGGGTGCCCCTGCACAGCCCATGCATCTGGCATGGGGAGTGCAGGAGGGCCCAAGCCCAGGCCCTTTGCACTTTACACTGCCTGATTTGCAGGGCTAAGAACAGCGTGTCCTGTCACACCCAATGCATCCCAAGACTGGCGCTGACTCTATTTGATCCATCAACAATGTAGTGGTAACTCCCCCACAGAGCTGCCATGAGCAGACAGATTTCCCTGCATTTGTGGTGGTTCCTGGTAGTCTGCGCTGTCCTGTCCTGCCATTCCAGTGACCAGTTCCTCCCTGATGACCGCTGCAACCATCTCCTCCAACTCGTCCAGGTCCTCTTGTGGTACTGGACTTCCACCACCAGTTTGCAGTGCTGCCTTCCTGTTCCTTGCCATTTTCTTCTTTGTCCTTCGCTTACAATCATGCTAGCGTTTCTTGCACTCAGTTAAGGTTCTCCTCACCTCTGCCACACTGTTAATCTTGTCAACTATCTGCTGCCATATTGCCGCTCTCCTGCCAATGGGCAATTTGGAGGTGACGAATAGTTGATGTTGGTGCTTCGCCACATCTCTCACAAGGGTTTCATGCTCCTCCGCACTAAAACACTTGGGCATTTTCTTCTCCCTGCCTTGGGACTTGTGTGTGTCCTCCTGGCTGGTTCCTGGTTGACTGGGGTCACCCTGGGGTCTCTTCTGGCTTGCGGGTCCATTTTGCCTCTATTTGCAATATTTTCTGCATTAGCGTCTGAAGTTGACGCTAATGCGGTTTACAATGGTGCATATCCATTTTGAGACATATTTACATGCCGTAAAACAGATTAGAGTCATTTTTGCAGTGTTAACGTCATTTTGCCTTACGACAAGGCGCAAAGGTTAACGTCAAAATGTTTTACTCTAACTTGTTTTTAGCGCTGTCGTGTGTCATTGTATAGGTATGACACCCAGACAGCGCAAAAAATGGTGCTAGCCAGTGCTAAGCTTTTTGACGCAAAACTGCGTTTGCCCAGTTTTGCATCAAAAAGTATAAATATGTGCCAAAGTGCTTCACAGATTCAGGGCTAAATTTATGAGCCGGAGAGGATGAAGTGGTAGAACTAATTCACCATGTGCTTTTAGCTGTACTTAACAGTAGGCTCCCATTTCTGAATTTAAAAAAAAAACAGATCTAGCTAGTAGTGGTTCTGTCTAATCCATAAATTGTTCAAAAGCAAAAGTGCATTTAATATCAGTAAAATGTCCCCATTAAAGTGCCTTGTGCAGGTAATAACAACCAGTTTCCCAGAATGTAATCCCAATATCTAGACTTCAGTTTAGCTACTATTCCTTTGGTCAAATTCTCCAGGTTGTCCCAGCCTTCACACAGGCCTATTTTATACAACCACATCTTAAAGTACTTAAACCAGGGAATTAACCTGGTTTTATCCAGTTCTTTGACCTCAGGACCTGCCTGTTTAATGGGAATCGTGGACTTGCCAATTCAGAGCTTAACCCAGTAAACTAAGGGTTTAAGTGCAGCAAGATGTATTACATTCATCAGTCTTGATCTAGGCGTAACAGGGTAGGGGGGGCACTCTGTTGCATAATCAGTAGCAATCTAAGAAACCTATTTTCTATTTTTTTCAGGCCTTTGGTCTGATTGAGACCCCACAGTTGTGCCCCATAAAGAGCTGATCCAAGGCACCAAGCACAATAGATTTCTAATGCAGGAGAGATTGGGCAGAAGTTAGATCTTTTAATTTTCTTTAGAATTGCCGCCTCAACCTGTTGCAAGGTCACCTGGCTTTTCAATATCTGGGCAGACCATGATAGATTGCTGCCCAGCCCTACACCCAAATAATCAAAATCTTTAACCTGTTCCAGATTCCTAGATCCAAACCTCTTTTCCTCCAAAAGTCTTATGCGGATGGAAAGTCATGAATTTGTTTTTGAGGACATTAATTTCCAGGCCAAATTTATCACAGGCGTCTGAGAAACAGTTCAGGATATTTTGTAGTCCTATGGGTGTTTTAGATATTAACAAAGTATCATCAGCAAAGAGTAGGGCAGGGATTTGTTGGTCCACTAAATTAGGGAGGGTCACATTTACAGTCATATAGTGTGTATATTAGCCCATTTATTAGTAGTCCTTTTATACAGAGTATAAACAGTGGTGGTGCTAAGACATATCCCTGTGAGACCCCTCTAGACATGGCTATACATGCTGTCGGTTTGCCCTCCCTGCCCACCTCACTTGAATATGATCTAGTGACATCCTCATCTCCTTGAGTACAAACCATTGGTTGTCTTGGAGATTAGATCAAAAGCAGAAGTTGAGTCAACAAACACTGCATACAGATGCACCTTATAAATCAAGGCCGATTTCCAGAGAATCAGTAGAAAACAGAGAACCTGATTGATAGTGCTCGTGTATGCCCTAAAGCCTGCTTGTAGGTGGAATAAAACTTGGTTGTCCTCCATCCAGGTTTCAATCTTCGTCAATACCTGCTTCCTAAAAACTTTCTGAGTGTTATTTATCAGGCTGATGGGCCTGTACTTGGCCGAGTCACCTTTATTCCCTTTTTTATAAATTGAGATTAGTTCGGCCTACTCCCATGTTTCCGGTATTTCTGCCCCTTTCGCTATGGCATTGGAAATCATATTTATTGTATAGCTCCAAATGTTTGGTTCAGAGCATTGGAGGTCTTTTATATAATTTTGTTTGACTCATCATCCAAATTGCTATTTAGTGTACGTAATTGACTGAATTGATGATTTGTTTTTTTTTGTAATTTATAATGCCACTCTTTAAGGGGCATGTGATTCAGCTTATTCCTCTGATACGCATGCAAATAATTCCCTTTCAGCATAATACCTTTACTTTGGTTTATACTCAAGCTCGCAAGGGGTTACTGGGTTTCCCATTTCTTCTTTATCATCAGGGAGAATGGCGCCCCTGCAGCTGCAATACTCAAGGATCCACACCAGGTCACAATCCCTAACAACAAACGGCACCGAACGGAGACGCATCTAATTGAAAAGCCTGAGCAGCCCCTCTCACAGCTGCCAAGGAAAACCAAGACATTCCAAAATCCTCATATAACTGCTTCAGGGAGTGTGCAGAAAATGCTATAAAGCATGTTGTACATAATTGGAATGATCTTTGTCCTGAAAAAGAAACTTCGCTAGAGGGGTGCCAGTACCCCCTGAAAAGAAAGAGTTGCCCTTCAACACATCCTCAGCCTTCAGAAAGCGACAAGACACACAAAAAAGAATCAAAGGCAAATGTGTTATCTCTTCACAGGTACTTGATTTCTACTTCTTTCAGTCCATGCATATAAGAGATATGCATGCACTGTAAGAATGCAAGATGTGTTGGTCTGTCCCAGTACTTAGTCAAATAATAATTTAAATACCACAAATTGTGCTTCTTTATAGTGCTACTCATACCAATGCAGGGTGTCCAAGCACTTTACATCATATGTAAACATTATACATTGACAATTGTTGGAAAATGGGTTATTGGTAAGGGCAGGTAAGTACCTACACATAGCAATAGGCCACCAACCTCCACTTAGGTCTCAGTAAATTAAACCCAGCTCAACCCTTGGTAGCTTGGCAATGAGCGACAAGGCTTAACTTAGGAGATAGAGTGTAAAGCATCCAAATATCACAAAACAGTAATTAAATAAAACACAGAAAACAGTTTAAAAATCCAAAACCAATTTATAAAAATAGATTATATTTTTATCTTTAAAATGACACAAAAACGAATAAAATCGGATAAGGGGAACCGGAGATATGAATTTTTAAAGAATTATTGTTTTCTAGAGCCTAGAAACAAAAAGCGCCAATCTGGTCATCTGGTTGCACCTCGACCGGGGCAAAGTCAAAGTTTAAGGTCGACTGCGATGGAGCCCTGCTCTGCTACAGCTCGCGGGAGGCCTAGGTCGAAAGTTTACCTTTGGACTTAGGCCCTTATTACGATCGCCAAGATCGGATCGCCGGGTGGCCGCCAATGCGGCCGCACTCCCGCCGCGGCCATTATGAGATCCCCGCTGGGCCGGTGGGCGGAAACCAGGTTTCCGCCCGCCAGCCCAGCGGGGATCTCGGCCGCAACACAGGAGCCGGCTCCAAATGGAGCCGGCGGTGTTGCGACCGTGCGACGGGTTCAGTTGCACCCGTCCCGCTTTGCACTGTCTGCTATGCAGACAGTGAAAAGCTGCACGGGGCCCTGTCAGGGGGCCCCTGCATGGGCAGTGCAGGGGCCCCCAGGGGCCCCGTGACTCCCCGTACTGCCAGCCTTTTCCTGGTGGTTCAAACCGCCAGGAAAAGGCTTGCGGTAGGGGGACTCGTAATCCCCTGGGCAGCGCTGCAAGCAGCGCTGCCCTGGCGGATTAAAACTGCTGGGGCCATTGTGGCGGGAAACCGCCGGCCCCGGCGGTGCGACCGTGGCGCTTCCGCTGCGGTCGTAATACCCTGGGAAGCACCACCAGCCTGTTGGCTGTGCTTCCATCAAAACAGCCCTGGCGGTCTTGGACCGCCAGGGTTGTAATGACCCCCTTAATCTCTTTTCCGAAGATTTTCTTCAGTGGGACGAACCTGCCAGTCCAATCCGACCTCCTGGAACTCTTCTCTGTGTACGCATCGCGGGAGCCCTCGGTGGAGATTTTTACCTTGGGACTTAGTCGTTTTTTCGAGGTGAAAATCCTTCGACCGGGGCAAACCTGGATCTTGATCCGACGTCCCTGGAGCCCTCCTCGGATACGCTGGCTGGGAGGTCCCGGTCAACTTTCTACGTTCGGACTTAGTCTCTTTTTTGGAGATTTTCTTCACCGGGACGAACCCGCAAATCAGGACGGGTCGCGGTTGAGGCAAGCCTGCTAGAGTTGCCACGGCGGGTCGGTCCCTCTATGGAGCTTTTTTTCAAAAGTTCTCCAAACTTCTCCAAACTTCTGGGTCTTCTCCCAGATGTTCTTTTAAGGTTCTTTTGGGGTCCCCAGCTCACCCCAAGGGTCCAGAAGTTCTGAGATGATCCTTGGGGTGTGGACTACAACTCCCAGATGGCACCTGGCGCAAACTCCTTTTTGGCCACTGGGCAGTGGTCAGCTGGTTAATTTCTTCAGGAGTTGGTGCAGGGGACACTGGTTAGCAATTTTTCACCTGTAGCAAACAGGGAGTCCCTCCTTGAACCAGTTGAAGCCATGCAAAGTCCTTCTTGTGGTGAAGCTCAAGTGTGCAGCTAGTGCAGTCCTTCTGAGTGCAGGTTCCAGGTGCAGGCCAGGGGTCCAGCAGGACAGTCCTTCTTCTTCTGTAGTTCTTCCTGGTAGGGCTGTGGTAGGGAACTGAGGTGTGGGTGCAGGTCTGCCAGTTTTATCCTTGCTCCTGGGTGAAAATCAGGGGGGTCCTGGTTCTCCAATCAGGTGCAGGGTCCTTCCCCCTGTGATGACCACTTCCTGGGAAGTGTGGCAAAAATCAATCCCAGGAGGCAACATTCCTCAAAAATCCATCATGGCTGAAAGTGATTTTTGGAGGTTACATCTGGCTGAGCCCACCCACTGGTGTGGCTGAAAATCATAAACACACCCCTCTCCTGCCCTCTCCTAATCTAACCAAGGGGGCACCTAGTTGTCTGGGGTTGCAGGATGTGGGGGTGTTGCTGGGTTGCTCCAAATGTCCTTCTCTGCCTTTGAAGACCAGTTTGGCAGCCCTCCCCCTTCCTGCCTCACCATCTGCTGAGGGGAGATTCGCTCCCACAGGCACATCTCTTTGTGTGAAGCCAGGCCACTTCACACCTCACCAAGGCAGCCTGGCCAGGCTGCCAGAGACTGGCCAATCAGAGCACAGCAGCAAAAACAATGCAGGGCTGCAATTGACAACTTTTCAGGTAAAGTTTAAAACTCTTTACCTGAACAAGTTATATTAACTCCAACAACTGGAAGTTGTGGGATTTATTATAACAATTAATTTGATACCAAACTCTTGGTATCTGTCACTTAAGGGGACTTTTAAAATTAAAATAAAGTCTCCCCATTCTAGCCTATGAAGGCCATTCACTACAATGAGGGAAAACAAATTTGGCTGTTTTTACCTCACCAGGGCTTATAAAACTATTTCTATAAGGTCCCTGCTTATAGTTACATGACACCCAGCCCTAGGGCACATAGGGCACACCTTAGGGGTGACTTATATGTAAAAAATAAGGTAGTTTAAGACTTTGGAACTACTTTCAATTCCAAAGTCGAATTTGCATATAACTTTAATTTAAAAGCAGCCAGCAAGGCAGGCCTGCCTTTAAAATGACACTGGGCACCTCAGCAGTGCACCTATGGGTGCACTACCTATGCTGGGGTCCCTGAAACCTACATGCCCTACTATATACTAGGGACTTAAAGGTAGGTTGACTTAGCCAATTATATTTAGCCTAATTTGCATACTGATTTTACACAGAGCACAGGCCCTGGGGCTGGTTAGCAGTACCCAGGGCACCATCAGAGTCAGGAAAACACCAGCAAAAAGTGAAAAATGGGGACAAAAAGTTAGGGGGCCTCTGCAATCAGCCCTGTTTTCTCACAACAATAAATTACATCTGTTTAAATCAATGTACAGGATGTGTTACATAATACAGTGAGGGTTACAAAGTGTAGGAGTCACATGTTCTTGATAGCTCCCTGTGTTATATTAGGAGGGTTACACAGGAGACACATTAACCCTCTATGTTACTTTGACACAGTCTGGGACTAGGCAGAGCACAGATCTCTCCAGCAAATGCATTAACCTCTAGAGTTATCTTATCATTGTTATTATTCCCTGAGATTTACTGGGCACACAAAGATCTCTGCAGAAGGTGCCCTAAACCCATAAGACATTTTAAAATGCAGACTTTGCAACAAATTATGCAGAACTGATTTACTGCCACATTTCTCATTGATGCCAATTTCTTTGTGGCAGTGTTTTTAAAAAATAAATGCATACATTGAGGCCCAGAATTTGTGTCTGGGTTGCGTAACGTTTTTGACACAACCCCAACGCAAAATCTTACTTGGTAAATTTCATTATGCACTCAAATGTAGTCATAATAGAACTGCTAAACATATGTCTGAGGTGATGTCATACGTTTTGATGCCAAGTGTGATGTCTTGCGCCGTGATTTCACTTGCATACTGCCTAACTTGGTTTGTCCCCCACTTCTTCTTTTTGGACTTGTGCCATGGGCAAATCCCTACGTTAGGGATGGAAAGAGAAGACAGACAGCTTTTGAAAGCGGTGAGCAGCAGCGGTGAATGGACACATTTACTCATGAAATAAGGAATGGGACGAGGAAGAAGAAGATGAAGTAATACCAGCTGAAATTTAAGTTATGTCCTGAATTCTTCCCCTCTAATTTCTGGGCACCTTGTAACGACCATTATCATTTCCTGCTGTCGTGAAATTCAAGCGTATCCCTTAAATGGCGTAAGATGAAAAAGATGTCTAAATATATATGTGGTGACTGATTTGCTTGGCGTCTCGTGCTCCAAACGCAGCATCGTCTTCGGGGCAGACGCAGACATTGAGTTTCTCTACTGGTGAAGCACTCAGAGCCTCCTTGTCTGCCAATATTGCTACTTGTTTCTCTTGGCTGGCTACTCAATTCATTTATAACAACTTAGCAGCCTGATAGTTTTGCTGCTTGGAGCCAGAAACTAAAACTGATCCTGTTCAAACATGAGATTCACACAGATAACTAAGCGTCCGTCGCCTGAGCTGTGAACCAGACACTTGAGCGGAGCCATTTTCCTGTGCCACAGACATTGGCATGAGAGATGTATTTGTAACAACATGGACCCTGCAGGAACGTGCTCGAAGAAGGCACCTTTTTCAGACAGAAGAGACTCTTGTTGCAAATCTCTTCTACCCTACCACTAGTTTATTTGGCAAAGTTGGCGGTCATCAAAGACTGCATGAGATCGAGGCACCCGTAATTGGTATGGTCCTGGTCAATGCTGGAAATGGAAAAATAGAAGTGCAGGTACTCTGTCCTAGAGTACCTGCTTGTTTCTGAGAAGTGCCGGTAGTCTCCAATTAAAAGTATTGCGTTTTCCTTGAGAAGTGCAGGTACTCTCCCTCCCAAAATAAAAAAGTGCCGGTACCCAGTACCGGACAGTCCCGGCCCATTTAAAGCACTGGTCCTGGTGTAACACGTGACCCTGCCTCACCTCGGCACAAAAAATATAGTCACTCTTAAACACACATTTAAGTGCATGTTATGGCGTTCATAGTTTATTAAAACCAAACGACAAAAAAAATCTAAACTGCAATTAAAACACAACAATGCACACTATTGACTTGGCAAACTAAGTATTCCTTACCTTCCACTCATTAGCCTTAAACTATGAGATGGAAATTATCAATAGTCCGGCTGCTGGCTCTTAAACTTACTTTCAAAGCTCACCTTTCACAGTTCAGAGTTACCATGAAAAATGCACACATTTCAAGATTCATGGAAGGATTTGATTAAAAAACAACAGCGTCACTTCTCTTCTTCACGCCTCAGGCTGCAGAAAGGCAGCTTTCACAGGAAATCTCTTTACCGTGCCACTGGGAAAAAAGGGCTTAATTTCTGCAGGTGGTCTCGGGTCTTGCCACAAGCCCTATTGTGTCTGAGATCAGAGCTCATTTTTCTTCATCATACTTTGCTCCTGAGCAAGACAAAGGAAAGTAGAAAAAGGAGAAAGAAGGAAAAAGAGAAAGCCAGGGAAACAGTGAAAAAGGAGGAAGACAGAAAGTTAATGAGACTGAAAGTGTAGGGTGGTGGAAGAGAGACGAGTGAGGGGGAATGAAGACAAGGCACCCTTGGTACTCGAAAACCCTTGAATTTGCTAGCACCAAAGGAGGATTCCTGAGGGAAACTTTGAGCCCTTGCCCTTATTTTTTTTTTAATCAAGCACTAGGGAAACCACATCATCAAAACATGACAATACCACATTTCTGCCTAGTACAGAGTACCCTACTTTAAACACGCTAGCATAGAGCAAAAACCAAAAGTCTAATTTTCACAGCACTGACACTTAGAAATTGTGTCTAACCTCGGCAATTTCTGTACAAACAGTATAAAAAGTACATCTCGTGAATAAAGCAACTTTTATCTAGAAAACCACTGCCTTAGACATCCACTTCACAGAGTTTGGAAAATCAATTATAGTAAAAAAATAGTATTTTGGCTGAGGTCAAGAATAATGTACTACTGTTTCAATGATATTTGAGAAACAATCGAGGATTATCTTTTGTAGTTTTCTGTGAACCTGCTCAGTGTGTTTCCACAAGTGATCTTTTCAGTTGATATTTGTGGACTATTTCCTTCAGATTATTTGGACCACCTTTTGATCTCATCTGCTTGACTAATAACTTTACTTTTCCTCATTGTCTGGAGCCCAGATGCACAATTCATCATTTTGAGTTACATTCCTGTGTTGAGTACGGAATTGGCCGTCATCGACATTTATCAGTGAGTCACTAATTTTTTTTTTCCTTGGCCCTTTCTTCACCTCACAGATCCTTCCTATCTCTGCCAGGAGTACTTACCTAACATTCCAATTAAAACCCATCTCACTGTTACCAATGCATCTTTGCCCATTTGAGTTCTCCTTGGGTCAACTTAATTACCCATTGCATGTGGGGTTTGCATAAGAATGCAAGTTCTTCGATCCCTGAGTGTATTCAATGGTCAGCCGAAGTGCGGTATGATGACTTCTGATTTAACCACAAGGAGACTGAAAACATGATACAAAAGGATAGTTGGGATTCTATTCACAGTGTACCAAGATCCAACAACAATTGAATTTGAGAAAGTAGGTTCGCCTTCGTGCTGGTAAGATCAGACTAAGGTGTGCTAGTCAGCAGAAATCTCTGACAGTACACTGATCATCAGGGGGCTAGGATGGTGAAGAGAAAGAGCAGAAATAAAAGTCATATCTGTTGGTTTGGTGTATGTGTGTTTTCAAGAACAAAGAGAGTTGTAATGCTCTATGCTGCCTTTCTCCTCTGGTAAATTACAGAAGGCTGTAACACAATCCATCCCGCTCTGAAAGTAGAACACAAGACTTAATTATGGCAATAAAAACGTTTTCATCTCTTTCAATAGTATGTCTCAGTTATGCCAGGCATTAAGGTGTAATCAAGGGCAGAGATAGAGAGAGAGACAGAGAAAGAGTTAAAGGGAGAAGGAGAGGAAGAGAGAGAGAAAGAGAGCAAGCCCTCCCCAAATCGTTTCTACTATTTGCTAAAACCTAATATTTACAATTCTATGTGTATTTCTGGAAAAGTCGCTCTGCGGAAACCTGTGATCCTGTATCGACAAACCTCAAGTCGCTGCGTTGTCTTACTTTGCGTCAGGCAGGCATTTCCATGGGTGTTGGTGGGTGTTCCCATGATGCAACATCTAATCATTTTGACACATCCCCAGATTTACAAGGTTTTGTAAACCTGGGAATGCGTCAATGAAATATCATTATTTCTCGACATTTCTTCCTCTCTCTATTCGTGCTACATTCTTCATTATGACTATTAAAAGGACTTTGATACATTTTAAAAGGGTGTTTTGAAATTGCAAACCCTGTTTTAATGAATCACAGATTTTGCAACAGCAAAACAGGGGTGCACATTAGACAATAGGTTACCATAAATATATCCTTCTGTCCAGGGTCAGACTGAGATAGAAAATAGGCCCAGTGCCAAAATAAAAGTGGCCCCATAAGCAAATCAGATAGCTAAAAAGTGGTTCACGTTTGTGAATTTGGCACAGTTGAACTCGTAAAGGCACACTTTAGAGGTGTTTTGTGAGGTAAGTGGGAAAGAATGAATTTGGGCTTGCTGGTGGCAATATTTGTGATAATATCAGGGGCATCAACAGTAAAAACCGGTGCACAAGACAATCAAACAGACCCACAAACATCCAAAAATTAGGCCCACACACTGACTTTTCAGCACGGCCATCGAGCACTGCCTGATCGCCCTATAACCAGGGCCACCGGAATTATGCAATTAGGCAGCAGTGGTGATTTTTGCATAATTATAGATCTGCCGCATTTGCCACATAATTCATCTTCTGGTGCATAATCTGCAGATTTAACAAAAAAAATGGTTCCTAGCTCAAATAGCTAAAAAGTTACTAAAAATGCAGAAACACGGGTTGCCTCGCATGGAAAGGCCCTTTGCAAAGTTAAACTGGTCATTTGTTTGGTGCTTATTGTTATATTGGATATTAAAATGGTACTAATGTGGTGCAACCAATGCCCAGACAGTGTTACCAAGTTTAAAAATGTGAAAGTAATGAAGAAATACAATTACAAAATGTGCCACATAATGCAGCATAATTTTCTTTTTCTTGCCGCATAATTTGCTCAAACCTACCGCATAACTGGGCCCTCTCCTGCCCCATAAAGCCTATAGTTCAGTCCGAACCTGACTCCTTCATGTATCCATGTGTCCTCTGCTAAAACTCCAGATTTCTAACAGAAATATTACCACAGCACAACATGCGAAACCCTCTGACAGCTCGGTCCTGCTCATTTGAGAATCTTGCAATACGTCGTTTGTGTCAACACCACGTACGAACATTATGTCATAAACACGTGTCTAAAAATGAACTTAAATAAACAAGCATACAACCGCCCAGGAGTCAATTAAATTCTCTAAGGCCGAAAATGAGCTGTGTTTTTGGTAAACGGATTCCATATGTTTTGTACTTCAGGCTCCTGCCCTGGAACAGAGATCAGTTCCAAAACAGAGCTCAGACATCCCGGTGGGCCATTATCTAACGCTGGCAGGGGGACCAGAAATGGCGGTGATTAATGATTTGACTGGGGCGCCCAAAGATGCTTACAATTTTGTTCACGAAGGCAGGATAATACTATGAGTCTCTTATCTAATCCTCATTACACTTCAAAAGCTCAAACAAATTACGATGTGATGATTGCGTTTTAAGAAGGGACTTTTAAGGGTTGGGCAATGTGTGGACTGTGTGGACCAGAGCCACCGACTTTCCAGGACCCCATACACAGAGTGCCCAGGCGCCAGCATATAGCTTTGCTGTGAATTATTTAAGTGTGAACAAAGTCTCAGTAGCTGCTTTCAGTGCTCACCCTTTTCTCAGTAAGTGAAGTATGCACTCTTGGTCCTAAACTTATAGCTACCGAATCTCATCACAAAGGTCCCCAGATGTGGAGATGCTAATTCTGCACCCACAGTTAATGATACCAACACAGGGGTGCAGAATTACTGGGCATTCCATGGTGATAGTAATTTCAGTAATTAAGCAATTTCAGTAATTTCAGGTCCGATTCCCTGATAACTCCTCATTCGCCCACGCCTTTTCCCCTAGAGGCTTTGGTTGCCTTCATCTGATGAAACTGCTTCATGGAATATTAGAGGTATGCTGTAACTTCACAGATCTCACAGTTGTAATGGGGCTGCTGACAGGGTTACTAGACCCATCTGGAATTATGAGCATTTTGCAGTGAGGGCCAAAGGGAAGAGGTTGTCCGATGCATGATTTTCCCCTCCAATTTTGCATTTTGATTTTAGATCTCAACACACAGCACTCATGCATGGGTGCTGAGAGGCACTGTAGCTAAGTTCTTTAAAGTCATGTAGCCCGCAGTGAGGCTGTGTGGTCTTGAAAGACAAACCGAGCATGCCTTCTAAAGAGAATGTTACTACTGCACCCTACCAGATTGTAAGGTACTGGCAAAACTGGCAGAATCACTTCTTAGTTGTAGGACATGCCTTTTTCTCCGATACCTGCAGATTGGCCTATATGTATGTACACGTGTGAGTGTTCCATTTTGTGTTTACTGAACGGGTACTGTATACAAAATGGAGGACGGAGGTCGCCTTCGAGAGTGATTATGTGCTTTGCAGAACCCTGACTCAGAACTAGCCATTTGGTAGCAGGGCCGGCTTTAGGGCGGTGCGGCCGCACCGGGTGCTGACCTGGATTGAGGGGTGCTGTGTTTAGCAAACTCTGAAAAGTTCCTTGTGGGTCCAGCCTTCAGGAAACAATTAAAATGTCAAGATACCTCTTGTGATTAATGTTCCTGCAAGGGAGAGAGATGGGAGTTTTGTCTAGTGGCAGCTTTGACTCACCATAAAGTAGCACAGAGAGTTAATGTGCCTGCTGCAAAAACAGATCTGTATTTCATGTTGATAGCTGAGGGGATTAGTTAAGCCAGCCTTTACAAGCACTTTAAAACAAATGAATGTATGTGAAAGGGGGGCTATGGAGAGATATGGGGCACATTTACATGGTGGTAGTGAGGGAATCCGAGGAGGTGGTCATGGGGTGGGGGGTGCCAAAAGAGACTGTCGCACAAGGTGCCACCAGCGCTAAAGCCAGCCCTGTTTGGTAGTTAATTAAATTACTGAATGTGCTAGGGCAGGAGATAGCAGTGTTTTTGAAATGCAACTTTGTTTTCTAGTCATGTGCAAACTTTTGTTCTATACAGGTGCTACAGAAATATACCTTCTTGATTGGCAAGTGTGACGGTTCTCCCCTCCTTTATGTACCATTGTGTGTTGGGTAACCTGGAAAGAGAGGTTCCCACACCCACCTTTTTTTCTGCTATCATCTGGAGAATTAAGACTGTGTGGTCGAACTCTTTAGATATCTTTTATAGACTGAGACACAGAATAACTAAATGGTGTCTGCCAGGTTGTATTGAGTGGCTAGATCTTCCACTCAGTGTTGAATGACTTCTCATGACCAAGGAAGGCTGCACCCACCAGGGTTTAGGAGGATGCCTGTGATCCAGGGCTTGAGCTTATGACTGCCAGCTACCCAATGTTGTCAGAGGCCACCATCCTAGAAGAACAATATCCGCTAGAAGGGATTGCTATGGAAAGGGGACTGCAAAGCTGAAAGAGGGGCACTGGAGATGCCTCTGCAAAGTATCTTCCCAGAAGATAAACCTAAAGATATCTGCCTTCTGTGGGCCCTAGCTATGAGCTGTGTGGTGGAGTCCTGAAGACACAACACCATAGGGAGACGGCCCGGAGAAGCTGAGCACCAACTCTAGCAATGTAGTGGTCAACTGCTGAATAACTTTGCCAGTGAATTTGTGCCCCATGATATTATGCACAATGTAAAAACGGAGTCGCAGAGAAGTATGATCACACTTGGCATCACTGTCTGTGCTACTGATATCATTGTGCCCCAGTGTGACTGGGCTGTTCATCATGTACCAGCCCATGTTGCTTGTGTTGTTGTCCCAGTGGTGCTGTGCTGCTTCATTGAGTGATTTCCCATGCTAAAGACACTGTTGAAATCCAGCATGATGGGGCCATTTCATCGTGTGAGTGCTCATAGGTGAAACATGATCTCACTGTGACCTAGTGCTGAGAGCTCACACATTGAAGAACCTGCACGGTGGTGCACCTCTGTCCTCACAAAACTGCCTAACTGTGCCAGCGTGCATATCGACTCAACCAGTGTCCTTCACTGCTAGAATGGAACAACCGATCCACCATCAACTCTGTCAAGGGCATCTAGCAGAAGGGCCAAGGCCAGAAATGAGGCCTGCAAAGCTGACGAGCCAGCGGAAACTGAACTGCATCTGCAGCCTAGGTAAAGTTGAAACTGCTCTGCTGGAAGATCCAGTTGGAAAAGGCAAGGCGAGGAAATAACTTTTTGAACACTGGGAGCAAAGATAGAACTGATGGTGACAAACCTGAGGATCAAGAAATAGACTTTTGTACTGTTTTGTGACTATAATCCATAAAGATCCTGTGTAATATTGAGATATTGTAAGAGCAAAATACTTATCCTAATTTAAATCAAGTATTGTCTGGACATAGTAATTATTGGGAATTATTGTGTGCATTGTTCTGTTCGGAGTCTCTAACTCCACACCACTTCCTAGAGTAAGCCTGGATTGCTCACACACTTCTACCATTGGCAGCCCAGTGCTAAAGGGTGCCCTATGATACTCGATTTGTAGTGCTTTAGTGGGTAAGTCCTTGGTATAGCTGTGGTTAACACACATAGCCCTGACAGTTGTGGCATAGAAACTCATGTACACATGGGACCACCAAGCTGGGTCTGACAGTGCTCTTTACTAAAAGAAAATATGCATGAGGCTTGGTGTGTCTCTTTTACAAAAAGATAGCACCAACATTAGGAATCCAAGAATTAGTGATACACGCGATTACCACACCACAATTATAATGCAGGCAAACAACTAAAGCTCTCCAACCTTGACATTTCTCAATTCCAATATGAACATGACCCTTTTAAAACCCAACTGTGTAAGCTGAGGAATTACTTTGCTGCCAGATGCCTCAACCTGTAAAACCTTTATCTCTGTTGTCATAAATCTGACATCTGTTTAAACTGAAGGGCTGCTCTGCGGTGAGATAGGGCTTACTAGGGCACATGTATGGTGGTGGATTACCCTGGATGCTCCAATGTGGACCTATTTTTACTGCTTCACAAGAAAAATGTTTCAAGGAAAACAGATACTCCCTTGAGTAAAAATGCAGTGTTTGATCCAATTTTTAAAAATATGCATGTCCCATGCACCCAAAAGGTCAGACCCGCTCACTTTTCTGTGATATGGAGTGAGTATCACTAATTTTCCCTGGCCTTCATAGTCTAACAGTCTCATCCTGCTTGTCATCATATTCAGTACGACATCTTTACCAAATCCAGGACATGTATTAGCACAGATAATTATCTTGTATGATACCTTAGCTTGCAAGACATTTTCACACTGACTGAGGCTTTCTGTAGATAGCTTCTGCCTGTAAGAACTGCGTGACCTGAAGGGTAGATTTCCTTTTGGATTCCTTTAGTTGTTAGATCATTTGATGGATAACTATTGTCATAAGCCTGTGCCTGGTAATTCAGTGTAACTTGACATAGGGCATGATTTAGATCTTGGTGGTACTACAGTCAACCCGCTGCAGCAGCGGACTCGAAAACACCGTCAAGTCAACGGTGTTCTGCCCGCCGTAGTTAGATGTTTTGCAGACCTCCATGACGGAGTGCTCTTCAAAGCCGTCAGACTGGTGGGTTCCTGCCGACCCAATTTAGATGTTACATTCCTTCAGGCGATGTATTGGTGGTGGATTGCTGATGGAGGGAGATCATCGCGGGAGCCATTGGGCATTGTATAGCTTTATGCCTGCTGCACCCCGCCCCTGCTACATCCCGTATATACAGATCGCAGCAGACGCAATACCCTTCCCCCTCCTGTCTGCCATCTCAGGTGTGTAGGTCGGCCTGCGACAGATGGTTTGGCAGTAAGCCACTTCCAAATCTGCTTGGCGTTACAGGGGGCTTGAATCCTGCTGCCAGCCACCATTGCCAATGCTGCAGTTGATGCAGCTGTTGATTCTTGATGGAGTTGGTGTGACTTAGGCGCTCTCTCGCCTACGGTCCTGCCAACATCTAAATTGGGCTGAAGGACCGCCTAGTAGGCAGACATGTTTTCCACTGAAAAATCAACAGCAGGACCGTTACCGCCAATATCTTAAATCAGGCCCATAATTACCAACAGATGTGTGAGCCTGTAGGATCTGTGTAAGCAGAGAGATAACTTTGATCCTAGATGCCTTTTTCCTTTTTAGATTTATATAACATGGAGGATACCTCTGCAATCTGAGATGTTAACTTGTGAGATCGATATCAACTTTGTTGCCTGGAATCTAAGTCTGTAAGAGATTTGTGGTACATGGGAAATCTCTGCTTCAAGAGGTAATAATTTGGTTATTATATGTAATCTGAAGGATAGGTTTTCTGTCTGAAACTTTAACTTGCACACATTCAATTGCCATTACGGCGGCTGTCCAAAGCCCAAGAAATTGTTGTAACATATGAGCAAGCTCTCCTGCCTGAATTTGAATGCATACCGTTCCCTGTAACGTGAGAGACAGTGCTGACAGCTAAGCATACACAATTTCTTCAACCTGATGGATAGTTGCTGAGCAATTGAGATATATGAATGTAACCCCAGGGATATCTTTTCTGTATGAAATTAGAGCCTGTATTTGGGACTGTGTAACCTTAAACTTTTCTGTGCTGTCTAAAAATTAACCCCCTGGGTGCCTGGGGCGAGGTGGCCTCTTCCTCGGCCACGGTTCCCGTGTGCCGGGGACGAGACCAGCTCGTCCTGCACCCAGCCCACACACCCCCATCATGGATTGAAGGAGAATTCCCCTTCCACCCCTGACCCCCCCCCGGTAATCTGATGATGTCAGCGCGCTCACAGTGCGCCAACGTCATCCAATGCTGCTGGGGACACGCTGGATGCTATTTGCTTCCAGCGCATGGAGAGAGAGGACCCAAAACAGGGGAGTCCTTCTCCTGGGGGGTGATTGGGGGTGGAAAGCAGACACAGGGGGAAAGGAAATAATTTTTCCCTTTCCCCCTGTGCCTGTCTTCAATGGATTACTGCTCCACGAGGCCCGCGATCATGGAGCAGGAATCCACCACTTAGTCACCAGGGATGTGTTTTTTAGTTTATTTTGGGGAGCGACCCCTTAGGCAAGGGTCGCTCCCCTGGGGGCATTATCATATCCGTGTTTCGGGGGGGGGGGGGGTCGAAACCCACTGGGAACCAGGGATGATGTATATTATAATGTTTTAGGGCAGCAACCCCTTAGGCAAGGGTGGCTGCCCTAGGGGCAAGATTTTATTTCATATGTTTCAGGTGCTAGATCGGCCATGTTTCTGGCCGATCTTGCCCATGGGGGCAGGGGGTCGAAACCCACTAGGCCCCTAGGATTGTGTTGTGTGTGTTTTTGTGTGTTTTGTGTGTCTAGGGGGCACTCCTTAGGCTGGGGTCGCACCCCCAAAAGCGGAACATTACTGATGGTCATTTCTGCCCTCTTGTGGGCAGAGCGGCCTGTATTCTTTAGGCCCATTTGCCCCCAAGGGGGGCAGAAGCCACCAAGGTGCCAGGGATTTGTTTTCTTTGTTTTTTTTGTGTTGGGGGCTGCCCCCTTTGGCAAGGGTCGCCCCCCAAAGGAGGCACAGAACTGTTGGCCATTTTTGCCCCCCTTGGGTGCAGATCAGCCTATTTGTTGTGGTTCCAACTGCCCCCAAGAGGGGCAGAATCCACTGAGGCACCATGGATCTTGTGTGTGTGTGAGTGTGCTTTGAGTGGCCCCTTTGGGATGTGACCCATGCCAAAGGAGCCACCCCCCAAAGGGGGCACATTACTGATTGCCACTTCTGCCCCCCTTGGGGGCAGATCCGCCTAGTTTTTTAGGCCCATCTACCCCCGGGGGGGGGGGGGGAGAAGCCACCAAGACGGCAGTTTTTTTTTTTCTTTTGTTTTTTTTTGTTGGGGGACATCCCCTTTGGCAAGGGTCGCCCCCCCCCCCAAAGGGGGCATGGAACTGTTGGCCATTTCTTCCCCCCTTGGGGGTAGATCGGCCTATTTTTTTAGGCCCATCTGCCCTTAGGGGGGCAGAATCCACTTTGTGTGTGTGTGTTTGTGTAGGGGGGTGGCCCCTTTGGCAAGGGTAGCCCTCTCAAAGGGGGCACAGAACTGTTGGCTATTTGGCCTATTTTTTGTAGGCCCATCTGCCCCCAAGGGGGGCAGAATCCACTTAGGCACCATGGAAAATTCTAAATGCTTGGTGGCAGGGTGCTTGTCAACTGGCAAAGTATTTGCATTTGGGGTTATAACAGTTTATTCCTCCTTTTTCTTCTAGTTCAAAGCTTTTGCTTCCTTTGCTGTGGCTCCTTGCAGTTTTGGCAGTGTTTGACCTGCGGTTTGTGTTTTAGGTAAGTAAAAACAATTTACTCCGGAGGAGTATTGTTGCCATGCATGAATGATATGTTTGTAGGTGGTGTACTAAATGCAGGATTGTGTGTGAAATTGTCCTTAGATTTGTGCACAATGATAGGGGCGTTTGGTTTTTAAGCAGTAGATTCCCAGCAAGAGGACCTGGTATGGAATTAAGATGTATATGCTGTCTAAAAGTAGTACAGGATATGTTTATAATTTCAGGGTCTACACTGGTAGGGATTTCAGTATTGACCCCCCCCAGTTGTCTGCCCAATTTTAGAGTTAGTGAGAAAATTGTGTGGGAACTTGGTAGATGACTGTTTAACAAAGGTCACCATTTGTATGTAGATAACTTCTGCACTGGAGTGCAGTTGTTCACGAAATTGTTCTGAGTGGACACTGTTGCTTGTGGCACAATCCATTCTACCCGGAAAGGCCATCGAAGGGAGCTTGTCGGTAAAAAACTTGAGAGGGGACAGCGCAGTGCCTTGCGTAATAATGAGCTGCTAGCTCTGAAATTTGCAGACAGTAGGGATGTGTACATGCTAACTACCATCCATGATGGGAGACTGTTTCGGGTCAGGTTGTGGAAGTGCGCTAACTTGCATACATTTTGGACTACAATAAGCACCTGGGTAGTGTTGATAGAGTAGATCAGAGGTTGGAACCTTACACTGCTCTTCGTAAGTCTTACGTGTGGTATAAAGAGTTGGCCATACATTTGTTTCATTTGGCAACTTTTAATGCTTTTATTGTGTTCAAGGATTGTTCCCCTGAGTCAAGGATGAAATTAGTTAAATTTCAGGAGTCAGTGATAGAGAGCCTTATTGTGGTGAAACAGGCAAGAGTTCCTAGAGTAGCAGTTGTGGAGGATGTGGCTAGATTAAAAGATCACCACTTTCCTGATCCCATTCCTCCCACTCCCAAAAAAGACTTGCCCACTAAGAAATGTAGAGTCTGTGTCCGAAGAGGTATCCGGAGGGAGAGTCGGATGTACTGCCCAGACTGTCCTTTAAAGCCTGGGCTGTGTGTGGCTGGCTGTTTCAGAAGTTACCACACCCAGAAGAATTACTGGGAACTACAGTGAGCGTAAACTGCCTGTTTTATATTTTCATATGTTCAGTTTCACGGTTGGCATTGCTGTCATGTATTTAGTTAGAGCTTTTGTGTTTGTAGTTTTGCCCTTATTATAATTTGTTAGTTGTTTCTTAGTTGTTTAAAAAAAAAGTGATGGCATGCGCATGGAATAGCGCTTGGCTGGTGGTGTGAGTGGAGTGGCGCTTGGCTGGCAGTGTGCGTGACTTGCCTTTGGCCACTGTAGAACACTGCCAGCCAAACGCCAGTCCACACACTCCCATCAGCTGGTTTGATTGCTGTATCAGAGATGTGGGCGTATGAAAGTGATGGACCCTTGAATGGCACTGTCTGTTGATGCTAGTGTTGTAATGTGCTGGGCCTGCGGCTGGCGGCATGAATGGTCTTATACATGTCATGTATGAAAGGTGAGTGAATGGACTGTTAAGTGGTTGGTGCCCTGACACGGCTTTACAGCTCATGAGCTGTAAGTCATTGGTTCAGTTTTTTGGCTTTTCAGTTATTAACAGTGCATTTCTGTCAAAGCCCAGCTCACCTGAGTCCTTGTTCAGTTCTGATGGAGGTTGAAGATAATCCGACCCCACCCTGAAACTTCTTGTTCCAGCACACTAGTTTTTAAAACAGTGCACTAAGAACAGAAGCTCAAGGGAAGGGGGGAAGTGGATAAAATAAAATAAAGAGACAACAGCGTTCTTGCGTTTCCACTGTTGAAGTGCTGCACAAATCTGCGGCCCTCTCTGACTTCGGTAGAAACTGGTGCCTAATGAAACATAAACAAAGAACAGATAAGTACATCCTATTCCTAACTGGGTTCCTGACTATCCCTTTATTTATTAGAAATTTTCTTCTAAAAGTACCTCTTGGATCCTGGCCTCTAGTTTCCAGGTTTGGAATGTGTTACTGCTCTGGGATGTGCTTTCTATTACTCTAAAGCTTCTAAAACATTAAACAAATACAGTTATCAGAATTATCAATATCAAACATTCATCTTAATATAACTAAAGCCTAAATTGCCAATAGCAGACTCACTTTTCCCATATTTCCAGAATCTTTTATAAAACAAATACTGTACTTTTACGTCAAAATACAGCATGTAATTTGTGCAAGTCCTTGATTTACTGTTTGCCTTGCTGTTAATGGTTTCCACGGTTCGATTCTTAAAAGTTCCATAAAAAAAATGTTTGCTTCACAAAGTTCCGCAAAGTGTTGTTGTAACAAAGAGTTTGAATCACAATGTTCGTGGAAGGTATCTTGTTTCAAATTGTCTATACACGAATCCAGAAATTGTTGTCAAAGTTCTTTCAGGTAATAAAAGTTTTGCACTTACTTGTTGCTGGCAAGAGATACTGATCAGTCTAACCTTGTCTTCTTTCTCTTTTGCAGGTTGCTTGTAGGAGAGAGGCTGAGGCAAGGAGGAACCGGAAACCGGAAGAAGGAAGAGCCAGCAGCTGCGCCCATTGAAGCCAATGAAAGTCTGTAGAGAGCAGGAGTGCCAGCGCCGAGGGATCTGTCCTCAGGTAAGCGGGAAGTAGACGAGCACAAGCACTGGGCGAGGCTCGAGGGCTGCCTTTTATAGACAGGGCTGGGTGTGGTCCTCACATGCTGCACATGTTCTTGAAAGGTGTGCAGAGCTGGGTGTGGTTTGAAGAGCTGGGTGTGGTCCTCACATGCTGCACATGTTCTTGAAAGGTGTGCAGAGTTTCAGTTATTATGCAAATGAGTTAAATTAACACATGGCCTAGAGAGGAGTGTTTTAAAGAAGCCTTGGTAAAAGCAAGGCCCAATGTGTAAACAAAACAGCACATTAAACAACATACACAGAAGCCTAGGGGGGGGGGAAGGTGAGATAACAAGAAAGGCTTTCAATAGTAAGTTTAAAAGGGAGCTATTACAGAACCCACTCGTGCAGTGAGAGGGGACGTGCTCTTTGCTGTGCACAAACACTAACAATTTCAGTTTTGTGAAATCTCTTGTTCATAAAATTTGATCTACTGAACCATCACTCACCCTGGTGCCAAATCCAACCAGTATGTGTGGTAAAAATGAAAAAAACTGCTCTGCTGTAATCAGGCGTTGCAGCACACCCATGACATGCTAGGTGTCTCGGGTGGGACCCTGATGATGGAGCATGCCACCAACTTGATTGGTGGGTGAGGTGTCTTTTTAACATAACCTAAGTGTGTTTCTTTTCACAATTTTAGTGTTTGGAACATCACAGAAGGACATTGACACATCAAAATGATCTATTACAAAACTACCTGTCTTGGGGGGGGGACCTGCGTTTTTGGTCAGACGTGCGGCCTTCATCTAGGGAAACATTCCAAACCCAGACATTTTTTTAAACTAGACACCTGGAGTGGTCCAGGGAGGCTTGCTTGGATCCCCCAACATTTTCTTACCCAGACTCCTCTGCAAACCTCAAAATGTGCTTAAAAAGCATATTTTCCTCACTTTTCTTACCACCCAGCATTCCCCTCAGTCTCCCAAGTAAAATGATACCTCACTTGTGTAGATCCCCAAAGCAGAGTGAGCCTCAAGATGTCTAAAAGAAAAAAATGTGTTTATCTACTTGCTTTGCTATCCCCTCAATCTCTACACGTTGTTGGCCTTTTCCTGTTGCAGGAACATCGGCCACTCACACAAGTGAGGTATCATTTTTATTGGCAGATCAAAGGGAACATTGGGTGGTTGTAAATTTGTGCCAGCACAGAGATCCTTCAAAGAAAAGTGTGGAAAATGTGATTTTTTAAGATATATGTGAGGTTTGCAGAGGAGTCTGGGTAAGAAAATTTGGGGGGATCCATGCAAGCCACACCTCCCTGGAATCCTCCGGGTGTCTAGTTTTCAAAAATGCCTGGGTTTGGTAGGTTTACCTAAATGACTGCCGCACCTGGGTCTAAAAACGCAGGTGCCCCCCGCAAAAACAGGTCGTTTTTTGATAGATCATTTTGATGTGTTCATATTGTGTTTTGGGGCATTTCCTGTTGTGGGCACTAGGCCTACCCACAGAAGTGAGATACCATTTTTATTGGGAAACTTGGGGGAACGCTAGGTAGAAGGAAGTTTGTGGCTCCCCTCAGATTCCAGAACTTTCCATTACCGAAATGTGAGGAAAAAGTGTTTTTTTGCCAAATTTTGAGGTTTGCAAAGGATTCTGGGTAAGATAACCTGGTAAGAGCCCCACAAGACACCCCATCCTAGATTCCCCTTGGCATCTAGTTTTAAAAAATGCACAGGTTTGATAGGTTTCCCTAGGTGCTTGCTGAACTAGAGGCCACAATCCACAGGTAGGCACTTTCCAAAAAACACGTCAGATTTCAATGTAAAAATGTGATGTGTCCATGTTGCGTTTCCTGTCGCGGGCACTAGACCTACCCACACAAGTGAGGTATCATTTTTATCAGGAGGAACAAAGAATAGAGTTATTGCCCCTTGTCTTTCTCTACATTTTTTCCTTCTGAATGTAAGACAGTGTGTAAAAAAGACGTCTATTTGAGAAATGCCCTGTAATTTACATGCTGGTATAGGCACACCAGAGTTCAGAGATGTGCAAATAACCACTGCTTCTCAACACCTTATCTTGTGCCCATTTTGGAAATAAAAAGGTTTCCTTGATACCTTTTTTTAACTTTTTACATTTCACCAAATGAATTGCTGTATACCCGGTATACAATGAAAACCCATTGCAAGGTGCAGCTCCTTTATTGACTTTGGATACCTAGGGATCCTATTGAACCTGCAATCCCTATATATCCCCGCAACCAGAACAGTCCAGCAGACGTAACGGTATATTTCTTTTGAAAATATGACATCGCAGGAAAAAGTAAAAGAGTAAAACGAGGAGAAAAATTGCTGTTTTTTATCTCAATTTCAATATCTTTTAATTTCAGCTGTTATTTTCTGTAGGAAAACCTTGTAGGATCTACACAAATGACCCCTTGCTAAATTCAGAATTATGTCTACATTTTAGAAATGTTTAGATGTCCAGGATCCAGCATTGGTTTCACACTCATTTCTGTCACTAACTGGAAGTAGGCTAAAAGCACAAAAATAGTAAAAAAGGGGTATGTCCCACTAAAATGGCAAAATTGTGTTGAAAAATGTGGTTTTCTGATTCAAGTCTGCCTGTTCCTGAAAGCTGGGAAGATGGTGATTGTACCACCGCAAACCCTTCATTGATGGTTAAAAACCACAAGCCTTCTTCTGCAGCCCTTTCTTCCCATTTTTTTTTTTTTTTACAAAAATGACATTTTTGCTGTATTTTGGCTAATTTCTTGGTCTCCTCCTGGGGAACCCACAAACTCTGGGTACCTCTAGAATACCTAGGATGTTGGGGAAAAAAGATGCAAATTTGGCATGGGTAGCTTATGTGAACACACAGGTATGAGGGCCTAAGGATGAATTGCCCCAAATAGCCAAAAAAATGCCTTACACCTGAGGGGGGAAAGGCCTGGCAGCGAAGGGGTTAATAGTTTGATTCCAAAAACCAGATACACAACCAACTTGAACTGAGTGAGGCAATGGCTTTATTCAATAGTGCAAATTCATAGGATTTAGTAAGACATGATATAAAACCAGAGTGGTGTAATATAATGCATACATAAATCTCCTCACAGGGACAGAGAATAGTTGTTTCTGGGTTGGATAGCAGACAAATTAGGTGACCACCCACCAATTCACAAGTTTGTATTCACAAGCGTTTACAGTAAGTTGTTCACTCCAAACACAGCCCTAAATATACTCTTATCAATGTGTATTTGGTTTAGAAAAAGGAGCACCCTCAAATTGGTGAGGTTTATAATACTGGATTTCTTGCAGAGAAAATCATTTTTCTGTGGAGAAAAATGAAAAACAAAGTTCAAAATGCAAGTTGAGTTAGTATTACATTTCCTCATGTATAATTGTACACCATAGGCATTTACACATGCATAAATGCTAACATGTGTTTGGTATTACATTTCAATATGCATAAATGTACACTATACACATTTAAACATATGTAAATGATCACATATGCATAACAATGTCTTAAAGAAAATTTGTGCACATGCCAATCGAAGTCTGGGAAGGTTTATTAACAAAAAAGAAAGAACAAGTCAATATCAATGAATCATAGATATCATAGATTCACAGATACAATCTCCCTCGGAACAAAAAAACAAAGTGTGTGCTAATTAAGGACAAGACACAAATATAAGACATGTATATATATATATATATATATATATACATATATATACATATATATACATATTTATATATTACAACAAACAGGCTTCAATGAGGCTCACATGACCTTGTAAACTCAAGGGAGTACTGCAGCTGTAGAAACCTCAGCTCATGAGAAAGAGAGAGATTTTCTTGAATTATTAATACCTTGTCTCTAAAGCATCGATGTGAAAGAGATACTCTAAATCATCAGCATTTCTGCTTAGACACACCATGAGCAAGACAATATGGCTAGAATGGTGTCAGCTAGACTAATATGCAATTTCCATTTACAAAGGAATTAAAAAATGTAATTCCACAACTACTCCTGGGAATCTACAACTGTTGCAAACTCCTGGGAACAAACATTGAGGGCCTGATTTATACTTTTTTATTGTTGCATTTACGTCATTTTTTGAAGCAAAAAAGACGCAAATGTACAAAATATAATTGAATTTTGTAAGTTTGTGCTGCTTTTGCGTCAAAAAATGATGCAATGCGGTGCTAACAAAGTATAAATCACACCCTGAGTCCTTTGTAAATTCTGTGAAAGTCAGAAATTTACGTGAGCAATAGACATTAGTCTATGTGTACAAAGTTCAACCTCTCTTTAGATAATTGCACCCTAAATCTTTATGTCTTGCGTAACCCAGGCAATAAATCTGTTTTCTAAAATTGATGTCTGTGTTCACCAACGTCTAACTGAACCCACCGACTCAGAGGCGGGAATACTGTACTTACTGGCATTGTGCAGTCTAGTGTAGTGGTTCCCAAAATGTGGTCCAGGGACACCTGGGGGTCCGCAAAGCCTCCTCAAGGGGGCCGCGACTGCTTAGGATATGAAACAATATTAAAAGATTAGGTCCCCAGCTTTAAATATTGACTCAGTAGGGGGGTCCATGGATTACAATAATGATTCAGTGGGGGTTCTTGGGTTCCAGGAATGATAAAGTAGAGGTCCACAGAAGTCAAAAGGTTGGGACTCATTGGCCTAGTGCATCAACTTCTGCTGAATGACATTTCTAAAACCAGTTTGTATATTACATTTCAATGACTGTACAATCATAGGTAATATATGCAATTGTCTGGATTAACAAACTGAACGCTGAAACAGTGAAAGAGCACTGCCTCATCCCATCCCAATCAACTGTCTTCCTCTCTTGTAGTATAAAAGAGCAAATAACCTCTTACCTGAACAGTACTCTGTATGTTTATATGTATGGCTAAAATAAAATCAGTGGCAGTTTGAGATATTTAAAACAGGTGAAGTGTAAATACCAGTCCAGATCTGCATTGAGCACAAAATCTTGAATACCTCAAGGGAGGTTGTAAAAGTGAGAAAAATATGATATTTTATGCAGAGCTGCATACTGAATTGCTACCAAGCCATGTGTTCTGGAGGGGCACTCATGAAATATTACAATAGAAAATCAAGCAAACCTAACCCCTTCCCTTAAGAGTGTTGGGGTTTCACTCAGGTCAAGTAAAGTTTAAAAAAAATATTTCAAATTGTATAGTTTTGAGTATGATTTATCTGCAAAATATCAGTAAAGCTATTATTGATACAGACTCGAAAAGTAAAATTTCACTGAACTTATTACTTTTCATAGGATGTTACACAACTACATTTATCTTACTTCCATTAGTTTCCATGCTTTTCCTTGTTGTGGCTTGGAATGAAATGAACACTTAAAAATCAGAGTTACATTTTTTTTCTTCAGAATTGTATTTCCTTAAACATCAGTTTGTCAGTTTTTCCAAAAATACACTAAACATATGAAGGTAGCTAGGGAGCATCTATACTGCATTACCTGTAGTTCCCACAAAGTAATTTCACTTGCTGCCCACCTATATTGGTCAACTACCCAATGACCCAACGTAAGATACTTTTTAAATATATAATAGGGGAAACATTAAAATTTTTTACAGAAAAGTAGCACAACAATCAAGTACAAAATGTTAGTCAATATGTTTTCTTTATCCTTTAGGTTATTTTTATTCTTTTTCGTACATGAACAAATGCGCAGCCAGCGCGTTTTGCCTAATTGCGAGCTTTATCGAGGCTGCAATATATAAAAAAACATGTAAAATAAGCCATGCAACATTATCTTATAAAAGAAGTACAAAACGCAGGATCATACAAATATATATACAATAAAAGCAATTCTCAAATGAAATCACCATTGAAAATACAACGAAATGCAAGAATATAACATTAGACATATAATTGAACAGAAGTACTGAGAATAATATGTTGTGGAGATTACTCTGGTTGGCAAATGAACAATCTCAAGACAAACATAAATTTAACCATCATCAGCTATTGCGTAAGATCCCATACCAAGGTCATTCAAAAGGACCACGCTGCACCACAGAAAAATGCAATCACATGCACAAGGGGCTAAAAAACATAGCACACAGGTATGACAATGTCATGAGTATTTGGGATATGCAAGTCGGAAAGTGCCGCCAAAAACAATAGGCAACCAATGAGAAAAAAGAGGAACATTAATAAAACACACCCAAAGAATAGCTATACAAGAATATTAGTAAAACAGGATATTGAAAACAAGAAAGTAAAGGGTAAACAAATTAAAATTAACATATAAACATGGAAGAAAAAAATAAATAAAAAATAAATGCCTAGTTTGACAGCCTATTTCAAGAATTCTCAATGTGAACGCAATAAAGAAACACCAATCATGCATTGTCGTAGACAGTATTTCAATGATATCAACAAATAATCACCTTAATGAAATAGTCCAGACTGAATTATTATAGTGGATTCTGGCAAGTACAGCAACCGTCTGTTATGAACACTACAGAAAGGCAATTTATAATAGTAAACAAGTAATGAGCAAAATGTCAACAAGACACAAAAGAAGAAATACATTGAAAAAGGGATAATTGAAAATAAAGGAGGGAAAGGGAGGGGTCAAAAGCATAAGCAAGGACCAACCGCACGTGTGTAGATCCAAAACTCAGGGGTTCACGGTTTAGTCTTAAAGTCACCACATTCCCAAATGGATATTGCTTAATGAATAGCCAATTCGAACAACACACATTCACCAGTTTTAATCAAGAGTGTATGGTTCCAAAACCTGTGTAGTCAATACATTAAAAAAAAAACACCCAATCACCAAATGAGAACGGCATGGAGAGTGGTTGATCTCCATCCATGTGTCAGTGCAACAATGACTTAGCCACTTTGTTGAAGTTCACACCTTCACCAATGTAGTGTTGGAAGTCATAATTCAATCTTGTTTAGCATATGTGGACACAAACAAATTACCTCATAAAAGTTAAAGATCTCAAGTAGCTCAACAACTCTTTCTCATACTCTTACATAATGATAACGTCTACAATGCCTAAAGGCAGCAAGTCCAGAGAATTTCGGTGATCCAAGCTAAAACAATTCACAATACATATAGATGTGAATGAAAAAGGGAAGCGCTGCTACAGAAGAACAGCTGCAATAGTATCCTCATTATTTACTAATACTTTAGGCAAGACTCTTTACGTGAGTGAGAGATACTGCTATCAGAAATATTACATCATACATATGTACAGTCGTGCTCAATCCAAATTCCATTGCACAGGACCAGCATATTGTGTTTCAAAAGTGTGCATATATTACCAAGCGCTTACTGTGTTCACAACTAATAATTGGTATACCTCTAAGGAATGGATTTATCATGGCAGTAGAAAGAACCCCATTGCATCTCCATGTAGCGTGAATTAGGACTATCCGAAATAGCAAACATTTAGGAATGCTACTATAATCACACTCCAATGGCAAGACACTTCGTAGAAGTACACTGGAAGACAGACACAGCCCCAAAACACCCATAAAATTAACTTAGCTACTGTGCCCCTTCAGCCATAATGTGAATATATCAACAAAAGAACTCAAAAACAACAAAATGGTGATACTCCCACACATACCTGTGTTCAGCAAAGTGTCTACATCAGATTCAGAGTTTCAAACAACAGTCAAACAGATCCATAGTCATTGTTCAATTTTATAGTTATTAACCACTCCTCATACGTGAAGCTAGACTGTTACACCTAAAGTCACCATCGTAGTTGTGTGCGATTTATATGATCACTAACCACTCCCTCACATGTGGGGCTAGAGAGTTACATCTAGAACAAATGCCTTTATCACCACATATTCAAAAATATCAAACCCACAAGATAACATCAATTGGATAAGAACACAGTTGCAATTTTAGCAGTACATGTTCCACAAGAAATGGACTCCAAACGTTTATCGCCACATATACAAAATCATCAGACTAGCAAGGTTACATTAACTGGGTAGAAGGACAGTCGCCAACTTAGTAGTACACGCTGCGCAACAAAAGGGCTTGAAACACACCATTAAGCTTAGCTTACTCGCCAGCGGCAGTATAGAAACCATGTCCTGTAACCCAAGCATGGGCATTGGCACTGATAGCATGAAGTGTTAGAGAAATGGACATGAGTATTCCAATATTAATCAATTGATCAATAAACAAGCCAAAGTGAAAAAGCCAGGAAAATGGACATAAGCGTTCCAATGTTATTCAATCGATTGATGGTCAACCCAACGTGAGAAAATGACATAATGATGAGTAAAAATTCAATTGCCATCTTAGTTGTGTATGGTCCTCAATTAACAGACTTCAGACACGCTGTTACTCTTAATGTCATCACCAGTAGTTGCATAAATGCCATATCCTCCAGTCCAAGCACAACAGCCACCAATAACAACATGAGGTTTTCAGAAAAAAAAAACATTCACCACTTACTACAATGAAAAATAATAATTTAACTGCCATCTTGGTTGTATGCAATCCGCAATAAGCGAGCTACAAACACACTGTTACTCTTAACATAACTGCCAGTGGGGCAGTACATAAACATTGATAGTGCAAGGTTTCAGAAAAAAGGGAGAGGGAATAATCATTCCCATATTCATCAGTCGATCAGTAAACAGGCCAGTGTGGGGACATGATATGATGAAAAGTGGTGGCTCAATGTAATGCCCAATATAGAAAGCAAATAAAATCTTTCATTGGGGTTGGTCAGTAATCCAAAAAAGATAAAGGAACACAATAATAAAGGAGGGACTACAACATGGAACTATTTCCCATATATACGTACATGGAACAAATCATATTCATTAAGCAGTCTCTTTAGCAATAAACTCAAACAGTTCAGGAAAAAAATAAATTTATATTAAAATTCCAACTGAAAAATAAGTAAATCAAACAAGATCTAAGCCAAAAAGCTAAACATAGGAGTGATAACTAAGAAATAGTTAGGCAAAGTAAAAGAGCAAGTGCTGTTGTTGTAGACCCAATTTCGTGTTCTTTAGAATAGACCAAGGGGTATATTTACAAGCCTCTAGTGCCATCGGACCGTCACTTTTTGTGATGCTCCGGTGGCACTTGCACTGCGCCATATATACAAGGTGGTGTTAAAGCCACTTTTTGTGACTTAACACCACCTTGTAAATATGGCCCCTTCACATGCAGCACTTTGCGTGGAAGGGGGATTCAACAGCAACACCCATTGCCTTTTGACGCTACCCCAGATTAATGAGATTTCTTAAACCTGATGCAGCGCCAAAATCTAACACCACCCCAGGGGTGGCATCTGCATAGCGCAACAAGGAAAAATGCTTTCATTTCTCCTCGTTTTTTGCTCTTTCTATGTGTACTGCATTCTTCAGAACAGCTGGAAAGAGCAAATCACCAGTGAAGATTGTTTTTCTGCAGGAAGGTTTTCTTTCTCCCCCGCAACGCAGCCATCCTTGCACCATGGCACAAGGATGGCTGCTTTGGTGCCCGGCAGCTAATTTAGCGCCACCGCAGGGGGAAACACTGGGATGCACTATATTCTGGTAAATACAGCGCATCCCTGCATTTTAGAAGTGATGCTGCGCAGCGCGGCTAATTTTGATGCAGCAGATGCACTGCGCCGCTTCTTATAAATATGCCCCCAAGTATTACTGGACCAAAGGGGAGGTGATAGAGTGTTATATCGTTGACAATTGGTTCATCCTACCGCCATGATGTCAGTTATTAGTTTTGGACAAATTACTTGCTAGTTAATATATGCACACTTTTGAAACATGATATACTGGTCCCGTACAATGGAGTAGGGATTAAGCCCCAACTGTACATATGCCTGACGTAATGTTTCTGTTAGCCGTATCTCTCACCTACTTAAAGAGTGTTGCGTAAAATAGTATTAAATAAAGAGGATATTATTGGGGCTCTTTGTGCAGAGGCCCTACGCTTTTTCGTTCACATCTATGTATCTTGTGAATTGTTTTAGCTTGGATCACCGAATTTCTCTGGACTCGCTGCCTTAGTTTAAACATTGTGGCCGTTATCATTATGTAGTACTATGAAAAAGAGACGTTGAGCTACTTAACATTTGTACGTTTATAAGGTCTTCACGCCATTCTGCCTTGGTCATTGAGTGGTTCTTTTTGGCTTCGTGGGTTTTGGAACCACACATCCTTGGTTGACTGTGGTGAATGCATGTTGTTTGAATTGGCTGTTCTTTATGCCAACTTCATTTGAGAATGTGGTGACTTTAAGACTATGCTGTGACCACCTGAGGTTTGGATCTACACCCGTGCGGTTGGAACTGGCTAATGCTTTTGTCCCCCCTTCCTGTCCTTTATTTTCTATTTTCTGTTTTCTTTTTTCGTTTATTTCTTCTATACTGTCATGTGGATATTTTTGTTCATTTCTTGGATACTTTTAGAATTTGCCTTTCTGTAGTTTTTCAAACAGAGGTTGCCGTACTTGCCAAAATCCACTACAGTAATTCTGTCTGGACTATTTGATGAAAGTCATTTTTTTGTTGATATTATGGTAAGATTGTCTAGGACAATATGTGATTGGTGTTCTCTATTGCATTGAAAATTCCTGAAATAGGCTGTCAAATTGGACCATTTAATTTTTCTTTTTTCTTCTATGTTTATATGTTAATTTTAATGTTTCTCCTGTACTTTCTTGTGTCTAATATTTTGTTTTACTAATATTATTGTTTGGTTATTCTTTAGGTGTGTTTGTGTGTTTTTTTAATATTACTTTTTTTTCTCATTGGTTGCCTATTGTTTTTGGCAGCACCTTCCGAACTGCATGTCCTAAGTACTCAGGACATTGCCATAACTATATTTTTAGCCCCTTTTGTATGTGATTGCATTTTTCTTTGGGTGGAGTGTTGGGCCTTTTGAATGACCTTGGTAGAGGATCCTACAGACTCGCTGAGGGTGGTTAAATTTGGGTTTGTCTTGAGAGTGTGCTCCACAATATGTTATTCTTAGTGCTTCTGTGCAATAGTATGTCTACTGTTATATTCTTGCTATACATTGTATTTTCAAGCGTGATGTCATGTGAGAATCATTTTTTATTTTGTGTGTGTGGGAGTATAAATATATATTTGTTTGTATGATCCTACTTTTTGTAGTTCTTTCTTCAGATAATGGATGTTGTATGTCCTATTTTATATGTTTTTATTTATTGCAGCCTTGATGAAGATTGTAATTGGGTAAAACTCCCTGGCTCCACATTTGTTCATGTATGAACAAGAATAAAAATATTCTATAGGATAAAGAAAATCTATTGACTATCCTTTTGTACTTGATTGTTGTACTAGTTTTCCCTCAAATTTAGTTTTGTATGTTGCGTCTCGCACATAAAAAAAAAAAAAAAAAAAAGTACACAAGTCTATTTTATGAGCTTACCCTTTTATAAAAGTAAAGTCAACACTCCACAATAATAAGTTAGATTTTTCATGAGAAACATGTTATTTTTGTCCTGAAAACAAGCTTTCTTTTTTAGTAGAAATGTTTTTGGCTACATAGATGGCACCATGTGTAATGGGTTGCTGTGTGATTAAGTCTGCTAAGAAACACTTTTACAAACAGATTCACAAGAAAATTGATGAGCAGACACCACAGTTACACACACACACACACACACATACACAGCAGAAATGAGGACTTTTGTATACATGTCCTCACTTTCTTTCTTGGTCTGCCTTCCACATCTGCCACGGATCACACTCCCATGATTCATACATTTGTTTATTCTATGTTTCTGGCCTCCCTTCTCACAGCTGGGCCACCCTACACACACATTTAACAGTGTCCTTATTAGTTATTAGGAACGTGATGGTTGACTGTAATACAGACACCGAGTTGCCGTACAAAGTGAAGAAGAGCCTCCAAAAGGCTTCACAATTTGGCTCTACAGTTCAGTGTGAAACTAGTGAAGGCTGCAATTTCAGACTGCAACACTCTAACAGAGTGCTAGTGGAGCCACATTTCAAAGCACGCAAACATCACATGTGATTGGGCAATCATCGACTACCCTTCTACCACACTTGTGCAGTACCTTTTTTTGTTCTCATCCTAAAGTTCTGGCCGGCTCTTTGAGACCCAGACTCTCATAATCAGAAGGAGCATTTCAAATAGGTCACCCCAGAACACTCACATGAGCAAGCCATCCGTCTTATAACTGGAATAAATTGGGGAAATGAGACAAAATAAATGACAATAAAAATTGATTTTCCCCTCTTCATTTTCCAGATGTATTACTAGTTTCTTAACAGTTTCCTCAGTCTTAATACATTGTTGTCAAAAGCCTTCATATCTCTGCTTGGGTCTGGTATTTGTAAGACTGAGTTTGCAGAGGAGGCGGTAAGTGATGCTGTAGCATATTTCCATTACAGGATTATGCTAGGACAGGGTTGATGAATCTTTTCACCCAGCATGTACGGCTGTAACGGCATAAGGCATAAAAACTTCAGCAGTCAATTAAATTTACAGTATGACTCATTTAGCCACATGAATGATACTCCAAGCTGACATAAAGTTCAAGGGTTTTTATCACTAGTTAATGCTTAGGGTGACATAGATAATTCTCAAAATAAGACTAGAAAGGTACAGAATCATAATAGGTTGCCCAAACCTCCTAAAGAAGTTCAGACGGACTAACTTCAGAAATACTAGACGCTCAATAACAGCAATGCACAAGACCAATAGAAAAATCTGAAAAGGAGGTAAAATTAGCTGCCTGATCCTGTTAATAATTTAGCTGTTCTAAGCCTGCAATCCTTGCTAACCTAGACAAGGGGAAACACTATGAATTAACAAATCTGTTTAGCATGTCCTGAGACAAACATATGTGGACAAAAAGGCAAAAAGTGCAAAAAGATTTTGGAAAAGAGAAATCTGGGGAATCAGGAAACTAACTAAGGTTGACAAAAAGTAAGTGCTGGAAATGGCCCTTTCTGCAGGGTTATCCATAAACGTTTTGACTCCCTTCTCCTATTTTTCTGACCCTCTTTTTGTTGGCTTTAGGACTCCGGGCACTTTACCACTGCTAACCAGTGCTTAAGTGCATGTGCTCTCTCCCCTAAAACATATTGGGCCTCATTCCAACCCTGGCGGTCTATGACCGCCAGGGTGGAGGGACGCGGAAGCATCGCCAACAGGCTGGCATGGGCAGTGCAGGGGCCCCCTAACAGGGCCCCACAAGGATTTTCACTGTCTGCATTGCAGTCAGTGAAAATCGCGACGGGTGCAACTGCACCCGTCGCACCCCTGCAACTCCGCCGGCTCCATTCGGAGCCGGCTTCATTGTTGCAGGGCCTTTCCCGCTGGGCCGGCGGGTGCTCTCTTGGCGGTCGCCCGCCGGCCCAGCGGGAAAGTCGAAATGACCCCTGCGGTCTTCCGACGGGGTAACTTTGGCGATGACCCCCTATATGTTTGCCATATTTAATTTACCTGTAAGTTCCTTGTAAAGTGATATACCATATACAAATTAAATGCTACCAGTAGGCCTGCAGCGCTGATTGCACCACCCACAGAAGTAGCCTTGCAAACCTCTCTCAGGCCAGCCACTTCAGGGCCTGCATGCACAGTTTTCTGCCACCTTGGCTTGGCATTTCAAACTACTTTCTAAGGCTTAAACTCCCCTTTTATTACACCTAAGCCACCTCTTAGGTAAGCACTAGGAAGCCCTATGGACAGTGTGTTGTGTATGTAAAAGGTAGGACATGTACCTTTATGTTTTGCATGTCCTAATAGTGTCAGCCTAGTACGTTCTTCAATACTGTGAGGGCTGCTCCTCTCAAAGGTTAGCAATGGGAATTCATGTATATACTTTTAAGTGGTAATTTCTAATCTGAAAGGAGGAGCGTTGGCATGTTTGGTATGTTTGGAGTGGTAGTGAAAAATCCTGCTTACCAATGTAGTTGGATTTTGCATTACTATTTTAGAAATGCCACTTTAAGAAAGTGGGCATTTATCTGTGCTTATAACTCTATGGGCTTAGCAGCCTGACTCCAATCCAAGACTAGGGCAGAGTGACAGTTACACTTTGTGCATACTTTCCAGACAGCCACAGCACAGGAGGGGTTAGGTGTGACAGGAGAGGCATCTGTATCCATCTGCATACTGACAATTTTCCTGGGCTGGGAGAGGGCTAGGTCGTTCTCACTTTCCATGTCAATAGGTTGTGTCCTTCCCTCACACAAAGGGGTGATTTACCCCCTACTTTTGTCTGGAGCCTGGGCTGGGTTGAAAGCGGTCTGTGTTACGATTGAAAGGATTCCTTTCAAGTCGCCCCTTGCATCAGAGACATTTTTTAATATGATTACAGGGGCTCTGACCCCATGCTTTCAGAGCACTTTTAGAACTGGGACTAAACCATTGTCAGAAGGACTGCTGCGCTGAGCAAATGACTCATCTGGACTACTCTTCTGCTGTTGCCCTGCTGCCTGCTATCTGCTGGGTGGCCTGAGGACTCACTGAGTTGCTATTTT
Organism: Pleurodeles waltl; assembly: GCF_031143425.1. Classification (NCBI taxonomy): domain Eukaryota; kingdom Metazoa; phylum Chordata; class Amphibia; order Caudata; family Salamandridae; genus Pleurodeles; species Pleurodeles waltl. Next base: position 958,265,385 of record NC_090444.1, read on the forward strand.
GTTAATTGCCCTGCGGCCAGCTGCTTCCTGACCTTGCCCTACCAAGGCACTAGGGTACTGCCAGGAGAAACCACCACTTGAACTATTGACTTTGTTGTGTGCTAGGCTGCCCACCTGCCAGGCTGATGGAGAGACTGCCACCCTACAAATAGGACTCTTGTGTGCTGCCATAGCAGTCTGCCACCCTGCCCTGTAACCAGTGTTCTTGAGGGGCTTGCTGGGTCACTTACCAGTTCTTAAGGGATCTCAGAGACGTTAAAAGGGCCTTTCTGAGCGCTTCGCCTACCCTGAGCACTTAATAATTATTTTTCCTAGTGCTTTTATCTTTGTTACCGTAGCGCATGGTGAGCTCTTTCCCTGTCCCCGGGTGCTCTGTGGTATAGTTCCTTGTGCATGTCTGTTAGACCTGGCATCCTTAGGGTAGTCTTATCCCAGCCTTTTTGCCTTTACCCCCTGTTTTGTTGCTGTAACATTTTGCTGGCCTTAGGACTCTGAGCACTTTGCCACTGCTAACAAGTGCTAAAGTGCATGTGCTTCTCCCCTAAAACATGGTAACATTGGTATATCCACAACTGGCATAGTTAATTTATATATAAGTCACTTGTAAAGTGGTATCCCATATACCAAGGGCCTGTAAATTAATGCTTCTAGTGGGCCTGCAGCACTGATTGTGCCACCCACTTAGTTATCCCTGTGAACATGTCCCAGGCCTGTCATTGCAGAGCCTGTAGGTGCAGTCTCACTGCCACCCGACTTGGCATTCAAATCCTCTTGCCATGCCTTAACACCCCTTTTCTTCCATATAAGTCACACCTAAGGATGGCTCTAGAATGCTCTTAGGGCAAGATACCATATAAGTAAAAGACAGAACATGTACTTTTAAGTCTTTAATGTCCTGTTAATGATGCCTGCCCCTCACATAGGCCAGCATTGGGAATTCCTTATAATACTTTTAAGCTGTAAATCCTGATCAGATGGGAGTAACTGCATAATGTTTAGTATCATTGGAATGGTGAGAATAAATCCTCTTTACTAGTAAAGTTGAATTTATTATTACTATTTTTGAAATGCCAATTTTAGAAATTGGGCATTTGGCTGCCCTCACTGTCCTGCCTGCCTACAGCCTATCTCCAATACACACCTGGCTTGGGCTAGGTGACAGCTACACTTGTGCATTCCCTTTAGACACCCACAACACAGGCTACTCAGCTGCATCTCCATTCATCTGCGTATTGATGAGTCTTCCTGGGTAGGAGGTTGGGCAGGACTCCCACCTTCATCTCAAAGGGGGTGGCCAGAGCCCTCACAAAGGGGCTGATTACCCCCAGTTATAGTCTGGAGCTGGGGCTGAGCTGAAAGGGGGACCTGTGCACTTCACATAAACCTTTTGAAGTCATCCCCCACATCAAAAGCACTTTTTAGTATAAGTACTGGGCCTTTGCCCCACTCAAATCAGTACACTCCTGGACTCAAGGAAACTCTGCTGAAGTAAAGACTGCTATGCTGGAGGATCACTACTTTGCTGTGCCTGACAGTTTCAAGGAACTGTTGCTCTGCCTTGCTGAGCAGCCCTGCTGCCTGCTGCTCTCTGCCCTGCAACTTGAGAATCAACAATCACCCCCAGAGTGACTCCAAGGGCTTGCCGACTTGCCCCTGGTTCTAAGGAAGGTCTCCGGGGCATCAAAGACCTTAAGAGCATCAAGACATCAAGATTTCAGTGCAGCTTCATTGCTTCCTGGAGTTCCTTTCAACCTCAGCGCAGCATCATTGCAGCCTGCTGCTCCTTGCAACAAGACTTCAGCGTGGCTTCGTTGCAGCCTAACACTTGTCTCATCAGGGCTCCAGAGCGGCTTTGCTGTACCTCGCCACCCATCTCATCAGGACTTTGGAGCAGCTTCAATGTGGGCTGACGCCTCGTGTTGCCAAGTGATGGAGATGCACAATATGTGCTGGTCTTCCCCAACCAGTGAGTCACTCTTGGGTGCAACCCTGCCCCTTGCCCTCGCACTGGCCCAATTCAGATCACTTCGCCCCAACCCGCGGCTATAGCCGTGCATTCCTGGACCTCATAGATCAGAGTGGCCTTGAAGCTTCTGCAGTGCTCTCTACATTCCAAGGATAAAATACCTTGTACTATTCATCTGGGCAACTCCTGAATGGCTTGGGTCAGTCTGCACTGTGCTCTTTGCAGACGGAAACCCATACTTTCACACAATATCATAAAGACTCTAAAACAAGCCTCATACAAAGCTTAATGTGATACCTTTTAAAAAGTGAATATCCTTTGGATTATTGTTGTTTTGGTCTTGATCTATTCTGATAAATAATCTCTATTTTTTAATATACTTGCATGGAGCCCTTTTTGTGGTGTTTCATTGTTATTACTGTAAGTGTGTTGCAAAAATACTTTACACATTGCCTTCTAAGTTAAGCCTGCCTGCTCTGTGCCAAGCTACCAGAGGGTGAGCACAGGTTAATTTAAGTTGTGTATTTGACTTACCCTGACTAGGATTGTGGTCCCTACTTGGACAGGGTGCATACCTCTGCCAACTAGAGACCCAGGGGTGTATTTGCAAGCCCCTGTGTGCTGCCGGAATGTCACTTTTAGTGATGGTCCGGTGGTGCACACTGCAGGACCGTATCTACAAGGCCATGTATAGCCACCCTGTGTAGCTTTTCATGGCCTTGTAGATATAGAATGAGGCAACACAGTGCAAGTTACTTCCTCATACTACGATAGGGGCGCGTGCCATGGGCATTACAGTGGGTGTTCCCATGTAACACCCATGGCATTTGACACATTCCCAGATTTATGAAATTTTGTATACCTGGGAATGCTTCAAAAGCCTATGCCTCCCTAGGGGAGGCGTAAGGGAGGCACAACGAGAAGAAATAACTTTATTTCTCCTAATTTTTCCTCTTTCTGGATGTGCCGCATTCTGCAGCACACATAGAAGGAGGAAGGCCCCTCCATTGATTGTTTTTGTGCTGGAAGGTGCGCCTTCCTGCACAAAAACAATCATCCCTACCATGCAGACACCCTTGCACCATGGTGCAGGGGTGCCTGCTTTAGTGCATGGCAGCCCATTGTGTGCCAACGCAGGGGGAAAGGACCAGAATGTGCTTCTCATAGATATGGTGCATTCCTGTCCTTTTCTTTTGACGCCTGGTAGCGCAGCATGAATCCTTGCAATGCTGCCCTGCACCAAAACCTCGTAAATGAGGCACTCAATTTCTAACATTGGTGATCAGCAGTGAGGCTAGGACTTGTGTTTGTGCAATACCATATAATGATTCAGTGTTCACTACAACTCTATACTTAGACCAGATCAAACCCATTCCTCCTGATTGGCCAAATTTTTGTCTGACCTGTATCAACTGGCATTTTTAATTTTTCAGCTCTCCCTAATTGGCCTTTTTGATTTTTTCTGTTAAATTATGTCTTGCTCTGGAGAAGCTGCACCTGAACCTTCAGTTATCGAATCTGAGCTGACCAGGTTGGAATTTTACACTCAGCTTAAAGATTTCTGCAAGGACTTTCAAGTGTCTACAAGGGGTTTCACCAGGAAGGTCGAACTGCAAAAGTCTTTGAGGGCCTACACAGAGGCCCAGGTTGCAGGGGAAGACATCCCAAAGGAGAAGCAGGAAATTCCTGAGGAGGAGGCTGACCAGATTCTGGATTCCCATGAGGAAGGGGAACCACCTGTGGAAAGGGCCAACAGCTTGCCTGGAGTGGGAGCCGTTTCCAGACCAGGGAGCAATATCTCTTCCATGAACCTATCACCAGAGGAGCTGGCAGACAGGAGAGAGGAAAGAAAACTCAGACGGGAGCATACTAGATTGCTAGAGAGAGCTGGACATAAGAGCCCTGGAAGTAGGGTCCAGCATTAGAAATGGTGGCAGCATACCTGCAGTCAGCGGCGGCTCCTCCTCTACGGCAGAAGAGTTTTGCGCCCCTGCCAGCGGCAGCAGCTGCAAAACTTTAAAAATAAAACGATAATAAATTATGTTTATTATCGTTTTATTTTTATAGGGGCGGGGCCATGCAGAATGACAGGCAGGGAGGGGGAGTGGTGTACACTCCCTCAGTGCGCATGTGTGCTTGACCAGCTGTCTCAGGATGGCCAAACAAACATGCGCACTGAGCTGTCTCCAACCCAAGCTTCCTTGCCGGGTTGGAGACAGAAGACACAGGCTCCCAGTCTGCCTGGGAGTGCAAAGCTAGGGTGCTCAGGCCAATCCTGATGCTACTCTCATGCTGCTAGCAGCATGAGAGCAGCTTTAGTACTGGCCGCAGGGCAGGCTAGGGGCCTGTGCCTGTCTGAAGTAGAGACCTGAAGAGCGGCGTTGCAGTGATGTGACGGGGATCAAAGTAAGTTTTTTTTTGTTTTTGTTTTTTGTTCACCCACCCTGCCACTTTGTGTAACTCCCTGCAGTGTCTTTAAGCAAGTCTAAAATCCACATCCCAAAGGATGTGGTGCCCTGTTACAGTGTGAGGGGTGACATGGATAAGTGGTTGGCAGCCTATGAAGTGGGTTTAAGAGTGCACAGGGTCCCAGAGGAGTTCTTGGGAAGTAGTCATTGGCGGTACATGCCCCCGATGGAGAGAGACACCCTTCTTAACTTAGACGTGGAGTTCCAGCTCAGCTACCCTGCTATGAAAGCCATTTTAGTCAAAACGTTTGGTCTGACACCTGAGAAGTACAGGCAAACTTTCAGAGCCAGTTGCAAAAGCAACACACAAGCATAGATAGATTTTTCTAGACTATGCTGGTAATGCACTGAAGGGTTGGGTGAAGGCTAGCAATGTTTATGATTTTGATGGTCTTTGAAAATTGTTTTTGAAGGAGCACATGCTTGATAGTTGTTTTACAGAGCTTCACCAACACCTGGTGGATGGTACGCTGACTGAGCCCAGGAAGTTTGCTAAGGAGGCGGGCATCTCGGTCAGCACCAGAGTGTCCACAAAGATATCTGGGGGGACTCCCAAAAGGGTGGCCAGGGTTCGCCCCAGAAGAAAAAGGGAGGAGATCAAAAAGAAGGAGTTCTATAAAGGCTCCCAAAACAACTCACAAGGGAAAAGGTGTGGTTCACATTCCCAATCTGGCCATCAGAAACAAAACTATCTTGACAAAAGTCAACAGCCCAAACACCCAAGTGCCATGACTGCAGCGAGTATGGATACTACAAGGGAGACCTCAAGTGTCCAAAAAGAACACACCCTCCCACTGGAGGTAAGCACCCAGGGGTGGTTAGCATAGTGCTGGGGGACGTTTGCCCCAGTAAATAGGGGGGTTTCATAGGGTTAGCCAGGAGTCCCTTGGTGACAGTGAGATGGTTCCTAAGATCCATTTGCTATCAAATACTACCAAGTATAGGCAATGGGGCACTGTCAATGTGCAATGTGCTGAGGCACTGAGGGACACAGGTGCCAGTATGACTCTGATAAGAAGTCAACTGGTGCCACCAGAGCAGGTTATTTCCAATGCATTCCACCAAGGCAGACAACAGGGAGGGCCACTTTCCAGTGGTCCTTGTTCTATTTGGGTGGGGGGTTCAGGACTTATGAAGGTTGCTGTGAGCTCTGCCATGCCTGTGGACTGTTTGTTAGGTAATGACCTAGAGTCTTCTGCCTGGAAAGAGGTAGAGCTCAAGGCTCATATGTAGATGTTGAGGTTACCTGATTAGATCTGTGCTACCACAAGATCCATGGCTGCCCGGGAGGGGAGTCAAGAAGGCTTGAAGCCTCGAGCATTGGCTCAGCCAGCTGCTCAAAAGGGGAAAGGCAGAGGGCATGGTAAACTAGCCCCTGAGTGTATACTTAGTGAGATGGATGGGGGACCTGTGGTAGTCACCCCAGAGTCCATGGAGGAGGGCACTGCTTCCCTTAGTGACCTGCCTGCACCTGTTGACTGGCATGTGAAAGGAAAACTCACCAAGGAGGAGTTCTGTAGGGCACAGAGAGAGTATCCACCCTTGAGGGCATGATGCAACAGGCCAAAGCCCAAGCAGCAGGTGATGTCTCTGGGTTCTATCACATTTACTGCAAGGATAACCTCCTTTACAGTAAGCCTAAGGCTCCAGTGCATGGGTCAACAAGGTCCCTGGTGGTCCTCAAATGCCACAGGGCCTTCCTAGTGGAGCTGGCTCATGAGATACCCTTAGTAAAACACTTGGGTCAAGACAAGACCTTTTCAAGGCTTGTCCTCCACTTTCATTGGCCTAGGATCAGGACTTTCTTATACACGTTCTGCAGGACCTGTGTGACCTGTCAGGCCAGATGGAAGACAGGGCAGAAGCTGAAAGCTCCCCTGGAACCACTGCCAGTCATTATCACCCCCTTTGAGAGGGTCGGCATTGACATTGTTGGGCCTGTGTACCCCCGACCACTTTTAGTCACAGGTTAATCCTGGTTCTGGTGGATTGTGCCGCACAGTACCCAGAGGCCATTCCTCTGAGGGCCATCACCCCACCTATAGTGGAAAGGGCCCTAGTGGGGATTTTTACCCGGGTGGGGTTCTCCAAGGAAGTGGTGTCTGACAGGGGCATCAACTTCATGTCTATGCAGTCCATGTGGAAGATGTATGGAGTGACTTACAAGTTCTTCACCCCTTATCACCCTCAAACTAATGGGCTTGTGAATGGTTCAACGAGACCCTGACAGGCATGATCAGAAGTCTGCCTGAGGTCCTGAGGAAAAAGTGGGATATCCTCTTGCCCTGCCTGTTGTTTGCTTACAGGGAGGTACTGTAGAAGGGAGTGCACTTCAGACCCTTTGAGCTTCTGTATGGGCACCCTGTCAGAGGACCTCTTGGTTTGGTGAAGGATGGTTGGTAGCAAGCTCCCAAGAAAGCCCTCCATTACGTAGTAAGCTATATTGTGGCCTTTCGTAGTCAAATTGCTAAGTTCTGGAAGCAAGCTTCCGAAAACGTAGAAGCCAGCCAGGCTGTAGTGAAGGAGTGGTAGGACCAAAATTCTACCTCTGTGGAATTCCAGCCTGGGTGGAAGGTGTGGGTGATGGAACCTGTGGAGCCTGGGGCCTTCCAGGATCACTGGGCAGTGTCCTCCCAGGTGATTGAGAAGAAGGGTAAGGCCACCTCTGTGGTGAACCTTAAGACACCCAGGCAACCCCACTGGGTGCTTCATATCAATCACCTCAAACCGCACTTTGGGAGGTCTGAGGTCACCATGTTGCTGGTGACTGATGGAGCTGATGAGGAGGAGAGTGAACCTCTGCCTGACCTCTTAGCCTCAAAGGAGGAGGATGAATTGGTGGAAGGAGTGATCCTTTCCTCCACTCTAACTCCTGATCAGCAGTGGGACTGCCCCAATTATTGGAACAGTTATTCTCCCTTTTCTACCTTACTCCTGGGATTACGTAACTGTGTACCCATGATGTGGACACAGGGGGCAACCTCCCTGTCAAGTACAAGTCTTACAGGTTGTCAAATAAGGACCAGCATTAAGAGTGAGGTCTCTAAGAAGCTGGATTTGGGGGTGATAGAACCCTCCAGTAACCCCTGGTCCAGTCCTGTGCTTCTGGTACCAAAAGCTGTCCCACCGGGCATCACACCTAAACTGAGGTTCTGTGTGGATTACAGAGGGCTGTAACCAAAACTGATGCTCGTCCCATCCCCCGGGCGGATGAGCTGATTGACAGGTTAGGGGCTGCCAAATACTGATGTACCTTTGTTGATACATCAGGTTACTGACAGATCACCCTAATTGAAGGAGCCAAGGAGAGGTCAGCCTTCTCCGCTCCAAAGGGCCACTACCAGTTCAGAGTAATGCCCTTTGGGTTCAAAAAACACTCCTGCCACCTTCCAGAGGCTGGTGAACTAGTTACTTGCAGGGTTGGAGACCTTCCCTGCTGCTTACTTGGATTACATAGCTGTCTTCAGTAACAGCTGGGAGAACCACCTCTGTCATCTCCCGGAAGTGCATCGGGCCCTGCAACAGGCAGGCCTGACTATTAAGGCCAGTAAGTTCTAGGTAGGGCAGTGCTCAGTGGTGTACTTGCGACACCTGGTGGGTGGGGGTAAGATGCATCCCCTCCAGGCCAAGATTGCAAATACCATGGCCTGGAAGCCCTCCAAAATCCAAAATGAGGTCAGAGCATTCTTGGGCCTCACTGCATAACATAGGAGGTTTGTCAAGGGATATGGAACCATTGTTGCCCCCTTGACTGAGCTGACTTCTAAGAAGCAGTCCATAACTGTGAATTGGACAGAGGCATGGCAAAAAGTATTTGACTCCCTGAGGCAAGCCATGTGCACAGCCCCTGTGCCCAATGCCCTGACTTCTCCAGAGAGTTCATTCTACAAACAGATGCCTCAGAGCATGGCAGAAGGGTAGAATTGTCACAGCTCAATGAAGAATGTCTGGATCAACCAGTAACCTTAATAGGAGGTTACTTCCCCAGGAAAAGAGGTGGAGTTCTATACAAAGAAAAGCTTTAACTGTGGTTTGGGCCTTGAAGAACTGGAAGCCATACCTCTTTGGCACTCACTTTGTGATTGAGATTGACCACAGCCCCTCAGGCGGCTAACACACATTAGGGGTCCATATCTGTACAGGGTATGGACATCGGGGTGAAGCAGAGACCTGGGGTAGACCACACCAATGCTGATGGTCTATCTAGGTTTTTCCACCTTAGTGATGAGGAATCCATAGAGGTAGGGTAGCTCTCTCCACTTTCAGATAGGGCAGATGTGTTAGACCTGGCATCCTTAAGGTGGTCTTACCCCAGACATTTGGCCTTTACCTCCTGTTTTATTGGTGTAACTTGTTGTTGGTCTTAGGACTCTGAGTACTTTACCACTGCTAGCCAGTGCTAAAGAGCTTGTGCTTCTCCCCTAAAACATGGTAACATTGGTGTATCCACAACTGACCCCCAAGCCTGCTGCTAGCAGCAGATGGCCGCCCCCATTGCAAACCCCCAGTTTTGGCGGGAGTAACAGCGGGAAAACCACACAAAGGACAGGAGCAGTGGTCAGCCCCAGCTTGCACCACCCCTAAGGAGTTGCATGCGAGGTGACCCCTGCATTTAATTTTCCTCTATGTTGCTTGGAAGGAAAATAGCCAATCAGGTGTAGAGAAGTGACCTATGCCCACGGGAATTGGTCACTTAGTGGGTGTAGCCACCCTAAGGTAGATGACCCATTGGTCATTACCAAATACTCCCCTAAACGCCCACTAAATACAGTATTTATTGGGAATCCCTAGACCATAAAATCTAATTCCAAGGACAAAAGAATACCAGCAACAAAGAAGATCCAAGGCTTGAGTACTGAAGTTTTGTTGCAACAAGAAAAAGCCACCAAACCCTGTCTGTGACACCCAGGACTCAACAATCGCTGCTGGGGGGTTGATTGGACTTTGGACAGACTCTACAAACCCCCAGAGGACATCCACACTTTGAAAATTGCCAAAGATCTCCCTCCAGAGTGAAGGCATCATTCTCCTGAAAATAAGAACCAAGAACCCAGTGAAGGCAACTTCACTGACTGGCTGCCGACCAAGGAACCGGATGCTGTAGCCAGACCAAACTCCACTCAACGGATAATGAGGACAAACCCTGCAAGTATGCCACCTTTTGGCAGTGTACCCTCCAGCAGCCGAACCACACTATCCCCCAGGTAGTGGTCACCTAACATCGGACACCCAGACGGACAGTCCATAAAAGGAACAGGAGGAAGCCCCTGCCAAGGGACTTCAGAAACCTCCAGGACCTCCCACACAAGTGCCTCTGCTAACCTGCAAGTGACCCTCAAAGAGACCTACCTCCTGCTTTCAAGGGCACCCTTGCGCACAGCTCCTGGCTCGATGATTCGCTCTGCACCTGGCTCACCTGTGCCCTGCACCGAAGATCCAGCTGTGCCCTAACAACCCCCCACCCCTTGGAACCTCGACACTCCAAGGGGAACTACCATACTCACCTTTAAGTCCACCTGTGCAGTGCTTTTCCAAGTGGTCCCCCACAGCGGCCTGGCACCGGCTCCAATGACTTTCTGCAGCTCCTCCTGCCGAAACCGGGAACCGCCCAAATTTCTCAAGCTGGTCCATGGAGCCCACCGATGACCTCAACATACCTTCAAAAGGAGACATTGGTAAACGCATTGCCTGATTTTATTTGCATTTCTAAAGTATGTCTCCATTGATTCCTGTGGTGCGAAATTCGCACAAAAAGACTATTTTTGCTAAACTTCAAAAATTCATAACTTAAAAAGTACTTACCCATTTTTGATGATCTTGGTCTTAAAAATGTTATAAAAATCTGAAATATTTTTGTAAATTGGTGTGAAGTGATTCAGTTGAGTGTGTCATCATTATGTGATACTGTGAGTACAACAAATGCTTTGCACTTCTCCAGACAGTATTAGGAGGTCTAGTTCTTACCTCTGTAAACCAGTGTGTGGTTGACCAGACCCTCTACAAAGTGTGCCTGGTTTTGCCCACTACATTGAGGGCCAGCCTTCTACAACTACCATCCTACCTTGACATACAAAACCTCTTGCAAAGGCTTAAACTCCCCTTTTCTTGATTATACATCACCCCTGAAGTAGGCCCTAGGTAGCCCATACAGCAGGGCACCATGTAAGTAAAAGGCAGGACATGTACTTTTAAGCCTTTCATGTCCTGGTTATGAAAAACTCTCAAAGTTGTTTTTCATTACTGTGAGACCTGCCCCACTCATAGGCCAGCATTGAGAATTTCTTATAATAATTTTAAGCTGTAATTCCTGATCAGAGGAGTAGCTGTATTATGTTTAGTATCACTGAAATGGTAAGAATAAATTATTTTTACTAGAAAGTTGGAATTATTATTACTATTTGAGAAATGCCACTTTTATAAAGGGAAAAGAACAGATAATGGACAGAATGCTGAACAATGCAAAAATTCACCCCCAGTTACAAAGATCTGGGTTTAAGCCATCATTCTTTTGCCCAACACTCCACCCCAGTTTGGACCACACTATATGCAAACCAGTCTTGACCCTGTTCCCCATGCGAACAGTCCCGCCCAATTGGCCAAGCAAGGTCCTCCCTAGACCAGAAACAAACATCCTGGGACCGGTTTCAGGGTATCACCCTTCATCAGCCTGGGAGGACCTGTCCTGGCAGTTTGGGCTGGACTGTTCCTATAAGGAACAGGGTCAAGACTGATTTGCATATGGCTGGGTCCAAACAGGAATGGCATGACAAGCAAAATAATTGATGTATTAAACCCAGATCTGTGACTGGGGGTGAATGTTTGATTTGTTCCACAGTCCATCCATCATCTGTTCTTTTTGCTTTTGTTGCCCTAAGTGGGAAGGGTATGCCCAGATGTGGGTCCCGTGCTTGCTATGGCCCTATACTCAAGCTAGCCTGGTGGAGAAGGGGTGATATCCTGAAACTGGTCCCAGGATGCTTGTATTTGATCCAGGTTGAACCTTGCCTGGCAGTTTGGGCTGTACTGTTCCCCTGGGGAACAGGATCAAGACTAAAATGGCATGGCAAACAAACAAACGGATGGATTAAACCCAGATCTGTGACTGGTCCTGATTGTTTGATTTGTTTGACATTTTGTCCATTATCTGTTCTTTTTGCATTTGTTGCTTTAAGTGGGAAGGGTATGCCCAGACATGGGTCCCGGTGAATGCTATGCCACCAGGTTCAAGCTAGCTTGGCTGAGGAGAGGTGATATCCCAAAACCAGTCCCAGGATGCTTGTTTCTGGTCCAGGGAGGACCAGGTCTTGCAGTTCGAGGTGGACTGTTCTCATGGGAACGGGGTCAAGACTGATTTGCATATGGCTGGGTCCAAACTGGAGTGGCATGGCAAGAAAAGAACTGCAGGATCAAACCCAGATCTGTGACTGGGGGTGAATGTTTGATTTGTTCCACATTCCATCCATCATGTGTTCTTTTTACTTTTAAAAAAATGGGCATTTCTCTACCCTCAGTGTCCTGTGTGCTTACAGCCTATCTCCAGTACATGTCAGTCATAGGCTATGTGACAATTACACGTGTTCATTCCCTTCAGACACACAGAACACAGGATACTCAGCTGCATCTGCATTCACCTGCATACTGATGGGTCGTCCTGTGGAGGAGGTTTGGAAGGGCTCCCACTTAAATCTCAATGGGGAGTGGTCAGAGCTCTCACAAAGGGTCTGATTATCCCCAACTGATAGTCTGGAGCTGGGGCTGAGCTGAAAGGGGGACCTGTACACTTCACAGAAATCTTTTGAAGTAATCCCCCATATTAAAGGCACTTTTTAGTAAAAGTGCGGGGCCTCTGACCCACTAAAATCAGTACACTTCTGGACTCAAGGAAACTCTGCTGGAGTAAAGACGGGTTGCCTGACAGTTTACTGAGCTGATTTGCTGCCTGCCGATCTCTGCCCCCTACACAAGAATCAACAAACTCTCTTCAAGAGTGACTCCACGGGCTTGCCGCCTTGCCCCCGGTTCTACGCCAGGTCTCCGGAAAATCAAAGACCTCAAGCGTGGCTTTGTTGCTGTCTGCCGCTCATTTAATCAAGATTTCAGTGGTAATTCGTTATGACCTGCTGCTCCCCTCATCAAAACTTCAGCATGGCTTTCTTGCAGCCTACAGCTCATTTAATCAAGATTTCAGTGCGGCTTCATTGTGGCCTAACTCTCCTTTCAACAAGACTTCAGTGCTGCGTCATTGCAGCCTACCGCTCCTTGCTACAAGCTTCCTTGCAGCCTGCTGCTCATCTCATCAGGACGTCAGAGCAGCTTATCAGAAACTTGACGCCCATCTCATCAGGAATTCGGAACAGCTTCACTGTGGGCCGCCATCCCCAGTTGCCAAGTGACGGAGACGCTCAATTGATGCTGACTTTCTCCAACCGGTGAATCACGCTTGAGTGCAAGTCTGCTACTTGCCCTCGTGCCAGCCCAACTCTGATCACTTCACCCCAACCTGCGGCTGCAGCAGTGCATTTCTGGACCATGTAGGCCCAAGCAGCCTTAAAGCTTCCACTGCACTCTCTGTATTCCGAGGATAAAATACCTTGTACTCTTCTACCGGGCTGCTCTCGAACGGCCCGATCAGTCTGCACTACACTACTGTAAAGACTCTAAAACAAGCCTCATAGAAAGTGCGCTTAACGTGATACCTTTTAAAAAGTGAATATCCATTGGATTAATGTTGTTTTGGTCTTGATCTATTCAGATAAATAATCTCTATTTTTTATTAGAACATTGGAAGTTGGCAGCTCCATTGAAAACAATGGAGTGCTGCGGGCTTTTACTGGGCGGTAAAAGCCCGCAGCGCCAACATTCCAATGGGCTTTGTTCACAGCAGCAGCTGTGAACAAAGCCTCACGGAGCCCGAGGGGATTCTAATCCCCTCGGGCTCCGTGAGCAATTTGTTTTTTTTAAGAGAACATTCTGCCCTGAGTGGCAGAATGTTCTAATAGCCTTAGAACCCGCCGTAGCGGGCTCTACCGGCTACTAAAGGCCCTTTCCCTTGTTAAATGCCCTCGCCTTCGGCTCGGGCATTTAACTCGGGAGCGGGCCTTTAATAGCCGGTAGAGCCCGCTACGGCGGGTTCTAAGGCTATAATATACTTGTGCAGAGCCCTTTTTGTGGTGTTTTATTGTGATTACTGTAAGGGTGTTCTGCAAATACTTTACACATTGTCTTCTAAGTTAGGTCTGCCTATTCAGTGCCAAGTTACCAGAGGGTGAGCACAGGATAATGTAGGCTGTGTATTTGATTTATGCAACACAAAAGGATGATGGGCAGAGTGCTGAAACTTTTCAAACACTCACCCCCAGTCACAAACCTGGGTTTAATCCATTGTTCTTTTGATCACCATGCTGCCCCAGTTTGGAGCCAGCCATACACAAATCAGTCTTGAGCCTGTTCCCCATAGAAACAGTCCAGCCTGAACTGCCAAGCCAAGTTCTCCCTGGACCAGAAACAAGCATTCTGGGACCAATTTCAGGTTATCACCCCTCTTCAGTCAGGCTAGATTGAATCCAGTGGAACAGTGAGCAAAGGACCCATGTCTGGGCATACCCTGTCCACTTAGGGCAACTTTAGCAACACAAAAGGATGATGGACGGAGTGCTGAAACTTTTCAAATACTCACGCCCGGTCACAGTTCTGGGTTTAATCCATTGTTCTTTTGCTCACCATGCCACCCAAGTGTGGACCCAGCCATATGCAAATCAGTCTTGATCCTGTTTCCCATGGGAACAGTCCAGCCCATATTTGACTTACCCTGACTAGGACTGTGGTCCATACTTGGACAAGGTGCATACCTCTGCCAACTAGAGACCCAATTTCTAACAGTGTCCAAGTCAGTGTTCAGGCTGCTGCAACAGTGTGCTGATTCTTTGTGAAGATTGCTGCAATGGCGCCTGTCCAAAGGAAGCCTGCCGACGAGCCTAAGGCAGCCTGACCTCTGCCCCAAGGAGTGCTAAGTGTGAGACGACCCCTGGGGTCAGTCTGGCAGCCATCCCATGCTCCCTTCGTGGGTAGCACAATTTAGAGAGGAAAAACTGTGCTGGTGTAAGCTGCTGCACCTCGGACTCTTGGGCAGCATCCCTAGAGGAAAACCTGCTGTGCGGGCCTGAGGAAGGTTGTTCCACCCTTTGTTACAGTGGTATGCCCCAGACCATTCTCCTTACGTTGGGCCGGGCCTGGGGACATTGTTTGCCAGGACTGAAATATCGCCGCATTCAGAAAGGCTTGTGAGGGTTTTTCGCCTTAGAAATCACTGTATAATCACTAATAGGCACGCAGGTACTCCTGTTCCCCACATGGAATCCAGTTTTCCCATATAACAGGAGTGAGTGCCAGTGGGCTGCACCTTACACTATTGTGGGTAGATTTAGGGGCATTTATACTCTGTTTGCACCACATTAGCATCATGTTTTTATACTCTAATTCGGTGCAAAACTAACTCCATATTTATACTTTGGCGCTAGACCCATCTAGCGCCAGATTTATGGAGTTAGAGTCATTTTTTGTAAGTGAAAACCTACCTTGCTTTAATGAGATGCAAGGCAGGCGTTTCCATGCAAAAAATGACTCTATGGCCTTAACGCCATATTTATACTCCTGTCCAAAAATGGTGCACAGGAGGGAGGAGAGGTAAAAAAATGGGGCAAAGCTTGCTTTGCCCCATTTTTTAACACCTAGGTCAGAGCAGGCTTTAGGGGACCTGTGGGCCTATTTCCATGGTGGATCACCATGGAATAAGCCCACAGGTGCCCTCCCCAGGCCCTAGTGGCACTTCCCCCCCACACCAGAGGCACTGCGAAGGATGGGGGACCCCATCCCAGGTAAGTACAGGTAAATATTGCATTTTATTTGTTAAAGTGCCATAGGCGGACCTGAAATGGGCCCCCATACATGGCACACGGTGCAATGGCCATGCCCAGGGGACTCTGGTCCCCTGTGCTGGCCACTGGGGTGGTGGGCATGACTCCTGTCTTTTCTAAGACAAGACTCATGTGGTATGGATGGTTTTGCATCAGAAAATGACTCTAAGCAGTTTTTGGTGCAAAACCTTCTTCCATACCACCAGCCCCACCTGACTAACGTCATTTTTTTTTTTACGCTAGCCTACCCTTTGCACCGGCTTGCACTCTCCTATAAATATGGTGCCCAGCTGTTGCACAGAAATGGTGCAAGCCGGTGCTAAACTTTTTGGTGCAAAACTGAGTTAGTGCAGTTTTGCACCAAAAAGTATAAATCAGGGCCATAGTGACCTATGCATTCGTGGTTACGTATGGTGTTTTATGTGTTTTGGTCCCCAAACCTAGTTGCATTATTCACACTAATGTGGTGATTCATGTGATTTATGTGTTGTTCTTTGTACAATCTACTGCCTTTCATGTCATAAGAATTCACTAATGTTAGAAGGGATGCCTATTTGGATCCTTACATTATTAGCATACAGAGCCTTATCACGGTGACTCCAGTTTGTGCACCATAGTTATGATTTATGCCATTTTGGTCTAAGGAGAAGTACAATATGAGAACCATGTCCCATATTCATACTTTTTTAGCGCCACATTTGCATCATTTTGTGACGCAAAAGCGGTGCAAACTTACAAAATATAATTGTATTTTGAAAGTTTGCGCCGCTTTTGTGTAAAACAAATGACGCAAATGCATGGGTAAAAAAGTATAAATATGGGCCCATATGTTTAAATAATCCCTGTGTGGAGTCTCCTTTGTGGTATATGTATAGTGTCACTGGTGTGAGTGCTGTGGGAGGCTGGCTTGGTTTGTAGTGGGTCCCTAAGGTACTTAGACCTTATACCAGGTCCAGTTATCCCTTATTAGTGAATTGTAGTCAGTGTCTAGAAGCCAGGCTCTCTAGGAGTAGTGTGTATGAGCAGCCAAGGCCTAACTAGGGGCCAGATGTAGGAAACTGTTTGCGACTCGCAAACGGCAAAATTTGCCGTTTGCGAGTCGCAAAACGCAGTTTCCTATGCAGAAATGCATTTTGCGAGTCGGAACCAACTCGCAAAATGCATTTCCGACTCGCAAATAGGAAGGGGTGTTCCCTTCCTATTTGCGACTCGCAGTGGGATGCAATACCATTTGCGACCGCGTACGCGGTCGCAAATGGCATCGCAGTTACCATCCACTTCAAGTGGATGGTAACCCACTCGCAAATTGGAAGGGGTCCCCATGGGACCCCTTCCAGTTTGTGACTGGACCCAAAAATATTTTTTCAGGGCAGGGAGTGGTCCAAGGGACCACTCCCTGCCCTGAAAAAATACCGAAACTAAAGGTTTCGGTTTTTTTTTAAGTGCAGCTCGTTTTCCTGTAAGGAAAACGGGCTACACTTAAAAAAAAAAAAAAAACTGCTTTATTTAAAAGCAGTCACGAACATGGAGGTCTGCTGACGACAGCAGGCCTCCATGTTTGCGAGTGCCTATACTCGCTATGGGGCCGCAATTTGCGACCCACCTCATGAATATTCATGAGGTGGGTCATTGCGACCCCATAGCGAGTCGCAGTAGGTGTCTGAGACACCGTACTGCATACCAAATTGCGAGTTGCAATTTGCGAGTCGGATGGACTCGCAAATTGCAACTCGCAATTTGGTTTGTTGCTACATCTGGCCCCATGAGACATGCAAAGCTCATACAATACCACTGTAGTCACACAGTACTCACACACTTGAAAGAAAATACTCAGTGTTACAAAAATAAAGGTACTTAATTTTGGTTACACAAGTTCCAAAAATACCTTAGAGAATATACTCCCATAGGAGGTAAGTGATATACACAGAATATACACTAGAAAGCAGAAATAGCTATAAAAATAGTTAGAAAACAGTGCAAGTAATGAAAATCTTAATAGTGAGAAATGGGCCTAGGGGGAACACAAACCATATATTACAATAGTGGAATGCGAAAGTCTGTTTCCAACCTAGGCAAGTGTAATGTGTAGAGGGGTGCTGGGAGTGAAAGGAAACACCAAAGGTAAGTAATAGAACCCACCCAAGAGCCCAGGAAAGCAGGAGTAAGTCACTGTAACTTTCCTATAACACACGAGAACGGGTGATAGAAGATTTTGCAAGAACTAGAAGAGACTGCAAGACACCAATAATGAATCCCTGGACCTGAAGACTTGTGGAAGAAGGGGACCAAGTCCAAGAAGCACTGAAGAGTCCAGGTAGAACAGGAGCCCCTACTGAAGGTGCATAAGAAGAACCACCAGTGAGGAAGAACAGTCAGTACTGCATCCAAAAAGATGGATGCGGATTCCTGGTTGATGCAGATGATGTCCCACGCCGGATGGATGATTGCAGTCTGGTTTGCGTCGCTGAATTCTGCCAAGAAGCCTTAGCACACATAAAGCTCACAGTTAACAGAAAATGGTGCTGCCTAGGACCAGGAGGGACCTGGTGGCCTCTACCCAGGAGGGGGAGGCAGAGGGGGCTCTCAGCAACTCAGAGAGCCCTCAGAAGACCCACAGCACGGGGACAAAGAAGGTGCAAAGGGAGGCCCATGCAGCACTACACAAAGGGATCCCATGCCGCAGAAGAACCACGCAGGATCCTGTGTGTCACAGGATAGAGTGCTGGAGGCCGGAGCTGCATCGTGCACCAAGAACTTTGTGGAAGGATGCCAACAAGCCTTGGCAACTGCAAACACGCGATGCATGGGGGTACTGTCTTGCGTGGGGAGGCAAGCACTTACCTCCACCAAAGTTGGACAGTTGGACGTCTGAACCACTTCAGTACACCACCCGTGTTGCTGGATTCATGCACTTTTCAACAGAAGGGACCCAAGCCATGGGTCGTCGTTGCAGAGGGGTGCCTGCTGAAACAGCAAAGTGACTCCTTCACTTCAAGGGAGATTACTTTGTTCTTCTGGTGCAGGCTGAAGACAGGCAGTCTTCAGAGGATGGACGATCTGGAAACAGTTGCAGTTGCTGGCAGGAGCTGAAGATACAATGTTGCAGAAGTCGTCTTTGCTTCTTTGTTTCAGTTTGTAGATTTCCTGGAGGGTCCAGATGCAGTTTCGTCGGTAGCAGGTGAAGCAAAGGATGCAGAGGATTCCTGCTGGAGTCTTGCAATCCAAATCTGAGGAAACACCCAGGAGAGAGTCCCTAATTAGCCCTGAAAGGGGGTTGGTCAGCTACACAGGTAAGCACCTATCAGGGGAGGGCTCTGATGTCACCTGCTGGCCACTCAGATGCTCCCAGAGTGCCCAACCACCTTGGGATCCAAGATGGCAAAAAACAGGGACACTCTGGAGGAGCTCTGGGCACCACTCCTGGGGTGGTGGTGGATAGGGGAGTGGTCACTCCTCTTTCCTTTGTCCAGTTCCATGCCAGAGCAGGGACTGGGGGCCCCTGAACTGGTGTAGACTGGATTATGCAGAGAGGACACCATCTGTGCCCTTCAAAGCATTTCCAGAGGCTCTGGGAGGCTACCCTCCCATGCCTGTACCACGTATTTCCAAAGGTAGAGGGTGTAACACCCGTCTCCCAAAGGAAATTCTTTGTTCTGCCTTCCTGGGCTCGAGCTGCTTTAGCAACAGGAGGGCAGAAACATGTCTGTGAGGTGGCAGCTGCTGGGGCTGCCTGGAAAAGCTCACAAGGCTGGTAGGGCAGTACTGAGGGTCCACTGTTGAGCCCCCTGAGTGCATGGAATCATACAACCAATGCTATAATCAGCATTGAGGTATAATTCCAAGATGTTAGAAACCTTACATGGCCATATTCGGAGTTACCATTGTGAAGCTGGACATAGGTATTGACCTATGTCCAGTGCACGCGTAAAATGACGTCCCCGCACTCACGAAGTCTGGGAAAATGGTCCTGGATGATGTGGGGGCACCTCTGCTAGTGCAGGGGTGACCTCACACACAGGTAGTCTGCACCCAGCCTTCAGCGTTGGAAGGCCTGGTATATGGGTGACTTATAAGTGACCTGGTGCAGTGTAAATGACAGTGAAAGGTTGCATGCACCATTTCACACAGGCTGCAATGGCAGTCCTGTAGAAGCCTTTGCATGGGCTCACTATGGGTGGCAAAAGAAATGCTGCAGCCCCCAGGGATCCCCTGGAGCCCCAATGCCCTGGTACCTAGGTACCATATACTAGGGACTTATAAGTGGGCACCAGTAGGCCAATTATGAGTGGAATACTGTGTTAGCAGTATCCAATAACCAAATTTAAGGGGAGAGAGTATAAGCACTGGGGTCCTGGTTAGCAGGATCCCAGTGACGCAGTCAAACACACTGACAAACAGGCCAAAAATGGGGGTGACCATGCTAGAAAGAGGCTACTTTCTCACAAGTATGTTGTGCAAATACTTTACACATTGCCTCTGAGGAAAAGTCTTACTGTTCTGTGCGAAGCTACCAGGGGGTGAGGGCAGATTTCTTTTTATGTGCAACTTACTTGCCCTGACTAGAGTGGTCAGGGAAAGTAAGTTGCACATCAATTTTTTTTTTAATTGTTATGATTGCTGTAATATCTAGGGTAATTAACAGTGCCTGACGAGGGCGCATTGTAGTACCCTAGGCCGCAAGCTACAGTGACTTGAAATAACTCTTACTATAACTGCTGAATTTCTGTGGTTTTGTACGATTAAATTCAGAACTATAACGTCCCTCTAACCTTTGGTTTTTTTAAGTGAATTTCCAAGGTTTTTTAAATTCTATTTCCTAAATATAGCGTCCCTGTAACCTTTGGCTTTTTTCAGTAAATTTCCATGTTTTTTTTTAACCTAAAGTAATTTTCATTACCATACGTTAATCCAACCACCGCCACGAACGGACAAAGGCTGTGCGCGGTGAAGTTTGGCTGCAGGGCCTGCGGCCAACCCCCCTATCCACAAAACCCCACCCTGCGCATGGCCTTTGGCCATACGTATCAGGAGTTGCCTGCAGGGCCTGTCTCTCTGGGTGTGCGAATAGTTGTGAGAGGATGTCTCTGGGTGTGAGAGTGGCTGTGAGAGTGGCTGTCTGGGTGTGAGAGTGGGTGTGAGAGGGTCTATGTGGGTGTGAGAGTGTCTGATTGCACTCCAATACATGAAAGATGCATTTCCTTTCCAGAAGTGGGGCACCTGCTTAGTTTATATTGTAAGTGCTTCTTGTTGGGGTTTAATTTACGTGAAATGAGTATTATGGCCAGAATGGAAGCTCACCTGCTCGTTTATCCAACAGGAGTCCACAGTTTTGCACGAAATGTCTACCCAACTGGAGCACTTTCTACTGGTTAGGTAGTAAGTGCTGCCTCATTAGGTTAATGTGCATTGGGGGGGCAAACAGCCCCCCTCCCGCAGCCGATTTCAGCCCCGCGGACCCCATTCCCTGGGGCCCACTAAAATTTCATGGGTGGAGGCGCACAGCCCCTCTCCCCCAACCAATTTCGGCCCCCAGGACCCCATTCCCCAGGGCATAGCCTCACCATTATCTTTTTTTGGGGGTAGAGGGAGGTTGCGCGGCTCCCCTCCCCAGCAGATTTCGGCCCCCAGGACCCCATCCCCAGGGCCTGGCCTCACCATTATCTTTGTTTGGGGGTAGAGGTGGACTGCGCTGCCCCCTCCCCCGGCCAAGTTCAGCCATGGAGAACCTATTTCCCTGGGCCCAGCCATCAATCCTGGGTGCCCCGCAGGGCACCCAGTGTGCTTTGAGGAACGCGGGGGAGCCTCAAGGCCCCTGTGGTCCCAGCTGACTCTCCGCCTCCTGCGGGAGCCGGCATTGCTGTCACAGAGAGGAAGCTACTAAAGATGAAGCTGTCTCTCTGCGACAACAATTGTTTACTCTGATTCCCTGTCCGCAGACAGGGAAACAGATGAAAACCTCAATTTCCAGCAAGCGAGACCTGTTTGGCACCCCGGGACATAGCAGGAGTCGGCCCTTGGGGTGGTGGTCCCCAGGACCATTATTGGGTCCTTGAGGGTAGCGTGGCCCCTGCAACATTTCACTTCACCTCTGGGAGGTGGTGGTCCCCAGGGCTGCAGGGGGGGCCACGTGCCCCCGCATTATTAATGTATTTAGCCCCTGGAAAGTGGCGGTCCCCTGGGCTGGGGGGAGCTAAAGGGGGCAGTGTATTACAAATTTGACATGCCCCCGGAACCTGGCCCACCCAGGGGCTTCACTGAAACAATCACAGGAGCCTGCACTTGTTTTGTTTTTTAATTTTTGGCAGTTCTGTGGTCCGCCGTATCTCCCGCCAAAATTTTTGTTCAGAAATGTTTTTTTGGCTCTGATGGTGTCCCTCTGGGACTCCAGCACCAGAGCTATGGTGTCCCTACCCTGGCCCCTTTTCTTTTTTTAATCTTTTTTCTGGGACTTGGCTGAAACCAAGCCCAACATGGCTGCCAACACTTCCTTGTTGAAGCATTTGCAGCCAGTCAGATCTCAGCACGAGATCAGGAGGGTTTGTGGAACCTTCACGTACCTTTATATACAAATTTGTTTTTTCTTTAATTTATCAAAAACTACTGAATGGATTTACACCAAATAACAAAAAGGGTGCCTTCTGGACCAAGAGCTACCTTTCTGCCAAATTTAGTGTAATTCCATCTCATGGTTCGGGAGTTATTCCTGTTCAAAATCTATATGGAAAAATACAGGGGAAAAAGTGTTCTGGGACCCCCTTTTTCTCAGCCCCCGCTTGACCGATCACTCCAAAACTTTCCAGGCAGACGCTGAAATGAGCGCCGTATATTTTAGAACATTTTGTGAAGAATCATCAAAAAAGCACCAAAGTTATAGCAAAATAAAAAAACACTTTGTCTATAGAAACTAGGTCCTAACTGTAACTACCTAGAGGCGACCGCCACCTAGGTATTTTATATATATATATATATATATATAAAAGATATATATATGTATATATATATATATATATATATATATATATATATATATATATAATAGTAATGTTTTCAAATAGCAAAACATTTTCAGTTATATTTTTATTATTGTTCTTTACTAATTTGAATTGTAATTGTTTTCAGAAATTGTATAGTGCAATGCCTACTGACACTTTCCCTACTATTGCTTGCATTGGAGTGGCAATGGTAAAGCTGACCCCTTCAAAGTCCAACAGTTTCCCTACTGTTGGTTAGGTTGGAATGTAAATATCAACCCGCAGATATTGCATCCACAATATCGCTGATCACAAGGCAAATATATAATTATATAATATATATATATATATATATATATATATATATATATATATATAATATTATGTTACTTCCTCTTAAACTCACTATGCAGTACAGTGGTTAGGTCAATGAAGGGGTGACATTATTTTATGCAATATAACTCAAGCTACACAGTAGGGATATAAATCATAGGGGACACAGGACAAGAGGCGGCTGAGAGACAAGGGATTGCTCTCAAAACTGGATAGGCTGAAAAGGCTGAAAAGGCTGATGGATTCTCGCTCTCTTTGTCAATTATGGTGTTGATGTTGAAACATTTTTCAGGGGACCTTTAGGGCCATATTTATAAAAATTGACTCCGAGGCACGTCCAGCCGCTTTTGCGTCGTTTTACCCGCCCACTCCCGTGCGTCATTTTTGCACGGGAGTTTAAATAAGGCGCACATGCCTTGGAGTCATTTTTTAGACGGGAACGCCTACCTTGCATATCATTAACGCAAGGTGGGAGTCCACGCTAAAAAGTTACGCAAACTCCAAGATCTTTGGCGCTAGACGGGTCGAACGCCAAAGTATAAATATGGAGTTAGCTTTGTGTCGGATTTGCGTTAAAAAAAAACGACGCAATTCCGGCGCAAACAGAGTATAAATATGGTCCTTGAGCTCCATAGCATCCGAAGTGATGCAAGTGCAGTAGGGAATCTGTCTTCACCTGGTAGCCAGAGTAACATGCGCGTGCACCTGGTCTCATCCGCGCGCTGTTTGATATTCCTGACTTCACCCGAGGTAAGTATTATAAATATGGTTTTACGTTTCTGTGGTCTACTTCCAATCTACTTACCATTATATAAAAAGCATTTGATGTTCATTCCTGTTTTCCTTGCATCCTGCTGATGGAAATGTAGCCAAACTGTGCCCTCTGCTATGTGCGACACGCGGTGATCTCCAGGCAGAGAGCCGAGCTTACCCATCAGCAACGCACACTGTAGCTGAACCTGGAACGTTTATTAAACAGGCGATTGAAAAATTCGGAATATGTGACAGAAAGAAAAGATTTGTGCGAGTTGAAAGGAAGGCCCGTACACCGAGCTGGTAAGCTTGTTTGACATTGCGTTAGCCTGTCTCAAAGCAGCGCGCAGTACTTCATAAACCGGGGATAGGAGACCCGCTTACCGTGTTCTCCATGACGACAATTAATTAGCGACCACAGAATCTGGGCAATGCCTTTCTTTCACTCCAAGTCTCCCTAGCTCGGGCTCTAATTAGAACCCCATTATGAGCCCCATTCCTGCGTTAAGGGGACGAGCTCTGAAAAGCCTCCGCATTCCTGACCGTCTTACTGCGGGCCTGTAGAGCGTGGCGATTGGCGCGGAGAATGGAGTCGTTACACGAAGGACAAAGATGAGATTGCAGCTGGAGAAGGTTCAACAGCTCTTGGATCTGTCCAAATCCGTTTAAGTGGTTCACACTGTAGGAATGTGCCACGCGGAACCAAATGGCCCCGAGGGAGCTTTTTAGAGTCGCGGTGGCCTCCCCTGTTAAATGTCTGCTGTTAAACACAGTACTCAACGGAGTCGGGTACACTTGTGATTATGTGGCACTTTCTGTACCGCACTTGTTTTATGCTCTGTGGGAACTGAGTGAATTCTTCCATGATGTGATAAGAGGGCAATATGGCAATTGAAATCCACCAAATTCCACTCAAATACATAAATTCATTGGGTTCACCAAAGGGATTTCCTAACAGTGATCAACAGGCTGCTCGTGGGAGTTTCTTGCCTCTCAGCTGCACTGTCTGGACCCGGTTTCTTCATGGGTAATGTCTGGTGGCAGTAATCCTTGAATATTGCACATAATATATAAGATTGTGACACTGGTAGGACACAACAACACATGCAGGTTTGGGGACGTGACTGACGCACTCTGTTAGACCTGCAATCCTTGGTGTGCTTTCCTCTAACTTTTTGATTTCTGAAGACCTGTTTTCTGACTTCATTTTTGCTTAAGTTTTAGGATTCTGGGCACTTTACCACTGCTGACCAGTGCTAATGTGCAGGTGCTCTGTATTCTAAAACATGATAACATTAGCTTCTCCACAATTGACATATTTAATTTACTTGTAAGTCCCTATTAAAGTGCAACATATGTGCCCCGGAACTGTAAATTAAATGGTACTAGTGGGCCTGCAGCACTGATTGTGCCACCCACTACAGTAGTTTTCTAATATGTCTCAGGCCTGCCACTGCAGAGCCTGTTTGTGCGGTTTAAACTGTAATTTAAACCTGACAAGTGCATCCACTTGCCAGGCCAAAACCTTCCTTTCTTAAATGTAAGTCACCCCTAAGGTATGGCCTTTCTAGCCCCAAGGGCAGGGTGCAGTGCATTTAAAAAGTTGGACATGCACTTTTAAGTTCAACATGTTCAAAAAATAGTTAAAAAAACTGTCAAATTAGTTTTTTACTATGGCAAGGACTATCTCCTCTATAGGCTACCATTGGGATTACATTAGAACATATTTTCAGTGTAATTTCCAATTGGAAAAAGATAGAAATATGGAGTTTGATGTCTCTGGATTCACAATTTAAAACCACAACTTATGGTGAAGTTGGATTTTTAAATTGGAAGTCTGAAAATGCCACTTTTAGAAAGTTGCCATTTTCGTACTTTAACTATTCTGTGCCTCTGTCTGTCTCTGAATACACGTCTGGGGCTGTTGACAGCTGAGCTTTGTGCATTCCCTCTAAAGAGACACACAAAAAGAGAGCTTGGGTGTGACGTTTGCCTCCTGATGGCCGATCACCAGGCTGATGAGCCTTCCTGGGCTAGATGGGTGGGAGGAGTTAACACTTACTTCTGAATAGAGCTAAACCTCTCCTCGAAACAAAAGGCTGCATACCCCCTCTGTAGAGTGTCTGGAGCCAGGAAAGGGGAGGGCAGGGACCTTGTGATTTTCAAAGACCTCCTTGGAAGTCTCCCCCACTTCAATGACACATTTCGGTATAAGTACTGGACCCCAAAACTCAGCAAATCAGATCTCTACTGGAACCAAGGACACTCTGCCAGGAAGAAGGACTGCTGTGCTGCCAAGAAGGACTGCAACCGCTTTGCTGTGTTGGCCAACTGCTTGCTGTGCTGTGGGAGAGACTGTCACTTTGCTACTTGCTTTGCTGTGTTGGCTTGCTGCTTCTTGTCTGCAGTGAGAAGAACTGGACTTGCTCTCTACATCCTTGGACCCAAGAATCTCCAAGGGCTTGTTAGCTTGCCCCCTATTCTTCTGCAGTGTCAGGAACATCAAAGACTGCTTGCAACTCTCCTGGTGCTGGTGGATTCTGCCATCTGTGAGTCTTACCTTTGCCTGAGGCGACCCCGGCAGTCCTGGGCCTCAGAAGTGGACTCTGCAGCTGAAATCTGCAAAAAGCGACACTACCTGAATGCAGCAGAAATATTAGCGCATCACATCCCTAGGGCGATGCAGAGGCTGCCCAACAGTGATGGATTCACAAGCCTGCACGGTCTGATGATGCTTGGAGCAGCCCAACAACAAATAAACTTCCCTTCCACGGAGCCCGAGGACAACTCAGTGCCCCAAATGCACTGAAAATAGCTACGCATTGTGCCATGCCGTCAACACCATGCTCCATTGAAGATACTGTTCAGCAGACGCTGCATGGGTTCTGTAGCTAGCCTACCCGTCATCACAATTGGCCTGGATTTTGGATTTGCACTGGTCCCTTGCAACCTCAAATAACCTTTTGACCCCGCTTGACTTTTAAGCACTGTTTTCACATTTAATCTTTAAAAATTCATACCTCAACTTCTACTTACTGGATTTTTGTCTTTTTGGTCTTGTTTAATCAGATAAATATATATATTTTTCTACCCTGATGTTGAGTCTTTTTGTGGTCTTTCACTGCGTTACTGTAACTAAGTGTTGCACAAATACTTTATACATAGCATCTTAAGTTCATCCTGACTGCTGTGTGCCAAGCTACCAGCGGGTGAGCACAGGTTAATTTATGATGTGTATCTGACTTACCTTGACTAGGACTGTGGTCCATACTTGGGCAGGGTGCATACCTCTGCCAACGAGAGACCCAATTCCTAACACACATTAAGAAAGTATGTGTTCAGTGCATGATGTTCTCTTAATTGTTTAGGTGAATGTGAGTTCATTGCCTACCATTACACAATAATTGTTCATTGATTCCCCATATACTGACATCCACCTGTGTCTGTTCAAGGCTGGCTTCCACTGAAACATCTACTACCACCCATGTCAACGATTTTGCAAATTCGCTTCTTCCAAGGCTTGAAGGTGTAGTAGAGTTGCATCCCTCCAAAAGGATCAGTTGTTCCCCATTTCATCATCCTTTCACAAATGGCATTGACATTTGTCTAGGTTTTGGTCCACATCTGTGTTTTTTACACTAATATCTTGTTGATCAAGTTACCCATTAGGCAGGGTCTTCTTTCATCACATTGTCTGCGAATACTTTCAATTCGATGGAGAAAAACTTTACCAAACTCTCTGCTTGTGTCCTCTGAGTTTGCAATTCTGTGTTTGGTGTCGTTGCTAAACCTCCACTTCATCCTAAGTGCATTGTTCCATGTGAAGCTGTCAGCCAAGCAAGGTCTACATAATGAAACAAGGTAACCCGACAATAAACTTATTTAGGCTTCTCTACTTAGGGTATCATCCATCTCTGGCTAATCTGGGGGCCAGGACCATCGACTGGCAACCACCTGGCATCATGTTATGGCAGAGCACTTTTTCATTACTTTTTTAAGGGGTCACTTTCTTCCTTCATTTCTAATGGGGGTAGGGTAGTGCCCATAGCTGAAGTTCCACAATCTCGGCCGCAATGACTCAGCAAATCCGTAGAACGGAAGTAGTTGACCTCAGTTTTTGAGTACGGTTCAGGGACATTACACAGTCTTGGGCCTTGAACACCTTGGGATCTTCCACCTGTTCAACAGAGATTGATGAATCAGGTAAGAAGCCAATGAGCCTTAGTATCTAGCTGGGGTGTGGTGTAGAGTTTCTACAGGCATTTTAAGCCTTTTTCACAGAGGGCTTTATGAATAATGCAGAGAACCTTGAATGGGATCCTGGCTTTGCCTGCTTACAAAGGTTAAGGGGCATTCTGGCTGCCTAGCTGCATGGCATCCATATCCATGCACCGAGTGTTTTGGAGATACCTAAGTAGATGATGTTGCAGTGGTCCCGGAGAGACATGGCAAGACTCGAACCAGTTCCACTGGATGGACAGTTTCGTGTACTAAGGATTTTATAGAGTAAGTAGAACTAAATATTGATCTTTGACCACCGCTTTGACTTGTAGGTTGAACAATAATTCTGATTCAAAGAGTATCCCCACCTTCCAAATATTTGTTTAGGAAATTTGGGCATTATAGGAGTTCTGACAAATCTGGAAGAGCAGCTTGGTCCTAAGCAGTCACTGCTTCATCAGTCATTATCTGGGAAGTCGCATATTCGATGTGCGGGTGCAGTCCTATAGACTCCACACCACTGTCGTTGAGGTGAAATGAGGAAAAATGAGAGGATCTCCAAAGCTCAAAGGCAAAATAGAATGTTGCCACCTATGGCCCCCACTCATAGATTTATTTTTCAGTAAGTTAACTGTACCACCAGGTTGCATCCAAAAGCTTGCTGTTTCGCCTTACCTAATGGAGTGCTAGAGAAAATAATTACCCAAATATTTGTTCGCTCTTGCTTCCTCACTTTTCTGCTTTATTCCACATTTTGTTTTACAAATACCGCTCTTATCCATACTCGTCTTTTGACCCAACTGCTCCCGCTGCTCCAACTGCTCCCGCTGCTCCTTTCTTCCTTCCTCGACTGAAGCAGCTACTTTAGTAATGGAGTGTTTTGAAGATGCGGAGACTATATATATATTATTTCAAATGCATACCATAATTGCTTCACCTCATGATATGCCACGCCACCTCATATTACTTGAAACTATGTAGTGCTATGTTATGTAATGCTTTCAGTTGTTTATATAACACCACATGCTGCACTGGAAATTATGTAAATTTGCTGTGCATGCCAAGGGAAACAAGTGCTCATGATGAGAGAATCCCTGAATGCTTAAGCAGGGTAGGCTTGGAGGACCGTTTGAGATTTCAGGAATTTCAGATGGTTTGTAATATCTGTGCCAAGATGGTGACAGAACATAAAGAACATGAATATTTGAGCTGAAAGGCATCCTCTCAGTGTTCATGGTTTAGGGCAGATGGTATAGTATTTCGTTTTAACTAACACACGGGTTGTACCAAAAACAGCCATGAAAGAGAAAACAGTCAAAATAGTATTTGTGATTTTAGGAAAAAAATCACCGTCAAAAAGATTGTCATTTGTTTTTAATTCCAGGTGTTTGACGAAACTCACAGATAGGACCTAGAATCCGCTGAAAACATTCTACTGAAAACACGTTTGTTGCAGCAGGAACATCGCAAACAACAGATGCTGTTAAATAAAAACAAGCATTTTCAATGCAACGGGTCTCGCATTACGTCGAGTTAGAGCTATTAGAGTTGTAAACTCCTAACCGGACTTTTCTTGCCACATTAAATGAAAAAAAACGAGCGTGATTGCACTGAGAAATATATAGAAAAAGTAGTCCAGAAACCACACGGAAAACAGCCTTGTATGTTTC
Source organism: Pleurodeles waltl (assembly GCF_031143425.1). Lineage (NCBI taxonomy): Eukaryota > Metazoa > Chordata > Amphibia > Caudata > Salamandridae > Pleurodeles > Pleurodeles waltl. The sequence goes on from NC_090444.1 coordinate 958,294,680, forward strand.
CAGTAGTTTACCAGTGCTCTCGAGGAGGGCTAAACACTGGAAAAGGCATTATGCATGCCTTTCACAAATTAAAACAAGCGGATTTGAAATGGCAAGCCCTCGAACCAATGTAAGTGACTGACGTAACATGGGCATGGTTAAAATCCCCCTAAAGAGAGAGTAGAAAAGGGACAGAGCGCTTTGCGCTCGCCCCTAAAGAACAGCATGGTATGTGGATACTCTAAAAAACAGACTACACTTTATTTTTGAGAGGACAGATCCGAGCCCTGCTTTACACCAAGGCTTGGCAGCCTCTGCTAAAAATAGTTTCACAAAATGGTTCATTTAAAAGAACATTTGGTGAGCAAAAGGTGTAAAAACCTGGCAAAAACTACAACCCGCTTTGAGATGCTATTATGGACTCTCCCAAGGAGAGATACCTAGGGGCATATTTACAAAGAACTGGTGCATCACCTCCGATGCACCAGTTTCCCTGTGTCACTCTGCACCCCCCTAAAAACACCATGGCAGCGCTGTATTTACAATACACCGAACCATGACGCACATTAGCACAATAGCGTCAACATTTTTGACACTAGTGTGGCACTTTGCTGGACTAGCGCCAAAAATGTTGACGCTAGTCTAGAAAAGCTCAGGGAGGCCCATAGGAAATAGCCTAGCATCACTTTAATGCTTGCCCTGGTAGGCTTTAAAAAATGACGCTAGAATGGCGCAGTGAAATCTTGGAGATTTCACTTCGCCATTTTTTGGGCCTCCCTGTAGGGGAACGTGCCCCTTGCATACATTATACCTGGCGCAGGTATGATGCAGCACAAGGGTTTAAGAAGTGGCGCAATGCACGCATTTTGCCACTTTATAAATATGGCGCAGGGGGAGGACCTGTTTACTGCCACCATAGTGTAAAGAAAATGACGCTATGGCTGCACTAAGGGGCACAAGGGTCTTGTACATATGCCCCCAAGCATTTAAAATCCTTATGTCAGCCTGTTGCCCCAGTCAGCACATAATACTCCCAAAGTCTTGTTGTCTCATATCCAGGGACGGCTCCTTCGCAATGGGGAAGGAGCATCACCCCCCCCCCATGGCTAAGCCAGGAGATGAAAGATAGAATGATATTTAAATATTGTTTCATCTTTCAGCTGGTGGCCCAGCCAGCAGTATGGTCAGAGTGGGTCGGGGCCAGGCTGCGGGAGGGTGCACTAAGTGTGCATGTGTGTTTGGCCAGCCGTCGGAAGCCGGATAAACACACGTGTGCACTTAGGTTTCTCTAACCCAGCTGTATGCACAGCCGGGCTGGAGAAACAGCACAGACCGCAGGGTTGTGTCTGAGTGGCATGCCAAGCCTCTCAGACCAATCCTAGCGCTGCTTATGTGCTATGTTTAGCATGTAAGCAGCGCCAGGATTGCTGGGAAACCTGTTCTAATTTCCAAGCATTCTGGACACAACAAGAAGACTGGAGGAGCAGCGCAGCACGAGGCAGCGGTGACGACGGGAAAGAGGTATGTTTTTTTATCATTATATATTTTTTTTATTTGTCCCCCCATTGCCCCACCCACCCCCTCCACTTCAAGATTTGTGATGGCCGCTGCTGCTCCTATCCTAAGTATGCCAATAATGACAGTCTGTGCACATAGTGTCCTCAAAATATTAATGTACAATACCTGCAAAGAACACTTAAGTATTCCACCCACTTTCCTCAATACCATAGAACTCGATGCACAAAAACAGTAGTATATGTATACACTCATCAACATACTCATATGAATGGGTGCAGATTTGCTATTTGTAATTTATTATCAATTGCACACCTAGAAAAACATGTCGCAGGTTTCTAGGCATTCTACTGACAACCTCATGTAACATTTTCAAAGTTGCAATTTCTTTAATGTGGAACTGCACACACAGTACAGTTCTGCACTGAGGAAAGCCAGACACTTTTTTCTTTTGTCTTCTCTGGCTCTATGGTGAACATTTTAACCCCAAGGAGAAACTCATTGCAAAACACTCCCTTAAAGCTTGGAGATGTTCTGTTTCCCCTTCCAAATCTGGGAATGGATTTACTCCAGCCCTTTGCTGGTGAAAATCTCATACTATTCCTAGGTGGGAAATGGTTGAAGTAGAGTTTGCGATTACCCACCCTTGTAGAAGAATGATAGAATTGAATGTAGGCCAAGCAGTCGTAAGTGGTTGAGAGTAATTGAAGCATTCCTGCCAACTCCTTGTTTTTGATGCAGTGGACAACCCAATTGCCTTAGATATGCCTAGATGAGTGTACCATGCTACAGTGACACAGTTCTAACACTATAAGTCACGAACCAGACTTAAGTAGACCAATACCATCCTGGGTTGCATGTGCTCCTGTCTGGATAGGCAGTTCAGGCTGGACTGTTCCTATTCAAGCAGGAACAAAATGACTTGCCTGTGGCTGGTCTCTGTCTAGAGTGGCAGACTAGGAGAAAAATGATGGAATGGGATGGGTTCAGAGCAGTCACCCATGGCTCAGATTAATTCAAGCAGTCCTTCTATCATCTTTTTATGCAATAGACACCATGAGTGCAACTGTTGTGCCCAGGCGTGGGTCTTGTGCTATCTGTAGTGTAGCACTCAACCTTTACCTGCTAATGTAACCATCTGGTGGGAAATGCGCCTGGAAGTTTGAGCTGGCCTGTTCCTAATCGAGCAGGAGCAAGAGTGAATTGTATATGGCAATCAAGTCGCGCTCTAGCATGGCACAGTGGGCGAAAAACAATGGAAAGCAACCTGAGTGATAGCTAGTGGTTGAGATTAAGCATTCACCCATGACCTTGTTTTTGTTGCTTTGGTTTGATAGAGGACACCTTCAGTGCAGTTTGAGTGTTGACATTGGCTTTCATTGTGAGGCTGACTTAGTTCTGGGGAAGCTAACATTAACTTTCAAGTCAGCTGCAATTGTCATGTTTGTGAGTGTGTGCATGTGTCATGTTTGTGAGTGTGTGCATGAGTGGTTTCTAGTGCATGTAGATGGAGAAGCAGTACTCTAGATGGGAGGATTTTGATTGACAGTGTAGGTGGGTGATTTTAGGGGGATTACAATCCGGATGGTGGTGTGGTCTGACCAATCCATGGTAATTTGGAAAACTGCATGGTTGTAGATATTTTGAATAAAAATGTTGGCTTTAAGCTGGGTTGATTCAATTGGGTTCTTTGAAGTGTCAAAAGGGTTGAATAATTCTTCTTTCAAAGCTTGTAGGTGGAATTGCCATGGAGTTTGAATTCCAAGAGGTAGATGATGTTGGATCAGATATATGAGGTGCTGATGAGGTCTGCGATTTCCTCAATTACATTTTTTAAGTAATCAGGTCTGCAGGTTGGGTTAAAATTGGTTGGTTGAGAGACTGAGAAAGGGAATTGGCTAGTCATATAAAGTGAATGTTAGAAGGTGTCAAGAGATCACTTGTCAATAAGAACGTGCAGATGACAGCAAGATCATACACATATCATTTCTATCAGTAATTACATCCATATGTTCCAAAACGGGAGCTCAAAATATGTCCATGAGCAGGGGTTTGAAAATTCTTACGATGTATCTGGTTGCAGCAGGTCCGCAATGGTGGCGATCAAGACCTAAAAGTAGTAAGGATTGCACAGGCATTTGCATAGCACTGCACCATTTTGCACAGTGCCCATCGGCCTTTTTAATGATATGTAAATCAACACAATGCTATACATCGCTGTGTGTCACACAAATGCTTATGGAAAACGTTAGTAAATAAACACACATGTTTGTAAACTACTAGGGAGAATTTGGGCTGTATGCAATTCAGCAATGTCTCTCTCCTCTTTACTCCTACCACAATCTATTTTGCTAATGCAGCTGATGCCTGTGGCCTCATTCAGTGCATTGAGATTTACTACAAATGAAGCAACAACCACTCACCTCAACCTGTAATCTCAGTCCACACGTTTCATTCTGAAATTGGTACATCACACAGAGTCCATTGATCTTAGCACCAGTCAACAACAGCAAGTGGTCTTGGGTCAAAATGGTAGAGGAAAGCAGGTGGAGTTAATCTAAGCAAGAGCAAAACAAATGCTCAGTTGAAGTGTTAGTGCTAATACCCTGTATTAGTGTCCTGCCACTCTTGGAAACCCGTCTGCTTTTATTTCCGGTGGATATAATCAGGCAATGAACAGAAGAGGAAGGCCAGAGTAGAACAACGACCTGGGTGATCTTTAAATCACTTTAAGAACCCAAAATATTTAGAATAGCTAGATTTTATAATCTGGGACTGGTGATGTTTGTGTTCAAAGGTGCACCGATTTAAGATGAGCGTTGATACGTTGTTTTCGAGTGATTGTAACATCTGAGGCCAGCCTAAAAGGTATTGAAGTGACTACATATAATACCTCTGTGTTTTCCGTGCAAGCTGGGAATTCTGGTATTTTCTTGGGGCTGTGGTCCGTGTATTTTTATCAGAACTAGATGGGCTACCCATACAGCCCAGTTCGAGCTCCAATCCTGGTGTGTGCTGGTAAGCATTAAAAGCTGGAATGTTCAGGCCACTACCAAAGACCTGCAGCAGACTTCCCATCCCCCACAGTTCTTTAAGGGTCTGGTCTGCACTGAGGACAGCTGTTGACACAATGAAAGGGCCTGGAAATTCTGCCTACTGAAAAGATCACCTTTGTCCCAGCCTGTAATAACTATAGCAACTCATTGAACTCTGCTGCCTGCAAAATCCACGTTTGCTTACATGCCTTCCGACCTACCCGCCCAATGTCACATGCGCCTGTCTGCCTACCTCCAGTATATAGAGTGTAGGCTGTAAAACCAGGAGATCTGGTGTCTACCTTCAGCTTCCTGATTTGACAAGTTGAAGGGAGGTTGTGTGATCTTCGAAAGATCCTTTTTATACATTTTGGTCCACAGCTCCAGCATCTGCAAAAATAGGGAAATCCCGAAAAAAAAGTACTGACGTACATCTCCTCAAACAGGACGGGAGGGGACTGTTAAAATAATATATGTCATTTCATCAGCATTTGTGTATCACTACACTTGTGCATCACTTATCTTTTTAAAATAGATGCTGTACGGGAAGAAGGATCTTCTTAATAGTATCAATGGTTTCTTCTTAGGCATTTGGTGGCCTTAAGAACTTAGTTACACACAAGTTGTCCCTGCGTTCTTGCCTAGTGCTCTTTTTGTGCCTCCAATTGGCCTGTAGCCTCTTACTATCTTCTACATAAACCATGTGTTTGGCTTTTAAATAATTTGATTTGGTAAAATTCATGTCAATTCTTCCACCCATCACTCAAGTTGGTGGTGACTGAGTGGTGGCAGTATTTTGATCAGGAAGGAGGAAAATCAGCATTTAATTTTGTCTCGTAATGGCAGACTCTTTTGTAGGTTTAAGCAGTTTTATTTCCCTTCTTTCTTGATAGAATGGACAAAAGAATAATATGCTGCATATTTTCTCTAAGGTTCAGGTGTCAGATGCATTTGTATCTTGTGACAATACCCCATTATTTCTAAATCTCACTGTCCGTTTAAGATTGATCATTGCACACAAAAATTGATGTCCGCCTTCCTTTGTTTTCATAGGCTGCATTGTAAGATCATGAATGGCCATTATAATATGCGGCCCAAAGTAATGTTAGAGAACATTTAACCCTGTTCAATTTTTCTATAAATAATTGTGTGCCAACGCACATACAGCCATATGTTGGAGATTGTTTGTTCTAATAGTGCTTTGTTGAAGACTTTGCCACCTTTAGCTACTCTGTGATCTGATAATTTCACACCTCCTAGCATTAGGCCTGACCTCCACCGGCCCAAAACAAAGGTTTTTTTTAAGGATAGGTGCGGGTGGCCCATCATGGCACTGGGCCATGCCTCTAGCTCCCAAATGGTAACACAGTCTTTCTGCCCCTCTGGAGGGCTGATGGGGAGGCTTACTCCCAATCCACCCTCCTTAGGTGGGAGGGGGATGCAGAAAATCCATCATAACTAAGGATTAGTTAATAACAATTGAGTTGGGGGCGACTCTCAGGTGTTGGGCTTTACCCCCCACCAATAAAGGGCTCAACAGTCTTTTTTCTGCCCATGGAGGGCAGATTGGGGCATGTACTCCCCCACCAGTCTGTCCCCCTGGGGGACAGAAAGTTACTAGACCCGGGGATAATGTCAAGAAAAAGTTAATAAGTTAACTGTTAATGAAAACTTCTTCTGCCCCCCAAGTGGAATTTGGGGTAATTTCCTCCAATTTGCCCATGGGCAGTGGCGAATAAAGCTTACTGGTTGCCTGCAATAGATGTGTTTTCATAAATAAGATGGTGGGAGGCCTGCCATGTCATCAGTATACCATTTTGCAAAGTCCCAAAAGGCTTTCTGCCCCTTGGTACCTAGAGGCAAGCCCCTCCCCATGGCAAACAAGAGGAAATTTGAATTATTTTGGACATAGCTTTGACCTGTAGGCCAGCAGAGAAGAGGTAAATCCCAATTTTCTCTCATCTACCTTGGTGAATGGCTGCACTATTTGGGTTCTGCGTGAGTCAGCAAACAGGGAACTCTATGAATCCCAGGCATTACCTAAACCTAGAGACCCAGGGAAATTAAGGCCCATATTTATACTTTTTTATGCAAAACTGCGCAAACACAGTTTTGCATCAAAAAGTATAGCGCCAACATGCGTCATTCCCGAGTGCCAGCCAGGCGCCAAATTTATGGAACCCCACAAGCTGGCTAGCGTAGAACAAAATTACGTTAGCCGGGTGGGGTGGCGGTATGGGAGATTGGGGTTTTGCACCAAAAAATGTTGCTAGGCTGCTTGGAGGCAAAAAAAAATGCCTTTAACCAGCCTAATGTCATTTTCTGACGCAAAACCATCTATACCACATGACTCCTGTCTTATAAAAGACAGGAGTCATGCCCTCCACCCCAATAGCCAGCATAGGGGACAAGGGTCCCCTGGGCATGGCCATTGCACCCAGAGCCATGTAGGGGGGCCCAATTTCAGGGCCCCCAGTAGCACTTCAAAAAAGGTTTACAAATACTTATCTTTACTTACCCTACTTACCTGGGATGGAGTCCCCCATCCTCTGATTTCCCTCTGGAGTGGGTGAGGGGGTTCCTGGGATTTGGGGAGGACACCTGTGGACCCATTCCATGGTGTCTGACCATGGAAATGGGCCCAAAGGTCCCTTAACGCCTGGCCTGACCCAGGCGTTAAATAATGGTGCAAAGCAAGCTTTGCATCACTAGTTGGCCCCTCCTCCCACCCGGGCATCATTTTAGCATGGGGGATAATTATGGGGCTATGGGGATAGCACCATTTTTTAGATGGAAACACCTACTTTGCATCTCATTGGTGCAAGGTAGGTTTACGCATCTAAAAATGGTGCAAACTCCAATATTTTGATGTTAGACGTGATGCAAAAAAGTATAAATATGGGCCTAAGAGGGCTGTGACTTGCATGGATTCCGGCCTGTTTTCTTATCCAGATTGCCATGCGCATATCAAATTATGGGTTAAAAAGGCTATTTGTCTAATATTTACGTGACAAATTGGCAAATTCTTACAACCCTGCATTCCCACCCATCTCTTGATTGAAAAAATGTCCCTGTTGTGTGGATGGACCTAAAGCGCATCAAAGGAATGGACTAAACTGTAACCATTTGAAGACTAATGAGCAATAGGCCCAGTCACATAAGTGGTGTACTGTTTTTATTGGAAGAAGTGTGGAACCACTTGATTGTAGTATTTTTGGTGCTCCTTGCAAATTCAAGAACTATTCCTCACCAAAATGTAAAAAAAAAAGTGTGATTTTACCTAATTCATTTGCTGGGCAATCTGGGTTAGAAAATGTAGTGGGATCCTTGCAAGTCACACCACCTCAGACGTCCCTGGATGTCTAGTTTAAAAAAATGGTTGAATTTGGTTGTTTTCCCTTTATGGTAGCTGTTAGACTTTTCACCCTTTGGCATGGTCTCCCTTAACTTTTTGTCTCTGTTTCCCAGGTTGATGTGTGCTGGACTCTGTTTTTGCTGTTTTTGTTACTCTGGGCACTTTACCAATGTGTATGTAATTGGTTCATCCATGATTGGCATATTTGATTTACTGGTAAGTTCCTAGTACAGTGCACTAGAGGTACCCAGGACCTGTAAATCAAATGCTACTAGTGGGCCTGCATCACTGGTTGTGCCACCCACATTAGTAGCTCTGTAAACATGGCCCAGACCTGCCACTGCAGTGTCTGTGTGTGCATTTTAAAACTGTAAATTCGACTTGGCAAGTGTACCCACTTGCCAGGCCTAACCTTCCCTTTTCTTACAGGTAAGGCACCCCTAAGGTAGGCACTAGGTAGCCCAAAGGGCAGGGTGCAGGGTATGGTTAAGGTAGGACATATAGTAATGTGTTTTATATGTCCTGACAGTGAAATACTGCTAAATCCGTTTTCCACTGTTGCAAGGCCTTTCCCTCTCATAGGTTAACATGGGGGCTACCTTTAAATATGATTAAAGTGTGGATTCCCTTTGGGAGCGGATAGACATGTGGAGTTTGGGGTCTCTGAGATCACAATTTAAAAATAAATCCTTTAGTAAAGTTGATTTCAAGAATGTCTGTTTGAAAATGCCACTTTTAGAAAGTGAGCATTTTCTTGCTTAAACCATTTCTGTGACTCTGCCTGTTTGTGGCATCCCTGTCTGGGTCTAGTTGCACCTCTCACTAGACAGTGACACAAAGGGAGCTGGGGTACAGCCTGTATATCCTGATAAGCCATCTGTGCTAGGAGGGAGGGGAGGAGTGGTCACTCACACCTGAATGGGCTGTGCCTGCCCCCACACAATGCAGTCTCCAACCCCCTGGTGCGTGTCTGGGGCCTGGCCTGGGCAAAGCAGGATTTCACAAACAGGAGAGACTTTTCTTTGAAGTAAGCTTACTTCAAAGGGCAAAATGGGTATAAGAAGGGCACCCAAAATCACAGATTTTAGAACACTTGTGGAAACCAAGAGGAACCTTTGCCGTGAGAAGAGCTGAAGAGCTGAAGAAGAGCTGCCCTGCCTGTGCTTTGTGGAGCTATCCTGCAGTTGCTGCTTCTGCCTGTGCTAGAGGACAAAGACTGGACTTTGTGTTGCCTTCCTTCTTGTGAAGAACTCTCCAAGGTCTTGATTTAGAGCTTGCCTCCTGTTGTTTGAAGTCCCAGGGACAGCAAAGACTTCTCTCTGCCAGCATCTGGAGCCTCTGCTGAAACTCCTACTCTGCCAAGTGGTGCCACTCCAGTTCCTGGGACCCCGAAAGGAGAAGCTGGCAGCCCAAGATTGAGAAATCCACGCACCAACCGTTGTGCGGGGAAAAGATCTACGCAACTCCGATCTGCAGCTGAAAAATTGACGCGCCGCCTACTTCGTGGGTGAAAATCAACGCTCGCCTGCACCGTGACCGGAAGATCGACGCCCGCGGCTGGAGAAACGACATGCAGCATTGCTGACGGAGGCTGGTGAGATCGCAACCAGCACTGCATGGTTTTCGAATCATTGTGCGGCAGGATTTCTGACGCAAACACCGCTGGGTGTGTAAAAATGACGCAAGGCTTGCCCAGACCCGAGGGTGTGGTTTAAATCGACGCATCGCTCTCCTGCGAGAGAAGAAACAACGCAGGCCAATTCGATGGAAGGAGAAATGACGCACGGTCTCGCTCGTGAGTAATATCGACACATTGCAAGCTCTTTTTGACGCACACTCGCCCGTGCAGGGTTATTTTTGACGCACCCAGGTACATTTCCACACTAACAGCGTTAGCATTGTGTTTAAAATTACATGAAGTCTATTTTTGTTTTTTAATTGATAACTTGACTTGTCTATTGTGGATTTTTGTCATTTTGGTCTTGTTTTGTTTAGATAAATATTTTCTATTTTTCTAAACCTGTGTTGTGTCATTTTGTAGTGTTTTCATTAAATTACTGTGTGTGTTCATACAAATACTTTACACCTAGCACTCTGAAGTTAAGAGTGCCAAGCTACCAAGGGAGAGAGTGGGCATTAGCTGAGGGTGATTCTCTTTTACCCTGACTAGAGTGAGGGTCCTTGCTTGGACAGGGGGGTAACTGACTGCCAACCAAAGACCCCATTTCTAACAGCAGCCAAGTCAGGGTTTCAATATTGCAGCTACCCAGATCATCAGAATGGGTCAGTTTACAAGATGAAATATTGATGTTGTCATCTTGCCTTCTTGGGCCTTTTCTGTGGGAGACAACAGGCTCAGAGTGCCATTTTCATCAGTACAATTGTGAGAATGCTAGATGGTAAGACGTTTGTGGATTCACACATATTCTGGGACTTTCCTTCACAGATATGTGTTCTTTAAGCCTAGGTTTGATGTTTTGAGGGTATTCTGGGTAAAAAAACGTAATGAGATCCACACAAGTGACTTCACCCTGGACGGATGTCTAGTTTACACAAATGCCTTCATTTATCAGGTTTCCCTGGGGCCGGGCCCAAATAATGCTGCTACCCATATAGCTCGAATAAGGCAATTTGCAATGTGAAATTTTGATGTCTCCCCACACATGACTCCATACACTTTCTTGTAGAGCTCATTTTTCCTATTTAAAAACTGCTTTGTTTTGAATGTTTTTTTCAGTTTGCTATAGGGAAATCAACAAACCATGGTTACTTTTAAAATCCCCAAAATACTGGAAAACATTGATAAAAATTTGGCCTGGATGCCCTTTCTGTAAAAACTGTTGTGACACCTTAACTATATGTGGCCTAAACATCAAAAAACGGTCACAGTACTGGTTGGTGGAAGAGGGGTAGACCCTTAGCAGCTAACACGTTAATCTCGTAGATTATGGGTGCCATTGTGGAAACATGGCAAACTGCTGTCATGGTGTTTGGCCAGTGAATATCAGTGCATCCAACGTATTCCTAGTAATGGTTCACACTGGTTAATAGAAAGAATACGTTGTGTGTGATCCTTCCAAAGATGTTTGTAGTAAACACTGTGGCCCGTATTTATACTTTTTGACGCTAAACTGCGCTAAAACAGTTTAGCGTCAAAAAGTTTAGCGCCGGCTAACGCCATTCTCAAGCGCCATGCGGGCGCCGTATTTATTGAATGGCGTTAGCCGGCGCTAGCAGACCGGCGCTGCCTGGTGTGCGTGAAAAAAAAACACGTACACCAGGCAGCACCGGCGTTGGGGAAAATGGCATTAGGGCGTCTTAAAATGGGGCAAGTCAGGTTGAGGCAAAAAAATCGCCTCCACCCGATTTGCGCCATTTTTAACGACGCCCAGACGCCATTTACATGACTCCTGTCTTAGTAAAGACAGGAGTCATGCCCCCTTGCCCAATGGCCATGCCCAGGGGACTTATGTCCCCTGGGCATGGTCATTGGGCATTGTGGCATGTAGGGGGGCACAAATCAGGCCCCCCTATGCCAAAAAAAAATATAAAAAAAAAACAAAATTATACTTACCTGAACTTACCTGAATGTCCCTGGGATGGGTCCCTCCATCCTTGGGTGTCCTCCTGGGGTGGGCAAGGGTGGCAGGGGGGGTCCCTGGGGGCATGGGAGGGCAGCTGTGGGCTCATTTTGAGCCCACAGGTCCCTTAACGCCTGCCCTGACCCAGGCGTTAAAAAGAGGCGCAAATGCGGGGTTTTTTGCCCCGCCCACTCCCGGGCGTGATTTTTGCCCGGGAGTATAAATACGACGCATTTGCTTCGCAGTCATTTTTTTAGACGGGAACGCCTACCTTGCATCTCATTAACGCAAGGAAGGCGTTCACGCAAAAAAATGACGCTCATTCCTCATACTTTGGCGCTAGATGCGTTTAACGCCAAAGTATAAATATGGCGTTAGTTTTGCCCCGAATTTGCGTCGAAAAAAACGACGCAAATTCGGCGCAAACGGAGTATAAATATGCATCTGTGTACGGCTGTTTACACTATAGGACTTTGCTATTCGTTTCAAATGCATTGGACTGCCTGGTTGTGCATTGACTTTAGGGAACTGTTTGTTTGGCGGCATCATTAGCGTAATATATGCCATTGAGGTAATGAAAAGCATGTTTTGCTATGGTTAAACTAACATGTTTTGAATAGTTATTAATTGTGTGTTGAAGTGATGACAGTTTCCATGTCAATATTGGTCTGAGGTGTCATGATCAGGGTCGCAGACTTTGGCCGTCATTTTATTTGTGTCCAGTCTGGGCCTTAAAAAATAGTTCGCAGGCAGACTATTGACAAATTTGAAAGTTGTTAAAAATATAAAAACGATGTTTTCTCTTCATAAACACGCCCACCTAGATGTAGACTGTCATCAGGATAATTTATTTGGAGGGTTGGGGGTAGTTAATCATAGTGTACTCCGCTTTTCGTTTAAAGTGCGGAGTCTACAGTCTCTGTGATAGACCGCACACCCGGAACGCCTTGTAGTGAGGACAGGTCTTCCTCTGTAGTCACCAATTTTCTGTTTAGTCTACAGACTATTTTAGCTTTTAAAGGAAATTCTAAGCTTCACGTTTGCCAACATCTCAGGTACCTTATCATCATATGAGAAAGTGCCTCTCCGAGTCAAGAAGAGGCACATCCACCATTTTGTGAGGAGCAAAAAACCTGTGTATGTGATATTCTTGCACACAGATTTAGTGAGGAGAATTCCTCTACATTAGCATTAACTAAAGTGATATCAGGGCCACTTGAATTATGCGATTGTGTGACAGTTTTCGCATCATTATACATTTTCCACATAACCCATCATCTGCCTCATAATCTGTAGATTTTAACAAAAAAAAGTTTCTCGCTCAAACACTTCAAAAGTTGCTAAAACTGCAGTGGCACGTGTTGAAGGTCCTTTGCAAAGTTGGACTGGTCACCTTTCTGCTGCTTATTGCTATATTTGTGTGACAAACTTGTACTAATGAGATGCAACTAATCCCAATGCAGTGTTACCATGTTTAAAAATGACGAAATAATGAAGTAATACTATTACAAAATGTGGCGCATTATTCTGTATAGTTTGCCTATCCTTGCTGCGTAATTTACTCAACCCTGCCGCATAATATGGCCCTCTTCTGCCGCATAATTCCAGTGGCCCTGAATCATATGCAAAGTGAAAGTACTGGAGCAAATGGGTGAAGAGTGGGTGTGAGTGTTAAGGGTGGGGGATGTGGGCCAGTCATGGGCCTCTGAAATCTCAGAAGGTCTGTAGGGTCAGGTTAGAGGATACCTGGGGCTTCTCTACTGTTTGCATGATACATAACTTATAAACACACTTGAAAACGATTTTGTTAGTGCCTATTCCCAGGGTGTCTTCAATTTGTACGTTTATCCTGTGGTTCTTTGTGTGAGCAGTGGAGGATCGAACATGATGGAAGCCCAGCACTTTCCCATGGGGTTGAAGATGTAGGGCACCCAGCATTAATTACTGCCTCCCTGGTCTGTTCAACCCTGTCAATGTTTCTCAAGAGTGGAAGGATTCCCGCCTGTGCATTCTCGTAGGCCTGTGAACTACTGGATCTGCCAGTGCTCCTGGTAATAAAGTTCTGCATCAGTGTCAACAGAAAGAGAGGAGAATATAAGAAGAAGATAAGTTCATAGAGTGAAGCTCTAGCTGCGGAGATGTGTAAAACAGACATGCCCCAAACTCAAATCTCAAGAGGGCCTACTTGGCCTCTCATCCTTCTGGGATCAAACACTGAGACCCATTATTTAAAGTCACTTATATCAAGTAATAGTGCTTAGTTAAAATAGTTCTATAGGGCCACACGTTATTTTGTGGCTAATTCAGAGCACTTCACAATCAATAAATGTAGAGTGGAAAATCTGTTGCTTACTGTGATATGAATTATGAAATAACAAATCTGCAGTAGTAAGCACTACATATAAAAACACATTATTAAGAAGGTTGAGGGGTTTGCATGGCGAGAAAGAAAAGGAGGATACGTAGAGGAAAATAAGTATGATGAGGTGATTTTCAAGAAAAGCTGTGCAAGAAAGAATAAGGACAACTAGAAGGACTGGTTGTTAAGGTGAAGAGGTTTCAATTTAAGAAGAATCTAAATTATTCTTCAGGTTTAAAAGTCTATGTACTTTATATGTATTTTCTAAAATTGATTTTTGTCTTCTTTCTAAACACCCTGCGATGTGGAGTAATTGTTGGTTCACTGTATTATGTATAAACGGCTAATTCAAGATGACATTAATTATGTGTTGGCATTGAAGAAGAAACACATTATAATTCATTGCTAAGTCGCAAAACAGGTGTTGGCCAAAAAAGGTTTTCGATACCTAATCCTTTAATTTTAAATGAAGTACTCAAACTTTGAAACCTGAAAAATAACTTGAGGTATTTCTTATTGAAACCACTTGACCTCAGCAGCCAGTCCTTCTGAATTAAACTATGAGTGTCAGAGTGTGCTACACATTTTGTTTCAGGGTTCCTCAGGATAAAACGCACCTCTTTCCCCTCATTCTTTAGTTGCACTGGATTAAATAGTTCATAGGTGCGATATTCTGCAAGTACATGAATGAAGAATGGGACAAAGGAGTGTGTTTATTTGCATTTCTTTACCATAAGCTGTCACGTTTCCAATCCCTGTCAAACTTGAGCTGTCTTGGCACTGTGGGTGTGCCTCAGTGCTAGAATACCAAGACTCTAGCAGTTCAGGCTTGAGCTGTCTTGGCACTGTGGGTGTGCCTCAGTGCTAGAATACCAGAACTCTAGAAGTTCAGGCTTGAGCTGTCTTGGCATTGTGGGTGTGCCTCAGTGCTAGAATACCAGAACTATAGCAGTTCAGGCTTGAGCTGTCTTGGCAATGTGGGTGTCCCTCAGTGCTAGAATACCAGAACTCTAACAGTTCGAGCTTGAGTTGCATTGGTAATGCTATGTGTGTGCCTCAGTGCCAGAATACCAGGACCGAAGCGGTTCAGGCTTTAGTTGCCTTGGCAATGCTGTGAGTGTGACTCAGTGCTAGAATACCAGGACCCCAGCAGTTTAGGAATGAGGAGCATTGTAGAACCCTGTGTGGGCCTCCGCACTGGAGCAGTGCTTAATTTGAGCCGGTGGTTTCTGGTTCGGGACACCAGCACTTATTTTTGAGGGCCGGCTCCTTATTCTTCTGCCTCAAGCATTTCCTGCGAGCAAAAGACACATATGGGAAAGACAAAGAAGAGAAAAACGAAAAAGCGTCAAAAAGGGAGAAAAGAGAAAGCTGTAAGAGTGAGCTGAAGGGGCAGGTAGTGACCATAAATGAATTAAAGCGGTCCAAGATGGCTTCAGGATTACGCTGCCTCAGTATTCTGTGCTCGCACATGTAATTGCAGCAGCCAGCTGTTTCAGAGGAGGTCTTTGGGCACCGGCACGCTTTTATTTACAAATTAAGCACTGAACTGGAGTAACAGTGATGCAGAAGATATGTGCCGATGCATGACCAAACTGTGTTCCTGGCAGGATGGGATGCACTTGCACAATGGGGACACTATCCTGAATTCAAATACGGGCTGTAGAGAAGTGATGAAATTATCAGCACCCTCCACCCACAGCTCTTGTGGGGCCCAGGTGTTAATATCAGAATATACAGTATGAGCTATGCTCAGATTCCTTTTAAAGTATTGTTTGCTACCGCTGCCTGGCTTAGAAAAGGACTGTCATGCATTGTTGTGATCTACATCAGTGATTACCAACCTGTGGTCCGGGGACTCCTCAGGAGGTCTTTGACTTCTTAGAAAATTAAATAAGATTAACTGATTACATCCCCAGCTTTCAGTAATGACTCAGTTCCCCAGTTTCCAAAGATTCAGTGACGGTCCCCGTGTTCCAGTAATGATAAAGTTGAGTTCCACAGAAGTCAAAAGGTTGGGAACCACTGATCTAAATGACCGATGAGATAGTGAACATGCTTTGTAGTCTTTCTGGAATAGTGCTTTTTGTACTGTACTCCCAAATGCACAAGAGATTGTTAATATATTGGAGAGACTCCCTCAGGTTCAAGAAGACTGGTACTGTCTGCACCTTAAGCTTGCAGCATTGTCATACATTAATAGTGGGTATTGGAAATAACAAATCTCTCTATCTTAAAGGGGCAGTGGTAACATATCTGGGAAGCCCACTAAGGTCCAAGAAGACCAGTGCACTCTTTATCTTAAACCGGGAGTAGGCATGCTTTATTAATACATTTTGGAAACTACAAGGGGTTCATGGAGATGAGGGCTTTCTCCACTGTAGGGACATTGGTAACTAATCTGCCAGCCCCCCTCTGATTCAGTAGACCGATTCACTCTGTATTATAACCCCTACTACAGAGGGATACTGTCTCTGTATGTAGAAGACACCCCTAGTTCAAGCACCCCTTGCATGGTCATACTATCAACCTCCACTGCACAATGACATTGTTAATGTATGCAGGAGGCTGCCTTGTGTTCTGGATACCTGGAATGGATGGAACAACAATTGTGGGTTGAAAGGTGACCCTGTCTTTCCTCATTGATTGCACTGGATCTGGGTATTGATCATAAAATGCCCGTGTCCACCAATGTCCATTAGTACAGCCAGCACTAGCAGCAGCAACGCTTAACTTACGCTTTGGTATACATGGCGCAGCTCTTGCTATCTCAGGTCTCAAAGGCACAAAGGCAGAGGAAGGTACCAAAAGGAAATAGGGCTCAACAAATCCACTTCTAATTTTAAGCGCTGGAAGGCGAGCCAGTAACACATTTTGCTGCACGTTAGTAGCACTATTTTGGTGGGAACATTATATTACTGATAAGCATATCGAGTGATACAGTACTTGTAATTGGCACATTGTTTGTCACAATGTACACCATAGCTTACCCCCTACACCATACTCAAAGCATCTCTTTACAAATGCTCACCATAACGCATGCATCTCCCCAAGCTCAAAACACCTCAGTGCCAAAGGCACGTCTACCAAAAGCAAACTATGGCGGATGCATGAATTACTGTGAAAGTTGTGCATTCCATACTATAACTTGTGATTGTCATTAGTTTAAACGTTGTGTGATTGCTAAACCAAAACTAACATTTAACCTTTCTGTTTTTAATGTTATACTCATTCAACTGTCATGTACTAAGTCCATGCTGCGTAAGGCCTTTGCCTATGCACAGCAAGATTTTGCCTTAGACCTCGCTTGTGGACAGACCATGCAACCACACACCCATGCAACCTACCAGGTCCTTTACCCAACCATAGCCTTGATTGTTTTACATTTTTGTAATTAAAATTCCAGTTTTCACAAAAATTCTGAAGTTCACAAATTTTCTTAAAATCAAAAAAATGGAAATAATGTTTCGCCCATTCATGCCATGTTTTCATAAATCCTGAACCATAACTACAAGGTGGTGACCGCCTCTGTGTACAAAGTAGGTATCGTTCAAGGCAACTTTTCAATGAAACTGAATTTTATTATATTAACCCATATTTAATACAGACATACAAAATAACGTATATTACACCCAATATTACTATTTTTTTTTTTTAAATGACGATAAAATTCCATAAAATTGATTCTCCTACTTGTTAATACTACAAGCACAGCAAACGTCGCAATTACAGATACAATCAAAATAAAATAAACCCAACATTAAAACTGCTATTATCGAGGATAGACTGTTCTACGCTCCCCCTTTGTCAAGCTGCTTATACCTGCTAAAAACCTACCGGCACTGCAAGCAACATCTAAAAATTGCATGTCATACAAAACGTTTATAGCTTCTAGCCTCATCTTTACACCACATTTAATTCAAATGGCCTTATCAGCTGCCGCCTAAGTCAAATAAAATATAAACAGTCTAGTAAAATGTGGACACTGGACGTTTGTGTGTTTAGAAGATGTGTTCATGGTTCATCAAGCACCTCCCATTGACTGAGTGTATAAATCCCAGATTTAACCCCACCCAGAATTTCATGAGCACTCCTCACCATATTGGATTCTGGAGTTCTGAGAGGTAAGGGAAGTTTGTCCCTTCTAACCAAGAATTTCTTAGTTACAGTGTGGAAATCTTTGCGTCGAGCTAACTCAGATATACTCTATAGTAGACTTTTCCCTTAGATCTTTTTTACATTATTTTATTGGAGTATTGCATCTACAATATTTTAAATTGAGAGAATAGATCAATTAGTTTACCCGAAACCTTGCATCTCTTGCCCAATCCAGTTCACTATGACAAATTGCATCCATACTAAGCATGGACACTTTTGGTTTTGACCTCACTTGTATTCTATGCCAAAAGCATGAAGATATATGTGCAGACATAGGGCCTCATTATGACCCTGGCGGGCGGCGGAGGCCGCCCGCCAGGATGCCGCCCTCCAAAATACCGCGCCGCGGTCAAAAGACCGCGGCGGGTATTACGAGTTTTCCCCTGGGCTGGCGGGCGGTTGCTGAAAAACCGCCCGCCAACCCAGGGGCAAACGACCTTCCCACGAGGATGCCGGCTCGTAATCAAGCCGGCGGAGTGGGAAGGTGCGACGGGTGCAGTGGCACCCGTCGCGTATTTCAGTGTCTGCAAAGCAGACACTGAAATACTTTGCGGGGCCCTCTTACGGGGGCCCCGCGACCCCCCCTACCGCCATCCTGTTCATGGCGGCTTTCCCGCCATGAACAGGATGGCGGTAGGGGGGTCAGAATCCTCATGGCTGCGGAGCGCGCTCCGCAGCCATGGAGGATTCAAACGAGCAGCGGAAAGTCAGCGGGAGACCGCTGACTTTCCGCTTCTGACCGCGGCTGAACCGCGCGGTCAGAATGCTCGTTGGAGCACCGCCAGCCTGTTGGCGGTGCTCCCGTGGTCGGTGGCCCTGGCGGCCACCGGCCGCCAGGGTCAGAATGACCCTCATAATGTTCCAGGAGGTTAACCCAATTTCTGCACACATTTGTTGTATCATTGATGATGGGGAAATGCCTAAGAGATTTTTTAGACAGCAGCCCTCCATTTTGTTCCAATCATGTCTCGAATTTAGGCTTATGATTTCTGTGACATGAAGAATTTGGGGGGGAACCATAGCTCTATATTCCCTGATCATCGGAGGTATTTATGGTCCGCCAAAATTTCTCTTTATTTTATTTAAGTTTCCCACAGTTATACAAGCTGTGAATTTAGAGAATTTAAGTGGTGTTTCCATTGCAATTCGTTGGTGAACACTATACCGGAATCCTTCTATGATATGTTTCTTTCAGAGGCATATTTCCAATAGACCACCTGTAGGGTTTAGTTTTTTTCCCCATAACCAATATATTTGTTTTATCCTTATTTATTATTAGATGGTTTGCCTTACAGTAATTGATGAATGCTTTCAGTTTTCTATTAAAACCCACAGGAGTCACGTCTAGTATAGCAAGGTCAACAGCATACAGTAAACACAGTATGTGATGGTCACCAATCTTTGCAGCAGAAGAGTGCATCTTAATTAAACTACTTGGGAAGTCAGCTCAATACAAGGCAAACAATGTAGGGGCAAGAACACAACCCTGCTTCAACCCTTTATGTAGTGGGACTTTCCTTGAGAAGCCCTCATTAGTATCTAGCTCCACCCTGGCCCAAATATAATGATGTAGCTCTTTCAACATAGCCAGGAGTGCCTTCGGAATGCTCATCCCCACCAATGTTTTCCAAAGTAAGCTCCTATTAACCAGGTCACATGCTGAAAAAAAGTTGACAAAGCAGTGGAATAGAATCCCTCTTTTCTAACACTTTCTGACCCATCGCCCAGAGGCTAAAACAATGATCTGTCGTGAAATGCTTGTATTTAAAACCACCTTTCTCAGTAGGTATCAACTTGTCGATATCAATCCAGTCTTTCAGATATAAGAGGATTTGCTTAGCAAATATTTTGCCCCCCACGTTAATTAAACTAGTTTGCTGATAATGTTTGGGGTCACGGGGTCAGAAGGGTCATTTTTTAGATAATGGTTCATTTATAGCACCTTTTTAGCTCTCTGGAAGTTTCCTGTATTCAGTAAATGCAGAGTGAAGTAAATTTTAGACATATCTGTTTCCTGTACGTTTTGATCTTTAGGTTATGGAGAACCCTCACACTTGTTACCTTGACATGAGCTGATCGCTTTATCTGGTCTATTTGATCCCAACCTTGTTTTCCAAATGACCTTACATCTGCCCTTGACTTTGATCTAGGGGTTGGGGGAAAAATCTCCGAGGCTTTGTTCTCCATCATATTGGCTCCTTCATCCATTTGGCTGGGCACTACTCTCCTATCTAACTAAGCTTTTACTTTTTCCCTCACCCTTCCTCTTTACACTTCTGGCTTCTATCTTTCCCAATTTTTCAATAGCACGTTTATCTTTACCTTTCAAAACCTGTTTCCTAGCCTTATGGTAAATCCAATCAGTGTAATCCGAAAATATAGAATTACAAAAAGGGACCAGGTGGGCTTCAAAGTGTTAACACTTCTGTATATATTGCAGGTAAATTTGCAAATTCAAAAATTTGAAAGCTCTGTCAATCACATTTAAATGTTTCAAGAAGTGATTGGTAGAAGTATGGCAGGTTTCCCTGTTATTTTGTAGTAATTTTCAGACAGAGAAGGGGCAGCTTGATGACCAGTTCTGAGCATCAGAGGGCATAGAGATGATAGATGCATAGAAAAATTCCAAGAAAAACTGTTTAAAAATCATTGTGGACATTTTAAATTTGCAAATTTCTGTAAATTTCCAAGCAAGCAGACACCATTTTGTATAAGGAAAACAGAAACCATTTTGGAAAAATTAGAGAAACATCACTAATTTAAAAAATGTGAGTTTAAAGAAATGTGCACATTTTATTAAACAAAAAAGAGTAATCCATCAATGCTGTGGTTGGAAACATGCCCTTGAAGGATCTACTGGTGAGTGGCTGTAGTTCATAAATATAATATGTCATTTTTCCAATAGTTCAAATGGGTGTCCTCATAAAGAAATGCTTGCCTGAAATGCTATCTCCAGCACTGCAAGGACCTAAGCAAACAGGAGGGGTAACCAGGGCCCGACTGAGAGACAAACTAGACCTGGGCAACAAAACAAAAGTGCCACCTGTTAGCAAATCAGATTGCTTAAAAAAAATAAGTGACCCAGATCTCAATTTTGGGCAATTTTGAAGAGGTAAAAATGTCTATATTTGTACTTTTTTAGTGCCACATTTGCGTCATTGTTTTAAGTATAAATATAAATAAATATGGGACTAAGGGGGTGATTCTTCCGCCGCCCGCCAAAGTACCCCCGCCAGAACACTGCACCGCGGTCGTCAGACCGCTGCGGTGATTCTGGGTTTTCCACTGGGCTGGCGGGCGACCACCAAAAGGCCGCCCGCCAGCCCAGTGGAAAACAACCTTCCCACGAGGACGCCGGCTCTGAATGGAGCCGGCGGAGTGGGAAGGTGCGACGGGTGCAGTTGCACCCGTCGCGAATTTCACTGTCTGCAATGCAGACAGTGAAATTCAAAGTGGGGCCCTCTTACGGGGGCCCCACGACACCCCATACCGCCATCCTAGGGGTGTCAGAATCCCTATGGCGCTGCGCCGCCATGGAGGATTCTTTTGGGCAGCGGAAAACCGGCGGGAGACCGCCGGTTTTCCACTTCTGACCGCGGCCAAACCGCTGCGGTCAGAATGCCCTGCGGGGCACCGCCAGCCTGTTGGCGGTGCTCCCGCCAACCCTGGCACCGGCGGTCCATGACCGCCGGGGTCAGAATGACCCCCTAAGTGTTTTTCAAGGTATGAAAGACTGCATGCATTTGGCTTTGCTGAAGGCAATGTTTGTGGTAATATCAGGGAAATAAATAGTAAAAACTGGCCCATCAGACCATAGATGAGGCCACAAACAGCCAAAAATCAGCCCACACAATGACTTGTCAGACCAGCCCTTCTGGCAGTGCCAGATTGCCAAATAGGTCAGTCCAACCCTTGGGGTTACATATTACATCCCAAAGTGGCCACGCTCAAGCTTTGCCAGTTCAAGATGGAAGCCACAAGGCATAGAGGGCCAGTGACCACATGCCTCGTGATGCAGACAAGCCTTGCAGCTTAGCTGAGAGATGGTGAACAGGATAATGTCCCCATTGCCAAGTACATCCCATCTTGCCAGGAATACAGTTTGCCCATGCATCGGCACACACCTTCTGCAACTGTTGTTCTAGTTCTGAGATGCACACACTGCCAATGCACCCTTCCCTTTATAGCAAACCAAATATTTTGCAGAGCACTTTGCCGCAGAAGGTGAAGGATACCCTTTCCATCTTCCCCAGTCCAGAAGAGAAGTATTGCTGCAGGAAGTGACATGATTTCAGCTTGTGGCAATTCCTCATTAGAAGATGCGTCTGTAGGAGATAAATCTCTTTCCCGTTCTTCTCTAGATAAGAGAGCACTGCTGGCTGGATCTGGCTGAAATCGGGAATGGAGTTTCAACTCTGGAGGATAACACATCCAGAAGTGATGAGGAACTGGACAGCAAGGAGTCATTTGCCTCAAAGAACAGCATGTTGACCTACAGGCCCACGCCGAGGACATCAAAAATAGGTCACAGCTCAACAACATCCACATGAGAGGCGTACCAACAACCACAGAGAGGAACAACATTTGCTCCTATGTTCAAGGAGGTTGAGTCACCCTCGCTCCCAAGATTACACATTTTACTCCCACACACATAAAACTTATGCCAGGCTGGACTACTTCTTGGGAATGAGGGAACTACACAGCTTGATCACTGCCATCGAGATAGAACACTGCTCCCTGTCTGACTATGCTGCAATCGTGGTCAACCTCGCTTTTCCCCCAGCGGCCCACATGCACCGCTCGTGGTGCTTGCACGAGTCCCTTCTGTGCAGCCTTTGTTGGTTACATAAATCGAACAGGCTATTCAAACCTACCTTATACTCAATGACACAACTGACACCTCTGTTGTGGTCCTGTGGGAGGCTTTAAAAATGGTAGTCAGATGGGAATTCTTAGCTATCCATGCGGCAGACGATAAGCTACGTCGGGAGAAGAGAGAACAATTGCAGCAACAAGTTTGAGAATTAGACACATCAAACACCGCACTGGCGCCCGAGGATGTGGAAAGAGCTGGAGGCAGCCTGAAAACAATTAGCACATCTAGACCTTGATGTAGTGGAATACTCCATCCTCCACCCGAAACACTCCTTTTCTGTTGGGGGAAATAAGTGTGGGCAACTGCCACCCAACAGACTCTGAGTCCGTCACGCCATGACTGTGGAGGCACTGGCCCAATCAGACAGTTCCATGCTCCATACTAATGCCCACATTGCCCCCAAATTTAGGGATTTCTCCAGTGACCTTTACACTGCTCAGACTCAGGGCTGGCTTTATGGTGGTGCGAGCGGTGTGGCCACACCGGGTGCTGACCTGGATCGGGGGGCACTGACCTCAGGGGGGGCGCTGTGTTTAGCAATGAGTTACTAAACTTGTGATTTAAAAGCAGCTGCTAAAAAGTTCCTTGTGCGTCAACCTTCAGGAAACAAAATGTCAAGATACTTCTTGTGATTAATGTTCCTGCTAGGGAGAAAGATGGGAGTTTTGTCTAGCGGAAGCTTTGGCTCACTATAAAGTAGTGCAGAGGGTTATTATGCCTGCTGCACAGAACAGAACTACATTCTATGTGGATAGATGAGTGGATTAGCATTTATAATCATTTTAAAACAAATGAATGTATGTGAAATGAGGGCTATCAAGAGATGAGGTGCACATTTGCCGGGCGGTAGTGAGTGAATCCGAGCTGGTGGTCATGAGGTGGGGGGCGCCAAAAAAGACTGTTGCACAGTGCACAACCAGCACTAAAGCTGGCCCTGCTCAGACTATACAGGTCACTACCATTGATAGCTACTTAAGGACCACCAACATCGCACCTGTATCTCGGTCACAAGTGGATGAGATTGACCATCCTATCGCACAGAGGAGATAATAGCGGCCATTGCTTGACTGCAGCCCCATGAGTCACCTGGACCGGGCAGATTCCCAGCGAGTTTCTACAAGAACTTTTGTTGATTGTGGGCCCATGTCCTGGCCCGGGTGTTGAATTCTATAGAGGGCCTGCAGGACCTACCCCATCTTTCTGAGACACGTCCATCATTGTCCTTCCTAAGCCCAGAAGGGACAAACAGAAATGCGAGTCGTACCGGCAGAACTCCCCTCTCAATGCTGACGCTAAGTTACTCATGGGCATCCTAGCAGCTAGATTGAACACACTGATGGCGGGAATGGTTAACCCAGAGTAGTTCGGGTTCATTCCCAGTGCCAATGCAGCACCAATACAAAGATGTAAGAGGCTGGCCTGGTTTCTAGTGGGTACCTATGGTACTTACACCTTTCACCAGGTCCAGTTAATAATTCTTCATATTATAGACAAGGCTAAACGATCCAAAAGGGAAATTGTGCTGTTAGTAGTGGACGCCGAAAAGGCCTTTGATCTTGTCCACTGGCCTTACCTAGCTGAAACACTTATTCGCTTTGGTATAGGACCCCGTTTCTGAAATTGGATATTGAGTTACTATAGTCATCCAAGGGCAACGGTCAGGGTCAAGGGGCTTATGTCAGCTCCTTTCCCCATTAAGCAGAGGAAGCCGCCAAGGATGCCCGTTGTCACTATTATTATTTACTCTCTACATGGAGCCCTTCGCTCAATAGGTGCGTGACCACCCCAGTATTACTGGGGTCCGCTTTGGGGGAGTGGAACACACCATCTGCCTATATGCAGATGATGCCATAGTTGACCTAGATAACCTGGGAACAGCCTTACCAGCATTTTTGAAAGAAGCAGAGGCCTTTGGCACAACAGCGGGATTCTAAATCAATAGCCAGAAATCCCAAGCTCTGAATATCTTCATCTCCCCACGGACAGCAGCACAGCTCTACGGCAGTTTTCCTGTCCAGTGGACCACTAATGCTATCCCCTATTTGGGACTCCAACTAGCAACAACAGTAACCAACAAAGCATTGGTGAACTATCAAGCACTTATTAGGCAGATTAAATGAGACCTCGCTCAGTTGCACTTACATCTTCTTACATGGCTTGGCAGAATAGCTGCATTCACAATGACCGCACTCCCAAAGATCCTCTTACTATTTCAAACCTTACCTGCTGCACCGTTGTCTGGTACGATCAAGACACTACAACAGGAGTTGTCCTTTTTTGTATCTGGGCAGACAGATGGCCCCGGATAAACCATGTCCTTAGTTATAGGTCCGCAAAAGAAAGTGGACTGGGCATTCCGAGCCTCAGAACACACTACCATGCAGCCCAGCTCAGTTATTTTGTTGAATGGTCAAGAGCCGAATCTAAAAAACCATGGCCCGGGCGATTGCCGGAATACACCTTTGGAAGATGCCTTTTCTTAAACAACTGCAGCGTCCCTGGGGTCTATGCTCCTCCCTCGTCACAGAGGCCACGCTTAAGGTTTGGGACAGAGTGGCCAACTCCACAGGCCTGACTACCTTCCCATCACCCCTAACGGCCATACTCAACAATATGGACTTAACGTCATTCTACGTTGGCAGACCAGCCGGTGGCACTCTGTTAGCCACTTGTATGACGCGGATGGCATCCACTCCTTTGAATAATTTGGATTACGGGAGTCTGAAAGACTCCACTATCTCCAAGTCCAACACTGGGTCACACATTCTGCAATGACGCCTGGGGCTCAGAGCCTCTCAATAATTTTTTAACAGTGGCTTCTCCAGAAGCTCACGGACAAAGGAATGATATCAGATCTCTATACCATTCTCCCCCAACCCTCCCCGACTTCAAGATTCCTGGGGCAATGCAAATGGGAGCAAGAATTGGGTAGACACTTGGGGCCGTATTTATACTTTTTGACGCAAAACTGCGCTAACGCAGTTTTGCGTCAAAAAAATTAGCGCCGGCTAACGCCATTCTGAAGCGCCATGCGGGCGCCGTATTTATTGAATGGCGTTAGCCGGCGCAAGCAGACCGGCGCTGCCTGGTGTGCGCGAGAAAAACCACGTACACCAGGCAGCGCCGGCGTAGGGGGAAAATGGCGCATGGGCGTCTTAAAATGGGGCAAGTCAGGTTACGTCGAAAAAATCATCGTAACCCGACTTGCGCCATTTATTTTCGACGCCCATCCCCCATCAACATGACTCCTATCATTGTAAAGATAGGAGTCATGCCCCCTTGCCCAATGGCCATGCCCAGGGGACTTCTGTCCCCTGGGCATGGTCATTGGGCATAGTGGCATGTAGGGGGGCACAAATCAGGCCCCCCTATGCCACAAAAAAAAAAAAAAAAAATACTTACCTGAACTTACCTTAATGTCCATGGGATGGGTCCCTCTGTCCTTGGGTGTCCTCCTGGGGTGGGCAAGGGTGGCAGGGGGGGTCCCTGGGGGCAGGGGAGGGCACTCTGGGCTCATTTTGAGCCCACTTGTCCCTTAACGCCATCCCTGACCCAGGCGTTAAAAAGCGGCGCAAATGCGCCGTTTTTGGCCACGCCCACTCCCGGGCGTCATTTTTGCCCGGGAGTATAAATACCACGTAAAGGCCTGGGAGTCATTTTTTAAGACGGGAACGCCTCCCTTGCATATCATTAACGCAAGGAAGGGGTTCACGCTAAAAAATGACGCACATTCCGGGAACTTTGGCGCTAGACGCGTCTAGCGCCAAAGTATAAATATGGCGTTAGTTTTGCGTCGAATTTGCGTCGAAAAAAACGACGCAAATTCGGCGCAACCAGAGTATAAATATGCCCCTTGACTTCTAAAGAATGGAGGGAGATGCACTATAGACCTCGACATCCGGCTCGAAACTACGGCAGCGAATACAGAAACTCCTACTGGTACTGTAGCAATACTACCCCACTCACCCATCCGACTGCAGGAAACAATGTGGGGCACACTGCTCCACATCCTATGGGATTGTCCCAAGCAATCCCAATTCTGGGACCAGGTCCTACAAGACATAGACGCCCACCTCGAAACTCAGCAACCTAGGTTTCCAGCCTACACATTATTCTGCCTTCCCAACCCACTCACATTTCCACTAAAATCTTGTGGAGGACGACAAATCGGCCTCGCACTGGGAGTGGCCCATCAAACAATATTAGCACTCTGAGGCACCGCAACAGTTTCCACACACTGGGCTTGGCTCTACAGACTTTGGCACATCTTGGGAATGCAAAAACTATCTCTGGCCCCATTATCTCAGGGAGATTCCTATAGTGAGCTATGGAGACCGTACATCATGCTGTTATCTCAGGAATTCAGCAAACTGACTTGTCCTAAATATTTAAGATTGTTGCGCCCTCTGGAGTGCCCCTAGTTCCATTTCCTGTAACCCTGAATGAAACGCGCACGTAGACTTCCCGGCCCCTTTTCCACAGCTTTGCTTGAGTGTCCATTGGGGGGGAAAGGGTTAAGTGAGGGAGTGAGGAATTAATAGTTTCTCTGTAGGTTTTACTGACCCTAATGTTTTCTTGTTTGCTCTGTCAATCTTTCATTGTTGCCTTTAGGCTGTCATACAATCAATACACTAAAAAGATTCAAACCATAAATGACAAGGCTAAAGGGATGGGTGAATACTGCTGATACCGTTCATTAACACCATGCTAATGTTTGATTCCTTGAATCATCCTGTTACCTTTCTGTCTACTTTACACAGGAAATAGTTCATATTGGTATCCAAAAAATGGTAGTGGTGTTAAAGCTTTAATGTTCCAATTAATTAATCTTTCTTCTCGAGCAGACATGGGCAGGACCCCCTGCTTTCTGGTGCCCTATTTGCAATCCCCATTCATTGGGTTGTGTCTCCCTTCAGCACAGTAGTTCCAGTACTGAAGGGTACATTGTAGCTGCTTTCCAATCTTTTCTATCTTTTCAGGGATCTGTTAACCATTTTTTGTATGTTGAAAATATATTTATTGTTCTGAATATTAAATGGTATAAAATTTGAGTACAGAAGCTACTGGGTAAACAATGCTCAATGTCACTCTTCCTAGATATGGATGGGGGGCCCTGCTAGAGCTACACCTCTAACCCCATTCTCCCGGCTCACCTCAGACCCAACTCTAAAGCATCTGCCTAGGTGAGGAAAATGATAGACCAGAAACTGGTACTTTACTGTAAAATAAAATCATTCATGCCATAAAGATTAATTTTGGCCACTTGAAAATGTATTCACACATTTCCTGAAATGTAAGAAAATGCTAAATGGAACTAAACCTAGCAGCCTCTTCAACACATGGATGTAAAGACCACTAACACCTACTATATTACAAAGCAGTCCTTAACACATCAATATCTGTCCTTTACAGGTGCATGACTAACGACCTCAATTCCAAATCCAAGGCAGACAATAAAGCTAAGTGGAACGATATCCTAACTTAAGTCTGCCATCCCTTGATAACAGATCCTAATTGTAAATAAAGCAAAATAAAATTTTAGACAACACGTTATACACTGCAGTTCAAACCACAAGAACACATTTAAAACAAATAGAAACCCACCATCATATCTCAAATGGCAAACCTCTATGTGCCAAAGCTAACAATCTGAAAGCGCTACCACTCGAGACCTAGTGGATTTTAAGATAATTATGACGAAATAGGAAACCATTCCCAAAATATCAACATCCTCATCCTGGACGTATCCAAGAACAGGACCATTTCATAGATGTGTAAAACATTAAACATTGGGTCTCCTCATATCTACACTAAAAGGCACATGCAACTTAAATGGCTGTCTGCCTCCTGAAACCCAGTATCAAATTATAACACGCTTCTGCCAGCAGTGCCTGGATCAGCTGCAAGGTTCTTAAAGTAAGTGTAGCCAGATGCAAGTTCATGGGCTGTATGTGGCCTTCTATGAACTGTGGGATCAACGTTGGCCATGCCAACCACAAATGTACAGAGAATACAACTCAGCATCTAAGGGTAACTTTCCATCTGTCATTTGTTGCCATTCATTGTGGACCAAGAACTGAAATCAGCAAAAGTGTTAGAGCACAACCTTTTCACAGCATTGCCCCACAAGGAAGGAGGTAGCCTTCTAGCAACATTGGGATCACCAGAGTTTTTATAAGTCAAGAGGGTAACTAACTATTATAGATTAGGAAGAAGTTTGCCTCCTAGTCATTATGGACCTTACTGAAGTTTTTGATATGGTGGACCTTGTTACCCTCTTGAGTACTCCACAAAACAGAATGGTGATCAATGGCACTCATCAGGCACTTTTTTATAATTACATTCTTATTAGAGTTGTTGCAATCAAAAGATCAAATGCAGAATAATATAATTGAAAACAGCACACAACATCACTGATATAACGATGGAAGAGAAAAGACAGAAAAACAGAAAAGAAGAAGT
Source organism: Pleurodeles waltl (assembly GCF_031143425.1). Lineage (NCBI taxonomy): Eukaryota > Metazoa > Chordata > Amphibia > Caudata > Salamandridae > Pleurodeles > Pleurodeles waltl. Next base: position 958,324,000 of record NC_090444.1, read on the forward strand.
ATTAGTACAGAAATGTCTGGAACAAATGCTCATAAAAATAGATTACCCCAAACCCTATTGAGCCGCCCTCAAGCCTTCAGGCCTCTAGCATTATGAATAGCAGTCTCAAGCTCATAAATCTGTGAAAACAGTAGCCACCATTCAGAAACTCTAGGAGGAGTAGGCTGAACCCACATTCTTGCAATACATAAGCATGCTGTGATAATCACAATCAAAACCACTGAGATAAATCTTGGGTTTATATCATGCTTATGACCCAACAGAATATCCTTGACAGACCTCTTGAGAGGACACTGAAAATGGAAAGATTGCAACTGTGCGACACAAGACTAGAATGTGTGAAGTGAAGAGCATTCAGCAAACATGTGATTAATATTAGCTGCATACTGGTTGCACTTGGGGCAATGGGTCTTGTAACTCAGATGATTTCTAGTCCATTTATAAATCCTATCCGGGGTGTAACATAACATACGCAATGTATGAAACGATTGCAGTTTGTGACTAAATGAGCAAACAGAACAATTATTAACATCAAAAGCTGCTGAAATTTCAGAAGCTAAAATAACCTGACCGAGCCTAGCACCCCACTTTGTAGCTAAAACGGACCGATCATCTGCCCTATCATCTGTAATAATCCAATACAGGACCCTGATCAAAGGTTCGCAGTCTAGTGTGGAGAGGTAAGCCAAGATGTCCCGATCCCTGTTCCGAACTATAAAGACTGGATTGCGTGTAAAGAAATCACAGGCTTGTAAGCATTTAAAAAAGAGACTGCTGGGGAAGGTCAAATAGTGTTTGCAATGTCAAGAAAGAACATACCCCATCCGAGTAAAAAAACTGACCAGCCACGCCTCACCCATTTTAGAAACAGAGTCCTGAAAGATAGACGGAAAAGTAGGATTTCCCCAAAATGGTGTAAGTGAATAAATTGCTGGGAAGGAAAACCAGGCACTAATTTCACACCAGATCCACAAGACGTCCCTGATTATTTTGAACCTTACCATTTTGAAATAGCTAGGGTCACTACCTCGACTCAGAGCCGTCAGGCTCATGATTCGTTAGAATATTTTTAAAGTGCGTGCCACAGGCGGGCAGAAAATACAGCTCAAAATCATGGAGAGAAAAACCACCTTTGCTAGACAGGAGTTTAAAAAAAATAATAGCCCGTCTAGTCTTTCGATAGCCCCAGATGAAACTACCAATAGCCCCTTCAAGACACTATAAAAAATGATCAGGAACACGCAATGGAATAGCCTAAAAGATATAAAGGAATTTAGGCAAAATATCCATCCTGAAAATGTTGCAGCACTCTAAAATGCGAATTGGGAGGCAGTTCCAAGAACACATCTTAGCTATTACTGATTTTAGACGAGGTTCATAATTCATAGGGACAATACGCTCCTTATTAGCGCAGCGCTTGACCCGAAGATACGTAGCAGAGCTAACTGATCCCGGACTGGGAAGACTGGGCTGAAAATTAAAGATAACCTGTGTTTTAGACAGATTAAGTTTATATCCTGGCGAATGCCTCAAACCTTCTGCTTGCATTTTGACCTGCTCCATCCCCCCCCACAGAGGATTCATGGGATAGATTGCAATGTCATCAGCATATGCATTGATTTTCAGTTCAACCCAGTTGAATACTGCGGGAGGGATCAAGCTATTTCTAAGACGATAGATACTGTAGGTAAGGTTCTATATAAAGTACAAAAAGCAGAAGAGACAGCGGACATCCCTGCACAGTACCCTGAAAAATACTGAATAAGGAGGAAGGGTGTCCGGCAAGAACAAGCCCAGATTGGTCGTTGATAAAGAGTTCTAACCAAAGCAATAAACTGATTACCAATCCCGTATGCTGATAACACAGACCAAAGAAAGGAACCAAGACACTCTGTTTAAAGCCTTCTTGGCATCCAGCAGAATCATACCTTTGCAGTTTCCCTGCTCCTGGACACATCAAAAATGGCCATGGCTGCATTGGTGCACTAATGTGCTTGTTGTGTCAAAGCCAGTGACAAAGCTGTGTTGTTGCAGCGAGACTAAAGTGTGGACTAAAGGTGCAGAGCGAGCTGCCCAAACATTGGCAAAGAGCTTGGTCTCTGAGTTAATGAGCGAAATCGGCTGTCAGAAGATTATCCATTAAATCAAACTTCCACAGGAGCAGATGCCTTTTACCCAACTCCCTCAAACAGATGCGTGCTCAGACTTTAACTGATTATCTGAACCATGCATCGCAAGGAGGAAAATGGAATGGGAAGAGAAAAAGAGAGATCCAGTTCCAGCCTGTGTTTGCCACTTGAAGTTTGGATATTCAGTGTGTGTCTCTGTAACCTGCATCTTTCTTCTTATTGGAATTTCTTTAAAGGAAGGACCTGTAGTCAGGTGATAAGAGCATAGATAAGTTCATTCCTACTGTGCATTCAACTGTTCAGCCATTCACATTCCCCCAATTCTATCGTTCTCCTAACCTGGATCATTTGAGAGACTAACCTCTCTCTAAGAGAACAATGTTAACTTAATATCTTCTTTTCTCCAGAAGTCACAGGTATCCAAAGTTCTATGGAGAACAGTTCAAAAGTTCACAAATATACAATCTACTTATGTCTTTTACAGGAAACGAAAACTCCTTCTCAAGGTTCAGTTTTCTCAATCAGAGTCTCTAGGAATTAGTCTGAGCACTGAGGTTTGTCTCTAAGACTGACAAGTCTGCAAGGCGAAGACCACATTGAATATATATGTACATATATATATTGGCAAGTCTGAAAATCATACAATAGAAGTCCTTACTGCAATTGCTTGTTCTGCTAAGCCAAAACGAATTCTCCTCAGAAAGATGATAGCCAGTTGTTTGAAGAAGGAAGAAATTCAGCTTCTCCAAAAGGGAAAAAGTAGCTGGTGTGCACACCGTAACAAGAAAAAGAATTAATTACTCAAAACTGGAAGAATTCTCTATGAAACGAAGCGCCCCAGGAACACTGCTCATCCTCCTCAGGATGACAGTTGAAGTGCAGGGCTCCCAGAAAGAAACAGCTGGTGGAAAGCCTCAGCATGAGACTAAGGTGGAAACACTAGAGCGCTGACCTCACAAAGATTTGTGGCCACCATCTTGAGTGGCAGTTAAACCTGGAGAAGCTTCTAAGAACAGCCTCCGAAATAGCTGCCGGGAATGAGGACGTCTCTGCAACCAACGTGGGTACAAGGAAAATGGGAATCGTTTTTGCTGAGGGAAGAACTTAACACTGGCAATAGTTTTCTTGACATCGGCCAATATGAACTCCTATCTTCTGGCAGCTTCTCTTTCTTGAGAAACACCACTATATTAGTGAGGTTCCATGAGGCGGTACCTCAGACACCCTTCTCAATGCTAGCAACCAAGCCCAGAAATAGAGGAAGTAAAGTATGTAGAAATGGTTTACAGAATTCCAATGGAATTGCATTCTCCCCAACTGCCTTCCCAGTTGGTAAAGAGTTCAAAAAACTCTTTATTGGCAATGTGTTTTGATTTCCAAGCCATATTTGACATTTGTGCCCAACTTTCCATAAACATCATTTATTTTTTGGCTGATATTCACTTTTCTATAACCTTCTTCCCCATCTTCTCTGCTCATCAGGGCCACCGTTTTCCCACTGGGGAAGATGGAGAAGAATGTTATGGAAAAAATATATGAGGTCACAAAAAGGCAATATATCTAGTGTGATATATATATATGTAGATATATATATATATTTATATGTGTGTGTGCATGATTGTCCGAACCGCTCATCGCAACATTCATACATTGTTCTTTGCAACAAAGAACAACACACACTTCTACAGCAATTACACAATGCTTTAAGTGTGTACAACCACCTATTGTAAACTACTGTTGTTGTGATACACAATAAAACTAATTGACAAGTGGAAGTACACACTGTTTTTGTAGCAACAACACTGAAGGGATTGTTGAAACGACACTGGGGGATAGATGAGTGATGTGCATCCTTCATATTTGTTATCAGGCAAAATTTAAAATTACATTCTGAAACATTGTTTTTCTCAAATAATTCCAAAATAATCAGAATATAATGCACATTTTCCGCTTTAAGTTTCACCAGATTTGACCAACCAACATTCACCAATGGAAAATTACTGGGGTGTGGGAAACACTGCACTACTTGCAACTCCCCTCCCTGTGCAAACTCCCTTTTGCTCAGTGACTAGCATTTAATACGCTCTTGTAATTATGGCCTCTGTATGCTATTACAATGAGATAATGAGACCTGAAAAACTTCCGCCCCATCTCTCTTCTGCCTTTCCCAGCCAAAGTAATAGAGAAGACCGTCAACAAACAGCTGACCACCTTCCTGGAAGACAACAACCTGCTCGACCCCTCACAAACCGGATTCCGAACCAACCACAGCACTGAAACCGCCCTCATCTCAGTCACAGACGACATCAGAACCCTGATGGACAACGGTGAAACAGTCGCCCTCATTCTTCTCGACCTCTCGGCTGCCTTTAACACCGTCTGTCACCGCACCCTAATCACCCGCCTCCGCTCCACCGGGATCCAAGGCCAGGCCCTGGACTGGATCGCCTCCTTCCTCGCAAACCGCTCCCAAAGAGTTTACCTCCCTCCGTTTCGCTCAGAACCCACCGAGATCATCTGCGGCGTACCTCAAGGCTCATCACTCAGCCCGACACTCTTCAATGTCTACATGAGCCCCCTCGCCAACATCGTACGCAAGCACGACATCATCATCACCTCCTACGCCGACGACACTCAACTTATACTCTCCCTCACGAAGGACCCCGCCAGCGCCAAGACCAACCTACAAGAGGGTATGAAGGACGTCGCAGATTGGATGAGGCTCAGCCGCCTAAAGCTGAACTCTGAAAAAACTGAAGTCCTCATCCTCGGCAACACCCCGTCCGCCTGGGACGACTCCTTGTGGCCCACGGCCCTCGGCACCGCACCCACTCCCACAGACCACGCCCGCAACCTCGGCTTCATCTTGGACCCTCTTCTCACCATGACCAAGCAAGTCAACGCCGTGTCCTCCGCCTGCTTCCTCACCCTCCGCATGCTCCGCAAGATCTTCGCTGGATCCCCGCCGACACCAGAAAAACCGTGACCCACGCCCTCGTCACAAGCCGCCTGGTCTACGGCAACACCCTCTACGCCGGGACCACAGCCAAACTCCAAAATCGCCTGCAACGCATTCAAAACGCCTCGGCCCGCCTCATCCTCGACGTACCCCGCAGCAGCCACATCTCCGCACACCTGAGACACCTGCATTGGCTCCCAGTCAGCAAAAGGATCACCTTCCGACCTCTCACCCACGCACACAAAGCCCTCCACGACAAGGGACCGGAATACCTCAACAGACGCCTCAACTTCTACGTCCCCACCCGCCTCCTCCGCTCCTCTGGCCTCGTACTCGCTGCTGTCCCTCGCATCCGCCGCTCCACGGCGGGTGGGAGATCTTTCTCCTTTCTGGCGGCCAAGACCTGGAACTCCCTCCCCACCAGCCTCAGGACCACCCAGGACCACTCCGCTTTCCGGAGACTCCTAAAGACCTGGCTGTTCGAGCAGCGATAACCCCCCCTTTTCCCCTAGCGCCTTGAGACCCGCACGGGTGAGTAGCGCGCTTTATAAATGTTAATGCTTTGATTTGATTTGATAATGGGCTGCAGGTCCAGGTACACAACATTATTGACCTGATCTTAAAGAACAATCGTAGGTAAAAAGGTGTTTACAATACCTTCCTTTGGGCTCACCATACTGCTAATTATGCAGATTGTTGTCATTGTTGACTCTGGTGATTGAGCCTCAAAATGAGAGCAGCAAGTAAGACATTACTGCTGGAATATACCTCTTTATTCTCTAATTGCATACATTGATCCCCCACTTAGGATTCCAGGGAATTGAGTAGCACGTTCATCTAGTTCCCAGCAGAGGAAGAACTGGCAAATTATTAATTTGTGCATAGTGGTGTTTGAATCAGTAACTCATAGGACCTGTATAGTTTTTGATGCACATCAAACACTGTAAATACCCCTATGGAGTCTGGTGGGTAACACTGTGGGGGAAGTGGACTTGGAAGTGCCTTGTTGATATGATATGCAAATGTGTATGAGACTGCTGTATGCAGTGTACAAAGGGCGATAACTAGAAGTTATAACTACTGACGGTGAAATTTGTGGCTTGATTTCAGAGTCAACTGTCATGAGCATGCTAAGAGCACCCGCAAAAATGGTCTTGCAGAATAGAAGAAATCTTTTCTTCATCTTTGAGTTGCTCAAAGTTCATAAAAGAAGCAGAAAAACTCATGAGGAAATGGAGGTGTTTTTGGGTACCCTTGATGGAGAGGCGACCTTGATGAAGAAAATTTCAAGAAATAAGAAGGATGTTGGAAATATGGATTACACAGGCACACAGATCTACACAATGGATGCCATTTAAACCAAACTAAGGGTCTGATTTAGAGTTTGGCAGACAAGTTACTCTGTCACAAAGTGAGGGATATCCTGTCCACTGTATTACAACTCCCATAGGATATAATAGGATTGTAATACAGCGGACGGGATATATGTTACAATTGTAACAGAGTAACCCCATGCGCCAAACTCTAAATGAGGCCCTTAGCGAGGTGTTTACTGACAGGGCCTGATGAAGTTGAGGAGCAACTGAGAATGATGTAAAAAACTTTGTTTAAGTGGCTGTAAGCAGAAATCAAGCATATGTTAATGAAGTCCACAGAATGATAGTCCCACTGCTCAAAGAAAACCCCTTTTTTGTTCTAATACTTTTGGATCCCAACTATCAGCAGGCAGAATATGCAGTTCACATAAACATAGAATAGGTTTCAGCTGCAAAATTGCTGTGATATGTGCCACAGGATGGGGCTAAAATAAAGAATGCTCTTGATAAGTGTAATGGCTCTGGCATAATCAGAGTAGGGTACTGCAAAGTAATCTAAATCGGTGAGCTAGCAACTCTTTGGCAGAAGAGGACTTGTGGTCAGTGTTGTAGGCATCCTTGTTGGTAGACATTAGTCTCTTATTTAGGCAATATAGCTGCAGTTAGGCAAGACATACTGAAGTATGCCAGTCAGTAAGCCTACAATGTACGTGCAAGGTGTCTGAATAGTGAGAAGCTAACTGTACCTTAGTAGAATATGCATTCCCTCCAACCGTCATATGAAATGTACTGACATATTTTTTTAATAGTATTAATACAAATGGTATAACAACATAAAATGAGCTGAATGTTGTCCTCTACATCTAACAATGCTGATCTGTCCCATGGTCTGGCGTGTCACCTGATTCTTCTGGGTCGTCAATGTTGTATGTTTCCAGGTCAGGGTTGGTGGCTCAGCGAGCGGGGGCGGACTGGGGCTGGAGGTGGAGTTTGGGGGGTAATTGATGCCAACAAATGCTCCATTCTGAAGTTCATGGGTTTTAATCCTGGCAATGCAGGCTCAGTCTTCTATCCTTCTGAGATTTGTAAACTGAGTGCCATAAATTGGATAATGATTACAGTTATTTACAGCACTTAAAATGGCAGAAGTATGGTATTTATCTATATGTATAAAAAAAATGTATTATTGTTATTAGGTGGACCTGAAGCTGACTCATGAGAAATCAACCCACTCCAATATTCTGCTGATTGTAAATAATCGTGCTAAAGGCCCAGGCCAAAATATAGCAGGATTGCAAGGCCATGGGGCACTTTGTCAGTGTGGGAGTGATAGCAACCTTGTTCAGGTTAGGCGGAGCTAAACGTTCAGTTAGTGATGCATTAACAATTGACAATAATCAGCAATGTAGATGTATACAACGAAGGAAGGGCTGGTAATCCCAGTCTAAATACCACATCATAGCTGTGATGTGTAGATTTCACTTTCCCCAGTGAATCATTAACTGTATCCAGTCCTTCAGGTAATACAGGGACTGCTGAGGTGGAGGGATGTCTAATAATATCTGTATGTGGTTGACCAAGCTACGGAGAACATTTTGGTGTTCACAAATATCTGAAAGCCAGGTCTTATTGTCATCACTCCGGAAGTCAGACCACTACTCAAAAAACCCGCTGCCGACCCCAGCGAACCCAAAAACTACCGGCCAATCTCCCTGCTCCCATTCCCAGCGAAGGTATTGGAAAAAATCACCAACAAGCAACTCATGACATACCTGGAGCAGAACTAACTACTCAGTCCCTCCCAATTCGGCTTCCCCAGCAATCACAGCACAGAAACTGCCCTGATAGCAGCCACTGATGACATCCGAACCCTCCTCTGCAGCCTCAATGTATCCCACTAGATGCTGATCAAAAGACTCCACTTCATCAGCATCCAATGGGATGCGCATCACACATCCTTCCTCACTGGAAGAACCCAGAAGATCTACCTCCCACCTTTCATCTCTGAACCCAAGACGATCACCTGCGATGTCCTCCAGGGCTCAACCCCACGCTCCTCAATGCATATATGGTCCCACTGGACGACATTGTCAGATCCCACGGTCTCAACATAATTTCCTACGCGGATGACACCCAGCTTGTCCTCCCACTCATCAACGACCTCTCCACCACCAGAACCAGCTTCCACAGATGCATGGCAAGCATTGCTGATTGGATGAGAAACAACTGCCTGCAGCCGAACACAGACAGGCGGAAATGCTGATCTTTGATAACAGCAGCAACACATGGAACGACTCCTGGTGGCCATCAGACTTAGGAACCAAGCCCACTCCCTCGTGCCACGCCAGAATCCTCGGAATCATCATTGACAACAAGCTCAACATGAAATCACAGATCAACGTCATCCACCTGCTTCCTCACTTTGCACATGCTATGTAAGATATTCAAATGACTATCTCTACACATGAGATGCATAGTGACACAGGCCCTCATGACCAGCCGACTGGACTACAGCAACACCTTCTATTTAGGAATCACTGTGGACCTCCTACAGAGATTTCAGACCAAACAGAATGCCGCAGCCAGACTCATCCCCAGCCTTACCCGACGAACCCATAACACACCTCACCTCAAGCAACTCCATTTCCAATCAAAGAAAAGTAATGTCCTCCTCAGAATTACATCTTTATCTGCTAAGGCAACATTATATGAGAGCTCCATCTGAAATGGAGAAGAAGTGAAAAGACAAACCTCACTTTACTTACAGATTTTCTTCTGCGTGAGTAATACAGTGCAAACATGACAACAGAAATTACACACATTCTTACTGCAACATCGTTCCACGCTTCCATGAAGAAGTTATAATAACCTGGATTCCCTCCTGCCATTACAGTTACCATACCCTAGAACCGAAAGTGATGCCTTCAATTTACTCATTGTTCAGTACTTCTGAGGGGGATGGGGACATTGCGTGAAGGCCTGCAGTGCATATCAGTTCTGGCAGGCAGGTGATTAGTGAGTCAAATCCCGATCTCTCGTCATATAAGTTTTGAACACTTTCCAGACTGTGCCATACTTGGCTTACTTATCCTGTATGATGGGTGACAGTTTCTCCGTAGCATTTATATTCCAAAACTTTGCTCCACCAGAGGTGAATGGGAGGTGTAAAGTGTGGTTTCTGTGCTTGTGCCAGCGTCATCCTGTCAGCGATCAAGATGTGGGAGATTAACTTGCCTACATGGATCGTTGATAGGAAGATTGTTTTTTCTCCAGGATCTTCCAGAAGTATTACTAGGGGGTTGAGGGGCAAATTGATGCTGGCTATGTTGCAGATGTGTGATAGAATCTCCTCCCAATATCTGAATATGAATGCATGGCCACCACATATGCAAGAAAGTGCCCCTCTCGCCTCTTTGCCAGATTCAGCCACATTCTTTCCAACAAAGCTCTGCGCCTCCAGGAATGGTGTGAAGATGGGTGGGGATAAGTAACAGCATGTCAGTAACCTATTTCCACTTCCTTCATAATGTATGTTTTAGCTGTCCTTTGCCAGATTTTAACCCATGTCTCTTCTACAATTTTGGTCTCCAGATCTCGTTCCCAATGTAAGACAGATTTGTGTTTGGGTTTCGCGTGTAGGTTTTGGAGAGCGTGCTGGAGACAGGCTATGCCTTTGCACACTATTCTAATTCACAAATAAACTATCTATGTGGCCTGCTAGCCTATGGGGCCACATCATGACAGTCCGCCAAATGTAACAGCTGCATTATGCCTTAATAGTCCAATCTATCAAGACCCCACCTCTCCATAAGCTCTTCCTTAGTGTCAATCTTCCCATCTGCATATAACTCGTCCTGTGTATGGGGGCTGCCAGCATTCTATGCTTTAAATCTGGATTCATAGAAGCCTGGTGGAAAGTCGGAGTTGTGGGTGATGGGGACACAGGGAAGGGGAATGTGGTTGAGACTTCTCTTCGGATAACCTGTTGTCAGTATTCCAAAAGGATAACTGTTGAAGCGTGTAGGGTGGGAGTTGATTTTCGTGACTTTCGGGGAAAGCTGCCCAAGAAATTTGAGAGTAACGCTGGGAAAGCTTAATTCTTTGTTTACCGATCCCTTGGAGGTGGTATTGTGATTCCATTCCATTGAGGGGTGGTTCTGCGCAGCCTGGACATAGATGTTTTTGGTGGGGAAGCCCAGGCCTCATTTGGTGGTGGATTTGGGGAGTGTGACTAGAGGAACTCTGGGGAATGATTTCTCCAAACAAGCAAGAGTAATTTTGTCGGTATATAGCCTATAATGAAGCTATGCATTCTAATCTGAAGGGATTGTAGGATATAGAACAAACGAGGTAAAAAGTTATTTTGATGCTTGTCATTCGCCCTAACCAGCATATTTCTAGCTTCCACCACCTGTACAGATCCTTGCATAGCGCTTGTAGAACCAGGGGCATATTAGCCCTGTATTGGTGTGCTGATTTGTGAGGCAATTTAGGGCCAGATTTACAAGGCCCTATCACCACCGGAGCATCACTTTTTGTGATGCTTCGGGGGCGCTAACCAATGCTTCATATTTGCAAGGAGGTGTAACCCTTCTTGTACATATGGGCCCCTCCACCATAGTTTTCTGCGTCAGAGGGGCATGCAATGGGTGTTGCAGTGGGTGTTCCATCGCAACACCCATTGTTTTTGACGCTGGCCCAGAATTCAGAGAAATCATAAATCTGTGGCAGCGCCAAAAATTAACCCCACCCCTGGGGTGGCGTTAGCATCGTAAAACGAGGAGGAATGCTTTTATTCCTGTTTGTTTTTTGCTTTTTACATGTGTGCTGCATTCTGCAGCACAAATAGAAGAAGCAAAATGCCATGGATGATTGTTTATGTGCAGGAAGGTGTCCCTTTCTGCACATAAACAACCATTCAAAAATGATGCTTTGAAACTTCTATGTGTGCTGCATACTGCTTTGATTAAGTTTACCTTGAAGCCGGCAGTGGTACTGACACAATCTTTAGAGCGGAGGTGCTGCCACTAATGTCCCATCACTGAAGTCATAAACATTGTGAAAAATCCAAAGGTCGCAAACATAAAACAAGAGTGGTAAATGTGCAATGGTCGTTCAGGAGAGTGGTAAAGGCGTAGTTTGTAGCTGTGGTGCAATTTGGATCACTGATGAAGTAGCACACTGGAAGTAACTGGAAGTTACAGACAGCACATTTTCTGTTGAAATATCCTCTAAAGTTGCATAAACATGCAGTTTTATGGGTAAAACTATATAGCACACAAACAATGTGTGGAAACCAGATGTCAGGTAATATTTATTATTGTCATGAAGTAAAGTGTCCTGTTTTGATCCTCTTAAAATCTTTTGTTTCCAATACACTTCAGAATTACAAATAAATGTGCTTCATGTGTGCTTTACTAAATGCTGATATATTTTAAAATATGTGAATAGTTCATTTACAGGTGTCTAAATGTTGTTGTGCAATACCGAAAAACTGACATCCTACAGCCCATACTTTCTCTTCTTGTACCCCAGAAATATTGTCACCTAGGTCATTTTTACAAAACCTTCTCTCTTTGTAGTCAGAGAAATAAAAGTTAACACCAGTTTCCAAACAAGTGTGGATTTGCCAAAGACCTTTGGCTTTTAACGTGCAGCAAATGCACATGAAAAAAAATCTAAAGCCATTTTTATTGGTCATTCACCTTCTGAAGTCCAGCATGGTTATTTTTGGAGGTGAGACAGCATCCCCCTCCTCCCCCCCTACTTCCCCTACCTGTGGAAGCCTGAAGTGACAAAAAAGGCAGTACATTCTTCCTTGATTGCTTGTAGGGATGTTTTGGGGTTTGAGAGCAAGCATAGAATGTCATCTGCATAAAACACAAACCTAGATTATTGATGGTCTGCCTTTATTCCCATTATAACCTGGTTATGCTGAGTTTTCTGTATGAGAGGCTCCAATGAGTGAGTAAACATTGAAGAGGACAGTGGACATTCCTGCTGTCTGCCCCGTGTCATTAAGAGTTTAGGCAAGAGTTCCTTATTCTCCTTAATCCTAGCCTCTGTGTTTTTATAACTGGACAGCTCATTTTGGGGCCTAGCATTTGTACTCTGGAGTATCTTGGTCATTAACGGGCAGTTGACCCCATCAAAGGCCTTCTTCGCTTCAAGCGAGAGAAGAAACATTGACTGTTTGTGAGGCTCTTCCACTTCTATTAAGAGGGCAACTAGTCTGGTGTTATCTCTATCGTGTCCACTCTTGATGAACCCACTTTGGTGTGGTGAGGTTAGTATTGGCCAAATTGCATGCATTCTTTTCTCGATGATAGATGCTGGGATTTTTACCTTAGTGTTTAATAGGGCAATAGGCCTGTATGAATAATGGAAATAGGGGTCTCTGTCAGGCTTCAAGACAAGTGTTAATTGAGATTCTAACATTGAATTTGTAACCATGCCTGTGGTGAGGATGTGGATGAATGCCTTAGCTGTTGGTGCTGCTATAAGCCCAGAATACGATCAAACAAGCATTTGCCATGCAATAGATCTCGCATTAGCGAGAGGTAGAGCTGTTGACATTGTAAATGATAATGACAACCTCGCATTTGGGACTTTATAAATATTTAGCCATGTAGCACATTAAACCTTTATCAGGAATAAACTGTGTTTGTGCATTCCTTCATACAATTGGTATTAGACTGTAATGGTCTGAATAGCCCGTACAGAGCACCACAGTGCAATATCATTTGGAAGAAACATGGTCATGTAAACATATATTCAGCCCCTAGAGGGAATGATTGCATAAAAAAGAATATTGCAGTGTAATCATATAATCATCCCCTTGAGGGCATAGTGTTTAATACATTTTCAGGCCTAGCAGGCCTCCTAAATATCATTTAACTGTGGAGTCAGTGGCACAAGGTTGCAGTGCTGCAGGTCGTTACTAGATGTTCCTGCAGAGTTAATAGCAGAAGGTGCAGTACCAATGGTTGTGGTTAGATGTCTTTGCAGAATCACCAGCAAACAGTGCAGTGTCACTGGCTATGGCTAGATGTTCCTGTAAAATCAACAGCAAAAGTTGCAGCAAAGCATTATGGGGTGAGTTTCCCCCAGTCCAGTGAATATTGTAGTACTGGCTCTCCCATCTGCCGGGAGAGCCACTGTTGAGCATTCATTCCTATGTTGATTTCATGTGATATAAAGCAACATAAAAGTACAAAACACAGGGACAACAAAACTACTTGTAATTACTGATTATGTAAAGTAAGGACCAAGTGATAGGCAATGCGGAAAATGAACCTCGTGCTTGAACACGAGTGCTTACTAACAAACACGAGAGACAGAAAACAAAGAAAAATAGTCAGTCCAAGCAACAGAAAAACATTCCAGGCATAAGTAAACTGTACTTGGCCGGTGCTCCTCAGCCAAGTATAGGAAGTGACTTATGGGCTGCCAAACCACTTAGGAGGCAGCACAACAAGAGGGGCAGTGCCTTTAACTTATTGGAAGTGGCAGGCAGCAGCAGGTGAAAGAATATGCCTATACTTCATGCAACAGGTCTTCCAGACAGCACATGTGCACTATCTAGGCTTGACCTAAAAAGGAGGCTGGGAAACTAGCAGGTCTTGGTGCTTTCCTCTCTGTAAAAGGCTTTATGGCTTCTAAGACCACTTCAGTCTAGATTTTCTTTTCTAGCTGGAGGCAATAAGGTTTTGTAATGGGGCAGATGAACTCTTCAAGATACTGATTCTGAGTAGCTGGACAGAGGCCAGGGTCCGTAAAGCTGTAATAATTTGTGAATACTGATAGAATATTGTGTGTTTTTGTCTCTCCCACCCCATCTTTTATTGCTGTAATGTCATTCCAGGTGTGAAGTTATTTAAGTTTCATAAGACATCTGCTATACATAAAGACGTTTCTTTGGAGCCTTGTACATCACTAATTGCTCTAGGTTGCCTCTTGCTCTATATGTTCTTGGGAAGTTATTTACTTTTTGTTGGGTTTCCAACCGCTATATTTCAGATTACAAGTTAATTTTCTTCTGTTTCCCTAGCCTTTTAAAAACTGCAGAGTAAGCACTGAATTCCCCCGCATCATCACCTTGGCAGCATCCCATATAATTTTCCAACTGATTTTGAGTGTGAAATTTTTCTGAAATTAGGGTTTTAGTGCTTCTCAAACATTTTCCCTTATCACAAGCCTCTGAGTGCTACTTCCCTCACTTGCCATTGCCTTCAGTGGGCAGCTGATGGTTAGTGAAGACTATGATTAATTTTACAGCTGCACGATTTGATAGGATCTTTGGGGCAATGTCTTATGAAATGCATGAGTGAAGCATGTCTTGTGACAATTGAAAGAGTTCAATGCAAATATATGACCTATGGACATGGGAGTAGAAAGTGTAATCTTTTTCGCTCAGTTATTGCTGATGTCAGACATCTATAAAGTCAAGGTCAAGTAAGAAAGCATGTGAGGTGGGACAAGAGTGACTGATAAGAGTTCAGTCCTCTTGCATTCAGGATTGAATTAAAATCACCCCCTATTAATGTGTTACCTATAGCGAACTGTGCTATCTTGGGCATTTTGCATAAACATTTTCTTTACTTTCCTTAAGAGAAGTGCTATCAAACAGTACCTGTCTGGGTGCCAATAAGGGCCCTTCTTGTAGAACGGTTGGAAAATTGCCCCTTTCCAAGAATCAGGAATTTTATTTTCCATGACTCACGTGTTAAACATATTGCAGAGCTGGCCACTACAAAAGGCAGGATTGTGTTTTAGTACTCCGGCAAGGAGGCCATTTGGACCGGGGACCCCACTATTTCTGCAGCGTTGAAGTTGTCACTCAATCATTTGTGCTTCAAAGGACAGGGGATCCACCCACTGCTTGAGGTAGGAACTTGTTCCACTGCTTCCTGACATGATAAAGTTTAGAGATGTGCTTGATCCACTTCTCCTCCGGCACTGTAGAACTTTGGATCCCTGCGGCCCCACACTCCAATTGATTGACAATGGACCACAGGGGCTGGCTTTTCTTTTCCTTGCAAACCTCCACAATTTTGATCCATTCCAGGTCTATGTGAGCCTGTTTTGCTTCTCATACTGCCTTTGTGTATTTCTTACTTAGTTCTTGAAAGGCACAGAGATGGCTGATGTCTAGATGTGGTCTCTTTAGGCATCTGGCTGTTTTGTTTAGTTGTTGTCTTTGTTGCTTTAGGGCCTGCGTGAAGCATTGTTTTTTTTTCTGGAGCGAACCGACCCTTGTCTGTTGATTGGGATCTAACTGGTTCCTTAGGGATATCAACATTGCCTTCCAATTGGTTATTATATCCACCTGGACCACTTGATCAGATGATAATTTAGCTTTCCATACCTCATATTTTTTCATATACATATTGGACCATCTTATATGATATAAATGGCTTCAAGTGTCCTGTTCTCCTATCTTATGCAACAGCGCCACATAATGATTGTTATTCAATATTTTCATAATTCGAGGATGGTGGTCACTTTTGCATCTCACCTCTATACTAAGGTCCTGAAAGAACTTACAGATGACCATAGAGACAAATGTGTAGTCTAGGGTAGATGAGGACTTCTTTGATTTGTGAGTCGGGTTCATTGGACAGTCTTTGAGGAATCGCCCATTGACGACCCTCAGCCCTAGCGCCTCTAAGGCTCTTACATTTGTCCACATCCCTGAAGAGTGATACTTTCTGCGTGATAACCAGTCTCTGATCCAGAGCACCGTCTCTGAACTTATTTTCCCATGCTTAGCCATGTTTAAATTAGAGTTGCCTGTGATGAGCCAGGAGGCATTCCCATGCGAGGCCCTTAAGGATAGTAATTTATTTTCCGTTATATCTAATAGATGCTGCTCAAACCAAGCAATACCCAAAACTAATACATTTGCATCAAACTAACCCGAACCATTGCAAAGTACAGAGAAAAGTAAAATTAAGTCAGCAATGAACAGTAAAGTAGGCTGAAGTGTGGGATAGCTCTGTGGAAGATCTCTGAGGCCCCCACTGGTATTCAGCTTCCAGGAATCTCTAGGAGCCTCAGGCAGGATGGGTCTGGAAGTTGTCTGAGCTTCCTTGAGTCTTCCTATTTTTAGAAGGTCCTTTTACACAGGAAAGGAATGTGGCATGGATGTAAGTCTCTGCAGATGTGGGACTCTGTCTAGGAGCTCCATATAGTGACCTACTGTGTCACAGTCCTCCACAGATGAAATGGGTAGTTCTTCTCTGTTGCGCAGGTGTTGAAGTTGTCTTCTTTCATTGTGGGATTTGTTATTTTTTTAGGGGTGTGCCATGACCCTGAGCCTTTGTTGCAGCAGGCAAGTTAGTTGGGAAGTGTGTGCCACTGTCTGTCAGAAGACTGAGTATTTCACTGCTTCTTGTGTCTCTTCTATAGTATACTAGGTGCTCTAAAATGTGAAACAGAGACAGAAGGGGTAGCCCCAGCAAATGAGTATCTCCTCTTTTTCAAGTGGGTTATGAGTTCTCTAAACTCTCAGGCACGCAAGCATTTGTGTGAAAACATCTTGAAAAAGAGGCAATAAACCACCTCTAAACACCACCAGTTCCTGCCAACAAGCAGCCATTTTGTCTTTCTTGCCTTTGAAAAAGTGGATGCAGGAGAGAACATGAAGGATTGAGCTATGTTTTTGTTGAAAGATTTAAAAGACCAAAAAGGAATTAAGAACCAACTGCTCTTAAATGATAGATACAATATTAAAGTAGTGTGTCAAAGACAGTAAGGGTTTTTTCTGGAGTTACACTTGACAGGTACAGTAGGAAGGAGGTTTACTTTGTGAACCCTATGACAAGTACAGGAAGAAGGGGGATTACATTCTGAACTCTTTGACAAATATAAAGGAAGGTGATTTACATTGTCTTACAAACAGCATCTTTCTTACACTGACCTCTAGTTCAGGCAAAGCAAGATTTCCATTAAGCACATTTGAAATATTGCATTTAGTATCTGGTTGTATATGAGTTAAAGTGTTTTTTTCTTTCTAAAAGTAAAAGCCCTGGTTGGATGTTGTTTTATTAAGTGTCACTGTGTGCTATGAGAGTTCTTAATTTCTAACCTACTCAACCTCCCTGAGTAAGACTTGGGATGCTCTGCCTCACTATCCTGAGGTCATACCATAAAGCGGTGTACATGTTCCTCAGTTTGAGTCTAACCGTATGGTATCCCCAGGACATCAGGAGTAAATAGTCTTCAGTTATCACAGCTGGGACCCAGTCACCCCTGATTGCTGTGGGGCCCCCAAACCAGCCTCCAACTTCCCACCTGAACTTCACTGGAGGTGCACTGGTACTGTCCATTTCCCAAGAAGAACCCAGCTATGCTAACATCTATTTGTACTAGCTTTCCAGGCTGAGGCACATCAACCTTCAATAGCTACAATGCTGGTTGCCGCTAAACAACAGCTGTAGAATATCATGCCAGGCGTGCCAGTAGCAGCAGGGCCGATACATCACAGTATGATGCCTTGTCTTTTCTCTATTCCAGATAGCAGCTGCTTTCAAACGTAATAATACAGCAGAAACTGCAGTCAGCTGGTGGATGTTGATGTGAAGGAACAAATGGCTGAACCACTGTGGTGTTTCCTCTCTGTGCCCCAGCAGCAATTGTGTTGCTTGTGGTTTTTGACTACTGTCGATCTTTCCCTGGAACTGCTACTCCTCCATTCCAGTGGGCAGTGACTGAGGCAGGAGGGTTCTAAGTTGGGCTATAGCTGGTTTATCTTTTGCATGAGTTTGGTGTTGTTCCTTGCATGTGATACTATGTGTTCTTCAGCACAGCACATTGACACTACGTGTTGGCAAACCAACTACGCGCGACAATCTCACTGTACAGCGCATGCACATTGCACGTGAAGGGCACTTTGCTATATGTGGGTTCACGCAGAGGAGCCGGCTGCAAGAAGAGCCGGCATTAGAAGTGGTTGTGGAGCAGGTCATGAGAGGCTGGAGGCAGAGTCTCAGAGCAGAGGGTGAATGTCGACAAGCATTAATGGATCCGTCCAGAGAGAGCTAGGACTCCGTTCACTGTTGTAACTGCAGTTTGGTGGGTCTAATTTATACAACTGGTTGTGCATATGATGTGGGGGACAGAGGTCTGTGCAGATGTTTGGTGGCTGCAGGTGGCCTGCCTGAGGTCAATGGATAACGGTTCTCAAAAGTAAATAAGTGGACTGCCTGAGTCATTAATGCTCCCCCAATATTTGGGCAGCCGTTCAAGGGAAAATAGACCATCAGGACAAGCAAGGGGAGGAAGAGAACAATTGTAATAATCGTCTACGTTAACTAATGAACCACTGACCGTGGAGTACCAGTCATCCATTGCCAGAAGCATCCTTTCTGCCCTCACTTACCAGTAGTTTTGCACTGCCCTTCCAGACTGTCTGAAGTAGCATTGACGCTCTACCAGAAGCACTCTCACCCCTTTACATACTAGCAGTCACAAACTACCAACAGCAGGCACATCCTTCAAATAGTAGCAGTTAGCCACTACAGGTGGCACTCCCAGACCCCGTACAGAGCAGCGGTCACTTGCTAACAAGAGCACTCTCATGCTCATCACACAGCACTCTCACACTAATCACAAACTAGCAGCAAAGCGAATAGGTTTGGATGAGAACTGAAAGTGCCTCTTCATTGACTGTCTAGTTTGTGCGCATGATGTGGATGGACAAGTGGGTGAATGCAGCAGTGAGTCAATGGGTGGGTGAACTGATGCATTAGTGTAAGGGTGAGTGACTGAGAGCATGGATGAGAAGTGATTTAGGGCCATATGTACGAACACATTTTCCCATAGACACAGAATGGGCAAAACTGTTTGGTACATCTGACCCTTAGTACCCAGATGTGTAGCTGAGTGACAGCATGGATGAAAGCATCCTGGCACTTTCAGTTGTAAGCCAGATCTGTTGCTCTGCTATGGCTCTTTCTCTTGTGCCACTGGCGTGTACTGCTTATCTCTTATATTATCGAATGAATGAAGCCTTCGTAATATATATATATATATATATGATTGTGTCGTGCTACACTGCAATGTTAAAGAACTGGAGCAGTGGTTTTGCAGCTTGTCTATACGATGCATGATCATTTGTGAACCAATAAATAAAAGAATGACATAAAAAAACAGAAAACAAACATCGTTGCCATGTATCAACTCCTGTTTTTTCAATTTTGTCACGAGGGGAAGCCTGTGTTGTACAAAAAGTTCTCTTTTCTCAATCTGTTGCAAACTATTTAAATATGATTGCTCGAACATCTTGCATCCATAAGTAAGTTGGGACTAAGTTAGGAACGGTTTGATTGTTGCATAGTTCTCTCAGCTCTTAAGAAGTTTGCCAAAGACAAATATTAGTTTGAGTGCACACAACAACATCAAATGCAAACACAAGAACAGAATATTCCTGACCCCGATGAGTGGCACATCAGCCGCAATTGGTACCATCTCGTCTTTTCGATTGTTTCCGAATAGTCTGAATCATCAAGTGGAAAGAATATGTTACCAATTATTTGTTTTTTACGAATTTTGTCGCTCCATAGTTCCGTGGAGCAGTACATCTGTGTAAGAAAATAATTCAGAATTCAGAGTTAGGTCTAGAATAAAGCCATTCTAGGCAACCGTCTAGGGTACACCAGTAAGTAGGCAGGATGGCTTTGGAAGCCTCATGGATGGGCACATTCCAAAGGGAGGTAAAATATCTTGTTGTCTAGGGCGTGGCATTTCTAGAAGCATCCCTGCAAGACATACACAAACTAACATCAGTTCTCTCTAGTTGCTATATAATTCTGAAAATATGATTGCACTTTCTCTGGACCTACCGCCTTCTTAAATGTGGAGCCAGTTCCCTTATCAGATCTTTATGAGCTTATTGGCCAATGTTCTGTTCTCCATAGGAAGCTAATCATATTACCTGATTCCAATTTACATATTCACAATGCCCAGGACAAAATAGCACAACAATTTTTGGATACTATGAATTCTTATCGATTCTCTCTCCTTATTGGTCCACCCGCACATAAACAGGGACACGTTCTAGATGACTGTGTGTGATGTGAGCTACAAAAGAAACATTGTGCTACCAAAATGCCATGGCCAAAATATCGAGGGCCACAATATAGGGAAGGTAAGTGCAGACAGATAACTGTAGATTTCCTGTTCTTAACTCTATGAGCCTCGAAATCATATATATTGCCATAGTACATGTATGTGAAATTAAGTTAAGTAAAGCTATACTTATATTTTAGCCACAATATTCTTGTAGTGAGATGTGCTGGAGTCCATATTTAGGTGGAACACTGGAGAGAGGCGTGGAAAGGGGAGCGAAGGGGACGACAGTATGGATAGAGAGAGATTACACACAGAGATGAAGGCGGCGGAGCCGGTTTAAGGATGTTTGCCAAGGCTGCTTTGATTCCCCATTCGGCTCAGATTCTAGGACATATTTGAAAACTTGAGGGTGTTTTGCAAACTATTAATATTCTTCCCCACCCTTAGACAGACCACCCCCTAAAAAAACTTTTTATTGGATTTGCAAAAAGCTTCCTGCCCAGAATATCAAACTAGTCTCTCTCTTCTTGTGCTTGGGGAAAAAAATCTTGCACATTTCATTGAGAGCTCAAAAACTGTGCAAAACTTAGAGCAATGCCGGACTAGCCGGACTTAGACACAGAACACTGACAGAAGGCAAAAATGGTTAGGACAAAAAAATGAGAACTTTCTAAAAGTGGAATTTTCAGAATTGTGACTTAAAATCCGACCTTGTCTTTGAAAGGATTTACAATTCATTTTTGTGTAAACAGCATATCTCTGTCCGCCGTCAAAGTTATCACTTATTTAATGTTCTTATTTAATGTAATAAGGTTACACAGTTTATTCAATAGGAGAGACAGGCCTTACCATGATGAAAGACAACTTTAGGAGTATTCCACTGCCAGAACATGTAAAACCTAAGCATACAGGTACTACTTTTTAAACCTAACACACCCTGCCCTATCAGCCTTTAGGCCCTATTTTAGGGGTGAGTAATAAGTATTAAAAAAAAAAGGTTTAAGCCTGGCAAAAGGCTTTTTGCCATGTTGAAATGGCAGCTCAAAACTGCCCTAAAAGCTGCAGTGGCAGGCCTAAGACGTGTAGTAAAAGGCAACTTTAGTGGGTGGTACAATAAGTGCTGCAGCCCACTAGTAGCATTTAATTTACAGGCTCTGGGTATATGTAGTCCCACTTACTAAGGACTCATAAATAACTTAAATGTGCGTGCCAATTATGTGTGGGCCTATTTATCATGGCCTGGGGAGAGAACAAGCACTTTACCACTGGTTAGCAGGGATTAGGTGCACAGAGTACCAATGCCTACAAAATGACTTAAGCAAAAACAGGGGAGTGAAGGCAAAAATGTCTTGGAGAATACCACACTAAGGATGTCAGGTCTAACACTTCCCAATCCAGATACCGTAGTCTTGTGGCATCAACCCATTTTCCATAACAACAAAATGTGGATTGGAACTTATGCAAAGTGTTTACCTTGTTGGATGGTGATTGGCTTTGCAATATTAGCAATTTTAAATGGTTATTTTGTTGTGTTGCCATATCTGCCGTTTCTGTCACGGTACTGGAGGCCTTTGGAGCTATTTCTGTGGCCATCATACATGGCCGCGTCTGACGAAAGGATTTCCTTGCTTTCAATCATCCACTGTTACTTGATCTTCACCATTGTCATCATCAGAAATACTTTATTCAGTTATGCATCAACCATCAAAGTAACAATCCACAGTTAAATATATCACTTACATTTCATTACATCCACAAAAACTCTAAAAATACATTTATCGTAAGTATATATAAAAACAATAAAATACAATTAAAACAATATCATTATTAAAACATAGTAAGTAAAAATCACGCTAGTACCAGTTTTTTACATTAGAAATGCATTAAAAATCTTCTAACTGAAAAAAACAATTGGTAATGTAGCATCACTTTTCAAAATTTTCAAAGCTAGTTAATAGCTAGCTACTCCAAGATTCAAACAAATTGGTTGTATCCATTTCCGGCGTATCCTCCGATATACCAGTCAGAAAAACAATACATGTACTTCAGTCTCAATTCCTGATCTACAAGCAGGGCACACATTAGAACCCTCATCCTTTCCCCACTTACTGATAAAAGATATCAACTGCAATGAGCCAAGCCTAAAACAAACATATATGCTCTTGGCAAGTGGGGGAGTGACCATATCCAGAAACAGTTAAAAACAAGGATACATTTTAAAGTCCAAAAACGTCCACGTCAGATGGCCATTGTCCCTATTCAGTACGTACTGTTCGTAAGTGTAAGCCCATTAACTAGTCTTCAAATCTTGGAGGTCAGCACTACGTAGGGAACTTGGTTCTGCCCAGAAGCTACCTAAGCCTAATCTATGCAGCCAATCAGAAACAAATTTCAACCAAGGGATTCTCTTGGCAGTAGTTATGTTGATCAGGTCATCTAGACAACCTCTATAACTACTCAATTCCGGAGTAGGCCAAAGACGTACCCAGTATACTAATGACTTTAATACAGCCAAGTCAACTATTCTTCTTAGATCTAAATCAAGAAAAAGCGGGAAAAGGGGAGTATTAATTGGTACTGTAATCAGTTTCCTTAAAAACTCATTTTCAGTGACAGCCAAGCAATTTATTTGACTATAACCCCAGGTCTCAGCAGCAAATAGTGCTGCACTTTGGGCTTCGGCCTGATAGACCTCCAGGGCTGGTGATATTGAACGAGAATTAGTTCTTTTGCACAGCCTGACAATAGCATTGGCTCTGAATTCAACTATTAATGAACTCTTGGGAGGCTGGGTGACCGCTTAAACTTATTGATTAGTTTGACTCCTAGATTGCCAAAACTATTAACCCTCTCTAATACCTGTATACCCACCCAAATTGTAATATTCTTTGTTACCCCCTCACCAAATATTAAATACTTCGTTTTACCAGTGTTCAATTCTAATTCCCTGGCTGTGCAAAGGCTTACAATTGTATCAATGAGAAGCTGCAGTCCCATGGGCATTTTGGAGATAAGTAGAGAATCATCCGTTAGAGAAGAATAGGAACCTTCTTCTTGTTCAAGAAGGGCGAATTATTGTTACATCAAGAAGTACTTTCACCATGTCATTCACATAAAGAGTGAATAAAGTAGGTGGAAGCACACACCCCTGGCAGACCCCACGCTTGATTGGAATACATTCTGTTAATTCTCTATGGCTGGCCCACCGCACCTGCAAAAAATTCTTAGAGTGCAGCTTTACAATTAATTGGAGCAGGTTAACAGGAATGCCCATATTCGCCAGGACTTGCCACATACTATCCCGAGGGATCAGGTCAAATGCAGTTCTAAGGTCAACAAAGGCAACATAGAGTCTTTGTTTAAGTAGAGATGAATATTTCTAATAAAGAACTGCTAATATTAAGACCTGATCCAAAGTACTTGTCCTAGGTTGAAATCCTGCTTGTAAGGGGGACAAAATGTTCTCATCGTCCACCCAGGCTAGTAACTTATCTAAGATTTAGCGGGCAAACATTTTCTGTAGGTTGGCAATGAGACTTATAGGTCTGTAATGTGAGACCCTACCAGCATCCCCCTTTTTTTATAAACTGGAATATTTCTGCCTCTCTCCAAGAATCTGTGACCTCCCGCCCTCCAAAATGGCATTTGATAGCAAATTTATACAGCTGGTACAAATGTTCTGTTTTATCAGACCCAGGAACCTTGCCACATTTCAGACAATCAATAGCTCTAGCCGGCCTATAAGGCTAAAAGAGATTGAGCCCATTGCCACCCCCTCTCCACACACTTGCAGTAGAAGCAGCTGTAGGGAGTAATACCTCTGCTTTCGAATCAAGATCTTTGTAATCTCCAGTGGATTAACGCTAAGTAAAGTGGGAAACCCAACTATCTGGACGTATATGATGGTGATAGGATCTTCCACTTTCCACCTCAACTTGCGCAGCTAAATGCCAAAATGACCAATAGTTTTTTCTTTTTACTGCAGCTAACGTCTATTGTCAAATCTTTTTGTCCCAATTTTTACTAGCTCTACTAAGAGAACTTTTGTAATCCCTCTTTGCTAAGCGATATCATCACTGTTACAACATTTAATAGCAGTTTTTAGGTTAGTCTGAGCAAGTTTACAATCAGCATCAAACCATTTCAAGTCATTCTGTCTCGGCTGCTTCGTACGACCCTCTTTGTAAAATATTTTCTGTATACAACTGATTGTGTATATTAAGAATAGGAATGTTAGAACAACCTTCATACTCACACAGGTGGGAGACAAAAAGATCATATATCTCTGAATACTGCTCCTGATTGGACATCACAGTCGGCCACGTAACATACCGACAGTTGCTGGCCAAAATAGGTCCCAGGACTGTGGTAGTGCAAGCATAATTTGTGCTCCTTAATGGTTCCCCAATTAAGAATAAAATCAAAGAATTATGATCACTATCCAAACGTGGGTCTACCCTCATATCCCCCAACAAGGCCAACAGCCTTACATCAAATAAAACATAATCAATGGCACTACAATAACTGCCACGCTTAAATGTAGGGGTTCTCTCATAATCTGAGGTTGTGTGGCCATTACATGCCCTTAATCCCCTGTCCATCATCAAGAAGCTATTTGAAGAGCGGAGGCAGAAAAGTTACTTTGTGGTTCCCAGCCAAGCAGGGGATACACCACCGTTCATCCTCCGTATCGTTTATCTAATTAATAAAAGAGGAGGGTTCCACAGAGGTATTGAAATCACCTGATATGAAAGCTTTCACATTTTAATGGACGGTTGCAAGAACCTCTTCCGAGGAAGCCAAAGTAGGCGATTTTACAATAGTCATAGTTTATAACAGCCAAACATAAACCTGAGGGAAATGTTAGAATAACACCCATTAAGTCAGAACAATCTATGTGGAGCACTTTGCAATTACGTGTTCTTCAAAAGAATCATCAAGCTACCACTAGCCCTTCCTGATTTCTCAGATGACTTAGCCTCTACACAATATGTTGTGAAGCCATTTAAGCAGACTTTCTCTGTGACCCATGTTTCCTGGAACATACATATATCACAGCCTGCAATATAAGACCACTTTTTGTCATCTAACAATTTGGGCTTAATTCCAGCTAGATTCTAGGACATCATAGTAATATTTTCATCTATATAATACAAACGGTGTCATTCATAACTTGTGGGGTACCTCCCAAAGCCAATACTTCAGTGACCCCATCACCTTTGGCAGCAGTAAGACTTGCACAGTGTAAAACAGCACCTTGAATCAATAACTGAGAATCCTACCCTCCAGGTGAGACTAACATCAGTCACAAAATGAGTAATAACCTCAGGAGCAGATGCAACCTCAATATAGCTCTTGCTAAGGGAATCCTCAAGAGCCGTTCTACATGCAAAAGTATCAGCCATATTACTTTTCTGATTGATAGGAGGCTTCTTGATTATAGAGGGACAAACAATATTTTCAACATGATTGTTTATTCAATCAACTTTGTATAAACTCAGCGTCACATTTGACCCAGGGCACACAGGCATTTGCTGAATCAGTGCAGTAGAATAAGCATGCTGCATGACCTGTCACTGGGTATGATGCAGAGGGGCATAATTTGAGACAAAATTAATTAAATTATCGACCAAGTCTTTGGAACATGGTCTTACAGAAATATAATCAAAAGCTGTAGTCTGTTGAATACCACTGAACATGAACAATATTAGACCTGACTACAGATAAAAACATTGTTGCTTCAACCTCAACCAGTGTACAGTCTTATTAGTCAAGGTGTCTTGATCTTCAATAGACCTTGGATTCAGCTTAGGCACTTGAGTCATGTATATCATTTTGGAATTTGCTACATCACCCTTGAACTGAAAGCAGGGCCGTACATGTGACGGCCGGTAGAGTTGCAGATGGAAATTGCTTGAATGTATAGCTGGACCCCGACTATGAAACAATAAAAAGGAAGGCAGGCTCTTCTTTTGAAGTTCAGAGGGATAGCAATTAGTCTAGTAGCTACTCAGGCCCTCTATGCCAGAAGGATGACTGAAAGTTTGAAAATCAATCCACTCATTGCAGTCTGTCTGACTCAGGTGTGAAAAACTGCCAACCTTTGCTGGGCACTGCAATTTTAACTGAAAGCCAGTCTTAAGGTGAGCCACCAAATCCTGCTTCTGCGCATGGCACCCGAAGTCACCCTGGAGAGTATCCTTAGAGATACATCCTGAGCTCAAAGGTGGCATGCTCAAGGAAGTAACCAAATTACTGAGATCATCTAATTTAGGTAAAAGCACTTCATGGCCAATTGCACCTGTTATTGTTGCAGTACTATCAATGGCAACAGTGGCATGCTTGCTGGCTAGGATGTTACATCTATCAGTGACCACTGCAGAAGTCTCAACAGTGTCTCTGTCCGCTGCCAGTGAAGCAAACTTATTTGTGCACCGCACATTAGAAGCAACAGTAATTATAGGTGAAATAGTCTGTCTGGGAGTTGAAAATGAGTCGCAGGGGGCTTGTACTGCTGACTTAAATCAGATGTTTCACCCTCCCACAGCGATGGAGCATTAATAGATGCAGTAGCCTGAATGATTACATTAGAAGAACGGTGCAGATTTTTAGGCTTCTTGAAAATGTCTGGGACATTAGCTTGAGTGCTCTTCGGTTGTGTCACATTAGTATTGAGTAAGGTCTCTACCTCCTCAATGAGATTGTCTATATCAGCAAGCAGATGGGCCTGGCAGGTTGATGACTGCAAGAGCTTCCTAGTGGCTTTCTCAGTTTCTTAGTATCACCAGGTGACTTAGCTGGTTCCCCAGCCTTCCTCTTACCTATACTTGACAAAGTTATAAAATGTGGGGTAAACTGTCATCAGCTGGGCAGCATACAAGTTAAAACCTACTTGAGCAGATAATCTTGGTGGACTGGTGAGCTGCTGAATCCGAGAACAAAGAGGGGTGGCCCAGCCCATCTTGGCCCAGGGTTGTACATGCTTACCGTCCAGTGGAGGTAGCAGCTCCAATGTATGCACCTCCAGGTGCGTGTAATGATAAAAGATGACCGCAATGCCACAATGAGTCTGGGGTATTGAGTCATGGGACTCCCGGCCTTGATTCACAGCAGCTCCAAGTTATGTGGCTCCAGGCTGGTGTAATGATGACAGGTGGGCGCAGTGCATCAATGAGCCTGGGAGATTGAGTCCTGGGCCTCCCAGCCTTGATTCACGCATCCCACAGAGTGGGGACAGCAGCCCTAATTTATGCCCTTCGTGGCACGTGTAATGATGACAGGCAGCCACAATTCTGCAATGAGCCTGGGAGATTGAGTCCTGGGCCCTCCAACATTGATTCACGCGAACCGCAAAGCGGGGGAAGCAGCTCCAATTTGTGTACCTCCAGGCACGTGTAATGATGACAGGCGGCCGCAATGTCGCAAAGAGTCTGAGAAATTGAGTCCTGGCCCCCTCTGGTCTTGTTTCATGTGTTTCGCGAAGTGGGGTGCAGCTCCAATTTATGTGCCTCCAGGCGTGTGTAATAGTGACAGGTGGCTGCAATGAGCCAGGGAGATTAAGTCCTGGGCCCTCGGCCTTGATCCACACATGCCACACAGCGGGGACAGCTACTCCAATTTATGCATCTCCAGGCGCATGTAATGATGACAGGTGGCTGCAATGATCCTGGGAGATTGAGTGCTGGGACCACCCGACCTTGATTCACGTGTCCTGCGCAGCAGCTCCAATGTATGCACCTCCTGGCACATTGAATGATGACAAGCAGCTGTAATGCCATAATGAGCCTGGGAGATTGAGTCCTGGGCCCCCCCAGCCTTGATTCACGCATCCCACAAAGCGGGGACAACAGCTCCAAATTATGCGCGTGGAGGCACGTGTAATGATGACAGGCAGACGCAATGCTGCAAGACCCTGGGAGATTGAGTCCTGAGCCCTTCAGCCTTCATTCATGTGTTCTGAGGCGGGAAGCAGCTCCAGTTTATGTGCCTCAAGGCACGTGTAATGATGACAGGTGGCCACAATGAGCCAGGGAGATTGAGTTCTGGGCCCCTCGGTCTTGATCCACATGTGCCGCACAGCAGGGACAGCAACTCCAATTTATGCGTCTCGAGGCACATGTAATGATGACAGGCAGCCGCAATGCTGCAATGAGCCTGGGAGATTGAGTGCTGGGGCCACCCAGCCTTGATTCACACGTCCTGTGCAACGGGGGCAGCAGCTCCAATGTATGCACCTCCAGGCACCTGTAATGATGACAGGCAGCTGCAATGCCGTAATGAGCCTGGGAGATTGAGTCCTGGTCACCCCAGCCTTGATTCATGGGTCACACACGGGGGGCAGCAGCTCCAATATATTTGCCTCTAGGTGCATGTAATGATGACAGAGGGCCGCAATGAGTCTGGGAGATTGAGTCCTGGACCTCCAGGCCCTTGATTCATGCATCCCCTTTGTCATCATTGTCATCATGACTCATTGTTCAGCCATGTTGGGCACAGATTCAGATAATGATAATGATTCACATGGCTTTCTGAAGAACTCTGTTTTTTACAAGAATGGTAATACAGCTCAACAGATGGCTGTTTCTGCTGGGCCAAGAATACAATTTCTTCATCGGTAAAGTCCAGCATGTTGCTAAGTCCCACCTGTCTTGATCTTGTGCTTCATGGTGTGGTAACTTGCTGGACACTTAGTTGAACTGGCCTCAATAGTGTAATCTTAGGTAGTAATGGTGCATTTCAGTGGTCTCTTTATTGTCTGTGGAGGTGGCACCCTGTGGCTATTGTAGTGTGAATATGCCTTATGAGCGGTTATTTGAATGTTCTGTGGAGGTCTGCAACTACTGTTGTCTCTCAGAGCCCATTTCTGAGCCAGGGCTTTGCTGATTAGAATGAATGCCAGCATTCTCTACTTTTCCAGGTTCTTTGCATTGTACTGCTATATATACAATCATATATACTGGTAGATGGTGGTAGAATGATGTCTTTCATAGAAGTACACAATGCATACAAACTCCCTCTAAATCATTTCTGTGGGTATTGTCAGTTAATGTATTATCGTAAAACTATTATGTGTCCATACCCCATCACCCTACCGAAATCACCTTTGCAGTCCTGCTTGTAAACAAGGGGAACATACAAAAGGATAGTCTCAAGGTTCTACAAACTCTTAATAGGCTCAGGGCCACATTTACAAGAAAGTGGCGCATCACTAGTGATGCACCACTTTTCTTGTGGCCCCCTTGATTCACCTAATGCCACCATGGTAGCACCGTATTTATAATACGTTGCACCATGGCTCATGTTAGGGGCAATAGCGTCATTTTTTTTATACTATTGTAACGCTATACTGGATTAGCGTAAAAAAAATGATGCTAATCCAGTATAGTGTTAAAAGGCCCATTTAAATCAATGGGAGCCTCATTTTAACGCCTGCTTTAGCAGGCATTACAAATGACTATAGAAATGGCACAATGGGATCTTGTAGATTCCATTGCGCCATTTTTCATGACCCTCTAACGAGGGTACGTCCCCTTTGCATACATTATGCATATATTATGCATGATGTGGTGCAAAGGGTTTACAAGGTGGCACAAATCTACCTTGTAAATATGGCACTATGGTAGTGGCCCGTTAGTGTCACATTTGCTGCAAAAATGGTGCCACAAATGTGACGCTAAGGAGCTCAAGGGCCTTGTAAAGCTGGCCCTCAGTGTTCTTGTCCTGGACAATGATGCAACTCAAAGATTTGTGGTCTGTCAAGCTCCCTTAAGACTATAATGACAAGGGCTGGGCAGAAGTATTGCTGCGTAATAACAAGTATTTACAGAGGTCATATTGAAGTTGGGGTACAACAAAATTCTACACTGGTGGCACTGACTACAACAGGCAAGAATCTCGGGCGACTCCAACTGCTGGAAATGCCACGAATCTTATAGCGATGTTGTCCACATTGCCTGAGAATGTCAGAAGTTGAAGTCTTAATGAGAAACAGTCTGGTCAGAGATGCAATCCTTGGCTGGATTACAGAAAATTCAAAAGACTCAACAGTGATGCTCCATGACACGTCCCCATGCCCTGAGATCACACCACAGACCAGTCGCTGGTTTGCCACAGCCTTAGCAGTTGCCAGCCTAAACATTCTTCACTTCTGGAAAACAGGCACTATTCCCACAGCTGAGATGTGGCTTCCGCAAATGTTTTTAACAGTTTCCTGCGAGCAAGTCATGCATAAATTGGGAGGTTGCCCCCCTATTTTTGATAACAATTTGGAGCCATTTCATCCATCCACGGAGGAGAAAGCAGTACCATAAGAGTAGATATAACAGACACAAGCTAGACCACCAGAACCCCGCAGGCTTCCCGCCGTCAAAGGATTAAGGGATGGGCTGACTATGAGCCACCGTTTTTTACCCTAATATTTAGGTATCAAAGGAACATTTCTTTTTGTATAATACTACTGCGGGGTTGTAGAGAAAATACTCTGTAGTTACAGTGCATGCATTATGTATTACTTTTCATTTCTCCTTACTACTCTTTCCTCATTTCTCAAAACTGCAGGTGCAGACAGTGTAGGCTAGAGGGCTTGGGGGGCGAGGGATGGAGTACGCTTAAGTTTACTCTTTTATGTCCAAGCAAGGGTTGGGGTAAGCTTAAGTTTACTCTTTTATGTTGACAAACATGATTGAGTTTATAATGTTATGAAGGTTTATATGGCCCTGAATGTGGGAACTCTTCTGTCCACCCCAACGGTTCTAACCCAGAAAATACGCTCAGTAGTCTCATTCACTTTTTATGTATGTGCCCAGTGGAACTGAGGGCCAGATTTATAATTTTTGACGCAAAACTGTGCAAATGCAGTTTTGTGTCATAAAGTTTAGCGTTGTCTGGTGCCATTTTTTAACGCCACCCGTGCGTCATATTTATACTATGATGCTGGGTGGCGCTAAGAATAGGTTAGAGACATTTTCCCTGAAGCTAACCATTGCACCTTGTCGTAAGGCAAAATTACGTTAACGCAGGAAAAATGACTCTAATCCTGTTTACGACATGGAAACATGTCGCAAAACAGAAATGCGCCATTTTCGCCCACAATATCATCAAAAAGCAATGCTAACGGAGCAAACTGTGCAAAGTAGAGGCAAGATGGATCCACAAAGCCAGGAGAGACCCCAGGGAGACCCCAGACAACCAGGAAGCAGCCAGGAGGACATTGACAAGACCCAGGGGAGATAAAAATAAGAGGAAGTGTCACTTCAGTGCAGAGGAGCATGAAATACTGGTAGGAGAGGTTACAGAGCACCAACATCAACTCTTCATCACCTCTAAATTGCCAATTGGAAGGAAAGAGGCAATTTGGCAGCAGATTGTGGACAAGATTAACAGTGTGGCAGAGGTCAGGAGAACTGTCATTGAGTGCAAGAAATGCTGGCATGACTGCAAGCGGGGGACAAAGGAGAAAATGGCAAGGAACAGGAAGGCAGCACTGCAGACCAGAGGTGGGAGTCCAGCACCACAAGAGGACCTGGACGAGATGGAGGAGATGTTTGCAGCCGTCATCCCGAAGGAAATCTTCACTGGGTAGAATTGGTCTTGTGTCACAAGACAGCTGGTATTGTCAGAATGTAAACTATAGGAAAAAGCCTAGTGTCAGACCATTGGCTCAAGCGGCATTCCCCATTGACTACAGTTGCCACAACCGCCTGTGCTGTTTGCGCTGGTCAATTAGGAAATGGCTTTTAGCTGCCTATAGAACAAACACACTCGAAATGAGGGTTCAGTATGACTACGTGATCAATCCCCATCCATCCCTATCCAAGTGCAACCCCTGTCAACTGGTCATGTCCATAGACTCCATAACCATCAGGCACTGTCACATACATTATGATGTACACAACAGTAATCTCATACCCATGCTGGCCATCCTTTGGTTTAGCCCTGTGCCTGTGTCACATTAGCTGCAATGCCATCATGCCACATCTCAGGTATCATAGTGCAAAGACAACAGCATTGAGGGGGAGCACATATGTGTGTAGGAAGGCAAACACACCAGCACAGTCACAAGAGGAAACGGAACTCTGCTGCGTCCATCAGTGCAATGCAATGTAGCACACATGCGCGAACATCAACATGAGAAACTACCAATGGTAACAAGTGCATTGTCTCCTGGAAATGCCATGCATGGTGTAGTGCTAGGTCTCTATGCCGCATAGGTGTATGTGAAAAATGAAAGACTGGGACAGGGCCATATTGTCATGTGTGGTGCTGTGGCATCAGCACACCAACATTCATTGCAAGGCCTCACCATGCAAATGGAATCAGAGGGAGGGTTGAGGAGGACAAGAAGGTGGAAATCCACGAATTGGACAGAACCCACACCTAGAAGATGTGACGCAGACAATTGCCCAAACTGCCCTTCACTACATGTGACATGCAGGTGGGGCATAGGGCTGAGAGACTGCAAACATTAATGACAGGAACAATGCATGGGAACCAAGATGACAATGTACCACCAATATGAAGTCAGTGACGTCACATTACAACTGGCACAACACAGACACACTAATTGTACAATATCTCATTACAGAGGACAATGGCTCTCCTGTGGAGCTGCCTGTCCTGGACTACCCTGATGAACTGGATGACCAGCTGACAACCATCAGCCTGGAAACCCTCCAAGATGTCCTGGCAACCCTCCAGACACCACCTTCCATCGCAAGGAGGAATATTTATGTAGCAGCCATCCCACCTACCACCCCAATAGTACGACCTGCCAGGTCAAACACAGCTGAGGACTCTGATGACACAGGGACCACCTTTGAGAGGACAGTGGTGGGAGTCCAGTGGGAGCTGGCCAAGGAGGTGCGGTGGGGATGCAAACTATGACAGCCAGCCTTGAGGGTATGCACTTGTGCATGATAACGGCCACTGAACAGACAGCAGCCAAACAAGGCACACAATCCCCACTGCATGGAGTCCAACAGTGTGTGAGGGACCTAATCACTGCTGTGAGGGAGTTGCCACTACACCTGCCCTCCCAATCTTGCTGCTGCATGCATGACAACAGGCAGGACTCCATGCACCGGGAACAAGCCTCCCTCAGGGCAGACATGGCTGCCTACCACAGGGATGTTGCTGCCATACTCAATAATCAGCAGCTCCTCCTTGCTGCAGTGATGCCATATGTAGTTCCACAGATGGCAGCTGCAGGGAATTTGGTGTACACTTCTTCATCCACTGAAGTGTGTGTGCCCCCCTCAACCCCACCACCACCACCATCAAGGGCAGAGGAGACAATACACACATCAGAGGATGAATATGTGGAACAGATCATCTTCACCCTCTGGAGTACCCGGTAGCACCAGCCCATGCCACATCCGCAGTGATTTCTCTTTGTCCTGTGCTTGACAACATGCCAGTGTTGCTACAGTTGGTGACATGCACTCTTCACCGACACACTGTTAACCTTTCAACTATGGACTGCAATTGTCACTACTCCATTGGCAATTCATGTTCCCCTGCACTGAACAACACTTCACCTCAGCATGACCAATGACATGTTCCTCAACCCTGCACTTGTGTTGGGTCACAATAGAGTGGTTTACACTAAGGGGGTCACAGACCTGGACAGTGTCAATATTGCACTACTGCACTTTAAAATAAACAGCACCTACACAACCACTTTGTTGTGTAATGTGACACATCTACTTTGCTGGAGATTTGTGATGCGTGTAACATGTCTATAGTCACAGAGGGCCATATTTATACTTTTTGATGTAAAACTGCGCAGTTTTGCGTCAAAAAATGTAACACAGGCTTATGCCATTTCTAAGCACCACCTGTGCGTCAAATTTATACTTTGACGCACAGTGGCGCTAAGCACGGTTTAGAGTCATTTTTTTACGCTAACCATTGCGCCGCGTCATAAAGCAAAACAACGTTAACGCAGGGAAAATGACTCTAATCCGGTTTGCGACGTCGCAAAAGGGATATGTGCCATTTTCACCGCAAAAGCATCAAAAAGCATAGCAAACGCAGCAAACAGTGCTAAGTAGCCCCAAAATGGATCCCAGAAGCCAGGAGAGACCCCCAGGGAGACCTCAATCTACCAGGAACCAGCCAGGAGGACTCAGACAAGACCCAGGGGAGAGACAAGAAGAAAAGGAAGTGTTGTTTCAGCGCAGAGGAGCATGAAATACTGGTCAGAGAGGTGACGGAGCACCAGCATCAACTTTTCATTACCTCTAAAATGCCAATTGGGAGGAGAGAGGCGATTTGCCAAAATTGTCGACAAGATAAACATTGTGGCAGAGGTCCGGAGAACTATCACAGAGTGCAAGAAACGCTGGCATGACTATAAGCGCAGGACAAAGGAAAAAATGGCAAGGAACAGGAAGGCAGCACTGCAGACTGGAGGTGGGAGTCCAGCACCACAGGAGGCCCTGGACGAGATGAAGGAGATGGTTGCAGCGGTCATCCCGGAGATCGTCACAGGAATCGCAGGACAGGGCAGTGCAGACTACCAGGAAAAAACACATATGCAGGGTAAGTTGCATGGGGGACAAAAATACCTAAATGTTAATTGCAAGCAGGGGGAGGTACATACCTACTACACAATGCATGTCAGCCATGGAAATCAGGCAGTGGAAAGGGTAAAGGGGCACTGCACGGGTGCATGGGCTGTGCAGGGCCATCCAGGGGCACAGCACAACACAACACCAACAGCCTTGGCATAAGGGTACACCGCCATGCCAAGGCTGCTGGAAATGCTGTAGCAGACCAGGAGGGTAGGGTAGAACGTAAAACTGGGCTGCTGTCACAGGACAGCTGGTATTGTCAGAATGTGAACTAGGGGACAATGCCCAGTCCCAGTCCATTGCCTCAAGGGGCATTTACCATTGACAACATTTGCCACTACTACCTGTGCCTGTGTGTGCTGGTCAAATAGGAAATGGCAGTTAGGTGCCCATGGAACAAACACACTCAAAATGAGGGTTCAGGATGACTACGTGATCAATCCCCTTCAATTCCTAACCAAGTGTAACTCCTGTCAAATGCTCATGTCTATAGGTGCAATAAATATCAGGTATTGTTACTTACATTATGAAGTACACAGCAGTAATGTCATACCCATTCTGCCCATTCCATGGTCTACCCCATACCTGTGTTACAATAGCTGCAATGCCACCTTGCAAAATCTCAACTGTCATACTGCTAAGACAACAGCATTGAGGGGGAGCACATATGTGTGTAGCTGGTGAAACACACCCGCACAGTCATAAGAGGAAATGGAACTCTGCCAGGCCCATCAGTGCAATGCAAGGTAGCACACATTTGCAAACGTCAACATAACACACTACCAATGCTGGCACCAGTATCGTGTCATGCCAATGCAATACATGGTATGTGCTTGGTCTCAGCAACGTATAGGTGTGTGTAAAATATCATAGACTGGGTCAGTCCCATATTGTTATGTGTGGTGCAAGTGGCATCAGAACACCAACAGGCAATGCAAAGCCTTACATGCTAATGGTAGTAGAGGAAGGGTTGAGTAGGACAA
The DNA here is from genome assembly GCF_031143425.1 of Pleurodeles waltl. Lineage (NCBI taxonomy): Eukaryota > Metazoa > Chordata > Amphibia > Caudata > Salamandridae > Pleurodeles > Pleurodeles waltl. Next base: position 958,360,033 of record NC_090444.1, read on the forward strand.
GAAGGTGGCAAGACACAATTTGGACAGAACCTACACCTAGAGGATGTGACAATTCCCCAAACTGTGCCCACTACATGTGACATGCAGGTGGGACATAGGCCTCTGAGAATGCTAATATTAATGACAGGAACAATGAACAGGAACCCAGATTACAATGTTCCACTAATAGGAAGTCAGTGACGTCACACTACAACTGGCACAACACAAGCACACTAATTGTACAATATCTCATTGCAGAGGACGATGGCTCTCCTGTGGATATGCCTGTCCTGGACTACCATGATGACATGGATGATGAGCTGACAACCATTAGCCAGGAAACCCTCCAATATGTCCTGGGAACCCTCTAGACCCCACCTTCAGTCGCCAGGAGGAGCACAGATGTAGCATCCATCACAGAGGACCCACCCACCACCCCAATAGAACGATCTGCAAGCTCAAACACAGCTGAGGACTCTGATGACGCTGGGACCACCTTTGAGAGGACGGTTGTGGGAGTACAGCGGGAGCTGGCCAAGGAGGTGCGGGTGGGGATGCAAAATATGGCGGCCAGCCTTGAGGGGATGCGCATGTGCATGATGACATCCACAGAACAGTCAGCAGCCATGCAAGTCCAACAATCACTACTGCAAGGACTACACAGTGTGTGAGGGACTTCACCACTGCAGTGAGGGATTTGCCACAACACCTGACCTCCCAAACTTTTCACTGCATGCATGACTACAATCATGACCCCCTCAGGGCCGACCTGGCTGCCTACCACAGCGATGTTGCTGCTATACTCAATAACCAGCACCTCCTCCTTGCTGCAGTTATGCTCTTAATAGTTCCACAGTTGGCAGCTACCGGGAATTCAGAGTCCACTTCTCCAAACACTGAAGTGTGTGTTGCCCCCTCAAACCCACCACCACCAAGGGTAGAGGAGACTACACACACATCAGAAGATGAAGACGTGGAACAGATCACTGTCACCTGTAGGAGTACCCAATAGCACCAGACCATGCCACATGGGCAGTGATTTTCCTATGTCCTGTGCTTGACAACATGCCAGTCTTGCTACATTTGTGTATGTGACATATGACTCTAAACTTAAATCCCACAACCACACCTTACAGCAGGAATGGATGTGTAAGAGTGATTGGACAATAACGTCACCTGGGAGTACAATGAAAAAATCTATATATACTGATTATGACACCACTCAGCTTATCAGGGTTCACATGAACATCAGGCTGCAGGTAGACATCCCACAGTGCCCAAGATTCCAACACAGGACCCAAACGATGACAGCTTGAAAAATCACACCTACCTCTCCAATACATGGGAACCATAGTCACCTTGAGTGGTGGGTTCAATGGATGGCAAATGCATAGACATGTAGCTTTGTTGTAGCTGCCAATGTGACAGTTCATTTGGAAGTGGGAATAAACATGTCAAGAATGGGATGTGGATGCAGGATGGAACACACAGGCAAGCACAAATTTGCCACTGTACACTCATGCAAAGGCCCAGATCCCCAAGCATATGACACATACCGTAAAGGAGTACCTAAAACCTTATTACATATGTATGAAAGAAAACTTAAACTATGTCAAACACCAACCCTAACCTATCCTAACTATACATTACCTACAACTGGCCCTAACTACGCTATACTAAACTTACTTACCACATGTACCTAAACACTCTAAACATCAACCCCCCACTCCACTTATATGACGGGACACGTGTAGGACAACATATACTAGCCTAAACACATACTAACTAATCCTAAACAAATATATATTTTTGGGTATTTTTTTCTTTTTTACTTTTTTAAAATTTTGGGGGGAATACACATAAACCCCAACATCAACCCCCATCCACCCACCCACCCACAAACCAACATGTAATAATATAACTCCCCCACCCCAACCCACTTATCCTAGCTAAACTAATAGCCTACTCTAACCTATCACTAAACCCCCTCAACCCTCTAAAAAAACAGTATGAGGAAAGAGGAAGGAGGGGACGGAATTAGGGGTGAAAAAAACTGTACTCAGAGGTTTGCCCTCCTCAGAGTTTTTTTGATGGATCTCAGTCTCCTGCTGTTGAGGGCCACCTCTTGCTGGAGACTGTCCATGCGCCTAATCATCCTTTGCATGTCCCGTTGTTGGTGGCACAATGCGGCCATGTTCATAACATCTGCTGTGGTGGTTTGTGTTGCACTGGATGTAGCAGGTGCTGGTGCCGTGGTTGGGTGGTGGTGGTATAGATGGTGCTGCAGCAGTGCCTTGTGCTGCTGATGATGAGGGTCCAGCTGGAGTGGCTGAGATTCCAGTGTCCACTGTGCCAGCAGTTGGTGTGATGGCGGCACCTATTGTGGCCAATGCTGGCCCCCCTTGGCTAAAAGCCCTCCATGCTCCTGTTGCTCTCTCTTGACGATACGGCCTTCCCATTATGCAATACCCAGCCTCCACATCGAGGATGTTCCTATACCGCACTGCCCGCCTCTGAAACTCATAAATTTCCTGGGCATTCATGTGGGCAGCTGTAAAAAAGAGACAGGCAAACATTAGTGTCAACATTTTGTGATACACGTACAGATGATAATCTAACACTTCCTCACAAATAGCACATGCGGTCCAAATCACAGTACAGATGATAGAATGTCCCTGAGGAATGACATGCCAACGCAGCCTACCCAGCAACTATCTAACAGCACAGCAATGCACAATAAGGTGTGTACCAAATTAACTGATCTGTGCATACATGTGGTGCTATTGGTCACATTACAAATGCTGCAAGTACTCAACATGTGCCAGGCTAACTAATCCCTATCATCTGGATCAACTTCAAGGCGCACAAGACCTGTGATTTGTATATGGAACTGGCAGGATGGTATGCAGTTGCTAATCATAAGGGGTCAGTGTAGTTTGGCTCACATGAATGCTTGAATTACATGTCTGTCATCTACACTGTGCCCATCACACCTAGCTACATATATTTTCTCCCCCTAACCCTGAGCCTCAGGGGGGATGGGCATGCAAAACATTTTTTTTCAAATATCAAGGACAACCACAACGCTTTGTCCAGCTGTACATGGATTTAGTCAGTGTAACACAGGTAAGGAGGCATGCCAACTAGGAGTGAGTCAACCATTGGTCAATCACTTCTACATTCGTGTTTCCATTTGTGGACAACCATCAACATCAGATCTCACTGACACATTTCCTAAATCAACCACATTGATGAAAGCACACATCTGGCCTTGACCTGCATGCACGCCTATAACATACCACTTAAGTGCCACGTAAATGGAGTACAACATGTGGGGCTAGATGCTGGGGACAGACACCCATACAGTCCTACATGTTCATTACATTACAGGGCTGTACAAATTTGTATGTAAAACTGACGCATCACCTGTTTTGTGTGAATTAGGGTATGACATGCTAACGAAATTAGGACACTGGCCACTTTCAAATCAATTGTGGGCATACATGTGGCTACAAATCACCTTGTTCGCCTGCACATGCCTATTGCACAGCACTAGACTCCCAATATATGACTCTCTGCTAGTGAATGTCTAACTCTTCCATGGAACACTATGTCAACCTCCAGTCAAGTCACATATCACATTACGTGCCAGCTCATCATATCTTGCAATGAGTCCAACACACAGGAGTCAATCATACAACAGCTGCAAACACAACACAGGACAAACATTTTCACACTTACTGAATACGTCTGGGTCCTCGAATCGAGCCACTTCACCAATGCTTGGAAGGGAGATATAGGCTCAATGTCTGATCACTGTACAAACGTGGGAACAACAAATCACAGTTTGTGACATTTTAGATGATAGAGATGCACATCAGGCATGTAGACACTCCAACAGACATACCACTGCAAACTTGCATTGACACTGTCACTCCACTGAGTGATAGACACACATATGCACACATGCACTGGCCCTAACAATCATGTGGTGCCAAACCTGACTACACACTTTTGTGGCTAATACATTCCAGATGGTACTCCATTTATCATTTGTTATTGGGTGACAAATGCAATGCCAAATTCCTGGTGCACTGCAATACCAGTGACTCCGGTATTGTGGCTTCTGCATCAAGGGACAATGAGTAACTGTGTTTTGGACATGTGGGTTGATTTACTTTCAGGAATTATTATGCTTTTAGTGGTCCATAATAGGTGTGCCAGTGTTGTATGTAGGTTACATATGCCCCATTGGCAGTGTCCCCTAAGCCGTATATGTCCCCTATGACAACATGATGGCAGGGATCCTGTATGTGAAATGATGACAATGTAGTGCTAAACATGGATTGGACACTTTTCTGTTCCAAAACTCCAAAATAATGTATGCTGACAGTGTCTTAGTTGATTATAGTTGACAGAATGCATGGGCATAGGTGGAGTCATTGCACCTGAAATGTGTCACTCAGGACCATGGGTACCTATATCAGGTATTGTGAATCACACATTGCAAGATTCAGCAACTAGCAATTAGCAAGTTGGATGATCAGAGATAGTACACCCGAAATAACACTGTTAGCAAATTAAAAATGGGGTAGCAAATGTCCTACTTCTTCAATCATGGTGAGGTAGGTCTCTATTTGAAAATCCCTTGGGAATGGCAGCACTCACAGGAATGCTGGCCTGCTGAGTTCAGCAGACCACCATGTCTGTGACTGCCTTCATATTGAGATGTTTACATTTGTAGAAACGGTGCAATATTTCAGCAGGGATGTACAGAAAGTAATTTAACAACCTATTTCTTCACTAAAATAGTATTATGGAAGCAGTCAGTGGTCCCTTGCACAACTTCATGCTCAGAAATAGTTTGTGACCATACATTCACAAAGAGGAGGGATCCCAAGCTGACCCTTCCACTTTTGAAAATGGGTTGGCACCAATGTGACACAGATGGTAACTGCAATAGCTCAGTCCTGGCAATTGTGCCCAAGCAAAAAATGTTGTAGGGGTCTGCTAATCAATGATAGGATTTCAACACCTAATCCTAAATGCCACTAGACGACCCTGTTTTGTGATAGTGCAATCTGGTAGAAAAATGGCCTATTTGGGTTTGGCCATGTGAATGATTATTTGTCCTGAAGTAAACACACGGATACAGTGAACTTAGGCCCAGATGTATATTTTCTTTAGTGCTGCATTTGCTTCATTTTTCGATGCAACAGCTGCGCAAATTTGCAAAAAATATTTGTATGTTGCAAGTTTGAGCTACTTTTGCGTCCAGAAATGACGCAAATGCAGCGTGAAAAAAGTAGAAATATGGGCCTAAGATAATAGTCAAGGTTATGAAGAGCTTGGTACGTATGGCCCTAAATACTGTTCGGACATGGTTTAACAAAAATGTGGGCTGCAATGTTACCATGTATTACCAAGTGTAATACATCACATTCCTGGTACCCTTACAGTTTGTTCAACTTGCATTCTACATGCCCACAAACATTGCATGCAGCATGTCACAACATCTGCTACTGTCACTCCAGAGCATTATACTGTACACATTTATCAATTTGGTACTCACCAACAGGGCCACCAATCACCACACCCATGTGGTCCAGCAGGTTCTGCTCTCGGGCCACCAGGTCAGACTTGCGATGCTTCAGCTGGTGCTCATTACGTGCCGTATTGAAAATCCTCCTCAGGTGGAACAGCACTTTTGCCAACCGCAGCCGTCTTGCCTCCGTGTGATACCACTGTATGACACGGCCCCCAGCCTCCAACATCATGGGGAGGAAGTGGCACACCAGCCACACTTACACAGGTACAAAATACATTTACTAAACACCAAAAGACAAAATATAGACCACACAGGAGACAAAATCACAAAATCCACAGAGAAACAATCCAACACATAGCCACACAGTCTAGAAAAATCACAGACTGCAAAGCGAAAGTGAAAGTTCACCCACTGTACCATTTCTGTAAACAGGATAGCCTATTACATCACTTCTCGTCTCATTTGCGGCCCGTTTTTTGTCTTGTGTTTACGTAGTTTGCGACAAAGTTATTTGACGCATATGCGTCAAACTCCCACGCATTCATGTATCTATACGTTTTCAATGGATATCCGCATGCCTGGGGTGCGCTGGTGGAATTAAAGCTAGGGACCCATTAAAGTATATTGTGCATTTGCGTAATTTTTTGATGTGTTTGCTTCAATATTTCTGACTCAAACTATGTTTGCGTCATTTTTCAAATTTTAACATGCATGCAGCCTATAACAAGACAAAGATAGGATGGTATGACCTGCAGTGTATGTTCTAGTGTTTGGCCACATGTGGCAGACCATGCTACTGCGGCCCACAATACTCATATCATGCAGGATTAGCTCTCTTAACTGATGCAACAGCAGCGCAAACTTTGGAAATTAAATTGGAAATTTTAAGTTTGCACAGGTGTTGCATCAATGGAGGACAGCAAGGCTACTCTACAAAAATATGAATCATGGCCTGTGTGTTTTGTGTGTGAATTGACTGTTAAAACTATTTGTGTGCCTCTGTTGGAACAGCATGCAATACATTTGGCGTAATGTTTATGTATGAATGTGTTACAAATGGGTATCACCATCAGATGCCAATCAATGAGGTACAACAGTCATGATATCTGTTTGTAATATCTGTTGCCTCTTTTGCTGTGTATAGCTGCCTGACTTTGGGGACAATACATTTCCCATGACAAACAATACACAGGAAAGATCGAGGATGGCTGATTAGGGCTATGTCAGATATGTTACCCCTCACATATCATGAAATGTTGGATACCACTTCATGGCCACTTGTTTGTATACTACCCATGAGTCAGACATTTGAACACGTTAGGTAGGTACAGTGTTTGAGACACAGAGCCTCAAATCCAATCATAACACTGTCATTTACACCACAGGTTGACCAATGTAAATGACCTATGTTCCTCCTGTGGCTGTGGTGGACCAGCAGCCCAGGCCGCATGTGTTCACATATTTCCAGTGGTTCATTGCACAAAGGTGTCCAGTTAAAGTGTGTGGCCATGTGTACCCTGTGTCAGTATTGGCCTCCATGGCATAACGGTTACGTACAGGTCTAGTCAGGAGTCTGTGGAGCCAACCCTTGAATTAAGAGAGTATCCTTCAAAGCAGATTTGACCTAAAGCCAAAGATCAGCTAACGGCATACAAGGGGATAGGGCAGCTATGGTACAGCAGAAATTACAGAAGAGTGACGACAGAGCAATCTTGTTGTGGTCAAATATGTTATGGATCAGTAACAGACAAACAGGCAGGTTTCATCACTACATTTGTACACAGGGCAAGGCTCTAAACTTCCCACAGCAACAGGGAACATCAGTGCCTCTGTGCAGATTAATCTCACAGCTAGTCACCACGCAAGCCCCATCGAAAGGTGGAGGCAGAAGTGAATCTGTGTCTGGACCATCAGGGCACAAACATGTATTGTCCTTACATACACATTAGCAGCCCTTGTTTGTTGGGCTGCAGGCACAGTGAGAAATCTAGGAATACAGCCATAGCACACTGTCAGTGTTTGGCACTAATGAATACATGCAAAACCAGACAAAGGATGGAGGCTGGATTCGCCCCCTGGAAACATGTCCCGGTACAAAAAAAACAAAAAAAACAAATTAAACTAGTCCAAGTAGAGGACTGATCGTAGACTTACCAGGCACAATACCCCAAGAGGAAAGACAGGGCATGGAAACCAACTATGAGCCAAATGTGGGAACAGGGAACGTCTCTGGCTAACACAAAGACTGGAACCAGTCTGGCTAACAGGAAGCAGGCTCTTTCAGGAACAAACATGAACAAGGCAGAAAAACAGGGAGCAAAGTCTGACTGGAACAAGCGGGAACAACACTGTGGAAACAAAGAGCAGTTTCAGGTGTACTCAGCACTGTAACACAATCCAAACAAGGGCTCTGAAACACAAATCAATTGTACTCCAATGCACAACAAGGAGTTTCAGGGAATTGCAGCTTCTAAGCAGTTCCAGGCAGCAGCAAGGGCAGGGCAGAGTCAAATGGCTGGGCTGCATGAGAGAGCTTACATGTGTGTGCAGCTTCAGTCTCTCCCAAGTCCTGGAGTAGAGAATCCAGTATAAGGGGCTAACCAGACTTTTCCCATGGGAAGCAATGGACAGAGGATTGCAGGTCTTACTGACTACCAGACAGTGCATTATGGGATCTGAAGTCTATGCAGGCTGATGAAGTAGAACTATGGCATGCCATACTGAAAAGGGAAGCACACAGGAGTCAGAATGGGAGTCTGGGTGAATGCAGATGATGTTTCCCAGGGTACAGATACTCTATTTACAGCGCCCCCTGGAGAAGGGTGGGCAGAGACTTAACGCATGGCAGTGGCAGGACTTATTCCCTTGGATGGACTGCGCAGGGCATGTCTTGTGAGCATTGCTTGTCATACCTGGGGCACTCGTGCTATCCATTTTCAGGTTTGATGCGCTTCTTGTCACACATGTTCCTTGCAGAGACAGCTTATATCACACTTACTGATGTCAAGGGTCTGGTCATACATTCCTGTTACCAATGCTATTTCACATCTACTGCCTCATGTATGATGCACTTTTTACTTTATGATTGATGGTGTCATAGTTGGGTGTCATATGCTGCAATGGACCATGTTGGCAACATGGATGTGTCTCATAGCTGTGGTCCTAAGAATTGGCCCTTCAAATGTGAACTAGACAAGATGTTTTTCATACAAACTGTGTGTAAGTTTGCTGTACATTTATACCCATCAAGTGTGATGTGGCATCAGAAGTAGGCAAATTTGTCTTCTGCAATGCTCCCTGAGGTAATACTCTGATTCCTAGAGAACATGTGAAGCATAAATAATTACCCAGAGCATGACTGAGTGATCAAGGGCCAGATGGAGGAAATTCCTGAATTGAGACTCGCAAGGGGGTCGTCAAACGCCCACCTCATTAATATTAATGAGGTGGGTCGCAATTTGCGACCCCCTTGTGACTCACAGCACTCACAGAGATGGTGGCCTGCTGGAGACAGCAGACCACCATGTCTGTGACTGCTTTTAAATAAAGCAGTTTTTTTTTTTTGTAATGCAGCCCATTTTCCTTAAAGGAAAACGAGATGCATTACAAAATGAAAAAATGAAACGTTTTTGTTTAATTTTTTCAGAGCAGGCAGTGGTCCATCATGGTGTATTGGTGTGTGTGGTAGTGGGTGAGGGTCCATAGGACCACTGCCTGCTCTGAAAAAATGTTTTCTATGCCTTTCACAAAGGGAAAGGGGTCCCATGGGGACTCCTTCCCTTTTGCGAATGGGTTACAACCTGTGTGACACTGGTGGTAACTGCGATTGCTTTGCGACCGCGTTCGCGGTCACAAGGCAATGCAGCATCGCGCTGCGACTTGCAATTAGGAAGGGGAACACCCCTTCCTAACTGTGACTCGCAGTCCCGTTTAGCGAGTCTGTAACCAGGTTACCGACTCGCAAAACGGGAATTGGGCATCGCAATATGGGTTTTGTACGTCGCAAACAGCAAAATTCGCTGTTTGCGACATGCAAAACCTTTCCTACATCTGGCCCAAAATGAGGTGTTTAATTCCATATCGTAACAAAGTGTTGATAGTGACTATTGTTGGGAAAAATGTTGTACTATATGATGTCTGCAACGCATTCCTGCAGCTGTGTTAGGATGTTTGCGACATGCAAAACCTTTCCTACATCTGGCCCAAAATGAGGTGTTTAATTCCATATCGTAACAAAGTGTTGATGGTGACTATTGTTGGGAAAAATGTTGTACTATATGATGTCTGCAACGCATTCCTGCAGCTGTGTTAGGATGTCCCCCCTCATTTTCCCGGACAGCATCCACCTCCTCCTCCTCTTCAGGCAGTTGTTGTTCAGGTTCATGTAGGGGAATGTTTCTCCTAACACAAATGTTGTGCAGGATGGCACAGGTCAAAATGATCTTGCAGACCATTTCTGGAGAATATAGGAGGCTGCCTCCAGTGATGTCCAGGCATCTGAATCTGGACTTCAAGATGCCAAAAGCCAGTTCAACCATGGTGCGTGTCCTCCGATGTGCCTCATTATAGGCATGATCTGCTGCTGTGCTTGGGTTGGCAAATGGGGTCATGATCCATGGCTGGATCCGTTAACCCTGAGCAGCTGAAAGAGAAAATAGGGGTAAGTATTTTGATGTTGCTTGCACCAGGAATGTAATTTTGCATGGCAGTTGTTATCTTGTGTCGTCTGTGACTCATATGTGTTTGTGGTATTGTGTGGGATCCTGGGCTTCTGTGAGGTTCTTTCTGCATTGGGTTGTTTGACTTGAAAAACTTGTGTTTGGCTAATTGACCTGATATCTCTGGTATATTTTCAAACTTGCAGTTCAGTGTGTATCTCCCATGCGTTATGTAGTGAGCAAGATGTTTTAGTGTGCATTCACTGGAGGTGACATGATACTTCCACACACACAATAGATTCCACTGTGGTGGTAACATGGTTGGACTACATGGCCTGGACATCCCATCCAATTAGCCAGATATAATTGCAGATGAAATGCAACAGTGAGGCCCTTTGATTTGGCTGGGTGACAATGCACAACACATCTCCATAAGTTGGCAGCACTGAGGTGTTCAGTATTGACAATGCACAAATGTCCCATGTGTGACTAGGTCTATGCAAACCTGTTTTTGTTCCCTCTGCCAGCTGGCTCATGTGCAACCATGCACCTACACTACTGAACTTGCTGCAGGTGAGCTGGCTAACTTGGTTGTGGAGGTGGATGTATTTGTGTAGGAAGGTCCATCTCCCTGTACATCTGTTATGTAGATGAGGAATTGTCTCTTTCAGAATGCGTAGCAGTGTGCACTTTGCATTAGTGTCACATTAACATGTTTTCATAGCACAGTCCACTGCCTTATTGCTAGGTGGCAATGTCACCCCAGGAATGATGTGAGATGTTGGTACTGCCTCAATAATTCCATGTCACCTTCATTTGAGTCAGCATCATCATGCTATGTGTCTCATGGTGTTTGACCTGCAGCAACACACATTGCACACCCCTTACACAGTACATATTGCTTGGAAGGGTGTGGGATTGACTATGTGGCCTTATGTGATATTGAATGGTTAATCTTCCCAGTTGTACTGACAGTTCGGGCCATGTCATTGTCACTGTGTGGTTTTAAATTGCTCCCTTGTGGCTCTAGAGTGGCATCTATTGTTATTGGCAGCCATCATTTGTCCATAGGTGTGAATCCCGTTGGGTCAGGATATCAAATATAACTACCAGTGTCACACCTCAGTGTCTTCCTGCCCACGTGTCAATGTAGTGGTGCATGTCTTGTGTGTCCTACAGGGTTGCTGTGCTCTGTGTATATTACTAGGTTTCCGGACTTACCGACAAGAAGGCAATTGCCATATCGTCCATCCTGGAAGTGCCGATTGATGGTGCTGTGGCAGAAGATGAAGGAATCATGTACACTCCAAGGATACTTTGCCATGATGTTGGTGAGCAATCCCTGGTGATCAACAATGGCCTGCACATTGATGGAGTGGGTGTGCTTTCTGTTGCGGTAGAGGTGCTCGGTTGCAGCAGGTAGTACAATGTGTGCAGTCAATGGCACCAAGCACATGCACGAAGCCATTTATTTGGTAAAACCCCTGTTTGGTCTCCTGCTGCTTCTGCTGTGTGTTGGGGAAGCTGATGTGGCAGGATGTGAGGGAGATGATGGCATCAAGAACCTTGGGCAGGAAGGCAAAGAATGAGGGCTGTGAGACCCCAGCAACCAGGACACCAGTAGTTTGAAATGAGCCACTTGCCGACATGTGCAAGACAGCTAGCAGCTTGGTCTCTGGTGGAATAATGTGGGGTGTCTGCCGGCTGGCTGTTAACTGTGGCTCATTTTGGCGCAGTAGCTGCTGTATGGCTTGCTAGTTGAGTCTGCACCTCTGGATGATATCATGCTCCCTATGGCCCTGGAGGGTTGTCCTGGTCCTGAATAGCCTCTCCTGCCTTCTCCGTTGCCTTTGGGGTCCACGTTGGTGTGGTGGTAGCTGCTGCTGTTGGTCCTGTGCTCTGCGTCGCCTGGCATGCTGCATGAGTAGCACCTCCATGTTGTCCTTCTTGAGCAATGATGTTGCTTGTCTGAGTTTTTCTTAAGTAGTGGTGTGTTTGCCCCATTTTAATGCCTGCCCTGAGCCAGGTGTTAATGACGCCAATCTGGCGTTGGGTCATTTTCTGGGTCCGCTTCCCAGCCGCGTGCATTTTTGCCCGGTTGGATAAATATGGAGCACAGGTGTTTGAGTCATTTTTTGGACGGGAACGCCTACCTTGCATCTCATTGACGTAAGGCAGTTTCACGCATCCAGAAAATGAGGCAAACTCAGAAATTTTGACGCTAGACCGGTCTCGTGTCAAAATATAAATATGGTGTTAAGTTTGCGCCGGATTAGCGTAAAAAAAAGCTGGACCAAAAAAAGTAATCTGTGCATTGATTTAGTGCAATGTGTCACAATGCAAAGGCAGCAACTACTTCACATGGGCCAGGCCCACTAATCTTTATCATCTGAGTCAACTTCAAAGCACACAACACAAGTGACTAGTAGATGTAATTGGCAGTATGGTATGCAGTTGCTAATCATACAGGGTCAGTGTTGTTTGGTACACACGCAAGCCTGAATGAGATGACCGTCATCTACACTGTGACCATCACATCTACCTACATATATGTTGTTTCCCTACCCCTGGGCCTCAGGGGGGATGGGCATGCAATACATCATCACAACTGTCATGGTCAACCACGAAGGCATGTCCACTTATACATGGATTTAGTGAGTGGAACTCATGTGAGGAGGGCTGACACCTAGGAATAAGGTATCCATAGGTCATTCACATCTACATTTGTGTGTCCAGGTGTGAACACCCATCAACACCTGATCTGCCAACACAATTCCCAATACACCGACATTGATGCCAGCACATGTCTGGCCTTGACCTGCATGCACGACTATTACATATCACATAAGTGTCACATAAATGGAGTACAACTTATGGGGCTACATGCTGGGGGACAGTTACCCATACAGTCCTACATGTACATTACAATACATGGATGCACCAATTTGTGTGGATAACTGGTGCATCACTGTGTTTTGAGAATGACGGTATGACCCAGTGCTAATATACTGACACTGGTGCACTTCCAAGTCACATGTGGGCCTACATGTGGTTACTAATCACCTTGTTCATAAGCTGCTGCCTATTGCGCCTCACAAGACTCCCAAGATATGACTCTCTGCTTGTGAATGGGTAACCCTTGCACGGGACACTATGGTGGTCATTACAACCCTGGCGGACGGTGTTAAAGCGGCAGTAAGACCGCCAACAGGCCGGTGGTAAAAAAATTGGAATTACGACCGTGGCGGAAATCGCCAACAAAGACAGCCACTTTAACACTCCGACCGCCACGGCGGTACAAACAAACACCGCAGCGGTCACCGCCAACAGACAGGCAGAAGACAAAGTACCGCCCACAGTATCACAACCTACCAATCCGCCACCTTTTCCGGGGCGGATTCACCGCAGACAAAAACACAGCGGAAACAGGACTTCGAAGGGAAAACGCTCACCTCTACACACCCCACGAGGAATCCGGACGCCATGGAACCAAAGCTGCACATCCTGCCAGCCATTATCTTCCTGCTCCTCTACCAGGAGCACGAATGCCGGCGGCGAAGACAACGGTGAGTACTGCACCTACGACACAGGGGAGGGGGGAGGGAAAAAACAGGGACACACACACGCAACACCCCCACCCTCACCCACTACCACGCACACCAATACACCATGATACATTACAGTTACACCCCCCAACCCCACCGGAAGAATGCAAAGACAAAAGCAAATGAGTGTAACCATTGTAATATATTAAAATCAAGTACGCAAAAATATATATATACACTATAAACAAAATATACACCAAGCCTAGTAGTCCAGGTAGTGCTCCAATGAAGTCCGTGGAACACAGGGCCCACACGGTATGGGCGAGGCCCACACAAGATCCCCGACCATGACGGAGAGAACACTGCAGGGGCATCAGAGAGCAAGAAAACAGGCACCTCAGGGGGAGGGTAAGGGGGGCACCTCAGCCGGTTGAATGCACAACGCCAAATCCACGAGGGGGCCACATGCCCACTGTTCAATCCTGGGTAGTGCAAAGCCACAGTCTCTCAAGTCTCTACAGTGGGTGGGTTGCCCACTGTTCAATCCTGGTGAGTGCAAAGCCACAGTCTCTCAAGTCTCCCAAGTGGGTGGGTTTCCCACTGCTATATCCTGGGGAGTGCAAAGCCACAGTCTCTTAAGTCTCTACAGTGGGTGGGTTGCCCACTGCTATATCCTGTGGAGTGCAAAGCCACAGTCTCTCAAGTGGATAACAGTCTCCACTGGTTCTGGAGGGGGCTTTGTGCCCAGAGTGCTTCATCCTGCTAAGGACAGAGGTAGTGGATGACAGTCTCCACTGGTTCTGGAGGGGGCTTTGTGCCCAGAGTGCTTCATCCTGCTAAGAACAGAGGTAGTGGATGACAGTGTCCAATGATTCTGGAGGGGGCTTTGTGCCCAGAGTGCTTCGTCCTGCTAAGGACAGAGGTAGTGGATGACAGTCTCCACTGGTTCTGGAGGGGGCTTTGTGCCCAGAGTGCTTCATCCTGCTCGTGACGGACTCAGTAGCGGCAGTGCCCTTGGCGCTCATGGGCCAGCGGTGCTTGAGGCAGCGGTGCCCTGTTCAGCGGTGCTTGAGGCATTGGTGCCCTGTTCAGCGGTGCTGGAGGCGGCGGTGCCCTGTTCAGAGGTGCTTGATGCGGCGGTGCCCTGTTCAGCGGTGCTTGATGCGGCGGTGCCCTGTTCAGCGGTGCTTGAGGTGGCGGTGCCCTGTTTAGCAGTGCTTGAGGCGGCGGTGCCCTGTTCAGCGGTGCTTGAGGCGGCGGTGCCCTGTTCAGGGGTGCTTGAGGCGGAGGTGCCCTGTTCAGCGGTGCTTGATGCGGCGGTGCCCTGTTCAGCGGTGCTTGATGCGGCGGTGCCCTGTTCAGCGGTGCTTGAGGCGACGGTGCCCTGTTCAGCGGTGCTTGATGCAGCGGTGCCCTGTTCAGTGGTGCTTGATGCAGCGGTGCCCTGTTCAGCGGTGCTTGTGGCGGCGGACTCATCTGTTGGCGGTCCTCTCTAGCCCAGCAGGACTTGTGCTGGCGGTCCTCTCTAGCCCAGCGGGGCTTGTGCTGGCGGTCCTCTCTAGCCCAGCGGGGCTTGTGCTGGCTGCGGCCTCCTGCGCAGCAGGGCAGGTGATGGCGGTGGCCTCCTGGGCAGCGGGGATGATGGCCTCCATAGCAGCAGGGCAGGTGCTGGCGGTGGCCTCCTGGGCAGCGGGGATGATGGTGGTGGCCTCCAGGGCAGCGGGGATGATGGCGGTGGCCTCCAGGGCAGCGGGGATGATGGCGGGCTTCTCCGCCGTGCTGCTCTTCCCAGACTTGCCTGGTTTCTTTTGGCCCTTCCCCACCTTGGAAGGTGTCGCAGCTGACTCCACACTCCCACCTGGACCCCTGGGAGCGGCTTTGGTGGCTGGAGTCTTCCTCCTCTCCCGCCGGGCACTGGCCAACTTCTGATGCTTGACAGGTGGGGGACTGTCCGTACTGTGGCTCCGTGCCACACTGGCTGCCCTGGTGGCCGGTGTACTCCATATTCCGGTGACTATAGGCACCACTGGTCCCGGAGATGTTGTGGCTTAGGTGCTAGTTCGGGACCTAGGAGACGGACGGGGTGGGGGAGGTGTGGGAAAGAGGTCAAGGTTGGAAAAGTTTTTTGGAGACACTGGGACTGGTAGCTGGAGGGGGTTTGGGAGTGGAGGAAGAGGTTGTGGTTGTAGGAGGTGTTCGTTTGGTGACTTTGGGTGAAGGTGCATGCGCTGGAGGCTGTCGTGAGGTGGATGGCTGTTGGGTGGGTGTGTGCCTGCGTTTGTGTATCTTGGGAGGTGGCGTCACAGACACACTGGGAGAGGACACAGGGGACGTGTGAATGGTAGTGGGGGTGGTGACTGCACGTGAGCGGGGTGTGGTGGTGTGTGTGCTGGTGATGGCAGTAGTGGCTGTAGATGTAGTGCATGCAGGTGTGAGTGTAGACGAGACTGGGAGGGAGGAGGGAGACGAGGAGGAGGGGGACACAGTGGAGGCAGTGGATGTTGGTGCGTCTGCATGTGTGTGATGCTTGCGTGAGTGCCTGTGGGATGTGTGGTGCTTATGTTTGCCTGAGCTTCCCTTGTGTGTTGACGTGTGTGCATGCTGGTCTGAAGGTATGCTTGGGATAGGCTGGGGTACTGGGGATTGGGTCTGGGTGGAGGAAGTTGGAGGGGGAGGCTAGAGACGGGGACAATGGCTGCCATTAGTGCTGAGACCAGAGTCTGAAAAGCTCGCTGAAGGGCCGCCTGACCAGAATGAATGCCCTCCAGGAATGCATTTGTTTGTTGCAACTGCCTTTCTACACCCTGGATGGCGTTCGAAATGGTAGACTGCCCAACAGTGAGGGACCTGAGGAGGTCAATGGCCTCCTCACTGAGGGCAGCAGGGGTGACTGGGGCAGGGCCTGAGGTGCCTGGGGCGAAGGTGATGCCCACCCTCCTGGGTGAGCGGACACGGGCACGGGGCAAAGGCTGCAGGGCTGCTGGGAGGGCGGTGCTGGTAGGGGGGGTGGTGGCTGTACCTGTAGAAGCGGGGGCACAGATGGTGCCGCCACCACAAGGGAGCTCCCATCAGAGGACGAGTCCGTGTCACTGGTGTCAGCTCCTGTCCCCGCCGTGGAGCTCCCCTTGCCCTCTGTCCCACTGGTGAACTCCGAGTCCGTAGTGTCGCCCTCCAGGGCCATGTGGGATGCAGCTCCCTCCTGCTCCGGTGCCACTGCTCCTCCGCCTGATGATGCTAATGCACACAAGAACAGGGAGACCACAAAAAGGGGGGGAACAACAGAAGAAAGACATGTTGAGTGCATGCATTACCGCTACCGTTGGCGGACACGACAGACACAGAAGCCCCCTGCACTACGCAGCGCTCTTGGGCTCCACTGTTCAATCCCTGGGACATGGCCTACAAGGCTATGGATGACATCTGCACACATGGATGACACAGGGGCATTACTAGGTGTACTTGGCACTCTACAGAAGTGGGGTGGGGTGCCACATGGCCTGCCTTTCGGAGGGACCTTGCCTACTAAACTCGCCCTCGCCTAGGGAAACCCACAGCCCACCTCCCCCACCCAGACACCTCCACTGCGTGAAAAATCAGCAGGATGAGAGTGTACTCAGCCCCTTGTGGCTGCTGTGATGCCCTCAAGCGCCCATCCAACTCCGGGCACGCCACCGCCAGGATCCTGAACATCACGGGGGTCATGGTGCGACGGGCACCCCTCCCACATTGGGAGGCCATCCCCAGCTGAGCCTCCGCCGTCTTCTTGCTCCAGCGGTGAATGGCCTCCCATCTTTTCCGGCAGTGGGTGCTCCGTCTGTGGTAGACCCCCAGGGTCCGGACGTCCTTGGCGATGGCACGCCAATTATCTTTTTTTCTGGTGGGCGCTGACCTACAAGATTTGTACAGGGGAAAGAGAAATTTTATTACCAACTGCACCGTCACAGTCATTGGCCCCCATCCCTACCCCTGCCAAATTGGCACATGCATTCATCGTCATTTCATGCACGCCTCATTCACCCCCCTCCATCTTTCATCCACCCCACTCCACACAGGCATAGCCCATACAGCATGCTCCTAGTGTACTTACCTGTTTGTCTGGAGACCCGTAGAGTAGCGTGTACTGGGGGAGGACCCGATCCACGAGTCTCTCCAACTCCTTCGCTGTGAAGGCAGGGGCCCTTTACCCAGACACTCGAGCCATTGTCTCTTCGAGACCGAGGTCACAGTAGCACTTGCAGTGTAGGTCCTCTCCTGTCGAAGATCAGGTATTGAGTGATTGAACAGATAGAAAATGGCGGTCACGTCCGCGGCGGTGCGTACCGTCACCGCCGGCGTACATCGTCATTGGCTCCTGGGACCCATAGGGTCCAATGTTAACCAATGCAGCATTGCGCCGCGGTCTTCAACCGCCTACCGCGACGGTGTACAACTCCAGCGCAGTTACCTCACATCCCATTGTCCCACTTTAGAGGTCAGACAGCTGCCATTTCAGGGGCCCACATGGCTTAATTTTTAACTGCGTCACACATACCTAGGCCTAGCCTCAACACACATACAGGCCACTTTTCGGATTATGATTCGTGTTCTGTGTAAGCTGTGTGTACGTACCTCTAAGTTGGTTGACTCTGTGCTCGCTGTTGTCATTCATAGGCACCGTCCGCTGGGACATGTGAGGAGATGGCGGCATCCTCCGGTGTACAGACCGCTGGTGGACCTGTCGACAATGGAGGAAAGACATGTGATCATCGCCTACAGGCTTGACCGTGCCACAATCCATGAACTGTGTACCCAGCTGGAGCCAGACCTGATGTCAGCTATCCACCATCCCACAGGAATCACCCCTCAAGTGCTGTCAGTACTCCATTTCCTTGCAAGTGGGTCATTTCAAACAACAGTGGCCATAGCATCAGGGATGCCTCAGCCTATGTTCTCCAACGTGTTGTCCAGAGTGTCTTCCGCCCTGCTGAAACACATGCAGAGCTACATCGTTTTCCCTCAGGTGGAGGATTTGCCTACAGTGAAAGGTGATTTCTATGCCCTGGGACATATCCCCAACATCATAGGTGACATTGTTGGGACACATGTGGCTTTGGTCCCCCCCCGCAGGAGTGAACAGGTGCACAGAAACCGGAAGAGTTATCATTCCATGAATGTGCAGAGTGTGTGTTTGGCAGACCAGTACATCTCCCATGTGAATGCCAAGTTCTCTGGCTCAGTGCATGATGCCTACATCCTGCGGAATAGCAGCATCCCTTATGTGATGGGTCAACTCCAGAGGCACCGTGTGCGGCTATTAGGTGAGCACCTGGAAGCAAGACAGTGGGAATGGTTGTTTGGGTTTGGGGATATCCCTACAGGTTAGTGTGTGTCTAACAGTTGTCCCTCGCCATTTGCAGATGAGTCTGCTTACCCCAACCTGTCATGTCTGCTGACCCCAGTGAGGAATCCCAGGACAAGGGCAGAGGAACGCTACAATGAGGCCCATGGGTGAACTCGGCGGATTATAGAACGTACCTTCCGCCTCCTGAAGGCCATGTTCCGGTGCCTCCATATGACAGGTGGATCCCTATTCTACTCACCAAAGAAGGTGTGCCAGATCTTCGTGGCCTGCTGTATGCTTTACAACTTAGCTTTGCGACAACAGGTGCCTTTTCTGCAAGAGGATGGTCCAGATGGCGGTGTTGTTGCAGCTGTGGAGCCTGTGTACAGTGAAGACGAAGAAGCAGAAGAAGAAGACATGGACAAAAGACACTTGGTGATCCTGCAATATTTCCAGTGAGACACAGGTAAGATTACAGACCTGCCTGCTACATGTACTTTCACACTATTACCTCTCTACTGTCTGTCGTTTTCACCCAGTGTAAGGTCACTGAGTTGTCACTTTCCCTTACGATTTCACAGATGTGGGTCCCACTGTGTGACATCTGCTTTGTTTCCTCATGGACTAGAGCTGTGTGACATAGGTATGTTGACATTACATTTGAAAAAGCATTTTGTCACTGTAATTGCTAATACAGTATTTCGAAATCACAGACTGACTCCAGATTGTTTTGTGCTTCAAGGGTGTTTATTTAAGTGCACAATATTGGAGGGGGATGTAAAATGGTGATGGGGGATGGTGGAGGAATGTCCATGGCAGAGTCCAGTCTATTAGTCTCACAGGTGCATTCCCCAAATGGGCATAGGAAGTGGAGCTGGGGCAGTTTGAGGATGGACAGGGTGACAAAGTGGGACAGAAAGATGACATTCAGGGTGGTCTCATTTCTTGGCGGGGGTCTTGGCATCGTTCTCTATCTTTGTCCTGGATCTCAGGGACCGTTTGCGGTGTGGTTCTCCCTCTGCAGGGGGTGGGGTGCTGGTGTGGTGGTCCTGTGGTGGGGCGTCCTGTCCACTAGCGCCGGCGGAGGTGGTGGGCAGTTCATCATCCATGCCAGTGTAAGGGGCCCCTTGTTGTGCCACAGTGTCCCTCCTGGTGTTGAGTACTTCCTTCAGCACCCCTACGATGGTGCCCAGGGTGGTTCTGAGTAACTCCCTGAAGCCCAAATACTGTGCCTCCTGAGCCGCTGGGTCTCCTGAAACTTGGTCAGTACCGTTGCCATTGTCTCCTGGGAGTGGTGGTAGGCTCCCATGATGGAGGAGAGGGCCTCGTGGAGAGTGGGTTCCCTTTGCCTGTCCTCCCCCTGTCGCACAGCAGCCCTCCCAGTTCCCCTGTGTTCCTGTTCCTGTGCCTCCGTCCCCTGGACCGTGTGCCCACTACCACTGCCCCCAGGTCCCTGTTGTTGTTGGGGTGGTGGGTTAGCCTGGGTTCCCTGTAGTGGTGGACACACTGTTGCTTGCCGTGCCCTGGGGACAGAGGTATGGGCCCGCTGGGTAGGTGCTGTGCTGGTGTTTCCAGAGGGAGGAAGGTCTGTAGTGGCCTGTGACTGTGTGAGGGAAACTGACTGTCCAGAGGTCCCCGATGGGCTGGGCTGGTCATCTAGATCCAGTTGGACAGAGCTGCTGTCATCACTGTTGGCCTCTTCTGTTTGTGGTGTGGACATGTGTGGACCCTCCTGTCCTGTGACGTTGGGTAGGGGTCCTGCAGGGGTATAAAAGGATGTTTATTACATCTGTGTGTGCCATGGTGTGCAATGGGTGGGTGACCGTGTACCCCAGTGCTTGCATTCTTGTGTGGGACCTTGTGTGATGGTGGTTTAGGGGGGTGTAAGGGTATGTGCAGTGGCCATGCTTTGGTGATGGGTGTCCATGCTTTGGTGTTGCATGCAGGGCTTGGTGTTGGGATGGGTGGTTTGTGATATTGGGACATTTGTGAGGAGTTGCATTGATGGGGGTGAGGGTGAGGGTGGGGGTATGTGATGGCATGCAGGTAGGGTGGGGGATGTAATAGTTAAGATTTGACTTATCAGAGTCCATTCCTCAATCTACTCCTGCGAGGCCCTCAGGATGCAGAATCGCCAAGACCTGCTCCTCCCATGTTGTTAGTTGTGGGGGAGGAGGTGGGATCCGCCGCCAGTTCGCTGAACTGCAAGGTGGTGTCTTGAGACCACGGAACGCACCTTCCCCCGTAGGTCGTTCCAGCTCTTCCTGATGTCATCCCTATTTCTTGGGTGCTGTCCCACTGCATTGACCCTGTCCACTATTCTTCGCCATAGCTCCATCTTCCTAGCTATGGAGGTGTGCTGCACCTGTGCTCCGAATAGCTGTGGCTCTACCCTGACGATTTCCTCCACCATGACCCTGAGCTCCTCCTCAGAGAACCTGGGGTGTCTTTGCCGTGCCATGGGGTGGTGTGGGTGATGTGTGGAGTGGTGTGTGTGGTGATAGGTGTGCTGATATGGAGTGGTGTATTGTGTGAGGTGCGTGGACGTTCTGTTGGTGATGGTATTTTGTGCCTGTGGATGCTTGGTAGTTGTTTGTGATGTGTCTCTCTGGCCTTCTGTCGCAAATGTTGACGTAAGGGTTTGTGGGTGATGTGGGTGATGTGGGTGATGTGGGTGTGTGTTTTATATTGCATTGGGTGTGTAGGAGTGGTGTGTGTATGTGTATCAGGTGTGTGTATTTGGACTTGTCCAATGTGGTAGTGTTTTGTAAGTGTGTGTGTATTTTGAGCGTGGCGGTGTGTACCGCCAATGGAATACCGCGGTTGAAAGACCGCCGTGTGGATTCATGGGTTGTTATAGTGTGGGCGTATTTCTGTTGGCGTGACGGTGGAGGTTTTGTTATCGCCAGTTTATCACTGACATTTGGTGTGGCGGACTTGTGTGGGTGTCTGAATTTTGGCAGATTCCGAGCTGTGGGTCGGAATAGCTGTGGCGGATTTCCGCGGCTGCGACGGTGTGTTGGCGGTCTTCTGCATGGCGGTAAGCGGCTTTTACCACCAATGTTGTAATGAGGGCCTATGTCACCATCGAGCCTACTAAGATATCTGATCACGTGCCAGCTCATCATATCTTGCAATGAGTGCAACACACAAGAGTCACTCACACAACAGCCGCAATCACTACATGGGACAGACATTATCACGCTTACTGGATACGTCTGGGTCCTGAAATCTTGCCACTTCTCCGATGGTATAGGGGGCAGGTCCACCTGTAAGACATGGATGGAAATAAATGCTCAATGTCATATCACTGTACATGCGAGTGGACAACATATCACAGTGTGTAATATTTTACATGAGTGAGCTAGTGATCCAGCATGAAGACAGTACAACAGACATACCACTGCAAACTCACATTGACACTGACACTCCGGTGAGTGAGAGCCACACATCTGCACACATGCACTGGGCCTAACAATCATGTGGTGCTAAACCCTACAACAACCATATGTGGCTAATCCATTTAAGATGGTACTCTTTGGCATGATTTGTAATTGGGTGAAAACATCCATGGCACTTCCCTGGTGCACTGCAATACAAGTGACTCAGGTTTTGTGGCTTGTGTATCAAGAGTGTTGGAAAATGGGTTATTGGTAGGGCAGGTAGGTACCTACACCTAGCAACAAGCCACTAACCTCCACGTAGGTACAGTTAGGTCTCAGTAAATTAATCCCAGCTCAACCCTTGGTAGCTTGGCAACGAGCGTCAAGGCTTAACTTAGGAGACAAAGTGTAAAGCATTCAAATATCACAAAACAGTAATTAAATAAAACACAGGAAACAGTTTAAAAATCCAAAACCAATTTATAAAAATAGTTTATATTTTTATCTTTAAAATGACACAAAAACGATTAAAATCGGTTCAGGGGAACCGGAGATATGAATTTTTAAAGAATTATTACTTTTCTAGTGCTTAGAAACAAAAAGCGCCAATCGGGTCATCTGGTTGCACCTCGACCGGGGCAAAGTCAAACTTTCAGGCAGACCGCGATGGAGCCCTGCTCGGCTACAGGTCGCAGGAGGCCTCGGTTAAAAAGTTACCTTCTGACTTAGTCTTTATTTTGAAGTTTTTCTTCACCGGGACGAACCTGCCAGTTGAATCCGACCTCCTGGAGCCCTTGTCCGGATACGCGATGTGGGTTTCCTCGGTGGAGACTTTTACCTTCGGACTTAGTCGTTTTTTCGAGATGAAAATCCTTCGACCGGGGTAAACCTGGATCTTGATCCGACGTCCATGGAGCCCTTCTCGGATACGATGGCTGGGAGGTCCCGGTCAACTTTTTACCTTCGGACTTAGTCTCTTTTTTGGATGTTTTTCTTTACCGGGACGAACCACGAAGTCAGGCCGGGTCGCGGTTGAGGCAAGCCGGCTAGAATTTCCGCGGCGGGTCGGTCCCTCTCTGGAGCTTTTTTCCAAAAATTCTCAAATCTTTTCCAAACTTCTGGGGCTTCACCCAGATGTTCTTTTAAGGTTCTTTTGGGGTCCACAGCTCACCCCAAGGGTCCAGAAGTTCTGTGATGGTCCTTGGGGGGTGCGGAATTCAACTCCCAGAATGCACCTGGCGCAAACTCCTTTTTGGCCACTGGACAGTGGTCAGCTGGTCGCTTTCTTCAGGAGTTGGTGCAGGGGACTCTGGTTAGCAATTTTTCACCTGTAGCAAACAGGGTGTCCCTCCTTGAACCAGTTGAAGCCAGGCAAAGTCCTTCTTGTGGTGAAGCCCAAGTGTGCAGCTGGTGCAGTCCTTCTGAGTGCAGGTTCCAGGTGCAGGCCAGGGGTCCAGCAGGGCAGTCCTTCTTCTCCTTAAGTTCTTTCTTCTTGAAATTTGGTGGGGATCTGAGGTGTGGGTGCAGGTCTGCCAGTTTTATCCTTGCTCCTGGGTGAAAAGCAGGGGGGCCCTGGTTCTCCAATCAGGGACAGGGTCGTCCCCCTGTGATGACCACTTCCTGGGAAGTGTGGCAAAAATCCATCCCAGAAGGCAACAGTCTCTAAAAATCCAACATGGATGAATCTGATTTTTGGAGGTTACATCTGGCTGAGCCAACCCACTGGTGTGGCTAAAAATCATAAACACACCCCTCTCCTGCCCTCTCCTAATCTAATCAAGAGGGCACCTAGCTGTCTGGGGTTGCAGGATGTGGGGGTGTTGCTGGGTGCTGCAAATGTCCTTCTCTGCCTTTGAAGACCAGTTTGGCAGCCCTCCCCTTCCTGCCTCACCATCTGCTGAGGGGAGATTCTCTCCCCCAAGCACATTCCTTTGTGTGAAGCCTGGCCACTTCACACCTCATCAAGGCAGCCTGGCAGAAGCTGCTGCAGGCTGGCCAATCAGAGCACAACAGCAAAAACAATGCAGAGCTGAAATTGGCAACTTTTTAGGTAAAGTCTAAACTTTTTACCTGGACAAGTTATATTAAATCCAACAACTGGAAGTTGTGGGATTTATTACAACAATCAATTTGATACCAAATTCTTGGTATGTAACATTTAAGGAGACTTTAAAATTTAACATAAAGTCTGCCCATTCTAGCCTATGAAGGCCATTTACTTCAATGAGGGAAAAACGAATTTGGCTGTTTTTACCTCACCAGGGCTTATAAATCTATTTTTATAAAGTCCCTGCTTATAGTCACATGGCACCCAGCCCTAGGGGCACATAGGGCACACCTTAGGGGTGACTTATATGTAAAAATAAGGTAGTTTAAGACTTTGGAAGTACCTTTAATTCCAAAGTCGAATTTGCATATAACTTTAATTTAAAAGCAGCCAGCAAGGCAGGCTTGCTTTTAAAATGACACTGGGCACCTCAGCAATGCACCTAGGTGTGCACCACCTATGCTGTGGTCCCTAAACCTACATGCCCTACCATATACTAGGGACTTATAGGTAGGTTAACTTAGCCACTTATAATTAGCCTAATTTGCATATCCATTTTACACAGAGCACAGGCCCTGGGACTGGTTAGCAGTACCCAGGGCACCTTTAAAGTTAGGAAAACACCAGCAAAAAGTGGAAAATGGGAGCAAAAAGTTATGGGGCCTCTGCAATCAGCCCTGTTTTCTCACAAAGAGACACTGAGTTAATGTGTGATGGACATGTGGCTCAATTTTCAGTCTGCAAATATCATGCGTTCAGTGGTCCATGACAGATGTGGCACAGTTGTATGTTGGTAATAAATGCCCCATTGGCAGTGTCCCCTAAGCCGGGTATGCCCCCTTTGCCAACATAATGGCAGGGATCATGAGTGTTTAATGATGACAATGTAACTTAGCTGTCAGGATCCACTGAAATATGGTATGCTGACAGTGTCTTACATGATCATCATTGACAGAATGCATGGGCACAGTTGTTGCCATGGCACTTGAAATGTGTGACGAAGGGCCACATGTACGAAGATCAGGTTTTGTGAGTCGGAAATTGCGAGACTTAATGACTAGCAATGTGCGAGTCGGAAAATCTGATGTACAACACTGTCAATGATACTATTTGCAATTCACAATGGGGTAGCAAATGACCTACCTTGTGAATATTCATGAGGTAGGTCTCAATTTGCAGACACATTGGGAATGGTGTCACTCACAGGGATGGTGGCCTGCTGGGGTCAGCAGACCACCATGTCTGTGACTGCTTTTAAATAAAGCAGTATTTTTTTAATGCAGCCTATTTTCATTAAGGGTAAACAGAATGCATGTCAAAAACAAAAGTTATAACTTTTATTTTCATTTTTTCAGAGCAGGCAGTGGTCCGTGGGACTACTGCCTGCTCCGAACCAATGTTTTTGCATGCATTCACAAAGGGGAAGAGGTCCCATGAGGACCCCTTCCCTTTTGCAAATGGGTTAGCACCAGCTTGAAACTGGTGGTAACTTTAATTGTTTTGTGACGGCATTCACGGTCATACATCGGACTGCGACTCGCAAATATGAAGGGAACGCCCCTTCCTAAATGTGACTCGCAAACCCTGCTTTGTGATTCGGTAATGTGATTGCAGAATGGCAGAATTGGGTTTGTGCATTAAAAAAAGCATTTTTTCTCATCGAAAACGGCCCAATACTGCAAACTGGGCCAATTAGCGACGATAAAAAAAAAACTTTGTACATGTGGTCCTATGTGATAGTCGTACATGACTCAACAAACCTCTGACCAGCATTGTTAACATTTATCGACATGTGGACTCCATCTTAGTATTGGGACACTAACACTTTGTTCTTGTTTCATTCATCCTGGCCACAAACATTGCATGCAGCACCCCAACACATCTGCTACTGTCACTCAGGAGCATTCTACTGTACACATTTGTCAATGTGATACTCACCAACCGATCACCACACCCAGGTGGGCCAGCAGATCCTTCTCTCTGGCCACAAGGTCTGCCCAGCGATGTTTTAGCTGGTGCTCATTCCGGCTGGTATGGTACACCCACTTCAGGTGGTAGAGAACCTTGCCCCACCGCAGCCGCCTCGCCTCTGTGTGATACCCCTGTATCACCCAGCCACCCATCTCGAGCATCATGGGTAGGAAGTGGCACACCAGCCACACAAAGCCCCCAAGCTCCTCCTCCCCCATCCATGTCAGTCTTGGCCTTCCTGACATGTCCTTCAACCACAAATTCAAACAGTAAATATTGAAAAAAAAAGAAAAGAAATTAGAATAAAGTACACTTACTGCCCAAACTTAAGAACCCCAACTAACCCAACTAATCTAACACCCAGACAGACAACCAACCGTACAAATACAATATGGAAGACACTAAACTACACAAAATCACATACACTGGTACAAGTAACAAACAGATTTCACGACAGCCACAACGAGATAGACACCACAAGATACAATTTTCGCAATCAACACACCAGCAATACTGAGACACAGCTACACAGTCAACAAATGCACAGACTGTAAAGTGAAAGTGAAAGTACACCCACTGTACCATGCTTGTGAACAGGATTTCCTATTACATCACTTCATGTCCCCTTGCGGCATGCTTTACATCATGCGTGTATTTTATTGATGCATACGATGTTTGCGTGTATATTTTCGACGCATCACCTACATGTACGGCAATATACAACGCATTACCTGTATACTTCAATTTCAGTGAATATCTGCATGAGTGTGGTGCGCGTGGCATTCACGCTAAGGGCTCATGTATGGTTAGTTTCCGTTTGCAGGTGTTTTCGACGCATTTACGTCAACATTTTTTACTCTATCTGTGATTGCATGATTTTCTAATATTTAACATTGATGCACCCTGTATCAACATGAAAATAGGATGGTATGGCCTGCAGTGTGTAATATAGTGTATGGCCACATGTGGTAGAGCATGCTACTTTCTGATTTGGATGTGAATGGCCAGTAACAACGATGTGGGTGTTTCTGAAGGAACGGCATGCAATACTTTGGACGTCATGCAAATGTATGAATGTGTGCCAAATGTGTATCTACATTTGATGGCAATCAGTGATCTACAACAGTTATGGTATATGTTTGTAACATGTGTTGACTCATGTGATGTGTGTAGTTGTTTGACTTAGGGGACATTACATTTCAGACGACAAACAAAACTTAGGTATCATTGAGGATTGCTGATGAGTGCTAAGTAGGATATGTTACCCCTCATATGTCATTAATTGTTGGTTATGAGTTCATGGTGACTTGTGTGTGGACTACACAAATATCTGACATGTGTACATGTTTAGTATGTACTGCGTTTGAGACACTGTGCCTAAATTCCACCCATAAAATGTTTGGTACATGTCAGTTTGACTCATTACAATTAGCTATGTTACTTGTGTTGCTGTGGTGGACCTGCTGCCCTGGCTGCATGTGTTCACATATTTTCAGATGTGCATTCCACAGGCGTGTCCAGTCCAAGTGTGTGGACATGTATACCCTGTGTCAGGATTGGGCTCCATGGCAGTGTCAGGACTGATTTCCAGGGATGGACTGCCCAGCACATGTGTAGTGGTCATACCTGGGACAATCATGCTATCCATTGTCACAAATGACGCCCCCCTTGTCACACAAGCTCCTTGCAGACATTGCAAGTATCACACTTAGTAATGTCAGGGGTCTGTTCATACATTCCTGTATTTCTGATATTTCACATCAACTGCCTCATGTATGGGGCCCTTATTTTCCTTATGATTGGAGATGTCATAGTTGTGTGTCATGTGCTACAGTTGACCATGTTGGCAACGTGGATGTGACTCATATGTTGTGGTCCATTGATTGTGTCCTTCATATGTGACATTCAAGAGATGAGTATTTTTTATATGTGTGTGATGTTTGCTGTACAATCATACATATCACATGTGATGTTGCATCAGAAGTAGTCAGATTTGTCTTTGTAATGTGCTCCCTGAGGTAATACTCACATTCCGAAGGTACATGTGATTGAGAATGAAGACACCAGAGCAGGATTGTGTGATCAAGTAAGGCGTTTATTTACATATCTTAACAAGGAGTGTAGAGTGACTATTAAGTGAAAAAGTTGTGTACAATTTGCTGTCTGCTGCGCATTCCTGCAACTGTGTTCTGCTGTTTTCCCTCATTTTCCCTGCCACCATCCTCCTCCTCCTCAGGCAGTTCTTGGTCCGGTTGATATAACGGGATGTTCATCCTCAGACAAATATTGTGCAGGATAGCACAGGCCAGTATTATTTTACACACAATGTGTGGGGCATATAGGAGGCTGCGTCCTGTGATGTCCAGGCACCTGAATCTGGACTTAAGGTTGCCAAAAGTCCTATCCACAATGGTGCGTGTCCTCTAATGTGCCTCATTATAGACACGCTCTGCTGCTGTGCTTGGGTTGGGGAATGGGGTCATGATCCATGGCTGGATCCCATAACCCTGATCCGCTGCAAAAGATAATAGGAGTGAGTATTTTGTTAGTGCTTGCAACAGGAATGTCATGTAGCATGGCAGTTGTTATCTTGTATTGTCTGTGACTCATATGTGATTGTGGCACTGTGTGAGTTGCTGGGCTTCTGTGAAGTCTTCTCTGCACTGGGTTGTTTGACATGACAACTTGTGTTTGGCTCATTGACCTAGGATCTATGATTTGGTTTCCAAACTGTTGGTCAGTATGTATGTACTGTGCATTGTGTAGTGTCCCACATGTTTCAGTGTGCTTTCACTGGAGGCGACATGATACATCCACACACACAATGGATTCAGATGTGGTGGTAACATGGTTGCACTACATGGCCTGGACATCCCATCCATTTAGACATATGTCATTGCAGATGAAATGCGACACTGAGGCCCTTTGAATTGGGTGGGTGACAATGCACAACACATCTCCATAAGTTGGCAGTACTGAGCTGTTCAGTATTGACGTTGCACAATTGTCCCATGTGTGACTTGTTTCTAGGCAAGCTTTTCTTGTTCCCTCTGCCAGTAACTTATGTGTAACCGTGCACCTACACTACCAAACTTGCTCCAGGGAACCTGGCTAAATGCCTTGTGGAGGTGGACATATCTGTGCAGGAAGGGCCATCTCCCTGTACATATGCTATTTTAATGGACAATTGGCTCTTTCAGTGTGTGCAGCAGTGTGCAGTTTGCATTGGTGGCACATCAATATGTGTTCATAGCACAGTCCACATCCTTATTGCAACCTGGAAACGGCACCCCTGGAGTGGTTTATGATGTTGGGACTGCCTCAGTATTTCCGTGTCACCTACATGTGAGTCTGCATCATCATGCAATGTGTCTCATGGTGTTAGACCTGCTGCAACACACATTGCACACCCCTCCCATGCTACATACTGCTTGGGAGGGTGGCCGATTGACTATGTGGCCTAATGTAATTTTAAATGGTTCATCTTCCAAGTTGTAATTACAGTGCAGGCCATGTCCTTGTCACTGTGGGCTTTGACATTGGTCCCTTGGTGCTCTATAGTGGTAGCTAATGTTTGTGGCACCCGTCATTTGTCCAGCGGTGTGTATCCCATTGTGTCAGGGTGTACAACATAACTACCAGTGTCACACCTCAGTGTCACCCTGCCCACGTGTCAATGTAGTGGTGAATGTCTTGTGTGTCCTACAGTGTTGTTGTGCTGTGTGTGTGTATATTGCTAGGTTTATTGACTTGCCGACAAGAAGGCCA
The DNA here is from genome assembly GCF_031143425.1 of Pleurodeles waltl. Taxonomy (NCBI): domain Eukaryota; kingdom Metazoa; phylum Chordata; class Amphibia; order Caudata; family Salamandridae; genus Pleurodeles; species Pleurodeles waltl. The sequence continues at coordinate 958,390,252 of NC_090444.1, forward strand.
TTGCCATATTGTCCATCCTGGAAGTGCTGATTGATCCTGCTGTGCCGGAATATGAATGAGTCATGGACACTCCCAGGACAATTGGCCAGGATGTTTGTGAGCAATGCCTGGTGGTCAACTATGGCCTGCACATTGATAGAATGCGTGTGCTTTGTGTTCCTGAATAGGTGCTCTGTTGCTGCAGGTGGGACGATCCTGACATGGGTGCAGTCAATAGCACCAAGCACATGTGGGAAGCCATAGATTTGATAAAACCCCTGTTTTATCTCCTGCTGTTTCTGAAGGGTGTAGGGGAAGCTGATGTGGTGGGGTGTGAGGGAGAATATGGCATCTAACACCTTGGGCAGGAAAGCCAAGAATGAGGGCTGTGATACCCCAGCGACCAGGGCACCCGTTGTCTGGAAGGAACCACTTGGCATCATATGCAGGACAGCTAGCAGCTTGGTCACCGGTGGTATGTTGTGTGGTGTCTGCAGGCTAGCTGTTAGTTGTGGCTCAATATGGATTTGCGTAAAAAAAAGAGACGCAAATCTGGCGCAGAGTATAAATATGGGCCTGAGTTGCGATGTCCGCATAAGACCAAAAGCCTTGATTGTCTGCTTGGGTATGAATTATATCAAACACAGTTTGTAACCGAATAAAACATTGTTAAACAGGTATAATGCGCAGTGTCCTGTTGGATTATTTCCAGTTACATGGAAGTAGTTAGGAAGGGTAGGACCTGACAGCTGCAGGTTCCAGCTGGGTATGGATAGGTGGATGGTGGTCACAGTCTGTGGATATTGAGATTGCTTCCAAATAATGGGTGGTGGGGCAATTAAGGGGTCATCCTAAGACATTTATCTGAATATAGGTGTGGGGTGTTGATTCATTCATGCCTTGGTATCTTCTTTGCACTTCAGCTATTTTGAATGTGCTTGTATCTCCAATGGTGGGGTTAGTCTTTGGTATGTTCAGGATCCTTGTGGGTACTACAGGTAAGGAGGGATGTGCGCCTCAGGCACTTTCCCACCAACTGTTACTAACCTCAAGTGTGGATCGGAGGGCTAAGCTCAAACAGCGCCAGTTTCACAAAGTGCAAGAAGATACATTTTAGGTTTACAGTTCCTCACTACAATGCAAAGATGGCACAGTTCTCAATATTTTGAGTTAATGAAAGGATGAGGCTGAGACCATTTGATCTTGCTACTGCATAGGAGTGCAGAGTGTAGCCTGAAGCCAATATTTTGCACCACTAGGACCGGGTTAGGGTATCTCCCCATCTCTTAAGCTCATAATTTAGGGTGACAGTTGCTATCACTAGTCCTACGACACTCAATGCTAAAATCTCTTTGTTCCTCCTCGCATCACTCCAAGAGGTTGGTATTATTCTTCTGCTACTCCTTTGACACAGGGACCTTTGATCATGACTTAAGCCCTCATTGGGAGTTTCATACACAATATTTCAGCCACCCAGGAAAATATCACTACCAGGGACCCCGATAGGCCTGAGGGGGGCAGGAAAATAATGGGTAGTATGAGAGTTGGGAGAGTAGCATGTGGGAATCTGACTTATTCTGGTAATTCCCTTATGTCTTCACAGATTAATCGCCATGGTACTTCACCTGCTTTCAACCATTGAAATATAAGGGAGAAATATCCCCTAAATTTGGAGTTCCCACATTTGATGGAATCCCCACGGGGGGACCAGTAACTTTTATTACTTGCCTCATTGGAATTAACGAGCACTCATAATGAGGGCCGTAGAAACTCACATAGGCTCAAAAACTCTGATTGGCACCATTGGACTCCAAACCCTCTTTCAAGCTTCTACTGCTTTTCAATCCAACATTTAGAATCGAATTCTACTTAAAGGTCAATTGTGTTTGTATTAATAGAAACTCAGAACGCCATGGATGTCGAGTACTAACTTTTAATTACAGATTTATCTAGAAATAGGAGGCAAAACCTTTAAATGGAGAAGAATGTCAACAAAAAGAATCCATGTAATAATGTGGCTTGTTGCATGAGTGCACACAGATTTTCTTCGAAAAAGCTCCATTTAACACAATCTGTTCTACTCATGAATGAATCTGTGGAGATCTCCAGCACCGCCACAAAAGAAGCTGAGCCACAGCTATTAGAGCTGTTTATATGTTTCTTCCCCAGGAAGCACCCTTGTCTAGAATTACCTGTACTCTGCCCACTCATACAGAGGACGTTAGTGACATCACTAGGCTCTGTAGAGTGCAGAGCTTGACACCAAAGTCATATACTTGGCTAAGTGTTGCACCAGAACAGCACACCTTATCAAGATATTTGTACTGTTCCCATTACACAGACAGAAAACTGCAGGCATACCTCCTAATGCCATCATGCACTCGACATGGCACTAACACGAACTAGGTGGCTAAGCCTTTCTATTTCAACCGCACATCCATAACCTCTGACTAACCTACTTATAAACCATTCAGAACAAGTTAACTTAAATGTACCAAACTAACATGCGCGCAATATAGTATCAAACTGTGTAATCAACTAACAATGACTCCCAGCCAATCAGCCAACCTAACCCAGTCAAGTGGCGACCATGCACCCTCATAGAACATAGCAACCACCAAAGCCCTTTGGCACACACACTTGTACATAGACAGAAAGCCCCACACAGATCAATGACAGGATCTAGCCAAGTACCATCCAATGTGATTCTTTACTAAGAAATAATAAATACGACCAAATACAGTGACAGGCCACCTTGATTCCATTTAATGAGAATCCCCAACTCGTAATGGGGATGCACTGCAAAATCATAACAAAATTATTTAAAAAATAGTAGACATGATCAATACAAGAGCTCATGACTTCACGTAAAAAAATACTTTCGGAATGTTACGTACAACAAGCATTGGCAAAGCCAGCAGGTCTGGCTTTTAAGTGCAAACGTGTGTAAATCGAATTTGTGGAGGCCTGTGTTGAAATATTGAAGCCATATCTATTGATTTCTAACGATTGCTTATCAGTGGTGTTTGGAATGATGTAGCAGGCAAAGTGTAATTCCTGACTAAAACAATGAAATAAAGCTTGCTGCAGTGAAAAAACGAACCAATAAATTGTTTTCTGTATACATTGCTTGTATGATGGAAATATGCTGTTTGCTTCTATAGTGTAAAATAGTCCCTCAGGGTTTTACAATGCAAGCTCTCCTTATGAGTGGAATGATAGACCAAACATCCAATAGCACGAGGTGGGAGAGTGATAGTCTTCCGGACAGAGCCAAATCCTACTCAATGTCAATTTTAAATAACTGATAACAATAGGTTCTGTAGTCACCTGGACGGCCCAGACGCATCAAAAGCGATGTTTGACCTCTGTCTGCTAAAGTAATCACCATAATCTGAATTATTTCAATTGATTCAATTTAATATTTGCCTTTTACATACTTTGCTAAGATAAATTATTTACCGTTGGGAACATCAATCTACTTCTGTTGTGCATCTCCTGCCCTTCATTTATGCTGCATGGGCTGCTATTTTTCATTGTCTCTGTGACCGAAAGTAGAGTAAAGCAATTCAGTATGTGCAGAGAGCACCCTGACATCATCTTTATAATAATGTATTGCTCTGGGACGTGAAAAAGTGCATTTTGAATAACCTGTTAATCATCTGCAGATACTTGCCTCTGATCACCCAAACAGATCCCTCAGGAAAAGGCTACATTGCAATTCGGCTAAACAAGATGGGGAGGTGTCAATTGATGGGGGCAAGTAGGTCTTTAAAGTTAATAGCGCCATTAGTCACATCAAACCACTTGCCAAGGGGCACTGTGCTAAAAGGAAACTCGCAGACATTCTGCTGAGGACAACGCGTTGCTGTGAACTGAACCCCCTGCTTAGGTTTATGTGGTTATAAAATATATAAACATTTCCCTGGGTGAGCCTCTTTGAGGGGACTTTGGCTAGGCTATTTACTGACTACTAGATTATATTTGTAGATAGTTAAAATATTAAACTGTTGAATACATTTGCCAGTTACCAAGTTAGATGACAATTTTACTATGTGATATGCATGTATTCTATAAAAGTGGAGTCAAGCGTAGAGTGTTTCTCTTGTTTTTTGGAAATACTTCTTCCCACTTTCCAGTGCACAGTTGTTTCTGTGATACCAAAAAATGTCTGCTAGTTTAAAAAAAAGAAATTCAACGGCCGTGTTTCTTTGGCATGAAAAATGGTCCAAACTGCAGTAAGATTAATTTAACTGCTTAAATCAAAGCCCACGAGTGGAGAGCGCAGCCCACAACCGCGCCCTTCGTCTCTCAGCTCGAACTGCCGCCCAACCAACCAGTAACAACATTCCACCCTCAACATCCCTTAGAACCCTTAGCAACATCCCTAATCATGTACAATAGCAATAACCCGCCAGCACAAACACAGCTCCAGAGTGTTATTTTCTTTTACAATTTCTCATGAAAGAACCTAGCTCACCAGTTCTTACTCACCACTATATTTTGTGTAGCCCTCTCTCCTGGAGTAAACAAATCTTGATTTTGTTTTGTTTGTTCATAAATTGTAACACTTATTCTTGCTTGTATTGTTCTGAGGGAGCTCAGCTCTTATACTCAAAATTAACATGTAATGTTTATGAACTAATGCATATTAATTCTGCATAGAAAATGTATTAATGTGTCATTGCTAGACACGCGCTTGAAATGTGCCCACGGGGAGTGGCCACCAATGTATACAATGATTAATGAAGCTGACTAATAATGAAATAATGATATGTTAATGTATGATTTTGCACTAATATTAAGAGTTATATGTTAAGGTTTTGCTAATAAATCAATAGGCCTTAGTTAGCATGAGACGAGGCCTAGCTGCCCGGTTTCATATTAACTGTGTTTTTCTAACGTGCAGTGTGCTGACTTGCTGAAGGACATGTACCCGTATTTTTCCAAAGCTAAAAGATGAGTGTAACCGTAGTAGATCCGTTCTCACGAAATTCGACTTGCTCAAAGAAACATTTTTGCTGAATGCAACAGTGTAGACTGGTTACAGGTACAAGGTCGCCTAAACCGGTACAGACAATGGAACTACTGACTGAGGATGCGAGAGGACCACGAGAGTATGAAATCATACCGGACATTCTACCCGCTGGAGACGTCAATCACAAGAACCAATAAACTACGTGAGAACTGTTATGGGGTGACAAATTTGATAGTACCCTTGGAAACCCATTGGATGGAATAGTGGGGTGCCAACCCTACCCAATCAGAAATTAGGGGACTGTACAACAGAAAAGGGATGAAAACCTTTGACACGAGGAGCTATTGGGAGATGCCATTGCGAACTTTTGCTATGACCCAGACACTTTGGCCCTCATTCCAACCCTGGCGGTCTATGACCGCCAGGGTGGAGGGCAACAGAAGCACCGCCAACAGGCTGGCGGTTCTTCCAGGGCCATTCTGACCGCGGCGGTAAAGCCGCGGTCAGAAAAGGGGAACCGGCGGTTTCCCGACGGTTTTCCCCTGGCCCAGGGAATCCTCCATGGCGGCGCTGCTTGCAGCGCCGCCATGGGGATTCCAACCCCCTTCCCGCCAGCCTGTTTCTGGTGGTTTACACCGCCAGAACCAGGATGGCGGGAACGGGTGTCGTGGGGACCCTGGGGGCCCCTGCACTGCCCATGCCACTGGCATGGGCAGTGCAGGGGCCCCCTAACAGGGCCCCATGAAGATTTTCACTGTCTGCATAGCAGACAGTGAAAATCGCGATGGGTGCTACTGCACCCGTCGCACCCCTGCAACACCGCCGGCTCCATTCGGAGCCGGCCTCTGTGTTGCAGGGCCTTTCCTGCTGGGCCGGCGGGCGCTCCTTTGGCAGGCGCCCGCCGGCCCAGCGGGAAAGCCAGAATGGCCGCCGCGGTCTTTTGACCACGGAGCGGCCAAATGGCGGTAACCGCATGGCGGGCGGCGGTATGACCACCTTTGTCACTCTGCATAGAGACTTTCCTGTTTGGTTCTTCAAACCATCCTTGCCCTTAGCTTGCCCGTTCTATTCTTCTCCTCCTTATGAGGGAAGTGCCCCTATTTACCCCGTTTTGCTGAATTCCCTGGCTGATGGCGAATCAACTGATGTCCTGAGGACGAAGACTAACTCTGTATGCTGACCCATTACGGAGGGTAACTATAGATGATGAAATTGTAATTGTCTGTTTGCCTTCCCTTTCTAGGTACCAACTGCTTCTTTTGACAGAGACCATAGATAGATGTTTTCCAAATTCGTGTTACTAAATTGTTTTGCATGAAGCCCAACATGCCAATGCTAATGTGAGGTTAGTTAAGGGGTTCACTAAACGGAGGCAAATAGACAGATGACTGAATCAAGGCTTTGTTGAATGATACACTAATGATACTCTGCTGAGGTCAATTCATGTTGACGTCGTGCTATGTTCTAATGTTCGTGATTTTTGCTTTGATGAAATCTTATTCAAGTTGCCATATTATGACAATGCTGATGTGTTTCATGGTTTTGAGACTAATAAACTTACTAGTAGAATTGTAATCAATAGGGAATAAACATCACAAAATCGTACTAAACTGGTGTGGTTATTCATGACTGAAAGGTCATGGTGGTTTCTGAGTTTTATTGATAACGTTATTGACTTGTTGATTGACATGTTGATTAGTTATCTCGTCCTAAGGTGTCTTCAATCAGGGTCAAAAGATTCATTGGCCTAAAACGAGTCCCAGAGTGAATAAATTAACTAGATTGGGACCAGTTCTGGTAGCAGAGCGACGGTTTAGACCCTTTAGGGGCCCTAGGACGAGGGACCATTTTTAAAAGTGTTTTTTCCAAATAATGCAAATTGGATGTATAATGTGTTTCTAAATTCCCCATGACTTTCCCGGAATCTCGGAGCTTGCCTAAGTGAGTTGGGTATGTTCTCGGCATTCTAGTATGTGTGAAATAGAATTTGCGCTTGCTCAGGTTATGCATATTGCAGGTGATTTGTGAAGTTTGTATGAATTTAGGCCAGTTGTTTTAGTAGGAGTGGGCGTACTCCACAGTATGAGAGTAGGGAAGTTGGCGAACTTCATGTGAGTGTGGCGCTTTGTGCTCAAAATTATCCACGTGGTTGTTGGTGATGTACGGACCCGACGTGGTCTAAGACTCCGGAGTATATTGACAAGTGTAGGAGACACTTGGGTTTATGTTGTAATTTGTGCGGTTTAATAGGTCAATCGGGCGTGGTTGACAAGTCGAGTTTGAGTCAAATTGTGTGAGTGAAAACTTTGATGGAGATTTGGCAAGTTCTAAAGTGCACTAGAACAAACCATTGACGAGTCGAGAGTAGGATTTGCAGGTCGAATTCTGCTTCCGAGCGCGGGAGCTGAGAAGGAGAGAGTAGCGGCCGAGGCTTCAAGTGAAAGCTCTGTAAAGTTCTGAAGCGATTGTGTTACCCTTCCTGTAGTAAACCAGCAAATTTGGGTTTTTGTTGTTAAAGGTGCTCGCAATATATTGCATTAGTTTTGTGTGAGGAGGACAAGCCAAAAGACTTTGTCAGCCGCAGTGTGTGTGAGTGTGACGTCAGTGGTGCCGCGCTGGGATAGGTCAGTTGCCGAGAAGGTTCGCGCACGGATTGGCAGCCGTCCATGAGAGGCAATTGGTTGAGAAAGGTGGGTGAAGAGTGTTCTGGGAATTAAAGTCACTTCCTCATTAGATTCTAAACAAAATAAACAACGCAAAAATGACGTTTTTCAAGGCTCTAAAGAGTGCTTTGAGGGGAGATACATATATTACAGCGAGTGTGGGGGAGCCTACACCGCCTGAGGGTACTCTAGCTTATACTGTAATGGAGGAGAAGGGAGTCGTGCCATGTCTTTGGTTAAAGCAGTGGTGCAAATCGACAGAGAAGGAGGGATGTTTAGTGCTTCCAGAATACGGGACGTTTAATGTAAGAATTTTGGAAAATTCGCGAATGATGTTAAGTGTACAAAAACCGCCTCCGAGACCAGCTCAGTATGAGGCATTATCAATCTGGGATTTGATGGCCATATGACAGAGACAGCAGAAATTTGAAAGGAGAATGGAAAGAGCAGAAAAAACTTTAGCTGAGGCTAGATGGGATAATGAGAGCAAGATGTGGAGAAGGGGAGTAGTTGACGGACTTAAACTGTTTCCGGCAATAACACAAGAAGACGAGACACGGGGAAAGAAGGCTACTTATAAGACAGACAGGGGTTCTAATAAACCAAAGGAGACTCAGAGGTCTTGGGCAGACGCAGATGATTCAGATGATGAAGAGTTTCTTAAACAATTGTTACATGATCGCCCGCCACCATATGCCATAAATGATAACGTACAGAGCACTAGCGTGAGTTCTGAAGACCTGGCACAAAAAAAGGGCATCTCAAATACAGTGCAGACAAGTGATACAGTTTTGATACAGAATGGTGTCAGTGTACCCACTGCATCAGACACACAGATACAGTTGCAGCCACCATAGATTCAAAGGATTTATCCTGATGTCCCAGTATTAGAGACAACTACGAGTCTGATGGTGCCGCCTGATCTGGTATACACGAGATCAAAGTTGGTGCAGATTGAACCAACTCCGCAATTGCTGCCCCAGCCGCAGCAACAGCTGGTTCTGAGTTACACTTCAGTTGCAGGACCGCAGTCAGTACCTACAGCACCAATGATGTATCAAGCTATGGGAGTTAATGCTCCACAGGGTTTGGGACTTGGCCAGACACCAGCTACTATATCATTACCAATTACTGTTGGTCCACCAGTACCGCTGTATGCGCAAGGTAAGCCTGGCGTATGTGATCAGGGAGTAATGACCCAAGAGGCAATAAGAGGAGGGTCCACAGGATACTTGCAGGGAGAACAGACAGTTGAAAGGTCTAAATCCCTGTAAGACTTTAGTCCGATTGGGGTTCCTTTGGAGACAATGAGACATGCAGGGTTGGGAGCACTAACCCCACAGGTAATGAGTACAAAAACAACACAGACACCAATGGTGCAGTCTGGAAATATTTTGTTGCAGGACTTAACAGCGCAACAATTGAAAGAGTAGTTAGACAAACTCAACACTCCGCAGACTACCGCAATGACCACAGAGAGGTCAGAAAGGGAAGAATACCTGAATTTTGGAGACTGGGTGTAGAAGCCATGGAACTAGTGGAAGGAACAATGGGGGTGAACAGGCTAGAGTCATACACGGAAGCAGAATTGAGGTATCTGTGCCCTAAAATAACTAAAGAAGTGAGCAAGGTGCATCAGAGGTTGGCAAACCTGGCGGATAAATACAACATAGACATTGAGAGTACTAAACATTTGAAAAGGAGCTACAGATTAGACTTCGAACCTAAAGATTTCGAGCACATGAGGTCTACCGGAATGAAGGCACACCTCAAAGAAATACTGCAGAGTGCTCAAATTTGGGGAGCTTTAGAGAAATGGAAAGGCAGATGGGCAAAGAAGAGAGATAAAGAGAAAGATGATGGTCCGGAACCAAAGGAGGCTAAAGCCGCACTGGACACGGGGACAATAAAAATGTTACCAATGAGAGAGACAGCCGGAGGGGTTCTAGTCCATGTACCGTGGTCTAGAGGTGATATTCTGTCATTCACAAATGACTACCCCAGGTTGAGGGAGAAACCGATAGAGTGGTACCAGCAGACGGACAGATTTGTGAAGCTTGCGAAATGTCTCTGGGAGGACTTGAATACCCTGTTTGAAATTATAGTCCCACCTGACTTATGGCTTGAGTGCAAAAGTGGCGTAGATTGGACGACAGAGGAGCCGGCAAGGGATAAGGTTACTGGAGCACCATCTGCAGAAGTGATGAGGTATTATCATAAAGTGATTGAGTTTTTGAAGCAGAAAGTATCGCCGAAAGTAACTGATTGGCAGAAAATCGATCGAATATCACAGGAGGCCAAAGAGTCGATTCATGCTTACTATGAGAGATTGTTGAAAGCATTCAAACATTACAGTGGCACTGAGGTCATTGAGCCGAAAGACATGAATCATCTTGTGTTCAGGTTTGTTGAAGGGCTGAGACCAGAAATTAGTCAGAAGATTAAAAATAATTTGATCTGTTGGCAAGCAAAGCCGATTGATGAGGTGTTGCAGTGTGCAAAATATTGTAGTGACGAGACTGAGTTGAAACAGAGAAAGTTGAAAGAGAAGGTGATGGTGATGCAGATTAAGACAGCGCAAGCAGGAATGCAGGGAAATGGAATACAGCAGGTGATAAAGCAGCAACCGCAGGGGAATGGAATGTTTCAGGCACAACCAAGAGGCCGAGGACGAGGAGGCTTTGTGAACCGTGGTCCAGATATAAATACTGTTGTGGTTCAAAATGATGTGCAGGGAATGAAAAAGGTGTCACCATGTCACGCGTGCGAGGGCGTGGAGCATTGGAAGCGGGAATGCCCAATGGTGGTGCAGGATGGTGTTGTTCAACAAAGCAATGATGTTGGTACATTTCAAAATGTGAAGGGTCCAAAAATGAGGGGCCAAAATCCAAACTTTCAGAATAACATGGTGCAGATGCAGGGTCTCCAACCTGTGCAACAGGTGCAAATGCCACGTGTTCAACCAGCACAAATGCAGCAGGCAGAACAGCAGATTCCCATGGTACCTAGACAGCAAATGCAGATACCATTAGCTCCAACGGGACAGCAACAGGTGATGCTTCCTCAACAGGTCACAAGTCAAACAATGAGTCAAAATAACACAGTACAACAGTTCCCATTGCGTGGTGAGGATGGAATAAACGATGAATGGTCAGATGATTGTTCAGACAGTGAGGAGTGCAGGCTTGCAGCTTCCCTAGAAGTAGACCAGAGGGGACCCTATGTAGGGGGAAAGGTGATGGGTCATAAGGTTTCGTTCCTAGTTGATACAGGAGCTACACGCTCTACAGTTAGAAGTGCAGAGGTTCCGAAATTATCACTTTCGGGGCGTACCATAAGGGTGGTAGGAGTAGCAAATCAGTTCCTGACAAATCCGATTTCAGATCCGGTCCAAGTTGAGATTGGTAACTTCCAGGGATTACACAAATTTGTAGTTTGTGACTCGAGTCCTGTATCCTTACTGGGAAGAGACTTACTGTGCAAAACAAGGTGTTTGATTACCTGTTCCAATGAAGGGATTGAGGTGCAGACAAATAGTGATGATGAAGGGGACGATGGTCAGTTTCTAGAGTTAGAGACGGAGACCGCAAATAAGGATTACCCTTTGATAACCTTATTCCCGATGCTTACAGTGACTGACTTACCACCTGAGTTGCAGGGAACAGTGACGGAGAAAGTGTGGGACCTGACCGGAAAGGAAGTGGGATTAATAAAAGGAGTAGAACCGGTTAAAGTAGAGGTGAAGCCAAATGCAGTGTTTCCCCAGGTACTGCAGTACCACATGGCACAAGACGTCCTCATTCAAGTAGCGCAAATAGTTGCGGACTTTGTGAAGCAAGGGGTTCTGAAAGAAGTGCTGAGTAGCCCGTGTAATTCACCAATAATGGGTCTGAAAAAGCCTTGTGGGAAAGTTCGAATTGTTCAAGACCTGAGGAAAATAAATGAGATAGTGGTAAAGTGTTGCCCCATAGTGCCAAATCCAGCTGTGATCATGTTTCAGGTTCCGTGTGATGCAGAGTGGTTCACCGTTGTGGACTTGTCTCAAGCATTCTTTTCGGTGCCTCTTCATAAGGATAGCCAATTTCTCTTCAGTTTCAAATTCCTGGATAAGGTTTACAGTTGGTGCAGAATTCCTCAAGGGTTTTCTGACTCACCTTCCATCTTCAATCAGATATTGAAGAAGGATTTGGAATCATTAGAACTGCCTTTCAGTTCGACTCTAGTGCAGTGTAATGATGATTTGTTAATTGCGTCCAGAACCAAAGATGACTGTAGGTATGACACAATTGCCTTACTAAACCATTTGGGAAAGAACAGACACAAAGTGTCCCCAAAGAAGCTGCAATGCCGTCAGAAAGGGTCGAGAAATATATCCAAGGAAAGAGTGACAGCCATACTGCAGAGGAATCCCCCGACAACAAAAAGAGACGTTAGGATGTTTTTGGGAAGGGTGGGCTACTGTCGTCAGTGGATCCCCAACTTCTCGATTATCACTAAACCTTTGAAGAGATTGACTGTTAAAGAAGTTCAGGATGGCCCGGGTGCCATACCCATGTCCGAGAAAGAGATGAAGGCATTCATGGAATTGAGGGAAAGTATGTGCAGGGCACCAGCTTTAGGTATGCCTGATTACACAAAGCCAATTGAACTGTTTTGTCATGAACGTGATGCTTGTTCTTTGTCTGTCCCGACACAGGTCCATGGAGGTGCAAACCGCCCAGTAGCATATTTTTCAGCTACTTTGGACCCAGTCGCAGCAGCCTTACCGGGTTGTTTGCGTGCAGTTGCAGCAGTTGGTCAAAGTCTCACCCAGTGTGAAGGAATAGTGATGGGACATCCTTTAACAGTAATGGTCCCCCATTCAGTTGAAATTCTGTTAACCCGAACCAAAACGCAGCATATGACGAATGCACGCCTTACTAAATACAAGACAATTATACTGGGGTCACCGAATGTATCCCTTAAGAGATGTACTGTATTGAACCTGGCAACCTTACTTCCTATTGAAAATGCAGACATTTATGATGCTGAGGAAGTAGAACATGATTGTCTTGAGGTAACAGATCTGTGCACCAAACCAAGGCCTGATATTAAAGATACCCAACTTGAAGAAAATGATTACATTATCTTTGTTGATGGTTCATGCCTGAGAGATGCAGTAGGAGTACTGAGAGCTGGGTATGCAGTGTGTACAATCACTGGTATCTTAGAAGCTTCCTGGCTCAAAAGAGTGTACTCTGCTCAAGTGGCTGAATTAATTGCTCTTACTAGGGCATGCCACGCAGCTGAAAACCTGAAAGTCACTATCTATACTGACAGCAGATACGGATTTGGAATTGTACATGATTTTGGCCAGTTGTGGTCACAGAGGGGTTTCATGACCTCTTCTGGTTCTCCAGTGAAAAATGGTGAAAAGATTAAGGATTTGTTGCACGCGATTCAGTTACCTCTTGAAATTGCCGTGGTGAAATTCAATGCTCATGTAAAGTCACAAGATTTTGTGTCAATGGGAAATGGATATGCAGATCAAGTCGCAAGATTTTGTGCATTGAACTGTATATCGTTTCGAGATCAGTGGGAATTGTTACCTGAAACTGAAAATGAAACATGCTTAAACTTTGCATTAAGGGTAGTTGACACATTAGATGAGCTAAAATCACTGAAGGGAAGTGCTAGCAAAGAGGAGAAACGTTACTGGCAGAGAATGCAATGCTTACAGAGATCTGATGACTTATGGGTTTCAGAAGAGGGAAAATTTTTTTTTCCAAACAGTCTTTTGTCACAATTTGCGAGGTTTTATCATGGTCAAGCACATGTTGGGAGAGACGCAATGATCAGGTTGTTCAAAATCGATTGGTTCAATCCAAAATTCAGACAAGCTGCAGAAGTCATCTGTCACAGGTGCATCATCTGTCAACAGATGAATGCGGGGAAAGGGACTGTGGTGAATTTGAGCCACATTGGGAGAGCAGGAGGTCCATTTAGCAGAATTCAGATGGATTTCATTGAGATGCCTGTGTGTGGAGGCCTGAGGTACGTGTTGGAGGTTGTGTGCATTTTCAGTCACTGGATTGAAGCTTAACCTACACGTAGAAATGACAATCTCAAAGTAGCAAAGTTGCTGCTTAGGGAGTTGATACCACGTTTCGGGTTTCTGATCTCCTTAGAATCAGATAGGGGAAGACACTTCAACTATGAGGTGATTAAGCTCTTGTGTGCTGCATTGAATATTGAACAGAAATTACACTGTAGATATCGCCCTGAAGCATCAGGACTGGTGGAGCAGATGAATGGTACCTTGAAGTCGAGAATGGCAAAAATGTGCACAGCTACCAATTTGAAATGGCCAGATGCATTGCCCTTAGTGCTGATGTCAATGAGAAACACACCTGACAAGAAAACAGGACTGTCTCCTCATGAGATTCTTATGGGCCGAGCTATGAGATTGCCCGCAGTGCCTGCAAATGTTCTTGTGAATATCACAGATGATATGGTGTTGGACTACTGCAAGGGTCTGGCTGACGTGGTCCGCTCTTTCTCTCACCAGGTGGAAGCTACCACATTGCCACCGATAAGTGATCCAGGTCACACCCTGAAAGCCGGTGACTGGGTTGTTGTCAAGAAACACGTGAGGAAGTTGTGTTTGGAGCCACGTTGGAAGGGGCCATATCAAGTAATACTGACAACCACTACTGCTGTGAAATGTGCAGTGCTTCCAAACTGGATCCATGCCAGTCACACAAAGAAGGTGACATGTCCAAGTGATGAGGAACTTGAATTGTCAAAAACAACAGCTGCAGAGAAGGAAGTCTCAGGGCCAGAGAGTAATGAAAGGGGAACTGAGACTGAAGGAGAGCCCGTTGAGGACGGCTTAGTCACTCAAACAGTAAATGAGATCCAGAGGGGTGACAGTGAGCCTATCTCAGCTGAGGCATCAGGGGAACCGACACAAAGAGAGGTTCTCCCAGAAGCAGAAGGATACGGGTTTGAAGTTGAGCCTTTGACAGACCCTGAAGGCGAAGGAGGTGAGGCAGAAGGAGGTCAAAGTGTTCCAACTCCTCCTGAGCCACTTGCAGAGCCATTAAGAGAAAACACCATAGTACTAGACTAGGGCGCTGTTCAACGTCCTGAAAGGCCAAGCAGAAAGAAAACACTTAAAGGGGATAATTGTCAGGAGCCACAAGCTGCAGGAGAGAAAGTGATCCCTAACGAAACAATAGAAGAAGAAGTTGACACAACCAGGAAAGAAGATCTTAGTGAAGGAGTGTTGCAGGGTGATCGCAAACTGAAAAGAAAAAGAGTTGCAAACAGGAGGTACGCAGGTCCTGAATGGGCATATGCAACATCAGCTGAATGGCAACAAGAATTCTTGGCTTTCTGTTTTGATTGAGAAATTCCAGGTCAAAATTACGGTACCTGAATTCAACCATAGAAAGAGACTGTGTTAAATTGAAATCGAAATTGAAAGCTGAAAAGCTGAGAAAAGAGACTGATAAATTACCGGATGCGACACTGTTAACCTGAATTGACTCTGAAAAACCGATTATGACAAGCTGCTAACCTGATTTGACAAAGGGGTCCTGGAGTGAGTGAAACGCTATAAATACTCGCAGAGAAAGAGAGAGACTTTGCACAGAGGGAAAAAAAAAAGAGAGTTTTTATATCATTCTCATGTTGATTGTTTGCTTTGTATTATTCTGCTATCTGATTCTTTACAGATCATGAGTTACACTAGAGATAATAGTAATAGAGGTAGGACATATGCATGTTTGATTGTTGGTGTGGGAGTTATGTGTGCAGTAGTGATAATAGCTGTGATTGTGGGAATGCCATTGGTGGATAAGAAAGTGACTAACAATGCTTCAAATCCTGAGACTGATACACTAACACCATGGGAGAAGTTTGAGCAGGATACAAAATACTTGCATGAGGGAACTAATTCAAAAGGGGAACTATCTACTAATGTCTTCTATCGCTTGCTGAATGAGTATGTTGACACAATGGATGCAAAGAATTGCTATGTGTGCACAAAGATTCCTTCATCAGTACAAGAAGGGGTTACTTATCATAGTCTGTCACTTACCTACGGGATAAGCTGAAGTTTGCTGTTAACAAGATTCTATGATCAGGAACATGTTCAATACTTCTATTCCAACTTAGATGCAGTGTTTTCCTTTGTGCCTTTGATTTAGTTTCTAAATAAATTAGCTAAAGAACACAGCATAAAATTATTTAGGGGTTTCTTTGAGCTGACACTGACATTTGGGACAGCTCATGCGCACCGCAATAATCTAACCTGCCTACTAACATCTGTAGAAAAGAGCTTCTTAGATCACACTGATGATAGACGGAAAGCATTAAAGGAAAGGCTAGAAAAGGGATTAGAAAAACGCATGCTTGCAAATGATTATGCTTACACTGCAATAAAGACTCAGGGCGAATTAGCTGTAGATGCATTACATGTAGGAAGGCTTTGTATATATAGGCCGAAATCCGAGCATGACACTTTATTTGTGGGAATGAGTGAATGCAGGCATGTGTTTTTGTTTCAGAGTATATGGAGGTTCATGTTAAATGGACAGGATCCAGCGATCCCTGGGATATATTATATATGTGGACTTAATGCTTATTACCGTCTTCCAAAGGGATGGTATGGGACATGTTATTTGGGAATAGTTTTTCCCAAAGATCTACCAGATTGATGACTTAAAGCAAATTCCTAAGATGTCTGAATTACAACATACTAGACAAAAGAGAGAGACAGCGGCTGCTGTTGTTGGGGACATATTTGGAGCCATAATTCCTTCAGTGGGGGTTATCTTAAACTCCATAAAGATTCAAAAGTTGTCTACTATTGTGTATAACATGCTGACAAACTTCACAGGGGCTATACTCCTGATGGATACTGAACTTGCTGCTGAAAGAGCTATGACTCTTCAAAACCGGCGTGCTTTAGACATTCTTTTAGCAAAGAGAGGCGGAGTCTGTAAAATGCTTAATGAGCGCCATTGTTGTGCATTCATTCCTGATAATAGTAAAAAGATTGGAGGTATGCTTACTAACCTAACAAGAGATAGTGCAGATTTGAAGGAGCTGAAGGAACCTGGAGTTTGGGAAAAAGTTGGGAAAGGGATTACTAAACTAGGGAATTGGTTTAGTAGTATTTGGAATGGGGTTCTTGCAAAAATAATAGGGGGTATATTAATTGTCCTGACTTGTTTATTCAGACTATGGTTATCATGCAAAATTAATAAAAGAATTAAAAGAGATTTGGCAAAACGTAATAAAAGAAAAGAAGAAAAAGAAAAAGAGAAAATGTTCAAAGAAATTTGGGAAAGATCACATAGGGAGGAAGAAATTGAGATGCGTAACCTAAAGAAAGTGAAAGGTTGTGAAGGGAAAGGTTTTGTGTGATGACAAGTGTCATCAGAGGAGGGGCTGAGAGAGTGCAGCTTATATACTTAGAAATTAATATGAAATGTTTATGAACTAATGCGTAATAATGCCGCATAGAAAATGTATTAATGTATTTTTGCTAAACGTACGCTTGAGATGTGCCCACGGGAGTGGCCGCCAATATATGTAATGACTAATGAAACTGATTAATAATGATGAAATGTTATGTTAGAGTATGATTTTGCACTAATAATAAAAGGTTATACAGTATGTTAAAGTTCTGCTAATAAATCATTAGGCCTTAGTTAGCATGAGTTGAGGCCTAGCTGCCCGGTTTCATATTAAATTTGTTTTTTCTAACGTGCATTGTGCTGACTTGCTGAAGGACATGAACTCGTATTTTTCCAAAGCTAGAAGATGAATGTAACTGTAGTAGATCCGTTCTCATGAAATTCGACTTGCTTAGTGAAACATTCTTGCTGAATGCAACAGTGTAGACTACTCGCAGGTACAAGGTCGCCTGAACCGGTACAGACAATGGAACCACTGACTGAAGATGCAAAAAGGACCACGAGAGTATGAAATCATACCGGACATTCTACCCGCTGAAGACGTCAATCATAAGGACCCATAAACTACGTGAGAACTGTTATGGGGTGACAAATTTAATGAAGTCATTGAAACCCTATTGGAGGGAGATAGTGGGGTGCTGACCCCAACCAATTAAAACTTAGGGGATTGTACAACAGAAAAGGGATAAAAACCTTTGACCCAAGGAAGTAAATTAGAATAGGAGACTAGGAGATAGAGGAGGGGGAGATGCTATTGGGAATTTTGCTATGACCCAGACACTTTGTCACTCTGCATAGAGACTTTGCTGGTTGGTTTTTCAAACCAATCCTTGCCCTTATATTGCCCATTTACACTTTACCTCCTTATGAGGGAAGTGCCCCTTTTTACCCGACTACAGAATTCCTGGCTGGCGAATCAACTGATGTCCTGAGGACGAAGACCGAACCTGTATGCTGACCCAATACGGAGGGTAACTATATGACAATGAAATTGTAATTGTCTGTTTGCTTTTCCTTTCTAGGTACCAACTGCTTCTTTTGACAGAGACCCTAGTTAGATGTTTTTTTTCTAAACTGGTGTTGCTAAATTGTTTTGCATGAAGCCCAACATGCCAATGCTAATTCGAGGTTAGTTGAGGGGTTCACTAAACTGACGCAAATAGACAAATGACTGAATCTATGCTTTGTTGAATAATGTGATAATGATTCTCTGCTAAGGATAACCTATGTTGACGTCGTGCTATATTCTAAAATTTGTGATTCTTGCCTTGATGAAATCTTATCAGAGTTGCCATATTGTGACTATGCTAATGTGTTTCTTGGTTTTGAGACTAATAAACTTACTAGTAGAATTGTAATCAATAGGGGATAAACTTCATATAATAATACTAAACTGTTGTGGTTATTCATGACTGCAAAGTCATGGTGGTTTCTGAGTTTTATTAATGTCTTTGACTAATCTGAATTGTCTTATTATGGTAAATATTGATGACGTTATTGACATATTGACTGACATGTTGATTAGTTATCTCGTCCTAAGGTGTCTTCAATCAGGGTCAAAAGATTCATTGGCCTAAAACGAGTCCCAGAGTGAGTAAATTAGTCATAAAGGGACGCGTTAACAATACTCTGCTGAGGTCAATTCATGTTGACGTCGTGCTATGTTCTAATGTTAGTGATTTTTGCTTTGATGAAATCTTATTCAAGTTGCCATATTATGACAATGCTGATGTGTTTCATGGTTTTGAGACTAATAAACTTACTAGTAGAATTGTAATCAATAAGGAATAAACATCACAAAATCGTACTAAACTGGTGTGGTTATTCATGACTGAAAGGTCATGGTGGTTTCTGAGTTTTATTGATAACGTTATTGACTTGTTGATTGACATATTGATTAGTTATCTCGTCCTAAGGTGTCTTCAATCAGGGTCAAAAGATTCATTGGCCTAAAACGAGTCCCAGAGTGAATAAATTACCTAGATTGGGACACGTTACCAGTTCTGCTAAATGATAGTCGCTCACACTCTGTTTTTTTCCCTTTCCAATCCTTCCTAATCCACTGATTTGAGTGTTCCTGCTGTTGATTCTTCCTGGAGAATATATTGCTGTCCTTCTGATCATGAAGCAAGGGGTCTGTCTCTGGCTCTTGTAGGAATTGCAGACGATGTCACAGTCCGCCTCTCATATTTACCATTCGTAGCAATAAAGGTACTGCTGGAAGTAGCAATAAAGGTATTTTACATATTATAATCTTCTCACTGTCTTTAATAAAATCTTAGATTTTCACTATACTGAAGTTAATAAAAATCTGTATTGTGTGTTTTAGGATATCAACGTTTGTGTTATACGTTGGTGAAGAAGGCTGCAATTCTGTCATATCACCAGTAGTCTGTACTCAGCATTTTTCTAGCTGGTATCTTTTGAGGGTGCTAAAGCAGATGTCTTGATTAGAAATTATTCATAAGTGTTAATGTATCATGAATAATGAATTATGTAGAAAATGAATAACGTAGAAAAATAATGTGCACGTTTAAAAATGTGACCTCGAAGAATGGCCATCAGTGTTCACGAAATGTACTAATTATATGATTAATATGTGTGAAATGTTGAAAATGTATTAGATTAATGTAGACCCCCCCCCGGCAACCACCAACACCACAGATTCACCTCCAACCAAACTCCTGCTCTGCTGGACCCCCGTCAACGACAACGACACCATTGAAATCATGAACACCATCCACTCCGGCTTTCCATCTGACCCTTGCCCTCACCACATCCTCAACAAAGCAAGCGCCGTCATCGCACCCCAACTAGGGAAGATCATCAACAGCTCCTTCGACTCCACCACCTTCCTGGAGAGCTGAAAACACGCTGAGATCAACGCCCTCCTCAAAAAACCCAAGGCGGACCCAAAGGACCTCAAGAACTTCTGGCCTATCTCCCTGCTCTCCTTCCCGGCAAAAGTAATCAAGAAGGCTGTCAACAGACAACTAACCTGCTTCCTAGAGGACAACCACACCCTGGACCCCTCCCAATCCGGATTTCGCAGCAACCACAGCACTGAAACCGCCCTCATCGCAGCCACCGACGACATCAGAACCATACTAGGCAGCAGCAAAACTGCGGCCCTCATCCTTCTAGACCTCTCGGCCGTGTTCGACACCATCTGCCACCACACCCTACACTCACGCCTCAGCAATGCTGGAATCCGCGACAGAGCCCTGGTCTGGATCACTTCCTTTCTCACCAGCAGATCCCAGAGAGTCCGCCTCCCCTCCTTCCGCTCGGAGGCCACCAAAATCATCTGCGGGGTTCCCTAGGGTTCGTCCCTCAGCCCGACCCTCTTCAACGTCTAAATGGCCCCGCTCGCTAACATCGCTCGATCCCTCAACCTCAACATCATCTCATACTCCGACGACACCCAGCTGATCCTCTCCCTCACCAAGGACTCCGCCAAGACCTCCCTCCATGAAGGAATGGATGAAGAGCAGCTGCCTCAAACTCAATTCCGACAAGACGGAAGTCCTCATCTTTGGCTCCACCCCCTCCGCATGGGATAATTCCTGGTGGCCTGCCACTCTCTGGACCGCTCCGACTCCTACCGACCACGCACACAACCTAGAATTCATCCTGGACCCCTCACTATCCATGACCCAGCAAGTCAACGCCATCTCCTCCTCCTGCTTCAACACCCTGCTCCGAAAGATCTACAAATGGATACCCACGAAACCAGAAGAACAGTCACCGAAGCCCTCGTAAGCAGCAAACTGGACTATGGCAATGCCCTCTATGCAGGAACCACGGCCACACTCCAGAAGAGGCTGCAACGCATCCAGAACGCCTCTGCACGCCCCATCCTAGACATCCCCACCACTGCCATATAACCGACCACCTGAAAAACCTGCACTGGCTCCCAGTCAACAAGAGAATCACCTGCAAGCTCCTCACCCACGCTCACAAAGCACTGCACTACACCGGACCAGAATACCTCAACAGACGACTCTCCTTCTACACCTCGACCCGGCATCTCTGCTCCACCGACCTTGCCCTCGCAACCGTCCCATGCGTCTGCAGAACTAGAACCGGTGGTAGATCATTCTCGCACCTCGCCGCCAAAACATGGAACACTCTACCCACCCACCTGCACCTGACCAAAGACCTCCTTACCTTCAGGAAACTTCTCAAGACCTGGCTGTTCGAGCAGTAGCAGCACCCCTCCCCCTCCGTCTTCCTCCTCCCCTCCTCTGCGCCTTGAGACCCTCACGGATGAGTAGTGCGCCTTACAAATCCCCTGATTGATTGATGTCAAATTGAGAGTTATGAAATATGTTCTTACTTATTAATTGTAGGCCTTAACTTAGCAAGTATCTTGGCCTAGTTTTGCCAGGCCTCGTGCAGAAGCTGTATTTCTTAGCATTTAATAGAAAATGCTGACAGAGTGAACTAACTGTGAAATGCTCATTGTTTTAATAAAATGCTTAGCAGAAGCTTTCCATGAGAACCAACTAACAGGAGACAGTGTCCTTAAAAGTGCAACAATCGTGTGTAATGTGTGTGAGATGTACTTTCCCAGGACGCGAACAATGAAGGCACTGACTGGCGAAGAAGATGCAACAAAATTGATACCTGACGAGCCGGATGATGAGAACATCGTAAAGCAGACCAATCAACGTTGTGTGAAAGGAAAAATATTAGAAGTCATAGATTTAGGACAATAATATTATTGGGTAGAGTAATAACGTACGATTAACTGACCAATTGGGAATTAGGGGATAGTTTGGGTGACTTTGATATAACAAACGTGACAGAGGGAAGGGAGACCAGATTTTTAGGCAGACCGCTGTCGAGAAGAAGAGACTTAGAAGAGATTTGAGATTCTGTCATTGGACTCATACTCTCTGACTGAGAGCCTGATGTGTTGCTGATCGATTGATGACCCGTGGACGAAGACTGATTCTGTTTGCTGACCCATACCGTGGATAGGTAAATATGACAATATGACTGAAATGCATATTCATGCCTTTTCTTTTTAGGTGCCAACTGCGCTGTCTTAATTAGTTTTCCTTAGCTAGATTTGTTCTAAATTCATGTTCTAAATTGTTTTGCATGAAGCCCCACATGCTGATGCTAATCTGGGTTAGCTGAGGCTATCTACATGACGACTGACAATTTGCAGAGACAAATGGTTGACAAATTATTTTGCTGAACTTTATGGATTGTGTAGCATTATTGAAGCTGACTTTTTGGCTAATCAATATTATTCTCATATACGTTTTGATTTGACATTGAGACTAATTACATGACTTTAGTACTGTCAATATAAGGGAAAGAAAAGTGCTAAACTTTTACTAAAGGTGTGGTTATTCATGGCTGAAAAGTCATGGTGTGTGACAATTACTGACTCCATTGATTATTGATTTGACTAATGATTATTGATTATTGTGTACTGATTATTGTTTCTATACTGGAGCTAGGGTAAGAACATCTTAAACAAGTCAAAAGGTTCATCGACCTATACATGTCCCCTTGTAAGTTTACTTACTAAGGACCGACTCGCCAACAAGGGCTGGAAGAAAAAAGTCGTTACTTCTTGAGGGGAACACTTGAATTAATCTCAGGCACTAGGAATTACCTGGTCGCATTTTAGTCCATATTTGTTTTGCTCACTCTGGACTCTCAGTCAGGTGACATTGGTGGTTCAGCTTCTTTATTGTAAATCAAAGGATAAAGGAGACATGCAAAATCAAGGTTCATCAAATGATTCATCAAAATGTCAGGGGTAGTGGAAAGGAACTCACCTTCCCTTTGACCTCTGGCTGACCGCACAGTAAGTGACATCACACGATTGCTAACCTGGTGACATTCTAAGAAGTGATGTCATGTGAGCTTTGGCCCTTTATGACAAATGATGTGACTCTACATGACTTTTGACCTCTTGACATCATCCCTGTTGTGTTCCAACTTATTTCTCTGGGCCAGCTCTGTTTTTCTTATCAAACAACAGAGCTCCCAGGCAGGCTGTCCTTTGCAAGCTATAACACTGTGCAGGAAGTTCTGAAGAACATGCCTACTAGGTCTGTCAGCAGGTGCTACATTGTTTAAACAGACAGTTGTAGACACGTGACTTTGCACTGAGCTGCCTGTTAGTCACAGTAAAGAGGGCCATCACCTAACTTCTGCAATTTCCCTCTTAAAGGGATGGTAGAGAATGAGAAACTGCAGTTAAAACGTGCTTATCCCTCTGCTTCCATTCACTGGTGTGTCATCGTTTGCTCACACTATCTTCTGTTTCGCCTTGTATCTGTCCATCCACTCCAATCTGCTTCTGTCACCATGCACCCATCACTCTCCTCCCTTCTGTTTCTCTCCGTCACCAGGCTCCCATCCCTATGCTCCTCTCAGGTGCTTTAGTATGTGACCATCCGATCCTTATTCTCCTTTCAACTCAGTGTGTTCATCCCTCTACTTGTTCCTTCTTCTCTGTCACCATACACCAACCCCTTTCCCTCGCTCAGCCGTATCCTCACTCTCACCATATATCTGTCCTCTGCTGACTGCAGCTATCAGTATCCATGCTCCTATTCTTCATGGATGGACTTGGTATTCCACCAGTGCACTTTAGCTCCTTCACACACTCCTTGTGCAGTGGGTAGCTGTCTGGATGATCACTGCGTCCCAGGAAGGTGTTTGTATTTTCCGTGAATGCAACCACATTCAGTGATGCTTCTCACCATCCTTGTTTCTCCTCTTTTGGTCTACCAAGACCACCTCTTTGGTCTGTGCCAAACCAATTCATAGTCTGAAGTTTGGGTCCTATTCCATTGAAACCAGTATCTTCGCCTTTTCCCGCTCCTACTTCCATTCATCCATGCAATTCTTGAGTCTCTTATTTGATTATTATTTTTTTTAACTTTCATGTGCATCCAAACAAGTGTCTTGGCTCTAGAGAACAAAGACCAAAGAAGGAGGGCAAGAGTTGATGCTTGGAAAAATTTGAAAGAGGAAGTAACTAGCCAAAGGTGAACATTTTCTTGCTTTTCTGACTGCCAGTTGGGAGTGGATGGCTTTGAGGCATTTTGGCAGGTTGACGCATAGCTGGGGGGTAGATGGCGAAGAGAGCAGCCTCTTCCCTACGGTTTGATGCAGGGGATTGCAAACAGGAGTTAGACTTTCTCTCTACCCGCTAACCTCTGCCACATTTGTTTCCACTTTTCCTTCAGCTTGCATTAATAATCCCAGCGTTTTGGTCACTTTGCTTCCTCTACCAAAATCATGAGTTGCTAGAGGGGATCTTTTATCCCTTAAAATGTCAAGATTAGTTGTTGTTTTCTGCATTTTCGTGGATCCTGGGGAATCCTGCAGCAAACTCCACGTTGTGATGTGTCCTGGTGCAAGAGGTGCCATCCTCTACAATGTGTGTCTCCTTTCACAAATAAGCTCTTCCAGGCTGATACTAACAGCTTTCCGTTATGTAAGGGCTGAATTAGCTACTGTTGTTTTGATTTTCAGCAGGTGCTGTGCCCTCATCATGGGCATACCATTCCATCTTTATTTTGTTCTTCTGTCCATCCTGTGTATGCCTTTTCCCCCGTAAACCCACTTCTTTGTGCTGCAACCACCTTTCCGATAGCCTGCCTGAAGAGTGAAGGTTGTGCCACAAACATGTACCTTTGGACTTCCTATCTCTGTTTTCCCCGCGCTGTCATCATTCTTGCGTAGTTTCCCATCACACTTTCACTGCCCCAGAGAGGTGGCCTGCAGTCTATCCAGCTAGCTCCCCAATATGAAACACCCCTTGCTTACCACCTGGGAGGAGCACCCTTAACACTGAAGTGGAATGCAAGCAGCCTCCTGTTTAACGCTACTCACACATAAATGAACGCACCAACACATATGCGTGCATTTACATAGTTTCACACGTTTTCAGAAGTTAAACATTGGACTATTCTGCTTCCTTCAAATCCAGGGTGCAGAGCATACTTCACGTACTTTACTTCCACAAATTAGCATTTCGAAGCCAGACATTTCCCACATCTAACAAATGGATATGAAGAGATCACACTCAGAAGTACACTTAATTTTCAACAGATAAGGGTAGTGATAGTGTCAATTCTGAAATAGAAGTCAATATTTCACTGGGTTTGATCCATCATTAAAATTGTATATTCTTAGCATACACTGGCTTACTCAACGTCACAATAAATTACACCATTTCATACTCATTTGACAATGGAGTAATTTGGCAATTTGACAATCAGTCGCAGCTTGCCATGGTTAGAGGGGGCGGGGTGGGGTAGCACGCAGGGGTGGGTGCTGGGTTGGGTGGTGGGGGGTAAATAAATTTAAATTAAAAAAATTAAAAATAAGCTTACCTCTCCTCTCTTCCATCTCCTCAGACTGCAGGCAGGCACAGTCTCCCAGCTGCCCTGTGGCCAATCCTGACGCTGCACAGACCAGCGTCAGGATTAGCTGGGAGCACCCTGGCTGGGTGCTCCCAGGCAGACTGGGAGCCTGTGGAGGGTCTTGCTGTTGCCGGGCTGGAGAGAGCCTACTGCGCATATACGTTTGGCATGCCGGAGACAGCCGGCCAAACATACATGCGTAGTGAGGGGAGTGCTCAGTGCACTCCCCTCACTACTCGTCACCCCATGGCCCCGCCCCTTTCAAAAGGAAGGGTCAATAAACATAGTTTACTGTCCCTTCCTTGTGAAAGGTTTGCAGCTTCTGCTGCTGGTGGGAGGGGGGGGGGGGGGCGACGCTCCTCCGCCGAAGCGGTAGGAGCCGCCACTTTTGACGATGTGTACCCATTATTCCATGCCTTTAGAACACAACTATTCCTTTCAAGAGCTTTCTATTTAGAATCGTCTGTTTTCAGGTATGCTTCCTCCAAATTAACTGAAACAAAAATACAAGTGCAAGTATGCAATGACTTGCATGGTGATGCAGGATTTACAATACAGTGTTCCGGTGACTGACAATCATCCGTTACCCCAGGCATACATAGAATAACTAGATGTCAGGCACAAATAGCCTCATGATGGGGTAGGGTTTAGGGAACTGTGTGGCAATTATCCTTTTACCACCATCCAACTACTTCTTTGGTAGGTTATGAGTAACAGCTATGAAAGGGACACATTTTATTCACTCTAGTGAAAAACAGGAGCTGCAGCAGTTTTTAACAATGTTAACAAGCATTGACAAAGCCAATTGCTTTTGCCTATGAGAGAGCTATTGGCTTTGCCAGTGCGGTTAACCATGTTGTACATCAGCGTGGCTGCTACCATTATGGCTAAAATGCAGTGCCATAGAGGAGAGTCACCTGCAGTGTTGTAGAGTGGAATGGCGAAGAGTGGAGTAGAGTGTTGTAGAGTGGAGTGGCAGAGAGTGCTGAATATTGGAGTGGCATTGTGTGGAGTCGCTTAGAGTGGCATACAGTGGAGTGGCATCGAGTTGACTGAATTGGTGTAGAGTGCATTGACATTGAGTGCAGTGGCATTGAATTCAGCAGCATACAATGCAGCGTTGTACAATACAGTGGCGTAGATTAGAGTAGTGCATAGGAGAGTGGAGTGTCACAGAGTGTAGTGGCACAAAGTGTAGTGGTGCATAGTGGAGTGGCACAGAGTACAGTGGGGCAGAGTAGAGTGGCACAGAGTGCAGTGTCATAGAGTGGTACAGAGTGGAGTGACACAGAGTTGACTGAGGCAGTGGGCAGTGGCATGGAGTAGGGTAGAGTGGCATAGAGTGGAGAGCCATATAGTGCAGAGTAGAATCGAGTGGTGTAGAGTGGTGCAGAGTAGAGTAGCTCAGCATTGTACAGAGTAGAGTATAGTGCCATAGAGTGCAGTGACATAGAGTTCAGTGGAGTAGAGCAGAGTAGCGTAGAGTGGAATAGTGCAGAGTAGAATGGCGTGGAGTTCAGTGGTGGAGAGTGCAGTGTTGCACAGTAGAGTGTCAGAGTGCAGTGGAGTAGATTGGCATAGAGAGCAGTGGTGTAGAGTACAGTGATGCAGAGCAGAGTGCAGTGGCATAGAGTCCAGTGACATAGAGTGCAGTTGTGTAGCGCACATTGGTGTACAGTGTAGGGTTTAAGAGTAGAGCTGCATAGAATCAGTGGCTTGGAGTGCAGAGGCATAGAGTGGAGTGGTGCAGAGTGGAGTAGAAAGGCGTAGAGTGCAGTGACATAAGCAAGATTGTTTCAGAGTAGAGTGAAGTGGCGTGGCTAGGAGTAGTGCATTGTAAAGTGCAGTTTCGTACTGTGGCATAGAGGTTAATGGCGTAAGGTAAAGTAGTGTAGGTGCAGTGGCATTGAGTGCATTGGTACAGCTGTGAAAAGGGAACCAAAGACACATTTTATTCACTCTAGTTGAAAAACATGAGCAGCAGCAGTTTTTACCATTGTTAACAGGCATTGGCAAAGCCAATAGCTCTTGCCTATGCAAGAGCTATTGATTTTGCCAGTGTGTTTTAGCCATATTGCACACCAGCATGGCTGCTGTCCAGCATGACTAAAAGTTAGTGGCGGAGAGGAGAGTCACATGGAGTGTTGCAGAGTGGAATGGGGAAAAGTTGAGTAGAGTGTTGTAGAGTGGAGCGGCAGAGAGCAACGTGTATTGGAGGGACATTGTGTGGAACTGCGTAGAGTAGCACACACTGGAGTGGCACAGAGTCGAGTGGACTGGTGTAGAGCGCATTGGCATTGAGTGCAGTGGCATTAAATTCAGAGGCATGCAATGCAGCATCGTAGAATGCAGTGGCATGGATTAGAGTGGTGCATAGTGGAGTGGAGTGGCAAGAGTGGAGTGGCACAGAGTGGAGTGTTGCAGAGTGGGTGGTGCATAGTGGAATGACGCAGAGTACAGTTGTGCAGAGTTGAGAGGTGCAGAGTAGAGTGGCACAGAGTGGTGAAAAGTGGAGTAGCATAGAGCTGAGTGATGCAGAGTGCAGTGACCTGGTGTAGAGTGGAATGGAATGGAGTGAAGTGGCAAAGGGTGCAAAGTAGAGTCAAGTGGTGTAGAGTGGTGCATAGTAGAGTAGCACAGAGTGGTGCAGAGTAGAGTATAGCACCGTAGAGTGCAGTGGCATAGAGTGCAGTGAAGTAGAGTTAAGTAGCATAGAGTGGAGTAGTACAGAGTAGAATGGATGAGAGTTCAGTGGCGGAGAGTACAGTGTTGCAAAGAAGAGTGTAAGAGTGCAATGGAGTAGAGTGGTGTAGAGAGCAGTGTCGTATAGTACAGTGATGCAGAGTAGAGTGAAGTGGCATAGAGTGCAGTGACAGACTGCAGTTGTGTAGAGTGCATTGGTGTACAGTGCAGTGTTTAAGAGTAGAGTGGCTTAGAGTTCAATGGCATAGAGTGGAGTGGAGCAGAGTTGAGTAGAGTGGCGTACAGTGCAGTGATGTAGAGTAGATTGTTTCAGAGTAGATTGAAGTGGCATAGAGTAGAGTTGTGCAGGGTAGAGTGCAGTTGCGTAGAGTGGCATAGAATGCAATAGCATAGAGTAAATCGGTGTAGAGTGCAGATACATGAAGTGCAATTATACAGAATAGATTAGAGTGGTTTACAGTGGATTTGCATAGAGTGCAGGGGCATAGTGTTGAGTGTTACAGAGTAAAGTGCATTGACGTAGAGCGTATTGGAATAGAGTGCAGTGGTCTAGAGTGCAGTGTTGCAGAGTGGTGTAGAGCACAGTGGTGCAGAGTGGAGTTGTGCAGAGTAGACTGGTGTGGCCTAGACTGGAGTGGTGTAGAGTGCAGAGGCAAAAAGTGAGGTGGTAAAGTTTAGAGTGGCAAAGAGTGTATTGGCGCATAGTAGAGTGGTACAGGGTAGAGGAGAGAGGCGTAGCATAAAGTGGCATAGAGTGCAGTGGCGTAGAGTGGCGCAGCATGCAGTGGTGTTGAATGGTGTAAAGTGAAGTGGTGCAGAGTAGAAAGCAGTGGTGTGGAGTGGTGCAGAGTAGAGTGGAGTGGCCAAGAGCGGAATATGCATTGTCATTACAAACAACACATTTTCATAGAAATGCCCATTATATTTGCACAGACATACAGTTTTACTAATACAACTATACCAAGCACAAACGAAAACATGTGGAAATTGATTCACTGTGATGATTTGTTTTGTTCATATTAAAGTATTTTTTTCCAACAAATTTCAGAAAGAACACAAAATTTGTGTTACTAATTCTGACATATTCTAAAATACTTACACAGTTAATTTAAATGTTGTTGTGTGCTAGAAAAAACCTGTATCCAGCAAGATTGTGACAAAAATCTGACTTTGAAGTCAGAGAAAGAAGAGGGGAAAAAAGCACCCTCTGCTAACAGGCAATGACATTTGACCTCAGCTTTTGAATGCACAGCAAATGTGGCAAGATAAGAAGAAGATTTCAGGGCCTTTTTACAGAAAGGGAGTTCATGGAAGGATACAGTAAACATGGTTTGGAAAACGGGAAGGATGAACTGAACGTGAAGAATCTGAAGCAAATAAAGCAAGCAAATAAAAAGCCAGAAAATGTGAGTTGCAAACAACAAAGCCAATGGTAATCAATAGGTGGTATGCATTTGAGGTCAACTTTCTGAAAGTCCTCAAGATGCCTTTAGCAAACCAGATAGCTTCACTGTCTGGGAGGCTGCAACCTAAAAAGCAAGAATAAGAAAATGTGGCCCAGATTTAAGAGAACCTAGCACCACTTTAGCGCCAACTTAGTGTCATTTTTTTTACGCTGAGACGGTCCCAAGGTGACCTTTTCCCCGCACCAGATTTACAAAGCGGCGCAATGCATGAATCGCACCACTTTGTACCACTTTGCGATACGTTATGCCAGCGCCAGGCATAATGTATGCAAAGTGGGCGTTCCCTTATTAGGGGTGGTCCACAAACATGGAGCAAAGAAATCTCAAAGATTTCTTTGTGTAATTGTTTTCGGCAGTTTTAATGCCTGCTCAGAGCAGACGATAAAAGGAGGCTCCCATTGTTTTAAATTGGCCTCTGTGTGCTTTGCAGGATTATCGTCAACATTTGTTTAGACTAATCCTCCAAAGTGCTGAACTAGAATCAAAACTTCTGATGCAAGTTTCCTATCTACCGCCATGGTGTGCTGTATATTAAATACGCTGCATGCATGGTGGCATTAGGGGGGGCGCTAAGGGGCGCAAGAAAAGTGGTGCTGCACTAGGTGCAGCACCACTTTTCATAAACCTGCCCCCATATTTTTTGGGCATGTTTCGCCTTTTCAAACTACACAGTGCCCATAGGTCAAAGAAGTGATTGGTGCATGGAAAGTCACCTGTATCAGATTTTACTTGGTGTGCCGAAAACAGAGGATGCAGTTATTACCTCTTTGCAGGTATTTACCATAGCTTAATTATGTAATGGGGCCGCTGTGCCTTATGGACACACCTTCACAAAGTGAAAGTGCACACAAGCCCTTCCCACCTCTACTACATCCTGTTTTAGTTGTGTCTTGGGCACACCATATGGATCGCTACCAAACAGTAACTCCAGCTTATATTTACTTGTAGTTTTAAGGTTTTTTGACTTAAGAAGAAGATTTACTGGTTTGTGCTCAGCATCCGCTTTGCTGAGCTGGGTTCCAGGAGCAGGGGCGTAGCTTGGTCAGTAAGACAAGCAGGGTGTGAGATTCCAGAAAGAACAGGGGCAGTTTAGATACATACAACATTTGTCATGGCCAGAGGCAACCTCAGTTAACAATTTCATTGTGTAGGAACTGGCATCAGTGTCATAGTCCTCCATTGATGTGGCAATGTCATTTGTGGAATAGGTGGGAAAAGGGCCAGAAATGGCTGAGTGACATTGTCAGCTTTCTGTTTGTTTCCAGTGCACCCAGAAGATTTTTATCTGCCAGGCATTCAGTTTGAAGGTCAATGGAATGTGGACAGGGCACTGCCGATGGGGTGCCTTACTTCTTGCACGCTAATTGAGCATTTTAATACCTTTTTAGAGTGACTGTTCTCATGGTGCACAGGCCATTACTATGCCACAACCTACCTAGATGATTTCTTTTTTGTGAGTCACCCCAGCCTGGTGAACTGCCAGTGGCTGCTGGTAAGTTTTCAAGAGCTCATGGGGTATCTGGGAGTGCTGTTGGCCTCGGAGAAGACAGTTGGACCCAGTACAGTACTGTGTTTCTTGGTAATGAAATTAAATCAGTGGCATTAGAAGCACAACTACCAACAGATAAAAAAATCATGATGCACTTGCTGTTGGACTCGGGCTCTCATTATGTCTTCGGTGGCCTTTTGAAGACTGCCGAAGCCACAGGCGCCAGAAGACTGCTAGTGCTGGTGGTAGGAGGCTGGGCTGGTTTGTAGTGGGTACCTAAGGTACTTACACCTTATAGCAGGTCCAGTTATCCCTTATTAGTGAAATGTAGGCCGTGTCTAGAAGCCAGGCTCTCTAGGGGTAGCTGTAGCTGGGCAGCCAAGGCTTAGCTAGGAGACATGCAAAGCTCATGCAGTACCACTATAGTCACACAGTACTAAGACATATGAAAGAAAATACTCAGTGTTACAAAAATAAAGGTACTTTATTTTGGTGACACAAATGCCAAAAATACCATAGACACAATACTTCCTTAGGAGGTAAGTAATACACAAATTATTTACACTAGTATGCAGAAATAGGCATAAAACAGTTAGAAAACGGTGCAAATAGTGAAAATCACTATAGTTAGAAATGGGCCTGAGGAACACAAACTTTATACTAAGAAAGTGGAATGCGAATGTCGGTTTCCCACCTAGGCAAGTGTAGTGTGTAGAGGGGCGCTGGGAGTATTAGAAAACAACAAAGGAAAGTAATAGAACCCACCACAGAGCCCAGGAAAGCAGGAGTAAATCACAGTAACTTTCCTAGAACACACAAGAACACGAGAAAGAAGAAAATGCAAGATCCAGAAGAGACTGCAAGACACCAACAGTGGATTCCTGAACCTGAAGACCTTTGGAAGAAGGGGACCAAGTCCAAGAAGCACAGAAGAGTCCAGGAAGAACAGGAGCCCCTGCTAACCCAGATGAAGGTGCAAAAGAAGAACCACCAGTGAAGAACAATAGTCAGTACTGCACCCAAGAAGATGGATGCGGGTTCCTGTTTGATGCAGATGATGTCCCACGCCGGATGGAAGATTGCAGTCTGGTTTGCGTCACTGGATTCCACCAAAAAGCCTTGGCACATGCAAAGCTTGCTGTTAGTGGAAAATGGCACTGCCCGGGACCAGGAGGAACCTGGTGGACTCTGCCCAGGAGGAGGAGTCAGAGGGGGCTCTCAGCAACTCAGAGAGCCCACATAAGACCAGGCAGCATGCACAGGAGTCCCACAGCATGGGGGCAAAGAAGGTGCAAAAGGAGGCCCATGCAGCACTACAACAAAGGACCCCACGCCACCGGAGAACCACTCAGTAAGCTGTGCATTGCAGGATAGAGTGCTGGGGGCTGGAGCTGCACAATGCATGAAGAACTTTGTGGAAAGATGCCAACAAGCCTTGGCAGCTGCAAAACATGTGGTGCAAGTGGGTACTGTCTTGCGTGGGAAGGCAAGCTCTTACCTCCACCAAAGTTGGACAGTAGGACCTCAGGACAGTCGGGACCACTTTAGTCTACATCCTGTGATGCAGGATCCACACAACTCATCAGGAGAGGGGACCCACGCAGCTGGTCATCATTGCAGAAAGGTCCTGCTAAAGCAGGGGAGTGACTCCTTCACTCTAAGGGAGATTCCTTCGTACTTCTGGTGCAGGCTGAAGACAGGCTGTCCGCTGAACATGCACGACTGGGAAACAGTTGAAGTTGCTGACAGGACCTGAAAATACAAAGTTGCAGAATTCCTCTTTGCTTCTATATTGCAGTTTGTAGCGTTCATGGAGGGTCCAGATGCAGTTTCTTTAGTGAGAAGGTGAAGTAAAGGATGCAGAGGATTCCTGTTGGAGTCTTGCAATCCAAATCTGAAGAACCACCCAAGAGAGAGACCTTAAATAGCCCTGAAAGGGGGATTGGTCAGCTAAACAGGTAGGTACCTATCAGGGGAAGGCTCTGATGTCACCTGCTGGCACTGGCCAGTCAGATGCTCCCAGAGTTCTCTGCCAACTTGGAATCAAAGATGGCAAAACCCAGGGACCCTCTGGAGGAGCTCTGAGAAACACCCCTGGAGTAGTGATGGACAGGGGAGTGGTCACTCCCCTTTCCTTCGTCCAGTTTCATGCCAGAGCTGGGACCAGGGGTCCCTGAATTGGTGTAGACTGGATTATGCAAGGAGGGAACCAAAGGTGCCCTTCAAAGCATTTCCAGTGGCTTGGGGAGGTTACCACTCCCAAGCCTGTAACACCTATTTCCAAAGGGAGAGGGTGTAACACCCCTCTCCCAAAGGAAATCCTTTGTTCTGCCTTCCTGGCTTGAGCTGCTCAAGCCACAGGAGGGAAGAAACTTATCTAAAAGGTGGCAGCAGCTGGGGCTGCCTGGAAAACCTCAGAAGGCTGGAATGGTAATACTGGGGGCCCTCTAAGGAGCCCCCAGAGTGCATGGAATCATACAACCAATGCTTGCTGTATTATTCCAACATGTTTGATACCAAACATGCCTATGTTCAGAGTTACCATTATGTAGCTGGACATAGGTAGTGACCTATGTCGAGTACACGCGTAAAATGGCATCCCCGCTCTCACGAATTCCAGGAAAATGGTTCTGGAGGTTGTGGGGGCACCTCTGCTAGTGCAGGGGTGCCCTCACACACAGGTACTCTGCACCCTGCTCTGAGGGCTGGAGGGCCTGCTATAGGGGTGACTTATAAGTGACCTGGTGCAGTGTAAATGACAGTGAAAGGGTGCATGCACCTTTTCATGCAGGCTGCAATGGCAGTCCTGCAGGAGCCTTGGGCTCTCTATGGGTGGCAAAAGATATGCTGCAGCCCATAGGGATCCCCTGGAACCTCAATGCCCTGGGTACCTAGGTACCATATACTAAGGACTTATAAGGGAGCACCTATATGCCAATTTTGGGTGAAATACTGGATTACCAGTATGCAACAACAAAGGTTAGAGGAGAGAGAGCATCATCACAGGGGGTACTGGTTAGCAGGATCCCAGTGAACACAATCAAGCACACTGACATCAGGCAGAAAATGGGGAGAACCATTGCAAAAAGAGAGCACTTTCCTACACTGGCGGTCTTCCGACCACCATATTATGAGTACTGAAGGATTTGCTCCACAATTTGGGCAGAAATCCTCAAGTAGTCATGCTGGCGGTCGTAGGTGCAGGAGCGGTTCCACCACCGGCCCGCCAAAAGAACTCCCCCAGCCTTATTACGACCTATAATATGGCCTGTCGGAGTCCTGACGGCGGGGTGCTGCCGGCGGTGGAAGTGCCTGTTCCTGTTCCCTGCCGGACGATCTCCTCGCCAGACAAGGTAAGTCGATCGTCCAACAGGGGAGGGATGTGGAAGGGTGGGGGTGTTGTGTGTGCGTGAGTGGGTGTTGTCTGCGTGTGTGAATGTAAGTGTGTATGCTTGTCTGTATGGGTGTTTGAATGCATGTGTGTATACATGTGTGTGTGGGTGTTTGAATGCATGTGTATGGGTGTTTGAATGCATGTGTGAATGCATGTTTGAATGCATGTGAGTGAATGCTAGTATGGATGTGTGTGAGTGAATGCGAGTATGGATGGTTGTGAATGAATGCGTGTACGGATGCGTGTGAGTGAATGCGAGTTTGGTTGCGTGTGAGTGAATGCGAGCATGGATGTGTGTGAGTGAATGTGTGTATGGATGCGTGTGAGTGAATGCGAGTATAGATGCGTATGAGTGAATGCGAGTATGGATGCGTGTGAGTGAATGTGTATTTGTAAGTGTAGTAGAATGAGTGTATGCGGGGTGCATGTGGGTGTGTGTGTGCGTGTATGCAGCGAGAGGGGTGCTGGTATGGAAGGCGTTGTGGGGTAGGTATTGGGTTTACCGGGGAGGTTGGGGAAGTTGTCTGTCGGTGACAGGAAAGAAATTTCCTGTCACAGTTAGCC
This sequence comes from Pleurodeles waltl, assembly GCF_031143425.1. Taxonomy (NCBI): domain Eukaryota; kingdom Metazoa; phylum Chordata; class Amphibia; order Caudata; family Salamandridae; genus Pleurodeles; species Pleurodeles waltl. The sequence goes on from NC_090444.1 coordinate 958,425,360, forward strand.
TTTCCTCCAGGGTTTTTGTGGCGGTGCTACTGCCGTGTAAACTCTGGCAGAAATCCGACTTGTTATACCGCCGGCGGTCTTCAGTGGACCGCTGGGTCGGAGATGCTAATCTCCGGCCCGGCTGTCCAACCACCCTAGCGTTACAAGCGGGGATGTGGTGGGTTGGCAGAGGCCAACCCGCTACACCCATAATGTGGCGGTCTCCACCGCCGGCCCATCGGCGGTGAGACCACCACCGCGGCCCTGGCAGTCTTTGGACCACCAGGGTCAAAATGAGGCCTCTATGTTGGCTAAGGCCAGGGTGAGGGTGAGGGAGTTTCAGGTGCTGCTCAGACATTTGAACTTTACACATAAAGTTGTGAGAGTAGGAAGGACATTTGCAGGAGACTGGGCATGTCCTTATCTGGGTTGACTTTGCCACAAAACATGTGAGACTGTCAGCGGGGGTGCTGGAGCACTTATGCATGTTGCGTTTTTACCTGGAATCATTCAATGGCATTCTGCTGGTGGCACCTAAAGATCTCAAATAGGATGTGCAGATTTACTCCGATGCTGCAGGAGGGGTTGGTTCCAGATTGTATTGGCAGGAGAGGTGGTGTGTGGAGCATGAAAGCATGAGGGCAGGAGTATTGCCTTCTTGGATTTGTTTCCACTGGTGGTAGTGTTAACCTTATGGTTTGTGAAGGTTTTGTTCAGGATTAGTAATACAGCGGTAGTGCAAGTGATAAATCAGCAATCTGCAAGGGATGCGCAAGTGTTGAAGTTGCTATGGCTTTCTATGTTGACGTGTCTGAAGAATTACATCTTGTTTAGGGTGAAGCCTGTCCCTGGGGGGACAATGACACTGCAGACGCTTTGTCTCGTTCACAGTGGGAGAGATTCCATGGGCTGGACATGGATGCGGACATTGAAGGGACTCCGATGCCGATGGAGCTTTGGACAGAAGGAGACAGAGTATGTTCCATTTGGTTGTAGGATCATTGGTGGAATCCACCAAGGGGTCATACGAGTAGGCTTGGGCTGAATTTTGGGTAAAGGGGTACAGAAGAGGCCGGTGGGGTAGGCTAGGAATGAAGATGTGGTGCAATTTATTTCTGCTTTGATTGAAAAGGGTCTGTCATGAGTTACAATATCAGGGAAGCTGGCAGGCATAGTATTTATGGGGAAGATGTAGGGCCGGCTCTAGGGTGGTGCTACTGGTGTCACTGCACCAGGTGTTGACTTCGTGTCTGCGCCCGTGTTCCCAAGTATGTTATGGTTTTTAAAGCACCTGCTGTCGCGTTCCTTACCTCCAGCAATTTTCAGCAATTAAAGTGTCAAAATAACTCTGGTGAATAATGGACCTTTTGAGAGAGATCGAGTTTTGTCTAGTGGAAATTTTAACTCATCATAATGTAGTGCAGACAGCTGATATGCCTGCTGCAAAGAGAGTGTACCACGCAGACCACAAAGTGCAAATAATGAAAATTGATGAGTGGGTTACTGCTTTTGTTAGAGATATCCATTAGTTACTTGCAGTTTATAAGTCAAAATCCTAACTTAGAACAGAGAGCTAGAAACTGTCATCAAAGAGCAGCTTGGAAACTGCAAGTTTTATATAGGTTAGAGTGTTAAGATTTTTTCCACAGTCTTTCATTTCCCTAATGTTACAAAAAGGGTTCAGTTGGCTTTAAATCAATTCTTATTAGAAAGAACACCCCCACTATGGTGGTACTTTTAAAATTCTGAGTTTGTGCCTCTCCATATCAAGCACTCTTAAACTATACTGCCTGCCAGTATAGATGACATGACATGAGATTACTGCTTTTGTTAGAGATATTCATTAGTTACTTGCAGTTTATAAGTCAAAATCCTAACTTAGAACAGAGAGCTAGAAACTGTCATCAAAGAGCAGCTTGGAAACTGCAAGTTTTATATAGGTTAGAGTGTTAATATTTTTTCCACAGTCTTTCATTTCCCTCATGTTACAAAAAGGGTTCAGTTGGCTTTAAATCAATTCTTATTAGAAAGAACACCCCCAACTATGGTGGTACTTTTAAAATTCTGAGTTTGTGCCTCTCCATATCAAGCACTCTTAAACTATACTGCCTGCCAGTATAGATGACATGACTTTGTCCTCTGTCTTATGTAAAATTTTCTATACACTCAACACGTGATTGATTTGCCTCTGTGTAATGTGTTTGTCATGTGAAGTGCTTCGACATGCTACACTAGTTTGTGTGGCGCTATAAAACTAATTAAATGTATCTGAAAGAGAGTGGTCATGGAGACTAGATGGGCACTGTTAAAGGGTGGTAGTGGGGGAATCTGTGGCAAAGGTGGTCATTGGGGGAGTGCCAACAAACATTGTTGCACCGGGCATCACCAGCACTAAAGCTGGTCCTTGGAAGATGTTTTTCGGTTTCGCCCCGTCCGTGGGTGAATTGGGGAGCAGGATGCTTGAAGGATGGGCCAGGGGACTTAGAACAAACAGGACCGAACAGAAGACACTGTTGTGGCAAATGTTTTGTATTGTAATTCTTTGAATGCCCTCAATCTGCAGAGGAGATGACAAAGCTGTTTTGTTTGCTATGTTGATGACCTGGATGTTCTTCGGAGCTTGGGCCACTTGGAGGCCCAGGGAAGTCGGGGACCTCTGTGGGACGATGTGATGCTGTGCGGGGCAGAACTCAAAGTATGGTTGTATCTAAGACAAATTAGAGGGCAAAATGGAGGAACGTGTTTCTTTTGAATTACTCTGTAGAGACGTTTTGCCCAATAGCGTGGAATGACACATTGTACAAGCGCACCAGGGATTTAGGGTAAGAGTTTTCAATCATGTGGGTGGGGCCCCAGTAATGGCATTGCAGCGGTTAGCCATATTGCACAAGGCACTGTCTTATGCGTGGGTCAAGGCAGGTGATGACAGCACACCTTCTTTACATAGCAGGATGGCTACAGAAGTGAGTAGGACGGGTTGGAGTATGGAGAGCTTCATGGGGCTGGGTAGTTGGTCTTCTGATTCTTTCAAGTACTATGGCCCATATTTATACTTTTTTAGCGCCGCTTTTTGACGCAAAAACAGCGCAAACTTACAAAATACAATTGTATTTTGCAAGTTTGCTCAGTTTTTTGCATCAAAAAATGACGCAAATGCGGCGCTAAAAAAGTATAAATATGGGCCTATGTGCATGTGGAATGAGTGAATGTTGATCCATTACCACATTCTCATGTGCTGTTTCTGTTTTTCAGATTCAGCATCAGGCCTGGAGGCCGCCGATTTGTCTATTTGGATTGTTGGTCATTCGTTTGGTAAATGGGCAATGGAGGCAAGAGGCTCAGAGAGAACACAGCACTAATTTGGGTTTTGATTTTAATCTATTGAAAGTTCGATGGCATGGTAGAAGGGGCATGTGTTGTAGGGAGTTGATGATCTGTTTGAACAAGTTATTATTAGGAGGGACGTATCTAGATGTGTTAGTCCTGCATGTCAGGGAGAACGGCTTGGTGGTTGAGAAAAGTTTGGCCTGGATGAGGGCCATGAAGAAAGACATCGAGGAGATACAGCAACAGTGGTCAGGGTGTTACGTACTAATTTTATCCCTATGACAGCATGGCGGGTACAATTAAGCCGTCAGTAATTGACAAGGCCAGGCAGAAGATTAATAGGGAGATGAGGGCCTTTTGTAGAGAGGAAGGAGTTGTCAGTTTTGAGCACCCAACAACGTTGAATTTTTTGTGTGGGGGCAGTGTACACTTATCACATTAGGTTGCAGTTGAGGGAAGTGTTAGCTAGCGCGCTGAACATTTAACGGTGAGCATGGGGGGCAGAAAAAGTCGGGAATAGGGCCCTTTTTTAGGTGGCGGTTTGCCAAGGAGTTTCCATTGGTTTAGTTCATTTTATTGTTGTTGCCAGGAGAAATACAGGCTGGAAGGGATCAGATGGACAAGCTCATTCCTGGACGAGGCAGTAAGTTAAAAGCTCTCATTAGGAAATTAAATTAGTTAGAGGTTAATAGATGCAGTGAAAAGCTGTATGGGAAGATAGTTAAAGGTAACAATTGCAGAAGTCCAGTACAGGAGGGGGTAGAGACCTGCAGGATTAAGTTATGAGGGCAGTGAGCTATTTACGGGTGGGGTAGTTAAACATAGGTGACCCACTCTGTGTGGTGAGGTTTTAGTTTTGTAAGGCAGAATGCCCAGGGAATTTATGTGATATGCACCATTTTTCAATAAAACGGCCTTTGTCACACAAACATGTGTAAGTGGTCTGTGTTGTGCCCCTCTCACCCAGTGGGGCTTTGAGAGGCAGCCAAAGTAGGGGAGGTGTGCCCCTGGGACTGTTGAGGAAGTGGAGCAGTCCATACAGCTGTTATATGTTTGGACTCATTTGTGTCAGGGTATAGTCCAGGGGCTATATATACAGCCATTTTGTAGGACCAGGCACCATTTTATTGAAAGATGACACAATGGCTGATCGTTTGGCAGCTGTAGTTTTTTCCCAACCACCCACTCCTTTTATTAAGGGCTGGGGATTGGTCTTTGGTAGTGGTCTTTCACTTTTTTGGGGCATTCTTTAGTTTGGAACAGGTCTGCTGGTTGGGGGGGGGGGGTTGTATTCGTTCTCGCTTTGAAGCAGGTGTAGAGGCAGTTGGCCGAGAAGTTTGAATGGGCTTAGTTAATTTTATTGTTTTGACAACTGCAATCCATCATAGAAGGGTACGGGTGAACAAGCTCACGCCTGGACGAGGCCGGAAGCTTAAGGTTTAATTTGAAAGGTAAATTATTTAGAGGTTAATATATGCAGTGAAAAGCTGTATGGGAAGTTAAAGGTCACAATTTCAAAAGTCTGGCACAAGAGGAGGTAGAGACTTCCTGAATTAATTTATGGGGGGTTGGGACATGTAGGGAAGGGGAGGTAGTTAAACATAGGTGACCAGCTGTGTATACTAAGGTTTTAGAACCTAGTTAATGAGTTCCTGTTTCAATAAAGTGTCTGTAGGCGGGTGTCATCCACCTCGCCTACCGACGCTCGAACATGGCGCCGACCGCGCACCTCCTCCGTCCCCGTCCAGCGTCGCCAAGGAGACGCGTGGGGGCAGAGCACCCTATCGGCACCGGACTTCCGGGTTGCCGCACCTGAGGGACGCGAGGATGCCAAAATAAAGGGAGACGCCGAACGCGGTGGGAGAGACGCCGGTGAAGAGGAAGACACGGAGGAACCAACAGAACAGGGAGAGAAGACGACCAAAACGAGTGACGAGGAGCGGAAGCACAGCCCAAGCGGAGGAGCAGAGGAAAACCCGCGAGGAGGAGAGAAGCCCTGCCACGACCCAGGAGGGTCGTGGCTGAACAAGGTACGGGCCATATTCAAGAGGCACCGACAGTAGAGGGATAAGGGGGCAGTGGAAGGAAGAAAGAAGACCGGGGAGGGCATAAAGGGAACAGGGCAGGTTGTTTGGGTGCCGGGGACCGGGGAACCACGGATCACATTCCCACCCTATCACCAGCCTAAAATAGCCACTTTAATAGCCCGTTCCCCCCCCCCTTTTTGTTACATAACCTCAGTTAACACACTACCTCCTGTAGCTCCTTCCCTCACACCCCCCCCTTTACTAACAGATCATAGAGATAGCAAATTACCGTCCTACTTACCTGGACATATCCTCTTGTTTTTCCGAGAGCCCACGGGAACCAAGAAGAAGCTGTCTGGAGAACGCCACCTAAAAGGAAAAAGAAAGAACATTAAAGACTCATAAAAATCACCCAAACTTTCACCAGAAAATCTCCAAAGAGAAATTGGGAAGAAGTACAGTCATTATTAATACAATCCGCTTAATATAATAAATAAATGGTGCCTACGCCCTTATAGGGCCCTAAAACTCCGAGTCCGAGTCCGAGTCCTCTGTACCACTGAGCCCACCTCACAGTGTCCTTTTTCACAAACGTGTCAGTGTTCTGTGATGTGCCCCTCTGACCCAATACGCATGTCTGTGCTTCCGTGGCCATGGTGGAAGGGATGAGGCAAGCCGCTAGCATCCCTGGGCCTGCAGAGCACTTGCGGGGATGCACTAAGGGACATAAAGAGCAGGAAAATAGGATCATGTGGGGCCTAGACTGCAGAGCAGCTGCTGGGGCCACTGCTTCAAGAGCTAGCACCGCTCTTACACATTGGCCTGAATGGAGCTTTATTAGATTCATCCACAGGGCTGTTGAGAGCTAGCCGGGACACCAATGGAAGTTAATTGATGCAAGTGAGGGCTGAGGAGTGACTGTTGTTAGCGCGTCTGACCTTATTTGGCTTTTTATCTTTAATTTATAAGGTGATGCGTTAGAGGTTCAATGGACCTTTTGACTGCGCTTAGAGTGAATCCCACCATAAGACTCAAATTCAATTACCAAACAATAACAATATCAATCAACAGTATCAATAATCTTGGAGTCAGTAATTTCCAAGCACCATGACCCCTTTGGCCATGAATAACCACACCTTTATGTAAAAGTTAGAATGTTTATTTCCCTATATTAACAATGCTAATATCACGTAACTTAGTCTCAGAATCAGATGATAAACATACAGAAACAACAGTGGTTGATCAAATCTTCTAAAGAATCTAAATTTAACTGAAGCATGTATAGTTACACATTCTAGGATTACAGTACAAATCAATAGCAAGAACAACTGTGCGATGAAAATAGCATACATTTAGATTCAGCAAAGAAACTTCATCAACTGTTGTTAATAATTATCAAACATTTTCTGTGAATCTCCTAGCTAGCCTTCTGATTAGAATAGCATATCTGGGCTTCATGCAAAACAATTTAATCAACACAAATTTTGAAAAACATCTAACTATGGCCCTATCAAAATTAGCGGTTGGTATCTAGGAACAAAAGACAAATTACATCAAACAATACCATTTGGTTAATACCTCTCTTCAGTGTGGATCAGCAAACTGCAACTGTCTTCATCAATTGGACATCAGTTCGGTCAGCGTCAGCATCGGACCATGAAAGGAAATGGTTTAGAACACGGGCTCTAAGCTTTCTGAACCATTTATGAAACATAGTCTAAGGATCAGCATTCAGCATTAAAAGTCTAAGCAATAAAGTTTGAGATGGAATTCTCTAAGTAAAAGAAATCAAAGAGAGATGGGAATAAGCCTCGAAGATGAGGATAATCGGAATGGGGGCCTCTCAGCAAAGGATTAAGAAAATGAGCTCTCCTCTCTCTGTGCAGTCGGGCTAAGTTAAAATTCTCTAGAACTCTTCCCACTTTGCTATTGGTAAAGGACTCAGACATTTATGTTTAGTCCAACAGAAGTAGAACTTCAAATCTAAGATATAACTAAACTGTCTTCCACATGTCGATAATTGGCTCCTCTTTTGTTCCCATTATCGGACTCGGCAGGTAACAATTTTGTATCTCTCTGTCCTTTAGTAAGTGCATCCATTGTTAGCTCCTGGGAACATCACTTTCACACACACTAAACTAACTCTACAATGTGCACTCGGCAGGTAACAATTTTGTATCTCTCTGTCCTTTAGTAAGTGCATCCATTGTTAGCTCCTGGGAACATCACTTTCACACACACTAAACTAACTCTACAATGTGTGGATAGCTAATACAGCATTTTCTAGCAAGCAGTTCTCATGGGAAAATAAAGCATTTACTAGTGTTTGGTCAATGCAGTGAAACAATGCAAGTATTCAATTCTCTAAACAGCCATTTTATGTGAAATATTTAAACAGTGCAACTTAATATGAGGCTGTGCAACTAGGCCCAAGACCTCGCTAACTTAAGGCCTACAATTAAGAAAGCACATACATAATATGTAATCATTAATATAACATACTACTACATTTCTCTAAACATTAGCACATCATATAACATTCATAAGCAATTAACAAGGGCACTTCGTGATTACTGACAGCCACTCAAGTAGGCACATTTTCCAAGTCGTGCATTATTTTCTACATTAATTAATTTTCTATGCAGATTCAACATTCAGAATACATGAATATTTATTAGTAAAAGTTCAGCGTTCACACTGTTGGATCATTTTTATGGAGCAGGTTAATTATTTGTAACTCTCATGGCAATTAATTAAGGGTTACTGCGATCACATGATTTTAAAGATAATGTCATAAAAAAGAATTGTTTACTGGTGTTTTATTTTTGCATGTGACGTTTATTTACAATAGTATGCTCCAAAGTTTATTGTGTATGATTTATTTAAACACAGGGGTGCACGTTAAGGGCTGTTTAAGGGGTTTAAGCCCCCTGCTAGTTGTTGCTGGTTTTTCAACAGTTTTAGGTAAATGTGCAAGAAGAGTACTCAGAAAAGGCATTTGCTCTCCTCTTCTTCTAATTCTGAGGTGACTTTGCCTCAGGTCCGAGACCTAAGAAACCTATGGAACCATCTCCTGGCAGTCCAGCGTTCCTGAGTCCCAAGTTCAGTTCATGAGTGTTTGGTCATTAATAGTTTTTGCATATAGGGAGGCAGGGCCTTGTCCAGCTGGGTTGGAAGGCAGCTCCCCCAGAGCCACATCTACTTCCCTCACAAAGTCACAGGGAGCATCATTGACTGATATCCAGACCTGGATTTTCATTTAAGACCCTAATCCATTCTGGCAGTTGAATCCCAACCTCACTTCAGTTGATCCAGCTCATCTGACAGATGTGATTATATAAGAAAAGTCCAGTACTGAAGCACTGAGTCTTTGTGACAGTTATGGGGTAAATATACCGTTAAGCCACATGTAAAATTTGTCAATATATATAGCAATGGTATATCTTCTACAAGAAGTAACTACAGAGCCACTCCCGACCCACCTGCAGCTACAGGAGCTATTGCGGATCAGTTCCACCACCATCTTCAGCCCGTCACTTACTACATAGCTACATGTAGAGTGATTGCTGCACTATGCACGGACCGGAGCAGGGCTGTGTGAGGAGGCACTCACCATTGTGCTTCCTACCTACTTCCCAGCTTGGCTGCTGCGTTCTTCCAAATGCAGGGATAGTGCAACATTCCACACAATTGCTTATTTACTAGGCTAACTCCAGTCTTGGAACATTCTAGGGAAAGTTAAACATTCCCCAAATATTGTCAAACAGGTTTGGAATTGTGTAGTGTAGCTTCTCTATACAGACCCAGGGCTGCTGGCCTAAAGGCCCTCTGAAGACAAAAGATTAGCAATATCTCAATACCCCCAGAAGTGCTTTGGGCCTGACTGTTAGCAAAACATTCATTTTAGAATTGCCAGTGCAAAACAGTTTAGGAAACTAATACATACTTTTTAATTGTGCAAATAACTCCTATTCATCTTCACATTTAAAATGTATTTTCATTTAGGGTCTGGGGTCAAAACTGTGCCAAATCCAGTACAAAACGACAGTCAATTGGAGCACAAAATAACTCGTATGAATGATGCTCATTAAAGAATAGAGAACCGGGTATAAGTGTCACATAACTTCATGTTACCTAAGACAGCGTTTTATAGTATGGATTTTGAACACACTGACACTTGAAGTTTAACTTTTTGTAAGCATGGGTTCGAAAATAGCAGCAAGCTATTAACAAAACAGACAGATCTGATTGGAGATCTCACTTCTGAAATAGTCTAAGTCCTACTTGGCAGCTATGGAGGTATTTTAAAATGCAGGTATGTAGTAAGTTACTGTAACGGGTCCATAACAGTGGTTCAGATCATTAGGAGGCCAACTGCCAGGCTACAAATAACATGGTAATTATTCCTCTGTATTGCTGTTTTTAAATTATTTTTGCAGCCGTCAAATATTTTAAGTTATTATTTCATGTTTACTTTTAGGTTTTTAGATTTACATTTCAAAAGTGAAAAACACGCTATTGCTTTCCAGTTTTTCTACTGGCTTGGACATAAAAAAAAGTCCAGGACTGTAAAATAATGGCCATGTGGCAAGGATGGGTCATTCATTCATTCATAATCTTTATTTCTGTTCTGAGTGAACCATACAAGAACTAGTACTACGTACACATACAATAACAGTTGCCCATTAACGACCAGTTTATTTTTGATTGCTTCTTAAAAAAGAAAAACAATATAAGAACAAGTACAGTCATTTAACAGCATCAGTAAATATGTCAGGGTGGGCCTTACCTGAGTGCAATTCAAGAAATGTAAGAAAAGTAATGCAAACCTAACAGGTAAGTCAGCATAAAAGTCACAAAAAAATGATTAAATGCGTTATGTCTTGGGTCAAAAACAAATCACACCCACAGGGGACTAAATCATTCATCTGACTCCAGCCATTTGGGACAGCCAATAGACACTGAACAAGACTCAATTTAAATCAATTAAGGAGACAACAGTGAATTGGTGTTGGTAACAAAGATCAAATATGGAAAATCAACGATGCTGTTTTCACCATGGACTCTCTGAGGCAGATTTAAGAAAAGTGGTGCTTCGCCACTCTCCTTGTGCCCCTTAGCGCCCCACTACTGCCACCATGTGTGCGCCGTATTTAAATTACGGTGCACCATGGCGCAGGGTAGGGGCAATAGCATCAGAATTTTTACGCTGTTGATATACTGTTCAGGGTTAGCGTCAACATTTTGGTGCTAACCCTAAACAGTACATACGGGCCCATTGTAACCAATGGTGTGCCCCCTTTTAACACCTGCTCTGAGAACTATTTTGCCGCCACCCTAATGAGGTAACATCCCCCCCTTACATACTTCATGCCTAGCGCAGCATAATGTGGTGCAAGGGGTTACAAAGTGGCGCAATGCGTGCATTGTGTCACTTTGTAAATCTGGTGCAGCGATTTTGGCCTCGTTGGGCCACATTAGCATTTAAAAAATTATGCTAATGTGGCACAAAGAGGCTCTAGGCCCTTTTAAATCTGCACCTCTCTTTTTTAGTCGAAAGAATGTGTTTTTGTTCAGAAGAAATCCGATTTCTTTGAACAGGTTTGGGTGGTCCCAACCTCCAAAACCAGATTAAAACTTCAGCTATGTAATCGTGGCTGCATTATCAAGATCCCAGCAGCCTCTTAAAACATTCTGTTTAGCTTGGTTTCAAGGTTAATCCACAACAAAAGCCTTTTCATTAAAGGGTGAAGGGAGAGCGTGTCTGAGATGTAACTCAGGCCTAGCTCTTCATGAGCAATATGAGATGAAGTTCTATGGAGAAGGGTAAATTACTATCTAATAAAAGTGTTCTCAACAATTTGTAGCAAAGAAGTGTCCACATACCCCCTCAGATGTAGCTGTCATATAATACTGCTGGGACACATTTTGTGTTATGTATCTTTAGGAGTGTTTGGATAGGTTTATTCCCCAGTTTTGAAGCAAAGCCAAAAACTTAGGAAACTGATCTAAAAGAGAGATTTTTGTAGGACAATAGCAGATACCATGAGCTTACTTGGTCAAACTGCACTCCCAAGTATGTAAAAGTCGTGACCCTAATGATTTAAATCCCAGGACCTGGTGCCTTACTGGTCTTCCAGGATCTGGGGCCTATGATTATACTGCAGAACTCACTAAAATTAGAGCAAAGTCAAATGATAACATAAAACTCACAAAGTAGTCCAATAGATGCTTGAGACCTATAGCTGTCCTTGATAAGAAGACCGCATCGTGTGAGTCGAGGAGGGCCGGGATGGTCCTACTCCCCATATGTGGCGAATCATGGACTTCACTAAGCTGATGAGCTTCCAGGTGATTAATATATAACGTGAATAAAAAGAGGCCAGGATGTACCCTTCTCTCACCCCTCTGTGCAGGAACCATCCAAACTGCATCTTACTGAGGCCACGATGTTCCTGTGCTGGTCTGCTAGGAAATAAACTGTCTAAATCCACAACCAAAATATCTTCAAAGGACAAAGAGTGTCCTTATGTACTCTGTCAAATATGGACGAGAGGTCCTTAAAGGCAAAATGTATGCTGCCCCTCCTAGCCACAGTATTTTTTTTTACGAGTAACAAAAACCTTTACTGTGGAATCTGTGGAGTCTTTTAGCGAGATCGGTAGGTAGAAGAGGGGATCATTCTCTTCATCTTTCTTAAAAACAGGAATTATAATATAGAATGCGACCAGGATGGAGTGCTACCTACTCTAACTGCAGGATTTAAAATCTGGGTGAGTAGAAGAGCCCATAAACTGACTATAGTTTAAATGAGTCACATGAGACTCCACCAGGGCCTGAATATTTGTTTCTAGTCTGCCAAATATTGGCTTCAGAGACCTTTTATAACTGAAAAAGCAGACTCAAAATGCCTTGAATGACAGGTAGCTTTATACCTTGCTTAGCTAAAAATAAAAGGCTGTAAATCATTTTAAAGTGCTTAACCCATTTATCCAGGGCAATGTGGGAGCAGGTAGCAAACCCTGTAATTCACCATGTCCCAAAATATGAAGCTTTGCTTGGGGGAGCGAGCCTGCCTGAATTCCTCCCATGCTTTATTTCTTAGGTCATTCTTTCTCTGATTTAAGGCAGTTTTAAATCTCCGTTGGCAAATTGTAATATTTTAACCCTGGGTTTTGCCTACAAGGCCTGGATTAAATCACAGTATGCCATGAAACATTTGATCAAACCACCTGCACTTATAGTTAGGAATACTATTATGTGGCATGCTAAATTTAGATTAATCTCTTCACATAAGTTCCTAAAAATACACTTTTGCAGTGTTTTCTGAATCATCTGAAAGAGAAACCTCAAAATCTCTTTCACATTTATCAATCAAATCTGTCAAAAAGTTCTGAGGGGCCTCTTTATTCTATTTAAGCCCATACCCTTGATCGGATGACACTAAACCATTGTTACTTAATTGAGGATGTGATTTGTCAACCTTAGCCTTGATCCAAATCAAGGAGAGGTTAATAGGATTATGGTCACTATCTGTCCACCAAATTACTGTTAATGCATGATACGAGAGAGGCCAACAAAAAAATATAATCAGTAGTTGTAGAGGCCCCCTTCAAATGAAAGTTGGATTTTGTGACTCAATATAACTGTGGCCAAAATTGTTGCAACAAAAATCTAGATTAAAATCACATCAAATGTAATTTAACATTTCACCTTGTGTAGTGTGCCTAATGTTCAAAGGACTTTGCAAGCCACTTCCGTGCAAACTTTTGCCCCTTAAACAATTATCATCATAATTTATGCAAGTTAAAATCTCCCATAAATACCATGAGAATACAAATTGTAAACTTCCCTCAGAAGATTTGTAAGAAAGCCTTTAGAGCACTACAAGTTGGACTGACCATACAAATTCATACAAATTTAGCAATAGTAAGCTGGTTGTTTAAGAAAAAGATAAAAGTCCTGCTAACAGATAAGGTGACCCAGTGTCAGACAGTGAGAAAAAAGGAACTTAGGGACTGACTTAGAACTCGGCGGATGGGTTACTCCATCACAAAAGTGACAGATATCCCATCTGCCGCACTCTAAATCCCATTCTATCCTATAGGATTTGAATTTCGGATATCTGTCACCATTGTAATGGAATAACCTGTTCACCTGAGTTCTAAATTAAGCCCTAAATGTATCCACAAAAAAAGAGAAAGAGAGCCCAGGTTTCCTGAAGACAAATGATGCTGAAACTTTTGACAACTCTATTGAAGTGCTATTGTTTTGCTTACCACTCAGCCCTGCCATATTCCAATCTAAAACCTCCAATATGAGGGAGGACACATCCGTTGCTTTAGTGGGACCTCCATTCAAGTCGTCCATATCATCAGGAAGTGAGCCCCTAGGAGTTGAGATGAGTCAATTGCTATTGTCCGAATCAGAGGATCAAAACTGTTTGCTGTATTAATTTTAAACTTTCCCAGTAACTCTATAGGTGGCCAGGACCTGGCATTGGCGGTAACTTCTTTGATGTACAGGTGCAAATGGGGGGCTGATATCTACGGGTTGGGGCTGGGTACTAGAGGGGTTGAGGAGTAAAACGTTATAGCCTGCTCACACTGATTGAAATTGACTTGCACACAATTGCCTTCTAGGCTTTTTTTTAACCCATTTCAACCAAACCAACATGCCTTACCATATTTACATGGTTGAATAAGTAAGAGCCTCCACCAACATGCCCATTATTGCACCCGTGAATCAGTTTATTTTTCAACTGGTGATAACTTTCAGTGACTGCACCCAGCAGAGGTGGAACCAGTGTCGACATTAGGGGTGTGCGAATAGTGTTGTCTCACAGGGCTCACAACTTGGGGGGGGAGGCTGAAAATGTCTCAGAAAATGTCACAGAAATTTACCATCAGTATCAGAATGCCTGCCCCTCAGTACTGGTGCTCTCATTGGCCAGCGCTTTCAGCTGAAGAAGAGTTGGGCACAGTCAGCTGTGGAGGCAACAACAGAACAATGGGGCGAGGAGGTGGAAGGGAGTGTGTGCACCTCATAAGCCCTATAAACTGACACGTCCCACCGAAAGTGGGAGGCTTTTCATGGTTTCTGTAAACACTGGTCATGTCACTGCTAGTTCTGAGATCGCAGAACAGTAGCGGGTAGATGGAAGGGCACAGTGCCTCCATGGATCAGTGTTGGAACATGCGCTGCATGTAACTTTATTGTCGTAATCTGCTACACCACAGGAAGGGCGGCAACCTCCTTTACATTGGCCTGTGAGAGATTTCAAACGTTCACAGCAGAAAAAAAAGCAGCCGTGTGCACTGCACATTGTGTATGGTAATCTGCCATGAAGCAGAGTGATTTATGAATGCATTTCTCAATTCATTCATATCCAGTAAGTATATTTCCCCTTTATCTGCATCGTGAGAAGTTCAAGCAACTTATTTTAATGTGTGTCCAGGCTGATGCAGATCTTTTTGTTTTAACTTGTGGTTTGGGGCGTTGTTTAGTTTAAAGTGAAGTCTGCAGTGGTCAGCTGTTTTCTACCTTAGATTAGGAACTCCAGCTGTTGAATGTGGTTCAGGATCCACCTGTCCTCTACTGCAGAGCACCGTAGTAGTTCAGGCTTTTCCACTTTCCCAATGGATTTTCAATGTACTGTAGACTCCTCAGTGGAACTCACTAAGGCTTCAGAAATACAAACTCGCAGAGGCCAATAACCAGAATACTGTGAGCTTGAACAGAATTTAAAATGGTTGATAATTTCATCATTACTAGTGTGTATGTTTTATCTCCTCATTTAGCAGGCTGCCCGAAAATGTCTCAGAAAATTTCACAGAAATTTACGATCGACATCAGAGTGCCAAATTTGAAGGAAATTAATGTAATTTATTTTTGTATTTTCAGATCACCGATCCATCATGACCTTCATGATTGAATTGAGTATTAAAGCTATAAATGACACAAAATAAGTCTGTTTTTCAGTATTTGGTGTGGATCATATATAGGCAGTCACTCAGCTACCCAATCCACCCACGCACTGTTTTATAAATGTTTTACTCTTAGGCTATTATTAGATGCCTCCTTGAAGCCTGCAGTTTTCATGTTAGCCTATTCACATTTTTTGCTTTATCCAAAATTGAATACTTCTATCACATTGTTGATCAGGCAATCAGCAAACTCCAAGAATTCTTTGAACAAATTGTAACATTTTGTGACTGATATGGGTTTATACACAAAGTCACATCAAGTTAACCCTTGGAAACAGAGCTCAAGAAAAAGTGCAAAGATGCAGCTATATATTTTGAAGAAGACATTGCAGGGCATGAATTCATCGGAGAAATTAAAAGCTTCCAGGGTCTGTGCAAGAAAAGCCTTCCTGATACAGATGCACCATGTACAGCCTCTGCTCTCTGTTCTCAAATAGATGTATGACAACCGCTTGCATGAAATCTATCCTAATTTAAACATCATTCTTAGAATGTTTTTGACAGTTCAGGTCACAGTAGCCTCTGGGGAACGATCCTTCTCAAAGTTGAAAATTATTAGGAATTACTTGAGCTCTTCAATGGCCCAGGACCGGCTGGCTGGCCTGGAACTTATATTAGATGAACATGAAGTTAGACGAACTCTTGATTAGAGTGAATTAATAAAAGAATTTGCAGGGCAGAAAGCAAGGAAAGATTTTTTGGGAAGAAGTAGCATTATATATTATTCTAGTACAGGTGCACTTGCGTAGTTAAGTTTTACTTGTTGTACTTGTGCTGTACTTGTCAACAATCTATTAAAATAACATTATTTGCATTGAAAAATAATTTGACTTGTGTCCTGGGGGGCCCGTACAATATACTCTGCACAGGGCCTGAAATATCTTAAGGCCGGCACTTGTGGAACATTCAATAGGACCATAACATGTGGAGTTGTGTCTATTGGTAAGTTTAAGGCATTTGGTGCTAAACGTGTCCTAACCTGGTTAATGGGAGGTCTAACTAACATAGCTGGAAAAAACACTTCTTTGCAGGTAGGATGTGCTGGTGAGGCTCTGTGACCATGGGGTAGTAGGCGGTATAAGACTATTTGTATGAATCACAGCTCCCTCGAGTAAGTGGGAGGGTTCTCTAGGGCCTTTTAAGGGTTGAGAAAGTGCCCCAAGGCACCCAACCATGAACGTCTCTCACTTATTAGCTTCCGACAGAATAATCATGGGCCACCCAGTGGGTGGATGCACACTTGCAAAGTGAGAACTGCGTTTGGAGTCCAAGGTAACAGATATAGGCCCTCATTCTGACCCTGGCGGTCGGTGATAAAGCGGCGGCCAACCCGCCAACAGGCCGGCGGTCCAAAATATGCAATTCTGACCCTGGCGGGAACCGCCAACACAGCCCGCCGCATTAACACTCCGCCCGCCACGGCGGAACAAACAAACAGCGCGGCGGTCCCCGCCAACAGCCAGGCGGCAGACAATGTACCGCCCACCCTATCACGACCCACCAATCCGCCACCTTTTCCGGGGCGGGAGCACCGCCGATAAAAACACGGCGGAAACAGACTACGAATGGGAAAACGCTCAACTCCACATACTCCACGCGAGATTCCGGCAGTATGGAACCCGAGTTGCAGGTCATCCCCGCACTCCTATACCTGCTCCTGTACCAGGAGCACGCCCGGCGGCGCGGAAGACATCGGTGAGTACTGCACCTACGACACAGGGGAGGGAAAAGATTACCGGCACACACCCACCCACCCACACCCACTACAACACACACATCAATGCATTCCCACAGATCACTGTCACAACCCACAAACCCCCCCCTCCGAAATAATGCAAAGACCAAAAGAAGAGATCTTAAACGGGCAGATATATTGAAAAATGGACAGCAGTAATCCAAATAAATAAATAAACTATGTACAAAATATATACATCTACTAAATGTAGTCCAACCACTGTCCGTGGACCACAGGGGTCCTGAGCAAAGGGGCAAGGCCCAGTCCCACGACAAGAACTCCACGGAGAGAACACTGCAGGGGCATCAGAAAGAAAAAAGGACAGGCACCTCAGGGGGAAGGGAAGGGGGGGCACCTCAGCCACTTGAGTACACGACGTCAGATCCACGAGGGGACTCCATGACCACTGGGCCATCCTGGGGAGAGCAAAGCCACAGTCCATACAGTCCATACAGTGGGTGGCCTGCCCACTGGGCCATCCTGGGGAGAGCAAAGCCACAGTCCATACAGTCCATACAGTGGGTTGCCTGCCCACTGGGCCATCCTGGGGAGAGCAAAGCCACAGTCCATACAGTCCATACAGTGGGTGGCCTGCCCACTGGGCCATCCTGGGGAGAGCAAAGCCACAGTCCATACAGTCCATACAGTGGGTGGCCTGCCCACTGGGCCATCCTGGGGAGAGCAAAGCCACAGTCCAAACAGTCCATACAGTGGGTGGCCTGCCCACTGGGCCATCCTGGGGAGAGCAAAGCCACAGTCCATACAGTCCATACAGTGGGTGGCCTGCCCACTGGGCCATCCTGGGGAGAGCAAAGCCACAGTCCAAACAGTCCATACAGTGGGTGGCCTGCCCACTGGGCCATCCTGGGGAGAGCAAAGCCACAGTCCATACAGTCCATACAGTGGGTGGCCTGCCCACTGGGCCATCCTGGGGAGTGCAAAGCCACAGTCCAAACAGTCCATAACAGACTCCACTGCCACTGGAGGAGGCATGTTGGCCAGAGGACATCCTGCAGCCCTGCCCGAGACAGATCCTGCCCTGACACGTCTGCCAAAGGGCCAGCGGTTCCTGCCTGGAAGGGCCCAGTTCAGCGGTTCTTGCCTTGAAGGGCCCAGTTCAGCGGTTCTTGAGACGGCGGTCCCCAGCGGAGCGGTGCTGGAGACGGCGGGGCCCAGTTCAGCGGTTCTTGCCTTGAAGGGCCCAGTTCAGCGGTTCTTGCCTTGAAGGGCCCAGTTCAGCGGTCCTTGCCTTGAAGGGCCCAGTTCAGCGGTCCTTGCCTTGAAGGGCCCAGTTCAGCGGTTCTTGAGACGGCGGTCCCCAGCGGAGCGGTGCTGGAGACGGCGGGGCCCAGTTCAGCGGTTCTTGCCTTGAAGGGCCCAGTTCAGCGGTTCTTGCCTTGAAGGGCCCAGTTCAGCGGTCCTTGCCTTGAAGGGCCCAGTTCAGCGGTCCTTGCCTTGAAGGGCCCAGTTCAGCAGTTCTTGAGACGGCGGTCCCCAGCGGAGCGGTGCTGGAGACGGCGTGGCCCAGTTCAGCGGTTCTTGAGACGGCGGTCCCCAGCGGAGCGGTGCTGGAGACGGCGGGGCCCAGTTCAGCGGTTCTTGCCTTGAAGGGCCCAGTTCAGCAGTTCTTGCCTTGAAGGGCCCAGTTCAGCGGTTCTTGCCTTGAAGAGCCCAGTTCAGCGGTCCTTGCCTTGAAGGGCCCAGTTCAGCGGTTCTTGCCTTGAAGGGCCCAGTTCAGCGGTTCTTGCCTTGAAGGGCCCAGTTCAGCGGTCCTTGCCTTGAAGGGCCCAGTTCAGCGGTCCTTGCCTTGAAGGGCCCAGTTCAGCGGTCCTCGAGACGGCGGTCCCCAGCGGAGCGGTGCTGGAGACGGCGGCCATTCTATGGCCAACTGCTCATTGCCTGGTGGTGCCCTCCTGGGCAGCGGGGATGGTGCTCCTTCAATGCCCACCTGGGCTGTGGGTGGTGGGGCCCTCCTGGCCAGCTGGGCTGGGTCCTCCCTGGGCAGCGGCTATGGGGGTGGTGGGCTCTCCCGGGGCAGCTGTGCCGGTTCCTCCCTGGGCAGTGGCTATGGGGGTTGCGGGCTCCTCCTGGGCAGCTGTGACGGGTCCTCCATGGGCAGCAGGCCTGCTGCCTGACTTCTTCGCCTTGCTGCCCTTGCCCTCCTTAGTCGGGAGTCTGTGGCCCTTTCCTCCCTTTGGAGCTGTGGCTGTTGACGGTGGCTGGCTAGTGTCCTGGGGGGATATAGAACCCGGGCTCCGGCGGCGGCCCTTCCGCCTTCTGCTCCTCTTCCCAGGGGGTGGGCTGGCTGTCCCCTTGCTGCTGGGCGAAGATCCAGACCTGCGGGCTGGTGGGCTCCAATACCCCTGCACCCTTGTCAAGGGGGCTGCAGGGCTGGTGGTGGCTGAGGTGCTCTTCTTACCCCGACGAGAAGGAGGGGGGGGCTCAGGGTCAGGAAAGAAGGTAGCAGTAGAGAGATAGATTTTCCTGGGACAATGGATAGTGGTAGGTACAGTGGGTATGGGAGTGGAGGGAGAGGATGTGGTTGTAGGCGAGACAAGTTTGCTGTATTTGGGTGCAGGTGCAGGAGCGGGAGGCTGTCGTGAGGTGGATGGCTGTTGGGTGGGTGGGTGGCTGCGTTTGTGTGGTGTGGAAGAGGGGGTGACAGACACAGTGGGAGAGGACACAGGGGACGTGTAAATGGCAGTGGGGGTGGTGACTGCACGTGTGCGGACTGTACTGGAGGGTGTGCTGGTGATGGAAACACTGGCTGATGGTGAGGTGAATGAAGGTGTGAGTGTAGACGTCACAGGGAGGGAGGAGGGAGACGAGGAGGTGGGGGTCACAGAGGTGGTAGTGACTGTTGGCATGTCTGCATCGGAATGTTGCTTGTGTGAATGTCTGCGTGATCTGTGGTGCTTATGTTTGGATGAGCTGCTCTTGGGTGTTGAGGTGTGTGCAGGCTGGTCTGATGGTGTGGGTGGGACAGGCAGAGGAACAGGAGACTGGGAGGAGGGAGTTAGTAGAGGGAGGCAGGAGACAGGGACAATGGCTGCCGTCAGTGCTGAGGCCAGAGCCTGGAACGATCGCTGATGGGCAGCCTGACCCGAATGAATGCCCTCCAGGTACGCATTGCTGCGATGAACCTCCCTCTCCACCCCCTGGATGGCATTCAAAAGGGTAGTCTGCCCAACAATGAGCGTTCGGAGGAGGTCAATGACCTCCTCACTGAGGGCAGCGGGGGTAACAGGGGCAGGGCCTGAGGTGCCTGGGGCGAAGGAGATGCCCGGCTTCCTGGCAGAGCGGGCACGGGGCGAACGCTGAGGGGCTGCTGGGAGGGCGGAGATGGTGCGCTGGGTGGCGGCTGTACCTGTAATGGCGGGGGGCACGGATGGTGCCACCCCCGCAAGGGAGCTCCCTTCCGAGGACGTGTCCATGTCGCTGCAGGGTCCAGTCGTCCCCGTTGTGGAGCTCCCCTCGCCCTCCGTCTCACTGGTCCAGTCAGACTCTGTGGCATGGCCCTCCTGGGCCATGTGAGATGCAGCTCCCTCCTGCCCCGATGCCACTTCTCCTCCGCCTGATGATGCTGATGCACACAAGCACAGAAAGACAAACAAAAAGGGGGGGGGAGAGAGAAATAAAGAGATTTTGAGTACATGGATCACCGGTACAGTTAGCGGACATGACAGACACAGATGCCCCCTGCACTAAGTTGCGCACTTGGGGTCCCCTACGCATTCCGTGGAACATGCCCTACACGCCTAGAGTTGACAACTGCACCCATGGATGACACGGCCCAGGGATGGCTGTACTGGCACACTACTGAGGGTGGTGGCTGGGGACACAGGGGCTTACGGGGGTGCCCAGCCTACAGATATCGCCCTGGCCTAGGGGGACCCACAGCCCTCCTCCCCCACCCAGACACCTCCACTGCGCGACAACAGAGTAGATTATGCTTGTACTCACCCCCTTGTGTCTGCTGTGCTGCCCTCACGCGCCCATCCAAATCAGGGTAGGCCACCGCCAGGATCCGGAACATCAGGGGGGTCAGTTGACGGCAGGCACCCCGCCTACGTTGGGAGGCCATCCCCAGCAGAGACTCGGCGGTCTTCTTGGTCCCGCGGCGGATGTCCTCCCACCTCTTGCGGCAGTGGGTGCCCCGTCGATGGTGGACCCCCAGGGTCCGGACTTCCTTGGCGATGGCACGCCAAATCCCGATCTTCTCATGGGCGCGGACCTATGTGACACGTACAGGGAGGGAGAAATACCACGTTCAAGTTTGTCTGCATTTTCGTTGCCAGTGGCCCAACGCCCCCCATCCCCGCCAGGCCCCCCGTCAGGCCCAACATGCCCCCCATCCCCGCCAGGCCCCCCGCCAGGCCCCCCCCGCCAGGCCCAACATGCCCCCCATCCCCGCCAGGCCCCCCGCCATGCCCCCGCCAGGCCCAACATGCCCCCCATCCCCGCCAGGCCCCCCGCCAGGCCCCCCGCCAGGCCCAACATGCCCCCCATCCCCGCCAGGCCCCCCGCCAGGCCCCCCGCCAGGCCCAACATGCCCCCCATCCCCGCCAGGCCCCCCGCCATGCCCCCCGCCAGGCCCAACATGCCCCCCATCCCCGCCAGGCCCCCCGCCAGGCCCCCCGCCAGGCCCAACATGCCCCCCATCCCCGCCAGGCCCCCCGCCAGGCCCAACATGCCCCCCATCCCCGCCAGGCCGCCTGCCAGGCCCCCCGCCAGGCCCCCAAGCCAGCCAGTGGCCCCAAATCCATATTGAATTAAACTCACTTGTTGGTCTGGAGGACCGTAGAGTAGAGCATACTGGAGGAGGACCCCATCCACAAGTTTCTCCAACTCTTCTCCAGTGAAGGCAGGGGCCCTTTCCCCAGGCGCAGCAGCCATTGTCCCTTCCAGACCGAGGTCACAGCAACACTTGCAGTATAGGTCCTCTCCTGTGAAAGTTCAAGTCGCAAGTGAATAAGTAGATAGAAAATGGCGGTCACGTCCGCGGCGGTGCGTACCGCGGCGGTGCGTACCGCCACCGCCGGCGCCCTTCGCCATTGGCTCCTGAAACCCATAGGCTTCAATGTTAACCAATGCGGCTTCGCGCCGCGGTCTTCGACCGCCGACCGCCGCGGTGTGCCACGCCAGCGCATTGACCTCACATCCCATTGTCACCCTTCACAGGTCAGGCAGCCGCCATTTCGAGGGTCCACATGGCTCAATTTCAACTGCGTCACACAGGCCTAGGCCTTGCATAGCCACTCAGACACGCCATTCACTGCATAGAGAATCGTTTACTGTGCAAGCTGTGAGTACGTACCTGTGGGTTGCTTGACTGTGTGCTCCATGTTGTCCTTCCTAGGCACCGTCCGCTGGGTTTGGCGAGGAGACGGATGAATCCTCCCGTGTACAGGCCGCTGGTGGACCTGTCGACAATGGAAGCACGCCACATTATCCTGACCTACCGGCTTGACCGTGCCACTATACATGAACTGTGTGCCCAGCTGGAGCCCGACCTGATGTCCCCCATCCGCCAACCCACAGGGATTCCCCCTCTGGTGCAGGTCCTGTCAGTACTCCACTTCTTGGCAAGTGGGTCATTTCAGACAACAGTGGGAATTGCTTCTGGGATGTCTCAGCCCATGTTTTCGAAGGTGTTATCCAGAGTGTTGTCGGCCCTGATGAAATACATGAGGAGCTACATCCTTTTCCCTGAGGTGGGCGAATTGGCTGCAGTGAAGGGTGATTTCTATGCCCTTGGACATATTCCCAACGTCATTGGTGCCATTGATGGGACCCATGTGGCTTTGGTTCCCCCAAGAGACAGGGAGCAGGTGTACAGGAACAGAAAAAGTTACCATTCCATGAACATCCAGGTGGTGTGTTTGGCTGACCAGTACATCTCGCATGTAAATGCCAAATTCCCAGGGTCAGTGCATGACGCCTACATCCTAAGGAATAGCAGCATCCCTTACGTGATGGAACAGCTAGAGAGACACCGTGTATGGCTATTGGGGGACTCTGGGTACCCCAACCTGTCGTGGCTACTGACCCCAGTAAGGAATCCCCGGACCAGGGCAGAGGAACGGTACAATGAGGCCCATGGGCGTACTAGGAGGGTGATCGAACGCACCTTCGGCCTCCCAAAGGCCAGGTTTCGGTGCCTGCATATGACAGGTGGATCCCTAATGTACTCACCTAAGAAGGTGTGTCACATCATCGTGGCCTGCTGCATGCTTCACAACCTGGCTTTGCGCCGCCAGGTGCCTTTCCTGCAGGAGGATGGTCCAGATGGTGGTGTTGTGGCAGCTGTGGAACATGTGGAGAGTGAAGAGGAGGAAGACGACGGGGCTGAAACAGACAACAGGGACAGAATCATTGCACAGTACTTCCAATAGGACACAGGTAACAATTCAAACATAATTTTGTTAATGTAAACTACTCTCCAGCATCTCTGCTGCCTGTCTATTTGCCCCAGTGTATGATGACTGAGTTGTGGCTTTTCCCTCCCTATTTCAGATCTGGGGTCCCCACTACGAGTCCTGTGCTTCGTTTCCCCATGGACTACAGCTTTGTGGCAGCTGTTTGTTGACTTCACTATGTACAAGGACATATTTGCACTGTCATGTCAATTACAATATTTTGAAATCACAGCCAGACTCCAGATAGTTTTGTGCAAAATAGGTGTTTATTTCAGTGCTCAAAATGGGATGGGTGGTTTCAAGTGGGTGGGGGCTATGGTGAAGGAATGTCCATGGCAGAGTCCAGAGTAACAGTCACACAGGTGCATTGTCCATAGGCCTGTGGAGAGATGGAGCATGGGCAGTTCAAGGATGGACAGGGTGACAATGTGGGACAGTGGGATGACATCAGGTGGTATCCTTTGCTGGCGGGGGTCTTGACATCCTACTCTGTCTTCTTGCGAGATCTCAGGGCCCTCTTGCGGGGTGGTTCTTCTCCTGCAGGAGGTGGGGGTCTGGTGGGCTGCTGTTGTGCGGGGGCCTCCTGTCCACTAGCGCCGGCGGAGGTGGTTGGCTGTTCTTGGTCCAGGCTAGTGGCAGGGGCCCTTTGTTGTTGTTGAGTGTCCGTCCTGGTGTTGATGAGTTCCTGCAGCAGCCCTACCATGGTA
This sequence comes from Pleurodeles waltl, assembly GCF_031143425.1. NCBI lineage: Eukaryota > Metazoa > Chordata > Amphibia > Caudata > Salamandridae > Pleurodeles > Pleurodeles waltl. The sequence continues at coordinate 958,449,540 of NC_090444.1, forward strand.
ACCAGGGTGGAGGTGAGGGCTCTGATGTCCTCCCTGTACCCCCGATAGTGTTCCTCCTGCAGTACCTGGATCTCCTGGAACCTGGCCAGTACCGTCGCCATCGTCTCCTGGGAGCAGTTGTATGCTCCCATGATGGTGGTGAGGGCCTCGTGGAGAGTGGGTTCCCTGGGCCCGTCCCCCCCCTGTCGCACAGCTGCCCTCCGAGATGCCCTGTTTCCCTGGGCCTCTGCCCCCTGGCCGGTGTGCCCACTACCACTACCCCCAGGTCCCTGTTGTTGTTGGGGTGGTGGGTTATCCTGGGTGCCCTGTAGTGGTAGACACACCGCAGATTGACGCGCCCTGGAGACAGAGGCATGGGCCCGCTTGGTGGGAGCTGTGCTGGTGTTCCCAGAGGGGTTTGGGTCTGTAGTGGCCTGTGCCTGTGTGAGGGGAACCGACTGTCCAGAGGTCCCCGATGGTCCGGGCTGGTCATCAGTGTCCAGGTCGACAGAGCTGCTGTCATCGCTGACGGCCTCTTGGGTGGGGGGTGTGGAGAATTCTGGGCCCTCCGTGGCGGTGTGTTGGCGGTCGGGTCCTGCAGGGGTATAGAGGTATGGTTATAGTTTCAATGTGTGGCATATGGATGTATCTGTGGGTTCCCGTGTCCCCAAGTGCTGGCATTCGTGTGTGGGGGCTTTGGTGAGGGTGGCTTGTGGGGGGGATGTGTATATGCATTGGGCATGCTTTGGTGATGGGTGTCCATGCTTAGTGGACGCATGCAGGCCTAGGTTTTGGGATGTGTGGGTTGTGATGGTGAGACATTGGCAGGGAATAGGTGTGCTGGGGGTGGGGGTGAGGATGGTGGTGGGGGTGAGGATGGTGGTGGGGGTGAGGGTGGGGGTGAGGATGGGGGTGGGGGTGAGGGTGGGGTTCGAGGATGGGGGTGAGGGTTGGGGTATGATTTGGCATGCAGGTGGGGGGGAAGCAGTAGTGAAGCTTCAACTTACCAGAATCCATTCCTCCGCCGACTCCTGCGAGGCCGTCAGGATGCAGGATGTTCAAGACTTCCTCCTCCCATGTTGTAAATTGTGGGGGTTGAGGTGGGGGTCCTCCGCCAGTCTTCTGCACGGCGATGTTGTGCCTGGATACCATGGAACGCACCTTCCCCCGTAGGTCATTCCATCGCTTCCTGATGTCTTACCGATTTCTGGGGTGCTGTCCCACAGCGTTGACCCTGTCGACAATCCTCTGCCATAGCTCCGTCCTCCGGGCAATGCTGGTGTATTGGATCTGTGTGCCGAAGAGCTGGGGCTCTACCCGAACGATTTCCTCCACCATGACCCTGAGTTCTTCGTCTGAGAAGCGGGGGTGTCTTTGGGGTGCCATGGAGTGGTGTGTATGATGGGTGGGGTGGAGTATGTGTAGTTAAGTGTGTTGAGTGTGGTGGTGTGTGTTGTGTTGTGTGTGGATATTGTGTGGGTGATGGTGTAGTGTGCCTCTGCGTGATGGTGTTCTGTGATCGCTGATGTGTCTCTCAGTGCTTCTTTTAGGATTTTGGTCGAAGGGGTTTGTGGGTGATGTGGGTGTGTGTTTTATATTGTATTGTGTGTGTGGGAGTGGTGTGTGTATGTGTATCAGGTGTGTGGAATTCAAATCGTCCAATGTGGCTGAGTTTTGTTCGTTTGTGTGTATTCTGACCGCGGCGGTGTGTACCGCCAATGGAAAACCGCGTTTGAAAGACCGCTGCGTGGATTCGTGGGTCGTAATGGCATGGGCGTATTTCTGTTGGCGTGACGGTGGAGGTTTGGTCACCTCCACTTTTCCGCCGACCGCTGGTCTGGCGGTCTGTTGTGGCTGTCGGATTTTCGGAGGTTTGGCTGCTGCGGGTCAGAATGACCGTGGCGGGTTACCGCGACCGCGGCGGAATTATGGAGGATTTCTGACCGGCGGTAGGCGCCTTTTACCGCCGAGGTCAGAATGACCACCATAGTGAGATTAGATATTGTTTTTCCAAATAAAGGGAGCCTATGGAGTACTGTGTCAAATTAATTCTTGATAAGCAGCTCCCCCATACAGTGCAAAAGGTTTAAAAGAGGGTCTAACACAGTAGGAACAAAACAACTATGACTCCTACAATCCCCAGATGATTATCCAGGTCCTCCCATGACAGGGGTCGCAACAGCAATGGCAGTGGTCACTATGACATAGACACACATATTTAGGGACCCATTTTAACTCCCACAGACTATTAATGCAGTAATACTGCAAACAGATTCTGCAGGAGTTAGAAATGGGGTCTTTGGCTGTCAGCCAGGTTACACCCTGTCCAAGCGAGGACCCTCACTCTAATAAGGGCAAAGGAGAAACACGCCTGGTTAACCCCCACTCACCCCCTTGGTAGCTTGGCATGAGCAGGAAGACTTAACTCAGAAGCAATGTGTAAAATATTTGAACCAACACACACAGTAATACAGTGAAAACACCACAAAATGGACACCACACCAGTTTAGAAAAATAGGTAATATTTATCTAAATCAAACAAGACCAAAACAACAAAGATCCAACGTACACAAGTCAAGATATGAATTTTCAAAAGAATTACTCCATAGAAAACAATGGAAACATTGATTTTACACAAAGTACCTGGTTTGTGTCAAAAATAAAGCCGCACGGGCAAGAGTGAGTCAGGAAAGTCAGTGATGTGTCGATTCCGTACTGGCAAGTGAGGCCGTTAGTCATTTCTTCTCCGGTCGGGTCGCTGATGCGTTTTCTCCCTCCAAGCGAGCACTGCATCGATTTCCAGATGGGGCAGCTCGGATCCGCGCAGGTTCACAATGACTTTGACGCCCAGTGACGATGCTTGAGAAATATGGTCGCACAGTGCAAGAAAACTGCGCTGTATGGGGTTTGTGTCATTATCAACAGCTGCAAGTGGGTGTTGCAATGTTTCTCTAGCAGCTTTGCGTCGATCTCCCAGCCGTGAAGCAGGTGGAGCGTCCATTTTAGCTGCAAAGCGGAGGCGCGTCATTTTTCAGCCACGTTGCAGATGGTGCATTGAAAATGTCCCCACCCGGTGTTTTGTGCATGGATTTCAGTACTTGTTCTGCCAAACTTCACTTTTCAAGGGCCCATAGACTGGATAGGGCACCACTTCGCAGAGATTCCGGGTGCTGACAGAGGAAAACTTTGATGGCCCTGAGACCTCAAAACAGGAGGCAGGCTCAGTTCAAGCTCTTGGAAATTCTTCTCAAGCAGGAATGCACAACAAAGTCCAGTCTTTGTCCCCTTTCACAGGCAGAAGCAGCAACTGCAGGATAGCCCAACAAAGCACAGTCACAGGCAGGGGCAGCACTTCTCTTCAGCTCTTCTCCTTGCCAGAGGTTCCTCTTGGTTCCACAAGTGATCTTGAAGAATTCTAAAGTCTGGGGTTTTGGGTCCACTACTTATACCCCTCTCTGCCTTTGAAGTAGGCAATGTTCCCCAGACAAACACCAGGGGGTTGGAGACTGCATTGTTTGAGGGCAGGCACAGCCCATTCAGGTGTAAGTGACCACTCCTCCCTCCACTCCAGCCCAGATGGCTCATCACGATCTGCAGGCTACACCCTAGCTCCCTTTGTGTCACTGTCTAGAGGAGATTCACAAATAGCCCAACTGTCAGTCTGACCCAGACAGGGAATCCCCAACAGGCAGAGTCACAGAATGGTTCAAGAAACAAAATGCCTACTTTCTAAAAGTGGCATTTCCAAACTAATAATCTAAAAAACCAACTTTACTAAAATGTGTATTTTTAAGTTGTGAATTCTGAGACCCCAAACTCCCTATTTCCATTTGCTCTCAAATGGAAACTTCACTTTAAGGATATTTAAAGGCAGTCCCCATGTTAACCTATGAGCGAGATAGGCCTTACAACAGTGAAAACCGAATTTGGCAGTATTTCACTGTTAGGACATGTAAAACAGATCAATGTCCCACCTTTAACATACACTGCACCCTGCCCATGGGGCTACCTAGGGCCTACCTTAGGGGTCCCTTGCATGTATAAAAAGGGAAGGCTTGGGCCTGGCAGTGGGTACACTTGCCAGGTCAAATTGCCAGTTTACAACTGCACACACAGACACTGCAGTGGCAGGTCTGAGCCATGTTTACAGGGCTACTAATGTGGTTGGCACCAGTGCTGCAGGCCCACTAGTAGCATTTGATATACAGGCCCTGGGCAGTTTACGAGGGACTTACTAGTAAATCACATATGTCAATCATGGAAAAGCTAATTACAAATATACATTACACAGGAGTACTTGCACTTTAGCACTGGTCAGCAGTGGTAAAGTGCCAAGAGTACCAAAAACAGCAAAAACAGAGTCCAACACATAGTCAAAACATGGTAAGCAGAGGCAAAAAGACAGGGGAGACCACGTCGAGGACGCCAGGTCTAACAGAAGGTGTTCAGTATTACCACACAATGCAATGTTTTGCATCTTGGAACAGAGGCTAACATGGTAATATTTCACGCAACGAGGTCCGAAACTAGCAATATTTGCACTTTTCCTTTCACTAATTCAGACATGTTAACTTGCATAAGTCCAGTAAAGAAAAAAAGTTGTGGGTTTTGTAATTACTGCAAAACTTTTAATTCTGCGTGGGGCAGAATAGTAAAAACCAGTCCCTTAGATCTGTGTAACTTTCATTGTGAAACAATGGTCCTGTGGGTCACCTTTCAGAAGCCACAATACTTCATCCATTTGTCTCATGGTTTGCATGTGATATATTGCAGCTGCTTGGCAGATCAGAGCTAATTTGAGGGATAGCAGAGTGCTGTGGCATGACTGGTACGTATTATTTCAAATGGTTTGTTTGTTCTGTGTGCTCAGTTTTTTGTCATCTTTTGAAATGTTATTGAAAGATGTGCTTTCAGTAAAAGTGTCTTAGAGTAGTTAACATTAACTGCAAAACAAGGTACCACAAGCTATAAATATGTCATTTTACAGTCCAAAGAATTTCAAGGAAACTTACGTCAACAGTTTTTATGCATGCTGCAATGTGTTATTCTCTGAACCTGTTTTTCTAGGCACTGGTAGGATCACTGTGAATGTGTTCAGTGTAATATAAAATGTGTGAGTTCAATTATTGTGCACAGATGTTAAACCTATTTGCGTAAAAAGTGTGCCTGCACATATACATGATTCGCAGACTTATAATCTACGAATATTTACATCTACAGGTGGAAATTACATTTGTGAAAAATGTACAAATATAATAATATTTCTGTATTATTAAGATTTGGGTTAGAGGGCAAAAGTTGGGTATTCCCATGGAAAGGGCCAGAGGGGTAGGCATTGGGGACGTCGTGAACACACAAAATTTATCAGTTTTCAGATAATTACAAATTTCACAAGCTGACCATTTACACAATGTTACGAGGAGTATTTCACCCTCGTTTTGGGAATCAACATCTGATAAGTGGACCGAGGTCTTGAGTGTGAGTTCCCGAATGGTGCTGCAATATTTATCATACATAGTAAAATATGACACATAGATTTACAAATTTACTAGATAGCGATAAATTATACATACAAAATTGGGACATAACATGAATAGTTTAGTGTTTCCTGAGGAAGTTCCAATGTAAGTGGAGTGAAAGACATTTGCTGATTGGTGGTGGACTTGTATTGAAAGATTTGTCAGGCAACGGAAGTAGGAATTTAGGGGGTCATTACGACCCCGGCGGTCGGCCGTAATATGGAGGAAAGTACTGCCAAACTGCCAATGTAACACATCGACCCTAGTTGCACAGCCTCATGTCAAGCTGTATTTCTAAACCTATTAATAAAATGTCTGCTCTGAGAATTTAAATTGTAATTTTCCACTGTGCTGACTAAATGTGCCCATAGCTAAAAGTCTTTCTCATGAGAACCGCTTGCTAGAAGACGATGTTCTTGCTAAATGTAACAATATAAGTGTAATGTGTGTGAGACTGACTTTCTTAGGAGGAGAACAATGAAGACACTGACTGGAGTATAAGCTGCAACAATATTGTTACCTGACGAGCCGGACTATGAGGACATTGCAAGAGAAGCCAATCAGCGACATGTGAACTGTGTACTAGGAGAAATTATAGATTTGAAGTTTTAGTTTTATTGGACAAAGTGTGAACATGCGATCCCTTGACCAATAGGGACTTGGGAAGTAGTTTTAGGAAATCTAACTTAGCATGACTGCACTGATGGAAGACAGCGCATTTGCCCATTTCTTCTTGCCAAAAGGCCATTACTTTACTGAGCGTCTAGAGACGTGCTTTAATTTCATGCTTAAAGACTTTGCGTTTTCTGAACTTTGATGCTGAATCCTGATACCTTGCTGACCAAACTGATGTCCTGATGATGAAGACTATCTTAGCTTGCCGATCCAATTGAGTAGAGGTATACCATCCGCATGTGTTTGTTATGCCAGTTTGCTTTTTCTTTCTACGTACCAACCGCACTATTTTGATAGAGCCATAGTTAGATGTTTTCTAAATTTGTGTTGGCTAAATTGTTTTGCATGAAGCCCAACATGCTAATGCTAATCTGGTGCTAGATAACGATCCTCACTAATGAAAGTCTACTATGGGGGTAATAATCAATGGCTTTCCTTTAAATGTATGTAATATTGTTTGCTCAATTGTTCTTGTTAATAATTTGCACTGTAACCTTAGAATGTGTAATAATTCAAGCTTTGATTAGATTACGTTTCTTTCGCCGCTTTGGGCAGCCAGTGATGTTTCTGTATATTTATCATTTGATTTGGAGATTATTTTTCGTGATATTAGCATTGTTAATATAGGGAAAGAAATATTCTAACACTTACTAAAAGGTGTGGTTATTCATGACTGAAAGGTCATGGCGTAGGATAATTACTGACTCCAATTGATTACTAATGCTATTGATTATCATTGATTATTGATGTTATTGATTGGTTATTGATTATTGATCTGCACATACTGGATCTATAGTGGGGACATCTTAAATGTGAGTCAAAAGGTTCATCGACCTATTCACGTCCCCTTGTAAGTTTATTTATTAAGTTCTGATGCGCTAACACACGTCACCAGGTTCTTTGCAATGATTAAGTATTGTTTTAAAAAACATGCTGAATTGCAAGCTATGAAGCTTCAGAATTTCGCACCCCCCCCACCCCCCCAATTTTATGGATTTCTCTGCTTAGGCTCAGCGTATTAGCTACGCATATGTTTATAACTAATATAGTTATTGTTTTCTCTTAATCAGAGATGCACAAACCTGAAAAATACTTTAAAGGGGCATGGTAGATCTTTCTTGGGTCCTTATTTAAGATTATGAATTATAACATGGACCACTTATCTCTTTCAGTAACAGAGACTTTTAGCCTTCTAATTACTATCTTGTTATGAAAATTCTCAATAGAAAAAATAGAAATCTAATTTATTTAGTTCTAAATCCTCTACCTGCTGTCTGCTGATCTTCCTAGCCATTCAGTAGTCAGTGGTCTAGTGTCAAACTGATAATATAATCCATTTTATATTTGTTAAAGTCAATAAAAATGAGTACAGTGTCTTGAAACATATCAGGCATAAGAATACCCCATAGGAGTTTTTTTAACAGTTTACAACAACTCTGACTACTTTTCAAGGGATATTCAAAATAAATCGAAACAATATTTAACATAATTTTAGCTAGGCTAGAGCAATTTTATTTTGAGTGGCCATTGGGAAATAAAACTACACTAATAAAAAGGGACATGCATTTGAAATATTCAAATGTAAGATGTTCATATATGTTTTATAAAGGCAGTTTTTCTGGGCCCGTCTGGGGTAAAAGCCCCAGAATGCAAACAAAATTTGAATAGCAGAGCCCCTGATAAACAGACATGGACAACTTTAGAGGTCTGGAATGACGTCATGACGTCCTGCAATGCTAGAAAAGTCATACAGATATATAACAAAACATTCTGAAGTATGAACACATTTCTAGGACACATGTTTATTTATTGGAATTTTTTTCACTGATTTATTGGTAGAGTTTCAGGTCTTTCTGGTCATATTGTACCATTTCAGGCATTTCACTATGGTTGGCAAGGCAGGCTATCACAATGCTGATGCTTTTGGAAATGGTGGTAAGTCGACTACCATAAATTAGACAGTCGGCTACAAGGTATTCCTACCAGCATCACTGCTGTCAGATGGGTATTTAAAATGGCAGACCTTCTATGGCCCTTCCTTTCGGATGGCTCCTTCCTCTCCTCCTCTAAATAAATTTTTCAGAGGAACAAAGATGGCAGTGTCTTTTTTGACATGTGTCAATACTCGTATTGCTTAATTGAGACCCAAATGTCCAATGTTTCCCAGGTCTAGTTTAAGAAGTAAGGAATATTAGCCAAAATTATATTTTGGCCCAATTTTCAATCAATTAATCAATCAGGGAGTTCTTGTAGAGCGCTGGCTAGTCACCCCAGGGGGTCCCTAGGCATTGTGGTGGGCCAAGAGCTAGGTCTTGAGCTCCTTTCTGAAGGCATATAGAGAGGTGGATGTTCGTAGGTGAAGGGGGAGGTCGTTCCAGGACTTGGCAGTGAAGTAGGAGAAGGATCGCCCTCTGAGTCACTCACGGCGGATGTGGGGGACATGGGCCACGGCGAGGGTGGCTGATCAGAGTTCTCTGTTAGGTTGGTGGAAGGTGGGTCCAGCATTGTGGAGGGTCTTGTAGGCATGAGTAAGTAGCTTGAAAAGATACCTGTGCTGTACGGGGAACCAGTGGAGGGCCCTGAGGTGTGGAGAAATGATGACTCTTCTGGGGAGATTGAGGATGAGTCTAGCCATGGTGTTTTCAATGGTCTGGAGGGGGTTGGTAAGCTGCTTTCTGGTTCCAGCGTACAGTGCGTTATAGTAATCGAGGCGGCTGGAGATGAGGGCCTGGGTGACTGTTTTCCTAGTGGAGAGCAGTATCGTGGAAGATCTTATGGACAATGCGGAGTGTGTGGAAGCAGGCAGAGGAGACAGCGTTGATCTGTTGTTTCATGGTGAGTTGGTTATCCAGGATTATTCAGAGCTTGCATGTGTTGCTGGAGGGTGGGGTAGGGGGAAAAGGGCTGTAGGCCATCACAAGTCATCCCAGGGTGAAGGCTTGTTTCAGAAGATGAGGATCTCTGTTTTGTCTGAGCTTATCTTGAGGCAGTTGGTCTTCATCCAGTTGGCGATGTCGGTCATGGAGTTTTGGAAGTTGCATCACGTGGAAGCAGCGTCGTCAGTGAGTGAGAGAGAGGATGAGTTGGGTGTCAACGGCATAGGAGACAATGTTGAGTCAGTGGGTACATGTAGTGTTGCATTGTGTAAGGAGCCAAGATTACATTTTTTAAGAAAATAAGACCTATGTTGAGAGATGATGTCAGAATACAGGTTTGTGAGTGTGAGGAGGACCCTCTAGAGGACATACCCACACATTACATGACTACCAAGGTCAGGTTACACACTTCTATGTAGGTCAAACAAGGAATAAGATCAAAATGAATAAAGGGTGCTTGCAATTTCCCCACATGGTACATTTAACTCCATAATAATTGAGAACATAAGGCAAATGTTGTATGAAATGAGGCCCCCACCAAGACTTACCCAATATGAGGCTTTGAATATATGGGAACATTCTGCACATGCAAAATAGAAGGAAACATATAAAGCCCAAACTAAACATAAGGTTGGATGGAGGTAAAGTGGGACACAGAGCAGCAAGAATGGAGAGAAAATTGTATTTTGGGTATAAGGATGTACCCATTGATAGTGAAGGGAAGAACAGACAGAAATAAATCACGAGAGGGAGGTGGGAATGAGGGAAAAAGAGATGATAGTGACAATGAATCAGATGATGACTTTTTGGAAGATTTTCTTACTTCTTGACAACCTCCATATAATGCTGTTCATCAGGCTGCATAAAACCTACAGCGCCTTTTAGAAGATATAGGAGGAGGAATAGACAAAGATTCAGGTGAATGAGGTTTCCGCAGAGGGCGGTTTGCCCCTTGTCACTCTAGATCCATGAATATTAAGAGGTATTAGTACTACTGTTGTAATACAAGCCCAGGTACATCCATTGTCACTACACCTCATAGTACATCCACTGCAGCCACTACCTTAGTTCAGGAGGCACAACCTCATACAAAAGGAACCCCCTTATAAACATGCCTGTGGTACTGAAGCAGATCTGGATCTGAAAATTCAAGTGAGTGAGATAATTCATAGGGAACTAGACATTTGAAGATTAATGACTACATTTGAGGAGCTTGGAAAGGGAAACCTTGAATTAGAATTCCTAGATGGGTACAAGGAAAAAGAACGTTTGCTCTTGATTAGAGAAGCTACGAGACATGCTTGTAAAACTCATGAGAAGCTGAAAGTGTTAGCTACAGGGTTTGGAGTTGATTTAAATAAAAGTCAAGAATTAAAGATGAATTTCCGAATGTTCATAAATGAGAACACTATAGAGAGTATGATAACACAAGGTTTGAAATGCATGTGACAGAGTTATTAAGCAGCATGTAGCATTATCCAAAAACACAAGGACTGATGGTTCAGAAAGCAAAAGTAACAAAAAATGAAAGACAATACAGGGAGGCCAGAAGGAGAAAATAGTGAGTGCAATATTGAGGTCAACGCGTACCCATCGAGAGAGGTGCAGCATGGTGGATATGTGCATATGCTGTCAAGTTGTGATGTTTCCCCATTTACAAATCAGTTTTCAAATAGCGAGAGAACTCCCGAGCTGTAGTACACACAATAGGAGAGGTTTGTGAATATTTGGAAAGTACTTTGAGATGAGTTAAATACTTTTCTTGCCATTGTGATCCCCAACAATCTGTGGGTAGAATGCAAGGTGGCAGTAACTTGGCCAGATTCTGAACCGCCATGAAATGCAGACTCATGAACCTTCTCCTATCCTCATGGACAAGTATAATCAAGAGATTGCCTTTTTGAAAATGAAGGTTCCGCAGAAAGAGGTTGATTAGTTAAAGATAACCAGAAAGAGAATAAACAGTCTGTGGCTATGTTATTATGAGATGTTGATGCACGTTTTCAGACAGAATAATAGTTTCCAAAATCCAGAAAGAGCAAATCTTAGTGGTTTCTGGTCACATTAGGTCCTTGGTTTGCACACAGAAATTAGCACCCACATACAGCAGAATGTGATTTGTTAGCAATCAATATCTCTTGCAAAGGTTGTAAGATATGAGGAGTAGTGCAGTGATGATCTGGAGTTAAAGCAGAAGAAGATTAGGTAGAAATAAATGTTGGCACGGACTATACTGGTCCTGAGAGGGTTTCAGAGTGCTCCGTATGTGAGGCTACATAAATCCTGTGCCTGCAGTTGGTGCAGGAATGCAGGGAGATGGTTATCAAGGTGGTGGTAGGATGTTGCAGATAGGGAATATTGTTCAGCAAGACAGTTTGAAGGATGGCAGTTGACCAGAATGCAGAGATGGACATATACATGTTAAAAAAAAGGCAACTACATGTCGTATTTGTAACCAGGCGGGGCACTGGAAACAAGAATGTAGACTGTATGCAAATTGAATGCAAAATAATGTTCAAATGCCCATCATGGATGTGATTACAATGCAGAATAGGTAAACTCAAACACAGTATAATGCCAATATGCCCCAAGCTCCAATGAAGCAACAAAAGATGACCTACCCCAGGTGTAATTTGAATCTTACCCCAAAGATTCAGCAGAAATCTTTTATTAGTCCTGAAAATCTCCAACAGTTCCCGGTTATTGACAATCCCATTGGACTGGATTCTGATCAATCACAATGACAATCCATGAGAGTGGAGGAGAATTGAATGCTTTGCGCAGTTCTAGAGGCAGACCAGAGTGGAGCATTTGTAGATGGAGAGATGAATGGCCACCCCATATCATTCTTTAGCAATACTGATTACCCACACTTTTGTTAGAACAGTAAAAGTACCAAACCCACCTCTATCGGGAAAACAAGTCCAAGTTGAATACATCCGTTTGTAATATTTGATTCAAGTCCAGTCAATCAGTTGGGCAGGGATTTACTCTACAAAATGAATTGTGTTATCTGTTGCAAATCGGATGGTGTTCAACTTCAGACATATAATGAAGATGTAGACTTCAAATGGAAAACCCAAGAAACAACATTTCGAGTGATTCCCAGTCTTAACAAGAGAAGACTCCAGATCTAAGAGAGTAAGTGAAAGTAGTAGTCTGGGATTTTACAGGCAAAGTTATTGGTCTGATAAATGATGTAGAACCAGTGAGAATTTCCATAAACCTAATGCAGGGAATGCACAAGCACCCAATGCAACTTCTCACCTGAGGACGTTGCTGGAATTACACCCATGATTGAATGAATCCATGCTAGAGTAAGGCATCTTCAAGGATTTATTAGTGAGACCCTGCAGTTTACCCATGATGGCTTTGCAAAACCAAATAAAATGGAGGATTGTTCAGAGTTAAGAAAGTAAATCAAATTGTTGTCCCATGTTGCCCCATGGTACTGAATCCTGCAGTGATACCTTTAAAAATTACCTGTGACCCTGTTCTCTGTCAAGTGTTCTTTTCCATTCCTCTACATAAAGATAGTCAGTTCCTTTGTGCTTTCCGATAAAATCTTTACATGGTGCTGAGTTCCTCACTGTTATGCAAAGAGCCCCTCAATTCTTAATCGGATACTTAATCTGGAGACCCTGCAGTTGTCATGCAACTCGGTTCTGGCCAGTACATTGATGACCTACTGGTGGTATCTTCAATATACATTTCCTGCATATCATTGTTTCACTGCTGTGAGTATTTTGGCATATATATGTGTTTCACTGCATTCAAGTTAATTGCTTATGTTCTTATTTTCATGTGCTTTAATTTAATATAACTGATGTGAGTACTTTGGCACTCCATTCAAGTCAAATGCTTATGTTCATGTTTTCCTGTGCTTTTATTTGATATCTGGGAAGTGCCTTAATAAATTCATTGCTCAGACTAAGAGTGCTGCATTCTTTGGCATTGTTTCCTCTTAGTTTAAAGCAGAGCAACACAACTTGGCGTCACTTTGCAGGATTTCAAAGTAAAAGACTAAAAAGTGAAAAATGTTTGGCAAAAAATCAAAGGCAGTTTTCCAGGTGCCAAATAAAATACCAGTTTGGGAGAAAGCACCTTATAATGCACCTGCAAATGAATGGGCGTGTAGTGCTAGATTGAGTGAAAATTGGGACGCGTGTCTTATAGATGCTGAACCAACAAAGGTATTAAATTGTTTGCATAAAGTGCCCATAGAGAGGGGTCGGGAATTATCTATGTTAGGCAGACGGGGCTGGATTGTGTTTATCTGCTTATAGAAAAATGCATGAGAAATGTGTTCAGCCAGAACAAGAATGTCAGCAATTAGAGAGACAGCTAGTTGAAACCAAGAATAACTCGACAATGTTGTCATGTCAGAAAACATTACTGCAAGATAAAGTTGATACCTACCAGACCGTGGCAGAGAAGGCTGCCGTCCGTGTGGCCCAGTATAAATACAGAAAGTGCAGGGGGGGAGAGTTAATAAAAAGAAAGCATTTTTAGCCATTGCTAAAGCCTGGCTAGACTGGAATCTGGGCGTTTGGGATGCTAATATTTGGGATTCAACTGACTTTTCTGATTCTGGCAAAGAGACTTGTCAAAATAGTGGTAATAGTGGTGGTCAGGGTGAGGCAGACAAACAGAAAATGATTCATGCACAGCCCATATACAGACGAAAGTTACAACATGGATGGCAATACCCTGGGGGGTAGCCATGGATTCTCACGAGGATTATACACAACAGGAAATAAATAACATCATAGACAGTTATAGGCAGAGATCTTATTGCATACATAGATGGTGCAATTATTTGATACAGGAGCATCTGGAGTGATGCTAGATGTAGGAGATGCTCCGGTGTTTTGCACACTTATCACTGATCCCACTGTACAGGAGTAGTTTAGGGGCTATAAGGATAACCAACAGATCACCCTACTGCAGCTAGCAGTCATGGAGTGTAATCATAAGTATCCTACAGAGTCAGGCTGGCCACAAAATGACACACCCTTGTATACCTTAAGAGATTAAATGCAGAGATTTAAGGAAGAGGGAATGAAAACTGCCATTTTTCTGGGTGATGCTCACTGTCTGTTGGACGGACTGCTCTATGTATCAGTTCGAAACAAAATAATTTGCTTTGTTCCTCCAGCCTACAAACATGTGTTAATGACCCTATTAATCAATCAGACAGGTAATCCCTTAAAGAATGTGCTGAAGGCAGTTCATGAGTTAGGAGAGTTTGGAGACTGGATGAAACCTGAGAGAGCCTTGACATCTGAAGGTCGCACAGATGATAACAGAGTATTTAGGAGAGATATGTTTATGCCATTGCTGAAGGATGGTGTCAACAAAGAACAGATAGATGGGATGGATACCAAGGGGCATATTTATACTCTGTTTGCGCCGAATGTGCATCAAAAAGTTTGACGCACATTCAGCGCAAACCGTGCACCATATTTAAACTTTGACGCCCGAGCCCGCGGACGTCAAAATTCCTCTGTGTGAGTCATTTTTGGATGCAGGAAACTGCCTTGCGTTAATGACATGCAAGGTAGGCGTTCCCGCCCAAAAAATGACTTTAAGGCCTCTGCGCCTTATTTATACTCCTGCGTCATTTTGACGCACAGGAGTGGGCGGGTCTTAAAAAATGGCGCACAGCCTGATGTGCACCGTTTTTAACGCCTGGGTGAGGGCAGGCGTTAAGGGACCTGTGGGCTTATTTCCTTGGTCTCTGACCATGGAAGGAGTCCAGAGGTGCCCTTCCCTGCCCCCAGGGACACCCTCGCCCACCCCTGGAGGACACCCATGGATGGGGGGACCCACCCCAGGTAAGTACAGGTAAGTTGAGGTAAGTATTTTTATTTTTATTTTTTTAAAGTGCCATAGGGGGACCTAATTTGGGCCCCCCTACATGCCACTGTGCCCAATGGCCATGCCCAGGGGACAGAAGTCCCCTGGGCATGGCCATTGGGAAAGGGGGCATGACTCCTGTCTTTGCTAAGACAGGAGTCATTTCAATGGGGGTTGTGCGTCATAAAATGGTGCAAGTCCGGTTTGAGGCATGATTTTTGCCTCAAACCTGACTTGCACCATTTTTTTACGCACAACCCCCATTTTGCCCTATGCCGGCGCTGCCTGGTTTGAGTCTTTTTGTTTTACTCAGACCAGTCCGCAGCACCGGCTAACGTCATTCCTCAAATAATGCGCCCGCATGGCGCATAGGAATGGCGTTAGCCGGCAGTAAACCTTTTGACACAGACCAGCTCCGGCGCTGGTGTGCATCAAAAAGTATAAGTATGGGCCCAAGAGTCTGTGGGAGGTGTATTGCAAGCGAGGGCTGGACAGAAAGGAGAGAAGCAGAAAGGTTAAGAAGCAGGATAACAACTGAGTGAATTGAGGGAAAGCTACATATGCAGGAGGAAGGAAAAGAGAGGGAGAAAAATGTTTCTCCGATGGGAAAGGAGGAGGAAGATTTGAATATTGACTGGTTTCCTGAGGAAATCAGAGAAGGGGAGGAATCTCCTTGCAGACATGAGAGCATACATCCGGACTTGACTTGGGCAAAAGTCGACAGGTTTAAAGCAGATTAGGAAATAGGCCAAACTCCGGTACAGGGATGGGCTCGCAAAGATAATAGACCCCATGTTGATTTAGAAATTCACTGGAAATGTAAAAATGTTCAGAAGGTTCGGGCCTTGGTGGACACTGGAGCAGACGCCTCTTTAATATATGGAAATCCAAAAAAGTTCACAGGTCAGCACTATATCTTTACAGAGTTGCATGGAAAGCAAACCCCGGCAGTGCAGACTAATGTTCAAATGAAAATAGGGAGAACGCCAAAAAGAGAATACACTGTTTTGATGGTGCCCCTCATAAAGTATATACTGGGAATTGACATTGTGAAGGGGATGGCTTTGTACTTGGAGGATAAGTGTCATCAATTTGGATCAAAGAGATACATTTCAGCAGCAGCAGTGAGGGTGGGTCATTGGAAGATACCCTCAGTGAAGGTGCCTCCAGCCACCAGGATGGTGGCAGAACACCTGAATGAAGTACCTATCATTCTAGGGGTGCAGTTGTCTCATTATATTGATGATGTGATGATTCAGGGAGAAACGCAAGAACAGGTGCAGACTCAGTTGGACAAGGTTGTGGAACATTTGCAAAGCAAAGGGTGGATGAACAATCCTGATAAGATGCAAGGACCCTCTCAAAATATGAAGTTTCTAGAAATTCAGTGGAATCAGGGACATAGGAAGGTGTTGCCGCAGGTAAGACGAAAGATACTAGAATTTGCCACATCCCATAAAAGGCAGGAGATTCAATGAATCATTGCATTGTTTGGTTTTTGGAGAAAGCATATCCCTCACTTGAGTAAGATTTCGGCCCCTTTGTACGAAGTGATTAGAATGAAACATGAGTTTGAATAGAGCAGCAGCAGTGTGCATTTGAATTGGCAAAGGAGGCGATTCAACAGGTGTTAGACTTATGGCCAGTACAGGAAGGAAACGTTGAATTACATGTAGCCGCTCAGGGGCACTATGCAAATTGGAGTATGTGGCAAAAACAGGGAAAAAAGAGGGTGTCCCTGGGCTTTTGGACCAAAAGGCTACCAGATACTGGAGAGTGATATACTCCCTATGAAAAACAGTTACTAGCGTGCTACTGGGCTCTAGTGGATAATGAGCAACTATTCATAGGGCATGACGTGATTCTGAGACCTGAGATCCCGATAATGCAGTAGGTGATGAGTTCACCTAAAACTCACCGAATAGGATATGCACAGGAAGCATGTGTCATTAAGTGGAAATGGTACATACAGGACAGGACCCAAGTGGGGCCAGCAAGAACAGTGGCCCTGTATGAACAGGTGACCTAGGCCCCGTGCAGGATGATGAGGTGTTGCAGGACGTGCCAGAGATAAAAGAGTCACCCGTAGGGTGGGGTGAGCCATTTGAATCCTTGTCCAGTGAGGATAGGAAACATGTGTGGTTCATCGATGGTACACCCAAGTATGTGGAGGCCAAGAGACATTGGAAGGAAGTGTTGTATAATCCTGTAACCAAGATACCTGGCTTCTCACGTGGCAAGGGCATAACTGGCACATACATTCCAAGGAGGAGTGGGGCAAAGAGTTGAGGCAGGAAATTTGGGAAAAGCTAGAGCAAAGTACCATTACTGTATATCATGTAGATGCCCACTGTCCCACTGATTCACTAGAACAATGGTTTAATTGCTTTGCAGGTGACAAAGCCAAAATCTCAGAGGCAGAAGTGGCAACACAGGATTCTGACTCTGTGAGGATGGCTAAATGGGTGCACCAAAAATGTGAACACCATGGAGGGAAGGACACCAACAGGTGGGCAGGGATGAGAGGGATGCACATTCCCCTAGACCTGATAAAAAAGTGATCATACAATGTCCTATTTGTCAACACACACAGCAGAGATCTGTCCTGCAAACTATCAGAGGCCAGTTGGGGAGAGGGAAGTTGCCAGGGCGATATGGCAAATTGATTACATTGGGGCACTACTGAATAGTCACAGTGTCAATACACCTGCACGGAGGTGGATACTTATTCTGGATTTCTAATTGCATTCCCGTGAAAACGTGCTACTCAATTCAACACTCTAAAACGCTGGACTTACGGAGTCCCACTACAAGTCCAGAGTGACAATGGGTCACATTTTGAAGGTAAACTAGTGCAAGGCTATTGTTCACAACACAATATTGAGTGGATTTATCAAATTCCATATTACCCACAAGCTGCAGGATTGATTGAACAAATTAACAGCTTACTAAAAGCCTAAATATGAAAACTAGCGGACGGCACCCTGAGATATTGGAGATATTATTTGAATGAGTCCTTGATTATACTTAATAATAGACCCTTGACGAATGCAGAAACACCATTAATGCGAATGTTAACCCTAGCATTACAGATACAACCCCATGTTGCAACAAACACTACCATGTATTGGGAGACAAAAACAGGAGCCTTAGCTCCATACTGAGCAAGGCCAGAATCTGCAGGTCTTGATTTGCATGCTTTGAACATGTACAGATTGAAACCATGAGACAAGGCGCGTATTGAAACAGGTGTCAGGATACAAATTCCCCCTGAGCATTTTGGATTGATTACTTCTCGATCTGGGTTGGCACTCAAAGGTATTCACGTCTTGGGGGGAGTGATCAATGCAAACTACTTAGGAGAGACCAAGGTAATTTTACTGAACATTGGGGATGCTGAGTTGATAATACAACCTGGAGACAGAATTGCTACAATTGTTATCATTCCAATGTATGGAGGAATAGTTCAAAAGGGGACTGCCCCAGCCCTTCTTACAGTGCGTGGGGAGGGAGGTTTTGGCTCAACTGACAAAAATCCTGGTGCTAGGTGTTGGTAGAATCTCCAAATCGTCATCGACCGGCAAAGGCAATGTTTTGTTAGTCATGAAACCAGGACATGAGAAGTGGGAGCATGTACCAGCTGATAAATGTTATTTGCGAGAATGATCATGCTTGTCTCTTTTACAGATTATACTACAAGGTGTCTTTGTGCTAGCTGCTCTAAGTGGTCTCCTTTTGGGCATGTGCAAGTGGGGTCGGAAGGGACCGAAAGCCTGAGCTCTGAAGTGACTGACCGACAGGGCCGATCACCACCTCTGCTGCACCAACCTGAGAAAGTTTGGATCCATTTGGCATGAACTGTGCTCAACTGATCGGATTTCTGCATGAAAAATATGAAAAGTACAGTTGATGTCATCTCTAACTGCCTGGTGGAGATTCCAACTCCCACCTGTGTTCTGCTGCAAATATTCAGTGCCACTAACAAGGATGGAGCCGTGGAAGAAAGAGACTTACATACTGTAGGAAAGTACCATCTTGCCTGGCATGTTACCCCCATATTTCACTATATATGTTGTTTTAGTCTATGTGTCACTGGGACCCTGCCAGGCAGGGCCCCAGTGCTCATAAGTATGTGCCCTGTATGTGTTCCCTGTGTGATGCCTAACTGTCTCACTGAGGCTCTGCTAACCAGAACCTCAGTGGTTATGCTCTTTCTGCTTTCCAAATTTGTCACTAACAGGCTAGTGACTAAATTTACCAATTCACATTGGCATACTGGTACACCCATATAATTCCCTAGTATGTGGTACTGAGGTACCCAGGGTATTGGGGTTCCAGGAGATCCCTATGGGCTGCAGCATTTCTTTTGCCACCGATAGGGAGCTCTGACAATTCTTACACAGGCCTGCCAGTGCAGCCTGCGTGAAATAACGTCCACGTTATTTCACAGCCATTTACCACTGCACTTAAGTAACTTATAAGTCACCTATATGTCTAACCTTCACCTGGTGAAGGTTGGGTGCAAAGTTACTTAGTGTGTGGGCATCCTGGCACTAGCCAATGTGCCCCCACATCGTTCAGGCAAATTCCCTGGAGTTTGTGAGTGCGGGGACACCATTACACGCGTGCACTATACATAGGTCACTACCTATGTATAGCGTCACAATGGTAACTCCGAACATGGCCATGTAACATGTCTAAGATCATGGAATTGTCACCCCAATGCCAGAATGGCATTGGGGGGGACAATTCCATGATCCCCCGGATCTCCAGCACAGTACCCGAGTACTGCCAAACTGCCTTTCCGGGGTCTCCACTGCAGCTGCTGCCAACCCCTCAGACAGGTTTCTGCCCTCCTGGGGTCCAGGCAGCCCTGGCCCAGGAAGGCAGAACAAGGTACTTCCTCTGAGAGAGGGTGTAACACCCTCTCCCTTTCGAAATAGGTGTGAGGGCTGGGGAGGAGTAGCCTCCCCCAGCCTCTGGAAATACTTTGATGCCCATCTCTGCATAAGCCAGTCTACACCGGTTCAGGGATCCCCCAGCCCTGCTCTGGCGTGAAACTGGACAAAGGAAAGGGGAGTGACCACTCCCCTGACCTGCACCTCCCAGGGGAGGTGCCCAGAGCTCCTCCAGTGTGTCCCAGACCTCTGCCATCTTGGAAACAGATGTGTTGGGGGCACACTGGACTGCTCTGAGTGGCCAGTGCCAGCAGGTGACGTCAGAGGCTCCTTCTGATAGGCTCTTACCTCTCTTGCTAGCCAATCCTCCTTCCTTGGTAGCCAAACCTCCTTTTCTGGCTATTTAGGGTCTCTGCTTTGGGAAATTCTTTAGATAACGAATGCAAGAGCTCACCAGAGTTCCTCTGCATCTCCCTTTTCACCATCTACCAAAGGATCGACCGCTGACTGCTCAGGACGCCTGCAAAACTGCAACAAAGTAGTAAGACGACTACTAGCAACCTTGTATCGCCTCATCCTGCCGGCTTTCTCGACTGTTTCCAGGTGGTGCATGCTCTGGGGGTAGCCTGCCTTCACCCTGCATCAGGAGCTCTGAAGAAATCTCCTGTGGGTCGACAGAATCTTCCCCCTGCTAACACAGGCACCAAAAGACTGCATCACTGGTCCTCTGGGTCCCTCTCATCCGGACGAGCGTGGTCCCTGGAACTCAGCAACTCTGTCCAAGTGACTCCCACAGTCCAGTGACTCTTCAGTCCAAGTTTGGTGGAGGTAAGTCCTTGCCTCCCCACGCTAGACTGCATTGCTGGGTACCGCGTGATTTGCAGCTGCTCCTGCTCCTGTGCACTCTTCCAGGATTTCCTTTGTGCACAGCCAAGCCTGGGTCCCGACACTCTATCCTGCAGTGCACAACCTTCTGAGTTGTCCTCCGATGTCGTGGGACTCCCTTTTGTGACTTTGCGTGGACTCCGGTTCACTTTCCTTCCAAGTGCCTGTTCAGGTACTTTTGCATGTGCTGCCTGCTTCTGTGAGGGCTCCCTGAGTTGCTGGGCGCCCCCTCTGTCTCCTCCTCCAAGTGGCGACATCCTGGTCCCTCCTGGGCCACAGTAGCACCCAAAAACCTCTACTGCAACCCTTGCAGCTAGCAAGGCTTGTTTGCGGTCTTTCTGCGTGAGAACACCTCTGCAAGCTTCATCGTGACGTGGGACATCCATCCTCCAAAGGAGAAGTTCCTAGTCCTCTTCTTTCTTGCAGAACTCCAAGCTTCTTCCAACAGGTGGCAGCTTCCTTGCACCCTCAGCTGGCATTTCCTGCCCACTGTCGACACTGTTGCGACTATTGGACTTGGTCCCCTTGTCTTACAGGTACTCAGGTCCGGAAATCCACTGTTGTTGCATTGCTGGTGTTTGTTCTTCCTGCAGAATCCCCCTATCATGACTTCTGTGCTCTCTGGGGGTAGTAGGTGCACTTTACACCTATTTTCAGTGTCTTGGGGTGGGCTATTTTTCTAACCCTCACTGTTTTCTTACAGTCCCAGCAACCCTCTACAAGCTCACATAGGTTTGGGGTCCATTCGTGGTTCGCATTCCACTTTTGGAGTATATGGTTTGTGTTGCCCCTATACATATGTGCTACTATTGCAATCTATTGTAATTCTACACTGTTTGCATTACTTTTCTTGCTATTACTTACCTAATTTTGGTTTGTGTACATATATCTTGTGTGTATATCTTATCCTCATACTGAGGGTACTCACTGAGATACTTTTGGCATATTGTCATAAAAATAAAGTACCTTTATTTTTAGTAACTCTGTGTATTGTGTTTTCTTATGATATTGTGCATATGACACCAGTGGTATGGTAGGAGCTTTACATGTCTCCTAGTTCAGCCTAAGCTGCTTTGCCATAGCTACCTTCTATTAGCCTAAGCTGCTAGAAACACCTCTTCTACACTAATAAGGGATAACTGGACCTGGCACAAGGTGTAAGTACCTCTGGTACCCACTACAAGCCAGGCCAGCCTCCTACACATACTCATTTGTCTCTGTATGAGGACTGTCGGTTTTGTCAAGAGACAACAGATGAAAAATGGGATAATCTGACATGTGATAACTTACAATATTACTGCCGGTGATGTCTGCTACAACTTAACATGCAACACTTACAAAACTGGAAAATATGCTCAAATGCACCTTGAAGCAACAACGGAGTCTTCTCAAAAGATCCAGTGGGAACAACAAGTACTATGTCAGAAAAAAAACAATAATACGTGTAGAAAGTAAACAACAGCATGTCTTGTAAGAACATAGTGCCTGCTGCTAGTCACAACAAGCCAAATTACTGGTGGAGTGGTTATTCTCTTGTGGAAATATCACCTATACGTACATTCCTGCTAACATAACTAGAGGTCCATGTGCTTTTATGCCGTTAGGACTTATGATGATTCCAGTTCACTCTGTATTACATAGTCAGAGCACAAGGGAAGCAGTTCAATTAAGCGAAGATTGTGACTCTGAAATTCAATTATTACCTAAATCAGAATGTGTAAGCTTAAATCTTTCTATAGCAGGAGTTTCAGGATTAGCTGTTTATAATACTTGAGTTATTAACAAACTAGCATATTTTATGGCCAGAAACATAAATCATGCATCTATAGCTTTAGCAGAGGTATTATTAAATATATGAGGCACTAGAAAAGCTGCATTTCAAAACAGGGTAGTCATTGACTACTTGCTTTACAAACATGATCATCGCTGCTCAGAATTTGAAGGAATATGTTGTTTTAACCTGTCAGATCATTCTAAATGTATCCAATCCCACATTGAAGTCTTGCATGAATGGGTGAAGTGAGTGAAGCAAAACGTAGACAAAGGATGGTGAGATTGATTATTCAAGTGGCTTCCTAATTTAAGTTTAAGTCAACTTCGGTCCATTTTAGTTGGAATACTGGTAGTAATTGTTATTCTAATAATGCTATGTTGCTGTATACAGTGCATACCTAACCTAGGGCCATATGTACGAACACATTTTCCCATAGACACAGAATGGGTAAAACCCTTTGCTACATCTGGCCCCTAGTTACTATGTTTAGACCAAAAAGGATTACTTTTAGACCAGTATGCTATGAGAGACACTGGTCAAAGGGTGAAGTGTAATGCTTTGTGTGTGGGAACACCAACTCCATCTTGTGCTTAGCTTTAGGTGCCGTCACAGTGGCTGCGCAGGGTTTTTCCACATAAAGCTTGTTTTCCACAATTAACTTGTTAGTGCTTTTCCAACCAGAACATGGGTACACCGTGCTGGAACAAAACATGGGGGATGTGGAATGTAGACATGATAAGAGAGTCTCAGGTTGGGAATGTTTTCATCAAGGAAAAGTCCAGCTCTGTCTCTGGAATGCGCACTGGGGCAGGGCCTGTTACTTTGCGTGTTTTCGACACACAGAGTACAGCCAGCACTTGAATCTCAGAATCGAAGGGAGGGGGGTTACTAGAATCTTCCACTTGAGTTAGTCTAGGGTATATAAGATGGGTAAACTTGGCACTGAGGGGGGAGCTTGCATTAAAGTGGACACACTGTTCAAGATCCCATTTTGGGGACGTTCTCCTGCCTTAGTCGTTCAGGGTTCCTCGGCTTGATGCTGGCAAGGATGATGGATTCAACTTCTATGGTGATGCTTTTTAATTCTTAATTATTTTGCTTGACTACATATGTATTCACTGCATATATTCACTGTTGATGTATTGCACATTTCCTGCCTATCATTGTTTAACTGTTGTGAGTATTTTGGCATATACACGTGTTTCACTGCATTCAAGCTAAATGCTTATGTTCATATTTTTATGTGCTATTATTTGATATCTGGAAAGCATCTCAATAAACTCATTACTCAGACTAAGAATGCTGCATTATTTGGCATTGTTTCCTCTTAGTTTAAAGCAGAGCAACAAAGAGCGCAATCACACAATCCTTCAAAACTGTACACAACTCCTTTCAGAACATTACTTAGAGGGAATGTGTTTCCAGTCAGGAACAATTCTGCTTCTTCTGTGTCAAAGACATGGGACCAAACTTATAATAGGACCTGCCCTGAAAAAGAAAGACAAACCTCTGAGTTTCAAAAGTGTTGCAGAGCTTTTCATCAAGCTTGTCTCCAAACATCTTTTTCCCTCTAATTGGCATATGAAGTAGCAAGTACGTTTGGCTGGTATTAGTACGCCCTTATCTAGTCCTAATATTCATTCTTCCCACTACTGTTGATTTCCCAGTGAAGGCAGCAGTGCTAAAAGAATCATGAGACAGACCTTCCAAGAAATCCATTTTCATCTTGATAAGTACTTCTGAACAATTGTTACCCTCCAGCGCATGGTCAAAGATTGAAAGTAATTTTTAAGGGATCATGCCACTAAAGCTACATACGTACTAGCCATTAGGTAAATTTGGCCTGGTGCAGACCCTTTTAATGTGGGATGTAGTTCGTGGTCTACAGATTCTAGAGGAATCATGCCCTCTGCAACCATCAACAATTAAATTAAGAAGCACAGAATCCAAATGTATCATTTTCACCAAACCCAGTTCTTCCCCATCAAGAAGGTACATATTTACCATACGCTTTGGCATAGCCAATTTTGGAAGTCAATCAGGCATTGATACAGCACAACACGAACAATCTTGTATGCAGTTTAGGAGAAGATATTTATTCATGTATCTTTATTGCAGCACCAGGAACTGAACGCAACATCGCAGAGACATAGATTGGATACAAGAATATGGAACTCAAAGTGAAAATTCCTGGGCATCATAGACAACATTAGATCACCACAAAATCTTCCCCCATAATATACTAGGAATAACCCACAATGTTTATGATTAATGTTACAATACACAACAAATTATAAATTCCAGTCTTACAATGCTAAAACCTAACATGCACTGAACTGTATACAGAAACCTAAAACATGAGATATATTATTTACAATGATAATCCTTGCCTAATAAAATTGACATTGCTAATGCTTCTAGTATCACATCGTATAATATTACATACTATGCACAAAACCTCACAGCATTTCTTAGCATCCTCTTTTCCCGGGTTTTCCCAGGTTTTGCTCAGAATATTCGCTTATCCTTGCTGACTTCTTGTTTGATGTCACCATATTACTTTCTAGTTTCTCTTGAGCATCATTACTAGTATTAAGTGGTTAAAAATGGTCAAATCAACTTTCACAACTCTGCAGAGATTTCACCACTCATGTCCTTTCACTTTGACCACATTTCCTTTGCCTGCCTCTACCAGAACAGGTTCTCTGAACTTCAATGACCCTTTTGGCACATACACATGTTTTTTATATGAATCCAGCCCCCCCCCCCCACATGACTTTTACTCCTCTGAACTTTAATGAAGCTTTTGGCACATATACAGGTTTTTTATGCAAATCCAGCCCCCACTTGAATTTTACTATCAGCTTTGCTGACGCAATGTTTGCTATCAAAATACTCTTTTATCTTTTGTGATTCTTCTACCTTTTTCTGAATTTTAACATCTGTGAGATATTCGTGCTCAGACCTAGCCCTCTAACCCTTGAACCACGATGGACACATTGCAAGTTTGGGTAAACGGCCCCTCATGGCTTTGAAAGGTGTCTTGTCTATTATACAATTAGGAGTGGTATGATGGGAAAACAGCATGCTGTCAACAGCTTTGTGAACATTGACCCCATTTTTGACTGCCCAATGTACACACTCTACCAAAGTGCAGTTCATTTTCTCAACAAGACCGTTAGCTTGCAGGCAATACAATGCAATCTGTTTTTGAGTAACACAACATGCTGTCAAAAACTCCTTCATTTCGCTTGACACGGACTACACCCCATTGACTAACACTAATTATTTGGCAAATCCCTCTCTGATAAATAGTTTTTGTAGAAAGGATGTTACAGCTTTAGAATTCAGCTCCTGCATGAACGCAACCTCCCACCATTTACTGTAACAGTCGACAACCACAATAGTATATTTTAAACTATGAGGAAAGAACCTGTATGGCCCAATGAAATCTATGGCCAGCTTTGACCAAGGACCTTCTGGTAGTTTGACAGGATGAAGTGATGGAATACTTGTTTTCAAAGACTCGTCACTGGCGGCACATATTACACACTCACTGACTGCTTGAATAATTTCTGTATGCATATTGAGCCACCACTTCACTGATCTTATCTTTCTTTTTGTCTTGGTCTGGCTTATATGACCTTCATGCCCAGTGTGTATAATCCTTGTGTGTAAATGTCTAGGTAGCACAAAAGTGTCCCCACTCATCACCATGGGCCAGATGTAGCAAAAATGCAATTTGCGACTTGCAAATTGCGAGTCCCTGCGACTCGCAATTTGCAAGTCGCAAATTGCTATGCAGTACGGTGTCTCAGACACCGACTGCAACTCGCAATGGGGTCGCAATGACCCACCTCATGAATATTCATGAGGTGGGTCGCAAATTGCGGCCCCATTGCGAGTATAGGCACTCGCTAACATGGAGGCCTGCTGACGTCAGCAGGCCTCCATGTTAGCGACCTGCTGTTCAATAAAGCAGGTTTTTTTTTTTTGAAGTGTAGCCTGTTTTCCCTAAGGGAAAACGAGCTGCACTACAAAAAAAAACGAAACCTTTAGTTTCGGATTTTTCAGGGCAGGGAGTGGTCCCTTGGACCACTCCCTGCCCTGAAAAAATAATATGGGGTCCAGTCACAAAGGGGAAGGGGTGCCATGGGGACCCCTTCCCGTTTGCGAGTGGGTTACCATCCACTTCAAGTGGATGGTAACTGCGACTCCATTTGCGACCGCGTACGCGGTCGCAAATGGAGTTGCATACCACTCCGACTCGCAAATAGGAAGGGGACACCCCTTCCTATTTGCGAGTCGCAAATGCATATTGCGAGTCGGTAACGACTCGCAATATGCATTTGTGAATTGCAAACCCACGTTTGCGACTCGCAAAAGGGTTGCTACATCTGGCCCCATATTCTCTTTCCAGAGTCAACTCACCAGTCACTTTTAATTATGGTTGCAAATTTGGACTTAATGACCTCTCCTTTGTCCATCCCTCTGCCACATATTTCTGGACAAGCTTGAGATCCTCATATGCCTTCATACACTCAAACTACTAATTTTCCTCAAAACCACCCTCACAACATACATCAATGGCAGCAATGATACATTCCTCATCAACCTTTTCAATTTGTGATACTGGTACCATGTCACCTCTCTAAGGTGCTCCTGACAGATAGTGTGCCCTCACATTTCTTTCACTGTGTATGTTTTGAAATATCAAAATTGTATTGAAACAACTTGGAATTTAATCTAGCTATTCTTGGTGCTTGATCCTTTATAAAATATGACCCAGAATGTCCAATAATGGCTTGTGATCTGTCTTTAAGGTACATTTCCTTCCCCCACAAAAACACTTGAAACATTCTACAGCCCAACAAAATGGCAATAGTTCTTTTTCAATGACAGAGAACATCTTTTCATTGTCCCTCAACGCTCTTGGTGCAAATCTGATTGTCCTTTCACCTTTATTACTCAATTGTGACAGAATTGCCCCTAAACCACTCTTACTTTCGTCCACTGTGATCAAACACTCACAATTAGGATCAAAAGGAGCTAAAACTTTTGCAGACCCAATTTCCTGTTTCAGTGTCTCAAATTCTGTGTTGCAACACTCATTCTATGCAAAGACCTTATTATTTTTTAGCAACACCCATAAATGTTATGTTTTATCAAAAAATCCCTGAAAAACGTAGAATAAAACTCACAAACTGCTAAAAATGAAGAAATCTGTTCTTTGGTTTCAGGGACAGGAGCCTGTCTGATGCATTCACCAACCTTAGTCATGGTTCCACCCCTATCACTAAAATCACATGCCCCAAATATTCCATGCTTAGCCTAGCAAAAACACACTTTTTGATATTTGCAACTGTACCTGCCTTGCCAAGCTTTTCTAACACTGTTTGTAACCACCATCATGCTCCTGGATGTCTCTAGTTGCTCATAACATATCATCCTTGAATGTGACCATGCCTTGGATTCCCTGTAACACTAATTCCAAGATCTGTTGAAAAACAGATGTCGCTAATGCTATACCGAACAACAGTTTCCTTTATTGAAACGTTCCAAATGGAGAAACGAATGCCGTCAGATGTCTGCTTGTCTGATCTAACTTAACCTGGTGGTAGGCTGTTGCTGATTCAATCTTACTGAAAACCCTCACTCCTGAAAGATTTGTGACAATTTCATCAATGTGCGGTCGAGAATGTGAGTCTGACTAAAAAACCTTATTTAGACTTCCTAAGTCATTGCAAATTCTTAACTCTCTGGTCTTCTTCTTCGCAATAACCAAAGGGAAAAAAATTGTGAGGACTCCACAGATTCAATTACCCCATCCATGGTCATTTTTCTGAACATCTCTGCCAATTCCTCTGTGATGCTGAAAGGAAAGTTTCTCATCCTGTGCTTAGCAGGTACCATCTCTTCCTTAACCTGGATCTTGTGCTTAGAGCATTTGATCTTCCCCAAACCACTCATAAATACTTCTTTACATTTTTCCACCCACACACAGATTTCTTGACTCAATTCTTGGTGGGGCAAATGTTCTTCATGGTTTACAATTGACACATGAACCTTCTTTCCAGGTGTCAATGTGATTCCGAATAAACCTTGGTGGTACCCATGGAAAATGTTCAATCGCTTTCTTGCCACATACATCTTACCAACAATGCTTCGCCTTTAAACTGTAAGGAACTCTCCAAATAACCCACTAGATTGATTTTCTTTCCTTCAAAAGATATCAGGCCAATGTCAGGTGGTAGAAGCTCCGTCTCCCCCCATTTGTTAGAAAACAACTCCTTGGTAATGATTGTCATCTTGGCACCTGAATCCACTAACAAATTAATGTTTTTCCCATCAACAATAACCTCCCGCATATTGATCAACACATTCCAAACCTCATGTACAATCAAAACCATTTCCTTTGTTTTCTCACACAGCTAGTTCCTCTCTTCATCACTTTCATTCTCTGTCCAAGTGCTCACTCTGTATTTTTTACTTTGACAAACCTTGGTAAAATTACCAACTTTTCCACAATTCCTATATGTTGCACTTTTCTCTGGACATTGTCAACCAGTGAGTGCGTGATTTGGAAACCCACACCGAAAACAAATATTCAACTGCTTGAAAAATGGATTTGATCTTTTCTCCTCTTTGAACCCTACTTGTTTTTTTTCTGAGAACCTTGTTTCCACACATTATGTACTCTAGAATATTTTTTTCGATACCACACTTACTTGTATGTTTTCTTTTCTTACTTTTCACTATAGCAATGGTCTCAGCTAGAGATGGTTTTTTAACCCAAGTAGTTTCTCTTGGACCTTTTTGTCCCAACACATGACTACAATCTGATCTCTTAGCAATTGAGAAGTGAATTCCCCAAAGTCACAGTCCACAACTAGCATATGTAAAACTGCCACATAAGCATCAATTGATTCCTACTGGTACTTCTCACAAGTAACAAACTTATGCCTGTTTACCATCAGGCTAGGTTTCGTGTCAAACTGTTTTTCTAATTTACTGACGGCCTCCTGGTACTCATCCAAGTCGTTTTCCTCATCAGAATGCTCATGTGCTGCGGGCGGCAAGTGTTCACAAATTGCCTACCCTTCAAATCCCAGATTATGTTCCAATAAAACCTCTTTCTTTCAGGACAATAGCTATTGCGTCCAATAGCACTCAGATATTTTGTAAACACTCTGTACCCCGTTTTCCACTTGATGAGTGGATGACAAGGCATCTGTAAAAATGGTGGAGGTGCATTTACACTCTGGATGACAGCCATTGTCCTACATGTTCCACCACCAGGTGGATATAATGTGCTTAGCAAAATGTACGTCAATAACACGCATCATTACACTTTACGATAGGAAATGTGTGAAACACAGTGTCCACATACAAAATCCTAAATGCTTCGATAATTGCTGTATGTTCTTAACTAGGGAGTTCAATGCTTACAAAACTGCTATACTAAGTGTGGGCTTCACTGAAAACACCAAGGCCCAAATTTAAGAAGCACTAGCACCACATTAGAGTCATTTTTTTACGCTAATGTGGCATTGGGCTTCAAAAATCGCCATGCCAGATTTACAAAGTGGCACAATGCAAGCATTGCGCCACTTTGTAACCTTTGTCCCACATTATGCATGTGCCATGCATAATGTATGCAAGGGGGGCGTTTGCCCCATTAGGTGGGGCCGAAAAAATGGCACAAAGAAATCTGAAAGAAACTTTTAACGCCTACTCAGGACAGGCGTTAAAAGGGGACACACCATTGGTTACAATGGCCCCCATGTACCGTTCAGGGTTAGCACCAAAATGTTGGTGCTAACCCTGATCAGTGCATCAATAGCGTCAAAAATGTTGACGCTGTTGCCCTCTACCCTGCACTATGGTGCGCCGTATGTTAAATACGACGCACACATGGTGGCGGTATGGTGGTGCTTAGGGGCGCAAGGACAGTGGTGCTGCACTGGGTGCAGTGCCACATTCCCAAAAATCTGCCCCAAGAGCTTCTAATATTCCTCAAAGACACTAATAATGTAGTGATACTGTGTGAATCACTAAGATCACACCTAAAATCTCTTTGTAACAATCGCAAATAAGTGTGCACATCACTGAACGCACACCAATTCTTCTGTTTAGCTTTTCTTTCTTTTAATTGCTCAAATGATGTATTAATAGTCTGCGCAGCACTGAATTCACAGATATTTTAAAAGCATAAATACTATTGTCCTAAAGGGTGCATCACGGAAATAACCAATAACTGCCACAATCTTAAAGAAGTGTGTGCATCACTGACAAACACACTTAATTTAGGTAAAGATTGCAAACAAGTGTGTGCATTACTGAACGCACTTTTTCCTTCCCAACACTCATTAGATGGCACCTGCTGGGCACCTCTCCTCTTAACTGACTTCTTCTCAGTCTTCCTAACCCAAGTGTGCACGTCACAGACAGCCATGCGGATGACATAAACTCCTCACACTGCTCTTTGTGGCCATTGCACCTCGGCTCCACAAGCTTCCTCAACAGTGGCTGCGTACTATGTCGCATGAACTCCGCAAGCTGCCTCAACTGTGAGGAACTGTTCTCAGTGCTCATGCATTTGCATAGGGACCACACGCACCAGCTGATTAGAGTTCAAAATAAAGGTAAATGCTGTTCACAACATACATACCGCTAACGCAACCTGAATATGTTAAGATTTCCTCAAATTTTAGTGCTGTACTTTGACAAAATAAAACAAACTGCCATGTTTTCTTGGAACAGTCACTCTTCCAACTACCAGTATCTCACTCGGCCCGCTTCCAGCGTTGAAGGCAAAATTGCTGCCAGAATTGCTTTAAACCCAGCGCTTCTTACTGAGGCACTGTACACACTGCTTTACTGCTAAAACTGCACATATTTTTGAGCCAGAATTACCCACAATAATGGCATGTACTCCACTGCTTCTATTGATATTGTTAGTTTCATAATCATATGAGAAGGTTTGCTAGTCAGTCCGTAAAAGATCGGCACTAAAATTGTGGTAGTCAATCAGGTGTAGATACAGCACAACACACACAATCTTGAATGTAGATTAGGAGATGGCGTTTATTCATGTATTCTCATTGCAGCAAAGGGAACAAACTGCCAACATCTCAAGGGCATACATTCCACACAAGAATATGGAACTCTCAGTGAACATTCCTAGACATCATAGACAATATTAGATCATGTCACCTGTTTTTCAGGATTCTTCCTCTGCACAACAATTTTCATGGATCTATGCAATTAAAGCTGGGATTCGGAAGGTAAATCCTACTTGCCAACTATGCAACCCCTTACAGGAAGAGTCTGCTGGTAGGGTAAATCAACATTTTCACAAAAAGATACTTATATTTTCTGCTCCAACTCTTTGCCCATAGAGTGTGTTTTTGTCACTGGATGAATGGGGCAATGATGTTTCCTCTGGTAAGAACTGTTAATGCTATTTCTAGATATGTGAAGATAATGCATTATTTAATGGACTGAGAGTACTGTTAATCCCATACTAATTCTGTTTCTCCTCCGGTCGACCTGTCCAACTATTTGATTCAATATTCAGTAGCAAGTCAAGAACTAATGTAGAGCACATTAGGCTTGACAATGAAGATTGGACAAATAAATCAGTTAAAACTATGAAGGTTTATTGAATGAATAAAGGTTAAGTCAGTCAATTGATAAATAGCATGATGCTTAGAATTATATGCAGTTCAACTTTAAGAAATAAATCAACGTTATAAATCAGAGGTCAGACTGACATGGTGTCGCCTCCTAACAGTCTAGGGAATGTGAGCCCACAGCCATTAGGAATGAGCTTGTTTTACAACACAAATTCAATGAATAATATAAATAAATTCGAATCACATGAATTGGGTCAACCATGTTAAAAAAAAATGCTACATTTCTAAAATCACATTAATCCAGTACTTACTCACAGATTCACATAAGATTTCCACCATCCTTGGTGCCTGTGAGGCACCAAAAGTGTTAATACAATGTCACAAGATATGTCATTGTTTTCCAGGAGAAAGAAGTTGAATGTTGTTGTATCTACTTATATTTAAGCACAACCTCAACCTTATTTAACCATTTTATTTTACTATTGTTGAGCTGAACTTTTTGCCACTAAAAACAATTATTGGTGATTGGATAGGTCTAAAACGCAAGGACAGATAATGTGCTCTCTGTATGACCTCGCCCCAAGGCTATAATCATATACTATTTGTCTGCCCTGTGTTGCACTTGTATCGCTGCTGCTTATTGAAACCATTCTTCTTGGAATATGTGGTTCATTCAGTGAACAATTTATTGCTATCCCAATGAAAAAAAGTTTGTTTTAAAATGTATACATTTATTTAAAGTTTTTAATGGTGTATTGACTATGTGATTATGTGTTACTAATGATGTGGATCTCATGATAAATCTAACTCTTAATAAATTGAATTGAAGTCAATACAGGGAAAAGTTCTCATGGGAAGCCATTATCATCCCAATAGGCAAAATCTTGAGACAAATTGTTTTCAGTGAAATAATGTGCTACAAAATCCACCAGAATCCTGGGTAAGAGAACATCATTCTGAACCTGTAAAGTGACATTACATCTCAAAAAAGGATACAGGGGCATGATTCGTCTGTGTGCAGAGTGAAACATAAATGAAAAATAACAATATACTGAAAGATGGCTGAAAGTCAAGTTTTGCCAATTTCAATTTGATGTCTACATTGACTAATGTTTGTATAAGCTCAATTTACTCAACAAGATGGCTTCATTTCAATTACATGTTCATTTTCTTTTGTCAGGTTAATGTTATTATGAATAAAATCATAAAGTTCGGCATCAGACAGAATCATGCCTAGACAGCTTGGGAGATTTAGGGGATTCAGGCGGGACCTGCTACAGTGCCCCAGCCTCCCCTTAATCGATTTACAAAGAATCTTGCTCAAAGTCTTCAAAATCAAGTACTGTGAACCAATAGTTACACAAGGTTTGAAGAGCTCGATTGACATGGGAAGTCCAACACTACATGCTTCCACCTTTGCTGCCTGACATCTTCATTACTGGTTGCCCACTGTTTGATCTTCCCTTGTAGTGAGTTGATACAGTTGATACATGCAAATGCAAAGAAAACGCCAAGGTAACTCGCAACTGAGATCTTAGTTGCCCACCCTAGGATGTACCCTTCCTCATACGTCTGGAAAACAGGCTGTCTGTAAAACAGACAGTAAAACAGATTATGGTCATGATTACATTCTTCTGTTATTGATGGCAGTTGGGGCGAAGTGTAGAACAGAAAAATAATAAGACAAATGAAGGACTTTTTTAAAAGAAGCTAGGGACTTCCAAAAGGTCCGTTAGAGGTGGTAGAATGCCTCATGTGGTGATTAACATAATGATGAATAAAATACCATGACGGTAGTGAGAGCTGGATTATCATGAATGCTGCCAGAGCAGTAATTCTTTTATCTCAGTCTTCAAGTATAATCCTTAAAGAACTGCAGCTATTGGTTGTATGGATATTTGTTCGTCGACAAGGAGAATTGAGAAGGAGCAATTATTTAAGTCAAATAGTATGAATAGTAAGTCCATTTGGGGTGTCACAAGAATCAATAGAATGAGTTGGTGTGAGTTAAAGGTTTTTATTAACAATTAATTCAGATCCATTTATTTATTCAGAAAGTATTCATATTTAGTCATCTTCATTACAGATTCAATAATCCGTTAGTCAGTATTTTGAAACAAGATAAATTACAACATTAGCAAGGATTACAAATAAAATAGAGAAAATAGAGCAGGCATGTTCCATAAAAGAAATCCCTAATATAAATTAACAAAGGTTTAAACATTTGAGATCAGTTTTTTTTCAAACAACAAGTTAAGGTGTGAGTTTCAGTACCCAAATGAAGGGTTTTGTTGAGAAAAATTGAAATGTATAGACATGAAGCCTTAGCACTTAAGCAATGAAAATTAGCAAAAGTTGGAAAGTATTCTCAGCTGTAAACCAGCAGGCGTGCCTATCCTCTGGGCGAGAGACAGAAAGCTCAGATGGAGTGTTGCCAAATGATTTGCCATGCCCTGGTCTAAGAAACACACACCAATATAAATCTGCCAAACATTATTAGTAACAAATAATACATTTTCCGTACCGAACAACCAGTGAATTCTTAGCAAACTCTGAGAGCAGGTAAACCCCCAAGTTTCTTAGATCTTCACAAGAAGTTGAGTCTTTGAAATAATACACTATGCACATCTTGCGGTTCAGACACTTCTTTCCATGAGTCACGTTTCCTGACATCTCCTCTCCTCGTGGTGAGAACCTCACTATCAGTTGTGTAACACATAACAAATGCCTATTCACTATTGAAGAGAAGGCTTCTGGAAAGTTACAGCATCTGCCGTGGGAGAGAAAAACATATTGTGCAAGACAAGAGTTTAATGCAAACATAGGCCTCTTAACCCTAACATAGTATCAACAATTAATATGGCATAAGTAGTCAGGATAACTTAAGCCAGTGGATTATGTTGTTTAACAATGTTTAAATATGACTACCTACTACAAATGTGCCTTTATTATAAATGTGCTATTCAGCATAACATCTTGCACTTTTCGGCTAAATACATTTAATTTGCAAAATGATCAAATTTGCACTGTCAACTCACTCCAGGATTGATAAGGAAATTCACATTATGTCCTATTTATCCTAGTAGATGAAGTAGTTGAGAGCACAGTTTTGAAACTGACACTGCTAATTTACAGTATTTCATTTAGGATTTAGGAGTTTTATACTGTCCACAACTTCATTGTTTCTTTCAGCTATAAGGTAGTTAAAAAATGAATAAATCCAAAATGGACCCTGGTTCTGAATAAAATAAATTAGCCAGTCTTGTGAGTCAGTATAACATGCAGCGTCTTAAGCAAGGGAAATTACGTTTACTATTTTTTGGTACACAAATGAGTTAGGTAGTCAATTTATCAGTACTCCCATTCTGTTGGCCAATTATCATGGAACCTCCATCATCTTGAAATAAATTAACACCTGTATAATCTGCAAAACGAGGGTGATTCATATAGGAGGGCCATGCCCTTCTTTTGTTTCCCTGGCATTGTGTCACAAAAGAGATTAGAATGAAATTTCACTTACCTCTATATCTCCCATCCCCAGCTTCACATTTGAGGTTTGATCCCACAACAGGACAGGAAGCACAAACAGGAAATGCTATGGTTAACTCCACCCAGCCTCGACTGGGAGCTACAAAAAATCATCATTCTCTCAGTGCTTTCTGTTTTTGTTTCCTGTCCAGGACATGGATGAGGACAAAGGTATGTCAAGGTCCTATCAGGGCTGTCTCCTCCAACATAAAACAATGATTTCTCCTTGCAGTGCTTGAGAGGAAAGCGTACTTTCATTGAGGTGAGCAGGGGAAGAGGTGGGAATAGATTACCAGCTCAAATAAGAAATGCATAGTATTATATCAAGGGATAAATACTTTCTGTATTTTTCTGTATTTCGCAAATACTTTTACTCAGGACACAAGACATTTTTTTCACGTATCCTGCTTAATGTACGTACTGCCTTTTTGCTGCTGTTCTGATGGGTGAAGTGGATGACGCACATGTGCGTTAGGATTATGCCCTCACATGAGGATTCCAGTGTTTTTGGTACTCGGAAATGGCCTTACAGCACATGTGCAAAGTTTAATTTCAATGTTAGAGTGTTTAAAAACACTGTGCTTTTTGCACGAGGTGAATATTCATCATAGCTCTTAGTTTGTGAGCATTTAGCTTTGGAAGCGTGCTGATTTTTGTAAAGAAATTTGTCATCTCTCTTGGTGCAGTATGGGAAACACTCTTATAAAAAGAGGCATGTCCCCACATCCTCCTCTTCATCTTCTCTGAGAGAGTCTAGACCTTGTTGCCCATCTCCCAAGATATCTAAGAGAGACTATGAGTGAAGGAAATATAAAACGATTCTTGAGTCCTTAGCCTCTTTAAGGTGAAAGAAGTGATGACGCAGAAATGAAGGTTTTACATTTATTAGCGCATAAACGTAGTGCCGCAATAATCAAGTGTGACTTTAACCGAACTAATAAAGATTGTACGGGGACAAATGTGCCCTCAGAGTAGTTCGCCAACATTTAGAAGCGTGCTTTATATAACGTGATGTATTAGAATTGTACTAATCTGACATAACCGTAAACGTGTGCCATGATTTGCTTGTTTGAAATGTTTTAACTTAGCATAACTTTAGTGGAGGCTTCGGCCTAGTTGCCTTGTCTCACGGTTTAGATGCTCGTGTTTTTCTAATGTGCTAATAAAACGTGTGTTCTTGCTTGAAGCTGTACTTTTCCAGTGAGATCGGTTCACATGCTTATCTTTAAGGTTTCGTGCCAGCCTGGCATCTTCTTCTTTGCTCCAAGGTCAATCTGCAGGTGCAGACAATGGAAGCTCTGAAAGTGAGTTAATTGGTAAAATATGTTGCAACTTACGTTCCCGACTCCAAGGATAATGTATGCCTAGGTAGAAGCTTGTAAATTGTTGTTTTTGATTGGACAATTTGAAGCCAACCTATGAACCCTCCAATGGAAGACCCTACTGGATTTGAACTGTTGTTTATTTAAACCTGGTGCACAAGAAGAAAGCAGCCATTGGCCATTACCCATTGCACCCATTGAGGACATTATTGCCCATTGCAGCCATTATGGCCCATCTTGCCGACCTCGTCATTTTGCCATCTTCTACGATGCCAATTGATGTTCGACGCCATTTTGAATGAGACTTTGATGCTTTCTCTAATCGAGAGAAAGAGACTTTAAGTAATTCTCGCCCTAGAGACTTTAACTTTGATCTGCCCCTTTGCATAA
Organism: Pleurodeles waltl; assembly: GCF_031143425.1. NCBI lineage: Eukaryota > Metazoa > Chordata > Amphibia > Caudata > Salamandridae > Pleurodeles > Pleurodeles waltl. Next base: position 958,486,883 of record NC_090444.1, read on the forward strand.
AGTAGTAGTTTTGTCCTTTTATCTTGCCGCTGTGAGGCAATTGCCCCGTCCACCCTGCCCCCTTTGCCCCGTCCCATGCTGATCGAAACCGGTACCTGTGAGACGAAGACCTCCTTGAATGCTGATTGAATTTGGTAAATATGAAAGGAAAATTTACAATTGCATTGTGTTTCTTTTTAGGTAACCAACTGCTGATTTTTGATAAGAGCCCTAGTTAGGAGTTTTACAAATCAATGTTGCTAAATTGTTTTTTGCATGAAGTCCCACATGCAGATGCTAATTTGAGGTTAGATGAGGATTCATTTGTTGCACGATGCAATTTGAGACCTTGTTATGCTGACTAATGTATGCAATTAGCCCATTACAGATTATAGTTTTAGTGGTTTGCGTTGCTATGATCGAATGCATTGTTATTCAAATGCTGCATAGATTGCATCTTTTTCGCCGTTATGGACAGCTATTAATGTTCATTTACATATATCATTTGGTGTTGAGACACATTTATATCGTGCTAGCTTTGTTAATATAGGGAAATAAATTCATTAACTTTGAATGAACTGGTGTGGGTATTCATGGCCGAAAGGTCATGGTTCGCCGAAATGTTTTCTGGATTAATTGTGAAGTGTTATGTTGATCAGGGCATTGCTTATGTTCGTTATTGATTATTGATTTGATTAAATTGACTAATCTCGGGTGAAGAGAGCCCCACTTGGTCAAAAGATTCATCGACCCAAGAGCGTCCAAATACAGGTAATTTATTAGGTCGGAACGCTCTATCAGTAGATGGTAGCAGAGGACGGTTTCGCCCTTTGGGACCCCACTCGAGAGGTAATGGTTTCGCCCTTTGGGACCCCACTCGAGAGGTAACGGTTACGCCCTTTGGGACCCCACTCGAGAGGTATATGGTGTTGAATTGAAGGTTTCGCCCTTTGGGACCCCACTCGAGAGGTATATGGTGTTGAATTGAAGGTTACGCTCTTTGAGACCCCACTCGAGAAGTATATGGTGTTGAATTAGATTTTTCTTGGGTAAAACAGATTGAGAGAATGATGATGCCCTAAGTCCCCCGCGACTTTCCCGGGATCTCGGAGCTTGCGAATGGAGAGAATGGAGGTGTGAAATCGGCGTTGGCGGTACTAGTGACGGTATGAGTGAAGTCAGGATTTTGCGCTTGCACAGCTTATTGCCGCAGATTGTTTGAAAAGGTTGCGAGGATTTTAGAGAATAGCGGAGGTGCGACTCCGAGTGTGAGAGTAGGGAAGTCGTCGAACTTCATGTGCATGTGGCGCTTTGTGCAGAAAAAGGTCCACGTGGTTGTTGTTGTTGAGACGGGCCCTGCGAGGTCAAGAGACTCCGGAGTATGTTGAAAAGTGTATGAGACACTTGTTTTATGTTGTGGTCTGGTCGGTTTAATAGGTTGACCGGGCGTGGTCAACGAGTCGGTACGTGCGTTAAGGGAGTGGAAGAAAACTTCGACTTCGGGCTTTGACAAATTCTAAGTGCACTAGAATAGATCATTGACAAGTTGAGAGCAGAGTCTGCGGGTCAGGATTTGCTTGCGAAAGTGGGGACCGAGAAAGATGGAATAACTGCCGAGGCTAGTGAAAAATCCCTAAGGTCCTGAAGCGATTGTGTTACCCTTCCTGTAGTAAACCGACAGATCTGTTTTATTATTATTTGGTTGCTCGCGATACATGCCAGAAGTTGTTACGAGAGGAGCTGAGTGAAGGAGGACAAGCCGCGAGGCTTTGTCAGCCGCAGAGTGTGTGAGTGTGACGTCACTAGGAGCCGCGCTGGGATAGGTTGGTTGCAGAGAAGGGTCGCTCACGGATTGGACGCAGTCCGTGGGGCTCGATTGGAAGGGGAAAGGCAAGCGAAGAGTATTCCGGGAATTAAAGTCACTTATTGATTACAAACTTTGTGAAATAAAAGACGAGAAAATGAAATTTTTTAAAGCATTAAAGAGTGCGATGAAGGGGGAGTCTTACATTAAAGCGAGCGTAGGAGAGGAGACGCCACCCGAAGGTACACCAGCTTACATTGTAATGGAGGAAAGGGGGGTAGCTCCGTGCCTTTGGCTAAAGCAATGGCACAAGCTGACAGAGAGACATGGGAGCGTAGCGTTCCCGATCCATGGGACATTCAATATAAGGATCCTAGAGAATTTGAGATTCGCGATGTACGACATGAAGGTACCTCCAAGGCCAGCACAGTTTGAGGCTCTAGCGATTTGGGAACTAATGGCTAGACAGCAACAGCAAAAGAAGTTCGAGACCAGGATAAGAAAGGTAGAAAAGACACTAGCGGACGCTAGGTGGGATAATGCACAGAAGGTGTGGAGGTCAGATATATTGCAGGGGATAAAATTGTTTCCCGCAATTGCTAAGGAAGAAGAGGCGACAGGCAAGAAAGCTACCTGTAAGACAAACAGGAGGTGTTCCAAAGATAGAGAGGACGAGGAAAAGTTAAGGAGAGAAGATGAGTCAGAGGATGAGGAGTTCATCATGCAATTGCTGAACGACCGTCCACCACCTTATGCAGAGAGTGAACAAGGTCCAAGTACCAGTTCTGCCCCTCCGGCACCGGTACAGAATAATGAAACTCCGAGTTCAGAAACGCCATCGGGATCTAAGGACCCGAGTTTACTGTTCACCCCGCAGATACCGCAGGTTAGGAGAATATATCCAGATGTGCCTATATTGAAAACAGCAGAAAATGATCAGCCGCAGGTCCCAAGGTACTACAGCAGTGACAACAGTACGGGAATGATTCTAGATCCAACCGTAATGGGAGTACAGAATGGTCGCAACCCAACATTGGCACAAGCTGAATCAACCCAGTTTTTGATGCCTCAAAAGCAGATGCAGGGGGGAACCGCACGTGCTCAGATGACGGGGAGTCAGACGGGCATGCCGGCAATGATGACCCATAGTGTGGGAATGAACATGCCTCAGAACCTGGGGAATGGACAGAACCCAGATGCGATATCCCTACCCATTACTGTAGGTCCACCGGTACCTTTGTACATTCAGCCTAACTCAGGTATGAGCGGTCAAGGATCAATGGTGCAGAGTGGGACGGAAAGGAGGTGCATAGAAAACACTCCAGAGACAACTCCGATAGCGGCTCTGCCAACTGGATCTGGGTCCTTGATGGAGTTTAGTCCCATATGTGCTCAGTCAACAGTGGTGAGGTCGAGTCCCCCACTGATGATACCGCTATCATCGAACACTGAAAAGTTGCCGCAACCATCAATGGCAGTCGATGTGAATGCTACACTGATGGGGTTGAATGCGCAACAGCTGACACAGTGGTTCAACAGTCTGAATTCCACACAAAGCTCAGCCAGTGGGAAGGGAAAAGACTATCTGAATAAGGTTAGGTTGAACATGGAAGCAGAAGAATTGGTGGAAGGGACTATGGGTTTGAATAGGTTAGAGTCCTACTCGGAAGAAGAGCTGAGGTATCTATGTCCTAGGATTACGAGAGAAGTGAACAAGGTACATAGAAGGTTGCAAGAAATAGCTGACAAAAACGGGGTTGAGATAGACAAGACAAAACACTTGAGCAGGAGCTATAGATTGGATTTCGGGACCATAGACTTTGAACACATGAGGTCAGCAGGCATGAAAACGCACCTTAGAGAATTGCTGCAGAGTGCACAAGTGTGGAGGTGCTTAGACAAATGGGAAAGCAGATGGGCAAAGAAAAAGGAAAAGAGGAAAGACAGTGTCCCAGAGCACAATGAGAAAAGATCACAGAGTAGTGATGCAATAACCATGTTACCAATGAGGGAGGCAGCAGGGAGAAAATTAATACATGTACCGTGGCACAGAAGCGACATTCAGTCTTTTACGGATGATTTTCCCAAACTGAGAGAGAAACAGATTGAATGGTATCAACAGACTGATAGGTTTGTGAAGCTTGCAAAATGTCTTTGGGAAGACCTGAACACCCTCTTTGAGATTGTGGTTCCGGCAGATTTGTGGGAAGACTGCAAAAGGGCTGTAGGTTGGCCGACAAGTGAACCAGAGAGAGACAGGGATACGGGTGCACCATCACCTATGGTAATGAGCTTGTACTATAAGGTGATTGAGCATTTGAAGACGAAGGTTGCCGCGAAAAATGTGGATTGGCAGAAGATTGATCGAACTGCCCAAGAGGCTAAAGAGTCGATTCATGGTTACTATGAGAGGTTGTTGAAGGCGTTCAAGAACTACAGTGGCACGGAAACAATAGAGGCGAAGGACATGCTTCATTTTGTGTTTAGATTTGTGGAAGGGCTGAGACCAGAGATAAGTCAGATGATAAAGACGCATTTGATTTGTTGGCAGTCGAAACCTATTGATGAGGTGTTGAATTATGCGAAATACTGTAGCGACGAAATTGAAGTGAAACAGAAAAGGTTGAAAGAGAAAGTGATGGTGATGCAACTTAAAGCAGCTCAGACAGGTTTGCAAGGGTTGCAAGGGTTCCAACAGCAGATGCCGCAGCCGCAGCCGCAGCCGCAGCCGCAGGGAAACATGGTGTTTCAGCCACAGGCGAGAGGCAGAGGCAGAGGAGGCTTTGGGAGTAATGGTCCGGATTTGAACACTGTTGCAATTCCGAATGGTGTGCAGGCAATGAAAAGGGTGATGCCGTGTCACATGTGCGGAATCATCGGGCATTGGAAACGCGAGTGCCCGATGGTGATGCAGGAAGGTGCAGGTGTTGGCCAGCAAAACAATGATGTCAATGCATTCCAGACAATGAGGGGACCGAAAATGAGAGGTCCAAACCCAAATTTTCAGACCATAAATCAGCTGCAGGGATTACAGCCCATGCAGCCGCAGCAGATGCAGATGCCCCGTATGCAGATGACGCAAATGCAGCCAATGCAACAGCAGTTTCCCATGGTACCTAATCAGCAAATGCAAATACCTTTGGCACCAGTGAGTCAGCAGCAAGTGATGGTTCCTCCACAGGTCTCGGGTCAGGTGATGAATACAAATGGCACAGTACAACAGTTCCCATTACGCAGTGAGAATGGAATAAACAATGTATGGGAGAGTGAAAGTTCAGATGAGGAGGGAAATTGTGTGCTTGCAGCATCCTTGGAAGTTGATCAAAAGGGTCCATATGTGGAGGGAAGAGTTATGGGTCATCGTGTTTCATTCTTGGTTGACACAGGAGCCACACGTTCAACTGTTAGGAGCATTGAAGTACCAAATTTGCCACTCTCAGGGAGAACAGTTCAAGTAGTGGGAGTAGCAAACAGGCACCTGACGAACCCAATCACAGATCCAGTACAAGTCAGAATTGGTAACTATCAAGGGTCACATAATTTTGTGGTATGTGACTCAAGCCCGATAGCACTGTTAGGGAGAGACCTATTGTGCAAATTGGGATGTTCGATTATGTATTCGAACGATGGAATTAGAATTCAGACGAGCAGTGATGGGGAAGGAGAGGACAGTGTAGAAGGGGACGAGATGGAAACTGTCGATGAAGAATATCCTCTGATTAACCTTTTTCCGATGATAACTGAAGAAGATATTCCAGCTGAATTACGGGAAACAGTCGGAAAGGAAGTGTGGGATATGACAGGAAAAGAGGTGGGATTGGTGAAAGGAGTGGAACCAGTGAAAGTGACCATAAAACCCAATGTAACCTTTCCCCAGACCCCACAATACCACATGGCACAAGACACCCTCATGAAAGTCGCCCAACTCATTGACGAGTTTGTAAAACAGGGAGTACTGAAAGAAGTGTTAAGCAGTCCATGTAATTCACCAATCATGGGACTAATAAAGCAGAGTGGAAAGGTCCGAATCGTGCAGGACTTGAGGAAAATAAATGACATCATAATTAAATGCTGCCCTGTAGTACCGAATCCAGCTGTGATAATGTTTCAAGTCCCTTGCGATGCCGAGTGGTTCTCAGTCATCGACTTGTCACAAGCATTCTTTTCGGTGCCTCTTCATGAGGACAGCCAATTTCTCTTTTGTTTCAAATTCTTGGACAGAGTTTACAGTTGGTGTCGAATTCCTCAAGGGTTTTCTGAGTCACCGTCAATTTTCAATCAGATTCTATAGAAAGACTTGGAAGCGTTAGAATTGCCATTCGAGTCAACCCTAGTGCAGTACATTGATGACTTACTGATTGCATCTAAGACAGAAAGTGGCTGCACAGCCGACACCATTGCTCTACTGAACCATTTGGGAAGGAATGGACACAAGGTGTCTCCTTCAAAGTTGCAGTTCTGTCAGAAGAAAGTAAAATACTTGGGTCATCAAATAGAGAAAGGGTCACGGAGAATAATGAAGGAAAGAATAACAAGTGTACTTCAAATGAGTCCACCAAAGACGAGGAGGGAGGTGAGGAAGTTTTTGGGGATGGTGAGCTACTGTCGCCAGTGGATTCCCAACTTCTCAACTCTAGCAAAGCCTTTACTGAAACTGACCCAGAAAGATGCCTTGGATGAAACTGAGCTGAAAGGAGATGAGATGGATGCTTTTATTGAATTGAAAGAATGCATGTGCAGGGCTCCAGCTTTAGGTATGCCTGATTACACAAAGCCTTTCACATTGTTTTGTCATGAACGTGATGCATGTTCTTTGTCTGTCTTGACCCAAGCCCATGGTGGCATAAACAGACCAGTAGCGTATTTTTCAGCTACTTTGGATCCGGTCGCAGCAGCACTGCCAGGGTGTTTGCGCGCCGTAGCAGCAGTTGGTATCAGCCTCACTCAGAGTGAAGGAATAGTGATGGGACACCCATTAACAGTCATGGTCCCTCACTCAGTTGAGATACTTTTGACCCGCTCCCGAACGCAATACATGACTGGAGCAAGACTCACAAGGTATGAAACAATAATTCTGGGCTCACCGAATGTGCAGCTGAAAAGGTGCACTACGTTGAATCCAGCAACCTTGCTTCCCGGTGAAAATGCTGAAATTGAGAACGCTGAAGACGTCGAGCACGACTGCCTTCAGGTGACTGAATTTTGCACGAAACCCCGACCTGATATTAGGGATACTAAGCTTGATGAAAATGACCATATTATTTTTGTTGATGGTTCATGTCTAAGAGATGGGTTGGGAATTTTGAAAGCAGGATATTCTGTATGTACTGTAACAGGTGTCTTGGAAGCATCCTGGCTTCAAGGAGTCTATTCCGCACAAGTAGCAGAGCTTGTAGCCCTTACAAGAGCATGCCAACTGTCTACATTGATGAAGGTTACCATTTACACTGACAGTCAGTACGGGTTTGGAATTGTGCACGACTTTGGGCAACTATGGTCACAGAGAGGTTTCCTGACCTCTTCAGGGTCCCCAGTGAAAAACGGGGAGAGAATAAGGGAATTGTTACACGCCATTCAGATGCCAGCCGAAATTGCAGTGGTAAAGTGTAGTGCTCATACAAAAGGACAGGACTATGTTTCCCTGGGAAATGCATATGCGGATCAAGTCGCAAGATTTTGTGCCTTGAACTGTATATTGCTCAGGGATGAATGGAATTTGATAAGTGAACCAGAACTCGAACCAGCTGAAGCATTTGCCTTGAAGGTCGTGGATACAATGGATGAACTAAAAAGCATTACAGAATAGCGTCAGGGAGGATGAAAGAGTTTCCTGGATTAAGTCACAATGTACAAGGAGACCAGATGAGTTATGGGTTTCAAATGAAGGAAAATTTGTTTTACCAAATAGTCTCTTATCGCAGCTAGCGCGGTTCTATCATGGGCAGGCTCACCTAGGGAGAGATGCCATGATAAGATTGTTCAAAACTGATTGGTTTAACCCCAGATTCCGTCAAGTTGCAGAAGCAGTTTGCCATCGTTGTGTCATTTGTCAGCAGATGAACCCAGGAAAGGGAACGGTTGTGAACATGAGCCACATTGGCAGGGCGAGTGGCCCGTTCAGCAGAATGCAGATGGACTTTATTGAGATGCCTGTGCATGGAGGTCTGAAGTATGTGTTGGTGATTGTGTGCATTTTTAGTCACTGGATTGAAGCATACCCCACACGTAGAAATGACAGCCTTACAGTTGCAAAACTATTGTTGAGGGAGTTGATACCACGTTTCGGATTCCCGATCTCTTTAGAATCAGATAGAGGAAGTCACTTCAATAACGAGGTGATAAAGTTACTTTGCGCAGCGCTGAACATTGAGCAAAAACTGCATTGTAGCTATCGCCCTGAAGCCTCAGGACTGGTGGAACAAATGAATGGTACACTGAAATCAAGAATGGCGAAAATATGTGCATCGACAAATTTGAAATGGCCTGACGCATTGCCTTTGGTGTTAATGTCAATGAGAAACACCCCTGACAGAAAGACTGGATTGTCCCCGCACGAAATTCTCATGGGCAGGGCCATGAGACTTCCTGCAGTTCCCGCAAACGCGCTTTTGAATATTACAGATGATATGGTGTTAGACTACTGCAAAGGTCTGGCTGACGTGGTTCGCTCTTTCTCTCACCAGGTGGAAGCAACCACCTTGTCACCGATCCAAGGTCCAGGACACACACTGAAAGCAGGTGACTGGGTCGTGATAAAGAAGCACGTGAGGAAGTTGTGTCTGGAACGCCGTTGGAAAGGCCCTTTCCAAGTGATCCTGACGACCACTACCGCTGTGAAGTGTGCGGGAGTTCCCAACTGGATCCATGCCAGTCATACAAAGAAAGTGTTGTGTCCCACAGAAGAAGGAAGTTGAAGCACTGAAACTGCCAGTACCTGATAACAAAGTGCTGAGCGCTGAGACAGAGCAAAACAGAACTAGAAGCGAACAGGCAGAAATAGAGGAGAGAGAAATATTCTCTGAGGACGAAACAACCGATTCACTTGGGGAAGACCAAGGAGAAACCTCAGACAGCGACGAAGCAGCTGAAAGTGACAAAGAGCCTGAAGAAAGTAACGGTGACAAAGGGCTCGAAAGAGGTGAAGAAGCAGGAGAGCCTGATCAGAGGAGGGCTTTCCCAGAAGCAGACGGTACAGAAAAAGAAAAGGAAAACCTGATTGACTCCCCAGAAGGAGGGGACAAGGCAGAACAGAACGAAACTGTTCAAACTTCCTCAGAAGAGATCGCAGGTCCATCAAGTGGACACAGTGCAAAGAGAAGACCAAGTATATCACCAGTAAAACTAAGAACTAGAGAAACGTTGAACGACAGTGAAGGGCCAAGAGTGAAAGAGAAAAGAAAGGAAGTGTCTGTCGTGGTACCAACATCAAGTGAAGAAAAAGACTTGGCCAAAGAGGAAAGTACCAGTGAGGCAGAATCAAAGAGAGATGCAAAATTGAAAAGGAAAAGGATACCAAACAGGAGATATTCCGGTCCAGAATGGGCATATGTAGTCAATGACGATTGGACCGACGAATTTGTATCTCTTAGCCTCGAGAACGAAGAAGAAGAGATACCAATAGAAAAGAAAAGTTTTATGGACACTATTGACTGAAAAACTGATAAATGACATTGCTTGCTATAATCTAACGTGATACAACCAGCTGAGACATTGATAAACCGGATGAGACATTTGCTAACTTGATAAGACTTTGATAACCTGATTGACTCTTAAACCCGATTTGAGACAACATTGCTAACTGATAAAAGACTGAGTTATTGCCGAATTGAGACGAATGCTGCTAACCGATAAGTGACTGGGCTCCTGAAGAAAACTGTGTGAACATTGCGCTCGTTCAGCTTTGTAACTAATTGCTGAATCGTTTCTTTATAAGTGCTTCTAGCTCTCTGATTCTATACAGATCATGACTAAGTACGCTACACAAAACAGTAGAGTGAAATATTGTAAATATGCGTGTATAGGCTTGATAACTGCATGTGTACTAATAATAATGGCAATAGTGCTTGCAACGCGTGGTAAGGGTGTGAATGAGAAAATTGATGCTTCTACTTCTGCTCCTGTTACTGTCACTGAACTAACCGCATTGAAAAGACTAGAATTAGATGAGAGACACTTGCATGATAAGAAGGAACTTTCGTATAATGTTTTCTATCGCCTACTAACAGAATATGTTGAGACTATGGATGCGAAAGATTGTTATGTGTGTACACAGATACCGACATCGGTAACGGAAGGGGTGACTTATCACCACATGCCTCTTACATATGGGATTACATGTAGTTTAGTAACTTCTAGATTTTATGGTCAAACTAACATACAGTATTTTTATTCAAATTATGATGTTACCTTTGCATATGTTCCTATAATAACGCAACTAAGCCAGATTGCTAAAGATTGGGATGCTAAAATAATGAGGGAATTTTTCGAGCCAATGCAACCTTTTGAAACAGCTCACGCTCATAGGGAAAACCTTACCTGCTCGCTCTCTGCAGTAGAAATAAGCTTTTTAGATCGCACAGATGATAGAAGGGCACAAATGAATGCGAAATTAGAAAAGGAGTTAAGTAAGAGGACTTCAGTAGATAATTATGCTTTTGCCGCAATAAAAACACAAGGAAAAATAGCTTTAGACGCTTGGCATGTAGGGAAATTTTTTATATATCGTGGTGAATCTTATTATGATAACATTTTCGTGGGAGCGAGTGAATGTAAACATACGTTTATCTTTAAGGCCAAATGGACATTCATGTTGAACGGACTTGACCCTGTCATACCTGGTGTATATTACATTTGTGGGCATAATGCCTATTATCGTCTTCCAAAGGGATGGTGGGGGAGATGTTATTTGGGTATAGTGTTCCCAAAGGTTTATCAACTGGATGACCTATCGGTGATTCCAAAGACCTCTGGATCTCATCGTATCCAGAAAAGAGAGACTGCAGCTGCTGTGGTAGGAGATATATTTGGAGCCCTGATTCCTTCATTGGGAGTTGTGTTGAATTCCATCAAAATAAGAAAGTTGTCTACTATAGTGGATAACATGTTGACAAAGTTTTCAGGTGCTATAATCCTGATGGATGCTGAACTTGCAGCAGAAAGAGCTATGACTCTTCAAAACAGGCTTGCCCTAGACATTCTTTTAGCAAAGGATGGCGGCGTTTGCAAAATGCTTGGTGCGCGTCACTGTTGCACGTATATACCAGACAACAGTGTGAAGATTAAAACAATGCTTGCAAATCTAACAAAAGAGAGTGCAGACTTGAAGGAATTGAAAGAACCAGGAGTTTGGGAGAAGGTTGGAAAGGGAGTTGCTTCAGTGGGAAATTGGCTTGGTGGCATTTGGAATGGAATATTACTAAAAATAATACAGGGAATACTAATAGTACTAATTTGCATCTTTGGGATTTGGGGAATAAAGAGGGGAATACTAATGATCATGGCAAGAATTAAGAGAAGGAAGGAAGAGAAAATGATGAAAAGAATGGCAGAAGAATACAAGGCAAGAACAAGGGGAACTAAAAGGCAAAGAGAACTGACAGAATTTTAATGGAATAAAATTTGTGGGAATAGTTTTGTGTGATGACAAATAGTCATCAGAGGAGGGATTGATGACGCAGAAATGAAGGTTTTACATTTATTAGCGCATAAACGTAGTGCCGCAATAATCAAGTGTGACTTTAACCGAACTAATAAAGATTGTACGGGGACAAATGTGCCCTCAGAGTAGTTCGCCAACATTTAGAAGCGTGCTTTATATAACGTGATGTATTAGAATTGTACTAATCTGACATAACCGTAAACGTGTGCCATGATTTGCTTGTTTGAAATGTTTTAACTTAGCATAACTTTAGTGGAGGCTTCGGCCTAGTTGCCTTGTCTCACGGTTTAGATGCTCGTGTTTTTCTAATGTGCTAATAAAACGTGTATTCTTGCTTGAAGCTGTACTTTTCCAGTGAGATCGGTTCACATGCTTATCTTTAAGGTTTCGTGCCAGCCTGGCATCTTCTTCTTTGCTCCAAGGTCAATCTGCAGGTGCAGACAATGGAAGCTCTGAAAGTGAGTTAATTGGTAAAATATGTTGCAACTTACGTTCCCGACTCCAAGGATAATGTATGCCTAGGTAGAAGCTTGTAAATTGTTGTTTTTGATTGGACAATTTGAAGCCAACCTATGAACCCTCCAATGGAAGACCCTACTGGATTTGAACTGTTGTTTATTTAAACCTGGTGCACAAGAAGAAAGCAGCCATTGGCCATTACCCATTGCACCCATTGAGGACATTATTGCCCATTGCAGCCATTATGGCCCATCTTGCCGACCTCGTCATTTTGCCATCTTCTACGATGCCAATTGATGTTCGACGCCATTTTGAATGAGACTTTGATGCTTTCTCTAATCGAGAGAAAGAGACTTTAAGTAATTCTCGCCCTAGAGACTTTAACTTTGATCTGCCCCTTTGCATAAAGTAGTAGTTTTGTCCTTTTATCTTGCCGCTGTGAGGCAATTGCCCCGTCCACCCTGCCCCCTTTGCCCCCGTCCCATGCTGATCGAAACCGGTACCTGTGAGACGAAGACTTCCTTGAATGCTGATTGAATTTGGTAAATATGAAAGGAAAATGTACAATTGCATTGTGTTTCTTTTTAGGTAACCAACTGCTGATTTTTGATAAGAGCCCTAGTTAGGAGTTTTCCAAATCAATGTTGCTAAAAAAAATTTGCATGAAGTCCCACATGCAGATGCTAATTTGAGGTTAGATGAGGATTCATTTGTTGCACGATGCAATTTGAGACCTTGTTATGCTGACTAATGTATGCAATTAGCCCATTACAGATTATAGTTTTAGTGGTTTGCGTTGCTATTATCGAATGCATTGTTATTCAAATGCTGCATAGATTGCATCTTTTTCGCCGTTATGGACAGCTATTAATGTTCATTTACATATATCATTTGGTGTTGAGACACATTTATATCGTGCTAGCTTTGTTAATATAGGGAAATAAATTCATTAACTTTGAATGAACTGGTGTGGTTATTCATGGCCGAAAGGTCATGGTTCGCCGAATTGTTTTCTGGATTAATTGTGAAGTGTTATGTTGATCAGGGCATTGCTTATGTTCGTTATTGATTATTGATTTGATTAAATTGACTAATCTCGGGTGAAGAGAGCCCCACTTGGTCAAAAGATTCATCGACCCAAGAGCGTCCAAATACAGGTAATTTATTAGGTCGGAACGCTCTATCAGAAGTCAGAGGAAAAAGATGCCTTAGAAACCAGCATCTATTCAGATGTATCTGCTTCAGATGACTCTGATGATTCGTCCACCCAGACACCCACTTTAAAAGAAAAATACATTTCTGGAGAAGTGTTACCAGAGATTTTGAATTATGTGAAAGAGAATTTGAGATTTCCACCAAATGAGATTCCTGATACTTCCAAGGATACTGTATTTAATTAAGCACTATGTGTAAGAATGACAAATTGATAACTATGTGATGGACATACTACTAATACTAAACAAGCGGAAAGATCCTGACAAAATTAATCTCCCAAGATTCATGGTGAAATTTATCCAGTAGATAAAATAAATGCCTGCATCTTAATCTTTTCTTCTCAGATTTTAAGAATCTTTTTCAAAGCCTTCTTGGAGCATACCGAACAACTAGTGCATGACATCACATAACTGCTGAAAGAGGTAGAACGTCAAGTAGAATTTGTGTCCGACATTTCCTTTGGCACTGCAAGAGCGTCAGCCTTAGCTTGTGGAGCTTTTGCTACAGCCGATCGTAATCTATTGCTAAAAGATTGGAAAACTGATGCAGCACAAAGAGCCACAGCATTAAGAATGCTTTTAAAAGTGAAAAAGCTACTTAGACCAAGCCTGGAAGAAAAAAATGCATTAGATGCACATAGGGAGAAAACATTTATTTTCTTTCAGACATCAATCAAAAGCTCCCAGTTTCTCTTCTTATAAAAGTAAGGGATCTTTTTTACAACAGTCAATGCAGAATTTTGAGAGGAAACAGTTCAAAGCTTCTTTGAAAAAATATCCCACAAAGCAACGTCAAGAAAGAAGCAACAAGGATCTGTATTCCTGACTCTGCCAAGTTCCAGAAAATGATCCGTCAAGTTGGGCAGGTATAAGGGAGGATCCACCATTTTCTGGAAGCTTGGAAAAAGATCATAACAGATGTCTGGGTTTTAAATAAAGTGAGTGAAGGCCACCAGGTATAATTTATTTTCAATCCAGATGAATCAGGAACAGTTCCAACTCTATATCCTTCCTCTCCAGACAAGAAATTGGCATGAAGGAAGGAATTCAATCACTCCTACAGAAGAAAGAAATTGTGTCAGTGCCTTCATCTCAGTGAGGGAAAGGAGATGCCTTATTTGTTCCCAAAGTAACAGGAGGATTCAGGATTGCCATTGACTTCAAAACCCTGAACAAATTATTTAGGAAGATTCCATTCAAAATGGAAACACTGCAAAGAATAATCATGCTAGTTCAGAAAGATCATTATATGGTAACAACAGACTTGATAGAGAATCATTATAAATACTTTAGATTCAGCATCCACAGTAACCATTGGCAATTCAGAACACTACCATTTGGTATTCAGTCATCCCCAAGCCATTTGTAGCTCTTCTTCACATTCAGGGTATCCCAGTTTACCCACATGTGGACAACTGGTTGATCTATTCTTCAACAGAGTCAGAAGTCCTCTGTTCATTCAAAACAACTATACTTATGCTAAATTTGCATGGGTTTCTTTTGAACTTTCTCTGATTCTGAGGAAAGATGTAGTATTCATAGGAGTCAGGTTCCTAACAAATTTGGACAGAGTGTTTTTACCAAGAGAAAAAATGCTTCATCTGTACAAATTGTTGACTACTCTCTTTCATCTGAAGAAGGCTCCTGCAAGGATCTAGGGGCCTGTTGAATGACTGTATGCTTTGCGGGTCGCAAGTTGCGACTCATTTGCGAGTCGCAAAACCAAATGCACCATAGTGCAAATGACACTGTTTGAATTCCAATGAGGTCACAAATTATCTACCACATCAATATTCATGAGGTAGGTTGCAATTTGCTACCCCATTGAGAATAGCCGGATTCACAGGGATGGTGGCCTACTGGGGACAGCAGACCACCATGTCTGTGATTGCTTTAAGTAAGGCATTTGTTTTAAAATGCAGCCTGTTTTTCTTAAAGGAAAACAGGATGCATTTAAAAAAATAAAATAAAAAGTTCATGTTAACTGCAATTGTTTTGCAACCGCATTTATGGTCACAAAACAATCATACATCTCCCTGCAAGTCGCAATTAGGAAGGGATGACCTTCAGGACGCCCCTTCCTAATTGCGATTTGCAATCCCTATTTCGAGAGTCGGTAATTGCGTACAAAATAGGGATGTTACATTGTATTTGCCCATTTTGCGGTTGCAAATTGTGATTTTTGCGGTTTTCGACTGCAAAAATGTGTCGTACATCGGGCCCCAGATGAGGATTTAGGGCCACATGGCTCACGCATCTTCACATTTTCTTGCGTCCTCTGCTCTGGCATCTAAACTTGTACCTTCCGTGTTATTGTAGAGATCTAGAGATAATAGTACCAGTTATACCACAGATCAAGGATGAGGGAGCTGGCCCTTTTTACAGGATCATCCCCAAACGTTTTGCCTTCCTCCTCCTATTTTTTCTGACCTCTTGTTGTTGGCTCCAGGACTCTGAGTACTCATCATTTCTGATCAGTGCTAAAGTGCATGTGCACTTCCTTCTAAATTTGGTATGATTGGTTTACACCTAATTGGCACATTTAATTTACCTGTAAGTCCCTTGTACAGTGGTATTTCCATACCCAGGGTCGTAAATTAAATTCTACTAGTGGGCTTGCAGTGCAGCCTGCACCACTCACAGAAGTAGTCTTTCAAACCTGTCTCAGGCCTGCTTCCGCAGGGCTTTGTTGCACAGTTTACTGCCACAAGGACCTAGCATCTAAATTTACTTGTCAGTCCTGGAACTCCCCTTTTACTACATATATGTCACCCCTAAGGTAGGCCCTAGCTAGCCCTGTGGGCTTGGTGCTGTGTGAGTAGTAGGCAGGACATGTGCCTGGGTGTGTGGCCTGTCCTGGTAAAAACAAACAGCCTATTTGGTTTTTCACTGCTGTGAATGCTGCATTGCTCATAGAAATGCATTGGAAATGCCCTACCTTATGTCTACGTGGTATTGTTTAATCTATGAGGGGTAGCTTAGGCATGTTTGGTATGGTTGTAATGATAGTGAGAAATGCTGCTTACTGGTGTAGGTGGATTTCTGATTACCATTGTAGAAGTGCCACTTTTAGAAAAGGGGCATTTTTCTGTACTTATGATGCTGGTGTTTTGCAGCTTACCTCCAATCCATGTCTGGGGCAGAGTGACAGTGGGGCTGTGTGCATACTTTTCAGACAGCCTGTACACAGGAAGGGTGGAGGTGTCACTGAGGTGCATCTGCATATTGAATGGTCTTCCTGGGTGGAGAGTGGGGATCGGCGGGGCACACCTGCATTTGTAAAGGCTGTGCCCTGGTCTCACACAAAGGGCTTACCCCCACTGATGTCTGGAGCCTGTGCTGGAGTAGAGAGAGAACACTCCTGAAACCAGTTATTACTGATTGGAACCCCTTTTCCCCCTTTTGAGGAGACTGCATAAAATGAGTATAAGTACAGTTTTGTTTCCCCATATTGAGGAACACTAATGGACTATTGAACTGGACACAGGAAGCTGCTGAAGGGACTCGCCAGGTACCGCCGTTGGACTGCTGCTGTTGTGCTGGTTTGTGACCTGCTAGATCACTAAGAGGAAATGCCACTACCTGCAAACCTTTGTGCTGGCCTGCTTGCTTGGGCCCTGCCGCCCTGTGCCCCCCTTGCTGTCTCCAGGGGCAGGGTGGTGTGCCTACTGTCCCCCTGCATTTTTCCTTAGAGCGCTGGAAGTGTGCTTTACTTTCTGTTTTCCCCAGCGTGAGGGAGGCGCTGTGCCCTGCTCCCCGGTTTGTTTATTGACCAGCACATAGAACGTCCTTTGTTTGGTGATTCCCCCCCAAAGCGCAAGGAGTGCTCCATTCGTGAAGCGCATGGTTCTGCATGGGCAACCCCCACTGGTGACAGGACAGAGAGAGTGCCCCCTTGGCACCCTTGGGAGGCCTCTGCACTGACACCGGAGAACCACTGCAAAGTGCCCCAAAATAGGAGGGAGTGACAGCCACTGCGCTCACTCCCCCCGTGTGCTGCCTCTGGAGCCTGGGCAGCGCGGCTGCAGGAGGAGTGAAGTGCGACCTAACGCTGCTCGTCTGCCAAGCTCCAGAGGCTCGGCCAGAAAATACTGAGTCCCCTGGGAGGAGGAGAGCCACATTCTTGGACACCGCTACAACCACGTGCTCATGGGCAGCGGCCAGCACGCTCGATCCCAGGGACAGAGGGGATCCCAGCAGAGGCCTCCCCAGTCCAGAAGGGGGGGGGGTCACACTTGTCCGTAGGGGATTTGTTGCCATCGCTCACAGGCCTAGTAGTTGGGAGGTGGTGGATCATGGAGGAAACACTGTATTTTATCCTGAGCGGAGTGCAGGAGCTCCTAGGTTGACGTGGTGGGTTTTTCCTCACTCTAACTTCCATGAAAGAAACAAGGAAGCGCCACAACCTTCGTGCACAGTGTTTTTGCTGATTTACACCCTATGTGGGATGTGCATTTCTTTGGGGGATGATAAGAACCTGCCTTGAGAGGAATGTGTGTTCATGATGAGGTTGTGGCCTCCATGCTAATGTATTTAGGCTGCCTTGCGCATTTCTGGTAATGTTTTATGTTATGTACATTCATGAAAATGCCCTAGCATTTTTGGTGATATTTGTTCATTATGGTGTGATAGTCTGACAACTGCTGGTGTAGCAGGGTATTACTGACATGTTGTGTTTGGTCAAATTATGTTTTATGCAATACAGTTTATTTTTATAAACCTTGGTGTTGTGTTTCCTTTGTGGTGTATTTATTGTGTCACATGTGTTGTGTGTTGTGCAATCGCTTTACACGTTGCCTTTGGGATAAGCCTGACTACTCATACCAAGCCAGCAAGAAGGTGAGCAGGGGTTGTCTTGGGTGTGTAACTCCCCTGCCCTGACAAGAGGGACGGGTTCTGCCTAGCCTAGGTGCATACACTAGCCAACCAGAAACCCCATTTCTAACAAACGATAATTTACGATGTTAGATGGATCAAGAAAATGTCCTACTTGAAGTATCAATGCATCCAGACAAGCCACAAGTTCTGACAACGGATGCAAGCACAATTTGTTGGGGAGTTACTCTGAAGGGTTTTCACAAAAACATATTTTTTATCAACGCTCAAATTGGAATGGTTTTCAACAAAGGCTTTCTATGGTGATAATTTGTCTCCGCAGTGATCAGAATCTCTTATCTCAAGACTGTTCAAGAGTTTTTTTTTCATTTCTAGACTTTTATCTCACAATATGGCTCCTCCATGGGATCTTCCTTTGGTTCTGAAATACTTGCAATCCTACCCTTTAGAACTTCTATACAATGTGAATTTAAAGTTTCTGTCTCTTAAAGCATTTCTTTCTTGTGGCTATCACTTCAACCTAATGGCTGGGTGAACTTTTGGCTCTTTTGTGTTGTCTCCCTTTTTTGACATTCTTGGATGACACAGTTGTCCTGAAACCAGATCCTTCTTTTTTACCTAAGGTCAATTGGAGGCTGCACTCTTCTCAAAAGGTCATACTTCTCTCTTTCTTTCTTCCTTCTCTTACTTCTGAGGATGAAAACTGTTGCACGTACTGGGTATTTTAAACTTGCTTTGTCTGCTTACATTGACAGATTCAGTGAGTAAAGAAAGTCCGATAGTCTGTCACTTTCAGTTTAACTACTTAAGTAAGACAGCTTCAAAAATTATTTTGAGTTTCTGGATGTAGGAAGGTGGCTTTCTTCTAGCATGGTTACCCCCATTTTTGGCCTATTTGTCAGTGTTTTTTACTGTCTCACTGGGATCCTGCTAGTCAGGACCCCAATGCTCATAGTTTGTGGCCTAAATGTCAGTACGTTTTACTGTGTTGTCAGTATGCTTGACTTTGTCACTGGAGTCCTGCTAACCAGAACTCCAGTGATTATGCTCTCTCTGATTCCAAATCTGTACTTACATACTGGTAACCCAGTATTTTACTCCAGATTGGCATACTAGACCTCCCCCTTATAAGTCCCTAGTGTATGGTACCTAGGTACCCAGGACATTGGGGTTCCAGGAGATCCTTATGGGCTGCAGCATTTCTTTTGCCACCCATAAGGAGCTCATACAAACATTTCTTCAGGACTGTCATTGCAGCCTGATCGAAATAGTGTAAACACTATTTCACAGCCATTTTCACTGCACCAACTACCTTATAAGTCACCTATACGTCTAACCTTCGGACCCTGAAAGCTAGGTGCAAAGTTACTGTGTGTGAGGCCACCCCTGCACTAGCAGAGGTGCCCCCACATTGTCCAGGCCCATTTTCCTGGACTTCATGAGTGCGGTGATGCCATGATAAGTGTGCAATACAAATAGGTCAATACAAATATGTAGCTTCACAGTGGTAACTCCGAATATGGGCATGTGAGGTGTCTAGGAACCAGACATTGTACCCCCAATCTGATTCTGGTATTGGGGGGCCACATCCATGCACCCTGGGGGCTCCATGATGGACCCCCAGTACTTCCATACCAGTCTTCTGAGGTTTTCACTGCAGCCCCAGCTGCTGCCACCTCACAGACAGGCGTCTGCCCTCCTGGGGCTTGGGTAGCCCAATCCCAGAAAGGCTGAACAATACATTTCCTTTGGGACACGGGTGTTACACAATCTACCTTTGGAAATAGGTATTACAGGCATGAGAGGGTTTCCTCCCAGAGCCTCTGGAAGTGCTTTGAATGGCACAGATGGTGCCATCCTTGTATAATCCAGTATACACCGGTTCAGGGACCCCCAGCACCTGCTCTGGCACGAAACTGGAAAGAGGAAAGGGGAGTGACCACTTCCCTGTCCATCACCACCGCCGGGGTGGTGCCCAGAGCTCCTCCAGAGTGTCCCTGAGTTTTGCCATCTTGGATTCCAAGGTGTTGGGATACTCTGGGGGCATCTGATTGGCCATTGCCAGCAAGTGATGTCAGAGACCCCTCCTGATACCTGGTTTGGTGACCAATCCTCCTGTGAGAGCTAGTTACGGTCTCTCCTGTAGGTGTTTCCTCAGATTCGGTTTGCAAGATTTTTGGCCTTGTGTCACTCAAATAAAGTACCTTTATTTTTGGTAACACTGAGTAATGTCTTTTATTGTGTATTGTGGCCCATATTTATACTTTTCTAGCGCCGCATTTGCGCTGCTTTTTGATGCAAAAGCGGCACAAAACTGAAAAATACAATTGTATTTTGCAAGTTTGTGGCGCTTTTGCGTCAAAAAATTACACACATGCAGCGCTAAAAAAGTATAAATATGGGCCTGTGTGTCTATAGTGGTATTGCAAGAGCTTTCCATGTCTCCTAGTTCAGCCTTGGATGCTCTGCTACAGCTACCCCTAGACAGCCTAAGCTGCTAGACACTGCCTACATTTCACTAAGGTGGATCACTCGACCTGGTATAAGGTGTAAGGACCTCTGGAACCCACTACAAACCAGGCAAGCATCTCACATTGGTGGCAGAGGCGGGATAAGTACTTGCAATTGCAATGGTCTAACACACCCAATCCTGAGCATAACTCCCTAGATAGGGAACTCAGAAAGCTGAGATTGGAAGAGGCTAGACTGAGGCTGAAACAGCAACAGCTAGCCCTAGATAGGGAAGCCTTAGCTGTGGAAAAGGAAAGACAGAGGTTGGGGTTAGTTCCCCATGGTGGCAGCAGCATTAACAGTTTCAAATGTTATGAGGTCAGGGAGGACAACATTAACATCAGAAACCTACACAAGATTGTTCCCCCATACAAGGTGGGGGATGATATCCAAAAGTGGTTTTCTGCACTTGAGAGGGCCTGTAAGGTTCAAACGGTCCCTCAAAATCATTGGGCTGCTATACTTTGGTTGTCCTTCTCTGACAAAGGGAGGGACAGATTCCAAACTGTTAGGGAGGAGGACTCAGACCATACCAACATTCTCAAAAATGCACTCATTGATGGTTTTGGGCTCACCACAGAGCAGTACAGAATTAAGTTCAGGGAAACCAAGAAAGAATCTTCACAAGATTGTGTTGGCGTATGGACTGTTCTGTCAAAGCTTTAGAAGGTTGGTTACATGGCAATAAAATGTCTGATTACCGGGTCTATATAATCTGATTTTCAGAGAGCATATCCTGAATAGTTGTGTGGCTGATTTGTTACACCAGTATCTCGTGGACTCAGATCTGACCTCTCCCCAAGAATTGGGAAAGAAGGCAGACAAATGGGTCCGAACAAGGGTGAGCGGAAAAGCTCATATAAGAAGTGACAAAGAAAAGAAGAAAGATGGTGAGAAATCTCAGGATAAGCATAGGGATAAAAGTAAACACAAATATCCTTCTTCAGGTCCACAACATTCCTCTGGGGGTAGAGATAAATCATCTTCCTCTTCTTCTCACTCTACACACAATAAAAAGCCCTGGTGATAAGTGTGCAGAGGTAAAGGCCATAAGCCAGGGGATGAGTCCTGCCGAGGTAAAGCCCCTGAGCCTACCATCACTAATACATCCACTTCAAACTCTAGTGCCCCTAGCAGTAGTAGTAATAGTGGTGGGACTACTGGCAATAGTCAAACAAAATGAGTAGTTGGGTTCACTTTTGGGTCCATCATAGAAACTGGGATAGGTAAAGAAACTCCCAAGACAGTTTCTGTCACACCTAGTGGCATTGGCCTTGCCACCTTGGCTGCTTGTCCCCTAAATATGGACAAATACAAGCAGGCAATTTTAATAAATGGTGTTGAGGCCCAGGCCTATAGGGACACAGGTGCCAGTATCACCTTGGTGACTGAAAACCTGGTGTCACCTGCACAACACCTCCTTGGACAGAAGTACCAGGATACTGATGTCAACAACTCCACTCGGTCTCTCCCCTTTGCTGTAGTGCAACTTAGTTGGTGTGGAGTTACTGGCCCAAAGCAGGTGGTGGTATCACCTAGCTTACCTGTAGACTGTCTCTTAGGTAATGACCTAGAGGCCTCAGGATGGGCTGAGGTAGAGTTTAGGGCCCATGCATCCATGCTGGGTATCCGTGAGGAATTGCTTCCTCTCATGTCAGGTGAAATAAAAAACCAAAGAAGAGAAAGAGCTCTGAAGCCTCAGGATCCTTCTCATCCAACAGGTAAAAAAAGGGTATAAAAGTATCCCTTCCCCACCCTACAACTAAGGATACCCTTCTTGGCGTGGGAGACCCTTCTCCTGGAGTGGAACCTGTACCAAGGGAGCCCACAGCTGCCACAGCTAAACTCCCAGAGGTAAAAGTCCCTCTCTGTGGAACCACTAAAATGGATATGCAAAACTGCACCGCTTTAGTCAATTTGGAGCAACCCTTCAGTCCTCCCAGAGAAACTTTAGTGCAGCAGCCATGCGCTACCTCTGAACACATAGGACACCAGCCCTGCCCTTGTGTAGAACTTACAGGACAGCAGCCCTACTTCAACCCAAGAGAAACAGCAACCCTGTTCTCGCTTTCAGCCATATAAACAAACTTTTTGCCCAGCTATGGCCTTGCTGAAACAGCATCCCTGTCTAGCATTCCCATCCTTAGGACAGCAGCCCTGTCTTGACATAGGATCAGTGGTACAGTTACACTGCTCCACTTTAACCTTTACAAATAGAGAATCTGTGAGTAAGCACTTGCACAGTTTTCTAGGTAAAAATCTCCAAACAGGGTGGTTTACCTCCTCACAGGGAAGAAACCAGACAGTGGATGATAAAGGGAGTAACCACACTATCGCACAGCCACCCTCCACTTATCACCACTTAGACATTAATGTCTCAACTGGCCAAGGTTAGCCTTATTGTCCTTCGTTTGGGGGGGGTTGTGTAGGAAGGTGGCTTTCTTCTAGCATGGTTGCCCCCATTTTTGGCCTGTTTGTCAGTGTTTGTCAGTGTGTTTATACTGTCTCACTGGGATCCTGCTAGTCAGGACCCCAGTGCTCATAGTTTGTGGCCTATATGTCAGTACGTTTTACTGTGCTGTCAGTATGTTTGACTGTGTCACTGGAGTCCTGCTAACCAGAACTCCAGTGCTTAGGCTCTCTCTGATTCCAAATGTGTACTTACAAAATGGTAACCCAGTATTCTGCTCCAGATTGGCATACTGAATCCCCCCTAGTATATGGCACCTTGGTACCCAGGGCATTGGGGTTCCAGGAGATCCTTATGGGCTGCAGCATTTCTTTTGCCACCCATAAGGACCTCACACAAACACTTCTTCAGGACTGCCATTGCAGCCTGAGTGAAATAGTGTAAGCACTACGTATATCACAGCCATTTTCACTGCACCAAGTAACTTATAAGTCACTTATATGTCTAACCCTCAGACCCTGAGGGATTGGTGCAAAGTTACTGGGTGTGAGGGCACCCCTGCACTAGCAGTGGTGCCCCCACGTCGTCCACTGGACTTCGTGAGTGCGGGGAAGCCATTATAACTGTGCACTGCATATAGGTCAATACATATATGTAGCTTCACAGTGGTAGCTCCGAAATATGGCCATGTGAGGTGTCTAGCCCACAATCTGATCCTGGTATTGGGGACGAAGTCCATGCACCCTGGGGGCTCCACCATGGACCCCCAGTACTGCCAACTGAACAACCAGTCTTCTGAGGTTTTCACTGCAGCCCCAGCTCCTGCCACCTCACAGACAGGCTTCTGCCCTCTTGGGGCTTGGGCAGCCCAATCCCAGGAAGGCAGAACAATGCATTTCCTTTGGGGCAGGGGTGTTACACCCTCTCCCTTTGGAAATAGGTGTTACAGGCATGGGAAGGTTTCCTCCTAGAGCCTCTGGAATTGCTTTGAATGGCACAGATGGGGCCCTCCTTGCATACTCCAGTCTACACCGGTTCAGGGACCCCCAGTCCCTGCTCTGGCACAACCACTCCCCTGTTCATCACCACCCCAGGGGTGGTGCCCAGAGCTCCTCCAGAGTGTCCCTGGGTTTTGCCATCTTGGATTCCATTGTGTTGGGATACTCTGGGAGCATCTGATTAGCCAGTGGCAGCAGGTGACGTCAGAGATCCCCCCCCCCCACCGATAGGTCATACCTGGTTAGGTGACAAATTCCCCTCTGAGGGCTATTTAGGGTCTCTCCTGTGGGTGTTTCCTCAGATCCAGTTTGCAAGACTCCACCAGGACTCCTCTGCATCCTTGGGTTCAGCTTCTGACCGTCGGATCAACCGCGGACTGCTCCATGAACCGCTGTAACTGCAACAAAGTATCCAAGAAGGCTACTGTGACCTGCAACTTAAGATCCAGCCAGCAACTGCAACAGTTTACAGGTTGTGTACGATCTAAGGACTGCCTGTCTTCATTCTGCACCAGAAAAACCAAAGAAATCTCCCGTGGAGTGACGGAATCACTTCCCTGCTTCAGCAGGCACCTCTCTGCAATCACGACCGGTACTCTGAGACTCCTCTCCTGTGGACGAGCGTGATCCCTGGAACACAGGTGGTGAACCAAAGTGATTCTGACTGTCCAAAGGTCCGGCTGTCCAAATTTGGTGGAGGTAAGGGCTTGCCTCCGTGCGCCAAACAGTATCCCTGTGCATCGCGTCTTCTGTTGCTCCTTGGGCTTCTGTGCACTTCTTCCAAAAGTTCTTTGTGCACAGCATAGCTCAGGTCCCCAGCACTCTATCCTGCGATGCTCAGCTCTTTGAGTTGTTCTCCAACAGCATGGGATCCCTTTGTGTAGTGCTGTGATGACCACACTTTGCAACTCCTCTGTCCCTGTGTCCTGAGACTACTGTGGGTGCAACCTGGTCTTCTGAGGGCTCTCTGGAGTGCTGAGAGCCTCCTATGTCTCCTCAGTCCAAGTTGAGACCCCCAGGTCCCTCCTGGGACCGGGCATCACCTCTTTGACGCCAAAAAAAATGTTCTTGCGTGAGCCAAGGCTTGTTGGCTGAATCCAGCGACTCAAACAGCCTGCATCCATCGACTCAATGTGGGACATCTCTTTCACCAAGCGGAAACCCGCAGCTGTCTTCTTTGGTGCATTTCTGTACTTTTCCTCCAACTGGAGAATGCACTTTTGCATCTTCATCCAGGTTGGCAGGGGCTCCTGTACTTCCTGGACTCTTCATCGACTTCTGGACTTGGTCTCCTCTCTCCACAGGTCTTCAGGTCCAGGAATCCATCATTGGTTGCTTTCAGTCTTGCTCGGTTCTTGCATAATCCTTTACCACAACTTCTAGTGTGTTCTGAGGAAACTTGCTGAACTTTACTCCTGTTATCCTGGGCTCTGGGGTGGGGTACATTACTTACCTTTGGTGTTTTCATACACTCCCTGTGCCCATCTACACACTACACTTGATTACGGGGGAATCCGACTTTCTCATTCCACTATTTTAGTGTATGGTCTGTGTTTTGCCTAGACCCATTGCAATCTATTGTGTTTTTCACTGTTTGCACTTTTCTACGACTGTTTACTCACCTGATTTTGGTTGCTAGTGTATATATTGTGTACAATACTTATCTCCAGAAGGAGTATTGCCTCTAAGATATTTTTGGCCTTGTGTCACTAAAATAAAGTACCTTTATTTTTGGTAACACTGAGTATTGTCTTTTATTGTGTTTAAGTACTGTGTGACTATAGTTGTATTGCAAGAGCTTTGCATGTCTCCTAGTTCAGCCTTGGCTGCTCTGCTCCAGCTACCCCTAGACAGCCTAAGCTGCTAGACACTGCCTACATTTCACTAAGGTGGATCACTGGACCTCCTATAAGGAGTAAGTACCTCTGGTACCCACTACAAACCAGGCCAGCTCCTCGCACTGGATACAAGAGAATATTTGTTTTGCTTCTGCAAGTCAAGCTTTGCAATGCCCAAGTGACATTTAGGGATGCGCTACAGGGAACTGGCAGCATCAAGGTCAGAATTCCAAGGTGTAACATTTAAAGAGATTTGTAGAGCCAGAGCATTAAATAGTGTTAATGTATTGATTTGTTTATGAAACTGTGTACCTGTTTGGTTATACGTTTTTTTAATGGATGGATTAAATGTCAAAGGCCTGGTAGGCTTTAGTATACCTCAACAGTGATGATTGGGACAAGAATGAGGAATATATAGATAACAGTTGGATTACTTACCACTAATCTTCATTACTCATAGTCTTACTTATCCTCATTCTAGTCATCACATATTCACCAAATCTTCCCTGTTTTCAGGCCTTGGATGTAGCTTGGTATTACAGGAAGTACTAAGGGAATACTAGTCTTTTATAGCTCCCAGTTGAGGCTTGACGGGGTTAGCCATAGTAGTTGCTGTTTTTGTTTCCTTTCCTGAGATAAGATCACACCTCAATGAGATGGCTGTGACGAGGACAAGTAGAACTGAGATTCAGGCAAATGATTGTAAGGTGGAAATCATCAATTATTATTTAATGCCACCACAGGAAGTGGTGTGAGAAACACGGTGGAGTTATATCTAGGTGCATATTGTGTGCCATGTCTTTTCAAATAAATTATTTAGATATGTTAATCGATGGCAGAAGCAATTTTGCATTATATGATGTACGTATTTCATCATACTGTACATAACATGTTAGAATATTACCACGTGTTGTGCTTTTAAGATGAAACTGCTTGATGGGCAATTTATGTATTACACCCTTAACTGGCTACTGTTAGACCTAGAATCCTTGGTGTAGTTTTCCCCTAACTTTTTCCCTTCAGACTTTCTGTTTGTGCTGGCCTTAGGACTCTTCACACTTTACCACTGCTAACCAGTGCTAAAGTGCTTGCGCTCTCTCCTTAAAACATGTTGAATGGGCTTATACCCAATTGGCATATTTGATTTATTTGTAAGTCCCTAGTAATGTGACACTACCTGTGCCCAGCGCCTGTATATTAAATGTTGCTAGTAGACTGCATCACTGATTGTGCCATCCACTTACGTAGCACCTTAAACATGTCTCAGACCTGCCATTGCAGCCTGTGTGTGCAGTTTTAAACTGCCAGCTTATCTGGCAAAATAAACCTTTTGCCAGGCCAATACCTTTCTTCTTAAAATATATGTCACTCCCTGGGGGGCTCGCAGGGCGGCCCATGTGGGGAGGAATAAATATATATATATTTTTTTTTAAACACTTACCTCACTCGTCACCGCGTCACTCCGCTCTTCCGTGACAGGCTGCTGGATTGACTAGGGGCACCCAGCCATGGCGCTCCCAGGCAGAATGAGTGCCTGTGCCTGCTCTCTCCAAGCCTGGCAACTGTGTTGCCGGGCTGGAGAGGGCCTACTGTGCATGTGTGTTTGGCTGGCCCGAGACAGCTGGCCAAACACACATGCGCTCCAAGGGGGAGTGCTGTGCACTTCCTCTCACTGCTCGTCACCCCTGTAGCCCCACCCCTTTACAAGAAAACAATTATAGGTGCAGTTTATTATCATTTACTTGTAAAGGTTTTGCAGCTACCACTGCTGGCGGGGGGATGCTAAAGGAGGAGCCGCCCCTGTTCACTCCTAAGGTAGGTCATCAACAGCCCCAAGGGCAGGGTGCAGCATATTTAAAATGTTGGACATTTAAGTTTTACAAGTTGTCCTGATGGTGAAGAACTCTTCAATTAGTTTTCACTACTTTAAGGTGTACCTCTCCCATAGGATAACATTGGGATTACCTTATTACACTTTATAGGTATAATTTCAAATTTGGAACAGGTAACCCCTTACTTTTTGGTGTCCCTTGAATCACAATTCAAAATCCTAACTTAGGGAGAATTTGGATTTTAAAATACAGTGCTGAAAATGTCACTTTTAGAATGTTACAATTTTCTTCCCACCTAGCCATTTGGTACCTGTCTCTATGTCACATGACTGGGTGTAGTTGACAATTGGGCTTTGTTTATTCCTCCTAGACAGCCACACACAATGGGGAGCTTAGCTATGACTAGATGGGCCATCACTGGCAGGATGGAAAGGAGGAGTTGAACCCAGCCTCACTTACACTTGAATAGGTTGTGTCTGGTCTCCACACAAAGGGCTGAATACCCACTGTAGTTAGTCTGGAGCCAGGGTTAGGAAGGCAGGACCCTTGTGCACTTCAAAGACATGACTCTAGAAGCTTCCCCCCACTGATTATGTATGCTGGAGCACAGACAACTCTGGACCTGTGGATACTCTGCCAGGAAGAAGGAGTGCTGTGCTGCAGAAAGGACTGACTTTATGATGGGCTTCTGCTCTGAAGGAACTTCTGCTGTGCTGTGCTTACCTGCTATCTACTTCCCTTTTGCCTGGGTAAGAAGTACTGATCCTGCATCTCTTGAACCCAGAACCTGGACTCTGCCATCTGTGAGCCTACCCTGCCAAGTGGTGCCAATCTAGTCCTGGACTCTTGGAAGAGGACTGAAGGATCTCTGCCAGTCTCTGTAGATCCAGCGGAACCTATCACAAAGACTCACATTGCATCACAACTCTTTGGAACCACCACATAGCCCTAATAGCGGTACAGGCCCTCAAATCCTTTGTTGGCGGCCTCTATGACTATGATAGGCTCCGCAACCATCCTCACAGCTCCTCAGAACCAATGCATTGCCCTGAATGCAGGTCATATCCTCAATGCCAGACTACGTATCATGTGCCCTGTTGACAAGATCCTCAATGACAACACAGGCTCTCGCTTCCCAGTCTTGCCGTATCTCAGAATTGATGCATCGCTTCGACTGGGCAACAACACAGATCATCTCAACACTCCACTAACATGATTTAAGGGACTGTATATGGTGGCCTAACTGGGTCCCTGTAGTCGGCCTGCACTTCATCGCTGTTGGCCTGAGCTTGTGACTTTGTCCCGGTCTGGCGCAACCAGATATACACTGTTGTCGCTTTGTGTTTTTTGGTGCTATTTTCACTGAAGTCTTTGAAATGTAATATATCTGGTTTATTAATAGGATTCTTGTCATTTTGGTCTTGTTTTATTTACTAAAATCAGTTCTATTTTTCTAACTTGGTGTAGGATCGTTTTTGTGTGGTGTGGTCACTTTAATACTGTTTGAAGTGTGCACAAATACTTTACACTTTGCCTCTAAGTTACGCCTGACTGCTCTGTTCCAAGCTACCAGAAGGTTGAGCACAGATTAATTTAGGGTTGGCTTGTGCCTCACCCTGACAAAGATTGTCGTTGCCACCTGACCAGATTTTACACCCCAGGCAACCAACAACTTAATTTCTCAAAGGTACATTCACTAATTATTACGACTATATAAATATATAATATATGCATTGTATGTATCTCCGAGTACATAGTATGTACTTCCGTTAACATTAACATCTCAGATTTTAAGGTATACATTTCACTTTTAAGTATGCACAGTTTTATGTGTTGAATTATGTCTGTAGTGCCGACCTCCTGAGGCCTTACAATATTCCCCCCTTCTAAATACTGAAACATTTTATGGGTTTTCCCCGTCAGAAATTAACAAAACGTTGAAAATTGGCTTGGCATACTGATCAAAAAGGTTGACCATGTCATGTTTGGAGAATGCCGGGTCGTGGTTTGACGGAGAATTCGGTTCTGCTATTAGTCTGCTCTTGCCGATTGTGTCATTGTGATAAGACATACCCTAACGTTTTAGACAGAGCAGCTAACCAAATCTTGCCAGGGAAACCTGAAACAATGAATAAATGCGTTGGCTGCGCAACTAGTATTAATTATTAATAACTACCCCCCAGGGGCACCCGCTGGTACTATGTCACAAAATATTAAAAGCAATGGGGTTTAAAATTCTAAGAGAACACAATGAGTCATGTCCAGTTCTGAATAATTACGTTACCCCTTGCAACTACTGAAATGTTCCAGGAATTTATTTGATTTTAAGTACTTTCAATTTATCTACATGTGCAAGTTCAAATATTTTAATGAAAACCTCGTGGTGTACAGAGGCTGTTTGGGGTGAGTGGTTGATGCAAACCTAGCATGCTCTGCAGAAAGCAGGAACCAGTTCAGTCGCTATTCTATTACAGCCACGTTTAGTAGCTGAGCCGCTGTGTCATCGGCCCTAGTGCAAAGAAGGAAATAGCCCCCCTGACTGCTGTTTGAATTCCAAAATACAGTAATAAAGAGGGGGCAGTGGCTCCCTCATCCCTCTGAATCCTGGTGCAATTGCACCTGCTGCACCAATGGAAGCGACACTCCTGGCCACATACAACCGGGTGTCAACTCTACTGTAGTTGTCTGCAAAAAAATGTGAAACTCCTTTAAATTAATCTTATTCACTGGTAATTGCTCAGGTCAAATTCCTGTCTATCATTTTTTGTCCCCATGCCACTCCATACAGAGATTAGCCAAATCAGAATTGGGCCTGCTTCCATAATGCAGTCCCATCCTAAATGTTGTTCTATGTTACATCTACACAGGAGTACAGGGTGCTCAAGGCTAGTTTCAGCCTTCTTGGGCCACATCATTGGAGTGTAGCCTGATCCAACGGTACAGCAAGAATAGGCTCTGTGTCTGGGACTACCCATGTCACTTAGGACTTCTCACGTTTTTCATGAAATACTGCATCCATGTCATGTGCAAGCACCCCATACTGGCCAAAGACATTGACAATTTCCAGCAAGGTGGGCTGCAAGGCCTACATCCAACCCACTGAGTAGTCAACCTCTGCTGTGCACAGATTCTGGCTGTGCAAAATGTGGGCTGGCAGCAAATTTTGACCTGCAGCCACACCTTGAGACCAACCCACCAAACAGCCAACTTCCACGGTGCACGACAACTGGCTGTGCACATAGGGAGAGGGGGAGTCTATCGGGCCTGGCATGCAACCAGACTGTATGCCTAATCCACATACAGCCAACTCTCACTGAGGTGTGGCCCGGCATTGCACCTAACGTCTCAAGCAGCCACCCCGAGATATGCATTCCCTCCATGGTCGAGTCTTGTAGCTAGCCCACACTGTACATGGTCAGAGGGCAGGTATACTGGGTTGACTACACAATCAGTTGACTGCCTGGTCAGGCTGGAGGACAGCAGTCAGGTCCTTCGCCCAATACAGCAGACAGTGACCCACCACTGCCTACAGCCTCCTCCTGTTTTCAACAGAGGCTGTCTTCAGGACCAAGGCTGCACCACGGGCAGATGCATATTATTTATTATTCTTCACTACCACACCCTGAATTTATGTATATACTACTGTTAAAAAATAACAAGGTTCTCAACAATTAATACTATGAGGTTAATTGAAGTGAATTACGATAAACAGAGTGTTCCCTAATCAGGCCCTGTTTGTATGAGCACATGCAGAACCTAGGTGGGGATCAAATTAGCTCTGATGAAGGGTTTTGTCCCATATGGGCAATACTACAGTCCGAAATATGTTGGCAAACACTAAGGATGAGTGAATCTTAGTACTCATTTGACATTCCTCTTCTTTTCTTTTTAAATTTAATAAAAGACATATCTTTGGGATTACTTCAAGGAAATTGTATAACATTTGCACATTTCTTCTATGAGTAGGTTGAGTCCATCATGGCAATGCTATCTTTTAAGACAGGGAAAGGTTATCTACGCTGAAGCACGCCACAATAATGCGAATGCTGTTCCATTGGGACTC
The DNA here is from genome assembly GCF_031143425.1 of Pleurodeles waltl. Taxonomy (NCBI): domain Eukaryota; kingdom Metazoa; phylum Chordata; class Amphibia; order Caudata; family Salamandridae; genus Pleurodeles; species Pleurodeles waltl. The sequence goes on from NC_090444.1 coordinate 958,518,485, forward strand.
CAAGAGTCTGTCACTGATATAGGTTGTCACACTCATTGTTAGATACCTTATTTTAGCATTTTCTTTTTCAAAAAGAACTGAACGGTTTCATACCAAACAAGGCAAAGACACTCCTCTGAGTACAGTTCTGGTTGCATTCAGCAATTTGTGCTGCAGCAAAATGCAATATTTCAAAGGGGAGTAAAAAGACAGAGTGCATTTTTACCATGAGAGACATTGTTTTTCCCCAAGATGAATCTTCACAAAACATGACTTGCTGAAGGCTAGTCTCTTAAGCAACTGGACGTGAGGTTTCATTAAGATGGTTCAAATGTGCCAAGTTATAATCAAACCAAAAACACAATTTCAATAGCAACTGAGGCTTACACATAACGATTTACGACTGTATGATGTCTACAGGCCAGGCCCTTCACATTGAGCCTTGCTTTGCGTAGCTTTAGGTCATGCACAGCTGACTTTGTGGTCGTGCACCCAGAACCTGCTATACACTGAGATATGGGGCCCTGTACCCAGAGCCCAGTGGCACAGTTAAGGCATGTGCAAAGTGGACTCAGCGGAATGGAGACTTACGCTTAAGAGCTCAGAGTCAACTGCACAAATCCAAAGCCCCTGCATAGTGGACTGTATGCTGGAGCATGAACAAGTTCTGTTCTCATATAGCATATACACCAAGAACCACTGCGCATGACCAGGTTATTTCAACATGGAAGATGGATGCAGTATAACAATGAACAAATACAGAATACATTTTGTTAAAGATAAGTTATGGTAGTGTTGCTCATTAGATATAAAAACGCACAAACATTCGTGTAAATCAGTTAAATATGCATTATAATTATTAAAGTCAGGCAAAACAAATACTGAAATCCGCTGACTTGGGTATTTATAACTCACTTCATAGTGCACTCCTGAAGGTATGACAAGTGATTTCACAGATGGAATCAGCATTTTCATTTCTAATTAGAGTGTCAAAAAGGGGAGTGGGAATTGTATATATAGATGTGATAAAGTACACATTGAATGAACACAAGAAAGACACAAGTGAAAATCTACATATCAAGAATTATTGGTATGGGGTCTGAAAACTGTGAATAAAAGACCTTCTTGGTGAGGGGGCACTTTCTGATGATTAGGGTGACAAGAAATTATAAAAAACAAAAATGGACAAACAAAATAGGACGCTCGTGATTCTCACACATGACGTGGAAAACTCTATCCAGATTGAGAAGATTAACAAAGTCCCATAACCCCGAAGTAGTGCCAGACGGCATTTATCAGGCAGATAAAAAAACTATGGTTCTGAATGCCAAAGATAGTCTTGGCAGTGAGCTGCTATTATCCCATTGCACAAAAAGTGCAGTAAAAGCACCCCATGTAACTATAGATCTAACTCCCTGTTTGATGTACTGGCAAGATATATGGCCATCCACTAGAGTTTGGTGAATGGTGGAGCATACTCATAAACATGCAAAATGGCTTTCGACAAGGGCCAGCTAAAGCGCCTAGATATTGTTTGCAAAAACCACATTTAAGTAAGGAAATCTACTTTTTATATGACCTTATTGAACCTTAAAGCAGCTTTGGACTGGTGAAGAAGCAAAAGCTGTGGTTCACTCTCGACTACATCGGCATAAGGAGACCACTGTTAGAAGCAATATTGAACCTCAGTAGTAGGACAACTGCAAAGTCGGCCTGCCACCAGTTGGAATCTCAGGGAGAGGGGTTCTAGCTGAAGATCAGTACTTCTGCCTTGTCAGTGTTGAGCTTGAGACAGTTGACCTTCATCCAGTTAGCAACTTCAGCCATGCAGGCAGTGAACTTGTTTCTTTTGTTGGGTGTATTCTGCAAGTGGGAGAGTATGAGCTGCATGCCTTTGTCATAGGAGAGAAAGTTGATGTTGTGTGTTGAGAAGACATTGACCACAGGGATCCTGCACGTGTTGAAGAGGTTGGGTAAACAAAGAGCCTAGAGTCACTCCACAGATTAGTTTGCAGGCTTCTGAAGAGTAACGTGCCAGGCTGACAGCCTGTGTTCTATCTGTTAAGAAAGAGCAGACCCGGAGGAAAGCAGGTCCTTGGATGCCAATCTCGTGCAGGTACCTGATGAGGATGTGGTGTGAGACCATGTCAAATGCTGCAGAGAGGTCCAGGAGAATGAGGTCTGCCGTGTTTCCTGTCTACGATCATGTGGATTTCATTTGTGGTGGACTTGAGTGCTATTCCTGAGTTCAGACTGTGTAGCATCGGGGAGCTGGCGGTTGCTGAGGTGGCTGGTGAAGCGTTGGTTGATTCGTTTCTCTAAGACCTTTTCTGGGTATTATAGGAGGGAGATGGGTCTGTAGTTGGAAATTTGTCAACCAATGGTTTCTTGAGCAGGGGCATGAGGATGGAATGTTTCCAGGTGACCAGGAAGTTGGCTTAGTGTTTAGAGGTGTTGAGAATGGGTGTTAGTGCTACGCTGACTGGTATGAGTCCTTTGGTGAAGGCATGGTGGAGCATGGATCCGATGGGGCCCCTGAGTAGGTGGTCTTTTTGGTAGCAGCAGTTTTGAATATAGTAATGGTGGCACACAAGGTCAGGGTTCATTCATCAGCCGTGATGTGAAGTTGAGTTGCGATAGTGAAGGGGCTGCTTGAGGGTCATAGTTACCATACATAGAGGTGGTTTTGTAACAGAGGAATTTCAAGAGTCTCTAGCAAAGGTCTTGCAAGGAAGTGATGTCACTGGAAAAGGCAGGCGGCACTGTGAAAACATTGGTGATGGTGAAGATTTCCTTGCTGCTTTTAGTGACGTGTTGATGCGATCTGCAAGAGCTGTGCACTTTGTGTTCCGTATCAGCTGGTGGTAGAGTCTTAGGTCAGAATTGAAGATGTTTTTGTGGTGTCTTGACTTGTACTCCATATATGCCCCAGTTGATTGGAGTGGCGTTTCATCAGATGATTTCCTCTGTCTACCAGCTGGCCTATGGTCAGGATCTTGCCTTTGGGTTGCGCTTGAAGGGAGCCAGGGTGTCAATGCATGCAATGATTCAGCTGTTGATGTTCTTGATGGCTTTCAGGAAGTTGCTGGTGTGCTCAGGCCAGTGAGTAGAAAGCATGTAAGCCCACTCCTCTTCTGTGATGCTTTTCTAGCTAAGGTGGGTGGGTCTGGTAGTGATAGGTCTCTGCGGGTGAGGTATGGGTATACTGAAACTGACAAGGGTATAAACTGTCCAGGTGATAGTGCTTGCTTGTCAACTGTGATTGTACTGATTTAGGAGAAAATTGGGTCAAATTGGTGCCCAGTGGTGTGGGTGCGTTTGGTAATGTACTGAGTGAGGCTGAGCTTTCCAGGGTTTCCTAGAAGGGCCGTAGAGTTTGGGTGAGTGCGGGCTTCTAGGCCAAAGTTAAGGTCTCCAAGGAGATGAAGGTGCTGGTGTTGATGATGAGGGAAATGACAAAGTAATTGATGACCCTGGTAAAACTGGTGCAGGGCTTTTATAGTCTGTATATGATGGTTTTGACCAGGGAGAAGATGGCTAGGATGTGTATATTGAATGGGAAGTGTTACATGTAGCTGGTGTGGGTGTCCATGAAGGTGGTTCAACTGATGGTATCTTTAAATATGAAGGTGACACCATCTCTGGGCTTGTGCTGACGGTCGTGCCTGGTTATCTTGTAGCCAGTGGGGATGACTAAATTGATCCCGGTGCAGAGATTGGGTTTAGCATGGTCATGCAGTAGGTACCATATCTCCGTCTGGTTCTGGTGAGCGAGCGGGTGTTGCAGGGCAGGTATGCGAGAGTGACATGTTGGGTGGATGATGGTTGGTCTATGTGAGCTTCAGTGAGTGGGGTGCTGGGTGCTGTTGGTGCAGGAGCAGTCAGTTTATGGTGCAGGAGAGTGCATGAGAACTTGGAGGAGGTGCATATGAATGCTCCTTCCATATTGGATTGTGCAGTGCGGCAAGTGGCAGCTGAGGTTGAGAGGTGAAGGAGTGCAGCCGGGTAGCGGTGGCTAATGGAAGGGCCAGGGACCCTGGTGCTGAGCATGATCCATGCTCACACAGGTGCAGGAGGGCTTGGTTTTGATGAGCCTTTGGCATGCCAGGAGGGCCCGCTCTACATCCACAGTGCAGATACCATTCAGAAGGTCATGGAGGGAAGGCATGCAGGAGGCAGTGGACAGGAAACCAGTGATGTAACTTCCTGTGCAGATGGATGGCGTGAAACCCAATGATGTCACTTCCTGTGCAGATGCATGATAGGAAGTGTGGTGATATCTCTTCCTGTGTAGATGAATGATGGAAAATGAAGTCCTCCTGCTTGGTTTATTCTTTTAAAGACAATTTTTGTGGCAAACTGAAGATGTGGCTTCCTGTGCAGATGGATGATGGGAAATCAGGTGATGTAACTTCCTGTGCAGATGGTTGAAGGGAAACTATTCATTCATTGAGCCAGGCAGCCCTGTCTGCATTCTCCATCCATCCATTCAATGATTGGACATTGTTCTATATTTAAAAAATCACCTTATTTGCATTTTTTCTAAATATTCCTGGGGGAACAACCTCCCACCATCTAAGTCCCTGTTGGGGTGGTCAGACTCACCTGCTTGTTACATGCAGTGTTGGCTTGCCTGACAAAGTTTGCCAGGGCTGCTTTTGGTTTCCAGTCCATCCCTGCACATTGGTTGTGAGTTTTGTCTCAATTGGATCTGTCCCGAGGAACAGCACACTTTATACCTCAAATGTTGCTTGGTGCATTGATAACTAATGCTTATAGAGCCAAGAGAAACATGGACCTATATACGACGGCCTGTGTGATTGTAACCTTCGAGGGAGGGTACAATTAGGTACATTATGCTGTTGGGTAACAAGTCAGCAAGAGCATGGAACAGATGGCCGTTTCCTCTGTTCGGCTCCCAGGTGATAAACAGTGTTGAAATATTTGCACATTGCTATGAATCTGCTGAACCCTCAATCTGCAATGCAGTTGCCACCTATTTATGGGCTGCATGATGTGCCAGGAGGATGGCTGTGTAGAGGACTATGAATTACATCATTTAAGACCAATTATCTTCCTGGTTTTTGGGAGGAAGGATGCATTTTTACTAAAATGCCCTTTCGAGGGAATGCTTTTTCTGCCATGGTGGTGGCATGGCAGCCATCTGCTACAATTTACTCTAGTCCATAGGTGTGTCATAGGGTAGTAGTAATGCATTGTTACTGATAAGGAATTGTTCCAAAGAGGGCAATGATTGAATGAGCATGGAGGTTGAAGCAGTTCATCACCTAGCGTAAGTGATTTCTCCAAAAAAAGAATGAACTTTGATCAGGCATTGACACCACTCTGTTCATTACCTCAATTTTGATTTTGGCAGCAAATGGTTTGAAGGGTAAATCATCATGAACTGTTCTGTTCATTCCTCTTTTTGTACCACCTTGCTCCTGGTACATCACACTGCTGATTAATGTCCTGATACATCACACTGCTGATTAATGCCTCCAATAGTCCCCTGCCCACTTCTCTTTCCTTCTTCCTCATTGTAAACTAGGAATCTGTGATTGGCTACCGACTACTGATCGGTTTGGGGACAAATATAGGATTCACAGTGCTCCTTCATCATTCCCTCTCTCTTTTTGAATCCTTTTGCCTATCTTGTCACACTTAGTTCCTCAAAATTGGCATAGACCAGCATAAGCTACTATACACATAACCAAAATGACATAAAACATCTCTTGGTTTGTATGTATGGGTGCCTAAAGTCAAGGTGTGAGTGTGTATCGAACTCTATAGGTGTTTCTCCGCCAGTGCACTTTCATGTCGGTGTCATCAATGTCTGTTTGTGTGTATGTTGTGTCTGTTTGTTTGCATGTTCTATGCAAAAGCCAAACCTTTTGGCTTTGTTAGTGTTTGTTCTGTTAATAGTCTCTGTCTGGTCCTGATAACCTCTGAGATCCTTTCAACATGTCTTGTGAAATCCACTTGTGCTTGCAAACCAAGGGATCACATAGGCTAGCTGCAAGCAGATCTGAAGCTTAAAGCAGAAGCAAAAACTAGATCTCTCAAGGGTTATTGTGTAAATTTACAGTAACTGCTTCAGATACATGGGATGTAGAAAATTCAATAGAAACCATAATTTTGCAAAACTCTTAAAACAAGCATTGCCAAAGCCAAAGCCTAGTAGGAGTCACAATTGACTTTGCAAGTGCCACATGCTAAACAAAACATGCCGGGAATTGAAATGCTAATAGTTGTGACAGCCTATCTTAAACCATGTAAAGCATTGTTTTCTATACTCTCAAGATGGCTGCCATGTTGTGTGATACAACAAGATGATGCAACACAGTGGTCATCTTTATAGAATATAATGGGTAGGGGGAGGTTAAAGGATTTAGGACAACATCTATGGCATCACCAAGCCCACCATGGTCCACCTGCAAAGCTGAAGAAGAGTAACAGAAAGGAGACTGGGAGTAGAGCAGGATATTTACTCTCATGGAATGCTAAATAAGAAACTAAATCGAAAAATTATCCAATCAAAAGCAAGGGTATAGAAGAGGTGCTCAAGTGAGGGAGCAAATAAAGAATAGGGAGGAAAGCCATCCAATAAAGAGCAGGGAACTGATATAGGCAAGAGAGCCATCTACTAACGAGCATTATATGAATAATTAAATTTAGCGTGTTCATTAAAAGACGACAATAGGCAACTACAGACTAACATTTGCATAATGGCAAAAGCTCAGAGGTCTGATTAGAAAGACACCTAGTCTAAGCATGAGGTCTACATTTAATCCGTTTCAGTTCAGTTATGCTTTAAGGTATGACAAACAAATACATTCACAGAGGGTTGTAATTTCAACAATCTAATACCATTGTGTGCTCCTTTTGGATCAGTCACTGTGGGAGGCCACAACAGAGAGACCGAGTGATGGAAGGTGGCCCACTCTAATAAAACTGGAGCACATCTTCCACAGCAGCCTCCCCTATTGGGCAATAAAATCTAAATCTGTAACAATGGTCTTTTTATGAAAATTACCAAATTGGCTCTGTAAAGACAAAATTTCAGTAAACAGAAGGAATAATACATGTGACACGTTAATGCTGGTCAGTAATTTCACAATTTTTATGATACTTAGATGGACTCTGGTGTCTGTTAATAAAAAAAACAATGGTTTCAAATATAAATATTGTACCAAGACAGATAATGACAACACAGAATTGAAACAAAGATTTCATCTTCCTTTGCATTACTATAGTAACTCTCTGACTTCAAGAGAACCTGAAGAAGACACTCTTTAGGGATACTTTCATCACACAGTATCACTGACATGGACCCACCTCCCTCTCCAGTATTTAAGGACCCATGATCCATCAATTGTGGGATCAGTGAATGTTCAGCACCACCAGTCTGTAGACATAAGGGTAAATTATCTTTTGGAGGATTCTCTGGATATAGTAAATCAGTCAGAGGAAACATCTATGCTTTATATATTGTATGGAAGACGTAATTCTGCCAGTGGATCTCCTGAAAGAGATTACAATTACCACCAAACTCTAAATCAGTCTTTATTACACTTGTAAGAACAAATGTCTCTGACCATCTTCCATCTCCACCATTCGTTTCCTTAGACTGGGAAGTTTAGCTTTATGTTTCTATTTGTAGCCTCAGTTTGGGGTGGGCCTGCACAAACTGCAGATCTAATTCTCTCTAGGAAAAACCTTGGGTTAGTTTAAGATTGTGGAGAAGCTAAACTTCTGTTACTTTGGTCTCGGGTTAGCCACTTTACTCTCATTATTGAGGTGCTGGCTGGTGGAAGAATTATATAGTATTTTGGTAGAGCAATAGTCAAGGACAAGGAAAAAGCCTGCTGTCCTGCCTATGCAAATTCAGTCCAGGCATCTGTGGCAAAAAGGACCCTTTATGATTACTTTTCTTTAAATGATTTTGTATGAATGCAACAGTGTATGCATTGTTTCTTCAATAATAATAGTGAACATCTGACTGAGTGCAAACGGAAGTCTGTTTGTGAGCAACTTCAATATACCTCTCTTCATGATGTCATGGACCATATGTACTAACGTCTCATTTGCAAAAAGTGGTCACAATCTGCACACCAACTTTTTTCGAAATCAAATCACATTTCCAAACTGGCCTATGTATTAATAAGTCAGTTCACACAATCACAAATCAGAATGTGATGAAATCTGACTTACCTCACGAATATTAATTAGGCAGGCCACAAATTGTGACTTACTCTTATAGGGTGAGCACACACCATAACTGTGATTGCATTTAAATAAAGTACAGTTTTAGGGTTGAGCCCTCAAGCGTTCTACCCTGCTGTAATCTCTCTGTGTGATTTTAACCACGCCCACCGCATGCCCATCAGTTTCGTTTGTTCGTGGGCTTGCCTTTTAAAAGTTTATTTTTTTTGTGAAAGGCATGCTTCCATCATGCTTTTTCCGGTGTTTAGCCCTCCTCGAGAACACCAGCCAACTACTGAAAACACACGAGGCTCCATGTTTTTAGAATGGTTTCTGGGCTACTTTTTATTTTTATTTCCTATGCAGCGCGATCTCGCTGCACATTTGCCGATGCGTTTGACTGCGAGCAAACTTCTGTTTCATTTTGTGTGATCCTTCATGTCATGGCACTTTAAATCGGCTCACTTATGTAAAACTGTATTACTTTTCATTTTCATTTTATGTGGCAATAAAAGTCCGGTTAGGACTTTACAACGCTAATAGCTTCAAGTCGAGCAAATGCGAGACCCATTGGTTTGCAAATGCTTGTTTTAAATGCAGCCGGTTTACTTTGGGAAAACAGGATTGCATGTAATAAAAAAAATACTTTAAAAAAAAGTTTATTTACCAGTTGACAGTGGTCCGCTGGTCAGCTGCCCACTACCATACAAACCTTTTTTCTTCAACTAGTCTGCAGATAGTACTTTTTAATCCAAAGTTTTTTTATTTTAAGTCAACACCAATATTACAAATGATGATGCTTTTCAGAACTCCTCTGGTCAAATAAATGTAGTTCCTAACTGCAACATTCAGATTGTCATTAGCAGTAACATACCTGTTGCTAGACACTACTTAACCTATATTATAGATATATACATAATGTGTAGTCATTCTGAGGAATTTTTTACTGTCTCGTCCTCGCAGTTTCGCATCCTTATTCTTCTTCTGATTTCATTTACCACCTCTAGCTTCACCACCCTTGTAACTTCGTAAATGAAATGATCATTATTCTGATAATTTGATCAGTTTTTCATTCAAACTCACATATGTGCATCCCAGAGACTTTCAAGGTATGGCCACGTTTCTTGTAAATCCCTCTGATCTCGGACCTAGCGTAGTGCTGTTAACGAAAACTTAAATAAATAAATATATTTCCGCAACCAACTTTAACTTTTTTTTTCATTGCCAAAGCACTTGAAGGGTAAAAACCGGGTAGTACTATGTGGTGTGAAGTGGTTAGGCCACACCCTTTTCTCACTCATGATCATTTGTTTCAAATCTACAAGCCATTGCAGTTTGGACACCACATCACAAAATATATTGATCCTTTCAATCAAATCATTGGTTATGGCAAAACATAATGCTCTTTTTTTGTTTATCTCCATTCCTGACTAGAAGGGGTTTTATTTTTTTATTTAAGTACATTGCACACCATTATCTGTTGGAACTTTCATTGATACAACTTCCCTAACAAAGTTGTCTCAAATTACAAAACTATATCAGTGGTAGGTGATCTTTAAAGTTTGACCTTCATCCACATGTAAAAATCATCTACAAGATCAACAGCGTATCTTTGTACAATCCAAAACCTTCAAACACACTCCATAAATCTACAGCCAAATGCTCCCAGGAACATCTAGAAAAGTTTGGAGAGTTGTGGTAACAGTTTTACATTTCTGTTCTATGTTACAACAATTGCAAGAAGAACATATCTTAATTATCTCAAGATTCATGTTTTCCCTATACTTCTGCCAATACGTTGTCTCACTGACCCTCCGTGGGCAACTTTGACAAACCTTGATTATAAAGAAAAGCGAGAAACAAACCTGTGCCTGTATCAGTGGGTGTGAGCTGACGAGTCCTGTCCCTTGAGCCTGCTGAGTGAAGGGGACTTTGCTGTGACTGCTGCCTCTGGAAAGAGGCACTACAGGTCGGACCACCGCCGCTGGGAGACTACATGCCCCGCAATCCTCTGCCACTAATTCAGCTGTATTTCATCAGTGGTGCTATTTTAAGACGCTGTGCAGTCCCGCAGCTCGGGCTGTGCCTGTATCAGCGGGTGTGAGTCGACAAGTACTAACCCTTGAGCCTGCTGATTGAAAGGGACTTTGCTGTGACTGTTGTGTCTCGGGAGAACCACTGTGGGTCCAACTGCTGCCACTGGGGGACTACATGCCTCACAATCCCCTGCCATAAGTCAGCTGTATTTCATCAGTGGTGCTTTTTAAGGTGCTGTGCAGTTCTGCAGTGTGGGATGCGCCCAGGCCAAGGGCAGACCCGTCTGACCTCATCTGCGGTCGAACAAGACCGGGCCCCACCTCTTGGCCCTGATAAGTCAAGCAAGGAATTTTTCTATCCCAGGACTTAAAAAGAAGTGCAGTGTTCAGGGAAGGTGAGAGGCTCAAACCCATATTATTCAGAAACACAAAGCCGGAGGAGGTGTAGGTGCTTCGGCAGCATGTTCCCCAGTATCCATCGTGTCTATCCAGATTATGATTGAGAGGGCAATCGGGGTAGAGGCTGGTGAAATCGAGCATAGACTCTCCTTAGACTATAGAGTGCCGTTCTCCCAGTGTCAACGTTGCTGATGGTAGAAGCACGGCACACACTTGGGGATCAGACCAGCTTGACAAATGCTGTGAACGAAAATACAGAGGACAATCTAGTTTCGGTTTTGGGAGACCTGGGGCACCCTCTTACAATGCAGTTACCTCAGCATGCCCCCACGGTTAAATAGAAAAGACAGCCGGTCAATGAAATGTAAACAGCCCCCTCAGCCGCAAAACAACAACTAATTACTTACCTGGCTTCAACTCACTGGAGCTCAAACTAATCCCCCCAATCTTCCGATACCTGCAGTATCCTCTTCTACCAAGTCCTGTGACTCCATGTTGGCAGACTATTTTTTACCTGAAGCATTATGTGTTAAATTTGGGACCATTCTTGAGGCCAAACTCAAGCCCCTGACCGACCGCTTAAGCCGGCTTGAAGGTCAATTAGATGGCTTGCTCAAACATGTTCCTACCGCTCTCCCAAAGATCAAGGGTGCTGGCCCTTCTGTGACTGGTATCCCATTCTCTTCATCATGGGAAGATGTCCTTAACACAAACCACCAGGTCATGTGCAGTAACTCTTCAGCATCCCAGGCACTTCTGTTGAGCATGCATGGACCCATTCCCAATGATTTGCCTGTTGGTTCAACTTCTGCAAATTAAACTGTTCACCCTCACTGCCAAACCTACCCATCTGGCTGTGCCGTCATCCTCAGATTCGCCTGCCTAACCACTGTCAGTTCTTTGTTAGCCTCCAGTCAAGATATCCTGAGCCTTCAGCCTGCAGCATGCCCGAATTTACTAATATTGGCTGGTGTTCTCCATGTAAGAGTGGGCCAACAAGAGCCATGGGAGCAACTTCAGAAAAAGGCCGGCCATTGGCTGTCTAAGCATAAATATTTCGATGCATGGGGATCATAAGAGATCCTAATGGTGAGAAAGGTGGGTTGGCTGGGGCTTCCCGAAAAAACATCACAGGTGACTGTATTGTTATAAACTTTAAAAATCCTGCTAATGTCCGCAAAACACTCAGAACATAGAAATATGATAGTCATTTCATAAACAACATTGTCATCTTACCCCTTGGATATTTTTATAGGCCGCCCATGCAAGAATGCTATCTCTGCATTAACCATCTTAGAGAATGTTGATTGACTGAAGGAGGCTTCAAAGATGAGAGTGCAGGTAGTGATCAAACATCACTCCTCCCTGCATTGCTTCTGACAGCCCATATGCCACATTAGACCCAACTGCTACTACCCCTACTTCTTCTATCACTACCATCTATCTGATGGAGATGAGATGCAAGTTCCAGTTTCTCCAAAAATTTCTATGAAGAAGGGCCCCCTAATGCAGTGGTTCCCAAACTTTTTGGACCCGCAGCTCCCTTCACCTATATTGGCCATTGCCCGCGGCTCCCCATTATGTTACTTTTTTTTTCGGGCGGGCGATGTAAGCCCAGCCTCAGGAGTACTTCAATTTTTCTCCCTGCAAATAATTGGGATGAAGGCGATGAAGGTATTATCATATTGGTAACAAAATAAAAATACAAGTTGTTTCCTTTAAGATTTTTTTTTAATTCAGTTAAGTCAGAAACAATACAATATTAAAGGCCAAAAATGTTTCCATGAATTAGCAACCTTTTTTGAACACATGTAAGAATAACCACACAACAAAGTTCTGTAGAAAATGTTTTTTAATTAACAAGAAAAACCAGGGAGTCCGAATGTAAACAAAATAGAAAGGCCTAAATTTGTTTGGAAAATCCTAGTGAGATGGATGTGCTTGTTTTTCTTTACAAAGCTCCTCAAATCTTGGTGTTATTTTTGAGATCGCAGCACGCATTTCTTTTTCAAGGTGAATTTTTGCCCTATATTTTGACTTTATCACCGCAACTGCTGAGAAACCAGCTTCACAAAGGTAGGAAGTGGCAAACGGGATCAAAACATGCAGAGCAATCTCGCTAATCACTGGGTATTTATCTTGAGTTTGGCACCAAAACTCAAGCAGTGACAGAGACTGGAATTGTACTTTCAATGTTGAGTCACTTGAAATGTCAATGAGCTGTTCTGCTTCCTCGTTATTGAAATGCTGAGGTATCTCAGCAGTGAAAGGGTCTCTTACCCATTTTATTGGCTCCACTACATCCTCTGGGAAATATTTCCGAAGGTAAAAATGCAGTTGTGACAATTACAGAATAAAAACTGTCCTCAGTTCCTCCTTTAATGCCATCTCATTGTCTTGCAGAAATGTGTCCAATGAAGGAAAACATTCACCTTTGCTTTCACTGTCTTTCCAAAGGATTACTTTTTTCTTAAACCCTGAAACTTTGTCTGAGAGCTGCAAGATGTTAGTATTATTACCTTGCAAGGACTTGTTCAGTGCTTTCAGTTTTTCAAAAAGATCCGAAAGAAAGGCCATTTGTATTAGAAAGTCTGCATCAATAAATTTATCGGCAAAACAATGTTCATCATCCTGTAAATATGAGTATATTTCATTCCTAAGCTCATACACTCTAAGCAGGGAGTTACCGAGAGACAGCCATCGAGAACTGCTGTAGAACAAGAGGCATGAGTGTTCGGCACCCATGTCTTCACACAGCTTAGCAAAAAATCTTGCTTTCATTGGTCTTGTTTTAATAAAATGTATCACTTTGATATTTTCAGAATACTATGATGTTCTTCACTGAGGTTTCCTGCTGCTAGTGCTTCTCTGTGTATTATACAGTGTGTCCAAACAGCATTAGGTGCTTTAGACTGTATGCGAGCTTGAAGTCCTTGGTAGCATCCTGCCATTGAACAACCCCCGTCTGTACAAACTCCAACACATCTCTCCCAGTCAATCTGATTCTGTACCATAAAATCATCCACAACCGCAAACAAGTCTTCACCGGTAGTTCCACCTTTCATTTCCTTACAGAACAACAAATCCTCAACTATTTTATTTTCGTTAAAAAACCTGACATAGCAAATAAGATGGGTATCTTTTTGGTTGTCTGATGCCTCATCCAATTGGACTGCAAAGTCTTTGCTTCTAAGTTACAGATGAGCTGGTCGTTAATATCGTCAGCCATATCATTTATCCTCCGGCTGATAGTATTATTAGAAAGAGGCACTTTGAGCAGCTGTTTACCAGCATCTTCGCCGAGCATGATGGTTACCATATCAACAGCAGCAGGCAAAATCACCTCTTCTGCAATTGTGTGTGGTTTTTTACACTGTGCAACACGATAAGCAACTTTATAAGAAGACAGGAGGGCTTTACTATTAACTTTGGCTTGTTTTGAGAAAGTGGTCTTTTGTAATTTGGCTTCTGTTTGTTTTCTTTGGAAAAATTCCCTTGGCTTTCCAACCACATTTGGGTAAAGACTTTCAAGATGACGCTTTAGTTTACTTGTAAGCATGGATTCTAAAGCCAAAACTTTTAAACAGATTACACATTGAGGACGCTCCTCATTATTAACCTGTAAACATGTGAACCCATAATCTAGATACCTGTCATCATGCTTTCTGTACTTGGTTTTTCGCTTACCGTCCTCTTTTTTCTCTGAAGAACCTGAAACTTCACTTTGCTCAGACGAACTTGAACTCGGTATTAAAAATCTCTTCATTGTCAATCATAAAGATGCCAATCAGTTCAGACGTAGAAGAGAAGAGAAGAAAGGGAGGAAATGAATCAACAAAACAAAACTTAATAATAAAGGTCCTTCTGTTTGTTAAGTTCCTTGTCTTCTTTTCTTTTCCTTAGCTCAGGCTGGTATCTCCAGGCTTCTTCTGGGTTCCATCCACAGTCCCCTCTGAATAATAAGCCTTAAGTTAAGAATAAAGCATCCAGGTAAGTATAAGAAGAGCTAAAGATATTCTCTTTCTATTCTACTGTTATTTTAGTAGCACATGATGATGACGACCACTGTGACTTCATTGATATCAAAGACAAAAAGAACATTCCCTTCTTAAATGAAATTGGAGATCAGCAAATTTGTTCAAAGGATGAAGGAAGCCAATTTGCAGCTGCTAATGCATACATCAGACTGTCATTTGAAATGGAAAATATCACACTTCAACCATTCCTGGTCCCATCCAATGAGATATCAACTTTTTTCATCAACATCAACAGTTATCATAATGGATTAAGTTTTCGCTATCTGTCCAATTCTCTGAAATAATCAACCAATACCTTTGTGCCTTTTTAGCCAAGATGAATGAAAAATGTAGGATGTCATGACATTTGCTGCTTAGAATAGTTTTCGTCATTGTTCTGGCATAATCGTGACAGCAATCAACAGTAGTGCAGGAGATACAGAAAAAGGAGAGTTCACATGCCCACAGGACTAAGAATAGAAATAATAGAAATACAGAAGAATAAAATGGCACAGGGAAACTTTGCTGATTTTCAGCACTATGGTTGCAACCAACAACAGGAAACATGAGCGACTCTAACTCAGTTCATAAATTAAAAGCTGGGTAGGAACCACTTCACATACCTGCTCGTACTTCAATGAAGTAATCTGCAGGTACCAATGTGTTCTTTGACTGATGGATCCAGCTTTGGCAACAGCAAGTGATACACCACAGATTGCTGGACTGCCTGGAATACCTGGTTCACTGGGTTCGGCTGGTGCAATGGATCAGCTTTTCCACAACAGTGTGCTTCTTCCCTACGCAGATTTAAAAGCGATAAGACAAATGATTACAGTTTTTTCTTTTACCAACCTTACCAAAGGCATCAATTTGTGTAAATTTAGTGTGTCATCCAAATAATTATCTATATATGTTTCAAATATAACTTACAATTATTTGTAATGTATGTTACAGCTGCATTAATGCTATGTACTGTTATGTGACTATAATTGAAGTGAAAACAACAAGGTGATGGATGAAATGCTTCAAATAATCGCTTGGGGCTGCATCACAATCCTTTGTTTTTTTGTCCACCATGCCACCTCAGCATTAAATTGAAGTAAGCACCATCATACAAAGTGCTGTTGCTTGTGAAGAAGGGAGGATAGGGACCCATTTTTCGGGGCACTAACTCATTCCTTTCCCAAGCTCAATAAGAGCTGTTTCCTACCCCAGCCCAGTCCACAGCCTTTTATCTGGATCTTAAAGGTTCCTTACAGTAGAAGACAGAGCCTACAAATAAGAAATCAAAGTCCTCCAGGATACATAGGAGTGCTGTGTGCTCCTTCTTCAGTATTCCGTTTTCCCACATTTAATTGCAGCAGCCACATGTTTAAGAGGAGGGCTTTGGGCACCGGCACATTTTTATTTACAAATTAAGCACTGTCGTTCACACACCCACTCTGCAGTTTCTTGAGAATTAAGGAGACACTGCTGCCTTCAATTATTTCAATGCCTTCAGCTTTTGATAACTGTGCTTTCCAAGTTCCACTTGGTCTGTAACTCCCATAGCCGTTTTGGGACAAGCAATTAATTCTGCAATATCATTTGGGTCACCTGGCGTACGTACGGTGTCACTCTACTCCAGTGGTCTGCAAACATTTTAATGCTGCGCCCCCCCAGTTGAAAAATAAAAACCATTGAGGGCCCCCGCAGAATGTTTCACAATTATTTTATAAAGATGACAATGTTTAAATATGTCTAGACATATTTAAACATTGCAGTTAAGTACTGTTACCTTTTTGAAAATGCAATAACATGCTTCTGAATAAAACAAAGGCCTGCTACCTGTATAATGCTTCTTTTGGCCAGTGTCTGGCGCCCCCCTATGGGGGCCCACCCCCCAGTTCGAAGACCTCTGCACCTACTCCAACTGGAACATTGGTGAATCGCAATCCATGCCTAGTATGCGCCTGACTATGTCAAACCATACATGGTTTCATTTTTTGCAAGAAACTGTCAGGAAGGCTGACAATGTTCCAATCTGCTAACAGAGGCACTTTCATTTTGGTCTATGAAAAATGTCATATTTTTTTTTCGATTCCGTCTGTGTTTGTGTTTTCCCTGTCTGGCAGCCCTGGTGCACGCATCTGTGAATCAACCAAAATACTTCTCTCGCATTACCCTGAACCAGTTTTAGGCTGTTTCATAAGGCCGCGGCTGTGTGAATGCAAAATGTGTAGGCACTCGGTTAAAGGTTAAAATATGCCGGCGGATATTTAATACTATAATAGACGAGTAACTTTGTCAAAATTAGAGGCACCATGTTGAAGAGCAACCTCTGATTCCCTCATTGGCCAGCCTGCCTTCACCTTCACCATCCCCTCAATCTCCTGCCCGCCATCTCAATTTTTTTATTCGCATGATGGATAGCATAAATTACAAAAACAGACAAGAAAAACTGTAATTGTTTTACGAGGCTTACTAAAAATGCGCTATTAAAACAGAAGCAGAATGGATACATATTAATATCCTGTTAGTGCAGCTCAGACCTCCTGTCTGGCGGGGCCTTGGTTGCACGGGATCTGTCTGACGAATGCGTCCCCTGCTCCGGCCAAGCTAAAAGGGCAAACTGATTTATGAACAAGGGTTATTGTCACGGTTATCTGCTGGTTAGCAGCTTTGTAGAATGAGAAATATTATTAGGCCTAAGGTTCTTATTTGAGAACGTAATCAAGCTGCTGGGTGAAACCATGCTGCAGACGGCAAGATGTTGACAGGTGGGGCTCATGTAACTTCCCCACATGAAATACTAATAATGAGTTACTCGGTCGCAAAATAATTTTTACCTCGCTGTAACATAAGCAGGTATAAACTGCATGCATAAATCTTTTTTAAAGTGTGTCATATCATGTTTTCCAAAATGCGCGCAGCGCTCCTGGCAACTTCTAACGGCACACCGGGGTGCCGCGGCGTACAGTTTGGGAACCACTGCCCTAATGGTATTCAGCTGGTTGTAACCCAGGTCCTTTGTCTATAATATTGAGGGCACTAAAGCAGGTAGTTGGAGTTGGGAAAGGGTAGGGTTTGGGCCCAATATGAACAATCCGCTCACTGATCCACAATCACAGATACAGGAAGGCTAAGTCCATTCTACTTGCTGCATTTAATGTTGGGAATACTGAAGGGATTTGATCTTCCAGACCATCATATAGAAATGAACTAAAGCTGGCAAAAAGAGACTGGGAAGATAAATTGTGGATTGACCTATCTGAAGCAGCAAAGATCAGTGATCAAACATGTTTTTGGCCGTTTGTTATTTCTGGTATTGGAAACTCCCAGTGTCCAACTGGATCATCAATCCTGCCATGTGAGTGGACCACCCATTTCAGTAAACTCTATTCTTGTAATCCAGAGCCTGAATTTACCCCAGAGTGGTCAACATTTGATAACAGTGATCCCGTAGCACCATTGCAATTTACATTACACAAAACCCTAGTTGCAGTTAACGCCTTAAAGCAAGGGAAAGCCCCCGTTTTGAATAGAATTGCTAGGGATCTATACAAATCAAACATTAGAGTATGGGTGCCGTACATCAACACCATTTCAAATGGAATTGCTACTGGTGTTCCAATCCCCCAAACATGGAAGGGTGCCAAGATCATTCCCATATTTATAAAGGGGAGTCCCAGTAATCTTTCTAACTTCCATCCAATAAGCCTTCTGGATAATCTCCAGAAGGTTTTTTGCAAGCAAATATTGGACTGGTTAGTGGACTGCATTGATGAGAATAATGTACTATTTAACCTACAGGCAGATTTTAAACCTTGTACCAGTTCCATCAACCAAGTGTTTAGATTTAGGCTGATCAAATGCAAGACTGTGGGCCTCGGAGAAGGAGATCTTTTTGTGGTTTTGTAGATTTCCGGGCGGCCTTGGTTCTTGTTCTTAGAGGAAAGCTGTGGACCACTCTCCAGGATATGGTGGTTCCAAGGGATCTTCTAAACATTATCATCCACTTACATGAAGGGAGTTTTGTCAGGATCAGATATAGAACAAAGGGTGAACTTAGGGAACGGGTACCAGTGAATAAGTGGGTCCGAGAGGGCTGCGTCCTGGTGCCCACACTTTTTTTTACTCTATATTAATAACTGTATAAGGTACCTAACTAATTGTGTTAATGATTCCTCTATGTTAGCAGGCCAGAAAATCCCAAGTCATTTTTATGCTGATGATACTCTTCTTAATCAAAAATTAGAAGGGGGGTCCAAAATCTTGTAAATAGTTTTAGTGAATCCAGCGAGGATTTTGGCTTGGAAGTAAACATCCTCAAGACAAAGCTAATGGTATACACAAAAAGGAAGAGGTTGCATGGTGTGATTTTGTTGGACAAAGAGACACTGGAAATGGTTGCTGTGATTGATTATTTGGGTGTGAGATTGGGGGATATTGGATCTTGGCTTCCTCAAATAACCAAAAGCTCCCAGGTCACAAGCCATCGAGCAGGGGCCATTATAAGAGTGGCGAGAAAAGCCCAGTGGTTTACAGTCAATCCTGCAATAGCTATAAAATGCAGGTGAGGGGTGGAGCCCTGTATGGGGCAGAACTCTGGGGACACTATAGCTTGAGTACCCTGGCAGTTAGGGAAAATATATTTTTTAGAGCCATTACTGATGTAGGTAGGGGGACGCCACTGTTGCCTCTTACTTAAGATCTTGGAATACACCAAACTGGAGATCTTGCTGCATTGAAAAGTTAGTGTAATGGGTCTGTCTGTAAACCACCACAGGGCTGCAAAACTATATAGTTGGTCTTAAATATGTTATGCAGTCTAAGCAGGTACTACCAAAGATTAAGTGGCTTAAGCATTTGAAGAATGCTGCTTGTTTTGAGCTAGGACTACCTGAATTTTGGACTGCCCGCAGGCTATTCCGTCCAGTGCTGCTCTAATGGTTAAACAGAAATACAGGGACTTGGTAGGTTTTCGAACTGAATAGAGTATTGGTAGGGGCTCCTTAACCAAGCTTTTTTTAGTGCAGAAAGCCGCACCTATGCCTAAAGAATTTGTGGATTACATTAGACCCCCACGTGCTCGTAGTTTGTTTACCCAGTTTAGATAGGGCATTCCCCCTATTGCTGCCTGTACTGCCCGTTGGTCACAGGTTGTTGATGCATCCAGAAGCTGTAAATTTTGCATTATCATTGATGAAACTAAAGAATAGCTTCTCTCTTTTTGTTCCAAATACATCAAGCCCAGAAAGAGATTGATAGTTCCCTCAGGTAGTAATTTGTTAGTTACACATCGAATAAATGCTCTTAGGTTCCTTTAGAGTGATTCACCACAGGCAATAGTGGTTTCTGTTTCTAAATTTCTTTTTGCGGCCTAGGCCATTAGAACAAAAGCATTATTGAAGTTTTAACGATCTTATTCTGTGATTTTTATTGATGTTGATTTTTGTACTTTTACTCTTTTAAACAATGTGTTTGCATGAATTTTACTTTGTTTAGGAACTTTTTAATTATGTTAGACATCATCATCTATTTTTCTCTAGGACAGGAATTGTAACCATTTGAAATGTATGATGAGCCTCTTCCTTTATTGTTCTTATTGTGTTATTTTAATGTATGACTATTAAATAATTGATAACGATCTGTCAACAAACGTAACTAATCTTTCACCACGAATCAACAAATTCTCCTCACAACCAAGTCACGCAACAATATTGTAAAAATATTCATGATTCTGGTTTCATCTTGAACATGAGCCAACTCACTAAAACAAAATCAACAACCTTTTTAGAGGTATTATCCTCTTCCACTGCTCCATTCAATTTCTTTGCACTAATATCCCACCATACTACCTCAATTACCTCATCTATTTGAGCAACAACATATTCACTCATCTAATTTGCCCTTCATCTCTTTTTCTGACCTAAGAGCAGGTAACCTTGCTAAAAGATAAATGTGACTGTTGTGACCCACCAGCTAGGTACTTAACAGTAAGGTTGTGATCATACATGTTCAAAGAATCATTCCATCTTCAGCAACGAGTTTATGTAGCCAATATTTTCTAGTGTGAACACCAGGACCTGCCATCAGCCCAATTTACAAATATTCTGCCCAATGGGAATGTCCTAAAATGCTTCATGGACCATGCCGAGGCAATTGTCTCTCTTTCCATGGAGCAATATCTATGTTAAATGTCTTGGAACACCATAGAGCTACAACCACTACAAACTAAAGCCTGTCTTCTCATAATATGTGACAAAACTACACCAACTCAGTCTCTGCCGGCATCAACAGTCAAAACATATTCCACATCAATACACCACTACAAAAAGGGTTAAGAGCAGGCTTGCCCAAGATATCCCGTTCAACCTTAAGAAACACCTCGTTACAGCAATCTTTCAATTGCAAATAGCACTTCGTTTACTAATGAAGAATCAATAATATTACAAAACTCCAAAACAAACAGTGAATAGTACATTTGTAATCTCCATAATTAAACTGCAAGGGGTCTAAAGGAGAATGCTTACAACTCTACATGGAGGAGCCCAGGGAGTGCATGGGCTTCCATTGGCTGAAACTCGCATCTAGTAGGACTGAGGTTCTGGCAGTGGGAGAAGTAGCAGACTGTGGTCATCATACTTTAGGACGGTCGAATTAGACTGCTGCTTTTCGTCATTCAAAACAGTCAAACTTTGAACTGTTGATCTTACTCAATGATTAAACTCCCTTCCTGAATTCCATCTGTCATTTCTGAGCTTCTCAATCTACTCTAGAAAATGTTGCCTTACTTAACTGTAAGAAGGCGAACGTGCATCAGTGGTGCTGTTATTGCATCTCACCACAATTAGGCCCTCTCCTCTGTCTAGACATCTATGGTGCCATCTGCTGGTGATAAAAAATGCAGCACCAAGAACCACTTAAGGCACCTTTAAATTCTGCCATGCTATTCCTTTATTGGAAAAACCTAATTTTCTCGTTATCCAGGCTCGGGCTGTATATAATGTATTATGTATAGTCTACAAAGCCCTTCATAGTAAAGCTTAACAATTCACCTTTTTTAAAGTAATGCATCGTGGGCCTTTTTGCACTCTCCTTGACTTCTGGTAGTTCAAGCACTATAAATTGGGTGCGTGTTGCGTTTTTTGGTATTGGCATACCCCCTTTGTAACTTCTTGCCTCCTTCTCAAAGAGAAAGACATGGTTACCTCTTGGTATCAGGTCAGGTTTTACACCCTACAAAGCATCTCCCTGCAGGTGATGAGAAATAAAATGGACAGACTGCACCACTATCGGTCAGTGTATTCTCTTCAACGAACGATTTTGCAAACCCAATTTTTTAACCTGGAGAAAATTGTCCATGAAACAAACCTGGCATCAGGGACAATTTGCCTCGAAGTTATTTGCACCTGTTTTTAAACTTATCGCAGCACTGAGAAGGAAATTGTTAGTTCTAGGAACCCCCTTGGGTCCACAGGCTCTTCGGCAATAGCTGTTCACATAACATCAGCTCACAACACGAACATCTGGCGCCAAAAGTGCCACAGCTTTCCCCAAAGTGAGTGGTAAAGCTGACCATATACTACAATAGAAGGCCTCAGTAACTGTGTCAGAAGATTCCTTTCAGATGTACAGAAAAGCGAAATGGGTGGGCACTATCACCCTCTGGTTGCATTTAAAAGTATTCACAGGCCAGGCTTGCCTCATGAGCCCCATTATTAGGTAAAACTGGTCCAAACCCAGCAAACAGAATGTCCAAATACGAAACACTAGTTTGAACTACCTGTCTGTATTTACTTGCTTCTTTTCCTTGTATGTCATTGGGGGTGCCTGGCTTCCACTGGGCGCTTGACTCCTGGGGAGTCCTGCTTTCAAGTTTATGGGTTCTTAATATATCACATTTCTTCTGCCACATTCGTTCCCTTGGTACTGTGTGAGTCAAGAAAGTGTTACCTCACACACAATATCTGCAAGGATCTAGTTTTTTTTTTTTTACCCCCACTCTGTTTTCGAGCTTTCTGTGCTTATTTACGATTAGCTTTCTAGTATATTTCTGCAGTGCCGCAGTCAGAAGGCTGGATACCAAAGTACCACAGCTGCATGTCGGTAGAGGGTGTCCACCATGGGTGGGACATGGGCACCAAAGGCTTGCAAAAGGCACGCCCATCGTCACACATCAGGTCCCTGAACGGCACCCAGGCCCTCCCCGTTCCTCGAACCATTGAATGCACGACCTACATGCGCGAGCAACATCGGCTGTGCTCTTCCAGTAAGTGCCAACCGCTTCATCATAAAATGTTAAACTTAAAGCAAAATATCTGTCCAACACGTTCCAGAAACTGTAATTACCCTCCCCCCGAACATAAAGTCTGACACTCAACCTACGAGCTCTAACGTTACCATCTCAACTAGGGCCCGTAATTTTATCTAATTAATGCAAGATGACTTCCAAACATAAGTTAGATATTTTCGATTTTATAATGGACAATTAATTGGACGCCATTTTCCTGGCGGAAACCTGGCTAAAGAGCTCCTCAGCTCCAGATATTGAAGGGCCAGCTAGTTACTCCATCACTCATCAAAACTGCCCTGATAAAAATGGCTGCAGAATAGCTATAATTTTTCAACAATCTTTCAACTGCTTGACCAGCATTATCAACGACATTTCTAAAACGTAGCCAGCAATCTTTTGACTTGGACTGTGTCCTTTCACTATCATTCACTTATTTATAAATGTCCCAGACATTTGAATACATGTTCGAGGGCCTTACCTCTAAAATTGTCAAACCAACCAATTTCCCCACCTAGGATTGCTTCAACTGTCACGTAGATGTTAGTACGGAAAGTCCCAGCAAACAGTTCTCAGACGATCTTCCTGCTTACACAGGTGATGTGTTAGGACACATGTGGCGGGCCATACACTGCACTTGATTTTCTCCTAACTGGATGATCTTTCCTGTGAAGTATCATTCCCCCTTACTTATTCAGACCACTTTGCGGTGCCTTTCAGGCTTCCCAAACCCACCTTTTCGCCAGATCAAATAACTCCTTCATTCTAAAAAGATCTTAGCACATAGTTGCTGAACCTCAACTAAACTCTAAAATTAACAACGAATTCGCCTTTGCTATCAAGTACCATACAATCCGACAATATGACCCCTGGATCTCGGCAGCCCTTGACAGCATAGCCCTCACTTCCGTATTACACCTTGATTTACTCAGAAAATCAGCTCTATTAAACGTTACTGCCAAGAATTAGAAACGAAATGGAGATACACACAATGCAATTCAGCGAAAACAATATATTGTGAGACATTACATCATTGAATAATACGATGAAACTTACTAAATGCAGCTACTATGGTATATGCTATTTGCATCAGCTAAAATTGTTCAGTCCACGGCTCACCCCCTAGCAATCTGTCCCAGAACAGACCATTCCCAAGCCTTCTGTAATAACTTAGCTACCCTTTTCCATGATAAAATCATTTGTATCCATGAGTTCCGAAATAAGAGTTTGGAATAATCTCCGATCTCTTTTAACAGTCCTCACCCTGACACGAACAGTCTATCTGAATTCTCACCAATCTCACCCCAAGAAATGCAGAAATCAGGTTCTCCTTGCGACTCTTGTCCTCCTTCCACCCTCACAACGGTTATAACAACTATTTCCCCCTCCTCTGTGAAATTCTGAATACATCGATAACTCCGTCTACCATTCTTGCCTGCTGGAAACATACCCAGCCCTGTTAAAGAAGAACAAAGCTGATCCAAACATTCTAGCAACCATCCGATACCACTGCTGCCAGCCTCCTCTAGAATGCAAGAAGAGCACATAAACCAACAAGTACCCCACTACCTCAAAGCTCATAATATCATGGATGCCTCCCATTTCCGTTTACACGCAGCATATAGCACCGAAACCCTGCTACTCACTTCTATTGAACACCTTAAATCTATCCTAGATCATAGCGGTACACCTGCCCTTATCTTATTAGACTTGTTGGGAGCGTACAACACCATAGCACATAGCATTTTGATACAAAGACTACCCGATATAGGAATTGGAGTGTATTAGACCAGGCATCCTTGGCATGTTTCCTCTGACATTTGGCCTTCTGACCTCCTGTTTTTCTGACTCACTTTTATCTGGCGTTAGGATTCTGTTCACTTTACCACTGCTAACCACTGCTTAAGTACAGCTGCTCTGTACTCTAAACATGGTAATATTGGCTTATCCACAGTGGACATATTTATTTTACTTTTAAGTCCCTAGTATAGTGCACTATATGTGCCTTGGGCCTGTAAATTAAATGCTGTTAGTGGGCAGCAGCACTGAGTGTGCCACCAACTACAGTAGCCCTCTAAACATGTCTCAGGCCTGCCACTACATACGCTGTGTGTGTAGTTTTAAACTGCCATTTTGACCTGGCAAGTGCACCCACTTGCCAGGCCCAAACCTTCTTTTTTATTACTTACATGTTACTCCTAAGGTAGGCCCTAGCCAGCCCAAAGGGCAGGGTGCAGGGCATTTAAAAGGTTTGGATGTACTTTTAAGGTTTAGCATGTCGTGGTAGTGAAAAACTATTAAATTAATTTTTCTCTACTGCAAGGCCTAACTCTCCCTCTAGGTTAATATTGGGATTACCTTGAAACAGCCTTTAAGTGTAATTTCCAACTGGGAAAAAAATAAATTTGGAGTTTGGACTTTGGTGTCTCTGGACAGTTTAAAACACAACTTATGGTGAAGTCAGATTTTAAATTGTAATTCTGAAAATGACACATTTAGAAAGTTAGCATGTTCTTACTTTAACCATTCTGTGCCTCTATCTGTCTTTGAATAGATGTCTGGGATGGGCGACAGCTGGGCTTTGTGCATTCCCTCTAGACAGGCATACACAAAGGGAGCTGGGGCATGACATTTATATCCTAATGGCCCATTACTAGGTTGATGGGCCTTTATGGGCTAGATAGGAGAGAAGAGCTGACACACATGAATAGGGCTATGCCTGACCCTAGCTGCATAACCCCAGTCGAGTGTCCAGAGCCATGGAAGAAGGGCAGGGACCTTGTGCACTTGAAAGGCCTCTCTGTGAAGTCTACACCACTCCAAAGTCTCAACTGGGTTTAGGTACCGGACCACAAACCCCACCAAATGAGTACAGTTCTGGATCTGAGAACATTGTGCCAGACAAAAGGACCACTGTGCTGCCAGGAGGGGCTGCCATTCTGTAAACTGCTTTGCTGTGTTGGCCTGCTGTCTGTTGCCTCTTGCTTGGGAGAGCGAAGGAGTGGACTTACATCTTTACATCCTCAGAAGAACCAGTGACTCCAAGGGATTGCTGGCTTGCCTACTAAAGTGTCAGGGCCATCAAATAATTCCCCCAATGCTGCTGTAGCTGCTCGACTTTGCCAACTGTCCTGCCAAGAGGTGCCAGTCCACTCCTGGTCTTGAAAGGAGATTATGTAGCTCTTGTTCTCCAAAAAACAATGCTGTTGCATCGATCGGAACTACCACATCCTCCCTCCATGCCGACTTAACGCCACTGCCATGTAGGTTCAGGACTTCACATAACCTTCACTGTGCAGCTCGACGAAAATGCATCAACTCCAACGCAGAGGGCTTGACGCTGCTCTTCAAGGACACCGCTTGAATGACCTGAAGGCTCGATGATGACACATTGGAACCAACACATTGCCTCCTCATCACCTCCTCAACATCGATGCAACCCTCCATCAAAGGTACTTTTCAGAGGACATGGGTTATGTAGCCAGCCTGCCCCCCCATCACTGTCAGTCTGAGCTCCTTAGTACTCAGCCTGAGCTTTGGATTTACCTCAGCCCAGTGTGACCTCTAGTAACCTTTTAGCGCAATTGACTTCTAAGCACTTGATCAGTGATACTCAAAGTACGGCCTGGGGGCCGCATGCAGCCCTTCTGACTTTTACATGCAGCCCCTGGCAAGTCAACAGTAGCACTGGGCTGCTGTATAGCCTACTCAGCACTAACAATAAAAATATGCTATCTAGATAGGCAAGCATTTATTTAAAGGTTAACTTCAGGTAAATTAAACTCAGAAGAAGGAACTGCATCATTTAACTTCAGAAAAATCTTCATTTTTTAAAGCCTGCTTGCAGCAAACGTTTAAAAATATGATAACGTCTCTTCAAAATTCCAAAAGTGTACTTCATTAACATGCAGAACAGTTTTACCTATGTGCATTAGATTATATCAGTGCATTAAGAAATATTTTTTTAAATGTGAAAGTTTCCAAATTTGAATTTAGAAACATACATTCTTTTCCCCCTACCTGATGTCAATGTCAATGGTGAACTAACAGGCAAGTTAGTTCTTATGTGCACCGTATGTGTGGCCTGGGTTTCCTTTACTCATGAACACCATTATTGTTTATTAAATCAAACACAGGTGACGGATTTCTAAAGCACACATCTCGAAGCCATGTACATCAAGGTCCTCTCATATATGAAGAAAAAGGAGGGAAAGTGAAATAAAACAATCACCTAGGATCACACAATTTATTAAAGTGGGGAAGCTGGGATTAAACCCAGGTTTTTTGATTCTACATTGTGCAATTCAGCCACTAGATTAATATGCTTTGCTTCCTTTACACTTACCTTACCGCCAAGCCCCCTTACTGGCATCTATGCGGCCCTCGGTCACATCACAGACCCAACATTTTGGCCCCAGGGAAAATGTTTGTGAGTTCCCATGCACTAGATTGCAGTTTATACTTTAAAATTCATATCTTGAGTTCTGCTTATAGGATGTTTGTCTATTTGGTCTTCTTTTACTCATAAAAATATTCTCTATTTTCCAAACCTGGCATGGAGTATTGTTTGGGGTGCTTCTGTGGCGTTACTATAATTTAGTGTTGCACTAATACTTTACCATTACCTTTTAATTTAAGCCTGACTTCTCTGAGTCAAACTACAACCAGAGGGTGAGCACAGGTTAATTTGGGGTGTGTATTTGACTTACACTGTCTAGGACTGTTGTCCCTACTTGAACAGGGTGCATACTTCTGCCAACTAGAAACCCAATTTCTAACAGAGTGCATTCTATTTCCTACTTAAATAATTTATTATCTAGTCACACCCGATCCATACACCTCTCAACTCCACTCCACCAAAGAGGATAATCACTGAGCCCTATGCTCTTGAATATCCATATAATCCCTATGGCCTCTCTGATTAGAAACTTTGGTTTTGGAGTATTAAGTTATGCAGACGACACCCAGCTGAGTGTGTCACTATCTGCTGATCATGGTTGCAGTCATTATAGGTTCAAGTTATGCCTGATGGTGGTATCATCCTGTGTGAGAGGCAACTGTTTAAATTTCAGCTCACATATGACAGGAATCCTCATTCTGGGTAGATATCAACAGCTAGGGCCCACAATTAGTGGCCAGATGAGTTCAGCTCTAAACCCACTCCACCCGATGTGGTCACACACCTCTGAGTCACATTCTTTCTTTCAAGCAATAGATCATCCAACCCACCCCATTGAAATCCAATCCACCCCGTTCCAATCCAACCCAATCCACTTCAATCAAATTCACCCCAATCCAATCCACCCCTCCAATCCACCCAAACAAATCCCCCACACAAAATCCAGTACGATCCACCCACTCCATTCCAGTCCACCCTACTCTAATCCATCCACTGAAATCCATTCCACTCCGTTCCAATACAATCCACTCCACTCCACTCCAACTAATCCACCCACTCACTCTAGTCCATACAACTCCAATTCAATCCACCTTAATGCACCCCACCCCACTTCAATTCAGTCCTCTCCACTCCAGTCCAATCTACCCCACTCCAGCCCATCCACTCCAATGCCCCTCACTCAATTCCCCTACTCAAGTGCAATCCACCCCAGCCCAATCAAATCCAATCCTCCACACCCCACTCCAATCCACCCCACCCCAGCTCAACCAACACCACTCCACTCCAATCAAATCCATCCAATCCACCCCGCTCCAGTCCCCCACCCGATTTGAATCCACCCCATTTTCAGTCTTTTCCTTTCCAATCTACCCACTCCAAGCCACCTCACTCCAATCTACTTGACTCTAATCCACCCCACTCCAATTCAATCCACCCCCCTCCATTCCAATCCACCCAACTTTACTCCAATCCACCCGTTCTGCTCAATCCACCCCACTTTACCGCAATCCACCCTACATCACTCCACTCCAGTCCACCTCACTCCAATGTATCACACTCCAATCCAATCCCCCTCACTCCATTCCAATCCACACCACTGCAGTCCTATCCACCACACTCTCCAATCCAAACCATCCCACTCTAATCCAATTCAGTCCTCCACTCAAATCCTATTTACCCCACTCCAGTCCAATTAATCCAATCCTATTCATCTAATCCAATCCACTCCAATCTGCTCCAATCCACCCCACTACAATACAATTCACCCCACTCCAGTCCAATACAATCCACCTCACTCCAAGCCAATCCTCCACTCCACCTCACTCCAGTTCACCCCACTCCAAACAACCCCACCCCACTCCAGTCCACTCCCTCCCAGTTCAATCCACCCACCCCAGTCCTATCACTCCAATTCACCCACTCCAATCCAATCCACCCACTTCAATCTAATGCACCTCACTCCAATCAACCCCACTCCAATCCACCCCACCCCACCCCGATCCACTCCACCCTATTTCAATCCTCCCCACTCCAATCCAATCCAGCCCATCAAGTCCACCCACTCACCCCACTCTACCCCAATCTAATCCACTCCACTACCTCAAACCACTCCAAATCAATCCACTCTATTCCACCCCACTCCTCCCCAGTCTGTACCATTCCATTCTATGGCAGTGCCCTTTACAACACTCTGCAACTTAACCATTCACCTCTACTCCCCTCTACAACATTCTACTCCCCTACTTCACTCTAAGACACTCCAACGAATCCACTCTACAACACTCTACTTCACCACTCCACTCTACGACACTCCACATCACTAACTTTGAGCCATGCTAAACAGCTGCCGCACTGGTGTACAACATGACTAAAACACATTGCCAAAACCTATTGCTCTTGTATAGGCGAGACCTGGTGGCTTTGCAAATGCTAGTTGTCCATGCTTTCCTCATTAGGCTGGAGCCTTCGAAGGTATTTTTGTGTCCCTGGGCTGCAGTTGATGCATGTATCACTTTATTGCAACATGCACAACAGGAGGCACACACAAACAGAGAGAGAAGAGGAAAAAGAGAGGGACAGAAGAGATGAGAATGAGAGGGTGAAGTTTGAGGGAAACTGGATGGATAGAAAGACAGGGATTGGGAAGAAGTGAGGAGGACCAGTGCACAATTTATCAAAAACATAAGTGCCAGGGGTCTCGTCAGGGCACCAATGCAGTTTGCACCACACATTGCCCGTGCCATGCTGCAAATGATAGTAACAAAACAACTACCAACCGTCACATTCCTATAAGTGTGACAATGCAGACTATTCCAGGCCCCTAAAGCTATAAGAATGGTTTGGGCGGCATGTAATAGTCATTTTTATACATATTGAATTAATAATTAACTTTTGTTGTGATCATCACCAAATAACCAGACAGCGCCACCTTGTGGCAGACTGTCACAAGTGTGGGTGTTGACAAGTAAGTGCCTCTGCCGAACACCGGAAATGACTGGCTCAAATTAAGCACTGAGGAGGACTGGTTTGAACATTTTTGCCAGAGCTGCTTAAGGTTAAAATTCGTGCCCTATAGATTTCTCAAGCCACACAGTGGCAAAATTCATTCAGGTCATAAACATAGCAGCACAATGACTGAATGAGAAAAATGTGCATGAGATTAATTTTAGAGGAGGTTATTTACATTTTTGTTTGTTGTTTTGAAAAGTCGGCTAAATCTATTGCTCCATATATCGCCCTGTCCCTGATGTACATCATGTGTTAGCAAATTAAAGACACTCTGAAGGACTAGCAGACCTGCCAACCTGTAAATACATTTCACCCTGTGGGGGGTGGAGCCTTGGAGGGGACTAGGCCTCTATTGAGCTCTACTAAGAGGTACTCTGCCTTCCACCAAGCCCACCACCCTCTCCTCATCCCAAAAGAAAGGGTCACTGAGGCTGTCCCCAATGTCCTGAGGTGTTTTCACACTTCTTAATGGACATCCGCTGCTTAAAGCTTCAAAAGACTGCTGAAAATCCACTCTTTGGAGTGGTGTCCAACTTGACTTGCATGCCACATCTGATTTCGGATCCTCACTGTGTAGCACAGTGTAAGTTGGCAGGTCTCTAATAGTATGTCCACCTGGGCATTGTTCGCAGAAAGCAAGACCTTGGACTAGGTATATTTGTGCTTTGACCCTGCTTACAGCCTTGGTAGCGCCTGGGGCCCTTTCATGAATTCAGGGGTCCACTGACTCTTATCTTCTCCGTTTCCAGGGGTGAAGAGTAACAGTTATCAAATTCATTAAGTGGTTTCTGTATAACTCAAATGTCTCATAATAACATTCAGATGCAATTCATAGGGTAAGGGGTTTATTACAAATTCAAAGTCAATGTTACCTAAATGAGGCTCAAAACCATAGTGTAAAGATACAAAATCACCAAAGGAGAATTAAAGTGTTGCACAATGTTGAACCTAGTTAGCATATACAGGACTAAAACTTTGATTGCCTGATGCAAAAGATCAGAAAGAGCATGTGGTTCTTGGTCACTAGAAGCAAATACTCATGTCTAACCATTTAAACTAAACCCTACCTATTATGATACTAAAGGAGTATTTTAGAGAGGTCTACAAACATCAATTCAGTAGAATATTCTGTTACGAGAGGTGCGGTGGTACCGCTAACTAAACCTTCCTTAAATCACGTTTTCCCAAGACAATGACATCACAGTCAAAGCTTCTCAATTGAAACCTTTATTAAAATTAATTGAAAGTTACATTTTCCAAACCCCTGATGCATCTGATATTGATATTCTTCAACCTCAGCAAATTCAAAAGAATTACGAATGCCAACCTTGCAAAACACTCCTCTCTTCATCCTTGCATAGTTTGTCTCAGGCTTTCTTATCTCTCATGCACAATAAGCTTATTGTTGACTCCATCTCCACTCCTGCATCTCGAAAGAAACATTTAAGAAAAACAACTGTACATTGAAAGTAAACTATAAAAAGAAAATTATATATTTGTAGGCCTTCACTCCAGCTAAATTAATAAAACACAAATATACTTTCAGATTAAATGAATTCTAAACGCTACATATAAGTATATACAAAATGATTATGCAAAATAATACTTTTATTAATGTTAGTCTTCAATAGATATTCATAAAATGTTGATTAGATGTTATATTGTCACAGTCAGCACATCTCTTACCGCCGTAGGCTGCAGTACTAGGATGGACGCCTGATTTCTTATTGGTTCTGGACCGGCCAAGGTAAGGGCAACCACTTCTAGTAGCCACGGTGTTGCTGACTAGAAAAAACGCCAAGGCAGACCGTAACCTCCAGAAGGATTCTCAGAGTTAAAACCCAAGTAAGGGGAAAAAACCTCTATCACAGGATATCCTGAAAAAGAGGACCGTTATAAACAATGAAAAAAGGCAAAAACAGAGGTCAAAACTGTAGGAAAAATAAGCAGGAGGGAATAGAAAACAGGAAACAGGAGCGAGGATCACCACCAAGAAAGAAGTGTTTGCAACGCAAAGAAAGAAGGAACTGCAGTGCTTATATACCATAAAACAGGAAGTGACAAAACAGGAAAACAAAATATACCATCATGGATTGGGAAAGGTTACACAGAAATGAATGGGAAGAAAAGCCAAGTAGAAAAGGAAAGATACAATGCATGCTGGGAAGACAACCACAACAGAATTAGGCAATATGGAGACCCAAGAATAAAGAAGACAAAGAAGTAAAAGAAGGAAAAAGAACTGAGCAAGTAAGTTGGAGAGAAGTTCAGGGAGGCTGCCAGTGCCCAATGCGTGAACCGGAGCTCGAAACGAGACTCCTGGACCGCATCGCAGCAGAAAAATGCAGGCCAAACACAAAAGGTGGGCCGCTGCGGTTCCTGCATCCCGAGATGCGGACTGCCGGCCTGACCGCGGTAGTCCGCAGCATCACAGTAGGTCCCCTCCCCGAGGCCCTGGGCTTGTCTGGGAAAAGAGAAAAGAAACTGAGAATCAAACGGGGAGCATGGACTGAAGAACCATCTTCCCAAGAACAGTCACTGAGGAGATACCCTTTCCAGTGAATCAAGAATTGAAGTTTGTTCCAAAAAAAGCGTGAATCACAGATCTCCTGTACCTCATATTCAGGATGGCCATCCACCTAAAGAGGAGGAGGACATTGAAAACGCCTCTGACACGGATCAGGAACAAAAGGCTTGAGTTGTAACACATAAAACACAGGATGGATTTTCCAAGTCTAAGGTAAACGTAGTCGAACAGCAACTGGATTCAATATTTGGAGTATCTGAAAAGGACCATAAAAGCGGGGTTTGAATTTGTTCTGGGAAAAACAGAAAGGCAGAAATTTGGAAGAAAGCCATACTTTGTCACCTGGCTGGTAAGATGGTGCCAACTGACGTCGGCTATCAGCCCTTCTTTTCATAGTTTGTTTAGAAGCCAAAAGAGTGTTACGAACTAGTTCCTGAATATGGCATAACCGCCGAGCAAATGGAGTGACCACAGGAACTGAAGAAGGCGCACAAGGTATTGTTGGGAATGTCTTGGGATGGAAGCCATAGGTGCAAAAAAAAGGTGTCGATCCTGTTTCACTATGCACCGTGTTATTATAGGAAAACTCGGCTAAAGAAAGGAAGTCAGACCAGTTGCTTTGTGTGGCATTACAGAAACAACGTAAATACTGTTGAAGTTCCTGATTCATGCGTTCAGTTTGACCATTTTTCTGTGGATGAAATCCCGATGAAAGGGAGACCTCTATATTTAATGAGGCCCAAAAAGCCTTCCCAAAATGTGACACATATTGGGGTCCTCAATCTGAAATGATTACTTATGGAAGTCCATGTAGATGAAAGACATTTTGCATGAAAATCTTACTCATTTCTTTAGCTGTAGGCAATTTCTTTAAGGCTGTAAAATGCGCCATCTTGCTAAATGAATCAACGGTTACCATAATGACATGATTCCCTGAAGAAGATAGTAACAACCATATGAAATCTGTAGACAGGGTGTGCCATGGAGCAGAAGGAACAGGCAGGGGCATCAATAATCCTGCTTGCTTGGTCCGTGGTGTCTGTGGTTTGACCACATACGGGGCAGGATGTTACGTAGGATTCGGCATCGGTCTTAAGTGTAGGCCACCAAAAAGAACGTAAGAGCAATTCTTGTGTTTTCTTGATTCCACGATGTCTGGCCATGGGAGAATAATGGCACATCTATAAAGCGTTGGTCTGTACTTTTGTGGTCAGCAGAGTGTTATGATAATAGAAGTAGTCCTGGTTCTTTTGTAATTGAGGACTCAAGATATTCCATTCTTCAAGTGGAAGATATTGGTATTCTGTCTTAACACGGTCAAGAAAGGACTGGGCAACCCTGATGATTCGACTAGGTTCTATTATTTTTGGAGAGGAAGTGTTAGCGCTTTCTAGATAGCGACGAGATAATGCTTCAACTACTAGGTTCTGAGATCCAGGAATGTAGGCCACAACAAAGTCATATTGGCTGAAAAAGAAAGCCCATCTTGCCTGGCGGCTATTTCTACACTGGAAATTGCGGGGACATTGTAGATTACGGTGATCAGTTCTTGCTTCAAACTGTTCTTTGGTACCCATCAGGAAATGTCTCCACTCTTTACAGGCAGCCTTGAGAGCAAGTAATTCCAATTCTAACACAGAATAATTGCATTCGGCTTCTGTCAGTATGTGAGATAAGTAAAAGACAGGATGTTCCAAGCCATCGTCTTCTTGTTTTTGAAGTAAGACCGCACCAATAGCTCTCTCGTAGGCGTCAGTGACCACTATAATCTTCTTAGTTGTATCCAGGTGCCTTAAGATAGAAGCTTGGGTAAAGGCCTGTTTCAGATTTTGAAAGGCCAACTCAGCACTTTCAGTCCAAACAAATCCCTTCTTCAGATTTGCTCCTTTGATGGTCTGAGTGCTAAAACTTTTTTGATGGGCAAAAGTCTTGTATAAATTGCAGATAGAAGTTGGAGAGACACGGGAAGCATTGGCTTTCCTTAATAGAAGAGGGAGAAGGCCAATCCAAAATAGCTTGTACTTTGGATCCATAGCTCTTACAGTCTGATTGATGCAAAACCCAAGATACTGTACTTCTGTTTTGCTAAATTCACATTTTTCAGGTTTGCCGTTTAGCTCATTTTGTCTGAGTCTTTCCAACACCTGAAGCACACGTTCATTATGTTGTTCAGGTATGCGAGAATATGCTAGGATGTCGCCCCGATATATCACCACACTGTGATTCAATAAATCAGAAAACACAGAGTCCATGAATCTTTGGAATATTGAGGGTAAGTTAGTTAAAAGAAAAGACATGACTCAGTAGTCATAGTGACCAAATGGAGTACGAAAAGCTGTTTTCCATTAATCTCCTTCCTTGACACGTAAGAGATGATAGGCACCCCTCAAATCCAATTTAGTAAACCTCTTGGCACCTTGGACTGCGTCGATAACGAGTAAAGGATATCGATCCTTGATGGTTATCTTGTTCAGTCCACGAAAGTCAACACGGGGACGCAGATCTTTTGATTTCTTTGGAACAAAAAAAAAAAAGAGCCCCAGCAGGAGATGAAGAGGGGGCGATTAAACCATTCTGTAGATTATCACCTAGATATTCTTTAAGTACCTTTTTTTCTTGTTCGGTCAATGAATACATCCATCCAAATGGAACCACTTTTCCCGGAATTAAAGGAATGGCACAGTCATGGACCTGGTGTGGAGGTAAAACGGGTTTGCTAGGCTTCTGGACTATATCACAGTATTCTTGATAACAACTTAGTACTCCCCGTATCATGTTAATAGAGAAGCTCAAATCTTTGGAAGAAAGGATTAAACCTTTAGGGGACCAATACGAGTTCGTGGAATAACAGTTTTGTTGGCAAAACTGTGATGATAAAGATATTGTTCTTGTTTCCCAACTAATATATGGGTTGTGATGAGTCAGCCAGGGAATTCCTAATATCATGGTATGATTTGCAGAGGATATTAGATCAAAGGTAATGTGTTCCTGATGTCTTCCAAATTGCAGACAGACGGTGGGTGTAGTATCCACCACTGGTCCTGAGGTTAGCGGGGAACCATCTACTGTGTGGACTTGTTCGAGCATCTCTTTAGGAACTCGTGGTATTCCTCTTTCTTTGGCCCAAGTCTCATCCAAATATATCCTGCTTGCTCCATAATCAAATAATGCAAATACCTACTCTTCTTGATTCTGGGAACACTGTACTGTGATGGACAGTATGAACAGAGCTGTGGTATTCTCTTTAGAGGAACATATTGAAGGTAAGTCTAATCCTCCTGTCCCCTTCCTCCTCACAGGGGGTGGGAGCTGGCGTTTCCAGAAGGTCTGGAAGGACGAACAGGACACATCCGGATCAAGTGACCAGGTTTGCCACAGTAAAGACAAAGGCCCTTTCATCGCCTGTCTTCTCTTTCTGATTCAGATTAAGGACCACGGACCACGTCTATCTGCATGGGTTATTCATCATCATCATCAAACTTTCTTCGATTGATTTTTACAATCATAAAAGTCATTGTACATAAAAACGATATTCAGAAGAAAGGCGAATACTAAAATACGTGTAAATATAAATATGAGTACCACCAGGTAAGAGAATAAAAGAAGTAAAAGAAGTTAATAAACAATTTAGTTAAAACAGGTAAGGTAGTCTCAGATGTAACGCTTAAAAAACCTCACTCATTTGCCTCAAGGTATAATCTGGCCTTAATCACTGAAGACAGGAATAAGGCTAATCCATTGCAAATCATGATAGACGGAAGGGACAAAAGATACAAAAAAGCTAGACGACATTGTTTAAAATGCATTAATTTTAAAAGTGGTATCACAAACATTTTCCTAGAAGTTGAATAATATTTACAAAAGGGGAGTATATGCATTGTATTTTGATCAGAGACATTATCGCAAGGGACTTTTTCCAGTTGTGGAGACCTTTCATTAAACAAGGGAAAACTAACAAGGCGATGAAAAGACTCTAGTCTCAAACGCATAAGGACAAACCGATGTCTTGGGTTCAGAACATTACATAGATATGGTTCCATACCATTCGTTTGCTGTATCATATGGTTTCTCCTGACACTATGTTTATTTGCCTCCACATCCCATCTCAATTCGGCCAGGTAGGTGACGCAAGTATTTTTCAAGTCTTTCCTGGAAATTGTTTTCATTTTATCTGGGTTAAAATACAGCTCGGGGTGGCCCAGTTTGATAAGAAAGTTCTTTATGTAGTTTAACCATGGGATTTTGAGCGATTAAGTAAGTGCTAGGGCATCTACTATGATAGCCCTATTCAGCCTCGCAGGGTCAGAGGTCCATACTCTATGCCAAAGTAAAATTGGTTGAACACGAATAAGATCTGTAAGGTATGTTACTCCCATTTCTGAGGTGCATACTAATGTTGAGGTTGATTGCGGGACGCTTAGGACTGTTTACAGAAAAGCGTTTTCAGTCAGCTGAAGGATAGTGCAGTCCCGGTAGCCCCAAAGTCCTGCCCGATACAGTGCTACTGAAATGCATTTCACGTTGTAGAGAGTCGTCATATCTTTAGGAGTTGCTGTCCCCACCCTTTTAGAAAAGTTTTTTATCGCCATAACGGTTTTTGTGAATAGCAATTTTCTCGCTTTTATAGCTTGTACCCAAGTGCCTTTGTCATCGAACATAATGCCTAAATACGAGAATGTCCCTGTATCGGCTAGTTTCACGCCTTTTAGGTCAATATGACAATTCTTTGTGCGACTTCTGGAGTCTGTCATTGAAAAGGTTTTAGTGTGATTAATTTTAAGACCCAAGGCATCCATACAGTTATCAAAGGTTGTTACTAATCTTTACAGGGCCACTGGGGTGCGGGCCATCAAAACAGCGCCATCCGCATACAGGAGCGCCGGGATCTTCCGAGGGCCTACTTGTGGGAGATCGCTACAGGCATCGGATAGAGTCCCCTCTAGGCTGTTAATGTATAGGGCAAACAGTAGGGGAGCTAGCACACAGCCTTGACGCACCCCTCGTTCAATGGGAAAAGGTGAGGTGCATTTCCCCTGGCGCCCATAGCGAACCTTAGCATTTGTTCCAGCATACAGTTCCCTAATAAAGTAGACTATGGTAGTGTCAACCCCCATATCCAACAAGATAGGCCACAATTTTGAATGCACCACACAGTCGAATGCGGAGGTTAGATCAACAAATGCAAGGTATAGGGCTCCGGGCTTGGCTCTTGTATATTTACCAAGTATGATCTCTAGGTTAAGAGCCTGTTCCGTTGTCCCTATGCCAGCCCTAAACCCGTATTGTAGATCAGAGAGGATATGATTTTCCTCTGTCCAGTATTGTAGTCTATTTAAAATGATACGTCCCGCAATCTTTGCAAGTGTGTCGAGCAATGAAATTGGACGATAGCATGCGGGATTATGGCGATCTCCCTTTTTAGGAATAATTATAGACTCAGCCCAGGTCAGGATGAAAGTTGTTGAACAGCAGGCGCGTAGCACCTGCGTCAATAGTGGGCCCCAGAGAGGCATGTTAGATTTGTAGATGTCAACTGGAACTCCATCTGGGCCTGGGGCTTTTCCGCTTTTACTTGCATTAATAGCGTCAGTGACCTCATTTAAAGTAAATGGTGTAATGATGGCATGAGAGTCTAATTTAGGAAGATTTGTTTCCATTACCAAATTTTCTGAGGAGTATATGGCAGAAAAGAAAGCAACCCACTCTTCTTCCGTGATGGCGATTTCAATTTTTGGTGTTTCTCCGTCACATAGGAGCGGGGAATTCACAATTTTCCAGAACTTAACATTATCATTCCGGAGGTTTGCGTTGTTGAGGGATTGCCATGCCTCATTTTTTAAGTTCTGTTTTCTTTTCTTTATGGCATTTTTATGCTCCTTCCTCTTTAGACTTAGTTGGCATTTGTCCGGGTTTTGTAGGTGTAGGTGCATTTTAGATTCTTACGGGCTTGTGTGCATTCAGCATCAAACCAGCCTTTATCCTCCTTCGATCTTGGTTTGCTAAAACTTGCCTTGAGAAACTGTTTTATACCAGCAGTAATTACGGTAAAGGCCTTAATGCAATCTCGTGGACTCGTGTTATCTGCGAGGCAAGTATTAAATTCTTTAAAATAATTAGTCACTAGTCATTTCATAAAACCTGTGGGTTCAATCTCTGACCACCAGATAGTATAACCGTTTCTTGCTCCCAATTCAATATTTTCTACTGTCTCTTCCATTTCCCTGTGTATGGAAATATGTTGGGGAAATGTGAGGCCTACGGTTTGAGGGTAATGGTCGCTAAATATAGTATCTTGAATGTTATAATCAAGTAGATGAGGAAGAAGGTTATTAGAGAGTAAAGTAAAATCAATTGTCGTGTTGGCATGCCTACCATTAAAAGTGGGTTTCAGTTGTGGTCTACCATGGGTCAGGCTATTACACAGGATAAGGTCAAGGCTAAATAAAACTTTGTTCAACAAATTGCCTGAATTGTTGTGCATGAAGTGTAATGGGTCATCATCGCCGTCAGGGACATAGGGGCAGTGACCCTTAATCGTTCGAGGACACAGATGTATATTAAAATCGCCTCCCCACACAATATAGGACTGTTTATTTGAAGAATCACAATCTCGATCTATATCTTCCTGGAGGAGGTTAAGTACTGATCGAAAATCTTGAAGGGGTACATTATTATAAAAATTGATGACCACCAATTGTGCGATATTTTTTAAGTCACATGTAACCACTTGATAAAACGTATTAGAAGTTAAAACAATGTCCTTAATTATATCACACTTGTTAGATATAAAAGTACACAAACCACCCTTAGCCCTGCCCCGTGCAGAGGGAACGGCAGGAGTATGTAGTGTCCTATAGCCATTTATGTGAATCGGGTTCACAGACCAGGTCTCTTGAAGGCACACCCAGGGAAAACGCTGGATATATTCTAACCTGACCTCATTCTCCACCTTAGATCGGAGGCCAGCCACATTCCAAAATAAAAATGAGAAATGGTCTCTATGCATTTTTTTAACCTGTCCTGCAGGGGACTTATCAGTTGCCTGAGTTTTCCCTGGGATGATATTGCTTTCTGTATGTTCGAGAGGAATCAATGCACGGGTGGGGATTTTTTTGAGCGGAGCACTTGAAAACAGTTCATCTTTGACAGAATGTCTGAGGGAAGGTTCCGTATCTAGTCGTTCTTCTCCAGGGTCTACTGCCAGATTGTCAGCGCCCAGATGGGCGAGGTCTGGTGCTTCTATAAGGTGCTTGAGCCTGCGAGGTTCCTTATCAGATAATAGTCAATCTGTGTCTTCCATGCTGAGCCCCCAGAATCTATTCAGAGTAGGAATAGTGTATTGCGACTCAGGCCTGGTTCTTTGATCCTCAAGACGGAGGCCAGGACCGTCATGGCCTTTAGTGCTCGTATAGAAAAAACCCAAGGGAAGCAGGGCAACGCCATGGTCGGTAATCTGATGTGGGCTTAAATTTCTTAAGATGTCTTCGACCAGCGTAGGGGTTTTGAATGAAAGGACTACGCAATCGCCCCTAAATATTTAGTGGTTTCTACCCACCCATTTCACCCTTCTAACCATCTTAATATCTTCAAAGAGTTTATTTGTCAAACCAGGTTTCAAACGGGTTGCTATCCAATTCAGGGCCTTGTTCCTCAAAGCTGCCCATGATTCCCCCTGTGCTCCATTTAGAGTGGGAACGTTGGCAAGAACTACCACATAGGGGGATGCCGCAGGCAGGAGGTCAAGTATATCTCGCCCTGTTAAAGGGGTGCCCTGGTAAACTTTAGGAATAGTTACGTATTCCCCACTTTTTGGCGCCATTTTTTGGGATTGGGCATTACCAATTCTATCGGGTAAGACACAAGGGTCGACTTGTCTTTGGGTGATCTGAGGAGTGAGTGGTTGGGTCTGATGCGTTGGAGGGGAGCTAGAATTAGGATCAAAATCGCCAAGTTGCCGTATGGTTGAGACTAGTGGGTTTATTAATTGTGGATTCAGTGTTTTGAGCAAAAAGTCAATTTTTCCCTCCAACTGAGTTAAACGTTCTATTACTTGATCAAAAGCATGAGCGAACTAATTTTTCTAAAGCAGTCGGCAGCTCTGCAGCACTAGTTTTCCCTTTCGCTGTGTGGAATTTATTCTTCTGATCAGGTTTTACGTTTTGGGAGCGAGTTTGAGCGTTTTGGATAAATGCGTTAGGTTGTACTTTCAGAGAGCCAGATCTAACATTAACAGGCGGCTCTTGTTCGGATACTATGTCCTTCCTTGCTAGTTGGGGTTTCCTCTTACGTTTT
Organism: Pleurodeles waltl; assembly: GCF_031143425.1. NCBI lineage: Eukaryota > Metazoa > Chordata > Amphibia > Caudata > Salamandridae > Pleurodeles > Pleurodeles waltl. The sequence continues at coordinate 958,559,622 of NC_090444.1, forward strand.
GGTGAGGGAGGATGCTCATCGGCATCTGAAATAAAATCAATTGTGTCTTGAATACAACCATTTATGTTTTTAGTCTGGGTTCTACTTTCAAAAAGCTTTACCGAGTGATCAGCAGTTATTGTTAGTGGGGGGAGTTTAAGGGGTACTGGTGGCCTATTCTGGGTGAGTATTTTTCCCTCGACATTAGTAATCTGTTTGTCGATTTCCCCCATAGCTCCTGAGATAAATTTCAAAATTGACGTATGATTTTTTTTAAACGAGATATCATTTACACTGGATTGCTTCCTTTTTCCCCATTGTTACTAACTGCCTTAGGCACAGGGGTTCTATGGTGGTTTGCTACGGAGTAGGAGATCTCTTAGGGGGTATGGTAGCTAACAGTTGTTTATAGGGAAATGGAGGCAAAGAAAGGTAAATGGATTCATCCCAGTATTTAGAAGTTTTTTGAAAGGACAGAGGTACAGGCTACAAAAATATAGTCGCGGGGAGTCAAGGAAGAGAAATGCAGTACCTGTTTGAAGACTTATGAACCAAGTCCTGAGTTCGCGGGGAAGTTCTCAGAGGGGTGGCCCAGCCCAGCCGCTGACGGGCGCAGGACGGGCCCGCCCTTGGCCCGGGCTTTGCCCGGGCGCCGCCCGCGCACGTCCCGCAAGGCGGGAGCGCTGTGTTGAATTTAAAGGGCTCCTGACCTTTAGCGAAGTGCCTGGCGTCTCTCCTCGGCCCCCCAGCTGGTTCTGAGCGCATTCCACGAAGTGGGAGCGCTGTGTTGAATTTAAAGGGCTCCTGCCCTTTAGCGAAGTGTCTGGCGACTAGCCTCGGCCCCCCAGGTGGTTCTGAGCGCGTCCCGCGAAGCGGGAGCGCTGTGTTGAATCTAAAGGGCTCCTGCCCTTTAGCGAAGTGCCTGGCGTCTCTCCTCGGCCCCCCAGGTGGTTCAGAGCGCGTCCCGCGAAGCGGGAGCGCTGTGTTGAATTTAAAGGGCCCCTGCCCTTTAGCGAAGTCTGGCGTCTCTCCTCGGCCCCCCAGGTGGTTCTGAGCGCGTTCCGCGAGGTGGGAGCGCTGTGTTGAATTTAAAGGGCTCCTGCCCTTTAGCGAAGTGCCTGGCGACTCTCCTCGGCCCCCCAGGTGGTTCTGAGCGCGTCCCGCGAAGCGGGAGCGCTGTGTTGAATTTAAAGGGCTGCTGCCCTTTAGCAAAGTGCCTGGCCACTCTCCTCGGCCCCCCAGGTGGTTCTGAGAGCATGGGTTATTCTTCTGTAGATTTCTTTGCCTCAGGATGGTCTTCGTCAGAAAGACGGGCTTTCGAACGGGGTAATCCTGACTGATACTGTAATTGAGTCTTTCGCCGTTCCATCTTACGTTCTTGCACCGATACTCTATGTTCAACGTTTGATCCATCAGTTCTTTTCGGGATCCTAATTGAGTAGAATGCACCAATTCATCCTTTATTTCTTCTTGAAGTCCTCGGCGAAACAGGGTTACAAAAGGGCATTCCACCCAAGTGGTCTCAGCAGCTAACTGTTTAAATCGGGTTAAGTACTGCAATACAGCCTGTTTGCCTTGCTGTATGTCGCATAATGCTTCTTCAACAGCAGCCTCCAACCCAGGTCGCTCAAACATCTGTTTAAAGAGTTTAAGAAAGGCAGGATAATGCTGGATCCTCAGCAGATACCAAGTGGGTTGCCCAAGCTAGTGCAGGGCCAGACAAGGCACTGACCAAATAACCCACCTTGGCTTTGTAAGATGAAAATTGGAAGGGTCGAAAGGCAAAAAAGACTGTCAAAGGGTCAAGAAATTCCTTTTCGAGGATCTCTGGAATATTGTGGTGTCGAAGTGGACACAAGAGGTATATCCATAGGTCGAGAAGTCAAGGCTTGCCGTAGTGCGGTATTCTCAGCTCGCAGTTGTTGTAATTCTTGGGCTTGTTGTTGCACAGTATGAAGCTTGGATTGTGCATTCTCTACGACATCATCATGTGGTCCCTCCATGGTCTTCATGCAATGCTGATTCTCTTGGCATTGCAATCTGTCACGGTCAGCACATCTCTTACCGCCATAGACTGCAGTACTAGGATGGATGCCTGATTTCTTACTGGTTCTTAACTGGCCAAGATGAGGGCTACCCCTTCTGGTAGCCACAGTGTTGCCGACTAGAAAAAATGACAAGGCAGACCGTACCGCCCAGAAGGAGTCCCAGAGGAAAAATCCAAGTAATGTGAAAAAACCTCTATCACAGGATCTCCTGAAAAAGAGGACAAAAAATAAACAATGAAAAATGCAAAAATAGAGGTCAAACTGCAGGAAAAATAAGCAGGAACGAGTAGAATACTGGAAACAGGAGCGAGGATCACTACCAAGACGGAAGTGTTTGCAACGCAAAGAAGAAGGAACTGCAGTGGTTATATCCCATAAAACAGGAAGTGACAAAACAGGAAAACAAATTACACCATCTTGGATTGGGAAAGGTTACACAGAAATGAATGGGAAGAAAAGCCAAGCAGAAAAGGAAAGACACAATGCATGCTGGGAAGACAACCACAATAGAAGAAGGCAATCTGGAGACCCACGAAGAAAGAAGACATGAAGAAAGAAGACAAAGAAGAAAAAGAAGGAAGAAGAACTGAGCAGGTAAGTAGGGGAGAAGGTCATGGAGGCTGCCAGTGCCCAGTACATGAACAGGAGCTCGAAACAACACTCCTGGACCGCATTGCGGCAGAAAAATGCAGGCCGATCACAAAAGACGGGCAGCAGCGGTTCCGGCATACCGAGATGCGGACTGCCAGCCCGCAAAAGGTGCAGTGCAGAAATTATAATCATAAAAAATCATAAATCATAAATTAATAATAAATCATAGAAAATGACCACCTTTTCACTTTCTTTTCTCAGAGACATAGTGGCACAGCCACGCTGTGCTCTTTCAACCCTCCCTAGCTGCGCTCTTTCAACCCTCCATCTTATGACTTTTAGAGTCAGGGGGAGGAGCCAAGATGGTGACCGGGAAGGACGCTTAATAAAGCGCTCCGTCTTGGACTCGCCACTAAATAACTGCGGGGCGCCCCAGGGACGCTAATATCCCGGAACGAGGGAGAGACCCGTTTCGGGAGCCTCTCTCCCCTCGCTGGCGGCTCCGGAGGTGTTTGCACGTCCGAGAAGGGAGGCCGCTGTCCAACAACGCCGCATTGAGAACCGCAGCCGCCATCTTTCCTCGTTGCGAGGATCGGAGATCCGTCCTGGAGCCCCGGAGGTGAGGTGGGGGTGTGGCGGCGGGGGGATCCCTTTGCGGGAGGACAGCGGGCCCACCACTGGGCCCTGCACCGCCTTGGGCTGCCCCCCTCTCCCCCCCCTCTACTGCTGGAGATTCCTCCCCACTGCTGGCGTGGGGGGGAACGGAGAAGCGGAGGATTAATGGACGGGGACCCCTGGGGGTGCCCCCTTCGGCCCGCAGACCGGCAGCAAGACGTGCCCCCCCCTCGATCTAGGGGGGCCACGAAGAGTACTCCACGGAGCGCCTCCAGGGCGCCAGTGACACGGAGGTGGGGGGGGGTCTGCTCCCTACGCCCCCTGCCTGCTCTTGGGGGCTTCAGCAATCTCTGAATGCCCGTGGGCCATGGAGGAAGCGCCCTTTCAAGGAAATTACGTCCCCCGACACGGGGATTTGAACCCTGCATGGCGGCTTAAAACAGAGAATCGGGCACACGGCGGCTGACATCGAGGGAGTGGGGGGCCCTCGCCCAGGCCCTGGGTTGCCCCGGCCGTCTGCGGTACTACCGGGTGCGCGCGGGCCTCGCCCCCCCCTGCCATCCATCTCCCTCCCGCCCATGATGGCTGAGGGGCCTGGAAGCGGGATGACTTTGACCGCCTGAGCAAGAATTCACCCCGAAAAATACCAGGTGGGCTGAAACCTAAAGAACTGAAGCGTGCGCCGGCGTGGACCCGTGAGAACACACAGCCCCCCTCGCCCGTCCAACCCAGGGAACGAGGGAGACCGCGTGTGTGCAAGAGGAACAGGGTCCCACAAGTCGAGACAAAATGGCCGGGAGATCTAAATCAGCGAGGAGCCAGGACCGGAACACGCATGGACTAGCGTCTGGAGATCAACAACCCATGCCTACCCTACAGTCGCTGGAATCCACACTTCTGGCACACTCCTCGCAATTCGAGAAAGTACTTCAAGCAATCATGGACACTAAAATTTCATTGGAGAACAGAATAGACACGTTATCTCAAGACCTGAACATTCTTAGAGCAGACCACCGCAAATTATCCGAAAAAGTGAAGTCAACGGATGAGGCGCTAAACGAACTGAACCCCAAAGTAGCGGACAACCAAAAACAAATTCTCCGCCTGGACCTAAAGGTAAAAACACTGCTGAGAAGAGCAGAGGAGGCGGAGGGCAGGTCCCGCCGTAACAACATACGGTTTCTGGGATTCCCGGAAAAATCACTGGATCAAAATTCAGAACTTTTGTTGGAACACTGGTTAACTAAAGAGGTCCTGAATGGAGCCCCATCGAAATTTTTCTCAGTTGAAAGAGCATACAGGATTCCCGGACATCCCCCAGTGCCGGGCCAGCCCCCAAGACTGCTGATAGCCAGGTTCTTGAACTTTAGAGACCGGGATGCGATACTGCAACAATTCCGCAACAAAGGCCCATTCCAGTACGAGGACTCAACTGTTCACGTCTATCCAGACTTCACTCAAGAAGTGCAAAGACAACGCAACTCCTTCGCCCAAATAAAGCAACGTCTCTGCGAACATGACATAAAGTATGCTTTATTATTCCCCGCCAAATTAAGAGTACTAACAGATGAGCGCACCCACGTGTTCACCTCGCGGGAGGACGTCTGGACATGGATGCATGCCAAGGGGATCGCCCATCCCCGAGAAGCAACCGGAGTCGACGAAAACTGGTCAACAGCATCCTCACGGAAACGCTCCAAGAGGCGCCCAAGGGGTCAACCCACGGAGAAACAGGCTGCGGAAGAGAGAGCTAGGGCCTTGAAAGAAACTCCCCTGCTGACACAGAACTCTTTCGAGACTCTCAGGACCCACCAGGAGGAGGGCTCGGAGTCGGACTCGATAAGTTTGGATTCCACACTAACAGAGTCGCTGAGGGGCCCGGAGATCACCCCCCGGACCGCACATATACTTTGAACGAGCGTCGCCGACCTGTCCCCACAGCGCGTAATCGGCGGCGGTGCGCTGCTGGGGGGGGACGGATTGCTGCGTCCTGGGGGCGCCCCACACCACCTGCAGATCGTGTCTGCAGAAGGTTGCGAGCCCCTACAATGAGCCTCACCCGGATAGTATTATTGCTCCCCGCAGATATCCATATGGACACAGTTCAGGTCGCGCCCCCAAGGGGGGCGCAGTTCCTTGTTAGTTCACAGTTGGGGAAGGGATCCAGTTGGGGAGGGAGGGAGGGTAATCACTAGTTTGTACACCACGGGTCTGCGCATAACACAGGATACATGGCTGGGAGTGGGCTGCTGCGGCGGCGGGGGAAGGGGGAAACTGTTTGGGCCCTATCGGAGGGCAGAAAGCCAGACGCGCCCTCACAAAATAAATATGGCTCAACCTACAGCCTATAACACACACAAATATGACATAGTCACCTGGAATGTCAGGGGCCTCGGAACCATAGCAAAAGGTCCAGGGTGCATGCACAACTTAAACGCCAGGGCACACATATTGCAATCCTACAAGAAACCCACCTGCGGGATCCAGACTTACAAGAACTGCGGAGCAAATGGGGAGGACAGGTTGTAGGCACATCTTATTCAACCTTTGCGAGAGGGGTCCTCATATTGATAGCAGGGAGCGTCCCATTTCTCCAAACATCATATAGGATAGATCAGGAAGGCAGGTATGTGGTAGTGGAGGGTAAATTAGACGGCAAACAATTATCACTCATAGGAGTATATGCCCCCAACACTGCGCTACCCGAGTTCCTGAGCACGCTCACCCCAGCATTATTAGCGAACCCCGGAACACCCGCAATATGGGGTGGAGACTTCAATAATACGCCGGACCCGACACTGGACAGGTCTAACCCCCCCACATATCTAGCGGCCAACAGATGCCCAGGCGCCCATTATCAACATGGGCCAGTGACATGGGCCTCCATGATATATGGCGTATAAAGCACCCACAACACAGAGAATATTAATTTTACTCAGTACCACACAAAGTGCACACCAGGATAGATTTACTATGGGGAACTCAGGAAATTTGCACAGTAACCAGCGGGATTGAATACCTAGCCAAGACACTATCAGACCACTTGCCGCTTAAAATAACTCTGGACTGGGGCAGGAAGCGTCAAGCGATCCCAACTTGGAGGCTACAAGTGGAAGCGCTACAGGACCCAGCATTCACAGACACACTGAGAACAGCACTAAAACAGTATTGGGAATTAAACGCTGGCACCACAAACTTGAGAGCAGTTGAGTGGGACGCACACAAAGTAGTGATTCGTGGGGACTGTATTTCTACTACATGGGGGGTGAGACGCACACTCCATGCAGAGGTTAGCAAGCAGGAAAAGAAACTAAGAGCACTAGAAAATGCAGTAGCCCATAACGAAACGCCATACACGTCATTAAAAGATGCACGTGCAGAATACGCAGCTGCCAACGCCACATTACGCCTTCATGACTACAAATACCACTTGACTAGATTACAAGTGGAAGGCCATAGATCGGGTAGGCTGCTCGCATGGCTCCTACGGGAGGAACGGCAATGCCCTCCAATTGGGGCAATAGGGATAAGTGCAGGCGCACTAGCAACCACGCAGGAAAAAATAAACGATGCGTTCAGGGAATACTACACACAACTCTACACTACACGCACATCATGCACTCCCCAACAACTCGGGTCTTTTTTGGCGGACTCCTCTCTGCCCCAACTCACACACACTGACAAAGAGACACTAGAGGCCCCCATCACACCAGGTGAACTCAACAAGGCCCTTGAACAATTACCCAGAAATAAAGCCCCAGGGGCAGACGGCCTGCCATCAGAATATTATTTCACCTTTGCGTCACACCTTAACGCACACCTCCTAAAAGTAATTGAAGAAGCAGAGGTTAACGGAACTCTGCCCCCCACAATGAGAGAGGCAATGATAGTGGTCCTTCCGAAACAGGGGTGTGACCCCACTGATGTTAAGTCCTACAGACCCCTGTCCCTGCTAAACCTAGACTGCAAAATACTTGGTAAAATCCTAGCCAACAGGCTAGCTCCTCACATGCACACTTTGGTACACGAGGATCAGAATGGATTTATCCCAAAACGCAACACCTGAGCGTAATGGGCGACACCCCCCGAGGGCATATGAGGAAGCGGTGATCACACTAGACATCGAAAAAGCGTTCGATACACTAGAATGGGACTTTCTGTTTGCCACCATGCAGCGAATGGGTATTGGCCCAAAATTTATAAGCTGGGTACGCATTCTGTACACTAACACACAGGCCAGGGTGAAAACAGGGGGAGTCATATCAGAGAGCTTCTTGATTAGCAGGGGAACAAGACAGGGGTGCCCCCTATCCCCCCTTTTGTTCGCCCTGGCGATGGAAACACTGGCCGCGCGCGTCTGTGCAAAAAAAGAAGAATGGGGGGTGGTACGGAGCGACACCTCCCACGCTATATCATTGTACGCAGATGATGCCTTGATATATATACGCAGCACCGAGGAGGTGCTGCCCTCGGTGATGTCACTGCTGTCGGAGTTTGGAGGGATCTCGGGCTTGATAATTAATTGGGGGAAATCCTGTATATTCCCGTTGGTCAGCTGGCCCTCAGCGAGACGAGAGAATACCCCATCAGGCCAATTAAAATGGTGCTTCGACACATTTAAATACCTAGGGGTCAACGTCTACCACAGAGCAGAAGACCTCAGGAATGGCAATCTGGGGAGAACTGTGACCTCTATAAAGAGCTCAATGCGGTTCTGGAATAAACTACCACTCTCACCACTGGGAAAGGTTGCCATAGCCAACATGCTGGTACTACCCAGGCTGCTGTATTACTTCGCGGCCCTGCCGATCATTATCCCCAGAAGCTTTTTCAACAGTTTAAATTCTGCACTAGTACAGCTGGTGTGGGGCGAGGGCAGAAGGCGGGTCGCACTCACTACGCTATATCATCCGGTGGCGGCGGGTGGACTGGGCGCTCCTAACTTTGAGCTCTACTCTGCGGCCGCCCAGCTGCAGTGGATCTTAAATTGGATCCATAGACCCAGCTCAGCGGAAGCTACCTGGCTGAAAACCCGACTTCAGGGAGTCTCCCTACTTGAGTGGCTTATGGACAAGCAAATCAAAAGCATACGTGTAAACCCACTGATGGCAGCAGCACACGCATGCTGGAAGAAGTACATCAAAAAAGATGCCAAAAAACGTCCCTACTCACCGCTCCTACCACTGGAAAGGCTCCCCGGTTGGGTGGAAGCCGGATCTCATTCGACCACAACCTGGATGGAAGCGGGCATAAACACAGTGGGAGAATGTTTTGAGGAAGGAAAACTAATGTCCTTCGAAGCCATACAGGCCCTTACAGAGATCAGCCCAGGGCAATTTCTGGCATACCACGCAATATGCCACGCCATTAGAAATACATGGGCGTCTGGGGACTCCGAACCAAGCACCTCCGCTACTCTGCACCATATGCTGAGCTGCGATACCCGAGAAAAAGCAGTCTCAAATACATATAAACTTCTGAACAAGCCCCCGGAATTAAATCTGCAGAAAGCTTGGGAGAGGTGGAACGCAGTGCTGCCTGCCCCGATTTCAGAGACAGAATGGCCAAAAGCCCTGAGTCACACACGTGCGGTCTCAAGAAACCCCAGATTCCGATACACACAGTTTAATTACCTACATCAGACATACTTGGCGCCAGCCAGGATTAAACGTATGTTTCCCGGGACGGACCCAACTTGCCCCAGATGCAAAACCCCGGCAGCACAGTTTTATCACATGGTCCCAGACGGTTGCGGGGGAGTGGGCTGGGGTGACCACAGTATTGTCGGAAATGACTGGCCTAGACCTGGACGCGAATCCCAAATCCTGTCTACTTGGCCTCAGGACAAGGACAAAAAGAAGCAAACATATGCACAGATTCGTAGACTTGGCTTATGCAATGTACAAAAGACTGATAGCCATGAACTGGAAGGCCCCCAAGGCTCCTGACATTGGGGCCTGGCTCACTCTCACGCTCCGCTGGGCACGTGCTGAATATCAGGTACTAACAAAATTGGCGTAGGGGGGACTGCGGCACTCAGGCTGCGAAGCCTGGGACACTTTGGTCTCCAAACTAGAGGCAAAGAACGACGAAAGACCCCCTTGAACCGTAGATAGCTGCGATTACCTAGATAGCCATGGGCTTAGCTGCAGCGACAATGCGACAGTAAACCAGGGGATGCGCATACACCTGCCAACAGCGCCTTGACATTAATATTACCATACCACATCCCCGAGCACACACAAGTCAAGTAAGCACACACAGACCACTAAGCCCAACTAACAGATATAGGCTCCACGGAACAACAGGCCACCCCCCCCTTCCCCCGCTCCGCTCCCCCTCCATCCCCCGAGTGGGAGCCCCCAACTAGAACCCTAACCGGTAATGAACCCCCGCACAAGGGAAAGCCCTAAATGCCTGAACCGGCGCTGCTTGAAAACACAGACTAAACTGCGCGGCCCTGGTGGTGTACGAAAGTTATTAGTTGTTTGTTAAGTTTAATCAACGAGAGTCCAGCAAGTTACTGTAACTGACAACATCCTTGTATTGCTGCTAACTGTGTACATTGCAATGTATGATTATATCGAAAACTCAATAAAAACATGTTTAAAAAAATATTTTAAAAAAATGACTTTTAGAGTCATCACAAAACCCCCTTCTTTCTGGAATGAGACTCTCTAAAACCTAGTTGTTTTGAACAACTTCTGCCTAGATTCCTCCAAATGCTTCATATCATTGTAATATCTACACTGTCTATCTTCCAGTTCCACCGCTGCTCTCTTTCTTTTCCTGCCATGCTGAACTTTCGTTCTCTGAAACATTCAGTATCTCACAAACAATACTATAGCTACAATCAAAACAATCAACAATGGCTCTGTTTAAGAGTAAGATAAGATTTGCTCTAGATTGAGTGCTGTTTCAGGCTCAGCTTGGTCCCCTACAGTTTGGTTACCCTGCCCAGGTTGTCTTTCACACACTCCTTGGTCTTGCGGAGAGGCGCTATCATATTGAGGGGACACACCACCCTGTGAGTGTGAGAAGCATCGATCTAGTTGGGGAGACGGCTACACTTGACAGCAGTCGTTGTCACCAGGATTACCTGATAAGGCACACGCCAGTGAGGTTCCAGACACATCTTTCTGATGTGTTTCTTCACCACGACCCAGTCGCCGGGACTGAGGTGATGTCACTGTTCTTGTTGTGGGGAAGCTGTGACTGTTCCTCCTGTTGAGGAGACACAGAACACACCACATCAGCTAGTCCCTTGCAATAGTCTAGGACAATGTCATCAGTTATATTCACAAGTGCATTTGCAGGAATCGCTGTCAGTCTCATCACCCTTCTCATCATGATTTTGTGGGGGGGCAATCTAGTCTTTCAATCAGATACACTCCAAAGACTCATCCACACAAGAGGCAAAGCATCAGGCCACTTCAGAGACGTCAAAGCACACAAATTTGCCAATCTAGATTTTAACGTGCCATTCACTTGTTTAACAAGACCCGAATCCTCAGGTCTATAGCTGCAGTGCAGTCTCTGGTCCATCTATAATGCTGCCATAACAATTTTAGGACCCAATTTTTTAAATGAGTTCCTCAAACTGATTTCAAAGAGGTTGGTAAGCCAAACCTCGGGATGAGTTCTGTCAATAGCAGTTTTGACACAACAAGACTATTATTTCACCTAGTCAGGCACACTTCAACCCAACAGGAAAAGACACACAATTGCCAAAACGTATCTCAATCCATTGCACACAGGCATCTCAATTAAATCAATCTGAATTCTGTTAAATGGTCCTCCGGATCTTCCTGTGTGGCTCAATGTAACTGCAGTCCTCTACCCAACGTTGGTCTGTTTAGGATTGAACCAGGTTTGCCTGAACAACCTCACCATAGCATTCCTACCAGTGTGAGCAGGGCCATGGAAATGTTGAGCCATAGGTGGTAACAAACTATTTGGCAACACTGGCCTTCCATCCATTGAAACCCAAATGTCATCATCTCTTTTGATACAACCTGCTCTAACCAACCTTGCTGTTCTTTCTCAGACATCTCTTCCTGTACCCTTTTCACCTCATCCCAGGTGTCAGCTGTTGTCAACAAGAGGTTAAAGTTAGCCTCATCTATTCCCTCATTTGTGAATTCTCCATTGAATGTACAAAATTGTGTTCACAATACTTTGCAATCTTCTCGGAGTACTGATTGCCCAAAGTCACCTGCTCATACTTTATAGTTCAGTGCTGGTAAGATATTGAGTGCGTGTCCTCGTCAATAAGAGCTCAAGTGAATGAGGCACGTATACACTTAAGGGATGACCTATAACAATATTTTCATATTTCTCAATTTCAGTACTTAGTGCAGCTACCGGTTTAAGGCAGCCAGATAAATCAGACTCAACAGGATCCAATATTTCAGAAAAAAATGCCACTAGTCTCTTGGCATTTCCATGCATTTGTGTCAGCACTGAGAGAGCACAGCCCTCCCTCTCACTGCAGAAAAGTATAAAGGACTTATTTTAATTGGGTATCCACAGAGCTGGGGCATGACAGACAGATTCTCTCAGCTCAAGAAATGCACTTGTTGTCCCATGGTACCGGATCAGACACATCCTTGTTCATCAGCCCCATTAAAGGCTTGGCATCTAGGGAAAAGTTGGGTATCCACTGTCTACAGTAGCCCACCATTCCCAAAAACATCCTAACCTCTCTCTATGTAGCTGGTGGACCCATTTTAAGTGTCTCTAAAATCCTCTCTTGTGAAACCTTTCTCACTCCTTTCTCAATTTGATGTCTTAGGTATTGTACCAGTTTTTGACAATATTGCAATTTCCCAGGGGACCCCTTGGCCCTCATTGACATTGGCGATGACTGTTAAATTGGCGGTAATACCGCCAACGGGCTGGTGGTAACTACAGTCAAATTATAACCCTGGCGGAGATAACTTCCATAGACCTCCAATGTACTGCACCAACCGCCAGGGCGTTAACAACACTCACCATGGCGGTAGCCGTCAACAGCCAAGCGGAAGACAAAGTACCACCCACCATATCGTGACACAGGAAACCACCACGATTTCCGGGGCGGTACCAACACCATCAAAAGCCTGGCAGAAACACATCACAGAAGACCAAAGACTCACCATCGGAGACACAGAAAAGGAGAAAGCCACCATGGAACCGGAACTGCAAGTCTTTCCCATGGTCATCTACGCCATGCTCCACCTGGAACACCAGCGAGGAAGACAGTGAGTACAGCCGTCTAGCACACAAGAGAGGGAGAGAGGAAAAGGAAAGTGACACACACACGCACAGCACACACCATCCACACACACCATACACACAACCAGCTGCTGACTAAAAACAAAGACACAGGACACGTCACAATAATGCAAGGACAACAAGAATGCAGTAATGAGAATGTATTGAATGTGAACAGCTACCAAATGAACCAATTGTATGAAAAACAGATATGTACAAATGTACACAAAGGACCAATTCCCCTGTCCAAAGTACTAAGGGCCCACATGGGCACATGGCACAGTCCAAGGCCCAACTCGAATCCTGACATCATTCGGTTAGAACTCTGCTGGGGCATCAGTTTGCAAGTGGGCCGGCACCGCAGGGGATGGGGGCACCTCAGCCAAATACGGGAACATGCCCACTGGTTCATGCCCTCCGCAGGTGGTGAGGGCTGCACTGTCTCATCTGGAGATGAGGGCTGCACTGTCTCAGCAGGTGAATGTGCCTCCTGGGCAGCCTCAGCTGGCGGTGAGGGCTCAGTGACCACTGGTGGTGGTGTCACCCTGAGAGCCTCTGCTGGAGATGAGGGCTGCACTGTGTCAGCAGGTGAAGGTGCCTCCTTGGCAGCCGCTGTAGGAGAAGTGGGCTGCAATGCGTCAGCTGGCAGTGAGGGCTCTGTGACCACTGGTGGTGGTGGTGGTGTCACCCTGACAGCCTTTGCTGGAGTCAAGGGCTTCTTCCCCTTCATGGCAGGAGGTGTGGGATCCTTAACCTTCCTGGCTGGTGAAGTGGTATCCTTCACTGTCTTGCCACCACGACTAGGAGGTGCCTCCACTGTCCGCGTGGACTGTTTGGCTGAGGTGCTGGGCTGAGTTGTTGGGACCCTGCTCTTACAGGAAGGACAGGGGGAGGGAGAGGGAAGAGGTCATGTTGGGCAAGGAAAAGCTTCTTAGGGACGGTGGGGCAGGATGAGAGAGGAGGGATGGGAGTGGAGGTTGAGGGAGTGGTTTTTGGAGATGTATGTCTGCTGGATTTGGGTGCAGGTGCATGGCCATTGTGCTGATGTGAGGTGGATTGCTGTTGGGTGTCTGAGTGCCTGCGTTTGTGTCATTTAGGAGGGGGGGACAGACAGGGTGGCAGAGGACACAGGGGACACATGGATGGATGTAGTGGAGGTGTCTGCTAGTGAGGTGTGTGTGATGCTTGGTGTGGTGATGCTGGTGGTGGCTGTTGATGCAGTGCATGCAGGTGTGAGTGTGGACGTGACTGTGAGGGAGGTGGAGGAGGAGGTGGGGGAGACAGTGGAGGCAGTGGATGTGGTTGTGTCTTCAACTGTCTGTTGTTTGCGTGAGTGCTTGTGGGATGAAGTGTGGTACCTGTGTTTGACTGTGCCACTCATGTGTGTTGTCTTGTGTACATTCTCGTCTGTATGAGTGCATGGGATAGGTTGGGGTTGAGGAGACTGGGACAGGGAAGTGGTAGTTGGAGGGGGGACGGTAGGAAGAGGGACAATGGCTGCCATCAGAGAGGAGGCCGTCCAGGAATGCATTGCATTGCTGCCCCTGGATGGCATTCACAATGGTTGACTGCTGCCCTACAGATATGGAGCTCAGGAAGTCAATAGCCTCCTCACTCAGGGCAGCAGGGCTCAATGGGGCAGGACCTGAGGTGCTTGTGGGAAGGAGATGCCCACCCTCCTGGGTGAGCTGGCACGGGCAACTCATTGAGGGGCTACTGGGAGGGCGGTGCTGGTATGGGAGGTGGCGGCTGTACCTGCAGCTGGGTTGGTCACAGAGGTGTCCGTCACTACTAGGGGGAGCTTCCATCGGAGGAGTCTGTGTTGGCACCTCCGGTCTCCACCGTGGTGATCCCCTCGCCCTCCGTCCCACTGGTTCCTTTGGCGTTGGTGGACTCTGCCTCCAGGTTCCTGTGGGATGCAGCTTCCTCTGTCGCCGGTGCCCCTGCTCCTCCACCAGATGATGCTAATGCACACATGGACAGGATGACAGAAGAAAAAAAGGGGGGAGAGAGAGAAAGGAAACACTGGGTTAATTACTGCACCAACACCATAGTTGGCATACACAGCACCGTCACACACAGGGATCAGAATTGAGCACTATGCATTGTACTGCTAGTGATTTGGCTAGATGCCACGGCAAGATGAGGGCCACACACCACCAACTGCACCCCTCCTGAGACCCACAAAGCCCTGACTGACATGGAATGCTAACAAGCTAGGTTACCTGCATTTGCCATACACCCATTACCCTTGAGCTGGATCACGCTGCAATGTCTGACCTGGCATGAACAGGCACCCACTAACTCACACCCACCACCCGGGTCCCATGCCACCTACCAATTATAGCTGTAACGCCCACTGTACTCACACCTGTGTGGCTGCTGTGATGCCCTCAAGTATTCACCCAGCTCTGGGTAGGCCACTGCCAGTATGCGGGCCATCAGGGGGTTAGGTTCCGACAGGCACCCCTTCCTTGTTGGGAGGCCATCCCCAGTTCGTGCCCAGCGTCTCAGGTCCTCCCTCCGTTTCTGACAGTGGGTGCTCCGCCTGCCATAGACCCCCAGGGCCCACACATCCTTGGCGATGGCACGCCATAATCCCTTCTTTTGAGGGGCGCTGACCTGCAGGGGTAATACAGACAGGAGGACACCATTACACATACAATCCAGCTTGTCTCACATATGGCCCACCAATCCCATTTCCATCACTATTGGCACACACAGCGCCCAGCGCACACCATGTACACCACCACAAGAGATCCTGCCCGATGACACGATGCTTGCACACACATCTCCATGTATCCTTCACACATGCATCGTGTCCAAGATGTACTCTCCTTTTGGTCTGGAGGCCCATACATCAGTCCGTACTGGGGTAGGACCCCGTCCCCCAATCGCTCCAACTCCTCCGCAGTGAAGGCAGGGGCCCTTTACCTGGTCACATGGGCCATGATAGGTTCCAGACACAGGTTACAGCAGCACATGAAGTGTAGGTCTTCTCCTGTTGAAGGTCAGGAAACAAGTCAGGAATCTGATGGAAAATGATGGTCACTTCTGCAACGGTGTACACCGTCACCGCTGGTGCTGATCCCCATTGGCCACTGTGCTCCATAGAGCCCCATATTATCCAATGAGGAATTGTACGGCGGTGCAAGACTGCCTTCAGCCACAACACCCAGCGCCAGCTGAGTTACCTCACTTCCACCTGTCCGTACATATAGGATAGGCGGTCGCCATTTCATGGTGGTGGACAATGATCATATCAACCTCAAAAGCGTCACAGCCTAGATTAGCACATACCTCGCCATTCCCACTGTCCCATCACATAAATGCACTATGTGCACTGAGGTTGTGGTTCCATTGTTCAAATTGTGACTGCCTACTCACTCTTGTGTCCCCTTGATACCTACCGCTGCAGATGAATAGGAGGAGGAGACAACCCACGAGTACAGACCCCTTGTGGACTTGGCTACACTCGAGGACAGGCACATTAAACTCACCTAAAGACCGGACAGGGCGACAATCACCGAGCTGTGTACCCAATTGGAGCCTGACCTGATCTCAGCTATCCGTCATCCGACTGGGTTCCCCCCTCTTGTGCTATCAGTGCTCCATTTCCTGGCAACTGGTTCTTTCCAAGTGACTGTGGGCTTGGCAGCAGGAATGTCATAGCCAATGTTTTCAATCGTGCTGGTAAGAGTTTTGTCTACCCTGGTGAGACACATGTGCAGCTACATAGCTTTCCCCCAGGTGGAAGATTTGCCACTGTGAAGGGTGGATTCTATGCATTGGGACAGATCCTCAATATTGTTTGGGCGATTGACGGGACATATATAGAGTTTGTCCTCCCCCGCCAGAATGAACAGGTGTTCAGAAATCATAAGAGTTTCCACTCAATGAATGTGCAAATGGTGTGCCTGGTGGACCAGTGCATCTCCCACATCACTGCCAAATATCCTGGGTCGGTGCATGACGCCTTTGTCCTGAGGAATAGCAGCATCCTAAATCTGATGGCCAACTAGAGAAGCATAGGGTGTGGCTAATAGGTGAGACAGGGTCCCCACCCACTGTATGTTAGTGTATGCCTTCAGGTGTCATCCCCATATCATTGTGTTAGGCTAAATGTTGTCCCTCAATACTT
Source organism: Pleurodeles waltl (assembly GCF_031143425.1). NCBI lineage: Eukaryota > Metazoa > Chordata > Amphibia > Caudata > Salamandridae > Pleurodeles > Pleurodeles waltl. The sequence continues at coordinate 958,576,251 of NC_090444.1, forward strand.
GCAGGTGACTCTGGCTACCCAAACCTATTGTGGCTCTTGACTCCTGTGAGGAAGGCCAGGACAGGGGGTGAGAATCATTACAATGAGGCACATGGGTGAACCAGCAGGATCATCAAGAGGACCTTCGGGCTCCTGAAGGCCACCTCACAGGTGGATCCCTGTGCTACTCACTCGGGAAGGTCTACCAGATAGTAGTGGCATGCTGCATGTTGACAACAGAACACCAGTTATAAGTCAATACTTCCAATGACACACAGGTGAGACAATGCAACTGACCATTCCTCTGACTATTGATGTTTTCTGTGTGGCTGTAGCATGATGGCATTAACTTCCTTTGCATCTCAACTTACTGTCACCTATGGCTTGTCATTTTACAGATGTTGGTGATATAACAACTCTGTACTGATGTGATGACTACAGACAGCTGCAGGTCATTATTTCTATGCTCTCACAGCGTTCAGATCGTTTGCACTAAATGTGACTGTTTCCATAAATGCACATTTTCAACACATAAAATACTAGTAGTCAAGTTTTGTTCAAGGGTGTTTATTGTAGTGCTATGAAATTGAAGGAAAAGTGCAAAGGAATGGGGTGATGGTGGAGGCAAATCCAGGGTATTGTCCCAGTCTGTTTGTAGCACAGGTCCAGTGTCCAAGGGGCCATAGGAAGGGGACCAAAGGCAGTTCAAAATTGGACAAGGTGACAGTGTGGGAAACAAGGGGGACAATCAGGAGAGTCTGATTTCCTGGTGGTGGGCTTGACAAGTGTCTCTGGCTTCTGTTTGGGTCGCAGGGAACGTTTGCAGGGTGGTTCACCTTCTGCAGGGGGAGGGGTGCTGGTGGCCTGTGGGTCCTGTGGCTTGGCCTCCTGCCCAATAGCTGCAGCAGAAGTGGAGGGCTGGTCAATGGACTGGCTAGTGATAGGGGCACGCTGCTGTGCTGTTGCTTCCCTCATGATGTTGGCCATGTCTGCCAGCACCCCTGCCATGGAGATCAAGATGGTTTGATGGCCTGCAAGTCCTCCCTGATCCCCTGATTCTGTTCCTCCTGCAGCGGCCTATTCTCCTGCATGTTGTCAAGGATCTGGCCCATCGTGTCCTGGGAATGTTCGTAGGCTCCCAGGATTTCAGTGAGTGCCTCCTGGAGAGTCGGTTCTCTCGACCTGTCCTCCCTGTAGGGCACAGTGGTCCTCCCAGTTTCCCTGTTACCATGTGCCTCTGTCCCCTGAACGGTGTGCCCACTGCCACTGACCCCAGGTCCCTGATTGTTTTGGGGGCGAGGTATGGACTGGGGTCCCTATACAGGTGGGCCCACTGCTGATTGACGTGTCCTAGGGACAGAGGTGTGGGTACATTGGGTAGGTACAGTGGTATTAGATACTGAGGGGGGAGGCTTTGTGGTAGATTGTGAGTGGGCTGGGGTGACCGACTGTTCAGTGGTCCCTGATGGGCAGGTTGTTGATACAGATCCTGAAGTCCAGAGTTACTGTCATCACTGGGGGCATCTTCTGTTGGGGGACTGGATAGTTGTGGCACCTCCTCTCTGCTGACATTGGCTGGGGCACCTATGGGGATGTAAGTGATGTATTATGCTTCATGTCTGTAACATATTGTATATCCCTGGCTTCCCCTCTATTGTTGCTGTTGCCCTGCCACCTTTATTTGTGTATTGTTATGTATTGTGGGATTGTTAGTTTCCCTGTGCTGGGCATGCTTTAGTGATGGGTGTCCATGCAGGGCTGGGAGGGCTGGGAGGGCTGTCCATGCATTGGTATGGCATGCAGGGTTTAGCATTGGGGTTAGTCATATGTGTAGGTGCAGTGTGTGGGATGGAGTGGAGTGATGGGATTCAGGGTGAGGTGGTGTGATGGCATGCAGGTATGGGGGGTGATAAGTAGTAAATATTGACTCACCACTGTCCAGTCCTCCGGCTACTCCAGTGAGTCCCTCAGGATGCAGTAATGGCAAGACTTGCTCCTCCCATGCTGTGAGCTGTAGGGGAGGAGCTGGGGGTCCACTGCCAGTCCTCCGTATGGAGATCTGGTGCCTTGCTGCCACAGAACGCACCTTTCCCAGTAGGTCTTTCCACCTCTTCCTGATGTCATCCCTTGTTCTTGGGTGCTGTCTCACGGCATTCACCCTGTCCACGATTCTCGGCCATAGGTCCACCTTCCTGGCAATGGATATCTGCCGTACCTGTGCTCCAAAGAGCTGTGGCTCTACCCTGACTTTTTCCTCCACCATGACCCTCAACTCCTCATCAGTGAAACGGGTGTGCCTTAGTGGGGACATAGGTGTTGTGTGGTGTGTGTTGGTGAGAGTGTGTTGAGTAATGTGGCGGAGTGTGCGAGGTGGGGTGCGTGAGGGATGTATGGGTGTATGTTGTGTGTGTGTCTAGTTGTCTCTGTGCTGTTCGTGTCAATCTCCTGGCAGTAATTGTTGTTCGTAAAGGGTTGTGGGTAATGTGGGTGCGTGTTTTATTGTGCTGTGGGTGGGTGGGTGTGGTGGGTGTACGAGTGTCTGGTGTGTGTTTTTGGTACTGTCCAATGTAGTGTTGTTTTGTATTTGGGTGTCCATTCTGAGCGCAGCGGTATGTACCGCCAATGGTTTACCATCATTGAATGTCTGCCATGGTTATTCATAGGTCATGATGTGGTGGGCATTGTTTTGTTGGCGTAACAGTATGGGTGTTGGTACCGACACTTTAACACTGACCTTTGGGCTGTCGGATTTGTGTATGTGGCAGTATTCTGTCGGATTGGTGTGTGTGTGTCATGATATGAGGAACGGATATTCTCCACGTGGCGGTATGTTGGCTGCCATCACCGTGGCGGTAAGCGGGATTTACCGCCAATGTCATAATGAGGGCCTTTACATCTATTCTCAGCCAGATGGATCAACTATGCAATAGTATCCTGTTTACATGCATCTTGAGTATCCGATGTCATCATAAGGTCGACGATGTACTGAATCAAGACTGAGTTACAAGGCATAATCATAGATTCCAGTTTTTTTCTTTAGAATCTGATTAAAGCTCGATGAATACTCACAATACCCTTGTGGGACACAACACCATGTTAAGACCCTGCTTCTGAGCTGGAACACAAAAAGGAACTGACTGTCCTCATGCAGCGCCATAAAAAAGAAGGCCTGACACAGTTCAATGAATGTGACCCCCTCAGCCTCGCATGGAATCTGAAACAATATCACAGCTCAATTCGGTACCACTGGGCAACAGGGAACAACAATTTTGTTTACTTTCCTCAAATCTTGTACAATCCTGTACTTTCTGTTCGGTTTCTGAAGACTAAGACTCATGATGGGAGTTACAAGGACTTACCATTATCTTCTTCAGAATTCCCTGCTTAATCATTGACTCGATTACAGGAGTTATTCCAGCAATCGTCTCCGAGTTCAGGTTATAATGAGGGGCTGACAGTTATTTGGACAGGTTCTACACCTTTTATCAGTCCGATTTCCTTTCCTGAAAAATCCCATCATTCACGCTTAACCTTTCCCTCATTCAAGGGAAAATCATCAACTGTTAACAGAGTCAGTAACGTGCAATATGTTTAATTTTTTACCAATTTCAAGGCAGTATGTTCATCTTAAGTATAAACCACTATTCCTGCTAGAGTACAATAAATGACACAGTTCTATTTCACCAACAAATCTCTTCCCAAGAGATTCACTGGACTACGATAACATAATATGAACTAATGCCTGTCTTAAAAAGATCCTATTTTGACTGAAACTGGGGCAGTTTCCTGAACAGTCATCAGTTTATTTTCCACACCAACAATTTGGATTGTTTTTCTAGAGAGGGGGAGGTTTGGAACTTCTACTGTTCTCAGAGTAGAACTAGTAGCACTAGTGTCAACCAGAAATAACATGGGGTGGCCATCCACTTCACTATTTATGAATGGTCTACTCTGGTCTACCTCTAAGGCTGTGCCAAGTACACAGTCTATCTCCCCTCTCAGACACCGTCAGGCTGATTGATCAGAGCCATTTTCTTCACCAGTATCAAACAGCAGGTTTTGTTGGAATGGATTTCCATTCTGTGTTCCATTTGCATTCAGCTTCAGACCTTGATTTGGATGTTGGCGAATGCCAGTAGCATTGGAGGTTGAGGGACTTGCATGGTCGGAGCTTTAGGCACATTGAAATGTTGACTCCTGCACCTTTGAACTTCCTGCATCTGGTTAAAATTATTATTCTGTGAAGGTACAAACTCTGCTTTTTGAGATTGATTAGCAGGATTTAAATGAAATTTCTGCTTCCAGTGTCTCAGTTTGGTACAAACCTGACAAAGAGTTGACCTTTTTCAACTAATTACATCCATTCCTCTACTAGGACCTATTGTGGCACCTCAGCCACTCCCTTGAATGGGATTTTGTGATTGTTGATATACACCTTGCATTGCACCTGCATTACTCACAGCCACGGGCATCTGAATAGTTCTCTGAGCTGCTTTCATTTGAGCAAGCATCAACTTCTCTTTGAGCTTTTTCTGCTTCATTCCTAATTTGTCGTGGCAGTATTCTGAATAACGCAAAATCTCATCAATGGATTTATTCCGCCACAGATCAAATGCTGCTAAATCACCAAACTAATCTCTGGTCTCAAATCTGTCACAAACCTTGACACAAAATGTCCCATATCCTTTGCCTCTAAAGTCTCCATACCACTATAGTGCCTAAATGCCTGCAGCAGTCTCTCATAATGAGCATGTATCATCTCCTTTGGTTCTTGAGCCGTCCTGTCAATTTTGACCCAATCAACATCTTGAGGGGCCACGCACCCTTTCAGAAACGTTATAACCTTCTGGTACTTTTTCATAACCAATGGTGAAGGATCCTTAGTTACTAAATTCTTAGGTGGTTCATTTCCAGGCCAGTGAACAGCTATCTTACATTCGGCCCACAAATCACTTGATATAACAATGTTGAACAACGTTTTCAAATCAACCCACAACACCTGTGAAATCTTCACAATCCTTTCAACCTGTTTGTACCAATCAACTGGTTTCTCTCGCTATTTTGGGAAGTCATTGGTAAATGATGCAAGATCACTTCTGCTCCCTGACACATGGATATAACCTCCACCGGGCACCTCATTTAAAGAGAAAGCTTTGATGTTTCCCTCTGCTCCAACTGGAGGCGGTTCACCTGAGGGTTTCTTCACCTCTTTCTTTTTCTCCAATTTAGTCGCCCACTTATCCAGTACATTCAATTTCCTAATGTTATGAATCAGTCCCTTCATTTGGGTCTTTAATGCTGGTGTGCTCATCTCAGAGATATCTTGTCACTAAAACACACCTGATAACTTTTTTCAATTTATTTGTATTGTTCAGGTCTACCTCATACTTCTGTACCAATTTTGCCAAATTATCATGAACTTGGCCTGCTCGTTTAGTAATGTCCCTACACATGAAAGCAAGCTTGTCTTCTTGATATGTATCTAGTTTCTCCAACCCAAGATTTCCAACAATCATCGCATCCAGCTCTGCCACTAATTTGTTCATACCTAACATATTCTTCCTTGGGGGTGATGGAACCGTTCTCTCACTCACCTCTCTAGCCATATTCTCCTTAGATGGCGTATATCCATTAAAGAATTGTACCGACTCATCTATCTCCTGGGCCCTAATAGATCTTGCAACCACAGGAATTTTTGGGGTAGACTTGTTTCCCTGACTCAAAGGTGGATCCCAGATGGGAGTATTATGAAAAGGCATTCTTTGCTATAACCCTATTGAAGCACATCCTGACATGTTCATTGTCGTATCTGCAATTACCCCACATGGAATACTTGCTTGAGTTGGAATTAACAGAACAAAATCCTTGGCACTCAATATATTTGAGATTCTACTCTGTCTTTCAGCATTCCCAGGTGCATTCAGATTATAATTATTTCTCCCAGAACCTTCTGTCTTCTATCTAGGCACCACTGAATCAATAGGGACTGCAACTGTACGAGCATCCACAGTACTCACTGTAGGATGAATGGGAACACATTCTCCCTGTCCTCCTTTCTGAGACCCACAAGACACCCCAGTAGAAGGAACTCCCACTGGGCTAGGGGTCGAATTTGTTGGAGGGGGGTTTCAACAACATGTCGTCAGGCTCTTGTGATTTCTTTTCTTTCAGTTTTCGTGTAGTTTTCCTTTCCCCCCTCCCTCAGTCGCATCAGTAGTCAAAGCTGGATACAGCTTGACTCCCTCTATCCGGTCTAATCTCCACCTCTTCTGGTCAGCGTCCCGTCTAGCATCTGTGTAACTCTGCACAGCTTTCTTTACCCTACCTTGGTATTTCTCTCTTTCTTTTGCATGAGCAGCACGTTCCCAAGCATTGAGCACTTCACATTGTGAAGGTCTAGGAGGTGGCTTCATTTCGCATAGCACTCTCCTCAAACTTTCAATAAATCACATATTAAATATGCCATTTTGAGGGAATCTCAATGGACCATCTTTTTCTGTGATCTTGTGCCACTGACCAAGCCAAACACACGTATGAAGTCCTACATTCATCATCATATAATGACCTGGTGTACCTTGAGGAGGCGCCACTTCTCCCTCCCTACTAGGGATATAAACATCTCCTCTAAACATGTCTTGTATTACTTTAAAACATTAAACTTTTCCAAATACGGTGCAATAATTCATTTCAATTCAAAATAGCGCTCTATCCACAATTCCTTGCTCTAAAACAACCACCAATCACAGTGCGGCACCCTATGATGTCGTCCACCAATGGCAAACCACTATCACACCAACCAACCTATACCAGCATGGCACACTGTGACGTAGACCTCACTCCTCGCAGCAGTTCCCCCTCCTTTACAATCTGCACGCACACTTTCTCCAGAGCAACACACACATACAAAATACAATACAATAAACCTTTGTCTACTAAAGAATGAACAGTTTCAATCATGCGAGAAACTTTACAATCACTTCTGATGAGACCTAAACCTGCAGGATAACATCTGAACCAGTACAATTTCTCTCTGTGCAATACGATCCACTAAACCAATCTCTCATATTCACACAAAGTGAACTTTTAATTTAGCCTGGCCTTTTATAACATCCCACAATGACTGCAAATCTTATCTTCAGCAGACAATATAATATGGTGCTTCTGCACCTTTTAAACTATCCCAGGAGCTTAGGCCAAATTGGACCCGATAACCATTTCAACTTCTCAATAAATCACCACAAACACAATATTCAAAACATCTCTGCAAAACACCACCTAACTTTACAATCACCGCAATCTAATTGCAAACTGTTGCACTCCCCAATCTGTTAATACTCACTAGTCCACCGCCAGACCAACTCTCTTCCGCTCTTCTCAGCTGATTTCTCACCTCTGGTCATGGACACTGGAAACTGGGCTCTGAGGACTACCCACTCTAGAACACGGTTCCAGTTCTCTCCACTTCAGAAAGAGAACCATCCATTACTTCTACCATCTGTAAGAGCCTGGGGCCCTTTCATGAATTCTGAGGCACGATGAATCTTTTCTTCTCAGTTCCGAGGGGTGAAGACTGAAAATTATCAAATTTATTAAATGGTTTCTGTACAACCCTAATGTCTCATATTAACATTCTGAGTCAATTCATAGGTTTAAAAGGGGTTTATTACAGACTCTTAGCCAACATTATACAAATGAGTCACAAAACCATAGTGTAAATATACAAAATCACCAAAGGAGAATTAAAGTGCCATACAACGTTGAACCTATTTATCATATACAGGATCAAAACTTTGATTGCTATGATTCAAAAGATCAGAAAAAGCATGTAGTTCTTGATCACTAGATAAAATTATCCTGCCTAACCATTTAAACTAAACCCTGCCTATTCTAATACTAAAGGAGTATTTGAGAAAAGTCTGCAAACAGAAATTCAGTAGAATATTCTGTTGCGAGGTGCTGTGGCATCTCCAACTAAACTTTCCTTAAATCACAGTTTTGCAAGACAATGACATCACAGTCGAAGCTTCTCAATTGAAACACAAATTAAAATGAATTGGGTGTTACATTTTCCAAACCCCTAATATGTCCCATCTTGATATCCTTCAGTCTCAGCAAATTCAAAAGAATTATGACCTGCCAAGCTTCCAGAACACTTCTTTCTTCGTCTAGCTCGTCGCAGGCTTTCTTATCTCTCATGTACAATAAGCTTCTTGTTGATTCCATGTCTGCTCCAAACACTTGCATCTCAAAAGAAGCATTTAAGAAAAACAACTCCACACTCAAAGTTATCTCGAAAAACAATTATATGTGTAGGCCTTCATTCCAGCCAAGTGAATAAACCATGATTATACTTTTAGATTAAATGAATTCTAAACACTGCATAAAGGAATATACAAAATGTTTACGCAAAATAATACTTTTTAAAACGTTCGTCTCTAATAGATATTCAAAAAATGCTGATTACATGTTATATATCACAAGATGCACTCCACTCACAAGCTTTGTGACCACCAAATTTTGACCACAAGAAAATGACCACCCTTTCATGGTATTTTCCCAGAGACGTAATTACTCAGCCAGGCTATGCACTTTCAGCCTCACAAGACAGCTGGAAATCCACTCTTTGGAGTGGTTTCCAGCTCACTTTGCATACCACCGACAGATTTCAGCTCCTCACCGGGTAGGACTGTGTTAATTGTCAGGTTTGGACTAGTTTGTCCACCTGGGCATTGTTCGCAGACAGCAAGACCTTTGACTACGCTATATTTGTGTTTAGACCCATGCAGTTCGGTAAAGAAAGTCTGAATATTAATGGTAATTTGTTTTCCACTTGTTTTTGAATTAACTTTGCAAGCACACAAGCACATGCAGTCCCAAAGGCCTTCGCTAACTTCACTGTTGTGGTTAATTCACGTCATGGATGAGTTTCAAATCTACACTGAGCTGCATCTTTCAAGTATGGGATTCCATTCATGGTATTTGTGTGCCATTGGGATGCTACAGTGAAACTAAGATGGACATATTCTAGAGAATGATAGCACCAGCGCGTGGAAGGGATAAGAATGAAAAAGAAGCCTCTGCCAAAACATTTCAGGTGCTTAAACGCAGACCAACAGGTTATTAACCCCTCAAAATCCAGTGCTTTTCGGTATGATAGAATGGCTGAAATTAAAATGTCCAACAGTATGAATTTGGTGGCAGCACCTGTCTAATTGAGATGAAAGGCAATTGGATGCATTTGTTGTCTCAAATGGATAGTACACAAAGGCCCTAATTATGAGTGGCTGGAAAATGGCCTGGATTTTCCCCAACCTGAGAGTAACCCACATCTGGTGTATCAGTATCTCTGAGGAAGAAGAAAATCCAGACTATTTTAAGTTGGAGTGTGAGGGCCCCTTAGAAATGAAGAACTGAGTAGGGAATCGGTAATTTGTGGCCTAATTTCCCTGATAATGCATAATTTCCCCCAAATTTACTCAGCGTGAAAACAGATTTGCTGAAATTCAGCAGATTTCATAATTGCCATGAGTCCTATACTGTTACTGGCCCCATTTGAATAACAAGACAGGGTGGATGCTGGAAGGTGATGGTGACCTCTGACACATCCATTCTGCTGGACATTGTGTGTGTTCTGTGGGGGTACTCTTCAGGTGGATGTAGCAGACATTACCTTCTGAACCAGGTATTGAAGGAGTCACAAACATAGACTGGTTATACTAATGATTGCTGCAATGTGTTTATCTATTGCCTTTTTATATTTTTAGGTTGATAGGTGTTTACATAACATATGTTTTATTTGATATGTTTAATTTATGAATGTGCATATGATTTAAATAAACCATAATGACGCTTTACAGTAATAAATATTCTGCTGTAGTGGGTATGTAAACAGGTTTCTCTTGGGTGTTCTCATTGTAATTAGAGGTAACTGAATGTGCATATTTATAACATTGCTTGACAGTAAAGGGGTCTCAACAAGCACTGTGCTCCTTCCATTTCACTGTTACATATGTCATCTCTTAACTGCCTCTAGAAAGATTGTGTAAGCTAGATTTCTTAGGAACAGAATTTAAAAGTGTTTATTATCAACAAGTTTACATCCACAAATTGCATGCAAATGTTCACCACCTGCTATATTCCTCAAAATCCTGCATTAATATTGACATTCTATCAAACTTTATTTTTACTTACTTCCATACCCATTTTAAAGTGCACCACTGTTACCCTTCTACCTTCTGCCTGCTTCTCTTGTATACAAGTTTCTCTAAATCTCATGCCTGTCTTAAGCCCTTTTCGAAGCAATGGCTATCTTATTAAATCCTTTAAGCATTCCTTCTCACATAGACCCTTTAATGATAACACCTGTGTCAATAATGTACCACAAATAAATTTGTGTGAGTGCATGGAATGAGCATGCAAAACTAACCCCAAAAACAAATGGATTGACCACAAACTGTGAGGTCCCCGATAGTATGCTTCTCACCGTAAAGCACTTCGGCACCTCATCAGGGGCAGTACATACTGTATAAATGCAATTTAAATAAAGAGGATACTTATCATAATGTGAGGTTTTCAGTACCACTGAAATGCACCTAAGGCATGCTAACTTCTAGCTAGCTATGTACCAATGTTAAATACTGAATCCAGTTTGAGCTTCTGCTGAATTAGTGTAGAGAGCATTGTATTGAACAAGTAGGACTACCCTGGGTGGGTTTTGCAATTAAAGAAATTGCATAATTACAGTTTGTTGGCAAATGTCATATTTAAAAAATATGCAAGGAGGAACTAATTAGACAGTAACACCCTCCCTTTTTAGCTGGAACTCCTTGTAGGCAAATAAAAGGCATGGTAACAGAATGCTCGACTTCCTCCTGAGGGACTCCACAAGGCTTACAATTTTAGTATAGGGGTTCTAGTCTAACCTTTCCACAAGTCTGGTGGCCTGGGTATGAAGAGCAGTGGAGAATTTGAGGGTTATCCCATACTCACTCCACATCCTTTCATACAGATGGAAAAGAATTGAGTTTCCTCTCTGAGATAAATTGTTGAGGATCCCCATTCCGGCAAGCAGAGGTTTCTCTAATGTACGGGCTGTGAAATTTATCAGTTTAATGAGTAGCATGGTCCATTACCATATATCGAATTATAGTTGGACAAAATTGACGAACAAGGATGTTTTTCACGTTTTTATGACATTAAATATAGAAGAGAGAAGCTCGATGTTGTCTATATCTAGGATATCTTTAAGAACACAGAAGTGAAAAGCATAATTTGTATTTCTTATTATCCATCTACAATTACATGTTATATATTGCTGTGCACATATTCTACACAGCTTTCAGCTACTATGTAAGGGCATAGGAGCCATGGAGTAGTTATTCACAACATGATCTCACCTGCTCCATCCCAATGCTCTGTTTTACTCCTGGTATTTCACGTCCCACCCCACCATCCTCAACTCACCACCCTACCACCACACAAAATAAAGAAAAGACCACCTTGCATCTTGCTTCCCTCCCACACAATACCGGGTATTACTGCACCTCTGTCCAAATATTAAAAACAAAGGAGTATCTGGTGCCTTGACAACACCCTCACCAAGCTCTGCATTCACCCTTCCTAGATTGACCCAAATAAAAAAAAACAGGCTGAAGTTCTGCCATCCACTAGTAGCATCTTCATTTTCATTCCCCCCTCTTCCCAAACATAAAACAATCTAACTTCATGACACCCTCTAACATCATCCCCTGCAACTTCTCTCTCCTTTTGAGGCTATGCTCACTGCTCTCCACTGGACTCCTTGAGAGCCCTGACAGCACCATATAAAATTAAAACAGGGGGAAAACTTTGTTCTCTACTTCTGTGATACAGTAGAAGCAAGTAACGAGATTTAGAAACTGGTATTCAAGCTACTGGCTCCCAATTAGAGCCATACATAACTAACCTGTTCTGTGAAAAACTTCCAATGTCCATTTGGTCAAAAATGTCCATCTCTATCCAGTCAAAAGGCATCTACACACCTGGTAGTACGGAAGGAGGGGGAGCTTGAACCACTCCTCAGACTTGCTCCAGCTTGGCAAGTTCACAGAACCTGAAAAATCCTTGATCTCTATTCCCATCAGAGGTCTGAAAAAAAGTTCTTATTAGGCACTCTTGGGTCTTGGTAACACCAAAGTGCCCAGCCATGGCAATTTCATTATCCAGGACTAGTAGAACCCTTTGATAGCATTGAAACATTACTATTCTACTGGACATTCCCTGCAGGGAATTTACTGGCTCACTAAAAAGAATCTCATTCTCCCAGTACACACTGAAATTCCCTGGTGGGTTATCATGTTTCAGGTATGCATTCTGCCTTCAAGGTCTTTGGAAAATTAAGGTATACCACTGTGTCCATTAGTAGGGTTTTCTACTGTCTGCAATATGATGACCACAGTCAATTCCTTCAGTTCAAAATTATTAATCTCCACAGACTCAGTGACCATGCTAACAGCAGTCACTTCCTTCAAATTTTGGGCACCACACCCAGAGGATATCCATACTTCTTTTTCTTTAGTTCTAGACACTCAATTTCAGTAACATTAAATAGCTTCTGTGTAGGGGCCTGAGTTTTTGCAACCATTGCCAAACATTCAGAATTCAATAGATCATTTGCCATATATTGATCCATCATTCACATTCTATTAATCATAACAGTTGGGGAAGCTTTTTAAAATTTGTTGCGGAAAAAATAACAATAATAATTCGGAAATAATTTGCAAAGCTGATGATGCTTAAAATGTATTTAAAATGCAGACATTGTAGTAGGCAATCATACTTGAACGTACCAGGTGTGAAATACTAAAATACTTACATGTTATAGTTAACAAAGTTAAGAAGCAGTAGAGAAGAATAAGGCCTGATCTTGACCTTTTGAAAGACTTGTTTTTCAGCAATTAATAGTTTTTGTACAAAATGTTTTCTTTTTGATTATACAGATATTTCTACTTCTGAAAAAAACACTGTTAGCCAATGAATAGAGTTGTTATTTAGAAGGTTAGATATGAAAGTTCAGACACTGGAATGCAGTCTTGTATGGGAGGATGAATCATTAGAACTTAGACAAAACAGTTACACAGTAAGATAAAGTTGTGGTCTCGGAAGTCGCTGTTTGAAGACTTTTGTGTTCCTGTGAGAAGATGAGGCGTGAACATGTTCCCATGGGCACATCAAAAGCTGATTTGTCGACTGAAGAAAGGAAATGCCACATGAATTAGTAACATTGATTTTGTATGTCTATAATAGTGCCTGTTCCTAGAGTAAGTTACCTCACCTCACTCATTCATCATTCCCTTGATGAACCCTTTCATGCTTGTGTTAGCACATTGCTTGGAGACTCTACTGAGTTTCTTGAACCTCTCTTCATGAGTTCTGTACTGATTGAATATTGAGCTGATTTTGATGCTGAAGCCTTATGCTATATGATGTCTCTGAATTCAGAACTCTATGAGTTTCTGAGACTGACATCTTATTTCCTTCTCATTCCTAGAATAGGGATTCATTCCTTTATGAAATACGTTTAATGCATTTATTATAATTTATTGATTACTTATTTTGCTTATTGACAAAACTAGTGACTGATATTGAAGAATTTATATGATGATCCTAATAAAGATGAACTACTAAAAATATTTGATTAATAAAGCCCCTTAACTAATTTTCACATTATTGACTATAATAGACTAGAAATTGTTATGATAATTTCATATGTTGTACAGCTCCTGATTAATCTCAGACAGTCAAAGAACCATAAAACTGAGGTGGTGGGGGTTAGTCCTGGTAGATGGTAAACCAAGACGTTAACTGAAACAATCCCCACACCAGCATAAGAGGTGGTAGCAGGAGGACGGGCTACGTTATGAGAAAGAGAAGCCATATTTAAATGCCTTCAGGTAGACAAATGCCCTTGTCCCATAGTCCAAAGCCTGAATTTTGAAGACTGACGATGTGCGGTTTCAAAGGCGGATGCAATATTGGTGGTGTTAATGTCAATGGGCATGTGTTGCGATTGTTATGTTCTTTAGATTTTCATGAATTGGTGTATGTGTGTTGAATGGATTGCTGATGCTGAACGGCCTGATTTAGATATTGGGGGATTGGTTGCTCCATCACCGTTGTGACGGAATAACCCCTCCGCCAATATATAAATCAGCCCCTGCGGCTTAATGTTAAAAAGGTTGTCAGAGTCCGAACTAGTCTAAGATCCCAGGACAGATTGTTAGATAAATAAGAGGTGATTGAGTTGATTGTTTGGTTTTTCTTGTCTGCTAAAGTTTTGTAGTGCAGATTGTGAGGTGCTGTTGATTGCACAATTGACATAGGGACTCTAATAAATTGTTGTGATTTCACTAATATTGATTGATTTTAGTAAAGACTATTGCGCAAAGGTGAAGGTGCATCAATTAAGGTGATTCCCCCTGGTCAAGATTTCCTTTGCGTGTGTGAAGATCTTTTTGTGTGGAATGTTGGAGGGTGTGAAAACCTTAATATTCCCATTGTTGAGTTACTTTGCTTTTTCTTTAGAGGAGCAGACAAAGAATCTGTTGTTATTTTGCACTTGTTTTGAGTTGTAGAATTGTGTGTTCTAGAGAATTGTGAAAGAGGATGAACAGCTGTAAGGAACAAGGAGTTGCATCAGCAAGAGCCGTGCTGGGTTTGAACGGTTGGGTTAGAAAACGATGGACGTGTACGGAATGAGAAATTGAATCAAAGCATTGAAGTTTTGAATTATTTTGTTTGATTATTGCTGACTTAGTCAAAAACATGAAATGTTTTACGGCTTTTAAGAGCATTGTGAAAGATGATGTGAGAATTCCAGTACGAGAAGGTGAAGAGGCACCACCCTAAGATCCACCTGCACACTGCAAGGCAACAAATGTGGAGTTACACACATTATTTATGGTAAAGCCTTTTGCTCAAAGGTGAAGGTGCATCAATTAAGGTGATTTCCCAATGGTCAAAATTTCATTTGCGTGTGTGAAGATCTTTTTGTGTGGAAAGTTGGAGGGTGTCAAAACTTTAATATTCCCATTGTTGAGTTACTTTGCTTTTTCTTTAGAGGAGCAGACAAAGAATGTGTTGTTATTTTGCACTTGGTTTGAGTTGTAGAATTGTGTGTTGTAGAGAACTGGGAAAGAGGATAAACTGTTGTAAGGAACAAGGCGTTGCATCAGAAAGAGCCGTGCTGGGTTCGGACGGTTGGGTTAGAAAACGATGGACGTGTACGAAATTACAAATTGAATCAAAGCATTGAAGATTTGAATTGTTTTGTTTGATTATTGCTGATTTATTCGAAAACATTAAGGGGGTCATTCTCCGCCGCCCGCCAGACTTCCCCCCTCCGAAATACCGCTCCGCGGTCGAAAGACCGCGGAGGGTATTCTAAGTTTTTCCCCGGGCTGGCGGGCGGTCGCCAAAAGACCGCCCGCCAGCCCAGGGAAAAACTCCCTTCCCACGAGGATGCCGGCTCGTAATCGAGCCGGCGGAGTGGGAAGGTGCGACGGGTGCTGTTGCACCCGTCGCGTATTTCACTGTCTGCCAAGCAGACAGTGAAATACTTGTAGGGGCCCTCTTACAGGGGCCCCTGCAGTGCCCATGCCAGTGGCATGGGCACTGCAGGGGCCCCCAGGGGCCCCGCGACCCCCCCTACCGCCATCCGGTTCCCGGCGGGCGGACCGCCGGGAACTGGATGGCGGTAGGGGGGGTCGGAATCCCCTCGGCGGCGCAGCTAGCTGCGCCGCCTTGGAGGATTCCAAAGGGCGGCGGTACACTGGCGGGAGACCGCCAGTGTTGCCGGTCCGACCGCGGCTTTACCGCCGCGGTCGGAATGCCCTTGGGAGCACCGCCGGCCTGTCGGCGGTGCTCCCGCGGTCCTCCAACCCGGCGGTCATTGACCGCCAGGGTTGGAATGACCCCCTAAATATTTTACGGTTTTTAAGAGCATTGTGAAAGATGATGTGAGAATTGCAGTACGGGAAGGTGAAGAGGCACCACCCTAGGATACACCTGCACACTACAAGGCAACAAATGTGGAGTTACACACATTATTTATGGCTATGTCAATGATGCAGGATCACTGAGAATGAGGGCCTATTAAGATTTCCCCAATATGGTACCTTTGAATTCAGAATTATTGAAAAGTTGAGGGAAAAATTATGAGTTGAAGCCCCTACCTAGACCTACACAGTATGAAGCAATAAATGCTTGGGAGAAAATAGCATATGCTGCAGAGAAAGATAAATACCAGAATAAGGCTAAGAGAGTTGTGCAGAATTACACAGGTGCACAATGGGATGAAGGACAGAAAAGGTGGATAAAATGTATAGTCGAGAAGCTAGAATGTACCCAGTCATAACTACAGAGAAGACTAAAAAGAACAATAAATAGGGAAATGATGATAAGGGAGCTGCAAAGAAATCTGACACTGATAGTGATTCAGGGGATGATAGTTTGGCTGCATTGTTGCTTGTCCACCACCATATGTGGCCCCTGTTACAATTAATGAGCTTGCTTTGACTTCTGGTACTACAGTGCCTACTACCCCTGTTGAGCTAAACATGATTCATATTGAGATTCCATTGCAGGTGACAGCCTGTTATACAACCAGTTGAAACAGATATTGTGCCTGCCCAAGTTGGCACTATTTAATCAGTGATACCTACAGTGATACCTACAGGTGTCACTGCTTCTATTGTAACTGTACCTGCACCAGCTACTAGAGTAATAACTGCTCAGCCCTTAGAGATTCGAACGGCAACCACACCTAAAAATATTGACCCCAAAAACAATTGGTTCAAGGAGATGTTGGGTGAGAACCTATGACAGAGTACATCCCTATACTGCAGGATTTGCAAATTGGAAACCACCACAAACAATTCAATCATTGAGAAAAAGAAAATAATTGTTTTTACAACACCAATAGCACAGAGAAAGACAAATATATTTGAAAATGGAATTTTTCATCAAGAGAGACCACTAAATGCTGCAAAGTTAAAAGTTGAACTAGAAGAAATAATTAGGGGATGCTTGGATATTGGGCACATAAATCAGTATCACAAGAAGAAATTAATTTACCTCAGTAAAGAGATGACAAGGCGTGCAGGAGGTACCCACAACAGATTAACTGAATTGGCAAGAAAATATGAGGTTGA
The DNA here is from genome assembly GCF_031143425.1 of Pleurodeles waltl. NCBI lineage: Eukaryota > Metazoa > Chordata > Amphibia > Caudata > Salamandridae > Pleurodeles > Pleurodeles waltl. Next base: position 958,593,419 of record NC_090444.1, read on the forward strand.
TCTTTCAAAGGGTGGCCCATTGTGTAGAAGCTTCAGAGCATAGACAGATAATGGGGCAATTGAACAATGTGATTACATATTACCAAATTGGTGAAATACATCCATAAATGGAGCAAATTTGAGAAATTAGAAAGCAAATGGGCAAAGAAGCAGAACAAGAAAAAGAGGTAATAAGACGTGACTGAAACAAATAGTAAGCTACCGCCAAGTCCCCCGGATACAGAAGCTTTAACATTCAGGATGAAAGAATTGCCAGGTGAAGGGTAAGTACATGTAACATAGAGCAGAACATATCTTGCAACATTTATGAACAACTTTCCAAAATTGAGGGAGAATCCTACATAGTGATATACACAGGTCAATAGATTTTTGAACATTTGTTAATATCATCATACAAAGTGATTTGTGGCCTGAAAGTAAGAGTACTGTACAACGACCAAGCTTAGAGTCACTGAGAGACTCATGTACCTGTACACCGTCTCCTATATTAATGATGAAGTATGATGAGGTGATTACTTTCCTTAAAGGCAGAGTTCCAGCAAAAGAAATCGATTAGTTGAAGATTATTCGAACTTCACAAGAACCAAAAGAGTCAGAGCATGCTTATTGGCAGGAACTGTCAGGGGGTGCTTGCTAGACTGATGGCAGGGAAGACAAAAGAGGCAGAATACTGATACAGAACTATCCAAGATCACACAGAGAGTCAGAGGACAGAGGGGATCCAAAGGGGTAGCTCTATTCAAGGGAACAAGAGAGAAAAGGTTCAGCAAGAACATGTATTCAAGAAGTAATGTGACACCCAGACTAAATAATACCCCAGGAGGAATGTGCAAGATATATATATATATATATATATATATATATATAGCAGCATAAACAATAAAGGGATTGTGGGGTAAAGTACTCAAGAGCTCCACATGGTAAGACTGAAGCTCAGTAAGTTCCTCACCCCCAATTGCTGTTACAGAGTCTGACTGCTAATACCCTTATGTAGAATATTCATGCAAAGGCAGTGTCTGTGGAGTTGACCCCTATGCTGATGTTATACAAAGTAACTGAAAGACAATATGCACAGTGGACAAGCAACACCACCTAGGTTGTTAGCTGAGCCCACAGATCCTAAAGGTCAAACAGGAACACATATGGCAGTAACAGAAAGGGTGTAGAACTAAATACAACCACAATAGACAAAGGGCTAGCAAGGAGCAGTACTTAAGAGGAAAAAAGGGAAAACAAGGGGCACACTTGGCAGAAAGCAAGTAACAAACATAATAGGAATCTAGAAGGAAGGCAGCAGCAAAACACAAACTAAGAAATGGAACAAGGAAATAGAAAGAAAGGCAAGGATTGAGAAAAAGAAAATACAGAAGCAGAATGAGAGCCTTCAACAGGGAGCAAGAAGTGCTGGTGTAGGAATCAAGGAAACAACACAGGTAGAAATAGTTCAAGGAACAAGAAATAGCTGAGGCTCAGGAGTCAAGTAGCACAGCAGGGAGGGCTAGTTCAGGAACAAGGATTTGCTACGGCTCAAAAGACAAGGTAGAACTGTGGGGAGTTCTGGTTCAGGAACAAAGATTTGCTACAGCTCAGACACAAGGATAGCTACAGCTCAGAAACAGGAACAGCTACAGCTTAGGTACGGGAACAAGGGATAGCTCCAGCTCAGGAGCAAGGAAGAACTATGGCTCAGGAATTCAGGAAATAAAAATAACAAAAGCTCATGAAATGGGAGGAATAACTAAAGATCTGGAACAAGAACAAGAAATAACTAAGGCTCAGAAACGTCAGGAAACAAGGGTCGGCCTCACCAGAAAACAACTACAATGAGCAACCCTGGACTGAAGGGAGCTAAGTCTTAAAAGGGCTCACAGTAATCACATGCATCAGGTGTGAGCAGGCTAGAAGCAGCCAGCCACAGGTGTTCTGAATTCCTCCACCCATCCTTGGCCTGCAGGGGTGGAGATGAAGCAGTGAGTAGGGGATTCTAGGTAATGGAGTTCCAAGCATGAGCAGATTGGCTTCCACCAAAACCGGCATGGATTGGGAATAGATGGTAATTTGCAAATAGCATCCAAATGGTTGAAAGTCAGGATATACATACAGGGGAAGGTCTGGAAGCTTATTAGAGCATTGAAAAGTCCCAAAATTTGGCCCCCTGATGATGGGCACGAGAGTGCAGGGAGCAAATCGTGACACTTATTATGAGTGATTACGGCAGGTGTTTAAACAGGACAGTAGAAAAGGGCTCTTGGTGCCACAGTTTGTTGTTGGTTTTAGACCAGATATTAGTATGCACATACAAACAAACGTGATTTGCTGGGAGGCAAAACCTATAAGTGAAATGCTGAGGTATGTGAAATACTGTAGTGATGAACAAGAAATGAAGCAGAAAAGACTTAAGGAGACGTTTATGCTTGTGCACACTAAGTTGGCTCAGAAATCTTTTCAGTCATTTGCTGAAAATCCAAATGGAATGCAGGGTGTTGGCTTTCCACCTGGAGTTCAAGGAGTTCTAGGAGGAGTTGGAGTTTCACTGGGTAAAGGTGTTTTGATTGATCCAAATTCTGGTGTAAATAGGGCAACATTGAAGAAGTCGACTCCTTTTCATTTCTGTAACAAATCTGGACATTGTAAGAGCGTAGGCTGAATCCAAAAAGATTAAGTGGAGATGGCCAAATGCAAGGAGGATATCAAGTGCAGATGCAAAACATATCCAATCACCAAATGCAAATGCCAAAGTAGGCATAGGTTCTAATGATGCAGGTTCCACAAGCACCAATGGTCCCACAGAATATGGTAACCACTAGATTTAATGCGTATCCGATGCCCAGAGCACATCCTACTAAATTTCAGAATCAGAACCAAAACCCATTTCAACAGTACCCTATGTTGTGCAGTGATATTTTTGGTTCTGGCAAATCCCAATGATCCTGCCTGAGGGGGGTGGAAAATTGCACACAGCGCAGGCTTTAAGATAGACCACAGTGTACCATTTGTAGAAGAAGTTAATGGCCACCAATAGTCATTTCGTATTGACACTGGAGCTACCAAATCCACTGGTAGAACAGCAGAAGTCCTAGACCTACCCCTCTAGGAAAAAAGATCCAAGTTGTAGGACTTACAAATAAACAATTTATAAACCGAGTTTCAGAGAATGTCCCTTTAAAAATAGATTCATTTGAGGAAAATAATAAATGTGTTGTTTGTGATTCGAGTCCTGTAAATCTGTTAGGGAGAGATTTGTTATGCAGATTCAATTACACAATTTACTGTACACCAAATGGTGTTCAAATTCAAATGCATGATAAAGATGTTGCATTTGAAATGACCTGCAAGGAACAGCTATAGGATTGTATCCAGAAAGGACAATAGAGAATTTGCCTCCTGATTTTAAGGAAACTGTGAACCTAGAAGAATGGGATTTTACAGGAAAATATATCAGTCTAATCAAAGACATAGAACCAGTCCAAATTACAGTGAAGCCCAATGCAGTGTAGCCAACAACCCCACCATATAATGTGACCCCAGAAACAGTGGCAGGAATAACACCAGTAATTGAAGACATGCTGAGGAAAAGGATTTTGAAAGAAATTGTTGGAAGCCCTTTAAGCTCTCTAATCAAGGTCTCACAGAAGCCAAATGGTAAATATCGGATTACGCAAGAGATTAACAACATTTTTGTTCCATGGTGACCTGTGGTACCAAAGCAAATCCTGCTACAATACTTTTTCAAATTCCATGCACTGCAGAATGGTATATCATTGTGGATCTCTGACAGGGATTTTTTTATCCCACTGCATAGGAACAGCCAGCTCTTATTCTCGTTTGTGTTCCAAGATAGAGATTTGGTGTGATTCCATAAGGGTATCCAGAGAGTCCATCTGTTTTTCATCAGATCTTGAAAAATAATTTTGAATCTCTGCAGATGCCTTGCAGATCCGTTCTCATGAAATATATTGATGACCTACTTGTCGCATCATATACATGAGAAGCTTACAGACAGGATGCCATTGTTTTGTTGAATCACCTAGCTGAGTATGGACATAACGTATCTCTGAGTAAACCACAATACTGTCAAAAACAAGTCCAGTACTTGGGACATATCATTGACAAGAGAAGTCTCACAAGAAAAAGTGGAAACTATCCTTAAAATGAATCCACCAAGAAGACAGAGAGAAGTCAGGATGGTCCTTGGAATGGCTGGCAACTAATTGTTTACTGAGGCTGACACACAAGGATGAGTCTGATCTGCTTTCATGGGATAACAATTGCTTGAATGCTTTCCTAGAGCTGAGAGAAAGTCTTGTCATATACAGAAAGATGTTTTCATTTTTTTTTGTGAGAGGGAGAGATGAGTTCTCTCAGTTTTTACTCAGATGTTTGGAGATTCACAAAGACATGTGACTTATTTTTAGATTACCCTTGACCCTGTAGCCACAGGACTGCCAGGTTACCTTAAAGCAGTATCTGCAGTTGGTGTCAGTATTGAGAGGTGTGAAAGATATTGTGATATGGCATCCTTTAACTACTAACAGTTAAAGGATGCCCTATCACTGTATTCCTCCATTGAAATTGTGCTTACCTGAACCAAAACACACTTTTGGGGTCATTATGACCCTGGCGGTCACCACGGTCGGGTTCAGACTGCTGCCAAAGTGGCAGTCCAACCGTGACATTATGACCATGGCGGAGCCGCCAAGGTCCAGCCGCCGACACCGTCAGGCTGCTGTCAGCCTGCAGCCTGGTGGTCCCGGCGGTTGTAATCTGCCAGGGCAGCGCTGCAAGCAGCGCTTCCCTGGGGATTACGAGTCGCCATCCGCCAGCCTGTCCATGGCGGTAGACTACGCCATGGAAAGGCTGGCTGAATGGGGGACTCCGGGCACCCCTGCACTGCCCATGCACTTGGCCCTCATTATGGCCTCCGCTGCACGCCAATGTCATAATGAGGGCCTATGTGACAAATAGCAGACGCTACATGCTGCTGAAAATGTAGAATTAAGTTGTTTTCCTACATCAAATCCAGCAACTCTTTGCCGATACCTGAAACTGAGAATGATGATAATGTTGAGCATGAACATCTGGATGTCACGGATTTAAGCACCAAGCCAAGACCAGACATAAAAGATGAACCTTTGGAAAAGCCTGATTATGTTAGTTATGTGGACGCTCATGTCTGAGAAAGTTTTATGGTACCCTGTGAGCAGTTTATGCTGTCTGTATGAATCAAGAAGTTGTGGAAGCTTTATGGCTTTAAGGTGTTACCTCAGCACAAGAGACAGAACTGACTGCCCTTACAAGAATTTGTAGTCTATCAGAACAATTTAAAGCAACTTCATTTACAGATAGTCAGTATGGCTTTGGTGTGGTCCATGACTTTTGATGGTTATGGTCACAGAGAGGTTTCATTACCTTATCTGGCTCACCAGTGGGTAATGGCGAACATGTAAAATGATTGATTGATGCCCTACAAATGCCACCAGAAGTTGTGGTAGTCAAATACACTACTCACCGAAGTGGCAACTATCATGTTACAGTTGGAAACAGATTTGCTGATGACGTTGCATGATATTTTGGACATGTGGCTTGTGTATTTAATGGGACATATACTAATGAATCTGAAGAGGTCACTGCTTTTTCGATGTTGTTGTCAGTGGCTGATACTTGGGGAGAATTAAAGAGATTGGTGGAAGAGCTTTCAGAAGCAGAGCAGCAGGTTTGGATTAGAGCAGGATGTGGCAAAAATTCAGATGACATTCGGATTTCAGCTGGTGGTAGACCAGTGCTTCCAGACAGTTTGCTGTTTCTCGTGACACAACACTTTCATGGTCCTACACATCTTGGGAGAAATGCAATGGTGATATTATTCAGAAAAAATGGTTTAACCTCCGAATTGGGATGCTTGCAGAAGAATATGCTATTGACGTATGGCATGCCAACAGATGTATGAAGGGAAAAGTAATATTGAGTCACATAGAGAGATCAGGTGGTCCTTTCAATAGAATGCTGATGGACTTTATTGAGATGCCTGTTTGTCACAGGGTGAGATAAGTCCTGGATATAGTGTGCATGTTCTTTTGATGGGTGAAAGCATACCCTACATGGAGAAATGACAGTCTCACTGTGGCTAAACTGCTATTGGGAGAATAAATACCAAGGATCGGACTATCGGTTTCTCTGGAGTCAGATCGCGGAACTCACTTCAACAATGGAGTCTTTAGAATGCTATGTGCAGCTTTACATGCAGAATGGAGGTTACATTGTAGCTATCAACCAGAAGCCCCTGGGGTTATTGAACACCTCAATAGAACCATAAAGTCCTGGTTGGTGAATGCTTGTGTCTCCGCTTCAATGAAATGGCCAGATTCTTTGCCTTTGATATTGATGAGCCTCCGAAATATTCCTGACAGGAGGAAAGGATTATCACTGTATGAAATCCTAATGAGGCGTGCAATGAGACTGCCTTCTGTGCCAGCGAATGCACTTGTGAACATCACAGATTACATGATACTCAATTACTGCAAAACATTAGCTGATGTGGTGGGTTCTGTCTCCCACGCTGCTACGTCAAATCTGCATCAGGAACAGTGTCACAACCTTACTCCCTGTGACTGGGTGTTGATCAAGAAGCATGTGGAAAAGCCATGTTTGGAACCAAGATGGGTGCATGTGTAGTGTGGTCAGTTTTACGTATATTTTGCGCATTAGCTTCAGGCCTTAGGCCTCTGTGCACTTTGCCCTAAATATATTTTATTCATTTGCTAACAGCTTAGAGCCTCTGTGCACTTTACTCTAAATGCTTTCTATTAGGCTTCGTACTGTTATTTTACAGAATAGCCAGTTCCACGGTGTTGTTTTTTATTCATATCACACTGTTTTGCCTTCTTCAGCACTGGAGTTCTTCATAACATATTCACTCTGTGCTTTAGTCAAGGATACAGTCTGGTACATTGCCGATAGACGTGGTAGGAGTCTAGACTTGCCATTCCTGCGCAGGAACATTTTGTGATCACGATGACATGTTAGTTATAAAATCACTTCCTTGTCCCAATACATCAAGAGGGAGATTCCGACCAGGGAACCACAACTAGACGCTGACTGCCTCGTTGCAGATGCTGAACCAGATCACAGGCCTTTGCTCAGGTATGAGTGTGTCCGTCTCCCTAGTGATACAGAAAGGCAAGCTGAAAGCTTAACATGCTGTGCTCTAAATAGAACAAGCAGAGGGAGAGTAGAAACGGTTAGGAATTATGATAGCTTTATTTCTATGTTTTACTCTCCTGGTTACTATATCAATCCTACTATGTTGTATTGTTCTGGTTATTGCGGCTCACGCCTTAATATCTAAAATACAGTCGTTTTATTAAAACATTATATAAAACTTATACTGTCTTTGTCATTTGTATATGAGACCATATTGTGAATGAGAGAGTTGGTTTGGATCTGAGTGACCACGACTTCCCTGAGAAGTTCCTAAGATGTCATGCGCTCGGCTGCCCAATCATTTCTTCCCCGTGGGAGAAATGAGGCACTGCTAGTTAGCCGGAGCAACAACCGGATTTAGGGTGACAGAGTTCCTTACACGTGGGTCAGACTCAGTCCCCCACACCGTTATTGATCCTGCTGCCTAGAAATCCAGTAGTCTCATTTAGAATAATGAGAGCCCACGCGACATGGCGCCGCCAACGTTTGGTCTGGCTCTAATGTTTGGGTCCGACTGACTCTCTCGGTCTCGTATATATTTTGACTCCTCGGTTCCGTATGCGGAGACGTCCGTGGGGCTGAGGGTTTCCGCCACCACGGGTTGGGTACATCCTCATACTTTGTGGTTGGTTGTTCAAGCTTGAACTTTGAAAGGAAATACCCCGATATTGGTGTGCCTTCTCTGTCCTAGAGCTATTATTGTTATACTAATGGCGAATCCAGTTGTAGTAGATATACCGCTTAATATGCGATTTCCGCTCACGGGTCATCTGATAGCACATGGACTGATGGTCCAGGGGGGTCCGGTCACTTTTGTGGTGGACGCCCATGCAGCCTATAGATCAGAACTTTTTTATTCTTGGGTCGTATTTCCAGCAGCTGATGGGGGTACAAATACTTTTCACGAATATACTGTTGCGAATGTCCCTGGACAATACAGGGCTTATACATACTTAGAAATACCTTTATCTTATCAAGAACACCATAATTGGCTTGATGGCGCCCTCCCACATTCAGTAACACCAGTACGGTTAGGTCCGTTGAGTAATGATGGTCCGACCTGGCCTTTATTGGCTACATATACACCATATCCTGGAGTGGCAAATGTGGCAGTGGCTGAGGTGCGTCGTTTATATGTGGAATTAACTGCAACGTACAGACGATTAGTTCAGTTTGTGATGCAGACATTAAATACTAATGCAGCGCGTGCTGCTCCAGCTCATCCACATGCGGTGGTGCCGGGAATAAATCCGGCCACTGTACACTCTGTAATGGGCAAGGTACCGGCTAAACGTGAGGAGACTCCATTTTGGCTGGTGCAAAAAATTAATACGCTGGAAGCAGTATTTCCCCATAAGGGACCTCAGGATAAGCATAGAATTTTGACAATGTGTTTGCCGTATGGGATGGTTCCTACGGTGGATCTTTGTAATACTTGGGGCACGGTGTTTGCCGCTCTCTATACTACAGCACACGGTACACCGACTTTGGCTAATTTGCCGGAGGTGCTTAAACAAATTCAGGATGAATATGGGGCTACCCCTGCCTTGGATTTAGGAATGCAATTGATGGGTAATTTTGACGCGGTTTCTTCTATTATTTTGAGTAATCTCAAGGGGGAGGCTGTAGCACTAGCAGTGCGAATGCGTCTTCGGGACGTTCCGCAGATTAATCAGGAGCGGGAACTTCCGAGAATAATAGCTGAAACATATTCTAGTATTGGTCGTGATAGCCTAGGGGCTCGACCGCAGAAACCACAATTGCAGGGTAAAAATAATAAGGATAATTCTAAGCAACAGCAACCTGAGGGTGCGAAAAAGCGCTGGGATAAGAAACAGCAAACACCTAAGAAAGATGGTGGGCAGTCTCCGCAACCGGAGACCCCACAAAATAAGTATAATCTCAGGAATAGGGATACTTTGAAGACGCCTGATAGATATCAATATACTGATACACGCCAATCTCGTTCCTTTCAGGACTCCTCGGAAAAGAGAAGTGAGAGAGGTGGGCGGTCAGAGCGGAGGACGGAGTACGTGAAACCGAGACAGGATTCACAACGCTCAGCGGAGGTTTCTATTAAACAAGAAGAGAAACCGCTGCAACAGAAACAGCAATTCAAAAAGAAGAAAGTGGCAGCTGTCTCAGTTAGACATGCCGCTCAAGAAGAGAGTTCTCTTGACGAACAAGACATGGGCGTTAGCGCTGTTAGACAGCGCGGCAGAGGTCACAATAGTTCGCCGGAGACTTCTAGAGCATCTGGAGGCGAAAGCAACTGATGACTTCATACAAGTCGAGACGGCGGATATGCGAGTCTCTGATCCTGATCAAGTATATCTTGTGACTCTACGATTAGAAGGGGACATTGACCGCGTTGTACACGCCATTTTTTGGGACCATATGGTGAAATCATATGATGTCCTGTTGGCCGAACAAGATTGGCCACCTGACTTTGTTCGCGACTGTCCAGTTGGGGAGGAGGTTATTGCGCCTTCCTTTTCACCACTTGTTCCGATAGAACTAGCGGAGTCATATGGTAAATCATGGGCTCTAGCACAAGCCCCCGCCCTATATAGAAATAATGTGGGGTGGGATAAACAATCACCTTATCATGTCATTCCCATTAAAGGAGAACCTCAGCCACAGCCGCAATATCCTATTAAATTTGAAGCAAGGGCATCGGTTCGGAAAATTCTTACACAATTGGAGTACCAAGGTGTGATTGAGCCTTGTGTCTCGCCGATGAATAATCCCTTATTTCCGGTTGCTAAACCGGACCATTCCTATAGGATAGTGGTGGATTACAGACATTTGAATAGTCATACACACACATATGCTATACAGAATTCACATAGCGCTGCGCTTATGAATAATATAGTGCGTACAAAATACAAAATAACATTGGATATCTCGAATGGATTTTTCTGCCAGAATATAGCACCCGAAAGTCGGGACTATACCGGTTTCAGTGCGTTTGGCTCTCAGAAAAAGTTTTGTCGTTTACCTCAGGGGTATAAGAATAGCCCAGGACTGTTCTCGGCTCGTGTGACTGAACTTCTGCACGAGTTGGACCCTGAGGCGTTATCATATGTTGATGACATTTATTTGACGGACGATGAGATTCTACAACATCTCAGTCGCGTATCGCGCATTGTTGTGGGTTTTGCTGATATTGGTTATAAGTTTAATTTTAAGAAATTGAAGATTGCCTTCCTCAGTGTTATTTTCCTGGGATATGAGTTATCGAGTGAGGGCAAGAGCCTGGCGCCACATTTTTTGGAGAAATGTGCTTTACTGCAGCCTCCTAATACGGTTCGGAAGCTCCAGTCTTTGTTGGGGTTTCTGAATTTTGGCAGAACTTACATTCCTGATTATGCTACACGTATAAAACCATTATATGAACTGATTCGCCCGAATTTTTCAAGTAGATTTTGGACGATTGAGCATACACACATACTGCGAGAGCTGCAGAATGATCTCTTAGCGGTTAAACATTTACAAACGCGGGACAATAAAACTCATTTGGTCATCAGGGTGATTCCTGGGGCTCTTGGATTTACGTATGTCACCTTTAATGAAGGGGAGACAGTCCCGATAGCATACAAGTCCCACTTGTATTCTGCTGCAGAACAACGTTTTGCACAGACTGAGAAAATTCTCACTGCAGTACAGATGGTTGTGATCAAAGAAAGACCGCTAGCCCAGGGCCAACGCATTATTGTCGTTTCCCCAATTCCGGCCTTGGAGGCTGTTACAAAAGCGAGTGTTCCTAATTCGAAAGCTTTACACCCGCGGTGGATACAATGGGCTACGTCTTTGACGGCCACTGATGTGGATTACATATTTGACCCTAAGCTGCAGACTCAAGAATTTCTTCAATATGAAATAGAGTACCCGGTTCCTGCTGGCACATTACCTATTGACCAATATGAAGTGGTCATGTATACCGATGGCTCTGCGCAACCGGCGGTTGGGACTAAACAACAGTATTCAGCTGCATGTGCGGTGGTGAGGGGGACTATGGAGGGGGGAGTCTTCTGCCCCCGACATACTTATACTAAAACATTGGGAGATTGCACGGCGCAGCTGGCTGAGCTCAAAGCTCTTTTGTTAGCGTTGGAGCATGCAGAGCCGGCGATATTGACCTTGCTGGTCTGTGACTCCTACTACTGTGTGCAATCCTTCAATGAATATCTGCATTATTGGAAAATGAATGGGTTCAGAGATTCTAAAGGCAACACCATTAAACATAAAGGGGGTCATTCTGACCCTGACGGGCGGCGGAGGCCGCCCGCCAGAGTTCCCCCCTCCGAAATACCGCTCCGCGGTCGAAAGACCGCGGAGGGTATTCTAAGTTTTTCCCTGGGCTGGCGGGCGGTCGCCAAAAGACCACCCGCCAGCCCAGGGAAAAACTCCCTTCCCACGAGGATGCCGGCTCGTAATCGAGCCGGCGGAGTGGGAAGGTGCGACGGGTGCTGTTGCACCCGTCGCGTATTTCACTGTCTGCCAAGCAGACAGTGAAATACTCGTAGGGGCCCTCTTACGGGGTCCCCTGCAGTGCCCATGCCAGTGGCATGGGCACTGCAGGGGCCCCCAGGGGCCCCGCGACCCCCCCTACCGCCATCCGGTTCCCGGCGGGTGGACCGCCGGGAACTGGATGGCGGTAGGGGGGGTCGGAATCCCCTCGGCGGCGCAGCTAGCTGCGCCGCCTTGGAGGATTCAAAAGGGCGGCGGTACACTGGCGGGAGACCGCCAGTGTTGCCGGTCTGACCGCGGCTTTACCGCCGCGGTCAGAATGCCCTGCGGGGCACCGCCGGCCTGTCGGCGGTGCTCCCACCGACCCTGGCCCCGGCGGTCTAAGACCGCCGGGGTCAGAATGACCCCCAAATTGTTGTGGGGTAAGGTTGCGGGTCTGAAAGAAACGCTTCCTAAAGTCCATGTTGTACATACACTTGGACACCAGCGCGTTGGAATACACGTTGCTGGGAATACTTTGGCTGATGAGGCTGCAAAGTCGGCAGTGGCTATCGCCACTGTAGCCGCGGTAACTCGTTCGAGTTCAAAACCAGACATAGAGATTTCGGCTGCCATGAAAGCTACGGCTGATGGCACGCCATTTCCTAAAGGATTCCCTTCTAAATATAGTTACTGCTTGAGTGGTGCACTAAATGCTGTTGTTAATATTCCAGGCGTTGGTGTACGTGAGTTACCGAATAAGATTGAGAGACCTCGATTAATTTCTGCAGCGCATGAAGGGGTGGCATCTGCGCATGCTGGTGTGGCTGCCACGATTTCGCTTTTACAGGCCTGTTATTGGTGGCCTGGTCTCTATAAGGAGACAAAGCAGTATGTCCTTTGTTGTGACGTCTGTCAGCAAATTAAAGCATCGTCGGCTAGACGCCCACAGCAGACTCCTCTTCTGATATTAAATAAACCATTACAGTGTGTGTACTTGGACCATTGTGGTCCACTGACACCAGATAGTGCATACAAATACATATTGGTTGCTGTAGATTCGTGCTCCAGATTTGTGTGGGTCTGGCCACAGCGCTCGGCTGACGCTCGGACTGTTATTAAAGATTTGCGTATCTTTGTCGATACATTTGCAGTTGCGGCTTTTCATTCGGACCAGGGCCCTGCTTTTGCCTCTAAGGCATTCAGGGACACCATGGCTTCGTTGGGGGTCCAACTCCAATTCTCGTCTCCATTTCATCCCGAGGGAAATTCTGTCGTGGAGCGTTTAAATCGTGATTTAAAGCAATCCTTAACAGCCAGGGTTATAGGTACGGGTCGTAGTTGGCTAGCCCACCTGTATGGAGTACAGAGAGCACTTAATAACTTGCCTAGAAGGTCACTGGGGGGTCGTACTTCATATGAGTGCCTGTTCGGAACACAAATGTATGTTCCTGATCTAGATGGTCCTGGTGTGGAGGCGGCAGATACGCCCTTTGACATAAATGATCGTGTCACTGTTTTGCAGGATTTACAACAATTTTGTGAAGATAACTCTTCTGCGAGTGCTGCCTCCTCTGGAATTAAGGATGAGCCAGTAACACCTACTGGTTGGATATCCAGGATTGGGGATCTAGTGCGTGAAAAGGTCGCAGTAAAGAAAGAATTTGGTCCTTCTTATCGAGCACCTGTCCCGGTGTTGGGGGTGAGCGGCACGAGAACTGTGATTTTGCTGCCGCTGCAAGGGGCCAAAGGAAATCGTTTTGTTTCCATTGATAATGTCAAGTTTCAACATGTGGCCGATTCTGCACAGCAGACCAAGAAGGACACCCAGTAGTTCCGGCATCCCTCTCACTACTGGGGAAGAAGTCCCGCTGCAGGTGATTAGCACCGACCATGTTTCCTCTCCGAGCTTGGGGAGGGTGGAAGATGATCTTGCGATTGTTCCACAGTCAACGATTGATATCGATTCTTTTTCTCAAGTTGCTGTACGTTCTACTGATGTTTCTGAACATGTGATTTATAGCGTGCTTAGGAGAGAACCTCCATCAGCTTCCTTGTTCACTGTTGCACCTTTTGCAAGAACTGCCTCTGGCTGCTTCAACGACGCGGATGCAGCTGTATCCAGCTCTTCGTCTTCGCTGTCTTCAATCCGAGGTCCACGTAAGCTACTAAGTTGGCTTAAACGTACATATTTTGTTGTTCCTTGGAACTATTTGTGGCTTTTTATGGCTGTACTGACTATTTTTTTATGGTTGGGATTTGTTGTTACCTTTTTGCTGGTAATACATGGTCATTTTCTTCCGGATCGATCAGACATTGAGCACGTGGAGACTGTGTTGAGACCACATTTTTCGTCTCATATGGTTCGAAGAGACTTATCCCATGTGAACATTTCTGCAATACCAATTCCGGATGGAATTGTGTGGGATAAAGTAATGTTTGAAATATATGGTCCCACTGAATTGATTCAAATACCGTATGTTCTTAAGTTATCAATGAATGATATTGTTATTCCAGGCATTGTTTCTGATGATTGGGATGTGAAGACAGTAGATGCTATGCTAAAAGATTTGCAATATTATACTGTCTATGACGATGAAGATGCTTACCAATTTAAAGATAATCATGGTGATATGTTTTGCTACACCTATTATGGACACCACTTTATTCACAAAGCGAGTAGCCCTAAGTCCATCTTTAATTATGTACAATGGGAACATTGCTCGACTCCTCCACAAGGGAGTTCGAAAACGTATAATGATAAATTTGCATATTTTTCTGGGCATGATCAGCAAAGCGCTAAGTCTTACTATTTTAAAGTGACACCGTATTCTAATAAGCAGATTTTGTTGACCGATACTAAATTACTGTATTCTAATTCGTTTGTATCTAAACTTTCGGTCGAAGGATATGAATACTGGTTGAAGACTGTTGACTTGAAAAGTGTTTGGGGTACGAAAAATTGGCAGATGCAAGGCACAGATACATTATTTCGAGCATGCATTATCCCTGTGCAAATGATTTTCCTCAATGACACAGTACAACAGACTAGTTGTTTGGGCTTGGCGTCGATTAGAGAATTGACTTTGCCTAGCATACCTGTCCCTTCTAAATTAAATAACTGGCAGCACTATGTGAATGCTACTTTTAGTGAATTTACGCATTGGGTCCAGAATGGTACGCTTAACGCTTCATCGTTACATCCGGGCGGGTGGTTATTGTGGCCTGTAGACACTAATCATTGTCATCAACGTTTTGTTACCTCTTCTGGGGGGTTCAGGACTAGTAGGGCAGACCCTCGTTACATTTCACCAGAACATGCAGATATAATAACTACATACAGTGTGGGGAAACTTTGTCAACAATGGTTGAAGTACTCCACGCTGGGTGCAGTTAAGTCACACCTCAAGTTACTGTCTAATGGTACTGATTTACAAGATTTCTTGTCAGGTCCCAAGGTGCCCCGGAGAAAAAGGTTCTTATACGAAGTGTATAATGAGTTTTGGAAACTTTCCCAGCAGGAGGCTGCAGCCAGGTTAAGACAGATTGATCGAGAAAATCTGCTGCAGACTATGGCGGTCATTCTGACCCTGGCGGTCAAAGACCGCCAGGGCGGAGGACCGCGGGAGCACCGCCGACAGGCCGGCGGTGCTCCAATGGGGATTCCGACCGCGGCGGTAAAGCCGCGGTCGGACCGGCACCACTGGCGGGCTCCCGCCAGTGTACCGCCGCCCCATTGAATCCTCCAAGGCAAGCTGCGCCGCCGAGGGGATTCCGACCCCCCCTACCGCCATCCAGATCCCGGCGGTCCGACCGCCGGGATCCGGATGGCGGTAGGGGGGGTCGCGGGGCCCCTGGGGGCCCCTGCAGTGCCCATGCCACTGGCATGGGCATTGCAGGGGCCCCCGTAAGAGGGCCCCTAAATGTATTTCACTGTCTGCTGCGCAGACAGTGAAATACGCGACGGGTGCAACTGCACCCGTCGCACAGCTTCCACTCCGCCGGCTCGATTCCGAGCCGGCTTCATCGTGGAAGCCTCTTTCCCGCTGGGCTGGCGGGCGGTCTGAAGGCGACCGCCCGCCAGCCCAGCGGGAAAGTCAGAATTACCGCCGCGGTCTTTCGACCGCGGAACGGTAACCTGACGGCGGGACTTTGGCGGGCGGCCTCCGCCACCCGCCAAGGTCAGAATGAGGGCCTTTGTCTGTTGTTGATAATGGCATGCAGACCCTTTCTGACCGTGTTTACACGATTGACAGCATTGTCTCTTCTGCTATTGACATTATAAAATCAGACATGTCTTCTTTATATCATGGGCAGAGTCAGACACGATCTATAATGCAGCTGGGTTGGACTCTTCAGACCTTGAAGGCGGGTCGCGTTCCATGGCAGCACATTCGTGCCAGAGAGATCTTTATCTCCTTTAATTTAACTCGTCAACAACAATTGATGGCTAAGAAGGAAGCGACGTATGTTATGTTAAATATTGAAAAATTGGAGAAACTGCCTTTTACGGTGGCTGAGATTCCGTCAGCTGAGTGGTTGATTCATGGGGTTATTAATTTGCCTATCTCCACTCTGCAATTTACTTCTTGTTTGAAACACATTCCGGTGGGAAGATATGAACTATTGGGTGACAGTTACATACACGAGGTGTGGGAGCTTCCTTTTCAGTACAGATGTGTTAATGGTTTGCGGGAAGTTTTTCTTAGCGGTAGCGACTGCGAAACTTCTGTTAGCCATTCCATGGTTTGTAAACAGCTGTCCTTGCACGGAGTGTGTAATGCTTCGATTGCTAACTTAGCTTGTTATCTGAAGGGAGTTCCGGTCCCGGTAATTAAAAACACTTTCCAGGTGCTTTCTAACGGCAGTTACATTGTTCTTAACAGCGAACGCTGCTGTGGCATGCGTGCCGGAATAGTTTACATCGTCGTTGTCAACAAGGCCGTTACGTGCTGCGGGAATGTGTTGTTTCCCCCTACTGAATTTAGGGAGGTAGCAGACATCTGGCCTCATATTGCTACTTCCAAGGTTGATTTCGACAAGTTGAGTCGGCTGAAAGCTTTATTGCTTCAAAAGCATGTGGCCCTTACATCTGCTAGCGAGACCTACGCACTTCAAGTGGCAAGGTCATCGGCGGAGATACAGTCCCTTTTGAATACTAACTTTCCGTGTCACTTCGGTGAACTTGTGGGACGTATATTTAATGCATCCAGCACTGCTGGTATTGCTCATTTTTTCAAAGCCGTTGGTGTTGGGTTCGTTCACACCTTCTCTTCCATATTCGGTTTGATACCTTCGGCTATACACTCTATTTTCGGAAGCATTTTTGGGGGTTTCCCAATTACTTTGGCTTTATTGGCTGGAGTTTTGCTATTGTTGCTGTTTTTTCGCAATGGCTGTCCCGCCACGACGAGATCCTGTATTGCTGCTCCCATCAGCGCAGCTGTGTCGTGAACGCATGATGCAGTGTTTTGTAGCAACACTCCTGGCTCATTTGGAGTGTGACTGGTCTTTGTCGTTCCGACCGGTTTTGGATTGTGTGCAACCCGTATTTCGATGCCTTTGGTGCTCGTTTGAACATGCACTGGCTTTCTGTCTCTCACTGCAGCGCTCTCCAGTGGTTGATCTTGATCTGTTGATGTTCCCGATTAGGGCTCATTCCCAGACTTGTGCACTACGGTTGCGTTTGCTTCGTGAAGCGGATTATGAGATTCCCTTCCTGGAGGAAGATGGTTTTGTCTCTTTCCTTGGCACTACACGGGGTGCCGCCCTGAATGGTTTTGGGGCTTTGGAACACACCTGCTCCATGGTACTTTGTGGCGTGGATCTTCCGATATTGACATATCTCGAAGTGGAGGAGCTTCTACGTTCTATTGCTTCTGTCTGACAATTGGATTTTTTTTCTCTCTCTCCCGACTAAATTGACACTATATTGCAATTCGCTCTCTCTTCACATGTTTCCTACATTTATGACTTTGCTCTCTTCTCATCTTGTCGAAATGTTGGGTTTAAATTTAGGTCATGTTTTTTTTTTATGTTGTTAGAACCACTTGCTACCGACAAGGGGAGGGTGTAGTGTGGTCAGTTTTACGTATATTTTGCGCATTAGCTTCAGGCCTTAGGCCTCTGTGCACTTTGCCGTAAATATATTTTATTAATTTGCTAACAGCTTAGAGCCTCTGTGCACTTTACTCTAAATGCTTTCTATTAGGCTTCGTACTGTTATTTTACAGAATAGCCAGTTCCACGGTGTTGTTTTTTATTCATATCACACTGTTTTGCCTACTTCAGCACTGGAGTTCTTCATAACATATTCACTCTGTGCTTTAGTCAAGGATACAGTCTGGTACATTGCCGATAGACGTGGTAGGAGTCTAGACTTGCCATTCCTGCGCAGGAACATTTTGTGATCACGATGACATGTTAGTTATAAAATCACTTCCTTGTTCCAATACATCAAGAGGGAGATTCCGACCAGGGAACCACAACTAGACGCTGACTGCCTCGTTGCAGATGCTGAACCAGATCACAGGCCTTTGCTCAGGTATGAGTGTGTCCGTCTCCCTAGTGATACAGAAAGGCAAGCTGAAAGCTTAACATGCTGTGCTCTAAATAGAACAAGCAGAGGGAGAGTAGAAACGGTTAGGAATTATGATAGCTTTATTTCTATGTTTTACTCTCCTGGTTACTATATCAATCCTACTATGTTGTATTGTTCTGGTTATTGCGGCTCACACCTTAATATCTAAAATACAGTCGTTTTATTAAAACATTATATAAAACTTATACTGTCTTTGTCATTTGTATATGAGACCATATTGTGAATGAGAGAGTTGGTTTGGATCTGAGTGACCACGACTTCCCTGAGAAGTTCCTAAGATGTCATGCGCTCGGCTGCCCAATCATTTCTTCCCCGTGGGAGAAATGAGGCACTGCTAGTTAGCCGGAGCAACAACCGGATTTAGGGTGACAGAGTTCCTTACACGTGGGTCAGACTCAGTCCCCCACACCGTTATCGATCCTGCTGCCTAGAAATCCAGTAGTCTCATTTAGAATAATGAGAGCCCACGCGACACATGCATTACATACTCAGAAACTGAGGTGTCCCTATGAAGAGATAGTGTTCTGTGAACCAGAACCAAGGGCACTTGTAATTGCACCATAACAAGCAACACCACAGCAAAGAGCAGAAGGAGATGGAGTATCTCAGACCATCGCACCAGTCCAAGTCCCTGCAATATCACAGTAGAGTGAAAGTCTCTGGAGAGGAAAAGAGATCAAAACATGAGACAGCAGTTTAGACATCACCAGAACAAGCAGATGATCCAGAAGAAGGGACAAATATTGGAACAAGGAGGCTCACACATGATGCTGAATGGCCTTGAAATTATGTTTGAAAGAAACGGAGATCAAGTGTGTCAGTTGAACGCATACCGACAACAATGACTGAGGAGACAGACTCAAAAAGTATAAGTGACGCAGAAGAAGAAGATCAACATACACTAAGAAGGTAAGAAAGAGTGAGGGTGTCTTGTTGAAGGTATTCTGCACCTGAATGGACATACTACACAAATCAAGTAATAAATACATCAGTGAAGGATTTGATTAACCCAAGATGAGAACTATATGAACTGCCATGACATCACATTGAAAACAGTATTGGGAAAAGCTGCCGAAAAAGATTTCTGAAAGAAACAAAAAAGTTTAAAGACATTAAAAAACAGCTACATTGTTAAATAAAAAAAAATAATTAAGAAGTTTTCCCTAGACCTAAGGCTGGAGTAAAAGAGTAGGGATAGCACATTTAGATGAAGACAGAGTAAGGTTAGAGATGCCTATATGAAGGTTGCTGTAAATAAAGCTAAAAGAACTAAAAGAAAAGAAAAATCTAAGAAGCTTAAGAAGTTGCTTTGTGTAAAAGTCTGAAACTGATGGCATTAGAAGAAGGAAGGGCACGCATTCCCAGATGAATACAAAAAGAAAATTATTTATCCTAAATTGAAATTAGACAGAAGACAAAAGAGAAAAATATGCATTCACAAAAGAAGAAATCAATTTAGAAAGAAACCTGTAGGAGTTAGCAGTTGTGAACACACATTCAAAATTATGGGAGATTCACAGTAACTTTTGCAAGGAGAGGGAGCAGTCATTCCATTAGTTTATTTTGTTTTTAGACAGGGTGCATATTTTCAAATGACCAGCTGAATGGGAGGTTATTTGCTATTTTGCTTTGCTAGGATTTATCATGTAAACAGTATAGATGCTTTGACAATGACACCATCACATAGACATACACATAATATAAGTGATGGAACACAATTGGTTGGAGACATTTTTAAAGCAATTTTTCCACCAGTGAGAGTGGTTTTAGATGACAAAAAAACCACAAAGCTTTTAGCAATAGTGGACAAATTGGCAACCAGTACTTCTGGAGCTTTATTATTTGGCAACACAAAAATATTGGCTTTCAGATCAGTGGTTTTACAAAATTGCTTTGCTTTAGACATTTTACTTGCAGAAAAAGGCAGAATCAGCAAGATTCTGAAAGTTCATCATTGCTGTTCCTATGTACATGATGAGAGCAGGAACATTTTAGAATACACAAAGAACTTAAAATTTGAATTAGAATCATTAGATATTACTAGTGATTTGGGAATTCAGATAAATAAGACTCTGCAATTAGCAATTGGTTTTCTAACACTGGAAGAGTGATTTGATGGTTGAGTTTTGCTCATTAACCTTGCTTACTTTTTATAGGAGTTGTAAACGTTATTTGAATAAGAGAAAGAACAAAGAAAGGAACAAGCAGATTATCAAATAATTAGAATTAGAAGACGCTAAGAATAAAGAATACCCAAAATTGGAAGGCTCTGAAACTTTGAAAAGAAATAGAAAAGACTCAACAGAGGATAAGAGTGCACTCTAAAGATTTGTTTGTGAATAAAATGTGATGCTTTGCCTACCATCAGAGGGGGGATTTGGAGAAGCGTTTTGAAAACTGTTGGGAAAAAACAAAGAAAATATATTATGTTGAATTAATCGAGAAAGTAATTGATGCTTACAATGTGCTTAAAATGCAAAAATTGTAGTAGGCAATCACATTTAAACGCACTAGGGCTGAAACGCTAAGACACTGACATGCTATAGTTAACTAAGTTAAGAAATTGTAGAGTTTGCATAAAGCATGCTTTGAAAGACTTGGGCCCAGATTTAAGAGGGCCAGCACCTCTTTGCGCCACATTAGCGTAATTATTTATTATGGTAATGTAACCCAACAAGTCCAAATTTGCCACGCCATATTTACAAAGTGGCGCAATGCATGCATTGCAGCACTTTGTAACTCCTTGCGCCACATAATGCTTCACCAGGCATAATGTATGCATGGGGGGAGTTCGCAAAAATGGCGCAGTTGAATCTAAGAGATTCCACTGAAACATTTTTAGTAGATATTTTTAATGCCTGCACAGAGCAGGCGTTAAAAAAAGGGGGCCCTATGTACTCTGCAGGATTAGCACCAAAATGTATGCGGTAATCCTGCACAGTACATCGAGCATAAAAAATGTTGACTCTATTGCTCCTACCCTGCGCCATGGTGCTCCACATATTAAATACAGCGCACACATGGTGGCAGTAGGAGGGAGCTAAGGGGCGCAAGAAAAGTGGCGCTGCATTGCATGAAGCGCTACTTTTCTCAAATTCAGCCCTTGTTTATTAACAATATATATTTGTTGCATACATTTTTTCTTTTCATGTATACAGTTGTTTCTACTTCTAAAAAGACCACTGTAAGCCAATGAATAGACTTGTTATTTAGAAGGTTAGATATGAAAGTTCACAAACTGGAATGCAGTCTTGTAAGGCAGGATGAGTCATGAGAACTAAGACGAAACAGTTACACAATAAGACATAGTTGCGGTCTTAGAAGTTGCTGTCTGAAGAATTTTGCATTCCTGTGAGAAGACAGGGAATTAACACATTCCCATGAGTGCATTGAACATTGATTGGTCGACTGAAGAAAGAAGACACCACGTGAATCTGTTACAATATTTTTGTCAGTCTATAATAGTGCATGTTCCTGGAGTAAGATACCTCATCTCACTCATTCCTCATTCTCTTTGTGATCCCTTTCATGCTCATGCTATCACGTTCCTTGGAGACTCTACTGAGTTTCTTGAACCTCCCTTTATGAGAAGTTCTACTCTGATTGACTAATGAGCTGATTTTGATGCTGTTGCCTAATGCTTTGTGATGTCTCTGAATTCAGAACTTTATGTGAGTTTCTGAGACTGACATCTTATTTCCTTCTCAATGTTAGAATAGGGATTTATTGCTTTATGCAACACGCGTAATGTATTTATTATGATTTATTTGACTACCTTTTCTCATTACAAAATGTATGACTTATAATGATGAATGTATGTGATGATACTAATAAAGAAGAAAGATTAAACAGATTTGATTATTAAAATCCTTTAACTCATGCTAAACTCTAATTATTCACTGAAATAGACTAGAAATTGTTATGATAAATTAATGTGATGTAGAGCTCCTGATTAATCTCAGCCAACGTCAAAGATGGTACCCAGAGAGTTTAACTGGAACAATCCCCACACCAGCACAGTCACCAGGAAAGTCATCTCCATTCAACTGCAAGACAAGAATAATCTGCACCAGGACTACCAATCCATTGTCAGACAACGTCCTTGATTATAAGTAATGTAGTGTGGTGACTCTCTATGGGATACTGCTCTGCCCAATTATAACCATCCTGGTGTTCTTACATCTGGATTTTCCAAGTGCTAAAATATCATACCTGATGTTAACCAGAAATCCGTCTGATAAAATCACGAGATTCAGCTCACATGTATATCTTGGCTTCAGTCTACAGCCCCACCTGATACCTTCCATACTACAGGAAAGCCTAAAACCATTGTTCCCAGCACACCTTTAATCCTTTCATCGGCACCTACAATGCAACATTGAGACTGCTGCTCTTCATGTCATAAACAGAACCCTCTTATTTACCAACTAGTGGCATCATTCCCGCCTAATCCTACTCAAGCTCTCTGTAGCCTTTGATACAGACATTCACCAAGCACTGATCCAAATACTGTAAATATACATGAAATTCTCCAACATGGTGCTTTTGTAGTTTATTTCCTCAGCCCCACCAATTCATCCAGATTGGATCCTCATGATCCCAAAAGCCCTTGTCTCTTGTGCAGTAGAAAATGCTGGCCATTATCTTTATCCTCTAAATGGAACTCCTTGTAAAACTACTCACCAACATTGGCATCCAAATCCATCTATATAAGGCGACACATACCCTCTCTGAAAAACATCACAGCATTCTGCTACACAAACCAACATCAATCTCTTTCAAGAATGAATGTCCATTGTCTACCCATGAGAAAGCCCAACCAAGGCAGGCTTCCACCACCTTGCCAATAGCAAAAAAGCCTTTAAACCCAAGCCGAGTTCTCTCATTAAGCCTACACAGCTTTATCCCCAACCCCAGAAAGAAAAACCTTTCTCCATTTAGCTTCATGACAGCCTAAACCTTAGTTCCTGTGCTCCTGGACAGAGGCAACATTTCGCTCAATGATCACCTCGACACCACATTAGCTATAAAGAAAGATATCCTACATGCTGCTCTCATCTCATGTATGCGTTCCCTCCCAGGAGCCTCACCCCAGAAGGCAATGTGAAGCCACTGGTAAATGGTGTATGCCTAACCACAGAATAGAGATAGACTCTATGTCAGTGGGTATGTAGGGTGAACCAAGTAGTAATGAAAGTGCTAGTCAAAGCGCATTGACTGTTGTCCATCCAAGTTCAGACATGGAAATCATTGGAAGTAGGCAGATTTTGTTGTGGGGTGTTAGGTTAAGTTAAAAGGGATGGTAGGGAGAAAGACGTGAAAAGACAATGGGTAGGAAGAAAAGAGTATGAACCCTGTCCCTGGTTTGGACAATGTATGAGATTCTGCATGATGCTTGCCGGTGATGTGAGGAGCATACAGAAAACAGTAGAGGCAATGCAGGACAATGTTGAAAAAAGCGAGACATTTTTCGGAGTGCTATGAGAGAATCAGGCCCTCATTACAACCCTGGCGGTAAATGCCGCTTACTGCCGTGCAGAAAACCACCAACATTCTGCTGCGGCCGCGGAATTCCGCTACAGCTATTACGACCCACAGCTCGGAATCTGCCATAATACAGACACCCACACAAGTCCGCCACACCAAAGGTCAGTGATAAACTGGCGATACCAAAACCTCCAACGTCATGCCAACAGGCATACGCCCACACTATCACGACCCACGAATCCACGCAGCATTATTCCATTGGCGGTACACACCGCTGTGCTCAAAATACACGCACATTTACAAAACACAACCATATTGGACAATTCAAAATACACACACCAGACACACATACACACACCACACCCACACACCCAATCCAATATAAAACACACACCCACATCACCCACAAACCCTTACTACCAGAATACTGATACCACGCCAGAGAGAGATACCACCATAAACAACACCAGCATCCACAGACACACAACACCATCACTTACACAACATCCACGCACCTCAAACAACACACAACAACACATCCCCTCACACATCACAACACACACCACCTCACACATCACCCACACCACATCATGGCACCTCAACGACACCCCAGGTTCTCTGAGGAGGAGCTCAGGGTCATGGTGGAGGAAATCATCCGGGTAGAGCCGCAGCTATTCGGATCACAGGTGCAGCACACCTCCATTGCAAGGAAGATGGAGCTATGGCGCAGAATTGTCGACAGGGTCAACGCAGTGGGACAGCAACCCAGAACACGGGATGACATCAGGAAGAGGTGGAACGACTCACGGGGTAAGGTGCGTGCCGTGGTCTTCCGACACCAGATTGCTGTACAGAGGACTGGCAGTGGGCCCTCACTTCCTCCCCCACAACTAACAACATGGGAGGAGCAGGTCTTGGCAATACTGCATCCTGAGGGCCTTGCAGGAGTAGCAGGGGGACTGGACTCTGGTAAGGCAAAGCTTTACTATTATATCCCCCACCATACCTGCATGCCATCACATTCTCCCACCCTCACCCCCATCACTCCAACACCTCACATATGCTCCACTATCACAACCCAACCATCCCAACACCAAGCCCTGCATGCAACACCAAAGCATGGATACCCATCACCAAAGCATGTCCTCTACAGATACCCACACAGACCCCAAACCAAATATCACACAAGGACCAAGACAAGAATGCAAGCACTCGAGTACAGGGTCACTCACCCATTGCATACAATGGCACACACAGATGCAATAATCATGCCTTTACACCCCTGCAGGACCCCAACCCAACGTCACCAGACAGGAGGTACCAGACATATCCAGTCCCCCCACAGAAGAGACCCACAGTGATGACAGCAGCTCTGCACAACTGGATCAAGATGACCAACCCGGCCCATCAGAGACCTCGGGACAGTCGGTTCCCCTGACACTGGCACAAGCCACCACAGACCCTCCCCCCTCAGGAAGCACCAGCACAGCACCCACCCAGCGGGCCCATACCTCTTTCCCCAGGACACGTCAATCAGCAGTGTGTCCACTACAGGGAACCCAGGCAAACCCACCAACCCAAGAAAATCAGGGGCCTGGGGGCAGTGGCAGTGGGCACACAGTTCAGGGGCAGAGGCTCAGGAAAACAGGGAAACTGGGAGGATTGCTGTGCGACAGGGGAAGGACAGGCCCAGGGAACCCACTCTCCACGAGGCCCTCTCCAACATCATGGGAGCTTACCATCATTCCCAGGAGACGATGGCAACGGTACTGCCCAAGTTTCAGGAGACCCAGCGGCTGCAGGAGGAACACTATCTGGGGATCTGGGAGGACCTGAAGTCCATTAACAACACCCTGGTCACCATTGCAGGGGTGCTGCAAGACCTTGTCAACACAAGGAGGGACACTGTGGCACAACAAGGGGCCCCTGACACTAGCCTGTACGATGAACAGCCCTCCACCTCCGCAGGCGCTAGTGGACAGGAGGCACCGCCACAGGAACACAACACCAGCACCCCACCCCCTGCAGATCGAGAACCACCCTGCAAATGTTCACTGAGATCCAGGAACAAGACAGAGAACATTGCCAAGGGCCCCACCAGGAAATGAGACCCCCCTGAATGTCCCCCTTCTGTCCCACTTTGCCACCCTGTCCATCCTTCAACTGCCATTGCTCCATTTCCTATGCCCCTTTGGATAATGCACCTGTGAAACAAATAGACTGGACTCTGCCATGGACATTCCTTCACCATCACCCCTGCCCATTTTACAACCCCCTCCACTTATTTGCACAGAAATAAACACACTTCAATCACAAAACAATCTGGAGTCAGTCTGTGCTTTCACAAACGTGTAATTGCAATAACTATGGAATATAGCAATGTCAATTTAATTGTTCACATACCGATGTAACACAGCTGAAGGGCTGGAGGAAATATAGCAGAGGGCACAAAATGGGACCCACATCTGTGAAATGGAAAGGCAAAGTGACAAGTCAAGGTCCATACACTGAGTGAAAATGACAGACTTATGCTAGCTCCAACAATAGTATGAGATGTAGGAGGCAGTGACATCTTCTTACCTGTGTCTCACTGGAAGTATTGCATGATTATTTTGTTTCTGTTGTCGATATCCTCTTCTTCTGCCTCCTCTTCTTCACTGTCCACAGGCTCCACAGCTGCCACAAGACCACCAGCTGGACCATCCTCCTGCAGAAAAGGCACCTGCTGTTGCAAAGCCAGGTTGTGCAGCATACAGCAGGCCACGATGATCTGGCACACCTTCTTTGGTGAGTAGTAGAGAGAACCACCTGTCATATGGAGGCCCCGGAACCTGGCCTTCAGGAGGCCGAAAGTGCGTTCAATCACCCTCTTAGTTCGCCCATGTGCCTCATTGTAGCGTTCCTCTGCCCTTGTCCTGGGATTTCTCACTGGGGTCAGTAGCCATGACAGGTTGGGGTAACCAGAGTCACCTGCAAATGTCGAGGGACAACTGTTAGACACACACTAACCCGTAGGGACAACCCCATACCCAGACAACTATTCACACTGTATAGGGTCCTTGTTCTCACCTATTAGCCACACACGGTGCCTCTGGAGTTGCCCCATCATATAAGGGATGCTGCTATTCCTCAGAATGTAAGCGTCATGCACTGAGCCAGGAAATTTGGCATTCACATGGGAGATGTACTGGTCGCCCAAACACACCATCTGCACATTCATAGAACGGTAGCTCTTCCGGTTTCTGTATACCTGTTCACTCCTGCGGGGGGTACCAAGGCCACATGTGTCCCATCAATGGCACCTATGATGTTGGGGATATGTCCCAGGGCATGGAAGTCACCTTTCACTGTGGGCAAATCCTCCACCTGAGGGAACACGATGTAGCTGCGCATGTGTTTCAGCAGGGCAGACAACACTCTGGACAACACATTAGAGAACATTGGCTGGGACATCCCTGATGCAATGGCCACTGTTGTTTGAAAGGAACCACTTGCCAGGAAATGGAGTACTGACAGGACCTTCACTAGAGGGGGGATTCCTGTGGGACGGCGGATAGCTGACATCAGGTCTGACTCCAACTGGGCACACAGTTCATGGATTGTTGCACGATCAAGTCTGTAGGTGACTATTACGTGTCTCTCTTCCATTGTCGACAGGTCCACCAGCTGTCTGTACACCGGAGGATGCCGCCATCTCATCACCTGCCCCAGCAAAAGTGCCCTATGGAAGAGAACAGCAAGCAGAGAGTCAGCCAACACTGAGGTATCACAAAATGTCATTTGCACACTGTGACGGACCGAGGCCTTCAGGCCCATCCAAGGAGGCGACAGGTGCTGACGCTGACGCCTCCAACCCGGAAAGGATCATGTGATATCCAATCCCTTTGAACTTCCGGGGATAAGACAGCAGAACAAACCAGTTCACGTGCCCGGACAGGACGACGAGGAGAAAAACCCAGCGGGAGGAGGAGAGAGGTCAGACGAAATAGGAGAGATGGGAACAGAGGACGAACGGCGGATACTGCGACCAGTGGCAACTGAGGATCCCTTCGGACCCCGGGAACCAAAGGACAGTGCCCACGAGGGAGCCCCAGGTTCGACAGCGGCATGGGAGGCGTTCCATGACAATTCCAGCCACGCTTCTGGAGAAGCGTGGCCAAGCCAAGTGCATCTCCATTAAGATTCAGGAGAACAATACGGGTGGCGGGGAGGGGGAAAAGTGGGAAGGACAAGAGGGGGAAAATCGGAAAGGACAAGAGGGGGGGGGGGGACAAAAGATTAACCCAGTATGAAATGACCAGAGAAAATGGTCAATAAGAGGATAGAAGAGAACCCAACAGAAAAGAAGAGGAGCAAACGAGGATCAGGAAGAAAGAAAGGAGGTGGGAGAGAGGGAAAGGACAAAAGGAACCAAAAGAATAGAGAAGAAGGAGAATCACAAGAGACTAAAGGCAAACAAACAAAGAAACATAATAGGAAGGTTCGAAGGGCGACAGATACAGACAGACAGGTATTCCCAAAACCAGGAAAAAGGAATGGAGAAAAGATATAGAAAAACAAAGAGAAAAGAAAACCCAGAAAAGTCATCAGAAGGCAGAAATAGAAGAAAGGGAAAGAGTAAGACAGAGAAAAGGGAAGAAACAGAGAGACAGAAATAGAAACTTACCGATACATTATCTTGTCTTTCCTCACATGCGCCTCCTGGAGCCCTGGAAGAAGGAGAGAAAAGAAAGGAGAACTGAAGACTTGCCGTTATCAGAAGAAAAGTGAACAATAGAGGCTATCTAACCTGTCCGCCAAATCACATCAACCATAAATATTAAAAGTCACCTGAACACATACCCATTGCTCACG
This sequence comes from Pleurodeles waltl, assembly GCF_031143425.1. Taxonomy (NCBI): domain Eukaryota; kingdom Metazoa; phylum Chordata; class Amphibia; order Caudata; family Salamandridae; genus Pleurodeles; species Pleurodeles waltl. Next base: position 958,622,013 of record NC_090444.1, read on the forward strand.
TGTCATTACTGACGTACCCGGTGACACACACATTTATTAGTCCGCCATGTGCCTGTTACTGTGGTATTCAAGGCCTACATTGGTGTGACGCAGTTAAAATTAATGCCATGCCGTGTAGCCCCCTGAAATGGCAGCTGTCTGACCTGTAAGGTGGGACAAGGGGATATAAGGTAACTGCGTTGGCATTGTACACCGTCGCGGTAGGCGGTCGAAGACCGCAGCGCAATCCCTACGGGTCCGAGGAGCCAATGACGATGTACGCCGGCAGTGACGCTACGCACCGCCGCGGACGTGACCGCCATTTTCTGTCTGTTCACTCACTTGATACCTGACCTTCAACAGGAGAGGACCTACACTGCAAGTGCAGCTGTGACCTCAGTCTGGAAGTGACAATGGCTCATGTGACTGGGGAAAGGGCCCCTGCCTTCACTTCGGAGGAGTTGGAGAAACTAGTGGATGGGGTCCTCCCCCAGTACGCACAACTGTTCGGTCCTCCAGACAAACAGGTGAGTGCACTGTGAGCATGCTGCATGGGCAATGCCGGTTTGGAGTGGTGTGGATGGAAGATAAATAGGGGGGACTGAGGCCTGCATGTGTGGACGGTGAGTGTATGTGCGTCAGGGCAAGGGTGGGAACGGGGGCCAATGAGTATGACGGTCCGGACGGGTAAAGATTTTCCTTTTCCCCTGTACTATTCCTCTAGGTCAGCGCCCACCAGAAGAAGGCTATTTGGCATGCCATCACCAAGGACGTCCAGACCCTGGGAGTCCACCACAGACGGAGCACCCACTGCCGTAAAAGATGGGAGGACCTTCAGGCTCTGGCCTCAGCACTGATGACAGCCATTGTCCCTGTGTCTAGCCTCCTCCCTCCAACTTCCTCCACCCAGACCCAATCCCCTGTACCTCAGCCTATCCCAAGCACACCATCAGACCAGTATGCACACACATCAACACACAAGGGTGGCTCAGGCAAACATAAGCACCACACATCCCACAGGCACTCACACAAGCATCATACCCATGTACACATGCCAACATCCACTGCCACCACTGTGTCCCCCTCCTCCACGTCTCCCTCCTCCCTCCCAGTCTCCTCTCCACTCACATCTGCATGGACTATATCCTCAGCCACTACCTCCATCACCAGCACGCCCATCACCACACACCGCTCACGTGCACTCACCACCCTCACTACCATTCACACATCCCCAGTGTCCTCTCCCAGTGTGTCTGTGAGCCCTCCTCCCAAAGTACACAAACGCAGGCACACACCCACCCAATAGCCATCCACCTCACAACAGCCTCCAGCCCATGCACCTTCACCCAAATAAATTCAGCAGATGTACACCTCCTACAACCACTACCTCTACCTCCCCTCCCAAACCCCCTCTATCTACCCGTCCAAGCGTGTCTAAAAAACATTTCCTGGCTAATAATGACCTCTTCCCTACACCTCCCCCCCCGTCCTTCCCCTAGGCCCAGGCTTTCCAGGTCCCAGCCCAGCACCTCAGCCACCACATCCCGAGGCACAGTGGTGCCAGCAACTGCGGGGTCATGGAGTGCGCCAACCATCAGGGCTGCCAGTGTGCCACGTAGCGAGGGCAAGGACATTCTGCAACCTGCCAAGGTGAAAAAGGTACCCACATCCCAGAGGGAGAAGCTGAAAACACCTGCCATCAAGGGGTCAGGAAAAACGAAAGGGGATAGTGGCAAGACAGCTGCGCCACCATCAAAGGTGGGGAAGGGCGAAAAACTGACGGGCAGGTCAGGAGAGGGCATGGTGGCACCGACTGAGGGACCAGTGTCACACCTTCTGTCCACATCGACGCCAGCCTGTACAGCGGAGAACACCGCCCCCTGCACCGCCACCTACACCGCCACAGACCCCACGCCAGCACCGCCACCACAGACCCCGCAGCCAGCACCGCCACCACAGACCCCGCAGCCAGCACTGCCGCCACAGACCCCGCAGCCAGCACCGCCGCGACTGACACCGCAGCCAGCACCGCCGCGACTGACACCGCCGCCAGCACCGCTGCTACAGACCCCACCACCAGCACAGCGGCGACTGGCACCGCCGTGACTGATACCGCCGCAAGCACCGCCGCCACAGACCCCGCCGCAAGCACCGCTAGCGGCCCCGCGACATCCTCAGACAGTGACACCACCGCAGACATGGCTACCATCCCCAGTGGTCAGTTATCCGGGGCTGGTGGTGAGTTCCAGGAGCAACATCACAAAACAAAATAAAATGATGGACGGAGTGTTGAAACTTTTCAAACACTCACCCCCAGTCACAGATCTGGGTTTAATCCATCGTTGTTTTGCTCGCCACGTCAGCCCAGTTTGGACCCAGCCATATGCAAATCAGTCTTGACCCTGTTCCCCATGGGAACAGGCTCGCCCGAACTGCTAGACCAAGTCCTCCCTGGACAGGAAACAAGCATCCTGGGACCAGTTTCAGGGTATCACCCTTCATCAGCCAGGCTAGCTTGAATCCAGTGGTGCAGCGAGCAAGGGACCCACGTCTGGGCACACCCCTGTGCCTTAGGGCGCACAAAGCAACATCACAAAACAAAAGAAAATGATGGACGGAGTGCTGAAACTTTTCAAACACTCACCCCCAGTCACAGATCTGGGTTTAATCCATTGTTATTTTGCTCGCCACGTCACCCCAGTTTGGACCCAGCCATATGCAAATCAGCATCCTGGGACCGGTTTCAGTGTATCACCCTTCATCAGCCAGGCTAGCTTGAATCCAGTGGCGCAGCAAGCAAGGGACCCAGGTCTGGGCATACCCCTGCCACTTAGGGCGCACAGAGCAACATCACAAAACAAAATAAAACTGATGGACGGAGTGTTGAAACTTTTCAAACACTCACCCCCAGTCATATATCTGGGTTTAATCCATCGTTATTTTGCTCGCCACGTCACCCCAGTTTGGACCCAGCCATATGCAAATCAGTCTTGACCATGTTCCCCATGGGAACAGTCCAGCCCGAACTGCTAGACCAAGTCCTCCCTGGACAGGAAATAAGCATCCAGGGACCGGTTTCAGGGTATCACCCTTCATCAGCCAGGCTAGCTTGAATCCAGTGGTGCAGCGAGCAAGGGACCCACGTCTGGGCATACCCCTGCCACTTAGGGCGCACAAAGCAACATCACAAAACAAAATAAAATGATGGACGGAGTGTTGAAACTTTTCAAACACTCACCCCCAGTCACAGATCTGGGTTTAATCCATCGTTAGTTTGCTCCCCACGTCACCCCAGTTAGGACCCAGCCATATGCAAATCAGTCTTGACCCTGTTCCCCATGGGAACAGTCCAGCCCGAACTGCTAGACCAAGTCTTCCCTGGACAGGAAACAAGCATCCTGGGACCGGTTTCAGGGTATCACCCTTCATCAGCCAGGCTAGCTTGAATCCAGTGGCGCAGCGAGCAAGGGACCCATGTCTGGGCATACCCCTGCCACTTAGGGCGCACAAAGCAACATCACAAAACAAAATAAAATGATGGACGGAGTGTTGAAACTTTTCAAACACTCACCCCCAGTCACAGATCTGGGTTTAATCCATCGTTATTTTGCTCGCCACGTCACCCCAGTTTGGACCCAGCCATATGCAAAACAGTCTTGACCCTGTTCCCCATGGGAACAGTCCAGCCCGAACTGTTAGACCAAGTCCTCCCTGGACAGGAAACAAGCATCCTTGGACCAGTTTCAGGGTATCACCCTTCATCAGCCAGGCTAGCTTGAATCCAGTGGCGCAGCAAGCAAGGGACCCACGTCTGGGCATACCTCTGCCACTTAGGGCGCACAGAGCAACATCACAAAACAAAATAAAACTGATGGACGGAGTGTGGAAAATTTTCAAACACTCACCCCCAGTCACAGATCTGGGTTTAATCCATCGTTAGTTTGCTCGCCACATCACCCCAGTTAGGACCCAGCCATATGCAAATCAGTCTTGACCCTGTTCCCCATGGGAACAGTCCAGCCCGAACTGCTAGACCAAGTCCTCCCTGGACAGGAAACAAGCATCCTGGGACCGGATTCAGGGTATCACCCTTCATCAGCCAGGCTAGCTTGAATCCAGTGGTGCAGCGAGCAAGGGACCCACGTCTGGGCATACCCTGCCACTTAGGGCGCACAAAGCAACATCACAAAACAAAATAAAATGATGGACAGAGTGTTGAAACTTTTCAAACACTCACCCCCAGTCACAGATCTGGGTTTAATCCATTGTTATTTTGCTCCCCACGTCACCCCAGTTTGGACCCAGCCATATGCAAATCAGTCTTGTTCCTGTTCCCCATGGGAACAGTCCAGCCCGAACTGCTAGACCAAGTCCTCCCTGGACAGGAAACAAGCATCCTGGGACCGGTTTCAGGGTATCACCCTTCATCAGCCAGGCTAGCTTGAATCCAGTGGCGCATGGAGCAAGGGACCCACGTCTGGGCACACCCCTGCCACTTAGGGCGCACAAAGCAACATCACTAAACAAAATAAAATGATCGACGGAGTGTTGAAACTTTTCAAACCCTCACCCCCAGTCACAGAGTTCCAGGACCCTGGGTAGCTTCCATGAAGCATCACTGTCATCACAGTTGTTACCTGCATTTGGAATGCGAAGCCGCAGCAGTGTGGGGTATGTCTCTGCCTCCATGGCGTATCATCCTACCTGTACCTCGGCAATCTCGTGGCACACACACCTAGGCGAGTGTATTGTTCCGACCACAATGCACGTGGACCACTCTGGGCACAAAGCCCCCTCCAGAACCAGTGGAGTATCTCATCCGCTACCTCAGTCCTTGGCAGGATGAAGCACTCTGGGCACAAAGCCCCCTCCAGAACCAGTGGAGTATCTCATCCACTACCTCAGTCCTTGGCAGGATGAAGCGCTCTGGGCACAAAGCCCCCTCCAGAACCAGTGGAGAAAGGCATCCACTTGAGAGACTGTGGCTTTGCACTCCCAAGAATAAAGCAGTGGGCAAACCACCCACTGAAAAGACTTGAGAGACTGTGGCTTTGCACTCCCCAGTATACATCAATGGGCATGGACCCCCCTCATGGAGCAGTGGCGTCATGCGTTCATCAGGCTGGGGTTCCCCCCCTCCCTCTGAGGTGCCTGTATATTTTCTATGTGATGCCCCTCCAGTGTTCTCTCCGTTTGGAGTCAGGTATCATGTGTGAGCCTCGCCCATGCATTTTGGGCCCAGGGGTCCACGCACAATGAGTGGTGCACTATCCGGACTTGTGTAGTTGGTGTACATACTTGTATATACTGGATTTTGACTTTTGACTGATGGATTTTTATTGATTACAATCGTTACAATCATTTCCTTTTGTCCTTGCGTTCTTCCGGGGGGGAGGGGGTGTATATGTAATGTTGCAGCATGTGTTTGTGTGTATGGTGTTGTGGGTGAGGGTGGAGGTGTTGTGTGTGTGTGTCACTCTCTTTTCCCTCCTCCCTCCCCTGTGTTGTAGGTGCAGTACTCACCGTGGTCATCGCCGCCGTCGTTGGAGCTCCTGATAGAGGAACAGGAAGACCAATGCCGGCAGTATCTGCAATTCGAGCTCCATGGCATCCTGGTTCCTCGTGGGGTGTGGAGAGGTGAGTGTTTTCCCTTCTGTGTACTGTTTCTGCAGTGTTTTTATTCGCGTTGGTTCCGCCCCTGAAAAGGTGGCGGATAGGTGTGTTTTGATAAGGTGGGCAGTACATTGCCTCCCGTCTGTCTGTTGGCGGTGTCTGCCGCGCTGTTTGTTTGTACCGCTGTGGCGGTCGGAGTGTTGAAGTGGCTGTCTCTGTTGACGGTTTCTGTCACGTCGTAATCCCATTTTTTTTTCCACCCGCCTGTTGGCGGTATTTCCGCCGCTTTAACACCGACCGCCAGGGTTGTAATGAGGGCCTCAGTGTACTAGATCTATGCATGTTAGGAAGCGATCAGGAGATCGCAGCACCTTATATGAGAATCAGGGCTTGGATTATTGAAACCTAAAGGAACCATACATTCCCAATGCACAGAAGAAAGAATCTAAAGTATGACAGGTGGAAACTTGAGGATGCAACAAATAGCTTTGTTAATAAACTTAGATGTGTGGCTACATACATAAACAGTGCAAATTAAGGAGGTGGTCTAATTTAGGCCAGGCCTGTAAGGTCAATGGATGGTGTCATTCCAAATGTGCACTCCTTATTTTTAACAGTTGCTGAGGCATGAGAGATTGCTTCACCAAATCCATCACCACAGCACATCATGAGAAGTTTTACTGCTGTGTACATCTCTGCATTGAATGTCCATAACACATGTAGTGCACAACGTATAGGCCTGCCATTAATCCAAAAGTGTGAGAAGTCTAGATTCTAGTCATGCTAGAGCTTCAGGGCCTACTTGTGCCAGAACTCCAGAGATTTCTCTTGCCAGAGAGACCTACAGATTATCTCTTCTGTCTCATTCGACCCATGGACCTAGAAATTCATTTATGGTAAGACAACAAGCCAAGTGTTACAAATACTAGCCCATGCTTCTGGCAAGCCAATCTCTTCACACATGTGGGGCACTAGATTTAGTCAAGCCTGACAAGATAGCAAACATCTAGCTAGCGATTGCTCATGTCTGCTAATTTCACCCGTTAACTGAAAGCTACAGCTTCTGCAGATAACTAGCTTTCTCAATCCGAGGACCAGTTTTTCCGCAAAGCATTACCCCGTTCTAGCGCACCTTATAAAGGTGTCCCTTCAATTACTTTCTGAATTGCAGGATGGTCACGGTTGATATGATATCTGTTACATGTTAGGTTGGTTACTTGTAAGGTGCTTAATGCAGACCTAAGATCATCTCAAAGTGCTAGGAGGGGCAGGTTTTCAAATCCTGCAGCAAGCAAAGTAGCCTCTCATTTTATAAGGTCTATGAAACAAGCACTACTTAGTTTATTAGAAGGAATCGTACATGATATCATTTTAGGTGTGAATTAACTTCCCCATGGATACATTTACACGTTGGAGGGGGGGTATTTTATAGTGTAGACCAGTGTTTCACAAACTGTGGTTCACGAGCTGTAAAGGTCTAAGCAATACATTTAAAAATTTTAAGATGCATTTTAAATTCTGTTTTCATCTTGTCACATTTGCTGCACTTAAGTGAGAGAGGTCAACTGTCAAGCTATGTCTTCTGACAAATTGCTGCTTATTTTATTTTATTTTTAACATGAAGATTGGTGTTTACAAACGTCTCCCTCTTTGAAGCCAGAGAAAGAAAGTAGAATGAATTATGTAACATTCTGGCTCCGGTACAGACAGTGTGAAAAGAAAGGTAATTGAAAGTAATTTTTGTAGCATACAACAAAATGTAAATACCTGTAAATGAACTGTACACATTCGGCAATTCAGAAAGCAAACATGAAGCACATTTTATGTTATTTTGAAGTATAATGGAAGTAAGGAATTGATAGGATCAAAACAAATCAAGAATTTTTCTTGGTGATATACAAATGATGCATATTCACTGAATCCCAATCTCCACATATTATTTGTGTGCAATATGGTGTTATATAATTTTAGCAGTAAACCTGTACGTTTATGCTTACTTGATGGCTATTTCAACGGAAAAAGTGCTTGCTGTGAATGACAGTGCACTACCCCACGATGCTTTAGTTACATCAAAAAATGGCCTGCTTCATGTTCTCTAAAACTAGGTGGGTCGTAAAAGATTGTCACTCTTAAAAGTGAGTCCCGGGACTACCAAGTTTGGCAACCACTGGTGGATATACTTGCATATGTGCTAAATAATTGCAAACTCCTATTTTTGTACGTATGCACAAAACCTATTTGCAGGTTGCCCTCCTATCTGAAGACACTTGCAGCTATACTTCTGTCAAGGGAAGGATTGGTCTTGAGGGTGCGAAAGGTGAAGTAACACACCACAACATTGGTTAGGACACATGGGAATGGTCAATATTTTCCTCATGCAGACATTTGACAAAAGCTAATAAATGCAAAGTTACTGGTGCATACATTTATGCATTTTGGGAAGACACTCTTGGGTCCATGAGTAAATGTTTCGAATATAAAACTGCAACAATTGTAAATTTGATGGAGTATTTAATGTTTTAATACATTTAACAAAAACTGAGAGAAAGTCTCCAAACACAGAAGCATCCCTCTGGGGGCAAAAATCCTGACTTTCTTTGTGACTAAGGCTCTATGGATCTTCCAGTCTGAGATGAACTTTGGCAGCTTCTGTGGAGATATTATTCACAGAGATGTCATTAGGCTCAAGATCCAGTTACCTGAGGAGGTCAGACAATAAAGAACAGAACATGTGTTAACACGCAGTACCCGTTCTAGCTCTGAACTCAGTTCCTGCATCACGTATCATGAACAGCTTCCTAAATACTGCTAACCTCTTTGAAACCAGTGTCCTTCCATTACAATTTCCCTGTGATATTTACAGCTCTTCCAAGTTTCCCAGTTGCATGAATGATGTGCTTCTCCAATCCAAGGGGCATATTTATACTCTGTTTGCGCTGAATGTGCGTCACATTTTTTGACGCACATTGGGTGCTAACCGGGCACCATATTTAAACTTTGACGCCCGAGCCCATGGACATCAAAAATCCTCTGTGTGCGTCATTTTTTGGATGCGGGAAACTGCCTTGCGGTAATGACATGCGTTCCCGCCCAAAAAATGACTTTAAGGCCTGTGCGCCTTATTAATACTTCAGCGTCATTTTGACGCACAGGAGGGGGCGGGCCTCAAAAAACGGTCTCTGACCATGGAAGGAGTCCACAGGTGCCCTTCCCTTTCCCCAGGGACACTCCCTGCCACCCTTGCCCACCCCTGGAGGACACCCATGGATGGGGGACCCATCCTAGGTAAGTACAGGTAAGTTGAGGTAATTACTTTTTTTTTTTTTAAGTGGCATAGGGGGGCCTAATTTGGGCCCCCCTACATGCCACTGTGCCCAATGACCATGCCCAGGGGACAAAAGTCCCCTGGGCATGGCCGTTGGGAAAGGGGGCATGACTCCTGGTTTTGCCAAGACAGGAGTCATTTCAATGGGGGTTGTGCGTCAAAAAATGGCGCTAGTCCGGTTTGAGGCATGATTTTTGTCTCAAACCTGACTTGCACCATTTTTTGACGCACAACCCCCATTTTCCCCTACACCGGCGCTGCCTGGTTTGAGTCTTTTTTTTTTACTCTGACCACTCTGCAGCGCCGGCTTACGTCATTCCTTAAATAAGGCACCCGCATGGTGCGTAGGAATGGCGTTAGCCGGCGGTAACATTTTTGGCGCAAACCAGCGCGGGCGCTGGTTTGCGTAAAAAAGTATGAATATGAGCCCAAGTGTTTTTTTAAAGTCTGGGACTTGTAGTTTTGTGTATTACATTATAAAACAGGACTACAAGTCCCAGAATTTAAAGGAAAAACCTGGACTGATGCAGCACATTACGCATGGATCTGGGAACCTCGGCAGCTATGTAGTTACATATGACCCAAGTTGTCAGAGTGGCAAATATGGCGTCTTTCATTGAATTAAGCGTTATGCTTTCAACTGAATGCTTACCTTGTGCTCGCTGCAAGTGGTTTTATGCACGTCTTTCTATATGTTTGACAAGCATGCTTTTCAAACTAGAATCATTCTAACATCTGAGTTAGTTGAGTTCTAAGTTTTAAAAATAGTTTTTTAAACAAGATTGTAATGTTGTACATAACTACAGTAAAGGCGGCAAGTATAAATTTATAAAATTAATAAAAGAGTACTTTGTAAAAAAAATACATCATCTTATTGGAATTAACATGGTTGCATAAGAATAATTTATAGCATAATAAGAAGATGAAAGGAAGAGAGAAGGAAGTAAGGAAATTAGAAATGCCAATCTTATTTGTTGAAAGGAGAATAGAGGAGACTGAAAAAGTAGGTGTATGAGTATAAAGTCACAAGTAACATAACATAATTAAAAAATCATAAAAGAGGATATAAAGGAAGAGTAGAATAATACAGTTTAGGGAGGTTTGGGGATCTCTTCCAAGATAGGCTGATGAATAGTAGAAATGTGACCGCACGTATTGTGAAAGACAGTAGCAGGTTACTAAATAATATCTCTCTTGATTACAAGTGAAACTGGGGTAACGTATGCTCTATCTAATCGGTGATTGTAACAAACACTATACCACCAGGCTTGAGAAGGAATCTGTGAGGATTGCTTCCAGTTCTAAGTAATCTTCTAAAAGACAACTGCAATTAATAAATGAAGTATAGCAGTTGTAGAAATACCATTTTGCCAAAACATATAAAGGCTTCCACGAAAAATAGTCAAAGATGAAAATTGAATGTTTATATGAAAAAGAGCATTGATTTGAAACCATACTTTCAGCCGAAATTGATAGGTATATGGGCATGAAAAGAGAATATGACATAAATCTGCAGAAGTAGCATTGCATGACCAACAATTTCACAAGGATTCTGGGTTTTCTTTATGTAGATTATCTGGTGTAATAATGAGTCTGTAATATATAAAAAAGCGAGCTTGAGAAGTGTTTGCAGATCTTGATGTTTTGCATATTTTCAACCAAATTTTATCCAAAAGTGCGGTGGGGCTAAACATCTGGAAATCTTGCTCCCTTTGTGATTCAACTTCCAATTATCTCTGTGTTATGGAATTTTGGTGAGTATTTTGTAAATGGATGAGGCATTGGGATGAGGGGAAAATATTGAAAGAAGGTGAGTATTGTCTGTTAGAGCAGGATCGTGTGATGTTAGTGATGTGACGGTGCAGTGATTTGGATTAAAGTATTCAATTTATTACAATATGATTTTGGGACGATGTATACTAATTGCACTTTTGGGAAACTAATCAAAGAGTCATTCGATCGGAATTGATTAGTCCAAAGTAAACCTTTAGGTCTCAGTGATTTCCCAAAAATAGGTCTATTATTGATTTTACAAGGCTGTTGTGCCACATAGAAGAGTGCAGAAATTGTTGGCTGGCTGAAAATAGGAGAAAAGTATTGGTTTCAGTAGCTCATAATTAGTTTTATGAATAGAGGATTTTAGAAAGTGTGTCTTTTGAGAAAAGGATAGGAATTCTTTGAATGAAAAGAAGGAGAAGAAGGATAATTCAATGTCCTTCGAAAGGGGATAGAATTATATTGGTGAGTCTGATAAACATTTGGAAATTTGTTTACGAAGAAATGCAGTATGATAAGATTGAAAATCGGGGAAATTCTCTCCTCCTTGACATTAACTTTGTCTAAGTTGAAGAAGGTGCATACAGGGTCTTTTGTTATTCCATAGAAAGGAGGAAAGTTTGCAGTAATTTTATTTTCAAAAAAGTAAGCAGGAATATTAAGGGGAGTAGCAAAAAACAGCATTGAAAATGGTGGGTCCGAGCATCATTTTAACAGTGTCAAGTCTACCCCACCATAACAGATAAAGAGGATGCCATCTAGCAGTTGAATTAGATAAGGTGGTAATAACTATTTTTACGTTTAAAGACAAAGGCCCTCATTCCAACCCTGGTGGTCTATGACCGCCAGGGTGGAGGTCGCCGGAAGCACCGCGAACAGGCTGGCGGTGCTTCATCTGGCATTCCGACCGCGGCTGTAAAGCCGCGGTCGCCCAGCCGGGTCCGGCGGTTTCCCGCCGGATTACCCCCGGCTGGGAGAATCCTCCATGGCGGCGCTGCAAGCAGCGCCGCCATGGGGATTCAGACCCCCTTCCCGCCAGCCTGTTTCTGGCGGTTTTCACAGCCAGAAACAGGATGGCGGGAATGGGTGTCGTGGGGCCACTGGCATGGGCAGTGCAGGGGCCCCCTAACAGGGCCCCAGCATGATTTTCACTGTCTGCATAGCAGACAGTGAAAATCGCGACGGGTGCAACTGCACCCGTCGCACCCCTGCAACACCGCCGGCTCCATTCGGAGCCAGCTTCAATGTTGCAGGGCCTTTCCCAGCGGGAAAGTCTGAAGACCGCGGAGCGGCCAATTGGCGGTTCCTGCGTGGCGGGCGCCGCCCGCCAATGTAGGTATGACCCCCAAAGTATGTTTAACAGAGGATGAAAACTAAAGTTCTAGATATTTAATTTTATGAGTGTTCCAGGCAAAGTTGGATTGAGAAAAGTCTTGTTCAAAACATAAAATATTTAGGGGAAGAAATTCACACTTATCATGATTTAATTTATCACCACAAAGAGTGTTTTGCTTTGTTTAAAAAACAAGCTTTATTAGGCCAAAGCCTTAAAACATAGAACAAGTCAAATAAAATCACAATTGGATCATTACTTAAAACACAATACACAACTCCTAATAAAATACAAATCTCATCATTTCTCATAACTCTAGTAAGACATGCAAGGCAACATCGTACAATACAACAGAACAAATCTCACAACTGCCGAAGATGCAGCTCATTGTATTTCTTGAAGGTGAGAGCCATTCCTGATCCTAAATACATATTAAGCAACACTTGCATATTCCTTACTCATTGATTAACAGTTAAAAACAATGTCATCCTTATAAAACTAACCCTAGATAAGTTAAAAACCACATACCGGCTCTCTCACCCCTTATAATGCGTCTGAGATCCCAATTAAGAAACCAAGTTTTTTCTTTAAAAATCGGCCTAAGGCACAAGCCAAGTTTACAAATTTCATATCTACAAACAGACGGAGAGCCTGATCCTGGTTAATGAGATTATATTACCTAAAAATTGGCTGTAAAAACTTTTTACGTTCCTCTAAAAACCAAAAACAGTCCAATAAAATATGATGGCTGCTACATTTTACTTTCAGGCCACATGTACATAGGCCTGCTCATCCCTCATTATGGCTCTTGTTTTCATATCCATATAGCACATGTTTTACCCAACCCTAAATTTTAACACTGCATTCTTTAACTTGCGGTTAGGCAGGGTCTCTATATAAGGAAGCGTGTCCTCGTTTCTCCAACCACGCATCATGAACCTGGTAAATATTTAACCCTCTAGATAACATAAGTCATTTTCTCTGGCACCTTTATTTACCATGGCGTGCAGATCCTGCTTAGGGATCTGTTTTTCTCGACTCCACTGACCGACTGCTAAACCCAAAGAAACACAGATCTTCTCTAGCCCACCTCTCACTTGGGATGACCAATTCAGATCACTTTTCCTTATTTCTCCTTTACAGTGGCACGTAATTTTGGGAATACCCTCTTCACTCAATCTCAACCAAAATTTTAATGCAGCTTGCATTCCCAAGTAACTCCACGCTATTATTTGGCGTTCCGCCCTTATAGCCTGGATCCTACTTGAAGAGGGGAGTGCCAGCAGCCATTTCACACATTTACCCTCTTCCGCGTCCCAATTTGTTTTCCCAGCAAAAGTTAAAACTTCCACCCTATATTGAAATTGTGGCCGTACCATGACATTAAAGGTGGAGTGTTTGAAACGAAGAGACGGGCCTCCGTACTTCTGACTAAACTGCTTTAATGCCCCAAACTGATGATAATGCAGTGGATTTTAGTAACTCAATATGTTCTCACGTCTTAATTCAGAGTCACATACCCAGATATTTGTATTTATCAATCATTTCCATCCAGGTACCAGGAAAATGACCCCTTCCTTTTTCCCAACACCATTATTTTCATCTTATCCAGATTAACTGTAAGCTTTTTAGTTTGACAGTAGTCATGGAAGGCATCTAATTTTCTTTGCAATTCCAACTCCATCATGTCAACTATTACTAAATCATCAGCGTATAGTAAACAAGAAACCTGGGTCCCATCTATTTTTGGGCATAAACCCCCAGCCTCATTTAATATGTTTGGCAAATCAACAGGAATATGGCAAACAATAGAGGGGCCAGGACACAACCTTGTCACAGCCCATTCATTATTGGGATCTTCTTTGATAAAGTCCCACAGATATCTAAAATCACTTGGGTCCAATTTTGCGTATGTAATCCCTGAAAGAGAGAAAGCAATGCTGAGTTGATCCTGAGTAGCCTCCACATATCCCACAACAAACTCTGGTCCACCAGATCAAAAGCGGTTCAAAAGTCCACGAAGCAGCAAAATAGGTGATCTTATAACTCTATTGACTTCTTTGCCTATGCCCAAAGACCAAAACAGTGGTCTATTGTCGAATGACCTTCCTTGAAACCACCTTGCTCTACTGGAATTAAATTATTTAATTCTACCCAGGACTTCATTAGACCCAGCAATAATTTAGCAAATACTTTTTCCCCTATATCTAGCAGGCTAATAAGACGATAATTCTTCAATTGTGTTGCATCATCCTTCTTCTAAATTGGCCTAATTATTGTGCCTTTCCAACTCTCAGGAATGCGGACAGAATCAAAACTTTATGGAAGGTAACATAAAAGAATGTTGCCCACCAATCCACATTGGTTTTTGTGATAATCGCTGGGAGGTTATCTGGGCCAGCTGCTTTAGTTAACATAGCCACAATTATTTATTTTATCTTCTGAAGGGAGAAGTATGACCTTATGTCACCACTTATATCATCTTTATTCACCAGGTCTAACCCTACTTCCTTCCCCCTTCTGCCTAAATGCTTATTCCATTCGTCTTCCCCAATTAAACACCGCATATGCCCAGGGTCCTTTCCCCTCCCTTACCAATTGCCAAAACATCCTAATATTGTTAGTGCCTATCACCTTGAACATAATTTGCCAATTTGTATTTATATGCTCCCTTTTTCTTTTGCTCAGAAGGTTTTATAGTCTTGTTTGGCTAAACGGAGCTTCTTTTCATTTTCCTTATCGCACCTGTTCCTAAATTACCTTTCCAACTTCCGCACCATTAACCTCAGGGTCCTACACTTGTAATTTTATAATCCCCTCTAGCTTGTCCCTGTTAATTATTCACATTCATTGTTTTTAATTATACTTTCAAGCAATCAACTACTTGTTTAAGTACTCTTTCATATCCCATAAATGCATCATTTGGATCTTCAGCCAAGCTGAGGCCTATAGTTCATTATCAGGTCATTGAGCACTTTTAGGCTGTTCTCTGCGTTACAAGTGGTTATCTGGCATGGGAAGTCTACCTGCAGAGCAGCCACTCTTTCACTTAGCTCTTTATTCCCAGCCCTAAGTTGTAACTATAGGGGCCATTGATCACAACCCTCTAGGTGCAAAACCTCAAACCCCACCACCTCCTCAAAGTACCAAACATTTACGAAGGCATAATCAATTGGGAAAGCCTGGTTACCTACACAGAAAGTCTGATTTGCAGGTTGGTCTGCATCCATCTGCCCATTAACACAAAACAAACCTAGAGAGCCTCATTTTTTTACTAAGGCCATATCGTGTGAGGTAACCTCTGATCTGGGAAAATTAAGCCAGCGGCTCCTGTGCAGCGGCCAACAATTCTTTATACGATTTGTCACAAATCTTTGGGTCTAACTTATGATTAAAATCTTCTTAAATCAATACCCTCTGCTCTAATTATTCATACATATTGTCTTCAGATCTTCCTCTGACAGGCCCAACTGGGTGTCATATTCTGCTGTCTTCTCTGGGTTGCTATATATACGTTAAATACAGTGAACTGCCTCGGTCCCCCAGCATCATAATAAAGGTCTACCAAACCAGCTAACAGCCAACAACTTTTCATTTTTTATCTTTGTGAATCTGTTAGCTATGATAGTTGAGATCAAGGTAATTAGTTCACTTGAAGGTCGCCCTGGGCCAAGACGCATAGTGACCTTAAAGAGTCTTAGGAAGCCATCTACTGCCTCAGGTTCTTCACACAGCCGAGTTTCCTGGAAACACAAAATATCATATCTTTCCGATATCTCTTTAAATGTATCCTGATTTGAATGCTTCTTATATCCTCCTAAATTCCAGTAAAGAACTAAATGGCTGTGCGAAACACCTAATCCCTAGTCCAAATCACTCAATCTCCCCCACTATAATCCTCAGAGGACTCTGAGAGGAGGTCAAAGCGATTCCTCAAGATTGGGCCTTTAGGGTCGGCTACTATGGTCACACTTAACCTACCCTTGCTTTTATCCACACATGTTCTTCGTTTTTGGGTACCTACCAAACACTATTGTACTTGATCTGGGAGCAACTCTGCATGACAATTGAGGGCTGTGTTACTTCTCTCTACATTCTCCATCTCTCTCACCTGTACCAGTCTTATACCCTCCTTCTCTAATTCCAACTCCGCCCTCAGTACCAATTCTCTAACACATCCTGAGTAAAAAAGGGCTTTGGTCACCTCATTCCCTACAAGAATTGTCATGAACCCTATTTGCCTTAAATCCTCTGAGCAGATCGTGCACAAACTAGGACATTTACCTATAACTTCTAAGAGGCGCAAGCGATTCAGGGGTATGAGCTTCTTCCTGCGCTTCCTACTAATCTCCCTTCCCCAGGGTTCCTGATATACCCACAAACTCTCTCTTCCATTATGGCCATCTTCATTCTTCATGTTCCCATAGTCACTAAGTAACAGTGAGGGATCACCCTTTCCCAGTTGTTCTATACTTACTTTCTCCCTTTTTTTGCACTAATTCCCTTTCTTTTTGTACCAGAAACTTCCTTGCTTTTTACATTACATTAATTTGGGAGTACCTATTCTCCTTTACTAACAGCATGTCTTCGGTGTCTACCACTGTAGGCCCCCTTTGAGTCACAGTCCCCCTCTTGCAGATGCCCATTTCATATCTAAATCATGGGGCTACGCCTGAAATCTTATGCTGATCTATCTTCCCCCTCTTCTCATGGGCCTTTTCTTTTTGTAGTTCCTCTGTTTTCATCCTAATGTATAAAAATAGGTTATAAAGCTCCTCACTTCCCAACACTGACCCCTTTTCATCACCAGCACAGGTTGCTTTGAACTAAATACTGATGGTAAATACAGGGTTTTTATAGGTCCTCCTTCACTACTTTCTATGGGTGTGCCTACCTCCTGGTTTCTTTTCTCTGGTACTCAGCTCACTAGGGCCGACATACAGCTATTTATTTGTTTTGGTTCTTCCATAATCCCCCGTAGATGTTTTGTATGCGACTTACGCAGCCCATTATTCACCCTCAATACTTCTAAAATAGCCTGTAGAGTTTTCTGCATTAGGAACATTACCTCTAATAGAAATGCTGCGGAGGTTGCTGTAGTATCTGTACCTAATGCAGACTTCAAGACAGCAGGAGGGGAAGTATCTACACTGGTGGCATCCCTACCTTCCTCTACTAACCCTTCCGTCTTGATTGTTGCATAAAACAGGGATCTTTCACCCATCATGTAATAATTTGCCACAAGAGGGAGGGGGGGGGAGATGAAGATAACCTGGGCTCTGGTAATAGTGCCCCCTAGGTTCCTATCCAGATTTAATAACAGTTATGCAATTCACTCCAATACTGTGTCACTTAGGGATGCACTCTGCTTAAGCCACAAAACTGAGGATCCTCCCAGAATAAACAAGAATACTAGATGCCAATATATACAATCCACCTGTTTTCAGGTGGTCCCGAAGGCCAGAAACATACAATACCGATTCACAGGAGGCCATTCAGGCTAAGCAGTCCCAGGCGGTCTTACCCATGAAACAGTGGTTCCTTCTGCCAAATACCGCAACATCGTACCATGCTACCGCTCCTAATGTCCATCTGCACAACACAAGTGCAATGAGTAAAATTAAGTCAAATAAACTCACCAGGTGAGAATGGCCGATGGGCTCACTCCATGGCAGAAACCCTAAACACCGTTACAGCACAACTCCAACTCCTGCCCTGCAGCTTCCGTGGCTTCCGCGGCTCCCACCGGATCACAGAGCCTCAGAGCCCGGGAGCGCAATGCAAGAGCGCACAGGGACATGACAACGCCCAGACGCAGGTGGCGGGCATGAGCACGGTAGCGGCAGAGGTGGAGCAGCGAAAATTGTCAACAAATCAGCAAGTCTTCTTGTGGGTCCAGTCTTGAGTAGGTGGTATATTCCAGTCTGAGTCCCTAAGTTGCATGTTCCCCCCTCACCATGATTCTCATTCAAAGCTGATGCTCATTCATTGAATCGAAAGAAGAGTGAGATTAAGAGTCAACCCTGTGACCTGCACTGCAGCACCCACCTAGCAGTGAGAAGCTGCTTCAATGAGCTGCACTGGGTTGGGAGTTCCGGCCTGCATGCCTGATCATGGATAACAATGAACCTTGCTTTCTTAGGGCCAAAGTGCTCTGAGAGACGGTACGGGGCTCTAAACAGAGGAAAGGAGACCTGAAAGGCAAGAGGCTACTCGATCAGGCATGGTTGTGAGGGTAAGCCTGTGAGAGGGTATTTGGCGCTGTGCTCTTTGGTGAAGTTTGGCGTCTCGGGTGGTGCTCTATTATGCAGCAATAAGGCGTGCCAGATAGGAATACATGGTGATCGACAGCACAGAACACTAGAGGCCAGGACTGTCTGTTCACGGCCAGTCCGCTATCTCACCAGCAGTGTCCATACAGAGGTTCATATGGTGAGAATAGGGAGGAAACATACAGCTGGGATTAATTGTACTTTGACCTCCAGGTCCGTCACTATGAGGTCTCGGAGGCTCGAGGGGGCGCACAACTCCAGCAGTTTACAAACCAGCACCTTACCTATTGAACCACCCAAAGAGTGGAAAAGGAATTGATATCTGCAAGTAAAGCAGGGAGAGAGGATTCAGGTTTGGTCAACAACAGAAGGGTATAGTCAGCAGAGACACATAATTTAGTATGATTATTTCCATTTTGAAAACCAAGCATACTAGAATTTGGTCTATGTTTTTAAGAAAAGGTTCCTATGCGAAAATAAAAAGAAGTGGGGAGAGGGAACATCCTTGCCTTACACCGCTCTGTAAAGAAAAAAAAGGAGATAGATTAAACTATTTGCAAAAATGAAGGCTGTCAGTGCAGTGTACAACAAGGATATGTAGGAGATACATTTGAGAACAAAACCAAAACAGGAAAGTGTAGGAATTTTTTTTCTCCAAAATAAATGTCCAATCCATGCAGTTGAAAGCTTTTTTAGCATCAAGGGAGATAGCCGCCAGTGAGTGGGCGCATTTATTTGATTTACTTAGCATATTGGAGAACACTATAATGTTATCAGTAATATACCTACCTCTCATGAAACTTTCAGTTCTTTACTGATAAGAAGTGATAAAAAGGGATCCAGATGAAGAGCACAGATTTTAGCAAATATTTTGAAATCAGATTTTACTAAGGAAATCGGTCTATAGTTTTAACACAAGTGTGGGTCTCATTCATCTGTAGGAATGAGGCAAATAAATGACTCTTGAAAGGTGCCCCTGGATGCTTTGGAAGAGATAAAGTGAGTGAATAAACGGTATAGTTTTGGAAGCAGAAGTTTGGAAAAATGTGAATAAATTCAATAGAAAAAGCCATCTGGTCCAGGAGCTTTTCCTGTTGTAATCAATCTCATTGCTTGAGAGATATCTTTAAGGGAGTAATATACTTCCTACGATGAAAAATCTATGTGGGTGTCAAAGTCTTTCTGAGTAGAGGAAATGTATTGTAATTTGGCATCTGGAATGGATTCAGAGTTATAAAGAGAAGCATAATATGTTTTGAATTTGTCTAGAATGTCTGCATCTTTAAAAACAGGGTGGGAATTTGCTTATAGAAAAGATTCAATTTAATTTGCTCTTTTTTGAGGTATGGCGCAAGTAATTTACCTGGTTTATTTTGACCACAATAGCATCTAGAGCTTCCTTGAGAAGATAGGTGGCTGCATTTTCTGTCGAGAGTTTATTGTATTTAAATTTTTCTACAAATAGATCATTGAATTCAGTTGTGGAAGTAATTGGAGTGTAAAGAGTTTCCAAATGTTTAATGCATTTCAAGATGTCAAGCACTCTCTGAGAGTTTTTTTTGTTGGAAACATAGGAGAAAATAAAATTCCTAGATGACACATTAAATAAATCCCATACAACCTGAAAAGCAAAACTGGAGGCTGAGTTAATAGAAAAGCATTCAGTAGTGAAAGACTCAAATGTAGGGGTCAACAAATGGGTCTAGTAACAAAGAGGTATAAAAACGCCATCTTCTATTACCAGCAGTAATAGCGAGCAATTCTAAATCTAATGTTACTGGGACAGTATACATGTGTAATGTGTTCTGCTAACAGCTTAAAGATAAACAGAAAATCAATTCAAGACTGGGATTGAAGTGTGGGAGAGAAAAACATGCATTCTCGTAGTAATAGATTATATGATCTCCAGGAGCCAACAAGAGATCATTGGTCCATAGTTGTAGTGATTAGCCAATGCATGGCAGATCTAAAACGAATCTGCAGTCACCACCAAATATTACATATTCTGTGGATGCGGACATTAGTTTAGCAAAGATAGCAGGCCAAAACACACTCTCAGTTTTAGTAGGTGCATATTTGTTAAACAGAGAGATAGGAGCATTGTTAAGAGCATTGTTAATCCGAAAATGAGTAATCACCCATCTTTCTCTCCTTCATCATCTGACTCCTGGAAACATGAAGTTTCTTATAGCAAAGAATAATAGCTCCATTTTGTTTCTCAGAGTCAGGAGAAGAAAACATATTTACCACCATTAACATTTAACTTTTTGAACTTCTGAAGCAATCACATGAGTTTCTTGTGAGAATGCTATGTCTACTTTAAGTTTGGATAAATGAGTGAGTACTCTTTGCCTTTTAATATATGAACCCAGAGCTTTAACATTCAAAGAAGTGGAAATGTATCTGAAAGACCTTTCCCCATAAACACAAACGGCAGAGAAGCAATGAGTCCTTGTTTGATTAACGAATATTTGCACAAAATATTGTTGTAATTAACAAGTTATTACGAGGCAGGTTTCGTTATTCAAGGAATTACTGCAGTATGAAAGGCAGCATATGAAAGACGGTACAGTGTCAAATTTTCAAATTCCACCACCAGGTATGTGTCTCAATGAGCAGAGAGGAGTTGAATTAGACGAAACAACACAAGAAGTTGACAGTGATAGTCAACGCTGCATAGTACTTAAACGAGATGCTTAGATTGATGAGCAGAATTCAGTGGTTACCAAAACCAACTAAGGAGTGTCACAGAAATCGCAAGATGAAAGGGTGAAGTTTTCCTCAATGCATATTTTTGTCATAAATGTCATAAGCTGAATGAATAAATTATGTTACAACTTAGCAGTATTAAACATTTCTTCAAAAACTTTTATTTTATGTAGGTCAAATAAATAAACTCAACATATTGTTGCATAGAAGCCTATTATTCACCATGCATTGCGATGAAATGCAGAAAAAACTTGTATTTGTCACTGCAGTCATATTCAAATGATTGCGCTAGCAGGTGTCCATTCTCATGAGCATCAAGCCACGCCCCCTGAGTTAGTTGAGTTCTAAAAGAACAAACAATGGCACAGCGAGGCTGCCTTTGTTCGTTCCATTGGGTTTGATGGTCTCTGAAAGTACTGTGGTGTTTCCGTTGTATCCTGAAATTGCACTTTCTGGGAAAGGCACCTGGTTATAAGGGCTTGTGGGGCTTAGGCCCCACCAATAATTTATGGTAAGTGCCCATGGTCTGGGCCAAGTCCGTTCACACTGTTTAGTGGCTGGACATATGTGAGGCTTCTACTGCGAAGTGCATTCTCTCTAAAAGAAAATAAGTGAAGGGATCAGCATCATCAAAAGCTGAAATGCTGTACAGAGACACACATATGGCTGCATTTCAGTCATCTCTCATTTGTGAGGGTTTGCATTGAAGAAAGATAACATTCAAGCCAGAACACGTACCTAAGCACATATCAAAAGTACACCCTTGTTTAAATATGTTATTTTGACTCATTCACAATAGGTACAATAACTGCTCCTTTCACATTTTCATTCTAGTTTACATTTTGAATAGAGCTCAAAAAGTCAGGAGACCTCCTCAAATCACAAATGAAAACAAAACACGATCATAATCATCTGAGATCCCTGCATGCATGTGGTCTATGTATGCACTGTAAACCATCTACTCACTTACATATGTAATAGATATTTCTGTGGTTTTATCCTGCCGTACTACAAGTAAAGGAGGGCCCGATAAGGTTCCATAAGCCCTTCCAATGATGAAGGGACATCGCTGTACATTGCCTATGCTAATTATCCCCCCTCTTTTATTTTACTGGGAGTTGATCCTTGGCTGTGGGGTTTAAGGGATGACAAGGTTAGGTGCCAGCACTGGTTGATTAATGCTGCATTAAATGTTTGTTTAAGTTGCATGTCTGTGACATTGTGCTTATTATTTTCAACACAAAAATATGTTTTCATTTCTGGTTGTGTAAAAGTGTAGCAGGCCAAAAATATGGAATATGTTATATTCCCCATTCAAGGTATTATTCTTAGATATAAGGCGGATGACAACCAACCAAGTCGGTAAACAGTTAGGTGAATCGTACCAGTCTGGCAGGCACAACATATACCCAGGAAACTGGCATTGTCAAGGTCCATGGTATACCCAACCCAAGAGTGCTACAGGCATGCAACCTCCAGCTTGAACCACATCAGACGGGGCCAAACCATCTCAGTAAATTAACCCCAGTAGCAGAAAGGAGCTACAAATATCAATACAAAGTGTTACCTCTTAGAGGAAGAAGACCTCCGTATGGTTAAAGAGGACTGGGTCTGAGATCCTAGTGGTGGGAGAGTCAAAATGCCCCACCCTAGACTAAAGGCAACACCAACTAGTGAACTGAGAGTAAAAAACTTGTGAATACTATTTGAATCTGAACTTTCTTTCAACAGCAAAGTAGACAGTGGTAAAGGGTCTCAACTTGCAGCTCGACTTACTCAGGCAAACTAGATCAGTATTTGTTAACAGCTTTGCAAAGTTCATATAAGGACACAACAGCTCGGGTAAGTTATGTGCAAAAGGAGGACAGATAGTTTTTCAATTCCTACAGCTGTGCACCAAGGGTGTGTATTAGTTCCCTTGCTTTTCTCACTATTTTGAATGATGTAGGCCCATACTTGGATAACCTGAAGTTAGGCAGGCCACATCTTGGTAACTCAAGGATATCTGTATTACTATTTGCAGATGATGCAGTCCTTTCATCACTCACCAAGCTTTCCATTTATAAGCCGATTATTATTATTTGGAACAACATTCGATCATTCACACATCCAAAACTAAATCCATGATAATGAAACTAAAGACTGCCCTAAGATACTCCTTTTCTGTTAATAATGAGATCCTGGAAAGGGTGAATGGAATTGACTATCTTGGTTTACGTTATGATGCTAAATTGACCTGGAGCCATCACAAAGAAAAGACTGCAGCCATATTAAAGGAAGGCAACCCTGCATTTAATAGATGCCAGCAAAAATAAGGGGGTCAGTGCCTGAGTACTTTGCGCATGTATATAGAACAAAGGCAGTATCAGCAGTGATCTGTGGAGCAGAAATTGTACCCATATAGATGTTTCCACAAACCAGAAAATGGAGAACAGGTTCTCAAAATCAATGCTGTGCCTGGGGCTGGGTACACCTTTAACTATCCTCTATCTAGAATTGAGCATTAAAGCCATTTCTGACATCATTGTCCTTGCTCGGACTAGGTAGGAATCAGTATGCAGGTATATACCTGCAATCCATCAAGGAGGTAGTTTACTACCCTGGATCTTCTTGGATGCCTTGGTGGAATCATGTCCACAACATTCTAAAATCACTTAGGGCCTCATTACGAGTTTGTCAGTCCGTGCACCACCGTAGTGGCGGTCCACTGTATTACAGGACTTGCGGGCCTATGGAGCAAAGACCGCTGTGGTTCCACCGGCACTGCCTGGCAGCGCAGACTGCTGCAGTGACAAGGAGGGACAAACAGGCCGGAGGAACCTGTTTTCCTCAGGACATATTATGAGGTTGCACACTGCCAATGTGACCATGGCGGTCCAACCACCACATCCCAGCAGGTGGAAACAGAGAGTATAAAGGGAGCAACTCACCTGCAGGCAGAAAGACATGTCCTGTGCCACCATGGAGCCCATCACACATGTCCTGCTGCTGCTCATCTATTGAGCTTAAAATACACGCCGCCATGGACGAAAGCAACTGTAAGAACATACACTTACCTGTGCATTTACACTCAACAACAGGTTGTCACGCCATCACCCACTTGATATGCGGGGTCACGCTACGGGCCTCAAGTACACCGGTCATTGTGTCCACGGTTGGAGTTATTCACAGAGAAGGACTCTTTCACAGCAATTAACCCCACCCCCCCTTTGGGCAGGTCACTGACACTGCACCACAACACTCCCCAAAAACACTCTTCTTCACATTTTAGGCACAGGAACAGGAAGTGCACACAACATTGTGTCACATAACACCAACAATACAGCAACATCATATCTTCCAATACAACTGACACCCTCACACTGCACACATGCGTGGACTGTTGTCAGATTCAACACACACATGTATGGGTGTATCATTTAACACAAACACCCCTCCGATTAAACATCTCTATAATGGGCCCACACATCACCCACATTGCAATACAATGGAAGGACAATGGGATGCACAATAGTCAGAGAGACAAATATCCAAAGCTCACTATGTAAACGATACCTGTACAATAGGGATGGGGGCATCAGGAACAATCAGGGTAGGATGCTGCACTCGGATACATATCACTTTGCACACACCCCTAAAACAATATTTGCACAGGAATTGGCCCTACATATATCTCATGGGCAAGCAATACTAGAGAAAAGTGACATGCCTATTTGCGCAATGTGGAAGTGCAAGTCAAGAAAGCACATACACCAGCAAATGCCTGGGACATACATCTAGATGAAGTAGCTGCAAGGCAAGCACATCAAAGGACAAATGCACAGTCAAATGCAAAGGAAGCCAGCACAACTGAACACACTCCATGTCTGCACAAAACAATTCAAGCTGCCACACATGAGACCAATATACAATCCATATCAGGGGGACAAGTCTAACACCATATATGCTGACATTGGACCACCCACGATGAAATACTTACCATACCAAACAGAACACCATTCTATGACACCCCAATTGTACTAACAAACACACATCCATGCAATCAACATCTACCCTTCTCCTGGGTGGCACCAGCACTGCCCCAATCTTAGCTCTTCATAACAACAGCAAATATATCAGCAATCAGACTGAAACACACACAACTGTAGGCAGACAACACAAATTAATCAGGAACAACAAAAAGGTAGAAAAGGAATTGCAGGGCAAATGTGTACTCTACAAAACAAAACCTTAAGTGTATTGAAATGGAAATGCATACTAACAAAGGCCATTGGCCAGTAAGTTTGTTAGTCTCTGCACAGCAAAACCTTGGGTTTATTGACATGGAAATGCATAATAACAAAGGCCATTGGCCAGTAAGTTTGTTAGTCTCTGCACAGTAGTGTGCCCACACTTGACTCCTATTACTGCCAGGGAACATTCACAGGAAGGGGCATCAAGTGGGCAGGCAGGCACCTCAGGGATCATCCTTGGGGGGGGGGTCATATTTGGGTTGGGTGGGTTTTGGAGGGTTGTACTGTTTCTTAGGGGGGTGGACTTCTTCTTGACATATCTATACAAACAGTCACTCATGTACTGTGTCACACATCGCTCATCCCTAATTGTCAGGGGGAGATGTCAGAATCTAACACATTAACTAGGCAATGTGACAGGTAGGAAAATGCCCTGTACTCACCACCTTGTGGCTGCTGTGCTCGCCTCAAATGCCCATCAAGGTCTAGGTAGCCCATCACCAGGATGTGGGACTTTAGGGGGGTCATGTTCCGCTGTGCACCTTGCCCACGTTGGGAGGACAGACCCAGCTGGAACTTCATGATTTTCAGGGCCCAGCGTCTCAGATCCTCCCACCTTTTGCGACAGTGAGCACTCCGCCAGCTGTGGACCCCCAGGGTCCGCACCTTCCGGACAATGGCTCTCCATACCTCATTTATCTGATGGGCGTTGACCTGCTTGGATAAACAGACAAATCAAGAGATTACAATCACAAGTTTTCACACAAATGGTTGAGTTACACAAGTCAGAAACACCAAGCTAGAAACTTTCAATTTGTTAACACACCACAAGTGTAAAGCACACAAGCCAATAAGTACAGGGACATGACTACATACATTCATATCCATCTGCAGACTAATCCTCTACCCTGCTCAGGGCCTGCAATAACTTAGCAAGCATACTGACATCAGGTAGCTTGTGCTCCAGCAACATGTACTGTGATGTGAGCCACAACAAAGCACTACACACATATGTGGCTTCTTAAGGGTAAACTCCTTAGGCCTGAATGGACCACACTCTGCAGTCACACTCTGCGAGATTGACTCACTGCATACAGTTCCTACAGGGAACTTCCATAGTACAGCCTTCACCATTATACTTGAATGACAATGAAGGGGCTGGCATGGTGTGTACAGAAAGTGTATTCCTTGTGCATGTGTGGACATGTGGCCTACCAAATTCAGACTCATGCCACTTCAGGGGGTGGGTTCTGTGGTATGTACCTGTACCACAGAACACTCCTTTGGACATATGTCTATCCTACATACATACATCCAACATACAAAGGTATACATTGTACAATGTTTGCTATATAACTAAGGTACTGACTCACATACCATGGCCTCCTAGGAATCAACACAGTGTCTGCACTGTAGGATTGTCATTAGTGCAGTAAGCCTGTACTGGGCAAATATGACTTCTGTGAAGGTGACATCAAAGCTCTGGGAGTAAGGGACCTGTCATGAGTCAAAGACACACGTTGACTATGAGGCAAAATGCACATATGGACTACTTCTGGGATGTTCCTCAGTACCCATTCCTAATCTAGCCAATGAACTGAGGCATTTAGGGCAGGTTTTACCACTAGAGCATCACATTGACCACATGACATGATCTGCTGGTGTACAGGGAGAGGGCACAGTGCCACAACATAGTGACTCTCCCACAGCCTGGACTAGGTCCCGTAATGGGAGATACAACCGACAGTCCCTGGTCTCCGCAGGCTGAGCATACTGAACCAACATGACACTCACATTTCCATCACTTCTATGCATGACAGTACCATCAGCAATCAGCAATTTGGAATGTGGTTTGTGTGGCAGCCTGAAGGGCAGAGTGAGTCAGGATGTGGATTCCAGACAACATTTGGCAAAGCCAGATGTAGGTTTAGGTAGTGGGGTAGGACCTCATCAACATGCCTCTCCAGCTCTTCTGGAGAAAGGTAGGGGCCCTATCACCTTTTTGACATGGCATGATTGCTCCCGGGGGCGGCACACAGTATCTCAGGTAGTGAGGGGTTGCTGGTAGCAGTGTCAGGAGTGAATGTGCACAACATGGCGGGCACATCCGCCACATACGCAGGCATCGCCAACGGCGGACACAGCCATTGGTCCGTGACCGCCACTGGGAACAACGTTAGCCTATAGCTGTGTCTGCCGCAGTTGAAACTGGCTAGGTCCTTCTATACAACCACCAGTGTAGTGTGTTGCAGGGCACAAATGGCATTTGACAGAGGTGCACGGTCTACCAACGCCAATGGTCATTTTGGCGGACAGTTACATTCTGAGGGGCAATTGTGTAGCAGATAGTTGAGTTTCATCCACATCCATGATGTGGGGACATGTGTTGACAACCATGGGGTCACATGTGACCATTGTGTAGTTGTCAGCTGTGTTGTGTAGTGGGTGCCATGTCTATCCAGTCAGAAATGTTTTTCCACATGATATTTTTGGTACGCATAAGGTATGTTGCTGTGGACACACTGACTAATGTTACAAATCATGTCTTGTCACACATAGGTAGCGTGGGAGAGGGATAAGGTCCACTGCCAGACCTTCAGTTCATGGAGCAATGGCATATAATTATGTTGTACCGCCTGGATAGGCAAACAATAGTTGACTCATGCCGTTAATTGGAGCCAGATCTGATGCAAGCTATTAGTTATCCAACCAGCGTACCACCCATTGTACAAGTTATATCAGTTTGGCACTTTCTGGCCACAGGGTCCTTCCAACATACAGTGGCTCCATCTGCTGCTATGTCCCAACCTATGCTCAGTCTAGTGTTGAAGGATTTGCTCTCAGCAATGTTGAAAAACATTGACAGTTATGTCAGGTTCCACTGACGTGAGGATTTAGCCAGTGTGAAGGCTGATTTTTTATGGTTTTCCCACCTCTCATATGTGGTGGGGGCCATTAATGCCCACATGTTGGGTTGGTGCCACTGCAGGCCACTGAGCAAGTGTATCAAAACAGAAACAACTTTCATTCCATCAACATGCAAGTTGTCTGTTTGGCAGATCTCTACATCTCACATGTCTGTACCTGTAATCCAGGATGGACCCATGATTCATTTATAATGTGGAACAGTACCATAGCAAGCTGATGTCACAACTGCACCCAGAGAGGGCCTGGCTGGTTGGTAAGTCATGTCTGTCCTAATTGTGTGTGTGTGCAATGTCAGGTGCTACAATCATGAAGTGACTAATTGTTGCACTAATTTCCCATTTCTTAACAGGAGACTCTGCCTATCCAAACCGTCCTTGGTTGTTGACGTCGGTGAAGAATCCAACTATACCAGGGGAAGTCCGCTTGAATGAGACCCATGGAAGAACATAATGACCAGTGGAGCAGGCGTTTGAGCTCATGAAGGCCAAATTTAGGTTCTGAACAGGACTGCTGGAGCCCTCCTCTACTCACCCGGGAAAGTGTGTCCGATCACTGTGGCATGCTGCATGCTCCACAGCCTTGCCCTGTGGAGAAATATCCCATACATCCAAGAGGAGGGGGAGCCTGCAGTGCCACAAGGGGAGAATCCTCAAATTCCAAGTGAGGATGACAGTGGTGAAGAGGAAGAAGCTGCCTTGTGAAAGATCTCTTCAACAGCTACTTTTTATGAGTGTAAGTATGTTTAATGTGATAGTATGACTGTGACTGTACAATGAACTACCTTCAATGGTTTAGAGTTACAGTAAGCAGAGTCCTTGTACAAATTTAAGTTGCAATGAATCTTAATGTGCCAAGTAAGCATGGGATTGAGTGAAATGTGCAGATCATTTGCACTTTGGATGATGGCCTGAAAATTACATCTTGCCACCAGTACAGGCAAAACAGTGGCTAGGCAAGCTATGGCTTTGCCCAATTTTAGGCCTAGTTGATTGTGATGCAGGCAAACCCAGGACTTTGTTGTATATGTCAGCGGAGTCATCATGTGCACAGTGCAGTGTGAATGTGTCTGCTGCCAACACGAATCTGGTGGGGCATCTTGAGGCCTTGTGAATACTGGATAAGGTATAATTCCTGTCCTCAAATATTTCATTTTGGGTTAGCAATTCAAGATGGAGCTATGTTGACAGACATGTCTCTGATTTGTGCATGATCTGTGCTTGATTACTCCCAGGTGAGTATACTTCATTTGAGAGTTGACAAACAAGAGAATTTGAACAAGTGGCCATTGTGCTGGTGGTTGGAGTGAGAGTAACAGGGCTTATTGGGCTTTGCAGTTAGGTCACTCCCTCTACTTCCCAACACTTAGCAAATGGTATCCTCCCAGGTAAGTACATTTCAATTGAGAGTTGAGGAAAAGGGGTCTTTGGACAAGTGAACACTGGTCTGGTGTTTGCAGTAACAGAAACACGGCCTGCTGGGAGTTCCAGTCAGGTCACTCCCTCTACTTCACACACTTGACAAATAGTATCCTCACAGGAGACTAAACAGCATTAGAGAGTAAACAAAATGTTGAATTTGGGCAAGTGACCACTGGTCTGGTGTTTGTAGTAACAGAAACAGGGCCTGCTGGGAGTTGCAATCAGGTCAGTCCCTCGATTCCACACACTTGACAAATTGTATCCCCACACGTTAGTAAACAGCATTTGAGAGTCAACCAACAGGTGTATTTGGGAAAGTAAACACTGGCCTGGTGTTTGGAATTAGAGACACAAGGCCTCCTAGGAGTTGCAGTCAGGTAACTCTCTCTACCACAAACACTATACAAATGTTGGGTATTAAATATCTGTATGCAGACAGCATTTAGGTTTGGGCATACGTTTACCCGGTGATACATATCATGAGTCCTGGGATTATTATGCTATATTGAAAGCCTTACAGGGCCCCCTTGGACCAGTGGCATGTGATGGTCCTCAGTAGGTGTGATGTTGGGTCCAACAATACAGATTGACAGTGTCTATACCCAGACACTCTGGGTATTGAATGGTGGTGGGGTACATGAACAAGACAGTGGCAAAAGGTGAGCTATGATCATGCATGACATGGCATTTTTGTGAGATTTTTTGTGCTGTGACTTACAGCTAGTCTTCCTGGCCAGCAGATGGTGCCTGGAGACCAGGGAATGGATCTTACCCCTCATGTCGTTCCACCTCTTCTGAATGTCCTCCTTTGTGTGCAGGGTGGTGCCTACAGCATTCATTCTGTCAAATATCCTGTCCCACATTTCCATTTTTCTACTGAGAGGAGTATGCTGGACTTGTGCTCCAGACAATTGTGGCTCTACGTTTATGATTTCATCCACCATGACTCTTAACTCATCTTCTGAAAAACGTGGATTTTTAGAACGTGACTGGTGGGAAAAAAATGGGTGACAGTGACTTATTAAACAGGGGAAGTGCAAAATGGTGTGAATGGAAAAAAGTGTGTGCAGGGTGTTCTATGGGCTGGTGATAAAATAGGGTGGCCTATTATATGGTAAAATGGGAAGGTGGTGGCCAGTGTACTTTGTCGTGCAATAGAGATACAAAGGATTGTGGTCTGTGAAGTGGTGTGCTTTATAGTGTCCTTTGCAGGTGTGTCCACTGTGGCAATGTGTGTCAGCTGTGTTGTTTTCAAATTCATCCAATGTGCAGTTGTCTGTTACTTTGCTGATTGCGAACCGCCATGGTTCGAACCGCCATTGGCTGACAGCAACAAAGGGACCGCCACTCTGTGTTTGTAATATGCTTGTGGTTGGTCACAATGCTGATGGCACTGGTGGTCAGACCGCCTTTTTCCAGGTTGCGGCACCGCTAGAGGTCTGCCATTTTTGCTTGGCGTTCGGCGGTCCTGCCTGTGTAACTTGTAAATGTGCGGGCAGTCTTTTCAGGACCACCAACACGGCGGTCTGGCGGACCAACCACTAAACTCATAAGGAGGCCCTAAATCTTGAGATAATCTTTGAAGATCTCTCTGTTATTAAATGTGATACACTCATGAGAATTAAGGAGGCGGATTGGCGGCACAGAGTTTAAGATATCTACAACTCTGGTAGGAGTGGCCACTTGATATACAGATTCCTAAAGTATAAAGCTCCTGCTGGTTTTAAACCCTATTTAGATTAAATTTATCATGAGATACAGTGTTTGTTATATGTAAAGTTTTGCCTAGGCACACATCCATTAAAAACTTAAGTAACCAGATGTAAAAAAAAATACCAAGGATAATGATGACTATTTTGAATGTGCTGGAAGAAATAAAGAAAACATTATGCATTTCATGTTATCCTGTCCAAAAACATTGATTACCAATACACAACGGCTTACTTCCTCATGTAGTGCTCATAATATTTTGAAAAAAGTAGATACTTTTGCACTGTCACATAGGACAGACCATCCAGCAATCTACCGTACAGTCTCCATGTATAGCTGAAGTGCTTGGACCATGACTAGGAAACTCAGGAGTAAGGGAAAATCTGGCAGATTCTAGTTTATTAGTTTTAGCTGTGATGAACATTGTTGTAGTGTATTTTGCATTATGTAACTTAATATGCTGGTCAAACAAGATGTACTGCTTGTGACTGAGTAGGTAGGGGGGCAGAAGTTATGATATGACTTTATTATGTGACCTTCTTTTTATCCTTGCTAAATTATTTAACCCCTTCGGTTACATCCTTGGCTGCGGCGATGAGGTGTCAATGACGTAACTGTTAAGTCCTTGGACCGGATCATGGGAGAGCGCTGGCGCTCTCCCCATGAACCTCGCCTCCACACCCAGAGGGCAGAGATGAAAGGGGAATCACTTCTCCTTCCACCCTCGTCCCTCCCCCGTGGCATCTGATGACGTAAGCACGCAATTGCGCGCTGACCTTATAAGAGGCTGCCCCCACGGATCGGAGGAGAAATTCTTTGGTATTTCTCCTCCGATCTCATGGAGGGGGCGAGAGAGGCATCAATGGAAAGGAAAGGCCTTTCCTTTCCTCTGATGTCTCTCTTAGCATTTCTGCTGCCCGATAGCAATGCGATCGGACAGCAGAAATGGCCACTAGACACCAGGAAGGTTTTTTTTCTGATTTATGTATAAGGGGAGCAGCCCTTGGGCAAGGGCTGCTCACCAGGGGGCCAATTTATTCTAAGACCATTTCTTCCCTGCTTGGGGGCAGATCAGCCTATTCTAATTAGGCCGATCTGCACCCGGGGGGGCAGAAACCGCTGGATACCAGGGATTATTTATTTTTTATTTTATTGTCTACATGTGGGGAGCGACCCCTCAGGAAAGGGACGCTCCCCGGGGGTGGGCAAATTGTTTTTAGACCATTTCTGCCCCTCTTGGCAGATAAGCCTATTTTTATTAGGCCAATATGCCACCAAGGGCAGCAGAAACCACAAGACACCAGGGATTTTGTTTTTTGGTCAGTTTCACGCAAGGGGAGCTACCCCTTAGGCAAGGGTCGCCCCCCTGGGGGGGGTCAAATTTGTTTTAGGCCATTTCTTCCCTGCTTGGGG
Source organism: Pleurodeles waltl (assembly GCF_031143425.1). Taxonomy (NCBI): domain Eukaryota; kingdom Metazoa; phylum Chordata; class Amphibia; order Caudata; family Salamandridae; genus Pleurodeles; species Pleurodeles waltl. Next base: position 958,654,721 of record NC_090444.1, read on the forward strand.
GCAGATCGGCCTATTGTAATTAGGCAGATTAAAATGATGCTCTCATAGTAACCTATGTGCCTCCTTGCACTTTGCTGCGCTAGCATCAACATTTTTGACGCTAGTGTGGCAAATCGCCACAATAGCATAACATTTTTTGTCTCTATTGAGTTAATGACTGTCATGGTTCGTCGTATCATAAATATGGCACAACCATGGTGTTGTTAGGTGCCGGTGGGGGGGCGCAGGAAAGGTGGTGCATCATAGCTGATGTGACACTTTTTCTTAATCTGGGCCTACAAAAGGCCACCTAATTTTACAACGAGCCTTATACAGAGGAAGGCCTTTGCAATCCACATGCCTAGATTATGAAATGTATTGAATGCAAGCCAATGGTCATAGCCAAATTACATTCAGTTTAAAGATGGCCTATTAAAGAACTATTGCAGCATTCTCAAGACTAACAAAACTAAAATACACATTTTCCGGTAGCAGCTGAAGACCATTATACTGGGATCTTACATTTGCCAACTGGAATCCACATCCCAACCTCTCTTTCGCAACTCTGAGACTTACTGTGAAATGATTGAAAGGAGAAATAGCACCCTGTAAATTATTTTATGCAAGTAAACAAAGCATAGGAATCTTATATGTGTATTTGTGGGTGGTTTGAGGGAAAAAAGGAGAATGTATTGCAATGTTTTAGTCGTACTTCTGTAATATTGTGCAGCCTATTGTAAAATGCTAATGCAGCCCAGGATAGGGTTTTGAAGAATTTCCTCGAAACAAAATACATATACATTTTTCATTGCTTCCGCAAAATTGTTTAACTGCTATTCTAACTCGGAGCGAAATGAGAAACTTTATAAGTCGTAGGCTGACACCTACAATTTTTGCAATTTTACTAATTTTGGGGGATTCATTAAAACTCTACAGTATACGAATCGAAATTCTGAATTTTAAACCGAGTTATGTATGACAGCTGAAAATCCAGTCCTGGTGGTTGTAAGTGCTGCATGTGACCGAAATTTGTCAAAGATCCAAGTTTCTGGGAATCTAGTCCGACATTTGCGGTAACATATGACACTTTCTTGTGCACTTAGATGTCACTTAGGTGCCCAGAGGTTTTTGTGAATGGGGCCCAGTGACTAGAGGAAATGATAACTATGCACCATGTTGTCACTCATAGTTCAAAGAATGCCTTTTCAACTATCCTCCGAGGAGGTTCCTTGACAAAGTCATTTAGGAAGCTGAAGTGGGAGGACAAACTTATTAGAAGACACTCAATTTTGCATTCTGCAAATTAAAATAACCATTGATAAAGCCATATGGTTTATCTTTTTAAAATAAAAGGGTGTAGCCCGGATTCTTGGTTTGAACTCATTCTTTGTTTGGGGCTTTGCCATTAGGTGGTGTGGTTGGAAGGACATTTCTTTGTACCTAAGTTAAAGTAATTCTCAGGACTTTATTCAGCTGTTACGTTTGTTTAGCACAAGTACTACAAAGCCAAGTTCCTAGTTTACTGGTTTTCTGCAAATGATTAGCAATGATTCCCTTTAGGTAGTTGCCTTTCCAAAGAAAGCCTGGCCGAGCATTAAGGCTTGTTTTAGAAGGTAGAATAGGTTTTGTCTCATATATAGTATGAGTATGACAAAGGTCAATGTCTAGTGAGTGATACTGATATTTATTCAAAATAATTTGAAAAGTTATGGAATAAAAGATGAAGACAAAAGCATTCCGGAGTCCTGGCACCTTTGAAAGGCAAAATATGAGTATACAGATGTTATAACACCTGTAGGTAAGTAAAAGGTAAGTTAAATGGCCATTTGACAAGGAATAATTCAGATCTATCACAGTTGATTGCAAAAGCATGGTAAACTGCACATTGACTTATTCTTTGAATGTATATGATGCTTACAATTGAGGGTGCTGGCCAATGATTCATAAACGTTGGTCAAAGTATCAAGTAGTAACTGCCCTCTGGTCTACATTTTCTCAACAGCACAAGGGGACTCTGTTAAAACAGCACTTCTGCTGAGTTCACTTAAGGTCACTTAAGGTTACAAGCCACATGAAACCCAAACACACTCAAAGTAACAACAGTGTGCTTCTGGTTAACAACTTGGTGCTAATTGAAAATCAGTGCCTCGGAGCTTCTTGACACTTGGTAATAGTGGATTAGAACTAGCTATTGGTTCACCCAAGAGATGGCACACCAAAGATCCTATACATAAGGGTAGTGTCCTTGCATTCCATTTGAACAGATAACAGTTGATTATGGACAACTCCAGAAGACACCATGGATCACAGGTCCAAGGCTTGCTGCAAGCTGCAAGTGGGGTGGTCTGCAAGGTCGGTTGTAAGGATAAGTATGGGCAGTCTGTTCTCCATTGGGCGTCTGAGAATCATTGGACCTTCCTTTCTTAGAGATGGACTCTTCAGTTCATGTGAATTAGCCTACCCTCATAGATTTAAAAGCTGTTTCTGCCTCTAGTCAGCATTGCATGTAAACTAGTCACAGCTGGGATGTGGCCTGCAGAACTCAAAACGCAACTGCTGCTTTAGTCACCATAGACAAGTTTTAAGCCTCCCTTTTGCCCATCAGGTTTGTTCCGAGACTTGAAAGGAAAAGTCAACATAGCATTTCACTCTCAGCTGTGCTCCAAACTCTATTATTTTACAAACTACAGCGTGTTTCCATACAGAAAGTACAACACTTATCCAAGATCCAACAAACTGGTGGATATCCAGTGTCTAAGCAGGATCGATGCAACTACGGATTTCCGGTTGCCAATCCAGCAAGGAAGGAGGCGGCTATATGTTGCCTTCTTGCTGGCCTTTCTACTGGGTGAATACGGGAGGGAGACAAGAAGATTTGTGGGTGGATTTTTTTAGCACCCAGTTAGACATCTTGAAACAACAAAGAGGCTGCCTGTTGAACACTACAAGTGCTGATTCCTGTACGGCTTCTGTCTGTAGGGACTGGCCCTCATTTGGGGACCCTTGTGATGGCAAAGTCTTAAAGTAGACAGACATGTGACACCCTGAAAAAGCGCCACAGTAGACTATGCCTAAAACACAGTGCACACACAAGGAGAACTGATGAAATCAAGTTAGGATGGGCTGAAAAGAGACAACATGTCGATCTTCCCACTTAAAAAATGACATATTAGTATCTTTGCTTGTAGTAAAAGAAGAATAGTTTTGGGAGAGTTTCCCTGAAATATATGAAACATGTATGCATACATTCACATTTTTAATTTCTTTCAATATAAGGGAAAGGTTTTGGGGGCAGGTTTCCTATATAAGTATAAAATTGATAATTATTATACAATAATGAATTGAAAGTGGTGTTTGGGGGCGCGGTTTCCTGCGATATTTTGCAGATCCACTTATTTAATTTAGAAAATAGAAATTTAGAAATATAAAAATAGAGGATAGGGTTCTTAGTGTACAACTACTCACACATAATTACACACACATTAAGAGAGTGGTGTAAGAATCATAACTTCGTTTAGTTCAATTGTTTTTATTAATAAACATCTTAGGTCATTAAATAAAATAAATTGTAATCTAATTAAATATATTCAAATGCTAGGAGAGTAAATTCAATAAGTTAAAACCAATAACATATATTTAGATGTTAGGCTTAGGTTATGCTCAATATTTAAATAAAACAATACCCAATAAGAGAAATGTATTACAATGTCATTTCCAATTATGAAAACATAATTAAGAATACACACATTCATTTAAAAAAGTAGGTTAGGTGCTTGGGTTCCTGTAGTGGGATTTGAGTAATAAAATCCATATAAAAATTACTTGAACAAAATATTGTTAGGAGATGTAGGGGTGGCAATGTACCCATAAGGTGATTTAATGGTGGACACTATTGTAATATACCACCTGTCAGAAACCCTTTCAGAGGGCCACTGGACTCACAGGGGCTATTGGTACCAACTGTGGAGGTTGAGTTACTCCTGATGTCTCAGGTCCTGACCTACTATGTGTCCCACTCAGCTGGGTCAAGTACCCCTTTGGCCCTGACTCTCTGTGGTAGCTGTGTCTGAGCAGTTAAGGCTCCCTGGGCACGGGTGTAGAGTAGAGATAGGGCAGTGGACACAACTAATAAATGAAAGTGCAAACAGTATAAACAATAAATCAATGTCAAGTCAAATACTTTTATAAGAAAAAGAAATATATTATTTCTAACTCTGTAAATACAAAGGAATATAACATTAAGAAGCAGCAACGCACTCCCCTTGTGTTGCGGCGCACATCCCGGCGGCGCGGTAGGGTCGGGCCGCAGTGGGGGCCACGGTCCATTTTGCGCACCCCGTGGCCCGCCGCGCCCCCTTTTTCCAGCCTCACATCGTCCTTGCCACTGCGGTGGGGACGGGAGCCCGGAATTGGGCTTCTGTTCTCGCTGCGCATTTTGCACGGCATGGGGAGGACAGATGAGGCCCTTGAGCCCCCCACCCCCTCGGCCTCTCACTTACGTGAGGTTTCTTCTTGGGCTTTCTTTTTCTTTCTTCTTCTCTTCTTCTGGGAAGCCATCTTACTGCTATCCCATCATACCTTTCTCTTCTCTGGTTCCCTGCATGCACCTGTTCCCTTCTTCCTGTGGCATTTTTCCTATCTAGTTCTATTACTTTTTTCCAATCGAAGATGGCTGTTTTTCCTTTTCCTGTTCATTACTTCCTGTTTAGGGGTATATAAAGGCCTTGATTTCTTTTATCTTTGCGTTGCAGCACTTCTCTGTGGTGATTACGCTCCTGCTGGTTTTTTCACTGATATCCATTTTTTTCTCTTGTTTTTTCCTGCGCTTAGCCTGGTTCAAGATTCAGATTTTCCCTTGTGGCTTACTTTCTTCCAGAGAGTTCCCATCTGGAGGTTTTTCCCCCTTTGGGGTTTTTCCTCAAGGACTCCTTCTGGAGGGCACAGACTGTATTGGCGTATACTGTCAACAGCACCGCGGCTACTGGAAAGGGTAGCCCTTACCTCGGCCAGAGTCGGACCTGCAAGAACCAAGGCCGCACCCCATCGCCCTCTGGTCTGGACGGTAAGCCAAAGCCAAAGCTCGACAGATTGCAACGCCAAAAACTCAGGTCGTGGTCTAGCACCATGGAGGACCCCGCGACAAGTACTGAACAAACAAACCAGTCCATGCTCCTGACTATCTAGCGACAAGCGCAAGAACTACAACAGCTACGGAATGAAATGTGGCCCTATGCCAAGCCTTGACCTCCAGGACCACTGACATTACCACGGTTTCTGCCTCTACACCCCATTTTTCGGGGGACCCTAATAAGTTGCGCGAATACCAAGATGCCCTCACGATTTATTTTGCATTTAGACTGTCACAATTCACACAACACAAAACCAAGGTTGGATACTTAATCAGTGCCCTGTCCGGTCCAGCTTTAGCCTGGGCAACTCCTCTGGTAACATCCAACGATTCCCGACTGTGTAATTACACCGCATTCATCGCTGCATTCAAACAAATGTTTGAACATCCTGGACTTGAAACGTCTGCAGAAGAGACCTCATGTGACATCCAACAAGGAAGTCAGGACGTCTTACAATACATCACCCGATTCAGACAACTGGCAGCGGAAACCTCTTGGGTAGAACGTACCCTTGTCACCCTTTATCGAAGGGGACTTAAGGAGGAGATCAAAGACGAACTAGTACGTTCTGCTAGAGTAGAGAATCTTCAGAGTTTGATGGACTTAACTCTAGCCATAGAATATCGTCTTCAGGAACGCAGAATGGAAAAGAAGAAAAGTCGTATACCATCCTCTGCAAGTACTCGTGCACCACCTCATCGTTAAGAAGAAACACGTTCTGAAACTAAAGGACCTTTGGAGGAAGAACCTGTGCAAATTGACATGGTTCGTGGACCCTTATCAGCTAGCGAACGTGAAACCAGACACAGGAAGGGACTATGGCCCTCATTACAACCCTGGCGGTCGGTGTTAAAGCGGCTGTAATACTGCCAACAGGCCGGCGGAAAAAAAAATGGGATTACGACCATTGCGGAAACCGCCAACATAGGCAGCCACTTTAACACTCCAACCGCCACGGCGGTAGAAACAAACAGCATGGCGGACACCGCCAACAGACAGGCGGGAGACAAAGTACCACCCACTGTATTACAAGAGGCCTATCCGCCACCTTTCCGGGGCGGAGCCAACGCTATCAAAAGCACGGCGGAAACAGTACACAGAAGGGAAAACACTCACCTCTCGGCACAACCAACGAGGAACCAGGACGCTATGGAGCCCGAACTTCATGTGTTTCCCATGTTGGTTTACCTCCTCTTGTACCAGGAGTACGAACGGCGGCGGCGACCACAGTGAGTACTGCACCTACAACACAGGGGAGGGGGGGAGGAAAGAGAGAGACACACATACACAACACACAACACCCCCACCCTCACACACAACAACATACACACAAATACATGCATCAACATTACATACGCCCCCCCACCCCTTGGAAGAACGCAAGGACAAAAGGAAATGATTGTAACGATTTTAACATGAAAAAATCCATTAGTCAAAAGTAAAAATTCAGTATATACAAATATGTACACCAACTACACAAGTCCGGATAGTGTACTAATCATTGTCCGTGGACCACTGGGCCCAAAATGCATGGGCGAGGCCCACACATGATACCTGACTGGAAACGGAGAGAACACTGCTGGGGCATCAGATTGAAAATAAACAGGCACCCCAGGGGGAGCGAGAGGGGGGGCACCTCAGCCTGATGAACGCACAACACCATTGCTGCACGAGGGGGCTCCATGCCCATTGATGTATCCTGGGGAGTGCAAAGCCACAGTCTCTCAAGTCCCCTCCAGTGGGTGGTTTGCCCACTGCTTTATCCTGGAGAGTGCAAAGCCACAGTCTCTCAAGTCTCTCAAGTGGGTGGTTTGCCCACTGCTTTATCCTGGGGAGTGCAAAGCCACAGTCTCTCAAGTCTCTCAAGTGGGTGGTTTGCCCACTGCTTTATCCTGAGGAGTGCAAAGCCACAGTCTCTCAAGTGGATAACAGTCTCCACTGGTTCTGGAGGGGACTTTGTGCCCAGAGTGCTTCCTCCTGACAAGGCCTGAGTTAGTGGATGTGATACTCTACTGGTTTTGGAGGGGGCTTTGTGCCCAGACTGCTTCATCCTGCCAAGGACTGAGGTAGTGGATGTGATACTCCACTGGTTCTGGAGGGGGCTTTGTGCCCAGAGTGCTTCATCCTGCCAAGGACAGAGGTAGTGGATGCCTTTCTCCACTGGTTCTGGAGGGGGCTTTGTGCCCAGAGTGCTTCATCCTGCCAAGGGCTGAGATAGTGGATGTGATACTCCACTGGTTCTGGAGGGGGCTTTGTGCCCAGAGTGCTTCATCCTGCCAAGGACTGAGGTAGTGGATGTGATACTCCACTGGTTCTGGAGGGGGCTTTGTGCCCAGAGTGCTTCATCCTGCCAAGCACTGAGGCAGTGGAAGCCTTTCTCAACTGGTTCTGGAGGGGGCTTTGTGCCCAGAGTGCTTCATCCTGCCAAGGACTGAGGTAGTGGATGCCTTTCTCCACTGGTTCTGGAGGGGGCTTTTTGCCCAGAGTGCTCCACATGCAGTGTGGCTGGTACAATTTCCTCACTTGGGTGTGCGTGCCACGAGATTTGCGAGGTTCAGGTAGCATGATACGCCATGGAGGCAGCGACATACCCCACACTGCTGCGGCTGCGCCTTCCACCTGCAGCTGCAAACAGTGAAGGAAGAAATGCCTCATGGAAGCTGCCCAGGGTCCAGGAACTCTCCTCCAGCCTCAGACGACTGACCACTGGGGATGGTAGCCATGTCAGCGGTGGTGCCTGTGTCCAAGGACGCTGCGGGCCGGTGGCGGTGCTTGCGGTGTTGTCTGTTGCGGCGGTGCTGGCGGCGGTGCATGGCTCAGCACCTGCTGAGGGACACACCAGGACGTCCCCTGCAGCCTCGGACGGCTGCCCACTGGGGAAGAGGCTGGGGACTTTCGCTGAGGCTTTAGACGTACAGGGGGCGGTGCAGGTGGCGGGGCAGGTGGCGGTGCAGGTGGCAGTTGTGGTGGCGGGGCAGCTAGCGGTGTTCGCCGCCGTACAGGTTGGCGTGGTCGTGGGCAGAAAGTGTGACACTGGTCCCTCAGTCGGAGCCACCATGCCCTCTCCTGACCTGCTCTTCAGCTTTTGGCCCTTCCCCACCTTTGATGGTGCCGCAGTTGTCTTGACACTATACCCTTTGTTTTTTGCTGAGCCCAAGGTGGCTGGTATTTTCGGCTTCTCCCTCCGGGATGTTGGCACCTTTTTCACCTTGGCAGGTGGCGGAATGTCCTTGACCTCGCTACATGGCACACTGGCAGCCCTGATGTGTGATGCACTCGATGACCCCGCAGTTGCTGGCACCACTGTGCCTGGGGATTTGGTGGCTAAGATGCTGGGCTGGGACCTGGAAAGTCTGGCCCTAGGGGAAGGACGGGGGGTGAAGGGAAGAGGTCAAGGTTTGCCAGGAAAAGTTTTTTAGACACACTGGGACGGGAAGATGGAGGGGGTTTGGAAGTGGAGGTAGAGGTAGTGGTTGTAGGAGGTGTACGTCTGCTGAATTTGGGTGAAGGTGCATGGACCGGAGGCTGTTGTGAGGTGGATGGCTGTTGGGTGGGTGTGTGCCTGCGTTTGTGTACTTTGGGAGGAGGGCTCACTGACACACTGGGAGAGGACACTGGGGATGTGTGAATGGTAGTGGGGGTGTTGAGTGCACGTGAGCGGTGTGTGGTGATGGGCGTGCTGGTGATGGAGGCAGTGGCTGAGGATGTAGTGCATGCAGGTGTGAGTGGAGACGAGACAGGGAGGGAGGAGGAGGACGTGGAGGAGGGGGACACAGTGGAGGCTGTATCTGCATGGGGATGGTGCTTGTGTGAGTGCCTGTGGGACGTGTGGTGCTTATGTTTGCCTGAGCCACTCTTGTGTGTTGATGAGTGTGCATGCTGGTCTGATGATGTGCTTGGGATAGGCTGAGGTACAGGGGATTGGGTCTGGGTGGAGGAAGTTGGAGGGGGTAGGCTGGACACAGGGACAATGGCTGCCATCAGTGCTGAGGTCAGAGCCTGAAATGCTCTCTGTTGGGCTGCCTGCCCAGAATGAATGCTCTCCAGGTATGCATTTGTTTGTTGCAAATGCCTCTCTACACCCTGGATGGCATTCACAATGGTAGCTTGCCCAACAGTGAGGGATCTCAGGAGGTCAATAGCCTCCTCACTGAGGGCAGCAGGGCTAACTGGGGCAGGGCCTGAGGTGCCTGGGGCGAAGGAGATACCCTTCCTCCTGGGTGAGCGGGCACGGTACATACGCTAAGGAGCTGCTGGGACGGCAGTGCTGGTAGGGGGGATGTCGGCTGTACCTGTTGATGTGCACCGCAAGGGAGCTCCCATCAGAGGAGGAGTCGCTGTCACTGCTGTCTGCTCTGTCCCCTCCGTGGAGCTCCCCTCGCCCTCCATCCACTGGTGGCTTCAGACTCTGCCTTTCGCCCTCCAGGGCCAAGTGGGTTGCAGCTCCCTCCTGCTCCGGGGCCAATGCTCCTCTGCCTGATGATGCTATTGCACACAAGAACAGGGAGACCACAAAAAGTGGGGGGAGACAGAAGAAAGACATGTTCAGTGCATGCAACACCACTACCGTTGGCGAACACAACACACAGGGAGTAGCCCTCTGCACTAAGCCATGCACTGACAGAAATTGCAGCTTAGCATGGGGTACGAGGCCTAAGACCAATTGCTGCTCACCTGGAAGTCACAGGAGCCTGACTAGGTGTTGATGGCTATTACCACTGGTGGGTTTCGGGTGCCACATGGCCTGCCTCACAAGGGACCTTGCCTACCAAGTTTGCCCTGGCCTAGGGGAACCCACTGCCCGCCTCCCCCACCCAGACACCTCATAATGCGCGCAGTCAGCTGAATGAGAGTGTACTCACCCCCTTGTGGCTGCTGTGATGCCCTCAAGCGCCCATCCAACTCCGGATACGCCACCGCCAGGATCCGGAACATCAGGGGGGTCATGGTGCGATGGGCACCCCTCCCACGTTGGGAGGCCATCCCCAGCTGGGCCTCCGGCGTCTTCTTGCTCCAGCGGCGCAGGTCCTCCCATCTTTTCCGGCAGTGGGTGCTCCGTCTGTGGTAGACCCTCAGGGTCCGAACGTCCTTGGCGATGGCACGCCAAATACCCTTCTTCTGGTGGGCGCTGAGCTAGAGGAATGGTACAGGGGGAAAATAAATGACTTTGCCCGTCAGGACCGTCATACTCATTGCCCCCCAGTTCCCACCCTTGCCCTGACGCACATACACTCCCCATCCGCACATGCAGGCCTCAGCCTCCTCCACGTATCTTCCATCCACACCACTCAAAACAGGCAGTGTCCATGTAGCATGCTCTCAGTGTACTCACCTGTTTGTCTGGAGGACTGTACAGTTGCGTGTACTGGGGAGGACCCCATCCACTAGTTTCTCCAACTCCTCCGAAGTGAAGGCAGGGGCTCTTTCCCCAGACACATGAGCCATCGTCGCTTCCAGACACAGGTCACAGCAGCACTTGCAGTGTAGGTCCTCTCCTGTTGAAGTTCAGGTATCAAGAGAGTGAACGGACAGAAAATGGCGGTCATGCCCGCGGCGGTGCGTAACGTCACCGCCGGCGTACATCATCATTAGCTCCTGGGACCCATAGGGCCCAATGTTAACCAATACAGAATTGCGCTGCGGTCTTCGACCGCCCACCGCGATGGTGTAGAACACCAGCGCAGTTACCTCATATCCCCTTGTCCCACCTTACAGGTCAGGCAGCTGCCATTTCAGCTGCCATTTCAGGAGGTCACATGTGATGGATGTTAACTGCGTCACACCTATCTAGGCTGGGAATATAGACAGATACCGGAACATTGCGGATTAATAATGTTTCTGCAAATAACACATTGTGATACCTCAGTGTTGGATGACTCTCTGCTTGCTGTTCTCCTCCATAGGGCACGTCCGCTGGGGCAGGTGATGAGATGGCGGCATCCTCCGGTGTACAGACCCCTGGTGGACCTGTCGACAATGGAAGAGAGACACATCCTAGTCACCTACAGACTTGATCGTGCAACAATCCAGGAACTGTGTGCCCAGTTGGAGCTAGACCTGATGTCAGCTATCTGCCATCCCACAGGAATCCCCCTTCTAGTGCAGGTCCTGTCTTTACTCCATTTCCTGGCCAGTGGGTCTTTTCAAACAACAGTGGCAATGGCATCAGGGATGTCCCAGCCAATGTTCTCTAACGTGTTCTCCAGAGTGTTGTCTGCCCTGCTGAAACACATGCGCAGCTACATCGTGTTCCCTCAGGTGGAGGATTTTCCCACAGTGAAAGGTGACTTTTATGCCTTGGGATATATCTCCAACATCATTGGTGCCATTGATGGTACACATGTGGCATTTGTACCCCCCGCAGGAATGAACAAGTGTACATAAACCGGAAGAGCGACCATTCTATGAATGTGCAGATGGTATGTTTGGCAGACCAGTACATCTCCCATGTGAATGCCAAGGATCCTGGCTCAGTCCATGACGCTTACATTTTGAGGAATAGCAGCATTCCTTATGTGATGGGGCAACTCCAGAGGTACTGTGTGTGGCTAATAGGTGAGCCTAAAGTCCCCACACAGTTTCATTTGCTGTCTGGGGCTGTCCCTAAGGGTTAGTGTGTGTCTAACAGTTGTCCTTCGACATTTGCAGGTGACTCTGGTCACCCCAACCTGTCATGGCTACTTACCCCAGTGAGGAATCCCAGGACAAGGGCAGAGGAATGATACAATGAGGCACATGGGTGAACTAGGAGGGTGATCGAACGCACCTTCGGCCTCCTGAAGGCCATATTCCGGTGCCTCCATCTGACAGGCGGCTCCCTATACTACTCACCGAAGAAGATGTGCCAGATAATCGTGGCCTGCTGTATGCTGCACAACCTGGCTTTGCGACACCAGGTGCCTTTTCTGCAGGAGGATCGGCCAGATGGTGGTCTTGTGGCAGCTGTGGAGCCTGTGGACAGTGAAGAAGAGGAGGCAGAAGAAGAGGATATCGACAACCGAAACAACATCATCATGCAATACTTCCAGTGAGACACAGGTAAGAAGATGCCACTGCTTCCCACATCTCATTCTATTGTTGGAACTAGCATATGTCTGTCATTTTCATTTAGAGTATGGCCCCTGACTTGTCACTTTGACTTTCCATTTCACAGATCTGGGTCCCACTTTGTGCCCTCTGCTATGTTTACTGCTGGCCTACAGATGTGTTACATTGGTATGTGAACAAGTAAATTGACATTGGTATATTCCATAGTTATTGCAATTACACATTTGTGAAAGCACAGACTGACTCCAGATTGTTTGTGTGTTTATTCCTGTGCTAATAAGTGGAGGGGGTTGTAAAATGGGCTGGGGGATGGTGGAGGAATGTCCATGGCAGAGTCCAGTCTATTTGTTTCACAGGTGCATTTTCAAAAGGGGCATAGGAAGTGGAGCAATGGCAGTTTAAGGATGGGCAGGGTGGGGGCGGAGCTAGCCAGCCAGCAAGATGGCCGGCACTCCGTGAGGCTCTGCTCAGGCAGGGGCCCAACTTCCTTATTTACCCGGCCAAGACGGCGCTGGCCGAGCAGTGAGGCGGCGGGGGTGCGCCTGAGATCGGCGTCGCCCCCTTGCCGCAGTGAGCGGAGGCAGATCGGCGGCGCGAGAGGGGGAGCCTGACCCCTCGTGGCGCGACGTGGTCTCGGCCGCGCACCGGATGCGGAGCCGCTTCGCGCGGTCCCCGGGGAGTCCTGAAGGGCTCCTGGGGCTGCGCTCATTGAGACGCGCCGGGGGGCCTGCTCAGCGGCGGTGTCGTGCCACGCCCCTCCCCCTTTACGCCTGAGAATCTCTTTGTCGGCCGCGGCCGGGATCGCAGCTGGGCCGCGGGGCTGGTTGCTGCGCGGCCTGAGGACTGGCGGCCGCGCGGACGGCTCAGTGCGTTGGGCGGCCGGGGCCGCCTATTGCTGGAGGATGACCCGGGACGGCGGAAGAGGCCTCCGTTGGGCCATGTATTGGTGCCTGGGGGTTTTGGGGGGCCACTCGGTGGTCGGGTCGGACCGCGGCCTTCCCCTCCCCCCCCCTTCTCCCTCCCTCCTGGCTGGAGTAGGATGGTCTTGCGGCCGGCTGTGGATAGCTGGCCTGAAGTTGCCGTGCTTGGCGCGGAGGGCAACGTGGAGGAGCAGTTTGGTGTGATTTGGCCCCTGTGTCTTGGGCCTGCCTTATAGAGGTCAGTGGGGCTGTGGTGCCCTTTGGAGCAAATATTGTGCGAACTGTTGGTGTGACGGAGCTGAGTGTGCGACCTGGAGGACCGGGGTCGGACAGGGCTGACTGGCAGCAGCCTAGTGGAATTTGCGTGGGTGACCTGTACACCTGGCTCCCTTTCTTGAACTTCCACGGAGGTTGGCGATATATATTTGGAGACGTCCTGCTGATTGAGTGATGGGGAAGGTGGAGCAGAGGCAAGCTAAACTCTCATTTGAGGGGGGGCGACCGAGGGGGGGCTCATGCTGCCCAGCTGGAGGAGTCTGCGACGGATGGGGAGTCATCGGACGGATCGGTCAAGGCTATGTTTCTGGACTTAAAATCCAGCCTGGCTGGCATAGATGGGAAGCTAGACCATGTGACAGAGCAACTTGATCGTATTAAGACTCGGGTGGAAGAACATGACTCCCGTCTTGATCAGTTGGAGGCGCGTATTTCCGGGCTGAGCAGGGAGAGTGAGCAGTTGCTGCGCATGGAGAGGGTGCTGGAGGTCATCCGGGCTAAAAATGCAGATTTGGAGGCGCGGTTACGTCGGAATAACCTTAGGCTGATAGGACTTCCCGAATCCACAGACATGGGCAGAATGGAGGATTTTGTTGAGGGAATGCTATCCGACCTCTTCCCCGGTCAGTTGTCCCGCTTGCTGGTGGTGGAGAGGGCGCACAGATCGTTGGGTCCGCGGCCCCCGCCTGGGACCCCCCGCACCCTATTATCATCCGACTCCTAAATTATCGTGACTGAGAAACGATTTTGAGACTGGCCAGGGAGTGCCGCCCGGTGGTTTATAAAAACACTGAACTGAACTGAACTTCTTTCCGGACTACACCCCTAGCGTGCAGGCGGCACGCAGGGCGTTTTTGCCAGTAAAGCGCTCTCTGGCCCAAACGGCTGCTAGGTTTTCGCTCATATACCAGGCGAAGCTAAAGGTGCAACATGGCGGGTCCCTTCAATTCGTTACGGACCCGAAGCAGGCGGCAAGATATGCAAAGTCTCTCCCTCGGAGGTCTGAGGCGGCGCCTGCGGAGGACCGTGTCGCTGAGCGGGAGTCGCTGAGTGACAATGACTGATCGACACGGATGCCTTCCAGCAGAGAATATGCCGCTGTATTTGCTGTGGAATAATTTTGTGCCGCTCGTCCTGAAGACACTCCTTTTGCATTGGGCCCCCTGCCGGCCCTCCCTGCCGTTAGTAGGCGGGTTGGGCGGTTAGCTTCCGCCCTCTGGATGAGTCCCCACTATTTATATGTTTGGGTAACTGTGGTTTATTGGGGGAGGGTTATGCATTTGACCCGTTTGGGGGGTCGGTGTGGGTGGGGGGTGGTGGTGTTCTTGGGACTGTTGAAATTCGTGATTATCTGTTTTTCTTTCTGCGTTCTGTGGATGGGGGAGTCTGGCCGGGATGGAGGAGCGATAGAATTCTGCTGTATGTCTGCTGGAGAGTGGGGATGGCACCGATGAGAGAGTCTTTGATTCGTTGTTTCACATGGAACGTGCGTGGCTTGAATGACAGACGGAAGGTGCGCCTTATGTCGGCCTTTGTTAAGAAGCAGAATATAGATATATGCATGTTACATAAAATGCACCTGGTGGAGAATACCTTCCATTACTTAAAGGCGGGATGGATTGGGGAGTGCCATGGCTCTGTGTACTCACGTTATGCTAGAGGCGTAGCAATTTTGATACGAAAAGGGTTACAGTGGCGTACTCGTAAGGTGATTGTTGACCCAATGGGACGGTATATACTGCTTAGTGGGGTGCTGATGGATAAGCCGTGCCGCCTTGCGTCGGTGTATGGACCCAATACAGATGACCCTGAGTTCTTCAGTGAGGTCTGGCGATTGATTGAGTCTCTGGGGGGAGGAGCTGTGATATGGGAAGGAGACTTCAATGTGACCCTTGATCCTATACTTGATAGAGAAAGTGCGGCTCGGGTGCAGCGTTCTGCTGCTGCTCGCGTCTTGTCTGCAGTTATGGAGGATGCGTCGTTAGTGGATTTGTGGCGGATGCGACACCCTGCGGTCCGGGAGGGCACTTGTGTAAATTATGTGCATAATAGTTGGTCTCGCCTTGATCGCTGGATAGGCTTGCGCAATGTGGCTTCATGGACCCGCTCGGTTGACCATTTGGCTCGTACACTGTCGGACCACTCCCCGGTGCGGGTGGAGCTGGAGATAACTGGTGGGCCCGCTCAGACTTATGTTTGGAGGCTGCCACTAGGGGCGCTTAGAGATGAGGTGTTCCGTGAGGAGCTGCGTCGAGATATCAACCTTTATTTCGAACAGAATGCGGGCTCGGTGAAATCTGCTGGCACGCTGTGGGAAGCCTTTAAGGTGGTCGTGCGCGGGACATGTATTTCAAAGCAACACAGTGTATTACGCGCGTTGCGGCGTGAGCTGGCTGACTTGGAGGGCCAGAGTGCGGATCTGGAGGCCTGGCTGGTGTCGAACTGGCCGGGAGATACATTGGCGGCCTTGCGGACTGCGGTCTCTGCGTACGAGGAGGCCTCTCTGAGAGAATTACATTTCTTCGAGAAATTTGCACGGGCCAGGTGCTATGGAGAGGGCGACAGAGTTGGGTGCACCTTCGTGAGTTTACTCCACAGGCCATAGGCTAGCAGCTATGTGGCCGAGATGGATGATCCGAGTGGAGAACGAGTGATGGGTACATCTGAGGTTTTGAAGTTCTTCACTGCATTTTTTCAGGAGAACATTACAGAGGATGCCTGGAGAGTGTGTTGTGCGCATATGAAGGAGCTGTCACCCAACTACAGGTTACGCCTTATACATTTTAAGTTTTTGCACCATCTATATTACTCTCCTCGAAGTCTGTGTGCTATGGGGCTGCGGGCGGATGACATCTGTACGAGATGCCGGGCCCCTGCCGCTGATTTTCTGCACTTGGGTGGGCTTGTCCGGAAGTGTATGCTTACTGGAGGACGGTTTTCTGTGCGCTTTATGAGATGATTGGTCATGAGGTTTCTCCATCTCCCTTGATGACGCTGCTGGGTGAGATGAGTGGATTGCAGACTGCGATGCGACACCTGATTGGCATGATGTTGCTGCTGGCTAAGCGCAGGGTGGCAATTTGTTGGGGCCGGGCTCGGTCTCCTCGGGCCTCAGATTGGCTGCGAGATGCTGCGTTCTGCCAGGAGCAATTAACAAATTACTGGGAGCTGATGCCAGCTGGCTCTAGGCCACGGGATATCTGGGCGCCTCTGCGATTATACCTTGAATCTGAGTCTGTCTGAGGGGTCTACTGTGGACGGGCATCTTGAGGTGTCGAGTGCTGTCCCCGTTTTTATAGGTTGCAGTCAGGTGGAACGGCTGTTGAGAGAATTACTTGCTCCTCCCGGCTCTTTCTTCCTATCCTCCCTTTTACTTTGTTGGGATTTTTGTTTCTCTCTCTCTGCCCTATATGTTTAGAGTCCGGCCCTTGGGCTTGACGACCTGCTGAGTTCTCTTGGCAGGGGACTGCTGCATACATATATTGGACACTTCTCTTTGAGCTAACTCAGCTTGAACATTAAGAACTCTTGAGATTCGAGACATGAAGAATACTTGAAGTGCTGAGGATCCACTATTGCTTAACTGTTTTTGAGTTACAATTGTAAGGGCAGAGGGAAGAACTTTATATTTTTGTTGTATGTTGTTTATATAAAATTATAAATAAATATTAAAGAAAAAAGGATGGGCAGGGTGACATAGTGGGTCTTGGCAATGTTCTCCGTCTCGTTCCTGTGGCAGTGCCTCCTGTCCACTAGCGTCGGCGGAGGTGGAGGGCTGTTCATCATCCAGGCTAGTATCAGGGACCCCTTGTTGTACCACTGTGTCCGTCCTGGTGTTGACAAGGTCTGCCAGTACCCCTGCAATGGTGACCAGGGTGGTGTAAATGGACTTCAAGTCCTCCCTGATCCCAAGGTAGTGTTCCTCCTGCAGCCGCTGGGTCTCCTGAAACTTGCCCAATACCGTTGCCATCGTCTCCCGTGATATTGGAGAGTGCCTCGTGGAGAGTGGGTTCCCTGGGCCTGTCCTCCCACTGTCGCACAGCAGTCCTCCCAGTTTCCCTGTTATCCTGTGCCTCTGTCCCCTGAACCGTGTGCCCACTGCCACTGCCCCCAGGTCCCTGATTTTCTTGGGTTGGTGGGTTTGCCTGGGTTCCCTGTAGTGGTGGACACACTGCTGATTGACATGTCCTGGGGACAGAGGGATGGGCCCGCTGGGTGGATGCTGTGCTGGTGTTTCCTGAGGGGGGAGGATCTGTGGTGGCTTGTGACAGTGTCAGGGGAACGGACTGTCCCGAGGTCCCTGATGTGCTGGGCTGGTCATCTTGATCCAGGCGTGCAGAGCTGCTGTCATCACTGTGGGCCTCTTCTGTGGGGGGACTGGATATGTCTAGCACCTCCTGTCCGGTGGTGTTGGGTAGGAGTCCTGTTGGGGTGTAAATGCATATTTATTGTATCTGTGTGTGCCATTGTGTGCAATGGGTGGTTGACCCTCTACTCCAGTGCTTGCATTATTGGCTTGGTCCTTGTGTGATTGGTGATTTTGGGGCATGAGTGAGTCTCTGTAGTGGACATGTTTGGGTGATGGGTGTCCATGCATTGGTGTTACATGCAGGGCTTGATTTTGGGATGTGTGGGTTGTGTTGGTGGGGTATCTGTGGGTTGTTGGGGTGATGGGTGTGAGGGTAAAGGTGGGAGTATGTGATGGCATGCAGGTGGGGTGGGGGGGATAAGGTAGTAAAGATTTGCCTTACCAGAGTCCAGTCCTCCTGCTACTCCTGCAAGGCCCTCAGGATGCAGTATTGCCAAGAATTGCTTCTCCAATGTTGTTAGCTGTGGGGGAGGAGGTGGGGTCACCGCCAGTCCTCTGTACAGCAATCTGGTGTCTGGAGACCACGGAACGCACCTTCCTCCGTAGGTCGTTCCACCTCTTTCTGATGTCATCCCGTGTTCTTGTATGCTGTCCCACTGCGTTGACCCTGTCGACAATTCTGCGCCATAGCTCCATCTTCCTAGCAATGGAGGTCTGTTGCACCTGTGATCCGAATAGCTGTGGCTCTACCCGGACGATTTCCTCCACCATGACCCTGAGCTCCTCCTCAGAAAACCTGGGTGTCGTTGAGGTGCCATGATGTGGTGTGGGTGATGTGTGAGGTGGTGTCTGTTGTGATGTGTGAGGGGGTGTGTTGGAGTGTGTTGTCTGAGGTGCGTGGATGTTGTGTAAGTGATGGTGTTGTGTGTCTGTGGATGCTGGTGTTGTTTTAGGTAGTGTCTCTCTCTGGCCTGCTTTCACATTTCTGGTAGTAAGGGTTTGTGGGCAATGTGGGTGTGTGCTTTATATTGGATTGGGTGTGTGGGTGTGTTGTGTGTATGTGTATCAGGTGTGTTTATTCGAATTGTCTGATGTGGTTGTGTTTTGTATATGTGTGTGTATTTTGAGCGCGGCGGTGTGTACCGCCAATAGATTACCGCAGTTGAAAGACTGCCGCGTAGATTCGTGGGTTGTGATAGTGTGGGCGTATTCTTGTTGGCGTGACGGTGTGGGTTTTGTTATCGCCAGTTTATCACTGACCTTTGGTGTGGCGGACTTGTGTGGGTGTCTGTATTGTGGTGGATTCCGGGCTGTGGGTCGTAATACCTGTAGCGAAATTCCGCAGCTGCAGCGGTATGTTGGCGGTCTTCTGCACGGCGGTAAGCGGCATTTACCGCCAGGGTTGTAATGAGGGCCTATGTCTTTATTGTGGTGCTTCTGGTCATCTAATTCGTGCTTGTCCCATTCGCCCGGCAAGATCTTTGGGAAATGCCAGTTCCCGTCCTGTGTGAGATGGGGGAGGACGGGATATTTCGAGATACCTTCCATCAGTTCTTCCCGGGAAGAAATAACAGCGCTGTTCCTCCTACCTATCTCCCATCTATTAGAGGATGGCCGTGAAGAAAAAGCTTTAGCCTTGTTGGATTGTGGGGCCAGTGGACTCTATTTAGATGAAACATGGGCTCTGGAAAGGAAGATCCCTCGGGTACCCAAGGATATACCAGAACACGTCCATACAGTAGATGGTTCCCTGTTAACTTCTGGTCCTGTTACTAATACTACACCTACCCTGTGTTTACAATTTGGAAAGCATCAAGAATATGTTTCTTTTGATTTGATCTCTTCACCGAATCACGTCATGATTCTAGGTATTCCATGGCTCACCCGGTACAATCCTTACATCAACTGGGAAACCAGGACCATCTCTCTATCCTCCCACTTCTGCCAACAACATTGCTATTCAGCAGGAACTTATTGGTCCCCAAAGAAAATTGTGTAAAATAAAATAAACTATTCTATCAACCTCCTTCAAGGAGTACCCAGTCATTATCTGGAGTATGCTGATGTTTTTCAAAAACCTGATACACCTATACTTCCGCCTCATAGAGAATATGATTGTGCCATTCCTATAGAATCTAATGCATTAGTCCCCTTTGGGAGGATTTTTTCTCTTACTGAGGCTGAGAAGAAGATCCTCAAAGAATACCTAGAAGAGAATAAACAGAGATGTCTGATTGCACCTTCTTCTTCTCCCACAGGGCCCCCCTCTTTTTTGTGCCCAAGAAGACGAAAGACTAGCACCCTGCATAGACTTTCAAGGATTAAATAAAATTACCATAAAAGTTCGCGACCCGTTGCCCCTCATCAAGGAAATTCTAGAATCAGTTTGAGGAGCCAAGAGATTTACCGAATTAGATCTTAGGGGAGTCTGACATCTTTTAAGGATAAAGGAGGGCGATGAATGGAAAACAGCCTTCAGAACCCCTTTTGGCCATTTTGAATATCGGGCGATGCCCTTCAGTCTTACCAATGCTCCCTCTATATGTCAGAGATTTATGGACGCCATTTTTTCTGATCTCTTACACCAAACAGTGGTTGTCTATTTAGATGAAATACTT
This sequence comes from Pleurodeles waltl, assembly GCF_031143425.1. Taxonomy (NCBI): domain Eukaryota; kingdom Metazoa; phylum Chordata; class Amphibia; order Caudata; family Salamandridae; genus Pleurodeles; species Pleurodeles waltl. The sequence continues at coordinate 958,674,999 of NC_090444.1, forward strand.
ATCTTCTCTACCCATCCTGAACAACACACTAAACATGTGCTCCTAGTCTTAAAAAGGCTTAGACAACACTATCTTTTCTGCAGGCCAGAAAAAGTGTGAATTTGATCAGACTGAAGTTAGATATTTGGGGTACCATATCAATCAAGTACGAATTGCTATGGATTCAGACAAGGTTCAAGCCATTCTGGATTGGCCATCTCCATCTTCCATCAAAGAAACCCAGTGTTTTCTAGGTCTGGCCAATTTCTATCGTCAATTCATAGCCAATTTCACAGCAGACCAGTCATATAACTCAAACCCTTAAAAATGAAAATCTACGGAAAGGTTTTCATTGGACCAAAGAAGCGGAAACAGCCTTCCAAACACTAAAACACGCCTTTACTCAAGCTCCTATCTTACGGCATCCAGATACCACCAAACAGTTAATCGTAGTCACTGATGCCTCAGAAAGAGCCATAGGGGCCGCTCTGCTACAAAGATAAAATGTGATGGACTAGAACATCCCATATTTTACCTCTCCCACATACTCTCCGACTCTGAACATAATTACTCTGTGTTAGAACGGGAATTGCTCGCCTTAAAGACAGCTTGTACTAAATAGAGACAATTTCTCATGGGATATAAAGAACCTTTTGAGGCTAGAACCGATCATCGGAATTTGCAGGGTCTAAGAAACTTTCAATGTCACAATAGCCGTCAAGCTTGATGGGCCTTTTTCTTCAGCCAATACGATTTTTACATCACATATATCCCTGGATCCCAAAACATCCTGGCTGATGCTCTATCACAATGCTATACGGAGTATAGTGATTCTACCACACAAAACCTAATTGAACCTGATAAAATCATTGGAGTTGTGCAATACTTTCTTGACAAGGTTCACTCTGAGTATTCCAGTCTAGGAGAAACTGAAATGAATAAATTACATCGATTATTACATAAGGATAAGGAATACTATTTTCATAAGAAGGCCTTGTTCTTGCCAACTAAAACAGTCCAAACTGAAGCTCTACGGATGTGCCACGACTCCCCTATTGCAGGTCATCGCGGAATCAAGACCACTCAAGATCTCCTTCTGCGCTCCTTTTGGTGGCCTACTCTTAAGGCTGATACTGAAAGCTATGTGACTTCTTGCCCTATCTGCGCTCAAGCAAAGACATCCCATAATAAACCAGCGGGATTGCTCCGTCCCTGACCGGTTCCACCATCTCCATGGCACACGGTATCTACTGACTTCATGTGTTCTCTACCTCCCTCGATGGGGAATCAAGTAATAATGGTGGCAGTAGATTCATTCACTAAGAAGGCACATTTTACAGCATTAAAAAAGTTACCCACAGTCAAAGAACTAAGTCAAATCTTTATTCAAGAAATCTTCCGACTTCATGGACTCCCAAAAGTCATCCTCTCAGACCGTGGACCTCAATTTATCTCGCGATTTTGGAGACAATTCTGTAAAACACTCAAGATCGAGGTGGCTCTTTCTTCTGGTTTTCATCCTCAGACTAATGGTCAGACTGAACGGTTAAATCAAGGACTTAAACAGTATTTACGAAGTTTTTGCAATGCTACGCAAAATGACTGGTCCATGTATTTACCTCTTGCCGAATTTTCATATAATAATGCATTACATAGTGCTTCGAAGACTTCCCCATTATTTTGTTCATATGGATACCATCCTAAATCCTTTCTTAGTATGCTCAGAGAATCAGTTACACTTCCTGCCATCATAACATTTGTTCGACGACTACACACCATACAACGTGTCATACAGTCTAATCTTCAAGCCACCAAGATACAAATGAAAAGAATGGCGGACAAGAGACGTTGTGAGGCTCTGTCTTATCAAATTAATGATAGAGTCTGGCTTTCCTCAAGTTCTTACCTTTACGGTTAAACCAACATAAGTTTAGACCCCGGTACTATGGTCCTTTTCTGGTTCTTCAAAAAATCAATCCTGTTTCTGCCCGTCTCCGTCCACCCCGGACTTGGAGAATACACCCAGTATTCCATGTTTCTCAGCTTACACCATAAATACCTGATCCTTTTCACAGACAATTCTCCTGTCCACCTCCTCAGTTGGTTGACAACGTGCCGGAATACGAGGTCCAGGAGATTTGTGATTCCCAGTATTTCCGTGGACGCCTTCAATATCTCATCCATAGGAAGGGCTATCCTATGAGTGAATGCTCCTGGGAGGATGCCACTTCGGTGCATGCCCCTCTCTTGGTCCATCGTTTATTCTGCCTTTTTCCTCACAAACCTGGGGCCTCGGGGGACCTACTGTTGCGCCGCGCGACCCAGCGGCGCGGTCGTGTCGGGTCGCAGCGGGGGCCGCAGTCCATTTTTCACACCCCGGGGCCCGCCGTGCCCCCTTTTTCCGGCCTCACATCGTCCTTGCCACTGCAGCAGGGACGGGAGCCTGGAGTCGGGCTTCTGTTCTCACCACGCATTTTGCAGGGCATGGGGAGGATAGATGAGGCCCTCGGGCGCCTTCCCCCCTCGGCCTCTCACTTACTTGGGGTTTCTTCTTGGGATTTCTTTTTCTTTCTTCTTCTCTTCTTCTGGGAAGCCATCTTACTGCTATCCCATCATACCTTTCTCTTCTCTGGTTCCCTGCATGCACCTGTTCCCTTCTTCCTGTGGCATTTTTCCTATCTGGTTCTATTAATTTTTTCCCAATCCAAGATGGTTGTTTTTCCTTTTTCTGTTCATTACTTCCTGTTTAGGGGTAAATAAGAGCCTTGATTTCTTTTCTCTGTGTGTTGCAACACTGCTCTGTGGTGATTACGCTCCTGCTGTTTTTTTCGCTGATATCCAGTTTTTTCTCTTGTTTTTTCCTGTTTTTCCTGCGCTCGGCCTGGTTCAAGATTCTGATTTTTCCTTGTGTCTTCCTTTCTTCCAGGGAGCTCCCATCTGGAGGTTTTTTCCCCCTCTGGGGTTTTTCCTCAGGGACTCTTTCTGGAGGGCACGGACTGTATTGGCGTATACTGTCAACAGCACTGTGGCTACCGGAAAGGGTCACCCTTATCTCGGCCAGAGCCGGACCTGCAAGAACCGAGGCTGCACCCCATCTCCCTCTGGTCTGGACGGTAAGCCAAAGCCAAAGCTTGACACCTTTAGGTTGTGGCCATAGTAGTTATCAGGCAAATCCCTGTCCCACCTTCATTAATGTAACATGTTCAGGGTTATTCCTCATTCACTAGTGGCCACATCCAGTAAATGCGTACTTGTAGGCTGTACTTCAGAGTTCCTCTTTGACTGTTCAGGATTTAGTTATGCCAATGGTTACTGCAGCATAGTTAAAAATGAGTCCCCCAGTGTCCAACTGGCCCAATTCACGTCTTACCCGCTCTCGCAGCACAGAAGGGTTCAGTGGTCAGCGGGTGCCCTCTGAGGGAGGACCTATGAGTCCTGCTGTGCTTGGAGAAGTCGGCCTGCCCCTGGCCAACGAGACAGAATCCTGCAGCACAGGCTCTCTTTCCTGAGCTGTGCTGCCACAGTTCTCTCAGTCATTGAAGCAGCTCCCATCCCCGGAAGAGTTGGATTTACCCAGTGGGGCGGGTTGGGGTAAAAATCATTTCTTTAGCTCCCCAAAGGAGCCCAGTGAGGGTGAGAAGTAATCCACGGTTTCCTCAGCAGTCCTCAGGGGTAGTCTAACCCATTGAATGAAGCCTCTATCTTTTGAGGGCAGCCCGAATCCTTTGGCAACATTGGTACTGGCAGCCCCTCCTGGCATACGTGGATGCCATGGTTCTGGACAGTAAGTGTGCGGCTCCTTACATACAAGTGCCCTTGCCAAGAAAGGTTATGAGTCTCAGTACTTCTCATGGAAGCAAATTTACCAGTGGCCTCCTCTGGCATATGGGGTCACCACAGCACAGTGGTACAGGCTCGTCCAATCCTGCACAGCGCTTACCTCACGACTCAGTCCAGAAAGCCAATTCCTAGCATACAGGGATCACTGAGCTGACACTGCTGCACACGGGATATGACCCGAATGGTGCACAACCAAATCTTCACACGTCGTCCTCACGGTAGGGCTTCCCACTAGACCTGGCTCCCTCCAATGCTTTCCTCTTTCTCAGAGGGCAAACTGGTATTGGTAAGCAGGTAGGCGCTGGTGATCCAGGTTCTATGGCAGGTGATCTTGGCTTCCTAGGTGTGTCCCCTCACCCTGCATGGAAACTAGCAGGCCTTTGCCCCTCGTCATGGTCACAAACAGAAGCCTTGCAGAGCTCCTTCTTCTCACACAGCCCAAATAGTTGCCTGGCAGATGATACATTTTGGGGTCTCAACTGCCCTTTATTATAGTCTTCCTGAGAAATTGTGTTACTGGTTGCGGGGGTGAAACCTTACTCAAGCACAATCCTTGTCAGGGTGAGGCACAAGCAAACCCCAAATGAACCTGTGCTCAACCCTCTGGTAGCTTGGCACAGAGCAAACAGAGTTACTTTAGGGGCAATGTGTAAAGCATTTTTGCAGCACTTCAAACAGTAATAAAAGTTAAAAATGCAACACAAGATAAATCCCACACCAATATGGAAAAATTGAATAAAATGTAATACACAAATCAAGATCAAACCAACATAGATCCAATCTGTAGAACAGAAGATATACCATTTTAGATATTTAAGTGAAAATAGCTCCAAAAAGCCCAAAGCACCACTTGAGGCTATTTGGTCGTGCAAGACTGGGAGAAAGTCAAACGTTCAGGATGGCCATGATGGAGCGCAGGTCGAATACAGGCACTAGCTGAGTCCCATTGAAAAGCTACATTCTCAGTCCAGGGTAAACAGTCCCTTTTGTGGAGGAGGGCAATGCAAAGAGCACAGAAGCACCATGGACAGTCATCAAGGTAGCGCAAAGAAGAGGCCTGGCATAGTGGACGTTTTTCACTGTAGTGCGAAGATCCTGCTGTCATCACGAACAGGTGGGACAGGGCTTCGCAGTGCCACTCCCCTGAGTGGTCGATGCTGTACCATGAGGATTCAGGTTGACAAAACTTCACATTGGTTGGCTGTGCGATGACAAAAATTCAGTGCCAATGGGTCTGTTTGCGGTTTCAGAGAACCCAAAAACTACTTCAATTTAGCCTCTCCGAGGACACACCAAGGGTCCATCGCACCACTTGGGGGGTCAGAGGCTAGGTCCAGCTAGTTCTGGGTTCTGTTTCAGGTGGCTGTAAGCCTATTATGCCACTTCAGCTCTGAACAGGAGGCCAGCAGACTAGCCCCTGGAATCAATTCTGGAGTCCTGAGTTCAGGTGAGGGTGCAGGTCAAAGTCCCTCTGACTCAGGCAGTAAGCCATCGGGGCAGCAATCTAGCAAGACAGCAGTTCAGCAAGGCAGAAGTTGAGCAGGGCAGCAGTCCAGCATTGTGGCAGTCCTTTCAGCAGCACAACAGTCCTTCTTACTGGTAGAGCCTCAACAGGTCCAGAAGTGTGCTGAAGACTTGTGTCTGAAGTCTAATAATTATACTAGGTGTCTCCTTTCAAGTGGAAGAAATTTCTAGGGGATTCCCTTTGATGTGCACAGGTTTCCTGCCTCCCCTTGCCTGGCTGCAGACTCATACAGCCCTTTGTGTGGAAGCACAAACAGCCAGTTCACATGTACGTAGGGCTGTGTCAACTCCACTCTTCCATCCTGCCAGTGATGGCCCATACCGGCACACCTAAGCTCCACATTGCATGTCGCTGTCCAGGAGGAATACACAAAGCCCAGCAGAGTGACAGTCCTTTCAGCAACACAGCAGTCCTTCTTTCTGGCAGAGTAACCACAGGTCCAGAAGTGTACTGAAGTGGTGGTGTCTGAGGTCTGGTACTCATACCCGATTGTGCCTTTGAAGTGGATAAGACTTCAAAGAGGGGCCTCTGCAGTACACAGAGTTGCTACTTTTTCGCCCTGGCTCCAGAATCACGACAGAGGTTGTTGAGCCATTTGAGTGGTGACAGGACACTGCCTATTCAGGTGCGAGTCAGTGTTCAGCTCCGCTCCATCGCCAAGTCATTTATTGGCCCATAGAGGCCCATCAAGTCACACCTAAGCTCCTATTGTGTGTGGAGGGAATATACAAAGCCCAGCTATCACCCATCCTAGACAAGTGATCAGAGACAGGCAGAAGACACCAAATAGTTAAAGTAAGAAAATGCCAACTTCCTAAAAATAGCATTTTCAAAATTACAATTTAAAACCCGACTTCACAGAAACACCAAACTTGGGGGTTCCATCTCTTCTCAATTGGAAATTACATTTATAAAATGTAAGAAGATAATCCCAATGTTATCCCATGGGAGATGTAGGCCTTGCAGTTGTGAAAAATGAATTTAAGCGTTTTTCACTGCTAAGGCATGTAAAACTTAAAGTACATCTCCTACTTTTTAGATGCACTTCACCCTGCCCTTGGGCTGTCTTGGGCCTACATTAGGGGTGATATATATGTATTGAAAAGGAAGGCCTGGGCCTGGGATATCCACATGGCAGTTTACAACTGCACACACAGGCTGCTCAAAGGAAGGCCTGAGACATGTTTGATGGGCTACTAAAGTGGGTTGCACAATCAGTGCTGCAGTCCTACCAGTAGCATTTAATTTACAGGCCCTGTGCACAGGTAGTTCACTTTACTAGAGACTTACAATTAAATTAAATATGCCAATTGTGGATAGGTCAATGTTACCGTGCTTTAAGCACAGAGCACATACAATTACTAATTAGGGCAGTAGTAAAGTGCCCAAACCCCTAAAAACAACAAAAACAAATTCAGCAAAAAAAGTGTAGAGAAAAGGAGAAAGAGTATGGGTTTGACCCTGCAGAGAGAGACATTCCCAACAAATAGTCTGACTGGAAGCTCAAAGAATAGCCTATTAAAAAGGGACTTGCTTCTAGGTGTCATAAACAAGTAACAGCCATAAACTTTAAAGTCCTACTAATAACCCTGATGTCTCTCAAGACCATTCTTGGGCAAGAATTCAAACTAATTCAGAGGATTAAAGAGAAGCGGACAAGTGTACTCTGGGATGGACTACGTGTCACCACGAGGAGAAGAGTGTGCTGCCCAAGCAATTGCTCTGAAGCACTATTGCTGCTGTCGTGTGTTTGTAGGCTTCAGAGGATCCTCTTTTAGCTCCTAAACACAGCTTGGAATTCATGGATTCATGAAGTTGGATTCATGAAGAAGGGGTATCATGGGGGAGAGAAGGCCACAAAGGTTTCACACCAGGCTCTTCAACCAAGTTTGTGCAGTCTAATCAATGAAGAGTCTTGGGATTGGAGTGCATTTGGGGTAAGGAGTTTCAAGTTGTGTTGTGTAAGGGAAGACTTTGGGCCTCATTATGAGGCTGGTGGGCCGACCAGTCCCATGGAGAGGAGACTACAGCAGAGCTGGTGGTCTCATGCCACGGGCTCATTATCAGGTTTCTATTGGGCTGGCCAGCAGAAACCTCTGAAATCAAAGGTTTCCGCTGGTCAGTCTAGTGGATACCTTGCAGCGGAATTGGGTTTGTCTCAATAGGCCAATATTGACAGTAGCAGGCAGTGTGCATTCCAAGGGTGCAGGGCTGGGGGACCCTGCCCATGGTTGTGGGCAGTGCAGCCCCCCCATAGTCCGCAGCACTGGGTTTCCACCAACCCCCATCATGAAGAGGCTTCAAAGTTCCACCATGCTATGTTCTCCTCAGGCACTGTCAAGTTCATCTAATATTCCCAGCAAGACTATCTTAGGTGACAGCTCTACAATTCATTCCAAGACAACTCACTCATTCCGTTGCCAGTATCTGGCAACTTTAGGATATTGCCAGACCATGTGGGAGAAATTTGCATTCAACCAGTTGCAGCGAAAGCAGGTGGGGGATTTTGCCCGTATGCCAAAGGTAAGTTTTGTGTAGGTATTTCAGTTCGACCAGTATAGGAGAAGAGTATATGATAGATATGGTAATCTCACGGGTGCCATCGAGGTGTTCCCCCAGTCAGAGTCATCAAGAGGACTCACTCCATCCTTCCATTTCCTTCTAAGGGTTGTAAATCTGTCCAGGGTGTTAATTACCGGGTGTTGTATAGCTGGGATGAGCCTCCTAACCCCAACTGATGTATCAGAAGCTTGGCTTCAAGTGGGTTGCATTGAGTAAGTGTATGATTTCAGTCTTGGAACTAGTAATGGTGTGTTGGAGCTGCAAATATGTATGGAATTGAATCTGTGTCAGGTGGAGATAAATGTGCATGTCTTGAAATGTACATATGTAGCCCCCCTGTGATACCTATTTTGTCCCACTTGGTGAAGCCTTCTAGTAGTACGGTGTGGTGGAATTGTCTCTATTGAATAACAGTGTTTGCTGTATCAGCTTATTATCCCCTGGGTGGAATTATGTGCCAGACTAAAGTTTACAAAAGCCACCCTGGTAACCTTGGCGAGATTCTGAGGAATAATGTTGCGGTATAGCAGCCCCATCACATTGCCACTTCCTGAAAGGGAGCATTTAGCTTGATACGCTGGGTTGTTTTATTCCCCACTCAACCAGTCGTTGATGACCAGGGTCTGTACAGCTCTACAGAATAACTCTAGGGCAGCTATTCCCATCCCTCCATCATATATAATTATTGGCATTTTTCTAAGGCGATATGGGATGGTGACCTGCCCACAGGAAAGAGTAGATCATGGATGCGAGGTCTCTAAACCAGTGACACAATTATAAAGGTGTTGGTAGCACCAACCAACAAGGCAATACCTCTTAACCTGAATTAACATTTATTCTTCTTTGGTAGAAGAAAATCTTTTGACACAAATTCCAAAAGATCATATTGCAAAAAAGAATCCTAATATACAATTTGTCAGAATGGTTTCCAAAATCTCAGGCTCCATGTTGTCTTTAAATGGAAAAATTCTCGTGATTCGCAGTTCATAAGAAAACAGTGCATGTACAGCGAACGTGTGCTTCTCAGTAAAAATACTGCTTCTTCAGGGCTCTAAACTTTCCTTTGATAGTACAATTGTTCATCATTAATAAACAGCAATTGGAAGGTCAACTGCGTCATCCTAAGTAAGGTTTCTGATGATATCTGCCCATTACTGGCTACAGTTCACCCCGCGCATAGATTGATTTGCCTGTCCCACACACCCCTCCCACATTGTTGCTTGCTTGCACGCCCCACCCATCTCCCTCCTGTGTTGTTTTTTGCTTGCCATGTCCCTCCTATCCTGCCACGTGCTGTTGCTTGCTTGCCCCATTCCTCTTGCATTGTTGTTGCTTGCCCTGTCCCTCCATGTTGTTTTTGCTTACCTTATCCCTCCTAAAAAATTTTGCAAGTCCTGTCCCTCCCATCCACTCCTACATTAATGGTGCTTCCCCCGACACTCCTGCATTGTTGTTGCTTTCTCCATCTCTCATTCATCCCCTCCTGCATTGCTATTGCTTGGCTCATAAACCCACATTGTTGTTGTTTTCCCCGTGGCTAAGGGCCCCTCCTGTGTCAAACTTTAGACCTGAAGTCTAACTTTAGATCTGAATTCTAATTTAGACCTGAAGTCTAACTTTAGACCTGAAATCTAAGTTACACCTGAAGTCTAACTTAAAAGCTGAAGCCTAAGTTTTGGTCTGAATTCTAAATTTATACCCGGCATCTGTTAGACCTGAAGTCTTAGACTAGACCTAAAGTCTAAATTAGACCTGAAATCTAACTTTTGATCTGAAGCCTAACTTTAAACCCGAAGTCTATGTTTGGACTTCAGGTCTAAACTTAGACTTCATGTCTAATTTAGACTTCAGGTCTAAAGTTAGACTTCAAGTCTAACTTGGACGTCTGGTCTAACATAGACTTCAGGTCTAAACTTACACTTCAGGTGTAAGTTTACCTTTATTAATCAGGTCCAAAGATTTTAATAAGATCAAAAGAAATAACAACACTTTACCTGGTGATTCTCAAATGATAGATATGGACTGTAACCCGATTTCCACACATTATCATTTGTGTGCTTTATAGTTTTATCACTAAAACAGTATGTCTGTGCAAGCACAGAAACATATGAAAGAAATGTGGTTACAATCAGAAAAATATTAACAAAATGCAATATAGCGTATGTGTTATCGTTGCAAACAAGGGAGCGCAAAAATAGTAGGAATGTACACCCTTAAATGATACACCTGCCACATCACGGCCATCGCTAATTAAGTTGTATGCTCAAAACGTACTTGCACGCACCTCCAGGTCTTTTAAAAAACAGGCAGATGCCATAACCATCAACCCCAGCTAAGCATTCATTCTAGGTTCAATGCTGTGTGTTGCATTCTATTTTTTCATTCTTTATAGATTGCAAAGTCTATGTATGCAAAATGCCCCTGGGGCTACTTCCCGCCGATATTTAGCTGTCTAAATAGAGTGTAGGACAAACATCATGATTTTATGGTGGACTTTGGAGCACCAGAGGGTCATACTTTTAGGAGCAGTAAGTTCATGTGGAGAGGGATGTTCATTGACATGTTTGGGTAACCTGTGAACATAACTCTGAGAGATATGTCTTCAGACCTTTCCTGTAGGCTACTAGACCTAGTTGACTCCTGAGGATTGGGTTTGTAGATTGTGTACTCTTATGGATCTATACCTTTGGTTTGCAGGGGATGACAACCTACAGGAAGAGCTCAATCACATAGGACTGATACCACAATATCTTGGTCTAAATATTGTCAGATAAAGTATTGTGTTGTATATATATATATATATATATATATATCAAGAAAAATATTGTCCCAGTGGTGTTTTAATAGAAAATAAATCGAGTGATATTTTTGTGAACAAAATGCAGGACACTATATTTAGGTCAAACAAGATTTTTGCTATTAATATTCTGCTATAAAATCACTAAGTTGTCATTCAACTCCAATTGCCATGCATAATCATGCAATACCTGGCGATGAGGAGTGGAGCCCAGATGAAAGAAGATTCATCCAGAAAGCAAAACTCATTGATTACACAGAGGTATTATGTTATCAGAAGATCATTGCAGGAATATTGAAATATCATAAATATTGTCAACAGGAATATCCTAGCTCAGAATCTAGTTTTTGTGTTGTTTTTAATATTACTTTTAAAAATATTGTTGCATGCTATATCATTATTTAGATGTTTTTGTATTTTATGTGTTGTATATTTTCAGGTCTTGTCTGCGATAGCGTATGTACTGCATGCGCTTTTGCTTGCAAGAGAAATTGTATACAACAAGGGGCATGCAGCCCGCCCATTACTTAACATTTGTTAGCTTCATAGTCACTTTTAGTTGCTGCCTTTTAATTGCCCAGCTCATGCTGGCTTCACCACCTCTCCTTTCAACTTGAGCATGAACTAAGTATTGATTGCTTTAGCTTTATTACTGTCCTTCTGCTGATCGCGCTGTGATCAAGGCTCTACTTTTATTTTTTCTTCTTCCCTGTCATGCTTGTTGAACCTTTGGCCATTGTAATTATAGCTATCTTTTATTGTGCCTCACACACTTCAAAGGAGACCTTTTATCCTTTGAAATGGATGTTTATTGTGACACTAGATATTATTTGCTTTTATTGAGACAAAAAGTGTCATTTGCTTTCAAATATATTTTCACTAAGACACAGATATGGAGCAATTACTTTCCTTATGTGATAGGATTTTTCACTAAAGGTTATATTGTTTTTCTTTTTCACGCATGGGGAGACTACCTGATTTTCCAACAATCACAAGGGTGTTGTGCTGAGACCTAACAAGCATTTTAGAAAACCTATAAGTCTCACCTTTGAGACTCTTGGCTCTGCCATTGCCTTTTGTTCAGGCTGTACAGCATGAGCACTGCTGACTTTGAAATGAATTGTAGCCATGCTGTATAACAGCATGGCTTCTGTACAGCAAGGCTAAAAATAATAATTTAAAATGTGTATGATACATTCAGCGCTAAAGCACTTAAAAAAATGCATTAGCCCTGGCTGCATCATAGCACCTTTTTAAATTAGTTTTAGTCACACTGCAAAGCATCCATGCTGTTGAATACAATGGCTACAAAAAATGCCAGGACCAATAGTTCTTGTTTTTAATTGTTTTTGTAATAAAATGTTAAGAATTTATTGAACTTAGAAGTTATTTAAAAATATTTTTTTATGTTTTAAACATTATTATAAATAAAAGTATGTGAGAAAAGTTAAAAATTATATTTAAATTGTAATGTATTGTTGTGATTTAATTATTTTGTTTTCGTTATTTCTATTTTTATTTTATTTTTCATGTTAATATAATAAGGAATAACAAATTAATAATGAAACTACACATTTAAATATTTTACAGTTTAAATGTTTATTAATATTGCAAAATATTTATTCTAATTTGTAAAGTATTTAGTATATTTTAGTGTCCCCATAGATTAGCTAATTATTTTAATGCCCAACACCTTGCGTATTGTAGCTTGGATTTCAGCGGAATTATATTTACATGCCTTTTTATGTCCAACTCCCTCTTTAATGTAGCGTAGATTAGGAATAGTAAATGTAACCTTTCAATGTCCAATACGTTCTCAATTGAAGGTTTAATAGGAGTAGGAATAGTAAATGTAACCCTTTTAATGTCCAACACTTTCCCCAATTTAGGGCCTGATTACGACCTTGGCAGATGGGATATTCCGTCACAAACGTGACGGATATCCCACCCGCCGTTTTACAAGTTCCATAGGATATAATGAAACTTGTAATATGGGGGACAGGATATCAGTCACGTTTGTGATGGAGTATCCCATCTGCCTAGGTCGTAATCAGGCCCATAATGCATATGGAAGTCAGAATAGCAAGTGTATCCTCTTTACTGTCCAACATCTTTCTCAATGTAGCTTGGTTTGGGGCGAGAATAATACATGTAACCTTTCAATGTCCTATTTTTCCCCAATGTAGTGTAGATTGAAGTCGGAATAGCAAGAATAACCTCTTTGATGTCCAGTACCTACCCCAATGTAGCTTAGATCGGAGTGGGATTAGTAAATGTAACCTTTTGAAAGTCCATCACCTTCCTTGGCATTAATTGGAGTGAGAATAGTAAATGTAACATTAATTAATCAATTCTTTAATTGTTTTAATATCCAGTACTTTGCCTAATGTAGCTTAGCTCTGGCTGGGAATGATATTTATAGGCCAATCAATATCCACCTTCCTTAATGTAGATTAGATTTAAGCAGGAATAGTACATGAAATCCTTTTAATATCCAACACCTTATCCAATGTAGCTTAGATTGGACTGGAGATAGGAAATGTAAACATTTTAATGTCTAACACTTTTCTTAATGTAGCTTAGGTTGGAGTGGGAATATTAATTATAGTCCCTTTAATGGTTAACACATTCCTTAAAGTAGTTGAGATTGAAGTATGAAGAGTAAATGTAGCTTCTTTAACACCCAAAACCTTCTTTAATGTAGCTTAGCTTGGAGTGGGAATAGTACTTGTAAACCTTTTAATGCCCAACACCTTTACCACTGCAGCGTAGGCTGGAATGGGACTAGTACATATACGTTTCTAACGTCCACTACCTTTACCTATGCAGCCTAGCTTGGAGTAGGGATAGTAAATGTAACCTTTTAATGTTCAGCACCATTCCTTGAAGCATAAATTAGAGTGATAATAGTAAATGTAACCCCGTTATCATCCAACAATCTCCAAATGTAGTTTTGATTGAACAGGGAATAGTAAAGGTAACCTTGATAATGTCCAACACCTTCCCAAGTGTAGCTTAGATTAGAGTGACTTTAGTAAATGTGACCTGTTTAATGCCTTACACCTTCCCCAGTGTAGCATACATTAGAGCTGGGATAGTAAATGTAACTCCTTCAATGTCTAACACCTTGCCCACTGTAGCATAGATTGGAGTAGTAATAGTAAATGTAACCCATTCATTGTCCAGCAGCTTACAAATGTATTGCAATAGTAATGATACAATATATGTACATTTTTAATTATTGGGTATTGTGTAGTGTTTATATGTTTTTATATATGATATAGGAACTTGGATCTTTTAACATAGATTTTCTTAACACATATTTATGGCACTGTTCACATAAGATCATATTTGTTCGCTTTTCACAAAGTTGTTATTATAAGTCCACTTTTTCATACATTTTTTATAATATGATTTTCATTTATTGTACATTTATACCTTTCATGATGTGTTTAAATATGTTTCAGCGTTACATTTTGCCATAACATTTTATACATTCATTTAACAATGACATATGCTGTTTTTTCTATGTGACAATGAAAATGAGACATCAACAAATAATATCAACAATTGATGATTATGCACAATTAACATTTCTACTCAATTGCATTTACAAGACAACAGTGATGGTTACCAAATCTTGCACATGTTATAGTGCCATTTATCAGTGTGAAATGAATTCACTAGCAGTGATGGACCACTGTTTCTGAAAGAGAAACTGAATGTTAGCATTTCTGTCAGAAAGGATTCTTGGACTTGTAGTCCAGAAAGGCAAAATGAGACACATGAGTGGCTAACTCACAACATGTATTTGCACAAACTAGGACTAACTTCCATAGCCACATTTGCAGTGTATCATACAAATTTTGCATTGTACATCATTGTTTCATTTTTCACATATTACCTGGCAGCACATTCTGCCATGGTGGAGAGGACATCCCTCTCTGATGGGGTGAGTAAGAGGTGGGGTCCATTTGATCCACCAAGGAAAGCTGTGGCCACCTCTATCCTGGTGTACTTCTCCTTCACCGCCTTTTCTTATCCTGTCACTTCTTTATTTCAATGACAGTGCGGATGTCCTCTGCCAATGCAGTAACTGCAGTTGCCAAATGCTGCCATAGGGCTGTCATTTGTGTTGCTCTGGCGTGGTGCTGTGGAAGGCCATGCAACCTCAATTTCTTACTACAATCATGTTTGTCTCCTCCTCTGCAAATTCCTCTTCTCCTCAAAGGTAGCATAGTGGAAGAATTTCCAGGTACAGAGCAGGCAGGCGCAGTGTCAATGTGGAAAAGACCAGAGATTGAAATGTGTGCTGCTTTTATGTGGTTTGTAGTGTCGGGTTGTGAATCAGGCCCCTATTTTTGCCCTGACATCCAAAGTAAGACTTCAGGTCTAAGCTTAGACTTCAGGTCTAAAGTTAGACTCCAGGTCTAACTTTCACTTCAGGTCTAAAGTTAGACATAAGGTCTAAGTTTAAACTTCAGATCTAAAGTTATACTTCAGGTCTAAAGACAGACTTTAGGTATAGCTTAAACTTGAGGTCTAAAGTTACACTTGAGGTCTAAAGGTAGACTTCAGATCTAACTTATACTTCAGGTATAAAGTTAGACATCAGGTCTGAAGTTAGACTTCAGATCTAACTTATACTTCAGGTATAAAGTTAGACATCAGGTCCAAGTTTAGACTTCTAGTCTAAAGTTAAACTTCAGGTCTAACTTAGACTTCAGATCTAAAGTTTTACTTCAGGCCTAAAATTAGACCTTAGGTCTAAACTCATGCTTTAGGTTTAAGTTTACCTTTGTGAATCAGGCCCAAAGGGTACATTCCTGGAGGTGTCTTCAAGTGCTTTGGTTAAAATGGTAATAGCAACCTTGTACGGCTGTGTGTGGGTAGATTTTGAATATAGTGGCTACCATTGCTTGCTCAAAGTCAATCAGATGTTTTTTGGGGTGTTATTCATTAATTTTGCTTTTAATTTGGGTAAATAGTTCAGAGCATGTAGCACTCTGCTTGTTAGGAAGCATTAAGTACACTAAAGGTATATTTGGGTTATGATATTCGCCATATATGGTGTAACTGTAAATCGGTGTGTACGGTAGAGGGCACACTTTTAAAGTGACATTTCTTATTCATGTTTGGTTGTAGGTTAATTTAAAAAGGTTATTTTCTGTGAACAGATTATTAGTCGTCTGTCATTTGTAATATTATCGTACCTGAGGAAGGACTCTTCACTATCTGTAGTGGTTAGATTTATGTCTTGGAATCTTTTAGGTGCAGCAGAGCTTTCTGAGAGCTCTTAATCCTTTTAAATTTGGGTTCCATGGTTCCTGTTGGTTGTTGGGAACTAGTGGTAGTCTTAAGGTCTAACAAAAACTTTCTCTGTTCTATTTCAGTCATATCTGAGTGGTGATTATGCCCCCTAACGTTAATTAAAACATAATTTTCAGTTATAGCTCGCGCATATCACATATTAGCATAGTATTATGTGCATTTCTAATTTATGTTTTCTGTGCTTGTGCTGTCTGAACTGTAAGTGTATCTCATGAGTGAGAATAACTGTTTTTCTTTTTAAATGGTGATAAAAGTGGCTACTTCTGCCATTATGTCTGTAAATATTATAATTACATATTTGTTCATTTGTTGTAAACTAATGTGTGACATTCTAAGTGCTAGTTTAAATTATTATTTATTGTATTTTTCTCTGTATATCATTTTCTGTATTTTGGTTCTTGTATATTATTGTGGTAGTTGGTATGTTCTGCCCCCCCCTGCTCCAGCTCTTACATTATCTGGAATGCTCCTGGGGGTTTTATTCGATTGGAGCTGGATGAGCTGTGTGCAGGTGTGGCTGGAGTTTCCTGCTACTTCTTATCTTGGAAGAATAAAAGAAGATTTTTCTACAATTGGATCTTCAGATTCCTTCTTTCCCATCATCTTGAATACACTGAATGGTCTTGATTAATGTTACTTTTTTAACATGCATTACATTTTTCTATATATTATACTTGCATACGTGCTGTATTTTTAATGTGCAGAATTATTTTTCCAGGTTTATTTTAATTTTGTTGAGATGAGGGACAGGTGATGACATGTCTGTTGGAAATAGAATATTAGTTTTACTTAAATGTTTAAAAAAGATATTGGGTAGTTTTAGGGTTAGATTTGTGTTGATTTTATTTTTAACTTTTATGTTTTTTAAGTTTTTAAGATGTTTAATATGTAATTGCATTTTCCTACTTTTAAATATTTGTTGAGTTGGTTTGGAAAGGTGGTGTTTCTGTCTTGCAGGTTTGTATTTTTGTGTTGGATCTTATTTTAATCATAGTTTAATGAATGTGTTAGTGGTTGTTTTCAGGATAAAATGTTAGCAGTTAATATAATGTAGCTTTGCAACAGTGCTTCTATATTATGTATGCGTTTGTAAGTGCATTGTGGCTTTTATGAAGGTAGGATCTTCTTTTTTTCTGTCTGCAAACCAGTAGAGTGTGACTTTTGTGTTGATATGCAATTTTTGCTGTAAAGCAATCCTGAGTTGTGTACTCTTTCTGTAGTGTTAAGGTAATTATTAAAGTGCTTGTACTGACTATTCTGTTCAAGGTTCAATGTTATTGGTTGGTGTGAGTGGTGTTTCAATTTTTTTTCAGTTTATTCATTATTTGGTGGACAGCAAAAATAACTTATGGTTTAATGTTAAATATGTGTGTGTCTGTGTGTGTTTATAAAGTATATTTTTTAAATGAATGAGTTATTATGAAATAATTTGTTAATTCCTTTTTATTTATTGGTTTAATTAATTTTTTTTTACCTTAAATGGGTTTGAAAGTTTTGCATTTAAACGTTATTTTGAGTAGATATTATTTTAAAACAATTGCATTTATTTCATAATTATATATTCAATACATTATTTCATTTAAAAAAAATTGTTTGGTGTATTTCTGGATTGATAAAAATAGTTATTTATTGTTTTTAAATTATATATATTTTTTATTTTTAGACAAGATTGTTGTAGCCAATATTGTTGTTATTTATATTTTGGCCTTGTTGGGTATTTAATGGTATCACAATATTTTATAATACTATATTTTTGTTTTCAATATTTTGGTATTTTAGATGTTAGATATAGTGATATTTTGTAGTCAATACTCGTGGTGTTTCTTGTTTAACCCCTTCGCTCCCAGGCCTTTTCCCCCTCGGGTGGCAGGCCTTTTTTGGCAATTTGGGGCAGTTCGTGCTTAGGCCCTCATAACGTTTTGTCCACATAAAATACCCATGCCAAATTTGCGTCATTTTTTTCCAACATCCTAGGGATTCTAAAGTTACCCAGAGTTTGTGGGTTCCTCTGAAGGAGACCAAGAAATTATCCAAAATACAGCAAACATTTCATTTAAAAAAAAAGAAAATGGGAAAAAAGGACTGTAGAAGAAGGCTTGTGTTTTTTTTCCCGGAAATCACATTCAACAAAGGGTTTGTGGTGCTAAAATCACCAGCTTCTCAGCTTGCCAGAACAGGCAGACATGAATTAGAAAACCTAATTTTTCAATAAAATTTTGGCATTTTACTGGGAAACTCCCCATTTTTACTATGCTTGTGCTTTTAGCCTCCTTCCAGTTAGTGACAGAAATGGGTGTGAAACCAATGCTGGATCCCGGAAAGCTAAACATTTCTGAAAAGTAGACAAAATTTTGAATTCAGCAAGCAGTCATTTGTGTAGCTCCTACAAGGTTTCCTACAGAAAATAACAGATGAAATAAAAAAATATTTAAATTGAGCTGAAAAAACAGCCATTTTTCTTCACTTTCACTCTGTAACTTTTTACTGCAATGTCAGATTTTTGATAGCAATATACCGTTACATCTGCCAGACTATTCTGGTGGTGGGGATATATAGGTCTTGTAGGTTCACTAAGAACTCTAGATACCCAGAGCCAATAAATGAGCTGCACCTTGCAATGGGTGTTCATTCTATTCCGGGTATACAGCAATTCATTTGGTGAAAAATAGGTATCAAGAAAATCTTTGTATTTCCAAAATGGGCACAAGATAATGTGTTGAGAAGCAGTGGTTATTTGCACATCTCTGAATTCCGGGGTGCCCATACTAGCATGTTTATTACAGGGCATTTCTCAAATAGTCGTCTTTTTTACACACTGTCTTACATTTGGAAGGAAAAAATTTAGAGAAAGACAAGGGGCAATAACACTTGTTCTGCTATTCTGTGTTCCCCTAAGCCCTTCGATAAAAATGGTACCTCACTTGCGTGCGTAAGCCTAATGCCCACAACAGGAAACGCAACATGAACACATCAAATTTTTACATTGAAAACTGCCGTGTTTTGGGGAAAGTGCCTAGCTGTGGATTTTGATCTCTAACTCAGCCGGCACCAATTGAATCCTACCAAACCTGTGCATTTTTTAAAACTACACACCTAGGGAAATCCAGGATGGGGTGATTTGTGGTGCTCTCACCAGGTTCTGTTACCCAGAATCCTTTGCAAACCTCAAACTGTGGCCAAAAAAACACTTTTTCCTCATATTTCGGTGACAGAAAGTTCTGGAATCTGGGAGAACCCACAAATTTCCAACCAGCGTTCCCCCGAGTCTCCCAATAAAAATGGTACCTCACTTGTGTGGGTAGGCCTAGTGCCCGCGAAAGGAAATGCCCCAAAACACTATGTGGACACATCAAAATGATCAAATACTACCTGTTTTTGCAGGGGTGGGACCGGCGTTTTTGGTCCTGGGCTCAGCAGCCATATAGGGAAACCTACCAAACCCAAACATTTCTGAGAACTAGACACCCGAGGGAATCCAGGGAGGTGTGACTTGCATGGATCCCCCAGTGTTTTCTTACCCAGAATCCTCAGAAAACCTCAAATTTAGCTAAAAAAATCTAATTTTTCCCACATTTCTGTGCGGGATCACCGCACTGGGACAAATGTCCTACCAGCCAACATTCCCCTCATTCGTCCGGTAACAATGATACCTCACTTGTGTAGGTGGGCCAAGTGCCTGTGACAGAGAAGAGCCAAAAACATGTTGAAATTGAGGAGGAACCAAAGCGGGTCCAAAAGGGCAGTTTAAAAAAGAATTTTTTTTAGGCTGACAAGTGGGACAGAATTTTTATCGGTATAGATGAGACAATGCTGGGTGGTAGGAATTTTGTGGATTCCTAAGGATTCCGGAAGGTTCCATCACAAAAATATGGGAAAAATGTGTGATATCCAGCAAAGTTGGAGGTTTGCAGGACATTGAGGGTTAGAAAATGTTGCAAGTGCATGTGAAGCACACCACCGTGGAATCACCCAGATGTTTAGTTTTCAGGTGTGTCTAGGTCTTGTGGATTTTTCTACATGGCAACGTCCCAAAGTCCAAAAAGTGCAGCCCTCACCATTCCAAGTGGGACGATTTTGAGAGTTAGACAAGCTCTCATGGCCCAAATGTCAAACCATAACCAAAAATAATAAAATATCCTCTTGCTTGCCGTGGGATAAGATGTTTTAGTGTGTGGAGGGAGAGCTGAAAGACTGTTACCCCCTTCAGTTGGAGTGGGGGCATGACCAGGCTATACTGGTTGGTAGCCACCACCCCACAATTTCTTTTTTTTAAAAATTCCCTGGCATCTAGTACACTTTCTACCCTCCCGGGGTGTGGATCGGGGGTAATTGCCCCATCTGCCCACTGGTGGGCAGAACAACTTTGGACCCATTTATTTGGGGTGGGGGTATTGCCAACCCCCAAACGAAACACACATATATACACACACCAATCCCTGGTACCTACATGGTTTCTGCCCCCCCCCGGGGCAGATTGGCCCAATAGAAATAGGCTTATCTACCCCCAAGGGGAGCAGAAATGGCCTAAAATAAATTTGTCCCCCCCAGGGGAGCAACCCTTGCCTAAGGGGTCACTCCTCTTGTGTGAAATTGATGCAAGAAAACAACAATCCCTGGTGCCTACGTGGTTTCTGCCCCCCCCCCCCCGGGGCCGATTGGGCCAATAAAAATAGGCCGATATGCCCCCAAGATAGGCAGAAATGGCCTAAAGACAATTTGACCCCCAGGGGAGCGGCCCTTGCCTGAGGGGTTGCTCCCCACACATAAAAAAATAAAATAAACACAAAAAAAATCCCTGGTGTCCTGGGTTTTCTGCCACCCCCGGGGCAGATCGGCCCAATTACAATAGGCCGATCTGCCCCCAAGGGGGCCAGAAATGGCCTACAACAAATTTTCCCCCACTGGGGAACCACCCTTGCCTAAGGGGTCACTCCCTTTGCGTGAAATTGACACAAAAAAAGAAAATGAATCAATACAAGTACACTGTTCCAATCAATATAGTCACACCAGGAAACCTGAGATTTCAGGAGCTGGAACCCTCAAGCATCACTTAGGATGACAGTATCATCATCGGGAATAGCTCCTCACCAGGCTGGCACTGCAATGCCTGGTGGGCACACTGATGTCGGGGGCTCTCAGCCGGATTAGCGTGATAGTGACTGGTAGGTTCACCTATCTAAGCTGTGATGCTAGAAAGTCACCACCAATAAACAAAAAGTGGTTTTAAAATTGGTTATCCATCCACTAGACATCATCATTTAATCAATCGAATATAGCAAGGATGAAGACCAAGGTTAAAATAAGAAGGCATGAAAGGAACATGGAGGATTATGCTCAAAGCCTTTAGAGGAATCTCTCAGTTCTGGTCGACATATTTCGCGTCTGTTGGTCCACACGGATCCATTGACGCTTCATCAGGACCTACATAGCTCGAAAATCAACCTCATCAGGATGTATATCACTAAGAGGGATAAATAAATACCGATCACTTACATTAAAGATAACTGGTAAACGGCCGTTTCGGAGGGTAGGTCCAACATTCTGGACCAGTGTCGAATATTGTCACCCAAGTCCCTGAAACGCACCACCCAAGGAACTTGATTCCAACTAGGGGTTGGGTACCTGTGTTTACCAGTTATCTTTAATGTAAGTGATCGGTATTTATTTATCCCTCTTAGTGATATACATCCTGATGAGGTTGATTTTCGAGCTATGTAGGTCCTGATGAAGCGTCAATGGATCCGTGTGGACCAACAGACGTGAAACATGTCGACCAGAACTGAGAGATTCCTCTAATTTTTGGACTCTCTACTACACCTGTATTTTTTTAAAGGCTTTGAGCATAATCCTCCATGTTCCTTTCATGCCTTCTTATTTTAACCTTGGTCTTCATCCTTGCTATATTCGATTGATTAAATGATGATGTCTAGTGGATGGATAACCAATTTTAAAACCACTTTTTGTTTATTGGTGGTGACTTTCTGGCATCACAGCTTAGATAGGGGAACCTACCAGTCACTATCACGCTAATCCGGCTGAGAGCCTCCGACATCGGGGTGCCCACCAGGCATTGCACTGCCAGCCTGGTGAGGAGCTATTCCCGATGATGATACTGTCATCCTAAGTGATGCTTGAGGGTTCCAGCTCCTGAAATCTCAGGTTTCCTGGTGTGACTATATTGATTGGAACAGTGTACTTGTATTGATTCACTAATGATGGGAGAGTGTACACTGGACCACTAACTTCTCCCGGTCCCTCCTCTTTTTGTATTGTGTTACAAAAAAAGAAAATGCCTGGTGTCTAGTGGTTTCTGCCTCCATTGAGGCAGATTGGCCTAATAAAAATAGGCCGATCTGCCCCCAAGGTGGGCAGAAATGGCCTGAAGACAATTTGCCCCACAGGGGAGTGACCCTTGCCTATGGGGTCTCTCCCCACATATAAAAAAAAAATCCCTGGTGTCTAGTGGTTTCTGCCCCCCTTGGGGGCAGATTGGCCTAATAAAAATAGGCCGATGGCCTAAATACAATTTGCCCCCCAGGGGAGTGACCCTTGCCAAAGGGGTTACTCCCCTTATATAAAACACTAAAGTAAACAAAAAAAAATATCCCTGATGTCTAGGGGTTTCTTCCCCCCTCCGGGGGCAGATCGGCCTAATTATAATAGGCCGGGGGGGCAGAAAAAACCTAAAAATATTTTGCCCACCTGGGGAGTGGGCACTCCCCTTATACATAAATATATATTTGATTTAATTCCCTGGTGCCTAGAGGGCATTTCTGCTGCTGGATTGCATCATGATCGGGCAGCAGAAATGCTTGCAGAGACATGAAAGGAGAGGAAAGGCCTGTCCTTTCCTTTCATGCCTCTGCCTGCCCCCACCTCCGGAGCGGACGAGAAATGCTTAGCTTTTCTATTTCGTATTGCGCTGGAAGCATGTTTCCAGCGCGATGGGAGGTGACCTCTGATGAGGTCAGCACCCGATCACGTGCTGATGTCATCAGACGTCACTGGGAGGGATCGGGGGTGGAAGGGGAAACGATTCCCCTTCCATCCCTGTCGGGGGTGTTTGGGCCTTTGCGTACGGCAACCATGGCCGAGGGCGAGCCCAGCTTGTCCAAGGCACGTACAGGGTGACAATATTTTTGTAAACAATATTTTGTGTCACTATTAGTGTAGTTTGATGTTATTGTAGCAGATATTGTATCATACTATCTTCACTGCTCTGCACATCTACTGCCTTGAGATTGCCATCCCTGTTTTTGGCTACCCCCTACTCTCTATACAAGCCTTTTTATGGTTCTTTGTCTCCTCTTGATTCTGTGACCCTTCCTATAAGTTGCCGTGTACTAAGACACCATTTAGTGGAAGTCTTTTCTCTTGAGAGGTACCTGGAATCACTGCCCTGTGAAAATAGTAGGGAGAAACATTAGGATTTCCATATATTGGTGTAATCTACCAAGAAAACTCTTGAGGAGTATCAAGAGAGGGTCATCAAGGAGGCAGCTAGTCCATGGGATTTCACCAGTTACTGTTGCCGGGGCAATTGTTTACCTTGACCATATCAATTATGAGGCATCTAGGTATCATTACTATTGCCTATTCCGAATGTAGTTGTTATCTCTGAATGTACTGAACCAGTTTCCTTCTTTCCTTGCTCCATCATTCTTTTCCCGTCTTTTTATTCGACAGCCTTTTGAGCATTTGAGGTTGGGTTCAGGGACAGATGGGACCTCACAAAATCTCTGTCAAGCTCAGAGAGACCTCTATGACATCCGTGGCTTGCCACTTGCCAGGAAGACCATCTTTCCAATTTTCAAAAGGCCATGTAGATACTCCTTTTTCTGTTAAAACCACCAAGGATAACCCAACTTTCACTTACCATTGGAGATGCATATTTGTGCTGCACAACTGTGTCTAAGTGGTTTATGAGTTTCTGGATACCAAGAACATATTTACGAAACTCAGATTCAAGAACTTTGTCCTTTTTGGTGAGTTGCACAGAGAGGGACATACAACACCAACACAGCTCCTTAACTTGAAGCCAAAACCACTCATGACACACACCTTCCCACAAAGCTGACAGTGACTACCCTTTAAAACATTGTGCTGTACCACAATTTACCCATCCAAGATTAGAAGACATTCAACAAGAACACATACAACAAGGAGTAAATTAGGATGCAATGTAAGACTCAAATCAATTTAGTTTACTCAGATCCATTTAGTTGCTCAGATAGGATCTATGTGTCTGTGTCAATGGATATGGTATAATGAAGTCACTTATTGAAGTTGTTATCTTCTGCTTGTTTCCCTCATGCTCAATAACAAAGCCATCAGGAGACAATATAGAATTCTGTTCAACTCAACCTTGCACTACTCATATCAGGGCTCATACTACAGCTTCAGCATGGGGAAGCCAGGCAAGTACAGCTATGTTTAGTGACAGTCAAGCGCATAAATGTGTGACAGTTTCGGCTGTATTGCTGACACAAACACTGAGATGAACTAACTGAACACTAACAAAAAACCTTACAGAACTGTAAAGCTTACTGGGAATCTTCTGGGGACTCCTGGCTGCTGCGGCTAAATGCACATTTGCACCTTTTTGTTTCTTCCATGGCTTTCACCAGGACATCCATCTTACCAGACTTGCTTACGCCTAGTGCATCCTGCATAATGATGCAAGGGGCAGAGGTAGGGAGGAAACACTGTACTGTTCAGATAAAATGAGACAGATGCTGTGGTTGCATGTTGGTTCTCATAGCTAGTGAAGCCTAAACCCAATGTTCAGGTCCAGAGCTAGATGAGTGACCGCTCTGGAAATCTCACTTGGACCAGAGGTTATGCCTTATCGGTGAGCCCAATTCAGATATTTTCACATCTACATACAATTCATCCAAGTCATTATACCATATCCAGAGACACCAGACACAGAATGTGCTTCTGAAAACTGTTATCATTATATAACAATACATGCTCTGGAAGGACTTTAAAAACATGAGTCCAGGTCACTGCCTAATACACACTCCACAAGGCATCAAGGAGACCTCTTGTCAGCCACAACAGGTACAGCTTCTTATTATCCACACTTTCAATACAGCCCAGCAGGTATACTATTGCCTTCAGAATACTCCTCCTCACCCAAACGCTTTTTGAAAACTTCCACAGGCCTTAACCCAAAAGTAGGCTACTTGACATCACAGTAGGCTTATTCCTGTCCGAGCAGGATTCTATACATCTTTTCAGGCTCGTATCAATGCAGCCACCTGAGTGTGGGAAGGTAATTTTATTATCCTGTGACCCCAACTTGGTGTCCTGACTGCTAGAATGGACACCAAGGTTTAGCATCCCTCGCTAAACAAAATGTGTTGATCATGAGACAACACACAATGTGGCTTTAAGGACATATGAAGTTACATAGCCTATCAACTTGACATATGGTAACAAGTGAGGTCTGAGTGCATACTGGAACCAGTGGCCACAGTAAGAGCTTGTTTAGATGGTGGGCTACTCTTCTCTACCTTCGCAGACCTCTCACCCCAAAGGAGCAATGAGGGGAGCTGAGAATGTTGCATCACTCGCCACATCTGAAATTCTGACCATTTTACTTGCTTCTTTTTCTCCATCAGTCACCTCAAAGTCCAGGGTATCCTTCTCATATAGCGCTAGAGAATGGACCATGACCTTCTGACACCCCCAGTATCTCTTCTCTGTATCTTGAAATAGATTACCACCAACATGATATTAATTTTTCTGGGACTGTCAGAGGTCCGGTCAGAAAGAGAATCCCAAGCCCACCATGGATGTCAGTCTGCCCAGCTCCACTCAGATTAACACTTAGCAAATCAGGCAATGGTGCATTGAGGACTGCCAAGATCGAGATGGATCTCTCACAGAATGTTCCTTGCTTACATGTGTTCTACAGTGTCTGCCACCTTGATGTCCTGGACTTTAAGTCATATTTTGTTCCAGAAGCTGAAAGGACCTCCAGGTTATGCTTCAAAAATGGATACTTTCCTGTGCCACGTTTGGGGCCATTCCCCAGAAATCTCCTGAATAATTATTTCAATGCATGTGCTCTTCTTTCTCTGGTGTAAGCTAAAGCAGGATGCCATTTCTGAATTTAGCACTGTGGGGAGGTCAGCAGCAATTAATTGAAGGAGTTTTGGAAGACCTTAGCCCTTAACGAAACCTCAAAGTGCAGCCTCTTGTACTTACTGAGCCACTTGTGTGTAGAGAAGGCTGTACAGAGCTCAATTAGAACATGAACTGCGCTCATCAGATATTCAGGACCTATATGTTAAGTCACCTGGCCCTATTCAATTAAGCCTTGGTGTCACCACAGGTGGGGGTAATATGATATTCTCTTTTTATGGCAGTATTGAGGAGTCTCATTTCCACAAAGATCCCCATCTGTCTGTGCTGCTTTGTGTTTTTTAATTGCTACAACTGGGGACTCGCACATCTGCAAGTCTATTGATAATGTCAGGACCTTGTGTTTTTTTCATCTCTTTTTCTTCTAGGGTGCACATGTGAAATGGGATTCACTGGTGCTTCAGGTAACCTGTTTTCTCTTTTACATCTATGTAGACCTTGGGGGATCAAGTGCATTTTCATCAGGCAGAGAGTTTGAAAAGCAATTGCTCATGTAACAAGATTAATACTATTAAAGTAGTAAAAATAGATACATTAGCACATCAGTGATGTAGTTTTCTCCCAAATTCTTCTATGTTTTATCAAGATGCTCCGGCTCATCAAAAGCTAACAGGCTAATGTAAACTAGTTCAAGTCTGGAGATCCAATACATTTATGTAGTACTTCCCTAATATACATGTCCACACTGGTGAGCACTTTATATGGACATGCTAACTAGCCAGTAGATTAATGGCTGCTGTATTTTTTTGTTGCACTTTATATTTGTTACCTTCTAGTGAGCTAGTACTGAACTGACTTGTTAGGTGGTGGGGCTACTTTTGTAGTTGATGTTACTTGAGGCACAATACCTATTTTTTCTCTTAGTCCGGGTCAAATCCAGAAGCACCATTTTATTTTAGTGCTCTAGTTGTCGCTCACCAGTGAGTCACATGCATCTCTAAAGCCCACTTAACGGCCACAGAAGTGCAGATGTGCTGGAAATGCGCACTGCAGGTTTGCTGCTGGCATGCCTCTGCTCCGCTCTACACCCAGATCACAGCCAGCACTGTGAGAAAAGGCCTCTTTTGACATGACTAGCCCCCATTTTGGCCTGATGTATGATGTAGCCTAGAAATTGTTGGCCACAGGGCCCCTGCTAACCAGGTTCCCTGGGACAGAGCTCTTTCCCTAAAACTATTGTGATGCATTGGCACAATTGGAGAGACCATAAGTCCCTAGTAAATGGCACTTAGGTGCCCAGGGCGAGATGGACTAACGGTAGGCCCCTGAGGGCAACAGCATTGATTGTGCCACCTTCTAGGGCCATGCATTCAAGTGCACCCGGCACGGCCACTGCAGGCTGAGTGACCTAATGCAAACCTAAATTCCAAACTTGACATGGCACACTGCCTGTGTGCCCTGCCCATTACATATTGCATACACTATGGGTAAGTCACCCCTCTGGCAGGCCTTCTAGACCTAAGGCAGGGTGCACTATAATGTATGTGAGGGCATAGATGCATGAGCACTGTGTCCTTGTCAAAACTTAGGCGTTGTGAGTAGATGGAGCAGCCCTTTTAATACTTGTGCTGTACACTGGTCAACACGTGTTTCACAGCTACATGATGGCCACTCTGAGCCCTGGGTTGTTGGGTATCAAACAACTCAGGTTGATAAATCCAAACTGGTGGCACTTAGAGGTGTCCCCTGCAAAAGCTAACTACCCGGGCTTGGTTGCTGACTGATTCTATCCAGCCTGCCACCACCAGACATCCAATCTACAACCTTGGGGTGAGAGGAGTCACTCTCTGAGTTGCAGAACAAAGCCTTTCCTGAGTGGAGGTACTAACATCCCCTCCCTCAGGAATGTGTACTGCCCTGGCAGCGAGCTTCGAAGGCTTACCGCATTTGAAATTTGTTCCCCCCCCCAGATCTGCTACTAGCAGCATATGGCGGCCCTCATTGCAAACTCCTACTTTTGGCAGGAGAAACAGCGGTAAAATGCACAAAGGGTAAGAGGAGTGGCCCATCTTGGCATGCACCACCCCTAAGGTGTTGCCTGTGAGGTGGTCACTCCATTTCATTTTCCTCCATCTTGGATGCAAGGAAAATTGCCAATCAGGTATAGGGAAGTGACCCCTCCCAACAGGAAGTAGTCACTTAGTGGGTGCAGCCACCTTAAGGTAGATGACCCATTGGTCACTACCAGGTTCTCTCTAAAATGCCCACTAAATACAGTATTGGGCATCCCTAAACCAGGAGATCAGATCTGATGGACAAAAGAAAACCAGTACCAAGAAGAGCTGAAGCACGAGAACTGTGTGCCTGTTGCACCAAAGAAAAGGCACCAAACCCTGCCTGCTGTACCCAGGACCCGACAATCACCAATGAGGAGCTGCTGGACAGCCAGACAACTCTACAAAATCCCCTGAGGACCTCCAGGCTTTACAAATCACCAGAGAATTCCATCCAGATTGGAGGTATCACTCTAAACCCCAAATAAACCATCAAGCCAGTGAGGGTCAGTTCACTGACCAGCGCCTAACTCCTGAACCAGATGCCACAGCTTGACCAAACTGTATCTTGGCAACTGGGAGAAAAGACCTTGCTGATGTGTCAAGTTTGGTGGCTCTGTGACTTCTATCGGCCAAACCGTTCCAATACTTGTGTATTGGTCAGCCCATGTCAGCCATCAGAAAAGACAGCCTGCCTGAGGCCTGAAAAAGGGATGGGAGGAAGCCTCCGTCGAGGGACTCCAGAAGCAACCCATACCTACCACCAGAGTGCCCCCATTGTCCTGTGAACAACCCTGGAACCAACTTACCTTCTGCTCCTGAGGGCATCACAGTGCACAGCTCCTGGCTCACCAATTCGCTCTTCACCCGGCTGCCTTGTGCCATGCACTGAAGAACTTGCTGTGCCCTAAGTGTCCCCCACCACTTGCAACCTCGACACTCCATGGGGACCCCAGAGATTTATCTTTAAACTTACCTGTGCTGTGCGTTCCCAAGTGGTCGGCCGCAGTGGCCTTGCACCAGCTCCAGAGACCTACTCCCGCAGCTCCTGCCGGAACCGGGAGCCGCCCGAACTTCTCCATCTGACACAGTGTGCCCACCAACAACCTCAAGCAAACTGTAAAAGATGAACCTGGTAAACCAACTGTACGATTTTATATGTATTTTTAAAGGTGATCCTCCATTGATTCCTATGGTGCATAATTACGTATAAAAAGACTATTTTTGTTAAACTTCAAAAATTCATATTTTGAAAAGTACTTACTCAATTCTGATGATCTTGGTCTTAAAAAGTTGGATAAAACCTTGATGTATTTTTATAAATTGGTCTCGAGTTTTTCTTTTGAGTGTGTGAGTAGCAAGATGCATGCTGTGAGGTCACAAAATGCTCTGCACTTTTCCAAGCTACCTTAGAAATTAGAGCATTAGGCAATCTAGGGCCAGATGTAGCAAACGAAAAAATTGCGACTCGCAATTTGCGAGTTGATGCGACTCGCAAAATGCAAGTCGCTAATCGAAATGCAGGTAAAATAACAGGGCCGAAATAGCGACTCGCACCCGGAGTCGCAACGCAGTGAGCGAGTCTGCCGATTGCGAGGTTGCTTTTTGCGACGGTGCAAAAAACGAACTCGCAATTTGCGAGTGGGTGTCGCAAATTGCGATTAGCTTGTTAATTGCTTACAGGTGCTGCAGAACACTCCAGAAAACACTCCAGAACACTCTGGAAACACTTCCTTGCACATGATGATGACATCACAGCCAGGAAGTTTACTAATACACCTGGGAGGAGGGAGGACCACACCCTTTTATAACTGCTGAACTGCACACAGGAGAAACAGCAGCTGCCATGGAAGGAACTCCAAGGAAGAGGAAACTGAAGTTCTCAGAGAGGGAGCTGGAGGTGCTGATAGGCGAATGCTGTCAGCACTATGACCAATTATTTGGGAAGCCAGCCCTAAATGGGCCAGAAGCCACCAAGAGACAGCTGTGGCAGGACATCCAGGACAAGATCAATTCCCTGGGGGTGAGCCACAGGAGTATTGATGACATAAAAAAGGTGGTATGACCTCCGCTCCCGGACCAAGGAGAGGGTGACTGAAAAGCTCCGGGAGATGAGAGGCACAGGAGGGGGACCATCGTCAGTGCCACCACCCACACCCCTGGAAGAAAGGGTGGAGGAAACCCTGGAGCAGGAGGCAGTATCAGGATTTGGGGACCTGGACACCTCAGAGCCCAGCACATCAACCGGTGAGTACCATGTGACATGCCTGTACCCCTATCAATGCCATACCCCCACCCACCATGTACACAGGGGGATGCTCAACCAAGATAGCTCCATTTCAGGGTAGCAAACACCAGAATGATGCATTATGGGAAATGTAGTCAAGTAGGCAGTTCATAGGCAAATGTTTATTAGGAAGTGTGCAACAGATAGTAGACACTGACAGTCTGTTCCCCATGTCCCACAGGTCTCCCACAAGACACCACCACAACTCAAATCAGCCAGCCCCATGAGGACACCTCAGGACCCGCCAGCACTCCCACCTGCACGGCCAACATCATCCCTGCAGTATCCACACCTGCTGCAACTGTGTCCCAAGAGGCTGCGCCAGGAACAGGCAGGAGTGAGACATTGGAACACACAGGGCAGCCACCGCTGCGCAGGCAACGCAGGTCCAGGACATCATGGCTGCAGTCTGCATCCGGCCAACTACCTCCCAGCACCAGTGAGGCACAGCTGCTGCGTGGTCAGCGCCTACAAAATAGAATTTTAGGGAGGATTAGTGGTGTGCTGCACCGCTTCGTGCGCACTAACGAGGCCAGCATACAGCAACTGAACTCCAGGATGGACATGATAGTGACAAACACTGGGGACCTTGCCCTAGCCATGAGGGAACTGGCGGCAGGACTACTGGCCTAGGCCGAGGGTGGGCGGCGCAGGGATCGTCAGCTCCTGCACAGACTAGACAGGATGGCCACATCCATCGGCAGTTTGGCGATGAACACCACAGGCCTGTCGAGGAGGACAGTTGGCCTCCAGGTCGAAATGGGCCATTTCGCAGGGGATGTGGCTAGGGGCCTAGGACGTCTCACCCACGTCATAGACTTAATGGAGGCACAGCATCTGTCCAGGGGCACAGGGGAAACACCCCAGGACAGTGAGGAGGGCTCGACAGTGAGCAGTGTCTCTGCCACTGACAATAGGGTGCTCAGGAGTACCAGGCAGAGCACAGCAGAAGCACCGGGGACCAGCCAGGCTGGCAGGAGGAGCAGAAGGACATAGAGATTACCCTGGTCCTGTTGAAGTGGCACATGACGTCAATGTGCCACATGCCTGGTTTGCATTTCCATGCCCATGAACATTCATTACTTGTATATAGTTCTATTTCTGCACTAATTAAATTGTTTTTTTGTTCCACTTAACAAATGGTGTTTTTGGTCAATAGGTGAGTATGGTTGGAGTTGACACGTACCTTCCAAAGTATTGGCTTGCGATGTGTTCCCGTCTCAGTCTTCCTTGATTAGCTATACTCCGATCCCCATGATGGCGATGTGGTTGCTCTTGCTCTTCATCATCAGGATCTGGGTCTGCAGGGGTGAGAGGTAGCCCACGTCGGGTGGCTATGTTGTGAAGGATGGCGCATGCGACCACAATTTTGAATGCTGTAATGGGGGTATACTGGAGGGCACCTCCACTGCGGTGGAGGCATCTGAATCTTGCTTTCAGGAGTCCAAAGGTGCGCTCGATAAGGTTCCTGGTCCTCTTATGTGCATTGTTGTATCGCCTCTCACATTCATTGCTGGGTGTTAAAAACGGAGTCATGATCCATGGCCTTAGAGCATATGCACTGTCACCTGTTGGGCACAAAAAGTACACTGTTAGGAAGTCCTGGTTGGTATGCACAGTGACCTGTCTGTATGTCAGCAAGGTGTCTGTAGCTCTACCTAGGAGGTATCCGTCTCCAAATTCCCCACGTTCCAGGCGTTGATGTATCCTACTATGCCTAAAAATTTATGAGTCATGGGTACTGCCTGGAAACTTAGCTACAATGTCAGTGATGACATAATGGGCGTCACAAACAACCTGAATATTCAGTGAGTGGGTACACTTTCTGTTGCGGAAAAGATGTTCCAGGTTTCCAGGAGGGCATATTTGAATATGTGTCCCATCTACACATCCTATGACATGGGGAAAGTTTGCAATCCTGTAAAAGTCCAGCTTGGTGCTGTTTATTTCTGCCTCATTCCTTGGTAGGTATATGAAGTGAGACATGTGTGTGACTAAGGCATCTAGGAAGGCCCTGAGGAACCTTGACACTGCACTTTGGGATACCCCACCTGCCACAGCAATGACCCCCTGATAGCTCCCTGAGGCCAAGAGGTGCAGTGAGCATAGCACTTGCACATGTGTAGGGATGGCGCAGCCACGCAGAGTCTGGTGTTCTAGCTGTGGTTTCAGTAAATCAATTAATTCTAGTATGGCTGCGCTGCTAAGGCGGTATTTATCGTATATCTCTTCCTCAGTTTGCTGAAAAAGAGTCTGCCTTGTTCTATATATCTTCTCCTGTCTGTGGCCCCTCCTCCTCCTCTGCTGTGCGGCGTGGACTCTCCTCCTCACTGCTATCAGGTATATCTCTGCCATCTTGAGTAACCCAGATGCTTTCTGGGTCTCCTTTTATACTTTGGTTATGGTTACCACCTGCTCTGAGTTAGTGGTAAATTGCAAGTGCAAAATGGGCTTTTTGCGACTAGTCGCAATTTGCGAGTTGCTATTGCATAAGCTTTGCGACTCGCAAAATGCGACTTGCTAATTGCGGGTCGCAAAATGGGGTCGCAATTTTTGCGAGTCGCAAACGGCTCGCATCGCTTTTTGCAAGTCGGAAATTGGGTTTTTGAATCCCATTTCCGATTTTGCAGTCGCAAATAGCGTTTCGGGTCATTTGCGACTCGCAAAAGTTTGCTACATCTGGCCCTAGTTTGTATCCCTGCAAAGCAATGTGTGGTTGTCTGCACACTACGTAGAGGTCCAGCCTCCTACAAGCACCAACCACTATGCAGTTTCTCCACCCAAGGCAAGGTTAGGCTTCATTATAATAGAGAATAACCTGGCTCCCTGCAGAGGAATTCATGCAAAAGTTCTCCCTTTAAGTTGTGGGAAGAACACAATGTGTTAACCTGCCATATTTACCAGCTAAACATAATGGACTGTGTGTGGCATTCTAGGATTAGAATGTATTTCTTAGAATGCTAGGGGTCTCCTAGGTGATAGAGACAGTTGGAGTGGAGAAGAGGCAGGAGAAGACTGGGGAGAGGATCATCTGTAGGCTGAGGTGTTCATCTATATCAGAGACTTAATAAAAACCATCTATTTCATCAGAGAAGCTGAGTCACCTACCATCCTTTCACTGGTGACGAGGATGGTGAAACTCGTGGTGGAGTCGTGATCCGAACACCTCAACTTTCCATTCTGGTACTGTGCGACTCCAATTGACTTTTATTTGTTGCGTTTTCTGGCTGCACCGCAGTTCCTGGGGACGGTTTGCCTTTTGTGAACTTGGTTCCTGGCGTATATTGTTGATTAGCCGGGCTGACACACACCGGCTTTGGGCACGCGCTGTAACCGACCGGTCTGTCATGCGCTGTCTTTGACACGCGCCACCTCACTCACCGGTTGGCACGCGCTTGCTGCTTTAGGCACGCGCTATAACCAACCGGTCTGGCATGCTCTGTCTTTGACACGTGCCTTTTTGCTCACCAGCTGGTACGCGCTGTCCCTAGACTCACGCCGTCCTTCTTGTGTTTCTTTCTGGCTTCTATACATGTGCACTGCAGAGCGCGTCAAGCCGCATCTGGACGTCGGACGACGTACGCCTGGACGCTACACCTGGACGTTTTGGCAGCCATCTTGTTTAATTGGGAACCATCCAAGACAACTTTTCTGGCAGCCATCTTGAGATTTATAGTGAACATTAGAATGTGGGAAAAAAGGATCTTCTCAACGGTTATAGCGGCAGCCATCTTACATGGCTGTGTTTATCTCAACACATCTATTGAGCCTCATAGATTATCACCTTTATCGTGAACATTAAAGTGTGGTGAAAAAGGATCTCCTCAACGGTTATAGCGACAACCGCTGGACATTTGCTTCAACTTGTCTATTTATTTAAGTGGCAGGCACAGTTTTTCTTTACATTGTGTTTCCAACTCTGTGACAAACTCACCGCCCATTCACTTCTACTGTATCATACAAACATGCAGAATGTTACCTGTCCACCGTTCTTTTTGTCCTTTCCTGGAGAACCACAAATCCCTTGGAAGAAATGGAAAAGTGTTTTTGCACACTAAGCTGGAGTTTGTGGCACCTCTTTAAGTGCAGAGCGGAAAATGTCTCTTCTGTTGCATTGTTTAGGCCCTGAAGGACAGGAAGTCTTTGAAAACCTTCCTGAGCTCAAAGTTGAAGATGCTGGTGATCTCAACGATTTTGAAATCTGTATAAAAAAACTTGATTTACACTACTTACCGAAAATTTCCACAGTTTTAGAGAGGTACCATTTTGGGAAAAGATTTCATAGGTCCGGAGAATCTGTGGAAGAATACATTACAGTGCTTACGAAATAAGCTTCGACATGTGGTTTTGGAAGTAGTAAAGATGAGAGGTTGAGGGATCAATTCATGTTGGGCCGCAATATTGATAAGGCAAGAGAATCCTTTTGGACTAAAGACAATCCGTCGCTTTATGAGGTTGTATCCATTGCTAAAACACATGAACATAGCTTGACAAAATCAGGAAGACGAGTTTGTGTGGAAAAGAGGATGAAATTCATATTTTCAGCCAAGGGGGACATTTACAATATAAGACAAACTCTCAGAAATTAGTAAAAGATCATTTTAGCAGCCCCAGAATTAAGAAGGGTGTGCAGGGTAGATGTTATAGGTGTGGTGAGCTTGGTCACTATGCTCATTTTAAAGGTTGTGTAGGTTGGAAGGTTTTTTGCAAAACCTGTTGTAAGATGGTTATGTTACTTCATGTTGCAAAAATTCCAATTAAAAAAAAAGGTGTCAGGAAATAACGTTAGAAGATGATGATTCTCCTAAAGAATTTGTTTTACAAATAAAAAATGGAATAAGTGGCCCAGTGGAGGTTGTACGAAGTGAGGGAGTATGTGTTCCTATGATGTTTGATTCAGGGGAGAAGATCACATTGATTCCTATGAGTTTATTTGAAAAACATCTGAAATCCTCTGTAAAACTGTTCAAACCAGACATTTCTCCTAAAGGTTATGGTGGTGAACCTATTAAGTTGTTGGGTTATTTCATAGGTTCCATTCAATACATGGATAGACTCACAGCCGGAAAGATATATCTCTCCATCAGAAGAGATTCTTTCATCAGTTGGTCTCACTAGAAAGATTTAAGGGTTTATCTTGATCCAAATGAGTCCCTGTAAGTTAGACTGAAAGATCTAGGCTGTGTCAATACTGTGGAAAACATTAGACCATCCTATGAACAAGAATTCCCTGTAGTCAGTAAGGTGAGAAGTGTTCCTTTGATGGTAAAGGAGAAAATGAGAGCAGAATAGGAAAGGTTGGAACTGGATGGAATAATTGAGAAGGTAGAGGCCACTGAGTGGTTGGCTCCAGTTGTGACGGCGGTAAAAGCTAATGGCGAGCCAAGATTATGGGGGTCATTCTGACCTCGGCGGTAAAAGGCACTTACCGCTGGTCAGAAGACCGCCATAACACCGCCGCGGTCGCGGTAAACCGCCACGGTCATTCTGACCCGCAACTGGCAAACCGCCAAAAACCCAACAACAACCAAAGTCCGCCACACCAACGGCCAGCGAAAAACTGGCGATGACCAAACCTCCACGGTCACGCCAACAGATAATACGCCCATGCTATTCCGACCCACAAATCCCCGCAGCGGTCTTTCAACCGCGGTATTCCATTGGCGGTACACACCGCCGCGCTCATAATACACACACCTTTACAAAACACAGCCACATTGGACAATTCAAAATACACACACCTGAGACACATACACACACCACTCCCACACACCCATTACAATATAAAACACACACCTACATCACCCACAAACCCTTACGACCACAATTGCGACTGAAGGCCAGAGAGAGACAGCACAGAATAGAGTACACCATCACACAGAGGCAAATCACAACATCACCCACACAATATCCACGCACAAAACACCACACACCACCACACTCACCACACTCTACAACACATACACCACCCCACACCTCATCCACACCACCCCATGGCACCCCAAAGACACCCCAGGTTTTCTGACACAGAACTCAGGGTCATGGTGGAGGAAATAGTTCGGGTAGAACCCCAGCTCTTCGGGACACAGGTGCAGCACACCACCATTGCCAGGAAGATGGAGCTATGGCAAAGAATAGTGGACAGGGTCAACGCTGTGGGACAGCATCCACGAAATCGGGACGATATCAGGAAGCGGTGGAACGACCTACGGGGGAAGGTGCGTTCCATGGTATCAAGGCACAACATCGCGGTGCAGAAGACTGGCGGCGAACCCCCACCTACTCCCCCAGAATTTACAGCATGGGAGGATCAAATCTTGCACATCCTGCATCCTGAGGGCCTCGCAGGAGTAGCTGGAGGAATGGACTCTGGTAAGTCAAATCTTCACTACTTCATTCCCCCCACCCCGCCTGCATGCCAAATCATACCCCCACCCTCACCCCCACCCCATCACACCAACTCCTTGCAAATGGCTCACCATCACAACCCACCCATCCCAACACCTAGCCCTGCATGCGTCCACAAAGCATGGACACCCATCACCAAAGCATGCCCACTGCACATACCCATCTCCCCCACAAGCCACCGTCACAACAGCCCCCACAACGGAATGCCAGCACTGGGGTACACGGCCACCCACCCATTGCACGCTATGGCACACACAGAAGCAATAACCATACTCTTATACCCCTGCAGGACCCGAACGCCACCACACCGCCCAGGAGGGTCCAGAAATGTCCATCCCACCCCCAGAAGAGGCCCCCAGTGATGACAGCAGCTCTGTCTCCCTGGACCCAGATGACCAGCCCAGCCCATCGGGGACCTCGGTACAGTCGGTTCCCCTCTCACAGCCACAGGCCACAGCAGACCTACCCCCCTCTGGGAACACCAGCACAGCTCCCACCCAGCAGGCCCATGCCTCTGTCTCCAGGACATGTCAATCAGCGGTGTGTCCACCACTACAGGGCACCCAGGTTGACCCACCACCCCAACAACAGCAGGGACCTGGGGGTATTGGTAGTGGGCACACCGTCCAGGGGACAGAGGCCCAGGGAAACAGGGGAACTGGGAGGGCTGCTGTGCGACAGGGGGGGGACAGGCCCAGGGAACCCACTCTCCACGAGGCCCTCTCCTCCATCATGGGAGCATACCACCGCTCCCAGGAGACAATGGCGACGGTACTGGCCAGGTTCCAGGAGATCCAGGTACTGCAGGAGGAACAGTACATGGGGTTCAGGGAAGAACTCCGAGCCATTAGTTCCGCAATGGGGACCATCGTCGTGGCTCTTAACCAGATTGTCACCACATTGCGGGACCATGTGGCACCACAAAGGGCCCCTGTCACTAGCATGGACCAAGAACAGGCTACCACCTCCGCCGGCGCTAGTGGACAGGAGGCCCCCACACAACAACAGGCCACCAGAACCCCACCTCCTGCAGAAGAAGAATCACCCCGCAAGCGGTACCTGAGATCTAGGAAGAAGACAGAGTAGGATGCCAAGACCCCCGCCAGCAAAGGATACCCCCTGATGTCATCCCACTGTCCCACATTGTCACCCTGTCCAACCTTGAACTGCCCCTGCTCCATCCTTCCACAGGCATATGGACAATGCACCTGTGAGACTGAAATTCTGGACTCTGCCATGGACATTACTCCACCATCACCGATTTTCAAGCATGTCCCTAAATTTAGCACTTAAATAAAATCAGTTATTGCACTAAAATTATCTGGAGTTTGCTTGTATTTTGAACAAATGTATTAGACATAACGGTGCCAAAATGTTCAGTTACATTGTGATGACAGCATACCACTGTCACACAGCTGTAGTCCATGGGCAAACAAAGCAGAGGTCACGCAGTGGGGCCCACATCTCTGAAAACGGAAGGGAAAGTCACAACTCAGTTAACATAAACTGGGGGGAAACTCAGACAGTAGAGAGGCAGGAGACTGTAAGTACATGTAAAATGGCGGTGTTGATTCGTACCTGTGTGTTATTGAAAATACTGTTGTATCACTGTGTCCCTGTTGTCTGTGTCATCCCCGTCGTCTTCCTCCTCTTCACTCTCCACAGGCTCCACAGCTGCCACAAGACCACCCTCTGGACCATCCTCCTGCAGGAAAGGCACCTGGCGTTGCAAAGCCAGGTTGTGAAGCATACAGCAGGCCACGATGATCTGGCACACCTTCTTCTGTGAGTACATTAGGGATCCACCTGTCATATGCATGCACCTAAACCTGGCCTTCAGGAGGCCGAAGGTCCGCTCGATCACCCTCCTAGTCCGCCCATGGGCCTCATTGTACCCTTCCTCTGCCCTGGTCCGGGGATTCCTCACTGGGGTCAGTAGCCACAACAGGTTGGGGTAACCAGAGTCACCAATTAGCCACACACGGTGTCTCTGTAGCTGTTCCATCACATAAGGGATGCTGCTATTTCGCATGATGTACGCGTCATGCACTGACCCAGGGAACTTGGCATTTACATGGGAGATGTACTGGTCAGCCAAACAGACCACCTGGACATTCATAGAATGATAACTTTTTCTGTTCCTGTACACCTGTTCACTTTCACTGGGGGGAACCAAAGCCACATGGGTCCCATCAATGGCACCAATGATGTTGGGAATATGTCCAAGGGCATAGAAATCACCCTTCACTGTAGCCAAATCGCCCACCTCAGGGAAAACAATGTAGCTCTGCATGTATTTCATCAGGGCAGAGAACACTTTGGACAAAACCTTAGAAAACATAGGCTGAGACATCCCTGATGAAATGGCCACTGTTGTTTGGAATGATCCACTTGCCAAAAAATGGAGTACTGACAAAACCTGCACCAGAGGGGGAATCCCTGTGGGTTGGCGAATGGGTGACATCAGGTCTGGCTCCAGCTGCGCACACAGTTCCTGTATAGTGGCTCGGTCAAGTCTGTATGTCAGTATGACATGTCTTTCTTCCATTGTCGACAGGTCCACCAGCGGTCTGTACACGGGAACATTCCTCCATCTCCTCGCAAGTCCCAGCGGACGGTGCCTAGGAAGGACAACATGGAGCACAGAGTCAAGCAAACCACAGGTACGTTCCCACAGCTTGCACAGTACACGATTCGCTATGCATTGAATGGCTTGTATGAGTGGCAATGCAAGGCCTAGGCCTGTGTGACGCAGTAGAAATTAAGCCATGTGGGCCCTTGAAATGGCGGCTGCCTGACCTGTGAAGTGTGACAATGGGATGTGAGGTCAATGCGCTGGCGTGGCACACCGTGGCGGTAGGCGGTCGAAGACCGCGGTGCAAAGCCGCATTGGTTAACATAGAACCCTATGGGTTTCAGGAGCCAATGACGAAGTGCGCCGGCGGTCGCGGTACGCACCGCCGCGGTACGCACCGCCGCGGGCGTGACCGCCATTTTCTATCAGCTTAATCACTCGAGACCTGATCATCCACAGGAGAGGACCTATACTGCAAGTGCTGCTGTGACCTCGGTCTGGAAGAGACAATGGCTGCTGCGACTGGGGAAAGGGCCCCTGCCTTCACTTCTGAAGAATTGGAGAAACTCGTGGATGGGGTCCTCCCCCAGTATGCGCTACTCTACGGTCCTCCAGAACAACAGGTTAGTACACTGGGACCATGCTTTGTGGGCAATGCCTGGGTTGAGTGGGGTGAATGAACGAAGGTGCGGAGGGGAGCGTATGAGGCATGCATCAAACGACAGATGAGAGCATGTGCCACATGGCAAGGGTGGGGATGGAGGGACACTCACATCGAGCATGCAGAAAAGGTTGATATTTTGTTTTCTCTCCCTGTACGTGTCACATAGGTCAGCGCCCATCAGAAAGTCGACATTTGGCGTGCCATCGCCAAGGACGTCCGGACCCTGGGGGTCCACAACAGACGGGGCACCCACTGCCGCAAGAGGTGGGAGGACATCCGCCGCGGGAGCAGAAAGACCGCGGAGGCTCTGCTGGGGATGGCCTCCCAACGTAGGAGGGGTGCCACTCGTCTATTGACCCCCCTGATGCCTCGGATCCTGGCGGTGGCCTACCCAGATTTGGATGGGCGCGTGAGGACATCACAGCAGACACAAGGGGGTGAGTACAAGCACATTCTGCTATCTTAGCACGCAGTGGAGGTGTCTGGGTGGGGGAGGAGGGATGTGGGTATCCCTAGGCCAGGGCGATTTCTGTAGGGTAGTCCCCTCCGTAAGGCAAGGCCCTGTGCCCCCGCCCTCCACCTCTGTAGGGTGCCAAGTACAGCTATCCATGGCCTTGTGTCACCTATGTGTGCAGATGTCGTCCATTGGCTTGTAGGCCAAGTCTCACTGATTGAGCAGTGTACCCCAAGTGCGCGGCATAGTGCAGGGGGCTTCTGTGTCTGTCCTCTCCGCCAACTGTGTTGCCAATGCATGCACTCAACATGTCTTTATTTCCCCCCCCCCTTTTTTTGTCTGCTCTTCCTGTTCATGTGTGCATTAGCATCATCTGGCGGAGGAGAAGTGGCATTGGAGCACGAGGGAGCTGCATCTCACATGGCCCCGGAGGGCCATGCATCGGACTCTGATTTCACCAGTGAGACGGAGGGCGAGGAGGGCTCCACAAGGGGACACGTGGAGACATCAGCGACACCGACAAGTCCTCGGAAGGGAGCTCCCTTGTGGTGGCGGCAACATCCGTGCCCACCGCAACAACAGGTACAGCCGCCACCCAGCGCACCAGCTCCGCCCTCCAAGCAGCCCCTCAGCGTTCGCCCCGTGCCCGCTCGCACACCAAGGCGGGCATCTCCTTCGCCCCAGGCACCTCAGGCCCTGCCCCAGTTACCCCTGCTGCCCTCAGTGAGGAGGTCATTGACCTCCTCCGGACACTCATTGTTGGGCAGTCTACCCTTTTGAATGCCATCCAGGGGGTGGAAAGGGAGGTGCATCGGAGCAATGCATACCTGGAGGGCATTCATTCGGGTCAGGCTGCCCATCAGCGATCGTTCAACGCTCTGGCCTCAGCACTGACGGCAGCCATTGTCCCTGTCTCCTGCCTCCCTCCACCAACTCCCTCCACCCAGTCCCACTCCCCTGTTCCTCTGCCTATCCCAGACACACCTACAGACCAGCCTGCACACACCTCAACACCCAAGGTCAGCTCATCCAAACATAAGCACCACACATCCCACAAGCATTCACACAAGCAACATCCACATGCAGACATGCCAACAGCCACTGCCTCCTCTGTGTCCCCCTCCTCCTCGTCTCCCTCCTCCCTCCCTGTGACGTCTCCACTCACACTTGCATGCACCACTTCATCAGCCACTACGTCCATCACCAGCGCACCCACCAGAACACTCCGCACACGTGCAGTCACCACCCCCACTGCCATTTACACGTCCCCTGTGTCCTCTCCCAGTGTGTCTGTCACCCCCTCTTCCAAACCACACAAACGCAGGCAGCCACCCACCCAACAGCCATCCACCTCACGACAGCCTCCGTCACAAGCACCTGCACCCAACGACAGCACACTTGACTCTCCTACAACCACATCCTCTTCCTCCACTCCCATACCCACTGCACCTACCCTTCCCATTGCTCCTAAAATGTTTTTCCTCTCCAAAATTAACCTCTTTCCATCACCTGACCCACCCCCTCCATCTCGTAAAAGTCCAATCAGCACCTCAGCCACCACAAGCCCTGGACCTATAAGGACCATAGTCCAGGGATATTGGAGTCCACCACCTTCGAGGGCAGCTACATCGGCCAGCAGCAAAGGGACAGCCAGCCCACCCCCTGGGAAAAAATCCAAAAAGGGCAAGGGCCAGCGCGAGAGGACAGAAACGGCAGCCTCCACAGGCACCACCCTGGCACCGTCAGGAAGTGGGGTGCCACCTGGCACATCTCCAAAGGGAGGCAAGGGACACAGAGGATCAGGCAAGGATGGCAAGGGCAGCATGGCCGACAAGTCCAGCAGCAGTCGAGCTTCCCAGGAGGGCCCCACCAGCCCCATTCCGGGGGTGAAGAAGTACACCCACGGGACACCAGCACAGGAGGGCCCCGCAAGCGAGAAGTCGGATGGCGAGTGAACACCATATATTGGCCAGATCTGGTGCCCTGGAGACACATGTGAAGAACCGCTGAACAGGGCCCTTCAAGACAAGCACCGCTGAACAGGGCTCCGCCGTCTCAAGAACCGCTGAACAGGGCCCTTCAAGACAAGCACAGCTGAACAGGGCACCGCCGTCTCAAGAACCGCTGAACAGGGCCCTTCAAGACAAGCACCGCTGAACAGGGCACCGCCGTCTCAAGAACCGCTGAACAGGGCCCTTCAAGACAAGCACCGCTGAACAGGGCACCGCCGTCTCAAGAACCGCTGAACAGGGCCCTTCAAGACAAGCACCGCTGAACAGGGCCCTCCAACTCAAGCACTGCTCCGCTGGGCACTTCCTCTCAAGTACCGCTCTGCTGGGCACTTCCTCTCAAGCACCGCTCCGCTGGGCACCGCCGTCTCTGCACCGCTCCGCTGGGCCCTTCAACTCAAGCACCGCTCCGCTGGGCCCTTCAACTCAAGCACCGCTGACACATTGGCAGAAGGGGCAGGCCCGGATCAGTGTCGGACAGGGCTGCACGATACACTCTGGGCACCAAGACTCCTCCAGTACCGCTGGAGTCTGTCATCCACTTGAGAGACTGTGGCTTTGCATTCCCCAGGATGGCACAGTGGGCAAGCCACCCACTGTAGGGACTTGTGAGACTGTGGCTTTGCACTCCCCAGGATGGCACAGTGGGCAAGCCACCCACTGTAGGGACTTGTGAGACTGTGGCTTTGCACTCCCCAGGATGGCACAGTGGGCAAGCCACCCACTGTAGGGACTTGAGAGACTGTGGCTTTGCACTCCCCAGGATGGCACAGTGGGCAAGCCACCCACTGTAGGGACTTGAGAGACTGTGGCATTGCACTCCTCAGGATTGAACAGTGGGCAT
This sequence comes from Pleurodeles waltl, assembly GCF_031143425.1. Taxonomy (NCBI): domain Eukaryota; kingdom Metazoa; phylum Chordata; class Amphibia; order Caudata; family Salamandridae; genus Pleurodeles; species Pleurodeles waltl. The sequence goes on from NC_090444.1 coordinate 958,718,420, forward strand.
GGAGGCCCCTCGTGGATCTGGCGTCGTGGACTCATGTTGCTGAGGTGCCCCCCCTTCCCTTCCCCCTGAGGTGCCTGTAGTTTTCCTATCTGATGCCCCTGCAGTGTTCTCTCCAATGGATTCGGGTCTCATGTGTGGGCTTTGCCCATGTGTTGAGGACCATTGGCCCACGTACAATGACAGAAAGCCAATTTTGACGGGACAATTTCCATATGTGTATATAGTTATGGGATGTTCGACTTACTTATTTACTTAGCCTTACAATATATTTGAATTCCAATAACATATTATTTTGTCTTTGCATTCTTCCGGGGGGTTTGGGGGGTGTCACTCTGAGTTGTTGCTCTGCATTGGTGTGTAGGTAGTTGGGTGGGGGGGGGGGTCGCGTATGTGTGTGCCCGTATTCTTTTCTCCTCCCCCCTCCCCTGTGTCGTAGGTGCAGTACTCACCGTTGTCTTCTGCGCCGGCGTTCGTGCTCCTGGTAGAGGAGCAGGTAGACAATTGCTGGTAGGATGTGTAGTTCTGGTTCCATGCTGTCCAGATTCCTCGTGGAGTGTGTAGGGTGAGCGTTTTCCCGTTCGTAGTCTGTTTCCGCCGTGTTTTTATCGGCGGGGCTCCCGCCCCGGAAAAGGTGGCGGATTGGTGAGTTGTGATAGGGTGGGCGGTACATTGTCTGCCGCCTGTCTGTCGGCGGTGACCGCTGCGCAGTTTGTTTATCCCGCCGTGGCGGTCGGAGTGTTAAAGTGGCGGTCTGTGTTGGCGGTTCCCGCCAGGGTCAAAATTCAATTTTTTTTGGCCGCCTGCCTGTTTGCGGGTTGGCCCCCGCTTTAACACCGACCGCCAGGGTTGGAATGACCCCCTATGTGTTGACTTGAGGGAGTTGAATAAATGCGTGATAATAGATCACTATCCCTTGCCCAACATTAACGAAATGTTAGCTCTTCTTAGTAATGCAAAATGTTTTTCATCCATTGACTTGACCTCTGCCTACCACCAGATTAAGGGCCAGATATAGCAAAGAGATTGCGCCTCGCAAATAGCGAAAATCACCGTTTGCGAGGCGCTAATGCCTCTTTGCTACGCAGAAATGCATTTTGCGAGTCGGATCCGACTCGCAAAATGCATTTCCGACTCGCAAATAGGAAGGGGTGTTTCCTTACTATTTGCGACTCGCAATGCGATTCAATTCCATTTGCGAATCGCAGTTACCATCCACTTGAAGTGGATGGTAACCCAGTCGCAAACGGGAAGGGGCCCCCATGGGACTCCTTCCCCTTTGTGACTGGAATAGAAAATATTTTTTCAGAGCAGGCAGTGGTCCAATGGACCACTACCTACCCTGAAAAAATCCGTAACTAAAGGTTTCGGTTATTTTTTCAAAGTGCAGCTCGTTTTCCTTTAAAAAAAACTGCTTTATTAAAAAGCAGTCACGGACATGGTGGTCTGCTGTCTCCAGCAGGCCACCATTCCCGTGAGTGCCCATACTCTCAATGGGGTCGCAAACTGCGACCCACCTCATTAATATTAATGAGGTGGGTCTTTGCGACCCCATTGCGAGTTGCAGAAGGTGTCTGAGACACCTTTCTGCATACCAAATTGCGACTTGCAATTTGCGAGTCGCAGGGACTCGCAAATTGCAAGTCGCAATTTGGATTTTTCCTACATCTGGCCCTTAGTTACATAAAGATTCACAAGACTTGACAGCTTTCATTACACCCTTTGGTACTTACAAGTTCGTCCGGATGCCCTTTGGTTTGGTCTCTGCAGCCACTGTATTTCAACGTGCCATGAAGAGAGTTCTTGAAGGAATTCAGGGCATCAAGATTTACCAGGATGACATTTTAGTACATGGCAAGGATGTAACTGAACATAATACGAGAGTTCGGCAAGTTCTTCAGAGACTGAATGAGTGTGGTTTAACATTGAAAGCAGAAAAATTTAAATTCAATCTTGATGATATTGATTATTTAGGTCATAAAATCTCCTCTCATGGTATTGAGCCAAAAAAAAGCTTAGCTGACACAATTGTTAACCTTGCGAGACCAACTTCAAAAGAAGAAGTGACACAGTTTCTAGGGATGGCTGAGTTTTATAGTAAATTTGTAAACAACTTTGCAGATAAGACTAAGGCCATTAGAGGGTTAGTTAGAAAGGGTGTTAAATTTCGATGGGATAAAGCATGTGAAGATGAGTTTATGAATGTGAAACACAACTTGAAGTTTGCTTCATGTTTACAAAGCTTTGAACCTGGCCAACAAACTATAATTATGTCTGATGCTAGTGCCAAAGGTCTTGGTGCTATTCTATTACAAACTCCCAATGGTGTGGAGAAAACCATACTTTTCATCTCAAGGTGCCTAAGAGGTGCAGAATTAAATTATTCTGTGATCGAGAGGGAGGCACTAGCTGTATTTAGGGCTATGAACTAACTAAGGAAATGCATTTGGGGTAGCAAATTCTTTGTAAGAACTGACCACAAACCTCTGAAAGAAATGTTTGAAAAAAAGGGTCTAGATGCTGTTTCAGGAAGGATTAGGAAATGGGTGGTGACTTTGCAAGAATTTTGTTTGAAGTACAATATGTACCTGGCGCTCAGAATCTTATTGCGGATTGCTTTTCTAGGCTTGTGAATGAGGTTTCAGATTCTGAGGCTCAGTTTGTGGGGAGCTTTGATGAATTTGATGTTTGTATGATTAGGGAAGGGATAATTAAAGAAAGTGAGTGGATGGCTGAGCTACTTGGTGATGTAGTCGTACAAAAAGTTCTCAAAAATGGATGGGATGGCACTGAGAAGCAAGATCAACACTTAAGTGGTTTCTGGAGGGTCAGAGAAGAGTTGTCCTCTCATGGTGATTTATTATTGAGAGGGACTAAGCTTGTTCCTCCAGAGAAGCTAAGGGATGAACTAATATCGATAGCACACAAGAGTCATCCTGGAATCTCTAAAACTAAGGAAAGATTACGTATTGGTGGCCGGGAATGGATGACCAAATTGAGCAGACTGTTAGAGAGTGTTTGGAGTGTTCCAGAGCTGATAAGACCTTGATGTGTAGAGTCCAACCTATGGAAGTTAGGGAACTACCAAGTGAACCTTGGCAAGAAGTTTCGTTAGACACCTTGGGGCCTATTAGATTCCAGCACTGACAAGTATGTGATAGTATTAATAGACATATATTCAAGGTGGCCTGAAATTGGGATCACATATTCAGTAGAAACACACGTCATAGATTTTCTTAATCAGATCTTTGACAGGGCGGGGTTCCCATCTTCCATCCTCACTGACAATGGTGTACAGCTTGTTTCTCAAGACATGGAAAGGTTTCTTAGTGACAAGGGAATTAGGCATAAGAAGGCCTCTCTCTATCATCCTGAGACAAATGGTATGGTGGAGAGGTTAAACAGAGTGCTAAAGGAAACTATTCAATTAGCTTTAGTCAATAACAAATGTTGGAAGGAGGAAATGTTGAATAAAATCAATAATTACCGGATGACTCCACATACAAGCACAGGCTTTATGCCTTTTGAGTTGTTTAGGCGCAGAAAACCTAACACACTAGTGTGCCCTTCATGGGTAAATGATAAAGTGGGTTTAGAGTCTGAAATTGGGTGTAAAGAAGAGCACAAGTTTGACAGAGAACTTAGAAATGCTTTCAAAAGAAAGGTCAATTTTGATAGACGGAAGGCGGTGAAGAAGATAGTGATTTGTGTAGGTGATTTTATCTAGGTGAGAAATCCTTGTCTTGGTCTATCAAGTAGTCATTAAAAAAATTCTTCTCCTCTCAAAGTGATAAAGGTCATGAAGAACGCTGTAAAGACTGAGGATCATAAAATACGGAACATTGGGAGAGTGGTGAAAATCACTGAGGATGGGGAAGATAAATCTGTGAAACGTTGTGAGAGAAGGTGTGAGCAAGAGGATAACCGTGTAAAATTGAGAAGGACTCAGCATCTAAAGCAGCTGAGCCTTGTATGGCTTGCTTGGTGAGGACCTGCCTAATTAATGCTAGATCATTACCCAAACACAGAACGGACATCTGGATCTTGTTGGAGGGTGATTTCTTGGATATAATGTTTGTCATGGAGACTGGTTGAATAGTTCATTGAAGCCCGATATCGCTTTAGCATTTGCTGATGGCTATTCCATTTCACATCTGGATCATGAAAATCAAACTAGTGGAGTTGTGGCGGTGATTTATCGCTCTACGTTTAATTTCACCACAAAGAAGCTAGAGGGTCTGGCTGAGGCGGAAGGTCTCTATTTCTCTTTAAAGTCATCTGATAATTTCTCCTTTTTGGGTGTATTAATATACCATCTACCCGACCTTTTTTTTTTAGCAAATTTAAGGAGATGCTAGCAAAGGTGATGTCCTATTACACATACAGTATTCCACTTTTACAGCCTTTGGGGGGTGTTACTGTATATATAGAAAGGGGCATCTCTGTTGGTGAATGTGATGGATGATGTGAACCTCCAGCAAAGAGTTAGTGGTCCCACTCACTTTCCAATCTGTCTTGTCTTGTCACAGATAAACTCTATCCTGTGACATGGTCAGATCACTTTGAAATCCCCTTCCCATTGACCTTACAGGTTCCTTCTACACATGTAACCAGAACAGCCTTTGAATCGCAACCTTGACATAAAATCTAGGGAGCTAATTTGACTAATTCTCTTAAATCAATTGACTTCTCGCTGGTGCCCAGCTTGGATGACACATTAATGCATGTAACTCCTTTCTTTTGCGGGACTTAGACCATCTAGCTCCTATATAATAGCCTTCATCTAAATGAAAATCCCTTTTCCTGGCACGTTTCTCACCGCTCCTACAGGCCAAAGAATGCCATTGCAAACACTTAAAAAGAAAATGGAGAAAGAGAGAAGAGCCTACGGACAGGGTAATCTACAAAGCAGCTCTTGGAGCATTTAGAATAAAAATTAAGAAAGCCCAAGCTGATGTCTTTGCCAAAAAAAATGATAATGTGGGAAACTACCAAAAGGATATTTCAGATTGTTAGATAGTTTCTTTCCACTGACGGGGCTAAACAAAACACAATGGCATCTCAAGTTTTAAGTGACAAACTTTCCAACTACTTTCAGAACAAAGTTCATAGTATTTATAAACTAAAGAAAACTAAGTTTCTAGTATTTATTTCAAACTGGTTAAGAACAATGATGTGTATGCCCATTGCCCTCAACTTAGAGAAAGTTACAGTAGAAACAATGGAAGAGGAACGTGTAGCTTTTGAAGAGGTCTCATTAGTAGATTCTGAAGTGACTATTCTACTGCCTAGATTAGGCTCCCTGTGAGACCCTTGTCTGCCCAAACATCTTAAACATGTAGTATCATTTTTAAATAAACAAATAAACTATTTATTTGTTAGTTCTCTGAATTTGGGCATTGTCCCTGCAATCTGGGAAAAAAGCCTGAGTGCTCCTATTGCTAAAAATAAATGCCCAATGCAAACCCAGACTGTCTGAGTAGTTACACACACATTTTCCTTCTCCCAGCACTTGGAAACATGCTGGAGCAGTTGGTTAACAATCAGCTATCCCAATTGATTGTGAAGAAAGTAATTTTGCGCTATACTCAATCTGGTTTCCGTCTTGGCTTCAGCACAGGGGTTGCTCTTCTAGAGGTCACAGAGATTGTTAAAACTAACCTACACACCCAAAAGAAGCAGTAGTCATTCTCTTGGATTTGTCAGCACTTTTAATACGTTCTGGCATGAGATCCTATTAGAATGACTGGAGGAGACCAGAATAGCTGGCACAGCATACCCTGGTTTCAAATCTTATTTACCAGAGAGGGAACAAGCGATATACCTTCCACCTTTTATCTCAAGTTTCAAAGAACTGAAATATGGTATCCCTCAGGGTTGAGCCCAACTTTGTTCAGTATGTATATGACTTCACTGGGGAAGGTTGCCGAACAATAGGACTTTAACCTTGTATCTTACACAGATGACAGCCAGCTAATGCTGTAATTTCAGAAAATAGTGAATACCATTGTAGAGAGTTTCCACGGCTGATTGACCATGATTGCAAATCGGATGAAACACAGTTGTCTTTTGGTGTATTCTCCCCCCCCCTTAAACTTAAAACCTTGTTTCCTAAAGATCCCAATGAACTTCTGACCCCCAAACCTGAAGCGAGAAATCTGGATAACAAAAGTTGACAAAGTTATCTCATTTAAACCTCAAACAAGAGTAGTTACAGCCACATGTTTTGCGCTGCTCAATTGATTGAAAATTACATTGAATTTACTTCCTGGGAGTAATCAGAAAGTGATAGTGCATGCCTTGGTCACCTCTAGGTTGGATTATGTAAATGCGCTTGATTTTGGACTTCCATCCAGGCTCCTGAATAAGCTACAGCTGGCTCGAAATACTGCAACCCGTTAAATTTTGAACTGCCCTGACAGCAAATTAATAGGGAAAACCTTGGGCAGCTGCATTGGCTTCCAAACAACCAAAGGATCAAGTTTAAGGCCATGTTAATGTCCTTCAGAGCTGTGCACTAGAAAGGTTCACACTCCTGTGGAGGGTGAGGTTTGGGAGGCCAACATGGCGTTTGTCTAAGTCGGGAGCTCCTGGTTTCTGGCTCTCCCATCCAGCAATATAACTAACTACCAGGCAACACTGTAGTTGCACTGGGGTGGGTCACCCTCAGAAGACTCCCTGAAGAGCCTGTTAAAGCTAGGAAGTCATCCCCAGCAGACCGATCAACTTGCCTTCCACCACTCTGTCCTGTGGACATGAATCCCACATCATATTTGTAATTCCCCCTCATGTTTTGGCATTAACTCCTCTCAAGTTACCCCGATGCCACCCTCTCACTGGGCACCTGCACGTGCCATTTATAATAAAGACCTTTGATAATAAGTCCTTGGAAAAATTAAATGCTTGCTCATTGGATTGGGATTTTCCTGTACTACCACTCCCTTTTCTAGTTTTGTGTTTGGAAAATATCTAGAGTCCAATTCCCTGCTGGACTCACTTTGGCTTCAGAGCAGGCTTCAGGACTAAAACAGCATTGATGGCCATGGCAGAAGAGATCAGAGAGATCAAAGATAATGGCGGAATACCTGTGGTGGTTCTCTTAGATCTCTCCACTGCTTTTGATACTGAGTCATTCTGTTCTGTTGCATCGTCTGTCTGGAATGAGGTTCCAGGGAGCAGCTGCTGAGCTTATTGCCTCTCTTTTATGCAACACAGAACAGATGGTGGCCTTGGGGAATTTCTGCTAAAAATGTTTCCCGCTTCCCTGTGGCGTTCCCCAAGTCTGCTTCCCTGTGGCGTTCCCCAAGGCTTTTCCTTAAGTCCTACATTATTCAATATATATGTTGCTCCCCTGGCAAAGCTAATCCATTCCTTTGGTTTTGCTTCCATCGCAAATGTCGATGACACTCAGATAGTGGTTTCTGTTTCTGGTAATGTGGATGAAGTGTCATCCAGGTTTAGTAGCTGCATGAATTCCATTAAGACCTGGATGACCTCCAACTGTCTAAAATTAAACTCAGACAAGACTGAAGTTCTCATCTTCAGCACGGACACTAACCTTTGGGGCGCGTATTGGTGGCCAGTCTCCTTAGGAGATCCACAAACACCTGTTCCTAAAGTACAAAATGTATGTGTGATTTTTATTAAATCCTTGCCTTTAAAGATCAGGCAAATAAAGTGGTGCCAACTTGTTTTTTGCTCCTTAAATCAATAAGGAAATTACTCCCATTTATTCCTCACCAACTAAAGAGAACAGTGATTGTCACTTTTAACCTCTCAAGACTAGATTACTGCAATGCCCTGTATACGGGCTCACAGCAATTTCTTCTCAAGAAACTATATATGGTGCAAAATGCTGCTGCACGGATCCTAAAAAATCTTCCTAAACACTCTTCAGTATCAATTGCATTAAACAAACTTCACTGACTCCCTGTGAAGAAAAAAGTGACTTTCAAAGCCTTGTGTGTTGCCCATAAGACTTTGTGCAGCACCAAGGATACAGGTTTGGCTGGAAAAAGTAGATGGTATCAACCTAACGGACACCTTAGATTAGGCTCAGCCACAATGGTTGCCATCCCAAGGGTATATAAAACTTTCTGGGGGGAGGTGGGGCACAGTTTTTCATATTCCACCTGTTTGCAGTGGAACAGATTGCCTCTTCATCTGAAATTGCAGTCCAATTTTCTCGTTTTTCGCAGAGCATTGAAGTCATGGCTGTTCCCCACGTAGCTCAATATTAGTGTATTCCCTACTTGCTCCCCTTTTCTTTAGTGCTTGTATTTTATGGTTTCTAGCACCAAAACACCTATTAGGTATTCACACGCACTATAAACAAAATCTTAAATCATAAAATCGCAAAAAAAATGTTTTTTTTTAAAAAAGGTTCATACTCCCATCAGAGCTCTTCGCTCTTCTGATGAAGGTAGGTTTTTCACTCCGAAGAGTCGTAAGGAAAGCTCGGGTTAAGATGACTTGATTCCAAACAAGCCTTTAAATGTGGATGGAAAACTCACCTTTTAAGCTGGGACTTTTTAATGATTTTAGGTGCCTTGGCCCAAATGTATTTTGGGGGAGGGGGGCGGTCTGTTCGAAGCAGCTATGAATGTAGGATCCATTTTCAGCTCTTCCATGTCCTCTTTGGCCCGGTCACCGACAGTGCACAGGTCCAAATTCTAAAAGTGTTTAAATATAATCTTCAGGGATAGTGACATGTGTGTTCAGTAGTGTAACATAGCAGCAACTCATTCATACTACTGCAAAAAAATCTCTGCAAATCCCATTTCTCATATTTGAGGTCCTGTTTTGATCTAAAATAAACCTTTTATGGATGTTGCCTGAAACATAAATAGAACATTTCTCTGCAAAATGTAATTAAATAAATTAAAGGAAAACAGAACTTAAGGCAATCTGTTTGAAAATTAGTCAAGGTCTTTAGGGCAAGCTTCTCTGCAGAACAGAGCTGACTCCATCAGAGCCCACCTGAAAAGTTGTGGCCCTAGGCCAGAGCCCACTTTGCCTATGCTTTAAAACGTCTTTAATAAACCGTATGTTTTTAAACTAAACTATTATCTGTCTTCCTTGTGGTGCCTATTGTGCTTCACATTATTTCAATGTATTTGATTTGATGACTAGCCTCAGTTGTGAATTTGGATTAATCCGAGAGCGCATTATGAGCCCTGAATTTTGCACAAAGAATGGCACTCCATCAGCCTTTATGTGCTGTATCTCTGCCTCAACTGTCACTTAGCACAAAAAGCAACTGAACAACATTAGTTAGTGCATTCAACTAATAATTCTGATTTGTAGGGCCGCTGCAGTATTCCATAAAGGCCGCTATTTTCAATTAGAGCTCTGCATTTTGAATCATGAATACACAGTAAACGCAACAGAGAACCAACTTAACATGGAGAAATTAAATATTTCCGCAATTCTAGGTCAATTCTTCTGTTCTCTGTTTTAAAAGATGAAACACAGATGAAGATGAAGGTCATTTGGCAAATAAACTGAAGTGGTGAAGATTTCATAGAGGCAGCTCAATTTTTAGTCATTGTTGGCATTGCACTCCTCAGGATTGAACAGTGGGCATGGAGGCCCCTCGTGGATCTGGCGTCGTGGACTCATGTTGCTGAGGTGCCCCCCCTTCCCTTCCCCCTGAGGTGCCTGTAGTTTTCCTATCTGATGCCCCTGCAGTGTTCTCTCCAATGGATTCGGGTCTCATGTGTGGGCTTTGCCCATGTGTTGAGGACCATTGGCCCACGTACAATGACAGAAAGCCAATTTTGACGGGACAATTTCCATATGTGTATATAGTTATGGGATGTTCGACTTACTTATTTACTTAGCCTTACAATATATTTGAATTCCAATAACATATTATTTTGTCTTTGCATTCTTCCGGGGGGTTTGGGGGGTGTCACTCTGAGTTGTTGCTCTGCATTGGTGTGTAGGTAGTTGGGTGGGGGGGGGGGTCGCGTATGTGTGTGCCCGTATTCTTTTCTCCTCCCCCCTCCCCTGTGTCGTAGGTGCAGTACTCACCGTTGTCTTCTGCGCCGGCGTTCGTGCTCCTGGTAGAGGAGCAGGTAGACAATTGCTGGTAGGATGTGTAGTTCTGGTTCCATGCTGTCCAGATTCCTCGTGGAGTGTGTAGGGTGAGCGTTTTCCCGTTCGTAGTCTGTTTCCGCCGTGTTTTTATCGGCGGGGCTCCCGCCCCGGAAAAGGTGGCGGATTGGTGAGTTGTGATAGGGTGGGCGGTACATTGTCTGCCGCCTGTCTGTCGGCGGTGACCGCTGCGCAGTTTGTTTATCCCGCCGTGGCGGTCGGAGTGTTAAAGTGGCGGTCTGTGTTGGCGGTTCCCGCCAGGGTCAAAATTCAATTTTTTTTGGCCGCCTGCCTGTTTGCGGGTTGGCCCCCGCTTTAACACCGACCGCCAGGGTTGGAATGACCCCCTATGTGTTGACTTGAGGGAGTTGAATAAATGCGTGATAATAGATCACTATCCCTTGCCCAACATTAACGAAATGTTAGCTCTTCTTAGTAATGCAAAATGTTTTTCATCCATTGACTTGACCTCTGCCTACCACCAGATTAAGGGCCAGATATAGCAAAGAGATTGCGCCTCGCAAATAGCGAAAATCGCCGTTTGCGAGGCGCTAATGCCTCTTTGCTACGCAGAAATGCATTTTGCGAGTCGGATCCGACTCGCAAAATGCATTTCCGACTCGCAAATAGGAAGGGGTGTTTCCTTACTATTTGCGACTCGCAATGCGATTCAATTCCATTTGCGAATCGCAGTTACCATCCACTTGAAGTGGATGGTAACCCAGTCGCAAACGGGAAGGGGCCCCCATGGGACTCCTTCCCCTTTGTGACTGGAATAGAAAATATTTTTTCAGAGCAGGCAGTGGTCCAATGGACCACTACCTACCCTGAAAAAATCCGTAACTAAAGGTTTCGGTTATTTTTTCAAAGTGCAGCTCGTTTTCCTTTAAAAAAAACTGCTTTATTAAAAAGCAGTCACGGACATGGTGGTCTGCTGTCTCCAGCAGGCCACCATTCCCGTGAGTGCCCATACTCTCAATGGGGTCGCAAACTGCGACCCACCTCATTAATATTAATGAGGTGGGTCTTTGCGACCCCATTGCGAGTTGCAGAAGGTGTCTGAGACACCTTTCTGCATACCAAATTGCGACTTGCAATTTGCGAGTCGCAGGGACTCGCAAATTGCAAGTCGCAATTTGGATTTTTCCTACATCTGGCCCTTAGTTACATAAAGATTCACAAGACTTGACAGCTTTCATTACACCCTTTGGTACTTACAAGTTCGTCCGGATGCCCTTTGGTTTGGTCTCTGCAGCCACTGTATTTCAACGTGCCATGAAGAGAGTTCTTGAAGGAATTCAGGGCATCAAGATTTACCAGGATGACATTTTAGTACATGGCAAGGATGTAACTGAACATAATACGAGAGTTCGGCAAGTTCTTCAGAGACTGAATGAGTGTGGTTTAACATTGAAAGCAGAAAAATTTAAATTCAATCTTGATGATATTGATTATTTAGGTCATAAAATCTCCTCTCATGGTATTGAGCCAAAAAAAAGCTTAGCTGACACAATTGTTAACCTTGCGAGACCAACTTCAAAAGAAGAAGTGACACAGTTTCTAGGGATGGCTGAGTTTTATAGTAAATTTGTAAACAACTTTGCAGATAAGACTAAGGCCATTAGAGGGTTAGTTAGAAAGGGTGTTAAATTTCGATGGGATAAAGCATGTGAAGATGAGTTTATGAATGTGAAACACAACTTGAAGTTTGCTTCATGTTTACAAAGCTTTGAACCTGGCCAACAAACTATAATTATGTCTGATGCTAGTGCCAAAGGTCTTGGTGCTATTCTATTACAAACTCCCAATGGTGTGGAGAAAACCATACTTTTCATCTCAAGGTGCCTAAGAGGTGCAGAATTAAATTATTCTGTGATCGAGAGGGAGGCATTAGCTGTATTTAGGGCTATGAACTAACTAAGGAAATGCATTTGGGGTAGCAAATTCTTTGTAAGAACTGACCACAAACCTCTGAAAGAAATGTTTGAAAAAAAGGGTCTAGATGCTGTTTCAGGAAGGATTAGGAAATGGGTGGTGACTTTGCAAGAATTTTGTTTTGAAGTACAATATGTACCTGGCGCTCAGAATCTTATTGCGGATTGCTTTTCTAGGCTTGTGAATGAGGTTTCAGATTCTGAGGATCAGTTTGTGGGGAGCTTTGATGAATTTGATGTTTGTATGATTAGGGAAGGGATAATTAAAGAAAGTGAGTGGATGGCTGAGCTACTTGGTGATGTAGTCGTACAAAAAGTTCTCAAAAATGGATGGGATGGCACTGAGAAGCAAGATCAACACTTAAGTGGTTTCTGGAGGGTCAGAGAAGAGTTGTCCTCTCATGGTGATTTATTATTGAGAGGGACTAAGCTTGTTCCTCCAGAGAAGCTAAGGGATGAACTAATATCGATAGCACACAAGAGTCATCCTGGAATCTCTAAAACTAAGGAAAGATTACGTATTGGTGGCCGGGAATGGATGACCAAATTGAGCAGACTGTTAGAGAGTGTTTGGAGTGTTCCAGAGCTGATAAGACCTTGATGTGTAGAGTCCAACCTATGGAAGTTAGGGAACTACCAAGTGAACCTTGGCAAGAAGTTTCGTTAGACACCTTGGGGCCTATTAGATTCCAGCACTGACAAGTATGTGATAGTATTAATAGACATATATTCAAGGTGGCCTGAAATTGGGATCACATATTCAGTAGAAACACACGTCATAGATTTTCTTAATCAGATCTTTGACAGGGCGGGGTTCCCATCTTCCATCCTCACTGACAATGGTGTACAGCTTGTTTCTCAAGACATGGAAAGGTTTCTTAGTGACAAGGGAATTAGGCATAAGAAGGCCTCTCTCTATCATCCTGAGACAAATGGTATGGTGGAGAGGTTAAACAGAGTGCTAAAGGAAACTATTCAATTAGCTTTAGTCAATAACAAATGTTGGAAGGAGGAAATGTTGAATAAAATCAATAATTACCGGATGACTCCACATACAAGCACAGGCTTTATGCCTTTTGAGTTGTTTAGGCGCAGAAAACCTAACACACTAGTGTGCCCTTCATGGGTAAATGATAAAGTGGGTTTAGAGTCTGAAATTGGGTGTAAAGAAGAGCACAAGTTTGACAGAGAACTTAGAAATGCTTTCAAAAGAAAGGTCAATTTTGATAGACGGAAGGCGGTGAAGAAGATAGTGATTTGTGTAGGTGATTTTATCTAGGTGAGAAATCCTTGTCTTGGTCTATCAAGTAGTCATTAAAAAAATTCTTCTCCTCTCAAAGTGATAAAGGTCATGAAGAACGCTGTAAAGACTGAGGATCATAAAATACGGAACATTGGGAGAGTGGTGAAAATCACTGAGGATGGGGAAGATAAATCTGTGAAAGGTTGTGAGAGAAGGTGTGAGCAAGAGGATAACCGTGTAAAATTGAGAAGGACTCAGCATCTAAAGCAGCTGAGCCTTGTATGGCTTGCTTGGTGAGGACCTGCCTAATTAATGCTAGATCATTACCCAAACACAGAACGGACATCTGGATCTTGTTGGAGGGTGATTTCTTGGATATAATGTTTGTCATGGAGACTGGTTGAATAGTTCATTGAAGCCCGATATCGCTTTAGCATTTGCTGATGGCTATTCCATTTCACATCTGGATCATGAAAATCAAACTAGTGGAGTTGTGGCGGTGATTTATCGCTCTACGTTTAATTTCACCACAAAGAAGCTAGAGGGTCTGCCTGAGGCGGAAGGTCTCTATTTCTCTTTAAAGTCATCTGATAATTTCTCCTTTTTGGGTGTATTAATATACCATCTACCCGACCTTTTTTTTTTAGCAAATTTAAGGAGATGCTAGCAAAGGTGATGTCCTATTACACATACAGTATTCCACTTTTACAGCCTTTGGGGGGTGTTACTGTATATATAGAAAGGGGCATCTCTGTTGGTGAATGTGATGGATGATGTGAACCTCCAGCAAAGAGTTAGTGGTCCCACTCACTTTCCAATCTGTCTTGTCTTGTCACAGATAAACTCTATCCTGTGACATGGTCAGATCACTTTGAAATCCCCTTCCCATTGACCTTACAGGTTCCTTCTACACATGTAACCAGAACAGCCTTTGAATCGCAACCTTGACATAAAATCTAGGGAGCTAATTTGACTAATTCTCTTAAATCAATTGACTTCTCGCTGGTGCCCAGCTTGGATGACACATTAATGCATGTAACTCCTTTCTTTTGCGGGACTTAGACCATCTAGCTCCTATATAATAGCCTTCATCTAAATGAAAATCCCTTTTCCTGGCACGTTTCTCAGGCCAAAGAATGCCATTGCAAACACTTAAAAAGAAAATGGAGAAAGAGAGAAGAGCCTACGGACAGGGTAATCTACAAAGCAGCTCTTGGAGCATTTAGAATACAAATTAAGAAAGCCCAAGCTGATGTCTTTGCCAAAAAAAATGATAATGTGGGAAACTACCAAAAGGATATTTCAGATTGTTAGATAGTTTCTTTCCACTGACGGGGCTAAACAAAACACAATGGCATCTCAAGTTTTAAGTGACAAACTTTCCAACTACTTTCAGAACAAAGTTCATAGTATTTATAAACTAAAGAAAACTAAGTTTCTAGTATTTATTTCAAACTGGTTAAGAACAATGATGTGTATGCCCATTGCCCTCAACTTAGAGAAAGTTACAGTAGAAACAATGGAAGAGGAACGTGTAGCTTTTGAAGAGGTCTCATTAGTAGATTCTGAAGTGACTATTCTACTGCCTAGATTAGGCTCCCTGTGAGACCCTTGTCTGCCCAAACATCTTAAACATGTAGTATCATTTTTAAATAAACAAATAAACTATTTATTTGTTAGTTCTCTGAATTTGGGCATTGTCCCTGCAATCTGGGAAAAAAGCCTGAGTGCTCCTATTGCTAAAAATAAATGCCCAATGCAAACCCAGACTGTCTGAGTAGTTACACACACATTTTCCTTCTCCCAGCACTTGGGAACATGCTGGAGCAGTTGGTTAACAATCAGCTATCCCAATTGATTGTGAAGAAAGTAATTTTGCGCTATACTCAATCTGGTTTCCGTCTTGGCTTCAGCACAGGGGTTGCTCTTCTAGAGGTCACAGAGATTGTTAAAACTACCTACACACCCAAAAGAAGCAGTAGTCATTCTCTTGGATTTGTCAGCACTTTTAATACGTTCTGGCATGAGATCCTATTAGAATGACTGGAGGAGACCAGAATAGCTGGCACAGCATACCCTGGTTTCAAATCTTATTTACCAGAGAGGGAACAAGCGATATACCTTCCACCTTTTATCTCAAGTTTCAAAGAACTGAAATATGGTATCCCTCAGGGTTGAGCCCAACTTTGTTCAGTATGTATATGACTTCACTGGGGAAGGTTGCCGAACAATAGGACTTTAACCTTGTATCTTACACAGATGACAGCCAGCTAATGCTGTAATTTCAGAAAATAGTGAATACCATTGTAGAGAGTTTCCACGGCTGATTGACCATGATTGCAAATCGGATGAAACACAGTTGTCTTTTGGTGTATTCTCCCCCCCCCTTAAACTTAAAACCTTGTTTCCTAAAGATCCCAATGAACTTCTGACCCCCAAACCTGAAGCGAGAAATCTGGATAACAAAAGTTGACAAAGTTATCTCATTTAAACCTCAAACAAGAGTAGTTACAGCCACATGTTTTGCGCTGCTCAATTGATTGAAAATTACATTGAATTTACTTCCTGGGAGTAATCAGAAAGTGATAGTGCATGCCTTGGTCACCTCTAGGTTGGATTATGTAAATGCGCTTGATTTTGGACTTCCATCCAGGCTCCTGAATAAGCTACAGCTGGCTCGAAATACTGCAACCCGTTAAATTTTGAACTGCCCTGACAGCAAATTAATAGGGAAAACCTTGGGCAGCTGCATTGGCTTCCAAACAACCAAAGGATCAAGTTTAAGGCCATGTTAATGTCCTTCAGAGCTGTGCACTAGAAAGGTTCACACTCCTGTGGAGGGTGAGGTTTGGGAGGCCAACATGGCGTTTGTCTAAGTCGGGAGCTCCTGGTTTCTGGCTCTCCCATCCAGCAATATAACTAACTACCAGGCGACACTGTAGTTGCACTGGGGTGGGTCACCCTCAGAAGACTCCCTGAAGAGCCTGTTAAAGCTAGGAAGTCATCCCCAGCAGACCGATCAACTTGCCTTCCACCACTCTGTCCTGTGGACATGAATCCCACATCATATTTGTAATTCCCCCTCATGTTTTGGCATTAACTCCTCTCAAGTTACCCCGATGCCACCCTCTCACTGGGCACCTGCACGTGCCATTTATAATAAAGACCTTTGATAATAAGTCCTTGGAAAAATTAAATGCTTGCTCATTGGATTGGGATTTTCCTGTACTACCACTCCCTTTTCTAGTTTTGTGTTTGGAAAATATCTAGAGTCCAATTCCCTGCTGGACTCACTTTGGCTTCAGAGCAGGCTTCAGGACTAAAACAGCATTGATGGCCATGGCAGAAGAGATCAGAGAGATCAAAGATAATGGCGGAATACCTGTGGTGGTTCTCTTAGATCTCTCCACTGCTTTTGATACTGAGTCATTCTGTTCTGTTGCATCGTCTGTCTGGAATGAGGTTCCAGGGAGCAGCTGCTGAGCTTATTGCCTCTCTTTTATGCAACACAGAACAGATGGTGGCCTTGGGGAATTTCTGCTAAAAATGTTTCCCGCTTCCCTGTGGCGTTCCCCAAGTCTGCTTCCCTGTGGCGTTCCCCAAGGCTTTTCCTTAAGTCCTACATTATTCAATATATATGTTGCTCCCCTGGCAAAGCTAATCCATTCCTTTGGTTTTGCTTCCATCGCAAATGTCGATGACACTCAGATAGTGGTTTCTGTTTCTGGTAATGTGGATGAAGTGTCATCCAGGTTTAGTAGCTGCATGAATTCCATTAAGACCTGGATGACCTCCAACTGTCTAAAATTAAACTCAGACAAGACTGAAGTTCTCATCTTCAGCACGGACACTAACCTTTGGGGCGCGTATTGGTGGCCAGTCTCCTTAGGAGATCCACAAACACCTGTTCCTAAAGTACAAAATGTATGTGTGATTTTTATTAAATCCTTGCCTTTAAAGATCAGGCAAATAAAGTGGTGCCAACTTGTTTTTTGCTCCTTAAATCAATAAGGAAATTACTCCCATTTATTCCTCACCAACTAAAGAGAACAGTGATTGTCACTTTTAACCTCTCAAGACTAGATTACTGCAATGCCCTGTATACGGGCTCACAGCAATTTCTTCTCAAGAAACTATATATGGTGCAAAATGCTGCTGCACGGATCCTAAAAAATCTTCCTAAACACTCTTCAGTATCAATTGCATTAAACAAACTTCACTGACTCCCTGTGAAGAAAAAAGTGACTTTCAAAGCCTTGTGTGTTGCCCATAAGACTTTGTGCAGCACCAAGGATACAGGTTTGGCTGGAAAAAGTAGATGGTATCAACCTAACGGACACCTTAGATTAGGCTCAGCCACAATGGTTGCCATCCCAAGGGTATATAAAACTTTCTGGGGGGAGGTGGGGCACAGTTTTTCATATTCCACCTGTTTGCAGTGGAACAGATTGCCTCTTCATCTGAAATTGCAGTCCAATTTTCTCGTTTTTCGCAGAGCATTGAAGTCATGGCTGTTCCCCACGTAGCTCAATATTAGTGTATTCCCTACTTGCTCCCCTTTTCTTTAGTGCTTGTATTTTATGGTTTCTAGCACCAAAACACCTATTAGGTATTCACACGCACTATAAACAAAATCTTAAATCATAAAATCGCAAAAAAAATGTTTTTTTTTAAAAAAGGTTCATACTCCCATCAGAGCTCTTCGCTCTTCTGATGAAGGTAGGTTTTTCACTCCGAAGAGTCGTAAGGAAAGCTCGGGTTAAGATGACTTGATTCCAAACAAGCCTTTAAATGTGGATGGAAAACTCACCTTTTAAGCTGGGACTTTTTAATGATTTTAGGTGCCTTGGCCCAAATGTATTTTGGGGGAGGGGGGCGGTCTGTTCGAAGCAGCTATGAATGTAGGATCCATTTTCAGCTCTTCCATGTCCTCTTTGGCCCGGTCACCGACAGTGCACAGGTCCAAATTCTAAAAGTGTTTAAATATAATCTTCAGGGATAGTGACATGTGTGTTCAGTAGTGTAACATAGCAGCAACTCATTCATACTACTGCAAAAAAATCTCTGCAAATCCCATTTCTCATATTTGAGGTCCTGTTTTGATCTAAAATAAACCTTTTATGGATGTTGCCTGAAACATAAATAGAACATTTCTCTGCAAAATGTAATTAAATAAATTAAAGGAAAACAGAACTTAAGGCAATCTGTTTGAAAATTAGTCAAGGTCTTTAGGGCAAGCTTCTCTGCAGAACAGAGCTGACTCCATCAGAGCCCCCCTGAAAAGTTGTGGCCCTAGGCCAGAGCCCACTTTGCCTATGCTTTAAAACGTCTTTAATAAACCGTATGTTTTTAAACTAAACTATTATCTGTCTTCCTTGTGGTGCCTATTGTGCTTCACATTATTTCAATGTATTTGATTTGATGACTAGCCTCAGTTGTGAATTTGGATTAATCCGAGAGCGCATTATGAGCCCTGAATTTTGCACAAAGAATGGCACTCCATCAGCCTTTATGTGCTGTATCTCTGCCTCAACTGTCACTTAGCACAAAAAGCAACTGAACAACATTAGTTAGTGCATTCAACTAATAATTCTGATTTGTAGGGCCGCTGCAGTATTCCATAAAGGCCGCTATTTTCAATTAGAGCTCTGCATTTTGAATCATGAATACACAGTAAACGCAACAGAGAACCAACTTAACATGGAGAAATTAAATATTTCCGCAATTCTAGGTCAATTCTTCTGTTCTCTGTTTTAAAAGATGAAACACAGATGAAGATGAAGGTCATTTGGCAAATAAACTGAAGTGGTGAAGATTTCATAGAGGCAGCTCAATTTTTAGTCATTGTTGGATTTGGCGAACAATTTAACCTGCTTCCCTGTGGGTCCCAAAAGATTTAGCCACTGCCTGGCTGGATTCACACACGCTATGCTGCCCAGTAAATCTTAGAAAGTAAGTGGAAAATAACCATTAGCATGCATGCGTTTCAGATCTCATTTCACACTAGAGAGTTTTAAAATGATTCAGCAACTGGTAATTCGCTAAAAAGTAATTTGGTAAACAGTTACACTTCCAGCAATGCTCGAGGTTTGGCGGCTGTCTGTTGCAAGTGGTGAAATTCCAAGTATCCTTCTTCCTGGACATGTGGTGAACCCCAGAGTTCCTTCCTTTGAAAGGTAATAAGGCGTGAGAACGTTTGTTACCTTCAAATCTCAAAGCATTTCAAACATTATGAGTCACCTAGATCTTGAAAACGGATTCTGGCAAAGAGGAAAATCACTATATTGTTTGAGTAATGGTGTTTCTGTCTGTGGGATAAAGCCAACCCTATTTCCATTTCCTGCACTTTATAGAGTTGTTGGGGCCCTGAAAACACTGGCATTATAGTTCTCTCCATTCAACTTTAGACAATTTTCAGTATTGATGATTTAATGTCAAGCTTCAGAAAAAAAGTTTATTTCATAAGTTGTCTTTTTTATAAGTCATTCTTTTCTCTTCAACAGTACACTGAAAAAAACTCTTTTGCAACAGCGCTATTTTGTGACACTGGTCTGTAAATCGCCTTCACTCTATTAAAAAATATATTCATACTCTAAACTGTTTTATTTAACATTTAAATATGTGAAATAATTTCTTCGATTATATAGGAGTAAAAACTGATAATTTAATACAGAACTATTGCATGACCTTGAAGGCTACTTCCGGTGGGCTGACAAGTGTAACTTAGTAGTTTTTATAGCTGTATGTTGTTGTGAGATATTGGGATGTTGGTTGACCGGGGTGTGAGCCCTGGTCAAGCAGCAGCTACAATCCCTTGCAGGGTGAACCACAACAAGTCACTAATTCAACCTGTGCTTAAAACTGGCTAGCTTGACACAAAAAAAGCAGTCAGGCTACACTAAGAGGCAATGTGTTAAGTATTTATGATGCACACAAACAGCATGTCAGCGACTGCCCAATTGCCGGGAGAACAAGATCTCAATACATCCCTCTTCTCCCCTGCAGGAAGAATGCCATCCCTTTAAGGGAAGTTTACTTTCCAAAAAGGAGGAGGGGCTAGAGGATAACTTCCGGGAACTGACGCTGGCGTAAGGAAGAAAAGAGGGCCCAGACTTGGAGACAGCATCTTCGCAGTGGCAACTGGAGGTGGAGCCAGGAGAGAACAGTGCCGAGCGACCGGAAAAAGAACAGACGCTCGGACATCTTCAGGGATCGACTGGAGTTGAAGAAGACTGTGGGAACTGCCCTCTTCACTGTGACCCAGAGCAGGAGATGACAGAAAGGAAGCAACTCGAAGCAGACCAGGAGATGACTCAAAAGGCTGTTTGCTGTGGTGCTGCATCTTCCCGCCACACTTCAGAAGGAGCTTGGCTCTGTCAGGTGTGTGGCCGGGCGCGGGGACTGGGGAAGACGCTTGCGGCTATCCAACTGCTCCAGTACTTATAAGAACGAGGAATCATGAGGTGGAGGAGGGGGGACTCCATCTTCCATGTTGGGGAAGTGGCAGAGTATAAGCCTTACTACCCTATTGGAGCAACATATACGTTTCTTTTATGTTTTTCTTTTTCCTCCCATACCTAAAAGGGAAGAAAACCTTTCTTTTCCCCCAATACACCCATTTGAGGTTCAGCGCACATTCATGGTGTTTATGGTGTTGGTAACAAACTAAGAAGGAGAATCAAATACTCATTAATACTTATTGTGCTTCTCTGGAGGGGACAGCATATGGACATCCTCCTTGGAACCTAGAAGAGAGAAGAAAAAGAACAAGCATCAATCTTCATCTGATGTTTATGTTGAAAAATCGTGAGAAGAATAAATATGAAAAGTGCAATCCCTAATTAGAGTGCGACTAATTCCTAAGAAGCGCTGCCAAAGCATCACACAACAATAAAGTGAAAACACAACACAAGAAAAACGCTAAACAAATTTAGAAAAATAGAGAAAATGTAATAAATAATTTGACACCAAAACCATCAAACTGCAATTAGAACATTTGAACGTTGGCAGCTCCATTGAAAACAATGGAGTGCTGCGGGCTTTTACTGGCTGGTAAAAGCCAGCAGCGCCAACATTCCAATGTTCGCTTTGTTCACAGCAACAGCTGTGAACAAAGCCTCACGGAGCCCGAGGGGATTTTAATCCCCTCAGGCTCCGTGAGCAATTTGTTTTTTTTAAATAGAACATTCTGCCCTGAGTGGCAGAATGTTCTAATAGCCTTAGAACCCGCCGTAGCGGGCTCTACCGGCTATTAAAGGCCCTTTCCCTTGTTAAATGCCCTCGCCTTCGGCTCGGGCATTTAACGCGGGAGCGGGCCATTAATAGCCGGTAGAGCCCGCTACGGCGGGTTCTAAGGCTATATTAGTAGAACCGGAGTTAAGAATTTTTCAAGTTTAAGGTTCAAAATAGTCCTCAGTTTTGAAAAATGGCCACCTGGGCACATTTAGCACCACAACCAAGTGTCCAGGTGTGGATCAAGACCACTTGGGGGTTCAGGACTCACTCAAGCTGTGTCCGGGTGAGGGTTCAAGATAGTGGGAGCCTTTTACATCCCCGTTGCCCTGAACAAGAGGCCAGCAAAACTAGCCCTTAGAGTCACTTCTAAAGTCCTTTGTGCAGTTGAAGATGCAGGGCACAGAGCAGGGCTGGCTTGGGAAGGTTCAAGGCCAGCTCCAAGCAGCAAAGGAGTTCTTCCAGATACAGCAGCAGTCTGTCTGAGTGTACAGCAGGTCACAGCAGCAGACACTCTTCTGAGAGTCCTTTCATATGTCCAGTAGTGAACTGAGGTATGGGTCTGAGAGCCCTATTTGTATACCCTGGTGCCCTGCTCCTTGAAGTTGGGAAAAGTTTCCAGAAGGGTTCTTTAAAGTTCCAGGAGTTTCCTGCCTCCCTTGCCCTGATTCCTAGGTGGCTGCACTGACAATACAGAGTCGTTAAGCCTGTTGTGTGGTGGCAGAGCACATACTATTTAGATGCAAGTGGGGCTGTGCTTAGCTTACCCCCTCTATCAAGTCATATAATGGCCCATTCAGGCTTTGCTAATACCACTATTGTGTGCCTGTCTGGGAAGAATTCATAGTCTTAACTGTCAGTTACACCCTTCATGTGACCTAAGGCAGGCTGTAGGCACATAAATGATAAATTCAACTTTACCATTGAAGAGGGTTTGTCATTAGAAGTTCATGGATACCAAACATGACAAGTACCACATCTGGTTAGGAATTATAGCTTATTAAATATAGGAATTGCAGCTTATTAAATATAAGAAGGAATACCCAATGTTATCCAATGAGAGGTGTAGGCCTCAAAGCAGTGAAAAACGAATTTGGGAGTTTGTCACTATTGGGACATGTAAAATGTAAAAGTGCATGTCCTACCTTTTAATTGCACAGCACCCTGCCTTATGGGCTACCTAGGGACTACCTTAAGGGTGAGTTATATTAATAAATGTATTAATAAAAGACGAGTTTAAGGCGTAGTAAGGGGTTTTAAATGCCAAGTCAACATGGAAGTGGAACACTGCCTTCAGGCTGCAACGGCACGGCTGGGACATGTTTTAAAGTGCTACTTAAACAGGTGGCACAATACTTGATGAAGGCCCACTGGTTGCATTTAATTTACAGGCCCATGGAATATGGTATATCACTCTACCAGGGAATGAAATATAAATGAAATATGCCAATCAGATATATGCCAGTCAAACCAGGTTTAGGGGAGTGAGCACAAACAAAAATCCAGCAAAAATTAGGCAGAGGGAGGCAAGTTTGGGGGTGACCCTGTAGAGACGGCCATTTCCAACAGTTGTGAAGTAGCTGATCTTGGCTGGACCTAATTTCCAGGCTTTCTTTAATTTCCCTTTTCCCCTTCCAAAGACCATTGCGTCGTTTTACACTTGTTTCCCTTCCCATTCTGATTACATTTATGAAGCTCATTGAATCAATACTGTAGTCTATTTTTGTTTGTTCCAGGATGACTAAGGCCCACATTATGACACTGGTGGTATAAACCACCTACCGCCGCGGTGACGGCCGCCAAAAGGCCATCACCGCTGCTACCGTCCGTTTGCAAAATTATGACCACAGCCGGACTTCCGCCACAAGAAGGGCGGCAATCCGGCCGTGGCCATACTGGCAGATGGTGGTAAGGTGGCGCTGGCACCACCAGCACCGCCACGGCAGTAGACCGCCACCAGCCATATCATGACATATGACACAGCCTGGCGGTATTCTGCCGGCGGTTGCTGCTGGCGGTAGCAGCACACCGTCCCTTTCCCTGACAGAAGACCACCTGGATGCAGGTAATTTGGGCTTCTGACAGGGGAGGAGAGTGGGGTATGTTGTGTGTGTGTGTGGGGGGTTGTGTGCATGAATGTGTGAGTGTGTGTATGAATGCATCTGTGTGTGTAGTGTTGTTTGCGTGGGTGTATGCAAGTGTGTGAATGCGTGTAAAAATGGAAATGTGAATGCGTGTCTGCATGTGTGTGCAGATGGGTGCAAGCATGAATGGATGTTTGGGTGAATTAATGCATGTATGCCAGTGTGAGTGAGTGGGTGTATGCGTGGTGCGTGTCTGCAAGTGTGTGTGGGGACCAGAAGGGGGGATCTTGGATGAAGGGGGATGGGAGACGTCTGGGGAGTGTTTGAGGGGATTGAGCCTCCTACCAGTGACAGCAAAGGAATTCTCTGTCACTGGTAGGGTCTACGGCCATGGTTTTTCTGGCTTTGCTAACGCCACAAAAATCATGGCGGTAGGCTGGCTCAAAATGCCGCCAGCTGTACTATAGCGGCTGCCGGGCTGGAGATTGTTAGCTCTGGACCAGCGGCTGCTACCACCATGATGGTAAGAATAGTGAATTGGCGGGTTGGCTGCAGCCAACCTGCCAATGTCATAATGTGGCGGTATGTACCGCCAGCCTGTTGGCAGTACTACCACCACCTTACCACCTACCGGTGGGGTCATAATGACCCCCTAAGTCATCTGTGTACTGAAGTATCCGAATTTAATGCAGTCCTATTCTTGGGGAAAGTAATTCTCCTCTTGTTATTGTCATAAAGGTTGAACAATAATGTGGCCAGAACACAGCCTTGTTTAGGCGCCTGTTTGTCATGGTCTTTTCAGACTCCTTGGGCCTGATTCACAAATGTAAACTTACACTTTTATGAAGTTTACTATTTTTTTGGGTATTCATGAACTGCAAGTTTAATTTTCCTAATAGTAATTTTACGGAGTCTTCGCAGTGAATCAGGCTCCTTGTCACCCTGGCCCACTTTAATTCGTACCCACGTGTCTGAGTATAGTGTGCTTATCTCTTTCAAAAGTGCGTGGTTTATGTTCCAGTCTGTAGTCTTTTTCCATAGTATTTGTCAACTCCCTCAAAGGCTGCAGAGAAATCTGCAAAGCAAACATAGCTTGCTGGCTGGGAAGAGTAATTCAAGCGGTGGTTCAGATGTGAGAGTGAATCAATGTTGCCTATAGTTCAGGCTTTTTACCTAAACCTGGTCTGATAACAGGGTATTATTTTTATTTTTCGACCCATTCTTCTAACTCTTTTGAAATAATTTTTGCACATACTTTAGCATACATGTCTAATAAAACTATCAACCTCTAGTTTGCTGGATGCTTGTTGTTGCCTTTCTTATGAATTGGATGAAATATCAAAACACTATTCCGGTACCTGTGAATTTATGTGACCAGAAGTAGGTATCTGATGTAAAAATAAAGCCCGGTATGTCATTTTGACCAGGTGCTGATTTTCTCATATTGTCTCCAATACGTTTTCAACTAGAGTCCGGTTGATTTGCTCCTTCATTCCTGTTGCTCTTGTTGTCCTTTTGTCAGAAGTCTTTCTGTCATCAGGGGCCATCTTTTCTGTTGCATAATTATTTTTCATGAGTACATCCCATTTTTCTTGTAGTATGCTATTTCTTTGTTTATGCACAGTTTCATGTAAACTATTTACATGCTGCCAGAATTTGGCCTGTTTTTTATGTCCTCCTAGTGCATGTAATCCGCAGCACTGTTCTTCGTAATACTTTGCTTTTTCCTCCCAGGCAGATTTCCGATAGAGCCCCCTTATCTACATTAATCTTCATTTCTCTTTTTCATTTGTGGTCCCTCTCTTTTGCATTTTACTTGCTTACCTTAGGGCTGCGTTACACTTTTGTAGCATGCGGCTATACCGGAGAATTGGTCTTGAATGTCCAGCTCTAACTTCCTTGTTGATTATGATGCCTCGTTTTCGCTGGAGTGATTTCTGTATGGAAGTACCAAGGAGGGGGAGTAAGAAGTAACCACTTAGAATATATGACAAACGTCTTCATCACCAAGGGAGGGCACTAGTAAATATTTTTGATTATTATTGTCTTCCTAATGAAAGAGGTCTGATCGGGGTGGTCCTTATTCTTTAAAATAACTCTCACCCACTAATCCTATTAGTAGGATGCTTCTTCATTGGTTTTCACCTTCATCCCTAACAAATCTGGGTGGTTCCTAAGCCTAAGTAACAGCAGAGGTTTTTTATGGGCAAGCATAAAGCGCTCTGTCCATTCTGTAATCTCTCTTTGGGCTTCATACAACGCCCATGTCACATCAGTCACTTACATTGGTTTGTGGGCTTGCCTTTTAAAATCTGCTTGCTTTCATTTGTGAAAGGCATGCATACCTCATGCCTTTTCCAGTGTTTAGCCCACCTACACAGCACCGGTAAACTACTAAAAACATACGAGGCTCGATGTTTTCAGCCTGGGGTGCCAGACTACTTTATCTGTTTATTTTCCACGCAGCGCGATCGTGCTGCACTTTACATAGTGCGATCGTGCTGCGTTTTTTTTCTTTACAGCGCTAATAGCTCTAACTCGAGCAAATGCGAGACCCGTTGCATTGAAAATGCTTGTTTAGTTTTGTTAAGGGATCTGTTTACAAGTGCATGTGTGCATGTTTTTTCACTACAGTGTGATTTTGATCTCACCCTGTGATAACGCGTCCCAATCTAGATAATTTATTTGCTCTGGGTCTCGTTTTAGGCCGATGAATCTTTTGACCCTGATTGAAGTCTCCTAAAGACGAGATAATTAATCAACATGTCAATCAATAGATCAATAACCTCATCAATATTCACAATAGCAAGTCAATCAAATTAATCAATAACATCAATAAAATTTGAAACACACCATGACCTTTCAGTCATGAATAACCACACAGAATTTAGTACGATTTATGATTTTTATTCCGTATTGGTTACAATTCTACTAGCAAGTTTATTAGTCTCTGTGGGGGATTGGGGCTGTGGTCCGGGATACAGAGAACGCAGACGCAGATTTTTTTAACCCTTAGCAGGGGTTTTTCTTGCTTTATTTTAAGTTCTATGAGAGGGTGAACACAGTGATAGGATAGTAGCCTTTCTTTCCTCCTTTTTGTCCTTCTCCTTCCACTCTGTGGGACTTCCGAGGTCTTTAAGGGTTTCTTTAATTTTCTCTCTTCCAGGTGGCGAGTTTCAGAGGTCCTCCCCTTGGTCCACGGTTTCCCTCGGAAGAACAACAGAGGATACAGCAGGTAAGTGGGACGATATTTTCTTGGTCTACTGGCTTCTGTGATTAGTGAGGGGAGAGGTGGGGCTGTGAGGGAAGTAGTGAGGGGTTAACTATACAAACTCTAATAATTTTGTGGAGTTTTTCTTTAGGGGGGTTAATTAGGATTTTGTGAGGAGGAGGGGGGGTTTTTCTCTCTCTCTAGAAGTGAGTGGGAGGGTGCCCTGGGTGTCTTTCCCGGCTTTCACCTCCTGTCTTTTCCCACCTTCCCTCTCCCCCTCCCCTTCTTTTCCCTGACTGTTGTTGCCCTTAAAAAGGGCCCGTACCTTGTATAGCCACGACCCTCCTGTGCCGTGGCAGGCTGCTTCGTGTCCTCTGGGTATCGCTGCTCCGGCCGTCTTCTCCCCGTCGGAATCCGCTCTCCGCTCTTGTTCTCCTCGTTCGCGTTTACCAGAGAAATCCTACGGCTCCGGTTTCTCCTCCCCTCCTCTGGTCGCGGTGTTTTCAGTTTTTAAAGTTCTGGCAACCCGGAAGTCGGGGGCCAATTGCCGTCTCTGCCCCCACGCGTCTCCATGACGACGTGGGCGGAAGTCGGGGAAGGCGTCGGGCGAACGCCAAGTCTGAATGTTTGTAGGCGAGGCGAGCGACGCCCGCCTACACACCCCTTCCCATGAACGGGACTGGTTGAGTACCGTGGAGTCCGGACAGCGGGAGAGAAAGTCAGCGGGACACTGCTGTGCCCCAGGTATGTGCCGGACCTGAAATGTAAAGGGTTGCAATTCAAGGAACCAGCGCAATACTCGTGAATTGGTATCCTTATGGGACGACAACCATGTTAAGGGGGCATGATCAGTGTAAAGGATGAAAGGACGCCCCAGGAGGTAATATTGCTCTTTAGGTAACAACTTCCTACTGATATATACAATGGGGTGATCATACCCCTGTTCGTCTGGCTGTGCTAATACGGCTCCCAATCCGACATTTGAGGCGTCGGCAAAAAGATGGAAAGGTCTGGAAAAATCGGGACATCGTAATATGGGTTCAGTAGCTAGGGCTTCTTTTAGCCAGTGAAATCCCTGGAGTTGCGCTGGGGAAAAAGGGGGAAGGGTGTTCGAGTACTGTTTCTTTAATAAATCAGTCAAGGGGGCTGTAATGGTCGAGTATTGAGGTATGAACCGTCGGTAATAACCTACCAGCCCCAGGAATGAACGGAGTTCTTTCTTAGTCTTCGGAAGTGGTATTTGTCTAATGGTGGCTACCTTATCTTTTTGTGGACTCAGTACTCCTTTACCGATGACATAACCAAGATAGGAAATCTGGGTCTGTCCTATGACACATTTTTTTGGGTTGGCGGTAAGGCCTGCTTCTGCTAACGCTGAGAATACTTTCCTTAGGTGTTGGAGATGGTCTGACCAGGTAGAGCTAAAAATGACAATTTCATTGAGATATGCAGCCGTAAAGTCATGGAAGGGTCTCAGAAGACGATCCATCAGTCGTTGGAACGTGGCCGGGGCACCATGAAGGCCGAAGGGGAGGACGGTAAATTGATATAACCCCGAGGGGGCAACGAACGCCGTCTTCTCTTTGTCTGAGGGAGCTAAGGGAATCTGCCAATATCCCTTCGCCAAGTCAATAGTGGTCATAAAGCGGGCTTGTCCGATTTTTTCTAACACCTCATCCACCCGGGGAATTGGATAGGTATCAAAAAGTGATACCTCATTGGGTTTCCGAAAGTCGATGCAGAAACGGACCGACCCATCCGGTTTCGGCACCAGTACTATAGGAGAGCACCATGGGCTGGTGGACGTTTCAATAACCCCAAGAGATAACATTTTTGGTATTTCGTCCTCAATAAGGATTTTTCTCGCTTCGGGGATGCGATAGGGACGTTGGTGTACAATTTTGCCCTCCGGAGTTCGTATTTGATGTTGGACCCAAGAAGTTTTCCCTGGCAGTTCGGAGAAGAAACGGGCATGATTTTGGATTAGCTTCATTATTTGTTGTGTCTCCATCTCAGAAAGGGACTCGTTGACCCTGGGAAGTTTTTGTGGTTCTAAATGGGAGATGGGACATAGTTCTATAGATAGTGGTTGATCCGGGGTGATCAGGCATGCCCGTGCTGGTGTAGGGCTTCCATTTTCCGGGTCTTCCCATTTCTTTAATAGATTGACGTGATAAATTTGGGTTCGTCTGGGTTGGGTGTTTAATTCTACCAAGTAGGTAACCAGTGTGACCGCTTTTATTATCCGATATGGCCCTTGCCATTTGGCTATCAGCTTATGCTCTGAGGTGGGACGGAGGATTAATACCTTATTGTCGGGTTGTAGAACCCGCAGTTTAGTACCCTGATCATAGTAATTTTTTTGAGTGTCTTGTGCCTTTTCTAAATGTTGTCTCACATCCTCCCACACTGTCTGGAGATGGATCTTCAATTTGTGAATATAGTCTAGGATGGGTCGCTCCTCGTTATTTTCCTCTTCCCATAATTCCGCTGCCATATCTAACAGATTCCTAGGTTGCCTCCCAAACACAAGTTCAAACGGGCTATGCCCGGTAGAGGATTGCTCGTGTGTTCTTATTGCATATAATACTAGGGGAAGTTTTTGATCCCAGTCTTTCCCAGTTTCGCTCACTATTTTCCTCAAAAGGGTTTTGATCGTACGATTGTATCGTTCCACTAAACCATCCGTTTGTGGGTGATATACTGATGTCTTGATTTGGAGAACACCTAGGGACTTACATATCTGTTTCATCAGTCCAGATACAAACGGTGTTCCCTGGTCGGTAAGAAGTTCTTCAGGAAACCCCACTCGGGCAAAGAATGCTATCATTGCTTGTGCTACCGCTTTAGTGGTGATACTAGTGAGTGGAATAGCTTCTGGATATCTACTCGCATAATCTACCAAGACGAGAATATGAGTGTGTCCTTTACTGGATGGCAGAAGGGGCCCTACTAGGTCCATACCGACACGTTGGAAGGGAGTATCAATAATTGGTAGTGGCCGTAATGGGGCTCTCTTAATGGCTCCTGGTTCTACCAACTGACATTTCGGACAATGGGCACAATATCGCCGGATATGTGCATATACCCCAGGCCAGTAAAACCGTTTTAGTAAATATTCCTCGGTTTTCTCCCGGCCATAGTGACCTCCCCCCGGTTGATTATGGGCTAGGAAGAGAACCTGTGTCCTATAGGGCTCGGGGACTACGAGTTGTCTCTTTTCCCTATTTGCGCTGGTGAGTACTCTATACAGCAAGTCCTTGTGTACCAAGAAGTAGGGACCTACCTCCCCAGTAGGGGCAATTTTGGCAGTTTTCCAGGCATTCACTAGTGTGGGATCTTCATGTTGGCTCATTCTAAAAGACATGGGGGCAGTGTCTATATTGGCCACCAATCTCTCTTTTTCTTCCCGTTTTTGTTTGGTTGCAAATTTATGTTTCTCTGCTCTCCTTTCTCTCCGGGTCAATTTTTTCCTTGTGGGCGGGCTACATATGGAGTCCTTCCAGAAAGGGGCCGTGCCCCACCACTCGTCTACTGGATTATGTTTCCTGGTTTGATCTAGAATCTCGTCGAATCTCTGATAATCAGTCCCAATAACGCACTCCTCTATTAAGTTATCCATGAGCCCCACTGAGAGAAGGTCCAGGTGAGTGTTCCATCCAACTTCTACCCTTGCAAGTGGATACTGATCACGGTCTCCATGAATACAACATATAGTGACCCACTGATCATCAGTCTCTGGTGCCGGGTGTATTATACTACGACGAATCACCGACTGACTGCATCCGGAGTCAATCAAGGCCAGGACCGGAGTCCCATTTATCCTAAGGGGGAGCTTAAAGGATACATCACTTTTTCCCAGGCATAGAACTCTTCCCCGAGTAACGCCTATTTCCATCGGTTCTACCCCTTCATGCTTTTTTGGACATCCGCGGGCGATATGACCCCACTCCCCACAACTAAAGCACTGAGGTTGATGCATGGGACTTCTTTCCGTACTTCGTGAGGGGCCTGGTTCTTCAGTTATTCGTCTGGGAGGAAATTGAGGTGTAGCTATAGGCAATTTCCCCAAGGGTCGGGTTGGCTGATGTTTAACCTCCCCGGACCTGTGGTAGGCGCATGCTAGTTCGACGGCCATCTCAGTGTCTATTCTGGGGTGTTGCCTTATCCAGTTTCGGGTGCTGATCGGCAGGGAATCCAAGTACTGTTCTAGGATTATCACTTTGATAACATCCTCACGGTCAGTCCCTATGGGTCCCAGCCATTTTAATCCCAGGTCCTTCACCCGGTAATAATATGTCCGTGGGTCTTCATTGGGCCCCCATTTTACTTTTCAGAATTTTGCCCTGTAATACTCGGTGTCATGTCCCACACGTTCCAAAATACTTTTCTTTATCTCCGAGTATGGGGTGATACCACCCGGATTGGCAGCCTGATAAGCAGATTGAAGCGTGCCCGTTAGGAGGGGGGCAACGTATTGGCCCCACCTATCTTCAGGCCATTGGGCGGAGGAAGCGACTCTTTCGAAGTTCGTGAAAAAAGAATCAGGGTCTTCACCCTCCTGATACTTTTGTAGTACCGAACTTGGCACATTGGGATGCACCTTGCTGGCAGCGATGGTGTCTGTCAGTTTTTTTAAAGCCATCTCATGGACAATTGGTTACTGGCCATGATTGTCGCCTGACTTTTTAGGGCGGATTGCAGGGCCTCTCTGTCCTCCTTGGCCTCTCTTTGTTGTGCTTCCCACACTAACTGGAGGTGGCGCTGGCCTTCCGCCAGTTGTTTAATCATGTCCTCGAGACCTGGTTTGTCCTCCATGGTAGCACTGTCTCTGTAACCCGTTGGGACCCTCTTATCCCACTTCTGACACCACTGTGGGAGATTGGGGCTGTGGTCCGGGATACAGAGAACGCAGACGCAGATTTTTTTAACCCTTAGCAGGGGTTTTTCTTGCTTTATTTTAAGTTCTATGAGAGGGTGAACACAGTGATAGGATAGTAGCCTTTCTTTCCTTCTTTTTGTCCTTCTCCTTCCACTCTGTGGGACTTCCGAGGTCTTTAAGGGTTTCTTTAATTTTCTCACTTCCAGGTGGCGAGTTTCAGAGGTCCTCCCCTTGGTCCACGGTTTCCCTCGGAAGAACAACAGAGGATACAGCAGGTAAGTGGGACGATATTTTCTTGGTCTACTGGCTTCTGTGATTAGTGAGGGGAGAGGTGGGGCTGTGAGGGAAGTAGTGAGGGGTTAACTATACAAACTCTAATAATTTTGTGGAGTTTTTCTTTAGGGGGGTTAATTAGGATTTTGTGAGGAGGAGGGGGGGGTTTTCTCTCTCTCTAGAAGTGAGTGGGAGGGTGCCCTAGGTGTCTTTCCCGGCTTTCACCTCCTGTCTTTTCCCACCTTCCCTCTCCCCCTCCCCTTCTTTTCCCTGACTGTTGTTGCCCTTAAAAAGGGCCCGTACCTTGTATAGCCACGACCCTCCTGTGCCGTGGCAGGCTGCTTCGTGTCCTCTGGGTATCGCTGCTCCGGCTGTCTTCTCCCTGTCGGAATCCGCTCTCCGCTCTTGTTCTCCTCGTTCGCATTTACCAGAGAAATCCTCCGGCTCCGGTTTCTCCTCCCCTCCTCTGGTCGCGGCGTTTTAAGTTTTTAAAGTTCCGGCAACCCGAAAGTCGGGGGCCGATTGCCGTCTCCGCCCCCACGCGTCTCCATGACGACGTGGGCGGAAGTCGGGGAAGGCGTCGGGCGAACGCCAAGTCTGAATGTTTGTAGGCGAGGCGAGCGACGCCCGCCTACAGTCTCAAAACCAGAAAACACATCAACAATGTCATAATATGGCAACTCGAATTAGATTTCAGCAAAGCAAAGATCATGAACATTAGAACATAGCACAACGTCAACATGGATTAATCTTAGCAGAGTATCATTAACGCATTATTCAACAAAGCATAGATTCAGTCATTTGTCTATTTGCGTCCCTTTAGTGAACTCCTTAACTAACCTCGAATTAGCATTGGCATGTTGGGCTTCATGCAAAACAATTTAGCAACACCAATTTAGAAAACTTCTATCTATGGTCTCTATCAAAAGAAGCAGTTGGTACCTAGAAAGAAAAGGCAAACAGACAATTACAATTTCATCATCATATAGTTACCCTCCGCAATGAGTCAGCATACAGAGTCAATCTTCGTCCTTAGGACATCAGTTGATTCGCCATCAGCCAGGAAACACAGCAAAGTTCAGCAAGACAGGGCAATAAGGAATACCTCCCTCATAAGGAGGAAAAGTATAGAACGGGATAGGCAAAGGAGAGGATGGTTTGAAGAGTCAAACAGTACATCCCATTTTTCTTGTAGTATGCTATTTCTTTGTTTATGCAGTGTTTCATGTAAACTATTTACATAGTGCCAGAATTTGGCCTGGTTTTTATGTCCTACTAGTGCATGTAATCCGCAGCCCTGTTGTCGGTATTACTTTGCTTTTGCCTCCCAGGCAGATTTCCGATAGAGCCCCCTTATCTACATGACCTTGTACCTGTTGCGAATTACACTGTTGCGCTCCACTAGAATGTCTCCTTGAGCAAGTCGGGTTCTCATGATAAGATTTACTACGGTTACACACACATCTCTAACTTCTGGAAAAGTACAGCTTCATGTCCTTCAGCAAGTCAGCACATTGCACATTAGAAAAACACATTATGAACACATATGAAACCGGGCGGCTAGGCCCCAACTCATGCTAACTAAGGCCTAGTGATTAATTAGCAAAACCTTAACATATAACTCTTAATACTAATACAAAATCATACATTAATACATTAATATTTCATTAATAGTCAATTTAATTAATCATCGAATACAATGGTGGCCACTCCCCGTGGGCACATTTCATACACGCGTTTAGTAAAAGCACCTTAATACATTTTCTATGCGGCATTATTATGCATCAATTAATAAACATTTCATGTTAATTTTGATTATAATAACTACAATCCAACAATCCCTCCTCTGATGACACTTGTCATCACACAAATCCTTTCCCTTTACATTATTTCACTTTCTTAGTTCCTTCATTTCAATCTCTTCCCCCATTTTTTATTTTTCGTATTTTGCTTTGAATATTTTCTCCCTTCTCTTTTCTTCCCTCCTCATATTGCGTTTTGCCAATTTTTCTCTAATTCTTATACTAATTTTACATGATAACCAGAGTCCCAATAAACAAGCTAAGACAATTAATATTCCCTGTATTATTTTTGCAAATAGCCCATGCCAAATATTACTAAACCAACTTCCCACTTTAGCAAGTCCCTTTCCAACCTTTTCCCAAACTCCAGGTTCTTTCAGTTCCTTCAAACCTGTACTATCTCTTGTTAGGTTAGTAAGCATACTTCTAATCTTATTACTATTATCTGGTATATAGGCACAACAATGCCTCTCATTAAGCATCCTACAGACTCCGCCCCTTTTCGCTAAAAGAATGGCTAAAGCAAGCCTATTTTGAAGAGTCATAGCCCTCTCCGCAGCAAGTTCAGTATAAACCAGGAGTATAGCTCCTGTGAAGTTTGTCAGCATGTTATCCACAATAGTAGACAACTTCTGAATCTTTATGGAATTCAAGATAACTCCCACTGAAGGAATTATTGCTCCAAATATATCACCCACGACAGCAGCCGCTGTCTCTCTTTTCTGTCTAGTATGATGTAACTCAGACATTTTAGGAAACTTCCTTAAGTCATCAAATTGGTAAATCTTTGGAAAAACTATTCCCAAATAACATGTCCCATACCATCCCTTTGGAAGACGGTAATAAGCATTAAGTCCACATATGTAATAGATCCCTGGGATCGCTGGATCCTGTCCATTTAACATGAACGTCCACTTACTCTGAAACAAAAACACATGTCTGCACTCACTCGTTCCCACAAATAAAGTGTCATGGTCGGATTTTGGCCTATATGTACAAAGCTTTCCTACGTGCAATGCATCTAAAGCTAATTTGCCTTGTGTCTTTATTGCACTATAAGCATAATCATTTGGAAACGTTAGCTTCTCTAATCCCTTTTCTAGCTTTTCTTTTAACGCTTTTCTTCTATCATCAGTGTGATCTAAAAAGCTCTTCTTGACAGGCGTTAGTAAGCTGGTTAGATTATTGCGATGCGCATAAGCTGTACCAAATGTCAGTGTAGGCTCAAAGAAACCCCTAACTATTTTTATACTATGATCTCTAGCTATCTTACTCAAATATTCATCTATAGGCACAAAAGAAAACACTACATCTAGATTAGAAAAGAAGTACTGAATATATTCTTGATCATAAAACCTGGTTAATAACAAACTACAACTTATCCCGTATGTTAGCGGTAAACTATGATAGGTAACCCATTCTTGTACTGACAAAGGAATTTTCGTGCACACATAACAATTCTTCGCATCCATTGTTTCAACATACTCATTCAACAAGCGATAGAAGACATTAGTAGATAGTTCCCCTTTCGTGTTAGTTCCCTCATGCAAAATTTTGTATCCTGTTCAAATCTCTCCCATGGTGTTAGTGTAGCAGTCTCAGGAATTGAAGCATTGTTAGTCTCACTCTTATCCACTAATGGCACTCCCACAATCACAGCTATGATTACTATCGCACACACAACACTCAAAATAATACTCAACCATCTACAAATCCTACCCCTCTTATTATTATCTCCAGTATTAATCATGATCTGTAAAGAATCAGAAAGCAGAACAATATAAAGGCAAACAATCAACTGAGGAAGGTCTAAAAGCTCTCCTCTTTTTTTTTTTTCTTAAGCAAAGTCTCTCTTTAGCAAGTATTTACAGCATTTCACTCACTCCCAGGATCCTTGTCAAATCAGGTTAGCAGCTTGTCAAAATCGGTTTCTCAAGTCAATTCAGGTTAACAGTGTCACATCCGGTAATTTATCAGTCTCTTTTCCTCTCAGCTTTTCAACTTTACTTCAAATTTAACACAATCTCTCTTTTCTGTGGTCAAGTTCAGGTGCCATAGTATTGACCTGGAATCTCTCGATCAAAACAGAATGCCAAGAATTCTTGTTGCCACTCAGCTGATGTTGCATACGCCCATTCAGGACCTGCATATCTTCTGTTTGCAACTCTCTTTCTTTTTAGGTCACCCTGCAGTTCTCCTTCACTCAGATCTTCCTTCCGTGTGGTATTGACCTCTTCCTCTATAGTTTCGCTGATGACTACCTTCCCTTTTTCAGTTTGCGATTCTGGCCACTTATCTCCTTTTAGTACCTTTCAGAATTTTTGTCTTTCTTGTGGCTGTTCTCCGCCCTCCTCTTGTGCTATGGTGTCTTCTCTTGATGGACCTGCAATTTGCTCAGGAGGAGTCTGGCCACTTTGCCCTCACCCGGCCCTTCCCCTTCGCCTTCTGGGTCAGTCACGGGCTCTACTTCAAACCTGTATCCGTCTGCTTCTGGGAGAACCTCTCTTTGCGTCGGTTCCCCTGGTGCGTCAGTTGAGATAGGCTCACTGTCACCCCTCCGGGTCTCGTTTGCTGGTTGAGTGACCAGGCCGTCCTCAACGGGCTCTCCTTCTGTCTCAGTTCCCCTTTGATTACTCTCCGGCCCTGGACTTCCTTTTCTGTAGCTGTTATTTTCGACAATTCAAGTTCCTCATCAGTTGGGCTCATCACCTTCTTTGTGTGACTGGCAGGGATCCAGTTTGGAATTCCCGCACATTTCACAGCAGTAGTAGTTGTCAGTATTACTTGATACGGCCCTTTCCACCTTGGCTCCAAACACGACTTCCTCACGTGTTTCTTGACAACAACCCAGTCACCGGCTTTCAGGTTGTGACCTGGATCAGTTATCGGAGGCAGTGTGGTGGCTTCCACCTGGTGAGAAAAACAGCGGACGACGTCAGCCAGACCCTTGCAGTAGTCCAACACCATATCATCCGTGATATTCACAAGAGCATTTGCAGGCACTGCGGGCAATCTCATAGCTTGGCCCATGAGAATTTCATGAGGAGACAGTCCTGTTTTCTTGTTAGGTGTATTTCTCATTGACATCAGCACTAAGGGCAACGCAACAGGCCATTTCAAGTTTGTAGCTGCACACATCTTTGCCATTTTCGACTTCAAGGTACCATTCATCTGTTCCACTAGTACTGAGGCTTCTGGGCGGTAGCTACAATGCAACTTCTGTTCAATGTTCAATGCTGCACACAAGAGCTTAACCACCTCATTGGTGAAGTGACATCCCCTATCTGATTCTAAAGAGATCAGAAACC
Source organism: Pleurodeles waltl (assembly GCF_031143425.1). Taxonomy (NCBI): domain Eukaryota; kingdom Metazoa; phylum Chordata; class Amphibia; order Caudata; family Salamandridae; genus Pleurodeles; species Pleurodeles waltl. The sequence goes on from NC_090444.1 coordinate 958,755,484, forward strand.
CGAAACGTGGTATCAGTTCCCTAAGCAGCAACTTCGCTACTGTGAGACTGTCATTCCTACGTGTAGGGTAAGCTTCAATCCAGTGACTAAAGATGCACACAATCACCAACACGTACCACAGACCTCCACACACAGGCATCTCAATAAAATCCATCTGCATCCTGCTAAATGGACCTCCTGCTCTCCCAATGTGGCTCAAATTTACCACGGTCCCTCTCCCCGCATTCATCTGTTGACAGATGACACACCTGTGACAAATCACTTCTGTGGCTTGTCTGAACTTCGCATTAAACCAGTCAATTTTGAACAACCTAATCATGGCATCTCTCCCAATATGTGCTTGTCCATGGTAAAACCTTGCAAACTGTGACAAAAGGCTGTTTGGCAAAACCATTTTCCCCTCATCTGAAACCTACAAGTCATCTGGTCTTTGTACACATTGCATTTGAACCCAAGCATGTTTCTCATCTTTGCTGGCACGTCCCTGCAACAATTTTAACTCTTCCATTGTGTCAACCACCCTTAATGCATAACCTGTACATGTCTCATTTTCTGTTTCCGATAACAATTCCCACTGATCCTTGAACGATATACAGTTCAATGCACAAAACCTTGCGACTTGATCCGCATATCTGTTTCCCATTGACACAAAGTCTTGCGACTTCACATGAGCATTGCATTTCACCACGGCAATTTCAAGAGGTAACTGAATCGCGTGCAACAACTCCTTAATTTTCTCACCATTTTTCACTGGAGAACCAGAAGAGGTCAGGAAACCCCTCTGGGACCATAAATGGCCAATTCCAAATCCGTATCTGCTGTCAGTATAGATAGTCACTTTTAGTTTATCAGCAGCATGGCAAGCTCTAGTAAGACCAATCAATTTAGCCACTTGAGCAGAGTACACTCTTTTGAGCCAAGATGCTTCCAGGATACCGGTGATTGTACACAAAGCGTATCCGGCTCTTGGTACACCCACTGAGTCTCTTAGACGCGAGCCATCAACAAAGATAATGTAATCATTTTCCTCCAATTGGGTATCTTTAATATCAGGTCTTGGTTTGGTGCACAGTTCTGTTACCTCAAGACAATCATGTTCTACTTCCTCAGCATCATCAATATCTGTATTCTCATTGGGAAGCAAAGTTGCCGGATTCAACACAGTACATCATTTCAGTGATACATTAGGTGACCCCAATATAATCATTTCATATCTGGTGAGTCTTGCATTTGTCATATGCTGGGTTTTAGTACGAGTCAACAAAATCTCGACTGAATGTGGAACCATGACGGTTAAAGGATGTCCCATCACTATGCCTTCACACTGAATAAGGCTTTGACCAACTGCTGCAACTGCCCGCAAACAACTCAGTAAGGCTGCTGCGACTGGGTCCAAAGTAGCTGAAAAATATGCTACTGGGCGGTTTGCATCTCCATGGACCTGTGTCAGGACAGACAAAGAACAAGCATCACGTTCATGACAAAACAGTACAAAAGGCTTTGTGTAGTCAGGCATACCTAAAGCTGGAGCCCTGCACATGCACTCTCTCAGTTCAATGAATGCCCTCATTTCTTTCTCAGACATAGTTAGGGTATCCGGGCCATCCTTAACCTCTTTGACAGTCAACCTCACCAAAGGCTTAGAGATAACTGAGAAGTTGGGAATCCACTGGCGACAGTAGCCCACCATTCCCAAGAACATCCTCACGTCTCTCTTAGATGTTGGGGGACTCATTTGTAATATGGCTTTCACTCTTTCCCTGGATATTCTCCTTGACCCCTTTTCAATCAGGTGACCTAAGTACTTCACCTCTTTCTGACAGTACTGTAGCTTCTTTGGGGACACTTTATGTCCGTTCTTTCCCAAGTGATTCAGTAAGGCAATAGTATCGTACCTGCAGTCATCCTTTGTTTTGGACGCAATCAACAAATCATCAATGTACTGTACTAGAGTCGAATTGAAAGGTAGTTCCAATGATTCCAAATTCTTCTTCAGTATCTGATTGAAGATGGAAGGCGATTCTGAAAACCCTTCATGAATTCGACACCAACTGTAAACCTTGTCCAAGAATTTGAAACTGAAGAGAAATTGGCTATCCTCATGAAGAGGCACAGAAAAGAACGCTTGAGACAAGTCCACAACGTGAACCACTCTGCATCACATGGAACTTGGAACATGATCACGGCTGGATTTGGCACTATGGGGCAACATTTTACCACCATCTCATACATTTTTCTCAGATCTTGGACAATTCGTACTTTCCCAAAAGGCTTTCTCAATCCCATTATTGGCGAATTACATGGGCTGCTCATCACTTCTTTTAAGACCCCTTGCTTCACAAAGTCTGAAATTATCTGGGTCACTTGTATGAGAACATCTTGGGCCATGTGGTACTGCGATACCTGGGGAAACACAGCTTTTGGCTTCACCTCTACTTTGACTGGTTCTACTCCTTTGATCAGTCCCACTTCCTTTCCTGTCAAGTCCCACACTTTCTCTGTCACTGTTCCCTGTAATTCTGTTGGCAAATCGATCACTGTGAACATCGGGAAGAAGCTTATCAAAGGGTACTCCTCATCTGTGGTCTCCGTCTCTGGCTCTGAGATCTGACCTCGTCCCCTTCATCATCACTGTTTGTCTGCACCTCAATCCCTTCATTGGAACAGGTGATCGAACACCTCGTTTTACACAGTAAGTCTCTCCCCAGTAGGGATACGGGACTTGAATCACAGACTACAAACCTGTGTAATCCCTGAAAGGTACCAATCTCAACTTGAACCGGATCTGTAATCAGATTAGTCAAGAGCTGATTTGCTACTCCTACCACCTTTATAGTACGCCCTGAAAGCGGCAATTTCGGAACCTCTGCACTTCTCACTGTAGAGCGTCTAGTTCCTGTGTCAACCAGGAACGAAACCTTGTGACCCATCACCTTCCCTTGCATGTAAGGTCCCCTCTGATCTACTTCTAGGGACCCTGCAAGCTTGCACTCCTCACTGTCTGACCAATCGTCCTACCATTCATCGTTTATTCCATTCTCACCACGCAATGGGAACTGTTGTACTGTACAGTATTATTTTGACTCATTGTTTGGCCTGTGACCTGTTGAGGAAGCATCACCTGTTGCTGTCCCATCGGAGCTAAAGGCAACTGCATTTGCTGTCTAAGTACCATGGGAACCTGCTGTTGTATTTGCTGCAACTCTGCTGGTTGAACGCGTGGCATTTGCACTTGTTTCAAAGGCTGGAGACCCTGCATCTGAACCATATTATTCTGGAAGTTCGGATTTGGACCCCTCATTCTTGGACCCCTCACATTTTGAAATGTACTGACATCATTGCTTTGTTGAACAGCACCATCATGCACCATCATTGGGCACTCCCGCTTCCAATGTCCCACGCCCCCGCACGCATGGCATGGCAACATGTTTTTCATCCCTGGCACGTCATTTTGAACCACAACAGTATTCAAGTCTGGACCACGGTTCACAAAACCTCCCCGACTTCCACCTCTCGTTTGCGGCTGGAACATTCCATTCCCTTGAGGCTGTTGCTGTACCATCTGCTTTACTCCATTTCCCTGCATCCCTGCCTGAACTGCCTTAATTTGCATTACCGTCACCTTCTCTTTCAGCTTTTTCTGTTTCAACTCAATCTCATCGCTACAGTATTTCGCATACTGCAACACCTCATCAATCGGTTTCACTTACCAACAGATCAAATGATTCTTAATCATCTGGCTAATATCTGGCCTCAATCCTTCAAGGAACCTGAACACAAGATGATTCATGTCTTTCGGTTCTATGACCTCCGTGCCACTATAGTGTCTGAACGCCTTTAACAACCTCTCATAGTAAGCATGTACCGACTCTTTGCCTTCTTGTGCCGTTCGATCAATTTTCTGCCAATCAGTGACTTTCGGAGACACCTTTTGTTTTAAAAACTCAATCACCTTATGGTAATACCTCATCACTTCAGGAGACAGTGCTCCAGTAATCTTGTCCCTTGCTGGTTCCGCTGTCGGCCAATCCACACCCCTCTTGCATTCAAGCCACAAATCAGCTGGAACTATAATCTCAAACAGGGTATTCAAGTCTTCCCAAAGGCACTTCGCGAGCTTCACAAACCTGTCCGTCTGCTGGTACCACTCTATCGGCTTTCCCCTCAACCTGGGATGATCGTTAGTAAATGACAAAATGTCACCTCTAGACCATGGTACATGAACTAGAACCCCTCCAGCTGTCTCTCTCATTGGTAACATCTTTATTGTTCCCGTGTCTGGTGCAGCTTTCGTCTGCTGCGGTTCCAGGCAGTCACTTTTACTCTTATCTCTCTTCTTTGCCCATCTGCCTTACCACTTCTCTAATGCTCCCTAAACCTGGGCACTCTGTAGTATCTCTTTAAGGTGTGCCTTCATTCCAGTGGATCTAATGTGCTCAAAGTCTTTAGGTTCGAAGTCTAACCTATAACTCCTCTTCAGGTGCTTAGTATTGTCTAAGTCTATACCATATTTGTCTGCTACATTCGCTAACCTCTGGTGCACCTTACTCACTTCTTTGGTTATTTTCAGGCACAGGTACCTCAGATCTGCCTCAGTGTATTATTCCAACCTGCTCACTCCCATGGTTCCGTCAACTAGCTCTGCTGCTTCCACACCCAACCTCACAAAATTCAGATATTCCTCTCTTTCTGACCGCTCTGCTGTCGCAGAAGTAGTCTGCAGAGTGTTAAGTTTGTCTAACCATTCATTCAGTTGTTGCGCTGTCAAGCCCTGCAACGAGATATTTCCAGCCTGCACCATCGGTGTCTGTGACGTGTTTGCACTCATTACCTCTGGAGTCAATAGACCCAAACCTGCTTGTCTCATGGTTTCTAACGGAACCCCAATCGGACTGAAGTCCAACAAAGATCTAGATCTCTTAACTGTCTGTTCTTCCGGTGTCTGCCCTTGGGAGCTTCCTGTGAACCCTCCTCTTATCACGTCTTGAGTCATTACTCCTTGATCGCATACACTAGGTTTCGCATGCGCATATAGCGGAACTGGCGGACCAATAGTAATCGGCAATGATATAGCGGCTGGTGCCTGTCCATTTCCCTATCCTGGTGGAGCATTAACTCCCATAGCTTGATTCATCATAGGTGTTGTAACTGACTGCGGTCCTGCGACCGAAGTGTAATTCGGGACCACTTGTTGCTGCGGCTGGGGCAGCAATTATGGAGTTGGCTCAATCTGTACTAACTTTGATCTCGTGTATACTGGATCAGGCGGCACCATCAAACTTGTAGTTGTCTCTAATACTGGGACATCAGGGTAGAGCCTCTGAATTGGCCGTGGTTGCAACTGTATCTGCATGTCTGGTGCTGTGGATACACTAACACCATTCTGTATCGGAGCTGATGTGATAACATTATTTGGCTGTGCTGCGCTTGTGGCTCCCTGATTTTGTGACAAATTTTCGGGACCTGCACTAGTACTCGGTCTGTTGTCATTTATGGCATATGGTGGCGGTCGATCATGTAACAACTGATTTAGAAAATCATCATCATCAGAATCGTCTGCATCTACCCAAGACTTCTGAGTCTCCTTCTGCTTGCTAGAGCTTTTGTCTGTTTTACAAGTGGCCTTTCTTCCCTGTGTTTCGGCTTCTTGAGTTATTGCCGGAAACATCCTAACTCCGTCCAGTATTTCCCTTCTCCACATCCTGGTCTCACTATCCCATCTAGCTTCTGCTAAGGTCTTTGCTGCTTTCCTCATTCTCCGCTCAAATCTCTGTTGCCTCTGTCGTATGGCCATTAAATCCCAAATCGCTAACGCCTCAAACTGAGCTGGTCTCAGAGGCGGCTTTTGCTCATTTAGCACTTTCCGCAAATTTTCTAGGATCCCTATGTTAAATGATCCATTCTCTGGAAACGCCAAACACCCATCTTTCTCTGTTAATTTGCACCAATGCTTTAGCCAAAGACATGGCGCGACTCCCTTCTCTTCCATTACGGCATAAGCCGGAGTATCCTCTGGCGGTGTAGGCTCCCCCACACTCGCAGTAAAGTACGTATTTCCCCTCAAAGCACTCTCTAAAGGCGTGAAAAACGTAATTTTTGCATCTTTTATTTTGTTTAGAATCTAATCAGGAAGTGACTTTAGTTCCCAGAACACTCTTTGCCTACCTTCTCAACCAATTGCCTCTCACGGACGGCTGCCAATCCGTGCGCGACTCCTCTTGGCAACTGACCTAGCCAAGCGCGGCTCCAGTGACTTCACACTCACACACACTCTGCGGCTGACAAAGTCTTGCGGCTTGTCTTCCTCGCTCTCTATTCACACAAAACTAATGCAATATATTGCGAGCACTTTAACAACAAAATCCAAATTTGCCGGTTTACTACATGAAGGGTAACACAATCGCTTCAGAACTTTACAGAGATTTCACTTGAAGCCTCGGCCGCTACTCTCTCCTTCTCAGATCCCGCACTCGCATGCAAAATTTTACCCGCAAATGCTACTCTCGACTTGTCAAGGGTTCGTTCTAGTGCACTTTAGAACTTGCCAAATCTCCATCGAACGTTTCACTCACACACTTTGACTCAAACTCGACTCGTCAACCACGCCCGATTGACCTATTAAACGGTGCAAATTACAACATAAACCAAGTATCTCATACACTTATCAATATACTCCGGAGTCTTAGAACATGCCGGGTCCGTACATCACCAACAACCACGTGGACAATTTTTGAGCACAAAGCGCCACACTCTCATGAAGTTCGCCGACTTCCCTACTCTCATACTGCGGAGTACGCCCACTCCTACTAAAACATTACCTGGCCTAAAATTCTCACAAACCTCACAATTCACCTGCGATGTGCATAAGCTGAGCAAGCGCAAATTCTACTTCACTCATACTATCACTAGAATGGCAAGAACATACCCAACTCACTTCGGCAAGCTCCGAGATTCCGGGAAAGTCATTTGAGACTTAGGGGCACGTCATACCTCCAATCTGCATTATCTCAAAAACAATTCCAAAACAATGGTCCCTCGTCCTAGGACCCCAAAGGGCCTAAGCCGTCCTTTGCTACCAGAACTGCTAACGCGTCCCAATCTAGATAATTTATTCGCTCTGGGACTCGTTTTAGGCCGATGAATCTTTTGACCCTGATTGAAGTCTCCTTAAGACGAGATAACTAATCAACATGTCAATCAATAGATCAATAACCTCATCAATATTCACAATAGCAAGTCAATCAAATTAATCAATAACATCAATAAAATGTGAAACACACCATGACCTTTCAGTCATGAATAACCACACAGAATTTAGTACGATTTATGATATTTATTCCCTATTGGTTACAATTCTACTAGCAAGTTTATTAGTCTCAAAACCAGAAAACACATCAACAATGTCATATTATGGCAACTCGAATAAGATTTCAGCAAAGCAAAGATCATGAACATTAGAACATAGCACAATGTCAACATGGATTAATCTTAGCAGGGTATCAATAGCACATTATTCAACAAGGCATACATTCAGTCATTTGTCTATTTGCGTCCGTTTAGTGAACGCCTTAACTAACCTTGAATTAGCATTGGCATGTTGGGCTTCATGCAAAACAATTTAGCAACACCAATTTAGAAAACGTCTATCTATGGTCTCTATCAGAAGAAGCAGTTGGTACCTAAAAAGAAAAGGCAAACAGACAATTACAATTTCATCATCATATAGTTACCTTCCTCAATGAGTCAGCATACAGAGTCAATCTTCGTCCTCAGGATATCAGTTGATTCGCCATCAGCCAGGAAACATAGCAAAGTTCAGCAAGACGGGGCAATAAGGAATACCTCCCTCATAAGGAGGAAAAGTATAGAACGGGCTAGGCAAAGGAGAGGATGGTTTGAAGAGTCAAACAGCAAAGTCTTTAAGCAGAGTGACAAAGTGGCTGGGTGACAGCAAGAGGCACGTAATGGCTAAGGCAAAGGAAATAGCATGTATATGGCTGATTTCTCCTCGGGTCATACGGTTATATTAAAATTGTCGAACAAGTCTGTAATTTCCAATTGGTCAAGTTTTGGTGCATCATTATCTCCATCCAATAGTCCATCGGTCACCTCATTACGATTGTCACCCCATAACAGTTCTCACGTAGTTTATTCGTTCCTGGGTTTGACGCCTACAACGGGTAGAATGTCAGGTGAGTAATAAGTGACATTTGTTACTCAAGTCAGTAGTCCCATTGTCTTCCCTAGTCTAACTTACCTTGTACCTGTTGCGAATTACACTGTTGCGCTCCACAAGAATGTCTCCTTGAGCAAGTCGGGTTCTCGTGAGCAGATTTACTACTGTTACACACACATCTCTAACTTCTGGAAAAGTACAGCTTCATGTCCTTCAGCAAGTCAGCACATTGCACGTTAGAAAAACACATTTAATATGAAACCGGGCGGCTAGGCCCCGACTCATGCTAACTAAGGCCTAGTGATTAATTAGCAAAACCTTAACATATAACTCTTAATACTAATACAAAATCATACATTAATACATTAATATTTCATTATTAGTCAATTTCATTAATCATCGAATACAATGGTGGCCACTCCCCGTGGGCACATTTCATATACACGTTTAGTAAAAGCACCTTAATACATTTTCTATGCGCCATCATTATGCATCAATTAATAAACACTTCATGTTAATTTTTCGACCCATTCTTCTAACTCCTTTAAAATAATTTTTGCACATACTTTAGCATACATGTCTAATGAAACTATCAACCTCTAGTTTGCTGGATGCTTGTTGTTGCCTTTTTTATGAATTGGATGAAATATCGACCCACTATTCCGGTACCTGTGAATTTATGTGACAAGAAGTCGGTATCTGCTGTAAAAATAAAGCCAGGTAAGTCATTTTGACTTGGTGCTGATTTTCTCATATTGTCTCCAATATGTTTTTAACTAGAGTCCGGTTGATTTGCTCCTTCATTCCTGTTGCTCTTGTTGTCCTTTTGTCAGAAGTCTTTCTGTCTTCAGGGGTCATCTTTTCTGTTGCATAATTATTTTTCATGAGTACATCCCATTTTTCTTGTAGTATGCTATTTCTTTGTTTATGCACTGTTTCATGCAAACTATTTACATAGTGCCAGAATTTGGCCTGGTTTTTATGTCCTACTAGTGCATGTGATCCACAGCCCTGTTGTCGGTATTACTTTGCTTTGGCCTCCCAGGCAGATTTCCGATAGAGCCCCCTTATCTACATTAATCTGCATTTCTCTTTTTCATTTGTGGTCCTTCTCTTTTGCATTTTACTTGCTTACCTTAGGGCTGCGTTACACTTTTGTAGCGTGCGGCTATACCAGAGAATTGGTCTTGAATGCCCAGCTCTAACTTCCTTGTTGATTATGATGCCTCGTTTTCGCTGGAGTGATTTATGTATGGAGGTACCAAGGAGGGGGAGTAAGAAGTAACCACTTACAATATATGACAAACGTCTTCATCACCAAGGGAGGGCACTAGTAAATATTTTTGATTATTATTGTCTTCTTAATGAAAGAGGTCAGATCGGGGGTGGTCCTTATTCTTTAAAAGAACTCTCACCCACTAATCCTATTAGTAGGATGCTTCTTCATTGGATCTCACCTTCATCCCTAACGAATGTGGGTGGTTCCTAAGCCTAAGTAACAGCAGATGTTTTTTATGGGCGAGCGTAAAGCGCTCTGTCCATTCTGTAATCTCTCTTTGGGCTTCATACCACGCCCATGTCACATCAGTCACTTACATTAGTTCGTGGGCTTGCCTTTTAAAATCTGCTTGCTTTCCTTTGTGAAAGGCATGCATACGTCATGCCTTTTCCAGTGTTTAGTCCACCTACACAGCACCGGTAAACTACTAAAAACATACGAGGCTCAATGTTTTCAGCCTGGGGTGTAAGGCTACTTTGTTTATTTTCCACGCAGCACGATCGCGCTGCATTTTACATAGTGCGATCGTGCTGCGTTTTTTTTTTCTTTATAACGCTAACAGCTCTAACTCGAGCAAATGCGAGACCCGTTGCATTGAAAATGCTTGTTTAGTTTTGTTAAGGGATCTGTTTACAAGTGTGATTTTGATCTCACCCTGTCATGAAGGAATGTGCAAACCACTCCCACTTGTGCACAAAGTAAGTGCATGAAAAATTCTTTCCATATCTATACTTTATGTAAGTGTCTCGCTTTTGATCTTTGCAAATTTACCTATGAGGAAATTCCATAATATAGTTCTGGAAATGGTAAGGCGTGTGCACAATAGCATGGTTTAATGTATAGTGACACGATTGCGGACACAAATAAGTTAGGTAATTTCGTCTTGACATTTTATTATCATACCTTTTCCTTTTTCCATTCTCGGGGAGATTTTTCTTTTGTAAACTCCGCTTGCTATCGGTTAAATCATTCTTTTACAATCTTGCACCAGCTTAATCTCTCGATTAGGCTGCAAGGGTTGGGACTGGCTGATGTGCCCTCTGTCATAAATGATTTCCTTCTTCATATTTCATTTGAAAGCTGGCAACCAGGGGACAATGGTCGCTTTCTCTGCACTGGGGGATAAACTGTTGTCTGCAAGAGTCTTGTAAGGCATTAGTGGCAAATACTGTAACAGGTTGCTCCACTGATGCTCTCGGGATTGGTCCTCCAGAGGTGGAGAATAGCAAGTCTCCTAATAAAATGCCTAGAGAATCTGAATTTCTTTAAAGTATTATTAGCTTTGTTTATGCATTAATCTTTTAATGCTACTCCAACCCACTCCCACGCAGCACTTTAAAGAACATAGGCCCAGATTGAGGAGGGTCTAGCAGCATTCCAAATCCACATTGGCGTCATTTTTTTATACTAATGTCGCATTGGTAGGCCAAAAATGCAACGTCATATTTACAAAGTGGCACAATGCTTTCATTGCGCCATTTTGTAACCCCTTGGTTCTCTGGGTGTTTTGCAGGATTGGCGTCAACATTTTTTACGCTAATCCTGCAAAGAGCCGGACTAGCATAAAAAATATGATGCTAGTCCCCCTGACTACCACCATGGAAAATACGGCGCACACATGGTGGCGTTAGGGGGTCGTTAAGGGGCGCACGAAAAGTGGTGTTCCACCGGGTACAGCACCACTTTTCAGAAATCTGCCCCATATTATCTCATAAAACATTGACAATCCAGAATAGAATCTCCCTCCACATATAAATAGTTCAAACATGGAATCATCTTCCTCTTCAAAATGTGAAACTTGCTCCTTTCTCTTTATGTCTGAACATACTCCCTTCTTATACACTTCCTTCTTCTTAACACTAGTTCTCATCCACTGACTCATTGATTGTTTTCCCAAACCAAAAAAAAGTATTGTTAAATATTCACTCCAAATATAAAGTAACCAAAGTTATTCTTTTAAATTTATCTCTATAATTTTAATTACATTTTTTCTTCCTTTTTTTTACACAATAACGTATATCAGTCCCACAAACCAGGGATGGAGGACAGGATAATGCTAGCCTCTGTGTCTTTAATGAAATTCAGATTCTCTAGCCATTTTACCAGGAGTATAGCTATTTTATTACAATACCGGAGGCTATCATTATGCATGTTGGCAGCCCTCTAACATAAATTTGCCATGTGCTCAATTGGCTTACAACCATGTTTAGCAAACACAGAAGCATTAGACCAACCTGCCGCTCTCATAATATCTTCCAGTCTTCCACCTTTCCAAAAGGCCTGACTCGCCATTGCACCTCTGATTAAATGTGCCTTGAATTTCTGGAAAACAACATCTGCTTACTGCATGGTATATATTAACCATCTCACGAACGTAGCTGTAGTTACTGCTTTCAATGGTTTCACAATAGAAATCATTAATTGGTTCACCTCATCAGGACGAAACTCCTCAATTGTAGAATCATATTCCCAGGGTCGGATGGGATCCCCTCAGATATGTTTAAAGCGGACCAGAACAACTGGAGTCCGTACATTAATAGGCTCTCCAATGCTATTCTGACCACTAGATCCTATCCTGACTCATGGAAAGAGGCAATTATCATGCCTATATACAAGAAAGGAGAGAGAAATTCCCCGGGAAATTACAGACCTATCAGTCTCCTTGATAATCTCCCAAAAATATTTTGCCATCAACTGTTGAGCAGGTTGAGGAAATGGATAGTGGAAAACCAAATCTTATGTCACCTCCAAGCGGGTTTTAGGGAAAAAGTCAGCACAATAGATCAGATTTTCCGTTTTATTTCCATCAAATGGAAAATTGTTGACGTAGATTTAGGCCACCTATTTGTAGCATTTGTCGATTTAAAATCAGCTTTTGATCTAGTACCCCGCTACAAATTGTGGGAGTTCTTGAACAAACTGGGAGTTCCTTGTTCTATCCTAAATATTATTAGAGACATTATACTGGCAATTATGCCAGAATTAGATGGGGTCCGCTAGGTGAACTAACCGAAGAGTTTCACACTGCCCGCGGCGTGAGACAAGGTTGTGTACTCGCCCCCACATTATTCCTCCTATTCATAAATGCATGTATCCCCTATCTCATGGAGTGTTCCAATGACACCCCTAAAATAGGAGGGCAGAAGATTCCTTGCCTCCTATTTGCTGATGACACTTTGTTGATATCCCAAACAGCCACAGGCCTTTCAACCCTGCTCTCGAGGTTTATGGACTTTTGTAATGACCATGGCCTGAAAATCAACCGACTAAAAACTAAATGCATGGTGTTCGGGGACAAAAAAGGCAGGATGAGGAGACCCATCTATCTAGAGGGTGCACCACTGGAAAGAGTCGGCGATTTCGACTATTTAGGTCTGAAATTAGAAGTTACACATAAATGGCACTCCCATCTCCAGAAAGCAACCTTGCGCTTGAAACAACAGGCGAGTTGCATTGTAAGATTTGCAGCTAGATCCCCCAGTTTTGCCATGACCCCCGCCATAGGAATATATAAGTCGCAAGCAAGGGGGGGGGGCTCTATATGGAGCTGAATTGTGGGGTCATTGCAATTTAGATGATCAGGCAAGGGCGGAAAACTCTTTCTTAAAGATACTGCTAAGAGTTCCCTCCAGTACCCCAACACTTCCTATTCGAATGGATCTAAACTTGCCTCCAATCAACCAGATCGCCGCTCTTAGGCCTCTGTTGTTTTGGATTCGCCTATGGTCACTAGATTCTCTAATTCCCTATAGATGCGGGCTAACTAACCTGACGGATACCAACACCAGCTCAAAAATTAAGTGGTGTGCTTATGTGGAACGGACCTTTGTATCACTTGGCTTGGGGACATACTGGAAGGATCCGTTATCTATTCCAAAAAATGCAACGCAGATTCTGAAGGATGCATTTTGGTTTAATGCTCAATTTACACAATTGACTGCAGTCTCATCATCATCCATGACTGGCAGTTTTCTACAAATCAAATGCCATTATGAACCTGAGCGATACATGGATACATTACTTTCTCCACATCAACGTGCATTGTACATCAGATTTAGGATAGGCTCTCTTCCTTTGTGCACCCTAATTTACAAATGGTCTAATACAAGCTGTTGCTCTAAGATGTGCCCGATGGGTTGCGCCATGGAAGAATCCATAACCCACGTCCTCTTCCAATGTTTTGCATACCATAAACAGAGGGCTTCTTGGATTATTCCATTATGTAAAAAAATGGGTTTTAGGAATTGCCTATCAGCTCTGAGAGTTTTTAAGTCTGATCCATCTGTTTTAGTGGCTTGCTGTTGGCAACATTTTTAGAATCTATTTGGCATTGCAGACTGAATATGTTAAAAAAATCCAACAACAGATGATGGGAGTGGTCACTGATGAACTTACTCGTGAATTTTAATGTATGCATACACCAATTCTCTACCGTCTAATGAATTTTCCATGTTTTTATATTCTTATATGTCTTAAATGGAAACGTTTTCTATTTTTATCTTATTCATTGTTTTTAGTTAGGTATATACTTGACCTATGATATTGATCACGAAAAACTTTGCATTTTTGCAGGATTTTATAATATGGTACGAATTTTTATAGGGAGAATGTTTTATATTCGAGGATTTTTACATACAGTTTAATATTTTATATTTGAGGATTTTTATACATAGCCTGTTTTCTTGTAAAATTGTGAATTTGTGGTGTGCTTTTATGGTATTTATTTTTACCGAAATAAAGCTAACTTGGACTTGGACTTGGAATCATATTCTCTCATACAATCTACTGCACACAGCTTGTTGACTCTGTCTCTGGTGAGTCTTTGAGTGTAACAACATATTTTTGTAATGTCCTCTGATTTTATTTGTCTCAGTGATGGTGTATGCTGAAATAATCACAGCATGTTTGATCTGTTTACTATATCTGGTCTTCCTCTTGAGATTTAAGTGGTGATAAAAATTCATTCATATTCTTGCTTTGTGACTTGTTTCTGTAACAGCTTTGATGCATTGCGGGTTCTGGCTTTGTGTCCTGCACTTGTGATGTTTTTATATAGGAACTTTGATCCAATTTTTTGCTTGCTTGTATCTATGTTCTCAGTAATGAAGCTTGTTGCCTTGTATTCATATTGAAGTGTTTCTGTTAAGTATATATGAAATCCTAAACCAGAGTGTCTACCTTTCATGTTGTGCAATATGGAGGGGCTTTTTACTCTGTTTTCATGTGGATCTGTATTGTTAGTATCTTGAGCGGAGCCCAGATCCTCTGGGTGGTGCTAGTCCTTGGTGGAAGAGCTTCTTACTCTGTTTTTACATAGGCTTGATATGCTAGAATCTTAAGGGGAGACCGTCTGCTTGGTCCTTGCCCTATTGTACAGTTGTGGCTGCCTCTATCCCTTCCTCTGTGATTGCCCTTTTTGTGTTTATGTGTGTCTTTTGGATGTTCCCCAATTCTGTATGTTCATTCTGGTTTGTTTCTTGATTTATGTGTTGTGCTCCAGCTTGATCATATTTTGTTTGTTTGTTATAGTATTTTTGCCATAGCCTGTCTGCTTTTAATTTGAGTATCCAGATCCAATGATTTCAGTTCTGAAATTGAGTTTATGTTATTTCTGATGTCTGAAACTGAGACTGAATTGTTTAAATTTGTGTTGGCTATATTTGAGCCTTGGCTGCCTTTTTTGGCAATTTTTTCCCCTGTTTTTCCTCGTGTTCTTGACATTACGCCTCATTGGAAAGACTTAGGGGGTTATTTATACTCTGTTTGCGCCGAATGTGCATCAAAACATTTGACGCACATTCGGCGCAAACCTTGCCCCATATTTAAACTTTGACGCCCGACCCCGTGGACGTCAAAATTCCACTGTGTGCGTCATTTTTTGGAAGCGGGAAACTGCCTTGCGTTAATGATATGCAAGGTAGGCGTTCCCTTCCAAAAAATGACTTTAAGGCGTGTGCGCCTTATTTATACCCATTTATACTCATTTTGACGCACAGGAGTGGGTGGGCCTTAAACAACGGCGCACAGTCTGATGTGCTCCGTTTTTTAACGCCTGGGTCAGGGCAGGCGTTAAATTATCTGTGGGCTCGGAAGGAATCTGGAGGTGCCCTCCCCTGCCCCCAGGGACAGCCCCTGCCACCCTCGCCCACCCCTGGAGGACACCCATGGAAGGGGGGGACCCATCGCAGGTAAGTAAAGGTAAGTTCAGGTAAGTATTTTTTAAAGTTTTTTTTAAGTGGCATAGGGGGGCCTAATTTGGGCCCCCCTACATGCCACTATGCCCAATGACCATGCCCAGGGGACAGAAGTCCCCTGGGCATGGCCATTGGGCAAGGGGGCATGACTCCTGTCTTTGCTAAGACAGGAGTCATGTCAATGGGGGTTGTGCATCAAAAAAAATGGCGCAAGTCCGGTTTGAGGCCTGATTTTTGCCTCAGACCTGACTTGCACCATTTTTTTACGCACAACCCCCATTTTCCCCTATGCCGGCGCTGCCTGGTGTGAGTGATTTTTTTTTACTCAGACCAGTCCGCAGCGCCGGCTAACATCATTCCTTAAATAAGGCACCCGCATGGCGCGTTGGAATGGCGATAGTCGGCTGTAAAATTTTTGACGCACAACTGCGTTGCCGCAGTTGTGCGTCAAAAAGTATAAATATGGCCCTTAATGTGAGAGCTTCCAATCTGTTTCAAACTCGGTATGCTTATTCAGGTCAGTGTTTTTCTGATCTACTGTTTGCGCGTTAGGTTGGTTAGGCCAGTTATTTAATTATTGTAGTGCTGTTACAGTTTTCTATATGTATTTGTTTGTTGGCATGTAGCAGTTGTTAAGTTGTACAAAGAGTTGCAGTTTCCTGTGTCCCTCCCGTCCCATTTCTAATTTAGGCACTTTCCTTTCTCATATCAGTCTCTGCCTGTGTCAAGTACATTCTAACTGGGATTTCTATTATTGTCCTTCTACCAGGCTGGTGAAGTAGGTGGTGGACTGGAGTAGTGGAGCAGTAGGAGAGCGAAGAAATTCTATGCCACTTACTTCCTCTACCCACAGGTTAACTCATGGTCTTGCTAACAACAAAAAAGAGAAAGGGACCGGGAGTATTAGTGGTCCAGTGTACAGTCTCCCAACACTAGTAACTGTATATAAGTACACTGTTCCAAAAAAGATATATATGTGTGAAAGATAATAAAGACAGGAGAAACCCGTAATTACAGGAGCGAGAACCCTCAAGCATCCTAATGGATGACTAGCATCATCATCGGGATTTGCTCCTCACTAGGCTGGCACTGCAACTCCTGAACGCTGTTTATTTGTGCTGGTTCTCAGATTTTCATTTATAGTGAAGGTGCCAGCCCCCCCTGCCTTCTCGATCTATTTTTTGTCCGATTTCGGACATCGGTGCTAAGAATTCACAACATGTTCGGTATTCCGGTTTCCTTCCCCGGTCTACCAGCCTTCCCTGGCGTTTACAATAAGTCCTTTGTTAGTTTCTGACAGATGGTGCTCAAGAGATACCTTGTATCTCCTCGCCGGGACTTCGTCCCTCAGTAGTCCTTCATCTATTTTCACTATTAGACACGCGCGAAGTCAGCAGCGTCTATTTATAGATCGGAAACCATCCGACCCGGTTGTTTCCGGGTGACGGTCTCCAAGGGTAGGTCCCGTACAAGGACCTGTGACAGAAACTGTGAGTATACTTTTGCCGTTCTAATGAGAACGTCCTTCTTGATTCTGTTACAACTTTTTTGACATTTATTTCACCAATTAGCTGACAAGGCGTCCGTGCCTCTGCTTAACACGATGTTGATTTTTTCAATATGAGCGCATTGAGTATTTCGCTCACAACGAGTAATATAAACCATGTAAGAATTATAAATTCAATGATATATATTAATGTCTAAACGATACCACACTTATAACTACTGAAGAGATTTGTAAATTTTTTGATATAATGATGAGGTGTTTTCTAACTTTATTCAATTTGTGCTAACTACCAACCTTGTCTTTATGGCACCATAAGACTAGATATTTAATCAATTGCTCTTCTGTACAAATTTCTTTTAAACATTCTACTTTGAGGATAAATTATTAGATGCCCACGTCTTTAACTTTCATTGTACAGTATTGACCTTGTCCTACTATCATTTACAACTAGTGTCATCCTGAGTCCTAGAGACGCTTTACCCATGGAACCTGCTCTCGATTAGGGGGTGGTAAGCTTTGTCTTTTGTGTGATGTCCCGTTCACTGTTTTTATACCTTAATTTGGTTGTGTTGAATACTATTTACTTTTGAGATATATCACAATTATGAGATTTGTTTTTTCCTCTCCATGTTCCTTTTCTCTGGTGTTGCAGGGTACCTGTATTACCAGTCATCTTAAGTAAGTGACCGGTCTCATTGTATCTTCATTGATGATACTTACTTAAAAGAGGTTAGTTATTTAGTTACTTAGGTCCTGATGAAGCGTCAATGGATCCGGATGGACCAACAGACGCGAAACATGTCGACCGTATTATAGATGTTCTTTTTAATATTAGGAACACTCTACCATATTCTATTACTTTTTGAAAGGTGTTTTGAGCATAATCCTCTCCTGCACTTTCAAACCACTTTTTTAACCTTGGTCTTCATCCTTGTAGCAGTAGACTGATTAAATAATGGAGTTTAATGGATGAATAACCAATTTTAAACCTCCTTTTTTCATTTTTTGATGGTGACTTATAGCACCCTTACTATAGTTGAACTTTTTTGAGTCACTGTTTAAAAAAATTGGCTGAGAGCCCCCGCCCTGGGGTGCCCACTAGGCATTGCAGTGCCAGCCTAGTGAGGAGCAAATCCCGATGATGATGCTAGTCATCCATTAGGATGCTTGAGGGTTCTCGCTCCTGTAATTACGGGTTTCTCCTGTCTTTATTATCTTTCACACATATATATCTCTTTTGGAACAGTGTACTTATATACAGTAACTCATGGTCTTGTCATTTCTGTTCTGCTCCCTCTGATGCCGATGCCATTGGGCTCCTTCCCACTCAGTTCTCACTACCCCTCCGTAGCCACTCCCATTCCCCAGCCCCTCCATATGCTCTGCGGCTCTCTAGTGAGACTTCTGGAGGTACTAGCAGGTACAGCAGCGGGCCTATGGGCAGGCATGAGCACAGCTTTTCTGACAAGTTAAAAATAGGAGGGGCTCAGTCAGGCTACCAGGTACAAGGCAACTGCAAAAGGGTATCAATGGCATACAGAATGTAGGAAATGTAGAAACTTCTCCGAAGGGTGCCTTGTAGTTCAATGTACACTGTAAATAGATTAGTTTGAGGTTGTTTAGAGAGGAGGAAAATCACCTGAAAAACTGTTCTATGCAGCACCATTTGTTCTTCAAGAGATTTAAGAAGAGCAGAGTGATTGACCACAGCAGTATCCACTGACAAGTCCAGAAGAACTAGGAGGCAAGAGTCCTATTCATTTAGAAAGTGAAGTGCATCGTGCACGATTTGGAAGAGTGTGAACTCAGTACAACACCCAGCCATGAAACCTGGTTGAAAGTGGTCCAGGAGTTTTTTTTAGTTATGTATTTCTTGAGTTTCAGTTCTCCACAATTTTTCAAGACTTTGATTTGAATGAACAGATTGGAATTTGAGCAGTAGTTATTCAGAGTTTCTGGGTTGGCCTTCTTTCCCGCAGCAAGGAAGTGACTTGGCCAATTTTTAGGCTGTCATGTACTTCTCCTATAAGAGGGTGGAGTTTATCAGCTTAGTCTTTTGTGAGCAGGGAGATCTTGTTGCTTATGAAGGTTCACATAGATATATTAGTCCATAAGGAGAAAGGATTGCGGGAGCTAAGCAAATATGTTAATAAGCTCAGCTTCGAGCGGTGATAAAGCAGTGTGTGGTTTTCTGTAGCACAAGGGAGGACCATGTACATAAATGCCCTTGATTATTAAGTGGAAATAACCTGTATGCATCAACGCCAACATGAAGGAAGAGCCTCCATATTTATCAATATGTATCTACACATCATGGTGCAGCATGAATACACAAAGATTCATTCCATGATTTTCAGAAACCTGATTAGAGAGTACACATGAGTTTCTGCCCAAACCTGGAATCTGACATGTGCAGTAAATCTGCACCCCCGGAGTTTTCTAAGGACACATTTCATCAGCCAAACAGTGGCACAATGTGCCTGTGGAAGAGGTCTTTAAACAGTGGGGTAAATAGTGCAGTCAACTATATGAGATGACAAAACATGATATGCTATCACAGCCGCCTTAGGTGCTAAATCCAAGATAGGCACAGGAGTCTACACTGAGGGTATGGTTTGTACCCAACTCCAGGTTATAGGACAGGTCCTGGGCCTTGCACCCTCAAAGACAGGCCTACGCATCTGCCCACATATTAGATTAGCAAGATGCCAATGACCAAATATTTCAGGATAATAGATTCACATGCAATAGGGCAGTCAGGGCAGGTGTACACATCCATCTGCATAGCAACGGAAAGAATGTTCTTCTGATTCTAAAACCTCTCATAAATACTTAATGTATGACTATCTCAAATGCAAATCATGTTGCTTTTTTTAATACAGTTACTTTCTACAGTTTTACACCTTCAGATTGCATGCTAGTCCAAATGCTTTCTATCACTATATTCCTGAATGAAAACGTGACCTTAACCTAAAGCTCTTAGGCCATTACTTATACTTTTTCACGCAAAACTGTGTTAGCACAATTTTGCGTTAAAAAGTATAGCGCCATTCCAAGACACTGTCCTGGTGCCATATTTATGGAATGGAGCTAGCCTGCGCTAATGCCCTGTTATCGTCCTTGTAAAGGATGCAAACAGAGTAGTGGAGGCATAGGGGAAACCGGAGCTTGTGTGACGAATCATGGCGCTACACTGTTTAGAGGCAAAAAAATGCCTCTAAGCAGTGTAGCGCCATTTTCTGGCACACAACCCCCATGGACATGGCTCCTGTCTTAGTAAAGAAGGGAGCCATGCCTACCAGCCCAATGGCCATGCCCAGGGGACAAATGTCCCCTGGGCATGGCCATTGGGGCCAGCGCCATGCAGGGGCCCCCAAGTCAGGGCCCCCGGGTGGGAAAAAAAATACTTACTGAGACTTACCTGGGATGGGTCCCCATCCTGTGGTGTCGCTTTGGTGTGGGTGGGAGTGGGTGGGGTGTCCCTAGGGACAGGGAAGGGCACCTGTGGGCTCTTTCCATGGTCTCTGACCATGGAAATATGCCTACAGGTCCCCTAACGCCTGCCCATACCCAGGCGTTAAATAATAGCGCTAAGCAAGCTTAGCACTATTATTTAAGGCCCCCATCCCAGTGCGTGATTTTAGCACTGGGGGATAAATATGGTGCTAAGGCCATATTCTCCTTTTCTGGACGGGAACCCTACCTTGCATCTCATTGATGCAAGGTAGGTTTTCATGTCCAGAAAACGACGTTAACTCCATAACATTGACACTAGACATGTCTAGCGCCAAAGTATAAATATGGAGTTAGGTCTGCGCTTAATTAGCGCAACAAAAGAATTACGCGAATTCAGCACAAACTGACTATAAATATAGGCCTTAGTTTCTCTTTCGCCTTTATATCTTGTAAATTACCTCCTCCTTACCTCATTCTCTACATGCCTCCTCTCTGAGTATAGCCTGCTCTGTCATATGCTTCTTGTCCTCCATCTCGTTCATTGTATTTATGCAAATTGCCTACATCTAACTTTATAGAATGCAACCTTTCCTTCTTTGAAACTATTTACCTGCATCCCAACAACACAGTCTATCTTGTCTTCCCACCATCCATTTGTAAGAACTCACATATCCCCTGCCAATAATAATCATTCCTATCTCATTTTATTCTAATCTACCTTAAAGAACCTAGTGCAAATGCATGGAATGATTTCAGTAAGAGCAGAGCACTAATCCCTTTAACTGACAATAGTGAATGACTCCTGGATTAACCACTAACCTTAGGTTCCGGAGTTGTACGATCCTCATCATAAACTGTAGAAATCCAATTACAGTGCAGTACAATAGGATTCTCAGTCGTGTAACAGAGAGCATGAGCCAACTTCCCAGAAGGTGTTGTGGGTCTATGGATTCAATTTAAAAGGCAGAGGTGGTTGTCACTGCAACTTTCCAAAATGGTATGTTTTGGGTACAGAAGGGAAAAGTCACAAAAGGCCCAAGCCATAGACCTGGCTATGGCTCAACTTGAGCTCCACTTGGACCCTGGAGCCTAAAACAAGCGAGCTTTCATGTGGACCCTGCCTGCACCTACATTCTAAACTAATGCATCAATAATTAAAGACAGATCATCCACCTTTGAGATTAAATAGGAGATTGAAAGAGATACCCACCTAGTAGCTAAACTGCATGTGAAACCAGAAAACTTGTTAATCCTGGCTTCCTTGTTTACTTAAATTGTTTGATCCTGTGCAAAAATGTATTTCACTCTGCCTCCTTTTTATTCTTTATCACACATGAAAGCACCTTCAACATATGAGCTCAGAATGTGCACTGTAACAAAACTTCTCGTAATTGATTTAATAGACTCTATTCTTGCTCTATGTTTAATATGAATCTAGGCCTACCAAGGGTGCACATGACAACTTACTTGCCTATCGGTTCACTAGTGGCATTATTGACATGGTTAGATTGTGTCTAAGTTAATATTGAAAAACTATCACTTGTAATAAATGCCTCCCAATTATAGTCTTTATAGTAATCTTATTTTTTTAAGGTGAAACACTTCCGCATGTTAGAGAAATACACGTTTTTTTATTTTGAAGCAACATTATACTATTTCCACATGATGTTTGTTGACCAGTTTACATATCAAACATTTTCATGGATTGGCTAATGCACGGGCTCCTAGGGCCATGTTGCCTCTCCTAATTAATTTGCTGGTTTGTACACCTATAAATTTGGGGTGGTTTGACCCCCAGCCTTTCAGTCTTGTCGACTTCTGTGTCTTGCGTGCTCTAGGTGATGCGTTGGGGGCCATGAGAAGTGGGGCGGGGAGCATCCCCTATGCCTGGGAAATTTTGGAGGTGCTAAAGGAGGCACAAAACGACAAGGGCAGCTGTCACACCCCTGGTGTCTGCAGGAGAGTGTAGTATCTTAATAGCAGCGGTTGCCGCTGCGCGTGCCGATCAGCTTTTCCTTGTCATCGCACGCGCAGCGGAGCTGCTCACACGCGGCTGTATTTCATGGTTCGGGGTTCCTTTCCGCGTTACGAGCGCGAGGAATGCCGGACATTCGAAAACGGC
Organism: Pleurodeles waltl; assembly: GCF_031143425.1. NCBI lineage: Eukaryota > Metazoa > Chordata > Amphibia > Caudata > Salamandridae > Pleurodeles > Pleurodeles waltl. The sequence continues at coordinate 958,778,218 of NC_090444.1, forward strand.
AACGGCAGGCAGCACAGTTGAAACTGAGGAGAGGAGAGCCGTTTATGCTGCGCACTGGGGTGATTTAATGGAAAGAGATTAAACTGAAATAAATTCAACCTGATTTCAACAACGTGGTGTCTGGAGGTTTGTTCCCAGCTTACATTATGTGGCGACGAGCTGTGGAACTGGATCACCCCAGGCTATTACGTCGAGGCCCACTCGTGCATCAATCCTCAACCTTCTGGACAGCTGTATTTACGGTGAGAGTGTCTCATCTCCCATGAACCTCGGGTCAGAAGGTGTGGCTACAGCAGGTTTTCATTCTTGTGGAAGTATAGCGGCCATCTTTAAACGGCTACTTTAACCAAGGTTTTTAGCCTATTATTATTACAAATCTGTGGAGGAGTTAATTTAATTGCTATTATATGGTCCCGAGTGACGTTATTTTCTCTTAAATACGGTCATGCAGTCGGTCAACCCTCCGCCACCATTCTTGGAAACTCCTGGTGAGCCAGCCATACCATGGAAGCAATGGTACGATGCTTTTGAAACATATATGGGTGCCATTGGAGCGTCAAGATTCAGACCTGAAAGAAAGAAATGTTTATTGCTTCATTCTTTAGGTTTCGAGGGTAGGTCGGTGTTTAAACATTTACCAGATATTCAAGTGGAAGAAGGCGAGGAACTTGATGAATTTGAAGAACCTCTTAAGAAATTGGCCACCAGGTTTGACGCACCTCCTAGTTTGGTTATTGCAAGACATAAGTTTTTTAGGAGAGAACAGAAAAATGGAGAGGATGTCAATAACTACATTTCTGCTTTGAGGAAACTTGCGTCTGAGTGTTTCTTTGATACATTTACTGATCAGTTAATACGTGACCAATTCATTTGTCACTGTGCGGATAAATCGATCCAGCAAAAGTTGTTGACCTTAGGAGATCCATCGTTGTCAGATTCTATCAGAATTGCTAAAAGCATTGAAACTGCAATGAGATCTGCAAAAGAGTTGGAACGTGCACAGGCGGAACATGTGAACATAGTACAGAGATCTGACGACAGGCGAAAGATGAGTGTTCCTTTGCACAACAAAGTGGAAGTGGATAAATTCAATAGTTTTTTCAAGCAGACTAACGTTTGTTTTAGGTGTGGCTATCCACCACATATAAAAGGAGGAAAAATATGTCCGGCAAAGAATGTGCAGTGCAGATTATGTGGCAGAACTGGTCATTTTGCAAGAGTGTGTCAAAGTAACAAAAGTGGTAACACTAAGGTTAATACTGTCATGGATGACGGTGATGACAGGATGGATGAGTTGATGAGTGAAATGCAAGAAATGATTCTGACTGTGGGTGACTGTGACATAATCACTGGCAATACAGTGGACTGCATTGATCCGTACGTTTTAATTCAAGTAGGTGACAAACATTTAAAGTTGTTGGCTGATTCGGGGGCTAGAATCACTATGATTACTCAGGAACTTTACCAACAGAATTGGGGCACGCGAAAATTGAATCCTCCAGATAGGACTCCGTTTTCATATGAGGGAAGGAGGATTGACTTAGTTGGTTTCTTTGAAGACATTTTGGTATTCAAGGGGCGACGCATTGTTGGGAAAGTCTATGTTGCTGTAAAAGGTTTGAACATTTTAGGATGGTTTCACCAAGGGCTGTTTGGAATGGTTTTGCGTCCAGGTACGGGTGATCAGGTGACAGTTATTAGAGATACCTCTGATATAGAGAAATTGCTAAATGAGTTTCCCAGAGTTTTTTCGGGTGATTTAGGTAAAATAAGGGGTTTCTCACACAAAATAAAGGTCAAGGACAATGCCATTCCTGTTAAACATAAATTGAGAGGTGTGCCATTTAGTGTCAGGGATGAGTTGGAGAAAGAATTGGAAAGTTTACGGATGAGGGGAATCATTGAGCCCATTGATTCTTCGTTATGGTTATCTCCGTTGGTTGTGGCAAAGAATAAAAATGGGGAATTGAGAGTTTGTGTTGACTTGAGGGCACTCAACAGAGAGATCTGGGTGGACTCTCATCCTTTGCCTAAGATTGGAGAGATGCTTTCTTGTATCAAGGGGGCAATTTTTTTTACTAAACTCGACTTGGCCACTGCTTATCACCAAGTAGAATTGACACACGAGTCGTGACACTTTACTGCTTTTGTCTCCCCGTGGGGAACGTATCAATATTGTCGTATGCCTTTTGGACTGGCGTCAGCAGCGTCAGTATTCCAGAGAATAATGTCTACAATTCTTAAAGGTATCGATAAAGTGTGTGTTTTTCAGGATGACGTGTTGATTCATGCTTCTGATCGATATGAACATGATGCGATTCTGAGGCAGGTCTTGAGTAAGTTTGATAGTGCCGGTGTCGTATTGAGAAGAGAGAAATGTCAATTTCTCCAAACGTCTGTAGAATATTTGGGGCACGTCATCACACCAGAAGGGGTTTATCCCAGACCAGGTCTTGTAGAAGCGATTGCAAAAGCACCTGCACCTCAGGACAAAGTTGGTGTCAATTCATTTTTTGGTCTTTGTGAATTTTATTCCAGATTCATTGAAAATTTTGCTACTCTAGTCAGACCCATTTCTAATCTGTTGAAATCTAAAACAGAGTTTTTGTGGAATGCTGAGTGTGCGGAAGCATTCGATACTATTAAACAGAGATTGAGTAGTGCCAATATTTTACAATCTTATGATCATAACTTGAAGTGTTGTTTGACTGTCGATGCCAGCAAGTTCGGTCTTGGAGCAGTTTTGACGCAAATTAATGAAAAGCAGGAGTATACTATTGGTTTTGCGTCAAGAGTGCTCAGACCTAATGAAGTACATTATTCTGTAATTGAAAAAGAATTACTAGCATGTTGGTGGGGTATAGAGAAATTTAAGTCTTTTCTATGGGGAAGACATTTTTTTCTCCAAACAGACCATAAGCCATTAGTCTCTATTCTAAATGGTACCAATCTTAAAGGTAGCTCACCAAGAATTGCAAGATTTGCGGCCAGGTTGCTTCAATTTGATTTTTCTGTGATACACATCTCTGGTGGAAAAAATGTGAGAGCAGATTACCTCTCCAGGTATCCAGTTTCCGAAGATATTGGAGAGGAAATGGGCACTCAGGATGAAAACTGCTTCATTGCTTCTGTCGAATTAGAACGTACTGGATCGTTTTCTGAAAAGATGTGGAGAGAAGCGTCTACAAGTGATAATGTATTTTCGAATGTTTTAACGTATGTTGAGAATGGGTGGCCGCATGAAAAAAGTTTGAATTTGAGTACTCAACCTTTTTTCAAAGTGTCTGACGAACTATCAATTGAAGATGGTGTACTGTTGAGAAGTGATAAAATGGTGCCTCCTGATGTTATAAGATCCATTATTCTGGAAAAAGCACATGAAGGTCACTTGGGTGCTACTCTTACTAAAAAAGGGTTAGGCAATACTATTGGTGGCTGCAAATGGACAGAGACATTGAAACTTTGGTCAAGTCCTGTTGCATTTGTTCAACCAGTGATAAGGCCCTCAAAACGTCAACTCCTCCGCTAATGCCAATAGAATGTCCGGCAGGTCCTTGGGAAAAGATTGCCATCGATTTGTTGGGTCCCTTCAATTCTCTTCCTCCTAAATTACGGTATGCTTATGTAGTAATTGATTATTTTTCCAAGTGGCGTCATGTGAAGTTTGTGAGTCATGCAGATTCCACGTCAGTGGTGTAGTGTCTGAAAGATGTATTTTTGGAGGAAGGGTTACCCGAGGAACTTGTATCTGATAATGGGGTCCAGTTTGTGTCTTGTGAAGTTGAAAATTTTCTGAGTGAGTGTGCCATCAAACATTTGAAGAGTTCTCTTTATCAACCGCAAACGAATGGTTTGGTTGAACGGTTTAATAGAGTGGTTGGGGAGTGTATCCAGTGGGCGTTAGCTAATGGGTGTGTGGTTGATGCTGCTGTAAAGAGTATGCTCTGGTTCTACAGAACAACACCCCACACTAGCACGGGGATATCACCATTTGAGGCACTTAGAGGGAGGAAGCCTGCCACCCTATTTAGACCAGCTTGGTTGTCCAGGTTTTTCAAGCATTCTACATGTAAGGAACTCATTTATGCAAAGGTGGGTTCGAGTATTAAAAATTCTCAAGAGAAACAAAAGTCATATTACGACAAGAAAAGAGGTGTGAAGGAGGTGCAGTTCATGGTGGGTGATTGGGTGCGGGTTAAATTACCAGTGTTTGTCAAGAAAGGTGATTCCAAGTTTTCTGAACCATTCAAGGTTGACAAAGTTTGTGGGAATGCTGTGCGGGTTGATGGACGTAACTGGTGGAATATGGGGAAGGTGGTAAAGGTTGAACCTAAGGATGTATTGTTACCTGTTCACAAGAAGGTTGATCACTCTTCAAAAGCACAGGATTTCTTGAATGTACAAAAATCTGTGGGGGTTAAGTCCTCGAGTTTAAAGGAGGTGGATTCATGCTCCAATCTTGTGCCTGTCAGAAGTGATAGGGTGCACAAATTACCTTTAAGGTATCGTTAAGTGAGATTACCTTTAAGGTATCGTTAAGGGAGAATCGCTTATGCAAGGTTTTATGTGTAGCGTTTGATTTGGTTATACACAACATGTATGGTTACTTTCATAGGTTAGTTGTGCAAGGGGTAAGGAAAATAAAATAAAAATAATTGTTTCTTTGCTTGTTGTTTATTTAAAGTGTTAAAAGAGAAAACTAAATGTAGTATCTTAATAGCAGCGGTTGCCGCTGCGCGTGCCGATCAGCTTTTCCTTGTCATCGCACGCGCAGCGGAGCTGCTCACACGCGGCTGTATTTCATGGTTCGGGGTTCCTTTCCGCGTTACGAGCGCGAGGAATGCCGGACATTCGAAAACGGCAACGGCAGGCAGCACAGTTGAAACTGAGGAGAGGAGAGCCGTTTATGCTGCGCACTGGGGTGATTTAATGGAAAGAGATTAAACTGAAATAAATTCAACCTGATTTCAACAACGTGGTGTCTGGAGGTTTGTTCCCAGCTTACTTTAGAGAGCTTTTCCAATGGCTCCAAGCAGACAAAATGCCGGTAGTAGCGCTCTGTCCCAGGCATATGTTGAGAGCAGCAGGTGTCAGTGCTACCATTTTAACTTGTGACTCCCCCAAAGAGGCATAGGAAGCTGGGGGCAAATCAAGCTGGAGCATCACCCACCAACATATAGGAGAAGGACAGTGTGCACTCGGGGAGCAAGAGCCCCCAGATAATGTCAGCAGAGGTGCACCAGCCCCGAGGAGATAAAGCAGAAACTCGGCTGATCCTATCTCGGGGAGTACTCCGTTGGGGCAGGGAAGGCTCACTGGGTAGTCATGGAAAGGGACTAGGGCACCCCCTAAGACCAGCATTTCACAGGCGGTGGGTGCGAGGATGGCAAGAGAAGGGAAGTGAGTGGTGCAACGGGGACAGCAGAGGGAAGCAACCGTGCAGGCTGGGCCCCTTGGCATCCCCAACTGCGAGAGTATCAGAGAGAGAGGGGTACCCGAACAGTCATGGTGCAGCGTAATTAAGAGGTTCATGCACTTATGTATCATATTTGCTCATTAAACGATAACAATGTTAATCCGTGTGCATCATATTAATAAAATAACAATATGTGGCTTTATTTACCTGTAGTACGCGCCACAAAGATAACTGTATTAGAATCATTATATTCTCATACTAACTGGACCCGTTTGGATGCCATCTTTTCTCCTAAGGCTTGACATGACTTGGTTCCTAGATCTCAGCAACTCGATTATTTCGTTATTGAATGCACTGCAAGTTTCATGTTCTTCTCTCCATTGCCAATGCTGACTCGAGTAGAGCCTGTTAATTATAACAGGGCTTTGTCTATTGTTAGGAACTGTAAGATTAACCAGCCTATTTGAAATTTGATCATGGATATGCAGTACGTGGAGATGGGAGAAAACCTCTTGTCCCAGGCCGATTGAACTGTTAACTTCAAGGCCGTGCAGCTGTGTACCTCTTTGTCCAGCCCTGGGAATCTGGGGAGTCTGCCTGCTCCAACAGAACCCTGTCTCCTTATTGGACCATCCAGAGTGTTGGTAGGAAAAAGTTTCCAGAACCTTCTATTGCTTATTATTTGTGTTTTTCTTAGTATAGTGTAGCATGTCTTGTCCTTATTTAACTCAGGGAAGATCTTTCTCTAACTATGCTGATCTCCCTCCCCATGGTATTGAGCGTCCTGCTTCAATGTCCAGTACTTACCCTGGAACCTTAATTTGGTTCTTCTGATGCTGACACCATTCTCTTCCCCTTTCCACTTTTGGGGCCAGATGTAGCAAAACAAAAATTTGCGAGTTGATGCGACTCGCAAAATGCGACTCGCAAATTGGAATGCAGGGAAAAAAAACGTGCCGAAATAGCGACTCGCACCTGGACTCGCAATGCAGTGTGCGAGTCCGCAGATTGCGAGGTCGCTTTTTGCAAGTGTGCAAAAAACGAACTCGCAATTAGCGAGTAGATGTCGCAAATTGCGATTACCTTGAAAATTGATTACAGGTGCAGCAGAACACTCCAGAAACCAATCCAGAACACTCTGGAAACACTTCCTGGCACATGATGATGACATCACAGCCAGGAAGTTTACTAATACACCTGGGAGGAGGCAGGACCACACCCTTTTATAACTGCCGAATTTCACACAGGACAAACAGCAGCTGCCATGGAGGGAACACCAAGGAAGAGGAAGCTGAAATTCTCTGAGAGGGAGCTGGAGGTGCTGACAGAGGAATGCTGTCAGCACTATGATGACTTGTTTGGGAGATCAGCCCTCAATGTTCCTGAAGCCACCAAGAAACAGCTGTGGCAGGACATACAGGACAAGATTAATTCCCTGGGGGTGAGCCATAGGACCATAGACGACATAAAGAAAAGGTGGTATGACCTCTGCTCCCGGACCAAGGAGAGGGTGGCTGAAAGGCTCCGGGAGATGAGAGGCACAGGAGGGGGACCATCGTCTGTGCCACCACCCACACCCCTGGAAGAAAGGGTGGAGGAAACCTTGGAGCAGGAGGCAGTGTCTGGATTTGGGGACCTGGACACCTCAGAGCCCAGCACATCAACCGGTGAGTACCATGTGATATGCCTGTACCCCTATCAATGCCATACCCCCACCCACCATGTACACAGGGGCATGCACAACCAAGATAGCTCCATTTCAGGGTAGCAAATGCCAGAATGATGCATTATGGGAAATGTAGTCAAGTAGGCAGTTCATAGGCAAATGTTTATTATGAAGTGTGCAATAGATAGTAGACACTGACAGTCTGTTCCCCATGTCCCACAGGTCTCCAACAAGACACCACCAACACTCCAAGCAGCCAGGCCCATGAGGACACCTCAGGACCCGCCAGCACCCCCACCTGCACGGTCAGCAGCATCCCTGCAGTAGCCACACCTGCTGCAACAATTCCACAAGAGGCTGCCCCAGCAACAGGCAGGGATGAGACAGGTGGAAGCACAGGGCAGCCACCGCTGCGCAGGCGTCGCAGGTCCATACCATCAGGGCTGCAGTCTGCATCCGGGCTACTTCCTCCCAGCACCAGTGAGGCACATCTGCTGCGTGGTCAGCGCCTACAAAATAGAATTTTGGGGAGGATTAGTGGTGTGCTGCACCGCTTCGTGCGCAATAACCATGCCAGCATGCAGCACCTCAACACAAGGATGGACATGATTTGCAATAACACTGGGGACCTTGCCCTTGCCATGAGGGAACTGGCGGGAGGACTACTGGCCCAGGCCGAGGGTGGGCGGCGCAGAGATCGTCAGCTCATGCACAGACTGGACAGGATGGCCACATCCATCGGCAGGCTCGCCATGAACACCACAGGCCTGTCGAGGAGGACAGTTGGGCTGCAAGTGGAGATGGGCCATTTCGCTGGGGATGTGGCTAGGGGCCTGGGACGTCTGACCCACATTATAGAAATGATGGAGACACGGGAAATGTCGAGGGGCACAGGGGAAACACCCCAGGACAGTGAGGAGGGCTCGACAGTGAGCAGTGTCTCTGTCACTGACAGCAGGGTGCTCAGGAGTGGCAGGCAGAGCACCACGGAAGCACCAGGGACCAGCCAGGCTGGCAGGAGGGGCAGAAGGTCTTAGAGATCACCCTGGACCATAAAATGTGGCACATGACGTGAATGTGCCACATGCCTGGTTAGCATTTTCATGCCCATGGACAATCAGTACTTGTGAATAGTTTCATTAATGCACTAATAAAACAGTTATTTTTGTTCCACTTAACAAATGGAGTTTTTGGTCAATAGGTGAGTATGGTGGGAGTTGACACGTACCGTCCAAAATATTGTGTTGCAATGTGTTCCCGTCTCAGTCTGCCTTGATTAGCTATACTCCTATCCCCATGATGGCGATGTGGTTGTTCTTGCTCTTCATCATCAGGATCTGGGTCTGCAGGGGTGAGAGGTAGCCCACGTCGGGTGGCTATGTTGTGGAGGATGGCGCATGCGACCACAATTTTGAATGCGGTAATGGGGGTGTATTGGAGGGCACCTCCACTGCGGTGGAGGCATCTGAATCTTGCCTTCAGGAGTCCGAAGGTGCGCTCAATGAGGTTCCTGGTCCTCTTATGTGCACTGTTGTATTGCCTCTCTGAATCATTGCTGGGTGTTAAAAACGGAGTCATGATCCAAGGCCTAAGAGCATATGCACTGTCACCTGTTGGGCACAAAAAGTACACTGTTAGGAAGTCCAGATTGTCGTGCACAGTGACCTGTGTGTATGTCTGCAAGTGTCTGTGGCTCTACCTAGGAGGTAACCGTCTCCGAATTCCCCACGTTCCAGGCGTTGATGTATCCCACTATGCCTAAAAATTTATGAGTCATGGGTACTGCCTGGAAACTTAGCTACAATGTCCGTGATGACATAATGGGCGTCACAAACAACCTGAATATTGAGTGAGTGGGTACACTTTCTGTTGCGGAAAAGGTGTTCTAGATTAGCAGGGGGGCATATTTGAATGTGTGTCCCATCTACACACCCTATGACATGGGGAAAGTGGGCAATGCGGTAAAAGTCCAGCTTGGTGCTGTTCATTTCTGCCTCATTCCTTGGTAAGTATATGAAGTGGGACATGTGCGTGACTAAGGCATCTAGGAAGGCCCTGAGGAACCTTGACATTGCACTTTGGGATACCCCACCTGCCACAGCAATGACCCCCTGATAGCTCCCTGAGGCCAAGAGGTGCAGTGAGCATAGCACTTGCACATGCGTAGGGATGGCGCAGCCACGCAGAGTCTGGTGTTCTAGCTGTGGTTTGAGTAAATCTATTAATTCTAGTATGGCTGCGCTGCTAAGGCGGTATTTGTCATAGATCTCTTCCTCAGTTTGCTGAAAAAGAGTCTGCCTTGTTCTATATATCTTCTCCTGTCTGTGGCCCCTCCTCCTCCTCTGCTGGGCTGCGTGGACTCTCCTTCTCACTGCTATCAGGTATATCTCCGCCATCTCGTGTAACCCAGATGCCTTCTGGGTCTCCTTTTATACTTTGGTAATGGTTACCACCTGCTCTGAGTTAGTGGTAAATGGGACATGCAAACTGGGCTTTTTGCGACTAGTCGCAATTTGCGAGTTGCAATTGCATAAGGTTTGCGACTCGCAAATTGCGACTTGGTATTTGCGGGTCGCAAAATGGGGTCGCAACGGATGCGAGTCGCAAACGGGTCCCATCGCTTTTTGCAAGTCGGAAATGGGCTTTTTGCATCCCATTTCCGATTTTGCACTGTCGCAAATAGCGATTCGGCCCGTTTGCGACTCGCAAAACTTTGCTACATCTGGCCCTTGATGCTTTATTTAAAATAGGAGAACTCCTTTATGGAACCAATTTATTTTATATTCTGTGTTCACTATGTGGTCATAATTTGCATTCTTTTCTTTCTAATATACAAACTGATTATGCAATTATGTAGAAATACATGCTTGTTGGATACATTGATTTACTAGATGATTGATTTGTAATGTTTACTAATTAAAACTTCACAGTTTTGAGGCCATCCTCTCTGTCGTTTATGTGGAGCCACATTGGTTTCACTGTCACTGAAATGTTTTGCTGATGCTAGCTCCTTTCATTTGCTTCCAGTCAAAAAGCAAAAGTCTATATGACCACTGGAGACTACTTTTTTAAACTAGAATTCTTAGATACAAGGAGATCTGCCTCATCAGCCCCGTGGTGCTGGGAACTTGGTGGAATAGTTAGACAGGCATAAAGGCTGCAGGGTCCGGGGGATCACTCAGACACAACTGCAGTCAGAGCAATGCCAGGTTGGTGAGGAGGACATCCAGGAAATAGGAAAGAGGCCACCACCCAGGATCGTAATTCTACGGAGAAGGCTGGTTCCTGCAAGTGCCCTGATAGAAGACCAGAAAAAGCCCGGCTTTGGGCAGCTGTCTGGAGGACACCTGAAAATACTTCAGGAAGAGCTTGGAGGGTCAAGGAGGGAGTAGACATTTCAGATGAGAGTGATGATGAGAGAAAAGCCGGAATGACTGCAAAGCAGAGATCTGCTCCCAGGTTCACAATGGGAACAGGGCAGACAAGCACAGCGTCCGGATGGTTGGCTGAGGGGCATGTGGGGAGATAGGTATTGACAAAGAAGGGAATTCAGACACTGAGAAATACGGCAACAGTGTTTGTAGGAGCATTTCGGGGTCAGGGGTGTCAAGGGACATGAGGCTTGATGGTGAAAGCTGACATAGCGTGGAAACACTAGTGGATCACAAGGATGCGATCTAGTGAAGACAAGAGCACAGGAGCAGATGGATGAGAAGTGTTCAGGGAGAAAATACACTATTCTGCTGGAGGAGTGACAGACAGGAGGCCAGAGAGAATGCCAGACTGTAAGTATGGAGGGAATTGGTAGGCAGTTTGGAGCGGCAGATGGTCTCCAGGGCGGGATACAAGGCAGAGAAAGTGACGTAAGGGAGATGATCGCAGACTGTGCTGAGGTGAGAGTGCATTCGCCAGGATGCAGAGAGCATGGTGGGAGTATACTACAGGCATTTGGCTCAAATCAATGTCAACACTCAAATAACCAAGAATGAAAACCCTAATAATCAGAAATAACCATCACTCACTGGGAAAGGTTAATAGTTTTTATTTCCCTATTGATTACAATTCTAGTCAAATCTTTATTTGCCTTTTAATAATCAAAGCTTTATTGATCATCAAGAAAACATTATTCTCCAAAAGAATCACAAGTTGCAATACAAATCATGTCAGCAATTATCAACATTAATGAGTAATTCAGCAATGCAAACTCGTCAGTCAATTGTCACAGTCAACGTCTCCCTCTGTCAGCCTACCTAACCAAGATTAGCATCAGCATGTGGGTCTTCATGCAAAAATAATTTAGATAAAACATTAATTTGGAAAACTCTATTTAAGAGAGAAAATCTATTCAGAAACAGTGCAGTTGGCACCTAGAAGAAAAGGCACAACATTTTGTCAGTCACATTTTCATAGCTACCTATCCAGGATGGATCAGCAACGAGTCAGTCTTCGTCCCCAGGTCATCAGTGGTCAGCAAAGTATCAGGCTCACAGAGTGTAAGCCCAATTATCAGCACTTCAGACAGCGTCTCCTGACGTCATGGACTTTCTCCTCTCCGTTCTGATTTTTCTCCCCTTGTCATGACTTTTTATTAGGGTCTCTCAGTCGTCCCATTAATTGCTAATTGGTCAAACTTATCAGAAGCTATGACTCTAACCTATAGTTTTTATTTACCAAATCTAAATTTCTGCTTAGGCTTCAAATTCCATTAATTATATTGGTCCTTCTGGTGATGCGAACATCATTCGGCTCTTCAGGTAACAAAATTGTTGCATACAAGTCTTTAGTCAGTTCATCTATTGTTCAAGTCCTGGGAAAGTACATTTAGCCTAAACAACACATAATTGTATCAAATTGTCTACATCATCTCCTGTCCGCTGGTACATTTGCAGAATGTTCTAGCAGAGTCATCTGAATTCTGCACAGTTCAAGGTCCTTTACTCCAGTTACCAGTCCTCGCAAGCCTCGTTGAGTCTTCACGTTATAAGCAGCAAGGCCCAGTGAAACCAGGCTTTTACTTTGGCTAAGTTATGAATGCAAATTAACATAAAACATAGGTTATACATCCAATTATGATATACTAATACATTTTACATGATTTTTCTCATTATTTAGCATCTTGTTAATACACATGGTGACCACTCCCGGTGGGCAAATTTTTGCTTACACGCGTTATTTTCTCACATTAGTTTCTCTATGCAATTTTCTCATGAATAAACACACATTAATCATTAGAAATTTCTCAAATTAACATGTCTGCTCCATCAGTCCCTCCTCTGATGACTAAATATGTCATCACACCTTTCTTTGTCAACTCTTCACAAGTTTGCATTAGATGTATTTTGTCTTCCTCTTGAATTTTCCCTATAAATTCTTCTCCTAGGTAGTTCTTCCCTCCTCTGATCATTCTTACCCCTCTTTAATTTTACTTTTTGCCACAATTTACATGTACCACATAATCCCAATATAGAAACAATCACAATTAATATTCCCTGGACAATTTTCCATAATACCCCATTACAAATTTGACTAAACCAATTTCCCACAGAGACAAATCCATTACCAACCTTCTCTCAAACTCCGGGTTTCTTCAATTCCTTGCCTGAATTAGTTAAATTAGTAAGTAAGTCTTTTATCACTTTATCATTTTCAGGAATAAACGAGCAACAGTGCCTTGCATTAATCGTTTAACAAACTCTGCCGTCTTTTGCTAAAATTATGTCTAGAGCAAGCCTACTTTGAAGCGTCATAGCTCTATCCGCAGCCAATTCAATATTTAACAGAAGTATTGCCCCTGTAAAGTTTGTCAGCATATTATCCAGTGGGGGCCAGCAGCTTTAGGAGGGAGGGGGGCGGGCGGGAAGCACACACACACACCCACTCATTCTTTCACACACAGACACGCACGCACATCCATTAACAACACTCATACCAGTCAAACATGCACGCACGCACCAAACATTAATTTTAAAACATCATACACACTCATTCTTTCACACACGCATGCACGCACATCCATTAACAGTCATAACATTCAAACATGCACGCATGCAACATACATTCATTTTAAAAGATCACACATACTGATTCTTTCACACACACACGCACATCCATTAACAACACTCATAACACTCAAACATGCACGCGTGCACCAAACATTCAATTTCAAACATCACACACATACACACACACACACACTTACCTTCAGCCTCCAGGTCCCAGGAGGGTTGGGACTGCTGACTTCCCTCATTGGCTGACCTTAGGTCAGCCAATGAGGGAAGGCAGCAGTCCCAGCCTCGTCACAGAGTGGGATGGGGTCAGTGAGACTGCTGACCCCACCCCACTCTGTGACGCAGTGTCACTGATTGACACTCGCCCTGGGCACTTCAGGGCTTAAACCTGAAGCGCCCAGGGCAAGAGTCAATGGGTGACGCTTTCCTTGTCACCCAGGGGAGGGCCTCGAGGCAGCTTTGCTGAGCCGAGGAGGTCACGCCCATAGGAGCTGTGACCTCCTCAGCCCAGCAAAGTTCAGCTCAGGCAGGCAGGAGTCTGTGCAAATCGCGCATGGCTCACTCCTGGCTGTCTGAGCTGAAAATGAAGAGTGTCTGTCAGGCTGGCCTTTGTTCATCCTGACAGATACTCTTCATGAGGGGCAAAAGGTGAGGGGGCATGGCCCCTCTGCCCCTAAAGGACGGGCCGCCACTGATATTATCCACAATAGTAGACAATTTCCGTATCTGGTTGCATTCAAAATAACTCCTACAGAAGGAATTATTGCCCCAAAATACCTCCTACAATTGCAGAGGTGGTTTCCCTCCTCTGTCGCACATGATGTAATTCCGTCACTTTTGGTATTTTCTTTAAATCATCTATCTGATAAATCTTAGGGAAAACTATCCCTAAATAGCATGTTCCATACCATCCTCTAGGAAGACGGTAATAGGCATTAAGTCCACAAATATAATAAATCCAGAGGAATCACAGGGTCCGCACCATTCAGCATAAAAGTCCATTTATTGTGAAACAAAAACACATGCCTACGTTCACTCGTTCCCACAAACAAAGTGTCAGTGCGTGATTTTGGTCTATATATACAAAGTTTCCCTACGTGTAATGCATCTAAAGCTAATCTCCCTTGTGTTTTAATAGCAGTGTAGGCATAGTCATTTGTATAAGTTCTTTTCTCCAGCCCTTTTTTCAAATTTTTCCTTTAATGCCTTCCTTCTACCATCAGTATGCCCTATAAAGCTCTTTTCCATCGAAGTTAATTAGCAGGTTAAACTATTACGGTGAGCATATCCGTTCCAAAAGTTAGTGTAGGCTCAAAGAATCCTCTAATTAACACTATTTCATGCCCCTTAGCTATTTTACTCAAGTAACTAATAATAGGAACAAAGGAAAACACCAGGTCATGGTTAGAATAGAAATATTGAATATACTCTTGGTTATAGAATGTGGTTAGTAGCAAACTACATGTTATGCCTTGTGTTAGGGGCAGACTATGGTACGTAACCCCTTCTTCCACAGAAGAAGGAATTTGAGTACACACAAGACAATTCTTTGCATCCATTGTCTCCACATACTCATTCAACAACCAATAGAAAACATTAGAATAAAGCTTTCCTCGTGCATTATTATGGTCATGCAAATATTTTTCATCTAGCTTGAACCTCTCTAAAGCTGTTAGTGTAGTAGTTTCATGAACAGGAGTAATAGCAGCATCTTTCAACTCATGAATAGACATTCCCACAATCATTATTATAAACATTATTCCACACTTAATTGCCACTCCAACACTCAAATATCTATAATACCTAATATTTCTAATGCCATTATTGAAATCAGCCATGATCTATAAAGAATCAGAAAGCAGAAATAACTCTTAGATAAGGTGCAATAAGAAAATCAAAAATATGTTTCTTTCTCAGTTTCATACACAGGAACCCCTTTCTTCCTTTGTCAAAATTGGTTAGCAGCTCGTCATAATCAGGTTTTCAAA
The DNA here is from genome assembly GCF_031143425.1 of Pleurodeles waltl. Lineage (NCBI taxonomy): Eukaryota > Metazoa > Chordata > Amphibia > Caudata > Salamandridae > Pleurodeles > Pleurodeles waltl. The sequence goes on from NC_090444.1 coordinate 958,793,296, forward strand.
TGTCATATCAGGTCATTAATGTTTTTCTCCTGGTTTATTTTGACAATTTTCCTTTCAGATTTCTTTCAGAATAGCTCAACAACTCAGTCTATTGATTCCCTTCAGGTTGCATCAAAATACTGATTCAGAACTTCTCTGTCAAAGCAAAAGGACATGAACTTGTTTTGCCATTCACTTGTTGCTGCATATGCCCACTCAGGACCTACGTATCTTCGACTTGCTACTCTCTTTCTTTCCAACCTTCGTTCTCCTGCTAATTCTCCTTCACTTAGTTCATCTTTTCTTGTAGTGTCTACTTCTTCCTCTATTGGCTCATTTATGACCAATTCCTTCTTCTTGCCTATTTGAGATTCAGGCCAGTTGTCCCCTATCCTTGCTCCTTCTGTCAGTAATCTCTTTAAGATTGGACTCTTCTCTTTTCCCTTATCTATGGTGTTTTCTCTTGATGGACCTGCAACGGGTTCAGGAGGAGTCGGATCACTTTGGCTTTTATTTGTCTCAACTCTTTCCCCCTCTTGGTCTGCTTGTGCTTTGGTACTGTCTACTTCTGGGAGAACTCCTCCTGTGCTTGGTTCTCCAGTCACTTTTGTTGGGTTAGACTCTTGCTCCCCCTCTTGTACTCCTGCACTTCGTCTCTTACTGGTGTAATTGACCCATCTTCCACCAGCGCTGGGTCAACTTCAGGCTCAACTTGCTCTGGCTCTGGCTCAGGAAGTGCCACTTGTTTCACTGCTGCTGGTGCTCTCAACAGCTCTTCTTCATGATCTTGTGGACTCACCACTCTCTTGGTATGACTCGCATGTATCCAGTTAGGTAGTCCGGCACACTTCACAGCTGTCGTAGTTGTCAGCACCACCTGGTATGAGCCCTTCCAACGCAGCTCTAAGCAAGTCTTTCGAACATGCTTTTTGATCACAACCCAATCTCCAGCTTTTACGTTGTGACCTGGGTCATGGATGGGTGGCAGGGTAACAGCCTGTACCTGCTGAGAGAAAGGTCGAACCACATCAGCCAGACCTTTGCAGTAGTCCAACACCATATAATCTGCAATATTGACAAGAACATTTGCTGCAATTGCTGGTAATCTAATTGCTCTACCCATGAGAATCTCATGGGGTGACAGTCCTGTCTTTCTGTCAGGCATATTTCGCATTGACATCAACACCAAGGGTAATGCATCTGGCCATTTCAGGTTTGTTGCAGCACACATTTTGGCAATTCTGATTTCAATGTACAATTCATTTGTTCTACAAGTCCTGATACTTCTGGACGGTAACTGCAATGCAGTTTCTGCTCAATGTTTAATGCTGCACATAAGAGTTTGATCACTTTGTTACTGAAGTGCGTTCCCCTATCTGATTCTAAAGAGATCGGAAATCCGAACCGTGGTATTAATTCTCTAAGCAATAACTTTGCAACCGTGAGACTATCATTTCTTCGTGTGGGGTATGCTTCAATCCAATGGCTGAACACACACACAATCACCAACATATACTTCAGTCCACCACACGCAGGCATTTCAATGAAATCCAACTGCATCCTGCTGAATGGTCCTCCTGCTCTTTCAATGTGGCTCAAATTAACCACTGTCCCTTTTTCCACATTTAGTTGTTGACAGATCACACATCTGTGACATACTGCTTCTGCTGCTTGTCTGAATTGTGGATTAAACCAGTCAACTTTGAACAGACTAACTATGGCATCTCTTCCAATGTGTGCCTGGCCATGGTAGTAGCTGGCCATCTGAGTCAATAAGTTATTTGGCAGTACCATCTGGCCCTCCTCAGAAACCCAAATTATGGGCCTGATTCTAACTTTGGAGGACGGTGTTAAACCGTCCCAAAAGTGGCAGATATACCACCTACCGTACTACGAGTTCCATTGGATATAATGGACTCGTAATACGGTAGGTGGTAAATCCGCCACTTTTGGGACGGTTTAACACCGTCCTCCAAAGTTAGAATCAGGCCCTATATCTGGTCTTTGGACACATTTAAACTTCAACCAAAGCTTTTTTTCTTCCTTGTCCACATTTTCCTGCAATGTTTTTAATTCTTCTAAGGTGTCAATTATTTTTAAAGCAAAACTTGCACAACATGTTTTTTCCTCTGGCATTAGTTCCCACTTATCCATGAACAATATACAGTTCAATGCGCAAAACCTTGCAACTTGATCTGCATATCCATCTCCCACAGAAATGTAATCCTGTGTCTTTTGGTGTGCACTGCATTTCACCACCGCAATCTCTTCAGGTAACTGAATTGCGTACAACAACTCTTTTATTCGGTCGCCATTTCTCACTGGAGTTCCATTTGAGGTCATAAAACCTCGCTGCGACCACAATTGGCCAACATCATGAACAATTCCAAAGCCATACTGACTATCAGTGTAGTTTGTGACTCTTAACCTTGCAGAGACATAGCAAGCCCTGGTAAGAGCTACTAGTTCTGTCACTTGTGCAGAATACACACCTGGTAGCCATGAAGCTTCTAATGTGCCTGTAATTGGGCACACAGCATATCCTGCTCTCAGTGTGACGGTTCCACCTCTGAGACACAAACCATCAACAAAAACAATTTTATCATTTTCTTCTAAACAAGTGTTTCTAATGTTAGGTCTCGGTTTTGTGCAAAATTCAGTCACCTCAAGACAATCATGTTCAATATCTTCTTCTTTGTCAATTTCAACAGTATCACTCAGAATTAATGTTGCTGGATTCAACACTGTACATCTTTTCAATGTTACATTTGGAGCACCCAATATGCTCGTCTCATACCTTGTCAAATAATGTGTTTTCGCCCTTGTCAGTAAAGTCTCAACAGAATGTGGTACCATAACCGTCAAAGGGTATCCCATGACTACCCCCTAACATTGGAAAAGACTTTGACCAACTGTAGCTACTGCGCGCAGACATCCTTGTAAAGCTGCTGCAACTGGGTCCAAGGTAGCTGAAAAATAAGCTACTGGGAGATAAGCACCTCCATGGACCTGTGTCAAGACAGACAAAGAACAAGCATCACGTTCATGACAAACCAATGTGAAAGGCTTTGTGTAATCAGGCATTCCCAACGCTGGAGCTCTGCACAAACTCTCACTCAATTCAGTAAATGCTTTCATCTGGTCCTCATCTAGGATAATAGGGTCTGTAACTTCCTTATGTTTCAACTGTTGTAAGGGTGTGGCTATTTTGGCAAAATTTGGAATCCACTGACTACAGTACCCCACCATTTCCAAGAACATTCTAACATCTCTTTGAGAAGTCAGGGGACTTCTCTGCAAAATCATAGTGATCTTTTCTCTGGAAATTCTTCTCAACCCCTTCTCAATCTGATGTCCCAGATATTTTACTGACTTCTGACAATACTGTAATTTCACAGGTGAGACTTTGGGGGTCATTCTCACCCTGGCGGTCTAAGACCGCCAGGGCCACGGACGACTGAAGCACCGCCAACACGCTGGCGGTGCTTCATTGCCCATTTCCCCCGGCTGGGCGAATCCTCCATGGCGGCGCTGCAAGCAGCGCCGCCATGGGGATTCTGACCCCCGTCCCGCCAGCCTGTTTCTGGTGGTTTTTACGGCCAGGAACAGGCTGGTGGGAACGGGTGTCCTGGGGCCCCTGGGGGCCACTGCGGCCACTGGCATGGGCAGTGCAGGGGCCCCCTAACAGGGCCCCAGTATGCTTTTCACTGTCTGCCTAGCAGACAGTGAAAAGCACGACGGGTGCAACTGCACCCGTCGCACACCTGCAACACCGCCGGCTCCATTCGGAGCCGGCTTCAGTGTTGCAGGCCTCTTTCCCGCTGGGCCGGTGGGCGCTATTTTGGCTAGCGCCCGCCGGCCCAGCGGGAAAGTCAGAATGGCCCCAGCGGTCTTTCGACCGCGGAGTGGCACTATGGCGGTTCCAGCCAGGCGGGCGGCGACCGCCGCCCGCCGCGGTTGGAATGAGGGCTTTTATGTCCAAATTCTCCCAAATGATTCAAAAGGGCAATCGAGTCATGCTTACACTCACCCCTTGTTTTGTATGCAATCAACAAATCATCAATGTACTGTACAAGAGTCGATTGGCAGGACAATTCCAATGACTCCAGATTCTTTTTCAAAATCTGATTAAACAGGGATGGTGACTCCGTATACCCTTGTGGAAGCCTGCACCAGCTGTAGACTCTATCTAGGAATTTGAACCTAAAAAGAAACTGACTATCCTCATTAAGTGGCACAGAAAAGAAAGCTTGTGACAGATCTACCACTGTGAATCACTCTGCATCCCAAGGAATCTGAAACAGTATCACTGCTGGATTGGGCTCAATCGGACAGCATTTAACCACCATGTCATTCACTTTTCACAAGCCCTGCACAACTCTTACTTTCCCAAATGACTTTTTCAAACCCATTATCAGTGAATTACATGGGCTACTCAACACTTCTTTTAAAACTCCTTGTTTTAGAAAGTCTCTGATTATTTGTGCCACTTTCATCAAAACATCCTGCGCCATGGTATACTGTGGAAGCTGTGGGAATACAGCATTCGGCTTCAAAGTGATTTTAATCAGCTCCACTCCCTTAATCAGACCCACTTCTTTTCCTGTCAAGTCCCAGACTTCCTCCTTTACAGTTCCCTGCAAATCTGCATGCAATTCTTTCACCGGTAAACATTGGGAAAAATTCAATCAATGGGTATTCGTCATAAGCACTGTTGACTATCATTGAAGATGCCTGCTCTTCTTCATCATCTCTATCCCTGTGTCTAAACAGTTAATGGAACATTTGGTCTTGCACAACAAGTCTCTACCCCATTAGGATACAGGACTTGAATCACACACCACATATATATGCATACCCAAGTAGTTTCCAATTTCAACCTGCACTGGTTCCGTGATTTGGTTTGTCAACTGTCTATTTTCCACACCCACAACTTGAACTGTCCTGCCTAAAAGAGGTAAGTTTGGTACTTCTGTGCTTCTTATTGTAGAGCGTGTAGCTCCCCTATCAACCAAGAATGAGACCTTGTAACCCATCACTTTTCCCTTTACAAAAGGCCCTCTCTGATCTACTTCTATGGAAGCGGCAAGCATACAGGCTCCTTCATCCGAACTATCACTCATCCATTCTTCGTTTATTTCATCCTCACTGTGAAATGGGAACCGGTGTACTGTGTTACTACTATTGTCTTGTCTTTGACCCGTGACCTGCTGAGTAAGCATCACCTGATGCTGTTCCATCGGGGCTTGAGGTATTAGCATTTGCTGCCTAGGTACCATAGAGACCTGCTACTGTACTGGTGATAATGGAGCAAATTGTGCACGAGGCACCTGCATTTCCTGCACTGGTAGGAAAGTGTCCTCGATTCTGAACATTAGGAACAAATCCCTTCATTCTCTGGACTTTCACAGTTTGAAATGTACTGAGGTCACCTTGCTGAACCACACCATCCTGCCCCATCAATGGACACTCCGCTTCCAGTGTCCCATGTTTTTGCACAAATGACACGGCAACATCCTTTTCATACCTTGCACATCATTCTGAACAACCACAAGTTCCCAAATCTGGACCGTGCATCATATCCATTCCACGCCCTCTGCCCCTCACTTGAGGTTGGAACATGACAGCTCTGTTGCGGCGGCATCGGCGGTACTAAAGCTCCCTGTGCTCATGTTTGAGCTGCTTTGATTTGCATCACCATCGCCTTTTCTTTTAATTTCTTTTGTTTCAACTCAATCTCATCACTACAGTATTTAGCATATTGCAACACCTCATCAATCAGCTTTGCCTGCCAGCAAATTAAATGATTCTTAATCATCTGTCCCACTTCTGGTCTCAGCCCTTCAACAAATCTGAATACAAAATACAACATGTCTTTCGGCTCAATTGCTTCCTTACCACTGTACTCTTTGAAGGCTTTCAACAGTTCCTCATAGTAAGTATGTATTGATTCTTTAGATTCTTGGACTGTTGTATCAATCCGCTGCCAATCAATGTTTTTGGGAGAGATCCTAGTCTTCGGGAACTCAATCACCTTATAATAATTTTTTCATTACCTCATGTGAAGGTGCACTTGTTACCTTGTCCCTCTCTGGTTCACTCGTCGGCCAGTCTACCGCTCTCTTACATTCGACCCACAAGTCAGCTGGAACTACTATCTCCAATAACGTGTTCAAATCTTCCCACAAACATTGGAAAGCTTCACAAATCTCTCTGTCTGCTGATACCACTCGACTGGCTTCTATCTCAGCTTTGGATAATCATTTGTAAAAAATAATATGTCACTCCTGTGCCACGGGACATGAACAAATTGCCCCCCTGGAATTTCCCTCATTGGAAGCATCTTAACTGATTCCCCTTTATCAACACCTTCTGCCCCTTCTTGAGAACCTCGTTTCTGTTTATCTTTTTTCTTTGTCCATCTACCTTCCCACTTCCCTAATGCTACCCAAATCTGCGCACTCTGGAGCAGTTCTCTCAAGTGTGCTTTCATTCCTGCTGATCTCATGTGTTCGAAACCTTTGCCTCAAAATCTAATCTGTAACTGCATTTCAAATGCTTCGTCTTCTCAATGTCAATGTCATGTTTCTCTGCTAACTCTGCTAGCTTCTGATGTATTTTACTCACTTCTCTTGTAATCTTTGGGCATAAGTATCTCAGCTCTTCTTCTGTGAAAGATTCTAATTTGTTCACGCCTATTGTTCCCTCTACTAATTCAGTGGCTTCTATGTTCAGTCTAACACGGTTTATCTGATCCTCACCCTTAGATACGTTCTGAGGAGTGTTTAGACTATCTAACCAATCACTTAACTGCTGAGCTTTTCACCCCTGCAATGAAATGTTACTTACATTCAGCACTGGTAACTGTTGTACCACTGCATCTGAAGTTTGCGGGGTCAGAAGTCTCAGGCTCTGATTTGTATTCAGGCCATTTACTGCATCTGGAAGTGCTACAAGTGGACTAAGATCCATTAGAGGTCTAGATCCATTGAAAGTTTGTCCTGCAGACGATATTAACTGCGCTGGATCACTCACTCCCCTCCTCACAAAGCTCTGTGAGATTTCATTCTGTTCTCCTGCCTCTGACTTCTTCTGTGCAAATAAGGGTACCACTGGACCGACAGTAATCTGTAGCGATATTGCATCCGGGGCTGCTGTAGCACCTGCACCTTGTGTGAGTGCTCTCCCCATTGCCGGATTCATAACTGGTGTAAGATCTGACTGCGTTCCTGTCAGTGGTGTAAACTTAGGTAGACCCTGTGCTTGGGCTGAAGGCAACAACATTGGTGTCGGATCTGTCTGAATCAGCATTGGCTTCGGAAGCACCTGTTCCCTCGGTACCATAATATTCGAGACTGTCTCAAGAACTGGCACATCTGGATAAATTCTCTGCACTGAAGGTGGATATATCTGCGCCTGAACTACAGTACTAGTTCCTGCATTAGGTGCACTCTGTACTACCCCTAGCAATTGTCCACCTTCTGCCTGTACAGCTCCCTCGGCTCCCTGGGCTTGTACCGGAGCAGCTGTGGGGGCAGTAGCATTAGTACCTGGACCCCTGTATAGGTTGTTGAAGGTGGAGGTCTAGCTCTCAACAATTGCGTAATGAGATCCTCAACGTCAGAATCATCATCATCTACATAGGACTTCCTCTTTTTCTTCCTTCCTCCACTCTCATCTTCTTTAGCACTATCTTCCTTCTCTGCCTCGTCTCCCTCTGCACTGGCAGGAAATAATTTAACCTCCTGCAGTGTTGCCATCCTCCATCTATTTTTCTCCCAATCCCATCTAGCTTCAGCTAATGATTTTTCCACTTTCTTTATACTCCTCTTGAACTTCCTCTCCTGTTGCTGTCTGGCCACTAGCTCCCAAATTGCTAAAGCTTCAAACTGTGCTGGTCTCGGTAATGGCTTCATGTCATATAATGACATTTGCAATTGATCCAACATTCTCAAATTAAACGTTCCATGCTCCGGAAACGCAAAAGACCCTTGTTTTTTTGTTAACTCGCTCCATTGTTTCAACCATAGACACGGTGCTACACCTCGCTCCACCATCACAAAATAAGCCGGAGAATCCTCTGGTGGGTTCGGCTCCTCCACTGATGCCTTAATGTAAGTATCGCCCTTCATTGCACTCTTAAATGCCTTGAAAAACTTTATTTTTCCTGTTCCGTTTACTTTTGATTCAATAATGAAATTACTTTTACTCCCAAGATTCCTTTCACCTGCTTACTCAACCAATTGCCTCTTATGGACAGCTGCCAATCCGGTTGCAGCTCTTCCCACCTACCAACCTATCCCAGCGAGGCACACTCTGACGTCACACTCACACACAGCGGCAGACTAAGGGGGTCATTCCAACCCTGGCGGTCGGTGTTAAAGCGGCGGCCAACCCGCAAACAGGCAGGCAGCCAAAAAAATTGAATTCCGACCCTGGCGGGAACCGCCAACACAGCCCACCACTTTACCACTCCGACCGCCACGGCGGTACAGACAAGCAGCACGGCGGTTACCGCCAACAGACAGGCGGCAGACAATGTACCGCCCACCCTATCACAACTCACCAATCCGCCACCTTTTCCGGGGCGGGAGCCCCGCCGATAAAAACACGGAGGAAACAGATGTCGAACGGGAAAACGCTCACCTCCATACACCCCACGAGATATCTGGACAGCATGGAACCCGAACTACACATCCTACCAGCTATTGTCTACCTGCTCCTCTACCAGGAGCACGAACGCCGGCGCAGAAGACAACGGTAAGTACTGCACCTACGACACGGGGGAGGGGGAGGCAAAATATTACGGGGACACACATACGCCACACACCCACCCCCACCCTCACCCACTACAACACACACATCAATGCAGAGCAACAAGTCAGAGTGACACCCCCCAACCCCCACGGAAGAATGCAAAGACAAAATAAAATTATCATTAAAAATGAAGTATAATATAGCATAATTGAAGTTAAGTGAAATATGAAAATATAAATAAAATATATTACATCATGAACAATATATATACATAGGTCAAAAGTCCGGCCCATATTGGCTATCATCCATTGTTCGTGGGCCAATGGGCCTAAACACATGGGCAAAGCCCACACACGAGACCCGATTCCATTGGAGAGAACACTGCAGGGGCATCAGATAGTAAAACGACAGGCACCTCAGGGGGAAGGGAAGGGGGGCACCTCAGCCAGTTCAGTCCACGACGCCAGATCCACGAGGGGCCTCCATGCCCACTGTACCATCCTGGGGAGTGCAAAGCCACAGTCCATCAAGTGGATGACAGACTCCACTGGTTCTGGAGGAGGCATGGTGCCCAGAGTGCTTCGTGAAGCCCTGGCCGACACAGATCTGGCCCTGCCAATGGGCCAGCGGTGCTTGAGATGAAGGGCCCAGCGGAGCGGTGCTTGAGATGAAGGGCCCAGCGGAGCGGTGCTTGACAGGAAGGGCCCAGCGGAGCGGTGCTTGACAGGAAGCGCCCAGCGGAGCGGTGCTTGAGATGAAGGGCCCAGCGGAGCGGTGCTTGAGATGAAGGGCCCAGCGGAGCGGTGCTTGACAGGAAGGGCCCAGCGGAGCGGTGCTTGAGATGAAGGGCCCAGCTGAGCGGTGCTTGAGATGAAGGGCCCAGCGGAGCGATGCTTGAGATGAAGGGCCCAGCGGAGCGGTGCTTGACAGGAAGGGCCCAGCGGAGCGGTCCTTGAGATGAAGGGCCCAGCGGAGCGGTGCTTGACAGGAAGGGCCCAGCGGAGCGGTGCTTGACAGGAAGGGCCCAGCGGAGCGGTGCTTAAGATGAAGGGCCCAGCGGAGCGGTGCTTGAGATGAAGGGCCCAGCGGAGCGGTGCTTGAGATGAAGGGCCCAGCGGAGCGGTGCTTGACAGGAAGGGCCCAGCGGAGCGGTGCTTGACAGGAAGGGCCCAGCGGAGCGGTGCTTGAGATGAAGGGCTCAGCGGAGCGGTGCTTGAGATGAAGGGCCCAGCGGAGCGGTGCTTGAGATGAAGGGCCCAGCGGAGCGGTGCTTGACAGGAAGGGCCCAGCGGAGTGGTGCTTGACAGGAAGGGCCCAGCAGAGCGGTGCTTGACAGGAAGGGCCCAGCAGAGCGGTGCTTGACAGGAAGGGCCCAGCGGAGCGGTGCTTGAGATGAAGGGCCCAGCGGAGCGGTGCTTGCCACGGCGGGGCCCTGTTCGGCGGTGCTTGCCACGGCGGGGCCCTGTTCGGCGGTGCTTGCCACGGCGGGGCCCTGTTCAGCGGTGCTTGCCACGGCGGGGCCCTGTTTGGCGGTGCTTGCCACGGCGGGGCCCTGTTCAGTGGTGCTTGCCACGGCGGGGCCCTGTTCGGCGGTGCTTGCCACGGCGGGGCCCTGTTCAGCGGTGCTTGTCACGGCGGGGCCCAGTTCGGCGGTGCTTGCCACGGCGGGGCCCAGTTCAGCGGTGCTTGTCACGGCGGGGCCCTGTTCAGCGGTGCTTGCCACGGCGGGGCCCAGTTCAGCAGTGCTTGACATGTGTTCCCAGGGAACCAGATCGGGCCAATATTTTCCGCTCAGTCGCCATCCGACCTTTCGCTTGCGGGCCCTCCTGTGCTGGAGTCCTGGGCCCGTGGGTGTCCTCCTTCACTCCCGAAATAGGGCTGGTGGGGCCCTCCTGGGCAGCTCGCCTGCTGCCGGAAATGTCCGCCCTGCTGCCTTTGCCCTCCTTCGCCAATTCTCTGGGGCCCTTGCCTCCCTTTGTGGATGTGCCAGGTGACGGTGCCAGGGTATTGCCTTTGGGGGCTGCCGTCTCTGGCCTCTCGCGCCGGCCCTTCCCTTTTTTAGTTTTCTTCCCAGGGGGTGGGCTGGCTGTCCCCTTGCTGCTGGCCGATGTTGCTGCCCTAGAAGCTGGTGGACTCCAGTAGCCCTGGACTATGGTCCTTGTAGGTGCAGGGCTTGTGGTGGCTGAGGTGCTGGTTGGACTCTTACGAGATGGAGGGGGTGGGTCAGGTGATGCAAAGAGGTTCAGTTTGGAGAGGAAAAACTTTTTAGGAGCAGTGGGAAGGGGAGGTGCAGTGGGTATGGGAGTGGAGGAAGAGGATGTGGTTGTAGGAGAGTCAAGTGTGCTGTCTTTGGGTGCAGGTGCTTGTGACGGAGGCTGTCGTGAGGTGGATGGCTGTTGGGTGGGTGGCTGCCTGCGTTTGTGTGGTTTGGAAGAGGGGGTGACAGACACACTGGGAGAGGACACAGGAGACGTTTAAATGGCAGTGGGGGTGGTGACTGCACGTGTGCGGAGTGTTCTGGTGGGTGTGCTGGTGATGGACGTACTGGCTGATGGTGGTGTGCATGCAGGTGTCAGTGGAGACGTCACAGGGAGGGAGGAGGGAGACGAGGAGGAGGGGGACACAGAGGAGGCAGTGGCTGTTGGCATGTCTGAATGTGGATGTTGCATGTGTGAATGCTTGTGTGATCTGTGGTGCTTATGTCTGGATGAGCTGCCCTTGGGTGTTGATGTGTGTGCAGGCTGGTCTGTAGGTGTGGCTGGGATAGGCAGAGGAACAGGGGAGTGGGACTGGGATGAGGAAATTGGAGGGGGGAGACAGGAGACAGGGACAATGGCTGCCATCAGTGCTGAGGCCAGAGCGTTGAACGATCGCTGATGGGCAGCCTGACCCGAATGAATGCCCTCCAGGTATGCATTGCTCCGGTGCACCTCCCTTTCTACACCCTGGATGGCATTCAAAAGGGTAGACTGCCCAACAATGAGCGTCTGGAGGAGGTCAATGATCTCCTCACTGAGGGCAGCAGGGGTAACTGGGGCAGGGCCTGAGGTGCCTGGAGCGAAGGAGATGCCCGCCTTCCTGGCCGAGCGGGCACGGGGCGAACGCTGAGGGGCTGCTTGGAGGGCGGAGCTGGTGCGCGGGGTGGCGGCTGTACCTGTTGTAGCGGTGGGCACAGATGTTGCCGCCACCACAAGGGAGCTCCCGTCCGAGGACGTGTCTGTGTCGCTGACGTCTCCACGGGTCCCTGTTGTGGAGCTTCCCTCGCCCTCCGTCTCACTGGTGTACTCGGAGTCGGTTGCATGGCCCTCCGGGGCCATGTGAGATGCAGCTCCCTCGTGCTCCGATGCCACTTCTCCTCCGCCTGATGATGCTAATGCACACATGAACAGGAAGACCACAAAAAAGGGAGGGGGGGGGGAAATAACATGTTGAGTGCATGCATTGGCGACACCGTTGGCGGAGAGAACAGACACAGAAGCCCCCTGCACTACACCGCGCACTCGGTGTACACTACTCAATTATTGTGACTTGGCCTACAAGCCTATGGACGACAACTGCACACATAGGTGACCCAGGGCCATGGATAGCTGTACTTAGCATCCTACAGAGGTGGGGGGCGGGGGCACAGGGCCATGCCTTACGGAGGGGACCAGCCTACAGAAGTCGCCCTGGCCTAGAGATACCCACAGCCCTCCTCCCCCACCCAGACACCTCCACTGTGCGCTAACATAGCAGAATGTGCTGGTACTCACCCCCTTGTGTCTGCTGTGATGTCCTCACGCGCCCATCCAAATCGGGGTAGGCCACCGCCAGGATCCGGGACATCAGGGGGGTCAATTGACGGGAGCCACCCCTCCTTCGTTGGGAGGCCATCCCCAGCAGAGCCTCCGCGGTCTTCCTGCTCCCGCGGTGGATGTCCTCCCACCTCTTGTGGCAGTGGGTGCCCGTCTGTTGTGGACCCCCCGGGTCCGGACGTCCTTGGCGATGGCACGCCAAATGTCGATCTTCTGATGGGCGCTGACCTATGTGACATGGACAGGGTGGGAAAAAAAAACACATAATTTTCTGCATGGTTGATGTGAGTGGCCCCCCAACCCCAACCTTGCCATATGGCACATGCTCTCATCTGTTGTGCGATGCATGCCTCATTCGCTCCCCTCCCCACCATCTTTCATCCACCCCACTCAACACAGGCATTGCCCACAAAGCATGGTCCCAGTGTACTTACCTGTTGGTCTGGAGGACCGTAGAGTAGCGCATACTCGGGGAGGACCCCATCCACAAGTTTCTCCAATTCCTCAGATGTGAAGGCAGGGGCCCTTTCCCCAGTCGCAGCAGCCATTGTATCTTCCAGACCGAGGTCACAGCAGCACTTGCAGTATAGGTCCTCTCCTGTGGATGATCAGGTCTCGAGTGATTAAGCAGATAGAAGATGGCAGTCACGCCCGCGGCAGTGCGTACCACGGCGGTGCGTACCGCGACCGCCGGCGCACATCGTCATTGGCTCCTGAGACCCATAGGGTTCAATGTTAACCAATGCTGCTTTGCGCCGCGGTCTTCGACCGCCTACCGCCACGGTGTGCCATGCCAGCGCATTGACCTCACATCCCATTGTCACACTTCACAGGTCAGGCAGCCGCCATTTCAAGGGCCCACATGGCTTAATTTGTACTGCGTCACACAGGCCTAGGCCTTGCATTGCCACTCATACAAGCCATTCAATGCATAGCGATTCGTGTTCTGTGCAAGCTGTGGTTACGTACCTGTGGGTTGCTTGACTCTGTGCTCCATGTTGTCCTTCCTAGGCACCGTCCGCTGGGACTTGCGATGAGATGGAGGAATGTTCCCGTGTACAGACCGCTGGTGGACCTGTCTACAATGGAAGAAAGACATGTCATACTGACATACAGACTTGACCGAGCCACTATACAGGAACTGTGTGCCCAGCTGGAGCCAGACCTGATGTCCCCCATTCGCCAACCCACAGGGATTCCCCCTCTGGTGCAGGTTCTGTCAGTACTCCATTTTTTGGCAAGTGGATCATTCCAAACAACAGTGGCCATATCATCAGGGATGTCTCAGCCTATGTTTTCTAAGGTTTTGTCCAGACTGTTGTCTGCCCTGATGAAATACATGCGGAGATACATTGTTTTCCCTGAGGTGGGCGAATTGGCTACAGTGAAGGGTGATTTCTATGCCCTTGGCCATATCCCCAACATCATTGGTGCCATTGATGGGACCCATGTGGCTTTGGTTCCCCCCAGTGAAAGTGAGCAGGTGTACAGGAACAGAAAAAGTTATCATTCGATGAATGTCCAGGTGGTCTGTTTGGCTGACCAGTACATCTCCCATGTAAATGCAAAGTTCCCTGGGTCAGTGCATGACGCGTACATCATGCGAAATAGCAGCATCCCTTACGTGATGGAACAGCTACAGAGACACCGTGTGTGGCTAATTGGTGACTCTGGTTACCCCAACCTGTCGTGGCTACTGACCCCAGTGAGGAATCCCAGGACAAGGGCAGAGGAACGGTACAATGAGGCCCATGGGCGTACTAGGAGGGTGATCGAGCGGACCTTCGGCCTCCTGAAGGCCAGGTTTAGGTGCCTGCATATGACAGGTGGATCCCTAATGTACTCACCAAAGAAGGTGTGCCATATCATCGTGGCCTGCTGTATGCTTCACAACCTGGCTTTGCGACGCCAGGTGCCTTTCCTGCAGGAGGATGGTCCAGATGGTGGTGTTGTAGCAGCTGTGGAGCCTGTGGAGAGTGAAGAGGAGGAAGACGACAGGGACGACACAGACAACAGGGACACAGTGATACAACAGTATTTTCAGTAGCACACAGGTACGAATCAGTCCCGCCATTTTACATTTACTTAAAGTCTCCTGCCTCTCTACTGTCTGTGTTTCCCCCCAACTGAGTTGTGACTTTCCCTTCCGCTTTCAGAGCTGTGGGCCCCACTGCATGACCTCTGCTTTGTTTGCCCATGGACTACAGCTGTGTGACAGTGGTATGTTGTCATCACAATGTAACTGAACATTTTGGCACCGTTATGTCTAATACATTTGTTCAAAATACAAGCAGACTCCAGATTTTTTAAGTGCAATAAGTGATTTTATTAAAGTGCTACATTTAGGGACATGATTGTAAAACGGTGATGGGTGATGGTGGAGTAATGTCCATGGCAGAGTCCAGTTTTCAGTCTCACAGGTGCATTGTCCATATGCCTGTGGAAGGATGGAGCAGGGGCAGTTTAAGTTTGGACAGGGTGACAATGTGGGACAGTGCGATGACATCAGGGGGTATCGTTTGCTGGCGGGGGTCTTGGCATCCTACTCTGTCTTCTTGTGAGATCTCAGGTACCGCTTGCGGGGTGGTTCTTCTTCTGCAGGAGGTGGGGTTCTGGTGGCCTGTCGTTGTGTGGGGGCCTCCTGTCCACTAGCGCCGGCGGAGGTGGTAGGCTAGTGACAGGGGCCCTTTGTGGTGCCACATGGTCCCGCAATGTGGTGACTATCTGGTTAAGGGCCACGACGATGGTCCCCATTGCGGAACTAATGTTTCTCAGTTCCTCTCTGAACCCCATGTACTGTTCCTCCTGCAGTACCTGGATCTCCTGGAACCTGGCCAGTACCGTAGCCATCGTCTCCTGGGAGCGGTGATATGCTCCCAAGATGGAGGAGAGGGCCTCTTGGAGAGTCGGTTCCCTGGGCCTGTCCCCCCCCTGTCGCACAGCAGCCCTCCCAGTTCCCCTGTTTCCCTGGGCCTCTGTCCCCTGGACTGTGTGCCCACTACCACTGCCCCCAGGTCCCTGTTGTTGTTGGGGTGGTGGGTCAACTTGGGTGCCCTGTAGTGGTGGACACACCGCTGATTGACGTGTCCTGGAGACAGAGGCATGGGCCCGCTGGGTGGGAGCTGTGCTGGTGTTCCCAGAGGGGGTTAGGTCTGCTGTAGCCTGTGGCTGTCTGTGGGGAACCGACTGTCCCGAGGTCCCCGATGGGCCGGGCTGGTCATCTGGGTCCAGGGAGACAGAGCTGCTGTCATCACTGGGGGCCTCTTCTGGGGGTGGGATGGACATCTCTGGTCCCTCCTGGGCGGTGTGGTGGCGTTCGGGTCCTGCAGGGGTATAAGAGTATGGTTATTGCTTCTGTGTGTGCCATTTCGTGTAATGGGTGGGTGGCCGTGTACCCCAGTGCTGGCATTCCCTTGTGGGGGCTTTTGTGACGGTGGCTTGTGGGGGAGATGGGTATGTGCAGTGGGCATGCTTTGGTGATGGGTGTCCATGCTTTGGGGAGGCATGCAGGGCTAGGTTTTGGGATGGGTAGGTTGTGATGGTGAGCCATTTGCAAGGAGTTGGTGTGATGGGGGTGGGGGTGAGGGTGGGGGGTATGATTTGGCATGCAGGTGGGGTGGGGGGAATGAAGTAGTGGAGATTTGACTTACCAGAGTCCATTCCTCCACCTATTCCTGCGAGGCCCTCAGGATGCAGGATGTGCAAGACTTCCTCCTCCCATGCTGTGAATTCTGGGGGAGTAGGTGGGGGTCCGCCGCCAGTCCGCTGTACCGCGATGTTGTGCCTTGATACCATGGAACGCACCTTCCCCCGTAGGTCGTTCCACTGCTTCCTGATGTCGTCCCGATTGCGTGGATGCTGTCCCACAGCGTTGACCCTGTCCACTATTCTGCTCCATAGCTCCATCTTCCTGGCAATGGTGGTGTGCTGCACCTGTGCCCCGAAGAGCTGGGGCTCTACACGAACTATTTCCTCCACCATGACCCTGAGTTCGGCGTCAGAGAACCTGGGGTGTCTTTGGGGTGCCATGGGGTGGTGTGGATGAGGTGAGGGGTGGTGTATGTGTTGTAGAGTGTGGTGAGTGTGGTGGTGTATGGTGTTTTGTGCGTGGAAATTGTGTGGATGATGTTGTGATTTGCCTCTGTGTGATGGTCTACTCTATGCTGTGCTGTCTCTCTCTGTCCTTCAGTCGCAATTGTGGTCATAAGGGTTTGTGGGTGATGTGGGTGTGTGTTTTATATTTAATTGGGTGTGTGGGAGTGGTGTGTGTATGTGTCTCAGGTGTGTGTATTTTGAATTGTCCAATGTGGTAGTGTTTTGTAAAGGTGTGTGTATTTTGACCGCGGCGGTGTGTACCGCCAATGGAATACCGCGGTTGAAAGACCGCTGCGGGGATTTGTGGGTCGGAATGGCATGGGCGTATTTCTGTTGGCGTAACGGTGGAGATTTGGTCATCGCCAGTTTTGCGCTGGCCGTTGCTGTGGCGGACTTTTGTTGATGTCGGGCTTTTGGCGGTTTGCCAGTTGCGGGTCAGAATGACCGTGGCGGTTTACCGCGGCGGTGTTATGGCGGTCTTCTGATTGGCGGTAAGCGCCTTTTACCGCCGAGGTCAGAATGACCCCCTAAGTCTTGCGGCTCGTCCTCCTTAACTCGATCCTTACAACTAATGCAGAATTATTGCGAGCTTTACCAAAAACCCAATATATAAAACAAACCTGCTGGTCTACTATAGGAGGGGACACAATCGCTTCAGAGACCTTACGGATTTTCACTAATGGCTTCCTTGGCTCATATAGCTATTCCTCTTTCACAGTCCCCCACATTCGCAAGCAAAATTCTACCCACAGATTTTACTCTCAACTGATCAATGGGTCTGTTCTGGTGCACATAGAACTCGCCAAATCTCAGTCGAATTTCTCTTTTATACAATTTTCATACACACCAATTTTGTTGACCATGCCCAATCAACCTTCTAAACCAGGCAGATTACAACATATAACCAAGTGTCTCCTACACTTGTCAATATACTCCTGAGTCTTAGACCACGCAGGGTCCGTACATCACCAACAACCATGTGGATAATTTTTGGGCACCAAGCGCCACATACATATGAAGTTCGACGACTTCCCTACTCTCACACCGCGGAGTACGCACACTCCTACTAACCTCAGCTGAAGTACGCAGACTCCCTACTTTACCTCACATACATCACAAATCAACTGCAATTTGCTTAAGCCTGTGCAAGCGCAACCTACCACTTTCATACTACCTCAAGTTACACCGAGAACATTTCCAACTTTACTAACAGGATCCAGGATCTGGGAAAGTCATTTCTGGGCTTAAGGAGACATCATCTTTGCTACAATTGCCATTTCAGAAAAATAAAATTCAAACCTCATAAAATTCGAACAACTAATCCTAACTTAAACTAATACCATAACCAAAAATCACCACATAACCAGTTCTCCAAGGAAACTAACCATCAAGCTGCTAGCAAAAACTGCTAGCGCGCCTGGTCCTTAGTAATTAAACTTACAAGGGGACGCGTATAGGTCGATGAACCTTTTGAATCGCATGGACTATCCTAGTCATGCAGTGATTACTAATCCAATAATCAACATTAATAAATCAATGTCAACACTCAAATGACCAAGAATGAAAACCCTAATAATAAAAAATAACCATCACTCACTGGGAAAGGTTAATAGTTTTCATTCCCTATTGATTACATTTCAAGTCAAATCTTTATTTGCCTTTTATTAATCAAAGCTTTATTGATCATCAAGAAAATATTATTCTCCCAAAGAATCACAAGTAGCAATGCAAATCATAAGTCAGCATTTATCAACATTAATGGAGTAATTCAGCAATGCAAATTCGTCAGTCAATTGTCACCGTCAACGTCTCCCCCTGTCAGCCTACCTAACCAGTATTAGCATCAGCATGTTGGTCTTCATGCGAAAATAATTTAGATAAAACATTAATTTGGAAAAATCTATCTAAGAAAAGGCACAACATTTTGTCAGTCACATTTTCATAGCTACCTATCCAGGATGGATCAGCAACGAGTCAGTCTTCGTCCGCAGGTCATCAGTGGTCAGCAAAGTATCAGGCTCACAGAGTGTAAGCCCAATTATCAGCACTTCGGACAGCGTCTCCTGACGTCAACAAATTTCTCCTCTCCGTTCTGATTTCGCTCCCCTTGTTATGACTTTTTATTAGGGTCTGTCAGTCCGTCCCACTAATTGCTAATTGGTCAAACATATCAGAAGCTATGACTCTAACCTATAGTTTTTATTTATCGAATCTAAATTTCTGCTTAGGCTTCAAGTTCCATTAATTTGATTGGTCCTTCTGATGATGAGAACATCATCCAGCTCTTCAGGTAAAAAAATTGTTGCATACAAGTCTTTAGTCAGTGCCTCTATTGTTCAAGTCCTGGAAAAGTACATTTAGCCTACACTACACATAATTGTATCAAATTGTCTTCATCATCTCCTGTCCGCTGGTCCATTTGCAGAATGTTCTAGCAGAGCCATGTGAAGTCTGCACAGTTCAAGGTCCTTTACTCTGGTTACCAGTCCTTACAAGCCTTGTCGAGTCTTCACGTTATGAGCAGGCAAGGCCCAGTGAAACCAGGCCTTTACTTTGGCTACGTTAAGAATTCAAATTAATGTAAAACATAGGTTATACATCCAATTATGATATGCTAATACATTTTACATGATTTTTCTCATTATTTAGCATCTTGTTAATACATATGGTGACCACTCCCCGTGGGCACATTTTTGCTTACACGCGTTATTTTCTAATATTAGTTTCTCTATGCAATTTTCTTATTAATAAAAACACATTAATCATTAGAAATTTCTTAAATTAGCATATCTGCTCCATCAGGGGTAATGAATACGTTGGTGCATATTTCTTCCACAATATAATGAAATATGATCAGAATATGTTGTGGTATTGTGTTCTTGTATTACTGGTGCACTCCTACCCTCCCCCCCATCTGTACAACCATGTTGTATTCTTTACACATATAGGCCCTCATTCTGACCCTGGCGGTTTGTAACCGCCAGGGCAGAGGGCAAAGGAAGCACAGCCAACAGGCTGGCGGTGCTTCCGGGGCAATTCTGACCGCGGCGGTAAAGCCGAGGTCAGAAAAGGGGAACCGGCGGTTTCCCGACGGTTTTCCCCTGCCCCAGGGAATCCTCCATTCCGACCCCCTTCCCGCCAGCCTGTTCCTGGCGGTTTACACCGCCAGGAAGAGTCTGGCGGGAACGGGTGTCGTGGGGCCCCTGGGGGCCCCTGCAGTGCCCATGCCACTGGCATGGGCACTGCAGGGGCCCCCTAACAGGGCCCCATTAAGATTTTCAGTGTCGGCAAAGCAGACACTGAAAATCGCGACGGGTGCCACTGCACCCGTCGCACCCCAGCAAATCCGCCGGGTCCATTCGGAGCCGGCTTCATCTTTGCTGGGGCTTTCCCGCTGGGCCGGCGGGCGATCTGCTTGAGATCGCCCGCCGGCCCAGCGGGAAAGTTGTGATCACCGCTGCGGTCATTTGACCGCGGTGCAGTGTTTGGGCGGTTTCCGCCCGGCGGGCAGCGCCCGCCGCCCGCCGGGGTCGGAATGACCCCCATAATGCTTAAATAGAATGTTTTGTTTTAAACTGCGGAGAAAGGAATGATGGAGCTGGAGAAGAACTATGCTCAAAGCTAGTTTATTACATGTCCAATAAACCTACTTATCTCATCTCGGATCTGGGACTGATCTTCTTGGCCTCACATTTTGGACGTCCGGTGATTAATACTATAAAGGGTGACACCTGGGTGCACTCCAGAAAAAACTTCGACATCAATTGCTGACTTGCAACCTTCTACCTAACCTCGCACCTCCAGGTACTGCTGTCCTGGACGTTTATTTATCTCTTCTCCACAATTTTGTGCACTCTTCATAATGACTTTATTTTCATTTTGACTTTACTTTATCAGACGTTGTGTGCTCATGCCCTTGATTTCTTAGCACAGCTGAACACGTCTCTCCTTGTGACTCTACATTCTACAACACACTGTGCTGCACTACTTTACTTTCAGATCCCTGTGCCCCATACAGCGAGGAAACCTCAAGACTGTGTCGCACGCTCCTTTTGCGTCCCTTGTTAACGCTGATTTTAATAATGAATATTCGTGTGTTTTGAGCATTGAATTTGCATCGAAAATGTACTAACTTCGATGAAAATAATGAGCGCATTTAAAGGAGCGACTACCAGAGTGGTCACGAATGAACGCCAATGTTCACGAAGTGTACTTATTATTGGCTTATCAATATGAAATGTTAAGCTTATGTTCGATTAATGTAGTAATATGTTATATTAAAGGTTATGTATTATATATTAGCTTTATTAATTGTAAGCCTTAACTTAGGGAAGTCTAGGCCTAGTTGCACGGCCTCATGTCAAGCTGCATTTCTTAGGCATTGTATAAAATGGATGCTTCGAGAATTAAGTTGTGATTTTCCACAGTACTGTCCATGTGCTCGTAGCTAAAAGTCTTTCGGATTAGAAACTGCTTGCTAGAAGATGATGTACTTGCTAGGTCAACAATGTTTAATGTAATGTGTGTAAGACTTTCTTTCCCAGGAGAGGGCAATGAATTCACTGACTGGAGTATAAGCTGCAACAATATTGATACCTGTTGAGCCGAATGACAGGAGCAGGACGAAAGGAGCCAATCATCGACATGTGAACCATGTAGTAGAAGAACTTTAGATTAAGGGTTTTAGTTTCATTGGACTAAGTATGAACATGCGATCCCCTGACCAATTAGGATGTGGGAAGTAGTTTTAGGAATTATAACTTAGCCAGACTGCAACGAGAGAAGACAAGCCTTTTTGCTCATTTTTCCGCCTTGAGAAGAAATGTGCTTAACTTTACAGAATTTTGATGCTGAATCCTGATGCCTAGCTGACCAAACTGATGTCCTGTTGACGAAGACTGTCACAGCTTGCTAGACCTTATGGAGGGCAGGTATACACTGACATTACTGAATGCTGTGTCTATTTGCTTTTGTTTCTAGGTACCAACCACTATTTTGATAGAGCCATAGTTAGATGTTTTCCAATTTTGTGTGACTAAATTGTTTTGCATGAAGCCCAAACATGCTAATCTAATCTGGTGTTAGTTAGGGTTCTCACTGATGAAGTTCGCTACATGTAATAACAGCAATAAATGTATGTAATATAATTTGGGCAGTTATTCTTGCTATTCATTTGTACTATAACTTTAGAATGTGTAGTAGCTCAAGCTTTGATTAGATTGTGATTCTTTTGCCACTTTGGACAGCCAGTATTGTTTCTGTACGTTTATCATTTGATTTTGAGATTAAGCTACGTGACATTAGCATTATTATTATACAGAAATAAACATTCTAACTTTTACATAAAGTTGTGGTTATTCATGACTGTAAGGTCATGGTGTGTGGAATTACTGACTCAGATTGACTACTAATGTTATTGATTGTTATTGGTTATTGATCCATGCATGTACGGATTATATGGTAGGAAAACTTCAAAGCGAGTCAAAAGGTTAATTGGCCTATTCGCATCTCCCTTGTAAGTTTACTTATTAAGGTCTGACGGACTAACAGAGATGGTAGTAGAAATTGATGATTTCTCTCCTTAACAGCCCATCATAGATGCCCAGTACAGGTTTGTCTCCTTAAGAGTCCATCATACAGTCCAGAAAGAGAGGTAGCAGTGTGTTTGGTCACAGAGATTTAAAGCGAGAAATAACAGGTGTCCCCAGATATAATAGTAGGGTAAGGGTTAATATCCTACAGAGAACAAAATAGTTCAAAGATTTTGCAAAATTGGTGAATTTTTGGATTTTTTTCAGATTCAATGATACAAAGTGGAAAGAAAATGTGCCCCTAAGTACCTAAAATGACTTTCTCAAAATCTCAAAATCTTGGAGCTTGCCAATGATTGATTGAGGATGTTCTTGGCGTTCTAGATGCGGTGTGAGTTAGTAGGTTTTGCGCTTGCACAGCTTATGCAAATCGCAGGTGAATTGTGATGTTTGTGAGAGGTTAGGGAGTTTGTGTACTCCAAATGAAGGTGTAGAAGGAGTGTGCGTACTCCAATTGTCAAACTTCATGTGTGTTGCGCTTTGTGCTCAAAAATTGCCCACGTGGTTGTTGATATACGGACCCATGCGGACACCGGAGTATATTGAAAAGTGTATGAGACCCTTGGTTTTTGTTGTAATTTTTCTGGTTTAATAGGTCAAATGGCTGTGGTCGACAAGTCAGAGTGAGCCAAAGGGAGTGAAATTATTTTTTGACTGAGATCTGGCGAGTCCTATGTGCACCAGGACAGACCCACTGATCAGTTGAGAGTGAAATTTGCGGGTCGAATTTTGCTTGCTAATCAGGGAAGATGAGAAAGAAGGATTAGCAGCCAGAGCGAAATGCCATCAGTGAAAAATCCGTAAAGTTTCTGACACGATTGTGTTACCATACCTGTAGTAAATGGACAAATGGGGTTTTTGATTTTGTTTAGTGCTCGCAATAATTTTGTGTTAGTTTTGTGTGAATATGAGTTTGGGAGACAAACAGCAAGACTTTGTCAGCCGCAGTACGTGTGAGTGTGTCGTCATTGGAGCCGCTCTGGGGTTGGTTGGTTAGTGAGAAGGGTCGCACACAAACTGGCAACCGTCTGTGAAGCGCAATTGGTTAAGAAGGTCGGTGAAGAGAATTCTGGGATTGAAAGTCACTTCCTGATTTGATTTTGAATAACATAATGGTTGAAAAAATTAACATTTTCAAAGCTTTAAAGAGTGCTTTAAGGGGTATACGGGATATTGCACTGCCAGAAGTTACACCAGCTTATCTAGTAATCGAAGAACAGGGTGTTGCGCAATGTCTTTGGTTGAAGCAGTGGTGCAAAGTGACAGAGAAGGATGGGAGTTTAGCGTTTCCTGTCCATGGAACATTACATTTTTCAAGTGCAGCC
Organism: Pleurodeles waltl; assembly: GCF_031143425.1. Taxonomy (NCBI): domain Eukaryota; kingdom Metazoa; phylum Chordata; class Amphibia; order Caudata; family Salamandridae; genus Pleurodeles; species Pleurodeles waltl. The sequence continues at coordinate 958,816,837 of NC_090444.1, forward strand.
ACAGGTAATGCCACAGGTAATGCCAAGATACAATCCCATAACAGGGATGCAGACCGATATGTCTGTACTGATGAGCCAGAACATGGGAACTACAGAACCACAGAACTTGAGCATTAGACCAAGTCCAGATGCTGTATCTGTACCTGTTACCATTAGTCTGAGTGAACCTTTGTTCGCATAAGAAAAAAACATTGCAGATGGACAGGGAGTCCTGCATCAGAATTCAATGAGGGGAGGACGTAACGTGAATATCTGAGTAGTCTCTCCTGTGGGACAGACATTTGATGGATAGAGATCATTGCTAGACCTTAGACCATTCAGAGTTCCTCTGGATACTGTCATAGGGTCGAATGTTAGTCAGAGCCTGAAATTAATGATGCCGCAGTCCACGAATACAGTACTGCAACAGGTGCTACTTGCCCAGGCTAATAATATTTCGTTGCAAGGTTTGACTGCTCAGCAATTGACTGAATGGTTAGACAAGTTGAATACCCCACAGAGCGCTTTTGAGGGAGAGGAGTACTTCAACTACACAAGACTAGGAATGGAAGCGGGTGAGCTCATTGTAAGGACTATGGGTGTGAACAGATTAGAGTCCTTCACAGAAGCAGAATTGAGATATCTGTGCCCGAACATTACGAGGGAAGTGAGCAATGTGCATCAGAGACTAGCAGACCTGACAGAGAAGTACGGCATAGAAATAGAGAAAACAAAGTATTTGAAAAGTAGTTACAGGTTAGATTTTGACACAAACAACTTCGAACATATGAGATCTTTAGGAATGAAGGCACACTTTAGGGAGTTACTTCAAAGTGTCCAGATATGGGGAGCCTTAGACAAGTGGGAAGGCAGATGGGCAAAGAAAAGAGATAAAAGGAAAAGGGATTTTGCGGAACTGACTGCAAATGTGCAGCAGGGAAAGGATCTGGTGAAAATTTTACCAGTGAGAGAGATTCCAACAGGGAATTTTATTCATGTCCCTTGGAGACGAAGTGACATTCTGTCCTTTAGCAAATGACTATCCCAGGTTGAAAGAGAAGCCAGCACAATGGTATCAACAGACAGGTTTGTGAAACTTGCAAAATGCCTTTGGGAAGACTTGAACACTCTATTAGAGATAGTAGTCCCAGCTGATATGTGGATGGAGTGAAAGAGGAGTATAGATTGGCCAACAAAAGAACCAGAGAGAGATCAGGTTACAGGCGCACCATCTCCTGAAATAACAAAATAGTTCTATAAAGTGATTGAATTTTTGAAAATGAGAATTTCGCCCATAACATTCACTGGTAGAGAATAGGCAGGACAGCTCAGGAAGCAAAGGAATCGATGCATTCACATTATGAGAGATTGTTGCAGGCATTTAAGCATTACAGTGGTACAGAGACAATTGAGATTGATTCATTTTGAGTTCAGATTTGTGGAAGGATTGAGAACTGAAATTAGCCTGATGATTAACAGTAATTTGATTTGCTTGCAAGTCAAGCCGATTGATGAGGTGTTGCAGTATGCAAAGTCCAGTAGTGACGAGATCTAGTTGAAGCACAGAAGTAAAAGGCGATGGTGATGCAGATCAAAGCAGCACACCTGGGGATGCAGGGAGATTTTTCTCATTAGCAGAAGGGAAATGTGGTGTTTCAAAATCAGATGAGAGGTAGAGGTCAGTCACGGAGGAAGTGGTAATGGGAATCATAGTCCCTATTTAAATACTGTAGTCATTCAGAATGATGTGCACGGGAATGAAGAGAGTGTTGCCTTGTCACACTTGCAGAGCGATCGGACATTGGAAGTGTCCGATGATGGTGCAGGAAGGTGCTGTTCAGCACACAGGTGACATCAACTTGTTCCAAGACATGCAAGGACCAAGAATGAGAGTTCATAATCCGAATTTTCATAATAATGGGAATCAGATGCTGAATTTTCAACCCATGCAGCAGGTGCAAATGCCATGTGTACAAATGACACAGTTGCACCCATTGCAACAGCAGGTTCCCATGGTACCTAGACAGCAAATTCAAATACATCAAGCCCCAATGGAACAGCAGCAGGTGAGGCTTCCTCAACAGGTCACAGGTCAGAGATTCAACCAAAGTAATAACACAGTTCACCAATTCTCGTTACACAGTGAGAATGGAATAAACGATGATTGGGTGAGAAAGAGTTCGGATGAAGAAGAATGTGTGCTTACAGCTTCCTTAGAAGCAGATCAGAAAGGCCCATATGTAAAGGGAAAGGTAAAGGGTCACCAGTTTTCATTATTAGTTCACACAGGAGCTACACACTCTACAGTAGTTCTGGACTTGCCTCTTTCAGGAAAGACAGTCCGGATTGTAGGAGTAGGGAATCAGTATTTGACCAACCCAATTACAGAACCAGTTCAGGTTAAAATTGGCAACTGTAAAGGATTGTACAAATTTGTAGTCTGTGATTCAAGTCCAGTATCCCTTTTGGAGGAGACTTGCTGTGTAAAACCAGGTGCTCGATTACTTGCTCAAACGATGGAATCAAGAAACAGACGAATAGTGATGATGAGGATGACCCACCTCCAGAGACCGAGTGTGAAACAATAAATGAGGAGTACCCCTTGATTTATTTATTTCCAGAGCTCACAATGAAGGAGCTTCCTCCTGATTTACAGGGAACGGTTAAGAGAACGTTTGGGATCTGACAGGGAAAGAGATAGGTCTGGTAAAGGGAGTTGAGCTTGTTAAAGTTCCTGTAAAGCAGAACTAAATTTTTCCTCAGATTCCCCAGTACCACATGCCACAGGATGTTTTTATAAAGGTTGCTCAAATAATTACAGAATTTGTGAAACAAGGGGTCTTGAAAGAATGTTGAGCAGTCCGAACTGTCCAGGTTTTGAGAAAAATAAATGACATTGTGATAAAGGTTGCCTGTGGTGCCAAATCCAGCTCTGATAATTTTTCAGATTCCTTGTGATGCTGAGTGGTTCACTGTCATAGACGTGTCACAAGCCTTCTTTTCTGTGCCTCTTAATGAGAACAGCCAATTTCTCTTTTGTTTCAAATTTTTAGACCAAGTTTAGTGTTGGTGTCGAATTCCTCAAGGGTTTTCTGAGTCACCTTCCATATTCAATCAGATCCTGAAAAATAATTTGGAGTCATTGGAATTGCCTTTCCAATCGACACTGGTACAGTACATTGATTACTTGCTGATTGCATCCAAAACGAGGGACGAGTGCAAGTATGACACAATTGCATTACTGAACCATTTGGGAAAGAATGGTCGTAAAGTGTCTCCACTTAAATTGCAGTACTGTCAGAAGGAAGTAAAATACTTGGGTCACCAGATTGAGAAGGAGTCAAGAAAAATATCCAGAAAAAGGGTCACAGCCATTTTGCAGATGAGTCCCTTGACCATACAGAGAGATGTCAGGATGTTCTTAGGGATGGTAGGTTACTGCCGTCAAAGGATTCCCAACTTTTCAGTCATTTCCAAGCCCTTGCAGAAACGGACCCATAAGGAGGTTACCGATCCCTAGTATAAGGTCAGGCTTCCATGAAAGCGTTTTCCGAATTGAGAGACGGATTCTCAAAGTATACATTTTATACAATGCAGCTTAACATGAGGCTGTGCAACTAGGCCAAGACCTCGCTAAGTTAAGGCTTACAATTAATAAAGCTTATACATAATACATAACCTTTAATATGACATATTACTTCATTAATCAAACATAAGCTTAACATTTCATATTAATAAGCCACTAATAAGTACACTTCGTGAACATTGGGGGCCACTCTGGTAGTCGCACCTTCAAATGCGTGCATTATTTACCTCTCAGTTAGTACATTTTCTACGCAAATTCAATGCTCAAAACACATGAATAGTCATTATTAAAATCAGCGTTAACAATCCCTCCTCTGTTGACTAAATATGTAATCACCAAATCATCCCACACAAATTTTTGCATCAGCTAAAATTCTGTTATTTCAATCCCTTAAATCCTCGTTCCCTTTTCATTTCTTTCCTCCTCTGATCATTTATCATTTTCTTAAATGTAATCATTTTACACAATTTACACTTTCCCCACGCTCCAATTACACAAATCACAATAATCAATATCCCTTGTATTATTTTCAATAATATCCCTTTCCCAGCGTTGCTGAGCCAATTTCCCACTGAAACAAATCCTTTGCCAACTTTCTCCCAACTTTCTCCCAAACGCCTGGTTCTTTCAGCTCTTTCAAATCAGCACTGTCATTAGTCAGAGTTAGTAATTAAGCTTCTAATTTCTTTACTATTATTAGGAATAAATGAACGGCAATGCTTCGAATTAAGCATTTTGCAAACTCCGCAATCCTTTCCTAAAAGAATGTCTTATGCAAGGCGGTTCTGAAGAGTCAGAGCTTTTTCCGCAGCCAGTTCTCTATCTCTCAGGATCATGGCTCCTGAAAAATTTGCCAGCATGTTATCCACAATAGTAGACAACTTTCAAATCTTTATCAAATTCAGAACAACTCCTACTGAAGGAATCATTGCTCCAAATATATCTCCTACTTTACCAGAAGGAGACTCTCTCCTTTCTCTAATGTGATATAATTCAGTCAGTTTCGGTAATCTTTTCAACTCATCCAGTTGGAAAATCTTTGAGAAAAACTATCCCCAAATAACATGTACTTTACCATCCTCTGTGTTGGCGTGGACTACGGCGGCGTCACTTTTTTGGGCCAGGGTCAGGTGGTCAGTCCACGTTTTGGGACGCTGGAAACGCCGCAGCCCGTTTTTTTGCACTTGTTTGGTGTTTTGTGCGGCAGTGTGGCACACTTCGTGCTCCGGGTCACACCGCGGCCCTTGGCAGCCTCCCTGACTTTCCCTTCTCACTTACCTTTATTGGGTCCTTTTTATTTCTTCTGTTTTCTTCTTTTTCTTCGTTCTTCATGTCTTCTTTCTTCTTGGTTGTCCATATTGTCTTCTTCAGTGGTGGTTGTCTTCCCAGCATGCCTTGTTCCTTTGCCTTTTCTACTTGTTTTTTTTCCTCAATCGTTTTTATGTGGCTTTTCCCATTCCAAGATGGTGTCCTATGTTCTTCCTGTTTTGTCACTTCCTGTTTCATGGTGTATAAACACTACAGTTCCCTCCTTCCTTGTGTTGCAAACACTTCCGTCTTGGTGGTGATCCTCGCTCCTGTTTCCTGTTTTCTACTTGCTCCTGCTTATTTTTTTGTGCAGATTTCACTTCTATTTTGTCTTTTTCTTTGTTATTTCCTCTTTTTCAGGAGTTCCTATGATAGAGGTTTTTTCCCATTACTTGGGTTTTTCCTCCGGTACTCCTTCCGGTCTGCTGTGGCATTTTTTTAGTAAGCAGCACCGTGGCTACTAGAAGGGGTCACTCTGATCTTGGCCGGTCCAGAACCAGTAAGAAACCAGGCATCCTTCCAAGTACTGCACCCTACAGCGATAAGAGACATGCAGACCGTGACATCCTCTTGGAAGATGGTAATAAGCATTAAGTCCAGAGATGCAATATATGCCAGGAATCGCTGGATCTTGTCCGTTTTACATGAATGTCCATTTACTCTGAAACAAAAACACATGTCTACATTCACTTGTTCCCACAAACAAAGTGTCAGTGCTAGATTTAGGCCTATATATACAAAGCTTTCCTACATGTTGCACATCTAAAGATAATTTCCCTTGTGTCTTTATTGCGCTAAAAGCATAATCATTTCTAAAAGTCTTTTTCTCTAAACCCTTTTCTAACTTCTCCTTCAATGCCTTTCTCCTGTCATCTGCGTGAACTAAGAAGTTATTTTCTAAGGATGTAAGCAAGCATGTCAGGTTATTCCTGTGACCGTAAGAAGTGCCAAAAGTTAATGTAGGCTCAAAGAAACCCCTCACTAATACTATGTCATTATCCTTGGCTACTCTACTCAGGAACTAATTATGGGGACAGACGAAAACACGACATCATGATTGGAGTATAAATACTGAATGTACTCCTGGTTTAGAATCTTATTAGTAACAAAGTACAACTTATCCCATAAGTTAGAGGCAAACTATGAGAGGTAACGCCTTCTTTGACTGATGAGGGAATCTGCGTACACACAAAACATATCTTCACATCAGTTGTCTCAACATACTCACTCAATAAGCAATAGAAAACATTAGAAGAAAGTTCCCCTTGGGTATTGTCTTCATGCAGATACTTCTCATCAAGCCTAAACTTCTCTATCTCTGTTAATGCAGTAGTTGTCTCTAAAGCTGAAGTATTGTTGGCTTTACTTTTGTCAAGAAAAGTCATACCCAATCAATATCATGCACAATATCACACACACAATGGCAAAACCAACACTCATGTATTTACAGCACCTGTTCTTCCTAGCCTGTTGGCTAATGTTACTCATGGTCTGTAAGGAATCAGAAAGAAAAAGAGAAACATGTTGAAAGTATGCAGCAAAAATCAAAAACAGAAATATGCTTTCAGCAGTTATTTACAGCTTTCTATATCACTTCCATGATCCTTTCTCAAAAATCGGTAAGCTTATGATAAATCGGTTTAGCAGCTTGTCAAATCAGGTTATCTAGTCTTTTCCAGTTATTTTCAACAGTCTCTTTTTCTTTGTACCGTTTCTCAAATTTGCCTCAACAGTTCAGTTCATTACTTTTCCTTCAAGTGCCAAAATATTCACCTGGAATGTCTCGATCAAAACAAAAGGACAAAAATTATTTTTGCCATTCACTTGTTGCATATGCTCATTCAGGACCTGCGTACCTTTGACCTGCCATTCTCTTTCTTTTCAACTTTCAATCTCCATTCAATTCTCCTTCAATTAAGTCTTTCCTTCTTGTAGTACCTTCTTAGTCCTCAATGGTTGTCACAGCAATCGCTTCCTTTCCCTTTGCTTGTGATTCTGGCCACTTATCTCCTCTCAGTGGACCTTTGGTCAATGCTCTTTTCAGTGTTGAACTTGAAACTTCTTCTTGCTCTGCAGGATTTTCTCTTGACGGACCTGCAGCTGATTCAGGAGGAGTCAGACCACATTGGCGTTGATCTGCCTCAGCTCCATTCCCTTCCGGGTCTGGCGTTTGCTCTGTTTGTCTTTCAAATTTGTCTACTTATGGGAAAGCCCTCCTCTGACAAGGCCCTCCTGCTGCCTCAATTGAGAATGGCTCACTGTCACCCTCCTGGAGGTCTTCTCCTTCGTCTCTCACAGGAGTGACTGAACCATCCTCAGTGGGCTCAGATCCGACCTCAGTTCCTTTTTCTTCTCTTTCCGAGTCTGAGGCTTGTCTGGTCGTTGTTGGTACTCTCAACAACTCCTCTTCATCATCTAAAGGACATGGCACTTTTCTTGTGTGACTTGTGTGAATCCAGTTCAGAACTCCAACACACTTCACAGCTGTGGTAGTGTTCAGAACCATCTGGAAAGGGCCTTTCCACCCAGGCTCCAAACACATCTTCTGCATGTATTTCCCGACCTCCACCCAGTCACCCACCCTCAGGGTGTATCCCTTATCTTGGATTGGTGGAAGTGTGGTGGCTTCTACCTGCTGAGACACAGAGCGAACCACATCAGCCAGACCTTTGCAGTAGTCCAACACCATATCATATGTTCACAAGTGCATTTGCAGGCACCGCTGGCAACCTCATTGCTATGCCCATGAGGATTTCGTGCAGTGATAATCCTGTCTTCCTGTCGGGTGTGTTTCTAATTGTCATCAGAACTAATGGCAGTGCGTCGGGCCATTTCAGATTAGTGGACGCACCCATTTTCGCCAGTCTTGATTTCAAGGTACCATTCATCTGTTCTAAAAAGACGCCATTCAGATCTTCTTTTTCTAGGCTTTATTCAAGACAAGAAAAGTACTACCAACCCTGGCAGATAACAACAACAACTGCCAGGACAACAGGCCCCCAACACTCCTTCCCACTACGTTGCTAAGCAACATTACATCCACAGCATTCCATCATAAAACCCAACATGTTCCACTAGTCCTGATGCTTCAAGCGGTAACTACTATGCATCTTCTGCTCATTGATCAATGCTGCACACAGTACTTAAATTACTTCATTGTTGAAGTGACTTCCCCTATCTGATTCTAAAGAGACCGGAAACCCAAAACGTGGTAACAGTTCCCTAAACAGTAGTTTTGCTACTGTGAGGCTGTCATTCCTTCGTGTAGGTTACGCTTCAACCAAGTGACTAAACATGCAGACATCACCAACACATATTTCAAACCTCCACACACAGGCACCTCAATAAAATCCATTTGCATTCTGCTGAATGGACCTCCTGCTCTTCCAATGTTTCTCAAATTAACCACTGTCCCTTTTCCCGCGTTCATTTGGTGACAAATGGCAAACTACTTCAGTCACTTGTCTAAACCTTGAACCAACTATGTTTCAACAGATGAATCATGGGATCCCTCCCAACATGTGCTTAACTATGATAATATCTAGCCATTTGAGACAACAGACTGTTTGCCAAAACTAATTGACCCTCTTCTGAAACCCACAATTCATCCTGTCACTGTACACATTTAATTTTGCTACATGATCACTTCTTTTCCTCCCTGTCAACATTATTCTGCAATGTTTTTAATTCTTTCAAGGTATCTATTACTTGCAATGCAAAATTTGGACATGTTTCATCTTCTTCTAGTAACAATTCCCACTTATCTTGGAATAATATACAGTTCAATGCGCAAAACCTTCGGACTTGATCCGCATATCCATTTCCCATTGACACAAAATCTTGCGATTTCAGATGTGCACTGGATTTCACCACAGCAATATTTTCAGACATTTAGATGGGATACAACAATTCTTTAATTCTCTCACTATTTCTCACTGGTGAACCAGAAGAGGTCATGAAACCTCTCTGCGACCACAATAGGCCAAAGACATGGACTATTCCAAATCCATATTGGCTATCCGAATAGATGGTAACTTTAAGCTGTGCAGAAACATGGCATGCTCTAGTAAGGGCCACGAGTTCCGCTACTTGTGCAGAATATACTCCTCGAAGCCAGGAAGCTTCCAGTATACCAGTAATTGTGCACACAGCATATCCTGCTCTCAGTACTCTTGTATTGTCTCTCAGACAAAAACCATCAACAAAGATCATTTTGTCATTTTCTTCCAATCGGGTGTCTCTAATATCAGGTCTCGGTTTTGTGCACAAGCCAGTCACTTCAGGACAATCATGCTCAATGTCTTCCAACTTTTCAATTTAAATATTTTCATTTGGAAGCAAGGTTACCGGGTTCAGTAATGTACATCTTTTCAATGACACATTTGGCGACCCTAGAATACTTATCTCATAACGTGTCAATCTTGCACCTGTCAGATATTGGGTCTTGGTGCGGGTAAGTAAAACTTCAACTGAGTGAGGGACCATTACAGTCTGGGAGTGTCCCTTCACAAAGCCTTCACACTGTGTAAGGCTCTGGTCAACCGCTGCAACTGCACACAAACAGCCTGGTAAAGCTGCTGCAACTGGGTCCAAAGTAGCTGAAAATCTATGCTGATTCATTTTTCAGGTGCATAGAATCAAGATTTATTTGAAAATCTTCCAGAACTTGAACTTAATGAGGAGAATGAAGATGAATCTCAATCCCTAAATGATTTTGATTCAGAAATTAAAAAGTTAGACAATCAGTATTTACCCAAAGTTTCAATAGTTCTGCAATGTTACTATTTTGGAAAGAGGAAACAGGGGGAAAATTAATTAGTTGAAGATTTTGTTACTGATTTGCGTAAGTTAGCCTCCACATGCAATGTCGGGCACAAACAGAGGAAATAATTAGGGATCAATTTATGCTGGAATGCAGGTGTGATAAGATTAGAGAGGACCTATGGACAAAAAGTGATCCCAAACTCCGTGAAGTCCTATTCATTGCAAAAAGGGTGCAACATTTCATATTATGCATACAGGAATTGCATAAAGAAAAATATTCAGTTCAAGCTTTAGAAGCAGATCAGAAAGGCCCATATGTAAAGGGAAAGGTAAAGGGTCACCAGGTTTCATTATTAGTTCACACAGGAGCTACACACTCTGCAGTAGTTCTGGACTTGCCTCTTTCAGGAAAGACAGTACGGATTGTAGGAGTAGGGAATCAGTATTTGACCAACCCAATTACAGAACCAGTTCAGGTTAAAATTGGCAACTGTAAAGGATTGTACAAATTTGTAGTCTGTGATTCAAGTCCAGTATCCCTTTTGGAGGAGACTTGCTGTGTAAAACCAGGTGCTCGATTACTTGCTCAAACGATGGAATCAAGAAACAGACGAATAGTGATGATGAGGATGACCCAGCTCCAGAGACCGAGTGTGAAACAATAAATGAGGGGTACCCCCTGATTTATTTATTTCCAGTGCTCACAATGAAGGAGCTTCCTCCTGATTTACAGGGAACGGTTAAAGAGAACATGTGGGATCTGACAGGGAAAGAGATAGGTCTGGTAAAGGGAGTTGAGCCTGTTAAAGTTCCTGTAAAGCAGAACTAATTTTTTCCTCAGATTCCCCAGTACCACATGCCACAGGATGTTTTTATAAAGGTTGCTCAAATAATTACAGAATTTGTGAAACAAGGGGTCTTGAAAGAATGTTGAGCAGTCCGAACTGTCCAGGATTTAAGAAAAATAAATGACATTGTGATAAAGGTTGCCTGTGGTGCCAAATCCAGCTCTGATAATTTTTCAGATTCCTTGTGATGCTGAGTGGTTCACTGTCATAGACTTGTCACAAGCCTTCTTTTCTGTGCCTCTTAATGAGAACAGCCAATTTCTCTTTTGTTTCAAATTATTAGACCAAGTTTAGTGTTGGTGTCGAATTCCTCAAGGGTTTTCTGAGTCACCTTCCATATTCAATCAGATCCTGAAAAATAATTTGGAGTCATTGGAATTGCCTTTCCAATCGACACTGGTACAGTATATTGATGACTTGCTGATTGCATCCAAAACGAGGGACGAGTGCAAGTATGACACAATTGCATTACTGAACCATTTGGGAAAGAATGGTCATAAAGTGTCTCCACTTAAATTGCAGTACTGTCAGAAGGAAGTAAAATACTTGGGTCACCAGATTGAGAAGGAGTCAAGAAAAATATCCAGAAAAAGGGTCACAGCCATTTTGCAGATGAGTCCCTTGACCATACAGAGAGATGTCAGGATGTTCTTAGGGATGGTAGGTTACTGCCGTCAAAGGATTCCCAACTTTTCAGTCATTTCCAAGCCCTTGCAGAAACTGACCCATAAGGAGGTTACCGATCCCCTAGTATTAGGCCAGGCTTCCATGAAAGCGTTTTCCGAATTGAGAGAGAGTCTGTGCAAAGCTCCGGCTTTGGGTATGCCTGATTACACAAAGTCCTTCACATTGTTTTGTCATGAGGGTGATGCATGTTCTTTGTCTCTCTTGATGCAGGTCCGTGGAGGTGTAAACCACCCAGTAGCATATTTTTCAGCTACTTTGGACCCAGTTGCAGCAGCTTTACCAGGCTGTTTGTGTGCAGTTGCAGCGGTTGGCCAGAGCCTTACACAGTGTGAAGGCTTTGTGGAGGGACACCCCCAGACTGTAATGGTCCCTCACTCAGTGGAAGTTTTACTTACCCGCACCAAAACCCAATATCTGACAGGTGCAAGATTGACATGTTATGAGATAAGTATTCTAGAGTCACCAAATGTGTCATTGAAAAGATGTACAGTACTGAACCCGGTAACCTTGCTTCCAAATGAAAATATTGAAATTGAAAAGTTGGAAGACATTGAGCATGATTGTCCTGAAGTGACTGACTTGTGCACAAAACCGAGACCTGATATTAGAGACACCCGATTGGAAGAAAATGACAAAATGATCTTTGTTGATGGTTTTTGTCTGAGAGACAATACAAGAGTACTGAGAGCAGGATATGCTGTGTGCACAATTACTGGTATACTGGAAGCTTCCTGGCTTTGAGGAGTATATTCTGCACAAGTAGCGGAACTGGTAGCCCTTACTAGAGCATGCCATGTTTCTGCTCAGCTTAAAGTTACCATCTATTCGGATAGCCAATATGGATTTGGAATAGTCCAAGTCTTTGGCCTGTTATGGTCGCAGAGAGGTTTCATGACCTCTTCTGGTTCACCAGTGAGAAATGGTGAGAGGATTAAAGAATTGTTGTATCCCATCTAAATGTCTGAAAATATTGCTGTGGTGAAATCCAGTGCACATCTGAAATCGCAAGATTTTGTGTCAATGGGAAATGGATATGCGGATCAAGTCCGAAGGTTTTGCACGTTGAACTGTATATTATTCCAAGATAAGTGGGAATTGTTACTAGAAGAAGATGAAACATGTCCAAATTTTGCATTGCAAGTAATAGATACCTTGGAAGAATTAAAAACATTGCAGAATAATGTTGACAGGAAGGGAAAGAAGTGATCATGTAGCAAAATTAAATGTTTACAGTAACAGGATGAATTGGGGGTTTCAGAAGAGGGTCAATTAGTTTTGGCAAACAGTCTGTTGTCTCAAATGGCTAGATATTATCATGGTTAAGCACATGCTGGGAGGGATCCCATGATTCATCTGTTGAAACATAGTTGGTTCAAGGTTTAGACAAGTGACTGAAGTAGTTTGCCATTTGTCACCAAATGAACGCGGGAAAAGGGGCAGTGGTTAATTTGAGAAACATTGGAAGAGCAGGAGGTCCATTCAGCAGAATGCAAATGGATTTTATTGAGGAGCCTGTGTGTGGAGGTTTGAGATATGTGTTGGTGATGTCTGCATGTTTAGTCACTTGGTTGAAGCGTAACCTACATGAAGGAATGACAGCCTCACAGTAGCAAAACTACTGTTTAGGGAACTGATACCACGTTTTGGGTTTCCGGTCTCTTTAGAATCAGATAGGGGAAGTCACTTCAACAATGAAGTAATTAAAGTACTGTGTGCAGCATTGATCAATGAGCAGAAGATGCATTGTAGTTACCGCCTGAAGCATCAGGACTAGTGAAACATGTTGGGTTTTATGATGGAATGCTATGGATGTAATGTTGCTTAGCAACATAGTGGGAAGGAATGTTGAGGGGCTGTTGTCCTGGCAGTTGTTGTTGTTATCTGCCAGGGTTGGTAGTACTTTTCTTGTCTTGAATAAAGCCTAGAAAAAGAAGATCTGAATGGCGTCTTTTTAGAACAGATGAATGGGACCCTGAAATCAAGACTGGCGAAAATGGGTGCGTCCACTAATCTGAAATGGCCTGACGCACTGCCATTAGTTCTGATGACAATGAGAAACACACCCGACAGGAAGACAGGATTATCACTGCACGAAATCCTCATGGGCATAGCAATGAGGTTGCCAGCGGTGCCTGCAAATGCACTTGTGAACATATGATATGGTGTTGGACTACTGCAAAGGTCTGGCTGATGTGGTTCGCTCTGTGTCTCAGCAGGTAGAAGCCACCATACTTCCACCAATCCAAGATAAGGGATACACCCTGAGGGTGGGTGACTGGGTGGTGGTCGGGAAATACATGCGGAAGATGTGTTTGGAGCCTGGGTGGAAAGGCCCTTTCCAGATGGTTCTGAACACTACCACAGCTGTGAAGTGTGTTGGAGTTCTGAACTGGATTCACACAAGTCACACAAGAAAAGTGCCATGTCCTTTGGATGATGAAGAGGAGTTGTTGAGAGTACCAACAACGACCAGACAAGCCTCAGACTCGTAAAGAGAAGAAAAAGGAACTGAGGTCGGATCTCAGCCCACTGAGGATGGTTCAGTCAGTCACTCCTGTGAGAGACGAAGGAGAAGACCTCCAGGAGGGTGACAGTGAGCCATTCTCAATTGAGGCAGCAGGAGGGCCTTGTCAGAGGAGGGCTTTCCCATAAGTAGACAAATTTGAAAGACAAACAGAGCAAACGCCAGACCCGGAAGGGAAAGGAGCTGAGGCAGATCAACGCCAATGTGGTCTGACTCCTCCTGAATCAGCTGCAGGTCCGTCAAGAGAAAATCCTGCAGGGCAAGAAGAAGTTTCAAGTTCAACACTGAAAAGAGCATTGACCAAAGGTCCACTGAGAGGAGATAAGTGGCCGGAATCACAAGCAAAGGGAAAGGAAGCGATTGCTGTGACAACCATTGAGGACTAAGAAGGTACTACAAGAAGGGAAGACTTAATTGAAGGAGAATTGTATGGAGATCGAAAGTTGAAAAGAAAGAGAATGGCAGGTCAAAGGTACGCAGGTCCTGAATGAGGATATGCAACAACAAGTGAATGGCAAAAATAATTTTTGTCCTTTTGTTTTGATCAAAACATTCCAGGTGAATATTTTGGCACTTGAAGGAAAAGTAATGAACTGAACTGTTGAGGCAAATTTGAGAAACGGTACAAAGAAAAAGAGACTGTTGAAAATAACTGGAAAAGACTAGATAACCTGATTTGACAAGCTGCTAAACCGATTTATCACAAGCTTACCGATTTTTGAGAAAGGATCATGGAAGTGATACAGAAAGCTGTAAATAACTGCTGAAAGCATATTTCTGTTTTTGATTTTTGCTGCATACTTTCAAAATGTTTCTCTTTTTCTTTCTGATTCCTTACAGACCATGAGTAACATTAGCCAACAGGCTAGGAAGAACAGGTGCTGTAAATACATGAGTGTTGGTTTTGCCATTGTGTGTGTGATATTGTGAATGATATTGATTGGGTATGACTGTTCTTGACAAGAGTAAAGCCAACAATACTTCAGCTTTAGAGACAACTACTGCATTAACAGAGATAGAGAAGTTTAGGCTTGATGAGAAGTATCTGCATGAAGACAATGCCCAAGGGGAACTTTCTTCTAATGTTTTCTATTGCTTATTGAGTGAGTATGTTGAGACAATTGATGTGAAGATATGTTTTGTGTGTACGCAGATTCCCTCATCAGTCAAAGAAGGTGTTACCTCTCATAGTTTGCCTCTAACTTATGGGATAAGTTGTACTTTGTTACTAATAAGATTCTAAACCAGGAGTACATTCAGTATTTATACTCCAATCATGATGTTGTGTTTTCGTCTGTCCCCATAATTAGTTCCTGAGTAGAGTAGCCAAGGATAATGACATAGTATTAGTGAGGGGTTTCTTTGAGCCTACATTAACTTTTGGCACTGCTTACGGTCACAGGAATAACCTGACATGCTTGCTTACATCCTTAGAAAATAACTTCTTAGTTCACGCAGATGACAGGAGAAAGGCATTGAAGGAGAAGTTAGAAAAGGGTTTAGAGAAAAAGACTTTTAGAAATGATTATGCTTTTAGTGCAATAAAGACACAAGGGAAATTACCTTTAGATGTGCAACATGTAGGGAAGCTTTGTATATATAGACCTAAATCTAGCACTAACACTTTGTTTGTGGGAACGAGTGAATGTAGACATGTGTTTTTGTTTCAGAGTAAATGGACATTCATGTAAAATGGACCAGATCCAGCTATTCCTTGCATATATTGCATCTCTGGACTTAATGCTTATTACCATCTTCCAAGAGGATGTCACGGTCTGCATGTCTCTTATCGCTGTAGGGTGAAGTACTTGGAAGGATGCCTGGTTTCTTACTGGTTCTGGACTGGCCAAGATCAGAGTGACCCCTTCTAGTAGCCACGGTGCTGCTTACTAGAAAAATGCCATAGCAGACCGGAAGGAGTACCGGAGGAAAAACCCAAGTAATGGGAAAAAACCTCTATCATAGGAACTCCTGAAAAAGAGGAAATAACAAAGAAAAAGACAAAATAGAAGTGAAATCTGCAAAAAAAAATAAGCAGGAGCAAGTAAAAAACTGGAAACAGGAGCGAGGATCACCACCAAGACGGAAGTGTTTGCAACAAAAGGAAGGAGGGAACTGCAGTGTTTATACACCATGAAACAGGAAGTGACAAAACAGGAAGAACATAGGACACCATCTTGGAATGGGAAAAGCCACATAAAAACGATTGAGAAAAAAAACCATGTAGAAAAGGCAAAGGAACAAGGCGTGCTGGGAAGACAACCACCACTGAAGAAGACAATATGGACAACCAAGAAGAAAGAAGACATGAAGAACGAAGAAAAAGAAGAAAACAGAAGAAATAAAAAGGACCCAATAAAGGTAAGTGAGAAGGGAAAGTCAGGGAGGCTGCCAAGGGCCGCGGTGTGACCCGGAGCACGAAGTGTGCCACACTGCCGCACAAAACACCAAACAAATGCAAAAAAACGGGCTGCGGCGTTTCCAGCGTCCCAAAACGTGGACTGACCACCTGACCCCGGCCCAAAAAAGTGACGCCGCCGTAGTCCACGCCAACACAGAGGATGGTATAGTACATGTTATTTGGGGATAGTTTTTCTCAAAGATTTTCCAACTGGATGACTTGAAAAGATTACCGAAACTGACTGAATTATATCACATTAGAGAAAGGAGAGAGTCTCCTTCTGGTAAAGTAGGAGATATATTTGGAGCAATGATTCCTTCAGTAGGAGTTGTTCTGAATTTGATAAAGATTTGAAAGTTGTCTACTATTGTGGATAACATGCTGGCAAATTTTTCAGGAGCCATGATCCTGAGGGATAGAGAACTGGCTGCGGAAAAAGCTATGACTCTTCAGAACCGCCTTGCATTAGACATTCTTTTAGCAAAGGATGGCGGAGTTTGCAAAATGCTTAATTCGAAGCATTGCCGCTCATTTATTCCTAATAATAGTAAAGAAATTAGAAGCTTAATTACTAACTCTGACTAATGACAGTGCTGATTAGAATGAGCTGAAAGAACCAGGCGTTTGGGTGAAAGTTGGGAGAAAGTTGGCAAATGATTTGTTTCAGTGGGAAATTGGCTCAGCAACGCTGGGAAAGGGATATTATTGAAAATAATACAAGGGATACTGATTATTGTGATTTGTGTAATTGGAGCGTGGGGAAAGTGTAAATTGTGTAAAATGATTACATTTAAGAAAATGATAAATGATCAGAGGAGGGAAGAAATGAAAAGGGAACGAGGATTTAAAGGGATTGAAATAACAGAATTTTAGCTGATGCAAAAATTTGTGTGGGATGATTTGGTGATTACATATTTAGTCAACAGAGGAGGGATTGTTAACGCTGATTTTAATAATGACTATTCATGTGTTTTGAGCGTTGAATTTGCGTAGAAAATGTACTAACTTAGAGGTAAATAATGCACGCATTTGAAGGTGCGACTACCAGAGTGGCCCCCAATGTTCACGAAGTGTACTTATTAGTGGCTTATTAATATGAAATGTTAAGCTTATGTTTGATTAATGTAGTAATATGTCATATTAAAGGTTATGTATTATGTATTAGCTTTATTAATTGTAAACCTTAACTTAGCGAGGTCTTGGCCTAGTTGCACAGCCTCATGTTAAGCTGCATTGTGTAAAATGGATGCTTTGAGAATTAAATTGTGATTTTCCAATGTACTGTCCTTGTGCTCGTAGCTAAATGTCTTTCTCATGAGAAACTGCTTGCTAGAAGGTGATGTACTTGCTAGTGCCACAATGTTTAATGTAATGTGTGTAAGACTGACTTTCCCAGGAGAGGACAATGAATTCACTGACTGAAGTAAAGCTGCAACAATATTGATACCTGATACGCTGAATGACGGGACTGGGACAAAAGGAACCAATCATCAACATGTGAAACATGTAGTAGAAGAACTTTAGATTAAGGGTTTTAATTTCATTGGACTAAGTATGAACATGCGATCCACTGACCAATTACGATACAGGAAGTAGTTTTAGGCAATCTAACTTAGCCAGACTGCACTGAGAGAAGACAGGCCATTTCGCCCATTTTTCCATCTTGAGAAGAGACGTGCTTAACTTTACTGCTTAAAGAGACTTTGCTTTTCTGAACTTTGATGCTGAATCCTGATGCCTAGCTGACCGAACTGATGTCCTGTTGACGAAGAATCTCACAGCTTGCTGGACCTTATTGAGGTCAGGTATACACTGACATTACTGAATGCTGTCTATTTACTTTTGTTTCTAGGTAACCACCGCTATTTTGATAGAGTCATAGTTAGATGCTTTTCAAATTTATGTGACTAAATTGTTTTGCATGAAGCACTAACATGCTATTCTAATCTGGTGTTAGTTAGGGTTCTCACTGATGAAGTTCACTACATGTAATAACAGTTGAAGTCTTTTCTTTGCTGAAATCTTAAGGTATGTAATATCATTTGCCCAGTTGTTCTTGCTAATACTTTGTACTATAACTTCAAATGTGTAATAGCTCAAGCTTTGATCAGATTGTGATTCTTTTGCCGATTTCGACAGCCAGTATTGTTTCTGTATGTTTATCATTTGATTTTGAGATTAAGCTATGGGACATTAGCATTGTTAATATAGGGAAATATAATCTAGAGAAATAAACATTCAAACTTTTACCTAAAGTTGTGGTTATTCATTACTGTAAGGTCATGGTGTGTGGAATTACTGACTTCTATTGACTACTAATGTTATTGATTGTTATTGGTTATTGATCCGTGCATGGACGGGTTATATGGTGGGAAAACCTCGAAGCGAGTCAAAAGGTTCATCGGCCTATTCGCGTCTCCCTTGTAAGTTTACTTAAAAAGGTCTGATGCACTAACATCCTCATGCCCCATACAACGAAGAAACCTCTATACTGTGCCGCGCTCTCCGTGTGCTGCGCGCTCCTTTCTGCAGTCCTGCTCAAAATACAATATTCTTCAATGCGTGCTCCTTCATGCTGTATTTCTTTAACATACTGTACCACGCACAACAAAGGAAACTGTGTGCAACAAAGGAAACTTCAGACAGTACAATGAGCTGCATCTTGCACTGAGAACATGATCACATTATCAGCTGAGGCCTCTGCTACTAGTGACAACTTCACTAAAAACCTCCCAGCTGTCTTGATGTCAAGCATTCATCATTACTCAACTTACATTGGCTCTTGCCACATTGAACTCACTATAAGCCTCTTTAACCTGCTACTGTGTCATTTGGAATATTACTCACCGCCTTCACCTTCCTCATAGATTTCTATTGTACATCATTTTCTGCATGATGTTCTCAATATAATGTGATGCCTCTTTGTTGAGAGTTTACCCTTCACAATGCTCTACTTGCAATTCTCTTAACTATTTATTCGCTCCTTGGGTGGTCTCAGGTACACTGCAGTGTACTGGTGACATATTAACCTTTGATTTTGTCATTTTCTTTTCTGTTTTTCTTTTTTCTTCATAATTACTCTTCAATATTTATTTCTTTTCTATTCCTTCTTGTTCTCTATTTTTCTTATTTCCTTTTTCTTTGTCTCTTCTCATTCTCTTTTTTCTTCAACTGCTCTTGTCTGTGCAACATGCAAAATATTTCACGGCCTCCTTTTTTCCTATCATCGCCGTGACTCTACCCTTCCTTGCAAAAATGGAAGTCTATATAAATTATCCAAAAGTTTGTGGTACAAATTTGTCTCCGGAGAAAAAATAAATCTATGCTGATTCATTTTTCAGGTGCATAGAATCAAGATTTATTTGAAAATCTTCCAGAACTTGAACTTAATGAGGAGAATGAAGATAAATCTCAATCCTTAAATGATTTTGATTCAGAAATTAAAAAGTTAGACAATCAGTACTTACCCAAAGCTTCAATACTTCTGCAATGTTACTATTTTGGAAAGAGGAAACAGGGGGAAAATTAATTAGTTGAAGATTTTGTTACTGATTTGCGTAAGTTAGCCTCCACATGCAATGTCGTGCACAAACAGAGGAAATAATTAGGGATCAATTTATGCTGGAATGCAGGTGTGATAAGATTAGAGAGGACCTATGGACAAAAAGTGATCCCAAACTCCGTGAAGTCCTATTCATTGCAAAAAGGGTGCAACATTTCATATTATGCATACAGGAATTGCATAAAGAAAAATATTCAGTTCAAGCACATTTTGTGTGTTCCAAACTAAAGAAACAATCCCCATTTTGTAAAAGAAGAAGCTTCTGTGCTCCAGGTGTGGGAGCCCCAACCATTTAGCAAATTCAAAGGTTGTCCTGCTTCCAAAGCTGTGTGCAAAGTGTGTGTAAAAAAGGGTCATTTTGCTAAATGCTGCAAGTCTACCAACACAAAAGACAAGTGCATGAGGTGGAATGCAATGCTACTGATGTTGTTTTACAGACTGTAAATGATGTAAGTTGTGTCTTGAGTACTGATCGTGAACACCCATCCAATGTTGTATAAATGGCAAAGAAGTGTCCATGATGATGGACTCTGGGGCAAAACTATAATTTGTATCTGATAGTGATTATACTAAACTTTTCAAAGGAAAGCTAGAACTGCATGAGCCTGATGTCACACCAGTTAGTTACGGAGGAGAACCAATAGAACTGCTGGGTTACTTTGATGCTACAATTGAATTTCAATTTAATTTTGCATTTGGGAAAATGTATGTCCCAGTAAAAGGTGACACACATCTAAGATGGTCACACCTGAAACTCCTAGGCATTATTCTTGCCCCCAACTCTTTGCCACAAGTACCAATTTGGAAATTAGACACTACTTCTGAAGTATTTCTATGTGGTTTTCCTGAAGTTTTTCCGGATAAAGTGTGGTGTGTGTGAAGGGATACGTACATCTTATTAGGTTGAAAGACGGAGCTGTACCTGTTTCCTGTAAAATAATAAATGTGCCATTTAGTTTGTAGCAGTCTGTGACTGCAGAGTTGGATCGGTTGTTGGACGAAGGCATAATTGAAATTGTTCAGGCTTCGCAGTGGTAGGCGCCTGTGGTGGTAGCCACTAAAACCTTGGGGAAAATCAGATCTTATTGAGATTTCTAAGATCATGTCGATCTTAGAAATCTCAATAAGGAAGTTGTAGAAGACAGTTTTCTCCTCCATAACATTACTGAAATGATAAGCTTGTTAGGTGATGCCAAAAGTTCCTCCACACTTGATTTAACATCAGCAAAAGTGTAAACAGTTCCTGTGTGGTGTAAAGTTTGTTGTTTGCACAGATCGCAAGCCTCTTCCAGAAGTTTTAGCAGGAAAGATCTGGATTGTGTTTGAGGAAGAATTTGTGAGTGGATGGTTGCATTGCAAGAACTTAATTTTGTGGTTTCATATATTTCTGGGATTGACAATAAGGTGGCTGTATGTCTAGACTGATTGCCGACAGTGAAAGTGTGAAGAAGGATGATCAAACATGGATGGTAGAAGAAGTCATTAAAGTGTGTGCAATTTCTGAAGTTTGTATATCAGAGGAAGAATGGCTGCGTGTGAAATTGAGAAAGATGCTGATCTCAAATGTGGGAGGGGTCTCATTGTTGCAGGTGTGAAAGAACTGAGTGCTGATCCAAGGGTTTTTGAAGATTTTGGGAAGAGTTATGTGTCAGCAAGATTTGGAACCATAGAGTCACTAACACAGTTTTGCATCAAAACCTTTTGCACTGGCTTGCGCCATTCCTGAGTGCCAGCTGGGCACCATATTTTTGGAATGGCACAAGCCGGTGCAAAGGGTGTGCTAGGGTAAAAATAATGACATTAGCCTGGTGGGAGAAGGGGGTTTTGCACCAAACAAATGGCATTAAGCTGGTTAGATGCAAAACAAAATGCCTCTAGCCAGCCTAGCATCATTTTCTGATGCAAATCCATCCATACCACATGACTCCTGTCTTAGAAAAGACAGGAGTCAGGCCCATCATCCAAATGGTCTAGTGTCCCCTGGGCATGGCCATTGCACCCTGTGCCATGCAGGGGGCCCCAAGTTGGGCCCCCTATGGCACTTTAAATAATAAAAAAAAATACTTACCTATAGTTACCTGGGATAGGGTCCCCCATCCTCCGGTGTTCCTCTGGTGGGGGTGTTCCTGGGGCTTGGGGAGGGCACCTGTGGACCCATTCTATGGTGTTTAACCATGGAGATGGGTCTACAGGTCCCCTAACGCCTGTCTGACCCAGGTGTTAAATAATGGTGGAAAGCAAGCTTTGCACCATTATTTAGCCCCTCCTCCCTCCTGTGCATCATTTTAGCACGGGGATAAATATGGGGCTATGGGGTTAGCACCATTTCTTAGACTGGAATGCCTACCTTGCATCTCATTGAGCCAAGGTAGGTTCACGGATCTAAAAAAAGGTGCAAACTCCAATATTTTAACGTTAGACATGTCTAGCGCCAAAATATAAAATGAAGTTAGTTTTGCGCTGAATGTGCATTAAAAAATGACGCAAATTAGGAGTAAATGGAGTATAAATATGCCCCTTGGTTTTGAGAGGGGAGAAGTTGATTCCGCCATGTGGAGATCGTCTAATTGATCTTGCTCACGAAGGTTATATGGGCATATGCAAATCTAAAGGAAGGTTGAGAAGAACTTATTGGTGGCCTGGGATGGATATAAGTATTGAGAGAAAGGTGAGAGAGTGTTATCAATGTAAGCTAAGTGACAAGTCTCAAAGGATCAGGATATCACCCATGATGTCATGATGTACCAAGTGAACAATGGGAGGAGGCAAATTTTGAAGTTGTTTGATCTTTACTGGAGCTCCCAAGTATCTGTTAGTTCTTATGGACATTGTTTCAAAATGGCCTGAAGTGGACGTAGTTCAAGAAATCAGTACTGCAGCAGTTGTTAAATGTCTGTCCAATGTATTTTCCAGCGAGGGGTGTCTCAAAAGTATTGTTATAGAAAATAGGGTGCAATTGACTTCCAGGAAATTTGAGAAGTGTGTGAGTGAAAGGGGCATTCAGCACAAGAAGTGCCCTTTATATCACCCTGAGTCAAATGAATGATTGAGAGATTCAATCACACTCTGAAAACAATAAACAGATTGCCCGTGCTGGGAATTAGGTTTGAATTGGGTTTGTGAGAAAAAGGGTGATGGAGTATAGATTCATGCCCACAGTACAACAGAAAGTTGCCCTTTTGAGCTATTCAAGAAGTGTAAACCTTATAACTTGATATTTCCTCCTTGGACATGTCAGTATGGTTTTGATGACTTTGATGTAGAAAAACTCATTAAAGAGGGAAGAACGAAGGAACTTTCTTTGCAGTAAAAGAATAAACATCTATGTGATTCGCACAAGGCTGTTAAACACCTGCAGGTCAAAGTTGGTGGTCAGTGAAAATCAGAATGCCTATGAGTGGAATAGTTCGCAATATTCTGGTTTATATCATGTGGTAAAAGTGTTCCAAGGATGCAGTGAAGCTGGAAAATGGAAAAATCCAGAACTTTAACAGAGTTGTTGTTAATAATTGCTTTGCTGTTTATTTCATGTGATTTATTGGGGGTGGGGGGATCGAATTGGGTTAGTAATTTTGTGTATATTATATTTCTTTGAATTATATTTTTGAGTATTGGTTATTCACATTTATATTGTTATCTCATTATTTCTTTAGGCCTTCTTAATTTTGTAGGTTTATTTATTTTGTAGTATTGTTATATATTTCTAGTTTTGTATACATATTGTTTGGAGAGAAGGGTATGTAGCATTGTGTTCTCGTATTATTGGTACGCTCCTGCCCCCTCCCCTTTACTCACATGGTCTATTCTTTACATATAGAAGGTTAAAATAGAATGTTTGGTTTCAAGCTGGGGAGAAAGGAGTGAAGCAGGAGCAGAACTGTGCTGGTGGCTGGAGTTTCTTAAATGTCTGATAAACCTGCTTATCTCATCTCAAATCCGGGAGTGATCTTCTTGACTTCACATTTTGGAACGATGGTGATTAATATCACTTATATCTATACAGATAGCATACTATTGTTTCCTTCTTCACCTTGTATTTTATATCACAGGGTTGAAAACCTTCAAATGTCATTAAGAAAGGTCAGAGGACTAGCACCCACTGTGGAGATCTGTGCTCAATCTGCAGAATATAAGGTCAGCAATTTGGCATTGTCCACTTAACCTTTCATTCTCTCAAAGCCAATAAAATGCATACTAGCTCAGGTTGAGTAATAGAAATTGCACATACACATATTCTATGAGAAGATGCTTGGAGAGAAACCTAAGATAAAGAACACATGTTTATTATAGAGCATTGAGTTATCATCTGCACTGCAAAAGTATACATTTGTTTCTGAAAATAAAGTTTGATTTACTAAAAGCACAGAAGTGCATCTCTAAAAAAATAACAGACATGCATAACTCAGGGATGTAATAGAGCCCCTGTGGTGCTGGTGGGCCTCAAAGCTTTTAGTGGCTCCCCAACACCTCATGGAGGCCCCAATTAGTCCAAGGTCATTAAATATCTGTTCAATATGGGAGATTCAGGGGCCCCTCTCCACATTCTGCAAGGGGAACATTGTTTTGTGTTATGCCACTTTCACAACTCTCTCAGACCTGAAAATACTAATCAAGAAATAAATAGCAGGTAGCCTTCTCCTTAGACAACTAAGATGCATACATGTGTGCCCTTTCAGGTCCTTCATCACAGGTAAAAACCATCTTAAAAAGTACCCTCTGAAATGTGTTTGTGAAGCATACAATCCTTACACTGGTGATATGGAAAGATACACCTACCCTCGTCTATTCACATTAAGGGGACACTCTTCCACCCCCTCTGTAATAGGCTAATGCATCTCCACCACACTTCACTTTTGGCACAGATGTGCTTTACAATTCTAAAACACAATCAATCATCATCAAGGGGGTCGGCTATACTGTCATGCTTTAGCTTCCTTAATCAGTTGCTGCAGGAGAGCACCACAAGTGGGGGGGCAGGGTTATTTCCTGCAGGTTGCAGGCCGCCCTTGTTTCATACCCCAGGGAACGAGGAAAAATGTTACTTCCTTCCTGAGTTTAACTTGTGCCTGTGGTAGAAGGTGATCAGCACCAGCATTTATTTTAGGTGTCACCTACTAGACGCATTCACTGTTTGTTGCAAGATTTATTGTTAGCTTACAATAGACTTAGGGGGTCATTCTGACCCTGGCGGTCCGAGACCGCCAGGGCAAAAATGACTAAAGCACCGCCAACAGGCTGGCGGTGCTTTTTTCCCTATTCTGACCGCAGCGGTACCGGTGCATAGCAGACAGTGAAAAGCGCGACGGGTGCAACTGCACCCGTTGCACGGCCGCAACACCGCCGGCTCCATTAGGAGCCGGCTCCTGTGTTGCGGCCTCATTCCCGCCGGCCCAGCGGGAATGTCGGAATGGGGGCCACGTGAGTGAGGCCGCATTAGCGGCCTCATGGCGGTTTCCGCCTGTCGGGCGGCGGTAGCCGCCCGCCAAGGTCGGAATGACCCCCTTAGAGTCCACCCATTGCTTACTATTGGGTGGCTTCATTGTCATTCTCATTTGCTTGCTTCTAATTTGCTAGCTTGTGTGGGGTTTCCTTCCACTTCTTATGCTTATCCTACCCCTGGAGCATAGACAAATGCTCATTCTGCAGGCAGTAATTATTTTTTATTTTTGCTTAAGCATTTCACAAGAGTGCATGTGTCTTCCAGCTGTCTCTCAACAGTGCTTCTCTTTCCCCATCCATGTTTTGTGTTGTGCTCTCTGTTTTGCCTCTGTGCTTCTCCCCCACCCGCACTGGTTAGCTAAGTCGTCAGCTTAGATAGCCTCCCACCCCCACGTTGCTCTCACACCTTGCTAATTTGCTTATCTCCCTGGGCCCACCATGTTCCTTTCCCACCACCTGAGCCCTCTGTGTTGCTCCCCCCTGCCCTCCTATTGCTTCCACTACACCTGACGTCCATGATACCACCCCCTGCCCTCCATATTGCTTCTGTTCTCTCCGTGCTCCACATTGCTGTCTCTCACTCTTGTTTCTCCATTTACATATGACTCCCAGAGAAGCTGAAAGTATTTGGATCTGCTTCACCAGGGAGCAAATGACTTTTATGGCTTTTGGATACACTTTATTGTGGAACAGATGTGTGGAGGAGAGGCACGAAGAGATCTGGAACCTACAATCATAGGCTGGAGTGTCACAGTGGAGGCCCTCAGGTTCTCAGCTTTCCTTCACTGAACTTCAAGACTTTCCCTCTCTAATGAGTAACAGCAGCTGTTCCCCTGCCCTCCTCAACATGATGCTGCAGAGTGAGAGCTGCAGGGAAGCAAAGCATTTGTTCCTTATTTCTGTTCCACCAGTTTTAGAAATGACTCCAAGGATTTAACAGGTTTTACAACAACAAAAGTTTTAGTTCTCACCTACGAGACAACTTTTACTTTCTGTAGGCAGAAGCCAAGTGGAACACAGAGATTTAAGTGGATTGAAAATTGTGGGTGGGTTTCTAAAAGGGGAATGGCCTATGTAATTAGGGGTGTGATTTATAATGAGAACTATAATCCTGCACCTTACACAACATGCTGCCTTACCAGCATTAAGGTGCCTCTTATTATCTTTGTGAGTGCTTGTTCGCAGTCGGATATACACGAGTAAGAACAATGATTTTTATATAAATAATTAGAATTTGCAATTAAAATGGTATATCACTATGTGAGTACTGGAGAGAGGCCAAAGATTGGATGAGCCTGTATTCTGAACACTGTTATGACCCTGTGGCACTGCCTTTACCCACAGCTACAGAGTTCTCAATCAGGCCCCATTACGAACTCCCTCTCCCACAACCAGAACTTACAGAGACACCTAAATGCCAGTCACATCACGTGCATCTTCCAAGCATTTGAAAATCCAGTCGTTCAGCCTTTTGTAGCCGAGACCTCTTGGTTTTGTCAATATTTAATAAAATCAATTCCAATTAGAAAAAAAATGATACTAAAGCAAATAGAGTTTACAAATGTTAGCAAATGAATTCGAAGTCTATGCTTACACAAACCCTATTGGCTTTAGCAGTGCTTATTAAGGACTCTGACCTATTTATTGGTATCCTACTTTGACCCACAGCAAGAGAGAATAAATGGAGAACGAGGGGCAAGAAGGAAAAAGACAAGAATAGGAAAAGAGTGACAAATAGAGAATTTCTTTACCTCATACTAAATCCATTTTGTGAGCCCCAAATGCATGTCCAACACACAGAATGGGTTTATCAGCCCATACCAAACTGGAATTAGAAAGGGACGTGAAAGGGGCCTTCCTTTCTAATTGCCATTCAGTAAGCTATATATCAGCGGTTTGCAATTGCAATTCCACTTAAAAAACATGGACCAGTTACTAACACCTTAAAGGAGGTGGCAACTGATTTGAAATGGGGAAAGTGTCCGCTTGAAACATCTTCGCCTTTAGGAATCATACAGCTTGGGGGGCCCACTACCTGCTCTCCTGGATGTTTTTTCAAAATGGGAATCTTTTATGATTTTTAAGCAGCAGTAGTTCCTTTAAAGCACATAAGCTGCTTTAGAAAACAAATGTTTTCTTTTGGGCAATTCATATGGAGGCATGGTGGTGTGCTGTCCCTTGCAGGCTGCCATACCTGAGTTTGTAGCCACTCACAAGGTGCTGCAAATTGTGACATGCCTGATATTAATTAGGCAGGTCTTTCTGTGAACCTCTGCAACTGGAGATTTTATGATTCAACCCATTAGTACATAGGGCCAGGGGCAGAACATAGGGCCCAGCAGCCCCCACGGTGCAGGGGGGCACAGGCACTGAAGGGGGACCCTCGTGCACCTATGCAATGTCTGTATGATCTGGCAAAATACAGAACAGCAATTGCTGCTGCTTGTGGGAAGCCTTCTCTGTCAGATGTAAGAAGAGAAAGACATACGGGCTAGAAAAAACACAGGTGAGTATTAGACACATAACAGAGAGACAGAGACGTAGACATGAGAAAGTGAGAGAGATAAAGAGAGAGAGAGAAAGAGCAACAGAAAGTGAGAGAGAGATTGTAAAGCGGTAGGTAAGAAAAGAGGAGAGACAGAGAAAAAATGAGAAAGCGAAACACAGCACTTATTCCCTCATTAAGATGCCCCAGAAGTGTAATCAGTATTTATCTCACTCAATAACGTCCAACCATCCTGGGTTTGGAATTTATCAGATGCAATGAATAGCATCAGAATGGCTCCTTCACAGAGTCTTCCCCTTTGATGGGGAAGAACATACATGAAAATATCCTTGGGCCTGTAATTACCAGGTCTTTTCTCTGTAAATAGGCTGTGTGGATCTTTGTGAATTTAGGATATCAATGACTTGATTGGCTAGGGTATGGTAGGGAGGGCCACCTTATCATACTTTGTGAGGGGCCTCCTAAAAGTTTGTTGCATCACTGCATAAGTCGCACCGTGAAATTAAAGACTAGTTTAAAAAATGTCAGTGTGCAATGTGCAACCACCTTTTGTCAGCAGTCCTATCGTACACATGGCCATGAATGTGACAAACAATGTAATGAGTGAAAGCCCTTCCCAGATATAAAATAATCTCTCAATATGCATTCCAATGGAGTACTTTTAGAAGGGTGGAATGATAAACAAAACAGCCAAGAGCATGAGGTGAGAGAATTGTTGGTAGAGAAGCTTCCAAGTCTTTTGCATAGATCATCAGGCCATCAGTATATAACGCACCTTCTTCACCCACCCGATATATTCAAAATTAATAATACCTTGGTTGAGCATGATTTTACTGGCCAGCGGCTCTATATTAAAGTTAAAAAGCAGGGGGGAAAGTGGAACTCCCTGATGGGGCCCTCTTCCAATCTTGAACTGCTCGAACAGATTTCATTTACCAAAACCCTGGCCACTGGTTTTTCATAAATGCTCCTAATGGCTCTGGAAAAAAACCTCTCTCAAGTTGCATTGTGAATCACATTATGCTGAAACGGCCAGCTGACTCTATCCAATGCCTTTGCTGCATCGAATGTAAGTACCGCCAGCGCGAGGGTACCCTTGACTGCCAAGTCAATGGCGACAAGGACATCATGGGTAAACTCATACAGCAGCCTCCCCTCGATAAAGCCCTTCTGGTCTTTATGAATTAGCACCCCCATTATCGTTTCCTATCGCTTAGCCAGGATCTGAGTGTAAATCTTGTAATCTGTATTCAAGAGAGAGATCGGTCTGTAAGACTCACACTGTTTTGGATCTTTCTTTGGTTTTAATATTAAACTGATAGTGGCTTCATCCCAGGAATTTGGTGCGTCTTGTCCTTCAAAAAAGGCTTGATTCATCACTTCTACCAAGACTGGCACCAACTCTGCTTTTAATAAGATATATATTTCATTAGATATGGTGTCAGGGCCAGCCACTTTCCCCTTTCTTAATCTGTTGATGCCACCTAACATCTCCTCCATAGTTATCTTTGCGGCCAGCTCATGTCTTAGCTCATCTTGTAAAACTGGGATAGCAACTTCATCTAGATATTTCCCCATCATGTCATTGGATGCCTGACAATCTTCTGTGTACAAAGTTTGAAAGAAGGAGGTAAAAGCCTGTTCTATCTCCCTTTCTCCAGTGCTAATACTTACAGTTGTTTAATTGAAGATGGCCCCACTGATGTTTCTAGTCTGTTCCACTTTCGGTTTCCAGGCTAGCAATTTACTGCATCCCTCTCTGTATTCATAGTGGGCCAGCTTGCTTGCTTCACATTTTTTCTTCATTTTAATCTCTAGCTGTTATCCAAGGTCAACCCTCACACCCTTAATCTGCTCTTCTAACTCTGCATGTCACTTAACATTTTCAGGCAGATCGAATTGCTTTTGAAAGAACAGAATAGTAGATTCAAAATGTATTATTTTTCCCTTCTCTCCTTTACTGGCATAAGCCGCTGAGCTGATTAGTCGACCACTGATGAAAGTCTTGTAAGCATCCCATACGATGTGAATGAGGGCAGTCCTATGATTTAATTGGAAAAACTTTTCAGTGTCTTGCTTAAACTTTTCTATGAGCTGTTGTGCCAATAACAATATGTGGTTGACTGTTATCCCAGGGGAGAAATGGGGTTTTACTAAGCTAAGATGTACCCTTACAGCAGAATGGTCAGAAAGGTGTTTAGGAGTGTGCTCAACTCTTTTAACATTTCCACTTAATGTTGTGGCTATTAGAAAAAAGGTCAATTCATGAGGAATGTCCATACTTTTTATTATGAAAAGAAAACCTCGGACCCACTCACCCCTTTGGCCTCCAGATGTCAACAAGGCTGATATCTGTCATCAACTGTCCCACTAAGGCTCTTTTTTGGGGGGAATTAGTTGTTGGTCCTGTAGTTGACTTATCCACAACTGGGTTGATTAGTACATTCAAGTCTACTCCTAAAATTATTGGGAGACTTATCTCCAGTAGAGTATTATGTAGATCTTGTAATGGGGCTAGGTTGTCTAGATTTGGACCATAGTAGCCCACAACAGCCAGCTAAAGCCCATAAACGTTTTCCTTTGAGATCACCCTCCTTCCTTTGGGATTGGTTATCAGCTCACCCCCTGGAACTCTTATAGTTTTCTTAAAGAGAATTGCTATCCCCTTAACACAACATGATTGATTTGTACAGGCATATCAAAAGATCAATTTATTTCTTTTTCATTATGTCTTACCACTCTGTCTTTAATAAATAAATCTCCTGAAGGAGAAACACCTCTTCATCCGCCAGCCTCAAATGTTCAAATATTCTCTGTCTCCTACTCCTAACCCTCAAGCCATTTATGTTACGTTCCACGAGAGAACCCTCAATATAGACTTAGCCATGATTACCCGTGTAACAAGGCCCTGGACAGAGCTGAATTACGCTCCCAGACACACTTCTCAAAATTAAGATAACAAATGAGGACAAACTATTTTTTTCTTTGTCTCCCATTTCCTCCCACACCTTGTGACTTACTAAAAAATACCAAAGTTGCAGTGCCCACTGATCACCCCCCACACCCTGAGGAAACCTCCCTATAGCAATTTAGGTAAAATTTGCCGATTTAACCTAAGTGAACTCATCCTCCCTTCAACTGAGGTTCTTGCTTGCCTTAATCTGCTCTACTAGGATGCCCACCTCACTTGGATCTCTAATGCTGTACATTTTGTTCTTCCACATGATTCTCAAAGTGGCCAAGAAATGCATCTGCACTGTAGTTACCAACTATCTAAATCCCTGGATGAACTTTCCTAACTTCCATTGCCTGTCCTGTGTGGCTCTAGAGATATGCGATCTAAAATGAAAAGACCATTCCCCTTGGGAGAAAGCATCCACTTTAAGAGCCTCTAACAAGATTTTTTCCTTTATGGAGTAGGTTTTAAAGTTAATTAAAATGTTCCTGGGGATCTGTCTCCACTCCTTTTTAAATGGGCCGCAATGGACTTTCTGAATGTCCTTCTTCAGGATTATATAGTCTATGGATGGGATAAGCTCCTTTATCAAATACATAATAAAACTTTTGATATTGTCTTCCTCTAATCCCTCTGAGACATTCAAGACCCTTAGGTTGTTTCTCCTCATGTTATTTTCTGGTGTCTCGAGTTTCTCACGCACATCTTTTCACCAGTCTTTAAACTCTGTAGTTCTTTGACGTTCAGACCCACCACCCTGTTTAACTCCTCCATCGCAGTTTCATTTCTCCCATACTGTTTGTCAAAGCGTCCTTCTCTATCAATTCTTAGTATGTTGGAAGACTTTGGGAAGGTACCAGGCTACAGAATTAATCAACAAAAAACAGAGATCATGTTATGGAACATCAGGTATAACAGCCCTTTAGTAAAACAGGAGATTCAGTATCTAGGGGTCCAAGTGACGGTGGACCTGGGTTAAACAGCCCTGACAAACTTCAGTAAAACTCCAACGGCGACCAGGAAAATGCTCAAGACATGGGTTGTGCTTCCACTCTCTTTTCTGGGTAGATCGATCCTTCTGAAGTATACCTTCCTCTTTAATGCAATACCACAGGAATTGGAAGGAATTCGAAGCAGTTTGGCTAAAGAAGCTGCAGGGGGAATTGAATAGCTTTTGTTGGTTCACGAGAGGAGTAAGAATTTCTCAAAGGAAGCTTTGCAGGAAAAGGGAGCAGGGAGGGATAGCAAGCCCTGACTTCTATAAATACTGTGTGGCTTTTCAACTAAAAAACTGCTTAAGGCCTCCTTCTGGTTAGCTCCACGTTCACCCCCCTCTTCAGGTCCTTAACAAGTCATTTGTCTAAGGAGGGGACCGCCTTCTGTATACATTTGGCCACCCAAAGTACTTCAAAAAGGTTAGACAGAAGATTTTAGAGGCTGCATGCAGAATATGGAACTATTTTAAGCATACACTGGGAATATCCAGTTATAGTAGCTTTGCCTCTATTTGGGTCTCACTGGGAATCCCTGAATGTCTTAAGGACAAATGAGCTATTCCTTTGAGGGAAAGGGATATTAACAAATGGGCACAAACATGATTGGGTAAAGCACTGTGCCCTTTACCCTCTAAGGTAGACAACTCAGACGGTACTCTGTCCAAGTTCAAGTACTATCAGTTGGCAAACTGGGCAAAAGTCTCTTTTAAATGTTGGAAAGATTACAGCACCTGGGAAGAGAAACTGCAAGGAGGTTTGCTCCTACACAAAGAGGTTTTACAATGGTACTGGATGTTGGCAGATCCTGGGGAGGAAGAGTTCTGCTTGGCAACAGATATCTTGGGAAGGGGCCTGCCGTCGTGGGAGGTTACTACATTATGGCAAGTATCGATGCCTATGCTTTGGGAAGTTTGCAAGTCCACACCTTTGAGGAGAACCCACCTTTTTACAGCACACAGGGTATATTGGACCCCGAAAATGCTTGCAAATTTGAGCGGTCTAGGGGAAAAGAGGTGCCCCAACTGTGACGAAGAAAGATCGGATGATGTCTATATGTTCTGGCAGTGTCACATGATCCAGCTCTTTTGGCAAGACCTCGGTAAAGTTCTCTTAGAAGTTGTGGAGTTAGAAGCTGAGGTAAACCTTGCTTTAGTAACTTTTGGTGTTTAAGAGGATGGTGGTACTCTCTCAAAAATGCACAAACATTTACTTTTCTTACTAACAATATTAGCACTAGAGAAATGGGTTTGGTCTGTCATAAGGACTAATCAATCAGATAGGTGCACTTTCCAAATGAAGAGAACTAAATTCTGGGTTTTATGGGACAAATGGCACAGACTACAGAACATGACAGGGTACATCCAACAATTGAGTATCTTTACCAAGAGCTTTGTCAGAGGGAAAGTTGAGCAGATGGCTTTCACAAAGAGCTCTCTTCCTTGTTTTTACTGGCTTGATCGAGAGAGGCTTGTGAGCCTCCGCTTGGTGGGTGGAGATGCACCCTCCCCGCTTTGGTTTTGTGGGGGCCTCCCTTTGCCCTTGCCAGTTTTTTTTTGTTAGTGCCTATGGAAGATACAAATGAGAACAAGAAAAAAAAGACCATGAGGTGAGAGAGATATACTACTCTTAGTGGAGCCAAATCCCACTCTATATTTATTTAAAATATTTTTTAATATTTGGTAATAATAGATTTTACTGATGCCTGTGCGGTCAAGCCAGACATAATAAAGACTTTTGTTGTGAAAAACCTACTGGAGAACATAAAAAAAAACACATAAGAGGGACTCAGTAGTTATTTATATAAAATGTGGAGTTATTATTAGCTTCAGTTATTTTTTCAGGTTTACCCGTTGAGTACAAGATAAGCATACGTATATGTCTGACTCTACTTGATGGTCCTATTACAGTTCATACGGACCAATATGCCTGATTATGAGGTGAAAAATGTTTGTGGTAAAGGCCCCAGAATCAGGGAACCGCATGCAAGAATGGCCTGCCAATTCCAGGATCAGAATTTGGGCCCAGAAAACATGATGCCCAGTAACTTCTGGGACGTACAGGTGGGAAGTAACTCTTACCCCGGTGTCTCCTCTTCTAAGGGCCTGATTACAAGAATAGGTGCTATTTATCCCACCTGGAAAATAACAATACCACAAGTTTATCATTTATCAGGTGCGATAAACAGCACTTAATACAGTTTCTGGAGTATAACATTCAGATTTTGATGTCTAATGCACAAAAATATGCATGATACAGTAAATACATACCTTATACTTATCCCACATTAAAATTCATAATTTCTTTTAGAAATGTTGAGTTATTTCACACATCTGATAAACATTGGATATGTTAAACAAAACCAAACTTCGACCCATGCCTAAAAAGGGGTTATGAACGGGTCAGAATTAACCAGAGCACTCATAATTAGGCCCCACAACATGTAATGAGAACCTAGATATTCTTGGGTTATCTCCACACTGTTTCTCCGTGGGCCCTAGAATAAGCTCTCATTTCGTGATATTTGACTCGCCTGTGGAAACTCTTTAATGTGTGTGGCTGATCTTAAAATAATGTAACTTTTAGCACAGCAAAGGCTGTTGAAACTGTGGGTAAAAAAATATACTTTGCTATTCAACAAAAGCCTTATGGTACCAGGAGATTGCTGAATTTCCAGTCCCTTTATCAAATAATAGAAACAAGTTAAACATTCTGACAGTGACTTAAACTGACACTAAGCACAAAAAGTCATCTCTGCTTGAAATGTTTGCTTTCCCGATGTCCCTTCAGATGGGAGATAAGTAGGCTTCAATTTTCTAATTATGATAAAAGATTAGGAGAATCGTGATAAAATATCTTCCCCACTAAGCTGCTGTGGCATTTTGCAAAATCCTATTTAGTTTCGTGTCTTTTAACAGCTTATCACCTCATGTTGAAAACAGGCTGGAATATTACCAGCGAAGTCCTTCGCTGTCTATGGGGAGACCGATTTATTTCATATTGATCTCACAGTTAATTATATTTTTCATCATGCCTTAGCATGCTTTTCTGAAATGCAGGTGAACAGATTATATGATACCGTCCTGTTCCTGGTAACTGTAAATAAATCTCAAACTGCTGCCGGGGAGCGTTGTTTGTCTTTCTCGACCTAACATTTTTTATGAAATGTCAAACATGCATTTAGACAGCAAATAACTACGCCTGTCAGAGAGTGGCAGGGTACAAGGCGTGCACTATAGTCTAGGCCCATTGCTTTTTCATGTCCCCAAATCGTGAAGCAAAATATATCTACACATTGTGAAACACACATGCCCTGTTTATAAAACAAACTATACCATTAGGCAAGTGGTTCCCAACCTGAGGTCCAGGGACCCCAAGAGGTCTGCGAAGCCACCTCAGGGGGTCTGCGACTGGTTGGAAAATTCAATAATATTAACAGATTAGGTCCCTGGTTTTCAGTAATGACTCAGTGGGTGGTCCCCGGATTCCCATAATGAATTATTGGGGTGTTCCCAGGTTCCAGTATTGATAAAGGGGGTTCCACAGAAGTCAAAAGGTTGGGAGACACTACATTAGACCATGCAACTGGTTTCACATATGTCTGCTCTCTCTACCAGCCTCTGCCTCTACCTCAGTCTAAAAATCTTTCTTTCCATATTGTTCTCCTTCCTTCACCTCACTTACCTCACTCCTCATTCACTTTACCACTTTTTCCACCTATCACTACATCTCTAAGAAGCTTGAAACTCTCAAAAGCTCAGCTCTGTGTTGTCCACCTCTTTCAATATTCCGCCCACCCCACTCTCTGTATCTCTCCTTTGTCTGGTACAATGTCTTTCAACTTCATCATTCTCCTTACCTTACCTCACTCTTCATCCCCATATATCCCACCTTTATCTACTTCTCGTTCATTTTATTCTTAACTTCACCTCTCTCTATCACATTTCGTTTTAAGTCACATATCTCTCCTACTAAATTATATCTGCACCCACCCCTCTCACTAACATCTCAATTTACCTCAAAATGTATTGGCTACCTCACGTCTTCATGTCCCCTGTTCTTTTTCAAACTTCGTTCCTTCTGACCCATCCCTCAAACTACCTCACTTCTTACTCACTACCTCTCTTTCTGTGCCTCTATTTACAAGTGGTGCATCAGTCCTGATAGGCCACTTTTCTTGCATCACCCTGAGCCCCCGTAACAAGACCATGTATGTGCTGTATTTACAATACAGTGTACCATGGCGCACGTTAGGACAATAGCGTCAAATATGATGATGCTACTGTCGCGCTTTGCAAGATTAGCTCCAAAAATGATGGTGCTAATCCTGCAAAGTCAAGGGAGGCCCATTGAAAACAATGGCAGTGTCACTTTAACGCTTGCCTATGTCAGGTGTTATAAATTATGCTAAAAATGGCGCAGTGAAAGCTTGTAAATTTCATTGCATCCGTTTTTTGGGCCTCCCTTGTATACATTATGACTGGCGCAGGCACAATGCGGCGCAAGGGGTTACAAAGTGACGCAATGCATGTATTGCACCACTTTGTATATGTAGCGCGGGAAATGGCCTTCTTAACGCCACATTAACATAAACAATTACACAAGTGTGGCGCAAGGGGCTTGTAAATATACCCCTAATAAGTCTTTATTTCTATAATATTATCCCTTCTCTCTCTCATCTGTTTATCAACCCCCTTCTCTATTTCAGTTCACAATTTCTACCTCATCCGTCTCTCTACCTCTCCTTTTATGTATCTCTCTACCTCATGCCTTTCTCTACCTTTCTCTACTTCATTACTCTGTCTACCGTACCCTATCATTATACCTCTGTATCAGCCTCATCTCCTGTTCTCAACCATACCTTTGCCACTGTGCTTCATTTATTTTCTTCCTGTGCCTCATGTGCTTTGTACACATCACCACTCTTTATCTATCTTTCTTTCTGCCTTACTACTATCTTTACTTGACCCCGTTGTATTTCACTTCTGTTTTTGCTCTTCTCTTTACCTCACCAGTCTATCTCTAACTTGCATCTCTCTGTACCTTTTTTACTACCTCACCTCTATAACTGCCTACTGCTACCACACAAAGTTTCCATTTTTCGCCAGCTCCCCTCCCCTCCTTTCCTACCCTACCTCTCTCTTTACACTCCCCATGTGCACCCAACTAGTATCCTTTTTTCTGCCTTTCCTCCTCCCTATTTCGATCTTGCTCGCTTGAAACTCCTGTTCCTCGTCCTCTCTTTCTCTATCTAGCGCATCTTCATTTTTCTCTTGATCTGATGTCTTTCCTTATTTCACCCAGCTCTGCCTCAATCCTCATTTCATCTCATCTCTCTCTATAGCTACTGCTCATCTCCCTCTACTTCACCTCTTTCGCTTTAGGATTCTCTTTATCTCTCTGCCCTTCTCCCGTCTCCCACTCCAATCCAACTCTTTCTCAGATTATCAGACTTCATTGATGGCATGGTGAAAATCCTCAGCACAGTGCTACAGTTTTAATTGTTGCATCGAGAATGTTAGATGGAATGAGAGATTTGTGGTTAAGCATATCTGTCAACTAAAACTACAGTTTTAAGTGGTAGGTATATATTTTATAACAGTATGCACAATGGACCACTTACACATTCACCAACGTATGCTTTGTTCTTATGACAGTGCAACAGGCTAGATAGACAGTGGCGTAGCTTGATCAGTACGATTGGTGGGGGGGGTGAGCTTCAGATTTTCCGACAATCAGACTGGCATATAGGGGGTTATTACAACTTTGGAGGAGGTGTTAATCCGTCCCAAAAGTGACGGTAAAGTGACGGATATACCACCAGCCGTATTACGAGTCCATTATATCCTATGGAACTCGTAATACGGCTGGTGGTATATCCGTCACATTTGGAACGGATTAACACCTCCTCCAAAGTTGTAATAACCCCCAAAATGTTTAAACACCTTATACAACAAGCAGGGTGCATGGTAGGGGCTTACGTGGCAGTGGAAAGAGAAAGGAATGCAGATTGGTAGGAGTACTAATAGAGAAAACGCAACATTTTGTAAAATAACTAGTATTTTTCAGGACTTTCAAAGCAGAGAGTGAGAGTGTGTGTCTGTGTATATGTAAACATTCCTGCTGTAAATCCGACTGACATCTCACAAAACCTGACTGAAGGAACATGTACCCATCAAATTATCAGAAAATGCATTTATTAGGGTGGTGTATCACCTCAAACATACCACACCTGAAGTTACGCCCCTAGATAGACGCAGAATTCAAGGTAAAATACTGTCGTTAAAAGACAAAAAAACAGTCCATGGGCCATGGTTTGCCAAGATGGCATCAGATGTGTAGTTCAAGCCCTCTGCCATGGCCATGAGTCCAGAAAAAACTCCTGTGAAAATCTTGGCCGTCCTGAAAGGAATCAGTGTGCCGGTGACTCCTGGAAGATGAGAGAAGAACAAGAAAACAAGCATTTGTAATGCAATAGGTCTCGCATTTGCTTAACTTAAAGCTATTTGCATTGTAAATGCATAACTGGACTTTTCTTGCCACATAAATTGGTCAACCCTGCAGCATTATTTGGTCCTCTCTGCCACATAATTCCAGTAGCCCTGCATATAACTAAAGCACTTCCATTTACCTTCTTCCTCTATCTGCAGCAGAAAATGAAAATATTGCCATTATTTATCATATTTTCTTATACGATTATTTTGGGGTTCCCCCAACCTACTGTAGGGACCAAGAGATGACCTATACAATAAGAGTATGTAGTGTGGTGAGTTATATGCAAACATGTTTTGTAAAAGGAATGCCTCGCAAAGCATTATGGGGCGAGTTTCCGAGTGCAGCGAATATTGTAATATCTTGACTGTAATGCTCAGTACAGCCCATAGAGGGCACCATTATAAAAATAACATTTGTAAGAAACATGGGTATTTAACCATATAGTCAGCCCCTAGGGAGCATTACCACATGAAAACAGAATGGCAGAACATAATGCAGTGTAACCATATATTTAGCCCTTTGACTGCATAGTACATTACACATTTTCAGGTCTAGCAGGCCTACTAGCAGGCCTGCTAGAATAATATTACAAACAAGGCCCTTAAAACACAAACTAGTCCCAGCTGTAAAACAAAAGTTCCAGCCACAAGAGAACTTAACAAAACACTGATTGGTTGGGACCCAGTGATGCCCTAGACAGAAAGAGTGGGTTGTGCTGAACATGTTGATGGTGGTCCCATTGTCCTAGGACCACCACAAGGTGAGTTATCAGCAAAAATGTTTTATAAAAGGAATATTCACAAAGCAGTATGGGGTCGATTTTCCAACTGCAGCGAATATTATAGTATCTTGAGTGTAATGTCCATAACAGCCCCTAAAGGATACCATAATAATAACAGCATTTGTAAGAAACATGATCATGTAACCATACAGTCAGCCCCTAGAGGGCATAATGACATGAAAACAGAATGCCAGAAGGTAATGCAGCGTAACCGTATATGTAGACCCTAGAGAACAAGGGGCCAGATGTAGCAAAGGTTTAGCGACTCGCAAACGCGGTCGCAAATGGACTCGCAGTTACCATCCACTTGAAGTGGATGGTAACCCAGTCGCAAACGGGAAGGGGTCCCCATGGGACCCTTTCCCCTTTGTGTCTGGCATAAAAAATAATTTTTCAGAGCAGGCAGTGGTCCAATGGACCACTACCTGCCCTGAAAAATACCGAAACTAAAGGTTTCGGTTTATTTTTCAAAGTGCAGCTCGTTTTCCTTTAAGGAAAACGGGTTGCGCTTTGAAAAAAAAAAACTGCTTTATTTAAAAGCAGTCACGGACATGGAGGTCTGCTGACTACAGCAGGCCTCCATCCCCGTGAGTGCCCTGAATCGCTATGGGGTCGCAAATTGCGACCCACCTCATTAATATTAATGAGGTGGGTCTTTGCGACCCCATAGCGACTCGCAGACGGTGTCTGAGACACCGTTCTCCATAGCAAATTGCGAGTTGCAATTTGCGAGTCGGAAGGACTCGCAAATTGCAACTCGCAATTTGCCTTCTTGCTACATCTGGCCCAAAGTGCCTTACACATCTTCAGGCCTAGAAGGCCTACTGCAATAACATTACAAACAAGGCCCTTAAAATACAAACTATTCCCAGCTGTAAAACAATAATTCCAACATGAGAGAGCTTAATAAGACATTGAATGGTGGGAGAGGTTACTATTTTGGGGTCCCTCCACCATAGTGTGGGGATCGATAGATGGCATAGACAAAAAGAGTGTGTAGTGTTGAACAAGTTAATAGTGGCCCATTGTCCTAGGGCCACCACATGGTGAGTTATGCGCAAAAATGTTTTCTGAAAGGAATGTCCTGCAAAGCATTATGGGGGCAATTTTCAGAGTGCAGCAAATATTGTATTATCTTGGCTGCAATGCTCAGAACTGTCCCTAGAGGACACGTAACAAAAACAGCATTTGTAAGAAACATGGTTATGTAACCGGTCAGCCCCTAGAGGGCATAACAACATGAAAAGAAAATGGCAGAAAATAACACAGTGTAACTATATCTGTAACCCCTAGAGATCATAGCACCATACACTTTTCCAGGCCTACTACAATACTATCACAAACGAGGCCCTTAAAACACAAACTACCCCCAGCTGTAAAAAGCAAAAGTTCCAGTAATTAGAGGTCTTAAAAAGACATTGAATAGTGGAAGAGGTTACTATTTTGGGGTCCCCTCCCCAACCTAGTGTGAGGACTCAGAGATAACAAAGGCAGAAAGAGCGCCTCATGCTGATCAGTTTGGTGGAGGCCCCATTGTCGTAGAACCACCACAGGCTGAGTTATGGGCAAAAAAAATTGAAAAAGAAATGCCCCACAAAGCATTATGAGGCGAGTTTCCCAAATGCAGTGAATATTGTAGTATCAGCTCTCCTGCTCTGCCAGGATAGTCACTTTGAGGATTTCTGTTTTTTTCTGTTTTCAGTGCTCAGCTTTGTATATTTTTCAACTCCAAAACTTGTACGGAAGTGGTACTCATGTTAAGTGCTCTTTAGATCGAGGTGCCGCTATATGAAACTTCACTTAGTCATTGAAAGTGCTCATCGAGTTTGCATTATATGAACCTTTAAAAAAATAAATGAAGAAATAAAAAAATAACCCCCTCCAGCCCGCAGCCTTTGTGCGTACACCACAGAGAAACAGCGGCATGCCAAAAGCAAGGAAGAGGAAGTAACAACATTCAATCATGCAGTGCGAAGGTGAGGAAAAAGAAAACAGAAGTGTGCCACACTGTGGTATATTGCCGATCCTGCAATAATCCATATAACAGGGTCAGTTTCCAAGACAGTAACAAAGCAGCCTCAAGGCGGGACAAACCTAAAGTATTACCTACTAACTCATGGGAATTTTGAATGGCAGGCAAAGCAACAAATGAAAATGATGGGTGTGAGATGGACGTGGTGCAAGCCCACAGATGTAGTTAACAGCATGTTGAGAGACAACGCTTGTGCACTGCTTAGGCTCAACCTAAACAGTAGACAGTGAGTCAAGCAGAATCATTGTAGAGGCTAGGTGATGTTTGAACAACAAGATGGCATCTGCTGCAGTGTACGAGCCAAGTGCTGTGAAATCGCAGCTGCAGACCTTATTGGCAGATGCCATCCAAAGAGGTGCAGAGATAACCTAGTAATCACCCTGCTCGCAAGCAAATATACTGTAAACTTCTAAGAGGGCATTGGGACGATGCAAGGTGCCACCACACAGAGTCCTGCACAAAGTCAACAAGAGCCCCCAAGACAAGTCTTGCCAACACGCTAACATCCCAGCCCACAAAAAGGGGGTAGCCTGGTGGAGTGCCGGTGGATACTGTCCATCACAAAGAAATGGACCAAGGCTGAATGTGGGCTAGCTACTTCCACTATCATTGTGAACTGTTCTAGTGGCCACCAAAACCTGGAACGTGGCAAAAGGTTGGCAGGCCCAACAACTTATACTGTTTCTATCCCAATGGCCTGGGGAGGTAGGCAGGAGCAATAAACAAGTTTTAAGGTGGATTCAGCTGATCTCAGCCATTACTTAGGGTAGAAGGAAGAGAACCAGCAGACCACCCAAGGCCTAGAAGACTCAAAACTGTGCCCAACCGCTCAGCTATAGGCTGATTGATAATAGATTTCCCATAATGGGATGATCGTGGGGGCCTAGTTGCACCATACAAGAAGCAGAAGAAGCCATGACTGAAAAACAGAAGAAGCGGGAGGCCCTGTGACTCTGCATGGGATAGGTAAACATAATGCTGAGGGATTTCTTAAAAGAGGACTAAAGTGGTGGCTACTCCTTCCCAGCAACATGGAAACTACAAAACAACAATTGGAAACCCACCTAAAAGGAACAGAGACTCAGCCCCCTGGTCTTGGAATCAAAGACCTAGCCCTCTGGTTTTGGGATCAAGTGTGCACTGGCTTGGGGGAGGAGCCAAGATGGCACCGTAAGTGGACGCGTCTCGAAGAGCTCCGAGACGGCCTCCAACAAATAAGATCCTGAATGCCTGCCTCACCCCTCCAAGACCTGTTGCCAGGGACCGGGAGTTCCCCCCTCCTTTGGGCTCCCCCCGATAGACTGTGTTTCCGGAGCTGATGGACTGGGGGCTGCAGCCACGCCCTCCGCGCGGCGCGGAGAATAAATGGCCCGGTGGAGGAGGAGATCGCCAGGGAGGAGGCGCGGTGTGATCGCAGGCCCGAGAGAGGGCTGCCGCACTGGGGCCTGGAGTGGTGGGGACAGCCCGGGCTTGTCGGGCTGCTCCCTGGATGAAGCAGGGGCCGGTGTGCGGCGGGCCTCCGGAGCGGGATTGAAAGAGGCGCTGAGAGAGGGAGGAGCCCTCGCGCCCATCGGAGCGGCCGGCGGGAGCTGGGGCCTGCGCTGGATCCCTGTGGATGAGCGTAAGGCCCAGTGAGTGGAGGGCCGATACAGAGGAGGGTCGGCGGTCCCTGGGGCGTCTGTTTGGGCCGTGCCGCCCTCCCCCCCGGAGCAGCGGAGGGCTCAGTGATCATAAGGGCCTCGCGCTGGGGCCAGTGAAGCGCCCGCGCCCCTCGGAGTGGCCTGTTGGACCTGGGGCCTGCTCCGGGGCCCCGTGGACGAGCAGAGAGCCCAGTGAGTGGAGGGCCGGGATTGTTGGGGGTCGGCTGTTCCTGGCGGCGCCTGGCTGGCCTGGCCCCCCCCCAGGGCGGTGGAGGGGCCGGTGATCTTAAGAGCCACGCGCTGGGGCCTGTGACGCCGGGCCACGCTCTGCGTGTCCCCCCGGCAGATGTATGACTCACAGACGATGATGGGGGACGCGGGGGACGAAGAAGAGGCCCACATACAGTGCTGA
The DNA here is from genome assembly GCF_031143425.1 of Pleurodeles waltl. Classification (NCBI taxonomy): domain Eukaryota; kingdom Metazoa; phylum Chordata; class Amphibia; order Caudata; family Salamandridae; genus Pleurodeles; species Pleurodeles waltl. Next base: position 958,859,749 of record NC_090444.1, read on the forward strand.
CCAGAGGTGAGAAGAAGCAGAAATTGCATAAGGGCCGCGTGAGACTTGGCATATACTAACCAGACACAGCTACTCTGCCTGAATTCAATGAGGGGGGAAAACACCCTATACAAACGTTGGAAACCGGCACTGACCCCATAGGATCGAGAGGAGAGGCTAGTTGTGCGGTGGCGGTGCAGGACCAGGGGGCTGGGCGCACCCCCTTGAGACTGGGCCCTGTGGCGGTCTGCCCACAGCGGTAAAAGAAAAGTAATCCTTCTGTGGATTTGGGGCTTTCCTGAAACTTAGCGATACAGACTGGGCTCTGGGGACCCCAGATGGTACGAGACAAAGACCCTAAGCCACCCCGACAGGGCAAAATGGACAGATACACAAAAGTAGTGACCCCCCGGTGCCCGCGGGAGATCCTGCGCCTGCTCCAGACAACAGTGAGCTCCTCTCGGCAATACAGGCTTTGCGGGGTGCCCATGAGGAACGGATGGGAGAGGTGCATTCGGAGGTGTCCCTCCTCCGACAGGATCTTCGCAAGGTGGTGGAGAGGGTCACGTCCGCAGAGACTCACATCTCGGAAATGGAAGATACGGTAAGGGATCTACGAAAAGAGGTAGCAGAAATCAAAGTCATCAACAAAGACGTAATGTGGCGGTTGGAAGATTCCGAAAATAGAGCAAGGCGCTACAACCTCCGCCTCGTGAGGTTTGCAGAAGGAGCGGAAGGGACCAACATGAACAGCTTTCTAAATCAATGGCTCAAACGTGTTATCCCGCTGGAAAAGCTTTCGACATGTTTCATAATAGAACACGCACACAGGGCTTTCGGGGGGAGGCCCCCGCCGGGCGCGTCCCCTAGACCAGTAATTGCCCGCTTTCTTAACTATCAGGATAGAGACATGATCCTGTCAGAAGTTCGCAAGATGGGAGAGGTCAGGCACGAGAACTCAAAGATCCTTGTCTTCCCGGACTACACAAGGGAGGTGCAGAAACAGCAACGAGCCTTTGACGCAGTCAAAGCCCGGCTCCGGGGCCTTCAGCTTGGATATATGCTCCTCTTCCCGGCCAAACTTAAAATTCTGTTTCAGGGGAAATCCTTTTTTCAGTCTCCGGAGGAGGCCTGGGACTGGATTGAGGAGAGACCCTGACTTGGCAGTGGGAGACCTAGAGAACCCGAAAAGACATCAAAGACAGCGGCGGGTGCGAGACCCAAAGAATGGTCCCTACAAGTACGCAGAGGCAGGTGGAGACAGACAGCTGGAAGAAGCACGCCCTGGCAGATTACCAGACACCCAGATGCGAGAGCGGACACCACGGACTCGGAGGTTAGCCGCAGTGTAAGAGCCCAGACACGGAGTGGTCAAGAAGGGACAAGCCCGCGGATGCCTGAGAATGGGGCGAGTATGGGCGGGGGGTCCCCGCATCCATTGCTACAGGGTAGTGACAGAATGGAGGTGGAACAAGAGGCCCGGATTCCGCCGAGTCCAGGTGGGTAGATACAAGACTGCGATAGAAAGAGGTGGTGAACCGTCTCAATCTTACCCCAAACTTGTAAAAGGTTTTTTACACCCCTTATAGCAAGGTGGTTTGATCACTGTATTCAGTTTACACGGTTGAAAGGGTGGGAAGGGGAGAAGGGGATACAGACCTCCAGTCTCCTGTGGATTAGAATTATGCAGCCACATGCTCACAGGGGCCACCGGGAGGTGGGGAGGGGGTGGGAGGGGTGTTAAGTTACAGTCAGTTATACATTAAAAGGTTTTTTCTAAGTTACATGGCAAACCCACAGACACAGACGCAAATAGATGAGTATCATGCGACACCAGAGAGTGTCCCCAAACGACACCATAGCACCCGAGAGAGCCCCAGTAGGGCTGAAAATGTCGACATTGTTACTTCTATAAAAAGAGATGGCCCCTGGAAGTGCAGACAGAGTAACATCTCTCGCAAATGAAAAAGGTTTTAGTGTGCTCTCCTGGAATGTCAACGGTCTTGGAGATAGAGTGAAAAGAGGTCTAGTCTCCCAGTATATTAAAAGGCAAAAGCCAGATATAGTGATCCTACATGAGACCCACCTCAAAGGTACAAGATGTGGTTTTTGAGTAGAGGCCCTTATATAGTTCTCGCGCATGCAGGATACACATCCAGCTCTAGAGTAGTAGCAATTTTGATCCGTAAAACACCCCCCTTTCAGATTACCCGAAAATGGGAAGATACAGATGGTCGATTTGTGGGAGTTGAAGGGTCCTGGGGACGGAGGGAAATCCTACTGGTGAGTGCATATGCCCCCCCAAGACTACAGGGCCCTCTACTAGACAAGATTGCGAGGCTCCTATTAGCATCCTCAGCATCCCTTCACATACTGGGTGGGGACTTCAATGATGTGATGGACATAGGACTGGACAGATCAGGAGTAAGACTGGCAACAGGACAGACCACCCAATTACAGGGGTTTGCGACCTCCCTGGGACTGACAGATATATGGAGAAGGGTACACCCCACGGAAAGTAAATACTCATACTTCTCAGGGGCACACAGAGCTTTTTCCCGTCTGGATTACGTCTTCGCCCCGGCTGGTGAGGTGGGAAAGGTATCAGGGGCAGACTACCTAGCAAGGGGACTTCCAGATCACTCCCCCCTACTGGTGACAATAGGTTGGAAATCTGGGGGTCGCAGAGACTGGCGGCTGAACTCTTGGGACCTGCAAGATCAAAAAGTGAATAGAGGACTGCAAATAGACACCGAATTGTACTACAAAGAAAATGTAGGGTCAGTGGACTCTGCAGTAATATTATGGGAAGTCTATAAGACAGTGCTTAGAGACAGCGCCCAAAACCAAAGAGAAGAGACAATAAAAAGCTGAGTGAAATGGAAAGTATGCTCCTCGAGTTAGAGGCAAAGGTGGTATCGACGCCTACGCCCGCACTTCTCAGACAGCTAGAGCTAGCGAAGGTAGAGTATAGAGAGACAGCAGATAAAGAGGCACGCTCCCGCCTACAGGCGCCCCAATACAGACTATACGAAACTGGAGATAAAGCAGGGAAACTTCTTGCCTGGCTCGTGAAAAAAGAAAGAGAAGCTAGATGGGTTCCAGAGATTGAGACCCAAGATGGGACCAGGGTAACTGCGGACGAGGACATAGTGGGGGCATTTGCTAGTTATTATGGAGACTTCTATAAAGCTAGACCGTTGGCAAATGCGGACCATATTACGGAATATTTAAACAAGATAGATGTCCCTACATTAGATGATGAGAGACGAAAAGGACTTGAGAGCAAAATCACGATAGAGGAAATCTTGACCGCCATGACACGTCTTAGACCAGGCAAGGCACCAGGACCAAATGGCTTCCCGGCAGAGGTCTTTAAAAACCTCAAAGAAATACTGGCTCCCCATTTACTAAATATGTATCTAGATGCGCGGAGACAGGAAATTCTTCCCCCAGACTTACGAAGGGCGGAGATTGCGGTTATACACAAAGAAGGAAGGCCCAAAAGCAGCTGTGCCTCATACAGGCCGATATCCCTACTGAACGTTAAGGTAAAGGTCCTCGCCACAGTGCTGGCCACCTGAATGTTAAGGGTCATCTCCTTATTGGTCCATCTGGACCAAACCGGCTTTATGCCAGGGAGATCCACAAGACACAACTTGAGAAGAGCACATGTATGGTTAGCCACAATTATGAATAGCTCGGAGCTGCACTTATTCCTGGCCCTGGACTCGGAGAAGGCCTTTGATGCTGTCCACTGGCCCTTCCTGGAGGCCACGCTAAAGAGATTTGGTTTCGGCCCAAAGTATGTAGAGTGGGTGAGACTGTTATACACGAAACCGGTGGCGAGGGTGAGAGTTAATGGAGTCCTTTCTTCAGAATTTCCCATGGAGAGAGGCACGAGACAGGGTTGCCCGTTGTCCCCCCTGCTATTTGCCCTTACCCTCGAGTCCCTGGCGTGCAAGATCAGGAACTCAAAAGGCCTACATGGCTTTAGACTAAAAGTGGATGAAAGTGAGGAGGAATGTATCTCCCTATATGCGGATGACGTCCTCCTCTACATCACCCGCCCTGAGTGGACCCTCCCGCGATTGTTTCTATTAATTGAGGAATACAGGAGTCATTCCGGCTCTTGCATTCATTGGCAAAAATCGATCCTTTACACACCACAGGGGGGTGCTTGCATGTCCCCTTTGCCGATGAGGCTACAATGCACGAAAGAAGGATTCACATACCTGGGTATTTATGTTACACACAAGGCTGACAGAAGCCATAACAGTAATCTAGGGAAGGTGGTGAGGGGATGCAGTTCTGATTGCAGCAGATGGACAACTTTACCTCTGACGTTGATGGGCAGGGTCGCCATGGTCAAAATGATCTCTCTACCAAAGTTTCTATACGTTCTGCAGAACACGTACTATCAAATTCCCTCAGGCCAATTTAGAGACATAGAAGGGGACATACAACGTTTTCTGTGGAAGGGAAACACCCACGAATAGCCCTTAAAACCCTACAGCGCAATCAGTACGCTGGGGGTCTGTCCCTACCGGAAATAGAGGCATACTATTGGGCGGCACACCTTATCAACATGAATGACTGGGTGTTTGCCACAGATGAACATCCCACATTCTGTCTGGAACTGCTACAATGGGAGGGCAAGACATGTAGACAATTCCTCTATGAGAGGGTGGGAGACCGACACCTCACCCCAGCCACGTAAGTGACTTTAATGGCCTGGTAAAGAGCTAACAAAACGGTGGGATGGTATAGACAACCCACCAGTATGACCCCTCTCTGGGAGAGTGGCTGGTTAAAAGAAATTAAGAAACTCAAGGGCTACGAGAGCTGGGACAGGATTGGAATTTCTGAGCTTAGGGATTTGATACGAAATGGGGAAATTATGCCCTTTTGAATCTCTACAAGTAGAATACGACTTAAATAAAACTCAATACTATCATTATCTATGATTGAGACATGCTTGGGTAGCAGAGAGTTTTCGGGGAGTGGAAATTCCGGATTGCTCCCCCCGAGAGGGCCGGTTGTTGTCGACCAAGATAATAGCGAAAGGGACCTCTGCAGTATACAAGACCATAAACAATAATATGCCAAACACACTGACCGGCCTGCGCACCATGTGGGAGACGGAAATAGGCCCCTTGGAGGACATAGACTGGGAGACTGCTTTGATGTTTCCCAGGGAGGTCGCAATTAGGATATGACTCAGACTGATACAATTTAAGATTCTACACAGAATATACTATGACCCACAGAGACTACACCGGATGGGGAGGGCCAGGCGTCCAGACTGCAGCAGAGGTTGTGGTGGGGTTGGATCATTTTTTCATGTCCTATGGGAATGTCCCAAGATTAAGGTGTACTGGAACAAGGTGATAGGAATACTTACCGGGGTCCTGACTGCGCAGATCCCCCTAGACCCCAAATACATAATTCTAGGCATGTCCAATGACATAGATATGCCCAGAAGGAAGCTCCTCTTCTGCGGGCTAGGACTGATGGTTGCCAAAAGAGACATAGTACGACTATGGGAGCTGAAAGCTGCCCGACAATAAGCGCCTGGAGAAAGGGAATGGATGGGTTCATGATGGGGGAAAAGACAACGTATATCAACAGAGGTTGCCCGCGAAAATTCCAAAAGATATTGGGAGACTGGATCACATACTACTCCCTGGAGATATAGATCAGATTGGGGAAAATCGCCTCAAGACAGACATGAGAGATATAGGACTAAGGGACGTTTATGGAGAGACTACAACTACTGATCTGGGGATGAAAAAAAACGAACAGACTGGTGGGGTTGATCAAAGTGAGGTTGGGCGCCATAAAGGGAGTTGGGGGAAGGGGAGGAGGGTTGGGGAGTTTTCTTTATTGAAGAATGTATATTTGTATTTTCCCAGAGACACTATAATGTGATTCATATGTGTAACTCCTTGGAAATGTTATGTCTCGATATACAGTAAAGGCAAATAAAAAAATTTATTTAAAAAAAAAGTGTGCACTGGCTTAAATGTTTCAATATGGTGACTAGCAGAAGCAAATAGGAGAACATTAAAGAATTGGTAGAGGAGAATCTTAACAAGAAAATGAAGGACCCTGCTAGACTCACCAAACACATAAATGGAGGCCACTATGAAAGTGAAGGTAAGAATGAAGAGGAAGACAAGCATCTCACAAAAAGATTAATGGCACAGTGCCTCTCGGAGACACAGGCCAAAATAGGCATGGTGCAGTCCAATCTGAAATGAAATCTGGCTAAACTAAAGAAAGAGATAGATGACCTGGATACCAAAGTGAATTCAAGGGAGGCTGAGCAAGACGAAAGGAGTCTTGAGCTAGAAGAATTTAAAGCCCATCTGATCACCCCAGCTGAGCAGTTCTTTAGTCTCCAAGAAAAGCAAAAACCTAGAGAATCACTCTTTTTATTGCAACCTTCGTTTCTCAGGAGTGCCACAGGGAAACAAGGGGTCGGTTATAAAAGAAATGTGTGCAAGACTTGATTTATGCAATACTCACTTGAATAGAGAAAGCAGACAGAACAAAGGGGACAGTCAGACCCAAATAAACCGGCAGACATTCTTGTCTGAGTGCACCACTAAGAAGAGAAGGAGGAAATCTTGACAGCAACGCAGAAGGGGGGCCCATCTGACATAATCGCACCGAGTTCCATATTTCTCAAGGCCTTTCCCCATCACCCTTCTCAAACAACAGGGTTTTAAGGGAGCGGCTGCCTTCTTCAGGGATAAAAGTATTCAGCATAGATGGGGTTACCCTTTTCATTTCCACTTCGAATGGACAGGGGAAAATGTGTACCACAAAGTCCTTGAAGGAGGCATGCAACACATTAGGCCTTAACCCAGCAGAGTAAGATCCTGAAAAAGCACGTTGACAAGGCCTACCCCATCCTAAAAGGCCATAAGGGAACAAAGGCCCTGATTTATACTTCTTGGTGCAAAACTGCACCAGCTGAGCACCCTATTTATGGAATGATGCAAGCCGGTGCAAAGGGCAGGCTAGTGTAAAAAAAAAAGATGTTATTTGGGTGGCGCTGGCGGTATGGAAGAAGAGGGTTTTGCACCAAAAAATGACGTTAGGCAGGTTAGAGTAAAAAAAATGACTCTAACCTGTCTAGAGTCATTTTCTGATGCAAAACTATCCATACCACATGACTTCTGTCTTAGAAAAGGCAGGAGTCATGTCCCCCCCCCCCCCCCAATGGCCAGCACAGGTGACCAGGGTCCCCTGGGCATGGCCATTGCACCCTGTGCCATGCATGAGGGCCCATTTCAGGCCCCCCTATGGCACTTTAAAAAATAAAATAAAATACTTACCTGTACTTACCTGTACTTCCTCTGCTGTCACTCTGGTGTGGGTGGGGTTGTCCCTGGGGCCTGGGGAGGGCACCTGTGGGCTTATTCCTTGTGTACCACCATGGAAATAGGCCCACAGGTCCCCTAACGCCTGCCCTGACCCAGGCGTTAAAAAATGGGCAAAGCAAGCTTTGCCCCATTTTTTGACTCTTCCTCCCTCCTGTCCACCATATTTGAATGGGAGTATAAATATGGCCTTAAGGCCATAGAGTCATTTTTTGCATGGGAACGCCTACCTTGCATCTCATTAAGGCAAGGTAGGTTTCCACGTCCAAAAAATGACTTCAGCTCCAGAAATTTTGCGCTAGATGGGTCAAGCGCCAAAGTATAATTATGGAGTTAGTTTTGCACCGAATTAGAGTAAAAACAAATGATGCAGTGTGCAAAGAGAGTATAAATATGCTCAAAAGTGTCAACACAAAGAGGAAAACATACCCACAGCAAGAAGACACCTTCAAATGGTCAGCAACATTTTCCCCCAAAGCAATGAGCACTAGGAACAAATGAAGGGGCACAATGAAGAAAAGTGCTTAAAATTAGCAATGGGAGCTGAAGAATCTACAAGCAAGTAACAGAGCCATGAGAGGCCTCAATAAGGAGAAGACTACACAGTCATTACCAGCAGTTAAGCAGACAAACGTAGGATTTTGAGAGATGCCAGCACACCAAAATCCTTTCCATATGCCAATGCCAGGCTTAATGGACCTATGTCCATAGATATATCATAATGGAAGTTTATAAGAGTTCACTTTAATGTTGCTGGAGAACATACTCCAACTGCCTGGGGGGAGGTAGGGGATGTTAGCAGAGAGGGAGGAAGGACAGGGATGGCCATTCACAAACACATGAGTTCTCAATGGGTTCACAGCACTACCCAGAGGCAATGGGAAACTCCACTAACTCCAAACTGAACCATAACCTTATTAAATATCACTACTTAAAATGTTAAAGGGGTGAACGACCCCAAAAAGAAAAAAGGAATTATACATGCTCTTTGTCTATTGAATACAGATATAGGGCTTCTCCAAGAGAACCATTCACTGCAACAAAACTGCTGGACTAGGCCCTCTCTGCAGGATCACCCTAAAGTAGGCCCTACACATGCCACAGGGAAGGGTGTGTGATATTAAGAAAGTGAGACATTTGTTTTTAAATTTTACATGTCCTGGTAGTGAAAAAACCCTAATTCTGTTTTTCACTAATGTAAGGCCTAAGTCTCCCATAGGATAACAATGGGACACCTTATAACATTCAATAAGTGCTAATGTTTGATTGGGAACAGGTAGGAATGTCATGTTTGGACTCAAATAAATTGTAATTAAAATCTTCTTTAATGGTATAGTTAGAAATTAGATAACAATTTTGAAAATGCCACTTTTAAAACATTGCCATTTTCATTAAAAAAATGTCTAAGGCCTTCTAGGAGTTTCCAGATGCCAGGGCCTGTTTATACCTCCCTCATTAGTAAAGAATGAATGAATGAATACATTTTATTGGTCAGTTAATAAAAACTTTTACAATTTAAAATCAAATACAACTTAACCTTCAGCTAAAAAATCCTTTCAATTTATCAATCCTTAAAATGTCATTATTACATAAAATGTTATTAGCGGCAAAACAAATTTTCAGCAAAAACTGTGCAAACAGTAAAAAAGGTAATCTTGAAAACAAGTCATGTGCAAATCTGCCATGAAACATCAGCATTCAACAGTCAGTACATCAAATACTAGCAGCAACAAACTTATTTTTTTTGACACACAACAGTGTGAACATCAGATGTGTTGGTTTTTAAACAAATTCTGTGCAAATTCGCCATGGGTCAACATTGAAATACCAGTGATCGGGGATTTTAAACATGCTCACAGTTTTAAAGTGCATATTATGCAAAAAAAAGTGCAATTGCAATCAATCAATCAAAAAATGTGTAGAGCGCGCTACTCACCCGTGAGGGTCTCAAGGCGCTGGGGGGGGTAAGGGGGAAATCAAAAAGGGGGGGCAGGGAGGGTCACTGATCGAACAACCATGTCTTGAGTTCTTTCTGAAGAGCAGGAGGCCTTTGGTTTTGCAAAGGTTGGTGGGGAGGGAGTACCAGGTTTTGGGGGCGAGGTAGGAGAAGGACCTGCCTTCTGTGGTGGTGCGTTGGATGTGGGGGACTGTGGCTAGGGCGAGGTTGGCTGATCAGAGGTTGCGTGTGGGAGTGTGGAAGTTCACACTTTCGTTGAGGTAGGTTGGGCCTGTGTTGTGGAGGGATTTGTGTGCGTAGATGAGGATCTTGAATGTGATTCTCTTCTCTATGGGGAGCCAGTGAAGGGATTTGAGGTGTGGTGAGATTCGTTCGTGGCGGGGGAGGCCAAGGATGAGGCGTGCAGCTGTGTTCTGGATTCTCTGGAGTTTGCGTTTGAGTTTGAGTGTGGTGCCGGCGTAGAGGGCGTTACCGTAGTCCAGTCTGCTGCTGATGAGTGCGTGGGTGACTGTCTTCCTGGTCTCAGGGGGAATCCATTTGAAGGATTTTTTTAGAGTGCGGAGTGTGTGGAAGCAGGAGGAGGTTAGAGCATTGATTTGCTGTGTCATGGAGAGGGAGGGGTCCAGGATGATGCTGAGGTTGCGTGCGTGGTTTGCGGGGGTGGGTGCGGGACCTAGGGCGGTGGGCCACCAGGAGTCGTTGCATATGGTTTTGTTGGGGCCGAAAATGATGATCTCGGTTTTGTTGGAGTTGAGTTTGAGGTGGTTAGTGGTCATCCAGTTGGCAGTGTCGAGGAGAGCAGCGTGTAGGTTGGTTTTGGCGGTGGTGGGGTTGCGGGTGAGGGAGAGGATGAGTTGGGTGTCATCTGCTTAGGAGAGGATAGTGATTCTGTGTGCTCGGAGGATGTTGGCTAGGGGGATCATGTAGATGTTGAAGAGTGTGGGGCTGAGGGAGGACCACTGGGGGACTTCGCAGGTGATCTTGGTAGTGTTGGAGTGGAAGGGCGGAAGGCGGACTCTCTGGGTCCAGTCGGTGAGGAAGGAGGTGAGCCAGTCTAAGACTTTGTGGCGAATTCCTATGTTGTGGAGGCGTGTGCGGAGTGTGTGGTGGCAGACGGTGTCAAAGGCTGCAGAGAGGTCTAGGAGGATGAGTGCGACGGTCTCGCCTTTGTCGACTTTGGTCCTGATGTCGTCAGTGCATGTGATGAGGGCGGTTTCCGTGCTGTGGTTCTTGCGGAACCCAGATTGTGAGGGGTCAAGAGTGTTGTTTGCTTTGAGGAAGTGGGATAGGCAGGCGTTGACTAGTTTCTCTGCAACCTTGGCGGGGAAAGGGAGGAGGGAGATGGGGCGGTAGTTGGAGAGGATCTCCGGGTCGGCTTGGGGTTTTTTGAGGAGAGCAGTGATTTCCACATGCTTCCAGGGGTCTGGGTAGGTGGCGGAGTCGAAGGAGGAGTTGATTATGTTGCAGAGTGTGGGGGCGATGGTTGGGCTGGCTTTGTTGTAGATGCGATGTGGGCAGGGGTCGGAGGGGGATCCGGAGCGGATGGAGTTCATGTTTTTTTCAGTTTCTTCGTGTGTAGTGGGGGTCTAGGTGGAGAGTGTGGTGGGGGGTCAAGAGTGGGGGTTGGGTTGGGTGAGTGAGAGGTGGGTGTCGTGGGTGTGTGTGGTATGAAGCTGTTGTGGATGTCCAGGATTTTGTAGAGGAAGTGGTTGGAAAGGGCGTCACATATGGGCTGTGTGTGTGAGGGGTCTATGTTGCTGGCTTTGGGTTTGGCAAGTTCATTAATGATGGTGAAGAGTTCTTTGCTGTTTTGAGAGTTGTTGTCAAGGCGTGTCTTGTAGTGATCTCTTCTGGCGGTGCGTATGAGTTGGTGATGGGTGTGAATGGTGGTTTTGAGGGTGGAGAAGTTGGCTGTAAAGGGTTCTAGTCGCCATATTTTCTCAGCTTGGCGGCATTTGCGTTTGGAGTCTTGGAGTTCAGGGGTGAACCATGGGGCGTTCTTGGTGTTGCGGATGGCGATGTGTTTTCTGAGGGGGGCTAGTGTGTCTGTGCAGGTGGTGATCCATTTGGAGAGGTTGTGTGGTCCTGTGTTGGGGTCGTTGGTGTGGGAGGGGTTGTGGGCCAGTTGGGAGTTTAGTCGTTCTGTGGGGATCTTTTCCCACATGCGGGAGGGTGTGGTGTGTTGATGGTAGTGTGTGGGGGGTTTGGTGGGTGAAGGAGAAGTGGACGCAGTGGTGGTCAGTCCAGAGGAGTTTGGTGGTGTGGGTGTAGGCTGAGTGTTGGCTTGTGGTAAAAATTGCGTCGAGCGTGTGTCCTGCTGAGTGGGTGGATGCGGTGACCAGTTGTTTGAGTCCGAGATTGGTGAGGTTGTCTATGAGGGAGGTAGAGTTGTGGTCTTGTAGGTTTTCTAAGTGAAAGTTGAAATCACCGAGGAGGATGTAGTCTGTGGAGGTGAGGGCGTGCGAGCTGATGGTGTCGGCAATAGTGTCGCAGAAGGCGGGGCGCGCTCCTGGTGGTCTGTAGATTAAAGTACCTCTGAGGGTCGAGTTGTTGTTGATGTGGATCAGGAAGTTCATGTGTTCTGTGTTGTTGATAGTGTCTTGGGAGCTGGTGGTGACTTTGATGTTGTCCCTGTGTAGGATGGCAATGCCACCACCAGGCCTGTTGAGGCGGTCTTTGCGTTGGAGTTTGTATCCCTTGGGGGTGGAAATGGCTATGTCGGGTTCCGAGGAGGGGTTGGTCCAGATTTCCGTGAGGAAGGCGATGTCAGGTGAGTGTGATGTGATGAGGTCCCAGAGTTCTATGGCATGTTTGTGAAGGGAGCGGGTGTTGAGGAGCAGGCAGTTGAGGGGGTTGTGGTGGGTGGTGTTGGTGTGGTGCGTGAGGGTGTTGTTGCGGGGTATGTTCTGGTTGTGGGCTGGTGTGCGGCGGGGTTGGTTGGTGGGGGCAGAGCGGGTGAGTCTTGCGTTGGGGATGTTATGTTTGTTGAAGGTAGGGTCGATATGGTTGGTGTGTGGTGTGGGGTCTTGGCACGGACGGGTGCAGACGGGCTTGCCTTTGGCGCACCAGCAGCGTGGCCGAGCCACGGCTGCCATAAAAGGAGGGGAGGGTGGGAGTGGCAGCTGGGAGGAGGGAGGGCTTGTCGAATGGGAAGGCTAGGTGGTGGGACCGCAGAGGAAGGCAGCGGCGGGAAAGGGCTTGAGAGAAAAGATGGTGAGGAGGAGGGGGGAGGTGGGAGGGGCCGCAGGGGACGAAGCTGCGGGAAAGGGCTTGAGAGAAAAGACGGTGAGGAGGAGGGGGGAGGCGGGAGGGGCCGCAGGGGACGCAGCGGCGGGAAAGAGCTTGAGAGAACAGACTGTGAGGAGGAGGGGGGAGGCAGGAGGGGCCGCAGGGGAGGCAGCAGCAGGTAAATGAAAGAAAACAGGGAGTGGAGGTGGCGCGGATGGCGCAGCGGGGAGCGACCTGCCTGCAGAAGCAGGGTCAAGGGTTGCTCCCTGTTACCGTGCCGCGGCTGCCATAAAAGGAGGGGAGGGTGGGAGTGGCAGCTGGGAGGAGGGAGGGCATGTCGAATGGGAAGGCTGGGGTGGTGGGGCCGCAGGGGAAGGCAGCGGCAGGAAAGGGCTTGAGAGAAAAGACAGTGAGGAGGAGGGGGGAGGTGGGAAGGGCCGCAGGGGACGCAGCGGCAGGAAAGGGCTTGAGAGAAAAGACGGTGAGGAGGAGGGGGAGGCGGGAGGGGCCGCAGCGGCGGGAAAGTGTTTGAGAGAAAAGCTAGTGAGGATGAGGGGGAGGTGGGAGGGGACGCAGAGGCCGCAGCGGCAAGAAAGGGCTTGAGAGAAAAGGCGGTGAGGAGGAGGGGGGAGGCAGGAGGGGCCGCAGGGGATGCAGCTGCGAGTAAATGGAAGAAAACAGGGAGTGGAGATGGCGCGGATTGCGGAGCGGGGAGCGACCTGCCTGCAGAAGCAGGGTCAAGGGTTGCTCCCTGTTACCGCGCTGCGGCTGCCATAAAAGGAGGGGAGGGTGGGAGTGGCAGCTTGGAGGAGGGAGGGCATGTCGAATGGGAAGGCTGGGGGGTGGGGCCGCAGGGGAAGGCAGCGGTGGGAAAGGGCTTGAGAGAAAAGACGGTGAGGAGGAGGGGGGAGGCGGGAGAGGCCGCAGGGGACGCAGCGGCGGGAAAGGGCTTGAGAGAAAAGACGGTGAGGAGGAGGGGGGATGCAGGAGGGGCTGCAAGGGAGGCAGCAGCAGGTAAATGGAAGAAAACAGGGAGTGGAGGTGGTACGGATGGCGCAGCGGGGAGCGACCTGCCTGCAGAAGCAGGGTCAAGGGTTGCTCCCTGTTACCGCGCCGCGGCTGCCATAAAAGGAGGGGAGGGGAGGGTGGGATTGGCAGCTGGGAGGAGGGAGGGCTTGTCGAATGGGAAGGCTGGGGTGGTGCGGCCGCAGGGGAAGGCAGCGACAGGAAAGGGCTTGAGAGAAAAGACAGTGAGGAGGAGGGGGGAGGTGGGAGGGGCTGCAGGGGACGCAGCAGCAGGAAAGGGCTTGAGAGAAAAGATGGTGAGCAGGAGGGGGAGGCGGGAGGGGCCGCAGGGGACGCAGCGACGGGAAAGTGTTTGAGAGAAAAGCCGGTGAGGATGAGGGGGAGGCGGGAGGGGCCGCAGGGGCCGCAGCGGCAGGAAAGGACTTGAGAGAAAAGACGGTGAGGAAAAGGGGGGAGGCTGGAGGGGCCGCAGGGGATGCAGCGGCGGGTAAATGGAAGAAAACAGGGAGTGGAGATGGCGCGGATGGCGGAGCGGGAGCGACCTGCCTGCAGAAGCAGGGTCAAGGGTTGCTCCCGGTTACCGCGCGCAGCTGCCATAAAAGGAGGGGAGGGTGGGAGTGGCAGCTTGGAGGAGGGAGGGCTTGTCGAATGGGAAGGCTGGGGGGTGGGGCCGCAGGGGAAGGCAGCGGCGGGAAAGGGCTTGAGAGAAAAGACGGTGAGGAGGAGGGGGGAGGCGAGAGGGGCCACAGGGGACGCAGCGGTGGGTAAATGGAAGAAAACAGGGAGTGGAGGTGGCGCGGATGGCGGAGCGGGGAGCGACCTGCCTGCAGAGGCACAAGTATAACTACAAAGTATGTGCATTCTAAAATTTAATTGAGCCTTATTTTCAAAGTTTAAAAGAAAAAAGTGGTAGTTATGTGCCAAAAGTACAGTCTCACAAGAAAAAACAAGTTATGCACTTAGTAAAATTTAAAATATGTCCACAGCCCATCATACTGAAGCAAGAACAGACCTCATATGGGTACCGCCAATGGACGTGATGAATCTGCATTCTGTTCAAATACTTCCTAAGGGCATATCGGACCACGTGCTGCTTTTAGCAGATTGGGGATGGTGCCGCCGGCACAGGGACTGGCATAGAGATTCAGCGCATGGCATCTGAAATCCCTAGAATGGGCCTGGTTTGTAGAGGGGGAACTTAAGGCTTTCTTCCTCAGCAATGAGGGCTCAGTGGACCCTAAGGTGATGCTTTAGGCAGCATGCAAACCCACAATGAGGGGAATACTCAAAGGATACATTCGAAGACAAGAGCGGCAGCAGAGGGAGAAGTGCATAGACCTTGAGAATAAGATACCTAAGTTAGAGCGACAAGACCCACAGTCAGACACACAGGAGATACAATGTCAGCTAGTGTGGGCACAGACTGAGCTGCAACAAATATCTTTTGAAGAGGCAAAACAATGCTGGCAAGCTTCCACCAGTAGAATTTATGGGGTGGGTGACAAACCCGGCAAGTTGCTCTACTGGTTGGTGACACGAGCAGTAGCGGAAAAGTGGTGCCAGCCATTTGAGATCAGGAAGGGAACCCACGGGTGGAGTTGTTTGCAATTGCTCAAACCTTTGCGACCTTCTATCAAGATCATTATGCGAGGTGCCCTTCACCACATTTAACAGAGGTAAATTCTATTGTCTGGGATATCTCAGTACCAAATATTCCACCCTCCCTTGCCCGAGACTTAGATCAGCTGCTGACGAAAGAGGAAGTAGAGGCAGCTATATCTGATCTTAAGGGAGGGAAAACTGTGGGGCCAGATGGCTACCCTATTGAGTATTATAAAATGTTCCGCTCACTTCTGGTGCCTCATCTTCTAAACGCCTACGAGGAGACATTGCTAAAGGGGACATTCCCTCCTGAACTGGACTGTGCCACGATTGTGGTCCTTCCGAAGGATGGACTGCCTTGCGACCAATGTGCATCATATCGGCCAATTTCTCTTATTAACGCCGATAAAGATATATGGCAAAATAGTGGCGACAAGTCTCACCCGCACACTGTCTCACCTCATCCACCCAGATCAATGTGGCTTCATGCCAGGTAGAAGCACGAAGCACTGCATCCGTCGAGTCCAAGCAGCTCTATCCAGAGGCCCGCAGCCGGGTGGTAAACTGACCCTGCTTCTCATTGATTTCTGTGAAGCATTTGACACAATCTCATGGGAATATATGGAGGTGGTCCTATTGCGTATGGGGTTGGGAAAGAAATTTCCCCAAACTAACCACATCTTATACCAAATACCAATAGCCCAGGTCCGTGTGAATGGAGTTTTGTCCCCCCCATTTCCGATTCAGCGGGGAATGCTCCAGTAATGTCCCCTAGGCCCGTTTCTCTTCGCCCCAGCTATAGAGTCCCGGGCGTGCTTGTAGGGACCCTCTAATGTGGGGCTGGAGATGGGGGACAGACTGGAGGACAGGGTGGCACTATATGCAGACGATGTCCTGGTGTTTTTGAGTGACCCACCCTCCACGGGTCCTAGGTGCTTGGAGCTCTTAGATCTGTACGGGGAGATATCTGGGCTATGAAGAGGGGCGATGAAGAGGGGCGATGTTAGTGCCCCAAATTCCCTGTGTGGAGGAATGCCTTCAAATATCTTGGGGTTCACATCTCACTTCTTCCCGAGTTGGCATGGGTACTAAATTTCCGAGACTTGACTTCGGACTTGGATCGGGACCTACAGCGTTGGAGGGGTCTCCCCTTAACCCCAATGGGGCGCACTGCTCTTCTTAAAATGATTTGGCTCCCCTGCTACCTTTATGTCTTGATGAACTTCCCATATTATATACCACAAGAGTGGTTCCGATCACTAACATCTAAAATCAAGAATTTTATATAGAACGGGAGGCGACATAAAGTAGCCTTCATTATGGCATGGAAGTCTCCTTTTGAGGGGGGATTGGGAATTCCAGACTTACACATTTACTATCTAGCCACACCGCTGGTGCTTGTCAGTGATTAGTTTGCAGAGGGCTGGGACGACCCCGCTTACCGACTTGAGATCTATTCAGTGGGTCTTAATTGTCTTTTGGGTCTGTTGTATGGGGGTAACATTTCCAAAGAGATGCCCACATGTACTGCAGTACATTGCTGGAGGGCGGTCATGCGCTTAATAAAATGGGACCTGCATTTAACTCAAACGACTCCCCTGTAGCATGGGAAGTGGCTACACCAGCTTACAGCGCTTAAAGGCTTCCAATGCTGGGATCTGACACGGATTACCTATTTGGGTGGACGTATATAGAGGGGGAAGCCTTTTCAAGACCTGAAAGAGCAATATGGACTAGCCAAGACACCACCTTTTTGCTATCTACCCTGGGTGATTACGTTTCCCCGGAAACTCACCTCTCTGAATATAATCCACTGGAAGCTAAGATACTAATGGGGAAGTTGAGGCAGTAACCCAAATTTACGGGTCATTGGTTATGAATGCCTTGGTTGGCTTGGGCCATCTGAGACAGAAATGGACATAGTGGGTTGGGGAGCTGGATGACGATGACTGGAGGGGGGCATCCCTGGCCCCTAGGAAAGTGGTCATTTCGGCAAGACTAAGCATAATATAATTCAACTGTTTGCAAGCAACTTACATAACCCCTGCGCTGACTATTCAGAATGTCACCAATGATGCATGCAACCTGTGCTAGATTCACCATTCCAGAGGGAGATGTCTTCCTTATGATCTGGAGCTGTCCTCAGATAGTGCCCTTCTAGGAGGAGGTTGGTAAAGAGATATCGGAGGTGTTGGGACGTCCTATGGCTCTGAGCCCCAAAACAGAATCACTGGGACTACTTGAGGAACTGGGTGACCCTCGCGCAGAGCGGATCTTTACAGGAGTGGCTTGCCTCTAAACTAAAAGAGACATAGCCCGTATGTGGAAGCAACCTAAATTTCCATCAATGGTGGGATGGGGGTGGGGTTAGATTGGTGTGTGCATCAAGAATAGACAACTTATGCTGCCCGAGGTTGCCCACAGAAGGATGATAAAGTATGGGGTAAATGGTGGAGTTATCATGGTGTACTAATGTATTGAGACATGTTGTGTGTGCATTGTTTCTCAACAACAAATAATAAAATTGGGTTATAAAAAAATATATATATGCCCTTTTCTTCCTACAAACCACAATTCAGCTTTGCTGTTTGCAGTGTCAAGCAAAAAAACTTTAAATGTTCTCAACATTGCGGGCCGTTAGAACGTTTGCGTTAGCGGAGGCTGTAATGTAAGTGAGTTTTTTGTTCACTAAGCCGACAAACATTTTCCACCGAGCGCTAGATCTTCTCCTTGGAGGGAGGCTGTTACTGCCTGTTGACAGGTACAAGTGCTATTCCTTATATAATTATATTTCACTAGCCGAATTCTCTCCTCCGTCAGCACTGGGCATATGCATAAGTTGTGCATTATGCCCTCTCCTTCAATCTTGCACAGGCAACATGTGGACTCTATGGACATTCTTAGCAAAGCAAGGGAATTATGAAAGTGGTGAAACCACCCAGTCAATAGCCCAGCAGCTTCAACTTCGCCTTGAACCCAAAGGTTCCCCCAGATATTCCTCTGGTTTCAGGAGTCTGTAAATTCCAATTGTCATCCATGCATGTGATCTTTTCAAAAGCAGCACCTAATCCATCAGCCTGGAATATTTTTCAACGACCGAGTTCACTGCCTTATTGAAAGCCACCTGGCTAAGAGATAGTGTCCACAGTGGTTCGATCTGCAACCGTTGCATGCAGTGGCGTAGCGTGGGGGGTGCAGGGGGGGCTGGCCGCACCGGGCGCAACATCTGGGGGGGGGGGGGGGCGCGCTCGCGCTCGCACTCGCGAGTGCTAAAATCCACGGGTTAGGGGGCGCAAATTACTTGCCTTGCCCTGGGTGCTGACAACCCACGCTACGCCACTGGTTGCATGGCCAATTTTATGTATGCATTTGCTTGGGCACTGCCTGCTTTGGATATGGCTTTCCTCAAGATGCTATTTAGTGTTCCTTCCTGTGTTGTTTATGTTGTGTGCCACATTTTTAGATATGCACCCAGGCTGGCCAGGTCGTGTCTACATAATCCAAATTGTAGCCTTATTGGAGCTGGTTTTTATGTATGGAGCAGCAGCCAGAACACCCGCCGGCATGTGCCAATGATTGTGCTTTCGATTGCCCCAGCTGCCCTCCAAGTACTTCAGTGTCATGTGCCAGGGTAGGGGCAAGTTTACCACCAATGACGTGTACCAGGGGTAGAAGAGACAGACCTTTTAAAGAGTTCCTTAATGTGCAAAACGCGACTGTCAAGGTGTTACTCTTTTTTGTTATTGAACGTTTTGTGTGATCCAAATGTATCTCTTGCATAGAATAGAGGGATTTGAACTCCAGCACTGACAAAGAGGTTCCAAAATGAAGATTTTGTTGGCACAAATATATCATCTTGACTTAATATGGCCAACACTTCGGCTTCTATACCCTCTTCATGTGGAATTGAGGTGTACAGTGCTGTTACGTCAATGGTGCATAACCACCACATGTTCGGTTAAATGATAGGAATTTGAGCCAGATGTTTCACAAATCTCTTGTGTCTTGAATGTAAGATTTCCAAGTCTGAACAAACGGTTGCAAAAATGTGTCTAAATATTTTCGCAAACGTACATGTACGCACATATTAAAGAACTTCATAGCACTATTGTAGAGTTATTTTACATCTTATGTCATATTTGATGTCCAGCGACGCTTGGTGTTCAATTTGTGTAATATGGCCTTCATGCATCGGAAAACCTGTCAAGCGCCATGTTTTGTGTTATGTAGGACATTTGTACCTATTAAGAGAGCTGATCAATGCATGTCTGATGTAAATAACAATGTACACAGCGTGTTCCTTGGTATTGTGTCCGTTAAGTTAGTTTCATGAAAAATACCAAATTGTTTTTTGATTTTGACCTATTTTGTGTTACATGTAAAGATCTAGGGTTGCCTCACATATGGAGCACAATGGGAAATGTCCTAAACCATGCGTTGTAAACAACGTGGACGTTTCACATGCAAGCGTTAACACGCTTGCCTAAACAACGCATGGCTGTTTCTGTGCCTTTACCTCGCATGTGATGAGCTACGCATATGTGCAGGAGCAGGGGCGACACAGTGAGGTGAGTGGGATTAAGGCAATGGTGGATCAAGGGATTGGGATGGGTGAGGGGCAGGCTATTTTGTTTAAGGAATTAGGGTGGGGGGTGAGCTAGGGGCGGGAGTGACACGGTGAGGTGAGTGGGGATGGGGCAGGGGTGAGGGGTGGATTTTAGCGATTGGGTGGGTGGGGGTCTGGGGTGGGCTTTTTTTTAAGGGGTGGGGGTTTGAGTATTTTTTTTATTTAGGGTGGGAGGCGGGGTAGTTTATTTTTAAAGGGGTGGGGGGAGGTTAAGGAAGGGAGGTAATTGGGGTTGGGGCAGAATTGGTGGGTAGTTTTTAGCAGTGGGGGTGGATATAGGGCTTAGGGTGGGTGGGGTGTCGGGGTACTTTACCTTTCATTCTTAGGGATATGGGTCAGGGTATTATTATTTTTTTACGGCTTGAGGTGGGTGGGGGGTTCGGGGTAATTTAGTTCTTAGGGGCTGGGGTACGGGGTCGGGATAGTTTATTAGTTTATTTTTTAGGGCTTAGAGTGGGTGGGGGGCTTGGGGTAGTTTACTTATTGGGGGCAAGGCATGCGTGGTAAAGGCATGCGTGGAAACAATGTGGTTGTTGTTCCGGCCGAGTTGTTAAGGCATGGGTGGTTCCAGCATGTGTGGTTCCATCATACAACCCAGCACTATTGTTTGCACTGACACGTTTTTTTAATTTGCGTTTACTGCTTCTGGGTGTGTGGGTCTGTTCTTTGTTTCCATCACATCTTAGGGCAGGCGGTCATGTGCATGTGTCAAATTAAAAATCAAATGCAAAAACAACAGAAGATGAATGGAATGCAGAGCAAATCAAACATTCACCCCCCCCAGTCACAGATCTGGGTTTAATCCATATTTTTTTTTGCTTGCCATGCCATTCCAGTTTGGACTCAGCCATATGCAAATTAGTCTTGACCCTGTTCCCTATCGGAACAGTCCAGCCCGAACCACCAGGCCAGGTCCTCCCTGTACCATAAACAAGCATCCTGGGACCAGTTTCAGGGTATCACCCTTCATGAGCCAGGCAAGGTTGAATTCAATAGCAAACATTCACAAAAAGGTTAAGAGTTGAAATGGCTCCAAAGGTTCACCTTTACCAATTATTGTGTACACATATTCTTTTTTTATATTTTCCCATAGGCATTATGCCATGTTCCCCATCCAGTCTATTGAGTGCGTGACTGAATGCAAAATATTGTAGTATCTAGTTATTAAGCAGGGGTTGCACCTTGATTACATTATCTCTTGCTTAAGGTTCAGGTTTGTCTGTGTGCATATGCACTATGGGTTAAACTATAACACGATATTTAACATCAATATTTATATATCTAGCAACAATGTAATAGTTAATTAATAGGGATCCATCTCCATTGTACCCATCAGGGTGGTACAGAAATCATGGTCCAGATGATGAGTGGTAGTTTCTATCATTTTCTATCATTTAAAATAATATACAAAGGGTTGATGAATCTTTTTTTCAGTTTTTTTGGCCCTGTAATCCTGTTGAAATGGCTATGCAATGCTGTGACACGAACGCGCCAGGATTGCAAATTACAAATAAAAAGCCAGCTACTTTTTTGAGCTGAAGGTTAAATATCTTTCAACAATACGAGCACATGCCTAGGCCAAACCTGCACTCAGTCACATTTTCTTTTTCTCTGAACGAAAGGGGGTTAGCTAAAGATGTCAAAATTTAAATGTGCACATGCTGCACCAGATATTCATTATGGTAAATCATTTTGTCAACCATGTTTATGAAGGAGCTGAAGCCGTGGAACAATTAGATTATATCTTTTTATGGTGAGCATCAACAGTCCCAGACACTGCTGCAAAATTGGATTGGGAAATATGAGGATAGCCAGACGGAGACCTCGGCATTGACTCATGCATGTGGGAAAGTGTAAGCATGCCAATGGACCTGCTGCCCCCTGACACTGGGATGCTTTAGCTCCAGCTGGTGGACAAAACCTGCACCACCAGCTAGTGAGGAGCTCATGTTCCTCTGCCTTAACAGATGCCTGATGAGCTCTTGCAGGAATATGGAAGGAATAGCTAGCAATCTTTGGGAGTCTTTACAGCTTTGACCTTTTGTCTGTTGATGGAGCTATGAGTAGAGCTTGAGGCTGCTGAAGGAAATCCCTCCTCCCGTACCTTTGAAGTTCAACTGCTCTCACAGGCCTTATGCTTCACGCATCCATCCGTATTCAATTTGGGGTTTGCCTGCTGCAACCAAGTCTGAAGAGATGATGGCAGAAGGACTGACTAATGGATCAGCAGTGGATGTCAGCATTGTGCATTATGGCCTAAGAACCAGGAAACTGTCATGAGTTATATCCATTGATGGCAATACTCAGACTTCAGTCAGGCACTGAAAGCAAGACTCAGTGAAAACAGCATGGCTCAAAGATATGACAAAGGTAGGAGTCGTGGTTACAATAGTACTCAATTTGACAGCTTTAGAAGTTTCAGGTTATGCCAGAAGAATCTCAAACAGCAACTTAAGTAAGCAAGTGGGAGTACACACATACTGTCAGAATGCCACTGAAATGAGAGCGGAAACAGCACTCCCCCTTTCAACGTGTACCAAAGTGTAGGAAGCAAAAGACAAAAATCTAACATTTATAAAGAGGGCTCCATGATGGGGCCACCAGTATTTAGGCAGGGGCCAGGAGGGAGGTGGTGCCCAATGGCAGATCTTACCATTATGCGTGAAAATTCTAACTTTCGGCAGAAGCAGGAGAGCAAGTGTCGAAGCCTGAAAAAAACACAACCCCTATAGATTTAGGTGAATTTTATATTTGGCTCTAATTATCACCCCATGGAGGGGTTAGGCACAAGTCGAGGGTGCACTCGGGTAGGCAGAGTCCATCCACTATTTTCACAGGGTGGAAGTTGTCTGCCCTGTAAAGAAGCTGGGCCCTACTAAAATATGCTGAACTGGTCCTGTTGTAATTTTCAGACACCCGGACACATTCAGCGGCGCTGACACATTGTCTGCGGCAAGTGAACTTTGTTATTTTAAATTCTGTCTGGGCCCAACAAAGGCCGAATTTAAGGAGCTATGAGGCCTCCTTTTGCAGTCGCAGCTCGCGGGTGTAAAAAGGGGCAGTGTGGGGGTGCGCACGGGGGGTGAGCAGGGGGGTGGTGAGAAAGTATTAATAAAATTAAAAAATAAAATAAAAATAAACTTACCTTTACGCTGTGCAGCGCTGCATGCGCTCCTCAGCTGGCTGGAGGCAGGCACAGGCTCCCAGCCAGCCCTGGGGCCAATCCTGACGCTGCTCAAAGCAACGTCAGGATTGGCTGGGAGCACACAACCATGTCGCTCCCAGGCAGACTGGGAGCCTGTGCAGGCTCTCTCCAGCCCAGCAACTGTGTTGGTGGGCTGGAGAGAGCCCACTGCGCATGTGTGTTTGGCCGGCCCAATACGGCTGGCCAAACACACGTGCGCTGTGAGGGAAGTCCAGAGCACTCCGCTTCACACTCGTCAGCCCCGTTGTCCCGCCCCTTTACAAGGAAACAATAACAAACACTGTTTGTTATTGTTACCTTGTAAAGGTTGTGCAGCTGCTGCTGCTGGAGGGGAGGCAACGCTCCTCCGCCTGCATGGAGGTGCCACCCCTCTCCTTTTGTATGACTATCCTGGCAGGAAGCTATCTGGAGCCTAACACCTAGGTGTAAATGCACTGGAGGGGAAATAAAGAAACACAGCTTGTTATCACTTCACTGGTGCCTAAGAGAGCGTGGGTTTCAATTTGTTTAGTCCCTGTATATAACAGGTATGCATGCACTGTAAGAATGACAAGTGTGTTGGTCTGTCCCAGTATTTACAGAAATAATTTAAATACTTAGGTACCACTATTTTGTTTTATTTCTTTTATGGTGCTACTCACCCCAATGCAGGGTGTCAGAGCACTTTACACCACATGTACACAATTCAGTGACAATAAATCATGCAAGTGTGTATATCAATGTACAGTATGTTCTACATAAGACAGTGTGGTTTACGAGGTGCAAAGCTCACTGTGGTATATTACAAGGATTACAATCTATGAACTGCTAATAACAAAAAGATCTCTTTTTTAAAAGCAGAAATTCACTTACCTATCAATGTAAAATTAAAATCTACCATCTGCATGTTACATAAAGAGCTTCACAGGAGACATATTAAACCTACTTTGATTAAAAACTGAACCTAGACAAAGAAAAGATCTCTTCAGCAAATGCGATAAGATCCAGGGTTATCTTACCATTATTATTATTCCTTGAGGTTTACAGGGCAGATGATGTAGAGGTGAGTGAGCTCAAAAATTGACAGGGAGAGCCAAACCAGAGCAAAGCCAAGGGTCTGGCTCGTACAGCCTGTTCATGAGTCAAGCCCCAAAAATATTTACTATATAAATCACACAAAAAACACTATGGGAGTCATTACAACCCTGGCGGACGGTGTTAAAGGTGGGGAAATACCGCAAACAGGCCGGCGGACAAAAAAAGGGAATTATGACCCTGGCGGAAACCGCCAACAAAGACAGCCACTTTAACACTCCGACTGCCACGGCGGTACAGACAAGCAGCGCGGCGGTCACCGCCAACAGACAGGCAGAAGACAATGTACCGCCCACAGTATTACAACACACCAATCCGCCACCTTTTCCGGGGCGGATTCACCGTGGATTAAAACACGGCGGAAACAGTTACTGCAATGGGAAAACGCTCACCTGCACACATCCCACAAGGAACGAGGAATCCATGGAGCCCGAATTACACATTCTACCGGCCCTTGTATTCCTTCTCATCTACGAAGACCAACGCCGGCGCGGGCGAAGACAACGGTGAGTACTGCACCTACGACATAGGGGAGGGGGGAGGCAAAAGTTAGGGGGACACACACGAAACAACCCCACCCCCACCCCGACCCTTGCATATTACAACACACACACCAATGCATGTACAAAAATCACAGTAACAACCCACAACCCCCCCGGAAGAATGCTAAGACAAAACGAAATCAGTTCAAACATTGTAATGTATCAATACACATGTCAAAAATATACAGATATTTTATAAAATCAGTCAGAAATATATACATTACGAGAAGTAGTGCAGATATGCACATATCAATGTCCGTGCACCACTAGTCCAAAAATGCATGGGCGAGGCCCACAATAGATACCTGTCCACAATCGGAGAGAACACTGCCGGGGCATCAGATAGAAATACTACAGGCACCTCAGGGGGAATGGAAGGGGGGGCACCTCAGCCGGATGACTGCAAAGCCAGATCTACGACGGGGCTCCATGCCCATTGATGTATCCTGGGGAGTGCAAAGCCACAGTCTCTCAAGTCTCTACAGTGGGTGGCTTGCCCACTGTACCATCCTGGGGAGTGCAAAGCCACAGTCTCTCAAGTCTCTACAGTGGGTGGCTTGCCCACTGGACCATCCTGGGGAGTGCAAAGCCACAGTCTCTCAAGTCTCTACTGTGGGTGGGTTGCCCACTGGACCATCCTGGGGAGTGCAAAGCCACAGTCTCTCAAGTCTCTACGGTGGGTGGGTTGCCCACTGGACCATCCTGGGGAGTGCAAAGCCACAGTCTCTCAAGTCTCTACTGTGGGTGGGTTGCCTACTGGACCATCCTGGGGAGTGCAAAGCCACAGTCTCTCAAGTCTCTACAGTGGGTGGGTTGCCCACTGGACCATCCTGGGGAGTGCAAAGCCACAGTTTCGCAAGTAGATAACAGCCTCCACTGGCTCTGGAGGGGGACTGGTGCCCAGACTGGATTAGTCTCCCCGTGAAAGTTCCTGTCCCGTCACTGTCCCAGCTGCACATGGGATAACGATGCTTGATGTGGCGGTCTTTTCATTCTTCCCCGGTGCATGCCCTGTTCAGCGGTGCTTTGCCATGGTGGTCTCTGGACTGTTCAGCGGTGCTTTGCCATGGCGGTCTCTGGACTGTTCAGCGATGCTTTGCCATGGCGGTCTCTGGACCGTTCAGCAGTGCTTTGCCATTGCGGTCTGTGGACTGTTCAGCAGTGCTTTGCCATGGCAGTCTCTGGACTGTTCTGCGGTGCTTTGCCATGGCGGTTCTGGACTGTTCAGCGGTGCTTAGCCATGGCGGTCTCTGGACTGTTCAGCAGTGCTTTGCCATGGCGGTCTCTGGACTGTTCAGCGTTGCTTTGCCATGGCGGTCTCTGGACTGTTCAGCGGTGCTTTACCATGGCGGTCTCTGGACTGTTCAGCGGTGCTTTGCCATGGCGGTTCTGGAACGGGCATTGGTGTGTGGCATGACGTTCCCTGGACTGGGCATTGGTGTGTGGCATGATGTTCTCTGGACTGAGCATTGGTGTGTGGCATGACGTTCCATGGACTGGGCATTGGTGTGTGGCATGATGTTCCCTGGACTGGGCATTGGTGTGTGGCATGACGTTCCCTCATAGCCCAGCGGGGCTGTGGCAGCCGGGGCCCTCCTGGGCAATGACTCCGGCGGTGGTCTCCTGACCAGTGACGATACTTCGGCCCTCCTGGGCACTGACTCCGGCGGTGGTCTCCTGACCAGTGACGATACTTGGGCCCTCCTGGGCAATGACTCTGGCGGTGGTCTCCTGATCAGTGACTGCTGGCGGTGGCGTCTCGACCGCCGGGAAGGATGCCGCCCTTCTCTGCCGTGATGCTCACAACAGGCTGTGCAGACTTCCTCTGGCCCTTCCCCACCTTTGGAGGAGTCACAGCTGACTCTGCAATCCCCTTGGGATCCCTGTGAGCTGTTTTTCCTCCAGGAGTCTTCAAAGGGTCCCGTCGGCCACTTTCCAATTTCAGAGCCTTTACAGGGGGTGGGCTGCCAGTGCCTTGGCTCCGGGTCACACTGCCTGCCCTGGTGGCCGGTGCACTCCACACACCTTGAACACGCACCACTGGTATTGGAGGCTTTTTGGCTGAGGCGCTACGACGGGACTGATGAATTGGAGGGGGGGCATGGGGGCAAAAAGGTCAACTTTACAGAGGGACAGTTTATGACGAACACTGGGATGGGTAGTTGGAGGGGGCCTGGGAGTGGAGGAAGAGGAGGTGGTTGTAGGAGGTGTCACTTTGGGTGTTTTGGGTGCAGGTGCAGGTACTGGAGATTGTCGTGAGGTGGATGGATGTTGGGTGTATGGGTGCTCGCGTTTGTGTACTTTGGGAGGGGGCGTCACAGACACACTGGGAGAGGACACAGGGGACGTGTAAATGGGAGTGGAGGTGGTGAGTGCAGGTGAGCGGGGTGTGGTGCTGGGTGTTCTGGTGTGAGTCCTGGTGCCTGTAGATGTAGTGCATGCAGGTGAGAGTGTAGACGACACTGGAAGGGAGGAGGGACAAGAGGAGGAGGGGGACACAGTGGAGGCAGTGGATGTTGCTGTGTCTGTATGTGGGTGATGCTTGCGTGAGTGCCTGTGGGTTGTGTGGTGCCTATGTTTGCTTGAGCTTCCCTTGTGTGTTGACTTGTGTGCATGCTGGTCTGTAGGTGTGCTTGGGATGGGCTGGGGTACAGGGGAATGGGTCTGGGTGGAGGAGGTTGGAGGGGGGAGGCTAGACACAGGGACAATGGCTGCCATCAGTGCTGAGGCCAAAGATTGCAGGGTTCGCTGAACGGCAGCCTGACCAGAATGAATGCCCTCCAGGAATGCATTACCGTGTTGCAACTCTCTTTCTACACCCTGGATGGCATTCACAATGGTAGACTGCCCAACAGTAAGTGACCTGAGGAGGTCAATGGCCTCCTCACTGAGGGCAGCAGGGGTGACTGGGGCAGGGCCTGAGGTGCCTGGGGCGAAGGTGATGCCCACCCTCCTGGGTGAGCGGGCACGGGCGAACGCTGAGGGGCTGCTGGGAGGGCGGTGCTGGTAGGGGAGGTGGCGGCTGTACCTGTAGAAGTGGGGCGCACAGATGGTGCCGCCACCAAAAGGGAGCTCACATCGGCGGACGAGTCCGTGTCGCTGCTTGGTGATCCGGTGGCCGACGTGAAGCTCCCCTCGCCCTCCGTCCCACTGGTGCATTCTGAGTCCGTGGTGTGGCCCTCCATGGCCATGTGGGATGCAGCTCCCTTGTGCTCCGGTGCCACTGTACCTCCGCCTGATGATGCTGATGCACAAAAGAACAGCGAAAGCACAAAAAGGGGGGGAAGACAGAAGAAGAACAGGTTGAGTGCATGGCATACCGCTACAGTTGGCGGACAAGACAGACACAGCAGCCCCCTGCACTACGCCGTGCTCCTGGCCTCTGCATTTTCTGGGATCTGGCCTACATGGCTATGGTGGACATCTGCACACATGGATGCTACAGGGGCATCTATACCTGTACTTGTCACTCTACTGCGGTGGGGTGGAGTGCCACAGGGGCTGCATTACAGAGGGGCCTAGTCTACATATTTCTGGCTCGCCTAGGTACACCCACAGGCCTCCTCCCCCACCCAGACCCCTCCACTGCGCGCAAAGTCCGCAGAATGTTGTTGTACTCACCACCTTGTGTCTGCTGTGATGCCCTCAAGCGCCCATCCAACTCAGGGTAGGCTCCCGCCAGGATCCTGAACATCAGGGGGGTCATGGTGCGATGGGCACCCCTCCCACGTTGGGAGGCCATCCGCAGCTGAGCCTCCGCCATCTTCTTGCTGCAGCGGCGAATGTCCTCCCATCTTTTACGGCAGTGGGTGCCCGGTCTCTGGTGGGCCCCCAGGGTCCAGACGTCCTTGGCGATGGCACGCCAAATGTCCCTCTTCTGGTGGGCGCTGACCTACATGACATGCACAAGGGAAGACGAGAAGTCATTACCAACTGCACCGTCAATGTGAGTGGCCCCCTCCCTACTCTAGCCATGTGGCACATTCATTCACATGCATTAATGTTCCCTGAACTCTGCCCCCTTCCCTCTTACAACCAGCCCTCCCCACCCAGGCCTAGCCCATACACCGTGCTCCCTGTGTACTAACCTGTTGGTCTGGAGGACCGTAGAGTAGCGTGTACTGGGGGAGGACCCCGTCTACCAGTTTCTCCAACTCCTGAGCAGTGAAGGCAGGGGCCCTTTCCCCAGACGCAGCAGCCATTGTCTCTTCCAGACCGAGGTCACAGCAGCACTTGCAGTGTAGGTCCTCTCCTGTCGAAGATCAGGTATCTAGTGATAGAACAGATAGAAAATGACGGTGACGTCCGCGGCGGTGACGTCCACGGCGGTGCGTATCATCACCACCGGTTCACCTGTTCATTGGCTCCTGGGACCCATAGGGTCCTATGTTAACCAATGCAGCATTGCGCCACGGTCTACGACCGCCTACCGCGACGGTGTGCAACGCCAACGCAGTTACCCCACAATCCCATTGTCCCAGTTTAGAGGTCAGGCAGCCGCCATTTCAGGGGCCCACATGGCTTCATTTACTTCTGCGTCACACATAGCTGGGCCTACAATCAACACACATACAGGAAGGGTTTTGTGTTTGGTGTCTTCTGTGTAACTGTGGGTACATACCTGGAAAAAATTTGACTTGATCGTCGCTGTTGTCCTTGAAAGGCGCCGTCAGCTGGGACATTTGAGAAGATGGCGGAATTCTCCGGTGTACCGACCACTGGTGGACCTGTTGACAATGGAGGAGCGACATGTAATCGTGACCTACAGGTTTGACCGTGCCACAATCCAGGAACTATGTACCCAGTTGGAGCCAGACCCGATGTCACCAATCCGCCATCCCACTGGAATCCCCCTGACGTGCAGGTGCTGTCAGTGCTCCATTTCCTTGCAAGTGGGTCATTTCAGACAACAGTGGCCATGGCATCAGGGATGTCCCAGCCTATGTTTTCCAACGTCTTGTCCAGAGTGTTGTCTGCCCTGCTGAAACACGTAAGGAGATACATCAATTTCCCTGAGGTGGAGGACTTGCCTACAGTGAAAGGTGACTTCTATGCCCTTGGACATATCCCCAACATCATTGGTGCCATTGATGGGACCCATGTAGCTCTGCCCCCCCCCACAGGAGTGAACAGGTGTATAGGAACAGGAAGAGTTATCATTCCATGAATGTACAGATGGTCTGTTTGGCAGACCAGTACATCTCCCAGGTTAATGCTATGTTCCCTGGCTCAGTGCATGACGCCTACATCCTGCGGAATAGCAGCATCCCTGATATGATGGGTCAACTCCAGAGGCACCGTGTGTGGCTATTAGGGGACTCTGGTTACCCCAACCTGTCCTGGCTATTGACACCAGTGAGGAATCCCAGGACCAGGGCAGAGGAACGGTACAATGAGGCCCATGGGCAGACTAGGAGGGTGATAGAACGCACCTTCAGCCTCCTGAAGGCCAGGTTCAGGGGCCTCCATATGACAGGTGGTTCCCTATTCTACTCACCGAAGAAGGTGTGCTAGATCATCATCGCCTGCTCGATGCTTCACAATCTTGCTTTGCGACGCCAGGTGCCTTTTCTGCAGGAGGATGGTCCAGATGACGGTGTTGTGGCAGCTGTGGAGCCTGTGGACAGTGATGAGGAGGACGCTGAGGAAGAAGACAACGACAACAGAGAGTCAGTCATACAGCAATATTTCCAGTGACACACAGATGAGAACATTTTCATTTTTAACATTACATTCACTGTCACACGTCTTCCTCTATCCTGTGTGTAATTTAATGGGATTATTTGGTAACTGAGTTGTTTCTTTCCATTACGGTTTCACAAGTGTGGTTACCATTGTGTGTCATCTGCTTGCATCCTTCAAGGACTTGTGATGTGTGACATTGGTATGTTGCCTTTACATCTAACAACGCATTTTGACACTGTCATAGATATTACATTTTACCAAATCATAGACTGACTCCAGATTGTTTTGTGTTTCAAGGGTGTTTATTGAAGTGCTAAAAAATGGAAGGGGGTTGTAAAATGGTGATGGGTGATGGCGGAGGAATGTCCATGGCAGAGTCCAGTCCATTAGTCTGGCCTGTCCGCTCCCCGTCGCACAGCAGCCCTCCCAGTTCCCCTGTGTTCCTGTGCCTCCGTCCCCTGGACCGTGTGCCCACTCCCACTGCCCCAGGTCCCTGTTGTTGTTGGGGTGGTGGGTTATCCTGGGTTCCCTGTAGTGGTGGACACACCGCTGATGGACCTGTCCTGGGTACGGAGGTTTGGTCGCGCTGGGTGGGTGCTGTGCTGGTGTTACCAGAGGGTGGATGGTCAGTGTTGAACGATGGATTAAACCCAGAACTATGACTGGGGATGAGTGTTTGACAATGTTCAGCATTCCGTCCATCACTTGTTGTTTTTGCTTTGTCGCCCTAAGAGGGAAGGGTATGCCCAGACGTGGTTCCCGTGCTTCCCGTGCCACTGGATTCAAGCTAGCCTGGCTGATGAGGGGTGAAACCCCGAAACCGGTCCCAGGATGCTTGTTTCCGGTCCAGTGAGGACCTGGCTTGGCAGTTCGGTCTGGACTGTTCCCTTGAGGAACAGGGTCAAGACTGATTTGCATATGGCTGGGTCCAAACTGGGGTGGCATGGTGAGCAAAAGAACAATGGATTAAACCCAGATCTATGACTGGGGGTGAGTGTTTGACAATGTTCAGCATTCCGTCCATCACTTGTTGTTTTTGCTTTGTCGCCCTAAGTGGGAAGGGTATGCCCAGACGTGGGTCCCGTGCTTCCCATGCCACTGGATTCAAGCTAACCTGGCTGATGAGGGGTGAAACCCCGATACCGGTCCCAGGATGCTTGTTTCCGGTCCAGTGAGGACCTGGCTTGGCAGTTCGGTCTGGACTGTTCCCATGAGGAACAGGGTCAAGACTGATTTGCATATGGCTAGGTCCAAACTGGGGTGGCATGGTGAGCAAAAGAAGGATGGATTAAACCCAGATCTATGACTGGGGGTGAGTGTTTGACAATGTTCAGCATTCCGTCCATCACTTGTTGTTTTTGCTTTGTCGCCCTAAGTGGGAAGGGTATGCCCAGACGTGGGTCCCGTGCTTCCCATGCCACTGGATTCAAGCTAGCCTGGCTGATGAGGGGTGAAACCCCGAAACCGGTCCCAGGATGCTTGTTTCCGGTCCAGTGAGGACCTGGCTTGGCAGTTCGGTCTGGACTGTTCCCATGAGGAACAGGGTCAAGACTGATTTGCATATGGCTGGGTCCAAACTGGGGTGGCATGGTGAGCAAAACAACGATGGATTAAACCCAGATCTATGACTGGGGGTGAGTGTTTGACAATGTTCAGCATTCCGTCCATCACTTGTTGTTTTTGCTTTGTCGCCCTAAGTGGGAAGGGTATGCCCAGACGTGGGTCCTGTGCTTCCCATGCCACTGGATTCAAGCTAGCCTGGCTGATGAGGGGTGAAACCCCGAAACCGGTCCCAGGATGCTTGTTTCCGGTCCAGTGAGGACCTGGCTTGGCAGTTCGGTCTGGACTGTTCCCATGAGGAACAGGGTCAAGACTGATTTGCATATGGCTGGGTCCAAACTGGGGTGGCATGGTGAGCAAAAGAACAATGGATTAAACCCAGATCTATGACTGGGGGTGAGTGTTTGACAATGTTCAGCATTCCGTCCATCACTTGTTGTTTTTGCTTTGTCGCCCTAAGTGGGAAGGGTATGCCCAGACGTGGGTCCCGTGCTTCCCATGCCACTGGATTCAAGCTAGCCTGGCTGATGAGGGGTGAAACCCCGAAACCGGTCCCAGGATGCTTGTTTCCGGTCCAGTGAGGACCTGGCTTGGCAGTTCGGTCTGGACTGTTCCCATGAGGAACAGGGTCAAGACTGATTTGCATATGGCTGGGTCCAAACTGGGGTGGCATGGTGAGCAAAAGAACGATGGATTAAACCCAGATCTATGACTGGGGGTGAGTGTTTGACAATGTTCAGCATTCCGTCCATCACTTGTTGTTTTTGCTTTGTCGCCCTAAGTGGGAAGGGTATGCCCAGACGTGGGTCCCGTGCTTCCCATGCCACTGGATTCAAGCTAGCCTGGCTGATGAGGGGTGAAACCCCGAAACCGGTCCCAGGATGCTTGTTTCCGGTCCAGTGAGGACCTGGCTTGGCAGTTCGGTCTGGACTGTTCCCATGAGGAACAGGGTCAAGACTGATTTGCATATGGCTGGGTCCAAACTGGGGTGGCATGGTGAGCAAAACAACGATGGATTAAACCCAGATCTATGACTGGGGGTGAGTGTTTGACAATGTTCAGCATTCCGTCCATCACTTGTTGTTTTTGCTTTGTCGCCCTAAGTGGGAAGGGTATGCCCAGACGTGGGTCCCGTGCTTCCCATGCCACTGGATTCAAGCTAGCCTGGCTGATGAGGGGTGAAACCCCGAAACCGGTCCCAGGATGCTTGTTTCCGGTCCACTGAGGACCTGGCTTATCAGTTCGGTCTGGACTGTTCCCATGAGGAACAGGGTCAAGACTGATTTGCATATGGCTGGGTCCAAACTGGGGTGGCATGGTGAGCAAAACAACGATGGATTAAACCCAGATCTATGACTGGGGGTGAGTGTTTGACAATGTTCAGCATTCCGTCCATCACTTGTTGTTTTTGCTTTGTCGCCCCAAGTGGGAAGGGTATGCCCAGACGTGGATCCCGTGCTTCCCATGCCACTGGATTCAAGCTAGCCTGGCTGATGAGGGGTGAAACCCCGAAACCGGTCCCAGGATGCTTGTTTCCGGTCCAGTGAGGACCTGGCTTGGCAGTTCGGTCTGGACTGTTCCCATGAGGAACAGGGTCAAGACTGATTTGCATATGGCTGGGTCCAAACTGGGGTGGCATGGTGAGCAAAAGAACGATGGATTAAACCCAGATCTATGACTGGGGGTGAGTGTTTGACAATGTTCAGCATTCCGTCCATCACTTGTTGTTTTTGCTTTGTCGCCCTAAGTGGGAAGGGTATGCCCAGACGTGGGTCCCGTGCTTCCCATGCCACTGGATTCAAGCTAGCCTGGCTGATGAGGGGTGAAACCCCGAAACCGGTCCCAGGATGCTTGTTTCCGGTCCAGTGAGGACCTGGCTTGGCAGTTCGGTCTGGACTGTTCCCATGAGGAACAGGGTCAAGACTGATTTGCATATGGCTGGGTCCAAACTGGGGTGGCATGGTGAGCAAAACAACGATGGATTAAACCCAGATCTATGACTGGGGGTGAGTGTTTGACAATTTTCAGCATTCCGTCCATCACTTGTTGTTTTTGCTTTGTCGCCCTAAGTGGGAAGGGTATGCCCAGACGTGGGTCCCGTGCTTCCCATGCCACTGGATTCAAGCTAGCCTGGCTGATGAGGGGTGAAACCCCGAAACCGGTCCCAGGATGCTTGTTTCCGGTCCAGTGAGGACCTGGCTTGGCAGTTCGGTCTGGACTGTTCCCATGAGGAACAGGGTCAAGACTGATTTGCATATGGCTGGGTCCAAACTGGGGTGGCATGGTGAGCAAAAGAACGATGGATTAAACCCAGATCTATGACTGGGGGTGAGTGTTTGACAATGTTCAGCATTCCGTCCATCACTTGTTGTTTTTGCTTTGTCGCCCTAAGTGGGAAGGGTATGCCCAGACGTGGGTCCCGTGCTTCCCATGCCACTGGATTCAAGCTAGCCTGGCTGATGAGGGGTGAAACCCCGAAACCGGTCCCAGGATGCTTGTTTCCGGTCCAGTGAGGACCTGGCTTGGCAGTTCGGTCTGGACTGTTCCCATGAGGAACAGGGTCAAGACTGATTTGCATATGGCTGGGTCCAAACTGGGGTGGCATGGTGAGCAAAAGAACGATGGATTAAACCCAGATCTATGACTGGGGGTGAGTGTTTGACAATGTTCAGCATTCCGTCCATCACTTGTTGTTTTTGCTTTGTCGCCCTAAGTGGGAAGGGTATGCCCAGACGTGGGTCCCGTGCTTCCCATGCCACTGAATTCAAGCTAGCCTGGCTGATGAGGGGTGAAACCCCGAAACCGGTCCCAGGATGCTTGTTTCCGGTCCAGTGAGGACCTGGCTTGGCAGTTCGGTCTGGACTGTTCCCATGAGGAACAGGGTCAAGACTGATTTGCATATGGCTGGGTCCAAACTGGGGTGGCATGGTGAGCAAAACAACGATGGATTAAACCCAGATCTATGACTGGGGGTGAGTGTTTGACAATGTTCAGCATTCCGTCCATCACTTGTTGTTTTTGCTTTGTCGCCCTAAGTGGGAAGGGTATGCCCAGACGTGGGTCCTGTGCTTCCCATGCCACTGGATTCAAGCTAGCCTGGCTGATGAGGGGTGATACCCCGAAACCGGTCCCAGGATGCTTGTTTCCGGTCCAGTGAGGACCTGGCTTGGCAGTTTGGTCTGGACTGTTCCCATGAGGAACAGGGTCAAGACTGATTTGCATATGGCTGGGTCCAAACTGCGGTGGCATGGTGAGCAAAAGAACGATGGATTAAACCCAGATCTATGACTGGGGGTGAGTGTTTGACAATGTTCAGCATTCCGTCCATCACTTGTTGTTTTTGCTTTGTCGCCCTAAGTGGGAAGGGTATGCCCAGACGTGGGTCCCGTGCTTCCCATGCCACTGGATTCAAGCTAGCCTGGCTGATGAGGGGTGAAACCCCGAAACCGGTCCCAGGATGCTTGTTTCCGGTCCAGTGAAGACCTGGCTTGGCAGTTCGGTCTGGACTGTTCCCATGAGGAACAGGGTCAAGACTGATTTGCATATGGCTGGGTCCAAACTGGGGTGGCATGGCGAGCAAAAGAACGATGGATTAAACCCAGATCTATGACTGGGGGTGAGTGTTTGACAATGTTCAGCATTCCGTCCATCACTTGTTGTTTTTGCAGTGTTGAGCTGTGCCTGTGCCAGGGGAACCGACTGTCCCGAGGCCACGATGGTCCGGGCTGGTCATCAGGCTCCAGTAGGGCAGAGCTGCTATCGTCACTGTGGGCCTCTTCTGTGGGTGGAGTGGAGTTGTCTGGACCCTCTGGTGTGGTGACAGTCCTTCGTGTTCCTGCAGGGGCATAAGAGCATGATTATAGCATGTGTGTGTGTGATGGTGTGCAATGGGTGGGTGTTTGTGTACCCCAGTGCAAGCATTCCTGTGTGGGGGCTTGTGTGATGATGGTTAGGGGGTTGTTATGGGTATGTGCAGTGGGCATGCTTAGGTGATGGGTGTCCATGCTTAGTTGTGTCATGCAGGGCTTGGTGTTGGGATGTGTAGTTTGTGTTATTAGTAAATTAGGGAGGAGTTTGGGTGATAGGGGAGGGTGTGAGGGTGGGGGTGTGTGATAGCATGCAGGTAGGGTGGGGGATATGATAGTTAAGATTTGACTTACCAGTGTCCATTCCTCCACCGACTCCTCCGAGGCCCTCTGGATGCATGATGGTCAAGACTTGCTCCTCCCATGTTGTTAGTTGTGGGGGAGGAGGTGGGGGTCCGCCACCAGTCCGCTGAACCGCGATGTTGTGCCTGGAGATCGTTGAACGCACCTTCCCCCGTAGGTCGTTCCACCTCTTCCTGATGTCGTCCCGATTTCTTGGATGCTGTCCCACAGCGTTGACCCTGTCCACTATTCTTCGCCATAGCTCCATCTTCCTGGCTATGGATGTGTGCTGCACCTGTGAGCCAAATAGCTGTGGCTCTACCCGGACAATTTCCTCCACCATGACCCTGAGCTCCTCCTCTGAAAAGCGGGGGTGTCTTTGGCGTGCCATGGGGTGGTGTGTGTGATGTGTGGGGCGGAGTGAGTGTTGATGTGTGTGGTGATGCGTAGTGGTGTGTGGTGTTTTGGGCAGTGGATGTTGTCTGGGTGATGGTGTTGTGTGCCTCTGTATGGTGGGGTTGTCTTTGCTGTGCTGTCTCTCTGGCCTTTGTTCGCGAATTGTGGTAGTAGGGGTGTGTGGGTGATGTGGGTGTGTGTTTTATATTGTGTTGGATGTGTGGGAGTGTTGGTTGTATGTGTATCAGGTGTGTGTATTTGGAATTGTCCAATGTGGCGGTGTTTTGGAGATGTGTGTGTATTTTGAGCGTGACGGTGTGTACTGCCAATGGAATACCGCGGTTGAAAGACTGCCGCGCGGATTCGTGGGTCGTAATAGCATGGGCGTGTTTCTGTTGGCGTGGAGGTGGAGGTGGAGGTTTTGTTTTCGGCAGTTTAACACTGACCTTTGGTGTGGCGGACTTGTGTGGGTGTCTGACTTTCGGCGGATTCTGAGATGTGGGTCATAATAGCTGTGGCGGAATTCAGCGGCCGCGGCGGTGTATTGGCGGTCTTCTGCACTGCGGTAAGCGGCTTTTACCGCCAATGTTGTAATGACCCCCTATATGATACAGTCTCTTCAAAATTAATAAAAACTATTTCTTTCACATGTAGAACCTTGACATTAATACAGCACATTATCGCACTGCACTAGAAGCACTTACTAAAAGTTAACGTAAAGCCTGTACATGACCCAATTGTTATAGAGCAAGACTAGAGTCTAATAAATCCAACACAATAGACTTTTGTACAACTGGTAATCTGAAGCCCCATATGTGAAAGGGCTTTCATGAGCAATAATTACGAAAAAAGATTTTTGGGGAAATAAAAAAAAGGACCTAAGCTCACACAATTTAAACTGGGAAGCCATGATTTATCCAGGTTGTCTGATTTGACTTTGTACAGATCAGGCAGGAGATAGGTATATATTTGCTTTGCTTATGTCCACACTTTGTTTTTACCTCTTTGCACATTTTTCTTAACTATTTATATAGCGTGAACTCAACCCCACAATATTGAAGCACTTTATGTGAGGACCAATAACATTACACAACGTCCTATTAGTTTATAGGCAAATGACAATTAAGTGATTTGCCTAGACTCTTGATATATTGAGCCATGCTGTGACTCGAACCGGGTTTCTCACTCCAAAGTCGGTGGCTCTTTCCTCAATACCACATCCTGGGTGGAGTGAGGGTGGCAAGCAGAAACCCCATGGAAGTTCAGCTTGTTGGGGGCTCTAGGGGCCAGATGTAGCAAACGTTTGCGACTCGCAAACGGGCCGATTCGCAATTTGCGACAGTGCAAAATCGGAAATGGGATGCAAAAAGCCCATTTCCGACTCGCAAAAAGCGATGGGACCCGTTTGCGAGTCGCATCCGTTGCGACCCCATTTTGCGACCCGCAAATTGCAAGTCGCAATTTGCGAGTCGCAAACCTTATGCAATTGCAACTCGCAAATTGCGACTAGTCGCAAAAAGCCCAGTTTGCATGTCCCATTTACCACTAACTCAGAGCAGGTGGTAACCATCACCAAAGTATAAAAGGGGACCCAGAAGGCATCTGGGTTACTCAAGATGGCGGAGATATACCTGATAGCAGTGAGGAGGAGAGTCTACGCAGCCCAGCAGAGGAGGAGGAGGGGCCACAGACAGGAGAAGATATATAGAACCAGGCAGACTCTTTTTCAGCAAACTGAAGAGGAGATCTATGACAAATACCGCCTTAGCAGCGCAGCCATTCTAGAATGAATAGATTTACTGAAACCATAGCTAGAACACAAGACTCTGCGTGGCTGCGCCATCCCTACGCATGTGCAAGTACTATGCGCACTGCACCTCTTGGCCTCAGGGAGCTATCAGGGGGTCATTGCCGTGGCAGGTGGGGTATCCCAAAGTGCAGTGTCAAGGTTCCTCAGGGCATTCCTAGATGCCTTAGTCACGCACATGTCTCACTTCATATACTTACCAAGGAATGAGGCAGAAATTAACAGCACCAAGCTGGACTTTTACCGCATTGCCCACTTTCCTCATGTCATAGGGTGTGTAGATGGGACACACATTCAAATATGCCCCCCTGCTAATCTGGAACACATTTTCCGCAACAGGAAGTGTACCCACTCACTCAACATACAGGTTGTTTGTGATGCCCATTATGTCATCACGGACATCGTAGCTAAGTTTCCTGGCAGTACCCATGACTCATACATTTTTAGGCATAGTGGGATACATCAACGCCTGGAACGTGGGGAATTTGGAGATGGTTACCTCCTAGGTAGAGCCACAGACACTTGCAGACATACACACAGGTCACTGTGCACGACAATCTGGACTTCCTAACCGTGTACTTTTGTGCCCAACAGGTGACAGTGCATATGCTCTCAGGCCTTGGATCATGACTCCGTTTTTAACACCCAGAACTGAATCAGAGAGGCAATACAACAGTGCGCATAAGAGGACTAGGAACCTGATCGAGCGCACCTTCGGACTGCTGAAGGCAAGATTCAGATGCCTCCACCGCAGT
Source organism: Pleurodeles waltl (assembly GCF_031143425.1). Taxonomy (NCBI): domain Eukaryota; kingdom Metazoa; phylum Chordata; class Amphibia; order Caudata; family Salamandridae; genus Pleurodeles; species Pleurodeles waltl. Next base: position 958,898,731 of record NC_090444.1, read on the forward strand.
GGAGGTGCCCTCCAATACACCCCCATTACCGCTTTCAAAATTGTGGTCGCATGCGCCATCCTCCACAACATAGCCACCCGACGTGGGCTACCTCTCACCCCTGCAGACCCAGATCCTGATGATGAAGAGCAAGAACAACCACATCGCCATCATGGGGATAGGAGTCTAGCTAATCAAGGCAGACTGAGACGGGACCATATTGCAACGCAATATTTTGGACGGTACGTGTCAACTCCCACCATACTCACCTATTAACCATTTGTTAAGTGGAACAAAAATAACTGTTTTATTAATGTCATGAAGAAACTATATACAAGTTGAAATTGTCCATGGGCAGGAAAATGCCAACCAGTCATGTGGCACATTAACGCCATGTGCCACATTAATCTGTCCTGGCTGTTATCTATGATCTCCTGCCCCTCCTGCCAGCCTGGCTGGTCCCTGCTGCGTCCATGGTGCTGTGCCTACCACTCCTCAGCACCCTACTGTGAGTGGCAGAGACACTGCTCACTGTTGAGCCCTCCTCCCAGGTGTATTTGTTAACTTCCTGGCTGTGATGCCATCATCATGTGCCAGGAAGTGTTTCCAGAGTGTTCTGGTATGCTTTCTGGAGTGTTCTGCTGCACCTGCAAGCAATTTTGAAGGTATTCGCAATTTGCGACACCCACTCGCTAATTGCGAGTTCGTTTTTGCACACTCGCAAACAGCGACCTCGCAAACTGCGGACTCGCACACAGCGTTGCGAGTCCGGCTGCGAGTCGCAAAATCGGATCGCTTTTTTTTCTGGCATTCCAATTTGCGACTCGCATTTTGCGAGTCGCATCAACTCGCAAAATGCGAGTCGCAATTTTTATTTTTGCTACATCTGGCCCTAGGTTCCAACATGACTTTGAGCTAAGCCACTGCCAAGCTTCAGACTCTAGCCAGGCTTGAACTTTCAGTGGCTTGCCCACCTCTAACATAAATATCTCTGCAGCAGGTCTCCTAATCACATAGGATAATGCAGACTTTGCAACTAATTAAGCAAAACAGATTTACTGCCACATTTCTCTTTGTTGCCAATTTCTCGGTGGCAGAGTACAGTATAGGTTGAGGTCCATATTTTGCATCAGGGTTGCAGCACTTTTTTGGCACGGCCATGACTCAGAATCACATTTCTTACATTTTGTGATGCTTTCAAATGTACTCATGATACACCTGCTAAACATATGTGGCAGATGTTAAGATCTGATGTCACTTCCTGTGATATCACTTCCTGTTAAGTCATGGGTTATGATGCCACTTGCTGATGTCACGTGCATGATGTTATGGGCCATGATGTCACTTACACCTTTCCTAACATGATCAGTCCTCTCACTTCTTTTTTTAGGATTTATGTCCTGATGGAGGGAGAGTGAGACAGCGTTCTGCAGGAGGCTGGGGTTTGGGTGCTACAGCCACTATATTTTAGCTGTCCACTGATGCTTCTTTAACAGTACCTGGGGGTGATTTGGGAGATATTAGTAGCTCCAGGGGACGAGGATATGGCTAACTTACCCCGGTCCATCTTCCAAAAGGTGCCAGGATGGTTAAATTTTGGGTTGTCCTGGTATTGTTTAGTGCCTAACCTACTGGTTGGCCGATGGGGCTTCCTTGGTATGAGGGAGTGGCTGAGTTCATCTTGCCACATACTAAGTGGAGGCCCTGGTGGAAATTTGGGGAGACGAAATCAGGATGGTGCTTGCGTGACGGCCAGTCCTGTGGGTCACCATGATTTTGAGAAATTTCAGTCAGAAAAGTTTATGTCTAGCATTGTGGATGTTCATGATATAAATATTTTGTGGAGTGTTATTATCAAGAAATTATACGTCTGTGTCTTTTGGAAAATAAATACAGCCTGAGAATGTTTAATTCTCAAAACCAAGTTTGGTAGCCTCAAGCTACTTCATTGGTTTGATGCTGGGGTGGGGAGTGGGGCTGGTTTACTGTGTTTACACACATATCATAACCACTCAACCTCGGTGGGTCTCTCGCCTATGTAAAATATGAACTCTTGTATCTGGCATCAAGCTTGAGCTTTAAAATCCCCTTTTCAGACAGAGATACAAAAGAGGTGAGACATCTGGGCTGTGTCTCAGCAGAAGGTCCATTATCAAACAGGCCTGCAGCCAAGATGCATTTCAAAACAGCCTTTGAAACGTGTCTCTGTCTTTAATCTGCAACTAGGCACTCTTTTCTTCATGTTTCCAAACAACAAAGCCCAAGAAGGCCCAAATGGTAAACCATACAATGCAGAGCAATTTGCTGTACACCATGCTGCTGTGGCAGAAAGCTTTGGTGGGAGCATTGCCAGATGCTGTTAGTGCACAGTGCAATGCTGCTCCACTCTGCCAATCTACTAAATGTTCACCAAGGGAAAGAGCATTCTGTGAGATGGATTGTGAGAGGTCAGCAACCAGCAACCCTCAGCAGGGCACAGTGAAATAGTAAACCCCACGTACCTCCCTACTGTGGTGCACATGTCCCGTCCTACCCAAACTGAGCTACATGACAAACAAGAGATAGAGGTGCACAGTGATGGGCTGCTCATCTCTTCCGCCTGTTTACAGACTGTTAGAGTAACTGTGTGTCATGACAGGCAGCGAGGAACATTTTACTCAGATGCTGCCTGCTGGACCATCTTTTAAAAATCCCTTTCCAATTTATTAAGTGCTGGTGCTACCCACTATCAACCACCAAAACAAACTAATTGCCCAGATCCCCATTTACCAATATCACTATGCACGTTCTTACCTTTTAGCCAGTATTTGGAATTTTTAGAAGCAAAACAATAAGCACCTCCCTAGGTAATGCAAGATGATGTTGGTAAAATATTATTTGCTGCCTTATGGAACTATGGCCCATATTTATACTTTTTGACGCAAAACTGCGCTAACGCAGTTTTGCGCCAAAAAAATTAGCGCCGGCTAACGCCATTCTGAAGCGCCATGCGGGCGCCGTATTTATTGAATGGCGTTAGCCGGCGTTAACCGACCGGCGCTGCCTGGTGTGCGTGAAAAAAACCACGTACACCAGGCAGCGCCGGCGTAGGGAAAAATGGCGTTTGGGCGTCCAAAAATGGGGCAAGTCAGGCTGAGGCAAAAAAATCGTCTTAACCCGATTTGCGCCATTTTTTTGGGGCGCCCAGACGCCATTAACATGACTCCTGTCTTAGCAAAGACAGGAGTCATGGCCCCTTGCCCAATGGCCATGCCCAGGTTACTTCTGTCCCCTGGGCATGGTCATTGGGCATAGTGGCATGTAGGGGGGCACAAATCAGGCCCCCCTATGCCAAAAAAAAAAAAAAAAAAAATACTTACCACAACTTACCTTTTCTTCCCTGGGGTGGGTCCCTCCATCCTTGGGTGTCCTCCTGGGGTGGGCAAGGGTGGCAGGGGGTGTCCCTGGGGGCAGGGGAGGGCACCTCTGGGCTCATTCTGAGCCCACAAGTCCCTTAACGCCTGCCCTGACCCAGGCGCTAAAATCCGGCGCAAATGCGGGTTTTTTAGTCCCGCCCACTCCCGGGCGTCATTTTTGCCCGGGAGTATAAATACGACGCATATGCATCGCAGTCATTTTTTAAGACGGGAACGCCTACCTTGCATATCATTAACGCAAGGAAGGTGTTCACGCAAAAAAATGACGCTAACTCCATGAACTTTGGCGCTAGACGCGTCTAACGCCAAAGTATAAATATGGAGTTAGTTTTGCGTCGAATTTGCGTCGAAAAAAACGACGCAAATTCGGCGCAAACGGAGTATAAATATGCCCCTATATCTTTGCAACATCATTTAAAAAAGAGAAAAGAAAGTCCCACCCCCACTTTTTTGCATTTACATAGCGCTTGCTACCGCTTGTCATGGGTAATAAGCGCTATATAAGTGCAATTTCATACAATGTCATCAGGGCACTTAGAATAATGTGATCGTGCAGCTGCAGCATTTTTCGCATGATTGTGAATCTCCTGCATTTGCTGCATAATTCATAATTTGCTGCATAATCAGAAGATTTTACCAAAAACAAATGTTGTTTCTAGCTCTAACAGTTCAAAAGTTATTAAAACACATCAACATGTTTTTCCGCGCAGTGGAAGGCCCTTTGTAAAGGTTGACTGGTTAACTTTCTGTTGCTTATAGCTCTGATTGTTAAACTGGTAGAAAGGAGGTGTAACCTATGCCCAGAAAGACAAATTGACAAAATAGTGAATACTATCAGAAAATGTGCCACATTGTGCCACATAATTAGCATTTTCTTTCCACTTAACTTGATCAACTCTACTTCATAATTTGTCCCTCTCATGCCACATACTTCCAATGGCCTTGAATATAATTTGTCATTTTTGCCTTCATTCCCTAGATGGTCTGAGGTTAACAGCCAGGCTGTGAGCAGGGCAGAGATCCTTTCAAGTGTAGATGGTGCCTCTGTCATTGAAGTGTTGATGAGCAATCTTTGTCTCTCACTAAAGAATGTTGAATGCTATAGTACAGGGCCCTGCCCAGCCAGAGCCCCCACAATGGGATCAATAAACAAGCATATACTAAATCATTGGTGACCTCGACCCCTCCCTTGAAGACACTTTTCATCAGTGCAAAAAAAGTGCCTTTCTTAAGAAAAGAAAACGTTTTCCCCACTCTATGCCTTTCCCAGGCTTTCCTCAAGACAAGCACCCATGAATCTCTGGCCAGGCTAGGGCACAGAATGGGGGACAAAGCCCTTTTAGCCCAATGGGCACTGCGCACCTGTCTCATCTGCATTAGCTGATACGCTGGAACACTTTTTCAGTGATACGAGTGTGTCTTCTGCGACACATCACCACAGCTGATGCATGCTGGGAGTTGTAGTTTTGAGAGTCACACGGGTAATGTCACAGCCTTTTGTGACCTACTTCACAGTTGATGCATGCTGGGAGTTGAAGTTTGTAGAAGCCACACTGGTTTTATGGAGCAATGTTTTCTATTTTTATTCTTTCAATTTCACTGTTTCATCTTGGCTTCTGATAGCACGTCCAGTCCTTATAAATTACTTATGCTTGGACACGCCGGAGGTCGGTGAACCTTTTGACCGGGTTGGGTTCTCCTCATCCAAAGAATTGTCGGATCCCTCAAATCAATAATCAATAACTATTTATAATCAATAACCAGTACTCGATTAGTAATCAATCAACAAATTAGTTAAACAGAAAATCAGTAATTAGACACGCCATGACCTTTCAGTCATCAGTAACCACACCTGTTTATTAAAGGTTAATGAGTTTATTTCCCTATATTAACAAAGCTAACACAATATAAGTAAGTCTCAAAATCAAATGGTATACATATACGAACATTACTAGCTGTCCATATGACAGAAGAAACGCAATCTACGCAAAATCTGGATTATAATGCACTCGGTTATAGCAATGCGAATCACTAATAAAAGTAACTGAATTTGACTAATTGCATACATTGGTCAGCATAACAAGATTTCAATTCAGCATGGTGCATCAAATGAATACCTCAACTAACCTCTGATTAGCATTGGCATGTGGGGCTTCATGCGAAAATGAATTTGATCAACATAAATTTAGAAAACTTCTAGCTTAGGCTCTGTCAAAATAAGCAGTTGGTATCTAAGAAGGAAAATACAATGAATAATACATTTATCCTTTCATAATTACCAAATACAATCAGCATTCAAGGTAAGTCTTCGTCCTTCAGGTACTGGTTCGATCAGCATGGGGCAGATTTCAAAGGGGCAAAGTTTAAGTCAAGGTTTCCTTGCTGCAGCAAGGAAAATGAGGCAAGAGTTATCGTATGGGCAAGACGGGGTAAAGTTAAAGTTAAAGTCTCTAGGGTGAGAATTCTTTAAAGTCTCTCTTTCTCTGGGATAGAGAAAAAGCATCAAAGTGTCATCAAAATGGCTTCTTGAATCTGACTTCAAAATGGCATCAAAGAAAAATGGCTGGCTTCTCTTTGTCCGGTGGGTTTAAGTAAGAAAACTTTCCAAATTCTTCAGGGTCTTCCATTGGGGGGTCCATGGGGTGGTTTCTCTTTAAGCAATGAATAGTGTCCTTCTCTTAATGTTCACCTACGCATAAGGTGTCCTTGGAGTTTTGGAACACAAGTAGCAACAAAGTTTGCCAATTAATTCTGTATCAGTGTCTTTATTGTTTGCACCTGCAGAAACTGACCTTGCTTCAAAGGGGATGAAACTTGCCTAGCACGCAACTTTTGAGATAAGTGTATTAGTCATTCTACTGGAAAAATACAGCTTTTAAAGTTTAAAACACGTCTTTGGTAATACAAGTGAAAACTACGCAGTTAAAATTGAGACCAGGCAACTAGGCCAAAGCCTCTGCTAAATTTAAGCTATGCACATAACAGTTTCAACGTCAAAATATTAAAATACATCTGCAATTATGACGGATTACTACATTGTTGATTCTTCATTATTAATTAAGCTTGTTTATAATAATGGCGATCTACTTCGTGGGCACATTTTGCTACATCCATTGTTTTTCTTTGCTAAAATCACATTGCCTTATACGATTTTGTTACATGATATATGAATGTTTGTTAGTCTTTCTTTTTCTGCTTCATCAATCCCTCCTCTGATGACTAATTATGTCATCACATTAAATCTTCCATCACAAATTTTATTTCATTAAAATTCTGTTTTAGTAATTTGGCATTTCGGTCATTTCCCTTTTTCTCTTCACTCCCTTTGATTTTTCCCTGTAGATTTCTACCATTTTCTTTTGTTCTTTCTTTTCTATTCTTCTCTTGTTTCTTGATTTTAATATTTTAATAGCTTTCCATATTCCCCAAATATCTATTAAGCAAATTAATATTATTAATATCCCTTTTACTATTTTCAGTAATATTCCGTTCCAAATGTTGCTGAGCCAATTTCCCACGGAAGCAAATCCTTTTCCAACCTTTTCCCATACTCCTGGTTCTTTCAATTCTTTCAAATCTGCACTATCGTTAGTTAAATTTGTAAGCATATTTCTAATTTGTCTACTGTTGTCTGGTATATATGAACAACAGTGACGTGCACTAAGCATTTTGCAAACGCCGCCATTCTTTGCTAAAAGAATGTCTAAAGCAAGCCGATTTTGAAGAGTCATAGCTCTTTCTGCAGCAAGTTCAGTATCCATCAGGATCATTGCTCCTGAGAAATTTGTCAACATGTTATCCACAATAGTAGACAACTTTCTTATTTTGATTGAATTCAATATAACTCCTACTGAAGGAATCATTGCTCCAAATATATCTCCTACCACACCAGAAGCTGTCTCTCTTTTCTGAATACGATGTAATTCAGACAGCTTTGCAAATTTCTTTAAGTCATCTAGTTGATAAATCTTTGGAAATACTATTCCCAAATAACATCTCCCATACCATCCTTTTGGAAGACGATAATAGGTATTAAGCCCACAAATATAATATACTCCTGGAGTAGTTGGATCTAGGCCATTTAACATGAACGTCCATTTACTCTGGAATAAAAACACCTGTTTACATTCACTCGTTCCTACAAAGATTGTGTCATAGTATGATTTAGGTCTATGGGGCTCATTCTGAGCCCGGCGGGCGGCGGGCGCCGCCCGCCTGGCGGGAACCGCCATATGGCCGCTCCGCGGTCGAAAGACCGCGGAGGCCATTCTGGCTTTCCCGCTGGGCTGGCGGGCGACCGCCGGAAGGCCGCCCGCCAGCCCAGCGGGAAACCCCTTCCCACGAGGAAGCCGGCTCCGAATGGAGCCGGCGGAGTGGGAAGGTGCGACGGGTGCAGTTGCACCCGTCGCAAATTTCAGTGTCTGCAAAGCAGACACTGAAATTCTTTGTGGGGCCCTCTTACGGGGGCCCCTGCAGTGCCCATGCCATTGGCATGGGCACTGCAGGGGCCCCCAGGGGCCCCACGACACCCCATACCGCCATCCTGTTCCTGGCAGGAGACCCGCCAGGAACAGGATGGCGGTATGGGGTGTCGGAATCCCCATGGCGGCGCAGCAAGCTGCGCCGCCATGGAGGATTCCTCAGGGCATCGGAAAACCGGCGGGAGACTGCCGGTTTTCCTGTTCTGACCGCGGCCAAACCGCCGCGGTCAGAATGCCCTGCGGGGCACCGCCAGCCTGTTGGCGGTGCTCCCGCATCCCCGGCCCCGGCGGGGGTCGGAATGACCCCCTATATATACAAAGTTTCCCTATATGTATTGCGTCTAAAGCTAGTTTCCCTTGTGTCTTTAGTGCGGCAAAAGCGTAGTTATCTACAGATGTCCTTTTATGTAATTCTTTTTCTAATTTTTCCTTTACCATTTTCCTTCTATCTTCAGTGTGATCTAAAAAGCTTTTCTCTACTGGTGAAAGCAAGCATGTAAGCTTTTCTTTATGAGCGTGAACTGTGGAAAAAGGTGATAATTGTTCAAAGAAACCCCTAACTAATTTTATATAATAATCTCTTGCTACTTTACTCAAGTACTCTATTATGGGGACATATGAAAATACGACATCATGATTGGAATAGAAGTATTGAATATACTCTTGGCCATAAAATCTGGTTAGTAACAAACTACATGTTATTCCATACGTAAGGGGCATGCTATGATATGTCACCCCTTCTATTACTGAGGTAGGTATTTGTGTACATACATAACAATCTTTCGCGTCCATAGTCTCAACATACTCATTCAGCAAGCGATAGAAGACATTAGAGGAGAGTTCTATCTTGTCGTGTAAATATTTTTCGTCTTGTTCGAGTTTCTTCAAAGGAGTTAATTCAGTAGTAGTTTTAAAAATAGAAGCATCATTCGCATCTCTTTCATTCCCTCCATGCATTCCAAGAATTATTGCCAAAATTATTAGTACACATGCAATTATTAGACCTATACACGTGTATTTACAATATTTCATTTTATGTCCTTGTGTAGTACTGTCTGTCATGATCTATATAGAATCAGAAATCTGAAGACACTTTATCAAGTCAAATTAGCAGATATATATATATATAAAAAGGATGAACGAGGTCAAAGTCCATACGGTTTTCTTTAGCAGCTTAGTCTCTTATTGGTTTAGCAGCTTTGTCTCAAAATCGGTTTCAAAAGTCAATCAGGTTATCAATGTCTTATTCAGTAATGTTCATGAAATTTCACTTTTCAAGTACCAAAGTGTCGTTCTGCTTCTTCGTTTTCAAGACTAAGAGATAGAAATTCGTCTGACCAATCGTTAGTGGCTGTATATGCCCACTCTGGACCAGAATTTCTTCTGCTCGGTATTCTTTTCCTTTTCAATTTTGCATCTCCTTTCGATTCCCTTTCGCTTATGTCTTGCTCTTTGGCTGTGTCTTTTTCTTCATTTGATGTGGTTATGATAGACACTTACTTTCTTTTCTCCTTCAATTTTGGCCATTTGGTTTCATTCAATGTTTCTTTAGTCTTTGATATGCTTTGTCTCTGTTTCGCGTTGTTTTCACCTGATGGACCTGCAACCGGTTCGGGAAGAATTTAAACAATTTCACTTTGCTCTGCCTTGTCTCCTTCACCTGGGAGATCAGTCAGGTCTTCTCCTTCTTTTCCTGTATCGTCTGCTTCTGGGAAAGCCCTCCTCTTATTAGGCACTCCTGCTTCTTCACCTGAGATAGTATCTTTGTCACCTCCTGAGGCTTCTTCTCTGTTGTCCTCAAAAGGATCGACTTCGTCTTCTCAGAGAATATTTCTTCTGTCTCAATTTCTTCTTGTTTGCTTTCATGCTCTCTTTGTTCTGTCGCAGTGTCTGGTACTTTCCTGTTAGCTGTTGGTAATTTCAGTGCTTCAATTTCCTCTTCTGTGGGACACGTCACCCTTTTCGTGTGACTGGCGTGAATCCAGTTGAGAACTCCTGCACACTTCACAGTGGTGGTAGCTGTCAGAATCACTTGAAAAGGTCCTTTCCAACCGGGTTCCAAACACGACTTCCTCACGTGCTTCTTTATCACAATCCAGTCACCTGCTTTCAGGGCGTGTCCTGGACCTTGGATCTGTGGCAAGGTGGTTGCCTCTACCTGGTGAGAAAAAGAGCGGACCACATCAGCCAGACCTATGCAGTAGTCCAATACCATATAATGTGTAATATTTACAAGAGCATTTGCAGGAACTGCTGGAAGTCTCATGGCCCTGCCCATGAGAATTTCGTGTGGTGATAGTCCAGTTTTTCTATCAGGTGTGTTTCTCATTGACATTAAAACCAAAGGCAACGCGTCAGGCCATTTCAAGTTTGTGGATGCGCATATTTTCGCCATTCTTGATTTCAGCGTGCCATTCATTTGCTCCACTTGTCCTGATGCTTCAGGGCGGTAGCTACAATGCAATTTTTGTTCAATGTTCAATGCTGCACATAGTAATTTGATTATTTCGTTATTGAAATGACTTCCCCTATCTGATTTTAAAGAGATCGGGAATCCGAAACGTGGTATTAGTTCTCTCAAGAGTAGTTTTGCCACTGTGAGACTGTCATTTCTGCGTGTAGGGTATGCTTCAATCCAGTGACTAAAAATACACACAATCACCAACACATATTTCAAGCCTGCATGCATAGGCATCTCAATGAAATCCATTTGCATCCTGCTGAATGGCCCACCTGCTCATCCAATGTGGCTCAAATTTACTACGGTTCCCTTCCCTGCGTTCATTTGTTGGCAAATGACGCAACAATGGCAAACTGCCTCAGCAACTTGGCGGAATTTGGGATTAAACCAATCAATTTTGAATAATCTAATCATAGCATCTCTTCCAATGTGTGCTTGTCCATGGTATAACCGAGCTATTTGCGTCAAAAGACTATCTGGCAAAACTAATCTCCCTTCACTTGAAACCCACAAATCATCTGGTTTCTATACGCATTGTAATTTACTCCATGAGAGTTTTTCATCCTTACTAACATTATTTTGTAGGAATTTTAATTCTTCTATTGTGTCTACGACTTTTAGAGCAAAGGCTTCACTTGGTTCAAGTTCTGGCTCCCTTATCAAACTCCATTCGTCTCTGAGCAATATACAGTTCAATGCGCAAAACCTTGCGACTTGATCTGCATATCCATTTCCCAAAGAAACAAAGTCTTGTGACTTCAAGTGTGCACTGCATTTTACCACTGCTACTTCTCCTGGTAACTGGATAGCATGTAACAATTCTCTTATTCTTTCACAATTTTTCACTGGTGATACTGAGGAGGTCATAAAGCCTCTTTGTGACCACAATTGTCCAAAATCATGCACTATTCCAAATCCGTACTGACTGTCAGTGTAAATGGTAACTTTCAGTAATGCGGAAAGTTGGCACGCTCTAGTAAGGGCTACTAGTTCCGCTACCTGTGCAGAGTAAACTCCTTGAAGCCAAGATGCTTCTAGAACACCAGTTATTGTACATACAGCATATCCTGCTTTCAATATTCCTAGTGCATCTCTTAAACATGAATCATCAACAAAAATAATCTGATCATTTTCTTCCAATCGAGTATCTTTGATATCAGGTCTTAGTTTAGTACAAAATTCAGTCACTTGAAGACAATCATGCTCAATATCATCAACGTTTTCAATTTCAACATTTTCACTGGGTAACAAAGTTGCTGGATTTAATGTAGTGCATCTTTTTAACTGCACATTAGGTGATCCCAAAATTATTGTCTCGTACCTTGTAAGCCCAGCATCAGTCATGTGCTGTGTTCGGGAACGTGTCAAAAGTATTTCGACTGAGTGAGGGACCATAACTGTTAAAGGATGTCCCATCACTATTTCTTCACTCTGACTTAAGCTCATACCAACTGCTGCTACAGCACGCAAGCATCATGGTAAAGCTTCTGCGACTGGATCCAAAGTAGCTGAAAAATATGCTACTAGTCTGTTTACGCCACCATGGGCTTGAGTCAAGACGGACAAGGAACATGCATCACGTTCATGACAAAACAATGTGAAAGGCTTTGTGTAATCAGGCATACCTAAGGCTGGAGCTCTGCACATGCATTCCTTTAATTCAATAAAGGCATCCATTTCATCTCTTTTCAACATAATTTCATCCTGCGCATCTTTCTGGGTCAGTTTCAGTAAAGGTTTGGCTAGAGTTAAGAAGTTGGGAATCCATTGGAGACAGTAGCCCACCATTCCCAAAAACATTCTCACCTCTTTTCTCGTTTTGGGTGGACTCATTTGAGGTACACTCGTTATTCTTTCTTTCATTATTTTTCTCGACCCTTTTTCTATTTGGTGACCCAGATATTTCACTTTCTTTTGGCAGAATTGCAATTTCGAAGGAGACAATTTGTGTCCATTCCTTCCCAAATGGTTCAGTAGGGCAATAATGTCAACTGTACAGTCATTTTCTGTTTTGGATGCAATCAGTAAATCGTCAATATACTGTACTAAGGTTGATTCAAAAGGTAATTCCAACGATTCCAAATTTTTCTTTAGAATCTGATTGAAAATTGATGGTGACTCCAAAAACCCTTGAGGAATTCGACACCAACTGTAGACTCTGTCCAGGAATTTAAAGCAAAAGAGAAATTGGCTGTCCTCATGAAGAGGCACAGAAAAGAATGCTTGTGACAAATCAATGACTGAGAACCACTCTGCATCACAGGGGATTTGAAACATTATTACAGCTGGATTTGGTACTACGGGACAACATTTGACTATTATGTCATTTATTTTTCTCAAATCTTGAACAATTCGGACCTTTCCACTTGGTTTTATTAGTCCCATGATTGGCGAATTACATGGACTACTTAGTACTTCTTTCAGTACTCCCTGTTTCACAAACTCGTCAATGAGTTGGGCGACTTTCATGAGAATGTCTTGTGACATATGGTATTGCGGAGTCTGAGGAAAATTTACATTAGGTTTTATAATCACTTTCACTGGTTCTGCTCCTTTGACCAATCCTACTTCTTTCCCTGTCATATCCCACACTTCCTTTTCAACTGTTTCTTGTAAATCAGCTGGAATATCTGCTTCAGTGAGCATAGGATAAAGAGTAATCAGGGGATACTCTTCATCGACAGTTTCCATTTCTTCTTCTTCTAAACTGTCCTCTTCTTCCTCATCACTGTTTGTCTGAATTTTAATTCCTTTATGTGAGCACATAATCAAGCATCCTAATTTGCATAATAAATCTCTCCCTAATAGGGATATTGGACTTGAGTCACACACCACAAATTTATGTAACCCTTGAAAGTTACCAATTTCGACTTGCACTGGATCTGTAATTGGGTTTGTCAGATACCGATTTGCTACTCCTTCTACTTGAACTGTTCTCCCTGAAAGTGGCAAATTTGGTACTTCAATGCTTCTAACTGTAGAGCGTGTAGCTCCTGTGTCAACCAAAAATGAAACGCTGTGACCCATAAGTCTTCCTTCCACATATGGTCCCTTTTGATCAACTTCCAAAGATGCTGCAAGCATACAATTTCCCTCCTCATCTGAACTTTCATTCTCCCATTCATTGTTTATTCCATTCTCACTGTGTAACGGGAATTGGTGTACTGTGTTACCTTGATTCATTCCTTGACCTGTAACCTGTGGAGGAAGCATTACTTGTTGCTGATTCATTGGTGCTAAGGGTATTTGCATTTGCTGATTAGGTACCAAAGGAAACTGCTGTTGCATTGGCTGTGATTGTGCCATTTGTACACGGGGCATTTGCACCTGTTGTTGTTGTATAGGTTGTAGACCCTGCATCTGATTTACATTATTTTGGAAATTTGGATTTGGACCTCTCAATTTCGGTCCTCTCATATTCTGAAATGTAGTGACATCATTGTTTTGCTGACCTACACCTTCCTGCACCAACATTGGGCACTTCCGTTTCCAATGTCCGACAATTCCGCACGTGTGACATGGCATCAGTTTCTTCATTGCCTGTATACTATTAGGAATCACAACAGTATTTAAATCAGGACCATTATTCACAAAACCTCCTAGGCCTCTGCCTCTCATCTGTGGCTGAAACATAGCATTTCCCTGCTGTTGCTGCTGCGGCAACTGTTGTTGGAAACCTTGCAAACCTGTCTGAGCTGCTCTAATCTGCATTACCATCACTTTTTCTTTCAACCTTTTCTGCTTTGTCTCAATCTCATCACTGCAGTATTTTGATAAGGTCAACACTTCATCGATCGATTTTGACTGCCAACAAATCAAATGCATTTTAATCATCTGGCTAATTTCGGGTCTCAATCCTTCCACAAATCTGAATACAAAATGGAGCATGTCCTTTGCCTCAATCGTTTCCGTGCCACTGTAATTTTTTAATGCTTTCAACAATCTCCCGTAGTATGCATGTATTGACTGCTTAACCTCCTGTGCTGTTCTGTCAATTTTCTGCCAATCTACATTTTTCAACGCACCCTTCGTTTTCAGATACTCAATCACTTTATGGTATATGCTCATTACCCTAGGCGATGGTGCACCTGTGTCCCTATCTCTTTCTGGTTCACTTGTTGGCTAATCTATAGCCCTTTTACAGTCTTCCCACAAATCTGCCGGAACTACAATTTCGAATAAAGTATTCAGGTCTTCCCAAAGACATTTTGCGAGTTTTACAAATCTATCTGTTTGTTGATACCATTCGATCGGTTTCTCTCTTAACTTAGGGTAATCATCCGTAAAGGATTGAATATCACACCTATGCCTTGGTACATGGATAAGTTTTCCCCCTGCTGTTTCTCTCATTGGTAACATGGTTATAAGATCATCATTCTGTTGTACTTTCTCATTCCGATCTGGGGTACTTTCTTTCTTCTTATCCTTTTTCTTAACCCACCTACTCTCCCACTTGTCTAAACATCTCCAAACCTGCAAGCTTTGCAGTATTTCTTTAAGGTGTGTTTTCATTCCTGCTGACCTCATGTGTTCAAAATCTTTTGTCTCAAAGTCTAACCTGTAACTTCTGCTCAAATGCTTGGTTTTATTTATGTCTATTTTGTGTCTGTCTGCAATTTATTGTAACCTCTTATGTATGCTGCTTACTTCTCTTGTAATTCTAGGGCAAATGTATCTCAGCTCTTCTTCTGTGTATGATTCTAACCTGTTCAAACCCATCGTTCCATCTACGAGTTCACCTGCTTCCATGCCCAATCTTATTTGATTCAAATATTCTTCTCCTTTCCCCTTGGGTGTGCTCTGTGGGGAATTCAGACTGTTCAACCATTGTGTTAACTGTTGTGCCTTTAGTCCCATTAATGTGGCATCTACGTCTACTGCTACTGATGGTTTCTGTAATATTTCTGTTTTTGAAGTTAGCAGTACTATCAGTGGTGGACTTGACCTTACCACAGTTGACGGAACACATATTGGAATTGGACTAAATTCCAACAAAGACCCAGATCTGTTTGACAGTGTTCCTACGGGATTCGTTTCTTGGGTATTTTCTATGTATCTTCTTCCTGTCTCATTCTGTGTCATTACACCTTGATCGCATACACTTGGTTTTGCTTGTATATATAATGGTACTGGCGGACCTACAGTGATAGGCAAAGATATTGCGTCCGGATTCTGTCTGTTACCCAAATTCTGTGGCATGTTAATTCCCACACTATGGTTCATCATTGCTGGCATGTCTAACTGTGTTTCTGTTGATTGAATGTACTTTGGCATTTCTTGCGTCCTTTTTTGAGGCATCAAAATTTGTGTTGATTCGGTTTGAATCAATGTCGGTCTTTGGTAATTCTGTCCTTCCTGCACCATTAAATTAGAAGTCCTTTCCAAATTGTGCTCATCATAATCGCGTCTTTGGACCTGTGGCTAATAATCATTAACAGGTTTCAGTTTAGTCATGTCAGGATATATTCTCTGAACTTGTGGGATTTCTGGTGGAAAAGGCATATCGGGACTACTTTGCCTCTGCAATATTCTCAAATTCGTGGCTACAGTACCCTGGATTGGTTCTGGAGGGGCAGTACTAGTGCTTGGGCCATTTTCGTTTTCTACATATGGTGGTGGACGGTCATTTAACAATTGCAGAATGAACTCCTCATTGTCTGATTCGTCTGACCTTTTCGAGTTTCTCTTGTTTTCTCTATCTCTGGACTGACTCCTGTTTGTTTTATGGGTAGCTTTCCTTCCTTCCATCTCTGCTTCATCAGTAATTGATGGAAACAATTTAATTCCCTGCAATATGTCTGATCTCCAAACCTTTTGAGTACTATCCCATCTAGCATCCGCTAGTGTCGTTTCTACTTTTCTCACTCTTGTCTCAAATTTCTTTTGTAGTTGCCTTCTAGACATTTGTTCCCAAATTGCTAATGCTTAAAACTGTGCTGGTCTTGGAGGTATTTTCATGTCACATAGCGCAAATCTTAAATTCTCCAAAACTCTTAGATTAAACGTCCCATGGATAGGAAACGCTACACTTCCATGCTTTTCTGTTAATTTACACCATTCTTTAACCAAAGACATGGTGCAACACCCTTTTCTTCAATTACGATGTAAGCTGGTGTACCCTCAGGCGGTGTTTCTTCACCTACATTTGTTTTAATATATACATCTCCCCTCAAGGCACTCTTAAGTGCTTTGGAAAATGTCATCTTTTCCGTCTTTTAGTTTCTCAAAATGTAATCAATATGTGACTTTAATTCCCAGAATACTCTTCGCTTGCCTTTCCCCACCAATTGCGCTTCACGGACTGCGTCCAATCTGTGCGTGACCCTTCTCACCAACCAACCTATCCCAGCGCGGCTCCTAGTGACGTCACACTCACACACTGCGGCTGACAAAGTCTTGCGGCTTGTCCTCCTTCATTCAGCTTCACTCAAAACTAATTTCTGCAATATATCGCAAGCACTAACCAAAAAGAAGAAAACAAATCTGTCGGTTTACTACAGGAAGGTAATACAATCGCTTCAGAAACCTTAGGGATTTTTCACTAGTCTCGGCAGTTATTCCATCTTTCTCGGTTTCCCACTTTCGCAAGCAAAGTTTGACCTGCAAACTTTACTCTGAACTGATCAATGAACTATTCTAGTGCACCTAAGAATTCGTCAAATCTCAAAGTCGCAAATTTTCTTTTATTCCTCAACATTCGTACCGACTTGTTGACCACGCCCGATCAACCTATTAAACCGAACAAATTACAACATCAATCAAGTGTCTCATACACTTTTCAACATACTCCGGAGTCTCTTTACCTCGCAGGGCCCGTCTCAACATCAACAACCACGTGGACAATTTTCTTGCACAAAGCGCTACACACATATGAAGTTCGACGACTTCCCTACTCTCACACTTTGGAGTATCACTCCTCTAAAATTTTGATTGGAGTTCATAACCCCCTAAAATCCTCACAAACTTCACAATTCATCTGCGGCATAAGCTATGCAAGCGCAAAACCCTAACTTCACTCATATCGTCACTAGAAACGCCGAAAGCATTCTCACACCTCCATTTCCTCCATTCGCAAGCTCCGAGATTCCAGGAAAGTCATTGGGGATTTAGGGCATCATCATCTCTCCAACTTGTTTTATCAAAGAAATTTCTAACTTGAATCCGTCTATCGTTCGGATGGGGTCCCAAAGGGCCAAACCATCAAACTCTGCTACCATCTACTGATAGCGCATCCAGTCCTTATAAATTACTTATTTTTGGACACGCCGGAGGTCGGTGAACCTTTTGACCGGGTTGCGTTCTCCTCATCCAAAGAATTGACGGATCCCTCAAATCAAGATTCAATAACTATTTATAATCAATAACCAGTACTCGATTAGTAATCAATCAACAAATTAATTAAACAGAAAATCAGTAATTAGACAAGCCATGACCTTTCAGTCATGAATAACCACACCTGTTTATTAAAGGTTAATGAGTTTATTTCCCTATATTAACAAAGCTAACACAATATAAGTAAGTCTCAAAATCAAATGGTATACATATACGAACATTACTAGCTGTCCATAATGACGGAAGAAACGCAATCTACGCAAAATCTGGATTATAATGCACTCGGTTATAGCAATGCAAATCACTAATAAAAGTAACTGAATTTGACTAATTGCATACATTGGTCAGCATAACAAGATTTCAATTCAGCATGGTGCATCAAATGAATACCTCAACTAACCTCTGATTAGCATTGGCATGTGGGCTTCATGCGAAAATGAATTTGATCAACATAAACTTAGAAAACTTCTAGCTTAGTCTCTGTCAAAATAAGCAGTTGGTACCTAAGAAGGAAAATACAATGAATAATACATTTATCCTTTCATATTTACCAAATACAATCAGCATTCAAGGTAAGTCTTCGTCCTTCAGGTACCGGTTCAATCAGCATGGGGCAGATTTCAAAGGGGCAAAGTTTAAGTCAAGTTTTCCTTGCTGAAGCAAGGAAAAGGAGGCAAGAGTTATCATATGGGCAAGAAGGGCTAAAGTTAAAGTTAAAGTCTCTAGGGTTAGAATTCTTTAAAGTCTCTCTTTCCCTGGGACAGAGAAAAAGCATCAAAGTGTCATCAAAATGGCTTCTTGAATCTGGCTTCAAAGAAAAATGGCTGGCTTCTCTTTGTCCGGTGGGTTTAACTAAGAAAACGTTCCAAATTCTTCAGGGTCTTCCATTGGAGGGTCCATGGGGTGGTTTCTCTTTAACCAATGAATAGTGTCCTTCTCTTAATGTTCACCTACGCATAAGGTGTCCTTGGAGTTTTGGAACACAAGTAGCAACAAAGTTTGCCAATTAATTCTGTATCAGTGTCTTTATTGTCTGCACCTGCAGAAACTGACCTTGCTTCAAAGGGGATGAAACTTGCCTAGCACGCAACTATTGAGATAAGTGTATTAGTCATTCTACTGGAAAAATACAGCTTTTAAAGTTTAAAACATGTCTTTGTTAATACAAGTGAAAACTACGCAGTTAAAATTGAGACCAGGCAACTAGGCCAAAGCCTCTGCTAAATTTAAGCTAAGCACATAACAGTTTCAACAAGAAAATCATAAAATACATCTGGAATTATGACGGATTACTACATTGTTGATTCTTCATGATTAATTAAGCTTGTTTATAATAATGGCGATCTACTTCGTGGGCACATTTTCCTACATACATCGTTTTTCTTTGCTAAAATCACATTGCCTTTTACGATTTTGTTACATGATATATGAATGTTTGTTAGTCTTTCTTTTTCTGCTTCATCAATCCCTCCTCTGATGACTAATTATGTCATCACATTAAATCTTCCATCACAAATTTTATTTCATTAAAATTCTGTTTTAGTAATTTGGCATTTCGGTCATTTCCCTTTTTCTCTTCACTCCCTTTGATTTTTCCCTGTAGATTTCTATCCTTTTCTTTTGTTTCTATTCTTCTCCTGTTTCTTGATTTTAATATTTTAATAGCTTTCCATATTCCCCAAATACCTATTAAGCAAATTAATATTATTAATATCCCTTTTACTATTTTCAGTACTATTCAGTTCCAAATGTTGCTGAGCCAATTTCCCACGGAAGCAAATCCTTTTCCAACCTTTTCCCATACTCCTGGTTCTTTCAATTCTTTCAAATCTGCACTGTCGTTAGTTAAATTTGTAAGCATATTTCTAATTTGTCTACTGTTGTCTGGTATATATGAACAACAGTGACGTGCACTAAGCATTTTGCAAACGCCGCCATTCTTTGCTAAAAGAATGTGTAAAGCAAGCCGATTTTGAAGAGTCATAGCTCTTTCTGCAGCAAGTTCAGTATCCATCAGGATCATTGCTCCTGAGAAATGTGTCAACATGTTATCCACAATAGTAGACAACTTTCAGATTTTGATTGAATTCAATATAACTCCTACTGAAGGAATCATTGCTCCAAATATATCTCCTACCACACCAGAAGCTGTCTCCCTTTTCTGAATACGATGTAATTCAGACAGCTTTGGAAATGTCTTTAAGTCATCTAGTTGATAAATCTTTGGAAATACTATTCCCAAATAACATCTCCCATACCATCCTTTTGGAAGACGATAATAGGCATTAAGCCCACAAATATAATATACTCCTGGAGTAGTTGGATCTAGGCCATTTAACATGAACGTCCATTTACTCTGGAATAAAAACACGTGTTTACATTCACTCGTTCCTATAAAGATTGTGTCATAGTATGATTTAGGTCTATATATACAAAGTTTCCCTATATGTATTGCGTCTAAAGCTAGTTTCCCTTGTGTCTTTATTGCGGCAAAAGCATAGTTATCTACAGATGTCCTTTTATGTAATTCTTTTTCTAATTTTTCCTTTACCATTTTCCTTCTATCTTCAGTGTGATCTAAAAAGCTTTTCTCTACTGGTGAAAGCAAGCATGTAAGGTTATCTTTATGAGCGTGAACTGTGGAAAAAGGTGATAATGGTTCAAAGAAACCCCTAACTAATTTTATATCATAATCTCTTGCTACTTCACTCAAGTACTCTATTATGGGGACATATGAAAATACGACATCATGATTGGAATAGAAGTATTGAATATACTCTTGGCCATAAAATCTGGTTAGTAACAAAGTACATGTTATTCCATACGTAAGGGGCATGCTATGATATGTCACCCCTTTTATTACTGAGGTAGGCATTTGTGTACATACATAACAATCTTTCGCGTCCATAGTCTCAACATACTCATTCAGCAAGCGATAGAAGACATTAGAGGAGAGTTCTCTCTTGTTGTGTAAATATTTTTCTTCTTGTTCGAGTTTCTTCAAAGGAGTTAATTCAGTAGTAGTTTTAAAAATAGAAGCATCATTCGCGTCTCTTTCATTCCCTCCATGCATTCCAAGAATTATTGCCAAAATTATTAGTACACATGCAATTATTAGACCTATACACGTGTATTTACAATATTTCATTTTATGTCCTTGTGTAGTACTGTCTGTCATGATCTATATAGAATCAGAAATCTGAATTCACTTTATCAAATCAAATTTGCAGATATATATATATAAAAAGGATGAACGAGGTCAAAGTTCACACGGTTTTCTTTAGCAGCTTAGTCTCTTATTGGTTTAGCAGCTTTGTCTCAAAATCGGTTTCAAAAGTCAATCAGGTTATCAATGTCTTATTCGGTAATGTTCATGAAATTTCACTTTTCAAGTACCAAAGTGTCGTTCTGCTTCTTTGTTTTCAAGACTAAGAGATAGAAATTCGTCTGACCAATCGTTAGTGGCTGTATATGCCCACTCTGGACCAGAATATCTTCTGCTTGGTATTCTTTTCCTTTTCAATTTTGCATCTCCTTTCGATTCCCTTTCGCTTATGTCTTGTTCTTTGGCTGTGTCTTTTTCTTCATTTGATGTGGTTATGATAGACACTTCCTTTCTTTTCTCCTTCGATTTTAGCTATTTGTTTTCGTTCAATGTTTCTTTAGTCTTTGATATGCTTTGTCTCTGTTTCGCGTTGTTTTCACCTGATGGACCTGCAACCGGTTCTGGATGAATTGGAACAATGTCACTTTGCTCTGCCTTGTCTCCTTCACCTGGGAGATCAGTCAGGTCTTCTCCTTCTTTTCATGTATCGTCTGCTTCTGGGAAAGCCCTCCTCTTATTAGGCTCTCCTGCTTCTTCACCAGAGATAGGATCTTTGTCACCTCCTGAGGCTTCTTCTCTGTTGTCCTCAAAAGGATCGACTTTGTCTTCCTCAGAGAATATTTCTTCTGTCTCAATTTCTTCTTGTTCACTTTCAGGCTCTCTTCGTTCTGTCTCAGTGTCTGATACTTTCCTGTTAGTTGTTGGTAATTTCAGTGCTTCAATTTCCTCTTCTGTGGGACACTTCACCCTTTTCGTGTGACTGGCGTGAATCCAGTTGGGAACTCCCGCACACTTCACAGCGGTGGTAGTTGTCAGAATCACTTGAAAAGGTCCTTTCCAACGGGGTCCCAAACATGACTTCCCCACGTGCTTCTTTATCACAACCCAGTCACCTGCTTTCAGGGCATGTCCTGGACCTTGGATCTGTGGGAAGGTGGTTGCCTCTACCTGGTGAGAAAAAGAGCAGACCACATCAGCCAGACCTTTGCAGCAGTTCAATACTATATCATCTGTAATATTTACAAGAGCATTTGCAGGAACTGCTGGAAGTCTCATGGCCCTGCCCATGAGAATTTCGTGTGGTAATAGTCAAGTTTTTCTATCAGGTGTGTTTCTCATTGACATTAACACCAAAGGCAATGCGTCAGGCCATTTCAAGTTTGTGGATGCGCATATTTTCGCCATTCTTGATTTCAGCGTGCCATTCATTTGCTCCACTAGTCCTGATGCTTCAGGGCGGTAGCTACAATGCAATTTTTGTTCAATGTTCAATTCTGCACATAGTAATTTGATTACTTCGTTATTGAAATGACTTCCCCTATCTGATTCTAAAGAGATCGGGAATCCGAAAAGTGGTATTAGTTCTCTCAAGAGTAGTTTTGCAACTGTGAGACTGTCATTTCTGCGTGTAGGGTATGCTTCAATCCAGTGACTAAAAATACACACAATCACCAACACATATTTCAAGCCTGCATGCATAGGCATCTCAATGAAATCCATTTGCATTCTGCTGAATGGCCCACCTGCTCTTCCAATGTGGCTCAAATTTACTACGGTTCCCTTCCCTGCGTTCATTTGTTGGCAAATGACGCAACGATGGCAAACTGCCTCAGCAACTTGGCGGAATTTGGGATTAAACCAATCAATTTTGAATAATCTAATCATGGCATCTCTTCCAATGTGTGCTTGTCCATGGTATAACCTAGCTATTTGCATCAAAAGATTATCTGGCAAAACTAATCTCCCTTCACTTGAAACCCACAAATCATCAATCAATCAATCAATCAATGACACTTATAAAGCGCGCTACATACCCGTAGGGTCTCAAGGCGCTGGGGGGGGGGGGGTGCCGCTACTGCTCGAATAGCCAGGTCTTCAGCTTCTTCCTGAAGGAGAGGTGGTCTTGGGTCAGGCGCAGGTCGGTCGGGAGGGAGTTCCAGTTCTTGGCGGCCAGGTAGGAGAAGGACCTTCCTCCTGTAGTCGCTCTTCGGATGCGGGGGACGGCGGCGAGGGCGTGGTTGGCTGATCGGAGGTGGCGCGTGGGAGCGTAGAAGTTGACTCGGCTGTTGAGGTAGCTCGGGCCTTGGTCGTGTAGGGCTTTGTGTGCGTGGGTGAGGAGGCGGAAGGTGATTCTCTTGTTGACGGGGAGCCAGTGCAGGTCTCTCAGATGTCCGGAGATGTGGCTGGATCGTGGGATGTCGAGGATGAGTCTGGCTGAGGCGTTCTGGATCCGCTGGAGTCTCTTCTGGAGCTTGGCGGTGGTACCGGCGTAGAGGGCGTTACCGTAGTCCAGTCGGCTGGTGACGAGGGCCTGGGTGACGGTCCTCCTGGTCTCGGTGGGGATCCACCAGAAGATCTTCCGAAGTGTGCGTAGGATGTTGAAGCACGCCGAGGAGACGTTGTTGACCTGCCTGGTCATGGAGAGGGAGGAGTCCAGGATGAAGCCCAGGTTGCGTGCATGGTCTGTCGGTTTGGGTGCGGTGCCCAGGGCGGGAGGCCACCAGGAGTCGTCCCAGGCGGAGGGTGAAGAGCCCAGGATGAGAACCTCCGTCTTGTCCGAGTTCAGTTTCAGGCGGCTGGTCGTCATCCACTCGGCTACCTCTTTCATCCCTTCGTGCAGGTTGGCTCTGGCGGCGGCGGGGTCGTTGGTCAGGGAGAGGATCAGCTGGGTGTCGTCGGCGTAGGAGATTATGCTGAGGTTGTGTTTGCGTACGATGGCCGCGAGGGGGCTCATGTAGACGTTGAAGAGGGTGGGGCTCAGAGATGATCCTTGTGGGACGCCGCAGATGACTTCGGAGGCCTCTGACTTGTACGGTGGTAGGCGGACTCTCTGTGTTCTTCCGTCGAGGAAGGAGATGATCCATTCCAGCGCCTTGTCCTTGATTCCGATGTTGCTGAGGCGCCGTACTAGGGTGCGGTGGCAGACCGTGTCGAATGCCGCGGAGAGGTCTAGGAGGATGAGGGCCGCTGTTTCTCCATTGTCCATCAGGGCTCGGATGTCATCGGTGGCGGCGATGAGGGCGGTCTCGGTGCTGTGGTTGGCTCGGAAGCCGGACTGTGAGGGGTCGAGGGATCCGTTCGTCTCGAGGAAGGCGGCCATCTGCTTGTTGACGGTCTTCTCGATGACTTTGGCTGGAAACGGGAGAAGCGAGATGGGGCGGTGATTCTTGAGGTCGGTGGGGTCCGCTGTTGGTTTCTTGAGTAGAGCGCTGAGTTCGGCGTGTTTCCAGCTCTCGGGGAAGATGGTGGTGTCGAAGGATGTGTTGATGATGTCTCGCAGGTGGGGTGCGATGACAGCGTCGGCCTTGTTGAAGACGTGGTGAGGGCAGGGGTCGGTCGGTGATCCGGAGTGGATGGAGTTCATCGTGCGGATGGTGTCTTCGGTGCTGATCGGGGTCCAGGCGTGGAGGGTGGTGGTGGGGGGTGGTTGTTCGGTCATGGTGTGCGTTGGTTGGTTGTTGAAGCTGTTGTGTATGTCCGCGATCTTGTTGTGGGAGTATGAAGCGAGGGAGTTGCAGAGGTCTTGTGATGGGGTGATTTCGTTGTTTCCTGCGCTGGGGTTGGAGAGCTCATTCACGATGTTGAAGAGTTCCTTGCTGTTGTGTGCGTTGTTGTCCAACCGGTCCTTGAATGCTGTTTTCTTGGCGGCGCGGATCAGCTGGTGGTGTTTCCGGGTGGCAAGTTTGTAGGAGGTCCTGTTGTCCGGTGTTGGTTCCCTTTTCCAGACTTTCTCGAGGGCTCGGAGGTTCTTCTTGGAGCACTTGAGTTCGTCGGTGAACCATGGGGCCTTCTTGCTGCCGGGTCTGCTAGGCGGGGTCCTCAGCGGGGCGAGCTCGTCCGCGCAGTTGCTGATCCACTTCGTGAGGTTGTCGGCGGCCTGGCTGGGGTTCGCTGAGCTGGCAGGAGGGTGCTGGCTCAGGGAGGTGGCGAGCTGGTCTGCTGTGATCTTGTTCCAGCTTCTGTGGGCGGCTTGTTGCTGGTGTTGGTGGGTCGTCGTTCTCTTGAAGGTGAAGTGGACGCAGCTGTGGTCCGTCCATTGAAGCTCTGTGGCGTGGCTGAAGAGGATGTCTGTGCTGGATGAGAAGACGGCGTCGAGTGTGTGTCCGGCGAGGTGGGTGGGGGTGGACACCAGTTGCTTGAGTCCCAGGTTGGCGAGGTTGTCGAGCAGGGTGCTGGTGTCTTTACGCATTGTAATTTACTCCATGAGAGTTTTTCATCCTTACTAACATTATTTTGTAGGAATTTTAATTCTTCTATTATGTCTACGACTTTTAGAGCAAAGGCTTCACTTGGTTCAAGTTCTGGCTCACTTATCAAATTCCATTTGTCTCTGAGCAATATACAGTTCAATGCGCAAAACCTTGCGACTTGATCTGCATATCCATTTCCCAAAGAAACTAAGGGGGTCATTCTGACCGGCCGCCAGGGCCACCGACCACGGGAGCACCGCCAACAGGCTGGCGGTGCTCCCACGAGCATTCTGACCGCGGCGGTTCAGCCGCGGTCAGAAGCGGCAAGTCGGCGGGCTCCCGCCGACTTACCGCTGCTCGGGGGAATCCTTCATGGCGGCGGATGAGGATTCTGACAGCCCCTACCGCCATCCTGTTCATGGCGGGAAACCCGCCATGAACAGGATGGCGGTAGGGGGTGCCGCGGGGCCCCTGGGGGCCCCTGCCGTGCCCATGCCAATGGCATGGGCACGGCAGGGGCCCCCGTAAGAGGGCCCCGCAAAGTATTTCAGTGTCTGCCTTGCAGACACTGAAATACGCGACGGGTGCAACTGCACCCGTCGCACCCCTGCAACTACGCCGGCTCAATTCTGAGCCGGCGTCCTCGTTCCAGGGGCATTTCCTCTGGGCCGGCGGGCGCTCTTTCGGAGAGCGCCCGCCGGCCCAGAGGAAATGTTTAAATGGCCGCCGCGGTCTTTTGACCGCGGTGCGGTCATTTCACGGCGGTACCTTGGCGGACGGCCTCCGCCGTCCGCCAAGGTTAAAATCACCCCCTAAGTCTTGTGATTTTGAGTGTGCACTGCATTTTACCACTGCTACTTCTCCTGGTAACTGGATAGCATGTAACAATTCTCTTATTCTTTCACCATTTTTCACTGATGATTCTGAAGAGGTCATAAAGCCTCTTTGTGACCACAATTGTCCAAAATCATGCACTATTCCAAATCCGTACTGACTGTCAGTGTAAATGGTAACTTTCATTAATGCGGAAAGTTGGCAAGCTCTAGTAAGGGCTACTAGTTCGGCTACCTGTGCAGAGTAAACTCCTTGAAGCCAAGATGCTTCTAGAACACCAGTTATTGTACATACAGCATATCCTGCTTTCAATATTCCTAGTGCATCTCTTAAACATGAACCATCAACAAAAATAATCTGATCATTTTCTTCCAATCGAGTATCTTTGATATCAGGTCTTGGTTTAGTACAAAATTCAGTCACTTGAAGACAATCATGCTCGATATCATCAGTTTTCAATTTCAACATTTTCACTGGGAAACAAAGTTGCTGGATTTAATGTAGTGCATCTTTTTAACTGCACATTAGGTGATCCCAAAATTATTGTCTCGTACCTTGTAAGCCCAGCACCAGTCATGTGCTGTGTTCTGGAACGTGTCAAAAGTATTTTGACTGAGTGAGGGGCCATAACTGTTAAAGGATGTCCCATCACTATTCCTTCACTCTGATTTAAGCTCATACCAACTGATGCTACAGCACACAAGCATCCTGGTAAGGCTGCTGCGACTGGATCCAAAGTAGCTGAAAAATATGCTACTGGTCTGTTTACGCCACCATGGGCTTGAGTCAAGACAGACAAGGAACATGCATCACGTTCATGACAAAACAATGTGAAAGGCTTTGTGTAATCAGGCATACCTAAGGCTGGAGCTCTGCACATGCATTCCTTTAATTCAATAAAGGCATCCATTTCATCTCTTTTCAACATTATTTCATCCTGCGCATCTTTCTGGGTCAGTTTCAGTAAAGGTTTAGCTAGAGTTGAGAAGTTGGGAATCCATTGGCGACAGTAGCCCACCATTCCCAAAAAAATCCTCACCTCTTTTCTCGTTTTGGGTGGACTCATTTGAAGTACACTCGTTATTCTTTCTTTCATTATTTTTCTCGACCTTTTTTCTATTTGGTGACCCAAATATTTCACTTTCTTTTGGCAGAATTGCAATTTCGAAGGAGACACTTTGTGTCCATTCCTTCCCAAATGGTTCAGTAGGGCAATAGTGTCAACTGTACAGTCATTTTCTGTTTTGAAGCAATCAGTAAATCGTCAATATACTGTACTAAGGTTGATTCAAAAGGTAATTCCAATGATTCCAAATTTTTCTTTAGAATCGGATTGAAAATTATTGGTGACTCCGAAAACACTTGAGTAATTCGACACCAACTGTAGACTCTGTCCAGGAATTTAAAGCAAAAGATAAATTGGCTGTCCTCATGAAGAGGCACAGAAAAGAATGCTTGTGACAAATTAATGACTGAGAACCACTCTGCATCACAGGGGATTTGAAACATTATTACAGCTGGATATGGTACTACGGGACAACATTTGACTATTATGTCATTTATTTTTCTCAAATCTTGAACAATTCGGACCTTTCCACTTGGTTTTATTAGTCCCATGATTGGCGAATTACATGGACTACTTAGTACTTCTTTCAGTACTCCCTGTTTCACAAACTCGTCAATGAGTTGGGTGACTTTCATGAGAGTGTCTTGTGACATATGGTATTGCGGAGTCGGAGGAAAATTTACATGAGGTTTTACAGTCACTTTCACTGGTTCTGCTCCTTTGACCAATCCTACTTCTTTCCCTGTCATATCCCACACTTCCTTTTCAACAGTTTCTTGTAAATCAGCTGGAATATCTGCTTCAGTGAGCATAGGATAAAGAGTAATCAGGGGATACTCTTCATCAACAGTTTCCATTTCGTCTTCTTCTAAACTGTCCTCTTCTTCCTCATCACTGTTTGTCTGAATTTTAATTCCATTATGTGAGCACATAATCGAGCATCCTAATTTGCATAATAAATCTCTCCCTAATAGGGATATCGGACTTGAGTCACACACCACAAATTTATGTAACCCTTGAAAGTTACCAATTTCGACTTGCACTGGATCTGTAATTGGGTTTGTCAGATACCGATTTGCTACTCCTACTACTTGAACTGTTCTCCCTGAAAGTGGCAAATTTGGTACTTCAATGCTTCTAACTGTAGAGCGTGTAGCTCCTGTGTCAACCAAAAATGAAACGCTGTGACCCATAACTCTTCCTTCCACATATGGTCCCTTTTGAACAACTTCCAAAGATGCTGCAAGCATATAATTTCCCTCCTCATCTGAACTTTCATTCTCCCATTCATTGTTTATTCCATTCTCACTGTGTAACGGGAATTGGTGTACTGTGTTACCTTGATTCATTCCTTGACCTGTAAACTGTTGAGGAAGCATTACTTGTTGCTGATTCATTGGTGCTAAGGGTATTTGCATTTGCTGATTAGGTACCAAAGGAAACTGCTGTTAAATTGGCTGTGATTGTGCCATTTGTACACGAGGGCATTTGCACCTGTTGTTGTTGTATAGGTTTTACACCCTGCATCTGATTTACATTATTTTGGAAATTTGGATTTGGACCTCTCAATTTCGGTCCTCTCATATTCTGAAATGTATTGACATCATTGTTTTGCTGACCTACACCTTCCTGCATCTCATCTGTGGCTGAAACATAGCATTTCCCTGCTGTTGCTGCTCCGGCAACTGTTGTTGGAAACATTGCAAACCTGTCTGAGCTGCTCTAATCTGCATTACCATCACTTTTTCTTTCAACCTTTTCTGCTTTGTCTCAATCTCATCACTGCAGTATTTTGATAAGGTCAACACTTCTTCGATCGATTTTGACTGCCAACAAATCAAATGCATTTTAATCATCTGGCTAATTTCGGGTCTCAATCCTTCCACATATCTGAATACAAAATGGAGCATGTCCTTTGCCTCAATCGTTTCCGTGCCACTGTAATTTTTAAATGCTTTCAACAATCCCTCATAGTATGCATGTATCGACTCCTTAACCTCCTGTGCTGTTCTGTCAATTTTCTGCCAATCTACATTTTTCGACGCAACCTTCGTTTTCAGATACTCAATCACTTTATGGTATATGCTCATTACCCTAGGCGCTGGTGCACCTGTGTCTCTATCTCTTTCTGGTTCACTTGTTGGCCAATCTACAGCCCTTTTACAGTCTTCCCACAAATCTGCCGGAACTACAATTTCGAATAAAGTATTCAGGTCTTCCCAAAGACATTTTGCGAGTTTTACAAATCTATCTATTTGTTGATACCATTCGATCGGTTTCTCTCTTAACTTAGGGTAATCATCCGTAAAGGATTAAATATCACACCTATGCCATGGTACATGGATAAGTTTTCCCCCTGCTGTTTCTCTCATTGGTAACATGGTTATAAGATCATCATTCTGTTGTACTTTCTCATTCCGATCTGGGGTACTTTCCTTCTTCTTATCCTTTTTCTTAACCCACCTACTCTCCCACTTGTCTAAACATCTCCAAACCTGCACGCTTTGAAGTATTTCTTTAAGGTGTGTTTTCATTCCTGCGGACCTCATGTGTTCAAAATCTTTTGTCTCAAAGTCTAACCTGTAACTTCTGCTCAAATGCTTGGTTTTATTTATGTCTATTTTGTGTCTGTCTGCAATTTCTTGTAACCTCTTATGTATGCTGCTTACTTCTCTTGTAATTCTAGGGCAAATGTATCTCAGCTCTTCTTCTGTGTATGATTCTAACCTGTTCAAACCCATCGTTCCATCTACGAGTTCACCTGCTTCCATGCCCAATCTTATTTGATTCAAATATTCTTCTCCTTTCCCCTTGGGTGTGCTCTGTGGGGAATTCAGACTGTTCAACCATTGTGTTAACTGTTGTGCGTTTAGTCCCATTAATGTGGCATCTACGTCTACTGATGGTTTCTGTAATATTTCTG
Source organism: Pleurodeles waltl (assembly GCF_031143425.1). Classification (NCBI taxonomy): domain Eukaryota; kingdom Metazoa; phylum Chordata; class Amphibia; order Caudata; family Salamandridae; genus Pleurodeles; species Pleurodeles waltl. Next base: position 958,928,738 of record NC_090444.1, read on the forward strand.
TTTTTGAAGTTAGCGGTACTATCAGTGGTGGACTTGACCTTACCACAGTTGACGGAACACATATTGGAATTGGACTAAATTCCAACAAAGACCCAGATCTGTTTGACAGTGTTCCTACAGGAGTCATTTCTTGGGTATTTTCTATGTATCTTCTTCCTGTCTTATTCTGCGTCATTACACCTTGATTGCATACACTTAGCTTTGCATGTATATATAATGGTACTGGCGGACCTACAGTGATAGGCAAAGATATTGCGTCCGGATTCTGTCTGTTACCCAAATTCTGTGGCATGTTAATTCCCACCTTATGGTTCATCATTGCTGGCATGTCTAACTGTGTTTCTGTTGTTTGAATATACTTTGGCACTTCTTGCGTACGTTTTTGAGGCATCAAAATTTGTGCTGATTCGGTTTGAATCAATGTCGGTCTTTGGTAATTCTGTCCTCCCTGCACCATTAAATTAGAAGTCATTTCCAAATTGTGCTCATCATAATAGCGTCTTTGGACCTGTGGCTGATAATCATTAACAGGTTTCAGTTTAGTCATGTCAGGATATATTCTCTGAACTTGTGGGATTTCTGGTGTAAAAGGCATATCGGGACTACATTGCCTCTGCAATATTCTCAAATTCGGGGCTACAGTACCCTGTATTGGTTCTAGAGGGGCAGTACTAGTGCTTGGGCCATTTTCGTTTTCTACATATTGTGGTGGACGGTCATTTAACAATTGCAGAATGAACTCCTCATCGTCTGATTCGTCTGACCTTTTCGAGTTTCTCTTGTTTTCTCTATCTCTGGACTGACTCCTGTTTGTTTTATGGGTAGCTTTCCTTCCTTCCATCTCTGCTTCATCAGTAATTGCTGGAAACAATTTAATTCACTGCAATATGTCTGATCTCCAAACCTTTTGAGTACTATCCCATCTAGCATCCGCAAGTGTCTTTTCTACTTTTCTCACTCTTGTCTCAAATTTCTTTTGTAGTTGCCTTCTAGCCATTTGTTCCCAAATTGCTAATGCTTCAAACTGTGCTGGTCTTGGAGGTATTTTCATGTCATACAGCGCAAATCTTAAATTCTCCAAAACTCTTAGATTAAATGTCCCATGGATAGGAAACGCTACACTTCCATGCTTTTCTATTAATTTACACCATTGCTTTAACCAAAGACATGGTACGACACCCTTTTCTTCAATTACGATGTAAGCTGGTGTACCCTCAGGCGGTGTTTCTTCTCTTACATTTGCTTTAATATATACATCTCCCCTCAAGACACTCTTAAGTGCTTTGAAAATTTTCATATTTTCTGTCTTTAAGTTTCTCAAAATATAATCAATATGTGACTTAAATTCCCAGAATACTCTTCGCTTGCCTTCCCCCACCAATTGCGATTCACGGACTGCGTCCAATCCGTGCGCGACCCTTCTCACCAAACAACCTATCCCAGCGCGGCTCCTAGTGACGTCACACTCACACATTGCGGCTGACAAAGTCTCGCGGCTTGTCCTCCTTCATTCAGCTTCACTCAAAACTAATTTCTGCAATATATCGCGAGCACTAACCAAAAAGAAGAAAACAAATCTGTTGGTTTACTACAGGAAGGTAATACAATATCTTCAGAAACCTTAGGGATTTTTCACTAGTCTCTGCAGTTATTCCATCTTTCTCGGTTTCCCACTTTCGCAAGCAAAATTTGACCTGCAAACTTTACTCTCAACTGATCAATGAACTATTCTAGTGCACCTGAGAATTCGTCAAATCTCAAAGTCTAAAATGTTCTTTTATTCCTCAACATTCGTACTGACTTGTTGACCACGCCCGATCAACCTATTAAACCGAACTAATTACAACATCAATCAAGTGTCTCATACACTTTTCAACATACTCCGGAGTCTCTTTACCTCGCAGGGCCCGTCTCAACATCAACAACCACGTGGACAATTTTCTTGCACAAAGCGCTACACACATATGAAGTTCGACGACTTCCCTACTCTCACACTTTGGAGTATCACTCCTCTAAAATTTTGATTGGAGTTCATAACCCCCTAAAATCCTCACAAACTTCACAATTCATCTGCGGCATAAGCTATGCAAGCGCAAAACCCTAACTTCACTCATATCGTCACTAGAAACGCCGAAAGCATTCTCACACCTCCATTTCCTCCATTCGCAAGCTCCGAGATTCCAGGAAAGTCATTGGGGATTTAGGGCATCATCATCTCTCCAACTTGTTTTATCAAAGAAATTTCTAACTTGAATCCGTCTATCGTTCGGATGGGGTCCCAAAGGGCCAAACCATCAAACTCTGCTACCATCTACTGATAGCGCATCCAGTCCTTATAAATTACTTATTTTTGGACACGCCGGAGGTCGGAGAACCTTTTGACCGGGTTGCGTTCTCCTCATCCAAAGAATTGTCGGATCCCTCAAATCAATAATCAATAACTATTTATAATCAATAACCAGTACTCGATTAGTAATCAATCAACAAATTAATTAAACAGAAAATCAGTAATTAGACACGCCATGACCTTTCAGTCATGAATAACCACACCTGTTTATTAAAGGTTAATGAGTTTATTTCCCTATATTAACAAAGCTAACACAATATAAGTAAGTCTCAAAATCAAATGGTATACATATACGAACATTACTAGCTGTCCATAATGACGGAAGAAACGCAATCTACGCAAAATCTGGATTATAATGCACTCGTTTATAGCAATGCAAATCACTAATAAAAGTAACTGAATTTGACTAATTGCATACATTGGTCAGCATAACAAGATTTCAATTCAGCATGGTGCATCAAATGAATACCTCAACTAACCTCTGATTAGCATTGGCATGTGGGGCTTCATGCGAAAATGAATTTGATCAACATAAACTTAGAAAACTTCTAGCTTAGTCTCTGTCAAAATAAGCAGTTGGTACCTAAGAAGGAAAATACAATGAATAATACATTTATCCTTTCATAATTACCAAATACAATCAGCATTCAAGGTAAGTCTTTGTCCTTCAGGTACCGGTTCAATCAGCATGGGGCAGATTTCAAAGGGGCAAAGTTTAAGTCAAGTTTTCCTTGCTGAGGCAAGGAAAATGAGGCAAGAGTTATCATATGGGCAAGAAGGGCTAAAGTTAAAGTTAAAGTCTCTAGGGTGAGAATTCTTTAAAGTCTCTCTTTCTCTGGGACAGAGAAAAAGCATCAAAGTGTCATCAAAATGGCTTCTTGAATCTGGCTTCAAAGAAAAATGGCTGGCTTCTCTTTGTCCGGTGGGTTTAAGTAAGAAAACGTTCCAAATTCTTCAGGGGCTTCCATTGGAGGGTCCATGGGGTGGTTTCTCTTAACCAATGAATAGTGTCCTTCTCTTAATGTTCACCTACGCATAAGGTGTCCTTGAAGTTTTGGAACACAAGTAGCAACAAAGTTTGCCAATTAATTCTGTATCAGTGTCTTTATTGTCTGCACCTGCAGAAACTGACCTTGCTTCAAAGGGGATGAAACTTGCCTAGCACGCAACTTTTGAGATAAGTGTATTAGTCATTCTACTGGAAAAATACAGCTTTTAAAGTTTAAAACATGTCTTTGTTAATACAAGTGAATACTACGCAGTTAAAATTGAGACCAGGCAACTAGGCCAAATCCTCTGCTAAATTTAAGCTAAGCACATAACAGTTTCAACGAGAAAATCATAAAATACATCTGCAATTATGACGGATTACTACATTGTTGATTCTTCATGATTAATTAAGCTTGTTTATAATAATGGCAATCTACTTCGTGGGCACATTTTCCTACATACATCGTTTTTCTTTGCTATAATCACATTGCCTTATACGATTTTGTTACATGATATATAAATGTTTGTTAGTCTTTCTTTTTCTGCTTCATCAATCCCTCCTCTGATGACTAATTATGTCATCACATTAAATCTTCCATCACAAATTTTATTTCATGAAAATTCTGTTTTAGTAATTTGGCATTTCGGTCATTTCCCTTTTTCTCTTCACTCCCTTTGATTTTTCCCTGTAGATTTCTACCATTTTCTTTTGTTCTTTCTTTTCTATTCTTCTCTTGTTTCTTGATTTTAATATTTTAATAGCTTTCCATATTCCCCAAATACCTATTAAGCAAATTAATATTATTAATATCCCTTTTACTATTTTCAGTAATATTCAGTTCCAAATGTTGCTGAGCCAATTTCCCACGGAAGCAAATCCTTTTCCAACCTTTTCCCATACTCCTGGTTCTTTCAATTCTTTCAAATCTGCACTGTCGTTAGTTAAATTTGTAAGCATATTTCTAATTTGTCTACTGTTGTCTGGTATATATGAACAACAGTGAAGTGCACTAAGCATTTTGCAAACGCCGCCATTCTTTGCTAAAAGAATGTGTAAAGCAAGCCGATTTTGAAGAGTCATAGCTCTTTCTGCAGCAAGTTCAGTATCCATCAGGATCATTGCTCCTGAGAAATGTGTCAACATGTTATCCACAATAGTAGACAACTTTCATATTTTGATTGAATTCAATATAACTCCTACTGAAGGAATCATTGCCCCAAATATATCTCCTACCACACCAGAAGCTGTCTCCCTTTTCTGAATACGATGTAATTCAGACAGCTTTGGAAATGTCTTTAAGTCATCTAGTTGATAAATCTTTGGAAATACTATTCCCAAATAACATCTCCCATACCATCCTTTTGGAAGATGATAATAGGTATTAAGCCCACAAATATAATATACTCCTGGAGTAGCTGGATCTAGGCCATTTAACATGAACGTCCATTTACTCTGGAATAAAAACACGTGTTTACATTCACTCGTTCCTACAAAGATTGTGTCATAGTATGATTTAGGTCTATATATACAAAGTTTCCCTATATGTATTGCGTCTAAAGCTAGTTTCCCTTGTGTCTTTATTGCGGCAAAAGCATAGTTATCTACAGATGTCCTTTTATGTAATTCTTTTTCTAATTTTTCCTTTACCATTTTCCTTCTATCTTCAGTGTGATCTAAAAAGCTTTTCTCTACTGGTGAAAGCAAGCATGTAAGGTTATCTTTATGAGCGTGAACTGTGGAAAAAGGTGATAATGGTTCAAAGAAACCCCTAACTAATTTTATATAATAATCTCTTGCTACTTCACTCAAGTACTCTATTATGGGGACATATGAAAATACGACATCGTGATTGGAATAGAAGTATTGAATATACTCTTGGCCATAAAATCTGGTTAGTAACAAACTACATTTTATTCCATACGTAAGGGGCATGCTATGATATGTCACCCCTTCTATTACTGAGGTAGGCATTTGTGTACATACATAACAATCTTTCGCGTCCATAGTCTCAACATACTCATTCAGCAAGCGATAGAAGACATTAGAGGAGAGTTCTCTCTTGTTGTGTAAATATTTTTCGTCTTGTTCGAGTTTCTTCAAAGGAGTTAATTCAGTAGTAGTTTTAAAAATAGAAGCATCATTCGCGTCTCTTTCATTCCCTCCATGCATTCCAAGAATTATTGCCAAAATTATTAGTACACATGCAATTATTAGACCTATACACGTGTATTTACAATATTTCATTTTATGTCCTTGTGTAGTACTGTCTGTCATGATCTATATAGAATCAGAAATCTGAAGACACTTTATCAAATCAAATTCGCAGATATATATATATAAAAAGGATGAACGAGGTCAAAGTTCACACGGTTTTCTTTAGCAGCTTAGTCTCTTATTGGTTTAGCAGCTTTGTCTCAAAATCGGTTTCAAAAGTCAATCAGGTTATCAATGTCTTATTCGGTAATGTTCATGAAATTTCACTTTTCAAGTACCAAAGTGTCATTTTGCTTCTTCGTTTTCAAGACTAAGAGATAGAAATTCGTCTGACCAATCGTTAGTGGCTGTATATGCCCACTCTGGACCAGAATATCTTCTGCTTGGTATTCTTTTCCTTTTCAATTTTGCATCTCCTTTCGATTCCCTTTCGCTTATGTCTTGTTCTTTGGCTGTGTCTTTTTCTTCATTTGATGTGGTTATGATAGACACTTCCTTTCTTTTCTCCTTCAATTTTGGCCATTTGTTTTCGTTCAATGTTTCTTTAGTCTTTGATATGCTTTGTCTCCGTTTCGCGTTGTTTTCACCTGATGGACCTGCAACCGGTTCTGGATGAATTGGAACAATTTCACTTTGCTCTGCCTTGTCTCCTTCACCTGGGAGATCAGTCAGGTCTTCTCCTTCTTTTCATGTATCGTCTGCTTCTGGGAAAGCCCTCCTCTTATTAGGCTCTCCTGCTTCTTCACCAGAGATAGGATCTTTGTCACCTCCTGAGGCTTCTTCTCTGTTGTCCTCAAAAGGATCGACTTTGTCTTCCTCAGAGAATATTTCTTCTGTCTCAATTTCTTCTTGTTCACTTTCAGGCTCTCTTCGTTCTGTCTCAGTGTCTGATACTTTCCTGTTAGTTGTTGGTAATTTCAGTGCTTCAATTTCCTCTTCTGTGGGACACTTCACCCTTTTCGTGTGACTGGCGTGAATCCAGTTGGGAACTCCCGCACACTTCACAGCGGTGGTAGTTGTCAGAATCACTTGAAAAGGTCCTTTCCAACGGGGTCCCAAACATGACTTCCCCACGTGCTTCTTTATCACAACCCAGTCACCTGCTTTCAGGGCATGTCCTGGACCTTGGATCTGTGGCAAGGTGGTTGCCTCTACCTGGTGAGAAAAAGAGCAGACCACATCAGCCAGACCTTTGCAGTAGTTCAATACCATATCATCTGTAATATTTACAAGAGCATTTGCAGGAACTGATGGAAGTCTCATGGCCCTGCCCATGAGAATTTCGTGAGGTAATAGTCCAGTTTTTCTATCAGGTGTGTTTCTCATTGACATTAACACCAAAGGCAATGCGTCAGGCCATTTCAAGTTTGTGGATGCGCATATTTTCGCCATTCTTGATTTCAGCGTGCCATTCATTTGCTCCACTAGTCCTGATGCTTCAGGGCGGTAGCTACAATGCAATTTTTGTTCAATGTTCAATTCTGCACATAGTAATTTGATTACTTCGTTATTGAAATGACTTCCCCTATCTGATTCTAAAGAGATCGGGAATCCGAAAAGTGGTATTAGTTCTCTCAAGAGTAGTTTTGCAACTGTGAGACTGTCATTTCTGCGTGTAGGGTATGCTTCAATCCAGTGACTAAAAATACACACAATCACCAACACATATTTCAAGCCTGCATGCATAGGCATCTCAATGAAATCCATTTGCATCCTGCTGAATGGCCCACCTGCTCTTCCAATGTGGCTCAAATTTACTACGGTTCCCTTCCCTGCGTTCATTTGTTGGCAAATGACTCAACGATGGCAAACTGCCTCAGCAACTTGGCGGAATTTGGGATTAAACCCATCAATTTTGAATAATCTAATCATGGCATCTCTTCCAATGTGTGCTTGTCCATGGTATAACCTAGCTATTTGCATCAAAAGATTATCTGGCAAAACTAATCTCCCTTCACTTGAAACCCACAAATCATCTGGTTTCTTTACGCATTGTAATTTACTCCATGAGAGTTTTTCATCCTTACTAACATTATTTTGTAGGAATTTTAATTCTTCTATTGTGTCTACGACTTTTAGAGCAAAGGCTTCACTTGGTTCAAGTTCTGGCTCACTTATCAAATTCCATTCGTCTCTGAGCAATATACAGTTCAATGCGCAAAACCTTGCGACTTGATCTGCATATCCATTTCCCAAAGAAACTAAGAGGGTCATTCCAAGTCTGGCGGGCGGCGGAGGCCGCCCGCCAGACTTCCCCCCTCCGAAATACCGCTCCGCGGTCAAAAGACCGCGGAGGGTATTCTAAGTTTTTCCCTGGGCTGGCGGGCGGTCGCCAAAAGACCGCTCGCCAGCCCAGGGAAAAACTCCCTTCCCACGAGGATGCCGGCTCGTAATCGAGCCGGCGGAGTGGGAAGGTGCGACGGGTGCTGTTGCACCCGTCGCGTATTTCACTGTCTGCCAAGCAGACAGTGAAATACTTGTAGGGGCCCTCTTACGGGGGCCCCTGCAGTGGCATGGGCACTGCAGGGGCCCCCAGGGGCCCCGCGACCCCCCCACCGCCATCCGGTTCCCGGCGGGCGGACCGCCGGGAACTGGATGGCGGTAGGGGGGGTCGGAATCCCCTCGGCGGCGCAGCAAGCTGCGCCGCCTTGGAGGATTCCAAAGGGCAGCGGTACACTGGCGGGAGACCGCCAGTGTTGCCGGTCCGACCGCGGCTTTACTGCCGCGGTCGGAATGCCCTTGGGAGCACCGCCGGCCTGTCGGCGGTGCTCCCGCGGTCCTCCAACCCGGCGGTCATTGACCGCCAGGGTTGGAATGACCACCTAAGTCTTGTGATTTCGAGTGTGCACTGCATTTTACCACTGCTACTTCTCCTGGTAACTGGATAGCATGTAACAATTCTCTTATTCTTTCACCATTTTTCACTGGTGATTCTGAAGAGGTCATAAAGCCTCTTTGTGACCACAATTGTCCAAAATCATGCACTATTCCAAATCCGTACTGACTGTCAGTGTAAATGGTAACTTTCATTAATGCGGAAAGTTGGCAAGCTCTAGTAAGGGCTACTAGTTCGGCTACCTGTGCAGAGTAAACTCCTTGAAGCCAAGATGCTTCTAGAACACCAGTTATTGTACATACAGCATATCCTGCTTTCAATATTCCTAGTGCATCTCTTAAACATGAACCATCAACAAAAATAATCTGATCATTTTCTTCCAATCGAGTATCTTTGATATCAGGTCTTGGTTTAGTACAAAATTCAGTCACTTGAAGACAATCATGCTCGATATCATCAAAGTTTTAAATTTCAACATTTTCAATGGGAAACAAAGTTGCTGGATTTAATGTAGTGCATCTTTTTAACTGCACATTAGGTGATCCCAAAATTATTGTCTCGTACCTTGTAAGCCCAGCACCAGTCATGTGCTGTGTTCTGGAACGTGTCAAAAGTATTTTGACTGAGTGAGGGGCCATAACTGTTAAAGGATGTCCCATCACTATTCCTTCACTCTGATTTAAGCTCATACCAACTGATGCTACAGCACGCAAGCATCCTGGTAAGGCTGCTGCGACTGGATCCAAAGTAGCTGAAAAATATGTTACTGGTCTGTTTACGCCACCATGGGCTTGAGTCAAGACAGACAAGGAACATGCATCACGTTCATGACAAAACAATGTGAAAGGCTTTGTGTAATCAGGCATACCTAAGGCTGGAGCTCTGCACATGCATTCCTTTAATTCAATAAAGGCATCCATTTCATCTCTTTTCAACATTATTTCATCCTGCGCATCTTTCTGGGTCAGTTTCAGTAAAGGTTTAGCTAGAGTTGAGAAGTTGGGAATCCATTGGCGACAGTAGCCCACCATTCCCAAAAACGTTCTCACCTCTTTTCTCGTTTTGGGTGGACTCATTTGAAGTACACTCGTTATTCTTTCTTTCATTATTTTTCTCGACCTTTTTTCTATTTGGTGACCCAAATATTTCACTTTCTTTTGGCAGAATTGCAATTTCGAAGGAGACACTTTGTGTCCATTCCTTCCCAAATGGTTCAGCAGGGCAATAGTGTCAACTGTACAGTCATTTTCTGTTTTGAAGCAATCAGTAAATCGTCAATATACTGTACTAAGGTTGATTCAAAAGGTAATTCCAACGATTCCAAATTTTTCTTTAGAATCGGATTGAAAATTATTGGTGACTCCGAAAACCCTTGAGTAATTCGACACCAACTGTAGACTCTGTCCAGGAATTTAAAGCAAAAGAGAAATTGGCTGTCCTCATGAAGAGGCACAGAAAAGAATGCTTGTGGCAAATCAATGACTGAGAACCACTCTGCATCACAGGGGATTTGAAACATTATTACAGCTGGATTTGGTACTACGGGACAACATTTGACTATTATGTCATTTATTTTTCTCAAATCTTGAACAATTCGGACCTTTCCACTTGGTTTTATTAGTCCCATGATTGGCGAATTACATGGACTACTTAGTACTTCTTTCACTACTCCCTGTTTCACAAACTTGTCAATGAGTTGGGTGACTTTCATGAGAGTGTCTTGTGACATATGGTATTGCGGAGTCGGAGGAAAATTTACTTGAGGTTTTACAGTCACTTTCACTGGTTCTGCTCCTTTGACCAATCCTACTTCTTTCCCTGTCATATCCCACACTTCCTTTTCAACTGTTTCTTGTAAATCAGCTGGAATATCTGCTTCAGTGAGCATAGGATAAAGAGTAATCAGGGGATACTCTTCATCGACAGTTTCCATTTCGTCTTCTTCTAAACTGTCCTCTTCTTCCTCATAACTGTTTGTCTGAATTTTAATTCCATTATGTGAGCACATAATCGAGCATCCTAATTTGCATAATAAATCTCTCCCTAATAGGGATATCGGACTTGAGTCACACACCACAAATTTATGTAACCCTTGAAAGTTACCAATTTCGACTTGCACTGGATCTGTAATTGGGTTTGTCAGATACCGATTTGCTACTCCTACTACTTGAACTGTTCTCCCTGAAAGTGGCAAATTTGGTACTTCAATGCTTCTAACTGTAGAGCATGTAGCTCCTGTGTCAACCAAAAATGAAACACTGTGACCCATAACTCTTCCTTCCACATATGGTCCCTTTTGAACAACTTCCAAAGATGCTGCAAGCATATAATTTCCCCTCCTCATCTGAACTTTCATTCTCCCATTCATTGTTTATTCCATTCTCACTGTGTAACGGGAATTGGTGTACTGTGTTACCTTGATTCATTCCTTGACCTGTAAACTGTTGAGGAAGCATTACTTGTTGCTGATTCATTGGTGCTAAGGGTATTTGCATTTGCTGATTAGGTACCAAAGGAAACTGCTGTTAAATTGGCTGTGATTGTGCCATTTGTACACGAGGGCATTTGCACCTGTTGTTGTTGTATAGGTTGTACACCCTGCATCTGATTTACATTATTTTGGAAATTTGGATTTGGACCTCTCAATTTTGGTCCTCTCATATTCTGAAATGTATTGACATCATTGTTTTGCTGACCTACACCTTCCTGCATCTCATCTGTGGCTGAAACATAGCATTTCCCTGCTGTTGCTGCTCCGGCAACTGTTGTTGGAAACCTTGCAAACCTGTCTGAGCTGCTCTAATCTGCATTACCATCACTTTTTCTTTCAACCTTTTCTGCTTTGTCTCAATCTCATCACTGCAATATTTTGATAAGGTCAACACTTCTTCGATCGATTTTGACTGCCAACAAATCAAATGCATTTTAATCATCTGGCTAATTTCGGGTCTCAATCCTTCCACATATCTGAATACAAAATGGAGCATGTCCTTTGCCTCAATCGTTTCCGTGCCACTGTAATTTTTAAATGCTTTCAACAATCCCTCATAGTATGCATGTATCGACTCCTTAACCTCCTGTGCTGTTCTGTCAATTTTCTGCCAATCTACATTTTTCGACGCAACCTTCGTTTTCAGATACTCAATCACTTTATGGTATATGCTCATTACCCTAGGCGATGGTGCACCTGTGTCTCTATCTCTTTCTGGTTCACTTGTTGGCCAATCTACAGCCCTTTTACAGTCTTCCCACAAATCTGCCGGAACTACAATTTCGAATAAAGTATTCAGGTCTTCCCAAAGACATTTTGCGAGTTTTACAAATCTATCTATTTGTTGATACCATTCGATCGGTTTCTCTCTTAACTTAGGGTAATCATCCGTAAAGGATTGAATATCACACCTATGCCATGGTACATGGATAAGTTTTCCCCCTGCTGTTTCTCTCATTGGTAACATGGTTATAAGATCATCATTGTGTTGTACTTTCTCATTCCGATCTGGGGTACTTTCTTTCTTCTTATCCTTTTTCTTAACCCACCTACTCTCCCACTTGTCTAAACATCTCCAAACCTGCACGCTTTGAAGTATTTCTTTAAGGTGTGTTTTCATTCCTGCGGACCTCATGTGTTCAAAATCTTTTGTCTCAAAGTCTAACCTGTAACTTCTGCTCAAATGCTTGGTTTTATTTATGTCTATTTTGTGTCTGTCTGCAATTTCTTGTAACCTCTTATGTATGCTGCTTACTTCTCTTGTAATTCTAGGGCAAATGTATCTCAGCTCTTCTTCTGTGTATGATTCTAACCTGTTCAAACCCATCGTTCCATCTACGAGTTCACCTGCTTCCATGCCCAATCTTATTTGATTCAAATATTCTTCTCCTTTCCCCTTGGGTGTGCTCTGTGGGGAATTCAGACTGTTCAACCATTGTGTTAACTGTTGTGCGTTTAGTCCCATTAATGTGGCATCTACGTCTACTGATGGTTTCTGTAATATTTCTGTTTTTGAAGTTAGCGGTACTTTCAGTGGTGGACTTGACCTTACCACAGTTGACGGAACACATATTGGAATTGGACTAAATTCCAACAAAGACCCAGATCTGTTTGACAGTGTTCCTACAGGAGTCATTTCTTGGGTATTTTCTATGTATCTTCTTCCTGTCTTATTCTGCGTCATTACACCTTGATTGCATACACTTAGCTTTGCATGTATATATAATGGTACTGGCGGACCTACAGTGATAGGCAAAGATATTGCGTCCGGATTCTGTCTGTTACCCAAATTCTGTGGCATGTTAATTCCCACCTTATGGTTCATCATTGCTGGCATGTCTAACTGTGTTTCTGTTGTTTGAATATACTTTGGCACTTCTTGCGTACGTTTTTGAGGCATCAAAATTTGTGCTGATTCGGTTTGAATCAATGTCGGTCTTTGGTAATTCTGTCCTCCCTGCACCATTAAATTAGAAGTCATTTCCAAATTGTGCTCATCATAATAGCGTCTTTGGACCTGTGGCTGATAATCATTAACAGGTTTCAGTTTAGTCATGTCAGGATATATTCTCTGAACTTGTGGGATTTCTGGTGTAAAAGGCATATCGGGACTACATTGCCTCTGCAATATTCTCAAATTCGGGGCTACAGTACCCTGTATTGGTTCTAGAGGGGCAGTACTAGTGCTTGGGCCATTTTCGTTTTCTACATATTGTGGTGGACGGTCATTTAACAATTGCAGAATGAACTCCTCATCGTCTGATTCGTCTGACCTTTTCGAGTTTCTCTTGTTTTCTCTATCTCTGGACTGACTCCTGTTTGTTTTATGGGTAGCTTTCCTTCCTTCCATCTCTGCTTCATCAGTTATTGCTGGAAACAATTTAATTCACTGCAATATGTCTGATCTCCAAACCTTTTGAGTACTATCCCATCTAGCATCCGCGAGTGTCTTTTCTACTTTTCTCACTCTTGTCTCAAATTTCTTTTGTAGTTGCCTTCTAGCCATTTGTTCCCAAATTGCTAATGCTTCAAACTGTGCTGGTCTTGGAGGTATTTTCATGTCATACAGCGCAAATCTTAAATTCTCCAAAACTCTTAGATTAAATGTCCCATGGATAGGAAACGCTACACTTCCATGCTTTTCTATTAATTTACACCATTGCTTTAACCAAAGACATGGTGCGACACCCTTTTCTTCAATTACGATGTAAGCTGGTGTACCCTCAGGCGGTGTTTCTTCTCTTACATTTGCTTTAATATATACATCTCCCCTCAAGACACTCTTAAGTGCTTTGAAAATTTTCATATTTTCTGTCTTTAAGTTTCTCAAAATATAATCAATATGTGACTTAAATTCCCAGAATACTCTTCGCTTGCCTTTCCCCACCAATTGCGATTCACGGACTGCGTCCAATCCGTGCGCGACCCTTCTCACCAAACAACCTATCCCAGCGCGGCTCCTAGTGACGTCACACTCACACATTGCGGCTGACAAAGTCTCGCGGCTTGTCCTCCTTCATTCAGCTTCACTCAAAACTAATTTCTGCAATATATCGCGAGCACTAACCAAAAAGAAGAAAACAAATCTGTTGGTTTACTACAGGAAGGTAATACAATATCTTCAGAAACCTTAGGGATTTTTCACTAGTCTCTGCAGTTATTCCATCTTTCTCGGTTTCCCACTTTCGCAAGCAAAATTTGACCTGCAAACTTTACTCTCAACTGATCAATGAACTATTCTAGTGCACCTGAGAATTCGTCAAATCTCAAAGTCTAAAATGTTCTTTTATTCCTCAACATTCGTACCGACTTGTTGACCACGCCCGATCAACCTATTAAACCGAACTAATTACAACATCAATCAAGTGTCTCATACACTTTTCAACATACTCCGGAGTCTCTTTACCTCGCAGGGCCCGTCTCAACATCAACAACCACGTGGACAATTTTCTTGCACAAAGCGCTACACACATATGAAGTTCGACGACTTCCCTACTCTCACACTTTGGAGTATCACTCCTCTAAAATTTTGATTGGAGTTCATAACCCCCTAAAATCCTCACAAACTTCACAATTCATCTGCGGCATAAGCTATGCAAGCGCAAAACCCTAACTTCACTCATATCGTCACTAGAAACGCCGAAAGCATTCTCACACCTCCATTTCCTCCATTCGCAAGCTCCGAGATTCCAGGAAAGTCATTGGGGATTTAGGGCATCATCATCTCTCCAACTTGTTTTATCAAAGAAATTTCTAACTTGAATCCGTCTATCGTTCGGATGGGGTCCCAAAGGGCCAAACCATCAAACTCTGCTACCATCTACTGATAGCGCATCCAGTCCTTATAAATTACTTATTTTTGGACACGCCAGAGGTCGGAGAACCTTTTGACCGGGTTGCGTTCTCCTCATCCAAAGAATTGTCGGATCCCTCAAATCAATAATCAATAACTATTTATAATCAATAACCAGTACTCGATTAGTAATCAATCAACAAATTAATTAAACAGAAAATCAGTAATTAGACACGCCATGACCTTTCAGTCATGAATAACCACACCTGTTTATTAAAGGTTAATGAGTTTATTTCCCTATATTAACAAAGCTAACACAATATAAGTAAGTCTCAAAATCAAATGGTATACATATACGAACATTACTAGCTGTCCATAATGACGGAAGAAACGCAATCTACGCAAAATCTGGATTATAATGCACTCGTTTATAGCAATGCAAATCACTAATAAAAGTAACTGAATTTGACTAATTGCATACATTGGTCAGCATAACAAGATTTCAATTCAGCATGGTGCATCAAATGAATACCTCAACTAACCTCTGATTAGCATTGGCATGTGGGGCTTCATGCGAAAATGAATTTGATCAACATAAACTTAGAAAACTTCTAGCTTAGTCTCTGTCAAAATAAGCAGTTGGTACCTAAGAAGGAAAATACAATGAATAATACATTTATCCTTTCATAATTACCAAATACAATCAGCATTCAAGGTAAGTCTTTGTCCTTCAGGTACCGGTTCAATCAGCATGGGGCAGATTTCAAAGGGGCAAAGTTTAAGTCAAGTTTTCCTTGCTGAGGCAAGGAAAATGAGGCAAGAGTTATCATATGGGCAAGAAGGGCTAAAGTTAAAGTTAAAGTCTCTAGGGTGAGAATTCTTTAAAGTCTCTCTTTCTCTGGGACAGAGAAAAAGCATCAAAGTGTCATCAAAATGGCTTCTTGAATCTGGCTTCAAAGAAAAATGGCTGGCTTCTCTTTGTCCGGTGGGTTTAAGTAAGAAAACGTTCCAAATTCTTCAGGGGCTTCCATTGGAGGGTCCATGGGGTGGTTTCTCTTAACCAATGAATAGTGTCCTTCTCTTAATGTTCACCTACGCATAAGGTGTCCTTGAAGTTTTGGAACACAAGTAGCAACAAAGTTTGCCAATTAATTCTGTATCAGTGTCTTTATTGTCTGCACCTGCAGAAACTGACCTTGCTTCAAAGGGGATGAAACTTGCCTAGCACGCAACTTTTGAGATAAGTGTATTAGTCATTCTACTGGAAAAATACAGCTTTTAAAGTTTAAAACATGTCTTTGTTAATACAAGTGAATACTACGCAGTTAAAATTGAGACCAGGCAACTAGGCCAAATCCTCTGCTAAATTTAAGCTAAGCACATAACAGTTTCAACGAGAAAATCATAAAATACATCTGCAATTATGACGGATTACTACATTGTTGATTCTTCATGATTAATTAAGCTTGTTTATAATAATGGCAATCTACTTCGTGGGCACATTTTCCTACATACATCGTTTTTCTTTGCTATAATCACATTGCCTTATACGATTTTGTTACATGATATATAAATGTTTGTTAGTCTTTCTTTTTCTGCTTCATCAATCCCTCCTCTGATGACTAATTATGTCATCACATTAAATCTTCCATCACAAATTTTATTTCATTAAAATTCTGTTTTAGTAATTTGGCATTTCGGTCATTTCCCTTTTTCTCTTCACTCCCTTTGATTTTTCCCTGTAGATTTCTACCATTTTCTTTTGTTCTTTCTTTTCTATTCTTCTCTTGTTTCTTGATTTTAATATTTTAATAGCTTTCCATATTCCCCAAATACCTATTAAGCAAATTAATATTATTAATATCCCTTTTACTATTTTCAGTAATATTCAGTTCCAAATGTTGCTGAGCCAATTTCCCACGGAAGCAAATCCTTTTCCAACCTTTTCCCATACTCCTGGTTCTTTCAATTCTTTCAAATCTGCACTGTCGTTAGTTAAATTTGTAAGCATATTTCTAATTTGTCTACTGTTGTCTGGTATATATGAACAACAGTGAAGTGCACTAAGCATTTTGCAAACGCCGCCATTCTTTGCTAAAAGAATGTGTAAAGCAAGCCGATTTTGAAGAGTCATAGCTCTTTCTGCAGCAAGTTCAGTATCCATCAGGATTATTGCTCCTGAGAAATGTGTCAACATGTTATCCACAATAGTAGACAACTTTCATATTTTGATTGAATTCAATATAACTCCTACTGAAGGAATCATTGCCCCAAATATATCTCCTACCACACCAGAAGCTGTCTCCCTTTTCTGAATACGATGTAATTCAGACAGCTTTGGAAATGTCTTTAAGTCATCTAGTTGATAAATCTTTGGAAATACTATTCCCAAATAACATCTCCCATACCATCCTTTTGGAAGATGATAATAGGTATTAAGCCCACAAATATAATATACTCCTGGAGTAGCTGGATCTAAGCCATTTAACATGAACGTCCATTTACTCTGGAACAAAAAAACGTGTTTACATTCACTCGTTCCTACAAAGATTGTGTCATAGTATGATTTAGGTCTATATATACAAAGTTTCCCTATATGTATTGCGTCTAAAGCTAGTTTCCCTTGTGTCTTTATTGCGGCAAAAGCATAGTTATCTACAGATGTCCTTTTATGTAATTCTTTTTCTAATTTTTCCTTTACCATTTTCCTTCTATCTTCAGTGTGATCTAAAAAGCTTTTCTCTACTGGTGAAAGCAAGCATGTAAGGTTATCTTTATGAGCGTGAACTGTGGAAAAAGGTGATAATGGTTCAAAGAAACCCCTAACTAATTTTATATAATAATCTCTTGCTACTTCACTCAAGTACTCTATTATGGGGACATATGAAAATACGACATCGTGATTGGAATAGAAGTATTGAATATACTCTTGGCCATAAAATCTGGTTAGTAACAAACTACATTTTATTCCATACGTAAGGGGCATGCTATGATATGTCACCCCTTCTATTACTGAGGTAGGCATTTGTGTACATACATAACAATCTTTCGCGTCCATAGTCTCACATACTCATTCAGCATGCGATAGAAGACATTAGAGGAGAGTTCTCTCTTGTTGTGTAAATATTTTTCGTCTTGTTCGAGTTTCTTCAAAGGAGTTAATTCAGTAGTAGTTTTAAAAATAGAAGCATCATTCGCGTCTCTTTCATTCCCTCCATGCATTCCAAGAATTATTGCCAAAATTATTAGTACACATGCAATTATTAGACCTATACACGTGTATTTACAATATTTCATTTTATGTCCTTGTGTAGTACTGTCTGTCATGATCTATATAGAATCAGAAATCTGAAGACACTTTATCAAATCAAATTCGCAGATATATATATATAAAAAGGATGAACGAGGTCAAAGTTCACACGGTTTTCTTTAGCAGCTTAGTCTCTTATTGGTTTAGCAGCTTTGTCTCAAAATCGGTTTCAAAAGTCAATCAGGTTATCAATGTCTTATTCGGTAATGTTCATGAAATTTCACTTTTCAAGTACCAAAGTGTCATTCTGCTTCTTTGTTTTCAAGACTAAGAGATAGAAATTCGTCTGACCAATCGTTAGTGGCTGTATATGCCCACTCTGGACCAGAATATCTTCTGCTTGGTATTCTTTTCCTTTTCAATTTTGCATCTCCTTTCGATTCCCTTACGCTTATGTCTTGTTCTTTGGCTGTGTCTTTTTCTTCATTTGATGTGGTTATGATAGACACTTCCTTTCTTTTCTCCTTCAATTTTGGCCATTTGTTTTCGTTCAATGTTTCTTTAGTCTTTGATATGTTTTGTCTCCGTTTCGCGTTGTTTTCACCTGATGGACCTGCAACCGGTTCTGGATGAATTGGAACAATTTCACTTTGCTCTGCCTTGTCTCCTTCACCTGGGAGATCAGTCAGGTCTTCTCCTTCTTTTCCTGTATCGTCTGCTTCTGGGAAAGCCCTCCTCTTATTAGGCTCTCCTGCTTCTTCACCTGAGATAGGATCTTTGTCACCTCCTGAGGCTTCTTCTCTGTTGTCCTCAAGAGGATCGACTTCGTCTTCCTCAGAGAATATTTCTTCTGTCTCAATTTCTTCTTGTTCACTTTCAGGCTCTCTTCGTTCTGTCTCATTGTCTGGTACTTTCCTGTTAGTTGTTGGTAATTTCAGTGCTTCAATTTCTTCTTCTGTGGGACACTTCACCCTTTTCGTGTGACTGGCGTGAATCCAGTTGGGAACTCCCGCACACTTCACAGCGGTGGTAGTTGTCAGAATCACTTGAAAAGGTCCTTTCCAACGGGGTCCCAAACATGACTTCCCCACGTGCTTCTTTATCACAACCCAGTCACCTGCTTTCAGGGCATGTCCTGGACCTTGGATCTGTGGCAAGGTGGTTGCCTCTACCTGGTGAGAAAAAGAGCAGACCACATCAGCCAGACCTTTGCAGTAGTTCAATACCATATCATCTGTAATATTTACAAGAGCATTTGCAGGAACTGATGGAAGTCTCATGGCCCTGCCCATGAGAATTTCGTGAGGTAATAGTCCAGTTTTTCTATCAGGTGTGTTTCTCATTGACATTAACACCAAAGGCAATGCGTCAGGCCATTTCAAGTTTGTGGATGCGCATATTTTCGCCATTCTTGATTTCAGCGTGCCATTCATTTGCTCCACTAGTCCTGATGCTTCAGGGCGGTAGCTACAATGCAATTTTTGTTCAATGTTCAATTCTGCACATAGTAATTTGATTACTTTGTTATTGAAATGACTTCCCCTATCTGATTCTAAAGAGATCGGGAATCCGAAAAGTGGTATTAGTTCTCTCAAGAGTAGTTTTGCAACTGTGAGACTGTCATTTCTGCGTGTAGGGTATGCTTCAATCCAGTGACTAAAAATACACACAATCACCAACACATATTTCAAGCCTGCATGCATAGGCATCTCAATGAAATCCATTTGCATCCTGCTGAATGGCCCACCTGCTCTTCCAATGTGGCTCAAATTTACTACGGTTCCCTTCCCTGCGTTCATTTGTTGGCAAATGACTCAACGATGGCAAACTGCCTCAGCAACTTGGCGGAATTTGGGATTAAACCCATCAATTTTGAATAATCTAATCATGGCATCTCTTCCAATGTGTGCTTGTCCATGGTATAACCTAGCTATTTGCATCAAAAGATTATCTGGCAAAACTAATCTCCCTTCACTTGAAACCCACAAATCATCTGGTTTCTTTACGCATTGTAATTTACTCCATGAGAGTTTTTCATCCTTACTAACATTATTTTGTAGGAATTTTAATTCTTCTATTGTGTCTACGACTTTTAGAGCAAAGGCTTCACTTGGTTCAAGTTCTGGCTCACTTATCAAATTCCATTCGTCTCTGAGCAATATACAGTTCAATGCGCAAAACCTTGCGACTTGATCTGCATATCCATTTCCCAAAGAAACTAAGAGGGTCATTCCAAGTCTGGCGGGCGGCGGAGGCCGCCCGCCAGACTTCCCCCCTCCGAAATACCGCTCCGCGGTCAAAAGACCGCGGAGGGTATTCTAAGTTTTTCCCTGGGCTGGCGGGCGGTCGCCAAAAGACCGCTCGCCAGCCCAGGGAAAAACTCCCTTCCCACGAGGATGCCGGCTCGTAATCGAGCCGGCGGAGTGGGAAGGTGCGACGGGTGCTGTTGCACCCGTCGCGTATTTCACTGTCTGCCAAGCAGACAGTGAAATACTTGTAGGGGCCCTCTTATGGGGGCCCCTGCAGTGGCATGGGCACTGCAGGGGCCCCCAGGGGCCCCGCGACTCCCCCACCGCCATCCGGTTCCCGGCGGCGGACCGCCGGGAACTGGATGGCGGTAGGGGGGGTCGGAATCCCCTCGGCGGCGCAGCAAGCTGCGCCGCCTTGGAGGATTCCAAAGGGCGGCGGTACACTGGCGGGAGACCGCCAGTGTTGCCGGTCCGACCGCGGCTTTACCGCCGCGGTCGGAATGCCCTTGGGAGCACCGCCGGCCTGTCGGCGGTGCTCCCGCGGTCCTCCAACCCGGCGGTCATTGACCGCCAGGGTTGGAATGACCGCCTAAGTCTTGTGATTTCGAGTGTGCACTGCATTTTACCACTGCTACTTCTCCTGGTAACTGGATAGCATGTAACAATTCTCTTATTCTTTCACCATTTTTCACTGGTGATTCTGAAGAGGTCATAAAGCCTCTTTGTGACCACAATTGTCCAAAATCATGCACTATTCCAAATCCGTACTGACTGTCAGTGTAAATGGTAACTTTCATTAATGCGGAAAGTTGGCAAGCTCTAGTAAGGGCTACTAGTTCGGCTACCTGTGCAGAGTAAACTCCTTGAAGCCAAGATGCTTCTAGAACACCAGTTATTGTACATACAGCATATCCTGCTTTCAATATTCCTAGTGCATCTCTTAAACATGAACCATCAACAAAAATAATCTGATCATTTTCTTCCAATCGAGTATCTTTGATATCAGGTCTTGGTTTAGTACAAAATTCAGTCACTTGAAGACAATCATGCTCGATATCATCAAAGTTTTCAATTTCAACATTTTCAATGGGAAACAAAGTTGCTGGATTTAATGTAGTGCATCTTTTTAACTGCACATTAGGTGATCCCAAAATTATTGTCTCGTACCTTGTAAGCCCAGCACCAGTCATGTGCTGTGTTCTGGAACGTGTCAAAAGTATTTTGACTGAGTGAGGGGCCATAACTGTTAAAGGATGTCCCATCACTATTCCTTCACTCTGATTTAAGCTCATACCAACTGATGCTACAGCACGCAAGCATCCTGGTAAGGCTGCTGCGACTGGATCCAAAGTAGCTGAAAAATATGCTACTGGTCTGTTTACGCCACCATGGGCTTGAGTCAAGACAGACAAGGAACATGCATCACGTTCATGACAAAACAATGTGAAAGGCTTTGTGTAATCAGGCATACCTAAGGCTGGAGCTCTGCACATGCATTCCTTTAATTCAATAAAGGCATCCATTTCATCTCTTTTCAACATTATTTCATCCTGCGCATCTTTCTGGGTCAGTTTCAGTAAAGGTTTAGCTAGAGTTGAGAAGTTGGGAATCCATTGGCGACAGTAGCCCACCATTCCCAAAAACGTTCTCACCTCTTTTCTCGTTTTGGGTGGACTCATTTGAAGTACACTCGTTATTCCTTCTTTCATTATTTTTCTCGACCTTTTTTCTATTTGGTGACCCAAATATTTCACTTTCTTTTGGCAGAATTGCAATTTCGAAGGAGACACTTTGTGTCCATTCCTTCCCAAATGGTTCAGTAGGGCAATAGTGTCAACTGTACAGTCATTTTCTGTTTTGAAGCAATCAGTAAATCGTCAATATACTGTACTAAGGTTGATTCAAAAGGTAATTCCAACGATTCCAAATTTTTCTTTAGAATCGGATTGAAAATTATTGGTGACTCCGAAAACCCTTGAGTAATTCGACACCAACTGTAGACTCTGTCCAGGAATTTAAAGCAAAAGAGAAATTGCCTGTCCTCATGAAGAGGCATAGAAAAGAATGCTTGTGGCAAATCAATGACTGAGAACCACTCTGCATCACAGGGGATTTGAAACATTATTACAGCTGGATTTGGTACTACGGGACAACATTTGACTATTATGTCATTTATTTTTCTCAAATCTTGAACAATTCGGACCTTTCCACTTGGTTTTATTAGTCCCATGATTGGCGAATTACATGGACTACTTAGTACTTCTTTCAGTACTCCCTGTTTCACAAACTCGTCAATGAGTTGGGTGACTTTCATGAGAGTGTCTTGTGACATATGGTATTGCGGAGTCGGAGGAAAATTTACATGAGGTTTTACAGTCACTTTCACTGGTTCTGCTCCTTTGACCAATCCTACTTCTTTCCCTGTCATATCCCACACTTCCTTTTTAACTGTTTCTTGTAAATCAGCTGGAATATCTGCTTCAGTGAGCATAGGATAAAGAGTAATCAGGGGATACTCTTCATCGACAGTTTCCATTTCGTCTTCTTCTAAACTGTCCTCTTCTTCCTCATCACTGTTTGTCTGAATTTTAATTCCATTATGTGAGCACATAATCGAGCATCCTAATTTGCATAATAAATCTCTCCCTAATAGGGATATCGGACTTGAGTCACACACCACAAATTTATGTAACCCTTGAAAGTTACCAATTTTGACTTGCACTGGATCTGTAATTGGGTTTGTCAGATACCGATTTGCTACTCCTACTACTTGAACTGTTCTCCCTGAAAGTGGCAAATTTGGTACTTCAATGCTTCTAACTGTAGAGCGTGTAGCTCCTGTGTCAACCAAAAATGAAACACTGTGACCCATAACTCTTCCTTCCACATATGGTCCCTTTTGAACAACTTCCAAAGATGCTGCAAGCATATAATTTCCCTCCTCATCTGAACTTTCATTCTCCCATTCATTGTTTATTCCATTCTCACTGTGTAACGGGAATTGGTGTACTGTGTTACCTTGATTCATTCCTTGACCTGTAAACTGTTGAGGAAGCATTACTTGTTGCTGATTCATTGGTGCTAAGGGTATTTGCATTTGCTGATTAGGTACCAAAGGAAACTGCTGTTAAATTGGTTGTGATTGTGCCATTTGTACACGAGGGCATTTGCACCTGTTGTTGTTGTATAGGTTGTACACCCTGCATCTGATTTACATTATTTTGGAAATTTGGATTTGGACCTCTCAATTTCGGTCCTCTCATATTCTGAAATGTATTGACATCATTGTTTTGCTGACCTACACCTTCCTGCATCTCATCTGTGGCTGAAACATAGCATTTCCCTGCTGTTGCTGCTCCGGCAACTGTTGTTGGAAACCTTGCAAACCTGTCTGAGCTGCTCTAATCCGCATTACCATCACTTTTTCTTTCAACCTTTTCTGCTTTGTCTCAATCTCATCACTGCAGTATTTTGATAAGGTCAACACTTCTTCGATCGATTTTGACTGCCAACAAATCAAATGCATTTTAATCATCTGGCTAATTTCGGGTCTCAATCCTTCCACATATCTGAATACAAAATGGAGCATGTCCTTTGCCTCAATCGTTTCCGTGCCACTGTAATTTTTAAATGCTTTCAACAATCCCTCATAGTATGCATGTATCGACTCCTTAACCTCCTGTGCTGTTCTGTCAATTTTCTGCCAATCTACATTTTTCGACGCAACTTTCGTTTTCAGATACTCAATCACTTTATGGTATATGCTCATTACCCTAGGCGATGGTGCACCTGTGTCTCTATCTCTTTCTGGTTCACTTGTTGGCCAATCTACAGCCCTTTTACAGTCTTCCCACAAATCTGCCGGAACTACAATTTCGAATAAAGTATTCAGGTCTTCCCAAAGACATTTTGCGAGTTTTACAAATCTATCTATTTGTTGATACCATTCGATCGGTTTCTCTCTTAACTTAGGGTAATCATCCGTAAAGGATTGAATATCACACCTATGCCATGGTACATGGATACGTTTTCCCCCTGCTGTTTCTCTCATTGGTAACATGGTTATAAGATCATCATTCTGCTGTACTTTCTCATTCCGATCTGGGGTACTTTCTTTCTTCTTATCCTTTTTCTTAACCCACCTACTCTCCCACTTGTCTAAACATCTCCAAATCTGCACGCTTTGAAGTATTTCTTTAAGGTGTGTTTTCATTCCTGTGGACCTCATGTGTTCAAAATCTTTTGTCTCAAAGTCTAACCTGTAACTTCTGCTCAAATGCTTGGTTTTATTTATGTCTATTTTGTGTCTGTCTGCAATTTCTTGTAACCTCTTATGTATGCTGCTTACTTCTCTTGTAATTCTAGGGCAAATGTATCTCAGCTCTTCTTCTGTGTATGATTCTAACCTGTTCAAACCCATCGTTCCATCTACGAGTTCACCTGCTTCCATGCCCAATCTTATTTGATTCAAATATTCTTCTCCTTTCCCCTTGGGTGTGCTCTGTGGGGAATTCAGACTGTTCAACCATTGTGTTAACTGTTGTGCCTTTAGTCCCATTAATGTGGCATCTACGTCTACTGATGGTTTCTGTAATATTTCTGTTTTTGAAGTTAGCGGTACTATCAGTGGTGGACTTGACCTTACCACAGTTGACGGAACACATATTGGAATTGGACTAAATTCCAACAAAGACCCAGATCTGTTTGACAGTGTTCCTACAGGAGTCATTTCTTGGGTATTTTCTATGTATCTTCTTCCTGTCTTATTCTGCGTCATTACACCTTGATTGCATACACTTAGCTTTGCATGTATATATAATGGTACTGGCGGACCTACAGTGATAGGCAAAGATATTGCGTCCGGATTCTGTCTGTTACCCAAATTCTGTGGCATGTTAATTCCCACCTTATGGTTCATCATTGCTGGCATGTCTAACTGTGTTTCTGTTGTTTGAATGTACTTTGGCACTTCTTGCGTGTGTTTTTGAGGCATCAAAATTTGTGCTGATTCGGTTTGAATCAATGTCGGTCTTTGGTAATTCTGTCCTCCCTCCACCATTAAATTAGAAGTCATTTCCAAATTGTGCTCATCATAATAGCGTCTTTGGACCTGTGGCTGATAATCATTAATAGGTTTCAGTTTAGTCATGTCAGGATATATTCTCTGAACTTGTGGGATTTCTGATGGAAAAGGCATATCTGGACTACTTTGCCTCTGCAATATTCTCAAATTCGGGGCTACAGTACCCTGTATTGGTTCTGGAGGGGCAGTACTAGTGCTTGGGCCATTTTCGTTTTCTACATATGGTGGTGGACGGTCATTTAACAATTGCAGAATGAACTCCTCATCGTCTGATTCGTCTGACCTTTTCGAGTTTCTCTTGTTTTCTCTATCTCTGGACTGACTCCTGTTTGTTTCATGGGTAGCTTTCCTTCCTTCCATCTCTGCTTCATCAGTAATTGCTGGAAACAATTTAATTCACTGCAATATGTCTGATCTCCAAACCTTTTGAGTACTATCCCATCTAGCATCCGCAAGTGTCTTTTCTACTTTTCTCACTCTTGTCTCAAATTTCTTTTGTAGTTGCCTTCTAGCCATTTGTTCCCAAATTGCTAATGCTTCAAACTGTGCTGGTCTTGGAGGTATTTTCATGTCATATAGCGCAAATCTTAAATTCTCCAAAACTCTTAGATTAAATGTCCCATGGATAGGAAACGCTCCACTTCCATGCTTTACTATTAATTTACACCATTGCTTTAACCAAAGACATGGTGTGACACCCTTTTCTTCAATTACGATGTAAGCTGGTGTACCCTCAGGCGGTGTTTCTTCTCCTACATTTGCTTTAATATATACATCTCCCCTCAAGGCACTCTTAAGTGCTTTGAAAATTTTCATATTTTCTGTTTTTAAGTTTCTCAAAATGTAATCAATATGTGACTTAAATTCCCAGAATACTCTTCGCTTGCCTTTCCCCACCAATTGCGCTTCACGGACTGCGTCCAATCCGTGCGCGACCCTTCTCACCAAACAACCTATCCCAGCCCGGCTCCTAGTGACGTCACACTCACACATTGCGGCTGACAAAGTCTTGCGGCTTGTCCTCCTTCATTCAGCTTCACTCAAAACTAATTTCTGCAATATATCGCGAGCACTAACCAAAAAGAAGAAAACAAATCTGTTGGTTTACTACAGGAAGGTAATACAATATCTTCAGAAACCTTAGGGATTTTTCACTAGTCTCTGCAGTTATTCCATCTTTCTCGGTTTCCCACTTTCGCAAGCAAAATTTGACCTGCAAACTTTACTCTCAACTGATCAATGAACTATTCTAGTGCACCTGAGAATTCGTCAAATCTCACAGTCGAAAATGTTCTTTTATTCCTCAACATTCGTACCGACTTGTTGACCACGCCCGATCAACCTATTAAACCAAACAAATTACAACATCAATCAAGTGTCTCATACACTTTTCAACATATTCCGGAGTCTCTTTACCTCGCAGGGCCCGCCTCAACATCAACAACCACGTGGACAATTTTCTTGCACAAAGCGCTACACACATATGAAGTTCGACGACTTCCCTACTCTCACACTTTGGAGTATCACTCCTCTAAAATTTTGATTGGAGTTCATAACCCCCTAAAATCCTCACAAACTTCACAATTCATCTGCGGCATAAGCTATGCAAGCGCAAAACCCTAACTTCACTCATATCATCACTAGAAACGCCGAAAGCATTCTCACACCTCCATTTCCTCCATTCGCAAGCTCCGAGATTCCAGGAAAGTCATTGGGGATTTAGGGCATCATCATCTCTCCAACTTGTTTTATCAAAGAAATTTCTAACTTGAATCCGTCTATCGTTCGGATGGGGTCCCAAAGGGCCAAACCATCAAACTCTGCTACCATCTACTGATAGCGCATCCAGTCCTTATAAATTACTTATTTTTGGACACGCCGGAGGTCGGTGAACCTTTTGACCGGGTTGCGTTCTCCTCATCCAAAGAATTGTCGGATCCCTCAAATCAATAATCAATAACTATTTATAATCAATAACCAGTACTCGATTAGTAATCAATCAACAAATTAATTAAACAGAAAATCAGTAATTAGACACGCCATGACCTTTCAGTCATGAATAACCACACCTGTTTATTAAAGGTTAATGAGTTTATTTCCCTATATTAACAAAGCTAACACAATATAAGTAAGTCTCAAAATCAAATGGTATACATATACGAACATTACTAGCTGTCCATAATGACGGAAGAAACGCAATCTACGCAAAATCTGGATTATAATGCACTCGTTTATAGCAATGCAAATCACTAATAAAAGTAACTGAATTTGAATAATTGCGTACATTGGTCAGCATAACAAGATTTCCATTCAGCATGGTGCATCAAATGAATACCTCAACTAACCTCTGATTAGCATTGGCATGTGGGGCTTCATGCGAAAATGAATTTGATCAACATAAACTTAGAAAACTTCTAGCTTAGTCTCTGTCAAAATAAGCAGTTGGTACCTAAGAAGGAAAATACAATGAATAATACAGTTATCCTTTCATAATTACCAAATACAATCAGCATTCAAGGTAAGTCTTCGTCCTTCAGGTACCGGTTCAATCAGCATGGGGCAGATTTCAAAGGGGCAAAGTTTAAGTCAAGTTTTCCTTGCTGAGGCAAGGAAAATGAGGCAGGAGTTATCATATGGGCAAGAAGGGCTAAAGTTAAAGTTAAAGTCTCTAGGGTGAGAATTCTTTAAAGTCTCTCTTTCTCTGGGACAGAGAAAAAGCATCAAAGTGTCATCAAAATGGCTTCTTGAATCTGGCTTCAAAGAAAAATGGCTGGCTTCTCTTTGTCCGGTGGGTTTAAGTAAGAAAACGTTCCAAATTCTTCAGGGGCTTCCATTGGAGGGTCCATGGGGTGGTTTCTCTTAACCAATGAATAGTGTCCTTCTCTTAATGTTCACCTACGCATAAGGTGTCCTTGGAGTTTTGGAACACAAGTAGCAGCAAAGTTTGCCAATTAATTCTGTATCAGTGTCTTTATTGTCTGCACCTGCAGAAACTGACCTTGCTTCAAAGGGGATGAAACTTGCCTAGCACGCAACTTTTGAGATAAGTGTATTAGTCATTCTACTGGAAAAATACAGCTTTTAAAGTTTAAAACACGTCTTTGTTAATACAAGTGAAAACTACGCAGTTAAAATTGAGACCAGGCAACTAGGCCAAAGCCTCTGCTAAATTTAAGCTAAGCACATAACAGTTTCAACGAGAAAATCATACAATACATCTGCAATTATGACGGATTACTACATTGTTGATTCTTCATGATTAATTAAGCTTGTTTATAATAATGGCAATCTACTTCGTGGGCACATTTTCCTACATACATCGTTTTTCTTTGCTATAATCACATTGCCTTATACGATTTTGTTACATGATATATAAATGTTTGTTAGTCTTTCTTTTTCTGCTTCATCAATCCCTCCTCTGATGACTAATTATGTCATCACATTAAATCTTCCATCACAAATTTTATTTCATTAAAATTCTGTTTTAGTAATTTGGCATTTCGGTCATTTCCCTTTTTCTCTTCACTCCCTTTGATTTTTCCCTGTAGATTTCTACCATTTTCTTTTGTTCTTTCTTTTCTATTCTTCTCTTGTTTCTTGATTTTAATATTTTAATAGCTTTCCATATTCCCCAAATACCTATTAAGCAAATTAATATTATTAATATCCCTTTTACTATTTTCAGTAATATTCAGTTCCAAATGTTGCTGAGCCAATTTCCCACAGAAGCAAATCCTTTTCCAACCTTTTCCCATACTTCTGGTTCTTTCAATTTTTTCAAATCTGCACTGTCGTTAGTTAAATTTGTAAGCATATTTCTAATTTGTCTACTGTTGTCTGGTATATATGAACAACAGTGACGTGCACTAAGCATTTTGCAGACGCCGCCATTCTTTGCTAAAAGAATGTGTAAAGCAAGCCGATTTTGAAGAGTCATAGCTCTTTCTGCAGCAAGTTCAGTATCCATCAGGATCATTGCTCCTGAGAAATGTGTCAACATGTTATCCACAATAGTAGACAACTTTCATATTTTGATTGAATTCAATATAACTCCTACTGAAGGAATCATTGCCCCAAATATATCTCCTACCACACCAGAAGCTGTCTCCCTTTTCTGAATACGATGTAATTCAGACAGCTTTGGAAATGTCTTTAAGTCATCTAGTTGATAAATCTTTGGAAATACTATTCCCAAATAACATCTCCCATACCATCCTTTTGGAAGATGATAATAGGTATTAAGCCCACAAATATAATATACTCCTGGAGTAGCTGGATCTAGGCCATTTAACATGAACGTCCATTTACTCTGGAATAAAAACACGTGTTTACATTCACTCGTTCCTACAAAGATTGTGTCATAGTATGATTTAGGTCTATATATACAAAGTTTCCCTATATGTATTGCGTCTAAAGCTAGTTTCCCTTGTGTCTTTATTGCGGCAAAAGCATAGTTATCTACAGATGTCCTTTTATGTAATTCTTTTTCTAATTTTACCTTTACCATTTTCCTTCTATCTTCAGTGTGATCTAAAAAGCTTTTCTCTACTGGTGAAAGCAAGCATGTAAGGTTATCTTTATGAGCGTGAACTGTGGAAAAAGGTGATAATGGTTCAAAGAAACCCCTAACTAATTTTATATAATAATCTCTTGCTACTTCACTCAAGTACTCTATTATGGGGACATATGAAAATACGACATCATGATTGGAATAGAAGTATTGAATATACTCTTGGCCATAAAATCTGGTTAGTAACAAACTACATTTTATTCCATACGTAAGGGGCATGCTATGATATGTCACCCCTTCTATTACTGAAGTAGGCATTTGTGTACATACATAACAATCTTTCGCGTCCATAGTCTCAACATACTCATTCAGCAAGCGATAGAAGACATTAGAGGAGAGTTCTCTCTTGTTGTGTAAATATTTTTCGTCTTGTTCGAGTTTCTTCAAAGGAGTTAATTCAGTAGTAGTTTTAAAAATAGAAGCATCATTCGCGTCTCTTTCATTCCCTCCATGCATTCCAAGAATTATTGCCAAAATTATTAGTACACATGCAATTATTAGACCTATACACGTGTATTTACAATATTTCATTTTATGTCCTTGTGTAGTACTGTCTGTCATGATCTATATAGAATCAGAAATCTGAAGACACTTTATCAAATCAAATTCGCAGATATATATATATAAAAAGGATGAACGAGGTCAAAGTTCACACGGTTTTCTTTAGCAGCTTAGTCTCTTATTGGTTTAGCAGCTTTGTCTCAAAATCGGTTTCAAAAGTCAATCAGGTTATCAATGTCTTATTCGGTAATGTTCATGAAATTTCACTTTTCAAGTACCAAAGTGTCGTTCTGCTTCTTCGTTTTCAAGACTAAGAGATAGAAATTCGTCTGACCAATCGTTAGTGGCTCTATATGCCCACTCTGGACCAGAATATCTTCTGCTTGGTATTCTTTTCCTTTTCAATTTTGCATCTCCTTTCGATTCCCTTTCGTTTATGTCTTGTTCTTTGGCTGTGTCTTTTTCTTCATTTGATGTGGTTATGATAGACACTTCCTTTCTTTTCTCCTTCAATTTTGGCCATTTGTTTTCGTTCAATGTTTCTTTAGTCTTTGATATGCTTTGTCTCCGTTTCACGTTGTTTTCACCTGATGGACCTGCAACCGGTTCTGGATGAATTGGAACAATTTCACTTTGCTCTGCCTTGTCTCCTTCACCTGGGAGATCAGTCAGATCTTCTCCTTCTTTTCCTGTATCGTCTGCTTCTGGGAAAGCCCTCCTCTTATTAGGCTCTCCTGCTTCTTCACCTGAGATAGGATCTTTGTCACCTTCTGAGGCTTCTTCTCTGTTGTCCTCAAGAGGATCGACTTCGTCTTCCTCAGAGAATATTTCTTCTGTTTCAATTTCTTCTTGTTCACTTTCAGGCTCTCTTCGTTCTGTCTCATTGTCTGGTACTTTCCTGTTAGTTGTTGGTAATTTCAGTGCTTCAATTTCCTCTTCTGTGGGACACTTCACCCTTTTCGTGTGACTGGCGTGAATCCAGTTGGGAACTCCTGCACACTTCACAGCGGTGGTAGTTGTCAGAATCACTTGAAAAGGTCCTTTCCAACGGGGTCCCAAACATGACTTCCCCACGTGCTTCTTTATCACAACCCAGTCACCTGCTTTCAGGGCATGTCCTGGACCTTGGATCTGTGGCAAGGTGGTTGCCTCTACCTGGTGAGAAAAAGAGCAGACCACATCAGCCAGACCTTTGCAGTAGTTCAATACCATATCATCTGTAATATTTACAAGAGCATTTGCAGGAACTGATGGAAGTCTCATGGCCCTGCCCATGAGAATTTCGTGTGGTAATAGTCCAGTTTTTCTATCAGGTGTGTTTCTCATTGACATTAACACCAAAGGCAATGCGTCAGGCCATTTCAAGTTTGTGGATGCGCATATTTTCGCCATTCTTGATTTCAGCGTGCCATTCATTTGCTCCACTAGTCCTGATGCTTCAGGGCGGTAGCTACAATGCAATTTTTGTTCAATGTTCAATTCTGCACATAGTAATTTGATTACTTCGTTATTGAAATGACTTCCCCTATCTGATTCTAAAGAGATCGGGAATCCGAAAAGTGGTATTAGTTCTCTCAAGAGTAGTTTTGCAACTGTGAGACTGTCATTTCTGCGTGTAGGGTATGCTTCAATCCAGTGACTAAAAATACACACAATCACCAACACATATTTCAAGCCTGCATGCATAGGCATCTCAATGAAATCCATTTGCATCCTGCTGAATGGCCCACCTGCTCTTCCAATGTGGCTCAAATTTACTACGGTTCCCTTCCCTGCGTTCATTTGTTGGCAAATGACTCAACGATGGCAAACTGCCTCAGCAACTTGGCGGAATTTGGGATTAAACCCATCAATTTTGAATAATCGAATCATGGCATCTCTTCCAATTTGTGCTTGTTCATGGTATAACCTAGCTATTTGCATCAAAAGATTATCTGGCAAAACTAATCTCCCTTCACTTGAAACCCACAAATCATCTGGTTTCTTTACGCATTGTAATTTACTCCATGAGAGTTTTTCATCCTTACTAACATTATTTTGTAGGAATTTTAATTCTTCTATTGTGTCTACGACTTTTAGAGCAAAGGCTTCACTTGGTTCAAGTTCTGGCTCACTTATCAAATTCCATTCGTCTCTGAGCAATATACAGTTCAATGCGCAAAACCTTGCGACTTGATCTGCATATCCATTTCCCAAAGAAACTAAGGGGGTGATTCTGACCGCGGCGGACGGCGGTCGCCGCCCGCCACGCGGTTCCCGCCGAAAGACCGCGGCGGTCATTCTGGCTTTCCCACTGGGCTGGCGGGCGACCGCCGAAAGTCCGCCCGCCAGCCCAGCGGGAAACACCCTTCCCACGAGGACGCCGGCTCAGAATTGAGCCGGCGGTGTGGGAAGGTGCGACGGGTGCAGTTGCACCCGTCGCGAATTTCAGTGTCTGCTAGGCAGACACTGAAATTCTTTTTGGGGCCCTCTTACGGGGGCCCCTGCAGTGCCCATGCCATTGGCATGGGCACTGCAGGGGCCACCAGGGGCCCCGCGGCACCCCCTACCGCCATCCTCTTCCCGGCGGGAGAACCGCCAGGAACTGGATGGCGGTAGGGGGTGTCAGAATCCCCATGGCGGCGGAGCGCGCTCCGCCGCCATGGAGGATTCTCAAGGGCAGCGGAAAGTCGGCGGGACACCGCCGACTTTCCGTTTCTGGCCGCGGCTGAACCGCCGCGGTCAGAATGCCCAGCGGTGCACCGCCAGCCTGTTGGCGGTGCTACCGCCGACCTCCGCCATGGCGGTAATTACCGCTGGGTCAGAATGACCTCCTAAGTCTTGTGATTTCGAGTGTGCACTGCATTTTACCACTGCTACTTCTCCTGGTAACTGGATAGCATGTAACAATTCTCTTATTCTTTCACCATTTTTCACTGGTGATTCTGAAGAGGTCATAAAGCCTCTTTGTGACCACAATTGTCCAAAATCATGCACTATTCCAAATCCGTACTGACTGTCAGTGTAAATGGTAACTTTCATTAATGCGGAAAGTTGGCAAGCTCTAGTAAGGGCTACTAGTTCGGCTACCTGTGCAGAGTAAACTCCTTGAAGCCAAGATGCTTCTAGAACACCAGTTATTGTACATACAGCATATCCTGCTTTCAATATTCCTAGTGCATCTCTTAAACATGAACCATCAAGAAAAATAATCTGATCATTTTCTTCCAATCGAGTATCTTTGATATCAGGTCTTGGTTTAGTACAAAATTCAGTCACTTGAAGACAATCATGCTCGATATCATCAAAGTTTTAAATTTCAACATTTTCACTGGGAAACAAAGTTGCTGGATTTAATGTAGTGCATCTTTTTAACTGCACATTAGGTGATCCCAAAATTATTGTCTCGTACCTTGTAAGCCCAGCACCAGTCATGTGCTGTGTTCTGGAATGTGTCAAAAGTATTTTGACTGAGTGAGGGGCCATAACTGTTAAAGGATGTCCCATCACTATTCCTTCACTCTGATTTAAGCTCATACCAACTGATGCTACAGCACGCAAGCATCCTGGTAAGGCTGCTGCGACTGGATCCAAAGTAGCTGAAAAATATGCTACTGGTCTGTTTACGCCACCATGGGCTTGAGTCAAGACAGACAAGGAACATGCATCACGTTCATGACAAAACAATGTGAAAGGCTTTGTGTAATCAGGCATACCTAAGGCTGGAGCTCTGCACATGCATTCCTTTAATTCAATAAAGGCATCCATTTCATCTCTTTTCAACATTATTTCATCCTGCGCATCTTTCTGGGTCAGTTTCAGTAAAGGTTTAGCTAGAGTTGAGAAGTTGGGAATCCATTGGCGACAGTAGCCCACCATTCCCAAAAACGTTCTCACCTCTTTTCTCGTTTTGGGTGGACTCATTTGAAGTACACTCGTTATTCTTTCTTTCATTATTTTTCTCAACCTTTTTTCTATTTGGTGACCCAAATATTTCACTTTCTTTTGGCAGAATTGCAATTTCGAAGGAGACACTTTGTGTCCATTCCTTCCCAAATGGTTCAGTAGGGCAATAGTGTCAACTGTACAGTCATTTTCTGTTTTGAAGCAATCAGTAAATCGTCAATATACTGTACTAAGGTTGATTCAAAAGGTAATTCCAACGATTCCAAATTTTTCTTTAGAATCGGATTGAAAATTATTGGTGACTCCGAAAACCCTTGAGTAATTCGACACCAACTGTAGACTCTGTCCAGGAATTTAAAGCAAAAGAGAAATTGGCTGTCCTCATGAAGAGGCACAGAAAAGAATGCTTGTGACAAATCAATGACTGAGAACCACTCTGCATCACAGGGGATTTGAAACATTATTACAGCTGGATTTGGTACTACGGGACAACATTTGACTATTATGTCATTTATTTTTCTCAAATCTTGAACAATTCGGACCTTTCCACTTGGTTTTATTAGTCCCATGATTGGCGAATTACATGGACTACCTAGTACTTCTTTCAGTACTCCCTGTTTCACAAACTCGTCAATGAGTTGGGTGACTTTCATGAGAGTGTCTTGTGACATATGGTATTGCGGAGTCGGAGGAAAATTTACATGAGGTTTTACAGTCACTTTCACTGGTTCTGCTTCTTTGACCAATCCTACTTCTTTCCCTGTCATATCCCACACTTCCTTTTCAACTGTTTCTTGTAAATCAGCTTGAATATCTGCTTCAGTGAGCATAGGATAAAGAGTAATCAGGGGATACTCTTCATCGACAGTTTCCATTTCGTCTTCTTCTAAACTGTCCTCTTCTTCCTCATCACTGTTTGTCTGAATTTTAATTCCATTATGTGAGCACATAATCGAGCATCCTAATTTGCATAATAAATCTCTCCCTAATAGGGATATCGGACTTGAGTCACACACCACAAATTTATGTAACCCTTGAAAGTTACCAATTTCGACTTGCACTGGATCTGTAATTGGGTTTGTCAGATACCGATTTGCTACTCCTACTACTTGAACTGTTCTCCCTGAAAGTGGCAAATTTGGTACTTCAATGCTTCTAACTGTAGAGCGTGTAGCTCCTGTGTCAACCAAAAATGAAACGCTGTGACCCATAACTCTTCCTTCCACATATGGTCCCTTTTGAACAACTTCCAAAGATGCTGCAAGCATATAATTTCCCTCCTCATCTGAACTTTCATTCTCCCATTCATTGTTTATTCCATTCTCACTGTGTAACGGGAATTGGTGTACTGTGTTACCTTGATTCATTCCTTTACCTGTAAACTGTTGAGGAAGCATTACTTGTTGCTGATTCATTGGTGCTAAGGGTATTTGCATTTGCTGATTAGGTACCAAAGGAAACTGCTGTTAAATTGGCTGTGATTGTGCCATTTGTAAACGAGGGCATTTGCACCTGTTGTTGTTGTATAGGTTGTACACCCTGCATCTGATTTACATTATTTTGGAAATTTGGATTTGGACCTCTCAATTTCGGTCCTCTCATATTCTGAAATGTATTGACATCATTGTTTTGCTGACCTACACCTTCCTGCATCTCATCTGTGGCTGAAACATAGCATTTCCCTGCTGTTGCTGCTCCGGCAACTGTTGTTGGAAACCTTGCAAACCTGTCTGAGCTGCTCTAATCTGCATTACCATCACTTTTTCTTTCAACCTTTTCTGCTTTGTCTCAATCTCATCACTGCAGTATTTTGATAAGGTCAACACTTCTTCGATCGATTTTGACTGCCAACAAATCAAATGCATTTTAATCATCTGGCTAATTTCGGGTCTCAATCCTTCCACATATCTGAATACAAAATGGAGCATGTCCTTTGCCTCAATCGTTTCCGTGCCACTGTAATTTTTAAATGCTTTCAACAATCCCTCATAGTATGCATGTATCGACTCCTTAACCTCCTGTGCTGTTCTGTCAATTTTCTGCCAATCTACATTTTTCGACGCAACCTTCGTTTTCAGATACTCAATCACTTTATGGTATATGCTCATTACCCTAGGCGATGGTGCACCTGTGTCTCTATCTCTTTCTGGTTCACTTGTTGGCCAATCTACAGCCCTTTTACAGTCTTCCCACAAATCTGCCGGAACTACAATTTCGAATAAAGTATTCAGGTCTTCCCAAAGACATTTTGCGAGTTTTACAAATTTATCTATTTGTTGATACCATTCGATCGGTTTCTCTCTTAACTTAGGGTAATCATCCGTAAAGGATTGAATATCACACCTATGCCATGGTACATGGATAAGTTTTCCCCCTGCTGTTTCTATCATGGGTAACATGGTTACAAGATCATCATTCTGTTGTACTTTCTCATTCCGATCTGGGGTACTTTCTTTCTTCTTATCCTTTTTCTTAACCCACCTACTCTCCCACTTGTCTAAACATCTCCAAACCTGCACGCTTTGAAGTATTTCTTTAAGGTGTGTTTTCATTCCTGCGGACCTCATGTGTTCAAAATCTTTTGTCTCAAAGTCTAACCTGTAACTTCTGCTCAAATGCTTGGTTTTATTTATGTCTATTTTGTGTCTGTCTGCAATTTCTTGTAACCTCTTATGTATGCTGCTTACTTCTCTTGTAATTCTAGGGCAAATGTATCTCAGCTCTTCTTCTGTGTATGATTCTAACCTGTTCAAACCCATCGTTCCATCTACGAGTTCACCTGCTTCCATGCCCAATCTTATTTGATTCAAATATTCTTCTCCTTTCCCCTTGGGTGTGCTCTGTGGGGAATTCAGACTGTTCAACCATTGTGTTAACTGTTGTGCGTTTAGTCCCATTAATGTGGCATCTACGTCTACTGATGGTTTCTGTAATATTTCTGTTTTTGAAGTTAGCGGTACTATCAGTGGTGGACTTGACCTTACCACAGTTGACGGAACACATATTGGAATTGGACTAAATTCCAACAAAGACCCAGATCTGTTTGACAGTGTTCCTACAGGAGTCATTTCTTGGGTATTTTCTATGTATCTTCTTCCTGTCTTATTCTGCGTCATTACACCTTGATTGCATACACTTAGCTTTGCATGTATATATAATGGTACTGGCGGACCTACAGTGATAGGCAAAGATATTGCGTCCGGATTCTGTCTGTTACCCAAATTCTGTGGCGTATTAATTCCCACCTTATGGTTCATCATTGCTGGCATGTCTAACTGTGTTTCTGTTGTTTGAATGTACTTTGGCACTTCTTGCGTACGTTTTTGAGGCATCAAAATTTGTGCTGATTCGGTTTGAATCAATGTCGGTCTTTGGTAATTCTGTCCTCCCTGCACCATTAAATTAGAAGTCATTTCCAAATTGTGCTCATCATAATAGCGTCTTTGGACCTGTGGCTGATAATCATTAACAGGTTTCAGTGTAGTCATGTCAGGATATATTCTCTGAACTTGTGGGATTTCTGGTGTAAAAGGCATATCGGGACTACTTTGCCTCTGCAATATTCTCAAATTCGGGGCTACAGTACCCTGTATTGGTTCTGGAGGGGCAGTACTAGTGCTTGGGCCATTTTCGTTTTCTACATATGGTGGTGGACGGTCATTTAACAATTGCAGAATGAACTCCTCATCGTCTGATTCGTCTGACCTTTTCGAGTTTCTCTTGTTTTCTCTATCTCTGGACTGACTCCTGTTTGTTTTATGGGTAGCTTTCCTTCCTTCCATCTCTGCTTCATCAGTAATTGCTGGAAACAATTTAATTCACTGCAATATGTCTGATCTCCAAACCTTTTGAGTACTATCCCATCTAGCATCCGCAAGTGTCTTTTCTACTTTTCTCACTCTTGTCTCAAATTTCTTTTGTAGTTGCCTTCTAGCCATTTGTTCCCAAATTGCTAATGCTTCAAACTGTGCTGGTCTTGGAGGTATTTTCATGTCATATAGCGCAAATCTTAAATTCTCCAAAACTCTTAGATTAAATGTCCCATGGATAGGAAACGCTACACTTCCATGCTTTTCTATTAATTTACACCATTGCTTTAACCAAAGACATGGTGCGACACCCTTTTCTTCAATTACGATGTAAGCTGGTGTACCCTCAGGCGGTGTTTCTTCTCCTACATTTGCTTTAATATATACATCTCCCCTCAAGGCACTCTTAAGTGCTTTGAAAATTTTCATATTTTCTGTCTTTAAGTTTCTCAAAATGTAATCAATATGTGACTTAAATTCCCAGAATACTCTTCGCTTGCCTTTCCTCACCAATTGCGCTTCACGGACTGCGTCCAATCCGTGCGCGACCCTTCTCACCAAACAACCTATCCCAGCGCGGCTCCTAGTGACGTCACACTCACACATTGCGGCTGACAAAGTCTCGCGGCTTGTCCTCCTTCATTCAGCTTCACTCAAAACTAATTTCTGCAATATATCGCGAGCACTAACCAAAAAGAAGAAAACAAATCTGTTGGTTTACTACAGGAAGGTAATACAATATCTTCAGAAACCTTAGGGATTTTTCACTAGTCTCTGCAGTTATTCCATCTTTCTCGGTTTCCCACTTTCGCAAGCAAAATTTGACCTGCAAACTTTACTCTCAACTGATCAATGAACTATTCTAGTGCACCTGAGAATTCGTCAAATCTCAAAGTCGAAAATGTTCTTTTATTCCTCAACATTCGTACCGACTTGTTGACCACGCCCGATCAACCTATTAAACCGAACAAATTACAACATCAATCAAGTGTCTCATACACTTTTCAACATACTCCGGAGTCTCTTTACCTCGCAGGGCCCGTCTCAACATCAACAACCACGTGGACAATTTTCTTGCACAAAGCGCTACACACATATGAAGTTCGACGACTTCCCTACTCTCACACTTTGGAGTATCACTCCTCTAAAATTATGATTGGAGTTCATAACCCCCTAAAATCCTCACAAACTTCACAATTCATCTGCGGCATAAGCTATGCAAGCGCAAAACCCCAACTTCACTCATATCGTCACTAGAAACGCCGAAAGCATTCTCACACCTCCATTTCCTCCATTCGCAAGCTCCGAGATTCCAGGAAAGTCATTGGGGATTTAGGGCATCATCATCTCTCCAACTTGTTTTATCAAAGAAATTTCTAACTTGAATCCGTCTATCGTTCGGATGGGGTCCCAAAGGGCCAAACCATCAAACTCTGCTACCATCTACTGATAGCGCGTCCAGTCCTTATAAATTACTTATGCTTGGACACGCCGGAGGTCGGTGAACCTTTTGACCGGGTTGCGTTCTCCTCATCCAAAGAATTGTCAGATCCCTCAAATCAATAATCAATAACTATTTATAATCAATAACCAGTACTCGATTAGTAATCAATCAACAAATTAGTTAAACAGAAAATCAGTAATTAGACACGCCATGACCTTTCAGTCATCAGTAACCACACCTGTTTATTAAAGGTTAATGAGTTTATTTCCCTATATTAACAAAGCTAACACAATATAAGTAAGTCTCAAAATCAAATGGTATACATATACGAACATTACTAGCTGTCCATAATGACGGAAGAAACGCAATCTACGCAAAATCTGGATTATAATACCTTTGGTTATAGGAATGCAAATCACTAATAAAAGCAACTGAATTTGACTAATTGCATACATTGGTCAGCATAACAAGATTTCAATTCAGCATGGTGCATAAAATGAATACCTCAACTAACCTCTGATTAGCATTGGCATGTGGGGCTTCATGCGAAAATGATCAACATAAATTTAGAAAACTGCTAGCTTAGGCTCTGTCAAAATAAGCAGTTGGTACCTAAGAAGGAAAATACAATGAATAATACATTTATCCTTTCATAATTATCAAATACAATCAGCATTCAAGGTAAGTCTTCGTCCTTCAGGTACTGTTTCGATCAGCATGGGGCAGATTTCAAAGGGGCAAAGTTTAAGTCAAGTTTTCCTTGCTGCAGCAAGGAAAATGAGGCAAGAGTTATCGTATGGGCAAGACGGGGTAACGTTAAAGTCTTGAGGGTGAGAATTCTTTAAAGTCTCTCTTTCTCTGGGACAGAGAAAAAGCATCAAAGTGTCATCAAAATGGCTTCTTGAATCTGGCTTCAAAATGGCATCAAAGAAAAATGTCTGGCTTCTCTTTGTCCGGTGGGTTTAAGTAAGAAAACGTTCCAAATTTGTCAGGGTCTTCCATTGGAGAGTCCATGGGGTGGTTTCTCTTTAACCAATGAATAGTGTCCTTCTCTTAATGTTCACCTAAGCATAAGGTGTCCTTGGAGTTTTGGAACACAAGTAGCAACAAAGTTTGCCAATTAATTCTGTATCAGTGTCTTTATTGTCTGCACCTGCAGAAACTGACCTTGCTTCAAAGGGGATGAAACTTGCCTAGCACGCAACTTTTGAGATAAGTGTATTAGTCATTCTACTGGAAAAATACAGGTTTTAAAGTTTAAAACACGTCTTTGTTAATACAAGTGAAAACTACGCAGTTAAAATTGAGACCAGGCAACTAGGCCAAAGCCTCTGCTAAATTTAAGCTAAGGACATAACAGTTTCAAAGAGAAAATCATAAAATACATCGGCAATTATGACGAATTACTACATTGGCGATTCTTCATGATTAATTAAACTTGTTTATAATAATGGCGATCTACTTCGTGGGCACATTTTCCTACATACATTGTTTTTCTTTGCTAAAATCACATTGCCTTTTACGATTTTGTTACATGACTTCAGACTCACTTGTTCCTCAGGTGGCAGGCCATTTTACAATAGTGGCACTTTGACAGTTCACCTTTTTTATACTTACGGTCAGTCTGCACTGACTATATTTCTTTCCCACTCTTTGTGGTGGTGCAGTAGT
Organism: Pleurodeles waltl; assembly: GCF_031143425.1. Classification (NCBI taxonomy): domain Eukaryota; kingdom Metazoa; phylum Chordata; class Amphibia; order Caudata; family Salamandridae; genus Pleurodeles; species Pleurodeles waltl. The sequence continues at coordinate 958,969,872 of NC_090444.1, forward strand.
CACAAATTAATGAGACCACTCATTTGAAGTCTTCTTCCTGTTTTATGGCTAACTCTCTGTTCTTCATATTTTTACATCTTGGATGTTTCCTTGTAGTCCTTTTTTGTCTATTTCTGTGACCTTACTACATATTGACTATCTTTTGAACTCAGTGGTTTCTGATTTCACCTACAGTTACTCCTGACAAAGGGTTTTCTGCCCGAAATGCATTGGGTCATCTGATCAATTTGTATCACAAGAAGATATGTTATATGATAAATGGTTACCTCTCTAAAATTATGAAGAAACATTTGTGTCTGTACTTTGAGAATAGAGGAACATCATCATTGTGAAATAAACTGTTTACAACAGGAAGAAAAACACATTTTGTTCTGATGGAGGACTTTGTTGTTAAATGAATGATTCTACCTATAGTTTATTTGTTAAGCCTTAGGACATAAATAGTAGTGCACTTTGGGTCTGGCCCACTGGTGTGGACCAGCTAGTTATCGTTGTCTTCATAAGCATTGGCAGTGCTTGTTTCAGAGTAGTGCATTATCATATGTGAACAGATAATCCTTTTGCCAGACCCAATCCTTCCCTTTCTATACATGTAAGTCACCCTTAGGGTAGGCCCTGATCAGCCCAGATGGTCGGGTGCAGTGTATTTAAGAGGTAGGACATGTACTTCTAAGTTTTACATGTCCTGGTACTGCAAAACACTTGAACGCCTTTTCATTTACTGCAGGATCTATCTCTCCCATAGACTAACATTGGGGGTAGCTTATTTTATTTAATAAGCTGTAATTTCCACATGAGAGCAGGTCCCCATTCATGCTGGGATCTTTGGAATTGTAATGAAAAATCCTAACTTATAGAAAGTTAGCATTTTCCTGCCTTAGCCCTATAGTGAATGTAGCCTGTATCTGGGTCACATGACTGGGTGTAACTGACAGTTAAGCTTTGTGTATTCCTTCTAGATAACCACATACAATACGGGCTCAGGTGTGACTGGATGGGCCATTCCTGTCAGATTGGGAGGGCAGACCTGGGCACAGCCCCACTAACACTTGAATTGGCTGTGTCCTGCCTCCACATAAAGGGTTGCAGAACCCCTGTAGTTCATCTGAGCCAAGACATGAAAGGCGGGATAGCTGGGGACTTCAAAGGGAAACCTCTAGAAGCTTCTCCCCCACTTCAAAGGCACAACTGTGTATAAATACTTGACCTCAGCCACCATCATTTCAGTACACTTCTGAGCCTGTGGATGCTTTGCTAGGAAGAAGGATTGCTGAAGGGCTGCCACTCTGCCAGACTAGTGCGCTGCTAGACTACTGCCTTGCGATGCTGCTTCCTTGACATGCTGATCTGCTGCCTTTTTGCCTGGGTGAGAAGCAATAGACTGGCACCTCTTGAACCCAGAACCCCAGAGAAACTCCAAGGGCTAGTTGCTGGCTTCCTGACTTGAGCCTCAGGGACAGAAGGTTTCAACAACCTTGCTGCTGCACCTGGACTCTGCCATCTGTGAGTCTACCCTGGCAAGTGGCGCCACCTAAGTCCTGGACCCTTGGAAGTGGGGCTACGGTGCTCTGCCAGCCTCTCTGGACCCGGAAGAACCACTGCATCTTTTTGTTGCATGGCGCAACTCCAAACAGAACATATGCGGCGTCCCTACTGCATGGATCGGAACTGCTACAAAGCCCTTCACTGCATTAGAACCGGTGCTGGGAGACACAGCTTTGGCGCATGCCCTCGCAACCTCATCAACAGCAGCCTCAACGATGATGCCAGACTCTGCATTGCAGCCTCACAGCTCCTCTGAACTGATGCAATGCCTTGAATGTGCAACGCACCCTTGACACCATAATTCACATCACAAGCCCTCATTGATGGGATCTTTGGAGTCAATGCATCAGGTCCTCACACAGCAGCATCACTGTGTCTCAGAACCAATGCATTACCTTGGCTGTGTGATGTATCTTCGACGTAGATCCTTGCAATCATCTGCAAACCAAGATTTAAAATACTTTGTTCAGCGGGCCTAACTGGGTCCGTGTAGCCGGCCTGGACTCCATCGCGGTTGGCCTGAACTTGTCACAGTCTAGCACAAAGTTATGGTCTGGTGTGACCAGATATTCAGCTTTCTGCCTTTGGTGCGTTTTTACTGAAATCTTTAAAATTGAATATCTCCGGTTCTACTAATTTGATTTTTGCCTTTTTTGTCTTGTTTTATTTATTAAGAAATACTCTTTCTAAATCTGTTGTGTACACATTTGACGGTGTGTTAGCACTCTGTTACTGATGGAAGTGTTGCACAAATACTTTACATATTAACTCTGAGTAAAGCCTGACTGCTCTGTGCCAAGCTACCTGAGGGTTGAGCACGGGTTAATTTACAGTTTAATTGTGCCTTCACCCTGAAACGAATTGTTGTTGCTGCTTGAGTAGGGATTCACCCCCTTAACCAGTAACCAAATTACTTACAACTGCCCTGCTGCTGAGGCTTACTTTGTTCCCCAGGGGCTGCCCTGCTGCTTGGAGCTTGCTTTGTTCCCCAGAGGACTGCCCTGCTGCTTGAGACCTGCCCTGCTCTCTGTGAAGAAAGACTGGGCTTGCTACCTCCAGCCCAGGCTACCTGAGTGACAAGGGTCAATTGGCTGACCCCTCCCCCTGTTCTAAGCTTCAGGAACACAACAAGCTCCAGAGGGATCATTGCAACTGCCCAGTTGACCTGGTACAACTGGACCTGGCCGGACCTGCAAATGGACCTGCCTGAGCCTGCTGTAGGTAAAATCTGAAAAGTCAGGCCAACCATGAAGGAGTGCAGGTCAGATACAGGGACCAATCCTTGGTCCCCTGCAAACAGTACCTTGGTTCTGAGTTACATTGACACAAAGAATCAGATGCAAGGAGCAGAGTAGGTTATGCGTTAGCATCAATCCTGCAGATGTAGGTGATGCGTCGGCTCTGAGCAGCTCTAAGTCAGATGTGTCGGAAATAGAGGCCAAGCGTTGTGCAGTTGGCAATGCCGTCCCCCAATCCTCCCAGCAGTGGCAATGCATCGATGGCGTTGCAGTATCCTCAATCCTCACAACAGTGGCGTAGATGGAAATGGTGCATATCCAATCGGTGCAACAATGCTGATGCACAGGTTCTGGCAGTTGCAGCACTTTATACTCACTTCCAAGGGATCTGGATCGGCACCACTAGGCTGGGCAAGGCTTGCAGCAAACAAAATCTAGGTGTTGTTGCAGGATGAAGAGAATTCTTTGATGTCCCTGAGACTGCAGAAGACCAGGAGGCAAGCCAGCAAGCCTTGAAGTCACTTTGGTTCTGGGTTGGAGAGATTCAGGTCCAGTCCTTCTCACTACTAGGCAAGGAGGGCAGCAGGCAGCAGGTTAGCAGAGTAGGCGTCCAGCAGAGTGACAGTCCTTTCAGCAGCACAGCAGTCCTTCTTCCTGGCACAGTATCCACAGGTCCAGAAGTGTACCCAGTTGGTGATGTCTGAGGCCCAGTTCTTATACACAGTGGTGGCTTTGAAGTGGAAGAGACTTCAAAGAGAGACCTTTCAAGTGCACAGAGTCCCTGACCTTCCTACACTGGCTCCAGTCTCACTACAGGGGTATATTCAGCCTTTTGTGTGGGATCAGGACACAGCCCATTTAGGTGTGTCAGCTCCTCCCTCTCATACTGCCCATGCCCAGGAAGTCCCATCAGGCTCTGGATGGCCGATCGGTCACACCCAAGCTCCCTTTGTGTAGGGCTGTCTGCAGGCAATGTTCAAAAGCTCAGCTGTCAACCACCCAGATGTGTATTCAGAGACAGACAAAAGGCACTGGAAGTAAGAAAATGACAACTTTCTAAAAGTGGTATTTTCAGAATTACATTTTAAAACCTGGTTTCACCATAAGTTGTGATTTAAATTGTGATTCTAGAGACACCACATTTGGGGGTCCCATCTCTTCCCAATTGTAAACTATACTTTTAAAATGTAATAGGTCAATCCCAATGTTATCCTATGGGAAAGATAGGCCTTGCAGTAGTGAAAAACAAATGTAGGAGTTTTTCAATACTAGGACATGTAAAACTTAAAATTACATGTCTTACTTATTCAATCTACTATACCCTCCCCTTGGGCGGACTAGTGCCTACCTTAAGGGTGACTTATGTGTATTAAAAAAGAAGGTTTGGGTCTCTCAAGAGGATTAACTTGCCTGGATTGATACAGCAGTTTAAAGCTGCACACACAGGCTCTACAATGGCAGACCTGAGTCATGTTTAAAGGCTACTGAAGAGGTGGCCCAATCAGTGCAGCAGGCCCACCAGTAGCATTTAATTTACGGGCCCTAGGCACAGGTAATGTACTTCACAAGGAACATGTAAGTAAGTTAAATATACCAACTGTGGGTAAGCCAATGTTACCATGTTTAAAGCAGAGAGCACATGTACTTTAGCACTGGTTAGAAGGGGTAAAGTGCCCAGAGGCATAAAGCCAACAAAATCGAGATCACCACAAGAGGAGGTCTAAATACAAAAAAGTTAGGAGAAAGCACGCCAAGGATGGCATGTCTAACATGTGTCCCCTATAGCTAAAAATGGGGAGAGCTGCCAATCCCTTGGGAATTTTCTTCACTAAGGCAGAAGAACCTGGAGAGACCATCAGGATTGGGGTGGTATGTTCCAGGACAGTGTTCCTCTGTAAAGTCCATTCCCTGTAGGGAGATGGACCACCTGAACAGTTTGGGATTGTCACCCAGGGGCCTGAGGTCTCTCTGAATCTAGAAGTGAGTAGCAAACAGGTATGGTATCGGCTTCTTCAGAGCATAGACCACAGCAAAGGCTTCCCTTTCTATTGTGTTTCATCCCTGTTCCTTGGGAAGTAGACTTCTACTGCTAAAGGCTACAGGCTGATATAAGCTCTTTTTGTTTAGCTATGAGATCATGGCCCCTATGCCATGATCTGAGGCATCTGTCTGCACAATGTATTCTTTGGAGAAGTCGGGGTCCTTGAGCGCGGGTGCTGTGCACATGGCCTCCTTCAGGGTGTCAAAAGGTTTCTAGCACACCTCTGTGCAGAACACCTGAGGTGGCTGCTTCCTGGAAGTTGGCTCTGGCAAGGGAGGGGACAATAGTGCCAAACCCCTTAACAAATCTCCTGTAATAGCCTGTGAGGCCCAGGAAGGTGCTCACCTCTGTATTGGGGGTGGTTCCCAAGCTTGAATGGTTTTGATTTTGGCCTGGAGGGGCTGCACCTTGCCACCTTCCACTTGCTGACCCAAGTAGACCCCTGAACACTGCCTGTCTGTCACTTACTGGACTTAATAGTCAGACCTGCCCTCTGCAGAGCCTGAAGCACTTCCTTGAGGTGGCACAGGTGGTCTTCCCAGCTAGAATTGAAGACTGCAATGTCGTCTAGGCAGATGGCACTGAAGCTCTCCAGTCAAGTTAGGACCTAGTTGACCAACCTCTGGAAGGCGGCATGGGCATATTCCAACCCAAAGGCCATTACCCGGAACTGGAAGTGTCCTTTGGGGGTAGAGAATGCAGTCGTCTCTTTGGCCCCATAGGTCAACTCCACCTGCCAATATCCAAACGTTAAGTCAAATGTACTGAAGAACTTAGCAGCTCCAAGCCGATCTATGAGCTCATCAACTCTGGGGATGGGGTGAGCATCAGCCTTGGTGACTGCATTGAGTCCCCAATAGTCTACACAGAACCTAAATTCAGGTGTGATTGCTGGGGTGGCAGCCTTGGGAACCAATACCACTGGGCTGGACCAAGGGCTGTTTGAGGGCTCATAACTCCTAACACCAGCATCTTGGACACCTCCTCCTTAATGCTGGCCCTCACTTTGTCATACAACCTGTAAATGTTGATCTTCACAGGTGTGCTGCCCCCAATATCAATATCATGGGTGCACCATGTAGTGAGTCCTGGGGTAAGTGAGAACAAAGAGGAAAACTGCCCCAGCTTCTGGTGGCAGTCTCTCTGTTGGTCTAGGGTCAGTGTAGGGAAGAGCCTGACAACTTCCATTGACCCATCCTACTCCTTGGAAGATAGGAGGTTGGAGAGAGGTTCACTCTCTTCTTCCACCCCATCATCAGTAACCAAGAGAATGGTAAGCTTAAACTTTCAAGGTGGGGCTTGAGGCAATTGGCTTGCAGGACTTTCAAAGGGTTCCTGTGAGTCTTTACCAGGTAGGTGATACCACTGTTGTGTTCCTTCAAATCATAAGGCCAGCCCAGCAGTCCTGCCGGGCCCTGGGCTCCACAGACTCCATTACCTACATTATTTGGCCAGGCTGAAACTCAATTAGAGTGGCATTCTGGTCATACTATCATTTCATGTCCTCCTGGCTGGTTTCTCCTGAGCGAGTTTCTGGAAGCATGCTATCTTGTTGCGAAAGGCCATCATGGAGCTGACCACATCCTGGGGGCTCTCCTGGGAGCTCGCTCCCAGCCCTCCTTCACCAAACTGATATGTCCTCTCACAAGGCGCCCATACAGAACTTCAAAGGGGCTAATGCCAACCCCTTTCTGTGGTACCTCCCTGTAGGCGAATAAAAGGCATTACAGGAGGCAATCCTACTCCGACTCATGGGCTCTGGCAGGCCCATAAGCATGCCCTTTAGGATCCTGGTGAACCTTTCAATAAGCCCATTGATCTGTAGGTGATAAGGAGTGGAGAACTTGTAGGTACCCCACACTCCTTCCACAAGGCAATCATGTACCCTGACATGAAGTAGGTAACCCGGTCAGATGCCACCTCCTTGGGAAAACCCACACGGGTAAACATCCCAATCAGTCACCTGGCCACTGTTGGTGCAATCACAGTCCTTGGAGGGATAGCCTCTGGGTACCAGGTAGCATGGTCCACCAAGACGAGAGTAAATCTGTTGCCCATGGCTGTCTTTGGGTCCAGACGCCCAATCATGTTGATGCCCGCCCTTTCAAAGGGAGTGCCAATGACAGTAAAGGCTTGCAGGGGGGCTTTGCACTTGCCACTCACCTGGCAGGTAAGATAGGACCTGCAGTATGCATCTGAGGCCTTCCTTTTAAAGGTCTTGTCCTGCCTTAAATGACCTGCCATGGGTACATCATGAGCTAGCACCAGCAGGAAGGCCCTATAGCACTGAGGGACCACCAGCACATAGGTTGCACCTGGCTCAGATGCCCTATGCTCACTATATAGGAGGCCAATCTCCCAGTAGATCAAGTGCTTGCCAGAGATGTCATGAGCTACCTGGATCTCAGTCTGCTGCCAAAGAGCTATAAGAGCAGGGCATTCCCTTGTCACCTTGCAGAACTCCTCCGTGGTGGGAGCCAGTTCCTGCTGCCAGTTGGACAGCTCAGGCAGGTTCCCCATTTCTGCCACATCCTCCCTTGTAGGATCCAGGGCATCCCCCTCAGGGTCAGCATCTTCCTGAACAGTGGGAGTTTCAGGAGCTGGATTTCCACACCCATTGCCCTTCCTCTTTTTGACAGGACCCTGGGCCATTATTCCAAGCTCCAGGTCCTTCTGCCCACACTCTTGGGCTGCAATGGATCATGTGGTCAGGCACACCCACTCAGGCAATCCTAACATCTCCAAGTGGGACCTGAGCTCCACCTCCTTACAGGCGGTATGCTCCAGGTCATTGCCAAGCAGACAATCTAGAGGCATGGGTAGACTCACAGCTATCCTCAAGGAACCTGAGCTCCCCCCATTCGAAGGGAACCAGAGCGACTGGGTAGTGGCTCTCATGGTTGTCAGCAGCAACAACTTGATGGAACAAATTAGGGACTACCTGCTTTGGGGATGCCAGATGACACTAGATGGTTGTCATTCTGGCTCCAGTGTTTCTCAGAGCCTCCACCCTGTGCCCGTTAATGGTGACCCACTGCCTGAACTTCCTAGTATTACTAGGCATGTGGGTTCTTTGCACCACGTCTCCATCACCGAGGGACACTATGGTAACCTGTATGCTGTCCCCCACACTATTTGGGACAATCTGCTCCTCAAGCGCTATACTAGCCAGCCCCCTGTGACTGCCCACCAGTAGGAGGCTGTGCCCACATGGTACACTTGGCATCTTCCTTGATGTCCCCTTCCTGCTGGTACTCATAGCCCTTAGGGGGTTCCTTTCCTGTAGACCTAGTGTCAGGAAACCATCACTTTTCTTGTCAATAGGGGGAGGGGAGTCCTGACCCAAATAACTATTTTGGGGGCCCTTTAGAGAACTCCTTGCCTTTGTTTGTATCCCCCCTCCTTCTTCTGGTGAGGACCCTGCCCACCCTTGTGGTGACCCCCCAGAATGGTCCTTGATGCCGACCCAGCAGTCCTGCCTCCTTAGCAAGTTCTCAGGGGTCAGTTAGCTTACTGCCAAAAAGGTGTTGGTGCAGATCTGGAAAACAAAGACTGAACGTGTGCTCCTGTGCAATCAAAATATACAGCCCTTGATAAGCTTTCACTTCACTGCCTTTCACCCAACCATCCAGTGCCTTGCAAAAGGAATCAACACAATCTACCCAGGTCAGTTGGGATATCTTCTGACTATTTCTGAACATCTGCCTGCACTGCTAAGGGGTCAAACCAAATTTCCTGGTAAGAACTTTCATGGGGGGATACCTCATCCTGTCATCCGCATCTAGGGCCAGTAGGGTGTACCTCCTCTCACAAGGGATTTTCTGCCACAGACTAGCCCTCCAATCCCCCTCAGGGATCTTGTGCATCTACAGAGCAATCTCACAAGCCTCAAACCATCGGTCTAAGTCATCTCCAACCACAAAGCCAGGCACCAGACCCTGAGGAATGTGGGCCCACTTGTTTCCAGAGGGCACTAGGGTAACGCTGCCACCATCAATGCTGGACTCTTAATGTCCAGCTCCTTCAGGCTCAGTTCATGAGCCAACATTACCTTTTTCTCCTTTATGACCAGTTTCTGTGCCGCCTTCTCCAGCACCAGCCTGAGAAGCTCTAGCTTGAGATTTTTTTCCTCCCTCCAGTTCCCTTTGGCTCAGGCTCCAGGAAGACACACTGTTTCCTGCGCAGGAAGCCAGTATTGATTCCGGGGCCACGTCAATCCCCTCAACGTCAGGAGGGACCAATTCCTCCAATTGCTCTCCTTCGTTGTCCATTTCATTCTCTGTTGCTGTAGCCAATGACTGATGGACATCTGCCCAACCTCTCAGTGCCTTTTGTAACTCCACCTTCCTGGTGGAGCCCTGGCCTGGTACTCCTCTCTTTTTGAAAAACTCTCTTAGCTGTGCCATGGTGTAGCATTCCATATTGGCCAACTCAAACTCCATTATTGTAGGTGAGGCCACAACTACAGTTGGACAGGTAGGGTGAGAATGAGTTTAAAAAACAAAAAGCCAATCAGGAAGAATTTAAAATTTGAATTGATCTTAGGTGTGTAATGGTAGTGTACACCAAATCCCTCTATGGCACTGCACAAACACAAGTCCTATACCACTGCTGCCACCAATATTAGAAATTGGGTTTCTGGTTGAAAGAGGTATGCACCCAGTCCAGGCAGGAACAACAACCCTTATCAGTGTAAGTCACAAACAGAGCCTAACTTAACCTGTGCACACCCAAAAGTAGCTTGCCACAGAGCAGTCAGGCTTTAATTAGGAGACAATGTGTTAAGTATTTGTGCAACACTTCAACCAGTAAAGCCAAACAAGTAGATATCCCACCTGGTTAGAAAAATAGAGATTATTTTAATGAACAAAACAATGCCAAACAATTCAATAGGTAGAATTCAAGTTATAAACTATTAAAGAATAAACTTAGTTGTAGTGCTAAGAATCATAAAGCACCAACGGGAGCTATCTGGTTGCGCAAGACTGGGTCAAATCTGAAAAGTCAGGCTGACTGAGATGGAGCACAGGCCAGAGACAGGGACCAAGCATGGCCCATTGAAAACAATACCTTGGTTCTGAATTTCGTTGACGTTGAAAACCAGATGAGAGGAGCAAAGTAGGTGATGCATTGGCGTTGATCCCACGATGTATGCGATGTGTCGCCCACTAACGGTGAAGTGTCGGATATGTCAGGAATAGAGGTGATACATCGGACTGGACTGTCACCACTTGGCAGGGCAAGTCTTGCAGCAAGCAAAGTCCAGTTGCTGCTGCAGGATGAAGACAAGTTTCTGATCGACCTGAGACTTCAGATAAACAGGAGGCAAGCCAGCAAGCCTTGGAGTCACTGTGGTTTTGGGTTGGAAAGATTCAGGTCCAGTCCTTTTGATTTCCAGGCAAAGAGGGCAGCAGGAAGTGGGTCAGAACAGAAGGAGTCCAGCAGAGTGACAGTCCTTTCAGCAGCACAGTGTCCTTCTTCCTATTCTTCCTAAAAAAGTATCAACAAGTCTGAAAGTGGGGGTGTCTGAGGTCCAGCTCTTATACACAGTGCTGCCTTTGAATTGGGGGATACTTCAAAGTGAGGCCTTTGAAGTGCACAGGGTCCCTGCCCTTCCTGCCATGGCTCCAGACTCACTACAGGGAAGTATGCAGCCTTTTGTGTGGGCTCAGGACACAGTCCACTCAGGTGTGTCAGATCTTCACTCCCATCAAACTGTGAATGGCCCATCAGTCACAGCTAAGCTCCCTTTGTGTGGGTCTTTTCAGGAAAAGGGGTGTTCAAACTGGGGTGTGAGCCCCCCGTAAGGGGGCCTCAATTGATCTCAGGGGGGGCACCAGACACTGAACGAAAGGAGTATCATGCTAAAAACAGTGTTTTGTTTTAAGGAGGGAAAAAATGAGCAGCAGTAAACCGCTCTGTATTGGGCCATCACTAACATCTTTTATCATTTATATCCAAGCCCGGTGTTTGTGCCAAAAGAGAAGAGACTCCAAAAATTCTTCAAACCACTGAGGAACCAGGAAAGATAGAATCCCCACTCGGAGTCTCCTTCCCAGCGGTGGAGGGACACCCTAGTCCTCAGGGTCCGTTTAGCAGAGAGTACACAAGCGGAGTCACCAACTGGAGGAATAAAGAGAAGTTTATTACATGGATTATAGCTCGAGCTTATACAGAGTCCCAGGACAGTCAAGTGACTATCCTACGGAGGCTGCCCCTTCACTCTGGGGCACCCAACCTTATATACACACAAAACTGCTTAGTCAGAGGACAACTCCACCCCTAGCGTATTCAAGGTCCTCTGCGGCCTTCAGAATATTTCAGGGATACACGTGTGGTGGGAGAAGGTACAGATGCAGCTGGCAGGAGGTGGCAACGACCTGTACAAACCTGTTCTGGCAGTTACTGATTAAGCACAAAAATTCTCAGAACTACGGTTAGAACAAGTAAATTACAGCGATAAGCAGATTGCAGACCAAGGCTGCGAGCACAAGGTCAAGCATCAAAGTTCAGGAGGTTTGTCGAGCACATGGCAACATAATAAAGATAAACAGATGCCTAGCAGCTATGGTGTATGATTAAGTTTATGTACATTTTCTCAATCGCTCCTTTTGCCATTGTGAGGCAAGTTTGAACGTCATTCAGTGTCTATGTTAATGGACATAAGGCCTTTTATCTCCTGCTCAAGGGACAGCATAGCCGTGCGTTGAGGAGGGCGAACAGGCCAGGGGGCAAGGGGTGCCATACAGCAACCGTACAAAGCAGGTAGGCACTGTACACAAAGACAACAGGTGAGGAATACAGCAGCGAGCACAAAAAGGAATATTAATATCTTCCAGCCCCATTGGGAAATCAAGCCCCAAAACCAGTCGGTCAAGGACCATGTTCCTTCGTCTTGGTGTATTGTGGAAGCTATCGTATGCAACCTTTGAATAGCTTTATACACTGAAGGGGCATTGTCTGGTATATAAACGCAGCAGCTCGATCCGATCAAAGTACAAACTCCACCACGCTCCGCCAAGATGATGTCAAGAACCATTCTGTTTTGAAGAGTAACAAGGCGGTCAGCAGTGAGCTCTGCAGTGATGTTACTCAGAGCTCCTGCTGTTTCATTTACTGTTGCTTCAACGACTCGTGTGAGATGTCTGATATCCCTACTGTTCATCATAGCGCCCCAAAATGGAAGGACTCCTTTAAAGTAGTCCAATGCTTTTTGTGCTGAGGTATCTTCTGCAGATATTACCCCTCTCCGAGTCCTGTGGTGTTGAGGGTCAGCTGTGTAAGTTGTTGGTAGTAACCAAGCAATGTAACACGTGCCGGTCCAGGTGGGTACCAAGGAGGTGTAGGCATTATTACCACAAACAAAATACGAGTTTCGTGATGGTATCCTGGTAGGCCAATTAGTTCCATTCAATATTACTGTAGCATTACAGTTACTGGCACCTACACCTCTATTACCACTTTTCTGAAAACAAAGTGGAGCAAAAAATCTTCGGCCAATCCGGGGTGTGGTATTAAAGGATAAAAAATATATGTCAGTAGACCTATTTCGTCGGTCAGCATATTCTGACTTTTCTTCCTTTGTTTCATAAACTCTTGTTCCAGTGGGTCAGCATAACCGGTATAGGTGGGTGACCAATAGTCCGGAATTAGTAGCATCCATTGTGGTAGCCCAAATGGCTGATAGTTCATACCAGGTGCTGCAGGAGCCATCAAAAGAAAAAGGGAATGAAATATATGGCAACCTTCTTTGCACGGAACTCGGTAGCAAGCCACATATCCAACAATTTGTTCTATTTACAGCCAGCTGATCTTGATGTAACATAAATATGAAGGTATTGTTTTCATATTCCTTACGTCGTCCTTCCTCATGGGGTGGTAAGGAAACATGGTTGTGTTCTGCAGGCGGTGGCGTAGTTGGTGAGAGCTCTGAATCAGAATCATGTATTACCCACCCAATACAGGACAGAAGTACTGAAAATAGTATTGTTATGGTGAGACAAGCGATACGTGGGCCTAATAGTCTTTTTAAATTACTTATTTTCTTCTTTTTCCTCTTGTCTTCTTGTATAGCACCCAATTCTCTTTATTGCTTGTCCCACTAGCAGTTCAGTCCGACCTAAGTGCTGCCCATGACTGGTGGTTGCTTCACTGTGGGGTGATACCAGCAGTCCTATTGACACACTCTGGTCCGCCCCGACAAACAAAATCACGGCCCTGCAGCTATCGTCAGACTTAGTACAGGGGACAAGCAATCAGTTCATTGTTCATTTTCTTATTTTCGTGGGCGGAAATCATATCTTGTGGACTGTGGTATGGTCTGGTCAGGAAACAATTGTTCATTGTGACCTAAATCTGAGGGAACCTCCTGCAGCACACTGTCGTTCTGTTTTTTATATTTCCGCGTAGTGTTGCTGAAATGGTCCTCAGTCGTCGGGTGGTCACCACTTTTTATTTCATCAGAGGGTACGAGTAGGGGTACCTTCTTACAGTGGGATGCATGTATCCAATTCTTAGCTCCCTCGACCTTAACTGCTGTTCGAGTAGCAAAAAGGACCTGTTGCGGACCTTTCCATCGAGGTTCAAGACTCTTTTTCTACTGGAAATTCTTTGTGAGAACCCAGTCGCCAGGTAGTATCTTCTGACCTAGATCAGTGGATACAGATGGGAGTGCTTCACGCACCTGTTGGTGAATAGAACGCAAAGAATTAGTGAGTTCATTTAAATAGTCCATCAAAACAGGATGTTCTAGTTCTGAGTACTTGTGAGGTCGAGGGACCCCCCAGACATTTGCTGGCCTTCCTATCACTATCTCATGGGGTGACAACCCTGATCTAGAGTGAGGCGTCATCCTGACAGACATTAAAGCCAGGGGCAACGTGTCCGGCCACCGTATACCGCGTTCTGCGCATATCTTTGACATCTTCAATTTAAGTGTGCCATTATATTTTTCAACTAGCCCTGCTGACTGGGGGTGGTTAGCTGCATGAAACTTCTGGCAGAGGCCCAACCCTTCACATACCCTTTTCATCACCTGCCCAACAAAATGACTCCCATTATCTGACCAGACACACCTTGGGACCCCAAACCGTGGGAAGAACTCCTTCAGAAGTACCTTTGCGGTAGTAAGGGCAGTATTATCTTTAGTAGGGTAAGCTTCTACCCACTTACTAAACATACAGACCACAACTAGGACATATTTCAAGTTGTTACACCTTTCCATCTCAATATAATCCATTTGTAGTACTTCAAAGGGATACGTTGGTGGTGAAAAATGCCCAGCGGGGAAGCACACTTCTCTATGTTATGTTGTAAACAAATCATGCAGGATTGAACCAGTTGGTCAGCTACTCTTCTGATATTTTTATTAGACCAAACCGGATCAAGCAAATCACAGATGCTTTTCGCACTAACGTGTGCAGGACCATGGGCCATAGTCATTACTGGCAGAACGAATGCATCGGGTAACATCCATCTTTCCCTCTGTGACAGATCTGTCCAGCACAGCGTATTTTCATCTAACTTGGCCTTCCCTTCTTCCCATTCCTTTTTCTCCTGTTCAGTTGCCTCATCCTGTATCTTCCTGACACTCTCTACCGTGTTCCCAAATATTTCATGGGGACGAACCTTCTCTGTACTATCTACCACATACATGTGTCCTGTCTTTGCATTCGCTGTATCTTTTGCTGTCTGATCGGCTAGGGCATTGCCCCGTCCAGTTTCATCTGTCACCTTTTTGTGTGCACTACACTTCATGATAGCCATTGTTTTGGGTAATGCCAGGGCAGAAAGTAAGTTAGTTATAAGGGTCCCATGTTGAATAAGTGTTCCATGTGAGGTGAGGAATCCTCGTTCTGCCCACAAGCGACCAAAATTGTGTGCTACGCCAAATGCATACTGACTGTCCGTGTAAACATTCACATTAAGTCCTTTACTTAACTCACAGGCTCGTGTTAGAGCTATTAATTCTGCGGCCTGAGCAGAGTTATGTGGTATTCTAGCTGTTTCAACTACAGTGGTAGCTGTTGTAACTGCATAGGCTGCAGAGGTAGTGCCATCGGGTAGCTTGATGCATGAGCCATCTACGTATAATATGCCATCAGGGTCTTTCAGTGGAGTGTCCTGTAAGTCCACTCTCCCTTTTGTTTCATCCTCCGTCCGGAGAATGCAGTCATGTATGTCATCATAAGAATCTTCAGTTTTTTCAGTAATTGGCAATAAAGTGGCAGGATTGAGCGTGTTGCACCTTTTTGATGTTATATGACTAGCTAAAAGTGTCAGTTCATAAGTAGTTAATCGTGCATTAGTAAGATGCTGTGTTTTTGTTTTGTTTAATAGTGCGTCAACAGTGTGTGGGACCAACAGGGTGAGGGGTGAATCCATGACTATCCCGGCCGACTGGCGCACTGCGACCGCTGCAGCGGCTACTGCCCGTAGACAGCTCGGGAGTGCACGGGCCACTGGATCCAGTAGGGCCGAAAAATAAGCACAGGGGCGTTGTTTGCCGTCATACTCTTGGGTCAACACTGATAGTGAACATCCATTTCTCTCGCTCACATATGACTGAAAATCTTTACGATAATCAGGCGTACCCAGTACAGGTGCTGTGCAGAGTGTATTTTTCAATTCATCAAAACCAAACTGAAAATCGTCATTCCATTCAATTGTTTCAGGACAATCTTTGTGGGTGAGATGCAAAAACGGTTTTATCAAAAGAGAATAATTAGGAATCCATTGACGACAGAAGGGGGTAATACCTATAAAGGCCCTAACCTCTCTCTGTGTCCTTGGGACCGGTATGTCTCGTATAGCTTGTATTCTCTCAGCCGTCAACGTACGTCCCTCTTTAGACAGGAGGTGTCCTAGGTATATAACCTCTTGTCTACAATACTGCAATTTGGAGAGGGAGACCTTATGGTGATGGTGTGCAAGATGTTTCAATAAGGCTACAGTATCTGTTTTACAATTTTGTTCTGAAGTGGATGCTATTAAAAGGTCATCCACATATTGAACCAGCGTCGAGGAGCAAGGAAAAACAAGGGTATCTAATTGAACCTTGAGGGCCTGGCTAAAAATGCTAGGCGGTTCAGTATAGCCTTGTGGAGCGCGACAGAACCGGAAACTGCGACCACCCAGTGAAAACCCAAAGATGTGTCTGCTATCTGGATGAATGGGAATGCTAAAGAATGCATTTTTAAGATCGATAACAGAGAACCAAGTAGCGGAGGCAGGTATCATTGTTAATAATGTCGTAATGTCAGGAACAACAGGGAACTGGGGTATTACAATCTTATTGACCGCCCGTAAATCAATAACAAATCGGAGTCCTGGAGACGCGGTGCCATCAGATAATTTTTTATGAACAGGAAGGACAGGACTGTTACAATCATTACCACGCGTTTATTCAATGACACCCAAATCAATCAACTGGGTCACAATATTTTTGAGTTGTTGTTCAATGTGTTGGGATAATTTGTATTGGGGAAGACAAGGTAATTTGGCATTGGCTTTCAAGCGTATGACATACGGTGGTATGTCCAGACATCCAACATCGTCCTTATGTGTGGCCCATAAAATGTCTGGCAAATCTCGAAGTTCGGGTGGAAGTGGTTTTGACAAAAATTGTGACAGGGAAATATTTGGACCTAAAGTGACATGAACTCCATCCGGAGAGCAATAAATGGTGGCGTACAATTTCTTTAATAGGTCCAAACCCAATAAATTCGCACTACAGGCCGAAGTAAGAATGAGAGGGGAGCTAATGGTGTAAGGACCTATAGCAACATGCAGCGGCTGGGAGACGGGGTTAGCCACCAGAACACCAGAAAAAAACATAGAGACGTTAATATTGCCAGACAGAGGGACCCCTTGGACCTCTTCCTGTTTAACAGAACTTTTGGTGGCCCCAGTATCTACCAAAAAATCATGTGGAGTACCGTCTAATTGTACCTCAACGTGAGGGCCATTCTGCCTAACAGGAATAGAAACTGGTCCCACCCCCCTCTGTCGAATGCTGTCCTAGTCAAAGGAGGACCCCTGACCTTCATACGCATCATAGTCGTCATTAAAATATTGACGCTGGGATGAAGCATCAAAATAATTCGGGCGGGGGGTATTGTGGGACCGTGAAGGGGCTTGCTGGCGGGGTCTGTTGTCCTGTTGCGGTGGGGGCATGAGGCGGCCTGTGGAGTCGTCCTTATTGGGGCAGTCATTCTTCCAGTGGCCCTCCTGCTTGCAATAGGCGCACTGATTGTAGGAGAGGGAAGAACAGGGAGGGCGTTGGGACTGCCTTCTGTCATTGGGAGGTCCTTGTGACCTTGATCTGGACTGCTGTTGATGGGGCTGAGGGTAGGCCTGCTGAAATAACACCTTCGTTTTCAACTCCTTCGTTTTTTTCTCATTCTTTTCTTGTTCTTCTATCTCCCTGTTCTCATAATATTGGGCCATTGTCAGTATTCCAGTGGCAGTAGAGACTGGATACGTACTTTCACACAATTTCAATTTTCCCTTTATGTCTGGTAATAAATTGTCCACGAATTTGTCAACAAAGAGTCTTATCCCCCCTTCAGTAGTCATGTCTTGGCCGCTGTAATCAGAAAAGACACCCTCAAACCTTGTATAAAAGTCCAAACCACCCTCGTCCTTTTTCTGTTTACAGGCGGCCAATTTATCCCAATTTATCCTGTGTGGTGCAAGTATGGTCTTCATTAAATCCAAAATACGCAGTGGGAGAGCCAATATAAGTGGGTCTGGTTTCGCTCCCCCAACCCTGTCCCTTTCTGCTGCTTGCAATTGGTCCCACGTGCCCCCTAGTTCAGCATGGTCGTGCCTCCGTACTTTTGACCATACTTCCTGCTGGACTACTGCTGCCATTAACATGTCAATATCGGACAACGTCATAGTACAGGATTCAAGAATTTATTGCAGTTCTTTATAATATCCTGCAGGATTCTTACGGGGGTCAGGTAAGGCAGCTTTTAGGGTATATGTTTCAGATCTTTTCCATGGGGTGTGTACCCACATTTGTTGAAAATGCCCTGCGGTAATAACTTGGCCAGCGTTATCCATCACCGGCTCTCGCCAAACCGGCGGAACCTCTCTCATGGGAAACATGGATGCCCTTATAGAAGGGCTACATGTCCACAGGCGGTCCCTATATACGAGAAGAGTAACAACATAATCATGTAGACCAGAACCAAACGGCAGTCCAGTAGAGGCGCGTTTTCGGAGGTCCACCAGTCCCGCGGGAGCTGAGGAACCATCATCCTCATATTCTTGTATTATAATGCTGCACATAAGGGTAGGTGAATGTAACTGAACTAAACTATCCCATTGTTTTATAGTGCGGACAATGTCCCTGACCCCATAGTCATTCCAATTAGTCATCCACCTCCGTGTCATTTCTTCAATGACATCTTCCTCTTGTGAATTAGAGAACAAGTGTCCGCGGAGGGTGCGCTTTCGCGGGGTCATGGGACGGGGGGTATTTGTGGTGTCTAAACAGGAGTCAGGGGTGGGCCAAACGGGGGCCAGTCGAGGGGTGGGTACAGTCGGGCGGGGTGTATCCTCTATAGGTCTGGTAACAGGAGGGGTGGTGGTGGGTGGCGGAGCACTCGCCTGAGATCCAGCCGGGGGTGGCACAATAGGGTCACCTGGTGCAGGTTGAGGATGTAGTGTATGATATATTGGTGGAGTATATAATGGGGGTTTATCTAACATATCGTTAAAAAGGGGGTCTTCCTCTTGTGGCTTATCCACTACTGTCCTGGAAGGGTAACACTTATCAGTTTGTAAGTGAAACCTTCGGTCATGTTCTAAAATTGTCTGTTGATGTTCAGCTACGTCAGAGTCATATACCTTTTCAGTCACCGTCCTGGTCTTATGTCTCTGTAATTTTTTCTCTGTCTTCCTAAGTCTTTAATCTGCTTCTTTCTGCCAAGTCCGTAGTGAATCAAACATCCCTGGTCTACTTTTTGTCACAAACAAACGTTCCTGTAAATAGTCGAATTTATCTTTATCAAATGTCCCGTGAATAGGCCATTGTAAATCAGAACTACCTTTGGTTCTTTTTCTCCATATATCAGACCAGATAATCGGACCTATGCCATATTTAACATATATATCATGATTCGGAGTCCCGGCCAGAGGAGCGGGGCATGTTTCCTCCAGGCGGGAGTCCATACTGCAAAGACAACAACACAATTTCCTAAAGCAACTGAACGCTGGCATTCTTCCAGTATTTTTTTATTTTTTTATTCTTACACCAGTGGATTGAATACACCAAATGAGTGGCAAATATGCCCTTTGGTTCCTATATACTTAAATGACAACTGAGGCCAGTCTTACCACTGACGTCGATCTTTGCAAAGAGCGATAGAAACCGTACAATACTCACAGACTTATTTTTAGACAGGAATCTTTCAACTCCTGTCCTTACCTGACACTTCTGTTATAGTCCGACAGTTGGGGACTCCAGTAGTTCACGGAAAACAGAGACCCGAATTCAGAAAGCGCCAGGAGAAGTCGAGCCGGCTGGAAGACACAGTGGAGATCCACAGGTCCACGACAGAGAACGAAGCTCAGAATCTGGTGTGGGGGGCCTCCCTTGGAAGTCCAATCGTGAGTCCTCCGTCACCTGGTCGGTCCCCTGGATGCCTGACTCGGGTCCCTGTCGGGCGCCAACTGAGGAACCAGGAAAGATAGAATCCCCACCCGAGGTCTCCTTCCCAGTGGTGGAGGGACACCCTAGTCCTCAGGGTCCGTTTAGCAGAGAGTACACAAATCAAGTGGAGTCACCAACTGGAGGAATAAAGAGAAGTTTATTACATAGATTATAGCTCGAGCTAATACAGAGTCCCAGGACAGTCAAGTGACTATCCTACGGAGGCTGCCCCTTCACTCTGGGGCACCAAACCTTATATACACACAAAACTGCTTAGTCAGAGGACAACTCCACCCCTAGCGTATTCTAGGTCCCCTACGGCCTTCAGAATATTTCAGGGATACACGTGTGGTGGGAGAAGGTACAGATGCAGCAGGCAGGAGGTGGCAACGAACTGTACAAACCTGTTCTGGCAGTTACTGATTAAACACAAAAATTCTCAGAACTACGGTTAGAACAAGTAAATTACAGCGATAAGCAGATTGCAGCCCAAGGCTGCGAGCACAAGGTCAATCATCAAAGTTCAGGAGGTTTGTCGAGCACATGGCAACATATTAAAGATAAACAGATGCCTAGCAGCTATGGTGTATGATTAAGTTTATGTACATTTTCTCACCACCTACCTCCATTTCTAATAATCATGCTGTGGAAGCTGTTACACGTTAGTAAGGCCTGCCTGACCAGAATAGTATGTTTGGCAAACATGTATTTAATTGCATTTTTAAAAAGATAACAGAACTTAACTGCAATGTTTAAATATGCCTAAACATATTTAAACATTGCCAACTTAATAGAATAATTGTGAAACATTCCGAGGGGGGCCTGGTGATTTTTTTTCAACAGGGACATCATTAAAAAGTTTGAAGACCACTGGCCTGGAGGGAATGCACAAAAGCCCAGCTGTCACCCACCCTGACATGTAATCAGAGAAAGGCAGAAGGCAGTAGATGGTTAAAGTAAGAAAATGTCAACTTTCTAAAAGGGGCATTATCAAAATTGCTGTTTAAAATATGACTTCATAAGAAATTGTGATGTTAAATTGTGATTCTAGAGACACCAAACTTGGGGGCTCTCGGTTCTTCCCAATTGGAATTTGTAATAAGGCAATCCCAATGTTACCCTATGGGAGATGTAGGCCTTGCAGTAGTGAAAAAATAAGAGATTTCTTACTACTAGGATATGTAAAACTTTACAGCACATGTTTTACTTTCTAAATACATTGCACCTTGCCCTTACGCTGCTTAGGGCCTACCTTAGGGGGGACTTATGTGTATTAAAAAGGAAGGTTAGGGCCTGTCACGAGGGTTAACTTGCCAGGTCGATATGGCAGTTTAAGACTGCACACACAGGCCTGTCAATGGCAGGCCTGAGTCATGTTTAATCAGTGCTGCAGGCCCACCAGTAGCATTTAATGTACAGGCCCTGGGCACAGATAGTGCACTTTACTAGGCACTTAAAAGTAAATTAAATATTCTAATTGTGGATAAGACAATATTACTATGTTTTCAGCAGACAGCACATGTACCTTAGCACTGGGTAACAGTGGTTAAGTGCCCAGAGCCCTAAAGACACCAAAAAAGATCAGCAAAACAGGAGGACTGAAGGCAAAAAAAAGTTAGGGTAAACCACACCAGGGATGTCAGGCCTAACACCTATTATTAGATAAAGGTTTACTACCAGAGATTCAGTAGGAAGGTCATCACATATTACACTATTGTTTCATGCAGGCTGTCCTGCCCCATTCAGAACCACCAAAGAGGAGGGGGCAGGGGTGGTTACAAGATGTGATCCTAAAAGATACAGTAGTGGTGAATAGTATCAAGAAAAGTATTTAGAAATACATAAAACAACAACACAGCAGAAATCAAGGCAGTAACAGTACAGAAGCTACAAAAAACAGTATTAAAGGGCAACCTCTTAGTGTAGGCAGCTTGGATCAAGATGAGGGAAGCCCTTTGTTCCTGCTTATGAAAAGAATTGGAACAGTTACATAAACAAACACAATCACAGAAACGATGGAGGGGCAACACGATGAAGAGGGGTCAAGTCAGAACAGTGGCACTGGATATGGCTGTTTCCCACTTGCCAAAGCTAGACAAAAGATTTTGGGGAGTAGGCAACAAACGGTAGGTTGTTGGACAACCTCTTGAAAGCAAAAAGTAATAGTGTGGAAATAAAGAGATAAGATAGTCAATTAGTCACAGATTAACTCAATAAGGTCAGATGTTTTCAAAGATTTTACAAACACCCCTGTATAGCAGACCAACAGCAGCGGCTCCGCTGCTCTGGCGTAGGAGTGTCACTCCCCCCCCCCCGCCAACAACAGCAGCTGTAAAATTTTAACATTAAAACGATAATAAAGCATGTTTTATTTTTCGCCATAGCGTCAAGTCTAGGGGAATGGCCATGGGGATGAAAGGCACGAGAGGGAGTGGTAGGTGCACTGTTGTCAGTACGCATGTGGGTTTGGTCGGCCATCTGAGGACAGCCAAATCGGCATGCGCACTGAGCAGTCTCCAACCTGCACTGTGTTGCTGGTTTGGAGACAGCAGGCACAGCCTTCCAGTCTACCAGGATTGCAAATCAAGGGCACTCAGGCCAGTCCTGACTGTGCTGTCATGCTGCCAGCATGCCATCACGAGAGCAGCATTAGGATTGGTCGCAGGGCAGTCTGGGAGCATGTGCCTGCAGTGGAGCCAGCAGAGCGGTAATGCAGCAGGGCTTCAGGTAAGTGGGTATTTTTGTTTTTTGTTCCCCACCCTGCCACTTTGCCCTGACACCAGCTGTGACTGCAGACCAAGTGTCTTCCGTTAAGGCATGTAACGCAATACATGACAGAAGTTCAGCTACCCAAGATATTTACTAGCGCATGATTGAATACTACAAGCTATTTCAAAACTACGCACATCTAAAATGCCGGGCCCACATGGGTTCATGACCACCTTTGGTGCAGCTCTTTTACATTTCTTTTTTAATGTATTCCAAAAAATTATCCAAAATAGGAGAGTAATGCAATGTCAGAGCCTGTTGTGCCCTTATTCCTGAAGTTGGGTAAACAACCTAATGACTGTGCCTCCTATAGGCTGATTTTGTTACTAAATCTTCATGTGACGAAATTTCACCAAGATACCAGCACTGCATCTCCAGATTGTGCTGGGAGAAATCATACATTCTGACCAGTCGGGCTCCATCCAATAGTGGCAGGCCAGTTAAATTACTAAAGAAGCCCTGCACCTGTTGGATGTTGGAAGCAGAGAAAATAAACAAGCAATCCTCGTGCCTATGCACGCGGAACAGAGCGTAGACAGGGTCTTTATGGCAGGTGCATTACTAAAGATGGGCTTTGTGAGTATTCCTTCGGCTGGCTGTACACGAGCTATCAATCTTCAAAGGCAAAAATTAGAGTGATTATATTCTCCTTGCAAGGAGCGTTGATTGGGAGGGGTATTAGACAGCAGTGCCCTATGTCACCCCTCTAATTCCCTCTTACACTAGAGCCATTAGCCCAGAGAATTAGACTTAATGGTAATATTAAGGATGTAAAATTTGGAAGTGCAAGTATATATGTAGCTATCTTTCAGTAATCCTATTAACTCTTTTCCGCATTAAAGACGGAATTGCGGTTCTATCAACAGGTCTCGAGGTTTAAAAATAAAATTAAGTAAATTGTATTGTATTGTATTGTAATCGTATTTATACAGTATAGCGCTTACTACCCCTGACGAGGCGTCGAAGCGCTTTTAGATGAGTAGCACGCTACTCCGGTACCCAAAAGAATTAGTGATGGATTAGTATAATTTAATAAGGAGTACAGTTTTAGTATTATTATGAGTTAATTTGAGTTGCGGATATGAGAATTTGTTAGTTAGATTGACTGGAGTAATGGAGGGGTGGAGGAGGAAAGAAATCCAGAAATGTTAATTGGGAGTTTATACTTCATTTACTCAATCCAAAGGCTTGAGATGAATAAAAGGGGGAGCGGAGGGGAAAGAGGATGTGGAAGGGTTAGGGAGAGCATAGTAGGAGGGTGAGATGAATGCAGGAGAATTTAGTAGGGTTGTGTGGGAGGTCACAGAGGTACAGTGAGGTTTGGTGAGTTAGATGTGGAGGTGGAGGGAAGAGCTTAGGCAGAGATGTTTAGGAGATGAAAGTGGTCGAAGGGATTTGGGATGAGTCCGAGTGAGAATAGAGGATAGTTTGATAGAGACATGACATAAGAGTGATGAGTAGATAAGTGTGATAAAAGAGAGCAGAAATTCATAGATATCTAGTATAACAACCCAAAAAACCAGGAGCCATGCAAAGATCCACAAACATGCCAGGCACAGAAACAACATATACACATACATACACATATATATATATATATTTATACACACACACATATGAATACAACACACATATGCACATATAATACATAATTAGAATCATTGGTAAAAAATACTTAGCCATCCATCCATCATCCTGGTAAAAGGCGGGAATTCCTTTACCTACTTCGAGGGTGGACGGGGTGTGGCTCAGCGGGCGGAGCTTACAGGTGCTTTATAAAGGGAGAGCCTTCTACTCTGTGTCTCCAGCAGAGGAAGATAGAACCCGCGCGTCTCAGTCATATACAGATTACGCTCCAGTACATCCTCAGTTCACCTCCAGGAAGGATTCTAGATCTTTTCTGCTATGGGATCTCTGAGCGCACAGCCTTGCTTTATCTTTGCCAAGTCCAAGAGTTAGGGTGGCTTGTCCTTTCCAGAAGGTGAGCTTCAACTGCGGCATCTGCTGCGTTTATATTGTACACTAGGGGTACGTGATGGGCCATGGGGTAAACGTCTCCAGCAACCTTGTGTGCCTTTGGCAATGTTATTGTTACTAGTGCGTCTTTGTGGAGATGTCCTCGTGCTTCTGAGCATCAATAACGCACCACGTGAATCGGCGGTAAACGCAGTGGGGTCGTTTTGGAAAGATGACCATCATCCTGGTAAGAGGCGGGAATTCCTTTACCTACTTCGAGGGTGGACGGGGCGTGGCTCAGCGGGCGGAGCTTACAGGTGCTTTATGAAGGGAGAACCTTCTACTCTGTGTCTCCCGGAGAGGAAGATAGAACCCGCGCGTCACAGTCAGATACAGATTACGCTCCAGTACATCATCAGTTCACCTCCAGAAGCTAAGCTTCAACTGCGGCACCTGCTACGATTATAATTGTAAGTACTTCCTTTGAGGATTAGTTTCTGTAAAATGAGCATCGTCGCCTACTCAACCGGAGTATTTTCTACGAGTATGTCAGTAAGCGTTACCTAGCATGTTTCATACGCCCCGTTTATATTGTACACTAAGGGTACGTGATGGGCCACGGGGTAAACGTCTCCAGAAACCTTGTTTTCCTTTGGCAATGCGATTGTTACTAGTGCGTCTTTGTGGAGATGTCCTCGTGCTTCTGAGCATCAACAACGCACCACCGGAATCGGCGTTAAAAACGCATTGGGTCGTTTTGGAAAGCTGTCCATCATCCTGGTAAAAGGCGGGAATTCCTTTACCTACTTCGAGGGTGGACGGGCGTGGCTCAGCGGGCTGAGCTTACAGGTGCTTTATGAAGGGAGAAACCTTCTACTCTGTGTCTCCAGGAGAGGAAGATAGAAACCGCGCGTCACAGTCAGATACAGATTACGCTCCAGTACATCATCAGTTCAACCTCCAGGAAGGATTCTAGATCTTTTTCTGCTATGGGATCTCTGAGCGCACAGCCTTGCTTTATCTTTGCCAAGCCCAAGAGTTATGGTGGCTTGTCCTTTCCAGAAGCTGAGCTTCAACTGCGGCACCTGCTACGTTTATATTTGGAAGTGCTTCCTTTGAGGTTTAGTTTCTGTAAAATGAGCATCGTGGCCTACCCAACCGGGGTATTTTCTACGAGTATGTCAGTAAGCGTTACCTAGCATGTTTAATACGCCCCGTTTATATTGTACACTAAGGGTACGTGATGGGCCACGGGGTAAACGTCTCCAGCAACCTTGTGTGCCTTTGGCAATGTGATTGTTACTAGTGCGTCTTTGTGGAGATGTCCTCGTGCTTCTGAGCATCACCAACGCACCACCGGAATCGGCAGTAAACGCAGTGGGGTCGTTTTGGAAAGCTGTCCATCATCCTGGTAAGAGGCGGGAATTCCTTTACCTACTTCGAGGGTGGACGAGCGTGGCTCAGCGGGCGGAGCTTACAGGTGCTTTATGAAGGGAGAACCTCCTACTCTGTGTCTCCAGGAGAGGAAGATAGAACCCGCGCGTCACAGTCAGATACAGATTACGCTCCAGTACATCATCAGTTCACCTCCAGGAAGGATTCTAGATATTTTCTGCTATGGGATCTCTGAGCGCACAGCCTTGCTTTATCTTAGCCAAGCCCAAGAGTTAGGGTGGCTTGTCCTTTCCAGAAGGTGAGCTTCAACTGCGGCATCTGCTGCGTTTATATTGTACACTAGGGGTACGTGATGGGCCATGGGGTAAACGTCTCCAGCAACCTTGTGTGCCTTTGGCAATGTGATTGTTACTAGTGCGTCTTTGTGGAGATGTCCTCGTGCTTCTGAGCATTAACAACGTACCACCGGAATCGGCGGTAAAAACGCAGTGGGGTCGTTTTGGAAAGCTGTCCATCATCCTGGTAAGAGGCGGGAATTCCTTTACCTACTTCGAGGGTGGACGGGGCGTGGCTCAGCGGGCGGAGCTTACAGGTGCTTTATAAAGGTAGAACCTTCTACTCTGTGTCTCCCGGAGAGGAAAGATAGAAACCGCGCGTCACAGTCAGATACGGATTACGCTCCAGTACATCATCAGTTCACCTCCAGAAACTGAGCTTCGACTGCGCCACCTGCTACGATTATAATTGTAAGTGCTTCCTTTGAGGTTTAGTTTCTGTAAAATGAGCATCGTGGCCTACCCAACCGGAGTATTTTCTACGAGTATGTCAGTAAGCGTTACCTAGCATGTTTTATACGCCCCGTTTATATTGTATACTAAGGGTACGTGATGGGCCACGGAGTAAAAACGTCTCCAGAAACCTTGTTTTCCTTTGGCAATGCGATTGTTACTAGTGCGTCTTTTTGGAGATGTCCTCGTGCTTCTGAGCATCAACAACGCACCACCGGAATCGGCGGTAAACGCATTGGGGTCGTTTTGGGTGGACGGGGCGTGGCTCAGCGGGCGGAGCTTACAGGTGCTTTATAAAGGGAGAACCTTCTACTCTGTGTCTCCAGGAGAGGAAGATTGTGACAGAAAGACCCCTCACCCCATCCAATGTAGTCCACTGTGTCACACCAACGTGCACTGTCAAAAATTACCTGCCAAACACACACCAAATCTGCAGCACCAGCAAATCACCAAGAGCAATGCGGCCCAAAGGACCCAAGGAACGCCGAGACCCCCAGACAAGAACGTCACCAGCCGCTCAAGCCAAAAGCCACCCACCACCTAGGCATGACACCACAATAGACGAGGCACACAAGAGAGAGAAAAAAAGGTTGGAAGAAGGCAAAAGATCTCCGCCAGAACCCACCCAACCGACACGCCCACACCACGCCACTGGTCCTCCCGCAACAAGAGGATCTCCACCCGTGCAGCCCCAGTACACCCAAACATCAAGCCAAACAAAGCCAAAAGTACCAAGGACACTGCCCGGAAACAATGCAAACAGTGAAGGAGCATGGCCTGCAGAAAAACCACGCCCACCTCCCCCACAGGGTGAGATCAATCCCACATCCTGCAAGCCGGCTCCTCCCTCGTGTCCGCCCCGACGAAAAGCGAAACGCGGAGGTCGCCATCCTCAAACATGGAACGAACAGCACGGCGGCCATCCCCGAGACCGGCAAAGGCGTCCGCATGTGAACAGACCCCGACGCCAGAACTGGTCTGTGCCACTGACACTTCCATCCCTACAAGTCACAAGTCCCACACCAGGCACGCACACAAGCGCCCGAGAACACCATGTACAGAACCACTGCAATGAAGCAGGGAAACCAACCCTCCCAAACCACCACGGCGGCCATCCCAAACGGCGGCACAACACAGGAAAGCCAACTGTGGCACGTACACAAAAGGCAAAGATCAAAAAGAAGGGGCCAATCCGACGTCCACTGCCAAAATCCAAAGAACCCATCCAGTTCACAAACCATCATATAAAAACCCACCTGATATAAAAAGGACAGTGCAATCAAGAAACAACAGTGCCATGGGGGCCATCTTGACCACAGGCAACCTAGAATCAGCACAAGGCACCACCACAAATAGCCGCCAACCGAATGGGCAACTCTCCAAAAATCTCAAAGCGTCCAAACATGGGCACCCACCAGACCCCAAAAACTGGCACAAGGGGCCAAGAGCCCAGAGCACGACAAAACCATTGACTCCATCCACAACAACACACACTCAAAAGTCTCTTCCATTCTCAACCAAAAAGAGCCCCACTAGGTGCATGGGAAAGCGGCAAGAGATATCAGAAATTTTTGTTTAATAAACACTTATCCTTATTTGAAAGAAGATTTCTATTAGAATAACAATCCTAACACTCTGAATCTCCAAAACCAAACTAGATCAAGGAGGAGATATGTAGCTATCTTTCAGTAATCCAATTAACTCTTTTCCGCATTAAAGACGGAATTGCGGTTCTATCAACAGGTCTCGAGGTTTAAAAATAAAATTAAGTAAATAAGAAATGTTGAACATTTTGACCGTTAAAGACACAGGGCCTGAGTCACAAAACTAAGCTACACATTTGAGTAAGTTTATATTTTTGAGTAAGTTCCCTAGTTTTCCATATTCACAATCCCCCAAGGGTAAGTAACTGCTAAAAAAAAGTTGCAAGTCCAGCACAATACATGGCTAACCAGTGGTACCTTCTCATAGAAAACTTTGGAGGCAGGGACTTAAAACAAAACCACATAGGAAATAATGTTACAATTATTTCAAATAGTTAAAAATATCAATATATATAAATTAGTGTTAAAAAGTGCACATTTATTACGTAATTATAAAAAAATTAGAGTAACCTATATTGAATTTGAACAATATTGTAACAATAAATTGTTAAAAAATAAACACACCAATTTTTATTAATTCTGTATATTATTTTTAATAATGTTTAATGCACATTCAAAATATTTTTTCTTTAGGTGGCAATTTGTTTTTAGTTTGTTTCAGAAAATTTCAATAACACCCATTGGGACCAGAAAGTGACAAATTAAATCATTCTGAATTCAACTGTTGAGCTGTTCTTTAGTGACATTCACAAAATGTTGCCAATTATCAAATTTTGCAAAAGTGGGAATACCGGGCGTGTTCAATTCTTTTATTTTTGCTAACCCAAGGCAAGTTGTTTGCTTCCCTATCCAGTATTTGCCAATCCCATGTTCCCCACACGCTCAATCAATAGAGTTCTTCCAAAAACTCATAGTCCTGAATGGCCAGCTGGGAAACAAAGGAATCCGAATAAATCAATTTGGAGTCGGTTAGCATTATTTTTCTCGCTTTAGTGGGAGGTAATTTGAAATAATATGACTCAGCATTCTTAGCATCATGCCCAGTAAAATATGCAAACTTATCTACGTATGTTTTAGAACGCCCCACTGGCGGAGTTGGACAATGTTCCCATTGTGTGTAATTATAATCTACTCTTGCTGTACCATTTTGGTGCAGAAAATGCCTATAATGGTTATAACAAAACATTTTCCCATAATTTGCAGTTTTCATATAAACATCTTCACTTTCAAATACAGTGTAATATTCAAGCTCAGAAAGCATAGAATCAACTAAAATCCCAGTCATCAGAAACAACCCACGGAGTAATAATAAAATTCATGGATACTTTGAATACATTTGGAATTTGAATCATTTCAGTAGGACCAAAGATATAATACAGTACTTTATCCCAAACAATCCCATCAGGAACTGGAACAGCTGAAATGTTCACAAAGGATAAGTCTCTTCTGACCTATTGTGATGATAAGTAAGGCTTTAAAATCTCATCCACCAGTTCAACAGTAGAGCATTCGGAAGATAGTGACTATGTGTCAGTAGAAAGAAAACGAAGACAAAACCAATCCAAAGCAGAAAGGCAAACAATTGCAGTAGTATCCACAGATAGTACCATGGACGAACTAAGTAATTATTTTCAAGCTAGGTGAAAAGCGTACGTGCTCCTAATACAGTTACATTAGCAGATGCTGAAGAGTTTGAAGTTAAGTCATCAATGTCGGCAAATAACCAGAAGCATTTTGTGACTGGAGCTGGTGCAGAACTGGTCGAATTACTCAGTGGTGGTTCATATTAAACAATTTCATCCATGGAACTACCCAGGAATCCTCTTGGTCTACTCTGCAGGATCGGCAGCTTGGTGCAATCTGATGTTGTCAATTGAAACAAAACAATTTTCTTTAGGACCAGGCAGAAGTGGTAGAATGACAGTTCTGGCACCGTGTATTCCCAAAACTGGAATCGGTGCTCGATATGATGGGCCAAATTCTTTCTTCACAGGTATCTTTTTACGAACCAGATCCCCAAGTTTAGGAATCCAGCCTGTGGTTGGTGGCAAATCCCTCATTCCCAAGGTGGCAGCATGTGCGAATGACATTTTATCACAGAACTGTTGTGCTTACTGTAAGAAAGTGACATGTTCATTTATGTCAAAAGGTGTTTCTGCCAACACCGCACCAGGGCCATCAAGATCTGAGACATGCATAGATATCCCAAACAATACCTCATATGGGGTACATCCTCCCAAAGACCTTCTGGGCACATTATTTAGCGCTCTCTGGACCCTATACAGGTGATGAAGCCAACTAAGACCAGAACCTTATACTCTTGCTGTTAAGGATTGCTTTCAGTCTCAGTTCTTCCTCTCTACAACTGAGTTTCCCTCAGTATGGTAAGGTGAGGAATACTGTACCCTTTGTTGATATGATGTCTCTGAATGCCCTGGAGGCAAAAGCGGGGCCCTAGAACGGGTGGAATGCTGCAACTGCATACATCCTGATAAAACTTGCACATCTTTAATAACAGTTCCGGTGTCAGCTGTTGTGGCCACACAACCGAAATCTGGAGCATGAATCTACAGCAACTAAAATATATTTGTATGCACCATCTCTTTGTAAGGGACCGCATGGTCCAGGTACATACACTGTAGTGGTTTGTTTGAAATTAAGAGGGATGTCTATGGTGGGCGTTTGATGGTGAACCCCTTAATTTGTTGCAAAATGTCACTACTAAGGACATATTGCTTGGTCTGTTTGTAAAGACCAGGTCACCAGTAGCATTCCTGTAATTGTGAGATGGTAGCTACCACACTCACATGGGCAGAAGCAACATCCTCATGCGCTGCTTTTATGAGATCTATTCTCTGGTCTTGGTTGGGGATCAAGCGATCACCCACCCCTAGAATTTTCACAGCAGCTAATGTTTCATCGTCCAGCCTCATCTGAGAATGAGTAATCACAGCAACTGAAGCAGTAGCACCTGCAGATTTGTCAGCTTCACCAGCCAAATTATGTCCTACAAAGTGTATTCCTACACATTGGTGACCCTATGTATAGGCTACATATGGCCATGGCAGCCTCTCCTTTAGCCCCCCTACCTTCCCCCACAAGAATTTATGTTAATGGTGTTACCCTTGGGATCTCTGAACCCATTAATGTGCCAGTAATGGAAGTATTCATTGAAGAACTGGACACAGTAGTACAAATTGCACACAAAGTTGAAAGTTCAGGATCCGCATGTTCCAGTGACAAAGTTAGAGCCTTAAGCCCTGCAAGTTTTGCTATGCAGTCCCCTGGGGTCTGCTTGCAGGTATGTAGAGGGCGGAATTCACCATCCCTCATTACTCCACTGGCAGTGTTGCAAGCAATGGAGTATTGGTGTCTTGTGCCTACAGCCAGCTGTGCTGAATAAATGATAATTGTATATTGATCAAGAGGCAAAATATTAGTGGGCATGGGGTACTCAAGTGCATATGGAAGGAATTCTTGGATCTGAAGTTTTTGATAGAAAATGTAATCAACATGAGTGCAGTCAAGGTGGTTGCCTATTGAATCCAACATGGGTGTAATGCTTTTGCTTTTGGAACGCTTACTGTTGTAATGGCCACTATAGCTAGTATGAAGGTAACGACAATGAAGTGTTTCCACTCGGCAAGTTGCCTTTCCTGAATGACAGCCATCTGAACAGTAGTCAGTATTTTTTCTGGTGGTGCAAAACATTGTTCTGCATTGGAGTACAAATGAGATTTGTATGCTATGGGTACAGTGTCACCCTCATTAAATTAGACATAGGTGAACCCGATGGCACCAGTAATTACCCTCACTGCCAATGTGTGTTTTGCTTCAAGCATGTCAATCTTTAATGCTCTGAGAATGTGTGTATGTTGTGGTGTCCAATGTTTGCTTGAAAAGACTGGACGTATTAAGCGATAAAGAGGTTTTATGCGTTGCGCATATTCTGGAATATAGGTTCTGCCAAAATTTAAAAAACCCAGCAATTACTGTAGTTTCTTTATGGTATTGGAAGTTGAGTTGTGCACAATTATCTAGCAATTGTGGTGCTAGCCTCTAACCCTCATCAGATAATTTGGATCCGGGAAACGGGACACCAAGAAAAGTAATATTAGTTTTCTTTAAATTAAATTTGTAGCCTTGGGCGGTGAATCCCAAAACAATGCAATCTACCCTGGCTAAGTGTGCGCTGAGGTCGTTGTGTTTGAGATAGATACCGTCCTCATAGGACAACGCCTCAGGATCAATATCTTGCAATATTGATGTCACACAGGCATAGAACAATTCAAGACTGTTCTTATACCCCTGGGGCAAAGAGAAAAATGTTCTTTGAGAGCCGAGCGATGTAAAGGCACTTAAGTCCCTGCTTTCCGGTACTAGATTTTGGCAGAAAAAAAACACTGGAAACAACCAAGGTTGTTTTGTGTTTTTTGTGCACTATGCTGTTTGTTAGTGCTGTGCTATGTGAATTTTGTATAGCAAATGTGCATGCGTGACTGTTTAAGTGTCTATACTCTAGGACAATTCTGTATGAATGATCTGATTCTGCTACAGGAAACTAAGGGATATTCATTGCAGAGACACAGTGTTCAATTACTCCCTGGTACTACAGTTGTGAGAGAATTTCTCCCACTTGTGCTCTAGCCTCATGTTTAATAGGATACTGAGGTTGGATCCATAGTGTGGCTCTTATTGGAAAAACGTGGTAAGGGGAATCCTTACCCCACTCTACTTGGTTGTGGTACAACTCTGGTGCTTGTGCCAATGCCCAATCTGCAGCGTAAGCTTCTTTTACTGTGTCTGGAATTAGGACTGAGAAAGGAGGCAAAATTACAACTTCCTCTTGTGGGAGCATGGGTACAAAATCAGGTGGCCAATCCTTTTTCTGCCAATAATATATCATAATTTAGTGATAATCTTCTCCAAAAGACTACTTTAATAGGGCGCTCTATGTCTCCCTCAATTTATATGCCTAATTTAAAGACCCTGTTGGGTGGGGAGATGAGATGCACCTGTCCACTGTTTCAATTTCAAAATAAGTTGTCGGTGTTTCATCCAGAAGTTCAATGAGATTCTAGCGACATATCATGATTTCTGTTGCGCTGTCCTTCAGTAATGTTCTCAATATTTTTGGCATAAATAGCTGCAACATTTTTTTTAACAAATTTGGGTTTTTGTTGTAGAAGTTTCTCTTCCTTTTTCGTAAATGTTTCTGAAGAAAGTAGTGAGTCCTTTTTCAGCTTCACATAGTCACTTTGGTGTTATGATCGCCTGCCTCTCTTACTCCGTTTGTCTGGTGAGTCCTGGAAGGAACGAGATGGGCTGGTGTCAGTATATTGATATTTGTCAGGAGTTTTTAAAGCTTTCCTATTTGTAAGGTTGTATCTTTTTTCTGAGGTTTCCAAATGCGGAGATTCTCCTCTTTCGCTTCTTCTATCTTTATTCAGCTTTTACTTATCCCAGTGTTTTTTAGAGCTCTCTGGTGTCTGCTGTGTACCTTCCTTACTGGACGTACTTTGTAATTGTGGTTTAGTTGATCTGGCACCCAGACTATCCCGACCTATACTAGTATGAGTTTTGGAAATAATCTTTGGCAGCTCGTGTTACTGATCCCATTGAGGAACCTCTTGGAGAAGTTGGTGTATTGCCAAAGCTGTTGCTTCCCCATTAATGTTACTTAAAATAATTGAGGAGGCTGTGTCAAAATTTTGCATCATTTTCATTCCCATGTCCAGGGCAGGAGCTGCCCATTGTTCATTTTGAAACTGTTTTAACACTTCCGGAAGATTTGCAACTGTCGGTGTACCATGTGTTGTGGTGTATATTGCAGCAAACACTGTTCCCCAAGTACACAATCCTCTATAGAGGGAACCATTATAAAAGGCAAGGCTGCAGGCCTAAGCTAAAATAAGTGTGCCCAATTAAGGTGCTAAAATTAACCCATGACAATTTCACATTAATCTTTGCCATAAAATATTTTAAAGATTTTTTTCAAGTTACATAAACTGTTTTATTTTCTCTTATGCTTTACTATGGTAAAGTGTTGAGAAAAATAAAAAAGTTTATTTGTTAGGGATATAAATTTGGGAAGTTCAGGATATGATCCCCTAAACCACACTTTGGGCCAGATGTAGGAAGAGAGCAATTTGCGACTTGCAAATTGCGAGTCCCTGCGACTCGCAATTTGCAAGTCGCAAATTGCTATGCAGTACGGTGTCTCAGACACCTCCCTGCGACTCGCAATTTGCAAGTCGCAAATTGCTATGCAGTACGGTGTCTCAGACACCGTCTGCAACTCGCAATGGGGTCGCAATGACCCACCTCATGAATATTCATGAGGTGGGTCGCAAATTGCGGCCCCATTGCGAGTATAGGCACTCGCTAACATGGAGGCCTGCTGACATCAGCAGGCCTCCATGTTAGTGACCTGCCTTTTCAATAAAGCTTTTTTTTTTTTTTTTAAATGTAGCCCGTTTTCCCTAAGGGAAAACGAGCTGCATTTCAAAAAAATCCGAAACCTTTTGTTTCGGTTTTTTCAGGGCAGGGAGTGGTCCCTTGGACCACTCCCTGCCCTGAAAAAATATTTTGGGGTCCAGTCTCAAACTGGAAGGGGTCCCATGGGGACCCCTTCCAATTTGCGAGTGGGTTACCATCCACTTGAAGTGGATGGTAACTGCGACTCCATTTGCGACATCGTACGCGGTCGCAAATGGAGTTGCATACCACTGCGACTCGCAAATAGGAAGGGAACACCCCTTCCTATTTGCGATTCGGAAATGCATTTTGCGAGTCGGTAACGACTCGCAAAATGCATTTCTGCATAGGAAACACGCATTTGCGAGTCGCAAACGTCAGATTTTGCCGTTTGCGACTCGCAAAGTGTTTCCTACATCTGGCCCTTTGTTTCCTAGGGATAGATCGGGCTAGTACCCCACAAAAAACAGAGATATCAGCCTCCAAAGTAAAAAAATTGTCAGTTAAAGTGGAACATGCCAGCTAGAGGAATAAAACACTCTTTTGGGCAGGATAGCAGCCATTTACATGTCGGTCCAATTGAGGATACTAGGGCTTATATTTATACTTGGTTTGCGCTGAATTAGCATCATTGTTTTTGACACTAATTCAGCGCAAACTTAACTCCATATTTATACTTTGGTGCTAGATAAAAATCACTGGAAGTAGAATTACAGACATCTGTAGATGAAAAACAATGGAATGCATTATGATCCAAACAAACAAGTTCACCACTCATGCAGGTTGGAGGGGAGTATGACAAAACTACTCTGCAGATGACACCCTATCAATATTAGCAGTGATGGAGGAGTTGAAAGAGCAAGACTCTTGGGGGAGTTGTGGAAAAGGGGGAATCACACTTATTATATGATCATGCTCCTAGGTTTGGCCTTTTTGAGGGAAGGTACAACTAGTGATCAAAGAGGTCATAGTTTGAGTTGGCAGCTTGCCCAAAAGTGATAATCCTGGGCTGGCCATTGATGGAAGTGAGGGGGTGCATATGGAAGTGGTTGGTAATCTCCATCTAATTAATTTTTGAGAGTCCTGAGAGGCAATGGAGTTAGTAACAAATTTACTATCTACTTTTCATAAAGCCAATTTGGCCACACAATGAGGTCCAGGAATCAATATTGACATTTAGTAAGCTTTTTACAAATTCATAATCACTCCAATATATGTGGATATCAAAATCAGATTATAAAGGTACTGATTCAGAACAGGCATGCTGAAGTGCTGGAATAAGTTCAGTCTCCTTAACATAAGGCATATAGAAATTACAGTCACTGCAATACAGAAACTAAGAAGTAGGAATTTAAATCTCTCAAAAAAATTTAATTTCTCTTTCTCAGCAGGAGCAGAATTAAGGACATCTAGTTAGGTCCAAGCTAAATGGGATAGGATATCAAGGGTTCAGCGGTAGAGCAAGCTGTGTGTCAGCATCCCAAAGACTCCAGTAGAAGTCTTCAGAAATAAAGAATTCAGTGTTAGCATGAAGCTATGCACTGTAAGGGCAAAGGGTCTGAGAGATCTATATACCTCCAAGTCTAATGGAATCTGCTACCCATCTAGCAGTGTGAACACTAACTTAAAGTGGAAAGTTCCAGGAGCATCTGTATCTCCAGAACACATTATCAGAACCCCAATCAGTTCTGCTCCTCATGGCGCGCTCTCACAACATGGAGTGATTCTCCCGTCCCTCGGAACACTAACAACCAGGTTAGCCTGGAGTTTCTTCTCTTCAGATAGTCAATGAATAGGAGACCTTTTCTGTTCATGAAATCATCCAGTCTGTGCCAAAATATTATTATCAGGCCTTTCTATCTGTAATATACAATACTCGAAATCAGGAATGTGCACCTGCAAAGGTAAAACATGCAAGGCACAGAAAATACATTTCACACATTGAAATGAAGGCCCACTCATGCTAACTTAAGAAACAATTGTTAATGTGCACTTTTTAACACTCAATTATAATTGCAAGCATAATATCAGAAAGAATGAAAATCATGAACAATGAATTCATGATCACATATGCAATGTGCTTTTCAATGAATGCAGAATTTCAAAATACAAACGTAAATATGAAGGAGAACTACAATTTTCATGTTAAGCATTAGAACTCACACATGTAAATGAAACTCTAGTTTTGCACCGTGAAGGCACCTTCAATAATATGTTTGGAAGCATCCTTTTTTAATAGGGTTAACGCACACAGAATACATGATGTTGATTACATTATTGTGTACATTCTGGAACATGTAGGGGTGCAGCCACACTTACTGTACTCGAGAAGAACATCCCCTTCATGAGAGGAAGCGGGAACTTAAACCATGCTATTTTAGCCCTTTCGGACCAGCAAATAGCTCCCACTGAAAACAAATAGCTTAATAAACTGTGGTGAATACTTATGATATACAAGCTATCTATCTCTTCCCATGGCAACGACAGGCTTTAGAAAACAATGGAGCCCTCACTTGAACTACTTTGATAGAGAGTATGAAGAATTAACATGACCCAAGACAGTGCCGATCTTAGGATATTTCCTGTGCAGAGTATACTGTCCAGGCCCCATCATGACACAAGTCAAATTATTTTTCCATACTAATCATTTTATTTTAGTAGATTGTTAACAAGTACAATGCATAAAATTCAACTGCACAAGCGCACCTGTAATAGAATAATGTATAATACTACTTCTTCACAAAAAGGAAGCCGTAGTGCCTGCCACCTAATAGTCTGTAGTAAATTAAAGGTGGCAGGACCTGAACTACAGTGCTCTGCAGCAGAGGGCTGGGGAGTCCCATACCACATTCCACAGCTTGAGCTCCTAACCTAAGGCGGAAAACAGCTGACCACTTGCAGCCTGCACTTTAAAATAAGCAGCACCCCAGGCTACAGGTTTGAAACAGCAAGATCTGCATAATTTCTGACACATGTTAAAACAAGTTGCTTGAACTTCTCACATTGCAGATAATGGGGAAATGTACTTACTGGATATGAATGAATTAAGAATGCATTCTCCCTGTTGCTTACAATTGGCTTTGGAGCTCACATTTTCTGTCTTTCTATTTGCTCGCTTTATTTGTTCTAGGCTGTCCAGTTTCAGTGTGTCCCCCCCAAGGAGCAAAGCCTTTTCACACTACCTCTCTTTGTACTCTTCTACAAGTGCTCCTTTCTGTAAACAGGCCTGTAAATCTTGCTCTTATCTTGTCAGATTTGCTGTGCATGCAAAGACAGAGGTCAAATGTCAGGCTCTGTCTTTCGAGAGAGCTTGGTGTTTACTTTTCTTTCTCTGACTTCAAAGTAAGAGGATTTATCACAATCTTGCTGGATACTGGGGATAGAGGAAGGGTTTATCTAAATCACATAACATTTAAATGAACTGTGCAAGTATTTTAGAACATATCAGCATTAGCAAAGCACACATGTAGCACATTTTTGTTAGTTCTGGAATATGTTGGAAAAAAATACTTTAATGTGATCAAAACAAATCAATCCTGTAGGTGATGCCGTTTCCACACATCCTTTGTTCACTGTATAGTCTTATTAGTAAAACTGTGTGATTGTGCAAATATAATGGCCATTTCAATTGAGCATGTGCTGTCTGTAATGGCAGTGTGCTACCATACCATGCATTCATCAGTCTATACCACTCCACTATCCTCTGCACCACTCCACGCCACAGCACTCTAGTCTGTACCACTCCACTTTGCGTCATGAAACTACACTCTGCACCACTGTACTCTACTCCACTCTGTACCATTCCATTCTACACCACTGCACTCTGCAACACTGCACTCTACACCACTCCAGTCTAGGCCATTCCACTCTACTCCACTCTGCGCCAATACACTCTATACCAATACATTCTAAGCCAATGCACTCCACTCCGTACTACTCCACTCTACACCCCTGCACACTATGCCAATCCACTGTACGTTGCTCTAATCTACTCTGCACCACTACACTCTATGCCACTGCACTGCACACCACTTCACGTTTTTACCCCACATCACTCTACTCTCCGTCACTGCACTCTACCCTGCACCACTCCACTCTACTCTACGCCACTTCACTTTACCCTGCACCATTTCACTCTACGCCACTTCACTCTACCCTGCACCCTTCCACTCTATGCCACTTCACTCTACTCTGAAACAATCTACTCTATGCCACTGCACTGTATGCCACTCTACTTCATTTTGCACCACTCCAATATATGCTACTGTATGTTATGCCGCTCTACTCTAAAACACTGCACTCTATGCCACTGCATTTTATGTAACTGCACTGTACTCCACTGCCCTCTACTCTGCACCACTGTAGTCTATGCCACTCTACGCAAATGTACTGTACGCCACTGCCCTCTACTCTGCACCACTGTAGTCTATGCCACTCTACGCAAATGCACTGTACGCCACTTTACACTGTTCTACTCTACAACACTCTACTCTGTGCTACTGAACTCTACGCCACTCTGCTCTGCACTACTGCAGTCTATGCCACTGCACTCTGCAGCACTCCACTCTATGCCACTCCACTCTACTCTATACTCTACTCTGCACCACTCTACGCCACTGAACTCTGTGCCACTCTACTGTACTCTACACCAATGTATTCTATGCCACTGTATTATACACCATTGCACTCTATGCCACTGTGCTATGCACCACTCTACCCTATTGCATTCTACGACACCGCATTGTTCGCCACTGAATTCTATGCTGCTGCACTCTACCCTATTATACTCTGCAACATTCTACGGCAAACTGCTCTACACCAGTCTACTCTAATCTACTCCACTCCACTGTACACCAGTGCGTCCTACTCCGCACCATTGTGCTCTATGCCAGTGCACTCCATGCTAGTGTACTGTATGCCACTGCACTGTACTATGCACCACTGTACTCAACGCCACTGTACTCTACACCACTGAACTCTATATCACCTCTACTCTACACTACTGCATTCCATGCCAATGCACTATGCCACTGCACTGTACATCACTCTGTTCTGCATCACTCCATTCTATGCCACTGCACTCAGCAGCACTCCACTCTATGCCACTGCACACTATGGCACTATACTCTACCCTGCACCACTGCGGTCTATGCCACTGTACTCTGCGCAATTTTACTTTACTCTGCACTCCACGCCACTGCACTCTACTATGCAACACTTTAATATATGCCACTGCATTCTGCAATGCTGCATTGTACACAGCTGAATTCTATGCTCCTGCGTTCTACACCACGCAACACCACCACACTCTTCTTGGCAACACTGGACTCTATGCCACACTACTCTCACAACGGCACTCTACACCACTGCATTCTGCTGCACTCCACTCTATGCCGTTCCATTCAATGCCACTGTACTCTACTCTGCACAACTCAACATCACTGCACTCTATGCCACTCTATTGTGCACCATTCTATGCCACTGTACGCTATGCTTCTCTACTCTGTATCACTGCAGTTTACACCATTGTATTATTGACCACAGCACTTTATGCCACTGTAGTCTGCACCACTCTGTTCTGCTCCACTGCACTCTGCACCACTGCACTCTACATCACTGAACTTTACTATGCACCACTTTAATCTACGCCTCTGCATTTTATGATGCTGCACTGTACGCCATTGAATTCTATGCTCTTGCACTGTACTGCACTATATTCTGAAACACCACAACAAAGCACTCTACACTAGTCCACTCTACACTATACCGCTCCTCTTCAAAGTACACCACTGCACTCTACTCCACTCTAATCTACGCCATTGCACTCTGTGCCACTCTACTCTACACCACTCTTTGCCGCTGCACTCTACACCACTCTGCACCTCTGCAACACTGCATTCTACATCACTATATGCATTCTACTTTGCCCTCCTGCATTCTATGCCAATGCACTCTACGCCACTGCACTTTATGTCACTCTACTCTGTATCTGTCCACTGTATGTGACTGCACTCTGCAGCACTCCACTTTACACCACTGCACTCTATGGCACTGCGCTCAATTGCACTATACTCTACTCTGCATCACTCGATTACACCCTACTCTGTACCACTCTATGCCCCTCTACTCTGCATCACTGCACTCTTTGCCACTGTACTCTATGCCACTCTACTTTCCTCTGCACCACTGCACTCTACACCATGCACTCTACTATGCAACACTTTAATCTATGCCACTGCATTATCCAATGCTGCATTACACACCTCTCAATTCTATGTCAGTGCACTCTGTGCCAGTGAACTCTATGCCATTTCCCTGTACACCATGCTACGCAACTCCATTCTATGTCACTCCAATACACAACACTCTGTGTCACTCCATTCTACGACACTCTACACCACTCTTTGTCATTCCACTATATGATACTCCACATCACTCTCCTCCAGGCCACAAATTTTAGCCATGCTGAACAGCAGCCACCCTGGTGTACATTATGGCTAAAATACATTGGCAAATCCAATAGTTTTTGCATAGGTGAGATCTATTAGCTTTGTAAATGCTTGCTCTAATTTTGTCTGCATGCAATTAATCAGCAAAGGTCATGATGAGCATTAGGACTCCTTCTCACATGGGGCTCAGTGGGCTGTAGGAGTACAGAATATTTGCTCCAAGCCATCTTGTTAAAGATCAAAGAACTTAAAACTAGTCAGTTGACAGTTGCCACTACTTTTGGGACACCAATACAAGGAAAATACATGATGTACCTAACCATGTCCTCGAACTATAGCAGATAGGATCGAACTTTGAGGATTCACAAGCATCCATATTAAAACAGGCCTCGCTGTTTTCAGAAGCTATTGCTTTGCTTACGACCAAAGTAGAAGACCATAAAAACAGGTCAAGACGATGCAATTTGCAGTTCATGGGAATTTCCAAACAGGAGGATCAAAAATCTTCAGCAGTAGAAGTCATTGAACATGACATCGAGCCCTACATGATGGCAGAGCCTAAAGAAGACCAAACGATAAGTACAGCACATTGAATGCCATTTCTCTGCTAAACATGATGACTGTAGACCAAGGACTGTAGAAGTAAATTACTGGGACTACAGAAGAAAGGAAAATATAATGTTTGTACCTTTATAAATAAAGAATTCAAAATCCCTAAGAAATGTATCTTTCATATTTTCTCAGACATGTGACTGCTATAAGAAGAAGAGCATTCAAGCAGATGATATGAGCGTCCAGACTGGGAGGAGCTCAGGCAACGCTTTTACAATCAGTAAAAATGGAAGTGCTTTCAAAGAGGATGTTTAAAAATTGGTCATCCAAAGACACAGCACATCCTTTTTTTGGTGAACTACAAAAAAAGTATAAAAATACTTAACGTCATGCTGAATATATAGAGGGGGAAAGGTTTTCATTACTGAAACGAGTAATAATGTTTATTTGTATGTGAAATAAGGTTATCATGGCTAGCAGGATGTAGCATTATTTTCCTTTTTTCGGGGTGGATCCTTGTGCATTTGTGACCCTGAGTAGAAAGACCTTTCAAATGGGGGTGTCAGTCTTCTCAATCTAGTGGTGCACACTCTTTGGTGGAGTTTGGGCAGGCGCTAACTGGTAATGATCTGGGGTGCACATGTTCTTTATAATGTCTAAACCCATAAATACATAACTAGGTAATGTACCTTTAGCATTCAACAGCTGCGAGGAGCAAAGT
Organism: Pleurodeles waltl; assembly: GCF_031143425.1. Taxonomy (NCBI): domain Eukaryota; kingdom Metazoa; phylum Chordata; class Amphibia; order Caudata; family Salamandridae; genus Pleurodeles; species Pleurodeles waltl. Next base: position 959,012,069 of record NC_090444.1, read on the forward strand.
ACCAGGATGGGCTGCCTTAATTGAGAGAAGTTATCATGGTGTTTACAGGGGGTTTTATAGGTTACAATGCATATTGCGCAAATGATACACAGCCAGACAGTTTCTCAGTTAAACAGCAGGGTTTCTCCACTCATTTACCAAATCATAAGTTTCCTACAGACTTTAAATAATATTTTAGAATGGTATTTATAAATGTGAAACTGAAGCAAGGCATCAAAATGACATATTTGTTTTGCAGTTTTATCTAGCACAAACTCAACCCGAAGGTATTTGACCACTTTATATGAGCACCAGTTACATTACACAAAGACACATTCATTTTGTGGAGGTGCTGGGACATTAAGTGATTTGTACAGGGCCACAAGATGTTGAGCCAACATAAAGACTCTGGTTCCCCAGTTTCAAAGTTGGCAGCTCCGACCATTATGCCACATCGTCTCCCCATATCCCCACATATACTCATGATTTTCCCTATTTCCCAATACGTTACAGCTGCAGCAGTGTTATAAACACTTCAAGTTTGCTAAAAGGCCAACTGGCCTGTGCACCTTCTGTATGCTCGCTCCTAATGAGTGTCACAAAATGTAACATGAATAAAAATGGATTCCACAGTTGAAGGACAGTGGAAGGTGGCGAAGAGGGGAGGGTACGGGTGGCACTGGGAGAGGGTGAGAAAATTTTTTGGTTTCAAGCAGTGTAGCATATTCATTGGTCTGTTTTCTGGACTACAGCTCTCTGCATTAGGTTCTGGATAGTAATGCCAAATGATATAAGATGCTGTTAATGATCACAAGGAGGTGGCAGTAATTGTAAATGAGTTAAACAATTTAAGGAAAATGATGTCCATTTTAAAATGGCTCTCTCCACCGAATCCTTCAATAATTTTGTTGCCAGAGAACCGCATTCCCAAATCTCAACTCATAAAACGGGATTGGCAACCTCTAAATCCATTAGTTTTTTTCCTTCGGTTACAGAAGCTCATTGAGGGACTGCAATCTTAAAATCAAAACATTTAAGGAAACCATTTTAGGAACTATAAAAGACGAGACGGGGAGATAGGCGGCTATATCTTTGAGAGTAAATCAACAGAGTATCACTAATATTACATAATATGGTCCATTGGAAGACGACCAAAAATCCGTCTATGATTCAGTAGAAAGAAGCATTGGCCGATTTTCCTAAATTGATACTTACTGAAGGGGACTTCAATGTTTTACAATCAATAACTCTGGACTAAACAACTCCCAGAGGAAGCCACGGGATGATGTAGCTTTACAGCAATTAAAGGAATAATTGGAATTGATTCATCCTTGGATCTTCACTTTTAACACACGGAAATATTTTACCCGCTTCTCAACTGGATTCCCAAACTGCTTCATGCATTGATTTCTTCTTCTTAAAACTTTAGAATTCCACTCGCCCAAAATCATACAGACTTGCTTCTTTGATCACTCTGCTATTCACATAAATATCTGTACAAGGCTAGTTCCAACATTTCCAAGAGCTGGAAACTGAACACAACTTTGATCACAAACATTTAATTTGCAGAGCAAATTAAAAATAGACATACTTGTTTTCACACAAAATATGGGATTGGTATCGTGGGGAAATATCTGGGAGGCATATAGTGTTACGATGAGAGGAGATGTTATCACTTTTTGTTCTCGTTAAGGAAAACTCAAGAATTTGAATTAGACACTACAAAAACCTCTTGCTACAACAGAAAGTAATTTGAATTTAAGTAACCGCCGTTGGGGCGTGGCCACTCCGGAATCCAAAATGGCCGGGCGGTGTTGAAGCTCCGGTCTCTTATTCCCCTAATATCCTAAAATAAAATAACGGCCACACATGTCTCATCTGCGACTGGAATTATTTGGCCGCGAGCAGTTTGACACTAGTTTTGTGGTTAAGCGCGCTCATCGCTCTCTGGGGCTGCGCCCCCTCCCACTCCTACCGAGGCCCCACCATGTCCCGTAATAGCCCGTCTGTTAAACTTCCTTGATGTGACACTGCACTCCGGCTTACTCGTGAGCAGGGTCAGGTGCACTATCAAGGCTCCAGCCTCTCCGTTTTCCCGGCCTTTACCATGGTGGTCCAAGTGGCACGTCGTAAATACTCCGAAGCTAAAGCTACCCTCCCCTTTTTAGGTCTGAGCGATAGCATGCTGTACCCAGCCTGACAACGCGTCAAAGGCAAGGCGACGTTCTTCGACACCCCAGCAGCCGGCCTTTCTTTTTGTAAACAGTATGCCATGGAATGCTCTCCTCAGCACGACATGCCGGAGCGATCCCTTCACAGAGATGCATGATAAGAACAACTCGGACCTTTCCCCACCGGACTGAGTTTTTTTGCCGCCATGGATCCACGGCCTGGCGACTGCTGAGGGTTCAGGGCTGAGCACTGCTTTGTGCTTCATGACTTCGATTGGTTGTGTTTGTGTAACAGACTCTGCTGGTCTTTGTTTTTCTGTTATCCTTTTTTTTACCCTCTCAGACTTGGGACCAGATGCAGTCCGTTGCTCACCGCCCCATGGTGAACCCCAAATAGCACCATACTTAGTTATTTGAGTGTTGTTCTGTTGATTTTTTTTTTTTTTTAACTATGGAAATTCTCTGGGCATCTTTGGGCCGGTGTGGGTGGTGGGCAGAGAGTGGGGAGTTTATTTTCCTATATTTCGTATGTTTGTTTCTCTAAATAGACTGAAGGACTTAGCTCATTGGTAGTCAGATGTCTGCTATTACACTCTAGTGCTATATGGTCATGTCACGTAATAATACCGACCCACGGGTCGAGATCCCACTCATGACATGGAACATCAGGGGCATTAACAACCCCCGTAAGGAGCAACATATATAGCAATACCTTAATACTTTTCTACATACAGCATGCATTCTCGTGGGGTCTGCATACTAATACACCAATCAGTCCTCTTTACCCCAAGGCCTTGCTATACTGATAGAGACGGCATGTTACGGTCACAGGTCTCTTGGCAGGCCATAACATTCTTTTATTTAATGTATATCCCCCAAATGTAGATGGACCAGATTTTTTCCAGGAATTCCAGCTGGTGGTAGAGCGTGCTGGCATTGAGCATGTTATTCTAGGTGATGACCTTAATATCTGCTTCAACCCCCAAATAGACTCCACTTTTGTGGCACCCTGTAGCAAGGCAAGGTCACTCCGTGTCCTTCAGGACACCTACACCGATTATTACCTTCGGGATGCATGGCCCGATCTTCATGCTACAGGTCCAGGACATACGTTCTACTCGGTGCCGTATAATTCCTGGTCCGGCTTGGATTACTGGCTACTATCACTGACGACCCTTCCCTGGCTAAACAACATAACCCCCTCCTTCGCATCCTGTCAGATCAAGCCCCAGTTCGGGCTGTGTTGAATATCCCTTTTTGAGGTAGCACCGAACGGGGATGGCGCTTCCCCTACAATGCCCTACATGATGACATTTGCAATTAAGAACTAGGTACATCAATAGTTGATTTCTTTGAACGTAATGCGGGATCGGTGAAAACACAGACCATTCTCTGGGAGGCGTCATGGCTCCCTAATAGACGAGTTCCACGTACTAGCAGACTGAGAAATGGCGAATATGGATAAATATGCTAGAGCCAGGAAATATGGTAAAGATAAGCGCCAGGGCCACACTAGCACGTCTCTTACACCCAAAGAGGAGTTGTGACTATATCTCCGAGCTAATGCTTGAAGATGGGACCCGTATTAAGGACAACGTGGCTGTACCTGCGTAACTCTAAGATACTACGTCAACCTATACACCTCTTGCTATACAGAAGGAATCAGTGACATGACAAGTTACCACTTGGAGATAGCTATGGTGTGGCTTTCGACACTGCAACAACAATTCCTCAGTGAACTAATCTCTGAGGAAGAGGTGATCAATGCATTGAGTCCCTTGATGAATCCAAAGCCCCCGGACTGGATGGCCTCACAGGCTTTTTCTATAAAACCTATATACGTCCTCTCACTCCCCATTTATTGGCCATGTACGCCGAGTCACTTGAGATCGGGACCCTACCTCCCACCCTCTGCAAAGCTGTGGTCACGCTTATTACCAAACCTGGCAAAGACCCACTTTCCTGCCAGTCCTATCGATCAATCTCATTGCTAAATTTTGATAACTAAATTTTGGCCAAAATAATTGCATCCCGTCTTTCCCTCCTGCTTGAGTCCATTATCTCACCTCTGCAGTCGGGGATCATTCCCTAACATATTACACCTTTAGATCTGCGTACCTTATTCTCAGTCCTGAATAGTCTGTCCTGAAATTCCAGTGGCGGTGGCACTCCTGGATGGAGAGAAGGCTTTTGACTCTGCTAGCTACACTCCAGAATTTAGGACTCCCCAAGGGGTTCAGCTCCCCTATAATTATTCTTTGTTCACAACAGGCGACTCAGATTCGAGCCAACGGCTCCCTTACTGCCTCATTTACAGTAACTAGGGGGACAAGGCATAGGTGTCCATTGTTCCAGATACCATTTATTGTGGCCAGGGACCTGCTAGTTCGACACTTGCAAGAAAAACACCTCCACTGAGGTCTCCAAGTCATGACAGCCCCTCTACTTTTCTCTTTTTATATGTGGATGACATCTTGATGTTCATACAATAGCCTGCAGTTATTCTTCCCGCCATCATCCAAGAGATCTTGAGATTTGCCACAGCTCTGATCTTCATATAAACTGGGAAAAGTCAGAACTGTTCCCCCTGATGGACACTACAATGCTGGTGGAGTGTGGATACCCCTTAAAATGGTGTGAGGACACAGTCAAATAATTAGGCATCCACGTACACTGTGACAGAGAGCAGGTCATCTGTCTGAACTATGGCCCAGCAATTGATCAACTAACGGCACAGATTGAGGGATAGGTTTGTCTGCTGCTCTCCGTGGCTGGACGAATAGCCATAATTATAATGGTGGTCCTATACTTGTTCCTTAACATCCCAATCCCCTTAACCATTGCTTTCTTCACCACACTTCGTAGCTTACTCTTCAGACTGGCTCAGTGGGCCGCATACTGCACGTGGGTTGGGATATCTTAGTGCTCCACTATGAATAGGGCGGGTTTAGGGTACCACATCTCCGACTATATTACATAGTCGCACAAGGTCAATATGCGCATCATTGGTATCACAGAGATGCATGTCTTCCATATGATAAACCCAAACACACCCAAGCAAACGGAGTTCCGCTGCGCTCTCTCCTTCCTTACGGGATACCCCTAGACCCCACAGACATCCAGACTCTCTCTACCACCTGCTTGGCGGAAACTACCCAAACTCCTGGGGGGAACTCTCCTATACTCCCCATTGGTACCCCTCGCAGATAACCAATGTCAACCCCCTACACTGGACGTTCTTGTCAAGAACACCCTGAGGAGACACACACTACACACGCTTGGGCACCTTTTCCCAATGATCACGCCCTCTCCCATTCCAGTGATGTGAGTTTTACTGCAGCAACTCCATTGGAAACTTTTGTGATGCAGCGCATTTACAATACATTGCACGCACAGATCCCCTCCTATCTACTTGCCCCAGAGGATTTCACCCCACTAACTGTGTTGATCAGTTCGGATGGCGGGCATCTTGTTTGCAAACTCTATCGCGCTTGCTTCAATATCCTGCCAACCAAAGATGGTCGTATCCGGGGCTTATGGGAGACCAAGCTACAATGTCCCTTCACAGACAACATTTGCTATTATTGCTGTCAACAAACTAAACCTGTCTCCTCCAATCACAGATCTAAATTACTACAATTTAAATTTCTCTGATGCACCTTCGCCATCCCCAGCTCCCTCTCTAGGATTGACCCCACAAGGTCCTCTGCGTACCCGAAATGTCACTCTGACGATGCTGATTTTGCCCATCTCACATGGACGTGTGCCTCTATTGGGGGGTTCTGGGTGGCTATATCCGCCCAGCTTTCTTCCATGGTGGTACTTGCTCGACCCCTGACCCCCGCTTCATCTTACTGGGCTATGTGCATGATGTCCCAAAGGGAATCTGTAGATTTACTGCCATGGCATTGCTTCTTGCACAGTGTGAAATCGCCTTAAACTGGGAAAGCAGGCGCAACCTGACAGTGGCTGGGTGGCTCAAGAGCCTTACTTTCTGTGCCACTACTATCGAGATACTACTAGCGAGCTATATGCCTCACTATTGTTCCGTCACACCCTAAAAACATCTGGCAACCGCCTCGCACTTACCTACACCAGCGTGAGCAACGGAAATCTAACCAAAAACTTAACATGCACATCCTGACATTATAGCCCTCGCACATACCCTCTCACCCCTTCCTGTGCAGTATGCTGTAGAGCAGTGGTCTCCAAACTATTTTATGCTGCGCCCCCCAGTTGAAAAATAAAAATCATTGGGCCCCCATCAGAATTGTTAACAATTATTTTATAGAGATGGCAATGTTTAAAAAAGTCTAGACATATTTAAACATTGCAGTTAAGTACTGTGACCTTTTTAAAAATGCAATACATGTTTCTCTCTTGAAACAAAACACTCTTTTGTGCCCCCTCCCCCCTGGGATCACTTCAGGCCCCTCTAGGGTTGCCCGCCCCCCAGTTTGAAGACTACTGCTCTAGAGATAGGCCATGGATGCTTTTTTGCAATTACCTGCTGTTCCTATGTACGACTGTTGACAGTTATTACTGACATGTCTTCCTCTAAGCAACTGTGATATCATTGTGTGTATAGTCCTTGTACTGAAATACTGTGATTACTATGAAGATTACAACCCTCCATGTAATGGGCTGACGTTACATTTCGGTCCCCCTTTCCTTTTCTTGTGTTGTACTTAATGTTACGTTATGCAAAAAACAGCTTTAAAAAAAAAAGTAACCACAGGTATAGTTTTGTTAAATGAGACAATGCTAAGGTAAAATATAAGTCCAACTCTTTGTAAAAGGAATTATTGAATTCACATAGCAATGTGCAGCAGCATTTTGAAGAAGGGCAATACACAGGCACATTTTTAGCCAGGTAAACCAGAACTCCCTCGATTGAAAACGCAGTAACTTAAATATTAGATAATAATCATGATTAATATCTGACCCATCAGCTTTTGGGAATGCATTCAGGGATTTCTTTTTAAATCTATATCAATAGCAGGGAAATCCCTCAGATATAAAGACACCAGAATATTTAAGTCACCAAATAAATCCTGCATTCAGTGCAATACACTTTGCAGCATTAATACATTCATTTCCTCGAAATTAAATAGCCTTGACTATAAAAAAAATCTTGTGAAAGGAAACGCCTCTGGGAAAGATGACTTTCCAGCTGAATGGTATCAAATTCTGCTAGAAGAATTAAAAGAGCCCTTCACACATCTGCTAAATGACATATTAGCTAGGGCAAGATAACATCATCCTTAAATACATTATTTTAATAAATGTTCCAAAGAAAGGGAAAGATGCATAACAGTTGAATTTGTGCGTCTCATTAACATTATTAAAAGCATACTACAAAATATTTATTAAAACAATTGCATTTTGTATAGCCTGAATCATTTCTCAAGTAATCCATAAGGTTCAAAACAGGTTTATCCCAGGGGGTCAACCTTATGTCAATACTAACTTTTTTAATACAAACTATTGTTTTATTTTTTGCCTTCTCTAAAGTAGAGAAAGATGGGGGTTGATTACACAATCAACAAGGTGACTACAATAAGACATTCAATTCCTATTGCATATGCATGAATCAAGCAAAAGCATTTAATGCACTGAACTTGTTTTATGTTGCCATCATTCATCATATCCAGCAGGACTCTGAAATCCCTGAGTTTCTTCCCACAATTCACCAATAAATCTTTATCTTGTCCTCTATCATTTTTCGTGTGATAGGTATCCAACAATTAAATTGGTGCAAGTGTACACCATAGAGATAGTCAATTAGGAGAATCAGAACAAAATGTCCTTAATTTGTATCTTCTCCTTTTTCCCCACTTGGTTGATTCATTTCATCTGTATTGGACACCTCTAAATACCTTTGACATGTTTTGGCCTAGTTACATTCATAGCCTCTTCAGGACAGAATAGAATATTAAAAACACAAAATCAAGACTAATTCTCAGGGGCTTAGTAAAATGAAAGAACACAGTTCATCAAAAAGGTGTTGGGAGGAATGATAGTCCATGCTTAGACGATAAAAACTGTAAAAAGATCTTTTACACAAATTAGGGTCCACCACGTGCTACCAAGTATAAGTGCCCACTGAATGAAAAATAATATAGAGAGGTCTTAAAAACACCAAGGTGGGTCCAGGAAAGTATAAAGCTGTGAAGGTCTTGCACCAAAAGCCATTTTTGTGTGAAACGCAAAGTGATAAGTACCTATGCCTAATCTCTGGTGTCTCTCAATAGTTCTTACCAACTAAGTACATCAAAATCAAAAAATGTTCCAAAGCCCTGTCCTGGGCCACATTAGGGTAGGAAGCTGGTCTTTCACAACAATGCACAATTACTAACTATCTCAGTTGGCCAAGTCCACCCGCTATTTGGGAGTTCACAGGACTCACCTTGGAAGCATTCACAGTCTGGAGATGCAGGAAAGGCAGGTCGCCCAGCTTTATAATAAAGTGCACCAGGTGCCAAGTGTGAGTACCTAAACTCCAACTAATCGGATGCCACCTCTTGGGCTAGGAAAGCCATTCAGGATCCAACTAAGCGAGCCCTGATAGGCGCATTGTAAGCAAGGGGCTGAGCTCTGGAGATGGGTGGTTGGGCATTTATTCTTGCTAACCGCCAGTTGGTGCATCGGAAAGAAAGAGAGACCATGCTCAGGAGGCCTGATTTTCAAGCTTCAACGCATCACTATTGCCAAACACCAGGGAAACCTATAACCTGATCATGTGGCTGCCAACCATAGTGCAATCATGTGACATCAGTCATTGGAGCAGCCATATGGAGAGGAAAAAGCTATGCATGTGTCATCCTTAATCATGGAACTATCGTGTTAAACCTTATCTTTAATGCAGAGAATTCTATTGGTGTGTACTCAGCACATTTATATAACCACTAGGGACATCAATATTATAGGGGACCCATGTAAGTCGATCACACTGCGACCAGACACAGTGAAATCACATGACTTCTGAGTAATCAGGGCGGCCATGTTGGAAGGTGTGGTGAATAAGGGGTCCAAAAAAAACTGCATGTATGTCACCCATATTCATGGAATCGTGGTGTGAAACCACCTCTAATCTCACAAGGAGGTTCTGTTTAAATGAATAGAAACGTTCTGATGCGACCAAGCTCTATTTATGTCAACACTGGGCACCATAAGCAGGGGTCCAACTAAATCTGAACTTCTTGTGGGGGGTAGTACTTCAAGCAGTGGGTGTTAAGACATGCTCAAAGCCAGTATTAGACCACACATTGGAAAATCCAATGTCTGATTTTCATGTTCTAATACATGCAAACAGAATTTGTACATTCATGTTTCTTCATGCTTTAGCACATTAGAGCCAGATCTATTGGCTTTGCAAATGCATTTCCATGAGACTGAACACTTCACAAGCTCAGACAGCACCCACAAGACTTGCGAGCATCAGTTGACTGCAAGGTCATTGGTACCATGCGAGTCCTGGGCCTGGTGTGCATATCTGACATACAGAAAATAAATCACTGAAGGCTTACTGAAAAAGTGTCTTTTCTTATTGAAAGTGACACAATGTGTATTATAAACCAATGCTGACTAAGAAAATGTGTGTGGGGGATCTCCCAATTAACACAAGAAAGCAATCCCACAGATATTGAGAAGTAGACTTATATGAACCCCATTAACAATGTGTGGCCTGTACTGCAATAAAGAAAATCATGGGAGACCTCTATCTGGCTGTCAGAAAATGAGGGGAGTTCACCAGGAGCTCAAAAAGAAGGGGTATTTATGGAGCATAATAAGTGTGATATCTGGTCACAGTGTCAAAACATGCATGTATTGATATTTATATAGCACAGTCCTAGCTGGGGAGAGACAGAACATCGCATATTATAGGAGGCCTGTAAAACAATACAAAATGTTATACATCATGTGAAGGCTTAAATCTATTTTTCACATGCATTTACACTAGTATCATACACATTTACACTTTAAGCAGAGTGAGATTACGATTTGCCAAGAACTACAACATTTTTAGTCAAGTGCCTTGCTGGTATCAAGCCAAAGTCCCCACAGTGACAGCTTAGCCACTACACCACACCTCCATTCTTAGTTGATTGTAATAAAGGATTCGAGAAAAGGGTTAAGAGTTCAGAATGTAGTTGAAAATGCTTAATATGTTGGCATTCATCTATCCTTGTGAACACTCATATTCTATTGATATTTTTTCATAGGCTGTGTGCCTCATGCTATATCCAGTAAGAAGATTAAATACAAATTATTTTGGTATGTAGATATTAAACATGGACAGCACCTTGGTTACACTGTCTCTTGCTTATGTTTCAGGATTGTCTATTTGCATAACACAATGTTTAAAGTCATGTATATACTTAGAGAACGAGGGGGGATACAATATGTATAACTGTGTAATATGGTCCGACGTTACCAATGAAGGGGGTCTGATGTCATCATAAATCATGAGGTCAAAGGCTATGTGGTTTGCAAGTGTAAACAGCACCTCAAGATGGCAATATAAGTCCGTTTTACGCATTGCATGAATTTTTTATATACCATGTTTTTTTTAGGTAGTTAGCTTGAAAACATTTTCTTCAAAGTCCAGCTAATATTGGGCAATGATTAGAATATTTGTTTTGTTTACCTGTCACAAACAATTTCTTAATAAAACAGTGGGCTATGGCGAGGTCCTCAAATTTATACAATTCTGTGGAGTACTAAGTTTACCACATACTTATGGATTTACTGAGTTTGCCACATAATATGCAACATTTTTATATTTCCCTACAAAATTTTGTTTTTAGCTCCGATTGAGGAAATAATTCTGCCAGAGAATGTACCACATACTTTTCATGTTTTTTTGCATAACTTAGATAACCATGAGCATAATTTGGTCTTCTATGCTGCGTAATCCTACTAGCCTGGACAATGTTAAAGCTATGCAGAGTGGTTTGGGGTCTACCAAAAGAACCATACCCCTATTTCACAAACATCCATTAAATAGTTTCCATATTTCATGGTTCCTTGTGATACTTGTGTTTTTATACCCCTGTTTTTTTCTGCAGTGAAAGCAACAAAATGCACACTTGCCTTCAGTCACAGTTTCTTTCTATCAGAATGAAAGAGAGTTAGACAAAGATTCTGAGATTTGAATGTGCACATGTTGCATCATAAATTAATAATTCTCTGTAGTGATTGCAGCCATGTTTGTAAAGGAGCTGAGGTTGTGTAAAAATAGGTTTATTTTTTTTTATGGCTCACATCAGCAGCCCAATACAGTTCTATAGGATTAGACTGAGAAACGTGGAAATCCAGATGAAGAAAATGAAACACATAGAGGGCCTGGGTGGAGCATTTAAAGACCCAACCGATATGGCTCCCGAATTATACATTGCACAAAAAAAGACATGAAGGGTTTATCTAGAACAAAAACACCACAATAGGATGTCCAAGTAACACTCTCTTGGAGCAAAATACAAGACAAAAACCCTCACCTACTCTTAGGTGGCATGCTTCATGATCGAGTTTCTCCTGTTACCACTGGTACATGTGGTAGTGGAGTGGGCAAAAATCTTCCAAACCAACTGAACAGGAGCCTTTATGCACCCTAAAACAGGGGTTACTCCAATGAGAGCTGAACTGTGTTGGTCACGGTGGACAGAATAGTGTAGTGAATAACCCCACTGTGAGGTGTCCCTGCAGAGTGATATGTTCCAAAGATGTTTCCTGAAGAATGGCAGACACCACGTAGTAATGGTATTATTCAAGGCAGAAACATGTTGACCTAAGTATCACGGTTGGGGTAAAGCCATATTCCCCTGTTTTGTTTTTAATATGCTCCTCGGGGACATGTGACAAAATTAGGTTTAGGTCCAGTGAAAGGCATTTTATTCACTGGTGCACATTCGCTTTCCTTTGTACTACCCTCACCAACACGATTCAGCTCACATTGAAGTAGCCTGTGTTATGGGGGGATAGTGGCTCCTCTTCTTTTGATTTGCAAACCTTGTAGCCCACTCCACTACAACATGTACCAGCGGTAACAGGAGGAACTCAATGCTGAAGCATGCCACCTAAGGGTGGGTTAGGAATTTCATCCTTAAAGTATTTTACTCCAAGAGACTATTACTTGGAAATACTATTGGGTGTTTTTTGTTCTGGATAGACCCTTCATGTCTTTTTTTGTGTGTTTTGTATAACCATAGGAAGAGCTGGGTATAGACCCATGTATGTGTAAGCTGCTCCCTTCACTGGGTGTTCTTGTAGCTTCAGCCAGTGTGCAACAGCTGCAGCCTCAACCAGTGTGCAGCACATGTTCCTCCACCTGAACAGATGTCTGGTGCTCTCTTACAGGAAACTGGGAGGTAAAGCTAGAAGTGTAATGAGGTGCTTAGAGCATTTATCCACTGGTGCACATTCGCTTTCCTTTGCACTACCCTCACCAACACGATTCAGCTCACATTGAAGTAGCCTGTTTTATAGGGGGGATAGTGGCTCCTCTTCTTTTGATTTGAAAGCCATGTAGCCCATTCCACTACAACATGTACCAGCGGTAACAGGAGGAACTCAATGCTGAAGCATGCCACCTAAGGGTGGGTTAGGAATTTTATCCTTAAAGTATTTTACTCCAAGAGACTATTACTTGGAAATACTATTGGGTGTTTTTGGTTCTGGATAGACCCTTCATGTCTTTTTGTGTGTGTTTTGTATAACCATAGGAAGAGCTGGGTATAGACCCATGTATATGTAAGCTGCCCCCCTTCACTGGGTGTTCTTGTAGCTTCAGCCAGTGTGCAACAGCTGCAGCCTCAACCAGTGTGCAGCACATGTTCCTCCACCTGAACAGATGTCTGGTGCTCTCTTACAGGAAACCAGCAGGTAAAGCTAGAAGTGTAATGAGGTGCTTAGAGCGTTTATCCACTGAGGTCACCAGGATTGGAGCCCTCCTCTTCGTCTGTGGTGCCACCAAACCGTACACCAAGGATTATCACACATGTCCTGAGGCTGCTGCAGGAAATCCCTCTTCTGGTAAATCTATGCTGTCACAGAGGTTATGCTTTACATCAGCATCCACTCACTGGGGTTTGTCTGCTCCAGCCAAACCCGGAGAAGTGACAGGAGGAGGATTGGCATTTTGATCAACCAGTGGATGGCCACATTGTACATGATGTGCAGAAGTAACAGGCCAGCCATGAGATTCATCCAGTGACTGCAATACTTGGAGTGCCAGGATTTCATAGAAGCAATAGTCACCTGCAAAGACAGGCAAAGGAGTTGCAGGAATTGGCAGCTCTAAGACCTGCGAATCCTAAAAGCAAGACTCAGTGATCACAGCAAGACTCCTGAATATGTCATACGTAGGAGTGGTGGTAACTGCAGGAGTCCATGTGACAGGAGCTTCAGGATATGAAGCATCTTAAGAAGAAACAGGAATACAAGAGTGTGACTACAAGTGCCATGATAGAGCATTTTGACTAAGTGAGAGTGGCTGTAGCACTCACACTTTTATTCAGTGATTCAATTACCCATATAACCATCTCAGTGGATTTAGAATCACTCTGGAGATCTGAATGTTACCTTCATCCTGAACTGTACACATGAGTGATGGAAGTTTGCCCTACAGCTGTGCTTTTTATAAATGGAAGATGAGCTTGCACTGCTGCTATCTTCTGTGAGCAAAGGAATCATGTTTTGTTGCTGTTGATGAGTACCTGTTCTGTGAAGAAATAAAAAGCTTGCACTTTAAGGATCCACTTTGCAGTGAAGGTTACATTACTGCTGGCCAGGCCATACATGTTCTGTAAGAGAAGAAAGCTTGCTTTGCTGCCACCTCCATTGATCTGTTCTATAAAGAAAAGAAGCTTGTTATTCTAGTGGCACAGGAATACCTGTTCTTTGAAAAAGAGAGATACATTTGCACTATTGTTAGAGTTCTACCTTTTTTTCAAAAGAAGGTTTTCACAAATGTCATCTATTGTGTATCTCTTCTATTTGTCTGGCAACAGCTTGTCATATTTCTTTTGATGCCCCATATGCCCAGTGCCTATTGTTTATACTATGGAAGCTGTCAATGTCATGTTACAAAAGTGAAACAAATGAATTGTCAATACTTGCTTTTGATGTGATTCTAGTAAAAGAGCACACTACACAAAATATCTGAAGGGTTTACGTCTTTTGTCCCATGTGAAGCTGCATTTCAAAATTGATTTGTGGGCTGTCGGAGGTAAGCACCCAGAATCCTTCAGCAAGGCACAGGAGGAACGTACACCAGATGTGGGTCCATGGTGTGGTGCACATGTTCCATCCTACTATGGTGAACAAACATCACAGTTTGTCACCACTTAGCCCATCAAATTAAATTCAACATAGCATAATTCCCTGTTTTCAGAGAGCCTCAACAGAGCCCAGACAAAAGCAGGTTTTTGTATGTGGCTGTTCAGACTAAGTAGCTGGTAGCAGAAAGCAATTTCGTTACCACAGAGGATTTTTTAAAGTTGCATTTAATTCCCCTTATTGCTACATTGTCTGTGGTGGTGAGCGCTGTCAGTTAAATCATTCTGCATCCATTGGCTGATGCAAAATTGTAGTCCTAATTCTGTGTTTGTGGAATGTTCTGATTTTTGGGTTTTAAGTCTGATCACACCTACCGCTATCCAAACTGCACTACAGAACAAGCATAAGGCAGAAGAGTACAGTTACAGGCTGCGCTGTGCCCCTGTGTGCATACGTGTTGTTAAAATAACTGTGTGACATAATGTGATTGTCAAGCCTCTACCCTGTCGGCAGTACCTCCTGACAGACTCACAGGCAACATCAGTGGAGGAGGCCTCAGCTGGCTTTCCTGCACAGGTAGCCAAGAACATCATACAAAGAGAACTGAGTCTGCCACCTATGGGACCATCTTTTAAGAGTCCCTGTCCTCGCTAATAAGTGACAGTGCCGTCCACAAGTAACCACCAAAATGAAATAAGTATTGCCCTACACGTATTCTGCCAGCTTCACTTTTTAGCTTATTTTTTTAGCTAATACATGATCTTTTTGGAAGCAAAATGACAGCCCCTCCATTTGCAGGATGCTGTTGGTAGAAATGTACAAACTGGCCGATGATCAATAAATAAATGCAAAGGGAAACGTCCGGAACAGCGTCTCCGGAACAACAACTACGTTGACAACACAAGTGTAACCACGCTTGCGTGAACAACGACTCCCCTTTTTCTGTCTTAACCACGCATATGCTGAAGAACGGATATGCATGATAAAGGCAGAGAAAAAGGGAGTGCATCAGGAGAGGGCGCGTAAGGTAAGTGGGGCTGGGGCGTGGTTGGGGGTAGTTTTTAGGGGTGGAGGGAGGTTTTTTATTTTTTTTAGGGGCAGGGTGGTGGGGGGCAGGGTAATTTAGTTTTTTAGGGCGGGAAGGGAGCGGGGTAGTTTGGTTTTTAGGGGTGGGGGTTAGGGTAATTTTGTTTTTAAGGGAGGGGTGGGGTAGTTTTATCTTTGGGGGTGGGGTCGGTTGTTTTTATGGCAGAAGGGGGGAAGGTTTTAGGGCTCAGGGTGAGTGGGATTATCAGGGTAGTTGTTTTTAGGGGGACAGTGGGGGGTCAGAGTAGTTTTAATTTTAGTGGTCGGGTAGTTTGGTTTTTAGGGTGGGGTGTGGGAGCGGGTAGTTTGGTTTTTAGGGGCGGGGTGGGGCGTCACAGTAGTTTTGTTTTTGGGGTGGAGAGGTCAGGGTAGTTTTTTTTTAGGGGCGGAGGTGGGGCGTTGGTAATTTTGTTTTTAGGGCGGGGAGAGGGGCGGGGTAGTTTGGTTTTTAGGGGTGGGGTCGGGGTAATTTTGTTTTTAGCAGCAGGGTGGGGGGCGGATATTTTTATTTTTGGGCATGGGGTCAGTTGTTTTTAAGGCAGATGGGGAATCAGGGAAGGCTTTATGGCTCAGGATAGGTGAGGGGCCTTGGGGTAGTTGTTTTTAGGGGCAGGGTTAGTGGGGGTCAGGGTAGTTTTTTGAATGGGTGGGGTTCGGGATAATTTGTTTTTTAGGGTGGGGGTTGGGTATAGTTTTGTTTTTAGGGGTGGGTTAGGGGTTCGGGGTAGTTTTGTTTTTAGGGGTGAGGGTCGGGTTAGTTGTTTTTAGGTGTGAGGTAGGCTGGGGAGGTAGATTTGTTTTTAGGGGTGGGGTTAGTTTGGTTTTTAGGCAGGCAGGGTAGTTTTGTATTTAGGTGTGGGGGTGGGGTAGTTTTGTTTTTTAGGTGCAGGGTGAGGGTCAGTAGTATTGTTTTTAGGGATGGGGCAATTTTGTTTGTAGGGGTGGGGTGGGGGCGGGTGGGTAGTTTTTTTTTAGGGGCGGGTGGTTGCAGTAGGTTTTAGGGCTCATGGTGGGTTAGGGGTATCAGGGTAGTTTTCTTTTTAAGGGCGGGGTGGGGGTAGTTTTGTTTTTAGGGTTGGGGTCGGGGTAGTTTTGTTTTTAGGGGTGGGGGTCGAGGTAGGTTTATTTCTTAGGGGTGGGGTTGGGGTAGTTTGATTTTAGGGCGGGTGGGAGGGGAGGTTGTTTTTAGGAGCCGGGGGGGGGGGGTCGGGGAAGGTTTTAGGGCTCAGGGTGGGTGGGGCTTGTGGGGTTACTTTTGTTTTTAGGGCCAGGGTTAGGGGGTCAGGGTAGTACTGTTTTCAGGGTGGATAAGGGGTGGGGTAGTTATGTTTTTAGGGTGGGTGGGGCAGTGGCATGGTAGAACCACACATACCGTTCCCACACATGCCTTTACTAGGCATGCTTTTACAACCAAAAGGGCATTTGTGGTAACAATGCGGTCGTTGTTCAGGCGTGCGTGGTTCTCACATTAGTTGTTCCATCATACAATCCCTAGCCTGTGTTGCAAGCGCTATATGAATGCAATTATAATTCAAGACACGTTTCTTTTTGTGCTTCGTTGTTTAGAAGCGCCAAGGGCATAAGTCTAGTTGGCAACAGGACAGAGATCGCATTCCAAATGCAATTTCTCTCTCTCACCCCAGTCCAAATTGCCCAACATTGTTTCACCTTTAGAAAAGCAGAGAAACATAAGATGCAATGCCCTGCACAAGGAGAGCTCCCACGATGGGGGTTGTGATTCACGCCATTCTGATTCACCAGAGACCCCCAGTACTTCCTGGGAAGACACCTTGCAGCAGGAGGAGAAGCTGAACGTGTCTCATTTGGAGAAAATAAAATTTTAATTTTTGCATTCACTTTCTGAGCACTGCTCGGCTCAGCTTTCCCGGTTATAAGCATCCTCGAAGCTGCAGCCCGGGCTAAGACATATAACGGGAGGCTAAAGCCCTTTTAGCCCAATTGGTGTTGTGCGTCTGACCATACGCATGACAGAACCATAACCTGCTGCGCACCCCGTGACAGTAGTGGCCGGTACACAAGACCAAGTGCAATTCAACCTTATCTGGGATTCCAAAAACAAAGACCAGAATCCTCTAAGTAATTTACTGGAAGCATATAGCGATCCTGAACAAGTACACATATAAACCATCTTCATACCAAAACCAGTAAAGCATGTATATTCTGTCCTTACATGAATGTTATATATAACCGCATAAAGTCATGAATCAATTATAAGCATGAAGCAGTTTAGAAAATAGACCACTGATCACCAGGCATTATAATATTGCCTGCATTTCATCCAAGTTGTCCAGACCCCAATTAGTGCTATGGAATTTTTCATTCATCCTTGTTTCTATTTTGGATAGTCCAGCAGTGGTTGAAAAAAAAGTGGAATCATTTTGTGCCACAAAAAGTACAGACAAGTATATGTCATTTGCAGAATGGTTCAATGACAGGTAGTACGCCACAAGAGGTGCTCCTTGAATCCTGCACATAACATGAGACGTATGTTGTGAAATTCTTGATTTCACCACTTGGGTCGTTTGACAAATAAATATTAACCTAATCACATAGGCATTTCATATAATTATACAACATTTTTCATGTTACAGATTGAAAACATAATCTGTTCAACTGTGATGCCAGTCAGTGTAACATGTTTACCGTTGCTAGTAAATTGACAGGCTGTGCAATTTTGACATTTAAAATGTCCCATTAGTGGGACAACCCCAATAAAAATAATATTTGTTGAGATTTTTCTTGAGGCCTGGATGCTTTGACCAAAAATTGCTTTACATTTTTTCCTTTCCTAAATGCAAATACAGGTTTAGGAATATTACATTTTGCAGGCAATTTTCAAGTCCTCTGGATGATGCGTTTAATTTTTTGTGCCTTCGGGTAGAAAGCTAGCACACATGTCAAAGGGTCACTTTTCTTTTTCTCTTTAGGTAGCAGAAGGGTTTTTCAAGAGGTATACCAGGTGGATTTCAGGGAAGTTTTCACTACATTTTTTTCTGATATCCTATCTATGAGTCTCGTGCAACTTGAATGTCCACTCTAGAAATTCAGCGAGGTGTTGCGTTGTGTAGGTTTGGTATATAGACTAACCACTAAGTGACCATCACTTGAATGGAAAGATCCAGAAAGTTTATTGTTGATTTAGACTGGGTCATAGTAAACTTCAAGCCCTGAATCTGATTATTTAACTACTCAAAAAAAAAGAAAATTGAATAGTAATCAACCCAGTCCCTCCCAGATCATGAGGACATTGCTATATACCAAAACCATCCTTTTATCAGTTGACACAAAGGGTATTATGTCCTGTAGACCCATTTCTCTTAAAAATAAGACATGCAGAGGTCCACTAGCTCAGGAGCAAACCTGTATCCTATGCTGACTCCTTTCACTTGTAGATACAAATCACCCTTAAACTGAAAAAAAAAATTAAGCAAATACAGGCCAAATCAGTCAGGAATTTGGTAGGGACAGCATATGGTGATCTCTCAAATGTATTACTTCTCGGATCACTGCAGTTGCTTCTTCTTGTGGAGTATTTGTAAATAATGATTCTACGTCAAAAGTAACAAGGCTATGGATTTCATCATTGAAGTCAATTCCTTCAATCGTATTGATCATATCCATCGAATCTCTTACATAAGCCTGCGTCATTATCACAAAAGGTTTTAGGAACACATCTACATATTGGGCTAATGGTTCCAATAATAGGCCGCAGGCCAAAATAATGGGTTGCCAAGGAGGATTCTCTAAAATTTGGTGTATTTTTCAGAAAAATGTATGTTACTGGCATCCAAGCGTCCTTTTTATTGAGAAACACATAGGGGGTTATTACAACTTTGGAGGAGGTGTTAATCCGTCCCAAAAGTGACGGTAAAGTGACGGATATACCACCAGCCGTATTACGAGTTCCATAGGATATAATGGACCCGTAATACGGCTGGTGGTATATCCGTCACTTTACCGTCACTTTTGGGACGGAATAACACATCCTCCAAAGTTGTAATAACCCCCATAATCTTTACTACTTAGCCAGCCTTTCTCTAGAGCATGTTTTGTGATTAAACAAATCTTTTGAATTAGGTCAACAGTGGGATCCACATTAATACTTCAATAATGTGTCAGGTTTGTTAATTATCTCAAGACTTCTTTGTCATAAGCCTCACTATCGAGCACTACTCTCCCTCCTCCTTTGTCTGCAGGTTTGATCACTACAGGCCTTTGCTTAGTAGTGCCTCTTCTGTGGCGTTCAACTTATACTGAGACAAATTATAGATCAGAAAAGTTTCCTTAGCACTGGGGGTGAAGTTATTCACTACCTGTATGTGCTTCTCCTTGTTGGACGTTCTCCTGTCCCTTGTGCTTGGAATCACCTTCCTCTTATGTGACCCCTTGCTGAAAAAAGGCTGCTGTCCTGGGTGAGGACAAGTGGAAGCTCCTCCTGTTCTTTCTTCACTTAAGTCAGATGGAATTTCTGAGAAAGTAATGAATCTACGTCTGGACCGACTGGGATAATTAAAATTCTGGTTGCCCGGGGTATTATTCCTGTAGTAATATTCTTTTAAGTACAGATTTGTCACTTCAATCTTATAATTTTTTATTTCTCTTACAACCTTAGTTGTCTTCCGGTTCACAGTAAAAATGTTTAAATTTGCCACCACTTTAGTCACATCTTCTAGTAGTCTTTTGGCATCAGCTGTCATAGAGTCTGCAGCTGTTTCTTTTTCTAGGTCTTCTATTTCTGATAATTCTTGTTCACTAACATATAAAGCAGTCTCAATAGCAAGTGACAACCAGTCCCTAGAGCATTTTGTGCCTACACTGCTAAATTGTAGGAGATAATGTATTTCATTGATAAAAATGACAAGAATGTTCTTTACCTGCTGACCAAATGGTATGGTAATATTTTTCAGGTGTTCAAGCAGCACTTGTGCATGGGCCCCCTTACTCTCCAGGCCTTCTAACGTAACTGCCCCAGTTACTCAGGAGTCACGTGATTTCACTGTGCCTGGTCACCATGCAATCAAGTTACATAATTCCTATATAATATTTGTGTCCCTAGTGCTTATGTAAATGTGTTTGAATACATACAAATAGAATTCTCTGCATTAAAGATGAGGTTTAACTCAATGGTTTCATGAGTAAGGAAGGCACATATGCAGCTTTTTCCTCTCCAATATGGCTGCTCCAATGACTGATGCACTGTGATTTCACTATGGTCAGCGGCCATGTGATCAGTTTATAGGTTTCCCTGGAAATCGGCAATAGTGATGCTCCAATGCCTGAGACACACGCCTCATGAGCATGGTATATCTTTCTTTCTGATGCTCCAACTGGCACTTTAGCAATTATCCAATGCCTGAACCACCCACATCCAGAGCGTAGCCCCCCACTCACAAGGCGCCTATCATCATTCCCTTAGTTTGATCCCTGAACGGTTTTCCTGGCCCACGAGGCAGCTTCTGATTAGTTGGAGTTCAACTCCTCACACTCAGCACCTGGGGCAATCGATTCTAAAGCTGGGTCACCGGCCTTTCCCATGTCTCCAGACTTTGAATGCCTAGAGGGTGAATTCTGTGAACACCTGAGTAGGGGGTGGACTATTGATTTGGCCTACTGATATAGTTGGTAGTTGTGCACTGTTTTGCAGGACCAGCTTCCTACCCTATTGTGTGCCCTGGCAGGACTTTGGGAGACTTTTTGATTTTGATGTACTTAGTTGGCAAGATCTCTTGGGAGACACCAGAGATTAGGCATAGGTTCTTATCACTTTGGGTGTCACACAAAATTGGCTTTTGGTGTGAGACCCACATTGGCATTTTTCAGACCTCCTCATATTGTTTTTCATTCACTGGCTACTTATACTTGGTAGCATGTGACAGACTCTAATTTGTGTAAAAGATCTTTTTACAGTTCTTGTGGTTTTTAACGTCTGAGCATGAACTATCATTCCTCCTGACAACTTTTGGATGGAGTGTGTGTTGACGTTTTAATACATACTCGAGAATTAGGGCCTGACTTAGATCCCACGATAACAGTCCACTGTCACTTTTCCATCTGAAAACCCATCTGCCTCCATGGCAGTCCGCCCACCCTATTTAGATGTCAGTGGGAGCATAGGCAAAAGACCGCCGACGGTCCGCTGTCACCGCCAAGAATCTCTAACCATGTAGATGGCGCCATAGGCTAAAGCAGCTGGCGGCGGGAGGCCAGCCCCTTTTTCCACCAAGCCAATCAAGATGTGCATTCCCACAGATGCAACTGTGGCAGCTGAACCTCCACACCTGAGTTGGCGGATTGGGAAAGATAAAAGGACGAAACTCAACTTTTTTATGCATTTCACATTTCCTGCTACCATGAACCCAGTCATACCAGTTCTGCTGTTGCTGCTGCTCTTGAGTCAAGATTGAAATCAACCCCTTCATCGCTGGAATATAAGGTAAGTCGTGGTCATACCTGTTATACTCTGAATTGTTGCTTCACAGTAGAACTGGACTCATGCATGTGTAAATATTTTCTGTAAACAACACCATAGTGATGCACAATGTTTATGTGTGTAATGTTGTACTTAGAAAATGTATCAGAACACCCCTCGAGATATAATGAGAACCCACCAATCTGGTATGAACTGTCTTTATGGCAGTTGACACCTACACAAAAGGTCACAGCAATCACAAAGAGGAATGTGTCCACGTAGGTGCGTGCAATAATTCCCCATTAAAATCGAAATCATTAACTGAAATAGTATACCTAGTAGGAACTAAGCAAACCCATGATAATGTAGCAATTCCACTACAACATGCTACAAGAGGGTTTTCACAGAATGTACTACCAATATTGCCTCCAAACTGAAAACATGGCACAGAGATATGAAGGTCACATGTCCCCTTGGTGTGTGTGATAGCTCACAAACTTAGGGTTTAGACCTGCTGTGAGCACTATTGACCAAGTCTTGAGATTCCTGGCAATTAAATGGAAGAATGTGGATTTAGGGGGGGAAATCTGTATGTGGTCTTCATAGACCTGAGAGCTGCATTTGATCTGATCCCCAGGAACATGCTATGGTCAACACTCTCTAATATGGGGGTTCCTTCAGGTCTTTTGAGTCTTATCACCCGACTTCATGACAACACCTATGCTCTAATTAGATGCGGCAAGGAGGGTGAGCTGACACATCCTGTGGCTATCAACAGAGGAGTCCGGCAGGGGTGTGTTCTGGCTCCTACCCTTTTTTTGCTTTATATTAATACCTGTATCTGTTATTTGGAGAATTGCATAAACGACTCGCCCAAACTGGCTGGGGAAAAAATCCCTTTCTTATTGTACGCGGATGATACAATCTTGCTAGCTAAATCACCCATGGGGATCCAAAGTTTGGTTAACCAATTTTGTGCTTTCTGTAGGGACTTTGGTCTTGACGTTAATGCTAAAAAAACGAAACTTATGATATACAGCACTCTAAGAAAACGACCACGTGCCAGAATTGAAATGAATTCAGTCCCGCTGGAGAAAGTGGAAGAGTTTGACTATCTGGGAATTAGATTATCGACCACAGGAAAATGGGAGGCAGCCATTGATAAAGGGGCCCTTATTTCAAGTCAAAGAGGTGGGGCCCTAGTACGTAGGTCCAGAAAGGCTCAAAGCTCCCCTTTGATCATAATTGCCGAGATCTATAATGCCCAAATTCGTGCGGCGGCCCTGTATGGAGCGGAACTCTGGGGATTACATAGAAGATTGGATATTTTACAAACAAAAGAAAACAACTTCCTCAGACAGGTTTCCCGGTTAGGGGTAGGTACCCCAATGATTCCTCTCAGGCTCGATTTAGGATTAAACAGCATCAAAACCATAGCGGCACTGAGATCGCTTTCCTATTGGATCCGCCTTTGGAAAACTCACGAACTCGAACCATACAGGGCGGCAGTGAGGGAACTTATAGCTACTCCTCAGGGCCCGATCAAAATCCAATGGCTGCAGGAGATGAAATCTGCTTGGGTTAAAATAGGTCTCTCTCATTACTGGGAACATCCGGAACTGATTCCCAATAACGTGAGACAACTTGTCAAAAGAAGATACTGGGAAAAAGCCAACAAAGATACACTGCGCCAAAACGGGCTGGGCAGGCTAACAACAGAATTCCTCCAATTCAAACATGAACCCTGGCCTGAGACTTTTATGAACCTCCCCACGCCACCATATGCTCGTGACCTCTATCTACAGCTTAGATATGGTTCCCTGCCTATTAATAATCATACGGCACATTGGTCATCCAGCGACCCCTCAACTGATAGATGTATACCTTGCCCTCATTATAAAGAAACAATTGAGCATATTCTGTTCTTCTGTCCTTTATATAAGAGCCCTAGAGGAAAGTGGATTATCACCCTCTGTAAAAATGTATCACTGTTGGACAGAGCCACTGCCACCAGAATATGCAAATATGAAACATCCACACTGGTAGCCTCCTCAGTTACCAAATTCTTATCGGAGGCTTGGTGTATCCGTCGTAGGCTCATTTCTGTGAAGGGCCCCTAGAGCTCTAGGCTGAGCCTTTGTTTGTTTATAGAGGGAGATTTTAACAAGATTCATATTCCTTCGTTCCTCCTTTTATTTTCTAAACGTGCCATGTACCCTCTCATTATTTTGAATCTATTAATTTATATGCGACATCCTTTTTGTATTTTAGTAAGAATTTGTGGCCCTTTGGAGGAGCAAATTGAGATCGCACAAGCTTACAGAGATGGGTTTTTTTATGCCAAAACTTGCTAATTGTCGTATTCTAAGCCCGATTTTAACCTTAGTTGTAAGGACTTTACTGAAATATTTTATATGTTAGTTGATTATTAGATTTTTACAGTATCTTGATCGATTGTTATTATGAATTACGATGAGTTATTGCGATCCCAATGGATTTTATACAACTATGTAAGACTGTTCTTTTCTTTTTAATTCTAAATGGTCCAAACTTTCTGGACCGAATGTATTTAAATAAAAAATAAGCTCACAAACTTCAGGTGGCACTTTGCTGTAAAGTGAAAGGCTCCCTATGTAATGCATATGTGCATATCATTGGCACATCAAAAATAAACACACATGCCCTCTCCAGTCACAATAACAGAAACACATTTAATTTTGGTATAAATATCCAGTAACAACATGAATGCTTGCACCAAAATAAACATGTCCATCACAAATGTACAACACTAATGTATGCAGTAAAAAAAAAAACTAAATTCCACAAACTGTGCTGGTCACTGTCACAAAGGGGAATAACTGCATGGCATACACACTAGCAGAAGTAACATTATTAGCAAACAATTAGTAACATTCATTAAATAAGGTCAAGACAATGGTATTCTATTTTTTTAAAAATAGAAATAAGATAATTCTCTCATAAGCAACGGAAATAAACTTTACATGAGAAAAAAAGGCACTAGGCCTGTAGTCCACAGCGTGGGTGCATGCTCACAACTTGACCTCTAACGTCACTGCCAGCACAAACTCCTTTGGAAGGGGTAAATGTGGGGCAGAGAGCTGGCACCCCAATGAAGTCACTGGGAGTGAGGTCCTTGGGTTGAGATGGGTAGATTTGGGGCGGCTTGGGTGGGGTGGAATTGGGAAGGGGAGGGTTGGGATTTGGAAGGGGTGGGATAGATTTGGAAGGGGTGGGTAAGGATGTGGAAGGGGTTGAAAGATGTTTGGAAGGGGTGGTTTGGGATGTGGAAGGGGTCAGGGCAAGGGAAAAAAGAAGGCTCTCCTTTGGAAAATGGGTAGGGTGATTGGCAGGAAGTTTGGGTTCGGAGGTAGCGGGAGTGGCTGTAACAGTGTGCATGTGACTGTTGAAGGTGTGGGTGACTGAGGGTCTGGTGTATGTGCTGTATGTTTTGACTTGTGTTTCTTACTGGGTGTCTGTCGGGTGGGTGAGTGAAGGGTGTTTGTGTTCAGTATGTGTGTGTGTGTGTGAATGTGTCTGCTGTGGAGGTGGTGTGTGTTGTGGCATCTGTGGGTGTGCTGCTGGTGTTTGTGAGGTTGCTGTAGTGGTGTGTGTGCTGGTGGTGTGTAGTGGTGGGTGTATTGACTGTGGGTGTGCTGGTGGTGTGTGCGCATTGTTGTAGACCTGGGTGTGATGTCTGCAGATGTGCTGGTGGTGAGTGTGGATATCTGTGTCATGGTGGGTATTGTGTCTGCAGGTGTGCTGGTGGGGGGGTGTTTGTGCCGTGGTGGGTATGCTGACTGTGGGTATGCTTGTAGTGGTGGGGTGTGTGGTGTCTGCCTGTGTGTGTCTGTGTTTATTGCTATGCCAGTGTCAGGATGTGCTGCTTGTGGTCATTGTAGTGGGTGTGTGCAAATGTTTGAGTGTACTTAGGATAGGGCTGGGTGGAGGATTTTGGATTAGGAAGGGCTGGGAGTCTGGGCATGAGGTTAGGGTGGGTGGCTGCGCTCAAAGAAGAGGCCAGACCCTGGAATGGCCACTGTAGGCCGGACAGGGCACCGTGAATGCCATCCACGTAAGCCAGCATTAGGATAGTCCGGGCAGCGCGCCCCTGGATGGCATTCAGTAATGTGGCCTGGCCTACAGTGATCGTCCTGAAAAGATTGACAGCCTACTGATTTGGTATGGGACACCGGGGCAGGGGGGAGGTGCTTGCAACAAAGGTGATGTCACCCCCTTTTAATGTGCGGCTATGGCCAACTGGGGGGGAGTAAGAGAGAGGGTGAAGATAGAATTGTAGGTTGTAAGCAACAACACAGGTGTAACAGTCGCTCCAGAGTTTGCCACAACTAGAGATTGGACTTCATTGGTGGCCTCTGAAGAAAATGTAGAGTCACTTATGGCCTCCGTGCCAGTGCCCTTGCCCTCAGTGCCACTGGCCCCCTTAGAGTTCATGGTGTCCACAAAGGAGCCACAGTGGCCAGCTTCCTCCTCGCCGATGTGACCACTGTCACATTCACCTTGCCCAGATGATGCTGAAAATACAAATACAACAGTTTGGGGTATCTGTCCAAATACAATTGGACATGAACTTTGATCACACAACATTTGCTTCATCTAAAAATGACCTATGCTAGCTCCTATATCATGTATGCCTTTGTCTCTTATCCACTTGTAGTCCCCTCCACGACAGAGGTCTTTGACAACATGAGTAAACACATAAGTCTTGAGGCATGTCTAACCCACTGCAGTACACAACTAAAATATATTCACATATTCAAAAGAGCCATGTGTTGGGCTTGAAATTGACTTCTCAAGATGGGATACCACAACATCTACGTGATGTTACCTTCCATCTGCAAATGTCTCTTTAAGTATCACTTTTTCACCACCATTGATTCTCTTCTAGACAGAATAAATGACACATGTTGTTTGGGGGATGGGAAACTCTCTCACCAATGTGGACACATTCCTGCCTGTTGCAGTCAGTATAGTTTGGCATACAATTTCACTTTGTTTCACACACACTTCCTTGCATGCACATTTGCGAAGGACTAAGGCATCATGCCAACCTGGTGCTATTCACATAAACTGAACAGGAATTTGCTGTACAAACAGGTTTCAAATATGTTGTAGATAAGGAATGATGCCACTGTACATATGTTTCCAGTCCTTTTAGAGCAGATTCTCATTATTATTGTGTCATAGCACCAACTTACCAATGTCAAGTCTGAAACATCAACTGCATCAGAGGTGCGTAGTTTGCCATGTCACCAGTAAAAGGGCCTACATGACCTACTCAGTTTTGTGATGGAGCATCCCACCTGAACCAAATATTAAATGGGGAATGTTTGGTCCAATTGTACCTCATAACACAGGGAAAATGCAGTTACCCCTTTGTTTGCATGCAGCCATGTGTCTGTTCAAAACAGTACTTGGCTTGTGATGAGGAGTCTAGTGGCAACCTTCAGCACAAAGCAATACACTAGACACCTCATCAGACACTGTCTGATTAACTTGCACCTCTAGAAATTCTCATGAGCGTTGGTTGTGTGTCAACCGTCATGTTGATGCCGTAAAACATTATTGGAAATTAAAAAGGTTAAACAACAAAAATATAGACAGTAACCTACCCCCATGATGCTGCTGTTGGGCCCTCAGCTGCCCATCATGCGGGCCATTAGGGGGTTCAGGGTGCGGCACACCCACTTATATCATTGGGAAAACTGCCTGAGGTGGCCTTCTGCAGACATGCGTGTTGAGCGTTGCAGGTCCTCCCACCTCTTCCGACAATGCAGACTGTGCTGCTTATGGACCCATAGGGTCCGTACCTTCTAAGCAATGGCCTTCCATATTTCTGGCTTTTGATGGGCGTTGACCTGTACGGATGATAGAAAAGAATAAAATGAGAAGTTTTGTGTGATTTGTTTTGTTTCTAGTGCTGTGACACTATTTTGTAGCATCACTCACTTGCATTCATCAAACAGTAACTCCATCTTTTCCTAAAACATTTAGAGGTTCCTAGGACACACTGATTTGCAGTGATTGTTTGAGCATCCTCCACACTGTCTATCTGCTCATGTTACCATTCAGACCCAAAACATCATCTAGGTCAGGGCTATGAAACGGTTCTTTTTGTGATACCCACTCCTGATTGCACACAATCATTGTGAGCTACTAAAGGCTAAATAACCTGCACAATCCTTGCTCATAACCACACGCACAGCTATGCTGGCTTCAGGCCCAAACCTCTAAGAGTCAGAACCCATGGTTTGCATCACATACAGTGACTAAGGGCAGTATGGAAAGGGAGCTATGTGTCAGCAAGAGCAGGGATTCGGTGGATGTAAGAACAAGTGTGTGTAGAAATGGGACACACTTGTGTAAATGATTGAGAGCCTGTGGCATTTGAACTTGCAGCACAGGAAATGTTTCCCTATATGTGGCACCATGACATGTATAAAACCATACAGAGAATCCTATTCTACAATATGGGTTGTAATCCCACTTGACAGGACAGCATCAGACAACTCCACAACTTTAAAACATTTTCTGTCACTTTACATCACTACCATTTTGATATTGGCTATATGTTGTCACCCATACTACTGGTACACTGTCTACTGGTCACTCGCAGTAAGGGGCCTGCAGTTTGTCTGATGAAACTGGACT
The DNA here is from genome assembly GCF_031143425.1 of Pleurodeles waltl. Taxonomy (NCBI): domain Eukaryota; kingdom Metazoa; phylum Chordata; class Amphibia; order Caudata; family Salamandridae; genus Pleurodeles; species Pleurodeles waltl. The sequence continues at coordinate 959,040,704 of NC_090444.1, forward strand.
TGTGAGTTACATGAACAGATATTACAGCTTCTCCTTTCAGGTGACTTTACATTTCCATAGTCAGACATGTGGAAAACAACAAACTGTCCCCAGCAAAATCATTCAGTTCACTCCACTCCAATAACAACACTTCACCCATGAACAAAAAAGGACAAATTAGGCTGTGGACAAAAAGGAACCAGTAAGTTAGTCAAACATTTCCCAATCAGACATGTACCTGTTCCTTTGTAATCCCATGGAGCAGGCTGTACAGGGACTGGGCCTCCCTGGCAAGGAGCTCCAGCCCTTTTGTGCTGAAGGCAGGGGCACTGTCGCCTACTTTGCCCATCATCCTAGTTCCCAGAGGTCAGTACCAGCAGCAAAAAATAAGAAAGTCTTGTTGGCTTCACTGTTAGAAGGCAAGTGAGCTTTTTTTCAATACACCTTGTACAAATACACAGTGGATACGATCCGTGATGGAGATGGACAAAGCTATTGACTCGTGCATAGCCGTCACACAAATTAGCCTATGGCTGGGTCCATTGTGGAGGGTACCACCTACTATACTATCGACTTCTGCCAACGGCTGTCAGGTAGCCAATGTCCTGACTGCAACGCCAGGCATTCGCCAATTTAGGGTGTGAAGCTGTACATTTTTTAATTGTTAGTGCGTCACCAGCACTCTAGATGGAGGCTAGTGTATTTACACATGTCAGATACAAACAACACTGTTTTTGGCAAGATATGACAAATTAAACGTGAACAGTGACTGTATTTGACATCGATAGTGCCACCGGGTAAGTAATACCTCCATTAACGGTATTGAGAAAAAAAAATATGTGCAAATAATACATTGCAAATGTATTATTTGCACATAATATAAAAAAGGAGAAAAAGAGAAAAAGTGCTTTTACCATAGAAAAAATTTGGGAACCTTATATTACATAAAAATCACAATCAGATTAATAACTTTAAAAAGACATCAGATGTGTGTTGATTATCAAGGTATGGTGTGACCAGTTAAGCTAATATTTTCTTTTCCATATATGCAGACATTTAAAACCAGGCATGGGTAGTAGACGACGGCCTCAGGGTTTTAGGCCATTAACAGACCTTGCCACCATGGAGGAGAGGGTTGTGATTGAAAAGGTTTAGCTAATTAGGCAAACTATCATGGATTTGTGTCACCAGCTGAGTCCAATCTCCTGCCACACAATATGAATCCAACAGCAATGACAACAATAGTGAAAGTCATGACAGTACTTCATTTTGTGGCCACTGGCTCTTTTCAATACACTGTGGCGGTATCTGGGGGTATGTCCCAGCCAACATTCAGTGGTGTGCTACAAAAAAGTCCTTTATTCGCTGCTGAGACACATCAACAGCTACGTCAAGGTCCCGGGACAACAGGATTTGACCACTGTGAAGAGAGAATTTTATGCTTTGGGTGGACTACCACATGTTGTTGGAGCAATAGGTGGCACTCATACTGCCATGTTACCAACACATGCAAGGGAACAGGTTTTACTGCAACTGGAAGAACTTCCATTCCATCAATGTGCAAGTTGTTTGCTTACTGCCCACATTCATGGGTCAACACATGATTCCTTTGTACTATGGAACAGCACTATACCCTTGCCAATGTCACAACTTGGACCTAAGAGGGCCTGGCTTGTTGGTATATGACTTGAGGATCTTTTGCCTGAATCCTAGTTTAGGAAGGGACAATGGCTTGCTATGATATTAATCTGTTCATGTGTTGCTTCTATGTCGGAGACTCAGTGCATCCAGTGCATCCTAACCGACCATGGTTGTTGACTGGCACCGCTGAGGAATCCAACAATGCCAGGGGAAGCCCACTTCAATGAGGCTCGTGGAAGAACACAGAGGCCAGTGGAGTGGGTTTTTGGGCTCATCAAGGCCAGGTTAAGGTGCCTGGACGATATCGGTGGAGCCTTCCTCTACTCAACCGATAAGGTGTGCCAAATCACGGTGGCCTGCTGCATGCTCCGCAACATCGCCCATCGAAGGAACCTCCCAATAATCGGAGAGGAGGGATACCGTGAATAGCAACCAGATGAGGATGTTGAAATGCCCAATTAAGAGGGCAGGGGTGAAGAAGGAGGAATTGACATATGTCAAGATGTCAGTGACCACTTCTTCACCTGACTATAAGTGCATCTTGACATATTGCAAACTCCAAAATCAGTATGTGTGACATAGGGAACATATGAATCTGCAATGGTAATTTAGTAGGAATGGTCAGTTCATGAAAGTCCAAGGCAAAGATGTTAGTGGATCAGAGTTTCCCTGTAATGACTATTGTTTGTTGCCATAGATTAACTTTGCTTGTTCTAAATATACGTGTCCTCCTAACTTGTTATTTGGTTCAAATTTGTTATGTAGAATCATTCATTTTCCTTTGTTATTCTGTTTCAGGGTCCTTCACCATGTCATCTTCATTTGGACATTTCAAAGTTGTGACATTTACAGTGATATGATGCTGCTGGAAAGTACAAAGTGAACATGTGTTGATCCTGAGACAGACACCCACTAGGGAATGGACAGATCTTGTACAGAGGCAACTTGTACTGTGATTGGATGGAAGTTCCGGTGATTGGATCTGACTTGTTTTCTGTGTGTTGTTGCCATCAAGGCAATATGTGCCACTTGACCTGCTCAAACCACATGTGTATGTCAAGTCATATCATACTGTTCTTCCTTCACATTGGCTAAATCTTAAATTTGTTTTCAGTGGTGGTAGCTGTTGACGTGTCTCCTCATAGTTGATACTTTTTTCTGCACACCACTGAATGGTCGTTGGGGCATTGCACCAGATACTGCCACAGTGTCCTGTAATGGTCATATGGCCTCAAATTGTTATGCTGTAGATTATTGGTGTTATTGATGTAGGATTCCTGTTGTGAGGGCAGGATGTATGGCTCCAGCTGAGGTCATGCACCAGTAAGTAGTTTGCCTATTTAATTTGATCCCATGCAATATTCTTTTTCTTCCATGGCGTCAAGGCCGTGGTGTGCCCATCTCTAAATGGCACAGACTATTGGGGTTATGCCGGGTTTGTGAAGCTCTGCTCTGATTTCTTCAAGAACTTGTTACCTACATATGTATGTTAGCAATACATTGTAATTTTGTTTTGTTTGAATGAAATAGGTAACACACTACCTCTTTGACATTTCTAATTTTACTTTGCAAATACATGTTCCAAAGATTTGACAACATTAAAGTGGAAGGCAGAAATGACAAATGTAATGCCACAATAAATCCAACATCTTGTAGTTTGTGTCCATATCAATTATTTCCTTGACACAAAAGAACAGAAAAATGAGTCGAAAAATGTGAACATGAATAAAAAAAGGTCTATTATGGTGGATGAAAGTATGGAAGTATAGCCAAAATCAGTTTGGAGTCCAATGTACAAAATAAAACTGTACCTGCTGTGGCACCCGTTGTTCTTAAATACATACCTAGTGTGATACTATACATTTTTATAAACAAGCCCAGTAATTAATAAATAATAACAATTAATCATATGATCTTATATATTTGTATTACAATAACCAGGTTTAATATTCAAACTCCTCAAAGAAAAAACCCTTACAACTCAAACTCAATATACTTTCAAAGTTGAATCAGTCCATTTGTATTCCGAATTAGATTGAATTCGCAATACTTAAATCATTCCATCAGAGTCCACATTCCGTTCTGCTTGAACAAAATTATGCCCATCACTTTATCATCTTATTTTCCGGTAATAGTCCACTCAGAAACCAAAAAGAAAAGACTATCCAAGTTCTTTATGACGACCTTACAGCCAACACGTGTTTCGTCACTTGACTTCCTCAGGGCTGGAATCTGGTTGTTTCCATTAATTTAGTCCATCTAGAAACCAAGAGTCATTATACATAAATTAAATACACTTCATTTAGTAGTTAAGGTGCTCTGCGCAAAGTTGTAGTGAAAATCCAAATTTAAACTTACATGTTCACATTAGTAACTTATCGAAATTAAAGTGGATGAGTTCCAATATTAATTATTGTGTGAACACACAATCTGTGACACCCTATCTGTGACACCCTCAACATGCATGAGTAGTCAAAACATCAAGCGTGGAAGGAAGGAAAAAGTCCACAATACATGCACTATACCAACCACAAGGTGAAGAGACACTAATTTGTTGTCACAGCCCAAACTAAGTGAAATCAAATTCCAATACTAGTTTCAGTATACCAGGGAAAAACTGCCCGGTTCGCTTTACCTCTGCAAATCCCAAAGATGCATATATCCAATCAAAATCCAGTTCAATAGCACTCCCGCTAACAATACTTAAAATCCAGCCTATTCTTTTCTTTGGCTCGATTGAAATGTACTCGAATTCGTCCTGTAATACAACACATATGTTATCAGCTTGCTCATTAGGTTTACATGCCCATAAGTTTTGTGAAAATTAATTAAATAAGCAAAGGCTATATTGCCACCTCCCATTATTAGCTTTAATTCCGAGTATAAACCGCGTTCCAATCGCGTTTCCTATTAACCCTGTGAACTCCACAAAAGTCAATCGTTTCTCATGCCTATATGTTCTGTAAACATTAATTAGATAAACAAAGGCTACATTACCCGCTCCCATTATCAGCTTTAAATCCGAGTGTACAACGCGTTCCAGTCGCGTCTCCTGTTAACCCGGTGAACTTCACAAAAATCAAACCACTCATCTTATTGCCTCACCTCTTCCATATATATCAGAGCTTGGGACTAAATGTCCCCAGTCTGTTACGGCACTGTTCTTAAAAACTCTTAACCTCCGTCCACGTTCTTCAAAAGAACAATTCAGCCGAATATATTGACGCTCCTCACAGAAGATTACACGCTTATTCAGAGAGGCGCCGTGTACAGCGTTTTCTCTCGCCCTCCCTATTAAACCTTCCCCATAACTAAAACAGAAGAAGGACTAAACAGCTAGTGGTGCACTAAAAATAGAAAAAGGACTACCGCCACCCGGCTCCCTCTTTACATCTCAATAAAGGCTGGAGAATTACGGGTAAAATAAAATCTAAGAAATATTAATTGGTATAATACCATATACTTTTTGTGTGACAACAAACAGTTGTAACATATATATTAGATCAAATTATTAGTGCATTATTGAAATATAATAAAAATAAATAGTGTGTGAGTATAAGGTCAAAATAAAAGATGAAATACAAAAGCAGAGAAGTATTAACACTTAGTCCAAAATATTCATTCAGTAAAAAAAAAAAAAAACACCCATTCACAAATAATACATAGGTAATTTTCAGGTTTAAATTTCATGTCACAATTCAAGATTCATTTATACCAGAATTTACATGAAACATCATCACATTTGGCAAAAGTGTAAAATTAATTACATTAACATTTTAAGCAGTCCTAACAATATTGTTACTGACCGTAACAATCAATCTTTTAATTCAAACTCACAAAAAAAATTCCAGTTCCCTATCCAAGTTTAAACCATCCTCTACTGCCCTTAGTCTCATAATCCAAATCGCTTCTCTTCTTTGTAACGTTAGTTCCCTATTTCCCCCTCTCTGATCTTTCAGCACCTGTTCACAACCGAAAAACGTAAAACTAACTTTTGTGTTCTGGGACACACAATTGATCATGTGTGCTACCACCGGGTATCTGTTATCCTGGTGTGCTAATGCTCTGGCATGTTCTCCAATCCTAATTTTTAAAGGTCGAATAGTGCTACCGACATAGTATTTTTTACATTTACATGATATTATCTAAACCACAAATGAAGAGTTACAGTTCATACTGGACCTAATATGAAATGTTTCACCCAGTGAATTAGAAAAGTCTTTCTGCCCATGGCAGGCCCACTTACAGAGTGCACAGTCTCCACACCTAAAAAATCCTATCCTCTGTTTTTGCAACCAATCAGCCTTAGGAACCATTCTAGGAAAGCTGTGGCTCAAAATTTGTTGTAGTGTTCTTCCCCTACGAAAGGTGAAACTCGGTTTACAAGTTAAAAACTCGGTCAATGTTTCATCACGAAGTAGAATATGCCAATGTTTAGTAATGAACTTTTTGAAAATCCCCGTACTCCCCGTAAAATCTGTCACTAGTCTAATTTTCTCATTCTTATGCAACCTTGCATTCTTGTTTTTAGATATCAGGGTATGCTGCCTTGTTAAATTTTTGATTCTGTTCTGTGCCTTGGTGATTATATTACCACTATAACCTCTACTCCTAAAGCGGTTACCCATTTCCCCAATACACTTCTCAAATTCCAAATCCTTGCTACAGTTCCTCCGTGCTCTAACCATCTCCCCATATGGGATCGAATCAATTTGATATTTAGGATGCGCACTTTTCGCGTGTAAAACTGCATTACATGCAGTGGATTTGCTGTATAATTTACTTTCTATACGACCATTCTCTATGTATAGTTCTACATCCAAAAATTCTACACTTTTCGCGCTAGATTTACAAGTAAATTTCACATTCATATCATTAGAGTTCAGATATCCAACAAAATCCAATAGTTGATTAACTCTTCCTGTCCATAACATGATACAGTCGTCTATATAACGACCCCAATAAAGAATGAAAGTTTGCCATTGGGCAGCTCATGGACCCCAGACCCACTTCTCCTCGTATCTGCCCATAAAGAGTCCTGCATACGAGGGAGAGAACCTGGAGCCCATGGCTACCCCTTGATTTTGTCTAAACCAATCTCTCTCAAAAATGAAATAATTATTTTCAAGAATCAATGAAATAATTTCCAATAGCATCCTCGTGTGTTGCCACCTATTCACAGGTTGTTTATTCAGGAAACTCTCTGTGGCTTCCAATCCCACATTGTGTTGGATACAAGTATATAGTGACACTACATCTAATGTAACCAATAACATCTCTTCTTCCCATTCCACATCATTGAGGATACTTAAAATATGCATAGTGTCCCTAATATACAATGGTAATTTTTGCACAATAGGTTTTAAAAATACATCCACATATTCAGACAGTTTCTCAGTAGGACCGCCTATACCTGAAACGATAGGTCTACCCGGGGGAAAAGGCAGGTCTTTATGAATTTTAGGTGGCGTGTAGATACAGGGAAATCTCGACTTAATCACCTTTAAATACAAATATTCATCCCTATTTAGTAAATCAGAACGGTACCACGTCTCTAGTCTGTCATTAATGATACCACTAAATCTAAATATAGGGTTTGAGTCCAGTTTTTCATAACAGTTTGTATCATCCAGTTGTGTCCTTATCTCCTGGACATAATCTCTTCTGTTCATTAGAACAACATTACCTCCTTTGTCCGCCTTTCTTATCATTATCTGATCATTTTCACTCAATTCTTTCAATGCCATCCGTTCTCCCCAACGTAAGTTACTAGAAACATTAGGTAGACCGTGTTTACATTTATATAGATCCAAGTCTCTACAGACCAAGTCAAAAAAAGTGTCTAAATTCCTATTATCCAATGTTTTAGTAATCCATTTCGATTTGCATTTCAAACCACTCATACCACCTCCCATACAGGTGATATCCAAATCTTCTACTACCTGTTCAAAGATGATCGGAACTTCTTCTTGCTCTGTAATAGATAGCAACATAGCCGTGTCAAAGACGTCTTGTATAGAGGGTAATGTACCCGCCCTAGAAACCAAAGGGTCCTTGCCTTTGGTTGTAGATGGATTTAGCTTAAAGTATTTCTTAAGTTTCAATCGTCTAATAAACTTAAACAAATCTATTTTAGCTCTACACAAATCACCTCTATTAGTAGGACAAAAACTCAATCCCTTTTCCAATAGTGATGTGCCCTCTTCTGAGAGTGACACATTCGATAGATTAACTACATTAATATTTTCGCTCACATTTTCTTGTCCCTGGATCTTGTTACTACTCCCGTCTTCTCTGATGCTTCTACCCTGTCCCCTACTTCTTCTGATCCTCCTAAATTTACCCTTCTCTTGTTCATATCTCGTTGTCCCTGTCTCATCCTCAATATTTCTTGTAAAAAACCAGTTCTATTATCAGGTCTGATTTGTGCCGAGGTACCGACTGAGCCTTCCGTTTCACTTTCACTAGATACTAAACCACTTGCTGATGTAGAATCAGATGACAATGATATTTGAGAACCCTGTCTAGGGGGGGAAAGTTAACCAAATGATCATATTTCCTAGCAAATGTGAAAATTCTTCCTGTCTGATAGTCTTTCTCATCTCTCCTAAATTTCCGAGTTTTCCTCTGCATAATCTCCTCCTGATGTTTTAGAAGTACCTGTTCCAAAATTTTATAATTCTTCTCTATAGTTTCCTGGAGGTTTAGCTCCTTAATTTCTCCCTCCAGACTGTCAATCGCCTTTTGAAGTGAAATTACCTTCCTTTCTGAGTTTGTTATAAGAATCTCCATTAACCTCATAGAGCTAGCTGTCAGTTCTTTATCCCATAAATCAAGTAAGTCAGTATCTAAATCATCGTAAGTAGGAAATATCTGCGACCTTAGACCTCTTGGGAATCTATTCAATTTTAAATATTGCTTAAGAGTAACACCATCCCACCATTTCGAAAGTTCGTTTTTCTTTAGTCTTTCCAATTTTATGAATTTCATTCTAAGTCCCTCATTCTGAGGGCGACCTGAAAATGAAATTGTACTACCTTTCTCAAGGTTCCCAAATAGTTCCTCTGCCATCCTATTTCTATCCATGATATTAATGAAGTTCTTGTGCTACCTAACCCTATACCAATTGAAATGTACTAGACTTGGTGTATTTAGAAGGGAAAATGGTGCACCAAGAAAAAAGTAACTCATATATTTCCTGCACTACCTATTCTACATCCAACGGTGCACTACTATGGGGAAATACACCCTAACCCCAAATACTGACTGTACGAGCAGTCAGATTATATGTGTACCTGCTGTGGCACCCGTTGTTCTTAAATACATACCTAGTGTGATACTATAAATTTTTATAAAGAAGCCCAGTAATTAATAAATAATAACAATTGATCATATGATCTTATATATTTGTATTACAATAACCAGGTTTAATATTCAAACTCCTCAAAGAAAAAACCCTTACAACTCAAACTCAATATACTTTCAAAGTTGAATCAGTCCATTTGTATTCCGAATTAGATTGAATTCGCTATACTTAAATCATTCCATCAGAGTCCACATTCCGTTCTGCTTGAACAAAATTATGCCCATCACTTTATCATCTTGTATTCCGGTAATAGTCCACTCAGAAACCAAAGAGAAAAGACTATCCAAGTTCTTTATGACGACCTTACAGCCAACACGTGTTTCGTCACTTGACTTCCTCAGGGCTGGAATCTGGTCGTTTCCATTAATTTAGTCCATCTAGAACCCAAGAGTCATTATACATAAATTAAATACACTTCATTTAGTAGTTAAGGTGCTCTGCGTCCCTGAAATAGTCCACACAGTAAATGGTAGACACACATTGGAGGAAATTAAGATCTGTGTCTCTTGGAGATGGTAGAGGTTTTGCCATCCTTTCCTGGTGGTCCGTATGACTGTCCCTTCTGGGGACAGGGGGTAGGGCACAGGTGCTGGGACAGGGGGGTAGTAGGATGGGCTCCTTATGTGGCAGGGCCTCCCTGTCTATGGCTGGCAGTGGTGTACTTAAGCAAGGGGTAGAGGGAACACAGACACGGACAGATAGAATGGGAAAAGCCCTGCTCACCTGGTGGTAGATGTTGTAAAGCACCCCGGTGAGAGAGCTCCTATTTTCACTATGGTTGCGTATTTCTAAGATGAGCTTCCTCTGCATCTCCTTGATCTCCCGGTGCTCAGTGTCAACCTGGCCCATCATGTCCTGGGACTGTTGAACTGCTCCCAATACTTGGTCAACGGTGGTCTGGCTGACAAAGACTCCAGGATCCTCACGTGGCTGGCCCACAGATTCCCTCCCACGACCCCTACTCCCACTACCCTGTGCCCTTGTAGCCTTGTCCTCGTTTGTATGGCTATCTTTAAAACCAGACATTTGATAATTTCCTTCTACATCTGATAACATGGGAAACATGAACATAGCCCCCTCCCAAAATACAGTGTATACAGAATACTAAACATTTACGCATTAGACTCATATCGACCTCTAGAAAAAGACAAGAATATTTTTGTTCTTTTTCTAGCATCATGTAGAAACTACTCAAGAAGCATTTTGCTGAAATTACATCAAGCAAGCTCAACTGCTGGAAAGCAATAGACCTTGGAAAGTGGGGGACCGGGTTGCCAATGGGGACGTAATTTCATGGGAAGCAATCTGTGACAACCCTACAGTGAACAGGGGGTGGCATTAGTCCTCGTACTTACACATTTACAGCTCAGAAAACAATATTTCTTTTTTTGAAAGTGAGCATACAAAAGGGTCAGTCAAGCATTTACACAAGGAGCTTTTAGTTCAGCCAGAAATCAGTTATTGGGTCTCTTATGTAGGTCCTTTAAGGAATAACTCTGCAGGGATACAAAAGCGCTTATTCCTTAAATGCGAGTAAGAAACATTGATGAAAATCAACCTTATATCTTAGTGTACAATATGACAGCTTTGTGAGGTGTACATTTTAAAAGGATGCAATCATTTGTCCAATCGTTGCTATATTGTACTCCGACCTTACTACATTGTAGGAAATCATATATTTACGAACGGTGTCATAGGTGCTCTAAACCTGGAAATCTGATACATATGATAATGCTTTGCTGAAGATTAAAAGACTGCTTGAGCTAGTTTCACGAATTTGTGGTGAGTTGTCTGAGTACCCAGGTATATTTAGATGCATACACAATTTTGCTAGGGAGTGCAGGGTAAGATGCTGGTGGTTTACAGCAACTTTAGTCGCACGTTCCATGATCACTACTCACTGGCAGTCAAAAAACGCACTATCCATTTCGGCCTACTCAAACCGTAAAAAGTGTACCAAATGAAATGAATGTACACATTGCGAATAGCCGCAGGCAATACATTCCATGCGATTTAGAAGCACTACAAGCACTTTACTAAAGTGAATAAAGGTTTTCTTTTAGAAGAACAACTCAAAGCTGGTTATGAAATAATGAAGCATTAAGATTGAATTGATATAATATGTATATTATTTTTTCCCAGCTAATATCGAACATGATTATTGTGTAATAGTGTAATAATGAAGGAAAATTTATATTTCATTTACTTTGCTTAATTTCTTTATTATAACATTGTATTTTCCTCTTTTTTACTTGCGAATTATCAAAAAGATGGTTAAAATGTAATGTCTCGAAACCAAACAATAATAATAAAAAATGCTATGGCTTATGAAAATAGCACACATTTAACAAACACAGACAAGGGGCCACAGTCACCATCCATGTTTATTTGACCTGTGTGATAAACACTCAGGTGGCAAAAGGCAATAGTCTAGCTTTTCTGTAATTATGCTGTAGAGATGGAAAATAGTCACAGTCCCTGTGTTTTCCACCTATACTTTATATATGAACAGCAGCAGTACCTAATTTATGCAGGCTTTTTTTTCGTCATCAGACTTTGATTCTGAGCAACCAGTTACAACTATTTTAAAATTGTAATAGGTAATACAAGTATTATGCATAAAAATTACAGAACTGTCATTATAAAAAAAGTGTAAAATACAGAATGTAAAATTGTGTTAATCACTACACTACATTGAAATTGACTGATATACAGTGGTGGCTGGTGACATTTGAAAGTGGTGGGGCATATAAGTCTGGACATGACTTTTATGTAGCAAGTGAAGCGAGCAAGCTCAAAGGACAAACGTAGGGGCCCGGGTGGGTCCTCCTCCCAAGGAAAAGTTGAAATTTGATTGACAAATGCTGCATTTGAAAGGAAATATATTTAGTGAGAAAGCAAGGTTTATAAATCAGTAGGAATATATAGTCTTGAAGTATTAAACACATTAAAAACTGCCCCATATCTTACTGCATTAATATGTTCACCCTTTACTTTAACGTATGAATTGTACACTGCAACAGCTTTAGGCCCTTTAAAGTGTGTGCTTACCCAGTGCCTTGCACTGCATGCCACATCAACTTTGGAGGAAAATGCTCTAACTGGGAATCAGGAAGCACCCACAACTGCTGGCTGCAATCAGTCATACAGAAATATGTGCTGACAGGTCTTTAAATGGGATGGAAAAGGTTTTGGCTCTTTAAAAGGGAACATGCAAAATAAATTTTCTGTGATTCCCATAGTGTGCCACCTGGCCTGTATTTTGGTTTGCATCCAGAAATATAACACAACAGCTGACATACACTTAAAACCTGTGAGAAAGTTGGCTTTGTCAGTGGTTGTTAGCTCTTTAAGATAAATGAGTACCAACAATGATTAGTTATAGATAGTTAACATTGGAAATGTTTCAATTCTGAAATTGTGAGACTGTGAATTAAATAACATTGAGGCCTGTGGAAGGAGTAGGGCCTTCAGTTATGTGTGCTTTATGATAGATATGCTCTTTTTTTTTTCACATCTTATCCAGCTGCACATTTTCAACCTCCTCTCTTCGCTTCTTTTCAGCACCCTCTTTCCACTCTCACCTGAATGCACTTCCTTGCATCCCCCTCATTTTACCAGCCAAAACATATACTGCACACATTCACATTTAAGCACTTTATTTCATTTTGCTTTTGCCATCTAAATATTTTGACCTCTGTGCGCCCCTTCACACACATTTACACTGAATTTCAATTGTAACTATAATACGTGACCATTGTTCTGTGTGCTCTGCAGAGACGCCAACCCACTGACAGGCACTTTGCTTTTCCTTCAGCCTCAGCACTAGTGGTCTCAATCAAAGCCCCTTATAAACACCTGGCACGAGTCAAAGCGTGTACTGTACAAGAGTAATTTTCGAAATGATGAAACAGCTAACTCTATTGGTGAATGCAATATTAACTAAAACGTGAAATAAAAGAGGAACTAAATCACTTTTTAACATTCATTGTTTGCATATCAATCCATGTTTTTTGGCACTAATGCTAAGGGCATGTTGATTGGGCCAGTTTTAAAGCCATACAGCAGATGAGTGCCTTTACTGTAAGCACATATTTCTCCTTTGCCCTAGAGCACAATATTTGGATCAATTTCACAACGGAACAAAAACCCTGTTCGTCTTTTGGACCAATTTAGTGAAGGAACAAATACAGCAGCTCCACTTCTAAAGGAGCCAGCGATTTGCAGCGAGGGCCTGGGATGTAACAGTGGAGGAGGTTAGCGTGACAATGGGTCTCGGCACAATAAAAATAACTCAAAGTTAGCATTATAACACTTACTATTACCAAAGCTACTAAATCACGAGTGCTTGAATCTACTCCTACTGCATGACGAATAGGGAAATGTTGGGATCTATGTCTGTGAATGGCAGACGGCTGCCCACACGTAGGGATGAAGAAGACTCTGACGCCCTAAATCATGATGCAAAAAACATAATTGGCCTATAATGAAAACTGCCATAGAATACAATGGAAATGAAGGGCTTTAGAGCAATCACCCCTGCGTTATGCGTCACAGTGTAGAAAGTTGATTTACTGCCTGGCTTCCGTCTCCTGCTTCAAAGCGAGACAGGCAGTCCCGGTTTAAATGCATCGATTTGCTTAGAGCTATGATCGTTGCGATTGCATCTCCGAAGAAATCGATCTATTTATTATTTTCTGCAATAAACGTGTCGGAAGTTCGCAGCCCCTCAGCCCCAAAGGAGAAACCAGCCCTGCTGATATAAAGAAAAGGGCAACAATACTGTAATTAAAATATAAACCTACATACAAACATTAAAGGGAATGTCAAATATAATGGAGAAAGTTAAAAAATAAACAATTTAGGCTCCAGTTTTGTAATTGAAGCTAGATAAAACATTGAAGCAATTATCCAGGATTTTCCCTACAGATGCCCTACTAATATATGTAACCTGAAGTACACAAAGGGCTGATGGAATGCTTGAATTCATTTCAGCCACTGGTAATTACTCAGGACTGCAGCCCAGGCAACTATCATTATTTTGCACAAGTATTTTATCACTCTTGTCTCTGCCCCAGTAGGAACAGTCCAACCACAAACTGCCAGACCAGGTCCTCCCTGAACTGGAAGACAAACAACCCAAGACTGGTTTCACCCTTGTTAGGGATCATTAGGCTGCTATAGCTTGTTCTCAGTGGTACAGTCTGGGCAGACCCATCCCATGTAGCGCATCACACTGAAAAAATTGATGGATGGAATGCTTGAATTAATCCCAACCACTGGTAATTACTCAGCCCCATCCCGGTTCATCATTATGTTACACTACTTTCATGTGTGTCATCTTCAGAACATATTTAAACTAGAGTAAGAGAGAGAAGAGTAGCATGGTAGAAAAGTGAGAAGAAAGCAAGAAGACAAATAAATGAAAATGTGATTAAGGGATGAAAACGAACCTGCAAGAATGAGATGAAAAAAACAGACAGAAATTGTACGGTCTTAGAAGGAGAATGTGAAATCAAGAATAATACTGGCGTCCAGCAGGGCTAGTGACAGCTCTTTAGAAAGCTTTAGACACCTTCATTTAGTTTAAAAAAAATTAAGGACACCACCAGTGGTGCCTTGTTCCAGACTGCATATGAAACTACTTGTCTCTCTCCTTTTGTCCATACCCTCCGCTGAGTCCCAGAACCCAAGCTTCTTGATTCTTATCTCTGTTGGTCAGTGCTTAATGTGTGGCAGTGCTTGCCCAGGGCTAAGGGCATGGCCTATTTTAGAGCACAGAACTCTAAATGCATTGCTTGAGGTGCCTTAGTATGTATTTAGTCTTGATGAGTGTCCTTTATAGAATAATATGTATTTATGTATGGAACCCTGCTTTGTACATTTCTTAAAAGGTGCATGGTGCAGGCTTGGATGTAGAGCAGATGGCTTTCAGGGTGAGCCTTTGTGCATGTCTTTTATTCATGGATGTTGACTGACAAAAATGTCAGGACCTGAGCCCATCTCACTACAAACACACTACCTCCTTGCAGCACATGGCTTTATGGAATGCGTAGAGTGCAGTTGGTTTCATAGGTTTTAAAAAGTGAGCCTATTGGCATTACCAAGGGGTGAGTATATCATTATATATATGAAGAAACTCTATCATCTTTCTCCAGAAATCTCCAACATTTTTAATAAAATATAGATTTCAGTAATTCATACAATGCAATGTTTAATAATAGTGATTATAATAAAACATGTTTATGAAACATTTATATAAAAACATGTTTATAAGTCTTTCTTTTACTTTGATTTTAATATTGCATTTTTGTACGCTGAAAAATGTTGGAAGAAAAGACTCAGACATTTTTTTAATAATAAAACCAATAGTTTGAAGTTTATTTCACAGTGTACATTTAAATAAAACCCGATGTAAAAACACACAGTGCGCAGTAGCGACAGTATTAAAATACAAGGATAGGCAGTAAGCTAGTCATAGAAACCATTCAATTTCTGATATATTTCCAAATTTTATACCTTACAAACAGTTTTACTCGAGAAAAGGTGCTAAAGATGGACATCGCAATGTCTGTAGTAAGAGTACAAAGAGCAATGAAGCGGAGAGCGACCTTGTAACATCTGCATTGTTAATGTACTCTCTATGACATATGCCGTAACATCGTAAAGATACAAATACAATAATTCATAAAAGCCTTTACATAAATGTTAAAACCAGATTTAGAATTTACAGGAGCTTAATAAAGAAAAAAATAGTCCTGAAACCCAGAATGGCATAGAACCCTACTATCTGTAAAAATGTGCAGAAATGTCAGTTTGGGAAAGATTTCCACTCTATGACAGATGTGCTATTCATCACCATCTTTTTTTCCTTTACATACAGTGCTTCTGAGCCCCTCAGCGGTCTTCCTCCTAATGAGTTACAGTGGTTGCAGGCCAGAGATGATTGGTCGAGAATAGCAGGAGTGGACTTATGGCTTACAGACGATTAAAAAATACTTTTGCCAACCTTCTCCTACTTGAGTATCTAGGGACCAAGTAACATAAGTAACTCCTGACCATCCATAAAAACAGCGTTAACGGAGCACAGCTAACTAATTGCGCGCCTCTGTTCTGTATCCTGAAGTGCAGAGAGACTGCTCCCAAATTTGTTTAAAAATTTCACCAGTCTGCAACTGAGCTGTATATCCTCCCTGTTAAACCTGGCCATGATCGCCGGCCTACACCTGCGCAGCCCCCCTGGGAGCCACGCTGGCCGAAGAAGGCATATCTGATGGATCAATGTTTCCGGAACTAGCCCGCAAAGCCAGCAAGCACCTGAATATTGCCTTGTTTCCACCAGGGGAGATGCCTGTTAGTCGGAAGGCAGCCTATGGGATACTTCAAGAAAGCTGTTATAATCTGTGCTCTAACAGCCATGCCCAGGTTATGATGACAAAACAAGCGAGGCATGGCTTCTTTTTGTTAGGGCTTCTTTGTCCATTAACAGTGAGTAGATCTTGGCACTTTCCTTGGTCATTCGCTTGACAAGCTGATATGAACTAAGTTGGGCCCATTGATTTGTTAGACCCAGTGCTATCAGGGAAGATTTGAGGTAAAGGTGGGCAGGAGAGCTAGGCTGCAAAGTGATTTAGGCCCAAAGAAAGCTTAGAGTGCCTTGTCTTGCTACCCTAAGTTTGTACCACAGGTTAATAACTGCCCCATTTCTCGCTAATGACTGTCTGACCAGGCCAAATTCAAGGTGAACCCTGGGACAGTGATGTGTTATTTGGTAGACAGAACAGTGCCCTGAAGAACTCGGTAATTATTCAGTCCAGTTGTTCCCCTCCTCTGCCTCTCAACTCTTCAGGTCTGTATGTTATTGTGGGGATTAGTTTGGCTTGGATGATTTTCAGTAAAGGGAGATATTTTGAACTGCCAGTAGCATTTTTGACACCTCTAAATGCAGAAATAAGTCAAATGTATTCCCGGCTGAGACTTTTCAGATAAGGTTTAAAGGAGTCATTACAGTCAAGAAGGACACTCAGCTTTTTGTATTCATGCACAGACTTTATTTTACTGTTGCCCAGGTGCCACTGATATTGTTTTGGATTTCCCCACGTTGATGACAAGAGCATTTTCTTCAGCGTATTGAGTTGTGGCATTAAGTAACCTCTGTAGTCCTACTCTGGTACAGCTAAAAAGAATGCGATTGTCAGCGTACATCAAACATGTCATGGCTGTTTGCCCCAGACTTGGAGGATGAGTTAACTTTGTCCAACCTTGCTGATAAATCAGCCAGATAAAGGTTGAAAAGAAGAGGAGCTAGTACGCGCCCCTGTTGCAGGCCTTGTGAAGTTGGTATTTCCCCAGAGAGGTTTGTGCCATCGCTCAATTTGACTATCGCCCGGGTATTCGTGTGGAGAAGAGTTTTTAATTTTAAGAAATGAGCTAGAATGCCCCACTTTGCCAGTGAGGTCCATAGTTTCCCTCTGTCTACACTATCAAATGCAGTCTTGTAGTTTATGAGTGATAAGAAGAGGGGCTTTTTGGCACGCCTACTTTGATCAAATAATAAAGAACCACCATGAGACCAATATTATTTTTCAGCCCACAAAATGCAATAATAAAAACAACCACAAGGGAGCCTTGCATTCCAGCTGAAGAGCATAGAGCTCCATCTAGGAGAGCTCTAAAAAATGATTTAAAGACCCAGATAACTTACTGTTTTATTTAATGTTGCGAGGGGACTCCTCCATTCCTTGCAGCCCCCCACAACATAAAAAAATGATTGGTCGGGACAAAGCTCCTTTTTGGGGAATCACCAGGAACCAAAAATAACTGTATAAAGCCCATGCAGGGCACTAAAGGGAACTCCCTGGCAGAAGCAGTGAATATGAAATGAGCAGCTACTCTGCTCATCTGATATTTACTGCTATGCCCTTTTATTTTTAAGGCAGCACTTGAAGGGTTAAGTGTCATGAGGAAATGACGTTGAACAGGTTGACAAAGGTAGCAAGTGCTGAAATGTGTTCCTGTTCCCGGTGTTAGTAGTGCACAATAAAGGATATTTTTTTGCCCGCTCCATGGTGCGCCCGTCTTATATAGATATTCAGGAGTGTTAACATCGGACGAAGTGACACACCCAGACATGTTGAAAGAGTGGGCAGCACACAATGCAGAGATTTCAGCTAGAATGACATGAATATTAATCAAGTATACTCAAAAGAATAGGGAGAAGCTATTGGAATGTATTAATGAACTAATGCAGAAAGTGAAGGAATATGAAGATAAGGCATTAGTAGATTCTCTCCAAAAATGATGATGAATAGATTGAAAAAGAATGAAGAAGAAATAATAGAGAAGAAGGCATCTAAATTTAATAGAGACAAGATAGACTATGAGATAGGACAAATGTATACCTTTGCTAAAAAAAAAATGGATAGTCTAAGGAGCCAAAAGATGAGTGGTATGAACACAGAAACATCCAAACAAGTGAAACAAATATAGATGTGAGTGAAAGTTCAGATACTGATATAGATGAATCCTCAAGAATTAATGCACACACTACCCTACAAGAAGAATTTGATTGTATACGGAGGGGCAGAAGAACCAATCACAGTCCTGGGTGAGGCGACGGAAGGCCAAGAGGAAGAGGCTGAGGAAGAAGAGAAGAGGAGGAAAAAGAGAAAAAACTGTACAGATTAAACCAAGAGAAGAAAGATCTGGCTAAACTGTCATTGGGACTATCATATGGTGAGGACAACAATTTTGATTATGTGCAAAATAGGGTTTGTTTTTATTTGCAAAAAAAATCTAAATTGATGAAGGTTCATGGAAATAGTACAAAGAAAGATCTGGTGGTTGGAGAAAGAGCATGGAAATATTTTGATTGAGGATGTTTATCTAATTAAAGAATTGTTGAATTGGAAGGAGATGCCATGGGAGAAAATGATGAAGAGTATGTAATTGAAAGACTGGAAAGAGAAGGAGTAACGATAGACGAAGAAGGAGGCTTCATGTTAAAACTAAAGTCTAGAACAGCACAGAGTAGCTGTGGTGACAGTCTACATCAATTTGTGGAAGTAATGACTAAAGAGTTGAAAAACGTAAAAAGAGTAGACCTGAGGAAAAACAGGGTAGAGATACTGAATATGATAATACAGTGACTAAATTAATGACTGAAAACAAAGTGGTGATAAAGAGCACGGAAAATGGGTGCAATATAGTTATCTGGCCCATTGATGAGTATATGAGCGAAGCATATAAGCAGCTTAATGATGAGGATTGCTACAGAAAAGTTGATATGGAATATTTCGAGAAAGGAAAAAATTAATTTTGGAAAGCCCTCTCAGAATGGAAACAGGGACTGGTTAGCTGGGAAGAATTCAGTTTTTTAAAGAATTATTGCCCAAGATTACCAGTCTTTTATCTAATTCACAAAATACACAAAGATTCTAAAACCTCTCCAGGGAGACCTATAATAGCTGCACATGAGCGCTTATCTGAAAACACCTTGAGATACATAGACCACTTCCTTAAACCTGTGGTACAAAATCTACCCTCCTGTTTGCAGGACACCACAGATTTCCTTAAGTGGATTTTTTATGTGGGTTGGGAGGAAGGGATGCTACTACTGACATTGGATGTAGCATACTTATACATGAACATTAATCATACTGATGGATTGCAACAGACTATTTTCTTAGACTGAGATCAGCAAGGTATTATAGAGATAGTAAAATACTTATAAGCATGATGAAGTGGTGTCTCATACGCAATATCTTCTTCTTTAACATTGAGGTATAAGCGATGGGTACCTACTAGGCCCCCAGCTATGAAAATTTGCATTTTGGGCTGGTGGGAGGAGCAGGTCCTCAATAGTCCTCTTTTGGTCAAATGGAACACAAACATCATATTGTGGCTTCATTTTATAGATGATATTTTTGTGATCTGGAGAGACAACAAAGCAAGTGCTGAAGAGTTTATTGAAAAATCAATGTGAATGAATTGAATTTGAAGTTCTCTGGAAATAATAGTAAGGAAAAAATTGAATTCTTAGATGCGAGAGTAAGAATAGATAACAAGAGAGTGGAAAATGGAGTGCAGGGAACAACATCCTCCATGCCACCAGTTGTCAGCCTAGAACACTCGTGAATATTATTCCTATGGAGAGCTGCAGACAACAAAATGGATTGCCAGTAAAGTGAAGAATTATGAAGAATCCAAGAATGGTATGGAGAAATTAGTGAGAAGTGAAATAAGACAAAAGAAGAATAAACAAGTTTGGTTTGAGCAAAGAGATGGATTTGTGATGTGTACAAAGTGTAAAGCGTGCAAGAATGGAGAGAATCTGAAGCAGGTGAAAATAGGAGGGAAAATTGTACACAGAATAAAGGACCATTATAACTGTAAATGTTATTTTGTGGTGTACACGATGATATGTGGCTGCCCTAAAATATATATAGGGAGTACGATACTGTGAGTTCACAAAAGAATCTTACAACATCTGAAAGCAGTACAGAATAACTCTAGCTATCCAATAGTGCAATACATTAGAGAGGTACATGCAGGGAAGATGGACATTAGTGTACTTGATGGTGTTGCCAAGGATGTGAGGGGGGTAACAGAGAAAGGAATTTGAGGATCCTGGAATCCAGGTATATTTTAACATTTGTGACAAAGGAACCTAATGGACTCAATAGTAGTGAAGAATTGCATGTACATCTGTATTAGGATATTGGCTGTGCTTTTCTGCCTTCTTTCTTTATTTTGGAATAAGTGTACATAGAAATGTTTTAATTAGGTCTATTTGTCTTCACAGGGCTGAAGCAATGAAGAAACTGTGAATGCAAAGCAGCTGTTATATCTTTTGGTCGGAAAATCAAACAAAAGGACGATTTGTTATACGTGCCCACTAGAGTGGAATTGTAGATGTTGGATAGGGAGAAAGATAAAGATTGAGAAGGCTGTATTTGATCTATCCATTATCTATAAGATGCAATGTTTGGGCTATGATATTATATGAAAAAATGAAAAGATGTGTTATATGGGCCCACTCTGGCCGAATTGCGAATGTTGTATAATCGGAGACTGAGAGAGTTGTATTTGATTAACCCAGTATCTATATTATGCAATGTTTGGGTTATGGAATAATATGAAGAAGGTTTAGAATATTATGAAAGAAGGGTTAAAATTGAAGAGATAAGTAGGATAAGTCTGAGAATGATTATAAATTAAGCATTTCATTGATGTGGCAAAACAAAGAGCGTGTGATACTTTGTGGTCGAAACATTGTTGTGTTCCATTAATTATGTGTAAACCACAAAGTAAACCACAAATTTGGTGTTGCAGTTGACAAATTTATTAATCTTGTATGTGACTGGTGTGTTGTATTGAAACTTAGTCAGCTTATCTTTGATGAAGCAGCACATATTACAATGTCCACATTTGTAGGATCCATGTGGTGCTGTCGGTAAACTATCCCTTTGCGGTCCACTAAAATGCCAAGCATGGCCAGCAAGAGATACTGGGCATCAGTATACATGGTATTGATTCAGACAACACACCACCCAGAGGTGGTAATAAAACGTTGCTGCTTAGACAATTAGAAAGCAGCTGGATAATTAGACTCAGCTGTGGAGGAGGGTATTAATGTGGACAAAGATCTATACACCTTTCTTTAACACCCTGCATAATACAATACTCACCCTATAACACTCTAGGCACTAAGGTATATTTTTATATGTGTTTCTGGCCAATAACAACTGTTTTGTATTTGACTTCAAGAAAGCTAATTGACATACAAGGTGTTTCTTTTCCTTATCCATCTTTGCCATGACCGTGTGCCTTGTTTTGCATGTTCATACATTAGTTACCTTTGTTTCCACTGTGATCATTGCATTGTTCTAAGCAATTTTATTGTTGTGTTTCTAACAGAATACCTATGATCCTTTGAACTTATTCACATTACTTCGGCATCCGACCTCTACACCTCTTTTTGGCCCTTACATTACTTGCTCGTAACACAATTCTATATGAGGGTGCACTCCGTTTCAAAATGGCCCCCACTTTCGGGTTTTACAATCTCCTCTCCTTCCACATTAAGTCCTTTCTCTATTTCCACTTAGCTTCTCTAACCACTCTCAGCCTTTAAAATGGTGCAGACACACACGCTGTTATACACACTTCCAAATCCCGGCGCGACCGGCACGGGTTTCTTTCCTTTTCCGATCCACGAGGTAAGATACTACCAGCTTTGCTGGTCTTCTTAACTACCTGCTCCCTCATACGGGAATCGGCGCGTTATACAACTTCCATGACCTTCCAGTCTTGGCGTTCGTACCGTGGTCTAATCGTTTTTTTAACGATACAGAGCGCCGCGGTTTATGCATAGACTGCCACCGCCCGCTCAATATTACTAATTTTTCACTTCTCGTAATGCTCAAGCACCACGGTTGCTTTCTAATCGACACTTATACCATTACGGACTTCACTGTCAACAAGTAGCTCCTGTCGGGTAGGCTCCGGCTTTGTTACACATCTATGCCGAGCTCTGATTTAAAGCGATATTTTTTGAATTTATATTGTTTACCTATACTCGGTTTTAGGGCATCTTAATCGGCTCTTCCCCAGATGCCTATTATGTTGGGACACTACCACTCAGGCCAACATTTTATCATGTAATCTATTACCCACCAGGCACTAATTTATTTATTGCTCTTTATACTCCAGGCTTATCATAGCCACCACTGATCTCTCCAGCGCTAATTGACTGCACCTAGAGATCCATGACCACCATCAGTTCGTTAAATGTATCAACCGAATTTTTGTATACATTTCGCATATCCAAAGGTATCTTACCCTTACTTGTTATTTACACTTTTATTAATTTTTACTCACATTTCAGCACACTATGCATCCATGCTTTTACTATTAGAATTACTTTTTCTCCACGTTGAGATGCACTTGCACTTTCACAATCCTTTTATCTTTCCCCTATTCTTGAGTCATATCCATGATTATGTTACCACGCATGATGTTGCCTGTTGAACCTTACTCCTGGTTGACTTGGCTGTCCTCCTTTTTAAATCTGATTTGATCAGCTGGTCACGGGACCCTTTTGGCACTCTTATGTTTTATTTTTTCCACATCTGCTTTGCGCATCCCTCTTTCCAATTCACGTCATCAGGCTAAACACTGTTGCACATATTCTTTTGTTTTCTTTCCCCACCTCTTTACAAAGGATTTAGATGTCTGATTACTCCTTGTACAATGTCCACTTGACCGATTTGTATATATTGTTCATCTATTTTTTCACAGCCTTGACAAAGTCTTGAAGACGAAACACGTGTTGGCTGTTTTGCTGTATGGACTTTTGTTGCATGTGGTCATCTGATTGTAACTTTGACCATTTATTATCATCTGGCTGTTCTGGATACATGGACTTATTGTACACGTAGTCTTTGTGATAAAGACTCTGACTACCCACTTGCATCTATAATAAATTTAAAAACATAATCTTTCCTGACCGGACATCTACTTAATTCCTGAACATTATCTGGATCTATGATACAGGTGTGCCCTGGCCACTCTTCTCTTGTTATATAGGCAACCACCCACTCCTCAGTGTGTGGCCCTCTGACACCTGTGGTGGCAGGTGTATTGGCTAGCCTGGCACCCATCACTATGTTGTTCACATAAATAACTATTTTCTGATCAGACATCCGGTATACTTGTTGCTGATGTGCGAGCACCTGTTGGCATTCTCCACCTCCTTCGCTTGACTTGGTTTATATATATAAATATTACCTACTGGCAGTCGCCAATAGGTAGTTACAGATAGGACCATGTTTCCATTGAAAAAGCATTGTGACTTATCTGTATCTTTGGTACCATTTGATGAATCTTCACAATTTTTGCCAAAGAATCTTGTTGTACATGGGAAGCTCTGAGGTGATCTGTGAAGAAGGGGCCAAGAAAAATGGAGGGGTAAAAAAAAAAGAGCATTTCAAATCTTAATTCCTATAGGAACTTTGAACATGACTACAGCCCTAACCACTGGACAGAATTACACCAAATGGGGCATAAAGGTAACTTTCGGTACACAAATCATGCTTTTTCCTATTTGGTGTAAATCTGTCCAGTAGTTTAAGAGAAATTAAAGGAAAACAAAATGGGTATATCTAGAGGTGTGAAGGCTTCACAAATCCTCGTGATCTTGCGCTGAGATCTGATTGACTGCTAACACTTCAACAAGGAAGTGTTAGTAGCCATCTTGGGACTCAGCTTTATCAGAGTCCCAGAAAAAAAGATAAAAAAAGAAAAGGGGCCAGGGTAGGGACACCCTGACCCCTTAGCTCTGGTGCTGAGATCCCAGAGTGTTCCCCCCACAGGACAAAAAACGTTTGCGAATTTATGATGGGGGTCGTCAAATTGTGGCACATTTAAAAAAAAAAACAAGTGCAGTCTCCCAAGCTTGGTTTAGTAAAGCCACTAGATAGGCCACGTCCCAGGAGCATATCAGAATTAAAGGAGGGGACGCTTGGGGCCACCACCTCTCCGGGGCAAAATCTTTTAATTATGGTGAGGGTGGTCCTGTGGAAATCCCAGGGCCCCAGGAACCATCATCTCCCTGGGAATAAGATTGTATTATATGCACCTTCCAAGGGAAAATGTTTCAAAACTAAGGGGGGCTGCATGCCCCCTGCCGCAGCCACAGGGACCCCACCTCCCCCGGGCGGCTGAAATAGGACAGGGGGTCCATTGCGAATCCCTGGGGTCTACCACCTCCTCAGTGCTGTTTAAATGTTGGAGGGCGGGCCAGAGAACTGCCACCCCGCAGAGCCGGCTCCTACTATGCCCCGGTGTGCCCACTCCCGGGACATGGCTGTTTCAGTTTTGACAGCTCCCTCCAAGTCAGAGCAAACAAAACTCTGCTCCCAGCAAGCCAGAGCTGTCAAACAACTCTGACTTGGTGGGAGCAGAGGTTGTGAGCAGGGAAACAGTGGAAATAATCGCTTTCAAAGACAGGGAGCTGTATGTTTAGCAGATCCCTGTCTATGACAGCAATACTGGCTCCTACAGTAGGCGCCGATCCAGCTGGGACTAGAGGGGCCTTGCGGCTCCCCCCTGATCCCATTGCACACTGGGTCCCTGGAGGACACCCAGAAGTGATGGCTAGGCATCGAGGATGGGGTCCCCAGGTCCCTGCGGCCAACCCCCACCGTGCACAGCCTTCACGGTGGTTGGATTAATGTATAGTAATGAAAATTACTTCACGTAAAAAGAAATATAGAAATTAAATGGAACAAACAAAGGTTACAGGGACGTTATAGTTAGGAAATAGTATTTAAAAAACATAGAAATCCACTGAAAAATCCAAAGGTTATAGGGATGTTATATACAGTATAGTTAGTTTCTGATTTTAGTCGCACAGATCCAGAGAAATTCAGCAGTTGTAGTTAGGCTTATTTCAAGTAACTATAGCTCACGGCCTAAGGTAACTATAACTTGCGCCTTCGCCAGGCACTGCTAATTACCCCAAATATTACAGCCCTAATGACAACTTTTATAACGTCAATAAAAATATGAATGAAACATTAGAAGTCAAATTATTGAAGAAAAAAAATGCATGCAGTGGCATAAGTTATAGTTACCTTATTCTGTGTACTTTGGTACACATAGGTTTGTTTTCCCTTTATTAATGCAGAATATATTGTTGTATTGTATTTTTAAGAAATAAAGGCTAAAAGTAAGACTACTCCAAGGAGAAATTGTGTAAGAAGAACAAAAGAAACACTCAAACAGAGCAATGTTTATGGATTCCTTCAACCAAGATTAAGCATGTGTCAGGTCCACTCTTAACAGCTGACCGGAGCAATGAGAACTGTGTATGCTGGATGAGTTTCCCCTCCACCCATGAAAGCATTTAACATAAGGGACAGACACCTCAGTATGAAAATAAGAGCCTGCACCTCAGCCACAAGCTAAATTAAGCTGCGGTTACTCTTGGTCCACCAACAATATTCTACAGCTGTGGCCAATGTGATAACCCACGTGGCAGTAAGGAACCATAGAGTGAATAGACACCACACATCTTCCCCTTGTTAGAGATAACAAAACAAGTGTAACACAAAAACATAATTTAGCAACAAAGCAATACAAATTAAATACAGATCAAGTACATATATAAAAATGCTGCACATAACCCAGTATATAGCTAAGTCTTCTGGAAATTCTTTTGGGAGTTATGTGACCAGAACTCTCAGCAACACTAGTGATGGGGTTCTCACTCACTATAGTATGACATAGTTCTTCATTAATTCGTGAAGTACTTTTCTCCTTAGAGTAGGAGTACCATATAAAAAAAATCAGCCTAATAAAATTCCAAATTCTACCATCAGGTATCTTGACAACAGTGTTAAGGATCTCAACGACCCTCTTCAGTTCAGCTGCACTATTGTCAACACCCAGAATATACATAATAACAGTAAACTTATATTGTTTCAGCTCTACAACACAAATGAAGATTCTGACACAGACCCCATCTAAGCCCTTTCTAGAAAACTATTTCCTGAAAATGTTTGTAATCCATCAACACAAAGATTACAGAGCCCCATTAAAAATATAATAATTTCTTCACAGTTCAACACATGGCCAAAGTCTCCTTTCCGATAAGGGAATAGTTATTTTTTGCATTTTAAAGCCCTAGAGGAACAAGCAATAAGATCGCTTTACCCTCAATCAGCTCCCAGCCCTTTGCTGCTAGCATCAGTAATCATCCTAGTATCCTTTCCTGGAATATAAGCTTGCAGAACAGGAGCACACTCTGTATCACGATTTGATCTCTTCAAGCTCAGTTACACACTCCTGGCCCCATTCAAACTCCACCTCCTACATAATATCTGCTTCTTTTTGGTCTACTCAGACATGTTGGGCAAGAAAAGACTATCAATTTCAACTATCCACAGAAATAAGACAGCTTCATCCTTGTAATGTGGAGCAAGCCATACTTTCTGTCACGCCCACTCCCACCCTCATGACTGCACAAAGAATAATCTTGACCAATCTTTACCCCTACATTCCCACTCTTCACAAACATCTACCCCAACACAGCAACATTCATTCACCCGCCTTTCATCCAGTGCACAATTTAGAGCCTTACATTATGATCCACATGCTCCTCCACCACCCCTAACCCATACTCCGTCCACACTAAACAGACACAAACAAAATAAACAACATGCCACTCTTAACAACTTCGCATCCCCTTGCCTATTTCATAATAAGGCTGTCCTACAAAAAAAAGTACACTCTTCATGTCTCTCTTAGCCACCAAGTCCACCACCGACACAAACAGACCCAACAAAATGCCTCCTAAGCCTGCTGGAAGAGGAACACTATGTTGAAAAACAGGATTTATGTGACCCTCACACAGTTATCACAACTAACAACACACCTGCTACAAGCTCAAAATATACTGCTCACCCTTCTCCTAAACAAAACAACACCGCCACTAACACACTTTATCTAAACTGCCAGCTCATAAATGCTCGATCACTCTAAAAAAACAAGCACCACATCTATGACCTTCTCACAGACACACAACCTCACTTACTATTCATAACAGAATCACGGTTGGGAGATGATCTGGCCCCAGTGTTGCATGAAGCCGCTCCTCTGGGCTATCAAACCATCACACAAAACCGTATAGGCAAGAGAGGAGGTGGACAAGCTATTATATGCAAACAAGCAATAAATCTCAGTAAAACAGAAATTTCCATACAATGTTGTGAAGCTCTCCTCACCAAATGCCACCCTACTCCAACTTCCTCCTGTAACTTTCTCCTCCTTTACAGACCTCCACCTAACAACTCAACATTTGCAGACACTTTTCTAGATACAGTCTCAAACCTTATTACATTATGCTCAAACCTATGCATTCTTAGGGACCTAAATATTTGGTTTGACAAACCCAATATGCCCGATCCAAAAGCTATCACCACTGACCTAGTCGCATTGAACCTACATCAGATTGTATGCAATCCCACACACATCACTGGACACATCCTAGATGTCATTTTCACTAAGCCTGAACTAGTTGCCATTCATAGCATCACACCAATCACATGGTCAGACCACCATTTGTTAATCTTCCGACATAAAACACCACAAATCAACACACCCCACAACTACTTATATACAGGCACCTACCGACCATGGAGCAAACTCAATTTTGATGACTTAGAAACACAACTAACAGCCAACACAGATCTAGATACAATTATTTCTGTTCCAAAACTTTATGAGTGGCTACAGGAAACTTTTGAGATCCTGATACCACTCAGAAAAACTAAACAGGATAAAAGAAAACCAACACCTTGGAGAAATACAGAACTTAAAAATATAAAGCAGCAAATCAGAAATTTGCAGTGGATCTGGCTCAAAACAAACAACATTCAAGACAAACTGCAGCTACACAAAATTAACAGAATATTGAAATTATCAATCAAAAAAGCTAAAAAGGGTTATTCAGACAGAATTCAATATGCTAAATCTGCAACCAAAGAATTGTATAAAATTCTCAATGAATTGCCAAAACCTAAATGCATGGAAGGAAGTCATCCCACTACTCAAGATTTCACAAACAAACCGGCAACTCATTACATAACTAAGGCAGACACATTGGACTCCTATTAAAAACAGAAGAAAACCATCAGCACCAACCCCTTTCCTAAACTTCCCTCTAAGAATAAACCAACCCAGCCTCTACAGTCCTTCAAACAAATATCCCAAGATGAATTTATGGATTTGGTCAAAGCAAGCGGGCCTTCTGGTTGCCCTTCTGACCCTTGTCCACCACCCATCTTCAAGAACATGCTTTTATCTACTTCTGCTGCCACACCTGTAAGAAGAATCATCAACAACTCTTTAACTACAGGAACTTTTCCTGAAATCCTGAAAAATGCATACATATGTCCAAACCTAGACCCGTAGGACCCCAACAACTACTGACCAATCACAAATGGACCTTTCCTGGGCAAACTGATGGAAAGAGTAGCATTCACCCGAGTGTCACAGTTCATTGAAGACAATTCCATACTTTCAGTCTATCAAACTTGATTCCACCCAGGAAGAGGCATTGAATCGGCACTCATAGCAATCTGGGATGATCTTAAAAACACAGATGACCGCAATGGAGTTGCTGCACTACTTCGCTTGGACCTCTCGGCTGCCTGTGATACAGTTGACATGACACCCTAATTCAAAGTCTCCACGATGCCGGCATAGAAGGGACTGCTCTCGACTGGATTATCCTACCCTCAAACTGAACTAATATTATCTATTCTCCCTCACTTCTCATCCAAACCTTACCTCACAAAAGCAGGGATCCCCCAAGGATCAATCATCTCACCTTTGCTTTTCAACATCTACATGATGTCATTACCAGAACTGATCAATGATTTTCAACTCACATGCTACAGCTATGCAGATGACACACAAATACGACTTAAATTGGAATACCCCAAAGACATTAAAAATCACAAATCTTCAGTTGCCTCAGAGCCGTTGATCAGTGGATGACTTGGAGCCATCTCAAACTAAATGTGGAAATACTTATATGTGGTGACTAGAAAAATTATGACCCATTGTGCACCTGGCCTGACGATCTCAGATCACCTCCTCAATTATCCGAGGAAGTTAAAAACCTTGGAATTACCATGGACTTCAAGTTAACAATGAACGGCCAAGTAGACATATTAGCAACGAACAAGCTTCATCACCTTGAAGACTGCAACGCATCTTCCCTCACCTCAGATTTTCCCACAAGTTGCAGACTACTATCTCTCTTGTACTATGCCAATGGCCTTTACCATGGATCATCTCTATCTATTATGAAAAAACTACAAAGTATTGAGAACTCTGCTGCCAGGCTACTATTACATAAAAAGCCACAAGCCCACATCTCCCCTGCCTTGAGAGTACTACAGTGGTTACCTGTTGCCAGAAGATCCACCTTCAAGCTGCTTTGTATCACCCACAAAGCTAAACATGGAACAGGACCGCTTTTTATCAGAAACAAAATAACCAAATACATTAAAAAAAGAAAGCTCTGCTCAAAATTGGCACACCACCTTAGAGCACCACCATACAAGAAAAACACTCTAGGTGGTACATCTTTCTCTGTTCAAGCAGCCAAACTATGTAACTCATTACCCCCAAATGTAAGATCAACGGATAACTATCTTGTCTTCAGCAGACTACTCAAGAGTTGGCTCTTTCCTTCATAACCACCATATTCAAACAGCATATGCCTGTGTTGATAAATATTTTAATTTGTGTATATTCTAGATATGTATAGTTCTGTTCTTTTGGAAATATGTATCGCTACTATGTCATAACAATAAATTACACACACACTCTTTAAACCTGTTTAACAAATGTATATTTACTCATGGTTAAATAACTAAATGCATATGAATGTATGTATATATATATATACATATATATGTGTGTGTGTGGGGGTGTGTATATATATATATATATATATATATATATATATATATATATATATATATATTACCTAGTAGCAGTTGCCTCTAGGACCCAGTTTCTAGAGAATTTTTTGTTTTGTTTTGCTAATAACTTTGGCACCACTTGATGAATCTTCACGAAATGTCCCAAGAAAATATGATGCTTACTTCAGCTGCTGTCTGGAAAGTTTCTGGGTGATCCGTCAAGCAGGGCCCAAGAAAATGGGGGGTCCCAAAACGCTTTTTCGCTTTTTCGCTTTTTCCCCATTCATTTTTCCATAGGGATTATGAACAGAAATAGCGGCTGAACCACAGGACGGATTTAAACTAAATTCGGCTGACAGCTAGGTCCTGGTCCAGAAAGCAATCTTTTTGTAATTTGGTGTGAATTCATTCAGTAATTTTCTAGTTATTAAGTGGAAAACAAATTTGTATATATTGGGACGTGGATGTGTTGCGACTCATGCGCAGAGCGCCACAGCGCCACACGACAGAAGCTGTAATGTGATTGGCTGGTCGTAACCTGTGCAGAAAATTATGGCTGCCATCTTAAGAACCGGTGCACAGTCCCAGGGGATGAAAATAGGGACAGAAAACAATGGAAGGGATCATTATAGTTAGGTTCTTTATTCACTCATACAAAACCATAGAAATTCAGCAGTTATAGTTAGAGTTATTTCAGGTAACTATAACTGGCGCACTGTGGTAACTATAACAAATAGAAGCATCATGTTGCAGTTGCATTACCAAAATTATAACAGAAACCAGTCAGTAAATCATACTCCATTTTCAAATGAACATGAATAATCATAATGATGCGAATGCTGGATCAAAAAGAAGCCCAGGTAACTCATATATAAATGTGCCCTGCACAGAACTAGTCTAACACAAACAAAGTCCAGACCAAGTGGGAAAAGTGAAATCAAGCCATAGTGGGCAGCAAATTCTGTTGAAAAGTAAGAGAGAAAATAAGAAAAAATCAAGTGCAACCCTAGAATCCTGAAACACCAGCAGGGATGAAACGGAAGATAGGGCATGGTGCCCCAGCCGGGGCATCCTCTCGGGACCAGCGAAACCAGACAAGAGTCCCTTCCTACTGTCCCTCAAATAAAAACAGAAAAGGTTGTCACAAAATAACAGCGAACTCACAAAGACAAACATATAAGACCTATTGCATCTAACCATCTAGGGGTACAAATTTCTCTTCATCGGAGCTCAAACGATTGGGGGACTTGGTATTGAGTTCTATTATCCTTCTAGATTCAGTTCTTCTCAGCTTGTCCAGCCTATTCCCCTTCTCACATCAGGTAACACATGTTGCAATCCAAAAACTTAAGGTACTTTCTATTGCTGTAGTAATGTGACTCAAAGATCCTGGCTTAAAGATAATGCCTGTCTTTGTTAATA
The DNA here is from genome assembly GCF_031143425.1 of Pleurodeles waltl. NCBI lineage: Eukaryota > Metazoa > Chordata > Amphibia > Caudata > Salamandridae > Pleurodeles > Pleurodeles waltl. Next base: position 959,072,612 of record NC_090444.1, read on the forward strand.
ATGACTCTGGTGTGTTCCAATATTCTCTTGCCTATGAGGTTTATGACACTATACAGATACCAAAAATTCACATGGGAATTCTAACACATAAACCACATAGGCGGTGGCACACTTAATGAATTGGGTAATCTGCCTGCATTTGTTGGTTTTGGGTACCATGATCGACTTCACATTAGAGGATTATTGAAAGGCCTTGCAATTTCCACAAACATAAAAGCTCTTCGGTCTGCTCTCTCTAGGCCCTTGCTCAACCTGTCGCCAAGCTCATACTGACCCCCCATAATGTAAAATACAAAAATATCAGAAAAAAATATCGATTCACCCTAATATCATAATAAATAGGAAAACACATTGTTTTGCATTAGACAGTATAAAATAGTAAATGTTAAATATTTCAATACATAACATTAATATTATGTATATTCAATAAATGTAGGTCACCTTTATTATTAAAAAGAAATATTTACTACTATAAACATACACACAAATATACAAATACTTATGTATGTTTATGTCTACATGTATATAATATATCACTATTATTAAAAATATATATTTAATTATATTATTTTGTATTTTCTCCAATTTATCATTATAAAAACAGTTATATGTATTTATGTAAATATAAATGTATAAAGTATAAAAAATGTAACAAAACCAAATATGAATTGTTAAATAAGTTATCAAATTAATTAAAATAAAAAATACTAAAAACAACAGTTATATATTTATTTATAGATCATAAAATGTAAAAAGGAATCAAATAAAAATATTACAGAAAATTAAAAAATATTAATAAATATATTAAACTCTGGAAATAATAGCATTATAATTCATAGATATACATTTTATGTTTTCCCAATCCAATCTGTGCAACAGTAGGGAAAGTGTTGGACTCACAAGGGGTGAAATTTACTAATCCCACTTCAGCCTGTGCAACAGTGGGGAAAGCTTAGAACTCCAGTTCAATAACATTTTCTATTCTCACTCCAGTCTATGCAACAGTACGGAAAGTATTGGACTCTGGTTCAGTAAAATTTATTATTCTCACTCCAGTCTATGCAACCAAAGGGAAAGCATTGGCAAGAAGAATTTTGTTCAGTTAAAACACAACATAATTTAATAACTTAATATACAAACTTTATTATATATATACTTGTAAACAAGATTTTAAAATTTTAAGTAATTTTTCTTTTAAATAAACAACAAATTGTTATTAGTTGAATATTCAATTAAATCCCACATAAAAAGTCTAACAAGATTAAATATTCATAAATAAAAACTATTTATTACCAAACAAGTGATTATTACTTAAATACCTTCCTATGATCCTACCTGCACAACAACCGACCACTAATATACAACATTGAAAATATAAATATATAAAAAATATATAAATTGATTAAATATTGTAATAATAATTAATTAGTAACTAATTATTTCTTAATTAACTGCCCACCCTATACACCTACAAATGAAACAACACACACCTAAAATATAAAATACAAAATACAAAAATTACAAAATTAACATTTAATAATCTATTAAAAATATTGTTAAATTAATATTTAATTAATTTCCACCCAACAACCCACAAATAATATCTGACATAAAAATACAATTATTTAAGTAACAACTTGCATATTTCTAATTCAATTAAATAATCTAATCAATATTAATAATTAATAATAAATAATGAATACCTAATTAACAATGAATACTTAATTAGCTTCCCACCCCATAACCCTAAAAAAACCAACAACCTGCGAGTAATATATAGCGTATTAAAGAATTTGGATAAATATAATTCAATTAAACATTTGAATGCAAATTAATTATTAATTAATTAATAATGAAGTCCCACCTCATTCTCCTGCAAACCTCACAACCCGCTACTAATACATGATATGAACAATATATGTATTAAACAATTTGCATAATTATAATTCAATTAAATAATTTTATAAAAAGTATTAATCAATTAATAAGTAATTAAAATGTAATTAACCTCCTACCCTATACCCCTGCACACCTCACAGCCCGCTATGACACTATATATTGCTACTAACCATTAAATAAAATAAATTAACTTAACATTTCAAACTATATTTAAAAAATTAACAATTATACAATTAATATACAACATATACAATTAAAATATGACAAAAACACAGAAAGATAATAAAAAAACAATATTTTTTACTGCCATATTATTGTAATTGATGTTAAGGACACAATTATTAATGCAGACGATCTTACTTACCTAAAAATTGATATTAATGTCAACAATATTTCTGCATCACAATATATCTGTGTCACAATGTAAAAAAATCGATATTTATGTATCTCAGTATTTTTAGCCAATATTTTGTCCACACATGTTTGAGACATAACACATGGTCTTAGAATGTTCTACAAAAAGGTGGGTAAGGTCTGAGCATGTGCCGCACTAACTCAATGACTCTCTGTTTGAGGGTGAAGAAGATTGTTGAGGTTTGTCTGAAAGATTGTTGTAAATGTTTGATGCATTAGCTAGTTTATTTCGGACACCTTTGCCCGCCAACCAAAATGACATTTCCAGGGATTGAATGGGCCTCCGTTGCCATGGTGTCAAGGCACTCTAAAGAAAAAAGATGTTGATATTCAGAGAAGTGGTGAATGTAGTGAAGGGTAAAACAAGATGCACATTGAGAAAGAGATAAGATGAGCCAGTCTTGGGGCACTTCATCTTTCCATGTTGTGTGGTGCCACCGGCTGGACATTTTGCAGACAGACGTTGGTTTCCATCAAGGTAGCAACAAAGTTCTAGCAAAGAATCAAAGTGGCAGAGAGGTTGCGGACAGTTATTGGTAGATGACAGATGTTTTTGGAAGTGAGTGGTAATGTGGCTACCTGATGAGCTTGTAACAAGGAGAACAGAAATACAGCAGGAGGCTTAAAACTCTACCCTCATGGTAAGTGATGTGCTGAGGAATGAACCCCTTTCAGGTAAGGCACCAAACCACAGAATAGTATTCTTCAAAATATTTCTGGTGGTACTAGAGCTGAAAATTGTTGGGGATGATTTAGTTTTAAAAAAAGACCACATTTGCTGCTAACAATGAGCTAAAGGTCAGCATAATAAACACACTGACATCCAGGAATCACTGAATACAGAGACTACAGTGGAAATCAGTTCTGTTGTGTCTGAGGAAGAATGTGTCCTTTAGAGGCAGGCATATTTTAGGATTGTAGGAAGCTGGATCTGTATATACTATATCAAAAATATGATATAGTGTGCACAGAGTCCAGGGGTTCCCCAGAGGTTTAACAGAGGCTAAAGTAGATAATCCTACTGCTCTCTTTTATGGTAGTGTGATCGAGCAGTTAGGCTTTTCAGAGGGTAGTGCAAAGCATTTGTTGTACACATACAGACAATACAAGAAGCACACACTCAATGATTACTTTACTTCAGACCAATGGTTTTTATGTAGCAAAAATATATTTTCTTAATGTATTTCTAGAACCACAAGATTCAAGTTGCAGGTAAGTACATCAATAGATTCATATTTCACACATATATCAATAGTACTTTGTTTGTAATCAATAAGTTAATCAGTTTTTGAAACTTAGTCTAATTTTCAGAAACAGTTCCTGTTCTTTCTGAGTTTCCATCCGGACTACCAGCCACAAGTGGGGCTTTGTCCGGAAGGGTGGACAACTCCACTAGCTGGAGTGCCCTGGGGCACTGTAATCTGAGGCTTGAGCCTGTGAGGCTCACCACCAGGTGTTACAGTTCCTGTAGGGGGGAGGTGTGAAGCACCTCCACACAGGACAGGCTTTGTTTCTGAACACAGACAGCACAAAGGCTCTCACCCCATGTGGTCAGAAACTTGTCTGAAAGTGGCAGGCTGGCACAGGCTGGTCAGTTGTGCACTAACAGTTTGGCTAACATACAGGGGGCATCTCTAAGATGCCCTCTGGGGGGATTTATTGTGCTGAAAAGTTGATATCAAACCTCCCAGTATTCAGTGAAGCCATTATGGAGTCATGGAGTTTGTACCGACAGACTCCCAGACCATATACTCAATATGGCTACACTGCAGTTACATTGTCTAAGAATGAACTTAGACACTGTAGGGCATATTGCTAATGCAGCTATGCCCTCACCTGTAGTATAATGCACCCTGCTTTAGGGCTTTAAGGCCTGCTAGAGGGGTGTCTTACCTATGCCACAGGCAGTGTTTGTGTGGGCATGGCACCCTGAGAGGGGTGCCATGTCGACTTTGCCTTTTTCTCCCCACCAGCACACACAAGCTGCCAAGGCAGTGAACATGTGCTTGGTGAAGGGTCCCCTAGGGTGGCATAATACATTCTGCAGCCCTTGGGGACCTTCCCTGGCCACAGGGAACATGGTACCATGGGTACCTTTTACAAGGGATTTAACTGTGTGCCAGGGGTGTGCCAATTATGGAAGCAAAGGTACCGATTCTGGGAAAGAACACTGGTGTTGGGACGAGGTTAACAGGATCCCAGCACATTTTCAATCAAAGTTGGCATCAACACTAGGCAAAAAGTGGGGGTAACCATGCCAACAGCGGCACTTTCCTACAAGGATGACAAGACAGCAATGCTATTGTCTACATGGATTTGCTCCAGAAGTGCCAATACTGGCATCACGTGGCCCTAGCGATAGCTGAACAGCAGGAGAACAAAGGCTATGCAACAGTTGAGTGGGAAAGTGCAGGTTAATGACAGGGTTGGTCTTTGTGGGGAGTGTGTGTAGATTTGTGGGGAATTGGACAATAAAATAATTGACTCTGTGAAGTTGGAAAGCAAAATGTTACTTGTTAGATGTGATAGGACGGCACAGAGCTCATTGAACAGAAAAAGGGGGAAACTGGGGGAGTTTCGGGTCAGGACGTTGGATCAGAACCAGTCTGGACACAACCATCATGTTAGAGAAGGGCACAAGACCAGATCTACGCTATAAGCTTGATATTGCTTAAAAAAAAAACCTAATGAAAATGCTTCTCACACAATATCTCCATTTGTCTTTGTAGATGCATTAGAAGATATATCTAGAATGATAGAGGAAGACACAGATTCAGCCCTGTTTGTGTCATGCGTGCACAGCATGGGCTCTAGAATTGATTATTTCTTCATATCTAGGTCCACTCTGCAGTCACTGACCGACTGATCAATACTGGAAGGTGGGATCTCTGACAATTGCCCTCCTCCAATAGCACTTGAACCTGACCCTCTTTTCCCAGCAACTAATCGTTGGTTGATGAATACAGAGAAATGTAAGCTCCTAGAAAAATCAACAAAAATAAGGGATTATTTAAGCACTTATATTGAGAAACAATACTTTTTTACTATTTCTACAATCACTGTGCTCTGCAGGAAAAGCTCCATGATGGAAAACGTGATAACACTACAACCCAAACACACTCATTTAGGCAACAGCAGATCACCCTAGAATGCAAAATCAGAAATTAAACTGCTGACTACAGTACACAACCACCTCCAGATTTAGGAAGGGTTTTAAAACACACAAAAATTGACTTAAACACACCATTCACCATTAAAGCAGAATATACATAACCTGCTCATAATGGGGGCACTTTAAATAAGGTTAAAAAGCAGGTCAACATCTTGCAGTGCAACACAGCCTAGAGAAAGTCAAATGACCATGTATAAGAGCTCAAGTTACCTTATATCTGTGACGGTTGTCTTTCATGGGAGTTTTATAGAATTAATCAATCTCAAATATTATCTGTACTTCTAAAGAAGCAGAAGAGATGCACTACTTGAGATGAGAAGTCAGTAGTACAAGGACATTGTTAACAAATCCAGGTAGAGATTCACTGATAGTTTCCAGTTATAGGCCAATATCACTGATTAAAACAGATTAAAAAATATTAGCAAAGTCCCTATATGTCGCCCAGGAACCATATAAGACTTTCATCAGACATGTTGTGGGAGGTTGAAGACGACCCAGATGACACAGTAGTATTATTACAAGACGCCGAAAAGCAGCTGACCTTGTTTAATGGGATTTCCTACTTAGGACACCTAAGACCAACCTCTCCCGTAAGATAGCATTGGAGATACCTAATTACATATAATAAGCTGTAATTTTCGAATGGGAGCAGATAACCAGTTCATGCTTGGTGTCTCTGGAATTGTAATGGAAAATCCTAACTCATGGTAAAGTCAGATTTTAAATTACAATTTTGAAAACACCTCTTTTAGAAAGTTGGCATTTTCCTGCTTTAACCATTTAGTGCCTGTAGCCTCTCCCTATGTCACATGAATGTGTGTAGCTGACAGTTGAGCTTTGTGCATTCCTCATTATTAGCCACACACAATAGAGAGCTTAGGTGTGCCTGGTTGGGCCTTCATTGACAGGAAGGGATGACAGGAAGGGATGGCAGAGCTTGGCCCAGCCCTACTTACACTTCAATAGGGTGTGTCCTGCCTCCACACAAACCCCCTGTAGTTAGTCTGGTGCCAGGATAGGTGAGGCAGGATGCCTAGGGACTTTAAAGGGAATTCTCTAGAAGCTTCTCCCACGTTTCATGGGAAGGGTACCAGGTGTAAACATTGGATCTCAGACACCACCTGTTCTGTACATTGCTGGACATGTGGATCCGCTGCTGAACTGCTGTGCTGCCGAAAGGACACTCAGCTGGACTTCTGCTCTGAAGGACTGCTGCCCTACTGTGCTGAACTGCTGTTTGCTGCCCTCCTGCCTGGGTGGGAAGGACTGGACAAGCATCTGACCAACCCAGGGCCCCAAAGCGAATTCACGTATAGGTGGCTGGCCTCCTGATTAGTGCCTCAGGGACAGAAACCTCCAACAACCTTGAACACATCACCCAGCACCTGGAGCCTGCCATCTGCGAGTCTTCCGACAAAGTGCTGCCATCCCAGTCCTGGACCTATGAAGTGGGCCTAGGGTGGTCTGCCAGCCTTTTTAGATCCAGTGGAACCGACACATCTCCTCTGCTGCACAGCCCACTCCCAAGCAAAGCAGACACATTGCTGCTACTGTGTGGATTGTCCTGTTGCAAATGCCCGCACCGCATCACAGCCCGCTGCCTCAGCAGAACCGCTGCTGCTCAACACATCCTCAGTGCAGGCCCTCACATCCCTTGTCGACGGCATCCTTGATGATGATGCCAGGCTCCGCATTGAGTCTCACTGCTCTTTGGAACTGATGGACACTGCATCCTCAGTGTTGGACTCTGCACGCAAGCCCTCATCGATGGTATCCTCAATCATGATGTAGGACCTCGCACTGCAGCCTCACCGCATCTTGGAAGCAACGCATTAGTTTGGCTGCACTACAAATCTTTGACGTGGACCCTCACAATGTCCACAAACCAGGATTTAAGGTACTTTGTTCAGCAGGCCTAATTGGGCCCCTGTAGTTGATACATGCTCCATTGCGGTCAGCCTGAACTTGTGACTTTACCTAGTGCGGTGCAGTCAGATATCCACAGTTGGTGCTTCTTGGCGCTATTTTCATTGAAATCTTTCAATTAAACCTGTATTTCTGCGGTTCAACAGATTGGATTTTTGTCATTTTGGTCTTGTTTTATTTATTTAAGAATACTTTATTTTAAAAGGCTGTTGTGGGTTCCTTTTGTGGTGTATTTTCACTGTGTTACTGTTTGAATTGTTGCACAAATACTTTACACATTGCCTCTGAGTTAAGCCTGACTAGTCTGTGCCAAGCTACTGGAGGGCTGAGCCAAGGTTGATTCAGGGCAGGAGCCTCCAACGAGTGGCACGGGAGCTACTGGTAGCTTCCCAGCACCCACAAAGTAGCTCTCAGAGGTGAAGCCAAGCCAAGTACCTCCGATGGTCTCTGCATACTAAAGGGAGCAGCACTGCTTACCTCAAAACCCTTAGGCTGACGGCCAGCCAAACCAATGGCCGGGCCCCATGATCACAGTAAAGTACACACTATGTTGGCTTGCGGGGTCTGCCTGTATCTACTCTCAATCTAAGCCACAAAGAGATTGGCCATGTTATACACCCTTCTACATTAGTTGCACCACATGTGTGAACAATGCACCATGAAAGTGGAGTGTCAGCAGTAACCTGTGCTGGCCCACCAAAGTGTGGGACTGCACGACCCAGAGTGAAAATGTGTTAGTTGTGAGCATAGTCAACCCAAGACTGAGAAGAGCAGGGTATGGATCCAGAGCAGAGAAAACTAAGCACCTCATCTACATTAATTTATGCTTCTGTCTAGCACTGTGTCCCTCCCTAATAAACGTCTTTTCCTGGAAGCTATGCCTAACATCAAGCACCACGAAATGTGTGTGTAAGCCCCATCATAAGGGTTCTATCACTGGCACAATTGTGTTGGTTTATGACATAATCATGCCAATTGCATAATAATGGTCACTCTTGGCCATTTGTGGTCTAGTTATGGCATACAGGCAGCCATAATTGACATATCAATGGCCCACCTTTAGCCACATCTGACAGAATGGTGACCACTCCTATAATAATGGCCATGACTGATATACAATGGGCATTCTGGCCATTATGTCGTCCCGCCACAATAGTGGCCCTGGCATAATGGTGGACATTATTGATATAACAGGCATCCTTGGTAATATGGTGACCAGCCATGGCCTATGTATAAATGCCTGGGTATTCAAAGTGGGTATTTAAAGCAGAATATGTCCATGTGAGGTATTTTTACATGTGAGTACTAGATGAAAATGACAAGCTGATGTTTGAACACTGTATTTCCCAAAAATGATAGCTGATGCTTTAAAGGTAAGACATGTTTTTTCAGAAAATATTTTTCTTCTAAATAATTGAGTTTGTTTGCCCTATATGGCAAGTGGTATTCGATAGAAAATATGTGCATTTTCAGAAACTGATATGCTGATGAAGACAAAATATTTAAGTCCAAAACACATTTAAAGTTGATAGCAGATTGATAATTCAAGCTGAGTTGGGAGACGTGCTACTATGGTTATGTCTTTTGTGACAGAGAGCACATGATGCTTTGAATGTTATTTCATTAGTAAGTTGAAGGCATCTAATATCAATAAACCTTTCATGGTATTTCTACTGGTAACCTTGCCAGGCATGCTTGGGTGGTAAATACTGATAACCCTACATAGGGTGTACATAGCATAATATTAACACATGTTGTCATTATAGTACAGTGAGGAACTACACTAGTAGCTCAGGATGACTTTCCTCGAGCAGAAGTGGCTCTGGCTACAGAAAAAGTTCTGAGCCCTGATTTAGAGTTTGCTTGTGACTTCACCCTGAGAAGATGTGTGATTGCTGTTTGAGAAGGGTTTCACCCCCTCAACCAGTAACCCTGTGTCTTACACCCACTGACTGTGTGTTGTAATATATGTTTCCTCTAATTGTATTCTTATGGGTGCAGCAATGAAAGATCTCTGTGCACCACACCCAAGGGTGTGTGCACCACAGACATGTTTTAAAGGTCAGTAGTGCTTGGATGAGTCATTTGCATTTAAGGCCACATCTCACAGTGTATCTGGTCTCTGACTGATCCCAACCATAACTCCTGGCCATAAGAAAGGCATTAGGTGACTATGAGGCCCTATGATAGCTGATATAACAGAGAACTCTACAGCTGAGATCATGGGCACCAGCAGGCATCCCCCAGTACTTCCTTCCCTTCACTTAAGACAACCCCTTCCCTGTGGACTTCTGACTTCTCTGCCTCTGAGCTAAACCTCTTGTTTACACAGCATGACTCCCCTGAGAGGACTGCGGTAAGATAGAGCATTGTGTTCTGGTGTAGAGGTGGATGAGCTATGAAAAGCTCAAGCCACAATGAGATATGCTTTCTTATGCTTTCTGTCTGCCAATAAGCGCTAACCTCATGCACCAAGAATTAAAAACAAAGCATCACTCTTGTGGATCAGAAGACCAGGACTCAATCCCAGCTCTTCCATTTTACCAAATTGTGTGATTCTACCCAAATATGTTATTTATTGAGCCTCCTTTTTCTTCATTGTTACATATGAGATGAGTTCTGGATGTGTACTGTACATAATTCTAATGTGTGTTCATTTAACAGAGTATAATGATGCTCTGGAGTTGGGTGAGCCACTGAAAGCTCGAGCCAGGCTCGAGCCGTACTAAGGTGGAAATCTTCTGTGTGTTAAAGAAATACACTTTCCTGAAGTTTTACGTTACCTCGTCATATTTGAACAAAATGTCTGTTGCATGAGTTACCTGTAAAATATTTTCCAGCTCGGCTCATGCTCGGCTCTTAGAGCCAGCCCCGCCTTGGCTCGGCTCTGCTCACGCTATAAACGTGTCTACTCGGCCACCTCCATGTTGGTCGATATTTAATAAGAATGTAGGCCACATACTGGGTACATGTGACAACTGTCTTGCCTCCTGCATCGTTCTCAGAGCGCGAGGCCTGAATGTGTCTGAGGTCATGTTTTAAAACTCTCACTTTCAATAACTCTGTCTCAGTACAGTGATATAATATGAAATTGTGAAACCGGGGACTGGGCAACAGGCGAACGCTATGTCAGGTTTGTTATTTACTTTTAGAATGGAGCTCCAAGGTTGGCCTTTCTCAGCAGTAGGCACTATAGTAACGCCCACTTGTTTTCTCTCCCCCTCTTGTTAGACATTTAGGGTTCCACGCCTCAGGAGTGGGTGGGGAGAGGAAAAGGAAAGTTTAGGCAATAACCCCAGACTATTTGTGAGGAGGGGTGTTTGAGACAGCCTCTGTTTCAAGCTCTCAGAAGCCCCCCCCAACATATTCCCACCTCCAGGCTAACTGCACAGCTTGAACCACGTCACAGAGGGGGTGTCTGAACCCCCTTCCTTCCCAGCTGGATTGTTCGAGCTTCTTGGCAGCGCAGACACCAAACCACAGAATAGTTTCCGTGCACCAGACTTCCTAGACGATGTGGGCTACAAACAGAGGCTCTCCTAGACTCTGAAGCGACCTGTGCCCACCATGAAAGACTCTAGGCACTTCTGGGAAGCAGGATGAGGGCACCCTAGAGGGAAAATAGGGTGTAACTATTATATGAGGTAGAGAAACAGTTAGCTTTCCTTCTATGATCTCAGGAGCATGAGTCACACATGCTGTGGTGTTCTGCCCATTGGTGCCGGAGGAGTGCACTGGGGTATAGGTTTTCAGCAGGTGACCTTGAATCGGAATATCAGGACATCCGGCTGGCTCAGTGTTTGCTATCTCAATAGCAAATCCGGATCAAACCATATTTACACATCAACCTATAAAATCAGTACACATAAGACACACCTCCTATTCTCATCATTCTTCTCCAAACTTTGCAGTTCTTTAAGTTTTTGTTCCCACAATGGCAGATCCTTTCAAGATATCCTAATAAAGTCTGTCCTATCACCAATCTTCAAAGCCATTACAAAGAGGTTAATTTAAACCTACTATACCCACATACAGATAGAATGACACTCAGACCACATAATTAGCAATGACACCTCAAAATCTAACAAGTGCTTGAAGCTGAGCAATGGACAACTATACACCCCAATAGAAATAAACAACCCACAGTCTCCTTCATCAAACATCCCATGCCATAATATTCATATTTTATGTGTGATTTCACTACTGTATTTTCTAATAAAGGGGAAAATGAAAACGAGTCACAGGTCCCTGCTGTGAAGATCACCACAGTGTCCAACAGATTTGTGGCCTGGGTAGTTTAAAACTTTCTTCGAGTGGAGTTTTGGGCACCTTATGCTGTCCACGTTGCTAGATATTCTGCAGCTTTTTTTCCTATATCACAGTTTTCACATAGAATGCACTCCCTGACCCCTGCTGAGCCTGGAGACATACGGAGCCTGCTCCCACGGCCCTCCCCAACCCTGGTCTGGTCATGTTAGGTGTGTCCTAGGGCCGGGTCAGTTCTCGCTGCCCCCCCTCAAACCCAAAGAGCACAAATATAGCACCCTTAACCCTGCACATTACTCCATCCAGCAGCCTGAGGCCAACCTACCTGTTTTAGTTGGGTACACATCGTCCCTCATTGGGAAGATCTCAGACTCACGCCCAAAACATTATTGACTAAGTTGCAACCCTGCTTGAACATCAGGGCAACTAGGCAGAGCGGTGCAGGAGTTACTCAGGTAGGTGGTGTGGGGCAGAGATAAAGTACTCAATGAAGTATACAAAGTGGTGTGAGGCAGAGATAAAGTACTCAATGAAGTACAGAAGGTGTTGTGAGGCAGAGAGATAGAAACTCAATAAACCGTAGAACAAAAAATAAATCATTGTCCTGCCAGTGGTTTGACTTGAAAAGAAAAGTTACTTTAATCATGGTACACAGCAAAATACTGCACATGGCACGAAAAGGGCAACATAGTATACACAAATATTAGGGGACTGTGATGTGGAAAGTGATTCAAAATCCAAAATGTAGGCTGCTCCCCGATCCCTATTAGTATAACAAGATTCATTTGAAATACATTACTGTGCCAAGGGCTTGTGTGCTTCAACTTTCACATGAAGACTGTAGATACACCAGAAATAATGACTAATGCTGTCAATATATGGTTCTCACTAAGGTGTGAATGTCCTGATGCCTGTTGATGTTATTTTGGTCCTTGCAATCTTAGATGCACACCAAAGTCTTGAAGCATGGGCCTCTCCAACCACCCGTTGCTGGTGGATGGACTGCTCCAGCTTGTGTGCTTCCTTACACAAAGACCTCAGGAAGCAGCAACACTATACTGTCTTGGCCCCGCTGACTCCTGTGTTGTCCTAATAGTGTGGTTGTGTGCTGTTGGGCGTCTCCAGTTCAGAAGAGTTGGGGCTGTGAGGGGTCAGGTAAGCAGGGACATTTTCCTTTTTGTCTCTCACTTCAAGCTTACCACCCAAACAAATGGAGAGCCCATCCCAAATCGCATCTCAGACATCATTGGAGGTTTAAACTACAAGAGCTGAATGTGGTTGTGGTTTTCTTTAGAGTCATACTGTCACTGAGAGTTATGATTTTACTTTGTGCCTGACGGTTTGAGATTCTTGTTCTTCATCTGTTTCCTTCATTGTCATGTTTTTCATCTCCAGTTGCCTAATTCATTTCTCTGTGGACTGGTTAAAGGGTGACAAATGTATCCACACACAAGCACTTATTTGGTGAACACGTTCCCGCACTACATTGTGCAGTGCAAGAGGACCAGGGTCATGAGATCACACCACTCAGCCTGGTATTGCAATTCCGTCCCTGGCTACATTGGCCCCAAATCCATTTCTACCTGCACAGCTTCTCACTGCCCTCCTCCTCCAGGTAGATTTTACACTGTGCAGGTATCCTTTTCCTCAGCGGTCACCAGCTCCTTCCCTCAAAGTGGTTCTAGGCAGCTTCTTCAGCAGGATGCAAAATGTCTAGGTTACATTTCCCGTTCTTACCAAGGGGACATGGCAGTGACAGACTCCAGACCTAGAGGTCTCCCCAGGCCTTAGTCAATGAGAAATCTTGGCGCCTTGACTTGGGATCTCACCTCAGCATTTGTCCTATATTTCCAGATGCAGATTTGTATCTTAAAGTGAATTTCTGCTTCTGCCAAGAACACCTTTTAGGAGACTTGACACTTTAGAAAGATTTCTCAGCCACTTTTCTTAGATCTTCAGATTGTGCAGGAATTGGAATGGAGCTACGTGTTTCTGCCAAAGGTTGTAAAAGAATGGCTCAAAAGAAGAGGGGTCTTCACTATCTGGTTACTACAAAATACTACGGGAGAAGAGTGAAGCAGGAAAGGGGCAGGGCTTTCCCTGAACCTCAAATGAGGCTGCAGTGTACACCCTCCACCCCTATGAACATGGAATGGGCCTACTGCGTTTCTACCAATACATATCTCTGGGTGATAGACCCTTTAACTTCATATTGTCAGCCATAAACATATAAGAATCCCAAAATGGATTCACTCTAGCATATGCAGTACATACATACTCCAGGCCAGCTCTGCTTGTGCCACACAAAGCAACTATACCTGCGTCGATCCTATACCATATTGATGGAGGAAGCACCCTGTCAGAAGGAAACAGCAGAACATTTAAAGCATGAGAAGCCGGTAGGGAATGTAATAGGCAGCAGCGAAAAAAGCCTGTTTCTTCTGTTACAATCCTTTGCTGTCATTGCTACCAGTTGTCTCTGTCCTGGAGAGATGACAACAGCTACTTACTCTTGGTTGGTTGCATATCATTTCATAGAGGATCTAAGTGCAGACACATGATTCTTGTGTGTGCTGACGTGAAAAAAGAAATTATGCTAGGCGAACTGGTGGTAGGGAGCAGTCACTACTGAACCATGGAGGTGGTCACATCTGTCCCAACATGAGGCATGATTGTCACTGGCCACTATAACATTACAGGTGGGGAAGAGGTCGGGCATTGGTTCTCAGACAAGCTCTTTAAGCTAAAAGCAGATAAGTAGAATATCTAATGCCCTCATTATTACAGCCAGGATCCCAACAGGCCATGTCAACTCTCTCCGACCGACAGTTCAACGAAACTTGAGGCTCTCCCAGAGAAAAATCCAACGCGGTCTCTTTCCTCAAAGAGACAAACCACAATTTGCTCTCAAGGCTTCAATATCCTCTTTGCATGGGATGATGATACAACACCAACTAAGGATAAGCTATGTCCCACCAGTGCTCTATCACATGGTATCACCCTGTAATCAATGTTCTATATTTAGGCCACTATTTTTTCAGGATATGTAGTAGCCACTCCTGGCTGGGTGCTGCAGGGAGTTGCTCGCCCATTTTAAGGTGAAGAGAAGCAGGCAGTACTTATAGTCTTTATATAATAAAACAAAAGTTGTTTCTTGTTTCACATCAAGCTGTATAGCATATCCCCTCGGGGGCCTTTGTCTCTTGTGATAGTCAGAATTCTCTTTTCAAACAGATCACTACCCCCTTAGTTACCCAGAATCATCATGTGTGCCACACAGAACTATCCTTATGGTCCCCTTAATGTTAATGGCCTTACCAATTACAGCCACTGAAAGATGGTATTGAATTATCTGGGCTCAAAAAACAGATGTGATTATGTTGCAGGAGTCTAATCTATCCCTCATGGAGGCCAACAATCTCCATCACAGCTGGGTTGGATTGGTGGTATCAGCATCAGGCCGAATATCCTTCCAAATAGGTCCAATACATCTACATTGCCTTACATAAAAGCAGGGGTTAGAATTCTTTCTCTAACAACTCTACTGATAAAATTTGCGAAAAGCTTGGTGTGACCCCCCCCCCAACAAATTTGTCATTGCCAAGCTAGCATGTCAAGACCATTCCTATATCTTTGGCTCAATCGATGACCAAAACATGGACAAAACAGATTTTGTTGCCAAAGTTAAACAATTGCTCACTGAAAGGATAAGGCCTTTATATGGATTCTTATTGCCAACCAGTTTCTATTAGATGCATGCGGGTTCCTACACGTATTTCTTTCATGTCCATATGGGAAGGAGACCCAGATTGATTACTTTCCAGCATCCACAGAGACCCTCCCCAAAATCATGAAATGTGAGAGTATAATTCAATGCATCTCGGATCATGATCTGGATCTTTAGTTATAGGTACCCAGTAATAAAACTGTGAGAATAGATACACTACAATTCGAATTCCCCAATGAAAAATAGAAGCTAGTAGAGTATTTCAAAGGATATCAAACACTAAACAAGCATTCTGTGACTTCCTCTCACACCCGCTGGGCTGCAGGGAATTAGGGAGACTACTGATGAGGGATTCTGCTCAAGTGCAGAAAACTGCTACAGTGAGAGAACACCCACTGGAATCAGAAATCACTGCACTCACCCGAAAATCTTGCATGGATTCCACAGATTGTGATGAAAAATACAAGCTTAACACCATCCTGACAGCGCAAGCAGAGAAAACTCTTCAGCTTAATTAAGGACTGCAATATTGACCATGGAGAAAAAGCTGAACATCTGTTAGCTTTTCAACTGAAGCAAGATGCAGGTAAATGCAACGTTCCTGTCATCTACAATGTCTCCAAAGTTCTGAGAAATCACAGAAGTGTTTGCCTCCTTTTATGCAATTCTATACAAGTCTGAAGTCTCTGCAGCTGCTACTGCTGGGCAATGATTTCTGGATGATCTTCACCTTCCTACACCTTCCAAAACTATTACAGGACGATCGACCAACACTTGATATGGAAATCTCAGATGGGGAAGTAGAGGAAGCTATCCAAAAGGTGCCAATCGGAGCATAGCAACAACTTCAACATGGCAGCAGCTCTTTGCTGATCTCCGCAACTCCTTTTTATTTGACCCTGGGTATAACACAAGGGCTCTGGCCATGTGGTTGTTTCAGCACGGACCAGCTGCAATTCCATTTCTCCCTGGAAATGAACTGGAGAGACCGGGGTCACCTGAAGGTGTATGCAAGCCATAGGCCCTGTGATGACAGCGTGGTTGGAGGATACATGGACGATGGAGCCGCAGAGCCAGGCACCTTCTAAGAGCAGCGCTGCTGGAGCTGGCTGTTGTGAGAAGACCTGACCCCCACCATGGGCTGTTGGTTGGGTCCTGGGGAGGTGAAACCTGCAGTTTGACATGTCCCTACGACGAAGAGAGAAATGTGGAGGAGATGCTGCCAGGCGTAAGCCATGCTAAGAATTAGGCCAAAAAGGAAAGTAAATAGCAGAGCATCATAGACCTGGTGAACAGATCTTTTAAATCCCGAACTCACTGTCCACCCATGGAGTTTGTAGGGGACTGGTGCTTGGGACCACGCAGGCCTAGTAGCCACCTATGATCTTTGTGGTGGGGACAAAGGAAATTGTGACAGGGTCAGAGTCCTCCACGAGGCTCTTGTGTGAGCGGCCAAATAGAAAGACCTTTTCTAATTTGGGGGGTGATGTGTGGACCTTCCTGATGCCTTTTTGCTGGTGACGTTGGTGGTGCTCCCAAGAAATCTGGTCGCTGCAACACAGAAGCAGTGGCACCTATGATTTGCTGGGGGTGCCTCCATGGCTTCTTCATTTCTCCTGGCTTGTAGCCTCCCCTAGCTGGGATCAAAGGCAGACCCAGTCATGGGTGTGGAGGCTGGTAGAGAAGGTTGTACTACCCCTGGGGTGCAGGCAGATGGCACCACTCAACCAGTTCCTTTTGACAAAGGAATAGCTGAAAAGGAAAGAGGGTCCATCATACTGGTCTGAAACTTCGAGCCCCCAGTGGCTATAACCAGATGTCTCTACTGCACACAAGCATCAAAATGAGAGAAGGGCATGCAATGCAGGGCCCAATATGCTGGTGACTTACGTTGTCCTGCTGTCCTTTCTAGCTTGTCCATGCCTTCACTTAGTGGTGTACCTTAGTAATAAATCCCTTTTTTGAAACAAGGCGGAATACAACCACAGGGCAACAACAAACATAGTTATGTGTCAGGCATGTAAATACCATAGCGAAAGCAACATGCATGTCTCTGTACGTACTTCTGAATAACCTATTTGAAGTAATCAATAAACTCATTGATGAGTTAGGTTAAATCAAACACAATGTGCACTTTTTATACAGGAACTATTCAATAGATAGTGGTGATAAGTATCAATATTCTTATTTTGATAAATCCAAAGATGAGGCTAGTTGTAATATACATATTTGCCCTACACACACTTCAGTCCCTGGGTTCACACTTACCTACCTGGGGGGATTATGATTCAAAAGGGAGGACTTCCAGGGCATACATCTCCCCCTCATGGTCTTCTGTTCTCTAGTATCCTCGGATCCTCTCTGAGTACACCTTGTGAAGAATTTTCGAATCCTACGTAGAATATTAAATCAGGAGGTTGTGGGTTCTTGTTGGTCATCCTCCTGGTCAGTATGTGTGGGTCTGTGTTGAACCTCCTTTTCATTCTGCAAGGCCAGAGCAGTAGAAAAGCATTATGATATAGTATGGCTCACACATCAGCATTCATCTATATACATTCTTCAATAAGCCTAGTTGCACTTTCCTAAAAAATCTTAGCATCCATATTCAGAAATGAGGTAGCACAGTTATAGGGAGTGGAGTATGACTCCTACTCAACGAGCATCTTCTGCCTCCATTTGTGGGCTTCACCATATACTGCTAGTCAACCGGCCATAGGTGACCTTCCCTGTTCTTCACACTCCACCATACCTGAGTCAGCCATTTTACCAATCTAGTTTTACCCATTAATTTCTCTAATACATTTCTGTGAACCACATTCATTGCAAAGTGCGTTCTGATGCCCATTGTTAGAAATATACAATGCAACAACTCAGACACCACCACAGAGTTCACGTATTGTATGTAAAGTAACCACAAATACTTGTACAGTAACTTGACATTTTGCCCATCATGCGACGTTGTTACCGATTAGGTTTTCCGCCACATTCTGTGTAACAGTTTGATTTCTTTTTTCTTTTTCTTTTTGTTACCCATTGATTCCTGAGCCTGCTGCACTCCCATTGGCAAAGAGAACACTTCATCCTCATTCTGGTGGGTTGACATTTCCACATCTCCACTTCCAATACAGGAACCCTGCACAAAAATGAACAAGCATTTACAATGCTCACATTTACTTGAGTTAGAGCTACTGGCATTGTAAATGCATAACTTGACTTTTCTTGCCACATAATTTCAGGGCCCTGCATATACCTAAATGGCAGCAAGGCAAATCAGACAAATGATAATAACATATTTTTATATAGCACCCTGTAATGCAATTCAACTGTTTCACAGTGCTGGAGGGAACAGATGTTTGTATTATCCAGTGTTAATGGTAATCATGAATTGACATAGGGAGGATGGAAGGCTGAGTGTGCCTTGCAGTGATTTGAGATCCGAAATCGTGACTTGCAGATGATCATAAATCATAGCCACTGGTGTAAAACCCACTGAGGCCTCTTCTGAACTAACGTAGACAAAACAACAGTCAATCACCTCAGCTTGGTGCAGGAAGAAGCACAGAATGAGGTGCATCAGCGGAGCACATGGACAGCTTGAGGCAACATGGGTGAGCACCGTGTGAGGCACCTTGTGGGAGCACTGGGTAATGCCGCTCATAGAAGCACATAAACATGTTATTAGTGTGAATCTGCCTAGGGGGAAGTCTGTTTGGTGAGGCAAGAGTTCCCCGCTCCACAAAAGCATATAAAAAATGCATCTCATCACTTGACAACAGAACGTGGAGCATGGTTGCGGCAGGAAAAACACAGAAGGAAGCAAACTTGTGCAAAAGTCTACTCAACACTGACCTCTACCGTCTACAGCTGGGAATTATCAACCCCCAATAATGCACGGACGCAGCAGAGAAAACAAGCATTTTCAATGCAACGGGTCTTGCATTTGCTCGAGTTAGAGCTGTTAGCGTTGTAAACTCCTAACTGGACTTTTCTTGCCACACATATTAAAAGGAAAAAAATACGCAGCGCGATCGCACCATGAAATGCAGCGTGATAAAAGCAAGCGGATTTTAAAAGGCAAGCCCACAAACCAATCAAAGTGACTGGCGTGACATGGGCGTGGTAGGAAGCTCAAAGAGAGATTACTACAGGGGACGGACCGCTTTGGGCTCGCCCCTAAAAAACCCAATAAGCGCAAAAAGACGTCACGAAAAGGAACAAACTAGCAAACACTGAACGAGACCTCCAGTGGCTGCAAATACATGCGCTTCAACAGCACAAGCCTCTGTGTGGTCAAAAAGTTTTGGAAAGTGTTGCTATACCAAAAGATAAAGCGCAATGGCCTTGGCTTAGTTAAAAATGATAAAAGAAACATAAAGAAAGTGGACCATTTTTGTTGCATGAAAACATTGCGCTTTTTTACTTTCCCAAAAGTTCATCTTGTAAAAACCAACAATAAAAAAAACAAGCTGAAGCATTTCGGCTTTGCCGCTAACATGGCGTGCAAAGGAAAGGGAAAGGTAACAACGTGACTTCACTAGTGCTTAGGCAAAGCATTCAAATACCACTGATCGAGTTCACGCTGTGAGCGCCATGGCTGCCATGGAGCGCGAAGGGGAGAGACAAAAGGAAAAAGTAGTTCACCCAGGCTGAAGTATATCGACAATGATGCAATTATGCACGTAACAGGTTTAGTCTGCAAGGCATGGCAAAACAGCCTGAAGACGGAACAAACGTAAAGCATTTACCAATGACATCAAGGAATTTTTGCAAGGGAAGCCCAAGAACGAATGTAAGTGATGGGCATGAGGTGGGTGTGGCTAAATCCTACAGATAGATAACACCATGTCAAAAAGCAGCGCTTGCACACGGCTACGTTCAACTTAGAAATATGCACTCATGTTTGAAGTATGATGTACCTTAATACATGTTCATAATGTAAAACTTTATGACAAATAGACAGTCTATGACTCTGGAAAATAGATTGATTCAATTTTATCACATTTACAAACTGTTTTGAAAAACAAACTAAAACGTACAAAAATGAAAAGCAGCTCAAAATCCCCCTGTGGATGAAGGCCCAGGGCACTGTATCATATATTAAAGTTATCTACTGCTGAATGGATTTTTATTACAGTAAATGTAGGGAAATTGTCATGCTGCCGCTACATTGAAACCATGGTTTCCACACTCCATTTAGTAATGGGGAGCCAGCAGACAAGACAAGAGAGTGACAGCCACCTCTGCTTTCACAAACCCTTGATGCAGCAGCTCATCACAGACTGCTCATCACAGGGCCACCTGTCACAATGTCAGATGCCTCTCCCTACATGACACAGAGAACCCATCATTGTTGTTTTCCTATGTTTGGTGAGTAAATGGGGCCAAGCAGAAGAATGCTGTTTACACACATGGGGCAGACTCCCCGTGCATCAGAACTACCAAATTTTTTGTTTTTCTGAAAAAAATACTTTCTTTTCTGAAAAGGAAAAATAATTTAGCATTCAGCTTCTCTGAAAAGTGCTTCTGCCGCGTAAAATATGTCTTCCTAACCAGAATGGGGAATAAGTTTCCCTTTTCTAAAAAGTACATTACCTCAGTCTGAGAACTGTCTACTTGAAAGTGCTTCAGGATCCAGACGGAGACCTTGTAAAAAGGGGAAAGAGCAGAATCATTGTATCATTTGATTAGTGCAGTGACTGCACCCTGAGTAGTCTGGAAGATATTAGTAGAGTACATCTCATTATTGTGTTTGTGTGACTTTCCTGAATGTGTCACAGTAAACACTGAAGAGATTTTCGTTTTTTTTAAAAAGAAGCATAGATTGGGTTAGTGTTGGACATACACATACATTTTGCAGTATCTTACCAAACAAACACATAATAATAATTCAAGGTATGTATTTAAGTAAGAAGTCACCTATCACTTTTAGGACCATATTGTCCAGTGTGTGGAAGGTGAAAAGAATTGGTGTTGTATTTCCGTTTGCACAGTTGCAGCAGCAATTCTCTGACATAAGTACTTAGTCAACCATTTACACACTATGGTCCTGATTCACAAATGTCAACCTAGATTAGGAACGCACCTTTTCTGGCATGGTTAGCTCCCACTTTTTGCCTTGTATCTGATGTGATTTCGACTGAAAGTGCACTGGGTTCCTGCTAACCAGATTCCCAGTGCCAGATCTCTTTCTCAAAATTGTACAGTTGTTTTCCCCAATTGGCAAAACCTTTAGCATCCTCTGTAAGTCCTTATTAAATGCTACACCTGTTACCTAGAGCCTGGGGTTCTAAAGAAGGAAAGCAGCACTAATTGTGCCACCCTCTCTCCAACTGCACACAGCACTGCTGTCACAGACTGCGTGTCTTGGTGCAGACAAAAGCACAACCACAACCTGTCACACATCCCCCTATGACAGGTCCCCTACCACTGCTTGTGATGTTCATAAGTCACCACTCCAGAAGGCCTTCCAGTCCTAAGGCAGGTTGCAGTATATCAAATGAGAGGACATATCAGCATGAGCGGATATGCCTTTGCTATGTCTTTGTCGATTGTTAGACATAGTAAGTGAGCAGGGAAGCCATTTTAGGTATGTGTTCTTGTCACTGGTAAATACGAGTTCCCCAGCTACATGGTGGCTTCCCTGAAACTAGGGATGTTTGGTATCAAACATCTCATATTGATAAGCCCTCACTGATTCCAGTGATGGATTTATTAGAGGTGACCCCCTGAAAACCTAACCGACTGCTGGTGTGTTGATGTTGACTGACTGGTTTGAACCAGCACTGCCACCCTAGACAGGTGGGGGCCAGCACTCTCGGGGGCCAGGCACAAAGTCTACTCTGGGCGGAGTTGTTATCACCACTTTGAGGCAGGATGGACATTCCAGAGCCGGAAGCTTCCAAGGGCCAGGTGCCTTTGTTATGCAACCCAGATCTCTACAGATGCGGAGAAGACCACTACCCTATCTTGATCCCACTCGTTGGCTACAACACAGGTGGGAAAATTAGTAAGCTGAGGCGACGTGCTCACAACGTGGCAGTCTCATCCCTAAGGGCAACCAGCTGTCGTGGACACCACTTTCCAAATTCGTCCATATTGCTTTGGACGTGTTGGACCTGGCCCTTTTTACATGGTCATCCCCAAACGTTTTGCCTTCCTCCTACTATTCTTTCTGACATCTTTTTGTTGGCTCTAGGACTCTGAGCACTTTACCACTGCTGATCAGTGCTAAAGTGTATGTGCCCTCCCTTGTAAAGTTGGTATGATTGGCTTACACCTAATTGGCACAATTAATTCACCTTTAAGTCCCTTGTACAGTGGTATCCCTATACCCAGGGCCTGTAAATTAAATGCTACTAGTGGGCCTGAAGTGCAGCTTGTGCCACCCACAGAAGTAGCCTTTCAATCATGTCTCAGGCCTGCTACCACAGGGCCTGTGTGCGCAGTTTACTGCCACAGGGACCTGGCATCTAAATTTATTTGCCAGGCCTGGATCTCCCCTTTTACTACATGTAAGTCACCCCTAAGGTAGGCCCTAGCTAGCCCTATGGCCCTATGGGCAGCCCTAGCTAGCCCTATGGGCAGTATGCTATGTATGTAGAAGGCAGGGCATGTGCCTGGTTATGTGGCCTGTCTTGGTAGTGACAAACAGACTATTTGGTTTCTAACTGCTGTGAGTGCTGCCTTGCTCAGAGTATTGCATTGGAAATGCCCTATTTTATGTTTAGGTAGCATTGTCTGGTCTATTAGGGGTAGTGTAGGCATGTTTGTTAAGGTTGTAATGGTAGTTATAAATAAATGCTGCTTACTGGTGTAGGTAGATTTTTAATTACCATGATAGAAATGACACATTTAGAAGGTGGGCATTTCTCTGTGCTCATGACGTTGGTGTTTTGCAGCTTGGCCTTTCAGACCGCCTGTACACAGGGAGGGTGGAGGTGTCACAGAGGTGCATCTGCATATTGAATGGTCTTCCTGGGCTGAGAGAAGGGGAGGTGGGGCACTCCTGCATTTGTACGGCTGTGTCCTGGCCTCACACAAAGGGCTTGTTTACCCCCCATTGATGTCTGGAGCCTGTGCTGGAGGAGAGAGAGGACACTCCTAAAACCAGATAGGAATGGTTGAAACTTCTTCGTCCCCCTTTTGTAAAAGTTGTGCAAAACTGAATATAAGTACATGGGGTTTCCCCACATTTTAGAGACACTAATGGACTGATCTGGACACAGGACTCACCAGATAATGCCTTTGGACTGCTGCTGTTGTGCTGACCTGTGACCTGCTGGGTCGCTAAGAGGAACTGCCACTGCCTGCAAACCCGTGTGCTTACCTGTTTGCTTGAGCCCTGCTTCCCTGTGCCAATTTTGCTGTCTCCAAGGGCTGGGTTCTGTGGCCTCTGCTCCCCTGCAATTTTATTTCTTAAAGCATTGGAAGGCCGCTTGACTTCAAATGTTCCCTGCACATGAGGCACACTTGATTTTATGTGGAGGTGCTTGGCGAGTGCTACATTTCATTTTTGTTGCTTTTCCCAGCGCTGGAACAGCACTGTCTTTTCTTCCTCTGTGCAGGGGAATCCGTCCTCTGGTGTGAGGAAACCACCATGACCCGGGCAAGTCTCGAGGAGTCATAGCAAAGGAGATGTGGTTGGTGCCCCCGGGGCACAGGAGCACAGTGAGTAGTGCCTCTGGGGCACGGACAGGCACCTGCTTGGAAGTGCCTATTACCGCCACGGCTCCGGGTGGCCTAAGGACTGAATAGCCACGGAGGGGGAACTGCTGCACTGCTGCTGTGAAGGCGGCGGTCCCCAGGAACCTATGAACATTGGGGTACAGCTTGCGGGCGGGAGGGAAGCTTCATCGGAGGTCCCCGTTCCCACCGGGCCCCCTTTCTGCTTTGTGGCTCATCGGCGGGAGTGAAGCCTCATCTGTGGTCCCCGTTCCCGCTGAGTGCCAGCTGTTTGGTTGTTAGCAGGCCAAGGTGATGACCTTTGACAGAGGTCTCTGCCAGCATGGTACAATAATCGGGGCTGGCAGGAGTCACCCGATTTCCCCCCCCCGATTACAGAGAAGCATTTCTGAGGGTAGCGATCCCCATGAGGAGAGGGGGGTCATTACTGGATATTCCATGAAGGTTACCGTATTCCTTGTAATAGGAGCGTGTGAGCTCTCGCATTTCATCTATGGGGCTGCGGTTTCCCGCCCCTTTTTATAATGTAGATGATGATGATTTCATGGTAATGTCCTGGCATTTTTGATTATATGTGATCATGATGACCTGTGTGTTTTGGTAATAATGATGACAACCTGACTACTGCTTGTGTTGCAGAATAACCAGTAACCTATGTGTTTTATGTGACTACAGCTGACTTTTGCAGAGTATTAGTATTAGTAACTGTGTGATGTTCAGACTACTGCTTGTGTAGCAGGGTATCACTGACATCTTGTGTTTTGGTCTAATGATGTTTTGTGGAATACAGTTTAGTTTGTATATAATTGGGTGTTGTGTTTCCTTTATGGTGTATTTATTGCATCACCTGTGTTGTGAATGTTGTGCAATCACTTTAAACATTGCCTCTGGGATAAGCCTGTCTGCTCGTGTCAAGCTACCAAGGGGGTGAGCACGGGTTATCTAGGGTGTGTAACTCCCTCGACCCAACTAGAGAGGGTGTGTTCTGCCGGCCTTAGGTGCATACCCTAGCCAACCAGAAACACCATTTCTAACAGGACGGAATTAGAATTCTAGGATTAGGGTTATGCACATTTCCCAGCAGAAGTGGTCATGTAGAGGGTGTAGTCACCCTACAGTTAGGCAACCCATTGCCCACTACCTGGCACTCCCTATAACTCCCATAAATTGAGTATTTAGGTGGCACCCCTGAACCCAATTACACAGATCTGATGGACAAAGAGAAGAAGGACAAACAAGCATCACTGTCTGGTGAGAACAGCAGAAGAGTTATGGATTTCTTGGGGCAAAACCCTTCCTGCCTGCTTCTCTCTCAATAGAGTGACTCATCATGCGAAGCTGGAGAAAGCCTTTGGTAGCCTGCCAGCGCCTTGAGAATTGCCACCAGTCTTCCTTGCAGTAGAGGATCTACTTCCCAGCAGTCCAAAGACATAAAAAAGCAGAGTCCCATCCACTGCCTTGCAGATTCCTGGCCCTGACTAACACTGCAGATGACCAATAGGTGGTACCCGCGCTCTGGAAAATCCAGTTGAGATTCTCACTGCACCAGGACCAAGCAATCATTGAGGGATGGCAGCACCACTAAGACCCACTTTGTGAGTGGCTTAGCTGTCCTGAGTTTGCACCTAACAGCTGTTTGTCCATGACACAATAGAGCTTTGGTATTATTGACTTTTGCCTCTGTACAACCAATTGGGGATCCTCTGAACTCTGCACGGTGTACTTCTTTGTAATGAACCATATAGAGAACCAGCCTCCTACACTAGACTTAAGTGTAAGTTTACTACTTTTGGTATTCACAAATGGAAAGTTACTCCTAGTAACTTTACTACTAGTGACATTAGTAATAAAAAAGTAAAGCAGTAAAGTTACTACTAGGAAAGTTATTAGTAGTGATTTATTTTTATGAATACCAAAGGTAATAAAGTTAGTAGGCTTATGTCTAAGTTTACTACTTAAGTCTATTTTTACTACATTTTGGTATGCACATGGGTATGTTGCTACCAGTAACTTTACTACTAGTAAGTTTTCTAGTAGTAACGTTACTAGTAGTAAAGTCACTACTAGTAAATACCTTTGTGAATACCAAAGAGTAGTAAACTTACACTTAAGCCTAAGTGTACCATTTTTTGAATTGGGTCCATGATCTTTTTTCATCTGATAATGAATATTTTTCGTAATTCTTTATTAGGCTTTCAGCTTTCACCTAACTAAAGATACCATAGCACACAAGTGTAGAAGTCCAAAAGTAAGACTGAAAGTTCACCACATAAGATTCTCTAGGCCTTAGTTTCAAAACAATACATTTCTTGCATCGTGGGAAACTCTGTACATTCCAATGTATGTCATGTCACAATAACAGCCAGCTGATGTGTTTCCTTACGGTAAGTGATTTCTTCAAGGCTAATGTAAACACGTCGAAGTAACAAATCGGAATATAAAAAGCAAGTCCTCGACTAAATATTGATCCAAGTAAGTCTTGAAAAGGTCGAACACATAGTAAAGTCGTCTCAAGTGTTGGATCCTACGGCAGGAATCAGGGGGCTGTGCAAATCATCCAAGAACATTCAGACTGATGGAAAGTAATTATAAGGTCCAAGTAAATCTGAGTTGGGTCACAAGAAGCAAATGAGATGATATGGCTTTCCCAATAGGAGATCATATTGTAGAACTATAAAGGAGAAAACTGTGTGAGCTACCACCGGCGTAAGTATTTCTAGTCAACAAAATAGTTTACGGCATCCAATATGCATGTAAAGCTACGAGCGCAAGTGATGATAAGCTCACACTTCTTGTTATTGGATGCGGTTGCAGCTGTTGCCATTGTGTAGTTATAGTTATGTCTGCGTTTCCATACGGAATGCATTTTTTGTGTTGCCAATAATTTTGACACTGTTTGACGAATCTCCACAAAGTTTCCAAAAAAGTGCTGCTTTTCCCCTAGTTTGTGCATGGGAGGTGTCGCTGTGATCTGTCAAGTGGGGGATGAGGAAACGGGGGTCCCAAAACGCAAAATCCCCATGCATTTTGCATAGACTTCGTTAGGCAGGGCAACAGCAAAAACTGCTGAACAAAATTACACCAAAGTCCACAGATTTTGCCTTTTTGACTTTTGATCCTAATTAATGTAATACATAAAACAAACATATTACAGATGCATGGTACCTTGTCCTCGATGCTCAAATCAGCTGCAGCACTATCAAACACATAAAACGGAGTCTGAAATAAAAAAGATATTATGTTATAGTTGACCATTTTAATATCTATGTAACTATTAATAAGAAGTAAACTTCATGATAGCGTATGTGATGGCGCCCCTTATTTGCCTGGAACCATCCTTACATGTGAACAGGGAAATGTACCCTTTATATTGCACTCATGCAATAGGCACTACAGTAGAGGCACTGGCCCCTTATGTAATACGGGAGTAACCCAGGTGCAGAAAGAGGATGCAGACACCTGCCCCTTATGTAATACGGGAGTAAAACAGGTGCAGAAAGAGGCTGCAGACACCTACCCCTTATGTAATACGGGAGTAACACAGGTGCAGAAAGAGGGTGCAAACACCTGCCCCTTATGTAATACGGGAGTAACACAGGTGCAGAAAGAGGGTGCAGACACCTGCCCCTTATGTAATATGGGAGTAACACAGGTGCAGAAAGAGGGTGCAAACACCTACCCCTTATGTAATACGGGAGTAACACAGGTGCCGAAAGGGGGTGCAAACACCTGCCCCTTATGTAATACAGGAGTGACACAGGTGCAGAAAGAGGGTGAAAACACCTGCCCTTTATGTAATATGGAAGTAACACGGGTGCACAAAGAGGGTGTAAACACCTACCCTTATTTAATACGGGAGTGACACAGGTGCAGAAAGAGGGTGCAAACACCTACCCTTATGTAATACAGGAGTAATACAGGTGCAGAAAGAGGGTGCAAACAACTGCTGCGTGCTTAGGAATTCTGTAATCAGACCAGGGATGATGTTTTCCAATAGCACTGCTGCCTGGGGGAAGGTGAGCATAGACCACAGGCTACAGACTGGTGAGCACTACAAACACAGAACTAAAAAGAAATTGTACGACTCAAAGAATGGATGGAAACAGAGGTGAAGGCATTATTTGCCAGTTTTTTAAGTGGTGTAAATATGGTGTGCCCTGTTTTTCTACTTACAATAAATGTGATCACACATTGCCAAACATATTGAAGAAATTATAGTTTTGTTGATTTTATTAACATTTTGTAGCACTTAACACGACTGGCTGTATCACCTTCAAAAGGAAGAACAGGTGAGTAACTATTCTTTCTTTTTACCAGCAACCATTAATTAAAATAGAAACTGTAAGTGCTGAATACTCATTATGGGACAAATAGAAGACAATCTAGTTCTGTATGGCTCACATTGAGAACCTCTGACGTCTTACAAGAGTCTTAAGGCCTGATTTAGATGTTGGCGGAAGGGAATACTCTGTCACAAAGGTGATGGATTACCCATCCGCTGTATTATGATCCCATGATATCCCATGGAGATCGTAATACAGGGGACGGGATATCAGCCACATTTGTGACGGAGTATTCCATCTGCCAACATGTCAATCAGACCCTAAGTCTGGTTAGTCGATGCTATGATGCAGTCACAGTGGTTTGCTTCCCAATGATGCCACGTCATAAAGAGTCCCTTGCTGCTTTGTCACAGCTCTGAGAGGCAGCACCGCTTTGGGAGGGTAGGAGGTCGGAGGGCACAGCATGTTGTTGTGTTGGTGGCAGAAGATCAGTGTTAACATTTGGAAGGAGCAGGAGAGGCCATGCTCTGTATGGCTCCCCCATTACCTCTCTGCCCCTGTGTAACAATTGAATGTGAAAAGTGAGTGAAAGATGTTTTGCACCTCAGTTTCTGAGTGATATCATAGACAACTCGATCTTCACTCTTGTTTATTTGGTGTCTCTCTCAACCCCTCGGTGAATAGCACCCCCATCATTCACAGTTGCCCATCTATAATCCTAGAAATGTGCTTTGATTTTAATTGCAAATTATAAGCAGCATATGTATCTCTGCCACAGATTCACACCAACTGAAGATTGACTTGAGTAAGTGCCCTAATGCAAAGAAAAAGGGAAAAAACAAAACAATTACCTCTCAGATTTGGTAGACCTCTATAACTGCTGTCCTAAATTGCTATGATTATTTTTGCAATGCTGGAAAAGCACAATTTCTGTCAGAAACCAGCAGGGGCCAATTACATGCCGGAGTCAATGTTGTGGGTAGTATCCCGCTGGGCCAGCGGGTGGATACGCTGTTTCTGCCCGCTGGCCCAGCTGGAAACTCATAATCAGCCCAGAGGGCGGAAGACCGGAGCGACGGTCTTCCTGACCTAACAAGTTTGGCGGCCGGCCTCCGCTGCCTGCCAAACTCAGAATGAGGCCCTGAGTGCTAATAGTTTCTGAGACCCCTTCAATAGAAAGGTTATTATGATTCCCAAAAGCCATATGTGGCCAGTATTCAGATTTTTATTTTTTGACGCTTATGCTTTTCCTCACAAAAACCACAAGACTCCCTGACAGCCGTCCCTTTTGAGATGATCTCACTGCAGGAGCATCCATTGTGTTGTATCCTAGTAATTCAGATTCTTCTATTTGCCACGTCTCCTGGAGACAAAATGTGTTAAATGAGATAGTGCATCATCTTGCAGGTGAAGTTATTCCCATCCCACTATGTTTCAGGAGCAAATTTGGAGGGTGCAGATTGAGCTGTGCTTTCCTTTTATGGTGGACCGGCCTCTGCAGGCTGGTGCTGCGTGACTTGCAAGCCAACTAAGGTCAAGGGTGGGACTTCCAGGTCAGGTTAAGCAGTGGGAATATTAAAAAAAATAAATAGTGAATGTAAGCTCCTTGGCAACTTGCAGTCTTGCATTGGTGTTTTGCGTGCTGTTTATTTTGATCACCTTTCCACGTCCTTCACCACTGTTTACTTTTTACCTCTGTGGGTTGTCCAGTTTTGTGACCACTGCATTTTATGACTTTGCATTTCTGCGCCTCATTTTGGCTTTGCCATATTTCTGTGACATTTTTCCTGTCCTCACCTTCCAGCAGGTCCCTAGCTTCCTGTTTTATCGCTGATTTATTGACTTCCTTCCAGCATGGCTTAGGTTCACAGTAGTCGTATCCCAAAGCCATGAATTATTTATCTATTGGGGAACAAGTGTGCATATCCATGCTGTCGTATGAGACTTCAAAGCTGAGAGTGGTGCCTAAGAACACTGCAGCGTTTTGGTATTTTCTTTCTCTCTCGCTCTCTCTCACATTCCCCCCTTACTTTCAAAATGTTGTTCTTCTTTAGTGCTTTCTCACCCATACAGGCAGAATCACATTCTGAGGAAAAGGGTATATAGTCGGTTAGCAGTTGCAAATATGGACAATCTCCCTGTAAATGCCTATGCCAGTTGTTCTTAATCTGTATTCCTGGGTCCCCGGGGGTCCGCGAAGACCACTTAGAGGTCCCACCACTGCTTCGAAAATTAAATAATATTAACAGATTAATAAAGTGCATATAGGTAGAGAAGCAAAATGTACAATAGCAAAATTTAAAACAATCTGTAAATGAAGGAAGTTGAAATTGAAATCTAAAAATTAAGTGATCATTTTGAGATTGATTCATGGAAACAGTGCAAGTGCCATCAATTGAATTTGGACACCCTCCAACCTTCCCATTCAAACTTAGATTATTTACATTTGTGTGTGAAATAAATACATTTTTTCATCATTTTTGTATTTGTTCGATGAATGCTTGTTTCAGTATTTTTTTATGTAATGTTTTGAGGTTCAAAGTATTGAAATTGCTTAAGCAGGGATCAACGGCTTCCAATAATTACATAGTGAGGGGCCCCCAGGTTCCAGTAATAATTAAATGGGGGTCCACAGAAGTTGAAAGGTTAAAAACCACTGGCCTATGCCATATTTTCATATTACAAATATGTTCTAATGCCATAACACACATGTGATAAGATAATGACACTAGCAAGCTTCTAATAGCATCACAATTTTGTGCCTCTGAAAACATGGTTGCCGTGGGTGGGATCTGAAGAATAATGACCTCAAAGTGTGTGATGACAGGTATATATGCTAGTTTGTTTGGTCTAGGGTGAGACTGACTTGACTGAGCTAATGTTAAATAGGCTGCGGAACATTCAAGTGTTTGGGATTGGTTCCAGACTTGTTTCAAATGTCATTCACTTTAGGTGTTCAGATTCCTTCTTATTAAGGATCTTGCAATGTAAAACATGTTTATACAGCTGCCTTTATTAACAGGACACCTTATGTGCTGCAACCCTTCCCTCTCCAACATCTTGTACACAGACATTGCTATCTCACAAGCACCTCTGCACAGCATATTTTTAAAGTGTGCATAGCATCGAAAGGGACCTGATACCAGGTGGCTCAAGGCATTGTGCTGAGCTGTGCAAGACTTTTCAGTCTTTCCCTGAATCACATTCTCTCTGGGTTTCAGAGACAGCCCTGGGAGCTCAAACCCATTCTGGTGCAGACAGACTCAACAGTAGTCTCTTGCTGATCATATCACTTCTATCTCTGACTCTCTTCAGTGGCTTCCATTGTTGCTTTCACTTTCTCTTTCTTTGTATCACATTTAAATGTATTTATGGACTTGCTCTATCTTGTATATCCTCACTTGTGATGGTCTGCACTCCTGGGAATCTTTGTTATATCTTGAAGCATTGTCTTGTCGCTCCCATTCCTCTGTGGGCTTATTCTCTTTTTTTACTCTTTTTCTCCTTTAGCCCCAAACATTGATATTTAGTCCTAGGGATGTAACCACTGGTCCTTCCCTTTACTCGTCTTGTGACAAAGAATATCCTCACTCTCTTTTCTTTCATAATAGGATCGATATAGCATTAAGTTCCATATAGAATGTTATCTATTATCTGTTATCTCTTGAATGTAGAACCTGTGATGGGACAGTTGCAGGGGAGAGCCTAT
Organism: Pleurodeles waltl; assembly: GCF_031143425.1. NCBI lineage: Eukaryota > Metazoa > Chordata > Amphibia > Caudata > Salamandridae > Pleurodeles > Pleurodeles waltl. The sequence goes on from NC_090444.1 coordinate 959,104,690, forward strand.
TGGAAGCTGTGGCTGGAGCTTCTTCTTCATTGGGAATAAATCGTAACTTTGGAGCCATCTCACCTGTTTGTGTACATTTCTGGCAACTATACAAGTACTACAGCAAAGGTGATTTCACATGTGCAAAGGTAATTCCACAAGTTGCAGATAGCATTATAATGTTTTGTACTCTATCAGTTTTACATACAGCAGTTTGGTGAAAGTCCTTTCTAAGTTCATTAAACTCAAATTAATTAAGTTTGACTTTTTAAAAACAGTGCACGAGTGTCCACTTCCTCCACTTGCCTTGCCCTCTTGATGGCTTGGCCTGGGAATTGGAGTGGTAACACCACACTGATGTTACCAGTATTGGATGGTATCGCCACCCAGTTTACTGGCTATTACATGTTTGTGGTCTCAAATGAGGAGTAACGTGTGGGTCCTTGAATTACTAGCTGCTGGGACAGAAAAGTCCATTCCATGGTAGTTGACATGCACCCCTGCCCTGAGTGCCCTACCTGCAATGGTATCTTGATACCTGGTGCTGATTCTGGTTGTGGGTGAGCACAGATCATGTGTGTGTGCCAGGACCTAGGCCTGTCTCATGGATTTCAGTCTTGATTAGAGGACAGGCGCCCAAAGCACTACCCTTGTGTGGTGAAGGGCTACCACCTTCACTGCAAGATAAGTTAGCACAAGTGTGGTAGTGACAGCTCACTAAGTAGAGTGACCAGGCCTTTGAACCTGTGGCAGTAGAGTATAACTGGTGTACGATTCTGCTGCTGTGTGCTTAGCTCACCTTTGTCCTGCATTTGGGTTTAATGTAGCGCCACTCAATGTGAGAGTAAACATGTGCACACTGGGATGCATGTGTGCCTGTGCATGGTACAATACATGGAAGACAGAGCGGGTCTGTGGGAGCCCATTGGGATGTATATGTACCTCTGAAGGGTTGCCATACATGGGAACTTGCATGCTTATTGTTCGTACATGCAGGGATGTATGTCTGCTTGTGAAGGGCATAGTAGATTGCAGTCTTTGGGTTTGCTTTTAGGAGACCCAGGGTCTGCTGGAGGAGTAGGTCGAGATGGAGGAGCCCCCGAGATAGTTTTGTGGATTGCTGCTTTCCTGAGAGCTGGTTGCGGCACACACTGTAGGAAGGAAGAGTCAGGCTGTTCAAACCAGTTTGATAAAGGGTGTTTGATTCTGATAGATGTCATTGGTCAAAGGAACCTGTACACGTCTCAGGATGGAGATGGGGCGGACAAGAGAATCATGAAGAATAGGGCTGGGGGGCTTTTAAACACTTTGGATAAACATATATCAGTGAGGTTGACATCTAGGTGTGATCTTCAAGTCACTCCCTTGGCCTGTGCTTGGGGCTATTAGGTGTAGAGACACTCCTGCTGTAATAGACGGCTCTCTGGAGAAAACAGCAGGACAAAGGCGTGGGCACTTCAGAGTGGGCAACCATAGAACACAAACTTCAAAGACTGAGACACTAAGTCATATTTGTGCCTGGAAAAAGTTTATAAAAAGGGGAGCTTAATATTCCCATATGTTCAAACTGGAGCTGTACGTCAGTGTGGAAATGCTCAGCATGACGTCTGCCTGTTGTGGCCAGGAGGGGGGCCTGCAGGTGGTGGAAATTACCATCTTTTGTGTAGTATTCACCAAGATGGTTGCCTTCTGCTGCTGGGCCCGTTTTTGTTGTTCAAAGGACTCTGTGCACTTTACCCATGCTAACCAGTTGTAAAGTTCTTTTGCTCTTCCTTTCAAACATGTTAAAAGTGCCATAAAGCTGGTTGTCACATTTAATTTGTCTGTATGTCCCTAGTATATGGTACTACATTTACTCAGAGACTGAAAATTAAATGCTAGTAGCGGACTGCAGCACCCATTGAGCCACCTACTAAAGTAGCACTTTAAGACATCTCTCCACATTGGCTACTGCAGCCTGGGTGCACAGTTTTAAGGGGTTATTTCAACCTGAAAAAATAAACCTGTTGCCAGACCTAAACCTTTACTTTTAAAACCCATAAGTCACCCTTAAGGTATGCCTTAAAAGCCCATAGGGTAGGGTGCATGGTATTGAAAGGCAGGACAAGTATTTTTGATGTTTTACAAGTCCTCGCAATGAAAAATCTCCGAAGTTATTCTTCACTATAGCAAGGCTATCTATTTTACACTATGATATTTAATAATTACTACATTCAGTTATGACTAATTTTAACAGTGATTTAAAACCAAGCTTAATGAGCAAGTCAAATTTTATATTACAGTTTTGGAAATCACACTTTTAGAAAGTTGTTTTTTTCCTGCCTAGTGTGTCTAACTGTCACCTGACCCCTGATGGCTCTCCTGTGGTTAGATGTATATCGTTCCCGGATAGTGGGAAAAGCCTCTGGGTGTGTGGAGGGGGTCTCCTCCTTAACAGGATAGCCTGAGTATTGTGCCCAGCCCCTTTTAGAACTTTGAATGATACCTACCCTATCAATGACAGATGAAGCTAAATACGTGGCCTGACTCCTTTTTGTTTCTCTAGTAAGTTAGTTAGTTTTGTTTCTGGGCTTCAGCCCCAGAGAGTAGGGAGAAACTGACCAGAACTAGGCATACATGTACCCCACAGATCTGTTGTCAGAGTACTCTGGACCTGTGCCCTGCTCTCTGAAGAACCTGAAGGAAGACTGAGCCTGCTTGCCCTAAACCCAGGACCCTAGAAGTGACAACAAGGGTCAGTTGGCTGACCTTCTGTTTGATCTACAGGGACACATTAAGCTTCAGAGACCTTTCTTCCTGCATCTGTATGCTGGCCAGTTCCTACTAGACCTGCCCTGATCCTGCTGATGGCCTTTGTTTGAGTGAGTTTTAACACCCAAGTGGCGCCACTCTTCGCATGTGTTAAAGGATAATTCTCTTGTCCCCATACTGCAAGAAATTAGGACTTCAAAACTATTTGCCATCTTTCTACTTAGAAAATCAACAGAGACCGGGACCGGCATTGACACTGCCGTTGCAGACATCAAATCTTCAGTCGGCTTCAATCTGCAGGCTTGCCCCTTCTGAAAAAGAACCAACTTCCTGAAAAGTTTCTAGTCCAAACATAGAGGTCTTCAATGGGATTGACGATAAAAGCATTCCATCGGACAAACCTGGTCCCTGGACCAAGATCAGTCTTAACTTTTGACTTTGACCGAGTCTAACATGACCAAGTTCACATGGTTGATACTTTGCACTTTTTGGCACTATTTTCAATTAAAACTTTTAAAAATCATCTCTGGTTCTGCTGATTGGATTATTTTCATTTTGGTGTCATTCAATTTATTAAAATATTGTCTATTTTCTTAAATTGAGTTGGGATTTTTTCTGTGTTATTTATCACATTATTACTGTTTGAGTACTGCATAAAGACTTTACACATTGTTTTTAAGTTAAGCCAGACTGCTCTGTGCTAACCTACCAGAGGGTTGATCACAGGTTTATTTAGTGACTTTTGTAGTTCACCCTGACACGGATTGTGATTATTATTCAAAGTGGGTCCTCACCCCTTTAAATAAAAATCAAATCTCATACAGTGGATCTTCCAGTCTTCCTGCTGGGTAAGGGGCCATCAGCCATCAGAATCAAGATCATGCTCCATACAGTTTGGAGCACCAGTTTCTGTCTGACCCGACACCAGAGAAACCTGTGAGGAGAAGGAGATCGCCTGGAGGGAACGAGGTCCAGTGGAGATCCTCCTGATGGAATCCCGGGAGTGGAGTGTGAGGTTCAGATCTGTCAGGACCACAGCACCAATCGGACTGTCCACCCTTGTTCATTGAACGTTCCCCCCTGTTTTCCAGATAGGAGCCATAGTGGAACTGAAGGGCCATTGCCTGGTGCAGCACTGTGGTGAGTATAGGGCTGTCACCCTGTGCAGTGTTGTGACTCAAAGAGGGATGCCGTCTTAAGTGCGTGGTGCTTGACGCCAGTATATCAGGTTGGGACCACGATAGAAGATGCGGGCTGATGCTCGTGAACAGTGTGCAACTGTAAACCCAGAGTCGCTACTTCATCATCAAGACCGCAGTAGCACCCCAGGCCTGCCATCAGAGTCTGAAGGTACGTATCTTGACAACAGAAGAGAGACATGGAGGTCCTGACCCCGTGTCGGTCAGAAATAGATAACCGCTCATTGTCAGCACTGGCTGAAGCCTACCTTCATCCAGGACTGCTGGTCCTCCCTCTCATCTTCACTATGAGCTGTTAAGCCTGAACATCCAAATACAAATTTCTTTTGGGGGAATCTGCTCTCACTATAGTGCCCGGGGCACTTGACACTAACTTTAAAATATTTATTCCTGGATTTCTAAGACTCTAGCAGGGCCTAGTCTGGATGTTGTCTCATGTATATTGATAAAATCCTAAGTCCTTAACTAGACAAGTGGGACGTTAGTGCCCATGTGGATAGTGCTAGAATATAGACCTCCTTAAGATTGTGTTAGTATTTAGTGTGTATCATATTTCACAATATGACAAAGAGGGTAGTAAAGGTAAAGGAGGCCGCACTCATGGGAAATAAACACAATTATTTATATATGAGGACAGTACAAACAAGGTGCTGGTGAACTAAATGCCCTACCACCCATGGGCAAAATCAAGTGTCAAAGAGAGAAGAAACTCTCTTTAGCACAAGTAACGATAAGCAGAAAAAGAACACCGCACACAGAACAGAAATTATTTTGATAAAACAAAAGTCCAATAGATCACGAATAATGTCTAATATCCAATGAGTAGACGGGATGAACAATATATGATGTCCAAGTCAGACACTATTTGGCAGATGATGTTCTTTATTAGCAGAATTATGGTATTCAGGGTACACACTGTACTTCACTGCAAACACAGCCAACACGTGTTTAGTCACGCTGGTGACTTTTTCAAGGCTATTTAACCATAATATAGGCACGACAACTAAGGACATCACTCAGGCAAAAAGTCAGAATCCATACGTCTGGGAATACGCTAATCCAAAAGCAAGTCAGTCAATCAAATGGAAAGTTCCAAATAAAGGCACAAGTGTATGAGTACTGAGGACCATGATATGTTAATATTATGCTTCTTAACAGGAAACAGGAACCATATACAAATTGGTAGAAAATAATGCATATTTAGCATCATACATTATTGGAAAGCATTACACCAAAAAGGTGCTAATAAATACCAGGTGATTTCATCAGAAAATCAATATCTTCAACTTGTCCTTTAGATCATTTGATGGTAATAGAGTGAGTTAGTATTCCTTTATTTCAGCTCCCTGAGCCATAAAAGGTAGAAAATATTACATTCATATCAAGTGAAAAAAATCCAACAATTACATAGAAATTAATTCTAAAATGTCTAAAAACCCAATTTATTAAAAATACAGTTCATCAGTGCAAGAAAAAGTTTGCCAAAAATAAAACTTTTCTAACAGCAGCCATGACCACTGAATCTAATAATGAATGCTTGGTCCAGCATGGAAATCTCCCACTGTATGCTTTTATAATATATTGGAAACACAACAAATTCCCCAAATGGGGTAATGTTCCTTTTGGTTTGCTAAACTAAAATATAAAATAGCAGTATTTATTTCTTTTTTAAGGTCTTTCATCTAAAGTGCCATTTGATGGCAATATTGTTCCAGAAATTCTCCCGGGACAAAAGACTCATTAATTTATACAATACATTTGAGAGATGCAAAGCTGACTCTTGCCGGTTGTTGCCCAACCTAGGGTTGATGGTACATCACTCGGAAACATCATTATTGGTCACAGAGCCAACAAGAAAAATACGTATCCTGTGTGCCTTTTCTGATTTTGTGGCATGACTTCTAGTCATGTTATAATAAATAAACATTTAAAACATTCTTTTTAAAGATTAGTTTAGTCTATTGAGTGGGACTTTGTGCCTTGGGATGTGGGTAGTGGGACATCCATTCAGGGTGCTAAATATTTTGTCCATAACTAGAGGTACAAGCTGTGAGACGGAGCTCTTTCAGAACTGACAGCTGTCAGAGACAGAATGTATGACAGCACTGGCACACTCGTGCTAATAACTTTAATGGCAGAGATCCTGCAAATAACACTAATTTGTGGTGTAAACCACACATCTGACAGGAGTCAATATCCAGAATTAATGCTCTGTTTTATAGTCGACAAAGCTAATGTCTTGTACATATGTAATCTTCATATTCAGCAATTATATCTCAAGGTTATCAGTCACCAAAGCAATAATGATACTGTAATCCGCAAATCAAAAAAATGGTAATACATATTAAAGATGTGATTCTACCTCTTGTTCATAGATGTCCACTGCAGAACTGCTGCATGATCTCGTCGGAAATATATTCTAGGTCAGAGGGAGAAATGGAGAAATCATCCTACAGTTTTTTTGGTTCAGTAACTGAAACCAATTACAGGGCAACAATACAGGTTATTTGCACACTCATTGCAATGCTGGGAGCATGAAAGCCATTCATGTTCCTTAGATGTAGTTCATAGCTACAAGTACAGGCCCTCAGATAAAGCTCTTTCACAGTGTATGTTTGTGTGATGTTATGCTGCTAAGCTGGTTTGTGCAAATAAGCCAGGCTGAATACATTGACAACTTTAGAAGCCTAGTTGAGTTGGAGTCTTAAAAAAGATACATTTCTGTGAATTTCCTGAATTTAGGGTGGCCTTTTGTATTAAGAAGATCCTCCAGCAGGCCATTCCAAATTGTTCTCTGCAAAGCCTTCAACAGACCCACCCCATGAATTGTTTTAAAACCCGGTAGCAAGATAGTCAGCCCTTGCACTAAGCTAAGACAACATTCACCCACCAAATCATAAGAGGCTCTCATGTAGTGAGGGACCACTTGATAAACCAATTTCTATACTAAATCTTAATCTTGACCCTTGCTGCCATGCCATGACATAAAAGGTTGCCTCTTCTTGGTTGTTCTCTAAAACAATGTTGTTGTTAAAAGACTCACAATTGTGGTTCTAGGTACGAGAGTAAAAGAGAGAAATGCAGGTTAGTTCACAAAATTCCAAATCAAATCTACAGCATCAGCCTTCTTGAGGTAAATTGCAACTCACCATGATTGGTGGCTATCGCAGGGAAAGTGGCCTGCTCGGGTCACCAGACCACCATGTCTGAGATCACTTTTAAAATATTGGGCCTGATTCACAAAGGTAAACTTATACGTTTGGCCTAAACTTAGACCAAGGTCTAAGTTTACGACTTTGGTAATTCACAAAGGGCATTTACGAATAGTGTCTTGATCTCTGCACTCAGGGCAGACAAAAAGACCGCCTGCGTGCAGACGTAAAGATACTACTTGTAAATGCCCTTTGTGTTGGTGTTGGGGGGGGAAGTGTACCTTCCACCCAATCAGCACGCCCTGCTGAGCACGGCTTTTATTACAAAATGGCTGAGCTATCGGAACGCCCTGCATTTATGGCATCAACCAGCATAGATGGGCAAGCAGCAACTACATCACTGGTATGTTTGTTCATGCTGCCTAATAAACATTCACTGGTGCACACTATTCGGTAACAAAATAAATATGATGCAAAAACAATTTGAGAGACAGCAGGAATGCATCTAAATAAAGAAAATAACAGTTTCTAGTACTGGGGAGTCATTTTTACATCCCAACAAAAATTAGCCACCTCATTAATATACAAGGAAAACAATCAGTTAATCAATCAGTCATTTGTAAAGCACAACACTATCACCCGTAGGGGTATCTGGGTGCTGAGGGTGCTGTGTCTGTGTAAAACAGTAGGTCTCAAGCTGCTTTCTAAAGACTGCCAGGGAGGGTGCCATTCTGAGATAGAGGGGGAGGTCATTTCAGGTTTTGGTGGCGATGAAGGAGAAGGCGTGGCCCCTCGCTGCAAGTGCGATGGGTGCGGGGGACTTGTGCGAGGATGAGTGAAGAGGAGCACAAGTGCCTTGAGGGAGGATGGAAGTTTAGCCTGTGGTTGATGTAGAATGGTCCCAGTTTGTGTAGGGCTTTGTAGGCATGTGTGTATCTTAAACTGGCATCTTTTCTGTACAGGGATCCAGTGGACTTTCCTGAGGCGAAAGGTGATACGGGTACTCTTGGGGAGGCCCAGGATTTGTCTGACTGATGCCTTCTGTATTGTCTCGAGTCTTCTGAGGAGTTGGAAGGGGATACCGGTGTAGAGAGCGTAGCCGTAGTCGAGGCAGCTGATGATGAGGGCCTGTGCGACGATCTTTCTGGTGTTTACTAGGATCCATATGAAGATCTTGCAGAGCATGCAGAGGGTGTGGGCAAATGAGGAGGAGACTGCATTGACTTTTTTCATAGTCAGTTGGCTGTCCAAGACTATGCCAAGGTTGCGAGTGTGGTCAGTCGGTGTGGGAGTCGGTCCAAGTTCTTCCAACACCAGATGTGGCCCCAAGCGGAGGTGTTCTTTCCAAAGATCAGTAAATTGGATTAGTCGGAGTTCAGTTTGAGGCAGCTGTCTCTCACCCAATCGTCTACGTCGGCCATGGCGTAGCAGGAGTTATTTTTGGCGTTACAGGAATCTTTGGTGAGTAAGACCACAAGCTGAGTGTCATTGGCATATGAGGTGATGATGAGTCCGTGGGCTCTGACAATGTCTGTGAGAGGGTCATGTTGAACAGCTTGGGGCTGAGGGATTATCCTTGTGGCACACCAACTATGATGTTCTTGGGAGCGGAGGAGAATGGAGGTAGGTGGTCCACTTGAGGGCGTGTTGTTGAATGCCGATGTTGTGGGATCTGTTGATGAGGATGTGGTGGGTGATGGTGTCAAATGCTGCAGACAAGTCGAGAAGAATCAGAGCCACTGTTTGTCCTTGATCGAGGAGGGTTCTGATGTCATCTGTTGCAGCGATGAGTGGCGTCTCAATGCTATGCTTGGCCTGGAAACCGGATTGTGATGTGTTGAGTAGGTGGTTCCATTCTAGGTAGTCGGTGAGCTGTCGGTTGATGGCCTTCTTAAATACTTTGGCTGGGTATGCGAGCAGAGAGATTGGGTGATAGTACTTCAGGTTGCTGGGGTCGGGTAATGGCTTCTTTAGGAGGAGTCTGATGTCTGCATGCTTCCATCTGTCTGGGAAGGACACTGTGGAGGTGGACACGTTGAGCAGATTGGATAGTTGAGTGCTGATTATATTGAATCTGAGCTTGAAGAGATAGTGGGTTCAGGGGTCGGTGGGTGCTGTGGAGAGCATGGAGGAAATGATGGTAGCGGTGGTCTGCACGTCTAGTGGGGACCAGGTGGGTATGGCTGGGCTGAGATTCGCCGGTTGGATGAGGTTTTCAGGTTTAGGTGATGTGGGTTAAGGGTTAAAGTTGTTGTAGATATTGGCAATCTTGCTGTGAAAGTAGTCGGATAGTGAGCGGCCGGGTTGTTGGGAGGGGTGTACTATGTTTTCTGTGATAGTCGAGTCAGAGAATTCCTTGATGATCTTGAATATTTCTTTGGTGTACTTGGTTGCAGCATCGATGTGGTTGGTGATGGCTGTTTTTTTGGCCTCCTTGATACGCCGGTGGTAGTTGTTGAGTGCTATTTTCTATGCAGCTCTTTCGGAGGGGTCCTTGGAGATGAGCCATTGTTTCTTGAGTCAAAGACAGTTATGCTTGGTGGTTCTGAGCTCTGGGGTGTACCAGGTGGCTTGTCTTGGCATTCTGTTGGCTTTTGCCAGTTTCAGAGGGGTAAGTTTGTCGGCACATTTGCTAATCCTGGCATAGAGGTTGTGGACGGCCTGGTCGAGGTTGGTTGATGTGATGGGTAGTGTGGTACTGAGAGCCTGCGGCCATTGGCTCTCAGTTATTTTTCCCCAGCTGAGGTGGGTGGCGCTTCAGTGCTTGGTGATGGGGTGCTGGGTCTTGGAAATGATGAAGTGAACGATTGCGTGGGTGAATTGACTTCAGTCGCTGGAGGACAAGATGGTGTTGAGGGTTTGACCAGCTCTGATGGTGGGTTTGGAGACTAGTTGGGGGAGTTTGATGTTATTGAGGTTCTCCACTATGGATGTGGAGTTGGAGTCCTTGCGGAACTCTATGTGGAAGTTGAGGTCGATGAGTAGCATGTAATTTAGGGTGTTGATGGCGAGGGGGTGATGGTGCTGCTTGTGGCATCGCAAAAAGCTGGTCAGGGTCCTGGTGGTCTGGTTTTTCTTGGGGTTGATGTGTAGTAGGAAGTTAAGGTGCTAGATGACAGGTGTTGGGTTGTCATTTCTGGTGGAGTATTGGATGGTTTCCTTGAAAATTATGGCGATTCTTCCGCTGTGCTTATAAGGGTGGTCTCGATGTATCATCTTGTATCTGGTGGGGGTGGCGGTGGCAATGTCAGGGTTAGAGGTGGGGCTGAACTGTGCTTCGGTGATGAAGGTGAAGGGGAGGCAGCGGGGGCCTGAACCAGGGAAAGGGAAGAGGCAGCAAGGTTGCAGCAAGGCAGCAGCAGGCATGAGGCAGCAGAAAGGCAGACGCAGCAGGCGCTAAGCTGCAAGCGCTATTTAACGCTTAGCAGTATAGTGCAGCTCGAGCTGGAGAGGCCTGTGAACAATGTTGGTGTCAGTATGCATCCTTGGCGTACACCTCTCCTTATTCAGATTTATTCAGTCATCTCCTCCAAATCGCTCAAACATCTGAGCATAAATGTGTTCATGGAACATAATCAAAATAGAAACTATGTTTTCAGGAGCGCCCAGAATTCTCAATACCATCCAAAGTCTGTCCCACAGAACCATACTGAATGGGGCCCTTAGATCTACAAAAGCCACTTCTAAGTTTTCATTCTGCAGCGTTATAAACTTTTGATATATCAGGGCAAAGTGGAAAGTCTGAACAACAGTGCTGATCTTCGTATGAAAACCCCGATTGGAGTTGAGTCAAGATGTGATTATCATCCATCCATCTTGTAACCTATTGAGCACCTGTCTAGCAAACATCTTTTGTAAATGTCTATTAAACTAGTGGGATGATGGTTAGAGGGGTCACTCCCAAGTCCCTTTTCATAAATGGAGATGGTCTTGGCACCCTTTCAAGAATTGGGTATAGCACCTCCAGAAGCTTTACTGTTAGATAACATGATAACACAAGGTGCCTAGATGGCATGTTAAGCATGATACAGATCTCCATATATCTCATCAGGCCACGGGGCCTTTCCTCTCTTCAGTCAATCAACTGATCTGAGATTTTCTGAAGGAGTAAAGGAAAGCGTTTCCTAAGGAACATGCTCAGTCCGTTTATCATTATCCAACGATACTGTAACCGTATTTTGAATATCAGGCATTAGCAGAGAAATAGCCGCAGTCGTATGTGAGCTCCTATGTACTGTAACATGCCAAAAGGGTTTAGTATTTTTCACTTGCCAGCAATTAGGAGATCTTGCCAATTCCTCTCCTCCCAGTTTCTCTTGCTAGTTTCTTTGGTCCATTTACAGATCCTGCATCTCAAATAGAGGATGGGATATGGATTCAAGAGAAAGCTGTCAGCCATCCTACAATCTTTATTGCACCAGGGCGTGATCTTAGTCTGGGCATGGAGTTTATGTGGAAATTCTTTGTAAAATAGACCCTGCAGTATGCAAAACAGAGAATCATGCACTTCCACAGTCAGGGTATCACTTGGAATAGTATTCTCACGTGGATTAAATAATTTGACAGATATAGGCCCTCATTATGACTTCGGCAGATTTACTAGAAGACCGCCGAAGCTGCGGGCGCCACTATACTGCTAGTGCTGGCGGTATATGTGGCTCCCTATCATGACTTTTCCATTGGGCCAGCGGACGTAAACAGTGTTTCCGTCTGCTGGCCCAGCAGAAAAGTCACATCAACATTGCAGCCGGCTCATAACAGAGCCGGTGGCAATGTTGATGTGCAGTGGGTGTAGCAGCACCCTTCGCGCATTTCACTGCCCAAAATTCAGGCAGTGAAATGCGCGATAGGGCTGTGCCTGGGGACGCCTGCACTGCCCATGCAGTGCATGGGCAGTGCAGGGGCCCCCAGGGGCACCCTGAGTCCCCCTTCCTGTCAGCCTTTCCATGGCGGTGTTTACCGCCCTGGACAGGCTGGCGTTGGGATATGGTATGTTGGAGGGGCCAGCGGTATGGCCGTGGCTAATGCGCCACGGTCATAAATACGCTAGCGGTACACCGCCAGCCTGTTGGCGGTGTTACCGTCAGATTACCGCCGGCCGGTGGGGTCGTAATGAGGCCCATAGTCTGGCTACATGAGCAGTACTGTAACTGAACTCTGGTCATTTAAAAGACGTAAAGGTGTTAGCACCTAACATGAGTTCTAATCAGTTAATAGAATGTTACCACAGTGCAGCACTGCTGCCTGAACCTGATCCAGTATATCACCTTATTCTTAAGTGAGTCAGTGTCCTCAAAAGTACCAGATGTTACTTTGGGTACTGTTGTCGTGTAGACCTGCCACACTTGCTGTGCACCTGATCCCCTTTTAAAGTTATTATAACTATTGTTATGTTAATGATCTTGATGCACACCTGTTCCATCAATAGTGCACTCCTTGGTAAAGGTGATATTAATATGACAGTGAGCAACACCTCTGGATGGCAGGTCCCTGTCTGCATTGTTTTTTCTGGCTGCATAGAGTTAGGGTTTTATTCTGTGGGCTTGGGTAGAGCTGCTCCAATTAGGGCCTTAAAATACTGTTTTCTCCCTCCTCGCCTGAAATCCCTCACTGAGCAGACATTCTTTACTCTGACTGATAATAGTGCAAGATTGTGGTATGTGGTCAATAGCTTTAGCTCTCAAAGGAACATTTCCACCTCCCTGACTATCTCTTTCATGCAGTGGTTGATGGTACTTCAAGCAGTCATCTAGCTTTGGAAAAATTGTCAGGACTAGGTTTCATCCTTGTTCAGCTCTCCCCTAAAACACACTATAAACTCAATTGCCTCAGCAGCCTCCACACTTGGACTTGTAGTCGCTGTTATTGTATTAGTACATTCAGTCGGTTGTGACATTAAATCCTGGGTGTTAGATTTTGAGTGTTCATTAGTGGTAAAAACCTGTTCTGACAAGAAACATTAGACTGCACAACAATGTAAAGGGATACTGGAAGGCTTCAATTTTCTAGGACAATGGTTCCAATAAACTCATCAACAGCCATGGGGTGTAACTTTCAGGTGGAGGAAACTTTGGCTAATTTGACATCTTTTGTTCTCTTGAAGAACTTATAAACTCTGGGCGACACTTTTAAACTTAGCATATGTTTCTCATTTACTCAAAATTGACTCTGGTTTCTCAATGAAGAGATTATTGTCGGCCAATGTACAAATATTGGCCATGTTTTTTGTAATTTTATTTGGGTTTTACAGTGACCTTTATGCTTTTGACAGCCTTACGTTTCCCCATAATTTAAAATTAAAACAGTTGAAAAAAACAGGTGTTAAAATGATGCTCCTATAGTAACCTATGGCCTCCTTGCACTTTGCTGCACTAGTGTCAACATTTTTGACACTAGTGTAGCAAAGCACCACAATTGCGTCAAAAATGTTGACGCTATTGTGCTAACAGCTGCCATGGTGCACTGTATTATAAATATGGTACAACCATGGTGCTGTTAGGTTCTGGTAGGGGGGCGCAAGAAAAGTGGTGCACTGTCGTTGATGCACTACTTTTTCTTAAATATGGGCCAACATGTCTAAATAGCCTAAGAAACATGTGGGTAAGGTTCGGGGTGAGATTGTAGCAGGGGTGAAAGAGAGGGGGTCTTGCCTCCTCATGGTGATGACTTGCGAAGATGGGCCCGACCTTGGTCTGGGCTTTGCACAGGCATGGTCCGCCCGCATCCCGCAGTACGTCTGTGTCAGCTTTATTTACCATGCCAAGAGTTGGGGGTAGGGGTCCCACCTTCTGCACTCCCTCCTGGTGTGAAGAGATGACTTCTGGGACTTAGAGTACACAAAATCCATATTTTGTCACATGTCATTACACTTTCTTTCCACAGTTCATCTTTTCAATAGGAGAGGCATCCTCTTTTAGGAAATACAAAAATAGCTTCTCAATATTTGGCAGGTACAATTTATGATTTATGCAAGGATGGGCCACTGGGCTTTACTACTGTCTAAAATTTGAAAACAGCTTGTATTTCTGTCTTCTGATTCATTAACCCTGCCAGGAGATGTGCTTCTATGTGTTTGGAAACCATCATTTAAGTGACCTGCTTTTTGCTACTCCTTGGTAGCGCCCTCTGGTATCACTACTTTTTTTATTCCACTCATGAATTAAGTGGGCATGAGGGTAGTTACCACATCAATGGTATCCTGTGCAGGGATCCAGGCCTGCAGGTGAAAATCAAGAAAAGTAGGTATGGTTACTGTGTTTTTATAAAAAAATTATGCTTATTTCGCCGTCAAATTCAGAAAACAATGCACAATTGTCAATTCACCTTTGCTATTGTACAATTCCTGAATTATACTACGGTAGATCAGTGCTACAGGACTACCGGGTAACTCAAGGTGTTCTTCCTCTGATTTCTGACGCATCAAAAGTATGAAATTCATTCCTATGTGGGTATAAGCCACCATCTGGTTTGCCTGCCCTTGTACCTTGGTTGCACCCCTTGCATGAATGGTGTACTTTATGTACATGAAGCTCACAGTCATGCAAATATTTTGCACTTCTAGTTTCTATAATCACTTTCTTCTCATGCCAAAATATGAAAATATGCATCTATTAATTGCCATTCTCGGTAAAGTAGCACCACCACATTTTTCTCAGCATGGCTAAACCCACTTTGTTTTTGCTATGTCCACTTGACACTCTAAAAGTGTTTATTTTTAAACAAACATTAAAGTCCATAAGTCAATAGGACTTTCTATTTTTCTCTTCTGGACAAAGAAGGGAAATGTGTAAAAGGAATAGGTTGGCAAAATCTTTGAGCACCCAAGTGGCCTTTACCATGGAATTTGTACTGTATGGGGCAAATTCAAATTTATTTGCATGATTAATGAAAATCATTACAAAATTCCACTGAACTGAAAATAAAAGTTCTGACTGTACAAGTTCACAAATCCTCAAATATCAAACAATTACAAAAGTCAGTTCCATAATTTGGCATAATAATTCTATGTAAAATGATGGTAGATCGATATTATAAAAATGCAGTAATGTGCATTTTGATGTGCAATTACTGCAGTAAACGGAGCTTCAAGATGCAAAATTAATGTTATATAATTAATAAACAATAAAATGAAAATAAGAGCTCGACTGGGCATAATCTATGCCCCCACTATCTTTTAATTCAAGACTGAGTATGATGCGTGTGGAGTGAGCAGTCGTACAGCTATACTCTCTCAGCTTATTGTAGTGCATACGTTTAGAACTAGTCCTGAGATTCTGTGTCAAAATACCCCCCAAAAAGCCTGAAATGGCTGCTACTAGATTCAAGCTAGCCTGGCTAATATGGGGTGATACCCCAAAACCGGTCCCAGGATGCTTGTTTCCAGTCAAGGGAGGACCCTGCCTGGCAGTTCGGGCTGGACTGTTCTCCTTGGGGAGCAGGGTCAAGAATGATTTGCACATGGATGGGTCCAAACTGGGGTGGTGTGTTGAGCAAAAAAAAACTATGGATTAAACTCAAATCTGTGACGGGGGTGAAAGATTGATTTGTTTAGCATTACGTCTATTTTCTGTTCCCTTTACCTTTAGGAGTAGACCTGGGATTCTGTGCCAAAACACCGCCCAAAAAGCATGAAATGGCTGCAAACATTGGATGAAGACTACAATATTCAAGCTCAGACTTTTCTAGCTGGTCTTTTGTAAATGCACTTATAAGGTAGTATTCCTAAATTCCTTACATACTTCAAATCTACCTTTTTAAGGCTAGACAGTGTGGAAATACAATATATAATGCAGGATGCAGGACGGAAAGCAGTGGAAAATATTTTAGTGTACCTTGCAATCATGTTTTTCTTTTTATTTTGGTGCAATGGAAAACAATATTCTATCAAATGTGCTGTGCATTGTAGATAGTATCAGTAAAGCGACAATCACTTAAATGAAGTTTTCAAGTTACATCCAGTAATAAATTAAAGGTAAGTTTGCAAAATCTCATGTTTAATCTGGTATTGTTAGTATTTCATTATTTGTTACTGATTTAAATTCATTTTGGGTATTTATTATTGTTATCTTGAGTCTTTAATGCCTCTATGCATGGAGTCCAGGCCTAAACAACTCTGAAAAATATGAACTCTAATTCCAAACACCCAATGGTAAGTAGCAATCATAAAGCGACAAGAAGTGAGCAATGGGCCTGTCCACAGTATAAATAAGTTTAGCAGCAGAGCTTTCACAAAAGACGGACGGTCTGATTAGAAAGGGTTAAATCATATGGCAGTGGACAGTAGTTAACAGTTCCACCAAACTTATAGAGGAAGGCTGAGGTTCTTTAAAGACTAAGGTACTTTTGTCCCAGAGTTTGTTTCCACTTTCATGATAGGAACAGACTTGGTGAAAGAGTGACTGGCAGTAAATCTACCATACCCCTTTGACACCACAAAAACACTACCCAAAAAGGTACAGTAAATTGCCAGTTCCCACTAATAAGTTTAGCAGACAAGCAGGGAGGGATTCCCATGGCATGTCAGCTGCACTGCCTTGTAGTTCTGAGGAAGACTATGAGTTACATGGTGGTCTTTATCTGTGTTGACACCACCACAAATGGTGAAGAACAAGTCAACCTAAATTTGGTGGCGTTGACAGAGTTTCTGGGTAATTGCACGACTGACCTTGCGCTAGTAGTTGTAACAATTGCTAGTTTAATAATCTGTTCTTAACCTCAACTCTTGCCAAAAACTAAGATGGTGTGCAACCTACAGCTAATACCAACTTCAGCAAATAACAATAGTGCATAAGCAATTCAACCAACAATTATTCATGAGCCTGATTCACAAAGATAAATTTACACTTTTGTTGTAACTTTACTTTTGCAGCAGTAACTTTACTAATAGTAACTTTATGACTGCGACGGTGCTGCACTCATGACAGGGACTCCGGATAAATATGTTGTATGCTTTTATGTGCAGAGTGTCCACCACAGGTGTAGAGTCTCTGCATTCATAAAGTTACTAGCTGTAAAATTACAAATGCAAAAGTAAACTTACACAGAAAATTGTGAGTTCACCTTTGTGAATTAGGTCCATAATCTATTAACACTGTTTAGAGGGCAAATAGCCGGAAAGCCCATTTGGACCTCCAGCAAATCATAAATACCTCTCTTCTGTGAAATGGTGATGGCCTGGCTGGAACCATTGTTTGCTTTGCTTTTCAATCATTCTTAATCTTGTCATCTTTGCCTAAAAGGCAAATTGTTGAAGGTCTGTCCTCTATCACCGAGCTGCAAGTAAGAAGCAAGCAAGAATGAAGGTCTGTATTTATATGCCATTCACTGACAAGTATAAATGATTTGGAAAGCCTTTTTGAGCTTGTGAGGGCAGGAGCTTAATCTGTTGTTCCCTCTTCTAGATAGTTCTTTCTAAAGGGCGTGTGGAACATGTGGAAAACCGTGTTCTAAAACATCCCATCTTCCTTTGTGATATATTACAAACTGATAGCTCTATATCCAGTGTTGAAATGAGCCTTGAAATGTTGTTATCTTCCAAGGGAGACTATTAAAATAACATACACTAAGGAATGGGGGACCCCTTGTCAATTTACAGTGCGTAGGGCGGGAATGTGAGCCCGACCAGAGATTTCACGCTTTGGACGTGAAATTACTGAGTGTGGTATTTTCTTTATGTTGTTTTTGAGGCATTGTGGATCGTTTCTTTGAATTACATTAAGTGGGGTGCAAGAGTGTGTTGCATTCTGCCTTCTGTTATTTGATTTGTGTCTGTATAAATCCATGACATGATGTATTTTCTTTGGCTAAGAACTGAAATCCTATGATAAGTCACTGATCTCCGTATAATGGGCCGGTTAGCACTTGTATTGCATGTTAAGTGGCTTGAAACTGAAAAACCTGACAAAAAATCTTTACCAAACTAGTTACATTCCTTTTGACATCCTGCCAGCTCAAGCACTTAAATGATTATACAAAAGTCAATCAATCAATCAATCACTGCATTTGTAAAGCACGCTACATACCCGCAAGGGTCTCAAGGCGCTGAGGAAGGGGGTGCTACTGGTCGAAGAGCCAGGTCTTGAGGAGTCTTCTGAAGGCCAGCAGGTCCGGGGTCTGTCGTAGGATGGTGGGGAGAGTGTTCCAGGTCTTGGCGGCGAGGTAGGAGAAGGATCTGCCGCCGCTGGTGGTTTTTCGGATGCGGGGGACTGTGGCGAAGTAAAGTGGTGCCATCTACTGGGACTGAATGATAAAGGGCTATACTAGACAAAACTCACATTCTGCTTCTTCCGGTTCCTACAGATTGTCACTGGCCACAGCCCAACTTAAGAGAGCAAACTTAAGTTGGAACGTTGAAGAGGCAGTGAACCTAATGGTGAAATGGTACATTTTATTTGTTCCTTCCCAAATCTACATGTTTACATCCAGGATATTTGGACCACAATGCCAGGCATGAGTGGTCTTGCTCTGTATAAGGTCCTTGGAATCATGAATCCCTGGATGACGTGGATAGATATCGCTTTGGCCATTGGTGATATGTGTGTTTTATAAGTAACCTGTTCTGTACAACTCTGTCCCCAATAAACATTTGCACATAATCTTGATCCATATGTGAAACTGACCAAATCTCAAAGCTGGATAGTTCTTTTGAGACATTTCACAACTGATGGTTTACTCTTTCTGGACCTGCCTGTTATCCTGAGTCTTTTACTCTGAGGAACTTTCAAAATTTTACTTTGCTTTATTCTGTTTAATTTTTCTTTCTCTTGATCCTGCATAGAGCATTGGACCAGGGCATCCTGTGTCACTCCTTACACCATAGAGCATATTCTCTTAAGTATTCCCTTAGTTCTCTTTGAAGGTGCTTCAGTGCCGCCCTGGCTGATTACAACCTTATTCTCTGCCAGCCTTTTCATGGCAGTTTCCCCACCATGAAAACGGCTGGCAGAGAACAAGTGCAGGGCTCTCCCTGCCCAGCACCCTCGGAATGTGCACTATCTGCTTTGCAGTCAGTGTGCATTCCAAGGGTGAGTGCCAGAAGACCCCCTCTGTGCTACAAGATAGCACTCGGCTCCTTTAAGGACACCAAGTGTTATCTCATAGCACTGTTCCCATGGGTCTGACTGGCGGGAACGCTCTATTTCAATGTTTCCACCAGTTAGCCCGGCCAGTCCGGCAGAAACATTGTAATATGGAGGGACGTCACTGCCATGGCAGTAGCATCCTTTCCGCGAGTTTGGCGGCCCCGCGCTGGGACTGCCAAACTCGTAATCAGGCCCTATATGCGAATTAGTGATCCTATCAAGAACAGAGCTGCACAATGGATCACTTCAAATTGATGCTGAAGGGATATCCATTGTAAGAATATATTTACAATAAATTTCATAGTGACAGGATCAACGTTCTTTACAGTCGTTGGTTACAAAGACTGCACCTAGTTCTAAGAATAGAAGTATTTTTGCACCAAAATGTAGTTTGGAAACTGACACATCCTATTCCCTAATCTTCCATAATACAAGTACACACATGACTATGTAAATACCAATGCTCAGTGCTATAATTAACATACTATTTATAGACTGTCAATGGCACTGTAAGGTACTCTTAAAATAACTGGACTAGAACAATGCCTCACACTCTATGAATGTATTACAGCTTTTCTGATTTCTCCTGCCTACCACTGACAACCATTTACATCAATCTAAAGATACATCAGTCCTACTTTTCATAACAATAATTATAATATTACTATTGTAACTACTACAAATATTAATAACAGTACTACTAGTACTAATAATCATAATAATAATCATTTTTTTCTGTAGCCCTTCATACTGCATTCGCCATTTGTAAACGCTGTAAATTACAGATGTTAAAGTTTTCCAATTTAATGATGCTTAATTTACCAACCTCAGAAGTCTGGAAGGATGTCTCTTCCTTTACATCATTCTTACATTGAATGTGTAGGTATAAGGTATTTATATAGTGAATATAGTATAGGAAATTGCATTTGATATACCTTGATGTCAAATATTTCCAAGTCATTAGCCTGGTTTATGTGACTGGAAGAGGACGAGACTTCAATGCCTTCTGAATGCTGAGTGTTGTTCCTAAGTCCCCCGGAAGCGCTCTTTGTGCCAGGAGGAGTTGTGTTCCGAAACAGAAACCAGCAGATTGTGTTGCACAGTGTGTATTTCAAAAGCATTACTTCTTATAGGTTTTCTTTCAGGTATTTGTTTGCAGTGGTTTTTGAGTTTCCATTATTCAGAAACTTGCTAGATTTCTTGAACTGACTAATAGGTGCCCAAGGTAAACCACAGATTTCTACTGCTCTGACAATTTGTTAATAAATTTGCATGATAGGTTTGTGTTTTTGTTCCCTGGCCCAAAACATATTCTGAATTTGTAATCACTTCCATGCGCCTCTGAGGGCTGGGTTCTGTGTGTGCCTCTTCATTCGTTTTCCAAGTTGGAGAAAGATAGCACAGTCCAGACTCACTACCTGAAACACATCTCCATCAGACCACAGAATCTGCCAGTAGCAGCCCTCATGAGAAATGGTGAAAACTAATTTTCTACATTCGGTTGTGCCACTGTCTTCCTGCTTGTCTGGTGAATAGTGCTTGTAAAATGTCAGGACATAAATATGGGATTTCTGGTCGTCCACGGACTGCCATAACTGGGTATTCTAATGACCTGTTCATCAAGTCCTTGTAGTCATGCATTATATCTCATCGTCCTTGAATGTGATAAACAAGAGGAGACCATTTACTGTGTTCATGAAACTACTATTTACTGTAACAAATTATTACTTTAATGTCCTGTTCCCATCTGCTTGGTGACCAAAGTTTACTATATGTTTATTTCTTGTGCTCATTAAGTGTACAAGAAACAGATATAAGAGCAGAAACAAAAGCATCATATATTCCCTTATTTGTTGAATAAAGAATTCTAATGTGTACTTAACCAGGACATTAATTAAGGGCCTGATTTAGATATTGGCAGAAGGGTTACTCCATCACAACGGCGATGGATATCCCATCTGCCGAAATCTAAATCCCACTATATCCAATAGGTCATAGATTTCAGTGGATGGGATACCCGTCACAATTGTGACAAAGTAACCCTCTGCCAATATCTATATCAGGCCCAAAGTCACCAAAGATGTTCTTTATAAGATAAAGAACTCCAAGGTAATCTTGTGTGAAGAAGCACCAGGTTTGAATTAGTAGAAAGATTATTTTCCAGTCTTCTAAATCTTGTAAAGTAGGTTAAGTGAAATGTGTGGCCTTTATGTCCAAAAAACAATTACTCTTTATTTGGAAATGTTAGTCATTTCACCCTTTTATATATTGGCTGCTGCTAGATTGGGCCTCCCGAAGAACCCGGTACAGTTTGAAAGTGGTAACATTTATTGAAAGGTCTGACCAACAGATTTGACCAGTATTGTGTGTTTATTTTGAAGACTATCTGGACCGGGAGCACCATCCTTCTTTCCCTTTTCTATGATAAATGTTATTCCTTTAGATGTTTTCCAGTCCTCATTTTCCTCTAACGATTCAATGTGTTTGGTGGAGATCTGTTTCAATGCAAAGCCTTCCCAGGATTGCGGTGAGTTTTACCTAGAATAGAGCTGGCACGATTCAAGTTATAGAGGGATTAGAGGAAAGAGACCCAACTGTCCTCTGTGATAAATTGGTTCTCTAGCTGTCTATGTGGCTGCGTCACTAGATTAATGATCACTCAGAATTGCTTAAAGTTACCTTTCCTGAAAGCTTTAAATAGATTATTCTAGAATTTAACCTGGGTCGCATAGCTTGCTAGCCAGACACAGGGACATACTTAAGAGAAATGGTACACAGTGCAGCACCACTATTCTTGCACCCCTTAGTGCCCCCTAACGCATTATGTGTGCACCATATTTAAAATACGGTGCTCCATGGCTGTAGTTAGGGGACTAACGTCAGATTTTTTTACACTAGTCTGGCACTTTGCAAAATTAGCGTAAAAAATCCTGAGGCTAATCCTGCAAAGCACCCAGAGGCCAATTGTAACCAATGGAAGCCTCCTTTTAACGCCTGCTCTGAGCAGGCATTAAAAGTGCCAAAAGATGCCGCAAGGAAATCTCTTAGATTTCCTTGCACCATTTTTTGGCCCCCCTAATGGGGGAACGCCTCCTTTGCATACATTATGCCTGGCACAGGCATAATGTAGCGCAAAGGGTTACAAAACTTTCTAAATAGGTTGCAGCGTTTTTGGCCTTCTAAAGCCACTTTAGCATAAAAAAATGACACTTAGGTAGTTTTGGAGAGGCGCTAGGTGCTCTTAAATATGCCCCATAGTGTATATATATATATTTTTTTTTTAGCTTTAACAACTGAGTTTGATCACAGGGGCTTTTAGACCAGGCTCTTGTTTTCCTGTGCAGTTGTGCTTTGTTTTTCTTTAGTTGTGTATTGAAACAGCAGTGCAGATGGGAATGTTTTATATCATTTGTACAGGCTGTGTGAATTTCTGACACAAGCACATTTCCATAGTGTCTTAAAGTCTGGAGAGGACAGTTGTTATGTAGTATAATTATATTCTGCAGATGATGATTACTTGGCTCACTTTCTTTTTGGCTTTCAATTTCATAGCTGAGAATTATCGAAACGGTCTTTATTGGCTGGCTATGCTTTGCTCCCTTGCTGTTTGTCAGAGGATGCTTACAGCCGCATGGCTCTTGATAGGAGGGGTTTCAAAAGTTTAAGTCTTTCATTCCCAGTAGTGCTATTGGTTCTAGGATCTAGGTGTTTAGCTACTAGACTCTCCTATTATCAACATTGTCTTCCTTTTGTAATTATCATGCTGGTAATTCCTTGGGTCCCTTAAGAAAGATTATGGCTTTTATTTCAAGTGGATTCTACAGTTCCTAGAGGAGGGACTTGATAAAGGGTTGGATGAGATTGGGTGAGCTGCGATACTTGTCTATCAAACCCCTATTTTAGTTTTTTGCCAGATTGACTGTCAAACTAGAACCTGTTTTTGGCCAAGGGTAATGTCTACTTTTCATCAGGACTTAAAGATAACTCTGCCTTCTTTTTTCCAGCTCCTCCTCCTGAGGAAGCGCCTTTGCATATATTGGGTGTGTTAAGAGCAGTTAAAATTTGCTTAGCAAGATCTCAGGGTTACAGAAAATGCTAGAGTCTATTTATCAACTTTGTTGTTTGTTGGCATGGATTTATATGCTTCTACTACAAGTTTGAGTAGATGCATTAAGACTCTTAATGCTATGGCTTATGTTTCACAGAATTTTAATCTTCCTGTGAGGATACAGAACATGCCCACTCGAGGTACGGCTTCTTCATGAGCAGAAGCATTATGTGCCCACAATATAGACATATGTAAAGCAGCCACACAGGCTACTTCACCTATCTCTCACTACAGGTTGAAAATGGGGAACCTTAACTCAAAGAGAGTAGTAATGGCTATTTCCTAGATTATTGTTGCCTTCGTATATTATTGCAAAGCTTTATTAAAATTAATTAATTGTTTTCATCCATCGGGAGTTGTCTTTCTGGATACCAAGCTGCTAATTCTGCGCTGGTATTGTCTTATTTAGTACGTCATGGTACGAGAAATGGATTTAGGAGGTAATGACTTAATTATTTACTAGTAACTGTCATCACTACAAATAGCCTTTTCTCATATCAGCATATACATCACTCTCTTGCCGCATTGCAGCCTTGATTCCTGAGAGCTGTGAGATGGCAGAAAGTGTGGCAGGTCTTCTCCCAATTTTCTAATCAAATAGGGATAGCCGAAATGAAGAGCAAAGAGGCAGGGTAGGGATTTAAAAGGTTTCAAAATAAAAGTTTTATGTTGTATCATATGAGAAGTGTGACGGAGAAAAGGTTACTCGTAGTTACTGGTAAGTAATCGACTCATCACTGTCTTCAGGTGCTGGAAATAACATCTAATGCTAGGTAGTAATTTTATGTGTGGGATACAAAAACTAGCCATGAAGAACCTGCAGCAAAGAACATTTTTACTTGAACATTTTCACCCACATGATATTTTAACTGAGCACATTGTTTAGGAAATAAATGCGAGCCTTCAATAAATAAGAAATACCTCTCTTCTGTCAAATTGCATTGGGTTGTAATTTCCATTGGCAAAGCTTGTTTTTTCTTGCTTTTCCTCTGAGTCACTCAGCTGCAGAAAGGACAGCAAGTGAACCTTAAATAAGTATTAATTTTCATATGGCCCTTGCCTGACAAGTACAACGTTTTGATAGTATAGTAATAGACTGACGTAGAGGGCAAATTTCAATATCTCAAAAAACTCTGGATAACAAGAGTGAGAATACATTTGTTTATTCATTCCTGAAAGGTATACAAATGCTTACATGTTTGCTGGACATTTTTCACATTGCTGAAGCCTCCTGAGTTTTGTATAGTCACAACTGAACTTGGAAGGATAATGTTACTATTGGAGTTTTATTCAGGCCCAGGAGTTTATTTCCAAGAAGGTCTGGACTTTGTCATTAGTTTAAATAGCAAAGTTGAGTTAAAGGTTTACCTCTTTTACCAATCTGCAGTGGCAGACTGGGAGACATGTTTTACCTTGTCACAGTCATGGTGGTACAATCAGTTCTGCAGTCTCTTGGGGACACTTTAACTTACAGGCCCTGGGTACCCCTTTTACCATATACTGGGGCCTCAAAAGTAAGTTAACTCATGCCAATTCGGTATGAGCCAATCAAACATATATGTTTTAAAGTATGGGCACTGGCACTGAGGTCTGGTTAGCAGTCCTCAGTGCACTCTCAGAGTTGAAAAAAGAACAGCTTCAGTCCAAAATCTTGCAGTTGACCACACAAAAAGAGTCATTTCCTTATAGTTTCTATATTGCATTTCCAGAAAATCAGTTCAGTGTTCAGTGATGATGAAAGTGTTGACAGAGAAGCAATCATCAGAGAGAGGTTGTACCAAATACAATATGTTAGGAGAGGGCACCAGCCAGGCCATACATTGAAGAATTCAGTGCAGAAAATGTGACCCTATTGGCCATAAAACATTTGCTGATTTTCAGGTAAAATCATGTTTGAATGAGTGAAAACAATGCAAACAGGAAGTACTTTAAATCTGTTTTTAGATGCTGCTATCATCAAATCCACACCACCAAGTGCACTAGTCTTGCAGACCACATTAATGCCAACACCAACAGAAGCAAACAGATCCTCACCATTGTGAATGTTTCCACTCACCAGCTGATGCCTCCAACTCCATCACCCCAAATAGGACCTCTGCAAAACAATTCTCTCAGTTCTCTCCTCCATATACAACAACTTCAACTCTCAACCTCACAGGAGAGACGTTGCCACACAGCACCCCAACTCAACTGAAGAACTGACTCTGACCATAAGGACCAGCGTCACCACAGACGAAACCACCACCACCACCATGTGGTCCATCCACTCTGGCCCCCCCAGACATCTGCCTCCAGCATGCCTTCCCCAGAGGACTTCAACCCATCATCACTCATACCTATTCTGATACCTCCATTTCATCTGCAAACATTCTGGATACCTGGAAATGCACCATAGTCTCCTCCCTGCTGAAGAAACCCTCCCGGACCCATCAATGCTTACCAACTAGAAAACCATGTTCTTGCTACTGCATCCTGTCAAGATCTTAGAGAAATTCAACAGTAGATGGCTCACCAGCCGTTTCATTGACCCCCAACTGCTCGATATAACACAGTCTGGAATCAGACCCAGCCATAGCTCAGAGAGTTATTTCCAAGCGACCTTGATTCTGGAACAGATATGCCTGTGGACTGAACTAAAGTAAATTTGTTTCAACTAATTTCAACATTCTCATGAGAACTGATGAATCCCTTGTTTACCCATGGGAAGAATTTGAGATGTTACCAAAGTTGTCTAAATTGTTATTGGTGACTGGATTCACACAGTAGCCAGAGATGAGTACATATCCAATCTAGGAGAATTGTGCTAGGTTTCAATTGTGATGGGGGGTTTAAAATTTCATTGGACATTGCCTTTTTGCGTCATTTGGACCGACTAAACTGACCAATCAAGATGGTTTAGGTGTTTCTTGATAGGGAATGGACTTTGCAACTTTTAGTCAGTTCTTTTCTGGGGTCCTGTACATACTGATATTCTCTGTGCAGCTCATCTTCTGCACTTTAAATGGACTTGTTGCTTATTTTGAGGGTTTGTTGATGATATTCTCTTGAATGCTAATCCTAGGAGAGGTATAATTTTTCTGTTAATACTGTGTTTGCCCTGACGTGTTTTCCTTTTTCAAGTAGAAGTAAGCATACTGACACCTACTTAATTTATTTTTCTAGTCAGTATTCTGTTGCCTTAGAGATATTCTTTTTCGAAATTATTTTTGTCTTTCTTTTGTATTTTGCCCACATGTGTTAGTTCATCCCCACACATGCATGTCCTAATTTGGTTAGTGATAGGGACAAACTATGTCCCACCCCAATTGATGTTCTCTGTTTAATTTGATAAGACAAATGCTGACACAGTTTCGATTGAGACATGTTTCTATTGCTTAAATCTTGTCTTTAATGACATGCATTATTCTTTTTGAATGCCTAATTGTGTTAATGTTGATTAGATTAAATTTGTTTCGTTGTTTTGGGCAACAAATGGTGTGGACTTATCTTTATAATTTGATTTTGCACACAGTCTAAGTGTCTTTGCCTTTGTGGCTATACAATAAAGTTTTTAAACTTTCATTGATTGGAGTTTTCTTCAGTAGCCACATTAGTCATGATGTCTAAATTGTTATTACACATCAGAGCCTCCTCTTCGATTCTTGTGTTCCACAAGAAGCCGAAGACCTCACTTTTCAAATACTGTCCCCGATTGCCCTAGATGAAGCTGTACTCACATCTGCTCAGTCCCAGGATACCCTTCAGCGTTATAGTGCACTTTACAAATCAACATAGCCTAGCCTAACATAACAAAGTGGTTGTGGTGTTGCAACATATAGAACCCATAGTCTCTTTGATGAGTGTGAGTTTCCTAATTAACATCTCAAGGTTGAGCTCCATCATTTTGGTTGGTGCACCTTTCAGCTTCATAGCAACTGTTTCATAGAAAAAAGTTGTCTTGATGCCTGGTATTTAGAAATAATTACTAACGCTGTAATGCAAGGTCATCTCTTGTTATGTGGGTAGAACATGTGGTACAATTGTTCAGTCACCAGCCAGTTGGCTGCAAATGTTCATTCCAGCTTTCAGGGGGGGGATGAGGGGTAGCAAGCTCAGGTGATGTCTCTTCCTGACATTTCTACTCAATGCACACCCCACTCCAGCTGTGATGTCCCCCTCAACTACCCTCTACAAATGCCTTCCAGTCGTAGCCTGGTTTGAAATTATTAGGTGCTAACTTCTCTTCCACGCCACCGATGGACACTGCTATGGACAAGCAGGGTTACTAGGCCATCCCACATGTGCTCCGTGCCACAGGAAGAGTGTACTGTTTGCAGGGATGCTGGAAATTGCAGTAAAATGGCAGGCAGCTAAGAACATTACCAGCAGCCAGTAGTCATGAGTTTGGCCTAGCTCCGCCTTTTAGGAAATAATGTTCTAACAGCTTTGTGACACCTTTCAAATTCCAGTGACCTTTCACTGACCAGAAGATGACTCATTTCATATTTGTCAAGCAGTCACATCTTTTAATAGATTTTTTTTCAAATCTTTTTTATTAAACAAACGCTCAATAAGCAGTAAGATTTCAGACAGATGCACAAAATAGTAAGCTACCATATGACGTACTTTAACGATACAGGCTGATAGGTTCTTTCACAGCCGATACCGTTATCGTTGTCCTCGACTATTAGAGACATCATCATAGTAGCCCATCGCACACTGTCCCCATTCATGGACAAGCACTCCTCCTCCCTGTAATTTGCCATGCCCCCCAGATCTTCTCCTATTTTTGCGCAGCCCCTACTGGTGTACACAACATGTTCCGCATCCCATGTCTCCTATGTGTCTCCAGCATCAAATACTTCCATATAAATGGGGAGCTGCTAATTTCACAGTATCATAAATTTTACCATTGGACAAATTGTTTATACTTTCTTTTAGTGCCTGTAATTTATTTTATCAAAATCAAGAATGTGGCATCTGACTTGTAGCAGCCTCAGGTTCATTTTTTTATCATGCTGAAAACGTTCTAAAGCTGCCAGGGTCACCTTTGCTTGAGTCATGTTCTTACTTAACAGTTACTCAAGCAAGGATTATTTCCTACTTGGAACATGAGAATCAGGACAACATGCAAACCAGTGCATCTCTATGGAAGAGTGCTCTGGAATGGATTAATTGTAATCTATGCAGAGGAGGTCTCAAGTGGAAGATTGGTTTATAGCATATTTCACTTTTGCATCATCAATGGTCCACATAGACTTTACTAACACACAGAGGGTGACAAGGGGGCTGAATATGCTCTTTAGAAGTGTCTTTGTAAATTCATTATTCCAAATGTTTAACCATTTGTGCACAGAAATACATTTTGAACAGTTGATTACTCAGTCTCTACTACTAAATATTACTAGTACAAATATTGCTCTGCAAACCAAACATATGCTAGTGTTTACCTAAATTTGAAGATGCGCTGAGGACCCCTTTATGATTTTCCCAGAATTAAGTGGTGAGATACTAGGGTTGAAATGAACAAATCCAGCCGACACCTGCTCCCCTAAATCCTAGCATTACAAGTTAAAATACCCACAAAGGGGATTATCCCGGGGAGCGTAACATGTGGATTCCCGATTCTGGGGACATCATCACAGATAATTTCCATCTGTTCTCACCAGGTAGAAACTAGCAGCAAACCCACAGATTGCTTTACTGGGTGTGAAAATGCACTTTGTGAAACCGGATCCTCTATTCCTATAACCAGTAATTTCAGGTCTGGGAACATCGAACCACTCAGAATCTGCCAGAGCTGCATCTCTTTAGGAGTGTATTATTAATAATTGTATTAGTAGAAGTGGTAGTAAGAGTAGTAGTAGCTTTGATATTAACATAAACGGTATTGGTAATTATGATACTATATTTTATATAGCAATACATTCAATATCAATATTTCCCAGTTTACTAGTGCTTAATTGGAAGCATGTTAGGCCGAGTTGATCTCTACAGTTCCTAGACCTTTCTAAAAATTGAAAGGTGCTTACAAGACATTTGATGTAACACTGACATAGGAAATTGCATTAGGCATACCTCAAGGTCGAAGATTTCCACGTTATCCCTAAGGCGGGAGTGATGATTGGACGAAGGACCTTCAGCTGCAACTGAAGCCACAAGTTTGTTTTCCCATCCTTCAGAAGAGCTCTTGGTGTCAGTAGAACTCTTCTGCTTCCATCTAAAAAACTAAAAAAGAGAAACCAGCAAAAATCGACTATCAGTTACATTTGAATGCTTTACATCTTATACGTTTGACTCTCAGGGATTCCTTGTACTGTTTTGTGTTTAAATGTTTAATCAATTTGCAGATTGTCCCAGTTTGGCTTTATTGTGTGACTTGCTGCCTCGAACTAACTAAACATCAGTAGGCCAGATCTCACAAATGCCCAACCTTTCACAGTTTGGCACGGTCTAATTGTAATTGCAAGAGTAAAATCTTTAAATTGTATGTATGTGATGTATTTTGCCCTGATTCGCTTGTATCAAAATTTGATGTGGGATTGATTTCCAAATGGCCGAGAAATGATGTTTTACCCAAAAGGAACAATGACAACTTAATCTGATGCTTATTGGCTGAAGGAAATACAATATTTTTAAAAAAGAAGAAGGGATGGATGGCACCAGTTTGTGAATAGTCTGCAATCACTCCCCAACCAAGATCAGACAGCAACTTCTATATACAGAAGGGTCTCTATCTTGGTGGGATGTAGCAGTATACATACCACCAAGTAATTAATTGGGCCCTAAATTGTTGTTGCTCTGATAGCTTGCACATTCCTCAGAACCCCTAGATAATGATTGGTTAAAAATTGTTGCTTCTAACACCATTCCCAGTTCTGAAGGTCATTCTCCAGAATGTACTACCTGCTGGGGCTTCATGAACTGATCTATAACTACTTCTTCCTGGCATCAACGTTTTGAATCCAAACAACTATGTCTAAAACACTTAAAGACAAAAGGAAATATAAAACTAATGTGGCAGGCTGAACCTGTTTTCTTGCTAGTTCAATTGACAATACATTTTTGAGTCATATTTTAATCCTCCATTGGATTTTCTACATTGCAACTGTGACACAATCAGCATATTAATATCTTCATAATCTCTCCGTTGAGTATACAAAACAAACTTTTAATAATTTAAGCAATAGTTCAGTCTTTACTTTTCAGCTGTTTACTTGGATCTCTTTCAAGATAATACAGGAAACATCAAAACTGTGCTGCTCACATGATTGTACTGATTTGACAGCACAACACACTTCTCTGAGTTGCAGTTCAATCAAGGATTTCAATACTTTCAGAGTTCTGGGTATAGCTTGGAAGATCCTTCTTAGATCTATGGTTCCTAATTTAAAGCAATACTTTGAATTCCAGAACACTAAACCTATCAATCAATCAAACATTTATAGAGGGCAACAAATCACCGATGAGGGTCTCTAGGTACTTGAGCTATATGCTGATGTGTGAAGGTCTGATCATTCAAACATTCTGATCTTTAGTTCTCTTCTGAGTCGCTGGAGTGACATTGTGGTTCTGAGGTGCAGGGGGAGATTGTTCCAAGCCTTAGCTGCCAGGTGCGAGAAGGAGCGTCCTCTGCTGTTGGCTTGACAGATCTGTGGGGTGTCGGCGAGGGAGAAGGAAGGTATACAGAGGTGTCTGGTCAGTTGGTGGAAAGTCAGGCGTTTGTTGATATATGCTGGTCCATTGTTTTGGAGGGCCTACTAGGCGTGGGTAAGCATCTTGAATTGGCATCTCTTCTAAATCGGAAGCCAATGTAGTTTCTTGAGATGGGGTGTGATGGGGATCCTTCTAGGGAGGTAGAGTTTGATTCTTTCTGATGAGTTCTGTATTGTCAGGAGTATCTTCAGGAGGCCTGCAATGATTCCTATGTAGAGCATGTTTCTGTAGTCCAGTCTGCTGGTGATGAGGGCCTGCATGACGGTCCTTCTGGTGTTTGCGTAAGATCTTGCAGAGTATGCAAAGGGTGTGGAAGCAGGCGGATGAGACTGCATTGACTTATTTCTTCATGGGTTCATTGGTGAGGTATGAGGCGATCCATTTTAGGACATTTCCTTGAATCATGATGAGGTGGAATTTGTTGATTAAGATGAGGTGGGAGACGATGTCAAATGTGGCAGACAGGTCCAGGAGGATGGGGGCTGCTGTTTCCCCATGGTCCAGGAGGGATCATATGTAATCTGTGGTTGCGATCATGGCTGTCTTGGTGCTGTGGATAGCTCAAAATCTAGATCAGGAGGGGTTCAGGGGGTTGTGGTCTTGTAGGTGTTGGGCAAGTTGCTGGTTGATCTCTTTCTTGAGGACTTTTGCTGGCTAGGGGAGCAGAGAGATGTGCTGCTTTTGCTTCAGTTTGGCTGGGTTGATGTTTTTTTCAGGAGGGCCCTCACTTCAGTGTATTTCCAGTCCTCAGGGAAGGAGGACGCAGTGATGGAGGTATTCAGGATCTTCCTGAGCTTGTCGCCGAGTTTTCTTGCTTCCAGGGTTGAAGACGTGGTGTGGGCAAGGGTCCATTGGTGCTACCGAATGCATGGAGTTCATGATGGAGATAGTGTATTGTGTGGTGAGAAATTCCCAGAGGGTGAGAAGGTGTTCAGGGTTTGCATTCATCGGTGCGAGCTGGTTGATGCTGTCTGTGGCGGAGAGTTGGCATTTCCATGTTTTCGTAGAGGGACGAGATCTTGTTGTGGAAGAAGTCTGCGAGGTTGTCGCACAGTACCTGGGAGGGAGTGATGTTGTTCTCGGTGGCTGCAGGATAGGTGAACTCTTCACGATGATGAAGAGTTCTTTGATGTGGTTTGCGCTGGCTTTGATGCAGTCTGCTAGTGCGTTTCTTTGAGGAGGCAGTGGTACTGGCTGAGAGCGGTCCTGAGGTAGAGTGGTCTTCTGTTTTTTTTTGCTGATGCGACACTTTCTTTCAATTTGTTGGCAGTTCATTTGGTGAAGTGCAGTCTCCTGGTGAACCAGCTTGCTCTTTTGCTTTGTTCTTTGAACTTGGCTGTCTTGGCAGGGACGATGGTGTTGGCCCATTCTGTGATCCACTCGAAGAAGGTATTTGCTGCTTGCTCAGAGTCATTGTAGAGTCTGGGAGGTGGGAGCAGAGCATGCTATTCCACTGGTCTTCCGATACCCTTTTCCAGTCTCTTCGAGCGAATCTTGGGGGTACGTTGCTGGGGTAGGTGAGTCCGAAAATGGTGAAGTGTACGCTGTGGTGGTAGGACCAGGTGAGTGGTGTGGATGTATCTGACTCTGTCGCTAGAGGTGAAGATGGGGTTGAGCGTGTGTCCTGCAATGTGGGTAGGATATGTGATGAGTTGCTTGAGGCTGATGTTGCTCATGCTTTCCAGGATGTCGGTGAAGTTGGCGTCACTGTGGTTGCCAAGGTGGAAGGTAAGGTCTCCTATGAATATGTAGCGCTTGGAGTCAATTGCATGCAGGGCAATGAGTTCTGGGATAGCGTTGCAGAAGCTGGGGCATGGTCCTGGTGTTCTTTAGATAAGGGTGACTTGGATGGTTATTTTTCTGTCTGTGTGGAGTATGAAGTTGAGGTGTTCCATTACTGGTGTCAGGTCCTACCGGGATGTCGTGCAGCGGATGATATACCTTTAGATCATGGCGATTCCTCCTCAGTGCTTGTTGGTTCGGTCCCTGAGTGTTATCTTGTAATCTTCGGGGATAGCAGTGGTGATGTCTGGTGATGCCACTACGTGAAATGCTAGAGCCTTGCCTTCATCAGCTGATCCAAAACTGATTAGCTCAAGGTAGATATGCTAAATTTAGGGCCAAGCTATTAAACGGACAGGTTCTAAACTTTGGAATTCTTTGTATTATTATTTAAAACATGAATCATCATTCCACAGAGACTGATATCATTGGCTAAAGGCAAATAAATGAATAATAATGCTGGTTCA
This sequence comes from Pleurodeles waltl, assembly GCF_031143425.1. Lineage (NCBI taxonomy): Eukaryota > Metazoa > Chordata > Amphibia > Caudata > Salamandridae > Pleurodeles > Pleurodeles waltl. The sequence continues at coordinate 959,137,903 of NC_090444.1, forward strand.
GGATTTTACTTTGTGCCTGTTACTTCCATTAATCTTGTATAGTGTATGAAATGTTCGTAGCCTGTATTGATATATACTTGTATGGTGTCTGTGTGCGTTGACGTTCAACTTTGTTTTACCATGGTACGTGCTTACAAACAAATAAAAACTGAAAATAATGAAACTATTTCAATATCCTCCAAAGAACTGACTTGCCTCATGGTCAGATAAAAGTTGTTGAAATGAAGGACTCTATGGGACCCTCTTTGTTTCTCAAACACACAGTGTGTCCAACCTGGAGGCCATATCTCAGGAAATGGCCACGGAGATTGATGCAAGCCTTTGTCAGGGGCAGAAATCAGGTTCCAAAATGCCAAACAAGATGAACTTTTAAGGAACGTGGCAGGTGTGAACTTTCAAATTTGTTTGGGCTGTTATTCTATGACAGAAATGTAATTTTCAAAAGCTGCAGATGCTCTAAGTTGAATGAATTCGAAAGGGGGTTATAGAACTCTCTTCAGGTAATTATCATACCTTTGTGGGAGAGTTTAGTCTTTACCTTTTGTTGACATATAAAATCTCAAATCATGGAAAGGCTTGTATTGCAATGAAAATTAACAGACATGTCCAACACAGAGTCCTGAAAGCAGAGTGGTTGGGCTAGTCTTTTCATTAAACAGAATCCTGAAAAAAATGGACATTCAGAAGTTCCCAGCAGAAATAATTAAGCCCTGACTGCCCTGTCCATCTAGTGCCCTGAACACTTGATCTTGTGTAGTTCACAGCCTACACTAAACAAGATTATGCTTTGCCCAGGAAGAGCAATTAGCCTCGTAATTCATCTATGGGTGACACACATATTAATGGAACTCATTTAGCAATTACCATGTAGATTTCTAAACAGCACAGGCAACAGAGACACAACCTCTGTCTCTTCAGTCACACATTGCCAGCAACATCTAGTGTTTGCTGTATTATCTGCAGGCGATTCCCATACACATGGCAGTTTTGGTGATGAAAAACAATGTCAGCTGGTTCAAATTGGAGCACTGGTTACCTTGCTTTTACTTTATCATGACAAATTCCAAAAGCAGGACTTTGGTGATGGAAACTAGAAAAAGGAATTTCCCTAATGTGGTTGGAGTCTTCTATCAGAGCTGCCATTGCCCATCTTCAAGTGAACCTTTTAATGCTGAGTCAACTGTTCAGAAGCTAAACGGGTGTTTAGGAACTATGGTGGGATAACTGAGAGCTCAAAGGGCTTATTAAACAACTGTAGGAAGGTGCCCTTACTGGATGGTCACCCTCCGCCCCCCACCTTTTGCTCTAAATGGTGTTCGTTATGACTCTGAAAGTGCACTGTAGCCTGCTAACAGGCCCTGGTGCCAGTGCTCTCTCCCTAAGAGGTACCCAGGGCATGGGTAATAACGGGGTCACCAGGGCATGAAGCACTGATTGTGCCATCATGCGTGACCCAAGCAAACTACTGAGAGCGGGCCTGCCATTGCTGTAGGGACAGTTCAAAGTGTTCAAACTCGAATGTGCCCACACAATGTGTGACACAGCCCCAGCACTGCCATTAATATATATGTGTCAACCCTAAGGTAGGCCTTCAGAGCCCAGGAAGCAGGATGCATTATATTAAAGGTGTGGACATATAAGTACCAGCTTTTATGTCCCTATAGGGTCCTTTTTGATACAGGCCACTGTAAGTTGACCTAAGGTCCACAGGGACTGTCAGCCAGGCAAACCCGAAGTCACCAGCTCCAACATTGTACCTCCAAAATGGGTAATTTTGGTATCAAACAATGTGCCTTCTCAACTCTTACACAAATGTAGTGTCAAGGGTGAGGTGGCATGGACCTAGAAAGAAACCTTAGAGGTTGTCCACCGAGCTACCTATGTTTTCCTGTGCTCTGTCTGCCAGCTCGCAGTTGCTGCCACCAAGACAGGATTCTGACAACCTGGTTAGAGGTGTGAACATTCCCAGGACAATGGCCTGGACAGGAAGTAGGTCACACCTCTCTCCCTCCCAGGAAGGCTCGTCAAGTGGCACATCAAGGTGGTGAGCTTCAAAGGCACACCAACTCTGATATGCAAGCAGGCTGTCTCCCAGTGGAGGACAAAGCTGCTTAATTTTTCTGACGGTCCCTAGGCACATTTGCACCAGAGCAGGTGGGAAAATGAGTTAGTCAGGAAGCGTACACCCCGGAAGGCTAGCCACACCTCTAGGGTGGGCAGCCTGGTCTATACACCTGAGGAAGATTTCTGCCATCTCGGAAAGAGGCAGAATAGAGGGTTCTGGGTAGAAAAGTTGCCAGAGCCCACTGGATGTGGTCACCTCAAAGGCTGGTTAGCTACTTGGGCCAGTAGCCCATTGGCTACTAGCACCCACACCCCTAAGACTCTTGAATATAGGATTTAAGGGGCTAACTGGCACCAGAACCTCAGATCTTCAACAACTTGTGACAAGATGACACACAAAGACCCTCATCAACCTCAACAGGGACCTGCACTAACAAAAGGTGTGATATCTTGAAACTGTGGCAACCCCCTGGAACTGCTCGACTGCAGCTCGCCCTAACCTAAAAACCGCTTCCTCCAGCAAGAGGGAATCCTTTGTGAGCCAAAGGCAAGGACAGACTCCCCTGGACTAATGGCACTAGCCCCCTGACCACCGCAGGTAAAAAGTGCTCACCGGATTGGAAGGAGTGCTGTCCATAGGGCCTTCCGAGGGATTGGACAAAGACCAGTGGTCCAGTGCATTGTGGGAAGTGTAGTGCAGCTCCCTGCCAAGTTGCAGCCAGCTACCGTTTTCCACTGGGCCTCCAGAAGTGGAGATAGCTTATCCTCCAGTTTATCACTGCCAAGGCTTGTTGGTGGCCAGTCCAGTCATCACCATCTTTCTTGACGCTGCAGCTCTAGGGAACAATGCAATACCTTCAGCTGACGTCACCTGTAGCTCCGTTGTCGAGATTTTGTATTTGCTTTCTCACCTGCAGTATCTCAGTGGTAAAACCAACAACTGCAGCTCCCGTTTAGCACCAAGAACAGCCAAGTACACCTCTGCACCCAAAACACCAAGGCTAGGTAGAGTTGTTATGCCAGGTGTATCCTGGTCCAGGAGCCTCTGCAACCTTAACCCCACTGGGCTCCCATTGACTCGACCTGCAAGTGACCGAGTGTCACAATTATCACTGCACCCACTGCTCCCGTGATCACCACCAAGGACAGCTAGGAAGCTAGGACACTTCTTCACCCGAGCCCCACAAGCCAGGTAAAATTGGCCTGACTGTCGTAGCTTGGTCTTGAGACCCTCACAACCTTAACTGCAAGTGGGTTCCTCTTAGCTCACCCTGCAAGTGACCGAGTGTCACAAGTGACTTTTCCCATTAACCGCAAAAGTGAAATTTGACAGATTGTAAATGCACTAGTTTTATTTCTACTTTAAATTCTATAACCCCGGTTACACCTAACTGATTTGCTTTGTTTTGGTGTTAAATATTATATAAAAATCAGCACTATTTTTATAAATTGGTGTCGGATTTGTTTAGAGCCATGTCAATTACTTATCGTCCATGTTGGTACTTTGAAATGCTTTGTTGTTGTGAATCCAAGGGACCATCTTTAGGGTATTGTGAGAATATTGCATAATGAAGCATAACTAGCCTCACTCCATAATACTACACTTTCCTACACAGACAATTCCTAAATGAGCCATTACCGTCCAACTCTAAATGAGTCCCTAAGACTATAATCATCCATGTTGTCATAAGAGTGGCCGCTATTCCATCTGCTCTCTTTTTTTCCCTCTCCAGCTAATTCTCATGGGCAACTCCCACCATCTGAGTTATAGCTCTGGTAATCTCTGGCCACTTCAGGGGCGATGCCTCTGAAGATTAAGAGGCAAAATATCACGCAATTTGGTTGGCTTGATGTTGGTCTGTAGCCCTCGGGTAATTTTGGTTCTGAACCAACAGATGAATGGGGACCACCTTACTCAAGGAACTTCCTGTGTTCAAGCCCAATGGTTTACAGTGATCTCTGCTGTTTAAACCCTTACCAAGGCCTTCATTGTAATCCATGCTTGGATGAAATGTGGTAGCAGAATTTCTACACATACAGTTCCAAATCCAACTAAATTGCCAGGATTTTTCACTGATTTCATATTTTCTAGGAGCACTTGGAAGTGTGATACATGATAGCTTATTTTCCAACTACAGGTACTGGATTCTGAAAAGATAAAATGTGGTGGATGGACCAGGTTCTGTAGAAGGTGGTATGGCTCACTGTGCAAGCCTGTATCTCTGGAGGGTGTGTGACAGGTGTGATCACACACAATTTAACAAATGGTCTGTCTGGCCTCACCAGTGTTTCCAAGTCCAATTCTAAGATGTAAAACCAGCAGCTTATAGAATTACCTAGCCTATACTGACTCCATCATTGAGTCCCTCATTGCACAGAGGTAAAGCCCCTGAAATGATAGTTGAATGGGTGCTTGATTTAGAGTGGCCAGTCTGCCACCTTTTTGGTGAGTTCACCTCCACAACAGACCATAAGGCCTGTCAGAGAATGGAAGAGTCCTTGCCACTTTCGGAGGATATTTGCAGTGGAGTCATTGGAAAACAAAGAAATGAGGCAGATCACAAGTCAGGTTGGCGGTAAGAGGAGCGAGTCATTGGGTAGGGGAGCAAAAGTCAGATGTGGCTAAGCCACAGGTTGGAGGCCAAGGGATGAGCAATGAGACAAAGGAGGGTGAAGCAGGGCATGACACTAACCGCCAGATGCTGGGCAGTTTCGTCCCAGAGGCAGGTCTGGCTCTACTGTCATGCGCCCCCTCAGGGCACAATACCAGTAAACATTAAGGGGCATATTTACAAGCGCTACCAGAGCGTCACTTTTTGTGATCCTCCAGTGGCTCTGTGCACTGCACCGTTTTTACAAATCAATGTTAAGCCACTTTTTTGTGGCTTAGCGCCACCTTGTAAATACGGCCCCTTCACGTGTAGCACTTTGTGTGGAAGGGGCATGCAGTGGGTGTTGCTGTGGGTGTTCCAAAACACCCATTGCACTTTGATGCTGCTCCAGATTTATGAGATTTCGTAAACGTGAGGCAGTGCCAAAATGTAATGCCACCCCAAGTGGTGCATTTTAGAAGTGACGCAGCGCTGCACTGCCAATTGTGCTATGGCCATGCTGCGCCACTTCTTGTAAAGATGCCCCTAAGTGTGTTGTGCTCCTCCCCAGTGGACAGCAGCCCACAGAAAGAGCCGAAAAGAGTTTTAGCTGCCTGGGATATTGATTTACGTCATTTCACTTTTAAACTAATCACCAATGTAGAGGAGACTACAAATTCCAATCTGAAAGACACCTATAATGGATAAAATAAGAGAGGAGAGACAAAGAAATAACTAGCATTTAAATAATCTTTCCCTCAGAATCCTCTCCTTTGTTCTCCAAAAGGAGCATCCATGGAGCTTCCATTATTATTTGTACACCACTCTGACTAACTTGAGAGCTCAAGCCAAGAGTGACAAAGAATGCCATTCTTTAAAATAAATCCAGTGGCTACCCCTCTTAAAAGGATGTGGCAGATAATCACACAATAAAAGAGAAAAGTGTCCCTTTATATTTCACTTTCAGTTTAGCTAGGAAATTTAGAGATGCTGTAAATCCTTTTTTCACACACTGATATCAATTCCTTTTTCCACAGCAAAGTGCCTGGGTGGGCACCATGAAAAATAATACGTCTTCACATGGATTGCTGCAGGTAAGTCTTTTTCTTCCAATGCAGACTTGGTCAGTCTCAACATTGCTGTGCCAGCCTAGCCTCTCAATATTTCTTTGTTATTTCTTTATTTAAAAAAAAATGTGATTAGTAACTTGTCAAGACTATGTAATACACACTAAAGCATGACCAAAATAGAATAACACAGTAGAGACAAAGGCACAATAATCATACTGTTCATTGCTTGTTACATATTCCACTCCCATCCCTCACCGCCACGAGTGGCAACCAGTGCTTTCCTTGTACTGGGATCCAGTCAGCTGGTCCGGTGGGTGTGTGAGGAGGGATGATGCACAGTTTTCCTCTGTATTCATTCAATTTCCCCCAAATTTTCTCCCACTTCTGCAGGCACCCCCAACTCTCATATGTCACCCTCTCATCCAACATGCACAAATCCATATCTCACTCCCATTCTCTCAGCGATGGTGCCTGGGGCGACCCCATAATCTGGCGATATTCCTCTTAGCGATCACAATGCAAAGAGTCATCAACAGAATCTCCGGTCTTCGGAGATCCAAAGTGTCCCATATATTTAACAGACACCATTTTATCGAGGCTGCCATCGCACACCCACAGATCTCATTCAGACATGCAATCACTGAGAACCAATAGCTTCATTTCTCTGAGCATTCCCAAATAATTGTAGGAAGGACCCCTCCAGTGCACCCCACCAAGACAGAGATTGTCAGGTGCTCTGCCCAACTTCACTCTGACCGACACAAGAGATATGCTCTGTGGAGGATTTCAAATTACACCAAGCAAAACCTGGATCAGATTCCCACCTCCTGTGCAGTAGAGAGTCTGGAGGCCAATGCATCAAACCATTTATCTTCTTCAAGACTTCCAAATTCATGTTTCATTTGGGTTCTTAAGTACTTTAGTGGGTCTGGGGAGTTGTTAATCAATTTCTGGTAATTGAGGGAGATGGCTTTTTTATGTAATTGCTCCTTCAACCTCCTATTCTCCTGGGGGAGGATTAAGGCAGCTCCATCCCCTGGGTAGCACAGACCGTAGAGCCTGTTGTATCTGAAGATAGCAGTAGTACTCAGAGGGTGCCAACATTGTCCTGCTGCCAAAGGTCCCCCACCTTGCAGATGCCAATAAGGTCCCATTTATCAAAGCCAGGGAGGTTCCTCAGTTTGCCCAGGTCCTTTGAGTCCCAGAGGGGGGTGGCCTGTGTTATCTTCCCCTTCCACCTCAAAGTGCGGAGTGCGGTGTACCAATAACCGATTGTCACCAATGTTGGTCCTTGGTTGTGTGTCGGCTTAGGGAATGTGTAAATGGCCCTTGGGTACCCTTCCCGATGCATCAGTCATTTATCCATTTGATATGCTGGTTCATCTTGGGGTGCGGGTACCCAGCAATTAATGGTTATCAGCTATGACGCCCTGTGGTATTCTCTAATGTCAGGAATGGTGATCCCTCCGTCTTACCACCCCTTGGCCAGTTCAATTAAAGCTTTTGTTGCCTGGCCCCCATTCCATAAGACAGTCCTAATCTCACTATCTATTGCTTTGTAGAAGGTCTCAGGGACAGGGAAGGGCGTATTGTGGAGGATATACACAAAGTGTGGTAAGGCCATCACTCTAAATAAGGTGGCTCTCTTCCTTACAGCAATAGCGGAAAGGATCTCCAGTGTTGGATGCCCTGTTTGAGTCGAGTCAGGAGAGGAAGCAGGTTGCGGGAGTAGTATAGGGCAGGGTCGGCAGTCATGTATGTGCCCAGACACTTAAATCCATTGGTCACTATTTCTGCAGTGCAGCCCTCAGGCAGTCGGGCACCTCACCCCTAAGGATGTAGATGGTTGACTTCGGCAAATTTATTGTGTATCCGAAGCATTGCTCAAACTCGTAATTATGTGTGTTATCCAGCTAAGAGAAGTACGAGCTTCTGCCACTTAGAGCAGAATATCATCTGCATAAAGTGATATTCTGTCTTCCCACTGTTCAATTCAACATAGCCCCTTAATCAGTGGGTACATTCTCACCTATGTTGCAAGTGGCTCAAGAGCCAGGGCTAACAGAAGGGGGGACAGCGGGCACCCCTTTCTAGTACGTCACCGAAGGGCGAATGCCCTAGATATTGCACCATTCACAACCACCTATGCACAAAGGGAAGAGTAGAAGAGCCGCACCCAGCCGATAAAGCAGGGGCCAAATCCCAGCCTCTCCCACACGGAAAACAAGTACAGCCATTCCACTGTGTCCAAGGGCTTATGGGCATCGAGCGAGACATCCTCCATAGCGTTCTCTCGCAGTGTCCCAGCCTGGCAAAGTACCTTGTGTAATCTGCAAAGGTTTAGTGTCGTATTTTGGCTGGGCATGAAGCCTAGTTGGGTGGGTTAACCCAACCTATAATTAAGCGGGATAAGTTAGGAGGCCAACACCTTTGGCTAGTATTTTCACTTCCGCATTGACAAGTGAAATCGGCCGAAAGGAAAAGCATTCCTCTTCCAGCTTTCCTTCCTTGCATACAACTACTAGGGAGGCCAGGCGTTGGTCCATAGGGAGATTCCCTGTTTCTTCATACATCATTTTTGAGTAGGGGGCAAGTTTAGTGGCTGATAGCTGATACAGGTTAATTGGTACCCCATTGGGTATACTACTGTTTCCTCTGTTGAGAGCACCTTCTCTAAGGTCTTTCTTCTGTGGGAAAGTTTGGAGGCGGATGTCTACCAGAAGTTCACATGGGTCTTCTCTTGTGATTGTAACTCCCAGATAATAGATTCTGGTATAATAGGTCAAAAAGGTCTCCGCTATGCCCTCCCCGTCACTGACCCGTTCTCCAGTTGTGGACTGGACTCTCCCTACCCACCTATTTGCTGCTTCCGTCCTATCTAGCCAGGCCAAGCGTTTCCCCGCTTTGTCACTGGCTTCTTAAAGGCAGTGTTGTACCACCTTGTGGTGGTACTTGGTGGCTTCCTGTGCCACATGTCAAAACTCTCATATAGGCAGCGTCTGTCCCCACTTGTTCTGGAGGGCCCGCCTCATGAGCTAGAATCTCCCGCTCAAAAGCCTTCATCTTAGCCCATTTTTCCTTCTTTTGCTCCACTATCGTGGATAGACCAACCCCTTTGATTATCGTCTTGTAAGCCTCCTGTAAGGTTTGTGCAGAGTGCACTGAGGAGGCATTCTCCTCAAAGTAGGCTCTGTTGCTTCCGTCAGTGCTGCCCTGAGTTTCGGCACCTTGAGGTACCAGGGTTCAATACAATACGTCTGGGACTGTGTCTCTCACCCAAACCATAGACCATCTGCAAAGGGGAGTGATCTGAAATGCCCTATGCCCGGTGGTGGACCTCCCATACTCATGTCAGGTGGCAGGCTGATGTGGGGAAGTAGTCAATGCGGGAGAGACTGTTGTGCATCCCAGAATGAAATGCAAAGTGTTTCTCAGTGGGGATAAAGGTGCACCACAAGTCCATTAGCCCCTGGGTGTGACAAAGTCAGCTAAGGGTCATCGAGCGGGACTTGTTTCTCTGGGGAGTTGACTGTCCATTGCATCACATAATGCTGCATTAAAATCCTTTACCATTAGTAATTCCCCTTCAGGGAGATCTAGTAAGAGTGTGTTCAGTGTTGGGAGGGTGATATTGGGGGGATGTATACTGAGACTATGTTAATGGCTACCCCTTCCCAGCTACCCTCAAAGGCCACATATCATCCCTGCTCATCAGGCCATATCCTTTAGATGGAGAGGGAGAGTGATTTTTTCCTCAGGATGCTAACCCCCCAGGGAGGTGGCAGTGTATGCTGAGTGGGCGACCATTTTGGACCCCCATCTGACTAATGTGTTGCATTTATTTCCCAGTAGGTGGGTCACTTGCAGGAGGACCACATGTGGGGTGTGTCTCTGAAGGTGCTGCAAGATCACTCCCCGTTTGACCTTGTCCCCAACCCTATCAACGTTCCAGGGTAGGAGATGCAGTGTTTGTGTGTTCTCTCGGGTGATGCTGCCAATGGACTGAGCCCGCTTGTCTATAGTGGTGTAATGGTGTTTTTCGGGGGGCTGCTCCTGCTGGGATAGGTGGTGGTCCAAGTTTGGTGGTGTGGGGCTTCTACGTGGACTCTATTTTGGAAGTCATTGGTATGCCGAGGGGACACCTGCCCCCACATGTTGTTTCCTGGATAAGTCTTGTCTCCCCGTTTCTCTAATCCTTTGCAAGTCCTCAAACCAGTCCCATGTTGCCTCTGGTGAAGAGAAAACATGAGTCTTGCCATTGGCCATTACACAGTGCTGCACTGGGAATAACATTGTATATTTGAGCTGTCGGTCCCAGAGGACTCTCTTGACCTCGAGAAAGCTACAGAGTTGTTTCTGCATGTGCAATGTGAAGTCGGGAAAGAAGGTAATGTTTCCATTGCCAGTTCCGAAAGGCGGAGCACTGTGCGTGAAGTATTACGGCCCGGTCGCGATAGTTAAATATTCATGCTATAATGGGACAGGGCTGTGTACCAGGCCTGGGCAGTGTACTCAGTACACAGTGTGCTCTTTCCACAGAGAACTATTGAGAGAGACCGCACAGCTGCTTCAGGATAAGGTCTTCTACAAAGAGGTCTACATTTGGCCCTTCTGATTTTTCAGGCACGCTAATTATTTGGACATTGTTTCTGTGGGAGCGTCCCTCAAAGTCCTCTATTTTTGCCTTAAGTATCTCAGTTGTAGCCTTAAGTGCCCTGACCTGTTCCTTGAGAGTTGCAGAGTCATCTTTAATGGTCTTCAAGGGGCCCTCAGCCTCCTTCACCCTGGCCCCCAGGATGCGGAAATCTGCCCTCATGAGTGCGACTTCCGTTGAGACCGTGTCAGTCTTTGTTTCAAGAGAGACAAAGACGCTGTGTATGGCCGTCATTATGTCTTTTAGGGCTAAGATGTACCCCTCCGAGTGTGCAGGCTCTGTCACAGGACACGGTACATCCATCCCGGAGGCCCATGTAGAGTCTTTAGGCTGAACCAATCTGCCCAATTCTGGTTGATGCCCAACTCTGGAGCTCTGGTGCTCTTGCCACATGTCATGACTGCTGCAGGTCCATGAACAGACAGCAGGCAAGAGTAGGGAAGGCTTTGGGGGCTCGGAGTGTTGGTCATAATGCCCAGCTAGCAAATGGTTTTCGGGGGAAGGACCTCACTCCACCCAAGGCTTGCCAGTAAGTGCGACGTTCGTCCCGAAAGTCTAGGCTCGCCGCACCATGTCACCTGCCTACACTGGATCTCAAGGGCTGCATCTGAGTATAGCAATATCTCCCAGCTCTACTGTCTTACAGAAACAATGGTTCTTAGGGGAGACTCCCTATTCGTAGTGGAGTTGATTGTAGAAGGGCTGGTGTGTCTCTACCCCCTCACTTCCACGCAGTCAATGTCACCTGCCCCAGGAATGCAAAATGCAGAGAAAGGATTACTGTCTTCCTGCTCCATCCCTTATGATAGAAGCCACTGTTTCAGCCTTGCAACAAACAGCCAGCATGAGTAGCCCCCTGGTGACAGCGGTGTTGTATGGGCCCAGGTGTCACCCTATGTGCACTGCCCACAGGATCCCTTAAGTTAAATACAGTGAGCAGCGAGGGGCTGGAGGGCGTCACGGGCAGTGTGGTGCCCCAGAGTCCAAGACCATGCGGCCGGCCCCTCTGGTCCCTGGAACATTGCTATGCCCTCCTACCTCAGGGTCCAGGGCACAGAATGACATGCTTCCAAGGACCATGGCATATCCCAGGTGAGCCCCGGCTGAGGTATCCAGATGCGGGGGAAGCCTTCTCTGCCACTGTCGCAGAGTGGCAAAGGCTGTCCCCAGGCCTCACTCTGAAGTGCCACCACTAGAAGGAACACACACAGCCATACAGTGTGCACTGGGAGAGTGTCTCTAAAGGCCACAGGTAGTTATTGGTGCAGAGCAGCCCTCAGTTTAGCTCCATCTGAGGCCAGGCTCATCCCACATGTTGTGGCCCTCAAAGGGAGGCATCAAAGGCTTGCAGTAAATGGATACAGGTGAGAAAAGGAGAAATCAGCCAACAGTCCAATAAATTAGTTGACTTCTTGTGCTCAGGCCATCCCCGGTAAGCTGCCAATTGTATTAATGCACCCTTACATGGACCAAACAATAAAAAAGTATGATCTCTTGTGGAATTGCAAAAGTCTCTAGCCAAAACTGATTGACAAAGGCAGGTGCTAGGTTGACATTCCTGCATCAATTTCACCAGCGGGAATTAGGCTGGGGCGTTACTTTTTTTTAAAATTAGGATTTGCTCAGGTAAAATGATTACAAGTGCCAAAGAACCATCGAGCAAGCTGGAAATCCAAAAGATCTTTAATGTACGCTTCACCTAGCACTTGTTTAAGGTGAGGGTGTCAGGTCATTTGATCCTTAGGCAGAGGAGTTTGTAACACAGAAGTGGCAGTGATGTGTCCCCATCAGGACTGGGTTCTAGTCTCAGATTCTCTTTATAGCTCTTGATCAGTACAAATACCCTTGCATGTCAGGGTTGCTGTCCTGGGTGGGAGATCTCTCATGTTGGTGTAACAAGTGTTTGATTTCCAGGATGAAGGCTCCCATTAAGGTTGCTGTTGCTTTGTTCCAGCTGTTAAGTCTACACTGTGACTCATCTGTCCTGGTTCTTGGAAAGCTCAGTTGATTGCATGGTGACATTAAAGATTGTTGTTGTTGTTGCACACTTCTTTGAGAACATCTGGTATGTTTACACTGTGTCTCTGATTCACAGTTCTCTAAAGGCCTTACTAGACTGATCCAGGACTGGTTCTTGCTTTAACTATGTGATGACTGCCTGCAGGGCAGACACACTCAAACATTGTAGGTAAATCAGTGTCTCACAGAATGTGTTAATTCACAGAAAGGGAGCACTCAGTGCAAGCTACCTAACTGCAGCATTCAATCCCTATCCCAGGGCTATCCTTCATTCTTCCAGTATTAGGATTGTTTGAAGATGCAAAGATGTTTTCTCCCAAACTTTGTATTTGTATTACAAGAACTAAAAAAAAATAAGTGGAGTTTATTACTTAAAAGTCATCTGTTATTGCACTGATTGTTTGAGCATTTTTGTAATACTTTTTCTCCAAATTGTTTACAGTGGTTAAAAAAGTTAAAAAAATAACTGAAATGCAAATATATGTGAATTTTTTCAAATACCCCCAAAACAATTGGAGGCATGATTTCTGTTGTGCACTCCTTCTACTAATCAGTGTCCCACTGTTGAATTAGGTCAGTTCTCTCAAGACGCAGTAAACACTTGCAATGCTTCCTCACACCACCAACAACTTAGGCCCTGATTCTAAGCTTGGCGGGCGGCGGGAGCCGCCCGCCAAGCGGGAACCGCCAGAAGACCGTACCGCGGTCAAAAGACCGTGCAGCGGTCATTCTGGGTTTCCCACTGGGCTGGCGGGCGACCGCCAAAAGGCCGCCCGCCAGTCCAGCGGGAAACACCCTTCCCACGAGGAAGCCGGCTCAGAATGGAGCCGGCGGAGTGGGAAGGTGCGATGGGTGCAGTTGCACCCGTCGCGAATTTCAGTGTCTGCAAAGCAGACACTGAAATTCTTTGTGGGGCCCTCTTACGGGGGCCCCTGCAGTGCCCATGCCATTGGCATGGGCACTGCAGGGGCCCCCAGGGGCCCCACGACACCCCATACCGCCATCCTGTTCCTGGCGGGTGAACCGCCAGGAACTGGATGGCGGTATGGGGTGCCAGAATCCCCATGGCGGCGCAGCAAGCTGCGCCGCCATGGCGGATTCCCATGGGCAGCGGAAAGTCGGCGGTACACCGCCGGCTTTCCGCTTCTGCCCGCGGCTGTACCGCCGCGGTCAGAATGCCCGGCGGTGCACCGCCAGCCTGTTGGCGGTGCTACCGCCGACCCTGGCCCTCGGGGTATTTACCGCCAGGGTCAGAATGACCTCCTTAGTGTTTTGCTGGCATGCACAGATTTACCATGTAAAGGTCCATGATAGAGGTTGTTGCAGTAGTAAAACCAGGAGCATTTACGTATCTGTACATTTGTTTGCACCGCAACAATTCTTGATTGGTCCCTAAAAGTGATCACCTAATCACCCACTTTTTGTGGGTTTTTTTTAAACCACAGTGCAATGCAGCAAAAGTGTAATGACAAGGTACTTAAAGCAAGTGTGCAGGCAGTTATCACCATTTTTAGAAACAATCAGTTAATTAAGCACAAATGACATAAACAATTACTCTGCACAAATGTGTTTTGCTGAACACAGTCTAGTTAAGATTTCTGCCCCTTTTGTTTGTTGCCAAATTTATAAAATCAATTCACATTTCATTTTTAACCAGTCTTCAGGAGTACCTTACATTAATGACATGAGAAACATACAGAATGTTCACCAAAAAGCTACCTTCATTTTCAAGTGATGGACACAGCCTTGCACTTATATGAAAATGATATTTTGAACGAATCAAGAGATGTTTCTTCTTGTCAAGCTGGACAGTAATAAGGTCACTAAAATGAATGTGGTGTATGAGGAGACCAAAGTAATCACAAACAGTAAAGAATGTGTACATCAGTCTAAATGAGAACTGTCAGATGAGACAACCTGTCTGAGGTTGAGCTGTGTCCTCACAGGTGAATGTAGAAAAATAATTGAGGGGCTTTTAAAAAAGGGAAAAGAACATTCCCATCAGAGGCCGCCTCCTATCCCGCTGCTTTGCATTTCTCTTCCGATCATGTGATGGGGGCCTGAGAGGCTTTAAAGGGAAGGAAAGGAATTTCCTTCCCTTTGAAGTCTTTCAGAGAATTTCAGCAGCCGGATCGTGAAGCGATCTGGATGCAGAAATGCCCACTAGACACCAGAGATTATTTCCAAAAAGGAAATTGGCATAGGGGAGCGACCCCTTAGGCAAGGGTCGCTCCCCATGGGGCAATTATTTTCAAGGCCTTTACTGCCCCCCCTGGGGACAGATCGGCCTATTGTTATTAGGCCGATCTGCCCCCTGAGGGGGGGGGGGGGGGCAGAAACTTCTAGGTACCAGGGATCTTTTTTTTCCCTGTTTTTTAGAGGTGGGGAGCAACCCCTTAGGCAAGGGTCGCTCCATTAGGGAGCAAATTATATTTAGGCCATGCAGATCGGCCTATTTTTATTAGGCCAATCGGCCCCCAAGGGGGGCAGAACCCACTAGACATCAGGGAGGTTTTTTTTTAAGGTCAATTTCATGCAAGGGGAGCGACCCCTTAGGCAAGGGTCGCTCTCCGGGTGGCAAATTTATTTTAGGCCATTTCTGCCCCCCTTAGGGGCAGATCAGCCTATTTTTATTAGGCCGATCTGCCCCACTTGGGGGCAGAAACCACTAGGCACCAGGATTATTTTTTGTGCCAATTTCACGCAAGGGGAACGAACCCTTAGGCAAGGGTCCCTCCCCTGGGGGGCAAATTTATTTTAGGCCATTTCTGCTTCCCTTGGGGGCAGATTTGCCTATTTCTATTAGGCCGATCTGCCCCTGGGGGCGGGCAGAAACCATTAAGACACCAGGGATTGGTGAGTGTGTATGTGTGTGTTTTGTTTGGGGGGCAGCCCCTTGGGCAAGGGTCTCTCCCAATGGGAGCACATTACTGTTGGCCATACCCAGATTGACCTATTTTTGGAAGGTCCATCTACCCCCAAGGGGGGGCAGAAAGCCCACCAGAGACCAGGGAAGATTTTCTATTGAAATAAGAGGGTGGGGGTATGGTCATACCCCCACCCCAAATAAATGGGCCCAAAGTTGTTCTGATGGGGCAATTACCCCCGATCCACACACCGGGGGGGGGAGAAAGTCTACTAGATGCCAGGGAATAAAAATAAAAAAATAGTAGGGTGGTGGCTACCAATCAGTATGGGCCTGGTTATTCCCCCACCCCAACTGAAGGGGGTAACAGTCTTTCAGCTCTCCCCCCGCACACTAAAACATCTTATCCCACGGCAAGCAAGAGGACATTTGATTAGTTTGGGTTTTGGTTTTACATTTAGGCCATGAGAGCTTAGCTAACTCTCAAATTTGGCCCACTTTGAATGGTAAGGGCTGTACTTTATGGACTTTGGGACGCTGCCATATAAAAAAAATCCACAAGAACTAGACACATCTGAAAACTAAACATCTGGTTGATTCCAGGGTTGTGTCCTTCACATGCACCCTGCACCATTTTCTTACCCACAATGCCCTGCAAACCTCCAACTTTGCAGGAAATCACACATTTTTCCCACATTTTTGTGATGGAACCTTCCGGAATCTGCAGCAATCTACGAAATTCCTACCACCCAGCATTGTCTTATCTATACCGATAAAAATTCTGCTGCACTTGTCAGCCTAAAAATGTTTTTTTTTCAAACTGCCCTTTTGGACCCGCTTTGGTTCCCCCTCAATTTCGACATCTTTTTGGCTCTTCCCTGTCACAGGCATTTGGCCCACCTATACAAGTGAAGTATAATTTTTACCAGAAGACTGAGGGGAATGTTGGGTGTTAAGAAATATGTCCTGGTGCGGTGATCCCACACAGAAATGTGGGGAAAATGTGATTTTTTAGCTAAATTTGAGGTTTGCTGAGGATTCTGGCTAAGAAACCATTGGGGGATCCACGCAGGTCACACCTCCCTGGACTCCCTCAGGAGTCTAGTTTTCAGAAATATCTGGGTTTGGTAGATTTCCCCAGATGGCTGCTGAGCCCAGGACCAAAAGCGCAGGTGCCCCCGCAAAAACAGGTAGTTTTGTATTTGATCATTTTGATGTGTCCAGATAGTGTTTTGGGGCATTTCCTTTTGCAGGCAGTAGGCCTACCCACACAAGTGAGGTACCATTTTTATCGGGAGACATGGGGAAATGCTGGGTGGAAATTTGTGGCTCCTCTCAGATTCCAGAACTTCCTGTCACCAAAATGTGACTAAAACGTGTTTTGTTGGCCAAATTATGAGGTTTGCAAAGGATTCTGGGTAACAGAACGCGTGAGAGTCCCAAAAGTCGCCCCATCATGGATTCTCCTAGGTATCTAGTTTTAAAAAATGCACAGGTTTGGTAGGTTTCTCTATGTGCCGGCTGAGCTAGAGGCCAAAATCTACAGCTAGGCACTTTGCAAAAAACATCTCAGATTTCATTGTAAAAATGTGATGTGTCCATATTGTGTTTCCTCTCACAAGCATTATGCCTACCCATGAAAGTGAGGTACAATTTTTATCGGGAGACTTGGGGGAACACAGAATGGCAAAACAAGTGTAATTGCCCTTGCCTTTCTCTACATTTTTCCTTCCAAATGTAAGACAGTGTGTAAAAAAGACGTCTATTTGAGAAATGTCCTGCAATTCACATGCTATTATGGGCACCCCGGAATTCAGTGATGTGCAAATAACCACTGCTTCTGAACACCTTATCTTGTGCCCATTTTGGAAATAGAAAGGTTTTTTTGATACCTAGTTTTCTTTCTTTATTTTTCAACAAATGAATTGCTGTATACCCGGTATAGAATGAAAACCCATTGCAAGGTGCAGCTCATTTATTGGCTCTGGGTAACTAGGGTTCTTGATGAACCTACAAGCACTATATATCCCTGCAACCACAAGAGTCCAGCAGATGTAACGATATATTGCTTTAAAAAATCTGACATCGCGGGAAAAAGTTACAGAGTAAAACATGGAGTAAAATGGCTGTTTTTTTCACCTCAATTTCAATATTTTTTATTTCAGCTGTTATTTTCTGTAGGAAACCATTGTAGGATCTATACAAATTACCCCTTGCTGAATTCTGAATTTTGTCTACGGTTCAGAAATATTTAGCTTTCTGGGATCAAGAATTGGTTTCACACCCATTTCTGTCACAAACTGGAAGGAGAATGAAAGTATAAAAAATAGTAAAAATTGGGTGTGTCCCAGTAAAATGCCGAAATTGTGTTGGAAAATTAGGTTTTCTGATTCAAGTCTGACTGTTCCTGAAAGCTGGGAAGCTGGTGATTTTTGCACCGCAAACCCTTTGTTGATGCAATTTTCAGGGGAAAAAACTGCAAGCCTTCTTCTGCAGCCCTTTTTTCCAATAAAAAAAAAAAAAAAACAATTTCGCTGTATTTTGGCTAATTTGTTAATCTCCTTCAGGGATACCCACAAACTCTGGGTACCCCTAGAATCCCTAGGATGTTGGGAAAAAAAGGATGCAAATTTGGTGTGGATAGCTTATGTGGACAAAACGTTATGAGGGCCTAAGCTCGAACTGCCCCAAATAGCCAAAAAAAGGCTCAGCACAGGAGGGGAAAAGGCCTGGCAGCGAAGGGGTTAAAGACCCTGCATTGTCACTCCAGCCAGCTTGAAGCCAGGGCAGGGGGGGCAGGGAGCTCCTTGCACTTCAACCTATGTGTCTAGAAGTTTCTCCCACCTCCCAGAACCAGGGCACTAGGGTATAAAAGATGGACCTCAGACACTACTACTTCAGTTCACTTCTGGACCTGTGGATATGCTGCTAGAAGGACTTCTGTACTGCTGAAGGACTTCCACTCTGCAGGACTGCACTCTTTTGAACTCCTGTTTTGCTGTATTGACCTGCTTCCTGCTGCCGTCTTGCCTGGGTGAGAAGGACTGGACCTGCATCTCTTGAACCTAAAACCCAGAGTGACTCTAAGGGCTAATTGGCTGGCCTCCTGATCTAAAGTCTCAAGGACATAGACTTTCTCAACCCTAATTCTGCACCTGTACTCTGCCATTAGTGAGTCTGTTCTGGAAAGGGCAGACTCTCTAATGAACTCTTGGAAGTGGGCATCCGGTGCTTCCCGGCAGAACTGATGCACCATCTCTGCTGAGTGGCACATCCCTGAGCAGAATTGACACATAGCCTATCGGTGCATCCCTAAGCAGTACAGACGCATCTCTGCTGCATGCATGGTTTGTACCTGTTGCAAAAGACTCAAATCCACGCTGCATTCCACATCTTGGGTCTGACGCAGTGCCTTCAGTATGTCCGGTGTGTGACAGTTGCCTGGAGCAGATCCTCACATTCCCTGTTGACAGCAGCCTCAATGACTAAGTCTAATCTCCAAATTGCAGCTTCACCGCTCTTCAGAAACAACACATCATCTTGACTGTGATTCACATCCCTAATGCTGGCCTTGACATCAGATGCCCCATTGACGGGATCATTGGTATTGGCACAACAGCACCTTGTGCTGCCACCTTACCGCATCTCCAAACCTACGCATCAGCTCAGCTGTTGGACACATCTTCAACACGTCCACATGCAACACTCCGCAACCAGGATTTAAGGTATTTTGTACAGTGGACCTAACTAGGTTCCTGTAGCCAGACTGCACATTGTCACAGTCATCCTAAACTTTGTCCCTGTCTGGCAATATTCAGATGTCTCTAGTTGGCGCTTTAAGGTTTTAGGTGCTATTTTCACCTAAAACTTTAAAATTCAGCATCTCAGATTCTACTGATTGGATGTTTGCTGCTTTGGTCTTGTTTTCTTTATTAAAAACTACTTTATTTTTTTAACTCTGTTTGGGCTCCTTTTGTGGTTTGTTTTCACTGTGTTACTCTTTGAAGTGTTGCACAAATACTTTTACTCCATGTAGCGTGTGACTACAAGGACATGCCCCACATTCGTCCCATGTAGATTTACTTCATTCATTTTTATGGTAGGTGCTTTGCTGTTGTTGTTCTAACATTTTTGAACTATGCACCAATAATTGTGCTTTCCGAACACAGGTTGTTTTTCCATCCGATTAGATGTCATGTGTGTTTGTGTGTTGAAAAACGTTTACAGGCTATGGATAAGAAGAAACTACACCAGCTTGAAACAACACGCCAGGAATGGCATTTTTCGTTTGGTTCCTAACACAAATTAGGGCCTGACTTAGATCTTGGCGGCCGAGTTACTACGTCACAATGATGGCTGATATACCGTCAGCTAAAATATCAATCCCATAGGATATAATGGGAGTTGTATTTTGGCAGATAAGATATCCGTCACTGTTGTGACTGACTAACTTGTTCAACAAGATCTAAATCAGGCCCTTACCTCCTTAGTCACTGGCCTATTTTTCTTACAGACCGAGGTGATGATGCACTGACAGGCACAACATAATCCTTAATATATACACATCCATCACATGTTTTTCTTTTTACAGAGCCTGGGGTGAAACTGTTGCATGAAACAGGAATCCAGGCCTTGTTTCATGCTTTATATGTGTTGTAGGTTATGTGTGTTCTGACTGCATTAGCTGTTAGGCTGATATAGAATTAAAATTGACATTACACTGTGGCACAAAAATTGACTTAGTCCTGAAGAAAGCCATGGACCCTTTGGCCAGCTTCTTAGGGCTGAATGAAACATGTTGATTACTTATATAGTGTAGGACCATTATTTCCACAGGCACCCTTCCCATCCACCTTTTTTAAATTATACCGCAAACATCATTAATAAAGGGATGCCTAAGTGTTCCAAGGTATTTTTAACAAACCCAGCAGGATATTATCCAAAGTGCTCTCTGAAATATGGTCAAGCTTGTGCTGGTTTTTAGGGACCAGGATGAGATCTGATAATGAGGCATGACACCAATAGAGTACGTCAGGATCTTACAAACAAATCAGAAATGACTGTGGACTTAAAGTAAAAACCCCACTCTTTGTTATTTAGACTACATTATTGTGTCATGCATAAGTGCTTTACTCATTGCTTCTAAGTTAAGCCTCACTGCTCTGTGCCTAGTTACCAGGGGGAATACGCAAAGGTTAATTTGGGGTTTGTTAATGCCTTACTCACACAAGGAGTGTGGTTGCTGCTTTACCAGGGCTTACACCTCAGTCAACCATCACAATTTCGTACACTGTGAGTGTGCGGAGAGCCACGTGTAAGGGTGAGCTTGTGAGCCAGACAGGCAGACATGTCACTAATGAATGCATTGTAGATGATTAGGCAGCTGTTTAGATGATGGTGAGGATTGGCAATAGGAACCAGTCTAATCGAAGCAAGGCAATATATTTTTTCAGATGCTTAGAAAGGCATGCTATGTCATACACGTTTGGAGGACTAGATGCTGAGAATATCCATGTGGTGTCCTTGTAGATGGTACAAGAAAAGAGTGACTTTTCCCAGTAACCACAATGTGACCCTTCAAAGAATAATATATGTGGAAGCCATCAAATACCTCCTTAACATGGTGACTGACGGGACAAAAAAACAGAGCAGGTTAAAAAAATCTCCTTTGGCAATGTTGTGCTCGAGCTGCATGGCAATCTGGACCCCTGGTAATGATTTTTGTCATGATCAAACACCGATCATGCATGTACACCATGACCTAGGCCTGTCTCACTGTAATGCAGTCAGTTTAAATTGAGAGGGATGCCCTCTTAAAGGTATAGGGCAACTGCTCTTAAATAGAGTTGAGTCACATGAACACAGTGGTGGCAGGATACAAGTTTTTGTGCTCAGTTGTAATTAGTCATCAGAACAGGCCTTTTTACCTGTGCCACTAGAGTGGGGCCTTCTGACCAACTCATGCAAACTTCTGTGACTAAGTATTTAACTCACCCTTGGCCTGCATGGATCATATTTAGCTCCAGAGAGCACATCAAATAATAAAATCAATTAAACAGTATTTGGAAATCACGACTAATCACCCACAAAGGTAATCAGGCGCTTGCAGATATCAGCGACTCATTTGGCTAGCCAGGTCTTGAGGGCTCTGCCGAATGAGAGGTGATGGTCTGGAAATGAGCCGGGAGGGTGTTCCACGTTTTTGCTGCTATGTGTGACAAGGCACATCCTCCACTTCCGCTTCGGTGGATGTGTGGAGTGTGGGCAAATGATAGGGAGGTGATGCATAGTCTTCTTGACGGGACGGTTGGTAGAAATTCAAGCAGTGGTTAATGAAGGTAGGTCTTTGGTGGTGTAGAGCTTTGTGTGCATGGGTCAGCAGTTTTAATACGCACCTCTTCTACACAGAGAGCCAGTGGTGTTGCTTGGGGTGTGGTGTGAGATCATTGGCAAAGGTCGAGGACGAGTCTGGCTGAGGCATTCTGTATGGTCTGAAGGCTTTGTAGGAGTTGTGAGGAGATTCCAGTGTAGAGGGCGTTGCCATAGTCTAGGCAACTAATGATGAGGGCCTGTGTCATAGTGCGTCTTGTGTGCGGGGGTAGCCACTTGAAGATCTTACTCAACATGTGCAGATGGAGGAGACAGTGTTAATCTGTGATTTCATTGTGAGCCTTTGGTCAATTATGATGATAAGGTTTCTGCCATGTTTGGAGGGAGTGGGTGCAGGTCCTAATTTTTAAGGACACCAGGAGCCATTCCATGTGTTGCTGCTCTTCCTGAAGATCAGAACTTCAGTCTTGTCTGTGTTCAGATACAGGCTGTTCTCTTTCATTCAGTTCACGATGCTTGTCATGCATTGGTGGAAGATGGTTTTGGTGGTGGTGGAGTCATCGGTGAGCGAGAGAATGAGTCGGGTGTCATGAGGTGACATGATACTTTTGTGTGCGTGCAGGGATGCATCTTAGTGCCTGGGCACGGTACATTAAATGGAGGACAGTGAGTTCTATTTTGGAAATCCCCAGGCTGGGAAAGCAGTCTGGGGCTGAGAACTGCAACCCCCAGAAAGGAAATATGTTTTGTTAATATTCCTGAGAGCTGGGATTAAGGAAGGAGAGCAGAGCATCCCTTCTGCACATCAACACTGTTAGAAATGGGGTCTCTAGTTGGCAGCCAGTTTACACCCTTTCCAAGTATGGACCCTCATTCTAGTCATTGTAAGGGATTCACACACCTAAGCACCTCCTTGGTAGCTTGGCACAAGTAGTCAGGCTTATCTCAGAGGCAATGTGTTAAGTATTTGTACCCACACACAGTAACACAGTGAAAACACCACAAATGGACACCACACCAGTTTTAGAAACATAGCAAATACTTATCTAAGTAAAACAAAAACAAAATGACAAAAATCCAACATACACAAGCAAAGATATGAATTTTTAAAGATTAAATCCCAATAAAGCTCCAGTTGGTATTATTACAGCGTCATGACAGAGTCGTTCCAAACAGTCCACCACAACTCATGAGGGATTGCAGTACCAGGAACGGAGTCGCACTGTCCCCAGGTACAGTACCTTAGAACAATGCAGAGTCAAAGACATGGCACAGAGTTAGGCAGGTGAGGAGTCGCTGGAACCGGTGCGGCATCTGTTCCTTGCAGCTATGAAGGAGGTGAGGCATCTGTTCCTTACGGAGGTGAGGCATTCATTCCTTGCAGAGGTAGCGGTGGCCCAGCAGGGTCAATGAGTCCAGCGGGTCAAGACGCAATGAGGCGACTTCACAAGAGTCGCGGTCACACCACAGGCGCCATGAAGGAGTTGGGTGGCACGGACATCAGTGGCACGGCACTCAGGATTCATACTCTTTCAGGACTTTAGAGGCAGTGTGACGGTGTCAGGCCTGCTGCGTCGAGAAGGGTTTTTGCACTTTAGCGGGGACTTTGGCTTCGGGTGGCAGGCAGAGGTGCGGAGTCATGCAGCTTCACTGGTTCTGGAGTCGTCCGGAGTCGGTGGGCCTGGTTTTTCTTGTTTTCAGGCCAGCTTTCACTCCCCCTTGCACATCTTTTTGATTTCAGAAAGTGTTCATGGTCAATGGGGCCGTGACTCATTCTCAGGGAGATGGTGGGACTGGTAAGACTGGCACTTTGGATCAGGGAATCTTGTTAGACAGGAAGGATCAGGGCTTTAAACAATTCGGGCATACTTTCTTGGAGGCTGACAGCCCGGTGTGATTCCCCGGTTACTCCATTGGTCTGTGTTATGGGTCAATTAGAACTGCGGTGGCAGGATGTCCCTTTCACAAAGGACAGTGCAGAGGAGAGATCAATTCAAAGGAGCTAACACCACAAACTGAATTTCAAATGATCAGACGGCAATGCACATTTGTGTCTGGAGTTGGACTATATATTAGGGCATGAGACTCACAAATTGATCAATAGCACTGTTCATCAAGAGAAAGGAGGTCATCAAGATTTCAAGATGCTGCATCCAGGACTGGGGACCATGGTCTGCAAATCTCCCAGGTGGAGGAGGGGCCAATGCCCAGGAGCTTAAAACACTTGTCCTGTGCCTGGTCACCAGCCTTCTGCTGACCTGCTAAGACCTGTGAGGAGGAGAGGGCCTGAAGAAAGCAACACCCAGCAGGGATCCCAGCAAGTGGATCCCAGAGAGCAAAGAGTAAGGAGCCTAGTACCCTCGGACCCAGTGTTGAGACGGAACTGTCCTCTTTCTTGCAAAAGTCGCTACAACTGTCCATCGACCATGAAGTTGCAGGCCATCGCCCTACATTAGTGATCTCATTGGAGTCATCGCCTATATCTGTGACCAGGAGGGGGCCATTGAGATTTTCAGGACCATCGCCATTACTACTAAGTCTGTGGGGCCATGACCTGGAAGATCTGACATGGTGGGGACCGTTGCCCACAACACTAACCCCCAGAAAACTGGAGATGGCCGCTAAGACCATTGAGCTGAGGACATCACCCATAGAGGAGGAGGTCCCACAATCAATGGAGGGACTCAACAACAACACCAGATGTTGCTCTGTCACATCAATGATGCCTCACCAGCTAGCCATCAAGAACTGCAAAGGAGCCTCGGCTCCTGAAAACCATTTCTTTCAGCCACAGGATGGGGTGGGAGCTAATCATTGTTGGCGGGTGAGTAGATGCCCAGCTCCCAGACACTTTGAAGGCTGCGGTTGGGTAAGACTTGAATATGGCCACAGGACCTTTTGAGACCTGCTCAAGATCAGTGCTTTACAGTCCTGGGAGCTGAAGTTTCAAGGCCGAAGCCAGACCTTGATATGCACTGCTAGTGGGCCACCTCTCCAAAATCCACCATGGATGCAGTGTTTAGCGTGGAAGAGAAGTTGGGAGACAGTGGGTGGGGGGTGGAGAGTTCACAGCTCTATTCAGTGCTAAGGGGATAGCCGTGGGGGACAAATGTAAGGTTTATTTAGTGTGTTGTGTTTGCATGTATAATAAATACTGCTCTCTTACACAAAGTCAGTTTGGACTAGAGACTCAACTTGTTGGGCTCACTGGGTATTTTGAATTATGAGTTTACACATATCTTACCCCTACTTCTCCCTGAAGAGCTTTGCACTGCTCGACTGATGTAATATCTCAAGTGCTGAATGGGTGGTATTTGGCCCAGTTCTTCAGGCCCCCTAGTAATTTCCCCCCCCCCCCGGGACAGCAGGAGTAAAAGGCCACAACCACCATAGTTTGACCCTGCTTACCCCATAGCCCTGTATATAGTGTTCTGACTGGAAAACCTTAGCTGGAGATGAAAACAGCAAAGCTCCAGACTACTCCTGAACATCACGAAAAATAAATTAACAAGCAGATCAAGCCAACCCAAGGAATGATGCACAAAGAAAATGATCCAACCTGCAAGGATAAAATTTATTTTGCAAATGTCCATTGAGTGCAATGAAATATAAGGGAATGAAGTGTGTTCTAACACTACATGCCCTTCCTAGCTCTTCCTTATATATGTCTGACCATCCTGGAAAAGGCATTGTTCAGATATAATTGTGCCCTCTTAAAAAATCCACAGTGTTCATTCCACCTCAAAGAAAAAAACCTGACTTTGACATTTAGTGCGCCATGTAGCATTCTGACACTCTGCTGTCACCATTCATGCTACCTGTAACCTGCAAGAACCGCCTTGGTTCACTGCGAGCACAAACGAGGTGTGGCTCCTGTCAATGAGGGATTTCCCTGTCCAACTGTACCCCGTGGGGCATATTTAAGGGCCCCTAGCGCCACCTTACCGTGGCCATAGTGTCCTTTTTTTGGCACTAAGGCAGCGCTAAAGTGGCTTTTTCCCCACAACATATTTGCAAAGTGAAGCAATGCATTCATTGCGTCACCTTGTAAACCTTGTGCCATATTATACCTGCTCCAGGCATAGTGTATGCATGGAGGGGAGTTCCAGCACTAGGAGGCCTGCAGAAATGGCACAGTGAAATTTAACAGATTTCACTGCACCATTTTTTGCCTCATTTTTAGTCCCTGCTCAGAGCAGGCGTTAAAATGACACTCCCAAAGAAACCTATGGGCCTTCTTGCACTTTGCTACACTAGAGTCAAAAATTTTCACACTATTGTAGCAAAGCACCACAATAGTGTCAAATTTGTTTATGCTATTGTGCTAATGACTGACATGGTGGGCCGTACTACAAAACGGCGCAACCATGATGTCATTAGGTGCTTGTATGGGGTTGCAGAAAAAGTGGCACATCAGTTCTTTTTCTTAAATATGGGCCTGTGTTTTACAGTGCACTGAGCTGAGGCACTTAAAAGACATGGTTCTCATCTGATTGTAGGTGCCTTCTAAATACTTTCTTCCTCACAGAAGTGACGTATTATTCCCTTAAGCCAATTTATATGGAGTCTGCATAGTGTTGATTTAAGATATTACCAATATGCAGATACACAAGTACAAGGGCTTGATCTGCAGTTCTGAAGTCACTTTCTAAATGAATGCTTTCACTTAATTAGTACTAATATCTGGTATAAGTTCATCTTGGTTTTCGCTCCAATATGTTCTTTCAGGGTGAGGCGAGTGTTGAGACTAAATCAAAGTGGTTTGCATTGGGTGAAACTTGGGTTTTGAATTCAGGCTCATATAGTTCAGCTAGGTGCTGCTATTTGCTTTTCTTGGTGAATTGCCAGAATAATATGTGTGTTGTAAAGTACCCTCTAGTTGGCATGGTTACCCCCTCTTTTGCCTGCTGTCAATATGTTTTAACTGTTTTCACAGGGATCCTGCTAACCAGGACCCCAGTGACTGTGCTCTCTCCCTCTAAATTTGGTTGCTTACAATTTTGCACAACCCACAATTGGCATACTGGTGACCCCATCTAAGTCCCTAGTATATGGTACTTAGGTACCCAGGGCATTAGGGAACTAGGTGTTACCTCTGGGCTGCAGCATGTATTGGGCCACCCATGGGAGCCTATGTACAATGTGTCTGCACCCCTGCCATTGCAGCCTGCATGAAAAGTTGCATGTACCCTTTCACTACAGATCACTGCACCAAGTCACTATGGGGGTCATTCTGACCCCGGCGGTCAGAGACCGCCGGGGCCAGGGTCGGCGGGAGCACCGCCGACAGACCGGCGGTGCCCCGCAGGGCATTCACCGCCGCGGTCAGATGCGGGAAACCAGCGGTCTCCCGCCGGTTTCCCGCTGCCCTGCAGAATCCTCCATGGCGGCGGAGCGCGCTCCGCCGTCATGGGGATTCTGACACCCCCTACCGCCATCCTGTTCCTGGCGGGTCTCCCGCCAGGAACAGGATGGCGGTAGGGGGTGCCGAGGGGCCCCCGTAAGAGGGCCCCACAAAGAATTTCAGTGCCTGCTTTGCAGACACTGAAATACGCGACGGGTGCCACTGCACCCGTCGCACCTTCCCACTACGCCGGCTCAATTCTGAGCCGGCGTCCTCGTGGGAAGGTTGATTTGCCCTGGGCTGGCGGGCGGCCTTTTGGCGGCCGCCCGCCAGCCCAGGGCAAATCCCAAAATACCCTCAGCGGTCTTTCGACTGCGGAGCGGTATTTTGGTGGGGGAAGTCCGCCGCCCGCCGGACTTAGAATCACCCCCTATGTGTCACCCCTATGGTAGGCGCTCCTAGCCTAGAGGGCAGGGTGCAGGTAGATGTGTGTGAGGACACCCCTGCATCAGAATAGGTGCCCCTACGAACTACAGCTCCATTACACTGGACTCCGTAAGTGCGGGGAAGCCATTTTACCCATGTACTGGGCTACATAATGGGAACTCTGAACCTGTGCATGTTTGGTATCAAACATGTTGGAATCATACCCCAATACTGTTGCCAGTATTGGTTGTATGATTCCATGCATTCTGGGGGCTTTTTAGAGGACCCCCAGCATTGCTCCTATCAGTCTTCTGGGGTTTTCTAGTCAGCTCGCGCTTCTACCAACCCTCAGGCAGGTTTTTGCCCTTCTGCTGCTTGACCAACTCAGGCAGGGGAAGGCAGAACAAAGGATTTCCTGTGGGGGAGGGAGGCAACACCCTCTTCCCTTGGAAGTAGGTGTGACATGGCTTGGAAGGGGTAGCCTCCTCAAGCCACTGCTATGCTTTGAAGGGTGCATTTGGTGCCCTCCTTGCATAAACCGGTTTGCACCAGGACAGGGACCCCCGGTCCCTGCTCTGGTACGAAACTGGGCAAAGGAAAGGGGAGTGACCACTCCCCTGTCCATCACCACCCCAGGATTGGTGCCCAGAGCTCCTCCACGTGGCCACTTTGTTCTGCCATCTTGAATTCAAGGTGAGCAGAGGCACCTAGGAGCATCTGAGTGACCAGGTCAGGTAGGTGACATCACAGCCCCCTCCTGAGAGGTGGTCACCCTGTTTGGTGACCAATCCCCCTTCCTGGGCTATTTAGGGTCTCTCTATTGGGTGGGTCCTCAGATTCGACATCCAAAAATCCAGCAGGACTCCTCTGCATTGTTCACTTCATATTCTGGCCAGGGGGACTGCAACTGGACCCTCCAGGAACCGACAAACTGCAACTCTGCTCTACAACATTGTTTCTCTGGCTCCTTCCAGCAACTGCAACATGTCCCCGGCTGCGCATCCTCTAAGGGCAATGTGTCTTCAGCATGCACAAGAAATGAGAAGGAATCTCCCTTGGAGTGAAGGAGTCACTCGTCTGCATCTTCAGACACCAACTGCAATGATGATCGGCTATGTGGATCTGCTCTCCTCCAGAACTGCGTGGATCCTGTATCACAGGTGATAGTTTGGAATGGTCCACTTGGGCCTCTCTACCAGCTACCCAACTTGGGAGACAGTTAGCCCTTGCAGCTCCTTGCAGAACAGTTCCCTGTGCACTATGACTCTTGCAGTTACCAAGGCTGGTTTGCTCTTACTCCAAGAAATCTTCATGCTCCCTGTAGCCCGGGTGTCCAGCACTCTTTTCTTCAAAGCACAGTCTTCTGCCTGCTTCTCCAGCAATGTGGGAATTGTCATCAGGTGTGCTGAATGGGCCTCACTGCAACTCCTGTGCCTGTTGACAGAGGGATGCCTGTGGGGGATGCCTCCTCTTCTTGTGATTCCCCCAGCTGTTGAGGGTCACCCTGGATTCCTCTCCTTGGGTCGAGTCCCCTGGACCTTGCTCGTCCTCGTCAGCCTTGCAAATCTTCTTCTCTCTCTTGCATTTGCCAAGGTTGTTTTCCAGCACTACTGACTGACTGCATCTCGACTGCCGACATGGGACATCACTTGCTTCACTCTTGGGACTCCTCTTCATCTCCGGTGCTGCACTGCTGACCTTCTTCGTCCACCGTCGACCTGGTCCTGCCTCCACAGAAGGGTCGGTTGTGGCTTCTGCCACAACCGGACACTCCACCTTGAACTGGACTTGGTCCTCTTCCTTTGCAGGTCCTCTTATGTCAGGATCCAACTATGGGTTCTTCCAGTCTTGGTTGGGTCTTGCACATGTCTTTCACAAAGTCCTCCTGTTGATTTGGGGGAAAACCAGGTACTTACCTCTGCTGTCCTGGTCGTTGAGGGTCACCCTGGTAATTATCTTTTGGGGTTCCTAGTTCCTCCAGCTCCCCTCTCAGGATTCAACATCCTTGGGTTGGGGACTGCCTTTCACATGCCATTTATTTAGTATATGGTTTGGTCTCCCCTAAGGACCTCACTATTTGCTATTACTTTTTTCAATGCTTATTCAGTATTCTAGTATTTGTATTACTATAATAAAGTGCCTTTATTTTTTTAACACTGTGTGGTTCTTTCATGTAAGTGATATGTGGCTGTAGTGGTATTGCATAAGCTTTGCATGTCTCCTAGATAAGTCTTGGCTGCTCATCCACAGTTACCTCTAGAGAGCCCTGGCTTCCTAGTCACTGTCTGCACTTCACTAATAGGGGATACCTGGACCTGGTATAAGGTGATAGCACCAAAGGTTCTCACCACACACCAGGCCAGCATCCTACAAAATGCTGAACATCCAGGTCTGAATGAGGCTCATGTTGTGTCAGAGGCACTGGATTTCTGGAGAGGATGAAACTTCCAAATATAGTTTTATGTTGTCAGTGTACTGGCTGATTCTGAGCTGTTGTGGGTGAGTAGAGTCCCAGGTGGCTTCACATAGAAGTTGAAGGGGGCAAGTCAGACTGTAGGGTACTCCACCAAGGAGAATGCGTCGCCCAACATATTTTAAACAATGTTGCAGGTGTTGCAGCAATGGCACATGACTTAATTTCACTAGCAGAATGGTATAGAGGAGACTCAGCACTGTGAATTCTGCCCCAGCACTTCAAATCTTTAGTGGCCTTCCACATTAGTAACTGTGAACTGATAAGCACTGTCACAGTTCATCCAAACTAGTCTTACTGATGTTATGTTCAACCAGTTAATACACTTAGATTAAGACTTACAGATCAATGCAGTAAAAGGGAAAATAAGAATAGTTCATACAAGTTCAATAAGAATAAATATCGGTGACACTTACTGCCTCATTTAGAGATTTTTGCTAAAACATGAATGTCATGGCAGAAATACCATCACCCCTCTATATTTACTCATGGTTTGGAAAGTTGCTCAAATAACTGAAGAGAAAATGTATGGTAACTTTGTTATTAAAAGTGTTTGCTTATTTATTTGCTCATAAGTATTATATGCTTTTTGCTGGTGGTAATAACACATATAATTTCGTGCCATTGTACACTCTGATGAGCATCACACATTTTTAATGTATGTGTATGTGTGTGAGAGAAAGAGAGAGAGAAAAATACTCTGTTTTTTGGTAAAAATAGATTGCTGCTGGCATAATGAGGGATTGATCATAGTTTCTCAAAGTACTTTATAGAAAATAAGTTATTGTAATCTAAAGTACATTTACTCATTTGTATCACTGAAAAAGATGCATGAATTTGTTTTCATTCACAAATCTGACTAGCAGGCTACAGAGATATTTGGACATCAATCACTTTTCTTACCTATCCTTTTACCTTACCTCTTACCTAAATGTTTGTGTTTTCTCTTCCCTTCACGTCTCTTTGGGCCAGATGTACTATTGCATGGATTTGCAACTTCTTAATTGCAACATTTTGCAACTCACAATTAGAAAGTCACAAAATGCGATGTGCGACTGTGTCTGAGATACTGTTTGCGATTCCCAAATGGGTTGTAAGGGACCTGCCTTGTTAATATTCCTGAGACAGGTTGCAATTTGGGACCCATTGGGAATGGCTGTCCCTCACAAGGTTGGTGGCCTGCTGGGTTCAACAGACCACCCTGTCTGTGATTGCTTTTTAAATATATATTTTTTTTAAACGCAGCCTGTTTTCCTTAAAGGAAAATTGGATGCATTTATAACAAAAAAATGAAAAGTTTTGTTCTAATTGTTTAAGAAAAGGCAGTGCTCCGTGGGACAACTGCCTGCTCTGAAAAAATTTTGGCAGCCCCATTCGCAAGGGGTCCTTTATAGACCCCTTCCCATTTGTGAATGGCTTACCACCAATTGGTGGTAATGTATGAATGTTTTGTGACCTCAATCCGGCTGCAAAAAATTCATACATGGCCCTGTGAGTCGAAATTAGGAAGGAACACCTTTTACACTCCCTTTCCTAATACTGAATCTCAGATCCTATTTTGCGATTCAGTAATAGGGTACAGACTCACAAAATAGGGTTGTACATGTCAGGAAGGCCATTTAGCGGTCATCAGGTAGACCTCTGAGACGGATTTAAACTTGGAGGACAGGGTACTTGATTTCAATGGAGTACCCTGTCCACCCAACTCAAGGTCCAAGCCACTAGATGTTGGGTCAGGCAGGCTACAAATTTTACGCTAATGGTGTAAACCTTCACCTGACGAAGCAGGGGCCATCAGAGGTAATCAATTAAACTTTCCACCCTATTTAGAATTGACGGTCAGATAGCTTTTACCGGCTGTCACTGCCACGTGAACTTCGGGGAAGTTGGATGGATGACCATCATGTTTCAAACTTTTCCTACACTGACAGGACCCAGCATGACGGTAGTCCCTGCCAATATACACAGATGTCCACAGAGTCAGCGGGCCTCTAAATTTGGCATGAGCAAGAGAGGCAAGATTGGCTTATGTAAAGTCCTCTGCCACACTGTCTGCCTTTACTCTGTCTGCCAAACCCTAGATCAGGCCCTCTGTCTAGAGTGGCACAGATGGCAAAAAAGGATGGACTGGAATGCTACCTTCAGTGATTGATAGTTGTGAGACTTTTTGCAAGCATTTAACCCTTCATCTTTTGTATGTGAGTTTGCCAATAGTATGCCTATCACAGCTTTTCAAGCCTACTACTGCCAATGTTTGTGCATTCCAAACATTAGAAAGTTTGCTTCCATTCAAGGAGCACTCCTATGAGACAGATTTACTACCTTTTTGGCAAACTAGTCAGAAATATGCCTACGTTCCTGGCTAAAGAAATGAACAATTTAAAACCTCTTAGTGGAATCAGGATGACAAGAAAAAACAACACAGGCATAGCAGACCCAAATCAGGGCACTGAGTGCCATCTACCAAGCAAAGAATGCATTTCTTTTGGGGGATTTCACACCCCAAACAGCCCCACTTGATGCTATGCCCCTGTCAACAATAGATTTTAACTCTTTGAAATATGTTTGGAGGCATTAAACTCACAAAGGAACATTTCTGCAAGCAAATGTCAACCACTTCAAGAGATGATTCAATTACCTCCCCCCCCACACACACATGCTGGGGGGAGGAGGTAAATGTTTGTGTATTATGCAAGGAAGTTTAATATTTTATTGCCTATTTGCCCAAACACTGTGTAACTACAGTGTATGCTTTTCGTGACTTACGTTACAATAAAAATGTACAGTTTTATGAATGTTTCAATTGTTTTAACTTTGAAAAGGTACCAAGAAATGGTGATGCTGCATGCACTTTCCCCACACTTTAAGGCAAGAGGCACAATCGGTGTTTCATCCTACTGAGAGCGATCAAATGAGTGCCATTGAGCTGGTAACAATAAATGTTTGTTACCAGTCATAATAACATAGTTTGTAGATGATTGTTTGCTTTTTGGGGGTGTCTCCTCTCTTATATTACAGGAAACCGGGACAAAAACCATCCCAGATTCACTAGTAATCGATTATAAACATATTTCCTGGATCCTGAAGCCAGTCATGAAATCGATAATGTTAAATGTATGTTACAAGCAATAACTTACCAATTTTGTGTCCATTTTCCCTCAGGAGGGATAGATGTTGTGAAGTTTCCCCAGAACAATTTAAGATCTTACTCCTCCTGTTCAAAGGGTCTGTTCAAAGGGTCAACAGTATTTTAAAATGGTATACGACAAATAAAAGTTTGTCCTATCTCTATCAAGCATGTCCATGCAATGACAGTGAAGAAATGGTTCCTGGACCCATATGACATCATAGATGCAGCAAGACAATGATTGGTATACAGCACCTTCACATCACAATGCAGAGTGGAGCCAGGTATGAACATTTGTCTCCAAGGAAACTGAAGGACCAGAGTTGGAGGGAAAACAATAGCTTAGAATTGCATTTGGAAAATAAGTATGGCAGAAGCATGTAAAAGGCTAACCAATCTTTGACCCTTAATCAGAGGATCGGTTGTTAAATAGATCACCATCTATGTAATGCCCTGAACAATTTAGTTCCATATAAAATTGTCACCTAGCTTGAGAAAAAAAGGATCTCTTTGAGCTAGGATTATTTAATTCATTCCTCAATATTTTCTTCCAATTTTAGTTTTTACTAAGGAAAGATGGGTTTATTTGAGGTAAAGCATGTGTTTGCTATCACAACGGAAACACTGCATGACCAGAGTCATAACATATAGAAGAGGAGGCAAATGCAAAAGATAACTTGGTCACAATAAGTTAAGAAAAAGAATCACCACATTTAGAACAAAATCTAAATACACTTAAAAAACACAGCACATGTTCAGCAGTTTATTTGTCATTCAGGAAGATTTCTGTTTGGCCTTTGCCTGCACAACAATACCTACTGCTAAAACATGCAGATACCTTAAACTAGGTAGCAAAAAAGTCTTACTTTCTTCCAATCCATGCATGACATTCAATTAATGGCAGTTCTGGTGTGATTAAAATAAGTTATACAAGGCTAAGTGCTGTTTTGAATGAGAAAGGGTTTGTATCCGAAGCAAAGAGCAGACCTCAACTCTCATCTTAAGTACTCTTAAATGCACAAATAGGGTCAGATTCACAAAGGTAAACTTACACTTTTGTGTATCAAGCTCCGAATATTTTGTGAAGTTGAACTAATCTTATAGTCAGGTTGTGTGTCCAATAATGTCCCCAAGTGCGATTGCTAATGTTCAAATAACCAGTAACCTAAGAAAGCAAAGAAAAGGCTTGACTGTATTTCAGTCTCATTTGTCAAGACAGGAGCTGATCTTTTCAGAAGGTATTGTGACATTATTCGGAAGACTTGCAACCCTTAACATCTCCATTTCCACCAGTGTCCCTGTCTACTGCACTGGGGCTGCTCTTTGCGGTCTATAAATACGGTCTCAACCTTCCTTGAGTATTCAACATTCATATTTCATTTGCACGTTTAGCTTCATTTTTTGCAATAGATGGTGCCCTGTCCCAATTAATAGTTTTATTTTTAAGTGTATGTAGCATATAAAGCTAACATTAAACTAAAACAATACAAGGTTTATGCTACGTGTTTTTCAATATTATGGTATGAAAGCAGGAAGACTATGGGGAGTTGGAATGTTATAATTTCCCTTCTTATGGATTCTGTTGTGTGTAACTGGTGGAACATTTTTATTGTTCAGCTGCAGAATATTATGTTGGAGTGGCATGAGGAGGGAACACTGCTGGTCAGTCACATCATAGTTTGTAGGTCAAGCTTTAAGTGAAACATATGTATAGTTATAAGCATGTTTCTATAGAAAAAGCATTTTTTGGACTTGTCTATATCGCTGGCGCCATTTCACATATCTTGACTAAACTTCCCATAACAATTGTTCCAGTGATTCTTGTTGGACATGGTAAGTTTAGGGGCCATCTGTCATGTGGGGGCTGAGAAAAAAAGTGAGTCAAAAAAGCTGCATTTCCCATGTTAATTCCCGTAGGACCTTTGAACACGCCTACAGGCCAAACCACTGAATGCAATTACACCAAATTTGACAGAAAACTAGCTTTTGGTACGCAGATTGTTCTTTCGCTTATTTGGTGTAAATCTGTTCAGTAGTTTTGGAGAAATTAAAGGGAAAATAAATTTGGATATCTTCGGCTGCGAGGACTGCCGTACTCATAACATCTTTGATAACATCTTTAATAAAAATAAATGTAGTATTTGCAGTAAAATATTTGTAAAAAAACTGTGCATGGCGGGGATGTGAGTGATAGTTACCTTTGGGCACGAGTTATAGTTACTTGCAATAACTCTAGCTATAAAAGGTGAAGTTCTATGGTTTTGTACATTTAAAATGGAAGCCTAACTATAGCGTCCATGTAACCTTTGTCTTTTTCAAGTAAATATATATATGTGTGTGACCTAGGGCCAGATGTAGCAAACTTTTGCGAGTCACAAATGGCCAGAATCGCTATTTGCGACCTCGCAAAATCCGAAACGGGATGCAAAAATCCCATTTCCGAAATGCAAATAACGATGCGAGCCATTACCGACTCGCAAAATTTGCAACCTGATTTTGCGACCCGCAAAAAGGAAGTCACAAATTGCGAGTCGCAAACCATATGCAAAAGCTAGTCGCAAATTGCGACTAGTCGCAAATAGCCCATTTTGCACATACAGATTACCAATGATTCAGAGCAGGGGGTAACCAGAACCAAAGTGTAAAAGGAGACCCAGAAGGCATCTGGGTGACCCAAAATGGCTGAACTGTACGTGATAGCGTGGAGGAGTAGAGTCCAGGCCACCCAGCAGAGGCGGAGGAGGCAGAGACAGGAGAGGATATGCCGAAACGCGCAGACACTATTTCAACAAACTGAGGAGGAGATATATGACAAATATAGACTGAGCAGTGCTGCAATCTTAGAATTAATTGAACTACTGACTCCACAGCTTGAGCGACAGACAATGCACGGCAGCGCCATCCCTACACATGTGCAAGTGCTATGCTCACTGCACCTCTTGGCCTCGGGTAGCTATCAGGGGGTGATTGCTGTAGCAGGTGGGGTATCCCAAAGTGCACTATCACGATTCTTCAGATCATTCCTAGATGCCATACTCACACACATGTCCAGATATATTTACCTACACAGGAAGGAGGCAGAAATTAACAGCACCAAGTTGGAGTTCTGCAGAATTGCCAACTTCCCCCATGTTATAGGGTGTGTGGACGGGACACATATAGAAATCTACCCTCCTGCAAATCTGGAATATGTGTTTCGCAATAGGAAATGTACCCACTCACTAAACGCCCAAGTGTTAGGTGACACCCATAATGCCATTACTGACATTGTAGCTAAATATCCAGGGAGTACACATGACTCATACATTTTCAGGCACAGTGGGATACACCAACGCCTAGAACGTGGGGAGTTTGGAGAAGGATATCTATTAGGTATTGCTGACTACACCCTGAAGCCATACATACAGGTCACTGTGTAAACCATTGATGCCCTGCTAAATTTGCTTATTTTTGTCAAACAGGTGACAGTGCATATGCCCTGAGACCATGGATACTTACCTCGTACCTAACACCTGGCAATCAGAATGAGAGGCGATATAACAGTGCACATCGGCGGACCAGAACTGTCATTGAGAGGACCTTTGGCTTGTTAAAAGCAAGATTCAGATGCCTCCACAAAAGTGGAGGTGCACTCCAGTATGCCCCAGAAACAGCATGCAAGATTGTTGCCGCCTGTGCGATCCTACACAGCATTGCCACCAGATGTGGGCTACATCTCACCCCTGAAGACACAGACACGAGGATGAGGAGCAAGAGCTACCACACTGACAGCCTGGGGATAGAAGCATCACAAATGAAGGCAGACAGAGACAGAACCACATTGCAACCTAATACTTTGGCAGGTATGTGGCAACTGTCACCACACTCACTAATGTCAGACACACATAGCCCAGTTATGTAGTGAAACAAACAAAACCTTTTTATTTCTAAACTATGTGAAAAAAGAATATTGCTGTCTCCATTTGCATTTAAGACACATTATAATTCATGTGCCTTATGTACAGTACAGTCTGGTGGCTCACAGCCACGATGGCTCATCCCTGGTGGGTCCCGTGACCCCTGCCGTGCACTACTACTCTGTAGCACACGGGACTCCCTGGCAGACATACTACTAATGGTTCACCCCTCCTCGCTGTCCTGAGGGTTCTCCCCTGTGCCCCTTGCAGCCTGCCTGCTCTCCATAAGGTCCACCGCATGGCTGATGCGGCCAAGTCCTCGCGCCACATCCCCTGCGAAGTGCCGAAGTTCCTTCTGAAGGCTGACTGTACGCCTTGACAGGCCTGTTGTATTTGTGGCAAGACGCCCAATAGATGCTGCCAGGCGGTCAAAGCGTGCAGCAGTGTGGCGCTCCCTGCGCCTTGCATGTCCTCGGTCTGCCACTAGTTCAGTCACCAAATGTTGGATGGCCTGTGTTAAATCCCCCAGATGTTCATTCATGCCGTTGAACTGACTGTTCACATTCGCCATCCCATGTGTCATTGTGCTCTGCATTCTTTTGAGGGTTCTGGTGATGGACCTTAATTGTCTGGTTTGCAGGCACTGACCATGAAAGAGCGATACCTCCAAGCCTGCAAAGTCTGCTTCCCCTACCTCATCCTAGGGCACTGACTGAACTCTGCGCCAGCGTCTGCGCATTCGTCCAGCTGCTGGCTCTGTGCGCCTCTCTTTGGGGCTGGGCCGTGGTGTTGTTTCTGCTGCCCCCATGTCCTGCGGTTGTTCTTCAATGGACCCTGGTGGTGTCCTGCTGGGCCCTGCAATTTCACCGGCAGCCTCCTGCAGTGGGTCTGGCCCATGTTTTTCTCCCTGCCTGATGTCGCTGCTGGGGGTGTCTTGTAGGTCATAGGGGATACACTGTCAGTCTCGCACATCTGTTTTATGCCTCATAATAAACATTTGCCTATATTCTGACTACTGTACTACATTGCCCATAATGCACCATTCTAGAGGTTGTTAGACTGGAATGGAGCTTGTCTGGTGGTGCCTGCTGCTGTGAACTGGGATAGCGTGTATACTGCATTTGTGGGTGTCATAGCATATCTCATGGTACTCATTTGTCCAGTTCTCCCATGCCTTGTATGGCCTCTGGCTCCAGTGTCTGCTCCATCATGCTTTCCAGGGCTGTGGGTGGTGGGACGGTGGATGGGCCTCCTCCGGTGCCCCTCATCTCCCTCATGCGCTCCGCAACCCTCTCCTTGGTCCTTGAGCGCAGGTCATACCACCGTTTGCAAATTTCCTCGAGGATGCGGTTGCTCACCCCTATGGCATTGATCTTCTCCTGTATCTGCTGCCATATCCTTTTCTTTTGAGTGTCTGGGACACTCATTGCTGCCTTCCCAAAAAGTTCATCATGATGCAGGCAGCATTCTTCTGTCAGCACCTCCAACTCCTTGTCAGAAAATTTCACTTTCCTCCTTCTGCCAGCACTGCCTGTCTCCTCCATTGTTGCTGCAGCTCCTCTCCCCTGGGTGTGGCACAGCAGTTTGAAATGGGTGTGGTCCTCCCTCCTCCCAGGTGTAATTGATGACTTCCTGGTTCTGATGTCATCACCAAGAGCCAGGAAGTGGGTTTCCAAACTGTTGTGGTGCACCTGCTGGCAATTTTCGAGTCAGTTGCAATTTGCAACACCCTTCTCGCAAATTGCGATCTCGCTTTTAGCAAGGTCGCAAATTGCGACCTCACTAAAAGCGAAGGTCGCAAATTGCGGTGCAACACCTCTGCGACTCGCAAATTGGTATCGCAAATATTTCTTGCATTTGATTTTGCGAGTCGGAAATAGCAATTTGCATGGAGTCGCTATTTCCGAATCGCAAAATTTTTCCTACCTACATCTGGCCCCTAGTTTCTATAGAAAAAATGTTTTTTGTTTTTTTTTGCTAATAACTTTGGCACCATTTGATGAATATTCACAAAATTTCCCAAGAAAATTTGACGCTTACTTCGGCTGAAAAGTTTCAGGGTGATCCGTCAAGCAGGGCCCAAGAAAAATGGGGGTCCCAAAACGATTTTTCGCTTTTTCACCATTTACTTTTCCAAAGGGATTTTTAACAGAAATAGGGGCTGAACCACAGGGCGGATTTAAACCAAATTCAGCTAGGTCCTGTTCCAGAAAGCAAGCTTTTTGTAATTTGGTGTGAATTTGTTCAGTAATTTTCTAGTTATTAAGTGGAAAACAAATTTGTATATATTGGGACATGGATGTGTTGCGACTCATGCGCAGAGCACCGCAGCTCCACACAACAGAAGCGGTAATGTGATTGGCCTGTCGCAAACTGTGCAGAAAGTTATGGCTGCAATCTTAAGAACCGGTGCCCAGTCCCAGGGGATGAAAATAGGAACTGACAACGATAAAAAGGGTCATTATAATTAGGTTCTGAATTTACTCGTACAAAACCATAGAAATTCAGCAGTTATAGTTATAGTTATTTCAAGTAACAATAACTCTCCCCTACGGTAACTATAACAAATAGAAGCATCATGTTGCAGTTACATTGCCAAAATTATAATAGAAACCAGTCAGTAAATCATACTCCATTTTCAAATGAACATGAATAAACATAACAATGCGAATGTTGGATCAAAAAGAAGCCTAGGTAACTAATATATAAATGTGGCAGGCAGAGAAGTAGTGTAACACAAACAAAGTCCAGACCAAGTGGGCAAAGTGAAATCAAGCCCAAGTGGGCAGCAAAGTCTGTCAAAATGTAAGAGAGAAAATAAAAAATATTAAAGTGCAACCCTATAATCCTGAAACACCAGCGTTTCTGAAACGGAAGATAGAGTATGGTGCCCCAGTCGGGGCATCCTCTCAGAACCAGCAAAACCAGACGAGAGTCCCTTCCTACTGTCCCTCAAATAAACAGAAAAGGTTGTCACACAATAACAGAGAACTCACAAACACAAACATATAAGATCCATTGAGTCTAACCATCTAAGGGTACAAATAGCTCTTCATCGGAGCTCAAACCATTGGGGGACTTGGTATTGAGTTCTATTATCCATATAGATTCAGTTCTCCTCATCTTGTCCAGGCTGTTCCCCTTCTCACATCAGGTACCACATGTTCCAAACCAAAAACGTAAGGTACTTTCTATTGCTGTAGTGATGTGACTCAAAGTGCCTGGCTTCGAGATAATGCCTGTCTTTCTTAATAATGACTCAGGTGTGTTCCAGTATTCTCTTGCGTATGAGGTTTATGACACTACCCACATACCACAATCCACATGGGCATTGTAACACATAAACCACATAGGGGGTGCCACACTTAATGAATTGGGTTATCTGCCTGCACTTGTTGGTTTGGGGTACCCTGATCGACTTCACACTAGAGGATTATTGAAAGGCCTTGCAATTTCCACAAACATCAAAGCTCTTCAGACTGCTCTCTCTGGGCCCTGACTCAGCCCGTCCGCCAAACTCATATTGACCCCCAGAATGTACAATACAAAAATATCAGAAACAAATATCGATTCACACTAATATCAAAATAAAAT
The DNA here is from genome assembly GCF_031143425.1 of Pleurodeles waltl. Classification (NCBI taxonomy): domain Eukaryota; kingdom Metazoa; phylum Chordata; class Amphibia; order Caudata; family Salamandridae; genus Pleurodeles; species Pleurodeles waltl. The sequence continues at coordinate 959,178,357 of NC_090444.1, forward strand.
AGGAAAAAAACATTGTTTTTCATTAGACAGAATAAAATAGTAAATGTTAAATATTTAAATACATAACATTAATATTATGCATATTCAATAAATGTAGCTAACCTTTATTATTAAAAATAAATATTTACTACTATAAACATGCACACATATGTACAAATATTTATGCATGTTTATGTCTAGATATATATAATATACCACTATTATTAAAAATATATATTTCATTATGTTTTCTTGTATTTTTTCCAATGTATCAGTATGAAAACAGTTATATGTATTTATGTAAATAAATATAAATATATGAAGTATGAAAAATGTAACAAAACCAAATATGAAATGTTAAATAACTTACCAAATTAATTAAAATAAAAAAATACAAAAAATAACAGTTATATATTTATTTATTTGTCATGAAATGTAAAAATGGATCAAATAAAAATATTACAGAAAATAAAAAAATGTTTATAAAATATATAATAAACTCTGGAAATAATAGTATTATAATTCATAGATATACATTTTACTTTTTCCAATCCAATCTGTACAACAGTAGGGAAAGCATTGGACTCTGGTTCGGTGAAATTTACTATTCTCACTCCAGTCTATGCAACAGAAGGGAAAGTCTGGGTTTGCCCACTGCCATATCCTGGAGAGTGCAAAGCCACAGTCTCTCAAGTCTCTACAGTGGGTGGGTTGCCCACTGCCATATCCTGGGGAGTGCAAAGCCACAGTCTCACAAGTGGATGACAGTCTCCACTGGGTCTGGAGGGGGCATGGTGCCCAGAGTGCTTCATCCTGCCCAGGATTGGGGTAGTGGATGCTTTTCTCCACTGGTTCTGGTGGGGGCTTGGTGCCCAGGGTGCTTCATCCTGCCAAGGATTGGGGTAATGGATGCTTTTCTCCACTGGTTCTGGTGGGGGCTTGGTGCCCAGAGTGCTTCATCCTGCCAAGGATTGGGGTAGTGAATGCTTTTCTCCACTGGTTCTAGAGGGGGCTTGGTGCCCAAAGTGCATCATTCACCCCGTGACGGACTCAGTTGCGTCAGTGCCCTTGCCACTCATGGGCCAGTGGTGCTTGAGACGGCGGTGCCCTGTTCAGCTGTGCTTGAGATGGCGGTGCCCTGTGCAGCGGTGCTTGAGACGGCGGTGCCCTGTTCAGCGGTGCTTGAGAAGGCGACGGCGGAGCCCTGTTCAGCGGTGCTTGAGATGGCGGTGCCCTGTTCAGCGATGCTTGAGATGGCGGTCTCCATTGCAGGGTCTCAGCTGCTGGCGGTCCTTCATGGCCCAGCGGGGCTTTTGCTGGCGGTCCTTCATGGCCCAGCGGGGCTTTTGCTGGTGGTCCTTCATGGCCCAGCGGGGCTTTTGCTGGCGATCCTTCAAGGCCCAGCGAGGCTAGCGCTGGCGGTGGCCTCCTGGGCAGGTGGGCTGGTGCTGGCGGTGGCCTCCTGGGCAGGTGGGCTGGTGCTGGCAGTGGCCTCCTGGGCAGCTGTGCTGGTGCTGGCGGTGGCCTCCTGGGCAGGTGGGCTGGTGCTGGCGGTGGCCTCCTGGGCAGCTGGACTAGTGCTGGCGGTCCTGTCCTGGGCAGCTGGGATTGTGCTGGAGGTGGGCTCCTGGGCATCGGGGATGATGGCGGTCTTCTCCGTCGTGCTGCTCTTCCCAGCCTTTCCGGGTTTCTTGTGGCCCTTCCCCACCTTGGAAGGTGTCACAGCTGACTCCACACTCCCACTGGGACCCCTGGGAGCGGCTTTGGTGGCTGGAGTCTTCCCCCTCTCCCGCTGGGCACTGGCCAACTTCTGATGCTTCACAGGTGGGGGACTGTCTGTGCTGTGGCTCCGTGACACACTGGCTGCCCTGGTGGCCGGTGCACTCCAGATTCCGGTGACTACAGGCACCACTGGTCCCGGAGATGTTGTGGCTGAGATGCTAGTTCAGGACCTATCAGATGGACGGGGTGGGGGAGGTGTGGGAAAGAGGTCAAGGTTGGACAGGAAAAGTTTTTGGGAGACACTGGGACGGGTAGCTGGAGGGGGTTTGGGAGTGGAGGAAGAGGTGGTGGTTGTAGGAGGTGTACGTTTGGTGACTTTGGGTGAAGGTACATGCGCTGGAGGCTGTCGTGAGGTGGATGGCTGTTGGGTGGGTGTGTGCCTGCGTTTGTGTATCTTGGGAGGGGGCGTCACAGACACACTGGGAGAGGACACAGGGGACGTGTGAATGGTAGTGGGGGTGGTGACTGCACTTGAGCGGGGTGTGGTTGTGCTGGAGAGGGACATAGTGGCTGTAGAGCTAGTGCATGCAGGTGTGAGTGTAGACAAGACTGGGAGGGAGGAGGGAGACAAGGAGGAGGGGGACACAGTGGAGGCAGTGGATGTTGTTGTGTCTGCATGTGTGTGATGCTTGCGTGAGTGCCTGTGGGATGTGTGGTGCTTATGTTTGCCTGAGCTTCCCTTGTGTGTTGACATGTGTGCATGTTGGTCTGTAGGTGTGCTTGGGATAGGCTGAGAATTGGGTCGGGGTGGAGGAAGTTGGAGGGGGGAGGCTAGAGACGGGGACAATGGCTGCCATCAGTGCTGAGGCCAGAGTCTAAAAAGCTCGCTGAAGGGCCGCCTGACCAGAATGAATGCCCTCCAGGAATGCATTGGTTTGTTGCAACTGCCTCTCTACACCCTGGATGGCATTCAAAATGGTAGACTGCCCAACAGTGAGGGACCTGAGGAGGTCAATGGCAGCAGGGGTGACTGGGGCAGGGCCTGAGGTGCCTGGGGCGAAGGTGATGCCCACCCTCCTGGGTGAGCAGGCACGGGGCAAAGGCTGAGGGGCTGCTGGGAGGGCGGTGCTGGTAGGGGGGGTGGCGGCTGTACCTGTAGATGCAGGGGGCACAGATGTTGCCGCCACCACAAGGGAGCTCCCATCAGAGGACGAGTCTGTGTCGCTGGTGTCAGCTCCTGTCCCCGCCGTGGAGCTCCCCTCGCCCTCCGTCCCACTGGTGAACTCTGAGTCCGTAGTCTCGCCCTCCAGGGCCATGTGGGATGCAGCTCCCTTGTGCTCCGGTGCCACTGCTCCTCCGCCTGATGAGTCTAATGCACACAAGAACAGGGAGATCACAAAAAGGCGGGGAAGACAGAAGAAAGTCATGTTGAGTGCATGCATTACCGCTACCGTTGGCGGACACAACAGAAACAGAAGCCCCCTGCACTACGCCGCGCTCTTGGGCTCCACTGTTCAATTCCTGGGAAATGGCCTAGAAGGCTAGGGACGACATCTGCACACATAGATGACACAGGGGCATGACTAGGTGTACTTGGCACTCTACAGAGGTGGGGTGGGGTGCCACGTGGCCTGCCTTACGGAGTGGCCTTGCCTACGGAACTCGCCCTGGCCTAGGGAAACCCACAGCCCACCTCAACCACCCAGACACCTCCACTGCGCGCAAAGTCACCAGAATGAGAGTGTACTCACCCCCTTGTGGCTGCTGTGATGCCCTCAAGCGCCCATCCAACTCCGGGTAGGCCATCGCCAGGATCCTGAACATCCTGTGACGGGCACCCCTCCCACGTTGGGAGGCCATCCCCAGCTGAGCCTCCGCCGTCTTCTTGCTCCAGCGGCGAATGTCCTCCCATCTTTTCCATCAGTGGGTGCTCTGTCTGTGGTAGACCCCCAGGGTCCGGACGTCCTTGGCGGTGGCACGCCAAATATATTTTTTCTGGTGGGCGCTGACCTACATGAAATGTACAGGGAAAAAAGAGAAGTTATTACCAGCTGCACCGTCAAAGTTATTGGCCCCCATCCCTACCCTTGCCATGTGGCACATGCATTCACCGTCTTTCATGCACGCAGCACTCTCCCCCCTTCCTTCTTACATCCAGCCCTCTCCATACAGGCATAGCCCATACAACATGCTCCCTGTGTACTTACCTGTTTGTCTGGAGGACCGTAGAGTAGCATGTATTGGGGAGGACCCCATCCACGAGCTTCTCCAACTCCTCCGATGTGAAGGCAGGGGTCCTTTCCCCAGACACTCGAGCCATTGTCTCTTCCAGACCGAGTTCACAGCAGCACTTGCAGTGTAGGTCCTCTCCTGTCAAAGATCAGGTATCGAGTGATTGAACAGATAGAAAATGGCGGTCACGTCCGCGGTGGTGCGTACCATCACCCCTGGCATACATCGTCATTGGCTCCTGGGACCCATAGGGTACAATGTTAACCAATGTAGCATTGCGCCGCGGTCTTCGACCGCCTACCGCGACGGTGTAGAATGCCAGCGCAGTTACCTCACATCCCATTGTCCCACTTTACAGGTCAGGCAGCCGCCATTTCAGGGGCCCACATGGCTTCATTTACAACTGCGTCACACATACCTAGGCCTAGACCCAACACACATACAGGCCACCTTTTGTGTATGATTGGTGTTCTGGGTAAACTGTGGGTACGTACCTCTGAGTTGTTTGACTCTGTGCTCACTGTTGTCCTTCATAGGCACCGTCCACTGGGACATGTGAGGAGATGGCGGCATCCTCCGGTGTACCGACCGTTGGTGGACCTGTCGACAATGGAGGAGCGACATGTGATTATCACATACAGGCTTGACCTTGCCACAATCCAGGAACTGTGTACCCAGTTGGAGCCAGTCATGTTGTCAGCAATCCACCATCCCACAGGAATCCCCCCTCAAGTGCAGATGCTTTCAGTGCTCCATTTCCTTGCAAGTGGGTCATTTCAAACAACAGTGGCCATAGCATCAGGGATGTCCCAGCCTATGTTTTCCAACGTATTGTCCAGAGTGTTGTCTGCCCTTCTGAAACACATGCGGAGCTACATCGTTTTCCCTCAGGTGGAGGATTTGTCTACAGTGAAAGGTGATTTCTATGCCGTGGGACACATCTCCAACATCATAGGTGCCATTGATGGGACCCATGTGGCTTTGGTTTCCCTCCCCCCACAGGAGTGAACAGGTGTACAGAAACCGGAAGAGTTATCATTCGATGAATGTACAGATGGTATGTTTGGCAGACCAGTACATCTCCCATGTGAATGCCAAGTTCCCTGGCTCAGTGCATTACGCCTACATCCTGCGGAATAGCAGCATCCCTTATGTGATGGGTCAACTCCATAGGCACCGCGTGTGGCTATTAAGTGAGCACCTGGAGGCAAGTCAGTGGGAATGGTTGTCTGGGTCTGGGGATATCCCTCCAGGTTAGTGCTTGTCTAACAGTTGTCTCTCACCATTTGCAGGTGACTCTGGTTACCCCAACCTGTCATGGCTACTGACCCCAGTGAGGAATCCCAGGACAAGGGCAGAGGAACGCTACAATGATGCCCATGGGCGAACTAGGAGGGTGATCGAGCGGACCTTCGGCCTCCTGAAGGCCAGGTTCAGGTGCCTCCATATGACAGGTGGATCCCTATTCTACTCACCAAATAGGTGTGCCAGATCATCGTGGCCTGCTGCATGCTTCACAACTTGGCTTTGCGACAACAGGTGCCTTTTCTGCAGGAGGATGATCCAGATGGCGGTGTTGTTGCAGCTGTGGAGCCTGTGGACAGTGAAGACGAGGAAGCAGAGGAAGAAGACATGAACAACAGGGACTCAGTGATCCAGCAATATTTCCAGTGAGACACAGGTAAGAGTACAGACTTGCCTACTACATGTACTTTAACACTACTACCTCTCTACTGTCTGTCGTTTTCACCCAGTGTATGGTCACTGAGTTGTCACTTTCCTTTACGATTTCACAGATGTGGGTCCCACTGTGTGACATCTGCTTAGATTCCTCATGGACTAGAGCTGTGTGACATAGGTATGTTGACATTATAATTGAAAGAGCATTTTGTCACTGCAATTGATAATACACTATTTTGAAATCACAGACAGACTCCAGATTGTTTTGTGCTTTAAGTGTGTTTATTTTAGTGCTCAATATTGGAGGGGGTAGTGAAATGGTGAGGGGTGATGGTGGAGGAATGTCCATGGCAGAGTCCAGTCTATTAGTCTCACAGGTGCATTGCCCAAATGGGCATAGGAAGTGGAGCTGGGGCAGTTTAAGGATGGACAGGGTGACAAAGTGGGACAGTAGGATGACAATCAGGGTGGTCTCATTTCTTGGCGGGGGTCTTGGCATCGTGCTCTGTCTTTGTCCTGGATCTCAGGGACCGTTTGCGGGGTGGTTCTCCCTCTGCAGGGGGTGGGGTGCTGGTGTGGTGCTCCTGTGGCGGTTCGTCCTGTCCACTAGCGCCGGCGGAGGTGGTGGGCAGTTCATCATCCATGCTAGTGTCAGGGGCCCCTTGTAGTGCCACAGTGTCTCTCCTGGTGTTGAGTACTTCTTTCAGCACCCTTACAATGGTGCCCAGGGCAGAGCTGATGGCTCTGAGTTCCTCCCTGAAGCCCAAATACTGTTCCTCTTGCAGGTGCTGGGTCTCCTGAAACTTGGCCAGTACCGTTGCCATTGTCTCCTGGGAGTGGTGGTATGCTCCCATGATGGATGAGAGGGCCTCGTGGAGAGTGGGTTCCCTTGGCCTGTCCGCCCCCTGTCGCACAGCAGCCCTCCCAGTTCCCCTGTGTTCCTGGGCCTCCGTCCCCTGGACCGTGTGCCCACTACCACTGCCCCCAGGTCCCTGTTGTTGTTGGGGTGGTGGGTTATCCTGGGTTCCCTGTAGTGGTGGACACACAGCTGATTGACGTGTCCTGGGGACGGAGGTATGGGCCCGCTGGGTGGGTGCTGTGCTGGTGTTTCCAGAGGGGGGAAGGTCTGTGGTGGCCTGTGCCAGTGTGAGGGGAACCGACTGTCCCGAGGTCCCCGATGAGCCGGGCTGGTCATCTAGATCCAGTTGGACAGAGGTGCTGTCATCAATGTGGGCCTCTTCTGTTGGTGGTGTGGACATGTGTGGACCCTCCTGTCCGGTGATGTTGGGTAGGGGTCCTGCAGGGGTATAAAAGGATGGTTATTGCATCTGTGTGTGTCATGGTGTGCAATGGGTGGGTGACCGTGTACCCCAGTGCTTGCATTCCTGTGTGGGACCTTGTGTGATGATGGTTTAGGGGGTTGTATGGGTATGTGCAGTGGGCATGCTTTAGTGATGGGTGCCCATGCTTTGTTGTTGCATGCAGGGCTTGGTGTTGGGATGGGTAGTTTGTGATGTTGGGACACATGTGAGGAGTTGGGGTGCTGGGGGTGAGGGTGGGGGGATATAATAATTAAGATTTGTCTTACCAGAGTCCATTCCTCCAGCTACTCCTGTGAGGCCCTCAGGATGCAGAATCGCCAAGACCTGCTCCTCCCATGTTCTTAGTTGTGGGGGAGGAGGTGGGGGTCTGCCGCCAGTCCGCTGAACCGCCTGGTGGTGTCTTGAGACCACGGAACGCACCTTCCCCCGTAGGTCGTCCACCTCTTCCTGATGTCCTCCCGATTTCTTGGGTGCTGTCCCACTGCGTTGACCCTGTGCACTATTCTTCGCCATAGCTCCATCTTCCTTGCAATTGAGGTGTGCTGCACCTGTGCTCCGAATAGCTGTGGCTCTACCCGGACGATTTCCTCCCCCATGACCCTGAGCTCCTTCTCTGAGAACCTGGGGTGTCTTTGCCGTGCCATGGGGTGGTGTAGGTGATGTGTGGGGTGGAGTGTGTGGTGATAAGTGTGCTGATATGTAGTGGTGTGTTGTGTGAGGTTCGTGGAAGTTCTGTGGGTGATGGTGTTGTGTGCCTGTGGATGCTGTTGTTCTTGCTGGTGGTGTCTCTCTCTGGCCTATTTTTTTTTTTTAATTTGTGGTCGTGGGGGTTTGTGGGTGATGTGGGTGGGTGTTTTATACTGTAATGGGTGTGTGGGAGTGGTGTGTGTATGTGTATCAGGTGTGTGTATTTCGAATTGTCCAATGTGGTAGTGTTTTGTAAGAGTGTGTGTATTTTGAGCGCAGCGGTGTGTACCGCCAATGGAATACCGTGGTTGAAAGACCGCCGCGTGGATTCGTGTGTCGTGATAGTGTGGGCGTATTTCTGTTGGCGTGACGGTGGAGGTTTGGTTTTCGCCAGTTTATCACTGACCTTTGGTGTGGCAGACTTGTGTGGGTGTCTGAATTTTGGCAGATTCCAAACTGTGGGTCATAATAGCTGTGGCGGAATTCCGCGGCGGTGTGTTAGCTGTCTTCTGCACGGCGGTAAGCGTTTTTTACCGCCAATGTTGTAATGACCGCCTATATATTGCTACTAACCGTTACATAAAATAAATTAACTTAAAGTTTCAAACTATATAAAAAAAAATTAATAACATTTATACAAACAGTATACAACATATACAATTAAAATATGACTAAAACACATAAAGATAATTAAAAAACAATATTTTTTACCACCATATGATTGTAATTTATATTAAGGACACAGATATTATTGCAGACAATGTTACTTACCTAAAAATCAATATTAATGTCAACAATATTTTTGCATCACAATGTATCTGTCACAATGTAACAAATCGATATTTATGTAACTCAATATTTTTTAGCCAATATTTTGTCCAAACACTATTTGAGACATTATACATGGTCTTAGAATGGGCTACAAAGAGGTGGATAACAACTGAGCATGTGCTGCACTAACTCAATGATTCTCTGTTTGAGGGTGAAGAAGATTGTCGAGGTTTGTCTGAGAGATTGTTGTAAATATCTGATGCATTAGCTAGTTTATTTTGGATACCTTTGCCCGCCAACCAAAATGACATTTCCAGGGATTACATGGGCTACACCCTCTCCTTGTGCCCACTCCCTTTGGGGAGGAGGGCACAACCCTAATCCTATTGGTCCCTGTCCTCCAAACCAAGATGGAGGTTTCTGCAGGGGTGGGAGTCACCTCAGCTCTGGACAACTTAGGGGTGGTCCTTGCTCGTGTGGTCACTCCTCCCTGTTTTCCCTAATTTTCCCACCAGACTTGCTGCCAAAAGTGGGGTTCTGTCTGGGGTGGCGGGCAACTCCACTAGCTCCACTAGAACTCAAACCCATATCCAAGAACATCCTGAGACACACTGCAGAATAACATGTTTTTTTAGTCAGTGGAAAAAGGCTTAGAGTGCTGATCAATGGAGGCCTGGCCAATAGGATCCCAGACAATTTACAGCAGAAACAGATAAGGATTTCAGGAAATGGGCTTCAATACAACTCACATTGTGGAGCAGGGTGCAAGTAACATAAATGATTGAAGCACCATGGAAAAATGACCAGCTGTGGAAGTTACCACTCTGAATTTCAGCCACATATTGAACATGATATCCATCAGAATCAAACATTGAGGGGCTGAATTTGAGTTTGGCGGATGGGATGACCCATCTGCCGAACTTCCGATGGGGACGCTGCAGCCATGCTGGCCACCTCCGTGCGGGGCCCATAACAACTTTTTTGCTGGGCTGACGGGCAGAAACCAAGGTTTACACCCATCAGTCCAGTGGGAAAGTGGCAGCAGCATTGTCGCCGGCTTTTAATCGAGCAAGTTGCAATTCTTCCTCCCCCAGGGTGCACCAGCACCCTCGCAGTGCTCACTGCACAGCAGACAGTGAGCATTGCGAGGGTGCTGGGCAGGGGGACACCTGCCGTGCCCCAAAATGCATGTACAATTACCTACTAAAGTCCTGAAATGGCATAGTACATGTGTGTAGATAGATGTTTACATGCTTGAATAGCAAATGTGGGCATTAAGTAGCAGAAATACTCTAGGTGATGTCATGCAGTGAGATGATTTAAAAACTTTTCAAGAACTATGACGAGAAAAGCATTTATCGCACTCAGTTAATGGAAATACGGGTAATTATGCTGCTGTCGGCCCAGTAAGGGTGGTCCCAGCCCATTAGTACTCTCAGATTCATCCATTGTAACATATATAAACATGTATGAAAAAGTGGTATCAAGGCTACAAAATGGTGTCAGACCAGGCTGGGAGAACATTACAGAGAAGGAGAGGGGAGATGCTGTGAAGTAAATCTTAATACACTAATTTAAAGGAAATGCAACACTGGTATATGTCCTTACAGTTTGTTTGAAGTAAAACTCTCAATTAGTGCCCTCTGTTGAAGGTGCAGGGCTTCTGAATGGTATTCACTACACATGCCATGGTCCTGCCCATAAATACACAGCACTCGACCCCCAAAGCATGTATTCTTCGACACAGATGCTCAACAGAAAAGAGCATCACTTCAGAATTTGTACTAGTCGCGTCACATGAATGCATCATACGCAAATTACAAGCCCAAGCAACTGTATTTGGTCAAATCTGGGATCTCTGCATAAAATACTGTGACTATCTGCACCTGACATACTCCTAAGAACAGTACCCAAGATTGGTATGATATTTGTATCACACGTTTATACACCTAACGCCTGCTCTCATGTTACTGTTCACCAGTACCATTACTGCCACCCTACTTTCATTACCTTAACACTAAATTAGGTTCATGGCACTATGGGCCAGATGTATCAAGAATGCCTTTTCGAGTCGGAAATAGCTATTTTTAAGAAATCGCTATTTCCTGTTCGCAAAATGCAATGTATCACATTTGCGATTCGGTAGTAGCGATTTCTTAAAAATCGCAAATGCTATTACCAAATCGCAAATTGCGATACCGGCCCCAATCGCACTTATGGGCCTGTAGGCCCATATGTGCAAATTGTTTGCATTTCCAAAATTGTGATTTCTTAACTGGAAATCACAATTTTGGAAATGCAAAACCCCAGGGTGCTAGGGGCCTAAGGCCCACTCTGCTGCACCCCAAAAAGTTTTTTAGGACATGTAAGGTGCACACATGCCAAAAGGGCATGTGAGCTTTACATGTACATTTTAAAAATGCATTTTAAATGCATTTTTTAAATTTGCACATGGTTACCACCAAGTTCAACATGGTGGTAAATAGCGATTCCTTAATGCCCAATTCGCATTAAGGAATTGCTTCTTACATGTGCTTAAGAAATCGCAAATAAGGATTCCTTATTAGTGATTTCTTATTTAGAGTCGCAATTTGCCACTCTCTAAACAGGATTGCAATTTTAAGGAATCGCTATTTTAGCGATTCCTTAAAATTGCTTTCAGAATGCCTTTGATACATTCTGAAATGCCTTTTTGCATTTGCAAACGGGCATTCGCACCGTTTGCGAATGCAAAAAGCTTTGATACATCTGGCCCTATATATCAGACCGACTCACCCTCCTGCTCTGTGCCTTCCCAACTTAGTAGATATATAGAAAAATAAAACCCTTTTTCACTGACCCTTGAACAGTAACTTCTAGGATGCATATTTCTGTATTGTAAACCACAGTGCTATAATGTCTAAAGAGAATGAACTGTTGTTGAGTGTAAAATGGAAAAGAAATGTCCACCGTGAATGGTCCTGTCATGTAAAAATAAAAACAAAAATTAAAAAAAAGACAGAGATTAGGAAAGGTTTTGGACATGAGGTAGAGGAGCAGGTGTGGGACCCAAACAGTAAATGCTGATTTGTTTGTAAGTTGTGGACAGTGTCATATACACAGAGCGATGAAACTGGGCATTGACAACACTGCATACGGCCATGATGACAAAGGGCACAAGGTGTTAGCTTCACCTTCCCTACACGAAATGGCAACCTTTCTGCAAACCCATAGGTGATCCTGTGTTATTTGTCTCAATCCTAAACGGGTCATAGAGAGCAGGATCAGCTTATACTCTTCCCTTCCACTAACAGATGGCTGCCCCTATGTCTGATATATTGAAAACCAAGGTATGGAAACCTTTTAGGAGTCCCAAGGCAATGAGGGGTCACTTAGTTTAACCTGTAAACATCAGAGCCTTTTACCTCTGGTTTTCTGGAGCTTACACTATTATTGGCCCAAATCTTGACACCAAGGGGCATATTTATAACAAAGTGGCGCAGAGTAGCACAGTAAGTCACCTTGTTACGGTGCCCTGCGTGCCAAGTAAGGAGAGTAATGCAGCATATTTAAAAGAATGCAGCTCAATCTTGCCTCTGTCCATCTGCTGGTGTTTTTTTGGATGTCTAGCGCCAATGCAGCCAGCCTTGCACCATGGTGCAAGAGTGCATCCGTTGAAAGCAGGATTGTTTTTGTGCATGAAGGGGCACCTTCCTACACTGAAACAATCCCCTTAGCAATTTTCCTCTTTCTATAAAGGTATTTCTCCTCGTTATGCCTCACCTGGGAAGGCGTAGCAATTTGACACATTCCCAGATCTACCACTTGGTAAATCTGGGATTCTGTCAAAATCCATGGATGTTGCATGAGAACACCTACTCAAAACCCATGGAATGGCTCCCTGGGGCAGAGTAACACAACCCAGCGGTTTGCATTGCTTTGCATTACTCCAGATGTATGAAGCCACTCAGGGCCATGTAAGGTGGCCTTGTGTGGCTTTATAAATCACATTTTGGGCTTGTGTCATGCATGCTGTCAGAGTCACCAGATCCTCGGGGTCTGTGCACGTTCCCAACACTTCCACCACAAGACAGCTCCAATACTCTGATTAGATTTATCACAGAGTCTAAGAGAGTCCAAGTGGGGAAAAGGGTATTAGGACGGGAACAGCTGGGAAGGAGACCTGTAGGAAGCAAAAGGTTAAAACACAACATCAAAATTACATCTCATGAAATCAGTACCATGCTACAACTCTAAGCTTCGTCTTTTCCAAAAACAACATGAACAACCCTAGAATAGTCCTAAAACTGACTAGGCTTTAGATGCCTGAATTCCTGAGGAGGAAACAGGAAAAGTTAAATAGGACTTTCAGCTTCAAGTACTTTCTTTAGCATGAGAATCAGGAAACACTCTGAGCAATTTCTAAACAACCATATGAATCTCCTTTTAAGAATACATTTCAGGAACACACAGCATTACATCTAGAACTCTGGTATTGTTGTGTTCATCTCAGAAAAAACATTGGAAAGTGAATTGCGCACATTGCAGATTTTTAGATGAGTATTAAACACCGTAAAGGATTGTGCACCATGAAATCACACAACGTAGATTCAAGGAATAAATCACGCGGCTTGTCAACTTGAAATGCTACCAAGAAAATGTCTTAGAATGGTAGCGCACAGTAATTTACATTATTTATACACAAGGAAAGAATTGCGCGTCTTGCCGATTCAAATGCCACCATACAAATGCCAAGAAATGGTAGCGCAGAATGAATAACATGAAAAAACACTCAAGGAAAGAATCGCGCGTGTTGCTGATTCGAATGCCACCATGTAAATGCCAGAAAATGGTAGCGCACAATGAACAGCATGAATTACACACGAGAAGTGAGCCACCATGTAAATGTCAAGAAAAGGTAGCACGCAATGAACAACAAAATTAAATGCTCATGAAACGAGTTGCACGTCTTGCCAACTTGTAAAACATCATGTAAATGTCAAGAAATATCAGCGTGCAATGAACAACAATGTAATAACGAAGTCAAATCTTTATGGAATAAATTGCGCGTCCTCCCTATTTGCAAACCACCATTCAAATTCCAAAAAATGGCAGCGCACAAGTAATCTGTTATTCATTTAAGAATTAAAATCAAGAATATGAATATTCTCAATTACGGTGTTGGAAAATGTCCAAACACCGTCTTACCGCCTGGAAACAGTGATCACCAATGAGAGATGAGTGCAGAAGACTGGAAAATCCAAATAGGCCGCCGGGACAGGAGCTCAGGAAGAAGCTGCTGCTCTGCACCGGGACCTCTGAATAGTGAGCACTGGAAGTTGAGCTGACTCTCTTTTATAGAGTCTTGGCCCAGCCTAGAACCACGCCCAGGCATGTTGCAGGGAAAGTCTCTAGAAGGCCCTGGAACGGGACCACACCCTAACACACTCTGAATGTCTGCAGCAATACATTGCAAATGTACAGTATTTATAAGCACCTTAAAAATGAATCTTTTGGATGGAACTCTGCAATGCAAAAGGTTAAACAATAACATATCATCACAATGCATAAATTACATTATCTTGCGAGTGTTGGTTTTTTGCATTCTAGATGCCCGTAGAGCGCTCATTGTCCTAGTGTTGACAGTACTCCCCTCTCCCAGGCACGCTCTAGGGCCTGGTTTATCTGGATTCAGACGATGAAAGCGTCTCACAAGTACTGGAGCATGAACATCAGATGCGGAAACCCATGAATTACTTTCAGGGCCATAACCTTTCCATGAGATTAAGTACCATAGGTTACGCCCTCACAGTTTAGAGTCCAACACTTTCTTGACTTCATATTCTTCTTCCCCCTGTACTAGAACAGGAGCTGGATGAGGGCGGACCTTTTGGACTGCCTTTTTTAAGAGGGAAGTATGGAACACTGGATGAATCCGTAATGATTTTGGCAATTGTAGTTTATAGGTCACAGGATTGATTTGCTGAAGAACAGTGTAAGGACCTATAAATTTGGGGTTGAACATGTGCTTTTTCTTGAAGTCTATATGTTTTGTGGAAAGCCACACTTTGTCACCAGGTTGATACTGCGGTCCCTCACAATGTTTCTTGTCATAATGCTTTTTGTATTTTTGTTTGGCTTTTTCTAAATGTTGTTGAATCGATTTCTGAGTTTGATGCAAATGTTGAATGATTTCTGACACAGCTGGAGTGAGAGAACTTTCTTGAGGAATTGTGATGGGCAAGGTGTCAGGATGATAGCCACATAAACCAAAGAAGGGTGTAACGCCAGTAGAAGTGTGGAAGGAGTTGTTGTAGGCTAATTCAGCTAACCAGAGCATTGATGTCCATGAATTAAGTGCTTTTTCAGCGTAAGCGCGTAGGTATTGCTTCAAAGTCTGATTTAGTCTTTCCGTTTGACCATCTGTTTGAGGATGGTGGCTAGTAGATAGGGTAGATGTCACTTGGAGTGTTCTACACCACGTCTTCCAGAAGTTGGAGGCAAATTGCGATCCCCGATCGGAGAGGATCACTTTTGGCAGTCCATGATAACGAACCACTCTATTCAGTAAGATAGTTGCCAGTTCACTAGAGGTGGGTAATTTCTTACAGGCAATGAAATGTCCATATTTCGTGAGACTATCTACTACCACCAGAATTACTGAATGCTGTTGAACCACTGGCAGACCTGTACTAAAGTCTAAAGAGATGTGTTCCCATGGACGACTTGGGGTTGGGAGTGGGTGTAACAACCCTTTCGGTTTTGAATGACTTGTTTTAGTGCGAGCACAGACTTCGTAGTTGTGTATCATTGTTTTTACATCCTTTGTTAAGGTAGGCCACCAAAAATAGCGTTGGATTAATTCAAGAGTTTTAGGAGTACCAGGGTGACCTGCTGTAGGTATAACATGCAACCAATGAAACACTATCTTGCGAATTTGGTAGTGGGCACGAACAAACGAGCATCGTGAAAGGGTAATCCTTGCTTGATTGATCTTTTTGGATCTGCCTGGGCCCACGCCTGCCTTTTTTCAACAGTGAATGAATTGCGGATGTCTTCAAAGAAATCTGTTTTTTATGATACATAGGACCTTGTCAGGAGCAATGATAGCTCTGGAGGTTTGAACTGCAGGCAATGTGGTAGACTCTTGGCGGGACAAGGCGTCAGCTGTGCGATTATCTTTACCAGGCCGGAAGGTTACCACAAAATCAAACCCGGCAAAAAACAGCATCCAGCGTAATTGCCAAGGAGTCAAAAGTCTGGCAGAACTCATGAATTGAAGATTTTGATGATCAGTATATACTGTGACAGTATAATTAGCTCCCAACAAATGATGTCTCCATTCTTTATAGGCGTCACGAATCGCCAGAAGCTCTTTTTCAACAATGACATAGTTCTGTTCAGCTTCGTTCAACTTCCGAGACATGTAAGCTACAGGATGAAGCTGACCAGTGTCCTTGTTTCGTTGTGACAAGACTGCTCCTATCGCCAAATCTGAAGCATCAGCTTCCACTATGAAAGGTCAATCCGCATCTGGATGAGTCAAGACTGGGGCAGTGGAGAAAGCTTCTTTCGAGTTGCGCTATGATGTCTTTTAGCTCCTCTTTGAGTCCCCTGTAAAACAAGGCCGCTTGTTTTTCTTCAGGCCAGGATGTCTCAGCGACCAGCCGATTAAAGTTGGCTAAATATGTCACTACGTCCTGATTCCCTTGGCGTAAGTCTAATAATTCACGATCTGCTGACTGTGTTACAGTTCTACGATCGAAAACTCTCTCAAATTCACGAACAAAATTTTTCCAGTTGTACAACAGGGGACTATTTTTACACACAAGAGGAATAGCCCATGTAGCTGCATCTCCAGACAGATATGACAACAAGAAAGCTACTTTAGACTGGGCATCGGAGAAAGTATGTGGTCTGCAAGTGAAGTGTAGTTCCACTTGAACCAGAAAAGATTGCGCTTTCAAGGGATCACCTGCGAAGCGTTCTGGGGGAGCTAAAGGAATGGCTGAAGGAACATTGAGGGAAATGTTAGTCAGATTACCTCCAGAAGTCTGAGAAGAAGTACCTGGCCAAGACACACCTGTGGGACTTTGTTCTTTCTTCTCAACCTTATTCTGTAACTGACTCACCCTCTCAGCTAGACTATTTGTCAAATCCTTTGATGATACCACTTCTGACTGGAGCTGGGTGATAGCCTTGACTAGCTTGTCCAGTGTGGCTATGCTGAGAACATACACAAACCAGGAGGATAATAATTTGTGGGCTCACTATTCTGTCAGAGTCACCAGATCCTCGGGGTCTGTGCACGTTCCCTACACTTCCACCACAAGACAGCTCCAATACTCTGATTAGATTTATCACAGAGTCTAAGAGAGTCCAAGTGGGGAAAAGGGTATTAGGACGGTAACAGCTGGGAAGGAGACCTGTTGATAGCAAAAGGTTAAAACACAACATCAAAATTACATCTCATGAAATCAGTACCATGCTACAACTCTAAGCTTCGTCTTTTCCCAAAAAAACATGAACAACCCTAGAATAGTCCTAAAACTGACTAGGCTTTAGATGACCGAATTCCTGAGGAGGAAACAGGAAAAGTTAAATAGGACTTTCAGCTTCAAGTACTTTCTTTAGCATGAGAATCAGGAAACACTCTGAGCAATTTCTAAACAACCATTTGAATCTCCTTTTAAGAATACATTTCAGGAACACACAGCATTACATCTAGAACTCTGGTATTGTTGTGTTCATCTCAGAAAAAACACTGGAAAGTGAATTGCGCACACTGCAGATTTTTAGATGAGTATTAAACACCGTAAAGGATTGTGCACCATGAAATCACACAACGTAGATTTAAGGAATAAATCACGCGACGTGTCAACTTGAAATGCTACCAAGAAAATGTCTTAGAATGGTAGCGCACAGTAATTTACATTATTTATACACAAGGAAAGAATTGTGCGTCTTGCCGATTCAAATGCCACCATACAAATGCCAAGAAATGGTAGCGCAGAATGAATAACATGAAAAAACACTCAAGGAAAGAATCGCGCGTGTTGCCGATTCGAATGCCACCATGTAAATGCCAGAAAATGGTAGCGCACAATGAACAGCATGAATTACACACGAGAAGTGAGCCACCATGTAAATGTCAAGAAAAGGTAGCGTGCAATGAACAACAAAATTAAATGCTCATGAAACGAGTTGCACGTCTTGCCAACTCGTAAAACATCATGTAAATGTCAAGAAATATCAACGCGCAATGAACAACAATGTAATAACGAAGTCAAATCTTTATGGAATAAATTGTGCGTCCTCCCTATTTGCAAACCACCATACAAATTCCAAAAAATGGCAGCGCACAAGTAATCTGTTATTCATTTAAGAATTAAAATCAAGAATATGAAAATTCTCAATTACGGTGTTGGAAAATGTCCAAACACCGTCTTACCGCCTGGAAACAGTGATCACCAATGAGAGATGAGTGCAGAAGAATGGAAAATCCAAATAGGCCGCCGGGACAGGAGCTCAGGAAGAAGCTGCTGCTCTGCACTGGGACCTCTGAATAGTGAGCACTGGAAGTTGGGCTGACTCTCTTTTATAGAGTCTTGGCCCAGCCTAGAACTACGCCCAGGCATGTTGCAGGCAAAGTCTCTAGAAGGCCCTGGAAAGGGACCACACCCTAACACACTCTGAATGTCTGCAGCAATACATTGCAAATGTACAGTATTTATAAGCACCTTAAAAATGAATCTTTTGGATGGAATTCTGCAATGCAAAAGGTTAAACAATAACATATCATCACAATGCATAAATTACATTATCTTGCGAGTGTTGGTTTTTTGCATTCTAGATGCCCGTAGAGCGCACACTGTCCTGGTGTTGACACATGCACCACATTGCGTGGTGCAAGAGTGAAGCAACTCCAGTTGTGAATATGCCTCCAAATACATTTATTTAGCACTTGAACACAGGGGAGTACCTCTACGGAGGGGTGTATGGGGTAGAACACCCTCAAATATTTTCTTAGTCAGGTCATTGACTGGCAGTGCCTGTCAGGCCCCACTACCAGTGATGAAATATGTTAGATGAAGTCAGCATTGAGCTGGATGGCTGAGTGTGCCTAGAACAGTGTGAGAGATGTGCAGGGCTGAGGGTGTGAATCTGATTTATAAGTAACACAGGTGCCAAGGGCCCCTTCTTGTCACACACTCCACTTGTGTGGGCTGCCTGGCATGATGATCCGATCACGTACTGTGCCAAAGCTTCATGCCCCTATCAGGCTGTGGCTATGGTACTCAAGGTACAATGCTCCAACAGTGAAAATTGGGTCTTCGATTCTCTGCACTATGCTGCACTATGGAGAAAACTGTAGTGCAAATAAGTACTCGCAGTTCCTTAGCATACGGCTGATACTTCTCATACTTCTTCGTGCTACATCAGCCCTAGGCGCTGTAAACACAGAGGGGGTCATTACGACCTCAGCGGTCTTGCAAAAAGACCGCAGAGGCCGCGGGAGACAGAATACCGCCATTGCCGGCGGTATTCCTGGCTCCCTATTATGACATTTCCGCTGGGCCAGGGACGGTAACAGTGTTACCGTCCACTGGCCCAGCGGAAATGTCACATCAACATTGCTGCCGGCTCTTAATAGAGCCGGCGGCAATGCTGATGTGCAGCGGGTGCAGTAGCACCCATCGCGCATTTCACTGCCCGAAATTCGGGCAGTGAAATGCGCGACGGGGCTATGCCTGGGGGCCCCTGCACTGCCCATGCCAAGTGCATGGGCAGTGCAGGGGCCCCCAGGGGCAACCCAAGTCCCCTTTCCGCCAGCCTTTCAATGACGGTGTTTACCGCCACGGACAGGCTGTCGGTCGGGGACTAATAATCCCCAGGGCAGCGGTGCTTGCTGCCCTGGGGATTATGACCACCAGGCGGAATCCTGGCGGGATATTGGAGGGGCCGGCGGTATGGCCGTGGCAATTCCGCCACAATCATAATTTCTGGCGGAACACCGCCAGCCTGTTGGCGGTGTTACCGCCACCTTACCGCTGGCGCCAGGGTCGTAATGACCCCCAAAGTGTTCTGATGACTGGTCAACTGATTAACACACTTGTTGGAGTCACAGTTATGTATGCAATCTTAGAACTGGAATCTGCATGTCAATAATACCAGTTGTTATTCCTCATACTGGGCTGCCTCACTTCTTTGAATGTGCAAGTTATCCTTTTATTTTCAGTACTACTGTATGTTATACCTCATTTTGACTGTCAGAGGCACAGTTTCCGATAAAAGACATTGGAACAATATGTTTAAAGCATGCTTTCAGAATCAGTGGAGCAGGACACGTAAATGCACAAAAGCCATCAACACAGACGCAGTGTCATGATTCTCAGTGGTATCAGGTGGTGGTGCTGTCCCATCACATTAATTCCAAGTGCTTTGTTGCCCACTGTGCAGGTTTCAGTGCCCTACAAGGTCATAAGTGTCTTTTTACAGCTCACCATGTGCCAAGGAGAGCAGCTCCAAATGCAGCAGCATCAAGATACATGAATCCATCTATCCATCTGCACACAAACACACACACACCCCCACAGACATGATCTGTGCACACATACATCCACCAGCATACCACTGATGTTCACATGCTGCACAGAAAATTAATCCAAAACACACAAACTATCACTCACCTTCACACAAAAGCCCATCAGTCCACAGGCATTGTCACCTACTCCTCAATCTATCCACCCACACAAATTCAGCAATTATCCAAACATAAATTCATGGGCCATCAAGCCTCCCCACTCACCCAACTTATTCATCTCACCCCACCATTTTTCCACTCACTCCTGCATCCACTCACACACTGATGCAGCCATTCACCTCCCACTTTATCCTCCATGTTTAATCGTTCATCCACTCAGCTGTCCAAACACTTACCAATCCACACAACCATACTGAAGAACACACATCAAATAGGTAAGTGTGTTCGCACTGTTGAGGCAGTTATATTTAGGAAGCTTGTTTGCTGATGTAGTTGCAGAACATTTGTGTCAGAGTGGAAAGCTTGTACCTGTTCCTGAGGTCCAGCTGCACCCATTATTTGAGGGATGCTTACCCCACTGTTAGATCTGTCAGCCTTAAAGTGGTCTTCACTCACACCTTTTTCCTTCATCCTCCATGTTTTGCTCCTCTCCTTTTTGCTGCTTTTAGGACTCTGTTCACTTCATCACTGCTGACCAGTGCTAAAGTACATAAAGCATGGTAACATTGGCTTATCTCCAATTGACATATTTAAGTTACTTATAAGTCCCTAGTAAAGTGGTACTAAATGTACCCAGGGTCTGTAAATTAAATGGTACTACTGGGCACCCTCTTAAGTAGCACTTTCAAACATGTCTCAATCCTACGATTGCATCCTGTGTGTGCATTTTTTAAACTGCCATGTCGACCTGGCAAAATAAACCTTTTGCCAGGCATAGACCTTTCTTTTTCATACATAGAAGGCAACCTTGGATAGCCCAAAGGGCAGGGTGCAGTGTATTTAAAAAGGTAGACATGTAATTTTAAGTTTTACATGTCTGGGTAGTGAAAAACGTCTACGTTCATTTTTTACTATTGAAAGACCAACCCCTCCCATAAGATAGCATTGGAGATACCTAATTACATTTAATAAGCTGTAATTTTCAAATGGGAGCAGGTAACCAGTTCATGTTTGGTGTCTCTGGAATTGTAATGAAAAATCCTAACTCATGGTAAAGTCAGATATTAAATTACAATTTAGCAAACACCACTTTTAGAAAGTTGGCATTTTCCTGCTTTAACCATTTAGTGCTTGTAGCCTTCCCCTATGTCACATGACTGCGTGTAGCTGACAGTTGAGATTTGTGTATTCATACTGAACAGCCACACACAATAGAAAGCTTAGGTGTGCCTGGTTGGGCCATCATTGACAGGAATTGACGGCAGAGCTGGGCCCAGCCCTACTTACACTTATTTAGGGTGTGTCCTGCCTCCACACAAACCCCCTGTAGTTAGTCTGGTGCCAGGATAGGTGAGGCAGGATGCCTAGGGACTTCAAAGGGAATTCTCTAGAAGCTTCTCCCATGTTTCATTTAAAGGATACCAGGTGTAACTATTGGATCTCAGACACCACCTGTTCTGTATACTTCTGGACATGTGGATACGCTGCTGAACTGCTCTACTGCTGAAAGGACACTCCGCTGGACTGCTGCCCTGAAGGACTGCTGCCTTGCTGTGCTGACCTGCTATCTGCCACCCTCCTGCCTGGGTGAGAAGGACTGGACAAACATCTGGCTAACCCAAGACTCCAAAGTGGCTTCACGCTTAGGTGGCTGGCCTCCAAGGGACAGAAGGCTCCAACAACCTTGAACCCAGCACCTGGAGCCTGCCATCTGTGAGTCTTCCCGACAAAGTGCTGCCATCCCAGTCCTGGACTTATGAAGTGGGCCTAGGGTGGTCTGCCAGCCTCTGTAGATCCAGTGGAACCAACACATCTTTGCTGCACAGCCCAATCCAGAGCAAAGCAGACACATTGCTGCTACTGTGTGGAGTGTCTTGTTGCAAAGGCCTGCATCGCATCACAGCCAACTGCTTCATCAGAACCCCTGCTGCGCAACACATCCTCAGTGCAGGCTCTCACATCTCTTGTCGACGGCATCCTTGATGATGATGCCAGGCTCCGCATTGAGTCTTGCTGCTCTTTAGAACTGATGCACACTGCATCCTCAGTGTTGGACCCTGCTTCGCAAGCCCTCATCGACGGTATCCTCAATCACCACCTAGGACCTCGCACTGCAGCCTCACCGCATCTTGGAAGCAACGCATTAGTTTGGCTGCACTACACATCTTTGACACGGACACTCACAATGTCCACAAACCAGGATATAAGGTACTTTGTTCAGCAGGCCTAATTGGGCCCCTTTAGCTAATGCATGCTCCATTGCACTCAGCCTGAACTTGTGAATTTACCTAGTGCGGCGCAGCCAGATATCCACAGTTGGTGCTTCTTGGCGCTACTTTAATTTAAATCTTTAAAGCTGTATTTCTGTGGTTCTACTGATTGAATTTTTGTCACTTCGGTCTTGTTTTATTTATTTAAAAATACTTTATTTTAAAAGTCTGTTGTGGGTTCCTTTTGTGGTGTTTTCACTGTGTTCCTGTTTGAATTATTGCACAAATACTTTACACATTGGGTCTGAGTTAAGCCTGACTAGTCAGTGCCAAGCTACTTAAGGGCTGTGCCAAGGTTTATTCAGGGCAGAAGCCTCCAACAAGTGGCACGGGAGCCACTGGCAGCTTGCCAGCACCCTCAAAGTAGTTCTCAGAGGTGAAGCCAAGTCCAGTACCTCAGAGGGTCTATGCATATTAAAGGGAGCAGCGCTGCTTATCTCAAGACCCTTAGACTGACGGCCAACCAAACCAATAGCCGGGCCCCATGATCACAGTAAAATACAAACTATGTTGGCTTATGGGGTCTGCCTGTATCTACTCTCAATCTAAGCTACAAAGAGATTGGTCATGTTATACACCCTTCTCTATCAGTTGCACCACATGTGTGAACAATGCACCATGAAAGAGGAGTGTCTGCAGTAACCTGCGCACGACCCAGAGTGAAAATGTGTTAGTTGTCAGCGTAATCAACCAATCAACCCAAGACTGAGAAGAGCAGGGTATGGATCCAGAGCAGAGAAAATTAAGCGCCTTATCTACATTAATTTATGCATCTGTCTGACACTGTGTCCCTCCCTAATAAACATTGTCTTTTCCAGGAAGCTATGCCTAACATCAAGGACCACCAAATGTGTGTGTAAGCCCCCATCATAAAGGTTCTATCACTGACACAGTCGTGCCGGTGTATGACATAATCATGCCAATTGCAAAATAATAGTCATCCTCTGCCATTTGTAGTCTAGTTATGGCATACAGGCAGCCATAATTGACATATCAATGGTCCACTTTTAGCCACATCTGACAGAATAGTGACCGCTCCTCCTATAATAATAGCCATGGCTGATATACAATGGGCATTCTGGCCATTCTGTTGTCCGGCCTTAGCACAATAGTGGCCCTGGCATAATGGTGGACATTATTGCTATAACACAGGCATCCTTGGTGATATGGGCCCTCATTACAACCGCCAAGGTTTTACCGCCGAGCGGCCGCCTATGCAGGCGCAATCGCGCCAGCCGCATTATGACATCCCCGCTGGGCCGGCGGGGATGTCGGCCGTAACATTGGAGCCGGCGGTGTTGCAGCCGTGCGACGGGTGCAGCTGCACCCATCGCGCTTTTCACTGTCTGCTGTGCATACAGTGAAAAGCAGGGTGGGGCTGTGCCTGGGGGGCCCTGCACTGCCCATGCCAAGGGCATGGGCAGTGCAGGGGCCCCCAGGGGCCCCGCGACTCCCCTTCCTACCAGCCTTTCCATGGCGGTCTCTACCGCCATGAACAGGCTGGCGGGAAGGGGACTCGTAATCCCATGGGCGCTGCCCTGGCGGATTAAAACCGGCAGGACAACCATGGCGGGAAACCGCCGGTTACGGCGGTGTGACTGCGGCGCTACCGCCGTGGTCGTAATACGCCAGATTGTACCGCCATCCTGTTGGCGGTACAATCGCCGAAACAGCCCTGGCGGTCTTTGACCGCCAGGGTTGTAATGAGGCCCGTGGTGACCATCCATGGCTTACGTTTAAATGCCTGGGTATTCAAAGTGGGTATTTAAAGCAGAATATGTCCATGTGAGGCATTGTTACATGTGAGTACTAGATGAAAATGACAAGCTGATGTTTGAACACCTTATTTCCAAAAATTGATAGGTGATGCTTTAAAGGTAAAACGTGTTTTTTCAGAAAAGATTTTTCTTGTAAATAATTGAGTTTGTTCACCCTAAATGGTAAGTGGTATTCAATAGAAAATATGTGCATTTTCAGAAACTGATATGCTGATGAAGACAAAATATTTCATTCCAAAACACATTTAAAGTTGATAGCAGAATGATAATTCAAGAACAGTTGGGAGACGTGCTGCTATGGTTATGTCTTTTGTGGCAGAGGGCACATGATGCTTTGAATGTTATTTCATTAGTAAGGTGGAAGCATTTAATAATAATAAACCTTCCATGGTATTTCTACTGGTAGCCTTGCCAGGTATGCTTGGATAGTAAATACTGATAATCCTACATAGGGTGAACATAGCATAATATTATATAGTACAGTGAGGAACTACACTAGCAGCTCAGGAGGACTTTCCTTGAGCAGAAGTAGCTCTCACTACAGAAAACGTTCTGAGCCCTGCTTTAGGGTTTGCTTGTGACTTCACCCTGAGAAGATGTGTGATTGCTGCTTGAGAAGGGTTTCACCCCCTCAACCAGTAACCCTGGGCGTGTGCACCACAGACATGAATTAAAGGCTAGTAGTGCTAGAATGAGTCATTTGCATGTCAGGCCACATCTCACAGTGTATCTGGCCTGTGGGTGATCCCAAAAATAACTCCTGGCCGTAGGAATGGCATCAGCTGACCAGGGGGCCCCATGATAGCCAATATAACAGAGCACCCTGCAGCTGAGAGCATGGGCACCAGCAGGCATCTCTCTGCTTCCTTCCCCTCTCTTAAGAAACCCCCTTCCCTGTGGACTTCTGACTTCTCTGCCCGAGCTAAACCGCTTATTTACCCAGCCTGACTCCCCTCAGAGGACTGCGGTAAGGTAGCACATTGTGTTCTGGTGTAGAGGTGGATGAGCTATGGAAAGCTCAAGCCACAATGAGCTATGCTTTCTGTTTGCCAATAAGCGCTAGCCTCATGCACCAAAAATTAAAAACAAAGCATTACTCTTGTGGATCGAGAGATCCTGGACCAAATCCCAGCTTTCCTATTTCACCAAATTGTGTGATTCTACCCAAATATTTTATTTATTGAGCTTCCTTTTTCTTCATTGTTACATATGAGATGAGGCCTGGATGTGTGCTGTATTGAATTCTATCGTGTTTTCATTTAACAGAGTACACTGGTGCTCTGAAGTTAGGCGAGCCACTGAAAGCTCGAGCCGTGCTAAGGAGGAAATCTTCCGTGTGTTAAAGAAATACACTTTCCTGAAGTTTGAAGATACCTCGTCATATTCTAACATAATGTCTGCTGCATGATTTACCTGTTAAATAGTTTCTGGCTCAGCTCATGCTCGGCTCTTAGAGCCAGCCCCCGCTCAGCTCTGCTCTCCCTATAAACTTGTCTACTCGCCCACCTCCATGTTGACCGATATTTAAAAAGAATGTAGGCAACACTGGGTACATGTGACAACTGTCTTGCCTCCTGCATCATCCTCAGAGCGCGAGGCCTGAATGTGTCTGAGGTCATGTTTTAAAACTCTCACTTTTAATAACTGTGTCTCAGTGCAGTGATATAATATGACATTGTGAAACCTGGGGACTGGGCAACAGGAGAACGCTATGTCAGGCTGGTTATTTCCTTTTAGAACAGAGCTCCAAGGCAGGCCTTTCTCAGCAGTAGGTGCTATAGTAACGCCCACCTGATTTCTATCCCCCCTTTCGTTAGACATTTAGGGTTCCACTCCTCAGGAGTGGGTGGGGAGTAAAAAAGGAATGTTCAGGCAATAATTCCTGGCTATTTGTGAGGAAGGGGTGTGAGAGCCTCTGTTTCAAGCTCCCAGAAGTCCCCTCCCACATATTTCCACCTCCATGTGAACTGCACAGCTTGACCCACTTAACAGAGGGGGTGTCTGACCCCCCACTTCCTTTGCAGCAGGATTCTTCAAGCTTCTTGGCAGCGCAGACACCAAACCACATAATAGTTTCCACGCACCAGACTTCCTAAAAGAAGTGGGCTACAAACAGAGGCTCTCCTAGTCTCTGAAGCGACCTGGGCGCACCATGAAAGACTCTAGGCGCTTCTGGGAGTCAGGATGAGGGCACCCTAGAGGGGACATAAGTTGTAACTAATATATGAAGTAGAGAAACCTGTAGCTTTCCTTCTATGATCTCAGAAGCATGAGTCACACATGCTGTGGTGTACCGCCCGTTGGTACCTGAGGGGTGCACCGGGGTACGGGTTTTAAGCAGGTGACCTTGACTCTGATTATCAGGACATCCGACTGGCTCAGTGTTTGCTAACTCAATAGCAAATCCAGATCAAACCATATTTACAGATCACACAAAAACATCAGTATACTTAAGACACACCTCCTACCCCCATAAAACGTCTCCAAACTTTACAGTTGTTTAAGTTTTTGTTCCCACAATGGCAGATCCTTTCAAGTTGTCCTGAGAAATTCTGTCCTATCGCCAATCTTCAAAGCCATGACAAAGAGGTTAATTTAAACCAACTATACCCACAGACACATAGAATGACACTCAACCCACCTAATTAGAAATGACACCTCAAAATCTAACAAGCACTTGAAGCTCACACCCCAAAAAGAATGAAATAAACTCCTTCACCACACGTTCCATGCCATAACCTTCATATTTGAGTGTGATATCATTACTGTATTTTCTAATAAAGAGGAAAATGAAAAGGAGTCACAGGTCCTGCTGTGAAGATCACCACAGTGTCCAAAAGATTTGTGGTCCGGGTAGTTTAAAACTTTCTTCGAGTGGAGTTTTGGGCATCTTGTGCAGTCCACATTGCTAGATATTCTGCAGCTTTTTTCCCTGTATCATAGTTTTCACATGGACTGCACTCTCGACCCCTGCTGAGCCTGGGGTCATATGAGGCCTGCTCCCACTGCCCTCCCCAAACCTGTTCTGGTCATGTTAGGTGTGTCCTAGAGCCTGGTCAGTTCTCGCTGCCCTCCTAAAACCCAAAGAACACAAATCTAGCATTCTTAACCCTGCCCATTACTTCATCCAGCAGCCTAGGGTCGACCTACCTGTTTTAGTTGGCTATACCTCGTTCTTCATTGGGAAGATCTCAGACTCACGCCCCAAACATTAATGACTAACTAAGCTGCACCCCTGCTTGAACATCAGGGCAACTAGGCAGAGCGGTGCAGGAGTTATTCAGGGAGGTGGTGTGGGGCAGAGATAAAGTACTCAATGAAGTATACAAAGTGGTGTGAGGCAGAGATAAAGTACTCAATGAAGTATACAAGGTGGTGTGAGGCAGAGGGATTGAACTCAATAAACCGTAGAACCAAAAATAAATAATTGTCCTGCCAGTGGTTTGACTTGAAAAGAAAAGGTGCTTTAATCATGGTACACAGCCAAATACTGCACATAGCATGAAAAGGGCAACATAGTATACACAAATATCAGGGGACTGTGATATGGGAAGTGATTAAAAATCCAAAATGTAGCCTGCTCCCCGATCCCTATTAGTATAACAAGATTAATTTGAAATACATAACTGTGCCAAGGGCTTGTGTGCTTCAACTTTCACATGAAGACTGCAGAGACACCAACAATAATGCTGCCATTATATGGTTGTCACTCAGGTAGATGTTGTGATGTCTGTTGATGTTATTTTGGCCCTTGCAATCTTAGTTGCACACTATACCAAAGTCTTGAACCATGGGCTTCTCCCACCACCCGTTGCTGGTGGATGGACTGCTCCAGCTTGTGTGCTTCCTCTCACAAAGCCACCAGGAATCAGCAACACTGTCCTGTCTGTGCCCCGCTGACTCCTGCGTGGGCCTGATAGTGTGATTGTGTGCTGGTGGGCGTCTCCAGTGCAGAAGAGTTGGGGCTGTGAGGGGACAGGTAAGCAGAGACATTTTCCTTTTTGGCTCTAATGTCAAGCTTACCACCCAAACAAATGGAGAGCCCATCCCAAGACGCATCTGAGACATTATTGGTGGTTTAAACTACAAGAGCTGAATGTGGTTGTGGTTTTCTTTAGAGTCATGCTGTCGCTAAAAGTAGTTATGATTTTACTTTGTGCCTGATGGTTAGAGGTTCTTCTTCTTCATCTGTTTCCTTCATTGTCATGTTTTTCATCTCCAGTTGCATAATTCATTTCTCTGTGGACTGATTAAACGGTGACAAATGTACCCACACACAAGCACTTATTTGGTGAACACGTTCCCGCACTCCAGTGTGCAGTGCAAGAACACCAGGGTCATGAGATCACACCACACAGCCTGGTATTGCAATTCCCTCCCTGGCTACATTGGCCCAAAATCCATTTCTACCTGCACAGCTCTTCACTGCCCTCGTCCTCCAGGTAGGCTTTACACTGTGCAGAAATCCTCTTCCTCAGCGATCACCGGCTCCTTCCCTCAAAGTGGTTCAAGGTAGCTTCTTCAGCAGGATGCAAAATGTCTAGGTTACATTTCCCGTTCTTACCAAGGGGACATGGCAGTAAAAGACTCCAAACCTGGATCATGTGAGAGCGTAGCTCTTATAATGAAAATTAACATGAGAGCTTTATGAACTAATGCATAATAATGTCGTATAGAAAATTTATTAATGTGTTTTTGCTAAACGTGTGCTCGAAATGTGCCCACAGGGAGTGGCCATCAATGTATACGATGATTAATGAAATTGACTAATAATGAAGAATTTATGTATTAATGTATGATTTTGAACTAGTATTAGAGTTATATGTTAAGGTTTTGCCAATAAATCACTAGGCCTTAGTTAGTTTCTAACGTACAGTGTGCTGACTTGCTGAAGGACATTTACTCATACTTTTCCAAAAGCTAGAGGATGTATGTAACCGCAGTGGATCTGTTCTCATGAAATTCGACTTGCTCAAAGAAACATTCTTATGGAACGCAACAGTGTAGACTTGCAACAGGTACAAGGTCACCTAAACCGGCATAGACAATGGAACTACTGACTGGGGATGCGAGAGGACCACGAGAACATGAAATCATACCGGACATTCTACCCGTTGAAGACGTCAATCACAAGAACCAATAAACTACGTGAGAACTGTTATGAGTTGACAAATTTTGATAGTGTGACTGCTAAATTATTGGACGGAGATAATGGTACGCCAAACCTGACCAATGAGGAATTAGGGGACTGTACAACAGAAAAGGGATAAAACCCTTTGACACGAGGAGCCATTGGGAGATGCCATTGCGAATATTCTTGTTATTACCCATCCACTTTGTCACTGTGCCTGAAGACTTTGCTGTTTGACTCTTCAAACCATCCTCACCCTTACTTTGCCCGTTCTATACTTCTTCTCCTTATGAGGGAAGTACCCCCTTTTACCCCGTCCTGCTGAACTGTGTTGATGGCGAATCAACTGATGTCCTGAGGACGAAGATTGACTCTGTATGCTGACCCATTACGGAGGGTAACTATATGATGATGAAATTGTAATTGTCTGTTTGCCTTTCCTTTCTAGGTACCAACTGCTTCTTTTGACAGAGACCATAGTTAGATGTTTTCTAAATTTATGTTGCCAAAACGTTTTGCATGAAGCCCAACATGCCAATGCTAATTCGAGGTTAGTTAAGAAGTTCACTAAACAGACGCAAATAGACAAATGACTGACTCTATGCTTTGTTGAATAATGCACTAATGATACTCTGCTGAGATGAACTCATGTTGACGTTGTGCTATGTTCTAAGTTTTATGATCTTTGCTTTGATGAAATCTTATTCGAGTTGCCATATTATGACAATGTTGATGTGTTTCATGGTGTTGAGACTAATAAACTTACTAGGGGAATTGTAATCAATAGGGAATAAATATCATAATATCGTACTAAACTGGTGTGGTTATTCATGACTGAAAGGTCATGGTGGTTTCCGAGTCTAATTAATGTTATTGATTATTCTAATTCATTCGTTATGGTGAATATTGATGACGTTGCAGATTTGTATCTAAAAGTGCATTTCTGCTTCTGACAAGGACGTCTTTTTGGAGGTTTGACACTTTAGAAAGATTTCTCAGTCATTTTTCTTAGATCTTCAGATTGGGCAGGAATTGCGGTGAAGCTACGTGTTTCTGCCAAAGGCTGAAAAAGAATGTCTCAAAAGGAGAGGGGTCTTCACTATCTTGTTGCTCCAAATTACTATGGGAGAAGAGTGAAGCAGAAAAGGGGCACTCCCTGAACCTCAAATGGGGCTGCAGTGTACACCCTCCTTCCCTATGAACTTGGAATGGGCCTACTGTATTTCTACCACTACATATCTAAGTGTGATAGACCCATCAACTTCCATATTGTCAGCCATAAACACATACGAGTCCCAAAATGGATTCCCCCTAGCAGTATGCAGCACACACATACTCCAGGCCAGCTCTGCTTGTGCCACACAAAGCAACTACAACTGCCTCAGTCATATACCATATTGATGGAGGAAGCACCC
Organism: Pleurodeles waltl; assembly: GCF_031143425.1. Taxonomy (NCBI): domain Eukaryota; kingdom Metazoa; phylum Chordata; class Amphibia; order Caudata; family Salamandridae; genus Pleurodeles; species Pleurodeles waltl. Next base: position 959,209,027 of record NC_090444.1, read on the forward strand.
TGTTGGAAGGAAATGGCAGAACATTTAAAGCAGGAGAGGCCGGTAGGGAATGTAAAAGGCAGCAGCAAAAAAAGCCTGTTTTTTCTGTTAGCCTCATTTGCTGTTATCACTACCAGTTGTCTCTGTCCCGGAGAGAAGACAACAGCTTCTCACTCTTGGTTGGTTAGCGATCATTTCACAGAGGATCTCAGTGCAGACACATGATTCTTGTGTGTGGTGAGGTGAAAAATAAATGATGCTAGGCGAACTGATGGTAGGGAAGCATTCACTACTGAACCATGGAGGTGGTCACATCTGTCCCAACATGTCACTGGCCACTATAGCATTGCAGGTGGGGGAGAGGCTGGGCATTGATTCTCAGGCAAGCTCTCTAAGCTAAAAGCAGATAAGTAGAATATCTAATGCCCTCGTCATTACAGCCAGGAACCCTACAGGTCACGTCAACTCTCTCCAACCCACCGTTCAACAGAACTGGAAGCTCTCCTAGAGAAAATTCCAACGCGGTCTCTTCCCTCAAAGAGACAAAGACAAACCACAATTTCCTCTCAAGGCTTCAATATCCTCATTGCATGGGATGATGATAGAACACCAACTAAGGATAAGCTATGCCCCACCAGGTCTCCATCACATGGTACCATCCTGTAATCAGTGTTCTATATTGAGGCCACTATTCTTTCAGGATATGTGGTAGCCACTCCTTGCTGGCCGCTGCAGGGAGTTGCTCGCCCATATTAAGGTGAAGAGAAGCATGCAGTACTTATAGTCTGTTTACGATAAAAAAAAGTTATTTCTTGTTTCACTTCAAGCTGTATAGCATATCCCCTCAGGGGCCTTTGTCTCTTGTGATAGCCAGAATTCTATTTTCGAACAGATCACTACCCCCTTAGTTACCCGGAATCATCATGTGTGCCACACAGAACTATCCTTATGGCCCCCTTAATGTTAATGGCCTTACCAGTTACAGCCACTGAAAGATGGTATTGAATTATCTGGGCTCAAAAAAACAGATGTGGTTATGCTGCAGAAGTCTAACCTATCCCTCATGGAGGCCCACAAACTCCATTGCAGCTGGGTTGTATTGGTGGTATCAGCACTGGGCCGAATATCCTTCCAAATGGGTCCAATACATCTACATTGCCTTACAGAAAAGCAGGGGTTAGCATTCTTTCCACAACAACTCTACTGATAAAATTTGTGAAAAACTTGGTGTGACACCCACAAACAAATTTGTCTTTGCCAAGCTAGCATGCCAAGACCATTCCTATATCTTTAGCTCAATTTATGACCAAAACATGGACAAAGCAGATTTTGTTGCCAAAGTTAAAAGATTGCTCACTGAAAGGATAGGGCCTTTATATGGATTCTTATTGCCAACCAGTATCTATTAGATGCTTGGAGGCTCCTACACATATTTCTTTCATGTCCATATGGGACGGAGACCCAGATTGATTACTTTCCAGCATCCACAGAGAATCTCCCCAAAACCATGAAATGTGAGAGTATAATACAATGCATCTTGGATCATGCCCTACATACTATTAAACTGGACCTTTAATTATAGGTACCCAGTAATACAAGTTTGAGTATAGATACACTAAAATTCAAATTTCCCAACAAAAATTGAAACTAGTAGAGTATTTCAAAGGATATCAAACACTAAACAAGCATTCTGTGACTTCCTATCATGCCTGCTGGGCTTAGGGAGACTACTGATGAGGGATTCTGCTCAAGTGCAGAAAACTGCTACAGTGAGAGAACACCCACTCGAATCAGAAATCACTGCACACACACAAAACTCTTGCATGGGTTCCACAGGTTGTGATGAAAAATACAAGCTTAACACCATTTTTACAGCACAAGCAGAGAAAACTCTTCAGCTTAATTAACAGCCACAATATTGACCATGGAGAAAAAGTTGGACATCTATTAGCTTTTCAACTGAAACAAGATGTAGCTAAATGCAACATTCCTGTCATTTACAATGTCTCCAAAGTTCTGAGAAATCACAGAAGTGTTTGCCTCCTTTTATGCAATTCTATACAAGTCTGTAGTCTCTGCAGCTGTTACTGCTGGGCAGTGATTTCTGGATGATCTTCACCTTTCTACACCTTCCAAAACTGTTACAGGAAGATCGACCAACACTTGATATGGAAATCTCAGACAGGGAAGTTGGGGAAGATATCCAAAAGGTGCCAACGGGAGCATACAAAAAACTTCAAACTTGGCTGCAGCTCTTTGCTTATCTCAGCGACTCAGTTCCCTCTTTATTTGACCCTGGGTATAACACAAGGGCTCTGGCCATATGGTTGTTTCACAACGAACCCCCTGAATTTCTATATCTCCCTGGAAACGAACTGGAGAGACCGGGGTCACCTCAAGGTGTATACAAGCCATTAGCCCTGTGATGACAGCGTGGCTGGAGGATACATGGACGACAGAGCCTCAGAGCCAGGCACCTTCTAAGAGCAGCGCTGCTGGAGCTGGCTGTTGTGAGAAGATCTGACCTCCACTATGGGCTGTTGGTCGGATCCTGGGGAGGCGAAACCTGCGGTTTGACATGGCCCTACAGCGAAGAGAGAAATGTGGAGGAGATGCTGCCAGGCCTAAGCCATGCTGAGAATGAGGCAAAAGAGGAACATAAATAGCATAGCATTCTAGACCTGGTGAACAGATCTTTCAAATCCCACACTCACTGTCCACCCATAGTGTATGCAGGGGACTGGCGCTTGGGACCACGCAGGCCTAGCAGCTACCTATGATGTTTGTGGTGGGGACACAGGAAATGGTGACAGGGTCAGAGTCCTCCACAAGGCACTTGTGTGAGTGGCCAATAGAAAGTCCTTTTCTCATTTGGGGGTGAAGTGTGGACCTTCCTGATGCTTTTGTTTCTAGTGGCGCTCGCAAGAAATCTAGTCGCTGCAACAGAGAAGCAGTGACACCTATGATTTGCTGGGGGTGCCTCCATGACCTCTTCATTTCTCCTGGCTTGTAGCCTCCCCTGCGATCAAAGGCGGACCCAGTCATGGGTGCGGAGGCTGGTGGAGGAGGTTGTCCTACCCCTGGGGTGCAGGCAGAAGGCACCACGAAACCACTAAACCAGTTACTTTTGACTAAGGAATAGCTGAAAAGGAAAGAGGGTTCATAATACTGGTCTGAAACTTCGAGGCCCCAGTGGCTATAATCAGATGTCTCTACTGCACACAAGACATCAAGCTGAGAGAAGAGCATGCAATGCAGGGCCCAATATGCTGGTGACTTAAGTTGTCCTGCTGTCCTTTCCAGCTTGTCCGTGCCTTCATTTAGTGGTGTACCTTAGTAATAAATCCCTTTTGACTTACTCTGCATGCCTCCTATGCCCATAACAGAAGAACTCATAAACAACAGAGATCAGCGCCATTGGAGGTGGGCGAATATGGGAGACCGAGGACTCCATACGCAGTCTTAACACCACAATATCTGGAATGAAAAGACAGTACATCAACTGGAGGTGAGGGCTGAGGACACAGAGGGGTGCTCTTACCACAACAACATCAGAATAGTGATTTGAGAGGGTTGGAATGGGCTGTTTCCTACTCATCACGCACAGGCTGAAATCTTGCATTCCTTAAAAAGACTTGTGCATGTGCTTTGCAGTGGAGTGAGCCTATAGGTCCCTGGCTCCACAGCTCCCACCAGAGGCTTCTCCGCAGCCTACCATCGCCTGCAAATTCAACTTTGCATATAGAGATGCCATTGTTAAGTTCTCTTGGAAACACAACAGACAGGTTTGTAATCCTACACAAGTTATTATATTCCAAGGCTGCACTTCAATGGGGGAGCAACAGAGATGTACCTTTCTAGAAAACCAAAGAAGAAGATCAACTGTATCCTCATAGCCCTGCTGAACAGTTCAACAGCAGGGTGGGCTGTTCTTCTTTCAACCCTCTGCCTTCTTCCACCCACGGTGTATGCAGCACTCTGGCGCTTAGAACCACCAAGATATGCACACACTCATGAAGGGCTCCTGTTTGTGGCAGGGACATGGAGATGTTGATGGGCTCAGAGGCCACTAGTAGACACCCTTGTGAGCAGCATCACAAGTGGCTGGGAGACTTTTCCTCAGTTGTAGATTCAATGTCAACCGTTCCATCACTTTTTTATTGCTGCTGACCGGACCCAAAAATAATCAGGTCGCTGTTGTTGAGGTTCTGTGAAGTGTGTGAGCTACAGGGGATGCCGTACTTCCCTCTTGCTTTCTCATAACTTGTGGCTTCCCCTTGCTGGTATCACTGACAGTCTGGGTTGTGGGTGTGGAAGCTAGTGGACGAGGTTGGCCTGCCCTAGGGGGCAGACAAATGGTTCCACTAAATAAAGCCCTTGTAACGGGTTCTTTATCTCCGAGTAGGATAGATATTGGAATAATTCAATAGGCGCAGTTTGAGGGGGATGAATGATTTATTTATTCGTTATCAAGGTTGGGTTTTCTTTTGTCTCTGGTTGTTCCACAGGTTTAACTTCCTGTTATGTTCACCCAGTATCTCTCTCTCCTTCTCAGGCTCCGTTCGAGTTCCCGCTGTGGTCCGGTCCTGATTTGAAGGGATTCCTGTTTCTTCCTTTACTGGCCACGCCCCTCCGGGGACGCGGCCGGCTGTCTCGTGGTCTCCCGACTTTGCTTCGGCAGGGCCGGGAGGTGCCCTGGGGTTTTCCTCTGTCCCTCGCGGTTCTTTTCCCGTGTCGGACCTCGGTTCCTTATTCGTCGGCTCTCTCGCTCTCTCTGTCCGGTTCATTCTAGTTCCTCCGCCGCTTGCTTGCCTCCTTCCCCTAGTCCGTCGTCTTTTTCTAGTCTCTCAATGCGGCTTCCTCCGGCTGCTGGCACGCCCCCGAGGCTTTCGCTCGTGCCCCGGGGGTATGGCCACTCGATCCCGGTAGCCGTTCTGGGAGCTGCTTCGGTGGACTCCCGGCTACACATCCCCTCCCTTGAATGGGGCTGTTCGAGACCCAGAGGGCCCGGGAACCTGGACAAATAATCTGCCTGACCCATAAGATCCCCCGGGAGATGGCAAACCTGAAAGGAGAAAGGTTGAAGCTCCATGAACCATCTCAGAATTCGAACGTTGGTATCTTTATACCTCGAGAGCCAGGTAAGAGGAGTGTGGTCCGTATACAACAAAAAAGATCTTCCTAGGAGGTAGTATTGTAAGCTCTCGATCACCCACTTGATGGCAAGACACTCACGTTCAATTATGGGATACTTCTGTTCTCTGGGAAAAAGTTTTCTACTAATAAAGACTACTGGGTGACATATGCCATCCTTATCTTTCTGGAAAAGTACAGCCCCCAGTCCCACATCCGAGGCATCCGTTTGTAAATGAAACGGGAGATCAAACTTAGGACACTTTAAAACAGGTTGGGTAGTAAGACACCGTTGTAGGGGATGGTAACTATGGGACTGCGCTGGGTTGAGACTTGAGATGTTTTTAGGCTGCCCTTTCTTCAATAAGTCTGTCAGGGGTGCTGCTAAGGTGGAGTAGTGTGGTATAAATCTCCGATAGTACCCCACTAGGCCTAGGAACGAACGGATCTCTTTCTTTGTAGTGGGGGTGTTTATGCGTAAAATGGGCTCTATTTTATTCATTTGTGGTCTAATGATACCTCTCCCTATATGATATCCCAGGTAGGAGATCTCATTAAAGGCCAACCGGCTTTTGGATGGGTTGGCTGTCAGTCCTGCTTTCTGTAGGGCTGTAAGTATTTTATCTAAATGTAACAAATGGTCACTCCACGTTTCGCTATAAATGACGATGTCATCCAGATAGGTGGCTGCATATCCGGTATGAGGTCGTAAGATGGTATCTATGAGTCGCTGGAAGGTGGCGGGTGCTCCATGTAACCCGAAAGGGAGAACATTAAAATGATATAGGCCTGAGGAGGTAGAGAAGGCCGTTTTTTCTTTATCTGCCTGTGCTAAAGGAATTTGCCAGTAGCCTTTAGTCAGATCAAGGGTAGACATGTATTTGGCCTTCCCTAATTTCTCTAGGAGTTCGTCTACCCGTGGAAGGGGATAGGTGTCAAATTGAGATACGGCATTGACTTGTCTAAAATCAATACAAAAGCGTATAGACCCATCCGGTTTCGGTACTAACACCACCGGAGAACACCAGGGACTTTGGGAAGGCTCGATAATACCCAGATGTAACAACTTCTCTATTTCCTTCTCTACCAGAACCTTTCGAGCTTCGGGGATACGATAGGGCCGCAACCGAACTACCTTCCCAGGTTGAGTTATAATTTGATGTTGTACTAGGGTGGTTTTACCCGGGGTCGGTGAAAACACATGGGAATGACCGTTGAGGAGTAGGGTTAATTGTTTGTTCTGTTGAGACGTGATTTCTGTATTCCTATGGGGTTCCTCGGGCTCAGAGGGTCGATCAGTGGGACACCATCCTATTTCTAGCTCCTTAAGCGTATTAACTAAACATCCCGTGATCTGACCTACTATAGGTTCCTCTCTTTTTTTTTAGCAGATTGACATGAAAGATCTGTGACCTTTTTGGATTTGTCGAGAGTTGGACATTGTAGGTAACAGGAGTTACCACTCCTATCAGCTGGGCCCCTGCCATTTTGCCAACAGTTTGTTATCTGAACTGGGGAGAAGTACCAATACTCTGTCCCCTTCTTTAAAGGTTCGCAATTGCGTGTTCCTATCGTAATATCGTTTTTGTTTAACCTGGGCCCTCCCCATATGTTCCCTAATGTTCTCCCATACGGTTTGTAATCGGAGTTTTAAGTCGCTCGTATATTCCAAAAGGGCTTTTTCCCCGTCTTCTTCCTCCTCCCACTGCTCTGCTGCCATGTCCAATAATGTCCTAGGTTGTCGCCCGAACAACAATTCGAACGGGATGTTTCCCGTAGATGCTTGTTCATGTGTTCTGATGGCGTACAATACTAACGGGAGCTTCCTATCCCAATCTTTACCTGATTCTGAAATTGATTTCTTTAGGAGAGTTTTCAGGGTGCGGTTATATCTCTCGACCAACCCATCCGTTTGCGGATGATAAACCGCCGTACTCAGCTGTTTAATCCCCAGCAGTTGACAAACCTGTGCCATTAAATTGGACATGAACTGGGTACCTTGGTCGGTTAAAATTTTTCGGGGAAATCCTATCCGGGAAAAGAATCCTATCATGGCATTAGCAACACTCTTGGTGCTAATACTGGTGATGGGGATGGCCTCGGGGTATCTTCTGGCGTAGTCTACCAATACTAGTATATAACGGTATCCTTTAGATGAAGGAAGAAGAGGACCTACGATGTCCATTCCTATTCTAGAAAGGGCACGTCAAGAATGGGAAGGGGCTGCAACGGGGGTCTTCTCTTTGGGCCGGGATCGATCAATTGACATTTAGGGCACTGTTGACAGAATTTTCTGATCTGAGAGAAGACTCCAGGCCAGTAGAACCTTCTTAACAGGTATTCTTCTGTCTTTTCTCTCCCATAGTGACCACCCCCTGGTTGACTGTGGGCCAGGTGTAGTACCTGCAACCTATAAGGTTCAGGTACTAGTAGCTGTTTCTTTTCCCTCCTATTAGGGCCAGTGATTCGATATAAAAGATTTTTATCTGTCGTAAAAGATGGACCAGTATCGTTGGGACTTCAGGGTCTGGCAGTTTTCCATGCATTAATCAAACTCGGATCTTCCCTTTGACAACTACGGAAGGGAGGAAGACCGGTAAGGGTATGGACCCGTGTAATTACCCCATCGTGGCTCGAATCCCCTTGTGCATAGGATTTCCTTGTTTCTCGTTTTTCTCTTCTCTTGGGTTTGTATCGTACAACCGGAGGTTGAATTGGTAGGTTAAAGAAGGGAGCGCTCCTCCACCAGATACTCATGTCTTCTTTATTCCTTGTACTGTCCAGAAGTAACGAAAAGTCTTTAAAATCTGTTCCTATGATGGCTTCTTCAACCAGTCGTTCAACCACCCCCATCCGTATGGGGGTCTCTTTTCCTTCCCATGAAAGGGTGGCCCAGATTAGGGGATATTCTCTTGTTTCCCCATGTATGCAACAAATGGATACAGTGAGTCCCGGAGTAAAGGCATGAATGTTTATTAAATCGGCTCTAATTACAGACTGACTGCAGCCTGAGTTGATGAGGGCCACAGTTAACTTCCCATTGATTAATAGTTCTTTCTTGTACTGGGTTTCTTTTCCCCCTGTGAAGAAGACCCTTCCTCTGGTAACCCCTATCTCCGTCGGTTCAGGTTTTTCAGTTTTTAGGGGACAAACCCGGGCGATATGACCCCACTCTCCACAACTAAAACATTGAGGTTGCTGTATGTACGGTCTCTCAGTCGCTCAAGTTTTTCCTAGGTCTTCTACTGATCTTCGCCCTAAGGACGAGGTTTGTCCGGGATTCTGTCGGATGGGATTAGGTGGTGTACGTTGGAGGGGCGTCTTGAACTCGAGGGAACGGTGGAAGGCACAGGCCAGCTCAATGGTAGTGTTTGTATCAGGGTTCGGGTGTTGCTTGATCCAGTTGCAGGTATTGGTGGGGAGGGCGTCTAGATATTGCTCTAAAAGGACAACCTCAATGATATCCTCCCTATTAGTCCCAATGAGTCCTAGCCATTTGAGACCCAAATCTTTAATCCGAAAGTATAATGCCCTGGGATTCTCGGAGGGTCCCCACTTGGCTTTCCTAAACCTGACCCGGTAATGTTCTGTGTCAAAGCCCACCCGCTCCAGGATACTCTTTTTAATGTCCTGATATGGTGTTGTGCCACCCGGGTTTACCGCTTGGTACGCGGCTTGGAGTGTCCCCGTCAGTAAAGGAGCAATGTACTGTCCCCATCGATCTTGAGGCCAGGTGGCGGAAGTGGCAACGCGTTCAAAGTTGGTAAAGAAGGAACCAGGTCTTCGCCTTCCTGATACCTCTGTAAGACTGAGCTGGGTACGTTCGGATGTACTCGAGTGGCCGCAATGGTATCCGTGAGGCTTTTTAGTGCATTCTCATGTACCAACTGGTTGTTGGCCATGATGGTGGCCTGACTTTTAAAGGCATTCTGTAGGGCTTCTCGTTCCACTTTTGCTTCTTTCTGCTGCTCCTCCCACACGATTTGCAGGTGTCGTTGACCCTCAGCTAATTGCTGCATCATGTCAGCTATTGTAGGGGTACCCTCCATGGTCTCTATCGATCCTTTCGCCTATTCCAATATCCCACTTCTGACACCACTGTAACGGGTTCTTTATCTCCGAGTAGGATAGATATTGTAATAATTCGATAGGCGCAGTTTGAGGGGGATGAATGATTTATTTATTCGTTATCAAGGTTGGGTTTTCTTTTGTCTCTGTTTGTTCCACAGGTTTAACTTCCTGTTATGTTCACCCAGTATCCCTCCCTCCTTCTCAGGCTCCGTTCGAGTTCCCGCTGTGGTCCGGTCCTGATTTGAAGGGATTCCTGTCTGGTCCTGTAGGGGCCACGCCCCTCTGGGGACGCGGCCGGCTGTCTCGTGGTCTCCCGACCTTGCTTCGGCAGGGCCGGGAGGCGCCCTGCGGTTTTCCTCCGTCCCTCGCGGTTCTTTTCCCGTGTCAGACCTCGGTTCCTTATTCGTCGGCTCTCTCTGTCCGGTTCATTCTAGTTCCTCCGCCGCTTGCTTGCCTCCTTCCCCTAGTCCGTCGTCTTTTTCTAGTCTCTCAATGCGGCTTCCTCCGGCTGCTGTCACGCCCCCGAGGCTTTCGCTCGTGCCCCGGGGGTATGGCCACTCGATCCCGGTAGCCGTACTGGGAGCTGCTTCGGTGGACGCCCGCTACAGCCCTCTTGACCAAAGACTAGCTAAAAAGGAGAGAGAGCAGACACCACCAGGTTGAGACCCTGGGGACCCCAGCAGTGGTGACCAGGTATGTAAAATTCTGCATGGCGCTCTTTTTTTTTCTTTCAATCTATGTGGCAAGAAAAGTCCGGTTAGGAGTTTACAACGCTAATAGCTCTAACTCAAGCAAATGCGAGACACATTGCATTGTAAATGCTTGTTTATTATCTGGGCATATATCAGCCAGTCAACAACCTCCAGCTGTATCTCTAAACAAATAACAAAAAGTGAAATGGAAAAACAAAATATCTTGAGTGCTGTTAATTCTAAGACTGATTATGGGCATCTAAGGGTCCACATTTTGGGTTTTAAGCAGGGGTGTGCAAAACACATGTAATTCATGTGTAATTTCCCTTTGCATAATTATACAAATGTTCTGGAAAATTACTGAAACTGCAAACCTTGCATCACGCTGTAGTTTTTATTGTGAAATATGACAGCAAGTCAGTTTTGGCACAAAGATGCCTTATGTGTTTACAAATAGCACTAAATTGAACATGACATGAAGAGTAGCCTCTCACATGTTCATTCATGTTGTTCCTCTGCTCCTACAATAGGATTTGTCCCTGAACAGATGGACAATTATGTCCCATAATGCTGTAACTTCAGGCATTTCATGTAAAATGCACAAAGAGAAATGTGGGAACTATGCAAGATTATTCCACCTTAATGTACATTTTGCAATAACCTAGTGTCAAGTCACATATTGGCCGTGTGATCTGCATATTGACAAATTGTCCCAGGCAGATGTTGAAAGAAAACCGTCCACCAATTGCATGTTGCAGTTTGCAGACACATCAGTATTGCCCAGTTGAATGGGTGCAAATTTGGGCCCAAGGTTTGAGTCTCATGACCAAGAGGATCCACATTGCTCCTGGACAGGGAGATTTTTGAAACAAGGTGGACTACAACCAAAGGGCAACAACAAACATAGTTATGTGTCAGACATGTAAATACCGTAGCTGAAAGCAACATGCATGTCTCTGTATGTACTTCTAGATAACCTATTTGAAGTCATCAATAAACACATTGATGAGTTAAGTTAAATCAAACACAATGTGCACTTTTTATACAGGAACTATTCAATAGATAGTGGTGATAAGTATCAATATTCTTATTTTGATAAATCCAAAGATGAGGCCAGTTGTAATATACATATTTGCCTTACACACACTTCAGGCCCAGGGTTCACACTTACCTACCTGGGGGGATTATGAGTCAAAAGGGAGGACTTCCAGGGCATCCATCTCCCCCCTCGGGGTCCTCTGTTCTCTAGTATCCTCGGTACTCTCTGAGTACACCTTCTGAAGAATTTTTTAATCCTACGTAGAATATTAAAGCAGGAGGTTGTGGGTTCATGTTGGTCATCCTCCTGGTCAGTATGTGTGGGTCTGTGTTGAACCTCCTTTTCATTCTGCAAGGCCAGAGCAGTAGAAATGCACTATGGTATAGTATGGCTCATACATCAGCATTCATCTATATACATTCTTCAATGAGCCCAGTTGCACCTTCCTAAAAAATCTTAGCATCCATATTCAGAAATGAGGTAGCACAGTTATAGGGAGTGGAGTATGACTCCTACTCAACAAGCATCTTCTGCCTCTATTTGTGGTCTTCACCATATACTGCTAGTCACCCGGCCATAGGTGACCTCCCCTGTTCTTCACACTCCACCATATCTGAGTCAGTCATTTTACCAATCTAGTTTAGCCATTCATTTCTCTAATACGTTTCTGTAAACCACATTCATTGCAAAGTGTGTTCTGATGCCCATTGTTAGAAATATACAAAGCAACAACTCAGACACCACCACTGAGTTCACGTATTGTAGGTAAAGTAACCACGAATACTTGACACTACCTTGACATTTTGCTCATCATGCGATGTTGTTACCGATTAGGTTTTCTGCCACATTCAGTGGAACAGTTTGATTTATTTTTGTTACCCATTGATTACTGAGCCTGCTGCACTCCCATTGGCAAAGGGAGCACTTCATCCTCATTTTGGTGGGTCGACCTTTCCATATCTCCACTTCCAGTACAAGAACGCTGCACAAAAATGAACAAGCATTTACAAAGTCTCAAATTTACTTGAGTTAGAGCTACTGGCATTGTAAATGCATAACTGGACTTTTCTTGCCACATAATTTCAATGCCCTGCATATACCTAAAGGGCAGCAAGTCAAATCAGACAAATGATAATAACATATTTTTATATAGCACCTTGTAATGCATTTCAACTGTTTCACAGTGCTGGAAAGAACAGATGTTTGTGTCATCTAGCGTTAATGGTACTCATGAATTGACATAGGGAGGATGGAAGGCTGAGTCTGCCTTGCAGTGATTTGGGATCCAAAATCGTGACTTGCGGATGATCATAAATAATAGCCACTGGTGTAAAACCCACTGAGGCCTCTTCTGAGCAAATGCTGGTCATCCTCCTGGTCAGTATGTGTGGGTCTGTGTTGAACCTCCTCTTCATTTTGCAAGGCCAGAGCTGTAGAAAAGCACAATGGTATAGTATGGTTCATACACCAGCATTTATCTATATACATTCTTCAATAAGCCCAGCTGCACCTTCCTCAAAAATCTTAGCATCCATATTCAGAAATGAGGTAGCACAGTTATAGGAAGTGGAATATGACTCCTACTGAATGAGCCTCTTCTGCCTCCATTTGTAGTCTTCACCATACACTGCTAGTCACCCGGCCATTGGGGACCTTCCCTGTTCTTCACACTCCACCATATCTGAGTCAGCCATTTTACCTTTGATTGCTGACTTACCTTACTTCTTGCCCTTGAGCGTCTTATATCCCTCTTTACAAGTTATCATGTTACCAATCTAGTTTTAGCCATTAATTTCTCTAATACATTTCTGTAAACCACATTCATTGCACAGTGCTTTCTGATGCCCATTGTTAGAAATATACAATGCAACAACTCAGACACCACCACTGAGTTCACGTATTGTATGTAAAGTAACCACGAATACTTGTACAGTACCTTGACATTTTGCTCATCATGCGATGTTGTTACCAATGAGGTTTTCTGCCACATTCTGTGTAATGGTTTTATTTCTTTTTTCTTTTTCTTTTTGTTACCCATTGATTACTGAGCCTGCTGCACTCCCATTGGCAAAGGGAGCACTTCATCCTCATTTAGGTGGGTCGACCTTTCCATATCTCCACTTCCAGTACAAGAACGCTGCACAAAAATTAACAAGCATTTACAATACAATTAGTCTCAAATTTACTTGAGTTAGAGCTACTGGCATTGTAAATGCATAACTGGACTTTTCTTGCCACATAATTTCAGTGCCCTGCATATAACTAAAGGGCAGCAAGTCAAATCAGACAAATGATAATAACATATTTTTATATAGCACCTTGTAATGCATTTCAACTGTTTCACAGTGCTGGAAAGAACAGATGTTTGTGTCATCTAGCATTAATGGTACTCATGAATTGACATATGGAGGATGGAAGGCTGAGTCTGCCTTGCAGTGATTTGGGATCCAAAATCGTGACTTGCGGATGATCATAAATAATAGCCACTGGTGTAAAACCCACTGAGGCCTCTTCTGAGCAAATGCTGGTCATCCTCCTGGTCAGTATGTGTGGGTCTGTGTTGAACCTCCTCTTCATTTTGCAAGGCCAGAGCCGTAGAAACGCACAATGGTATAGTATGGTTCATACACCAGCATTCATCTATATACATTCTTCAATAAGCCCAGCTGCACCTTCCTCAAAAATCTTAGCATCCATATTCAGAAATGAGGTAGCACAGTTATAGGAAGTGGAATATGACTCCTACTGAATGAGCCTCTTCTGCCTCCATTTGTAGTCTTCACCATACACTGCTAGTCACCCGGCCATTGGGGACCTTCCCTGTTCTTCACACTCCACCATATCTGAGTCAGCCATTTTACCTTTGATTGCTGACTTACCTTACTTCTTGCCCTTGAGCGTCTTATATCCCTCTTTACAAGTTATCATGTTACCAATCTAGTTTTAGCCATTAATTTCTCTAATACATTTCTGTAAACCACATTCATTGCAAAGTGCTTTCTGATGCCCATTGTTAGAAATATACAATGCAACAACTCAGACACCACCACTGAGTTCACGTATTGTATGTAAAGTAACCACGAATACTTGTACAGTACCTTGACATTTTGCTCATCATGCGATGTTGTTACCAATGAGGGTTTCTGCCACATTCTGTGTAATGGTTTTATTTCTTTTTTCTTTTTCTTTTTGTTACCCATTGATTACTGAGCCTGCTGCACTCCCATTGGCAAAGGGAGCACTTCATCCTCATTTTGGTGGGTCGACCTTTCCATATCTCCACTTCCAGTACAAGAACGCTGCACAAAAATGAACAAGCATTTACAAAGTCTCACATTTACTTGACTTAGAGCTACTGGCATTGTAAATGCATAACTGGACTTTTCTTGCCACATAATTTCAGTGCCCTGCATATACCTAAAGGGCAGCAAGTCAAATCAGACAAATGATAATAGCATATTTTTATATAGCACCTTGTAATGCATTTCAACTGTTTCACAGTGCTGGAAAGAACAGATGTTTGTGTCATCTAGCGTTAATGGTACTCATGAATTGACATAGGGAGGATGGAAGGCTGAGTCTGCCTTGCAGTGATTTGGGATCCAAAATCGTGACTTGCGGATGATCATAAATAATAGCCACTGGTGTAAAACCCACTGAGGCCTCTTCTGAGCAAATGCTGGTCATCCTCCTGGTCAGTATGTGTGGGTCTGTGTTGAACCTCCTCTTCATTTTGCAAGGCCAGAGCCGTAGAAAAGCACAATGGTATAGTATGGTTCATACACCAGCATTCATCTATATACATTCTTCAATAAGCCCAGCTGCACCTTCCTCAAAAATCTTAGCATCCATATTCAGAAATGAGGTAGCACAGTTATAGGAAGTGGAATATGACTCCTACTCAATGAGCCTCTTCTGCCTCCATTTGTAGTCTTCACCATACACTGCTAGTCACCCGGCCATTGGGGACCTTCCCTGTTCTTCAAACTCCACCATATCTGAGTCGGCCATTTTACCTTTGATTGCTGACTTACCTTACTTCTTGCCCTTGAGCGTCTTATATCCCTCTTTACAAGTTATCATGTTACCAATCTAGTTTTAGCCATTAATTTCTCTAATACATTTCTGTAAACCACATTCATTGCAAAGTGCTCTCTGATGCCCATTGTTAGAAATATACAATGCAACAACTCAGACACCACCACTGAGTTCACGTATTGTATGTAAAGTAACCACGAATACTTGTACAGTACCTTGACATTTTGCTCATCATGCGATGTTGTTACCAATGAGGTTTTCTGCCACATTCTGTGTAATGGTTTTATTTCTTTTTTCTTTTTCTTTTTGTTACCCATTGATTACTGAGCCTGCTGCACTCCCATTGGCAAAGGGATCACTTCATCCTCATTTTGGTGGGTCGACATTTCCATATCTCCACTTCCAGTACAAGAACGCTGCACAAAAATGAACAAGCATTTACAAAGTCTCAAATTTACTTGAGTTAGAGCTACTGGCATTGTAAATGCATAACTGGACTTTTCTTGCCACATAATTCCAGTGCCCTGCATATACCTAAAGGGCAGCAAGTCAAATCAGACAAATGATAATAACATATTTTATATAGCACCTTGTAATGCATTTCAACTGTTTCACAGTGCTGGAAAGAACAGATGTTTGTGTCATCTAGCGTTAATGGTACTCATGAGTTGACATAGGGAGGATGGAAGGCTGAGTCTGCCTTGCAGTGATTTGGGATCCAAAATCGTGACTTGCGGATGATCATAAATAATAGCCAATGGTGTAAAACCCACTGAGGCCTCTTCTGAGCAAATGCTGGTCATCCTCCTGGTCAGTATGTGTGGGTCTGTGTTGGACCTCCTCTTCATTCTGCAAGGCCAGAGCTGTAGAAAAGCACAATGGTATAGTATGGTTCATACACCAGCATTCATCTATATACATTCTTCAATAAGCCCAGCTGCACCTTCCTCAAAAATCTTAGCATCCATATTCAGAAATGAGGTAGCACAGTTATAGGAAGTGGAATATGACTCCTACTGAATGAGCCTCTTCTGCCTCCATTTGTAGTCTTCACCATACACTGCTAGTCACCCGGCCATTGGGGACCTTCCCTGTTCTTCACACTCCACCATATCTGAGTCAGCCATTTTACCTTTGATTGCTGACTTACCTTACTTCTTGCCCTTGAGCGTCTTATATCCCTCTTTACAAGTTATCATGTTACCAATCTAGTTTTAGCCATTAATTTCTCTAATACATTTCTGTAAACCACATTCATTGCAAAGTGCTTTCTGATGCCCATTGTTAGAAATATACAATGCAACAACTCAGACACCACCACTGAGTTCACGTATTGTATGTAAAGTAACCACGAATACTTGTACAGTACCTTGACATTTTGCTCATCATGCGATGTTGTTACCAATGAGGTTTTCTGCCACATTCTGTGTAATGGTTTTATTTCTTTTTTATTTTTCTTTTTGTTACCCATTGATTACTGAGCCTGCTGCACTCCCATTGGCAAAGGGAACACTTCATCCTCATTTTGGTGGGTCGACCTTTCCATATCTCCACTTCCAGTACAAGAACGCTGCACAAAAATGAACAAGCATTTACAAAGTCTCAAATTTACTTGAGTTAGAGCTACTGGCATTGTAAATGCATAACTGGACTTTTCTTGCCACATAATTTCAGTGCCCTGCATATACCTAAAGGGCAGCAAGTCAAATCAGACAAATGATAATAACATATTTTTATATAGCACCTTGTAATGCATTTCAACTGTTTCACAGTGCTGGAAAGAACAGATGTTTGTGTCATCTAGCGTTAATGGTACTCATGAATTGACATAGGGAGGATGGAAGGCTGAGTCTGCCTTGCAGTGATTTGGGATCCAAAATTGTGACTTGCGGATGATCATAAATAATAGCCACTGGTGTAAAACCCACTGAGGCCTCTTCTGAGCAAATGCTGGTCATCCTCCTGGTCAGTATGTGTGGGTCTGTGTTGAACCTCCTCTTCATTTTGCAAGGCCAGAGCTGTAGAAAAGCACAATGGTATAGTATGGTTCATACACCAGCATTTATCTATATACATTCTTCAATAAGCCCAGCTGCACCTTCCTCAAAAATCTTAGCATCCATATTCAGAAATGAGGTAGCACAGTTATAGGAAGTGGAATATGACTCCTACTGAATGAGCCTCTTCTGCCTCCATTTGTAGTCTTCACCATACACTGCTAGTCACCCGGCCATTGGGGACCTTCCATGTTCTTCACACTCCACCATATCTGAGTCAGCCATTTTACCTTTGATTGCTGACTTACCTTACTTCTTGCCCTTGAGCGTCTTATATCCCTCTTTACAAGTTATCATGTTACCAATCTAGTTTTAGCCATTAATTTCTCTAATACATTTCTGTAAACCACATTCATTGCAAAGTGCTTTCTGATGCCCATTGTTAGAAATATACAATGCAACAACTCAGACACCACCACTGAGTTCACGTATTGTATGTAAAGTAACCACGAATACTTGTACAGTACCTTGACATTTTGCTCATCATGCGATGTTGTTACCAATGAGGGTTTCTGCCACATTCTGTGTAATGGTTTTATTTCTTTTTTCTTTTTCTTTTTGTTACCCATTGATTACTGAGCCTGCTGCACTCCCATTGGCAAAGGGAGCACTTCATCCTCATTTTGGTGGGTCGACCTTTTCATATCTCCACTTCCAGTACAAGAACGCTGCACAAAAATGAACAAGCATTTACAAAGTCTCAAATTTACTTGACTTAGAGCTACTGGCATTGTAAATGCATAACTGGACTTTTCTTGCCACATAATTTCAGTGCCCTGCATATACCTAAAGGGCAGCAAGTCAAATCAGACAAATGATAATAACATATTTTTATATAGCACCTTGTAATGCATTTCAACTGTTTCACAGTGCTGGAAAGAACAGATGTTTGTGTCATCTAGAGTTAATGGTACTCATGAATTGACATAGGGAGGATGGAAGGCTGAGTCTGCCTTGCAGTGATTTGGGATCCAAAATCGTGACTTGCGGATGATCATAAATAATAGCCACTGGTGTAAAACCCACTGAGGCCTCTTCTGAGCAAATGCTGGTCATCCTCCTGGTCAGTATGTGTGGGTCTGTGTTGAACCTCCTCTTCATTTTGCAAGGCCAGAGCCGTAGAAAAGCACAATGGTATAGTATGGTTCATACACCAGCATTCATCTATATACATTCTTCAATAAGCCCAGCTGCACCTTCCTCAAAAATCTTAGCATCCATATTCAGAAATGAGGTAGCACAGTTATAGGAAGTGGAATATGACTCCTACTGAATGAGCCTCTTCTGCCTCCATTTGTAGTCTTCACCATACACTGCTAGTCACCCGGCCATTGGGGACCTTCCCTGTTCTTCACACTCCACCATATCTGAGTCAGCCATTTTACCTTTGATTGCTGACTTACCTTACTTCTTGCCCTTGAGCGTCTTATATCCCTCTTTACAAGTTATCATGTTACCAATCTAGTTTTAGCCATTAATTTCTCTAATACATTTCTGTAAACCACATTCATTGCAAAGTGCTTTCTGATGCCCATTGTTAGAAATATACAATGCAACAACTCAGACACCACCACTGAGTTCACGTATTGTATGTAAAGTAACCACGAATACTTGTACAGTACCTTGACATTTTGCTCATCATGAGATGTTGTTACCAATGAGGTTTTCTGCCACATTCTGTGTAATGGTTTTATTTCTTTTTTCTTTTTCTTTTTGTTACCCATTGATTACTGAGCCTGCTGCACTCCCATTGGCAAAGGGAACACTTCATCCTCATTTTGGTGGGTCGACCTTTCCATATCTCCACTTCCAGTACAAGAACGCTGCACAAAAATGAACAAGCATTTACAAAGTCTCAAATTTACTTGAGTTAGAGCTACTGGCATTGTAAATGCATAACTGGACTTTTCTTGCCACATAATTTCAGTGCCCTGCATATACCTAAAGGGCAGCAAGTCAAATCAGACAAATGATAATAACATATTTTTATATAGCACCTTGTAATGCATTTCAACTGTTTCACAGTGCTGGAAAGAACAGATGTTTGTGTCATCTAGCGTTAATGGTACTCATGAATTGACATAGGGAGGATGGAAGGCTGAGTCTGCCTTGCAGTGATTTGGGATCCAAAATCGTGACTTGCGGATGATCATAAATAATAGCCACTGGTGTAAAACCCACTGAGGCCTCTTCTGAGCAAATGCTGGTCATCCTCCTAGTCAGTATGTGTGGGTCTGTGTTGAACCTCCTCTTCATTTTGCAAGGCCAGAGCTGTAGAAAAGCCCAATGGTATAGTATGGTTCATACACCAGCATTTATCTATATACATTCTTCAATAAGCCCAGCTGCACCTTCCTCAAAAATCTTAGCATCCATATTCAGAAATGAGGTAGCACAGTTATAGGAAGTGGAATATGACTCCTACTGAATGAGCCTCTTCTGCCTCCATTTGTAGTCTTCACCATACACTGCTAGTCACCCGGCCATTGGGGACCTTCCCTGTTCTTCACACTCCACCATATCTGAGTCAGCCATTTTACCTTTGATTGCTGACTTACCTTACTTCTTGCCCTTGAGCGTCTTATATCCCTCTTTACAAGTTATCATGTTACCAATCTAGTTTTAGCCATTAATTTCTCTAATACATTTCTGTAAACCACATTCATTGCACAGTGCTTTCTGATGCCCATTGTTAGAAATATACAATGCAACAACTCAGACACCACCACTGAGTTCACGTATTGTATGTAAAGTAACCACGAATACTTGTACAGTACCTTGACATTTTGCTCATCTTGCGATGTTGTTACCAATGAGGTTTTCTGCCACATTCTGTGTAATGGTTTTATTTCTTTTTTCTTTTTCTTTTTGTTACCCATTGATTACTGAGCCTGCTGCACTCCCATTGGCAAAGGGAGCACTTCATCCTCATTTTGGTGGGTCGACCTTTCCATATCTCCACTTCCAGTACAAGAACGCTGCACAAAAATTAACAAGCATTTACAATACAATTAGTCTCAAATTTACTTGAGTTAGAGCTACTGGCATTGTAAATGCATAACTGGACTTTTCTTGCCACATAATTTCAGTGCCCTGCATATACCTAAAGGGCAGCAAGTCAAATCAGACAAATGATAATAACATATTTTTATATAGCACCTTGTAATGCATTTCAACTGTTTCACAGTGCTGGAAAGAACAGATGTTTGTGTCATCTAGCGTTAATGGTACTCATGAATTGACATATGGAGGATGGAAGGCTGAGTCTGCCTTGCAGTGATTTGGGATCCAAAATCGTGACTTGCGGATGATCATAAATAATAGCCACTGGTGTAAAACCCACTGAGGCCTCTTCTGAGCAAATGCTGGTCATCCTCCTGGTCAGTATGTGTGGGTCTGTGTTGAACCTCCTCTTCATTTTGCAAGGCCAGAGCCGTAGAAACGCACAATGGTATAGTATGGTTCATACACCAGCATTCATCTATATACATTCTTCAATAAGCCCAGCTGCACCTTCCTCAAAAATCTTAGCATCCATATTCAGAAATGAGGTAGCACAGTTATAGGAAGTGGAATATGACTCCTACTGAATGAGCCTCTTCTGCCTCCATTTGTAGTCTTCACCATACACTGCTAGTCACCCGGCCATTGGAGACCTTCCCTGTTCTTCACACTCCACCATATCTGAGTCAGCCATTTTACCTTTGATTGCTGACTTACCTTACTTCTTGCCCTTGAGCGTCTTATATCCCTCTTTACAAGTTATCATGTTACCAATCTAGTTTTAGCCATTAATTTCTCTAATACATTTCTGTAAACCACATTCATTGCAAAGTGCTTTCTGATGCCCATTGTTAGAAATATACAATGCAACAACTCAGACACCACCACTGAGTTCACGTATTGTATGTAAAGTAACCACGAATACTTGTACAGTACCTTGACATTTTGCTCATCATGCGATGTTGTTACCAATGAGGGTTTCTGCCACATTCTGTGTAATGGTTTTATTTCTTTTTTCTTTTTCTTTTTGTTACCCATTGATTACTGAGCCTGCTGCACTCCCATTGGCAAAGGGAGCACTTCATCCTCATTTTGGTGGGTCGACCTTTCCATATCTCCACTTCCAGTACAAGAACGCTGCACAAAAATGAACAAGCATTTACAAAGTCTCACATTTACTTGACTTAGAGCTACTGGCATTGTAAATGCATAACTGGACTTTTCTTGCCACATAATTTCAGTGCCCTGCATATACCTAAAGGGCAGCAAGTCAAATCAGACAAATGATAATAGCATATTTTTATATAGCACCTTGTAATGCATTTCAACTGTTTCACAGTGCTGGAAAGAACAGATGTTTGTGTCATCTAGCGTTAATGGTACTCATGAATTGACATAGGGAGGATGGAAGGCTGAGTCTGCCTTGCAGTGATTTGGGATCCAAAATCGTGACTTGCGGATGATCATAAATAATAGCCACTGGTGTAAAACCCACTGAGGCCTCTTCTGAGCAAATGCTGGTCATCCTCCTGGTCAGTATGTGTGGGTCTGTGTTGAACCTCCTCTTCATTTTGCAAGGCCAGAGCCGTAGAAAAGCACAATGGTATAGTATGGTTCATACACCAGCATTCATCTATATACATTCTTCAATAAGCCCAGCTGCACCTTCCTCAAAAATCTTAGCATCCATATTCAGAAATGAGGTAGCACAGTTATAGGAAGTGGAATATGACTCCTACTCAATGAGCCTCTTCTGCCTCCATTTGTAGTCTTCACCATACACTGCTAGTCACCCGGCCATTGGGGACCTTCCCTGTTCTTCAAACTCCACCATATCTGAGTCGGCCATTTTACCTTTGATTGCTGACTTACCTTACTTCTTGCCCTTGAGCGTCTTATATCCCTCTTTACAAGTTATCATGTTACCAATCTAGTTTTAGCCATTAATTTCTCTAATACATTTCTGTAAACCACATTCATTGCAAAGTGCTCTCTGATGCCCATTGTTAGAAATATACAATGCAACAACTCAGACACCACCACTGAGTTCACGTATTGTATGTAAAGTAACCACGAATACTTGTACAGTACCTTGACATTTTGCTCATCATGCGATGTTGTTACCAATGAGGTTTTCTGCCACATTCTGTGTAATGGTTTTATTTCTTTTTTCTTTTTCTTTTTGTTACCCATTGATTACTGAGCCTGCTGCACTCCCATTGGCAAAGGGATCACTTCATCCTCATTTTGGTGGGTCGACATTTCCATATCTCCACTTCCAGTACAAGAACGCTGCACAAAAATGAACAAGCATTTACAAAGTCTCAAATTTACTTGAGTTAGAGCTACTGGCATTGTAAATGCATAACTGGACTTTTCTTGCCACATAATTCCAGTGCCCTGCATATACCTAAAGGGCAGCAAGTCAAATCAGACAAATGATAATAACATATTTTATATAGCACCTTGTAATGCATTTCAACTGTTTCACAGTGCTGGAAAGAACAGATGTTTGTGTCATCTAGCGTTAATGGTACTCATGAGTTGACATAGGGAGGATGGAAGGCTGAGTCTGCCTTACAGTGATTTGGGATCCAAAATCGTGACTTGCGGATGATCATAAATAATAGCCAATGGTGTAAAACCCACTGAGGCCTCTTCTGAGCAAATGCTGGTCATCCTCCTGGTCAGTATGTGTGGGTCTGTGTTGGACCTCCTCTTCATTCTGCAAGGCCAGAGCTGTAGAAAAGCACAATGGTATAGTATGGTTCATACACCAGCATTCATCTATATACATTCTTCAATAAGCCCAGCTGCACCTTCCTCAAAAATCTTAGCATCCATATTCAGAAATGAGGTAGCACAGTTATAGGAAGTGGAATATGACTCCTACTGAATGAGCCTCTTCTGCCTCCATTTGTAGTCTTCACCATACACTGCTAGTCACCCGGCCATTGGGGACCTTCCCTGTTCTTCACACTCCACCATATCTGAGTCAGCCATTTTACCTTTGATTGCTGACTTACCTTACTTCTTGCCCTTGAGCGTCTTATATCCCTCTTTACAAGTTATCATGTTACCAATCTAGTTTTAGCCATTAATTTCTCTAATACATTTCTGTAAACCACATTCATTGCAAAGTGCTTTCTGGTGCCCATTGTTAGAAATATACAATGCAACAACTCATACACCACCACTGAGTTCACGTATTGTATGTAAAGTAACCACGAATACTTGTACAGTACCTTGACATTTTGCTCATCATGTGATGTTGTTACCAATGAGGTTTTCTGCCACATTCTGTGTAATGGTTTTATTTCTTTTTTCTTTTTCTTTTTGTTACCCATTGATTACTGAGCCTGCTGCACTCCCATTGGCAAAGGGAACACTTCATCCTCATTTTGGTGGGTCGACCTTTCCATATCTCCACTTCCAGTACAAGAACGCTGCACAAAAATGAACAAGCATTTACAAAGTCTCAAATTTACTTGAGTTAGAGCTACTGGCATTGTAAATGCATAACTGGACTTTTCTTGCCACATAATTTCAGTGCCCTGCATATACCTAAAGGGCAGCAAGTCAAATCAGACAAATGATAATAACATATTTTTATATAGCACCTTGTAATGCATTTCAACTGTTTCACAGTGCTGGAAAGAACAGATGTTTGTGTCATCTAGCGTTAATGGTACTCATGAATTGACATAGGGAGGATGGAAGGCTGAGTCTGCCTTGCAGTGATTTGGGATCCAAAATTGTGACTTGCGGATGATCATAAATAATAGCCACTGGTGTAAAACCCACTGAGGCCTCTTCTGAGCAAATGCTGGTCATCCTCCTGGTCAGTATGTGTGGGTCTGTGTTGAACCTCCTCTTCATTTTGCAAGGCCAGAGCTGTAGAAAAGCACAATGGTATAGTATGGTTCATACACCAGCATTTATCTATATACATTCTTCAATAAGCCCAGCTGCACCTTCCTCAAAAATCTTAGCATCCATATTCAGAAATGAGGTAGCACAGTTATAGGAAGTGGAATATGACTCCTACTGAATGAGCCTCTTCTGCCTCCATTTGTAGTCTTCACCATACACTGCTAGTCACCCGGCCATTGGGGACCTTCCATGTTCTTCACACTCCACCATATCTGAGTCAGCCATTTTACCTTTGATTGCTGACTTACCTTACTTCTTGCCCTTGAGCGTCTTATATCCCTCTTTACAAGTTATCATGTTACCAATCTAGTTTTAGCCATTAATTTCTCTAATACATTTCTGTAAACCACATTCATTGCAAAGTGCTTTCTGATGCCCATTGTTAGAAATATACAATGCAACAACTCAGACACCACCACTGAGTTCACGTATTGTATGTAAAGTAACCACGAATACTTGTACAGTACCTTGACATTTTGCTCATCATGCGATGTTGTTACCAATGAGGGTTTCTGCCACATTCTGTGTAATGGTTTTATTTCTTTTTTCTTTTTCTTTTTGTTACCCATTGATTACTGAGCCTGCTGCACTCCCATTGGCAAAGGGAGCACTTCATCCTCATTTTGGTGGGTCGACCTTTTCATATCTCCACTTCCAGTACAAGAACGCTGCACAAAAATGAACAAGCATTTACAAAGTCTCAAATTTACTTGACTTAGAGCTACTGGCATTGTAAATGCATAACTGGACTTTTCTTGCCACATAATTTCAGTGCCCTGCATATACCTAAAGGGCAGCAAGTCAAATCAGACAAATGATAATAACATATTTTTATATAGCACCTTGTAATGCATTTCAACTGTTTCACAGTGCTGGAAAGAACAGATGTTTGTGTCATCTAGAGTTAATGGTACTCATGAATTGACATAGGGAGGATGGAAGGCTGAGTCTGCCTTGCAGTGATTTGGGATCCAAAATCGTGACTTGCGGATGATCATAAATAATAGCCACTGGTGTAAAACCCACTGAGGCCTCTTCTGAGCAAATGCTGGTCATCCTCCTGGTCAGTATGTGTGGGTCTGTGTTGAACCTCCTCTTCATTTTGCAAGGCCAGAGCCGTAGAAAAGCACAATGGTATAGTATGGTTCATACACCAGCATTCATCTATATACATTCTTCAATAAGCCCAGCTGCACCTTCCTCAAAAATCTTAGCATCCATATTCAGAAATGAGGTAGCACAGTTATAGGAAGTGGAATATGACTCCTACTGAATGAGCCTCTTCTGCCTCCATTTGTAGTCTTCACCATACACTGCTAGTCACCCGGCCATTGGGGACCTTCCCTGTTCTTCACACTCCACCATATCTGAGTCAGCCATTTTACCTTTGATTGCTGACTTACCTTACTTCTTGCCCTTGAGCGTCTTATATCCCTCTTTACAAGTTATCATGTTACCAATCTAGTTTTAGCCATTAATTTCTCTAATACATTTCTGTAAACCACATTCATTGCAAAGTGCTTTCTGATGCCCATTGTTAGAAATATACAATGCAACAACTCAGACACCACCACTGAGTTCACGTATTGTATGTAAAGTAACCACGAATACTTGTACAGTACCTTGACATTTTGCTCATCATGAGATGTTGTTACCAATGAGGTTTTCTGCCACATTCTGTGTAATGGTTTTATTTCTTTTTTCTTTTTCTTTTTGTTACCCATTGATTACTGAGCCTGCTGCACTCCCATTGGCAAAGGGAACACTTCATCCTCATTTTGGTGGGTCGACCTTTCCATATCTCCACTTCCAGTACAAGAACGCTGCACAAAAATGAACAAGCATTTACAAAGTCTCAAATTTACTTGAGTTAGAGCTACTGGCATTGTAAATGCATAACTGGACTTTTCTTGCCACATAATTTCAGTGCCCTGCATATACCTAAAGGGCAGCAAGTCAAATCAGACAAATGATAATAACATATTTTTATATAGCACCTTGTAATGCATTTCAACTGTTTCACAGTGCTGGAAAGAACAGATGTTTGTGTCATCTAGCGTTAATGGTACTCATGAATTGACATAGGGAGGATGGAAGGCTGAGTCTGCCTTGCAGTGATTTGGGATCCAAAATCGTGACTTGCGGATGATCATAAATAATAGCCACTGGTGTAAAACCCACTGAGGCCTCTTCTGAGCAAATGCTGGTCATCCTCCTAGTCAGTATGTGTGGGTCTGTGTTGAACCTCCTCTTCATTTTGCAAGGCCAGAGCTGTAGAAAAGCCCAATGGTATAGTATGGTTCATACACCAGCATTTATCTATATACATTCTTCAATAAGCCCAGCTGCACCTTCCTCAAAAATCTTAGCATCCATATTCAGAAATGAGGTAGCACAGTTATAGGAAGTGGAATATGACTCCTACTGAATGAGCCTCTTCTGCCTCCATTTGTAGTCTTCACCATACACTGCTAGTCACCCGGCCATTGGGGACCTTCCCTGTTCTTCACACTCCACCATATCTGAGTCAGCCATTTTACCTTTGATTGCTGACTTACCTTACTTCTTGCCCTTGAGCGTCTTATATCCCTCTTTACAAGTTATCATGTTACCAATCTAGTTTTAGCCATTAATTTCTCTAATACATTTCTGTAAACCACATTCATTGCAAAGTGCTTTCTGATGCCCATTGTTAGAAATATACAATGCAACAACTCAGACACCACCACTGAGTTCACGTATTGTATGTAAAGTAACCACGAATACTTGTACAGTACCTTGACATTTTGCTCATCATGCGATGTTGTTACCAATGAGGGTTTCTGCCACATTCTGTGTAATGGTTTTATTTCTTTTTTCTTTTTCTTTTTGTTACCCATTGATTACTGAGCCTGCTGCACTCCCATTGGCAAAGGGATCACTTCATCCTCATTTTGGTGGGTCGACATTTCCATATCTCCACTTCCAGTACAAGAACGCTGCACAAAAATGAACAAGCATTTACAAAGTCTCAAATTTACTTGAGTTAGAGCTACTGGCATTGTAAATGCATAACTGGACTTTTCTTGCCACATAATTCCAGTGCCCTGCATATACCTAAAGGGCAGCAAGTCAAATCAGACAAATGATAATAACATATTTTATATAGCACCTTGTAATGCATTTCAACTGTTTCACAGTGCTGGAAAGAACAGATGTTTGTGTCATCTAGCGTTAATGGTACTCATGAGTTGACATAGGGAGGATGGAAGGCTGAGTCTGCCTTGCAGTGATTTGGGATCCAAAATCGTGACTTGCGGATGATCATAAATAATAGCCAATGGTGTAAAACCCACTGAGGCCTCTTCTGAGCAAATGCTGGTCATCCTCCTGGTCAGTATGTGTGGGTCTGTGTTGGACCTCCTCTTCATTCTGCAAGGCCAGAGCTGTAGAAAAGCACAATGGTATAGTATGGTTCATACACCAGCATTCATCTATATACATTCTTCAATAAGCCCAGCTGCACCTTCCTCAAAAATCTTAGCATCCATATTCAGAAATGAGGTAGCACAGTTATAGGAAGTGGAATATGACTCCTACTGAATGAGCCTCTTCTGCCTCCATTTGTAGTCTTCACCATACACTGCTAGTCACCCGGCCATTGGGGACCTTCCCTGTTCTTCACACTCCACCATATCTGAGTCAGCCATTTTACCTTTGATTGCTGACTTACCTTACTTCTTGCCCTTGAGCGTCTTATATCCCTCTTTACAAGTTATCATGTTACCAATCTAGTTTTAGCCATTAATTTCTCTAATACATTTCTGTAAACCACATTCATTGCAAAGTGCTTTCTGATGCCCATTGTTAGAAATATACAATGCAACAACTCAGACACCACCACTGAGTTCACGTATTGTATGTAAAGTAACCACGAATACTTGTACAGTACCTTGACATTTTGCTCATCATGCGATGTTGTTACCAATGAGGTTTTCTGCCACATTCTGTGTAATGGTTTTATTTCTTTTTTCTTTTTCTTTTTGTTACCCATTGATTACTGAGCCTGCTGCACTCCCATTGGCAAAGGGAACACTTCATCCTCATTTTGGTGGGTCGACCTTTCCATATCTCCACTTCCAGTACAAGAACGCTGCACAAAAATGAACAAGCATTTACAAAGTCTCAAATTTACTTGACTTAGAGCTACTGGCATTGTAAATGCATAACTGGACTTTTCTTGCCACATAATTTCAGTGCCCTGCATATACCTAAAGGGCAGCAAGTCAAATCAGACAAATGATAATAGCATATTTTTATATAGCACCTTGTAATGCATTTCAACTGTTTCACAGTGCTGGAAAGAACAGATGTTTGTGTCATCTAGCGTTAATGGTACTCATGAATTGACATAGGGAGGATGGAAGGCTGAGTCTGCCTTGCAGTGATTTGGGATCCAAAATCGTGACTTGCGGATGATCATAAATAATAGCCACTGGTGTAAAACCCACTGAGGCCTCTTCTGAGCAAATGCTGGTCATCCTCCTGGTCAGTATGTGTGGGTCTGTGTTGAACCTCCTCTTCATTTTGCAAGGCCAGAGCCGTAGAAAAGCACAATGGTATAGTATGGTTCATACACCAGCATTCATCTATATACATTCTTCAATAAGCCCAGCTGCACCTTCCTCAAAAATCTTAGCATCCATATTCAGAAATGAGGTAGCACAGTTATAGGAAGTGGAATATGACTCCTACTCAATGAGCCTCTTCTGCCTCCATTTGTAGTCTTCACCATACACTGCTAGTCACCCGGCCATTGGGGACCTTCCCTGTTCTTCAAACTCCACCATATCTGAGTCGGCCATTTTACCTTTGATTGCTGACTTACCTTACTTCTTGCCCTTGAGCGTCTTATATCCCTCTTTACAAGTTATCATGTTACCAATCTAGTTTTAGCCATTAATTTCTCTAATACATTTCTGTAAACCACATTCATTGCAAAGTGCTCTCTGATGCCCATTGTTAGAAATATACAATGCAACAACTCAGACACCACCACTGAGTTCACGTATTGTATGTAAAGTAACCACGAATACTTGTACAGGACCTTGACATTTTGCTCATCATGCGATGTTGTTACCAATGAGGTTTTCTGCCACATTCTGTGTAATGGTTTTATTTCTTTTTTCTTTTTCTTTTTGTTACCCATTGATTACTGAGCCTGCTGCACTCCCATTGGCAAAGGGATCACTTCATCCTCATTTTGGTGGGTCGACATTTCCATATCTCCACTTCCAGTACAAGAACGCTGCACAAAAATGAACAAGCATTTACAAAGTCTCAAATTTACTTGAGTTAGAGCTACTGGCATTGTAAATGCATAACTGGACTTTTCTTGCCACATAATTCCAGTGCCCTGCATATACCTAAAGGGCAGCAAGTCAAATCAGACAAATGATAATAACATATTTTATATAGCACCTTGTAATGCATTTCAACTGTTTCACAGTGCTGGAAAGAACAGATGTTTGTGTCATCTAGCGTTAATGGTACTCATGAGTTGACATAGGGAGGATGGAAGGCTGAGTCTGCCTTGCAGTGATTTGGGATCCAAAATCGTGACTTGCGGATGATCATAAATAATAGCCAATGGTGTAAAACCCACTGAGGCCTCTTCTGAGCAAATGCTGGTCATCCTCCTGGTCAGTATGTGTGGGTCTGTGTTGGACCTCCTCTTCATTCTGCAAGGCCAGAGCTGTAGAAAAGCACAATGGTATAGTATGGTTCATACACCAGCATTCATCTATATACATTCTTCAATAAGCCCAGCTGCACCTTCCTCAAAAATCTTAGCATCCATATTCAGAAATGAGGTAGCACAGTTATAGGAAGTGGAATATGACTCCTACTGAATGAGCCTCTTCTGCCTCCATTTGTAGTCTTCACCATACACTGCTAGTCACCCGGCCATTGGGGACCTTCCCTGTTCTTCACACTCCACCATATCTGAGTCAGCCATTTTACCTTTGATTGCTGACTTACCTTACTTCTTGCCCTTGAGCGTCTTATATCCCTCTTTACAAGTTATCATGTTACCAATCTAGTTTTAGCCATTAATTTCTCTAATACATTTCTGTAAACCACATTCATTGCAAAGTGCTTTCTGATGCCCATTGTTAGAAATATACAATGCAACAACTCAGACACCACCACTGAGTTCACGTATTGTATCTAAAGTAACCACGAATACTTGTACAGTACCTTGACATTTTGCTCATCATGCGATGTTGTTACCAATGAGGTTTTCTGCCACATTCTGTGTAATGGTTTTATTTCTTTTTTCTTTTTCTTTTTGTTACCCATTGATTACTGAGCCTGCTGCACTCCCATTGGCAAAGGGAGCACTTCATCCTCATTTTGGTGGGTCGACATTTCCATATCTCCACTTCCAGTACAAGAACGCTGCACAAAAATGAACAAGCATTTACAAAGTCTCAAATTTACTTGAGTTAGACCTACTGGCATTGTAAATGCATAACTGGACTTTTCTTGCCACATAATTTCAGTGCCCTGCATATACCTAAAGGGCAGCAAGTCAAATCAGACAAATAATAATAACATATTTTTATATAGCACCTTGTAATGCATTTCAACTGTTTCACAGTGCTGGAAAGAACAGATGTTTGTGTCATCTAGCGTTAATGGTACTCATGAATTGACATAGGGAGGATGGAAGGCTGAGTCTGCCTTGCAGTGATTTGGGATCCAAAATCGTGACTTGCGGATGATCATAAATAATAGCCACTGGTGTAAAACCCACTGAGGCCTCTTCTGAGCAAATGCTGGTCATCCTCCTGGTCAGTATGTGTGGGTCTGTGTTGAACCTCCTCTTCATTCTGCAAGGCCAGAGCCGTAGAAAAGCACAATGGTATAGTATGGTTCATACACCAGCATTCATCTATATACATTCTTCAATAAGCCCAGCTGCACCTTCCTCAAAAATCTTAGCATCCATATTCAGAAATGAGGTAGCACAGTTATAGGAAGTGGAATATGACTCCTACTGAATGAGCCTCTTCTGCCTCCATTTGTAGTCTTCACCATACACTGCTAGTCACCCGGCCATTGGGGACCTTCCCTGTTCTTCACACTCCACCATATCTGAGTCAGCCATTTTACCTTTGATTGCTGACTTACCTTACTTCTTGCCCTTGAGCGTCTTATATCCCTCTTTACAAGTTATCATGTTACCAATCTAGTTTTAGCCATTAATTTCTCTAATACATTTCTGTAAACCACATTCATTGCAAAGTGCTTTCTGATGCCCATTGTTAGAAATATACAATGCAACAACTCAGACACCACCACTGAGTTCACGTATTGTATGTAAAGTAACCACGAATACTTGTACAGTACCTTGACATTTTGCTCATCATGCGATGTTGTTACCAATGAGGGTTTCTGCCACATTCTGTGTAATGGTTTTATTTCTTTTTTCTTTTTCTTTTTGTTACCCATTGATTACTGAGCCTGCTGCACTCCCATTGGCAAAGGGATCACTTCATCCTCATTTTGGTGGGTCGACATTTCCATATCTCCACTTCCAGTACAAGAACGCTGCACAAAAATGAACAAGCATTTACAAAGTCTCAAATTTACTTGAGTTAGAGCTACTGGCATTGTAAATGCATAACTGGACTTTTCTTGCCACATAATTCCAGTGCCCTGCATATACCTAAAGGGCAGCAAGTCAAATCAGACAAATGATAATAACATATTTTATATAGCACCTTGTAATGCATTTCAACTGTTTCACAGTGCTGGAAAGAACAGATGTTTGTGTCATCTAGCGTTAATGGTACTCATGAGTTGACATAGGGAGGATGGAAGGCTGAGTCTGCCTTGCAGTGATTTGGGATCCAAAATCGTGACTTGCGGATGATCATAAATAATAGCCAATGGTGTAAAACCCACTGAGGCCTCTTCTGAGCAAATGCTGGTCATCCTCCTGGTCAGTATGTGTGGGTCTGTGTTGGACCTCCTCTTCATTCTGCAAGGCCAGAGCTGTAGAAAAGCACAATGGTATAGTATGGTTCATACACCAGCATTCATCTATATACATTCTTCAATAAGCCCAGCTGCACCTTCCTCAAAAATCTTAGCATCCATATTCAGAAATGAGGTAGCACAGTTATAGGAAGTGGAATATGACTCCTACTGAATGAGCCTCTTCTGCCTCCATTTGTAGTCTTCACCATACACTGCTAGTCACCCGGCCATTGGGGACCTTCCCTGTTCTTCACACTCCACCATATCTGAGTCAGCCATTTTACCTTTGATTGCTGACTTACCTTACTTCTTGCCCTTGAGCGTCTTATATCCCTCTTTACAAGTTATCATGTTACCAATCTAGTTTTAGCCATTAATTTCTCTAATACATTTCTGTAAACCACATTCATTGCAAAGTGCTTTCTGATGCCCATTGTTAGAAATATACAATGCAACAACTCAGACACCACCACTGAGTTCACGTATTGTATGTAAAGTAACCACGAATACTTGTACAGTACCTTGACATTTTGCTCATCATGCGATGTTGTTACCAATGAGGTTTTCTGCCACATTCTGTGTAATGGTTTTATTTCTTTTTTCTTTTTCTTTTTGTTACCCATTGATTACTGAGCCTGCTGCACTCCCATTGGCAAAGGGAACACTTCATCCTCATTTTGGTGGGTCGACCTTTCCATATCTCCACTTCCAGTACAAGAACGCTGCACAAAAATGAACAAGCATTTACAAAGTCTCAAATTTACTTGAGTTAGACCTACTGGCATTGTAAATGCATAACTGGACTTTTCTTGCCACATAATTTCAGTGCCCTGCATATACCTAAAGGGCAGCAAGTCAAATCAGACAAATGATAATAGCATATTTTTATATAGCACCTTGTAATGCATTTCAACTGTTTCACAGTGCTGGAAAGAACAGATGTTTGTGTCATCTAGCGTTAATGGTACTCATGAATTGACATAGGGAGGATGGAAGGCTGAGTCTGCCTTGCAGTGATTTGGGATCCAAAATCGTGACTTGCGGATGATCATAAATAATAGCCACTGGTGTAAAACCCACTGAGGCCTCTTCTGAGCAAATGCTGGTCATCCTCCTGGTCAGTATGTGTGGGTCTGTGTTGAACCTCCTCTTCATTTTGCAAGGCCAGAGCCGTAGAAAAGCACAATGGTATAGTATGGTTCATACACCAGCATTCATCTATATACATTCTTCAATAAGCCCAGCTGCACCTTCCTCAAAAATCTTAGCATCCATATTCAGAAATGAGGTAGCACAGTTATAGGAAGTGGAATATGACTCCTACTCAATGAGCCTCTTCTGCCTCCATTTGTAGTCTTCACCATACACTGCTAGTCACCCGGCCATTGGGGACCTTCCCTGTTCTTCAAACTCCACCATATCTGAGTCGGCCATTTTACCTTTGATTGCTGACTTACCTTACTTCTTGCCCTTGAGCGTCTTATATCCCTCTTTACAAGTTATCATGTTACCAATCTAGTTTTAGCCATTAATTTCTCTAATACATTTCTGTAAACCACATTCATTGCAAAGTGCTCTCTGATGCCCATTGTTAGAAATATACAATGCAACAACTCAGACACCACCACTGAGTTCACGTATTGTATGTAAAGTAACCACGAATACTTGTACAGTACCTTGACATTTTGCTCATCATGCGATGTTGTTACCAATGAGGTTTTCTGCCACATTCTGTGTAATGGTTTTATTTCTTTTTTCTTTTTCTTTTTGTTACCCATTGATTACTGAGCCTGCTGCACTCCCATTGGCAAAGGGATCACTTCATCCTCATTTTGGTGGGTCGACATTTCCATATCTCCACTTCCAGTACAAGAACGCTGCACAAAAATGAACAAGCATTTACAAAGTCTCAAATTTACTTGAGTTAGAGCTACTGGCATTGTAAATGCATAACTGGACTTTTCTTGCCACATAATTCCAGTGCCCTGCATATACCTAAAGGGCAGCAAGTCAAATCAGACAAATGATAATAACATATTTTATATAGCACCTTGTAATGCATTTCAACTGTTTCACAGTGCTGGAAAGAACAGATGTTTGTGTCATCTAGCGTTAATGGTACT
Organism: Pleurodeles waltl; assembly: GCF_031143425.1. NCBI lineage: Eukaryota > Metazoa > Chordata > Amphibia > Caudata > Salamandridae > Pleurodeles > Pleurodeles waltl. The sequence continues at coordinate 959,243,123 of NC_090444.1, forward strand.
CATGAGTTGACATAGGGAGGATGGAAGGCTGAGTCTGCCTTGCAGTGATTTGGGATCCAAAATCGTGACTTGCGGATGATCATAAATAATAGCCAATGGTGTAAAACCCACTGAGGCCTCTTCTGAGCAAATGCTGGTCATCCTCCTGGTCAGTATGTGTGGGTCTGTGTTGGACCTCCTCTTCATTCTGCAAGGCCAGAGCTGTAGAAAAGCACAATGGTATAGTATGGTTCATATACCAGCATTCATCTATATACATTCTTCAATAAGCCCAGCTGCACCTTCCTCAAAAATCTTAGCATCCATATTCAGAAATGAGGTAGCACAGTTATAGGAAGTGGAATATGACTCCTACTGAATGAGCCTCTTCTGCCTCCATTTGTAGTCTTCACCATACACTGCTAGTCACCCGGCCATTGGGGACCTTCCCTGTTCTTCACACTCCACCATATCTGAGTCAGCCATTTTACCTTTGATTGCTGACTTACCTTACTTCTTGCCCTTGAGCGTCTTATATCCCTCTTTACAAGTTATCATGTTACCAATCTAGTTTTAGCCATTAATTTCTCTAATACATTTCTGTAAACCACATTCATTGCAAAGTGCTTTCTGATGCCCATTGTTAGAAATATACAATGCAACAACTCAGACACCACCACTGAGTTCACGTATTGTATCTAAAGTAACCACGAATACTTGTACAGTACCTTGACATTTTGCTCATCATGCGATGTTGTTACCAATGAGGTTTTCTGCCACATTCTGTGTAATGGTTTTATTTCTTTTTTCTTTTTCTTTTTGTTACCCATTGATTACTGAGCCTGCTGCACTCCCATTGGCAAAGGGAACACTTCATCCTCATTTTGGTGGGTCGACCTTTCCATATCTCCACTTCCAGTACAAGAACGCTGCACAAAAATGAACAAGCATTTACAAAGTCTCAAATTTACTTGAGTTAGAGCTACTGGCATTGTAAATGCATAACTGGACTTTTCTTGCCACATAATTTCAGTGCCCTGCATATACCTAAAGGGCAGCAAGTCAAATCAGACAAATGATAATAACATATTTTTATATAGCACCTTGTAATGCATTTCAACTGTTTCACAGTGCTGGAAAGAACAGATGTTTGTGTCATCTAGCGTTAATGGTACTCATGAATTGACATAGGGAGGATGGAAGGCTGAGTCTGCCTTGCAGTGATTTGGGATCCAAAATTGTGACTTGCGGATGATCATAAATAATAGCCACTGGTGTAAAACCCACTGAGGCCTCTTCTGAGCAAATGCTGGTCATCCTCCTGGTCAGTATGTGTGGGTCTGTGTTGAACCTCCTCTTCATTTTGCAAGGCCAGAGCTGTAGAAAAGCACAATGGTATAGTATGGTTCATACACCAGCATTTATCTATATACATTCTTCAATAAGCCCAGCTGCACCTTCCTCAAAAATCTTAGCATCCATATTCAGAAATGAGGTAGCACAGTTATAGGAAGTGGAATATGACTCCTACTGAATGAGCCTCTTCTGCCTCCATTTGTAGTCTTCACCATACACTGCTAGTCACCCGGCCATTGGGGACCTTCCATGTTCTTCACACTCCACCATATCTGAGTCAGCCATTTTACCTTTGATTGCTGACTTACCTTACTTCTTGCCCTTGAGCGTCTTATATCCCTCTTTACAAGTTATCATGTTACCAATCTAGTTTTAGCCATTAATTTCTCTAATACATTTCTGTAAACCACATTCATTGCAAAGTGCTTTCTGATGCCCATTGTTAGAAATATACAATGCAACAACTCAGACACCACCACTGAGTTCTCGTATTGTATGTAAAGTAACCACGAATACTTGTACAGTACCTTGACATTTTGCTCATCATGCGATGTTGTTACCAATGAGGGTTTCTGCCACATTCTGTGTAATGGTTTTATTTCTTTTTTCTTTTTCTTTTTGTTACCCATTGATTACTGAGCCTGCTGCACTCCCATTGGCAAAGGGAGCACTTCATCCTCATTTTGGTGGGTCGACCTTTTCATATCTCCACTTCCAGTACAAGAACGCTGCACAAAAATGAACAAGCATTTACAAAGTCTCAAATTTACTTGACTTAGAGCTACTGGCATTGTAAATGCATAACTGGACTTTTCTTGCCACATAATTTCAGTGCCCTGCATATACCTAAAGGGCAGCAAGTCAAATCAGACAAATGATAATAACATATTTTTATATAGCACCTTGTAATGCATTTCAACTGTTTCACAGTGCTGGAAAGAACAGATGTTTGTGTCATCTAGAGTTAATGGTACTCATGAATTGACATAGGGAGGATGGAAGGCTGAGTCTGCCTTGCAGTGATTTGGGATCCAAAATCGTGACTTGCGGATGATCATAAATAATAGCCACTGGTGTAAAACCCACTGAGGCCTCTTCTGAGCAAATGCTGGTCATCCTCCTGGTCAGTATGTGTGGGTCTGTGTTGAACCTCCTCTTCATTTTGCAAGGCCAGAGCCATAGAAAAGCACAATGGTATAGTATGGTTCATACACCAGCATTCATCTATATACATTCTTCAATAAGCCCAGCTGCACCTTCCTCAAAAATCTTAGCATCCATATTCAGAAATGAGGTAGCACAGTTATAGGAAGTGGAATATGACTCCTACTGAATGAGCCTCTTCTGCCTCCATTTGTAGTCTTCACCATACACTGCTAGTCACCCGGCCATTGGGGACCTTCCCTGTTCTTCACACTCCACCATATCTGAGTCAGCCATTTTACCTTTGATTGCTGACTTACCTTACTTCTTGCCCTTGAGCGTCTTATATCCCTCTTTACAAGTTATCATGTTACCAATCTAGTTTTAGCCATTATTTCTCTAATACATTTCTGTAAACCACATTCATTGCAAAGTGCTTTCTGATGCCCATTGTTAGAAATATACAATGCAACAACTCAGACACCACCACTGAGTTCACGTATTGTATGTAAAGTAACCACGAATACTTGTACAGTACCTTGACATTTTGCTCATCATGAGATGTTGTTACCAATGAGGTTTTCTGCCACATTCTGTGTAATGGTTTTATTTCTTTTTTCTTTTTCTTTTTGTTACCCATTGATTACTGAGCCTGCTGCACTCCCATTGGCAAAGGGAACACTTCATCCTCATTTTGGTGGGTCGACCTTTCCATATCTCCACTTCCAGTACAAGAACGCTGCACAAAAATGAACAAGCATTTACAAAGTCTCAAATTTACTTGAGTTAGAGCTACTGGCATTGTAAATGCATAACTGGACTTTTCTTGCCACATAATTTCAGTGCCCTGCATATACCTAAAGGGCAGCAAGTCAAATCAGACAAATGATAATAACATATTTTTATATAGCACCTTGTAATGCATTTCAACTGTTTCACAGTGCTGGAAAGAACAGATGTTTGTGTCATCTAGCGTTAATGGTACTCATGAATTGACATAGGGAGGATGGAAGGCTGAGTCTGCCTTGCAGTGATTTGGGATCCAAAATCGTGACTTGCGGATGATCATAAATAATAGCCACTGGTGTAAAACCCACTGAGGCCTCTTCTGAGCAAATGCTGGTCATCCTCCTAGTCAGTATGTGTGGGTCTGTGTTGAACCTCCTCTTCATTTTGCAAGGCCAGAGCTGTAGAAAAGCCCAATGGTATAGTATGGTTCATACACCAGCATTTATCTATATACATTCTTCAATAAGCCCAGCTGCACCTTCCTCAAAAATCTTAGCATCCATATTCAGAAATGAGGTAGCACAGTTATAGGAAGTGGAATATGACTCCTACTGAATGAGCCTCTTCTGCCTCCATTTGTAGTCTTCACCATACACTGCTAGTCACCCGGCCATTGGGGACCTTCCCTGTTCTTCACACTCCACCATATCTGAGTCAGCCATTTTACCTTTGATTGCTGACTTACCTTACTTCTTGCCCTTGAGCGTCTTATATCCCTCTTTACAAGTTATCATGTTACCAATCTAGTTTTAGCCATTAATTTCTCTAATACATTTCTGTAAACCACATTCATTGCAAAGTGCTTTCTGATGCCCATTGTTAGAAATATACAATGCAACAACTCAGACACCACCACTGAGTTCACGTATTGTATGTAAAGTAACCACGAATACTTGTACAGTACCTTGACATTTTGCTCATCATGCGATGTTGTTACCAATGAGGGTTTCTGCCACATTCTGTGTAATGGTTTTATTTCTTTTTTCTTTTTCTTTTTGTTACCCATTGATTACTGAGCCTGCTGCACTCCCATTGGCAAAGGGATCACTTCATCCTCATTTTGGTGGGTCGACATTTCCATATCTCCACTTCCAGTACAAGAACGCTGCACAAAAATGAACAAGCATTTACAAAGTCTCAAATTTACTTGAGTTAGAGCTACTGGCATTGTAAATGCATAACTGGACTTTTCTTGCCACATAATTCCAGTGCCCTGCATATACCTAAAGGGCAGCAAGTCAAATCAGACAAATGATAATAACATATTTTATATAGCACCTTGTAATGCATTTCAACTGTTTCACAGTGCTGGAAAGAACAGATGTTTGTGTCATCTAGCGTTAATGGTACTCATGAGTTGACATAGGGAGGATGGAAGGCTGAGTCTGCCTTGCAGTGATTTGGGATCCAAAATCGTGACTTGCGGATGATCATAAATAATAGCCAATGGTGTAAAACCCACTGAGGCCTCTTCTGAGCAAATGCTGGTCATCCTCCTGGTCAGTATGTGTGGGTCTGTGTTGGACCTCCTCTTCATTCTGCAAGGCCAGAGCTGTAGAAAAGCACAATGGTATAGTATGGTTCATACACCAGCATTCATCTATATACATTCTTCAATAAGCCCAGCTGCACCTTCCTCAAAAATCTTAGCATCCATATTCAGAAATGAGGTAGCACAGTTATAGGAAGTGGAATATGACTCCTACTGAATGAGCCTCTTCTGCCTCCATTTGTAGTCTTCACCATACACTGCTAGTCACCCGGCCATTGGGGACCTTCCCTGTTCTTCACACTCCACCATATCTGAGTCAGCCATTTTACCTTTGATTGCTGACTTACCTTACTTCTTGCCCTTGAGCGTCTTATATCCCTCTTTACAAGTTATCATGTTACCAATCTAGTTTTAGCCATTAATTTCTCTAATACATTTCTGTAAACCACATTCATTGCAAAGTGCTTTCTGATGCCCATTGTTAGAAATATACAATGCAACAACTCAGACACCACCACTGAGTTCACGTATTGTATGTAAAGTAACCACGAATACTTGTACAGTACCTTGACATTTTGCTCATCATGCGATGTTGTTACCAATGAGGTTTTCTGCCACATTCTGTGTAATGGTTTTATTTCTTTTTTCTTTTTCTTTTTGTTACCCATTGATTACTGAGCCTGCTGCACTCCCATTGGCAAAGGGAACACTTCATCCTCATTTTGGTGGGTCGACCTTTCCATATCTCCACTTCCAGTACAAGAACGCTGCACAAAAATGAACAAGCATTTACAAAGTCTCAAATTTACTTGACTTAGAGCTACTGGCATTGTAAATGCATAACTGGACTTTTCTTGCCACATAATTTCAGTGCCCTGCATATACCTAAAGGGCAGCAAGTCAAATCAGACAAATGATAATAACATATTTTTATATAGCACCTTGTAATGCATTTCAACTGTTTCACAGTGCTGGAAAGAACAGATGTTTGTGTCATCTAGAGTTAATGGTACTCATGAATTGACATAGGGAGGATGGAAGGCTGAGTCTGCCTTGCAGTGATTTGGGATCCAAAATCGTGACTTGCGGATGATCATAAATAATAGCCACTGGTGTAAAACCCACTGAGGCCTCTTCTGAGCAAATGCTGGTCATCCTCCTGGTCAGTATGTGTGGGTCTGTGTTGAACCTCCTCTTCATTTTGCAAGGCCAGAGCCGTAGAAAAGCACAATGGTATAGTATGGTTCATACACCAGCATTCATCTATATACATTCTTCAATAAGCCCAGCTGCACCTTCCTCAAAAATCTTAGCATCCATATTCAGAAATGAGGTAGCACAGTTATAGGAAGTGGAATATGACTCCTACTGAATGAGCCTCTTCTGCCTCCATTTGTAGTCTTCACCATACACTGCTAGTCACCCGGCCATTGGGGACCTTCCCTGTTCTTCACACTCCACCATATCTGAGTCAGCCATTTTACCTTTGATTGCTGACTTACCTTACTTCTTGCCCTTGAGCGTCTTATATCCCTCTTTACAAGTTATCATGTTACCAATCTAGTTTTAGCCATTAATTTCTCTAATACATTTCTGTAAACCACATTCATTGCAAAGTGCTTTCTGATGCCCATTGTTAGAAATATACAATGCAACAACTCAGACACCACCACTGAGTTCACGTATTGTATGTAAAGTAACCACGAATACTTGTACAGTACCTTGACATTTTGCTCATCATGCGATGTTGTTACCAATGAGATTTTCTGCCACATTCTGTGTAATGGTTTTATTTCTTTTTTCTTTTTCTTTTTGTTACCCATTGATTACTGAGCCTGCTGCACTCCCATTGGCAAAGGGAGCACTTCATCCTCATTTTGGTGGGTCGACCTTTCCATATCTCCACTTCCAGTACAAGAACGCTGCACAAAAATGAACAAGCATTTACAAAGTCTCAAATTTACTTGACTTAGAGCTACTGGCATTGTAAATGCATAACTGGACTTTTCTTGCCACATAATTTCAGTGCCCTGCATATACCTAAAGGGCAGCAAGTCAAATCAGACAAATGATAATAACATATTTTTATATAGCACCTTGTAATGCATTTCAACTGTTTCACAGTGCTGGAAAGAACAGATGTTTGTGTCATCTATCGTTAATGGTACTCATGAATTGACATAGGGAGGATGGAAGGCTGAGTCTGCCTTGCAGTGATTTGGGATCCAAAATCGTGACTTGCGGATGATCATAAATAATAGCCACTGGTGTAAAACCCACTGAGGCCTCTTCTGAGCAAATGCTGGTCATCCTCCTGGTCAGTATGTGTGGGTCTGTGTTGAACCTCCTCTTCATTTTGCAAAGCCAGAGCCGTAGAAAAGCACAATGGTATAGTATGGTTCATACACCAGCATTCATCTATATACATTCTTCAATAAGCCCAGCTGCACCTTCCTCAAAAATCTTAGCATCCATATTCAGAAATGAGGTAGCACAGTTATAGGAAGTGGAATATGACTCCTACTGAATGAGCCTCTTCTGCCTCCATTTGTAGTCTTCACCATACACTGCTAGTCACCCGGCCATTGGGGACCTTCCCTGTTCTTCACACTCCACCATATCTGAGTCAGCCATTTTACCTTTGATTGCTGACTTACCTTACTTCTTGCCCTTGAGCGTCTTATATCCCTCTTTACAAGTTATCATGTTACCAATCTAGTTTTAGCCATTAATTTCTCTAATACATTTCTGTAAACCACATTCATTGCAAAGTGCTTTCTGATGCCCATTGTTACAAATATACAATGCAACAACTCAGACACCACCACTGAGTTCACGTATTGTATGTAAAGTAACCACGAATACTTGTACAGTACCTTGACATTTTGCTCATCATGCGATGTTGTTACCAATGAGGTTTTCTGCCACATTCTGTGTAATGGTTTTATTTCTTTTTTCTTTTTCTTTTTGTTACCCATTGATTACTGAGCCTGCTGCACTCCCATTGGCAAAGGGAGCACTTCATCCTCATTTTGGTGGGTCGACCTTTCCATATCTTCACTTCCAGTACAAGAACGCTGCACAAAAATTAACAAGCATTTACAATGCAATTAGTCTCACATTTACTTGAGTTAGAGCTACTGGCATTGTAAATGCATAACTGGACTTTTCTTGCCACATAATTTCAGTGCCCTGCATATACCTAAAGGGCAGCAAGTCAAATCAGACAAATGATAATAACATATTTTTATATAGCACCTTGTAATGCATTTCAACTGTTTCACAGTGCTGGAAAGAACAGATGTTTGTGTCATCTAGCGTTAATGGTACTCATGAATTGACATAGGGAGGATGGAAGGCTGAGTCTGCCTTGCAGTGATTTGGGATCCAAAATCGTGACTTGCGGATGATCATAAATAATAGCCACTGGTGTAAAACCCACTGAGGCCTCTTCTAAGCAAATGCTGGTCATCCTCCTGGTCAGTATGTGTGGGTCTCTGTTGAACCTCCTCTTCATTTTGCAAGGCCAGAGCCGTAGAAACGCACAATGGTATAGTATGGTTCATACACCAGCATTCATCTATATACATTCTTCAATAAGCCCAGCTGCACCTTCCTCAAAAATCTTAGCATCCATATTCAGAAATGAGGTAGCACAGTTATAGGAAGTGGAATATGACTCCTACTGAATGAGCCTCTTCTGCCTCCATTTGTAGTCTTCACCATACACTGCTAGTCACCCGGCCATTGGGGACCTTCCCTGTTCTTCACACTCCACCATATCTGAGTCAGCCATTTTACCTTTGATTGCTGACTTACCTTACTTCTTGCCCTTGAGCGTCTTATATCCCTCTTTACAAGTTATCATGTTACCAATCTAGTTTTAGCCATTAATTTCTCTAATACATTTCTGTAAACCACATTCATTGCAAAGTGCTCTCTGATGCCCATTGTTAGAAATATACAATGCAACAACTCAGACACCACCACTGAGTTCACGTATTGTATGTAAAGTAACCACGAATACTTGTACAGTACCTTGACATTTTGCTCATCATGCGATGTTGTTACCAATGAGGTTTTTTGCCACATTCTGTTTAATGGTTTTATTTCTTTTTTCTTTTTCTTTTTGTTACCCATTGATTCCTGAGCCTGCTGCACTCCCATTGGCAAAGGGAGCACTTCATCCTCATTTTGGTGGGTCGACATTTCCATATCTCCACTTCCAGTACAAGAACGCTGCACAAAAATGAACAAGCATTTACAAAGTCTCAAATTTACTTGAGTTAGACCTACTGGCATTGTAAATGCATAACTGGACTTTTCTTGCCACATAATTTCAGTGCCCTGCATATACCTAAAGGGCAGCAAGTCAAATCAGACAAATAATAATAACATATTTTTATATAGCACCTTGTAATGCATTTCAACTGTTTCACAGTGCTGGAAAGAACAGATGTTTGTGTCATCTAGCGTTAATGGTACTCATGAATTGACATAGGGAGGATGGAAGGCTGAGTCTGCCTTGCAGTGATTTGGGATCCAAAATCGTGACTTGCGGATGATCATAAATAATAGCCACTGGTGTAAAACCCACTGAGGCCTCTTCTGAGCAAATGCTGGTCATCCTCCTGGTCAGTATGTGTGGGTCTGTGTTGAACCTCCTCTTCATTCTGCAAGGCCAGAGCCGTAGAAAAGCACAATGGTATAGTATGGTTCATACACCAGCATTCATCTATATACATTCTTCAATAAGCCCAGCTGCACCTTCCTCAAAAATCTTAGCATCCATATTCATAAATGAGGTAGCACAGTTATAGGAAGTGGAATATGACTCCTACTGAATGAGCCTCTTCTGCCTCCATTTGTAGTCTTCACCATACACTGCTAGTCACCCGGCCATTGGGGACCTTCCCTGTTCTTCACACTCCACCATATCTGAGTCAGCCATTTTACCTTTGATTGCTGACTTACCTTACTTCTTGCCCTTGAGTGTCTTATATCCCTCTTTACAAGTTATCATGTTACCAATCTAGTTTTAGCCATTAATTTCTCTAATACATTTCTGTAAACCACATTCATTGCAAAGTGCTCTCTGATGCCCATTGTTAGAAATATACAATGCAACAACTCAGACACCACCACTGAGTTCACGTATTGTATGTAAAGTAACCACGAATACTTGTACAGTACCTTGACATTTTGCTCATCATGCGATGTTGTTACTGTAACGGGCGAGGTGCCGATCCCGGGTCCGAAGCTCCCGTCGGGGAAGAAAACCGATACCCCCGGGGCACGGAAGAGGATTCCCCTATAATGACGTATGACGCGGAGGGCGTCATAAAGAGGAAAAGAGAAGACGGACGGGGAGAGAGGTCGGAGGAAAAGGAGGAGCCGAGAACGCGGAGAAGCCGAGGAGAGGAAACCACCATCACCCAGGAGCCGGAGGAAGAGCGAGAAAACACCGTGGCAGGAGAGCAGAGCACGAAAGGAGAACCCGCCATCACCCAGGAGCTGAAGGGAGAGGAAGACACCGCCAGCAAAGTGATCGAGACGGAGGGAGAGACCTGGAAGTCGGGACGCCTCGAGGACAAGAAGAACCAGTGGGCGACCCCCAACCCGACCGAAGAGAAATCGGGGGACCACCTACGTGCCGGCCGCGCCCCTGGAGGGACGTGGCCCTCCCAGGTATGACTATACCCTGCCTGGCAGACTCTGTCAGGTTGGCTCACAGGGAAAAGAGGAAGGTGGGGGGGAGAAAAGGGAGGACGGGGAGGTTTTTTTTAAAAGAAGGGCATAGACCTGCAAAGAGAGGGGAAACCCGTTTACTTAACCCACGGACTGGGACACCTCCCGAGAAACCCTAGAAAGAAGAGAAGGGGTTGTCTGGGACAAAAGGGGAGAGAAGGCACAATAAATAAATAGAGAAACCCACCACAACCAGCACCGCCGCCCCTACCTATTTCACAACCCCTACTAACCCCTATCTGATTCCTTACCTTAGCCCTACTTCATTTTCACTTACCTGATTATTTTTATTTTTCCTTTCTTTTGGGGAATACCGGCGACCGGAGGACGGGAAACCAGACCGCCTCAAGACGGAGCCAAGACACCACCAGAGCCTGGAAAGGGAAAAGAAAAGGGGCTTTGAGGAAATAGAAATTAGGGCTGATCTTGTGAAGAGGAACAAGAGAGGACTGGCCAAGATATAAATAAAACAGTATTATTCCCTCAAATAGCAGTGCCTGTCGTATTCTTCCAATATCTTACATACGTCAGATAACTAACCCATTTACAGTGGTGTCAGAAGTGGGATATTGGAACAAGCGACAGGAGAATTCTAGAAAATGGAGGGTACACCCACAATGGCCGACATGATGCAGCAACTGGCTGAGGGCCAACGCCATCTGCAAATTGTATGGGAGGAACAACAGAAGGCTGCCAAGGTGGAAAGGGAGGCTCTGCAAAATGCACTTAAAAGTCAGGCCACTATCATGGCCAACAATCAGTTGGTACATGACAACGCCATAAAAACTTTGACTGATACCATTGCCGCAACTAGGGTACATCCAAATGTACTGAGTTCCGTTTTGCAGAGATATCAGGAAGGCGAAGATCCCGACGCCTTCTTTACTAACTTTGAACGCGTTGCCCTTTCAGCCACCTGGCCGCAGGACAGATGGGGTCAATATATTGCTCCCTTGTTAACCGGGACACTTCAAGCAGAATATCAAGCGGTTAACCCGGGAGGAACAACGCCCTATCCGGACATCAAGAAGAGTATCCTAGAAAGGGTCGGCTTTGATACAGAACATTATCGGGTTCGCTTCCGGAAGGCCAAGTGGGGCCCCGCTGAGAACCCTCGAGCCTTATATTTTCGGGTCAAAGACCTAGGTCTCAAATGGCTTGGACCCATAGGGACGAATAGGGAAGACGTTATCGAGGCCGTCCTCCTAGAACAATATTTAGATGCCCTACCCACCAATACTCGCCATTGGATCAAGCAACACCCAAACCCCGACACAAATACTACTATTGAGCTGGCCTGCGCTTTCCACCGCTCCCTCGAATTCAAAACACCACTCCCGCGGTTGTTACCTCAACCCGTTAGGCAAAACCCGGGACAATCCGCAGCCACGGGGAAAAGGCCAATAGAGGAACCGGGAAGAATACGAGGGATGGAAAAGCCATATGGGCAGCAGCCCCAATGTTTTAGTTGTGGGGAATGGGGACACATTGCCCGCTTTTGTCCTTTGAAGGCCGGAAAACCCGAACCCATGGAAATAGGGGTTACGAGAGGCCGGGTATTCTACACCGGGGGGAAAGAAACCCAATACAAAAAGATAGTGTCCATTAATGGAAGGGATACGTTAGCGCTCATCGACTCCGGATGTAGCCAGTCCGTAATTAGAGCGGACCTAATTACTGAGCATAACCTTGACCCGGATTTCATGGTATCCATATGCTGCATTCATGGGGAAACAAGGGAATATCCCCTAATATGGACTACCCTTTTTTGGGAAGGAAAGGAGACCCCCATACGGCTGGGGGTAGTTGAAGGTTTGGTGGAAGAAGCCATCATAGGAACAGACTTTAAAGACTTTCCGATCCTCTTAGACAGCACACAGAGTAAGAATGACCTGGATGCCTGGTTGGGAAGCGCCCCTTTTTCTGAATTAACCATACCAACCCCGGTGATCCGCTATAAACCCACTAAAAGAGAGAAACGAGAAGCCAGGAAGTCCTATGGAAGAGGAGATATGAACCACGATAGTCTTAATGCACAGGTACTCGCCCTCGTTGGTCTTCCACCCTTCCGATGTAGTCAAAGAGACGATCCCAGTCTGATCCATGCCTGGAAAAGCGCCAAACCTCGGACCATAGATGATAAGGGTCCCTCCTTTATAATAAATAGAAATCTGCTATATCGGATCACCAGTAACGAGAGAGGGGAAAAGAAACAATTATTGGTTCCCGAACCCTATAGGCAGCAGGTGTTGCATCTAGCCCATAATCAGCCGGGGGGGTGGTCATTATGGGAGAGAGAAAACCGAGGAGTACCTATTAAGGAAGTTCTATTGGCCTGGGGTTTTTTCTCATATCAGAAAGTTCTGTCAACAATGCCCTAGATGTCAGTTGATCGATCCCGGACCCAAGAAAAAAGCCCCCCTACATCCTCTGCCCATTATTGACGTACCTTTCTCTAGAATAGGAATGGATTTAGTCGGGCCACTTCTACCGTCTTCCAAGGGATACCGATATATCCTAGTATTGGTCGACTACGCCTCTAGATATCCGGAAGCTATCCCCCTAAGCAGTATTAGCACCAAAAGTGTCACCAACGCCATGATAAGTTTCTTCTCACGAATAGGGTTTCCCCGAGAAATATTGACGGACCAAGGGACCCAGTTTATGTCCAACCTAATGGCTCAAATCTGTCAAATATTAGGGATACGACAGCTAAGGACAGCGGTTTATCATCCCCAGACAGACGGATTAGTAGAGAGGTATAATCGCACCCTGAAGACCCTCCTGAGAAAGACGATTTCCGAGTCAGGTAAAGATTGGGACAAGAAACTTCCCCTAGTGTTATATGCGGTCAGAACCCATGAACAAGCCTCTACAGGGCATAGTCCATTCGAACTGCTGTTTGGGCGACAGCCTAGAACCCTATTGGACATGGCAGCTGAACTATGGGAGGAAGACGAAAACGGGGAAAAGCCTCTCCTAGAGTACACTAGCGAGTTAAAGTCTCGACTACAAACAATATGGGAAGATGTGAGAGGGCATATGGAAAAAGCCCAGGAGAAACAGAAGCGATACTATGATAGGAACACGCAAGTGCGATCTTTTGTAGAGGGAGACCGAGTATTAGTGCTTTTACCCAGTTCAGACAATAAACTCTTGGCAAAATGGCAAGGACCCTATAAAGTAATAGCAGCAGTAACTCCTGTTACCTATAAGCTACAACTAACAACTAATCCCAACCGATTTCAGATCTTTCATGTTAACTTACTAAAAAGATGGGAGGAATCACAGGTGGACCAAAATATGAACTGTTTAATTAATACAGTAAAAGAGCTAGAAATAGGGTGGTGCCCCACGGACCCCCCCTCAAGGGGCGAGGTACCCCTCCGAAATGCGGAGTTAACAGTGCAACAGAACCAACAACTAAACCAACTCCTTAATAAACAGCCCCACGTTTTTTCCCCGATTCCAGGTAAAACAGATCTAATCCACCACCAGATTATAACCCAACCGGGGAAAATAATCCGGTTACGCCCCTATCGCATTCCCGAAGCAAGGAAGGTCATAGTTGAAGAGGAGGTAAAAAGGATGTTAGACATGGGTATTATAGAGCCGTCCCAAAGCCCCTGGTGCTCCCCGGTGGTATTAGTGCCAAAACCGGACGGATCTATACGTTTCTGTATCGACTTTAGACAAGTCAATGCCGTGTCCCAATTTGACACGTATCCTCTTCCCAGGGTAGACGAACTTCTAGAACGGCTGGGTAAAGCTAAATACATGTCTACCCTGGACCTAACCAAGGGGTACTGGCAGATTCCTTTAGCTAAAGCAGATAAAGAAAAAACTGCGTTCTCCACCTCTTCCGGTCTATATCACTTTAACGTACTTCCCTTTGGACTACATGGGGCCCCCGCCACTTTTCAGAGACTTATCGATACTATATTGCAACCACATACCAGATACGCAGCCGCCTATCTGGATGACATCGTTATTCATAGCGAAACCTGGGAAGACCATTTATCCCATTTAGAACTGATCATTAAAGCACTGGCGGCGGCCGGATTGACCGCCAATCCTTCCAAGAGCCGGCTGGCCTTCAATGAGATTCCCTATCTGGGGTATCATATTGGAAACGGGAATATTAGACCACAAATGAGTAAAATTTAAGCCATTTTACGCATAAGAGCACCCAGTACAAAAAAGGAGATCCGTTCCTTCCTCGGACTAGTGGGATATTATCGTAGATTCATACCCCATTACTCTACAGTGGCCGCCCCTCTCACTGACCTGTTGAGGAAAGGTCAACCTAAGATCATCACAAGTTTAACTGTTCTACAGTCCCATAGCTATCGTACCTTACAACGATGTCTAACCACGCAACCGGTATTAAAATGTCCTGAGTTCAGCCGTCCCTTCCACCTCCAAACAGACGCATCGGACGTAGGCCTGGGTGCAGTACTTTTCCAAAAAGATGAAAATGAGATAAGCCATCCAGTGGTCTTCATTAGTCGCAAGCTATTTCCACGGGAACAGAACTATCCCATAATAGAACGTGAGTGCCTGGCCATTAAATGGGCTGTGGAAAGTCTTCAGTATTATCTCCTAGGGAGGTCCTTCCTTTTATACACCGACCACGCACCTCTTACCTGGCTCTCGAGGTATAAAGATACCAACGTTCGCATTTTAAGATGGTTTATGGAGCTTCAACCTTTCTCCTTCCAGGTTTGTCATCTCCCTGGGGACCTTATGGGGCAAGCGGACTATCTGTCTCGATTTCCGGGACCTGGGGGGCTCGAACAGCCCCATCCAAGGGAGGGGATGTGTAACGGGCGAGGTGCCGATCCCGGGTCCGAAGCTCCCGTCGGGGAAGAAAACCGATACCCCCGGGGCACGGAAGAGGATTCCCCTATAATGACGTATGACGCGGAGGGCGTCATAAAGAGGAAAAGAGAAGACAGACGGGGAGAGAGGTCGGAGGAAAAGGAGGAGCCGAGAACGCGGAGAAGCCGAGGAGAGGAAACCACCATCACCCAGGAGCCGGAGGAAGAGCGAGAAAACACCGTGGCAGGAGAGCAGAGCACGAAAGGAGAACCCGCCATCACCCAGGAGCTGAAGGGAGAGGAAGACACCGCCAGCAAAGTGATCGAGACGGAGGGAAAGACCCGGAAGTCGGGACGCCTCGAGGACAAGAAGAACCAGTGGGCGACCCCCAACCCGACCGAAGACCACGGGGGACCACCTACGTGCCGGCCGCACCCCTGGAGGGACGTGGCCCTCCCAGGTACGACTATACCCTGCCTGGCAGACTCTGTCAGGTTGGCTCACAGGGAAAAGAGGAAGGTGGGGGGGAGAAAAGGGAGGACGGGGAGGTTTTTTTTCAAAAGAAGGGCATAGACCTGCAAAGAGAGGGGAAACCCGTTTACTTAACCCACGGACTGGGACACCTCCCGAGAAACCCTAGAAAGAAGAGAAGGGGTTGTCTGGGACAAAAGGGGAGAGAAGGCACAATAAATAAATAGAGAAACCCACCACAACCAGCACCGCCGCCCCTACCTATTTCACAACCCCTACTAACCCCTATCTGATTCCTTACCTTAGCCCTACTTCATTTTCACTTACCTGATTATTTTTATTTTTCCTTTCTTTTGGGGAATACGGGCGACCGGAGGACGGGAAACCAGACCGCCTCAAGACGGAGCCAAGACACCACCAGAGCCTGGAAAGGGAAAAGAAAAGGGGCTTTGAGGAAATAGAAATTAGGGCTGATCTTGTGAAGAGGAACAAGAGAGGACTGGCCAAGATATAAATAAAACAGTATTATTCCCTCAAATAGCAGTGCCTGTCGTATTCTTCCAATATCTTACATACGTCAGATAACGAACCCATTTACAGTTACCAATGAGGTTTTCTGCCACATTCTGTGTAATGGTTTTATTTCTTTTTTCTTTTTCTTTTTGTTACCCATTGATTCCTGAGCCTGCTGCACTCCCATTGGCAAAGGGATCACTTCATCCTCATTTTGGTGGGTCGACATTTCCATATCGCCACTTCCAGTACAAGAACGCTGCACAAAAATAAACAAGCATTTACAAAGTCTCAAATTTACTTGAGTTAGAGCTACTGGCATTGTAAATGCATAACTGGACTTTTCTTGCCACATAATTTCAGTGCCCTGCATATACCTAAAGGGCAGCAAGTCAAATCAGACAAATGATAATAACATATTTTTATATAGCACCTTGTAATGCATTTCAACTGTTTCACAGTGCTGGAAAGAACAGATGTTTGTGTCATCTAGCGTTAATGGTACTCATGAATTGACATAGGGAGGATGGAAGGCTGAGTCTGCCTTGCAGTGATTTGGGATCCAAAATCGTGACTTGCGGATGATCATAAATAATAGCCACTGGTGTAAAACCCACTGAGGCCTCTTCTGAGCAAATGCTGGTCATCCTCCTGGTCAGTATGTGTGGGTCTGTGTTGAACCTCCTCTTCATTCTGCAAGGCCAGAGCCGTAGAAACACACAATGGTATAGTATGGTTCATACACCAGCATTCATCTATATACATTCTTCAATAAGCCCAGCTGCACCTTCCTCAAAAATCTTAGCATCCATATTCAGAAATGAGGTAGCACAGTTATAGGAAGTGGAATATGACTCCTACTGAATGAGCCTCTTCTGCCTCCATTTGTAGTCTTCACCATACACTGCTAGTCACCCGGCCATTAGGGACCTTCCCTGTTCTTCACACTCCACCATATCTGAGTCAGCCATTTTACCTTTGATTGCTGACTTACCTTACTTCTTGCCCTTGAGCTTCTTATATCCCTCTTTACAAGTTATCATGTTACCAATCTAGTTTTAGCCATTAATTTCTCTAATACATTTCTGTAAACCACATTCATTGCAAAGTGCTTTCTGATGCCCATTGTTAGAAATATACAATGCAACAACTCAGACACCACCACTGAGTTCACGTATTGTATGTAAAGTAACCACGAATACTTGTACAGTACCTTGACATTTTGCTCATCATGCGATGTTGTTACCAATGAGGTTTTCTGCCACATTCTGTGTAATGGTTTTATTTCTTTTTTCTTTTTCTTTTTGTTACCCATTGATTCCTGAGCCTGCTGCACTCCCATTGGCAAAGGGATCACTTCATCCTCATTTTGGTGGGTCGACATTTCCATATCTCCACTTCCAGTACAAGAACGCTGCACAAAAATGAACAAGCATTTACAAAGTCTCAAATTTACTTGAGTTAGAGCTACTGGCATTGTAAATGCATAACTGGACTTTTCTTGCCACATAATTTCAGTGCCCTGCATATACCTAAAGGGCAGCAAGTCAAATCAGACAAATGATAATAACATATTTTTATATAGCACCTTGTAATGCATTTCAACTATTTTACAGTGCTGGAAAGAACAGATGTTTGTGTCATCTAACGTTAATGGTACTCATGAATTGACATAGGGAGGATGGAAGGCTGAGTCTGCCTTGCAGTGATTTGGGATCCAAAATCGCGACTTGCGGATGATCATAAATAATAGCCACTGGTGTAAAACTCACTGAGGCCTTTTCTGAGCTAATGCAGACAAAACAACAGTCAATCACCTCAGCCTGGTGCAGGAAGAAGCACAGAAGGAGGTGCATCAGCGGAGCACATGGACAGGTTCAGGCAGCATGGGTGAGCAACGTGTGAGGCACCTCAGGGTACCACTGTGTAATGCCGCTCATAGAAGCACATAAACACGTTATTAGTGTGAACCTGGCTAGGGGTGACGTCTGTTTGGTGAGGAAAGTGTGCCCGCTCCACAAAAGCATATAAAAAAATCCATCTCATCACTTCACAACAGAACACGGAGCATTGTTGCCGGCAGCAAAAACACAGAAGGAAGCAAACTTGTGCAAAAGCCTACTCAACACTGACCTCTACCGTCTACAGCAGGGAATGATCAACCCCCAATAATGCCCTGCTGCAGCAGAGAAAACAAGCATTTTCAATGCAACGTGTCCCGCATTTGCTCAAGTTAGATCTATTAGCGTTGTAAACTCCTAACTGGATTTTTCTTGCCACACAAACTAAAAGAAAAAAAACGCAGCACGACGCACTATGTAAAATGCAGCACGATCGCGATGAAATTGAAAACGGAAGAACCGAGCACGATCGCGCTATGTAAACCGCAGCGCAATCGTGCTGCGTGGAAAATAAACAGATAGAGTAGTCGGGAAACCATGCTGAACACATTGAGCCTCGTATATTTCCAGTACTTTACCGGTGCTGTGTAGGTGGGCTAAACACCAGAAAAGGCATGACGTATGCGTGCCTTCACAAATTAAAGCAAGCAGATTTTAAAAGGCAAGCCCACAAACCAATGAAAGTGACTGATGTGACATGGGAGTGGTTGGAAGCCCAAAGAGAGATTACTACAAGGGATGGAGCACTTTGCACTTGCCCCTAAAAAAAACAAAAAGCTCAGAAGACGTCACGACAAGGGACAAACTAGCAAAAACCGAACTGAACCACCAGTGGCTCCAAATAAAACGCTCCCTCAGCACAAACCTCCAAATGGTCAAACAGTTTTGGAAAGTGTCGCTATACTAGAAGATAGATCGCAATGGCCTTGGCTTAGTTAAAAATTATAAAAGAAACATTGAGAAACTGGACCATTTCCGCTGCAAGAAAACATTTCACTTTTTTACTTTCCCAGAAGTCCATCTTGTAAAAACCAACAATAAAGAAAACAAGCTGAAGCATTTCAGGTTTGCTGCCAACATGGCGCACGAAGAAAAGGGAAAGGAAACAACGTGACTTAACTAGTGCTCAGGCAAAGCACTCGAATACCACTGAGCGAGTTTGCGCTGTGAGCGCCATGGCTGCCCTGGAGCGCGAAGGGGAGAGACAAAAGGAAAAAGTAGTTCACCCAGGCTGAAGTATATCGGCAATGATGCAATTATGCATGTAACAGGATCAGTCTGCAAGGTGTGGCAAAACAACCTGAAGACATGACAAACGTAAAGCATTTACCAATCACATCAAGGGATTTTTGCAAGGCACGCCCAAGAACGAATGAAAGTGATGGGCGTGAGGTGGGTGTGGCTAAATCCCACAGTTAGATAACACCACGTCAAAAAGCAGCGCTTGCAGATGGCTAGGCTCAACCTAAAAATATGGACTCACATTTGAAGTATGATGTACCTTAATACGTGTTCATAATGTAAAACTTTATGACAAATAGATAGTTTAAGACTATGGAAAATAGATTGATACAATTTTATCACATTTACAACTGCTTTGAAAAACACACTAAAGCATACAAAAATTAAAAGCAGCTCAAAATCCACCTGTGGATGAAGGCCCAGGGCACTGTATCATATATTAAAGTTATCTACAACTGAATGGATTTTTATTACAGTAAATGTAGGGAAATTGTCATGCTGCAGCTACATCAAAACCATGTTTCCACACTCCATTTAGAGTTTGGGAAACACCACACAAGGCAAGAGGGTGACAGCCACCTGTGCTCTCACAAACCCTTGATGCAGCAGCTTATCACAGACCGCTCATCACATTGTCACATGTTGCAATGTCAGAGGCCTCTCCCTACATGACACAGAGAACCCATCATTGCTTTTTTCCTATTGTTTGGTGAGTAAATGGGGCCAAGCAGAAGAATGCTGTTTACACACATGGAGCAGACTCCCCGTGCATCACAACTACCACATTCTTTGTTTTTCTGAAAAAAATCCTTCCTTTTCTGAAAAGGAAAAATAATTTAGCATTCAGCTTCTCTGAAAAGTGCTTCTGCTGCGTAAAAGATGTCTCCCTAAAAGGAATGAGGAATAAGTATCTTTTTTCCAAAAAGTACATTACCTCAGTCTGAGAATTGTCTACTCTACTTGAAAGTGCTTCAGGATCCAGGCTGTAAAAAGGGGAAAGAGCAGAATCATTGTATAGAATTATTAGTGCAGCGACTGCACCCGGAGTAATCTGGAAGATATTAGTAGAGTACATCTCATTATTGTGTTTGTGTGACATTCCTGAATGTGTCATAGTAAACACTGAAGAAACTTTGTTTTTTTATAAAAGAAGCATAGATTGGGTTAGTGTTGAACATACATATACATTTTGCAACATCTTACCAAACAAACACATAATAATAATTCATGGTATCTGTTTAAGTAAGAAATCATCTATCACATTTGGGACCATATTGTCCAGTGTGTGGAAGGTGAAAAAATTGGTTTTGTATTTCCGTTTGCACAGTTGCAGCAGCGATTCTCTGACATAAGTGCTTAGTCAAACATTTACACACTATGGTCCCGATTCACAAAGGTCAACATAGATTAGGAAAGCACCCTTTTTGGCATGGTTAGCTCCCACTTTTTGCCTTGTATCTGATGTGATTCGGACTGAAAGTGCACTGGGTTCCTGCTAACCAGATTCCCAGTGACAGATCTCTTTCTCAAAATTGTACAATTGTTTTCCCCAATTGGCAAAACCTTTAGCATCGTCTGTAAGTCCCTATTAAATGGTACCCCTGGTACCTAGAGCCTGGGGTTCTAAAGAAGGAAAGCAGCACCAATTGCACCACCCTCTCACCAACTGCACACAGCGCTGTCGTCTAAGACTGCGTGTCTTGGTGCAGACAAAAGCAAAACCACAACCTGTCACACATCCCCATATGACAGGTACCCTACCACTGCTTGAGATGTTCATAAGTCGCCCCTTCGGAAGGCCTTCCAGTCCTAAGGCAGGGTGCAGTATATCATATGAGAGGACATATCAGCATGAGCAGATATGCCCCTACTATGTCTTTGTCGATTGTTAGATATAGTAAGTGAGCAGGGAAGCCATTTTAGGTATGTTTTCTTGTCACTGGTAAATACGAGTTCCCCAGCTACATGGTGGCTTCCCTGAAACTAGGGATGTTTGGTATCAAACATCTCATATTGATAAGCCCTCACTGGTTGCAGTGATGGATTTATTAGAGGTGTCCCCCTGAAAACCTAGCCGACTGCTGGTGTGTTGACTGATTGGTTTGAACCAGCACTACCACCCTAGACAGGTGAGGGCCAACACTCTCAGAGGCCTGGCACAAAGCCTACTCTGGGGGCGAAGTTGTTATCACCACTTTGAGGCAGGATGGACATTCCAGAGCGGGAAGCTTCCAAGGGCTGGATGCCTTTGTTATGCAACCCAGGTCTCTACAGATGCAGAGAAGACCCACTTCTTGCCTACAACACAGGTGGGAAAATTAGTAAGATGAGGCAATGTGCTCACAACATGCCAGTCCCACCCCTAAGGGCAACCAGCTATCATGTACACCACTTTCCATATTCCTCCATCTTGCTTTGGATGTGTTGGACCTGGCCCTTTTTACAGGGTCATCCCCAAACTTTTTGCCTTCCCCCTACTATTTTTTCTGACCTCTTTTTGTTGGCTCTAGGACTCTGAGCACTTTACCACTGCTGATCAGTGCTAAAGTGCATGTGCTCTCCCTTCTAAAGTTGGTATGATTGGCTTACATCTAATTGGCACAATTAATTTACCTGTAAGTCCCTTGTACAGTGGTATCCCTATACCCAGGGCCGGTAAATGAAATGCCAGTAGTGGGCCTGAAGCGCAGCTTGCGCCACCCACAGAAGTAGCCTTTCAAACCTGTCTCAGGCCTGCTACTGCAGGGCCTGTGTCCGCAGTTTACTGCCACAGGGACCTGGCATCTAAATTTATTTGCCAGGCTTGGAACTCCCCTTTTACTACATGTAAGTCACCCCTAAGGTAGGCCCTAGCTAGCCCTATGGCCCTATGGGGAGCCCTAGCTAGCCGTACGGGCAGGGTGCTATGTATGTAGAAGGCAGGACATGTGCCTGGTTGTGTGGCCTGTCTTGGTAGTGACAAACAGACTATTTGGTTTCTCACTGCTGTGAGTGCTGCCTTGCTCTTAGGATTGCATTGGAAATGCCCTATTTTATGTTTAGGTAGTATTGTCTGATCTATTAGGGGTATCGTAGGCATGTTTGGTAAGGTTGTAATGGTAGTTAAAAATGCTGCTTACTGGTGTAGGTGGATTTTTAATTACCATTATTGAAATGCCACTTTTAGAAAGTAGGCATTTCTCTGTGCTTATGACGCTGGTGTTTTGCAGCTTGACTTTTCAGACAGCCTGTACACAGAGAGGGTGGAGGTGTCATAGAGGTGCATCTGCATATGGAATGGTCTTCCTGGGCTGAGAGAAGGAGAGGTGGGGCACACCAGCATTTGTACGGCTGTGTCCTGGCCTCACACAAAGGGCTTGTTTACCCCCCACTGATGTCTGGAGCCTGTGCTGGAGGAGAGAGGGGACACTCCTAGAACCAGATAGGAATGGTTGAAACCTCTTCTCCCGCCTTTTGTAAAAGTTGTGCGAAACTGAATATAAGTACAGGGGGTTTCCCCCACATTTTAGAGACACTAATGAACTGATCTGGACACAGGACTCACCAGGAACTGCCTTTGGACTGCTGCTGTTGTGCTGACCTGTGCCCTGCTGGGTCGCTAAGAGGAACTGCCACTGCCTGCAAACCCTTGTGCTTACCTGTTTGCTTGGGCCTGCCATCCTGTGCCCCATTTTGCTGTCTCCAGGGGCTGGGTGCTGTGGCCTCTGTTCCCCTGCAATTTTATTTCTTAAAGCACTGGAAGGGCGCTTGACTTGAAATATTCCCAGCACATGAGGCGCACTTGATTTTATGTGGAGGTGCTTGGCGAGTGCTACATTTCATTTTTGTTGCTTTTCCCAGCGCTGAAACAGCGCTGTCTTGTCTCCCTCTGCGCAGGGGAATCCGTGTCCTCTGGTGTGAGGAAACCGCCATGACTCGGGCGAGTCTCGAGGAGTCATAGCGAAAGAGATGTGGTTGGTGCCCCGGGGCACAGGAGCACAGTGAGTAGTGCCTCTGGGGCACAGGCAGGCACCTGCTTGGAAGTGCCTATTGCCGCCGTGGCTCCGGGTGGCCTAAGGACTGAATAGCCGTGGAAGGGGAGCTGCCTCACTACTGCTGTGAAGGCGGCGGTCCCCAGGAACCCGTGAACATTGGGGTACGGCTTGTGGGTGGGAGGGAAGCTTCATCGGAGGTCCCCGTTCCTACCGGGCCCCCTTTCTGCTTTGTGGCTCATGGGTGGGAGGGAAGCATCAAAAGAGGTCCCCGTTCCCGCTGAGCGGCAGCTGTTCGGTTGTTAGCAGGCCAGGGTAGTGACCCTCGACGGAGGTCTCTGGTCCTGCCAGTACGGTACAATAATCAGAGTTTGCAAGAGCCACCCGATTCTCCTCCTCCCTAATTGCAGTGAAAGATTTTTGAGTGTAGCGACCCCCATGAGGAGAGTGGGGTCATTACTGGATATTCCATGAAGGTTACAGAATTTCTTGTAATAGGAGCGTGTGAGCTCCCGCTTTTCATCTACGGGGCTGGGGTTTACCGCTGCTTTTTATAATGTAGATGATAATTATTTCATGGCGATGTCCTGGCATTTTTGATTATATGTGATCATGATGACCTATGTGTTTTGGTTATAATTATGACAACCTAACTACTGCTTGTGTTGCAGTATAACCAGTAACCTATGTGTTTTATGTGACTACCGCCGACTTTTACAGAGTATTAGTATCAGTAACTGTGTGATGTTTAGACAACAGCTTGTCTAGCAGGGTATTACTGACATCTTGTGTTTTGGTCTAATTATGTTTTGTGCAATACAGTTTATTTTGTAGATAATTGGGTGTTGTGTTTTCTTTGTGGTGAATTTATTGCATCACCTGTGTTGTGTATGTTGTACAATCACGTTACACATTGCCTCTGGGATAAGCCTGTCTGCTCGTGCCAAGCTACCAAGGGGGTGAGCAGGGGTTATCTTGGGTGTGTAACTCCCTAGACCCAACTAGAGTGGGTGTGTTCTGCCTGGCTTAGGTGCATACCCTAGCCAACAAGAAACACCATTTCTAACAGGACAGAATTAGAATTCTAGGATTAGGGTTATGCCCATTTTCCAGCAGAAGTGGTCATGTACCGTACTCACCCTACAGGTAGGCAATCCATTGGCACTACCTGGCACGCCCTATAACGCCCATAAATTGAGTATTTAGGTGGCACCCCTGATCCCAATTACTCAGATTTGATGGACAAAGAGAAGAAGGACAAACAAGCATCACTGTCTGGTGAGAACAGCAGAAGAGGTATGGATTTCTTGGGGCAGAACCCTTCCTACCTGCTTCTCTGTTGATAGAGTGACTCATCTTGCAAAGCTGGAGAAAGCCTTTGGTAGCCTGCCAGCGCCTTGAGAATCACCACAAGTCTTCCTTGCAGTAGAGGAGCTACTTCCCTGCAGTCCGAAGACACCAAAAAGCAGAGTCCCATCTACCGCCTTGCAGATTCCTGGCCCTGACTAATACCGCAGATGACCAGCAGGTGGTACCCGCGCTCTGTAAATCCAGTAGGGGTTCTCACTGCACCAGGACCAATCAATCATTGAGGGTCGTCAGCACCACTAAGACCCACTTTGTGAGTGGCCTAGCTGTCCTGATTTTGCACCTAACAGCTGTTTGTCCCTGACCCCGAGGAGCTTCTTTGCGCACCAGACCCAGCCGCGCTATCCTCTCTGCATCCAAGCCGTCTGCCCGGATCGCAAAGAAGTGACTGGGCCCCTTGCTCCAAGACAACTTGCAACTCAAGCCCCCACTTGGGAGCTCTCAGACTTGTCCCCAAGCTCCCCCCTGTGCAACCCGGTTCTAGGTGGACCTCCCCTTCAGCGTAGCGCATCTAGCTACAACCTCACCAGCATCCTGCTCCCAGTGAAACTCAAGTGCCTCCTGATGAACCACTAATAGAACTTTGGAAGTGGGGCCTTTACAACTCCAAACCCTGAAGGTGAACCCCTAAAACTGACTGTACTTTTATGCATTATTGACTTCTCCTTCCTTAGGATTGCATTGCACATTAAGGCGCACAGGATTGAACATTTTGCTTAGCTGTAACAATTGATATTGAAAACAGTACTTACTCGTTAACAAAGTTCTTGGTTTCAAAACATATATAAAAAGAAGTAGTATTTTTCTAAATGGGTCTTGGATTTATTCTTTGACTGTGAGTCTCATCTATTGCCTCTGTGAGTACAAAAAATACTTAGCACTGCCCTCTGATAAGCATAACTGCTACACTACCACAAAAGAGCTTTGGTATTATCGACTTTTGCGTCTGTCAACCAATTGGGGATCCTCTGAAGTCTGCACGGTGTACTTCTTTGTAGTGAAACATATAGAGAACCAGCCTCCTACACTAGACTTAAGTGTAAGTTTACTACTTTTGGTATTCACAAATGGAAAGTTACTCCTAGTAACTTTACTACTAGTAACATTAATAATAAAAATGTAAAGCAGTAAAGTTACTACTAGGAAAGGTATTAGTAGTGATTTATTTTTATGACTACCAAAGGTAGTACACTTAGTAGACTTATGTCTAAGTTTACTACTTAAAGTCTATTTTTACTACATTTTGGTATGCACATGGGTAAGTTACTACCAGTAACTTTACTACTAGTAAGTTTTCTGGTAGTAAGGTTACTAGTAGTAAAGTTACTACTAGTAAATACCTTTGTGAATACCAAAGAGTAGTAAACTTACACTTAAGCATAAGTGTACCTTTGTGAATTGGGTCCATGATCTTTTTTCATCTGATAATGAATATTTTTCATAACTCTTGATTAGGTTTTCAGCTTTCACCTAAATAAAGATACCATAGCACACAAGTGTAGAAGTCCAAAAGTAAGATTGAAAGTTCACCACATAAGATTCTCTAGGATTTGGTTTCAAAACAATACATTTCTTGCATCGTAGGATACTCTGTACATTCCAATACACGTCACGTCCCAATAACAGCAGACTGATGTGTTTCCTTAATGTAAGTGATTTTTTCAAGGCTAATGTAAACACGTCAAAGTAACAAATATGAATATAAAAAGCAAGTCCTCTACTACACATTGATCCAAATAAGTCTTGAAAAAGTCGAACACATAGTAAAGTAGTCTCAAGTGTTGGATCCAACGACAGGAATCAGGGGGCTGTGCAAATCATCCAAGAACATTCAGGCTGATGGAAAGTAATGATAAGGTCCAAGTAAATCTGAGTAGGGCCACAAGAAGCAAATTAGATGATATGGCTTTCCCAATAGGGGATCATATTGTAGAACT
Source organism: Pleurodeles waltl (assembly GCF_031143425.1). Taxonomy (NCBI): domain Eukaryota; kingdom Metazoa; phylum Chordata; class Amphibia; order Caudata; family Salamandridae; genus Pleurodeles; species Pleurodeles waltl. Next base: position 959,269,854 of record NC_090444.1, read on the forward strand.
AAAAAGGAGAAAAGTGTGTAAGCTACTACCGGCATAAATATTTCTAGTCTACAAAATAGTTTACGTCATACAGCCTCCAATATGCATGTAAAGCTAGGAGCGCAAGTCATGATAAGCTCATACTTCTGGTTATTGGATGCGGTTGCAGCTGTTGCAACTGTGTAGTTACAGTTATGTCCGCATTTCCAAAGGGAATGCATTTTTTGTGTTGCCAATAATTTTGACACTGTTTGACGAATCTCCACAAACTTTCCAAAAAAGTGCTGCTTTTCCCCTAGTTTGTGCATGGGAGGTGTCACTGTGATCTGTCAAGTGCGGGATGAGGAAAAAGGGGGGTCCAAAAACGCAAAATCCCCATGCATTTTGCATAGACTTCTTTAGGCAGGGCAACAGCAAAAACTGCTGAACAAAATTACACCAAAGTCCACAGATTTTCCTTTTTTGACCACGGTATTAGGGATCGCCTTTGATCCTAATTAATGTAATACATTAAACAAACATATCACAGATGCGTGCTACCCTGTCCTCGATGCTCAAATCAAAAACATAAAACGGAGCATGAAATAAAAAAAATATTATGTTATAGTTGACCATTTTAATATCTATGTAACTATTAATAAGAAGTAAACTTCCTGATAGTGTATGTGATGGCGCCCCTTATTTGCCTGGAACCGTCCTTACATGTGAACAGGGGAATGTACCCTTTATATTGCACTCATGCAATGGGCACTACAGTAGAGGGACTGGCCCCTTATGTAATACGGGAGTAACACAGGTGCAGAAAGAGGGTACAGACACCTGCCCCTTATGTAATACGGGAGTAACACAGGTGCAGAAAGAGGGTGCAAACACCTGCCCTTTATGTAATACGGGAGTAACACAGGTGCAGAAAGAGGGTGCAAACACCTGCCCCTTATGTAATACGGGAGTAATACAGGTGCAGAAAGAGGGTGCAAACACCTGCCCCTTATGTAATACGGGAGTAACACTGGTGCAGAAAGAGGGTGAAAAAACCTGCCTCTTATGTAATACAGGAGTAACACAGGTGCAGAAAGAAGGTGCAAACATCTGCCCCTTATGTAATACATGAGTAACACAGGTGCAGAAAGAGGATGTAAACACCTACCCCAATGTAATACGGAGGTAAGAGAGGTGCAGAAAGAGGGTGCAAACACCTACCCTTATGTAATACGGGAATAACACAGGTGCAGAAAGAGGGTGCAAGCACCTACCCTTATGTAATACGGGAGTAACACAGGTGCAGAAAGAGGGTTCAAACACCTACCCTTATGTAATAGAGGAGTAACATAGGTGCAGAAAGAGGGTGCAAACACCTGCTGCGTGCTTAAGAGTTCTGTAATCAGACCAGGGATGATGTATTCCAATAGCACCACTGCCTGAGGGAAGGTGAGCATAGACCAAAGACTACAGACTGGTGATAACTACAAACAAAGAACTAAAAAGAAATTGTACATGACTCAAAGAATGGATGGAAACAGAGGTGAAGGCATTATTTGCCAATTTTTTAAGTGGTGTAAAAATGGTGTGCCCTGTTTTGGTACTTACAATAAATGTGATCACACATCACCAAACATACAAAAGAAATTATTGTTTTGTTGATTTTATTTTTAATATGGCTGTTTCACCTTCAAAGGAAGAACAGGTGAGTAACTATTATTTCTTTTTACCAGCAACCATGATTTAAAACAGAAAATGTAAGTGCTGAATATTCATTATGGGGCAAATAGAAGACAATCTAGTTCTGTATGGCTCACATTGAGAACCTCTGACGTCTTACAAGATTCTTAAGGCCCGATTTAGATGTTGGCGGAGGGGAATACTCTGTCACAAATGTGACGGATAACCCATCCGCTGTATCATGATCCCATGATATCCCATGGAGTTCGTAATACAGGGGACGGGATATCAGCCACATTTGTGACTGAGTATTCCGTCTGCCAACATGCAAATCAGACCCTAAGTCTGGTTAGTCGATGCTGTGATGCAGTCACAGTGGTTTGCTTCCCAATGATGCCACATCATAAAGAGTCCCTTGTTTCTATTTCACAGCTCTAAGAGGCAGCACCGCTTTGGGAGGGGAGGAGGTCAGAGGGCACAGAACGTTGTCGTGTTGGTGGCATGAGTTCAGGGTTAACTTTCGGGAGGGGCAGGAGAGGCCATGCTCTGTATGGGTCCCCCATTACTTCTGTGCCCCTGTGTAACAAATGAATGCAAGGGAAGATGATTTGGGTGGACCATGTATAATATAAAATTAAACAAGTGTTACAGTGAGTGAAGGATGTTTTGCACCTCAGTTTCTGAGTGATATCATAGGCAACTCGATCTTCACTCTTGTTTATTTGGTATCTCTCTGAACCCCTTAGTGAATAGCACCCCCATCATTCACAGTTTCCCATCTATAATTCTATAAATGTGCTTTGATTTTAATTACAAATTATAAGTAGAAAATGTATCTCTACCACAGAGTCCACACTACCTGGTTTTCAAACAGCAGCTCTAGCGCAGATTGACTGGAGTAAGTGCACTAATGCAAAGAAAAAGGGAAAAAACAAAACAGTTACCTCTCAGATTTAGTAGACCTCTATAACTGATGTTCTAAATTGCTATAATTATTTTTGTAATACTGGGAAAGCACAATTTCTATCAGAAACCAACAGGAGCCAATTTCGTGCTGGCTACAATGTTGTGGGTAGTTTTCTGCTGGGCCTACGGGTGGATACGCTGTTTCTGGCCGCTGGCCCAGCAGGAAACTCATAATAGGGCCAGCGAGAGGAAGACCATGGTGGCGGTCTTCTGACCAAAGAAGTTTGACGGCCGGTCTCCGCTGCCCGCCAAACTCGGAATGAGGCCCTGAGTGCTAATAATTTCTGAGACCCCCTTCACTGGAAAGGTTATTATGATTCCCAAAAGCCATATGTGGCCAGTATTCAGATTTTTAATTTTGAGACTTATGCTTTTCCTCACAAAACCCACACGAACCCCTGACAGCTGCCCCTTTTGAGATGATCTCACTGCAGGAGCATCAAATGTGTTGTATCCTAGTAGTTCAGGTGCTTCTGTTTGCCCTGTTCCCTGGAGACATATGATGTCAAAATATGCTAAATGAGATAGTGCATCATCTTGCAGGTGAATTTGTTCCCATCCCACTATGTTTCAGGAGCAAATTTGGAGGGTGCAGATTGAGCTGTGCTTTCCTAGTATGGTGGACCGGCCTCTGCAGGCTGGAGCTGCATGACTTGCAAGCCAACTAAGGTCAAGGGTGGGACTTCCAGCTCATGATAAGCAGTGGGAATATTTAAACAATTAAATGGTGAATATAAGCTCCTTGGTAACTTGCAGTCTTGCATTGGTGTTTTGCTTGCTGTATATTTCAATCACCTCTCCACATCCTTCACCACTGTGTTTTTTTTTTACCTCTGCATGTTGTCCAGTTTTGTGACCACTGCATTTTTTACTTTGCATTTCTGCGCCTCATATTGGCTTTGTCATATTTCTGTGTCATGTTGCCTGTCCTTCTCACTTTTCAGAAGGTCCCTAGCTTCCTGTTTTATTGCTGATTTATTGACTTCCTTCCAGCATGGCTTAGGTTCACAGTGGTCGTATCCCAAAGCCATGAATTATTTATCTATTGGGGAACAAGTGTGCATATCCATGCTGTTGTATGAGACTTCAAAGCTGAGAGTGGGGCCCAAGAACACTGCAGCATTTTTGGTATTTTCTCTCTCTCTCTCACATTCCCCTTACTTTCAAAATGTTGTTCTGCTTTGAGCTTTCTTACCCATACAGGCAGAATCACAATCTGAGGAAAAGGGTATATGGTCAGTTAGCAGTTGCAAATCCGGACAATCTCCCTGTAAATGCCTATGCCAGTTGTTCTTAACCTGTATTTCTGGGTCCCCATGGGTCGGCAAAGACCACTTCCCACGACTGCTTCAAAAATTAAATAATACTAACAGATTTAAAAAGTGCATTTAGGTAGAGAAGCAAAATGTACAATTGCAAAACTTAAAACAATCTGTAAATGAAGGAAGTTGAAATTAGAATCTAAAAATAAAGTGAGCATTTTGAGATTGATTTATGGAAACAGTGCCAGTGCCATCAATTGCATTTAGACATCCTCCAACTTTCCCATTCAAACTTAGATCATTTTCATTTGTGTGTGAAATAAATACATGTTTTCATCATTTGTGTATTTGTTTGATGAATGCTTGTTTCAGTATTTTTTTATGTAATGTTTTGAGGTTCAAAGTATTCAAAATGATTAAGCAGGGCTCAATGGCATACAGTAATTACATAGTGAGGGGTCCCCAGGTTCCAGTAATAATTAAGTGGGGGTCCACAGAAGTTGAAAGGTTAAAAACCACTGGCCTATGCCATATTTTCATATTACAAGTATGTTCTAATGTCATAACACTGACACTAGCAAGCTTCTAGTAGCATCACAATGTTGTGCCTCTGAAAACATGGATGCCGGGGGTGGGATCTGAAGAATAATGACTTCAAAGTGTGTGATGACAGGTATATATGCTAGTTCGTTTGGTATATGGTGAGACTAGCTTGACTGAGCTAATGTTAAATAGGCTGCGGAACATTAAAGTGTTTGGGATTGGTTCTAGACTTGTTTCAAATATCATTCACTTTAGGTGTTCAGATTCCTTCTTATCAAGGATCTTGCAATGTAAAGCATGTTTATACAGCTGCCTTTATAAGCAGGACACCTTCAGTGCTGCAACTCCTCCCTCTCCAACACTTTGTACACAGACATTGGTCTCTGACAAGCACCTCTGCACAGCTTATGTTCAAAGTGTGCAGAGCATCGAAAGGGACCTGATAGTAGGTGGCTCAAGGCAGCATGCTGAGCTGTGCAAGACTTTTCAGCCTTCCCCTGAATCAGGTTCTCGCTAGGTTTCAGAGACAGCCCTGGGAGCTCAAACCCATTCTGGCAGAGACTCAAGGGTTTCTTGCTGCTCATATCATTTCTATCTCTGACTCTCTTCAGTGGCTTCCATTGTTGATTTCACTTTCTCTTTCTTTGTATCACATTTAAATGTATTTATCGACCCTGCTCTATCTTGTCTATCCTCACTTGTGGTGGTCTACACTCCTGGTAATCTTTGTTATATCTCAAAGCATTGTCTTGTCGCTCCCATTCCTCTATGGGCTTATTCTCTTTTTTTTTTTACTCTTTTTCTCCTTTAGCCCCAAACATTGAGATTTAGTCCTAGTGATGTAACCACTGGTCCTTCCCTTTACTCGTCCTGTGTCAAAGAATGTCCTCACTCTCTTTTCTATAGGACCGATATAGCGTTAAGTTCCATATAGAATGTTATCTATTATCTATTATTTGTTATCTCTTGAATGTAGAACCTGTGATAGGACAGTTTCAGGGGGAGAGCCTGTTGGAAGCTGTGGCTGGAGCTTCTTCTTCACTGGAAATAAATCGTAACTTTGGAGCCATCTCACCTGTTCGTGTACGTTTCTGGTAACTATACAAATACTACAGCAAAGGTAATTCCACACCTTGCAGAGAGCATTATTGTCAGGGAGACCAGATCCTCGGGGCCTGCGTACGCTCCCAACATGTCCACCACTAGACAGCTCCAAAACTCTCATAGAAATATCACAGAGCCTGAGAGGGTCCAAGCGGGGGAAAAGGGGATTAGGAAGGGAACAGCTGGGAAGGAGACCTGTAGGAAGCAAAATGTTAAACAACACAATATCAAGAGATTATCACATTGATTTTCACTAGAGTATGATTCTAAGCGTTGTCATACTGTAACCATGGATAACTTAAGAAAGGACTATAACTAGACCTCAAGACGTCTGGGTACCTGGGAAGGAATCAAGAATGGTTAATACAATGTTTCATATGAACTTTTCATGAAATGTCACATACTGTCTAGGAATATAAGAACCTTCTAGAATAATGTTTCAGAACAAACATTGCATCTTTACATGAGGACAAAGGGTATTCTGAACATTCCCAGGAAAACAATAGGAATTGTACTAAGGACTTAATATGCACAAAGAATGTAACATCTTGAATTTAACACCTTTGCAGAAAATTCAAAGGCCCTGGATAATTGTGTGCACTTCAGGAAACAATACATATCAAAGTTTTAATTGCCATGAAATGATCGCGTACACTGTAAGCGATCTGAACAGCTGGGTTTAAATGCAGGAAATGAATGACGCACACTGCCGATTCCAACAAGTATTTGCAAATGCCATGAAATGATTGCGCACTCTGTAAGCGATCTGAACATCAAGGTTTAAATGGGGGAATGAATCGCGCACACTGCCGATTCCAACAAGAATATGCAAATGTCATGAAATGATCGCGCACTCTGTAAGCGATCTGAACATCAAGGTTTAAATGCGGGAATGAATCACGCACACTGCCGATTCCAACAAGAATATGCAAATGCCATGTAATGATCACGCTAGCCATTGCCAGTCTGAACACCAAGATTTACATGCGGTAAATGAATTGCGCACACTGCCGATTCCAACAAGAATATGCAAATGCCATGTAATGATCACGCTAGCCATTGCCAGTCTGAACACCAAGATTTACATGCGGTAAATGAATTGCGCACACTGCCGATTCAAACAAGAATATGCAAATGCCATGAAATGATCGCGCAAGCCTTTGCCGATCTGAACACCAAGATTTACATGCGGTAAATGAATCGCGCACATTGCCGATTCAAACAAGAATATGCAAATGCCATTAAATGATCGCGCAAGCCTTTGCCGATTTGAACACCAAGATTTACATGCGGTAAATGAATCGCGCACACTGCAGATTCAAACAAGAATATGCAAATGCCATGAAATGTTCGCGCAAGGCTTTGCCGATCTGAACACCAAGATCTGCATCAGAGCAATGATTTGCATACTCTGAAAGTTTCACGAGTAGGCCCCAAAACTCAAGAGTTTCTTAGAACGGGGTTGGGGGCCCAGCCCGACCTCCGTCTTACCCCCCTGCTCAAGGATCACCAAAAGAATGCAGGGTCGGCCTGGAACGTCAAGGTAGGCCTCCAGAACAGGAGCTCAGGAAAATGCTGCTGCTCTGCACCGGGGCCTCTGAATAGTGAGCACATGGAGCTGGGGGGGCTCCCTTATATAGAGTCTGGCCCAGCCCACAACCACACCCAGTCATGCTGCAGAGAAAGCTTTTGGAAGGTCCTAGAAAGGAACGACACCCTAACACACTCAGTAAGTCTGCAGCAATACCTTGCAAAAGAACAGTTATTGCAAACATTATTAATAGTGTTTTTCAAGGTTAAAGTCTGCAAAGCAAAAGGTTAACATACTGCATATATACACAATGCATGAATTATGCTCTTGCATAAAGGCTGGGTTTTTGCATTTTAGTCGCCCGTAGAGCGTGCACTGACCTGATGTTGACAATTATAATGTTTTGTACTCTATCAGTTTTACATACAGCAGTTTGGTGAAAGTCCTTTCTAAGTTCATTAAACTGAAATGGAGGGGCGTGGCCAAGATGGCAGCGTAGGAGGGCGCGTTTTGCCGGAGCTCCGTCGCCCGGGACTGCAGTGGTGGCACAGCAGTCCCGGGCCCCCTTCCATTGAGGGCCGGGCGAGGTGGGCTCTGTGGCAGGGCTGCAGTGGCGCTAAGGCCGCGTTTGGCTGCCACTGTGGGCCGGGCCACGCCTTTGGCCCTGAGAGCCCCGGGCAACGCGGGTGGCTCCGCCCGAGTCTGCTGGAGGAGGCGGTGGCCGCACTCAGGAGCAGAGCGGGCGGCGAGGGCAGATAACGGGTCGGGGGCGGTGAGATGAGCGTGTGGCATCGGTGCGCGCTCTGAGCCCCCCGGCCCAAAGAGAGAGCCTAGAGGTTGTTGGAAGGCGGCCTTGCGAGGCCTGGGACGGCCTTGCAAAACCCGGGGAGGCCATTTCTGAGTGTCGGGCATCCCTGGGGCCCACAGGAGTGGTGGGTCTGAGGGCCTTGGAGCTCCTCCAGAACAGGGGCAAAGGAGAAACTCGACAGGACTGATCGGCCCGCGGTGTTACTGGGTGCTGGCGGGAGGCGGCACTGTGTGGCTGGGGCCTGCCGAAGCTGGGGACCTACGAGTCCGGACTTGGCTGATGGGATCCCAGGGAGCTGGGACGTGGTGACTGGTCTCCCTGGTTCTGTCTGTGGCGGTGAGAGGCGGCACCAGGGAGAAAAGCGTGGTGACGAGCTGGAGTGAGGGGCTCGTTGGGGCTAGTCGGCCCGCGGTGGGGGTCAGGAGGATTTGTGGAGCGTGGTCACCCGTGGTGGACAGAGCGGAGGTTTTATAGCGCTTTGAGAGCAACGATGACATCCACCAAACCTAAAAGGGAGCAGTCCGTAAGAGAGATGCTGACAAGATTGCACCCGTCGCAGAGCAAGCAGGCTGAGGCTGCGGCCCGGCTCGTGGGGCCGAGGGCCAGGGAGAGGCAGAGGCCGATGGAGAGTCTCCGGTGACGAAGGGCTTTCTTACCTCCTTGTTCAATTGGCTGAGGGTGGATCTGCAAGAACTTCGTAGAGATATCTCCCAGGAGATGCAGGAGTTGCGGACTGATATTACATCCCCGGGGGAACGGGTGTCCAGCATAGAGAACAATGAGATCGCCAGAGGTGAGGAGGTCGAGCAACTTCAACAGGAACTTCCCTGATTGAGTGAACAGCAGGAACAACTGCAGATTGCGACCGAGGACTTGGAGAACCGGTCTCGGCGCCATAATATACGCATTAGAGGGGTGCCACATGGGGCCGAGGGAGAGGATATTAGAGTTTGTCACGGCCTTGTTTCGCTCCCTCTTGGATTCTGAGGACACGCACATGATTATGTTAGATCGGGTCCACAGGGTGGGCCGGGTGGGGGGTGCGGGAGCGCACCCTCTGGATATTTTAGCATGCGTACACAACTTTTTGGCTAAAGAAGCTATTCTCCAACGAGCCCGGAATCTCCCTCAGATCCAGGTTTGGAGGCACAGCCTGCAGCTCTATTAAGACCTCTCTGTACTGACGCTGCAGAGCTCAAGCCCATTACGGATCACCTCCGAGCCAACTCCATGCCCTACACATGGGGCCATCCTTTTAGACTTGTCTTCCGCTGGTGAGATCAGATTAGACAGGTGAAGTCTCTGCAAGAGGCCCGCCGGGTTCTGGGTCTAGAGGAGTCAGAACAGCAGACAGGGTCCCCCGGAGGGGGCCCTGTTGCGCACCAGTCGGGATGGCAGAGGAAAGAAAGGAAGCGGAGGCCGTCCCACCCGTCGTCGAAGGAGCAGGCTCGAGAGAGACAAGCCATCCTGACTAGTGTCACTGCCGGCACCTGCCCATAGATTTTGCTTCTGGCTGGTAGCCAGCGGGTAAGCCCGTGGACCGTCCTGCAGAACTAATGTGCACAGGACTTACACTGGGCCTGGAGGGCGGGGCTTCTGGATACTAGGAGTGGGCCCTGTGAATATTTCGGACCTTAGTCTGGAGCTATACCTCGCAATGGACCTTCTGTAAAGGACTTGAATGTTTATTAATATGCAGCTGTTGTGCTTTCTTGTCTAGTTCCAATTTACTCCCCCTGCTAGAATCTCACTCTCCCCTGGAGACGGCAATGGTACCCTATGCTTGCCCTACCCGGGATGGTTCCCAAACTCAGCCCCACCGAGGAGGTCAGCTGTCAAGGCTGTTTGCTTTCTTCTTCACACCTGAATTTTAAGTGCATAAGGCTCACTGAATAATCCTTCGAAGAGGCTAGCAGTCCTGTCATTCTTAGAGCGCTCTGGGTGCCATGTTTGTCTGCTACAAGAAACACATTTGCTGGCTACTGATGTGTATTGCATGCGCTCTAGATGGTTCCCCCTGCAGTACTGGTCTTCTGCTCCCACTGAGCATGATGGGGTGGCGATTTTGTTTTCAAAGTCCTTCCCTGGGGAAGTCATTGCTAAGATCCATGAGGTTAAGGGCAGATTCCTGGCTCTGAGAGTTCGTATTAACTCTTTCCATTTCACAATTGCAACAATATATGCGCCAAACACTCAAACTCAAACAAGAAAGTTTTATGAAGCAGGCCTTGTCCCCGACACTCACAATCCTGGACAGGGCACTGCTTGTGGGAGGGGATTTTAATGTTGTTATGGACAATGACTTGGACAGATCGGGGCAGCGATATGGGCAGTCTGGGGCCCTGACAACGGCTGGGTTGCAGTGGCTGTCTGACTGTGATCTGGAGGATATTTGGCGGACAGTTCATCCAGGCCTCCGCGATTATTCATTTTATTCAGCTGCCACGAAAACTTACGCACGTATAGATTATTTTTTTGCCTCTTCAGAGTTCCGTTCTAGGGTGCGGGAGACTTCAATAGAGCCCAGGGCTCTGGCGGATCACGCTCCTGTTTCTGTGACGGTTTACCTGTGTCTTGACCGAGCACGGGGACCGGGTTGGCGCTTCCGAGACACGATTTGGCAGTCCCCCGATATGGTAGATGCTGTGAGACGAGCGATTAGAGACTATCTTGCCCAGAATGATAACGGGCTAACGAGTTTAGAGACCTTCTGGGAGGCGCTTAGAGTGGTCATACAGGGGGAGGTGATATCTCTTTCGGCTAAAGAAAATAAGGCTCGCAGGGACCGGAGGGAGGTTCTGGAGAGGCGAGTGGCCGCCATGGAGCACTCTCATAAGCACACTGGAGCTCCCAGAGCCTGGAGAGAGTTAGAGAAGGTGCACATGCAGTTGAAGAGGTTGGATTGGGACAGAGCGGAATATGCGCTACCGCGACTGAAACACAAATATTACACAGGGGGCGAGAGATGTGGGAAATTCCTGGCTCAGAAGTTAAGGGCTCAGATGCATGCCTCTGCCATAAAGATGGTGCATTCCCCCTCTCAGGGGGGGCGCACACTGATACGCAGATCGCGGAGGCCTTTTCCAAGTTTTACAGGGTGTTGTATGCAGAGGACACAACCATTGCTCTAGACCCCTCCTCCTATCTGTCTGATTGTGAAGTTACGCCACTCAGGGAGCAGGATGCAGATCTCCTTGACTAGCTTATTCGGTTGGAGGAGGTAATTTCATCCATCTCGTGTCTAAGGGTGGGGAGATCGCCTGGCCCCGATGGCTTAACTCTGCTTTTCTATAAAACCTTCTCTCCGGAGATGGCCCCTGTGCTCACCCGGCTGTTTATTTCTTTTACAGAGACCAAGACCCTTGCCCGCAGTATGCTTGAAGCCCTTATTCCGGTTATTCATAAACCCGGGAAGGCCCCGGAGGAGTGTGGATCATATCGCCCTATTTCGCTCCTAAACATAGATGCCAAGCTGTTTACAGGCATATTAGTGCAGCGCCCCAACCGCTATATGCCTGGGCTAATTGACCCAGACCAGGCGGGTTTTATACCCCAGCGGCAATGCAGGATAATACGAAACGGATTCTACACCTGATAGATAAAACGCATAGGTCCCATAGGGAAGCTCTCCTTCTCACTATTGACGCGGAGAAAGCGTTTGGTAGGGTGCACTGGCCCTATCCTTTCTGGGTGCTGGAGCGCTTTGGGGTTAGGCCGACACTCCTGACTCGGTTCAAATGTGTCTATCATGAGACTAGTGCGGCGGTCCTCGTTAATGGAACAGTTTCTCTGCCGTTTCTGATAAGAAGAGGAACGAGACAGGGGTGCCTGTTCTCCCCGCTTCTGTTTGCTCTACATGGAGCCTCAGGCTCAAAGACTTTGAGCTGACCCGCGAGTTACAGGCATCGTATTTGGGGGGACTATCACCTGATCGGTCTCTACGCTGATGATGTGATCCTTGCACTGGCAGAGCCTGTGACCTCACTTCCAGCGCTTGCAGACGCTTTACATGTATTTGGTACAGTCTCGGGGTTCAAAGTGAATATGCAGAAATCTCAGATCCTGAACCTGTCAGTCTCCCCGGACCACAAGGAGGATTTGCGTTCTAGATTCCCTTTCTTATGGGCATCGTCCCACATCCCATACCTGGGCATAGTCTTAGCGAAGACGACCGCAAAGACGTCTTGTTTGAATTATGCTGCCCTTTCCAGAGAGGCACTAAAAGACTTAGAGCTATGTGGGAACCACAAATTATCCTGGTTCGGCAGGATTGCGGCAATTAAGATGACCATTTTGCTGCGCATTCTCTATCTGTTTCAGACGCTTCCTCTGACTCCGCCGCCTAATACCATAGCTACGCTTCAAAAGGCGATTCTGAAGTTTATTTGGGTCTGGAAACCCACGCGAATCCCGCTCAACATCTTATATTGTTCAAAGCTTGAGGGAGGACTGGGGGTTCCTTGTCTGTTAAAGTATTACCAGGCAGCTCAGTTGTGCTTTTTATTGAAGTGGAGTCGTCAGTTGACGGAGGAACACTGGTGTTTCATGGATCAGGCGATTGCCGGTTCCCATATCTGGAAGGAACCCTGGCTGTGACGTAGGCACAGAGTCAGGACTTTACTCATCCCCCATCACTGGTGAGACTCTTGGGGTGTGGGATGTGGTGGCGCATAGATGCGGCTTGACGACTTTCCCTTTCCCAATGACGCCGATATGTGCGAACCCTGAGTTTGCCCCTGGCCTACACTCAGAGGGCTTTCAGTGCTTGCAGGCGAAAGGGTGTAAAAGAGTAGGGAGTCTATTCGACATAGATGGTATTATCCCCTTTGACCAGCTGAGGGAGACCTATAAAATAACGGAAGGAGATAGATTGCCGTTTTACCAGGTCCGTCACTGGGTACCGCAGCCAACAGTTAAACCCCTAGTGGCTAGAACACTTACATCATTTGAGAAATGGCTGGTAGGGAAGAAGGATGATAAGAGATTGTTATCCGAAATCTACGCACACCTCCTTAAAGCCACACCGCTCTCCAAGACGAAGGGGCAGAAACGATGGGACAGGGAGATTGGGAGAGAGTTGACAGAGGAGGAGTGGGAGGACATATATTTTAGGGTACACCACACAGCTCACAATACACCGGAGGATGAAATGGCCTACAAGATAGCTACTTCATGGTACTACACCCCTGTGAGGGTGCGGGGGTGGGACTCCGCCAAATCTGAGCTCTGCTGGAGAGGGTGTGGTAATACGGGCACCATCATTCACTTATTGTGGCACTTCCTGAAACTGCAAAGATATTGGAACAGCATTTTGGATGACATAGACAGGATATTCCGCACAGAGATTCAGAGGCTCCCGACATATACTATCTTGGGGCTGCCCTCCTCTCACCTTCCCCCTCCGGTCTTTGAGAGGTCAACAGATCGCTCTTGCCCTCAATGCAGCACATCAGGTGCTTCTTGGTCTCTGGGGCACGGATAAGGTTCTGAGCTACACCTCGTGGCTTTATAAGCTCTGGTATATCTTAGTGATGGAGAAATTAACCTTGTCAGCCAATCAGAGAGCAGACGAAACTGCTGTCCTGTGGAGGCAGTTTATTCAGATTCTATCTGCGGAATTCAACAAACTTACGTGTCCTGCATACTTACGAGTGGTACGGTTGCTTAGCGATACCTGATTGGGGTGGAGGCGGCCAGGGAGAGGGTGGGTGATGCGATACAGCCCTGGTGGATGGTGGGGCAGGGGCCCGGGGGGGAAGGTGAGGAATCTGGCTGAGTGTTGATGGGAGGAGTGAGGTTGCTATATTTTGTTTTTCTCTGTTCTATATTCTCTTTTTCTTTCTTGCTGGTTTCCTATTATATGATACCTGCTCTTGTTATTACTGTTTGAGGTGAGAGAGAGGCAATGTTGCGCTGAGTCCAAGATATATCAATTCTCTCGCCTGGAACCCGTTTTTGGGGCCACGGATAAATGATGTTATTTGCTGCCGGCTGGGAAGGTTGTAGGCATAGAGCTGTGTAATGTGTTCTTACCTCTTAAATCAATAAACAGAGTTGATCTATAAACTGAAATGGAATTAAGTTTGACTTTTTAAAAACAGTGCACAATTGGCCACTTCCACCACTTCCCTTGCCCTCTTGATGGCTTAGCCTGGGAATTGGAGTGGTAACACCACACTGATGTTACCAGTATTGGATGGTATCACCACCCAGTTTACTGGCTATTACATGTTTGTGGTATCAAATGAAGAGTAAAGTGTGGGTCCTTGAATTACTAGCTGCTGGGACAGAAAAGTTCACTGCATGGTAGTTGACATGCACCCCTGCCCTGAGTGCCCTAGCTGCAATGGCATCTTGATACCTGGTGCTGATGTCTGGTTGTGGGTGAGCACAGATCATGTGTGTGTGCCAGGACCTAGGCCTGTCTCACAGATTGCAGTCTTGATTAGGGGATGGGTGCCCAAAGCACTACCCTTGTGTGGTGGAGGGCTCCAGCCTTCACTGCAAGATAAGTTAGCGCAAGTGTGGTGGTGGCAGCTCACTCAGTAGAGTGGCCATGCCTTTACACCTGTACCACTAGAGCAGTGATACTCAAAGTACGGACTGGGGCCACATGCAGCCCTCCTGACATATACATGCGGCCCCCAGGTCATCAGCAGCACTGTACTGTGCTGCTGTTTATTTGACTTGGCACTAGCACTAAAAATTGTTTAAAAAACAGGCAAGTATTTATTTGGAGGCTAATTGAAAAGGGAGTAACTAGGGTGTCCTAGAACTCAACTTTAGAAACACCTTCATTATTAAAGACATCTTACAGCAAAAATATAAAAGTATGATCTGTTTGAAATTCAAAAAGTGCATTTCAATAATCTGCAGAACCGTTTCACCTTAGTACACACGATTATTTCACTGCATTGAGAAGTATTTTTCAAAGTGATATTTTTCAAACATAAATTTACAAACATTCCTCCCCCCCTCCGCTCCCCACACCATGACAACAATGTGAACTAAGAGGCAAGTCCTTTGTTATGTGAACTCTTTGGGAGGGCTGGGTTTCCATTATACATGAACAATATTATAGTTTCTTAAATCAGACCCAGAAGGTTTTATATAGCATACATCCGGAAGACATATTTCAAAGTTCTTATTTGTGATGATGAAGAAAAAGGAGGTAAAGTGAAATAAAACATTTGCCTAGGATCACACAATTTGGTTAAGTGGAGAAGCCGGGATTTATACCCAAGTTTCTGGTTTCAGATTCCGCAATTCAGACACTAAATGTATATGCTTCATTTCCCCTACAACCACTTTACCACTTCCCCTCCCTGCCCCTCCGACCGCCCCACCCTGCTGGCATCAATGCAGCCCTCGGTCACATCACAGACCAAACAGTGCGGCCCCTGGGAAAATGTTTGTGTGTTCCCATGCACTAGAGTATAACTGGTATAAAATTCTGCTGCTGTGTGCTTAGCACACCTTTGTCCTGCATTTGGGTGTAATGTAGCGCCACACAATGTGAGAGTAGACATGTGAACACTGGAATGCATGTGTGCCTGTAAGTAGTACAATTCATGGAAGACAGAGGGGGTCTGTGGGAGCCCACTGGGATGTATATGTGCCTGTGAAGGGGTGCCATACATGGGAACTTGCACGCATATTGTTCGTACATGCAGGGATGTATGTGTGCTTGTGAAGGGCATAGTAGATTGCAGTCTTTAGGTTTCCTTTTAGGAGACCCAGGGTCTGCCGGAGGAGCATGTCGAGATAAAGGAGCGCCGAGATAGATTTGTGGATTGCTGCTTTCCTGACAGCTGGTTGCGGCACACACTGTAGGAAGGAAGACTCAGGCTGTTCAAATCAGTTCGATAGAGAGTGTTTGATTCTGACAGATGTCACTGGTCAAAGGGAACTCAGGATGGAGCTGGGGCTAACAAGGGAATCACAAAGAGTAGGGTTGGGGGGCTTTTGAACACTTCGGAAAAACATATATCAGTGAGGTTAACTTCTAGGTATGATCTTTAAGTCACTCCTATGGCCTGTGATTGGGGCTATTAGGTTTAGAGACACTCTTGCTGTGATAGACGTCTCTCTTGGAAAAACAGCAGGACAAAGGAGTGGGCACTTTAAAGTGGGCAGCCCTAGAACACAAACTTCAAAGACTGAGATCTAAGTCATATTTGTGCCTGGAAAAAGTGTATAAAAACGGGAGCTTCAGATTCCCATATGTTCAAACTGAAGCTGTAGGTCAGTGTGGAAATGCTCAGCATGGCGTCTACCTGTTGTGGCCAGGAGAGGGGCCTGCAGGTGGTAGAAATGATCATCTTTTGTGTGGTATTCACCCAGATGATTGCCTTCTGCTGCTGGGCCCTTTTTTGTTGGTCAAAGGACTCTGTGCACTTTACCCATGCTAACCAGTTCTAAAGTTTTTTTGCTCTTCCTTTCAAACATGTTAAAATTGGCATAAAGCTGGTTGTCGTATTTAATTTGTCTGTATGTCCCTAGTATATGCTACTACATTTATTCAGAGACTGAAAATTAAATGCTACTAGCGGACTGCAGCACCCATTGAGCCACCTACTAAAGTAGCACTTTAAAACATCTCTCAATATTGGCTACTGCAGCCTGGGTGCACAGTTTGAAGGGGTTATTTATAAAATAAACCTGTTGCCAGACCTAAACCTTTACTTTTATAACCCATAAGTCACCCTTAAAGTATGCTTTAAAAGCCCATAGGGTAGGGTGCATGGTATTGAAAGACAGGACAAGTATTTTTTATGTTTTACAAGTCCTCGCAATGAAAAATCTCCAAAGTTGTTCTTCACTATAGCAAGGCTATCTATTTTACTCTATGATATTTAATAAGTGCTAAATTCAGTTATGACTAGATTTAACAGTGATTTAAAACCAAGCTTAATGAGAAAATCAAATTTTATATTACAATTTTAGAAATCACACTTTTAGAAAGTTTTTATTTTCCTGCCTAGTGTGTCTAACTGTCACCTTACCCCTGATGGCTCTCCTGTGGTTAGATGTGTATTGTTTCCAGATAGTGGGAAAAGTCTCTGGGTGTGGGGAGGGGGGTCTCCTCTTTGACAGGATAGCCTGAGTATTGTGCCCAGCTCCTTCCTGAACTTTGAATGATACTTACCCTATCAATGACAGATGAATAGGGTACTTGGCCTGGCTCCCTTTTGTTTCTCTAGTCCAGTTAGTAAGTTTTGTTTCTGGGCTTCAACCCCAAAGAGTAGGGAGAAACTGACCAGAACTAGTTTAGGGTGGTGACAAAGGACTGCCCACCGGCTGGCACTGGGCATACTTGTACCCCACAGATCTGTTGTCAGAGTACTCTGGACCTGTGCCCTGCTCTCTGAAGAACCTGAAGGGAGACTGAGCTTGCTTGCCCTAAACCCAGGACCCTAGAAGTGACAACAAGGATCAGTTGGCTGACCTTCTATTTGATCTACAGGGACACATTAAGCTTCAGAGACCTTTCTTCCTGCATCTGTCTGCTGATCAATTCCGACTAGACCTGCCCTGATCCTGCTGCTGGCCTCTGTTTGCGTGAGTTCTAACACCCAAGTGGAGCCACTCTTCGCATGTGCTAAAGGATAATTCTCTTGCCCCCATACTACAAGAAATTAGGACTTCAAAACTATTTGCCATCTTTCTGCTTAGAAAATCAACAGAGACCGGGCCCTGCATCGACACTGCCGTTGCAGGCATCAAATCTTCAGTCTGCTTCAACCTGCAGGCTTGCCCCCACTGAAAAAGAACCAACTTCCTGAAAAGTTTCTAGTCCAAACATAGAGGTCTTCAATGGGATGGACGATAAGAGGGATTCCATCGGACAAACCTGGTCCCTGTAACAAGGTCAGCCTTAACTTTTGACTTTGACAGAGTCTAACATGACCAGATTCACATGGTTGATGCTTTGCACTTTTTGCCACTATTTTCAATTAAAAATTTAAAAAATAATCTCTGGTTCTGCTGATTGGATTACTTTCATTTTAGTGTCATTCAATTTATTAAAATATTGTATATTTTCTTACATTGATTTTGGATTTATTCTGTGTTATTTATCACATTATTACAGTTTGAGTATTGCATAAAGACTTTACACATTGCATTTAAGTTAAGCCTGACTGCACTGTGCTAACCTACCAGAGGGTTGATCACAGGTTTATTTAGTGACTTTTGTAGTTGACCCTGACATGGATTGTGATTATTATTCAAAGTAGGTCCTCACCCCTTTAAATAAAACTCAAATCTCATACAGTGGGTCTCCCAGTCTTCCTGCTGGGTAAGAGGACATTAGCCATCAGAATCAAGATCATTCTCCATAGAGCTTGGAGCACCAGTTTCTGCCTGACCCAACAACAGAGGAACCTGTGAGGAGAAGGAGATCGCCTGGAGGGAACGAGGTCCAGTAGAGATCCTCCTGAGTGAATCCCGGGAGCGGAGTGTGAGATTGAGATCTGTCAGTAACACAGCACCAATCGGGCTATCCACCCTTGTGCACTGAACGTTCCCCCCTGTTTTCCAGATAGGAGCCGTAGTGGAACTGAAGGGCCATTGCCTGGTGCAGCATTGTGGTGAGTATAGGGCTGTCACCCTGTGCAGTGTTGTTACTCAAAGAGGGATGCCGTCTTAAGTGCATAGTGCTTGACGCCAGTATATCAGGATGGGACTGCGATAGAAGATGCGGGCCATTGCTCGTGAACAGTGTGAAACTATGAACTCAGAGACGCTACTTCATCATCAAGACAGGAGCAGCACCCCAGACCTGCCATCAGAGTCCGAAGATACGTATCCTGACAACAGAAGAGAGACATGGAGGTCATGACTCGGTGTCGGTTACTGCTGGGCTTCCCTCTCATCTCCACTGTGTGCCATTAAGCCTTAACATCCAAATACAAATTTCTTTAGGAGGAAGATGCTCTCACTATAGTGCCCGAGGCACTGGACACTGACTTTAAAATAGTTATTCCTGGATTTCTAAGACTCTAGCGGGGCCTAGTCTGGATGTTGTCTCATGTAAATGGAGAAACCCCTCAGTCCTTAACTAGACAAGTGGGACGTTGGTGCCCATGTGGACAGTGCTAGAATATAGACCTCCTTAAGATTGGGTTAGTATTTAGTGTGTATCATATTACACATTAGGGTGGTTATTACAACTTTGGAGGAGGTGTTAATCCGTCCCAAAAGTGACGGTAAAGTGACGGATATACCACCATCCGTATTACGAGTACATTATATCATATGGAACTTGTAATACGGCTGGTGGTATATCCGTCACATTTGGGACGGATTAACACCTCCTCCAAAGTTGTAATAACCCCCTATGTTTCTATATAAATACTACTTTTTGCATAAAAGCAACTATTTGGCTGGAATTTCATTTATTGGGTTTACTGCTCATAGTTTGAGTTGTGAGCCTGTATACTCCTTGTATATACCGCCTCGCTGAGAAGCCTTGAACTGCTCAACTTGCGCTGCTCAGAGTCAAGTGCTGAAGGGTTACCAGTGCCCATAGATGGTCGGGTCCCTGGACATCAGGAGTAAAAGACCTTAACCATGACAGTTGGGTCCTGTTCAAAGATGGCTACCAACTCACTGAAATAAAGCAAAAGTGTTCAAATGTACCTACAATGCATTACATACCTGCACTCTCACTGGTGGCTATTTTAAAATGATCACAAAATCCTTTTAAGATGGCCATGTGCCAAATGCGAGGCTGGTGCTTTAAAAAAACAGCGGCAAGGGGGCGGTACGAAAGGCTCATGACATTGATGACATGATAATGGAGAATAGGGAGAGAAAATAGTGTCATGTACTGCAAAGCAAGGTTTCACATCAGCAGTGGAAGAATTTCTATGTGGTAATTTCCTGCCCTGTGATCCAACACCCAGAAAACTCAGCCCATTTTCGGTAAGGTAGAGAAGTATCCTACACCTCCTAGCTACTAATCAGGACTAAAGAATATTTAGTGTATCATAAATAATAGGTCATGCCAGTAGGCAGCTAAAGCTGTCATTTTCTGATACCTAAACATGCGAATAAGACTGTGCAAGTGTGTGTTTTCTAAATAACCAGAAACACAGTTGAGTTCCTGTAAATAAAGTTATGCAATTTTAGACTTGGAGATTGCATTGACAAAGTCACTAAATGCTACTTAAATAACATTTCTCCTAAACCTCTTAATTTGTAGGCACTATAAATGTCATGAATTTGCTGTACCTCATCAGGAATCCTCCCTAACTCGGAGAAGGGAGAAGAACAATCTGAAATGGAATCCTGGAAAAATAAAAAAAGAGAGATCCAAAGCCAAATCACATTTTTTAGAAATTCAATATATCCTCTTCTGCTAGCTGCTGTAAAAATTCACTATAAAGTCAAGTAAAAAAAGAAGAGTTGTCTTTCCAATGTACAAGTCAGCCATCCTTCTTCCATATTCTTACTGGTTCATTGCAGAGGTTGATCTTTAAAAGTTCGGAAATTAGCCTAATAAATTCATCAATTACATTTTAAAGCTGTATTATGTGCGACTAAGGAAATGTTAAATTAATTTTATTATCAGCTTTTATGGAACAGCTACATTTCCTTTGCAATCTTGAAGCTCTGTACACAAATACAAAGAACCATACAATGTCATTACACCCTGTGTGGTGCTATTGTTGAAACCAGATAAAATCATATTAATAAACAAATCATGTAGAATTCACGTACAAAAAAAAACATGAGAGAGTCCTAGTGGCCAAGGAAATTCCCCAGTTAGAGTAAACATCTGTTAATATTATGCTTCTTAACAGGAAACAGGAACCACATACAAATTGGTAGAAAATAATGCATCTTTAGCACCATACATTATTGGAAAGCATTACACCTCAAAGGTGCTAATAGATAGCAGGTGATTTCATCAGAAAATCAATATCTTCAACTTGTCCTTTAGATCATTTGATGGCAATAGTGTGAGTGAGTTGTCCTTTATTCCAGCTCCCTGAGCCAAAAAAGGTACAAAATATTTCACGACTCATGTGCTGCTTACGCCTGGAATCCGCAGATCGAGTGGCGTGGGTCTTGAATGTTCGGCTTTGGCCCAGATAGGGGTGACTCTTTCTGGTAGCCACGGTGCTGTAGGCAATGGAAACGCCAAGAACAGACCGTGTCCTTCAGAAATAGCGCCAGAGGGAAAAAAAACCTGAAAAGGGGAAAAAACCTCCAAACAGATAGATTCCTGAAACAGGAACAAAAGAACAGGAATCAACAGAGGCAAAATACAGGAAATACACTGACTCGACGAGAACCAGCACAGGAAAGAAAAGAAACAGGAGCGAAGACACCATCCAAACAGAAAGTGTTGCAGCGCAAGGAGAGAAAGAATCACAGTCCTTAAATACCAACAAACAGGAAGCGACCGACAGGAAGTACAAAGACACCATCTTAGATAGGGAAAAGATACATAGAATAGAATGAACTAGGAACCATAGAGAGCAGGGAACAAGGAATGTTGGGAAAAGAAGGGAGATATGGGAAGGGAGAAAAAGCATAAAGGAAGGCACAACCAGATGGCCAGGGAAAAGCAGAGAAGAAAAGAAAATAAAAGAAAAGAACAGGTGAGTGGAGGGTTCAGACCTGCCTGTACGCGGGGTGCAGAAAAGGAAAACGAGGCCCCATGCCAATTCTGGGGCCTCGAAGAATGCAGAGTAGTCTGGGGGTGCGGCGCGTCTTGTGGCCGTGTTCCGCGTCCCGAGCCGAATGCTCGGCTCGAGACGCACGCGGCAGAGCAACAGTAGGTCCCCCCCTTGAAGGTCCAGGTTTGTGAGGAAACAAGCGGTGAAAATGGCGAATCAGAAGAGGTGCGTGAACAGAAGATGCATCTCCCCAAGAGCATTCACTGAGAGGATAACACTTTCAATGAATCAGATACTGAAGACGTTTGTGAAAGATACGAGAGTCACAAATTTCTTGTACCTCATATTCAGGTACATCATCCACTAACACAAGAGGAGGACATGGAAACTGACGAGAGTAAGGATCAGGTACATAAGGTTTGAGCTGGGAAACATGAAAGACCGGATGAATTTTCCATGTACGAGGCAAGTGAAGACAGACAGTGACAGGATTAATCAGCTGAAGGATACGGAAAGGACTGTAGTAGCGGGGTGTGAACTTATTCTGAGAAAGGCGTAAAGGCAAGAATCTTGATGAAAGCCAGGCTTTATCCTGAAGGTGATAGTCTGGAATGTCCCTACGTTTCTTGTCTGCTATTTTCTTCATATATCTCTTGGTGTTCAACAAGTTAGATCAAATTAATCTATGGATCTGTAGAAGTCATGTGGAAAGGGAAGTAACAGCAGGCAGAGGAGAGGTAGACTGAGGAGAAGTAGGAAAAGAGGTAGGATGATAGTTATAAGAACAGAAAAAAGGAGTGACCTTGGAGGCACTATGGACATTATTATTGTAGGAGAATTCAGCCATACGGAGGTAAGTGTTCCAGTTGCTCTGGGTAGAATTACAAAAACAGCGAAGGTATTGCTCTAATCCTTGGTTAAGACGCTCAGTCTGTCCATTGGTTTGAGGATGGAAACCCGATGATAGTGCTATATTGATATTCAGTGTCCTACAAAAATGTTTCCAAAACCGGGAGATGTACTGAGGTCCTCTGTCAGATACAATGGTATGTGGAAGTCCATGAAGACGAAAAATATGATGGATAAATATCTGACTTAGTTCTTGGGACGTAGGTAACTTTTTCAGGGCAGTGAAGTGAGCCATCTTAGTAAAGGAATTGATTGTGACCATGATAACCCGGTTTCCTGCTGATGGAGGGAGCGAACACATGAAATCAGTAGAAATGGTGTGCCAGGGAGCTGGTGGAACAGGTAATGGTTGTAGTAATCCTGCAGGTCTGGTACGGGGAATCTTTACTTGAGCACATATGAGACAAGCCTGAACGTATCTTTCGACATCCGACTTCCAGGTAGGCCACCAGAAAGATCACGAGAGAAGTTCTTGCATGGCCTTGATGCCTCTATGACCAGCAACCGGCAAATCATGGCACATTTGTAGTGCTTTTTCTTTTACTCTATTAGTAGGGAGGAACAACAGGTTCTGATAATAATAATATCCTTGCCTTTTACATATAAGGGGGTTTAATTTCTCTAATTCGTGATCAGACAGGTTGGAATATTCCAATTGTACCTCATCCAGGAAAGACTGAGCTACTCCGATGATCTTACTAGGCTCAAGTAGGTACTGTGATGGGGTAGGAGTACAATCTGGATAACGGCGAGACAGAGCATCAGCCAAAATGTTTGGGGATCCAGGAATATAGGTGATGTAAAAATCATACTGACTGAAGAAAAAGGCCCAACGAGCCTGGCAACTATTCTGGCACGAAAACATTGTAGATTACGATGGTCTGTTCTCACCTCGAAAGGCTCCTTGGAACCCATAAGAAACTGTCTCCACTCTAGGCAGGCTGTTTTCAGAGCTAATAACTCCCTTTCTAGTACTGAGTAATGTTGTTCCGATGTAGAGAGTACATGGGACAAATAGAAAACAGGATGTTCAAGACCGTCATCTTCTTGTTGTTGGAGTAAGACAGCTCCGATGGCTCTTTCGGAAGCATCGGTAACAACAATATATTGTTTGTTGGGATCTGGGTGTCTCAATATAGGAGCTTGAGTGAAAGCCTTCTTTAGACCTTGAAAAGCTGTTTCAGCCGCCTTAGTCCAGACAAAACATTTCTTTAAATTTTCCTTCTTTAAAGTTTGAGTTATGTGGCTGATTTGTTTTGCAAAATCTAAGATAAACTGCCAATAAAAATTAGCTAATCTTAGAAAACATTGTGTTTCCTTAATAGAAGAAGGAGAAGGCCAATCTAGGATGGCTTGTACCTTTTCTTGGTCCATAGCTATGCCAGTGGGACTTAAATGATAACCCAGATATTTGACTTCCGTCTTGTCAAACTCACACTTTTCTGGTTTACAAGATAGTTGATGTTCCCGGAGTCTTTGAAGGACTTGTTTCACGTGAGAGGAATGCAGTTCAGGACGTCTACAATAAATAAGAATGTCGTCTAAGTAGATGACAACCGTTTGGTTCAAAAGATCAGAAAACACAGAGTCCATAAATCTTTGGAAAATGGAGGGGGCATTAGTGAGACCAAAAGGCACAACTCTGTACTGATAGTGACCAAATGGGGTCCTGGAAGCTGTTTTCCACTCGTCTCCTTCTTTATTACGTAAAAGGTGGTAGGCTCCCCGTAGATCCAGTTTGGTAAATCGTTGAGCCCCTCTGACTGCCTCTAGTATATCCTTGATGAGGGGCAAAGGATAACGGTCCTTTATAGTTATCTTATTCAGGCCTCGAAAATCCAGGCAAGGACGAAGATCCTTTGTCTTCTTGGGTACAAAAAAGAGGGGAGCCCCTGCCGGAGAGGACGATGGTACAATAAGACCGCTCTGTAAGTTTTCTTCCGGATACTCCTTTAGGACTTCCCTTTCGGGTTCCGTGAGTGAATACATCCTCCCAAAGGGAACGACAGTTCCAGGTTCCAAGGGAATAGCACAATCGTAATCTCGATGTGGGGTTAACACAGGTCTGGATGGTTTTTGGAACACATCTTGAAATTCTAAATAGTGTTCAGGGACTCCTTGGACAGTATTAATGGAACATCCGGTAGTAATTTCAGTAGGTGTCAATCTCTTAGGTGACCAATATGTGTCTGAAGCAAAGCAGTTCTCATGACAAAACTGTGAAGACAAGAAAATAGTCCGGGTTTCCAAATTCACATACGGATTATGTCTTATGAACCACAGAATTCCTAAAATGATGGTATGGTTGGGGGATGATATGAGATCAAAGGAGATGTGTTCTTGATGGTTACCAAATTGTAAACTTAATGTCAGGGTGGTAGTATCGACTGGACCAGAGGATATTAAGGATCCATCCACTGTGTGTACTTGTTCTGGAATTTCTTTGGGTCGTGTTGGAATTTGTTGAGTAGTGGCCCAAGTCTTATCCATGTATATACCACTAGCACCACAATCAAGTAAAGCCATTGTTCTTTCTTGACGGCCGTCAGGTAGCTGTAACATGACAGGTAACATGAACAAGGTCGTGGCATTGTCCTTAAATGAACTGATGGAAGGTATAGCCAATGATCCCGTCCCCTCCCTTCTTACAGAGGACGGGAAGTGGCGTTTCCCGATGGCCTTTGAGGATGCACGGGGCAGGTACGAAGCATGTGGCCAGCAGCACCACAGTACAGGCACAATCCTTTCTTACGTCTGTCTTCCCGCTCGCTAACGGAAAGTGGGCCTCAAGTGGTATCCACTTGCATAGGTTCTCCCTCCATGTCTCTAGCAGGAGGGCGAGGTTCCTCGGAACGATGCAGATAAACCCGTGAAGTGCTTGGCTGGGAAGATCCTCTACTCTTTCTCTTCTCCAATCGTCGTTCTTGGAGACGGTATTCAATGGAAAGTGCTTGATCCATCAGACCACGAAGATCTTCAACTCAGGTTGAGTCTACTAACTCATCTTTTAGTTCTTCTTTAAGTCCTCTGCGAAATAAAGTCACCGGAGTTTGTTCCACCCAGGTGATCTCCGCAGCTAGGTGTCGAAAGCGAGTAATATATTGAAGGACATCTTGTGAGCCTTGTTGGATGTCACATAAGGCTTCTTCCGCAGAGGCCTCCAATCCTGGACGACTAAACATTTGTTGTAACCGATTCACGAAGGCGGAATAATCCGACAAGACCGGGTCGTTGGATGATACCATCGGGTTGCCCAGGCCAAGGCAGGACCGGATAACGCACTGATAAGATATCCCACCTTTGTCCTGTCATGGGAGAATTGGGTAGGTCGGAAGGCGAAATACACAGTTAATGCATCAAGGAATTCACGCAGTTTAGTTGGTTCACCAGAGAAACGAGGAGTAGAGGTGGAGACAGTCGGAACATCGCCACTGCGGAAAGCCAAAGCCTGTCGTAACGCAGCATTCTCATTGCGTAATTGTTGCAGTTCCTGAGCCTGTTGCTGAATAGTTGCCAGAAGAGATTGATCAGGATCTGCAGCAGCCGCCACTGTATCATCCATGGTGTTAGTTGACGTCAGGAGAATTTGGCGCTGCAATCTGTCACGACTCACGTGCTGGTTACGCCTGGAATCCGCAGATCGAGTGGCGTGGGTTTTGAATGTTCGGCTTTGGCCCAGATAGGGGCGACTCTTTCTGGTAGCCACGGTGCTGTAGGCAATGGAAACGGCAAGAACAGACCGTGCCCTTTAGAAATAGCGCCAGAGGGAAAAAAAAACCTGAAAAGGGGAAAAAACCTCCAAACAGATATATTCCTGAAACAGGAGCAAAAGAACAGGAATCAACAGAGGCAAAATACAGGAAATACACTGAATCGATGAGAACCAGCACAGGAAGGCAAAGAAACAGGAGCGAAGACACCATCCAAACAGAAAGTTTTGCAGCGCAAGGAGAGAAAGAATCACAGTCCTTAAATACCAACAAACAGGAAGCGACCAACAGGAAGTACAAAGACACCATCTTAGATAGGGAAAAGATACATAGAATAGAATGAACTAGGAACCATAGATAGCAGGAAACAAGGAATGTTGGGAAAAGAAGGGAGATATGGGAAGGGAGAAAAAACATAAAGGAAGGCACAACCAGATAGCCAGGGAAAAGCAGAGAAGAAAAGAAAAGAAAAGAACAGGTGAGTGGGGGGTTCAGACCTGCCTGTATGCGTGGTACAGAAAAGGAAAACGAGGCCCCATGCCAATTCTGGGGCCTCGGAGAATGCAGAGTAGTCTGGGGGCGCAGTGCGTCTTGTGGCCGCGTTCCGCGTCCCGAGCTGAATGTTCGGCTCGAGACACACGCGGCGGCGCGACAAAATATTACATTCATATCAAGTGAATAAAATCCAACAATTACATAGAAATGCATTCTAAAATGTCTAAACACATAGGTGGTCATTACCCGCCCGCCAAGCGGTAACCGCCGTGCGCCCGCCAATGCGGCCGCACTCCTGCGGACCCCATTACGACATCCCCGCTGGGCCGGCGGGCACAAACCTAGTTTGCGCCTGCCGGCCCAGCGGGGATGAGGCCGCAACATAGGAGCCGGCTCCTAATGGAGCCGGCGGTGTTGCGGCCTTGCGACGGGTGCAGTAGCACCCATTGCGCTTTTCACTGTCTGCTATGCAGACAGTGAAAAGCTGGCCGGTGCCCTGTTAGGGGGGCCCCTGCACTGCCCATGCCAGTGGCATGGGCAGTGCAGGGGCCCCCAGGGGCCCCAGGACACCCCTTACCGCCAGCCTCTTCCTGGCGGTGCAAACCGCCAGAAACAGGCTGGCAGTAGGGGTGTCATAATCCCCAGGGCAGCGCTGCTTGCAGCGCTGCCCTGGTGGATTATCACCGCCGGGGTCAAAAACGGCAGGAAACCGCCAGCCCCGGCGGTGCGACCGCGGCGCTACCGCCGCGTTCGTAATAAGGGTCTCCGTACCGCCAGCCTGTTGGCGGTACGGACGCTACATTACCCCTGGCGGTCTCCGACTGCCAGGGTCGTAATGAGCCCCATAATTTCTTTAAAATACAGTTCATCAGTGCAAGAACAAGTTTGTAAAAAATAAAATTTTGCTAACAGCAGGCATGACCCCTGAATCTAATAAGTGTCTTTATGTGTACCAGGCCAAAAATGTACAGGAGCAGCATTTACATCTATAGCGTGGCATTTTAACTAATGTGCCATAGTAGCAATAAATAACTCAAGACATGAAAAATACTATGGGTTTCCAAGGATTGCTTCTGCTCATCCTTGGAGTTATGTAGCAACCCCTATGGTCAAAGATTCTACAAAGGGGCTTGGTTCTGCATGATTATCTCCCACTATATTCTTTTATAATATTTTGGAAACACAACAAATTCCCCAAATTGAGTAATGTGCCTTTTTGTTTGCTAAACTAAAATATAAAATAGCAGTATTTATTTCTATTTTAAGGTCTTTGATCTAAAGTGCCATTTGATGGCAATATCGTTCCAGAAATTCTCCCGGGCCAAAAGACTCATTAATATATACAATACATTTGAGAGATGCAAAGCTGACTCTTGCCGGTTGTTGCCCAACCTAGGGTTGATGGTACATCACTCGGAAACATCATTATTGGTCACAGAGCCAACAAGAAAAATACGTATCCTGTGTGCCTTTTCTGATTTTGTGGCATGACCTCTAGTCATGTTTGATAAGTAAACATTTAAAACATCCTTTTTGAAGATTAGTTTAGTCTATTGAGTGGGACTTTGTGCCTTCGGATGTGGGTAGTAGGACAGCCATTCAGGGTGCTAAGTATTTTGTTCATAACTAGAGGTATAAGCTGTGAGACGAAGCTCTTTCAGAACTGACAGCTGTCAGAGACAGAATGTATGACAGCACTGGCACTTTCGTGCTAATAACTTTAATGGAAGAGAGCCTGCAAATAACACTAATTTGTGGTGTAACACCACACATCTGACAGGTGTAAATATCTAGAATTAATGCTCTGTTTTATGGTCGACAAAGCTAATATCTTGTACATATGTAGATAATTTTCATTTTCAGCAATTATATCTCAAGGTTATCAGTCACCAAAGCGATAATGATACTGTAATCCACAATAAAAAAAAAATGGTAATATATATTAAAGATGTGACTCTACCATAGATGTCCATTGCAGAACTGCTGCAAGAGCTCGTCGGAAATATATTCTAGGTCAGAGAGAGAAGTGGAGAAATCATCCTACTGTTTTTTTGGTTTATTAACTGGAACCTCTTACAGGACAACAATACAGGTTATTTGCACACTCATTGCAATGCTGGGAGCATGAAAGCCATTCATGTTCCTTAGATGTAGTTCACAGCTACAAGTACAGGCCCTCAGATAAAGCTCTTTCACAGTGTATGTTTGTGTGATGTTATTTAGTTAAGATGGTTTATGCAATTGTCAGGCTGAATACATTGACCTAGCTGAGGTGGAGTCTAAAAAAAGATACATTTCTGTGCATTTTTCGAATTTAGGGTGGCCTTTTGTATTAAGAAGATCCTCCAGCAGGCCATTCCAACTTTTTCTCTGCAAAGCCTTCAACAGACCTACCCCATGAATTGTTTTAAAACCTGGTAGCAAGATAGTCAGCCCTTGCACTGAGCTAAGACTACATTCACCCACCAAATCATAAGAGGCTCTCATGTAGTGAGGGACCGCTTGATAAACCAATTTCTATGCTAAATTTAAATCTTGACCCTTGCTGCCATGCCATGACATAAAAGGTTGCCTCTTCTTGGTTGTTTTATAAAATGATGTTGTTGTTAAATGACTCACAATTGTGGTTCTAGGTCCGAGAGTAAAAGAGAGAAATGCAGGTTAGTTCACAAAATTCCAAATCAGATCTACAGCATCAGTCTTCTTGAGGTAAATTGATTTCAGTTGCAAAACATTAATACATACCATAATGAGTCACTGTTCGGAAGGGATGCTCTAAATACGCCCCTTCCAACTAAAGATTTTTTATTCCCTTCTAAAGCTATTTTGCCATTCTGTAACCTGCTACCAATAGACAAAATGGGGTTTATACATTGCAAAAATAATGTTTTTCACTCAAAGTTGAATTTGGAGCATTTGTGACTAGTTTGTTCATCTGACCCCAAATCCGTTTAGCTAATTCTGAATCTTAAGAACCAGTAGAGTATGAACATTTGTGTATAGGATGCCAGTAACCCTGACATTTCTTAGGACTCATGGAGACATTTAAGGCCAACATAAATCTAGAATATGCCTCTTACACTCTTTAAATTGTGTCAAGATCCTTTGGTTAATGTTCCATATTAAGAGGCAGATTCCTTTGATTTATGTCACTGTTGTCCAGATACTTTAAATTGTTCTGTATCAGTTTTGCTTCTCAGTTGATTAAGCTGGAAAATAAATTAAACGTTTCCCTCTGATTGACGGATCACATCTGCACTCCACAGAATTACAGTAGCATCAGAAAGGTTTCAATAAGCGGACTGCAAGGCTCATGCAAAACAATGCAAAAGAGGAGGTATGCAGTTCTTGATTTGTCTATACCTGCTGCTATATGGCCAAATAAAAATGCAAAGACACCATCAATTTAAGATAGAAGATCAAAACAGGCATGTGCTCAGGAAAGGTGTAATGTTAGAGAAGAGATAGAAGGATCGGTTTAAGATGGGAGTTTGACCTGGACCAGGTAGAGTACAATAATAAAGGGCTTTTAAGTAGTAACGTGAAAGGAACCCCTGACACACAAATAATATCAGTTGTAAGAAGGAGCCCAGTGGTCCTATGAATTAGGGTGAAGGAAAACGAAATCAGTGGTGTATACATCAATCATGCAAACCATTATCTGTAATACTGAGTTACTGGTCACTGCTTCCACTTCTGTAGGTGATGCTGTTAATGGTGATTTCACGGTAATCCTATCATTAACACTTTCTTCTTTCTTTATCCCTTTGGGTGTCTTACTCTTCTGAGTGGTTTTCTCACCTACAAGCTCTTGCAGGTTTCTTCCGCAAGCAAATATTAGATTTTTCTGCATATCCAGAATTATTTTCCAGTAAAGAAGATAGTAGTTCAGAGGTAGATTTTAAATGTACAACTGTGAATAGCTTTATAGCTGTGTGTGGACAGCTGTTGTGATGTAGCACAGTGTTGGAATGCTACAAGCGTAAGCTAAGGAAACAGGGTGGCTGAATGGGCTGACAGATGAACACAACTGGCTATTGCAGGGGTGTTCAGAGTGGCAACAGAGCATTCCAGCAGATCCAGGTATGTAAAACCCAATGTGACTATTATGTTTATAAATATAAATTACCATGACAATAAATAATCAAACAGCTGCTTATAAACAATAATCATGAGGGGCTGCCATCGCGTCTGTGTTCTTAGAAAATCCTCTCCGCAGCCATCAGTAGTCTCTATTCTCCAAAGAACTATGTGCACAAAGTCTTCTATTAAATGATTTTAAAGCACATCCTAGATAGATGGAAATACACTCTCCTGCCTTACTGAAGTACTGGTGATGTGCTGCAAAATATTGACTCGTCTTCTGAAGTCAATATAAGGTTTAGTGCATAAAAGGGAAACCTGCTAGGGCCCATTTGTCTTGGTTGTATCCTGTCTTATTTAACAAAATTGAAACTGTGATTGTGCTCTTGTCAGCTCCCACATCCTCCTTCATGATATTAAATGATGGGCTTTACTCCTGCAGACAATGCCTTACCACCAGTGGTGATTAAACTATAAGTAGGTAATTTCAATATAGAGATCTGACCTAGTGTTGGTAATCATTCGGTCCAGAGCCAGTGCACTTGCCTCCCTAAGCACCACAACATGCATTTAGCTTCTACCAAGGCCCTTCATCATGAACACAACCAGCACTGCTAACCCACACATTTTCCTCTGTAACGTATCATGTGCTCTGTGCCTCAGAATTCCAGTATGTATTTAGTCATCATCATGAAAGCAGGTGCTCTGATTGTAGTTTTTGATTCTACACTATTATCCTTATCTATAGTCAATAGCTAGAAAAGATTTTAGTGACATGTGGCTAACTAAAAGACTAGGGCCCTCATTTCGACCTCAGCGGTCTTTTTTAAAGACCGCCGGGGTACCGCCGTGCTGAAGACCGCCAGTGCAGGTGGTTTTCCACGCAGTGTATTATGACTGCTGGCAGCCCTTCGTCCTTTTTCGGACAGAGAGCCACCAGCAGCCATACTGGCGGTCGGCGGGGAAGTGGAGGCTGCTCCACCTCCACCACCCCGTCATCAGAACACCGCCTACCGAATCACGTCCCATGATTCAGTGTGGTGGTGTTCTGGTGACGGGGTGCTGGCGGCGGAGCAGTCCCCATGGATCCCGTCCCCTCCCGGAGGATCAACAGACAAGGTAAGTTGATCGTACGTTAGGGGAGGGGGGTGGGTGGGTGTTGTGTGCGTGCATGGGGGTGTGCGTGTGAGTATGTAGAGGAGGAGTGTGAATGTGTGTATGCATGCAGGGGTGTGTTGTGTGTATGGGAAATGTGTGCGGGTTGGTCTCTGTGCATGTCTGTTTGTATGTGTGTGGGTATGTGTTGTAGTGTATGTGTGCGTGTAGGGGTGTGTGTGTATGTGCATGTTGGGAGTGGAGGTGGGGAGGGGGTGTGTGTATGTGCATGTTGGGGGTGAGGGTGTGGAGGGGGGTCCTGCCACCTTTAGGGGGTGGCAGGGGGGTGAGGGGTCTGGGGGGAGGACTTGGGGTGGGGTAGAAGGGGTGGGGAAGACCCCTATCAGTGCCAGGGAAAGAATTCTCTGGCACTGATAGTGCATACCGCCATGGATTTCGTGGCGGTTCCAAACCACCCAAAATCCATGGCGGTATGCAGGGCCCTGATACCGCCGCCGGTCTGGCGACGGCCGCCGGGCTGGAGACCGAAGTCTCCAGCCCAGCGGTCGTCACTGCCCTGGCAGTCGGAGTGGAGCCATGGTCATAATTCCATTATTTTTTTTCGTCGGCCTGTTGCCGTTATTACCGCCACTTCTCCCCCGTCTGCAAGGGTCGTAATGAGGACCTAGATGCCATGATTCATCCGTGAAAAATGTGGGTGTTGGGAGGGGAAGTGTTCCTTCCACCCAATCAGCACGC
Organism: Pleurodeles waltl; assembly: GCF_031143425.1. NCBI lineage: Eukaryota > Metazoa > Chordata > Amphibia > Caudata > Salamandridae > Pleurodeles > Pleurodeles waltl. Next base: position 959,302,388 of record NC_090444.1, read on the forward strand.
CCTGCTGAGCACCACTTTTATTCCAAAATGGCTGAGCTATCAAAACGCCCTGCATTTATGGCATCATCCAGCATAGATGGGCAAACCGTGGCTCCATTACTGGTATGTTTGTTCATGCTGCCTAATAAACATTCACTGCTGCATACTATTTGCTAACAAAATAAATATGATGCAAAAACAATTTGAGAGGCAGGGGGAATGCATCTAAATAAAGAAAGAACATAGGAAAGATTTGACAAAAACCAGTGGTGATATAGGGCCTGATTCAGACCTTGGCGGGCGGCCGAGGCCGCCCGCCAAGGTCCCGCCGACAAATGACCGCACCACGGTCAAAAGACCGCGGTGGCCATTCATACATTTCCGCTGGCCCGGCGGGCGCTCTCCAAAAGAGCGCCCGCCGGCCCAGCGGAAATGCCCCTGCAACGAGGATGCCGGCTCCGAATGGAGCCGGCGGAGTTGCAGGGGTGCGACGGGTGCAGTGGCATCCGTCGCGTATTTCAGTGTCTGCATAGCAGACACTGAAATACTTTGTGGGGCCCTCTTACGGGGGCCCCGCGGCACCCCCTACCGCCATCCTGTCCCGCCAGGAACAGGATGGCGGTAGGGGGTGTCAGAATCCCCATGGCGGCGGAGCGCGCTCCGCCGCCATTGAGGATTCTGCAGGGCAGCGGGAAACCGGCGGGAGACCGCCGGTTTCCCGCATCTGACCGCAGCCGAACCGCCGCGGTCAGAATGCCCTGCGGGGCACCGCCGGTCTGTCAGAATGACCCCCATATTGTTTTGCTCAAAAGTGGGCTAGTCTACTTGTAGAAGGTAGGAAGGCTGCAGGCACTCTGGTGAAAATACGGTGCACCATTGTGCAGGTCTTCTCTGTAAGATGTAATGGGCATGACTGGCAAAGGGCTAGTCTTCACCATTATATCTTGGCACTGCTCACTTAATACGCCCATGACATCACTGTACCTCAGTCTCTTGTTGCTCTTCGACATCAAGATCAGGTTTACTACGTTTTCCTGTGTTTGCAGGCAGGATCCGAAATTCTTCTACAGAGGTAGTCCTGAAAATATTAGAAATTCCCTGCAGAAACTTCTTGGCCTGCAGATTTAAATCAAGAAAACTGTAATTTTTAAAATGCACTGACATGTCAATCAGTCAATCAATCGATTAGTGTTTACTTTGGAAATATAAGTTCCATGAAATACATTGAGCAAAACATACATAAACAAACATGAATAATTTAAAAAAAATCAAATATTCAACAGATCTTTCAACTAATCAGATGCAAGATTCACAATAGACTTCCACCTGCACCATGCTTATTTAAAAACGTGCTTACTGAGAAACCAATACAATTCAATCTGAGGATCCTTACACCAACAGGGTACTGTCTTATGCCCATGTTCTTGCAGGTCAGCCGTGTGGATGTGTTGATACACTGGACAAAAGAACACAAAGGGGGTTATTCTAACTTTGGAGGAGTGTTAATCCGTCCCAAAAGTAAAGTGACGGATATACCACCAGCCGTATTACGAGTCCATTATATCCTATGGAACTCGTAATACGGCTTGTGGTATATCCGTCACTTTACCGTCACTTTTGGGACGGATTAACACTCCTCCAAAGTTAGAATAACCCCCAAAATGTCCTTCTGTTTCCTGTGCTACACTACAAGCAGGGCAAAGAGCAGAATCCACATTGTGCTGTTGCCATCTCACATTGTTCTGTTTCAGTTTACTGGTAAAAGCACTTAGTGGTAGGGTCCTCAAACTACATCGAACATATAAACTTTTAGCATGCAGTGAACTGAAATTGTCATGGGCACAGACTTCAGAACTAGAAATTAACAAGTCAACATACCATATGTTGACTGCCAGTTATCAAAACTATACATCCAGAAAACAAACTGATCATCATTTCTTAACAGTAGATTTTATAATAAGGGAAGGGTTATCCCATAAGTCACTTAAACCTACTTTACACGACCAAGTACGAACATGTTTCAACCATTGGATTTTTCAGTCTTTCCAACAGCACCAATTCTTTAGGACCAATTCTAAAGATTACAGTTTTTGCGTTAAACCATAGCCTGCTTCAGTAACAGCTTCAATGTAGCTAAGTGAAAGATTCTCTTAAAATTGACATCTAAAAACAATGATAACACTAGAAGACTATCTGGTACAGTTACCAGGAACCTTACAAATCTATTTTCAAATCTATTTTCTGGGAGAACCAGAATGTCAGGGTTGGGAAAACTCCAGAAGTTTGCCCTGTATTGTGCTGAGTTTTGCACTTTTGCTCTATAAGAATCTAATGCTGGTGTTCTTGTTCTCAAACAAGTTATTTTATATGTACAGGGGATTGCCTTGGATCGTTATTGAATAATCTGGTTGCTCTTTCTGATTTGCAATTCCCACGTAAAATTATCAGCTATCTTAGTGGCAAGACACTTACTTGTTCAAGAAAATCACCCCCCATGGCCAAACTTCTTTTTTAACCTCTGTGCTCTTTGAACACCATATATTTATTCTTCGCAGTATTTAATTAAAGTCCTCCTAGAATACAAAATTCTACAGAGGGGTTAAGTAGGATTTGAAGACCAAGAGGTGTCTTAGATCTAAGTAGAAAATCATCAGCAAATAACAAAAAATTACTTTTAACACTTTCTAGTACTGGGGAGTCATTTTTACATACCAACAAAAAGTAGCTATCTCACTAATATCCAAGGAAAACAATCAATCAACCAATCAATCAGTCATTAGTAAAGCACAACACTATCACCCCTAGGGGTATCTGGGTGCTGAGGGTGCTGCGTCTGTGTAAAAAAACAGGTCTCAAGCTGCTTTCTGAAGACTGCCAGGGAGGATGCCATTCTGAGGTAGAGGGGGAGGTCATTTCAGGCTTGGGCGGTGATAAAGGGGAAGGCGTGGCCCCTGCTGCAAGTGCGATGGGTGCGGGGGACTTGTGCCAGGATGAGTGAAGAGGAGCACAGGTGTCTTGGGGGAGGATGGAAGGTCAGCCAGTGGTTGATTTAGAATGGTCCCAGTTTGTGTAGGGCTTTGTAGGCGTGTGTGTCTTGAACTGGCATGTTTTTCGTACAGGGATCCAGTGGACCTTCCTGAGGCAAAAGGTGATGCAGGTACTCTTGTGGAGGCCCAGGATCAATCAATCAATCAATCAAAAGAATTTTATAGAGCGCACTACTCACCCGTGAGGGTCTCAAGGCGCTTGGGGGGGGGGTTGGGGGAGGGTAATTTTTCGAACAACCATGTCTTGAGGTTTTTTCTGAAGAGCAGGAGGTCTTTGGTTTTGCGGAGGTTGGTGGGGAGAGAATTCCAGGTTTTGGGGGCGAGGTAGGAAAAGGACCTGCCTCCTGTGGTGGTGCGTTGGATGCAGGGGACTGTGGCTAGTGCGAGGTCGGCAGATCAGAGGTTGCGGGTGGGAGTGTGGAAGTTCACTCTTTCGTTGAGGTCGGTTGGGCCGGTGATGTGGAGGGATTTGTGTGCGTGGATGAGGATCTTGAAAGTGATTCTCTTATCTATGGGGAGCCAGTGAAGGGATTTGAGCTGTGGTGAGATTTGTTTGTGGCGGGGGAGGTCCAGGATGAGGCGTGCAGCTGTGTTCTGGATTCTCTGGAGTTTACTTTTGAGTTTGAGTGTGGTGCCGGCGTAGAGGACGTTACCGTAGTCGAGCCTGCTGCTAATGAGTGCATGGGTGACTGTCTTCCTGGTCTCTGTGGGAATCCATTTGAAGGATTTTTTCAGTGTGCAGAGTGTGTGGAAACAGGGGGAGGTTACTGCATTGATTTGCTGTGTCATGGAGAGGGAGGGGTCCAGGATGATGCTGAGGTTGCGTGCGTGGTTTGCGGGGGTGGGTGCGGGGCCTACGGCGGTGGGCCACCAGGAGTCGTCCCATATGGTGAAGATGATGATTTCGGTTTTGTTGGAGTTAAGCTTGAGGTGGTTTATTGTCATCCAGGTGGCGGTGTCAAGGAGTACAGCTTGTAGGTTGGTTTTGGCGGTGGTGGGGTTGCGGGTGAGGGAGAAGATGAGTTGGTTGTCATCTGCATAGGAGAGGATGGTGATTCCGTGGGGTCGGAGGATGTTGGCGAGGGGGGTCATGTATATGTTGAAGAGGGTGGGGCTGAGGGAGGGCCCTTGGGGGACTCCGCAGATGATTTTGATAGCAGTGGAGTGGGAGGGTGGGAGGTGTACTTTTTTTGTCTGGTCGGTGAGGAAGGAGGTGAGCCAGTCTAAGGCTTTGTGTCGAATTCCTGTGTTGTGGAGGCATGTGCAGAGTGTGTGGTGGCAGACAGTGTCAAAGGCCGCGGAGAGGTCTAGGAGGATGAGTGCGACGGTCTCGCCCTTGTCGACTCTGGTTCTGATGTCGTCAGTATATGTGATGAGGGCGGTTTCTGTGCTGTGGTTCTTGCGGAACCCGGATTGGGGGGGGTCTAGTGTGTTGTTTTCCTCAAGAAAGTGGGATAGGTGGGCATTGACTAGTTTCTCGGCGACCTTGGCAGGGAAGGGGAGGAGGGAGATGGGGCGGTAGTTGGAGAGGACCTCCGGGTCGGCTTTGGGCTTTTTTAGGAGAGCAGTGATTTCTGCGTGCTTCCAGGGGTCTGGGAAGGTGGCGGTGTGGAATGAGGAGTTGATTATGTCGTGGAGTATGGGGGCGATGGTTTGGCTGGCTTTGTTGTAGATGCGATGAGGGCAGGGGTCGGAGGGGGATCCAGAATGGATGGAATTCATGTTTGTTTTGTTTTTTTCATGTGTGGTTGGGGCCCAGGTGGTAAGTATGGTGGGGAGGTCATGAGTGGGGTCTGAGTTGGGCAGGTGAGGGTTGTGTCTGGTGGGTGTGTGTGGTATGAAGCTGTTGTGAATGTCCAGGATTTTGTGGTGGAAGTGGTTGGAGAAGGCGTCACAGAGGGGCTGTGTGTGTCTGGGTTCTATGTTGCTGGCTTTGGGTTTAGATAGCTCTCTAATGATGGTGAAGAGTTCTTTGCTGTTTTGGGAGTTGTTGTCAAGGCGTGTCTTGTAGTGTGCTCTTTTGGTGGTACGTATGAGTTGGTGGTGGGTGCGAATGGAAGTTTTGAGGGTGGAGAAGTTGGTTGTAGAGGGTTCTTGTTGTCAGGCTTTCTCCGCTTGGCGGCATTTACGCTTGGAGTCTTGGAGTTCAGGGGTGAACCAGGGGGCGTTCTTGATGTTGCAGGCAGCAATGGGTTTTCTGAGGGGGGCTAGTGTGTCTGCGCAGGTAGTGATCCATTTAGAGAGGTTGTGGGCCCCGGTGTTGGGGTCATTGGTGTGGGGGGGTGGTTATGAGACAGTTGGGAGTTCAGGCGTTCTGTGGGGATCTTGTCCCACATGCAGTAGGGCGTGGTGTGTTGGTGGTGGTATGTGGGGGGTTTGGCGAAGGAGAAGTGGACGCAGTTGGGGTCAGTCCAGTGGAGTTCGGTGGTGTGGGTGTAGGTTATGTGTTGGCTTGAGGAGAAGATTGCGTCAAGCGTGGGTCCTGCTAAGTGGGTGGGTGCTGTGACCAGTTGTTTGAGCCCGAGGTTGGTGAGGTTGTCTATGAGGGAGGAGGAGTTGTGGTCTTGAAGGTTCTCCAAGTGAAAGTTGAAATCACGAGGAGGATGTAGTCTGTGGAGATGAGGGCGTGCGTGCTGATGGTGTCACAAAAAAGGGGGGCGTGGTCCTGGGGGTCTGTAGATTAGTGTACCTCTGAGGGTGGAGTTGTTGTTAATGTGGATTAGGAAATGCATGTGTTCTGCACCGTCGATTGTGTCTTGGGAGTTGGTGGTGACTTTAATGGTGTCTTTGTGCAGGATGGCTATGCCACCTCCTGGCTTGTTAGGGTGGTCTTTGCGTTGGAGTTTGTAACCCATGGGGTGGCTGTGGCTATGTCGGGCTCTGAGGAGTGGTTGGTCCAGGTTTCCGTGAGGAAGACGATGTCAGGTGAGTGTTATGTGATGAGGTCCCAGAGTTCTGTGGCATGTTTGTGAAGGGAGTGGTTGTTGAGAATCAGGCAGTTGAGGTGGTTGTGGTGGGTGTTGTTGTTGTGTTGTACGATGTTTGCGAGGTGTGTTCTGGTTGTGAGGTGTTATGTGGTGGGGCTGGTAGGTGGGTGTGGGGGCAGAGAGGGTGTATATTGTGTTGGGGATTTTGTGTTTGGTGGGGGGCGCTGGGGTTGGTGTGGGGTGTGAGGGATGTGGAGCAGGAGAAATGACAGGTGTAGCAGGTGAACTGGCCATGTGTGTGTGTGTGTGTGGGGCTGGAAAGGGTGCAGGCGGGGCGGGGCCTGGGTTGAGGGAGTGGAGGGTGAGAGGGGAGTAGGGTTGTCTGGGGGGGGCTTAGGCTGTGGGGACCAGGAGCACTGGCACTGGGCGCGGACGGGCGCAGACGGGATCACTTAAGCGGTCTTCGGAGTAAGGGCCTCGAACTGCTGTCCAGGCGGCAGTTGGGGGGTCAGGAGCATGGGGGCAGGCTGGTGGAGCCAAGTGGACTCCTGGCCAGAACCAGGTCAGGGAGTCTGGCTGATGCCTTTTGTATCATCTGGAGTCTTCTGAGGAGTTGGGAGGGGATACCGGTGTAGAGAGCGTTGCTATAGTCGAGGCAGCTGGTGATGAGGGCCTGTGTGACGATCATTCTGGTGTTTATTGGGATCCACATGAAGATTTTGCAGAGCATGCGGAGGGTGTGGAAAAATGAGGAGGAAACTGCATTGACTTGTTGTTTCATAGTCAGTTGGATGTCTAAGATTATGCCAAGGTTGAGAGTGTGGTCAGTCGGTGTGGGAGTGGGTCCAAGTTCTTCCAACACCAGATGTGGCCCTAAGCAGAGGTGTTCTTCCCGAAAATCAGTAAATTGGATTTGTTGAAGTTCAGTTTGAGGCAGCTGTCTCTCATTCAGTCGGCTACGTCAGTCATGGCGTTGCAGAAGTTGGTTTTGATGTTACAAGAGTCTTTGGTAAGTAAGACCACGAGCTGGGTGTCATTGGCGTAGGAGGTGATGTTGAGTCCGTGGGCTCTGACAATATCTGTGAGGGGGTCATGTTGAACAGCTTGGGGCTGTGGGTTAAGGGTTAAAGTTGTTGTAGAAATTGGCAATCTTGCTGTGGAAGTAGTTGGATAGTGAGTCACCGAGTACTTGGGAGGGGTACTGTGTTTTCTGTGATAGTCAGGTCAGAGAATTCCTTGATGATCTTGAATATTTCATTGGTGTGGTTGGTTGCAGCATCTATGTGGTTGGTGATGGCTGTTTTTTTGGCCTCCTTGATGTGCTGGTGGTAGTTGTTGAGTGCTATTTTCTGTGCAGCTCTGTCAGAGGGGTCCTTGGAGATGAGTCATCATTTCTTGAGTCAAATACAGTTACGCTTGGTGGTTCTGAGTTCTGGGGTGTACCAGCTGGCTTGTTTTGGTATTCTGTTGGCTTTTGCCTGTTTCAGAGGGGCAACTTTGTCAGCGCATTTGCTGATCCAGGCAGAGAGGTTGTGGACAGCCTGGTCATGGTTGGTTGATGTGTTGGGTGGTGTGGTGCTGAGAGTCTGTGCCCATTGGCTCTCAGTTATTTTTCCCCAGCTGAGGTGGGAGGCTCTTCGGTGCTTGGTGATGGTGTGCTGGGTCTTGGAAATGATGAAGTGGATGATTGTGTGGGTGAATTTAGTTCTGTTGCTGGAGGAGAAGATGGTGTTGAGGGTGTGACCGGCTCTGTTGGTGGGTTTGGAGACTATTTGGGTGAGTTCAATGTTGTTGAAGTTCTCCAGTAGGGATGTGGATTTGGCGTCCTTGCAATTCTCGATGTGGAAGTTGAGGTCGCTGAGCTGCATGTAATTGAAGGTGTCGATGGCGAGGGGGCGATGGTGCTGCTGGTGGCATCACAAAATGCTGGTCAGGGTCCTGGTGGTCTGTATGTGATGGTTTTCTTGTGGTTGATGTGTAGTAGGAAGTTAAGGTGCTAGATGGCAGGTGTTGGGCCGTCATTTGTGGCAGAGTATTGGATGGTTTCCTTGAAAGTTATAGCAATTCTTCTGCCGTGCTTATAAGGGCAGTCTTGGTGTATCATCTTGTATCTGGTGGGGGTGGCGATGTCAGGGTTAGAGGTGGGGCGGAGCCATGTTTCGCTGATGAAGGTGAAGGGGAGGCAGCGGGGGCCTGAACCAGGGAAAGGCAAGAGGCAGCAAGGCTGCAGCAAGGCAGCAGCAGGCAGGAGGCAGCAGATAGGCAGAGACAGCAGGCACTATGCTGCAAGCACTATGTAACACTTAGCAGTATAGTCAGCACGAGCTGGTGGGGCCTGTGAACAATGTTGGTGCTGGTATGCATCCTTGGCGTACACCTCTCCTTATCCAGATTTGTTCAGTCATCTCCCCCAAATCGCTCAAACATCTGAGTATACATATATTCATAGAACATAATCAAAACAGAAACTGTTTTCAGGAGCTCCCAAAATTCTCAATACCATCCAATGTCTGTCCCATTGAACCATACTGAATGGGGCCCTTAGATCTACAAAAGCCACATATAAGTTTTCTTTCTGTAGAGTTATAAACTTCTGATATATCAAGGCAAAGTGGACAGTCTCAACAACAGTGCTGATTTTTGTATGAAAACCCCGCTTGGAGTTGAGTCAAAATGTGATTATCATCCATCCATCTTGTAACCTATCGACTACCTGTCTAGCAAACATCTTTTGTAAATGTCCATTAAACTAGTGGGATGATAGTCAGAGGGGTCACTCCCAAGTCCCTTTTCATAAATGGGGATGGCCTCGGCCTCCTTTCAAGTATTGTATATAGCACCTCCAGAAGCTTTAGTGTTAGATAACATTATAACACAAGGTCCCTAGATGGGATGTTAAGCATGATACAAATCTCCATATACCTCATCAGGCCCCGGGACCTTTCCTCTCTTCTGTCAATCAGCTGATCTGAGATTTTCTGAAGGAGAAAAGGAAAGAGTTTTCTAAGGAACATGCTCAGTCTGTTCATCATTATCCAACTATACTGTAACCAGTTTTTGAATATCAGTCATTAGCAGAGGAAAATATGAATCCATAAAATGTTCAAATCATTAGAAGGATGTATCTGATTAGCAATAGGCACAGTCGCATGTGAGCTCCTATGTACTATAACATGCCAAAAGGGTTTAGTATTTTTTCGTTTGCCAGCAATTAGGAGATCTTGCCAATTCCTGTCCTCCCAGTTTCTCTTGCTAGTTTCTATGGTCCACTTACAAAAGATCCTGCATCTCAAACAGAGGATGTGATATGAATTCAAGAGAAAGCTTTCGGCCATCCTACAATCTTTATTGCTCCGGGGCGTGGTCTTAGTCTGGTCATGGAGCTTATGTGGACACTCCTTGTAAAACAGACCCCGCACTTTGTGAAACAGAGAATCATGCACTTGAACAATCGGGATATCAGTTGGAATAGCATTCTCACGTGGATTAAATGATTCGATAGATATAGTCTGTTCACTTGAGCAGTACTGTAATTGAACTGTGGCCATTTAACAGACGTAAAGTTGTTAGCACCTAAGGGCAAGGGAACATGAGTTCTAGTCAATTAATAGAATGTTGAGTCACAACATCTTTCAAAGAAGCAGCCAGGGGATTATGATCACTTTCAAAGGAGGAAACACAGTCATGTACTTTAAGAAGGGCCATCATTTAAGATCAAAAGTGACATCATCTAGTTTGCTTTTATAATTCCCTCTTTTAAAGGGTTATTCTCCCTTCCTGTCTGGTTGATTGTGCCGATGACAAGCCCGCATAACTAAATTACAGTCATTGAGGCAAGCTGGAGGGTTGCACTAGAATTCTTCGTCAGGAGCTCTGCCTCCAGGCCAGGAATTTCCATAACTCATCTTAAGTTTCTAAGAAGGAGTAAATGCAATCAAATGTTCCTAAGTTACATTGAAGTCCCCAGCAACTATCTACGGATATTTATTCTTGCATTTTTCCAACATCTCGAGGGTAGGAGAATCTTTATTTCTAGTCACTGTTTGAAACATTACAAATAGTCAATGTAAATCCTGTGGAAAATTCCATTATTACTCCCAAAATATCAGGGAATTTACATTTGTCGTCCTTAACTTGCAACCAGTTGTATTCTTAATCACAATCGACAGGCCCCTTGATGAACTACCGATGAACTACCAACTTTAGTGGGAAGACCCTCCAAATAACAGGAGGTAAATTCACTCCCAAACACCGACGAGGGAGCCTAAGTCTCCTGCAGCAGGCAGATGTCACACTGATTGGTAAAGTTCCAGCCCCTGGGCCAATAAACTTGGAAGCGATGCCAGCGATGTTCCATGAAAGTGCAATCAATTGGGGTGCAGTGCAGGGTTTGTTGGGGTGCTTGCCTTAGTATTAGTACCTTTCCTTTGTGCTTTGTTAGCACCTGATAAAACAAGGATCACCTCCCCATAACCCATTTTATTAGCGTACATCCCCTGATTCCCCATCCCAGCTAAAGTCAGAAAACGACTTGAATCAATATTATTCTCCTGGAAAAACCCTGTGATTTCATCGCATCACCTGGATTAGGGAACTCAAGCATTCGTGTGCCTGGTTGTCAGCCGATCTCAGTAACATCCAAACACAGAGCATACTTTTTTGAATTAGGGGGAGCCATAGATTTCGCAAAACAGATTTTAGATGAAATTCTATGCAAAAGCAATGAATCATGTAATTTAAATTGAATACTAAAACTATTACAAGAGCCAAAATTTGATGAGATGCGTGCATCTATACTGACAAGATCTTCTTCTTTCGTTCTATGTATAAGAATCAACTTTATGCAATCATCAATATTCATTTGTGTTGTGGTGCAATAATAATGTTAGATTTTACCACAGTGCAGCACTGCTGCTGAAACCTGATCCAGTATATCACCTTATTCTTAAGTGAGTCAGTGTCCTCAAAAGTACCAGATGTTACTTTGGGTACTGTTGTCCCCCTTTTAGAGTTATTATAACTATTGTTATGTTACTGATCTTAATGCACACCTGTTCCATCAAGCGTGCCTTCCTTGGTAAAGGTGATATAAATATGACAGTGAGCAAAACCTCTGGGTGGCAGGTCCCTGTCTGCATTGTTCTTACTGGCTGCATAGAGTTGGGGTTTAATTCTGTGGGCTCGGGTACAGCTGCTCCAATTAGGGCCTTAAAACACTGTTTCACCCCCTCGCCTGAAATCCCTCACTGAGCAGACATTCTTTACTCTGACTGATAATAGTGCAAGACTGTGGTATGGGGTCAATAGCTTTAGCTCTCAAAGGAACATTTCCACCTCCCTGACTATCTCTGTCACACAGTGGTTGATGGTACTTCAAGCTGTCATCTAGCTTTGGAACAATTGCCAGGGCTAGGTTTCATCCTTCTTCAGTTCTCCCCTAAAAAGCACTATAAACTCAATTGTCTCAGCAGCCTCCACACTTGGACTTGTAGTCACTGTTATTGTATTAGTACATTCAGTTGATTGTGACATTAAATGCTGGGTGTTAGATTGTGAGTGTTCATTAGAGGTAAAAACCTGTTCTGCCAAGAAACATTAGACTGCACAATAATGTAAAGGGATATTAGAAGGCTTCCATTTTCCAGGGCAATGGTCCCAATAGACTCATCAACAGCCATAGGGTGTAACTTTCAGGTGGAGGAAACTTTGGCTAATTTGACATCTTCTTTTCTCTTAAAGAACTTATGAACTCTGGGAGACACTTTTAAACTTAGCATATGTTTCCCATGTATTCAAAATTGACTCTGCTTTCTCAAGGAGGAGATTATTGTCGGTCAATGTACAAATATTGGCCATGTGTTTTGTAATTTTAGTTGGTTTTACAGTGATCTTTATGCTTTTGATGGCCTTATGTTTCCCCATTAAAATTAAAACAGGTAAAAAAAGATAGGTGTTAAAATGGCGTTCCTATAGTAACCTATGGGCCTCCTTGCACTTTGCTGCACTAGCGGCAACATTTTTTACACTAGTGTAGCAAAGCGCCACTATTGTGTCAAAAATGTTGACGCTATTGTGCTAACGACTGCCATGGTGCACCGTATTATAAATACGGTGCAACCATGGTGCTGTTAGGGTCTGGTAGGGGGGCGCATGAGAAGTGGCGCACCAGAGCTGATGCGCCACTTTTTCTTAAATATGGGCCCACATGTCTAAATATAATAGCCTAAAAAACATGTGGGTAAAATGACTAAGGTTCGGGGTGAGATTGTAGCAGGGGTGAAAGAGAGAGGGTCCTGTCTCCTCCTGGTGATGACTGGCAAAGATGGGCCCGACCTTGGTCTGGGCTTTGCACAGGCTTGCTCCGCACACATCCCGCAATACGTCTGGTGTCAGCTTTATACACCATGCCAAGGCTGGGGGGGTCCCACCTCCTGCACTCCCTCCTGGTGTGAAGAGATGCCTTCTGAGACTTAGAGTACACAAAATCCATATTTTTGTGACATGTCATTACACTTTCTTTCCCCAGTTCATCTATTCAATAGGAGAAGCATTCCTCTTTTAGGAAATACAGAAATAGCTTCCCAAACTTTGGCATGTACAATTCATGATTTATGCAAGGATGGGCCATGGGACTTTACTACCATCTAAAACTTGAGAACAGCTTGTATTTCTTTCTTCTGATTCATAAACCCTGCCATGAGATGTGCTTCTACTTGTTTGGAAACCATCATTTAAGTGACCTGCCTTTCGCTACTCCTTGGTAGCGCCCTCTGGTATCACTTCTTTTTTTTGTTCCACTCATGAAGGTACTTCCCACACCATTGGTGTCCTGCGCAGGTATCCAGGCCTGCAGGTGGAAATCAAGAAAAGTAGGGATGGTTCCTGTGTTTTTATAAAAATTATGCTTATTTTGGCAAGTCATATTCAGAAAATAATGAAAAATTGACAATTCACCTTTGCTATTGTACAATTCCTGAACTACACTATGGTATATCAGTGCTACACTACTACAGGGTAATTCAAGGTGTTATTCCTCTGGTTTCTGAAGCATCAAAAGTATGAAATTCGTTCCTATGTGGGTCTAAGCCCCCATCTGCTTTGCCTGCCCTTGGTTGCACCCCTTGCATGCATGGTATACTTTTGCACATGAAGCTCAAAGTCATGCAAATATTTTGCACTTCTAGTTTCTATAATCACTTTCTTCTCATGCCGAAATATGAAAATATGCATCTATTAATTGCCATTCTCGGTGGAGTAGCACCACCATCTTTTTCTCAGCATGCCTAAAGCCTACGGTGTCTGTGCTGTGTCCACTTGACACTCTAAAAGTGTTTATTTTTAAACTAAAATTAAAGTCCATAAGTCAATAGGGTTTTCTATTTTTCTCTTCTGGACAAAGAAGGGAAATGTGTTTAATGACTATGTTGGCAAAATCTTTGAGCACCCAAGTGGCCTTTACCATGGAAATTGTACTGTTTGGGGCAAATTCTAATTTATTTGCATGACTAATAAAAATCATTACGAAATTCCACTGAACTGAAAATAAAAGTTACGACTGTACAAGTTCACAAATCCTCAAATATCAAACAATTACAAAAGTCAGTTCCATAATTTGGCATAATAATTATATGTAAAATGATGGTAGATCGATATTATACAAATGTGGTAATGTGTATTTTGATGTGCAATTAGCGCAGTAAATGGAGCTTCAAGATGCAAAATTAATGTTAAATAATTATTAAACAATAAGATGAAAATAAGAGCTGAACTGGACATAATCTATGCTCCCCCTGCCTTTTCATCCAAGACTGAGTATGATGCCTGTGGAGTAAGCAGTCATACAGCTATACTCTCTCAGCTTATTGTAGTGCATACGTTTAGGAGTAGTTCTGAGATTCTGTGGCAAAATACCCTAAAAAAAGCCTGAAATGGCTGCTACTGGATTCAAGCTAGCTTGGCTAATATGGTGTGATACCCCAAAACCGGTCCCAGGATGCTTGTTTCCAGTCAAGGGAGGACTCAGCCTGGCAGTTCAGGCTGAACTGTTCCCCTTGGGAAGCAGGGTCAATAATGATTTGCACATGGCTGGGTCCAAACTGGGGTGGTGTGTTGAGCAAAAAAAACTAAGGAATAAACCCAAATCTGTGACGGGGGGAATGATTGATTTGTTTAGAATTACGTCCATTTTCTGTTCTCATTACTTTTAGGAGTAGTCCTGGGATTCTGTGCCAAAACACTCCCAAGAAACCTGAAATGACTGCAAACATTGGATGAAGACTACAGTATTCAAGCTCAGACTTTTCTAGATAGGCTTTTGTAAATGCACTTATAAGGTATTATTCCTAAATTCCTTACATATTTCAAATCTACATTTATAAGGCTAGACAGTGTGGAAATACAATATATAATGCAGGAGGCAGGTGAGAAAGCAGTGGAAAATATGTTAGTGTACCTTACAATCATGTTTATTTTTATTTTGGTGCAATGGAAAACAATATTTTATAAAAATGTGCTGTGCATTGTAGATAGTATCAGTAAAGTGTCAATCACTTAAATTAAGTTTCCAAGTTACATCCAGTAATAAATTAAAGGTAAGTTTGCTGACTCTCATGTTTAATCTGGTATTTTTAGTATTTCATTATTTGTTATTGATTTAAATTCATTTTGGGTATTTATTATTGTTTTCTTGAGTCTTTAATGCCTCTATGCATGGAGTCCAGGCCTAAACAGCTCTGGAAAATATGAACTCTGATTCTAAACACCCAATGGTAAGTAGCAATCATAAATAGACAAGAAGTGAGCATTGGACCTATCCACAGTATAAATAAGTTTAGCAGCAGAGCTTTCATAAAAGAAGGACAGTCTGATTGTAAAGATTAGGAAGGGTTAAATCATATGGCAGTGGACAGGAGTTAACAGTTCCAACAAACTTGTAGAGGAAGGATGAGGTTCTTTAAAGACTAAGGAACTTTTGTCCCAGAGTTTGTTTCCACTTTGATGATATGAACAGACTTGGTGAAAGAGTGACTGGCAGTAAATCTACCATACCCCTTTGACACCACAAAAACAGTACCGAAAAAGGTACAGTGAATTGTCAGTACCCACCAGTAAGTTTTGCAGACATGCAGGGAGGGATTTCCATGGCATGCCAGCTGCACTGCATTGTAGGTCCGAAGAAGACTATAAAGAGTTACACAGTGGTCTTTATCTGTGTTGACACCACCATAAATGGTGAAGGTCAAGTCAACCTAAATTTGGTGGCGTTGACATCGTTCTGGGTAATTGCACGACTAATGGTAATAGCTTCTTTGACCTTGCACTAGTAGCTGTAACTATTGCTAATTTAATATTCTCTTCTTAACCTCGACTCTCGTTAACTTTTGTCAAAAACTGAGGTGGTGTGCAACCTACAGCTAATAACAATTTCTGCAAATAACAATAGTGCATAAGCAATTCAACCAACAACTATTCATGAGCCTGATTCACAAAGGTACATTTACACTCTAGTTGTAACTTTATTTTTGCAGTAGTAAATTTACAAATAGTAACTTTATGATTGCAGAGGCGCTGCACTCGTGGCAGAAACTCCAATAAATATGTTGCATGCTTTTATGTGCAGTGTCCACTACGAGTGTAGAGTTTCTGCATTCATAAAGTTACTAGCTGTAAAATTACTACTGCAAATGTAAACTGACACAGAAAAGTGTGAGTTTACCTTTTTGAATCAGTTCCATAATCTATTAACACTGTTAAGAGGGTAAATAGCCGGAAAGACTATTTGGACCTCAAGCAAATCATAAATACCTCTCTTCTGTGAAATGGTGATGGGCTGACTGGAACCATTGTTTGCTTTGCTTTTCCATCATTCTTAATCTTCTCATCTTTGCCTAAAAGATGCATTGTTGAAGGTCTGTCTCCTGTATCACCAAGCTGCAAGTAAGAAGCAAGCAAGAATGAAGGTCTGTATTTATATGCCATTCACTGACAAGTACAAACGATCTGGAAAGTCTTTTTGAGCTTGTGAGGACAGGAGTTAAATCTGTTGGTCCCTCTTCTAGATAGTTCTTTCTAAAGGGTGCGTGGAACATATGGAAAATCATGTTCTAAAACATCCCATCTTCCTTTGTGACACATTATAAACTGATAGCTGGATATCCAGTGTTGAAATGAGCCTTGAGATTTTGTTATCCTCCAAGGAAGACTATTAAAAGAACATACACTAAGAAATGGGGGACCCCTTGTCGATTTATAGTGCATACCCACGTGCCAAGGACTTTACCAGTCTCCTAGCCTGGGACAGAGGAGGGGGAGAAGTGAGCGAATGTGACCCCGACCAGAGATTTCAAGCTTTGGCCATGAAATTACTGAGTGGGTTGTATGAGGATGGCTGATTTAAGACACCAGACTGCGCGGGTTCTTTGTTTAGGAAGGTTGTATTTATTGGTCTTTAGATGGTATGGTATAGATATGAGGTAGTTGTTGTTAGGTGGAGGGTTGCGATGTCTTCTCCTTCTGGACACTAAATCTCGTCTTCTTCTTCTTTTCTTTCTTTCAGGACCTCGCGGGAAGCGTGCGGAAAGAGAAGGGAATAGATGTGGTAAGTGTGGGGGTGGGGTTTGGTTTTCTTTATTCTCTCTCTTTTCCTTTCCTCTCTGTTGTCCTTTCCCTTGTCTCTTCTCTTCACTCTCTTATCTCCTTCCCTGGTTCTCTCTCGCTTTCTCTTCTTTTACTTTCCTTGCTGTCTTTTCTTTCTTATCTTCCCCTCTTCTCCTTTTGTTCGTGTGATAGGGCCTTCTATGCTCTCATACTTTTCCCCTTCGTCTCTCCTGGTTTGGTTTCTGCACTATTATTAGTATGCTGGTCTCTCCGCTGTCTTGGTCTGTTTTCTGCTTAGCCCTGTTCTGTCTGTTTGGTGCCTTGTCTTTTCCTCTTTTCTGCTATGCGTTTTCCATGTTTTATATCTCTCACCACCCCCCCGTCAGTGCTCCCCGTGTAGTGCCCGTTTCCTTTCCCACCTCCCCGCCTTTCTTCGCCTCCCGCTCCTTTTCTTCGTCCCGCACCCCCGTACCTGGAGGGGCCACGCTTCTCCTGAAGCGTGGGAGCTCTTTCACGGGCTTCCCGGGGTCAGCGGTCTTCACAACGGGGCTCCTCTGGCTCCAATTCCAACGTTGTTCCGCTCCTCCGGAGAGTGGTTTCCTCGTCTTCGGTGTCGGTGTCCTCCTGAGTCGTCCGTTCTTTTCCGGTTGAAAACTCCGATATACTCCAGCTCCTACTCCCAGCGCCCTCCCCGGAAAAGGGAGGAAGCCTCCTTTTGACCACCGTCAGATCCCGTGGTGGTGGCAGGGAACCAATGAGAGTGCCGCCCTCCCGGGTTACTTCCGGTGTGGAAGTGGCAGTGTCAGCACAAGTCCGAGGAGAGTGTGGGTCGGATCGGAGCAACCCATCACAAACACTCCCCCTAGAGAGCATCTGTCGATGACGCTCCGTAGCAGGATGCCAGGAGTGAAAATCAGCATTGACCATGTGACGGCCCGGAGAATGGAGCACCTGAAAAGAAAAAGGTTGTAGAGAAAGAAACCATCTCAGGATCTTAGGGTTGGTATCCTTATTGCGAGCGGGCCAGGTGAGAGGAGCATGATCAGTCAAGAGGGTAAAGGGAGGGCCACTGAGATAATAACGGAGGGACTCAATGGCCTACTTAATGGCCAGACACTCCTTCTCAATGGTCGGATAGTGCTGTTCTCGCGGGAGTAGCTTCCTACCTTCCTACTGATGTATAAGATGGGACGGTAGTACCATCACATTGTGGTTGAGATAACACAGCTCCTAGCCCAACTTCAGAAGCATCAGTTTGCAAACAAAACGGGCTATTGAAGTCAGGGCAACACAACACAGGGTCAGTAGACAGTGCATTCTTGAGCCTGAGAAAGCTGCGCATACTAGCCTCGGACAAAGATGCAAAGGTTTTTGGAGACCCGTTTTTCAGTAAGTTAGTAAGGGGCTCGTCTATGGTGGAAAACCCGGGTATAAACCGCCTGTAGTACCCTACGAGAGCGAGAAAGGCACGTACTTCTTTTTTTTATGTTGGTACTGGGATCTGTTGGATAGCTTCCACCTTCTCTATTTGTTGGCGGACCTGCCCCTGTCCTAAGATGTAGCCTAAATATTTTATAGAGGTACATCCCAGTTTACACTTCTCTGGGTTGGCGGTCAGTTGTGCTTCCCTTAATGCCTGTAATACCGCTGTCAAGTGTCAGAGGTGGTCAGACCACGTCTCACTAAATATCACGATGTCATCTAAGTATGCTGCTGCATACAAGTGATGGGGACGTAAGACCATATCCATTAACCTTTGAAAGGTGGCGGGAGCCCCATGCAACCCAAAGGGCAGGATGGTAAATTGATACAACCTGGAAGGTGCCGCAAAGGCGTTTTTTTCTCGGTCTGTTTTTTTTTAAAGGGATCTGCCAATACCCCTTGGTTAGATCTAGGGTAGACATGAACTTGGCATGCCCTATTTTCTCTAATAGTTCGTCTATGTGAGGCATGGGATATGCGTCGAAATAAGTGAGCTCATTGACCCTCCTGTAGTCTACGCAAAATCGGGTAGTCCCATCTAGCTTGGGTACCAACACCACAGGAGAACACCAGGGACTATTGGACGGTTCTATAATACCTGTCTGTAACATGTTTTGGACTTCTTGTTCAATTACGGTTTTCTTGGCATCGGGAATTCTGTAGGGTCTTTGTCGTGCTATTGCCTCGCTTTTAGTACGGATACTATGTTCAGTTAATGTAGTGTGACCGGGTTGTCGGGAAAAAACATCTGCATAGGAATTAACCATCTATGAGAGGGACGTTTTATATGACTCAAATAGGGTGGGATTGATTTGTGGTTTACTGTCTTCTGGGTTTTGGGATGGGGAAAAGGAGGGATATGGTATGTCATCTCTATGATCTGTTGTGATGTGTTGAATTTTGTGTATTTCGTCAGTCTCCTGCCATTTTTTAAACAGGTTTATGTGATAGATCTGGTCTTTATGCGGCCTATGGGGAAGAGCCAACCTATACGTTGTGGGGTTGATCCACTCTAATACTTCATGTGGCCCTTGCCATCGGGCTAACAGTTTATTCTCACTACTGGGGAGAAGGATCAGAGCCTTGTCCCCGACATTAAGAGTACGAAGCACACTTCCAGTATCGTGATTTTTCTCCTGTCTCTCTTGAGCTTCCCGGAGGTTATCGTGAGCCCTATCCCAAACGGACTGCAGATTCTCTCTCAATTCTTTAGTATAGGTCAGGAGATCCTTAGTTTCCTCGTCTGTCTCTTCCCACTGTTCAACTAACATGTCTAGGAGAGAGAGTTTGAGGGGTTCGGCCAAATAATAGTTCGTAGGGACTATGTCCAAGGGATGATTGCGTGTGTGTACGTATTGCGTATAGTACAAGGGGTAGCTTTTTTTCCCAATCCCCTCCGTCCTCCGCAATGCTTTTCCTAAGTAATGATTTAATAGTCCGATTGTATCGTTCCACTAGTCCATCTGTTTGGGGGTGGTATACGGAGGTCCTGATTTGTTTTATTCCCAAGGTTTTGCTGACCTCTCCCATAAGCCGGGACATGAATGGGGTACCTTGATCAGTCAGGATCTCTTTAGGAAAACCGACCCGTGAAAAAAACTCAATCATAGCCTGAGGTACTACCTTTGTGTGCATACTGGGGAGAGGAATAGCCTCAGGATATCGAGTGGCATAGTCCACCAGCACCAGGATATATTGTCTCCCTTGATTAGATGGAGTGAGGGGACCAATAAGGTCCATTCCCACCCGAGAAAACGGGGTTTCTATGACCAGGAGGGGCTGTAACGGAGCAGGGGTTTGCGTGACTGGATTATAGAGTTGGCATTTCTGACAGTTTGGCAGAGCCTACGTATCTCCCCATATACCCCGGGCCAGTAAAATCGCTGGAGTACCGCCTCCTCTGTCTTGTCCCTTCCGGGATGCCCTTCCCCTTTTTCACCATATGCTAACTGCAGAACCTGTGTTCGATAGCTGATAGGGACTAATAATTGTCTCTTTGGGTTGCCTCCTGACTGGGGTATCCTATATAATAGGTTATTATGGATGTGAAACGAGGGTCCTGCCCCTGCTCTCTCTTTACTAAGTGCTTTTTCCCATGCATTCTTTAATGAGGGATCCTCTCTCTGACTTTGTCGAAAATCACCCGCCAAGGTATATACCTTTCCCGTGACTTCCGGCACGTCAATGTTCCTACGGTTCTCCTCCCAATGTAGTTGTCTCTGGACTCTTTTCTGTCTTTTACTTAAGTGAGGTTTGATAGGTCGAACTTCGGCTACCTCAGACTCATAGGGTATTTCTTCCCACCATTTTTTCATCATGTGTTCCTCCCTGGCTTTACTTAACAACCGTGTGAAGGCCGTATAATCTGTCCCAATGATGATATCTTCTTCGAGATGTGGCAACACTCCCACCTTGAGGTGTTCTTCCTCACCCCTCCACTGAAATCTAATCATAGCTACAGGATAATAGGATTGGTCTCCATGGACACAAGCGATTAATACCTGGGCCTGGGGCACAGTTTGCCTTGGGCCCACCAGGTCTTGTCTTATCACGCTCTGACTGCAACCCGAGTCAACCAGAACAACTTTCTCCTGTCCGTTCAGAAGAATGGGGAGAGTATATGTAGGTTTAGTCTCCCCTGCCCAGGATACCCTTCCTTTGGTGACACCGATTTCCATTGGTTCTTCTATATCCTTTTTTTGAGGACAGAATTGTGCGATGTGACCATATTCTGAACAATTGTAACACTGAGGTCTGTTTGAGGGATATGAGAATGGGGTCGGATTGGGTATACGGACTCATTCTGGTTCATGTGAACTCGGGGATCGAGGAAGTATTCCCTTTCCTATACTTGGACGCACAGAGGATGGTACTGGGTTTCTGCTAGGATTAGCTCTAAAGTCTGGGCTCCTGTGAAAGGCACAAGCTTATTCAATGGCCGTTTCATTGCTTAACCCAGGATGTTGATGAACCCAGTTCCTTGTGGAAGGAGGTAAGGCATCCAGGAATTGTTCCAGTACTATGACATCAAACATCTCCTCCCGAGTCTTTTCTGTGGGCCGCAACCACCGCCCAGCAGCGTGTTGACCTCTGTAATATAGGGTGCGGGGTTTTTCCTGTAACATCCATTTCATGTGTCAGAATTTATTCCGATAACTTTCGCTGTCCAGCCCCACTCTTTCTAGGATGGTCTTTTTGATCTCTTTATACGGCAGGGTACCCGTAGGATTTATGGCCTGATATGTTGCTTGTAATTGTCCGGTTAACAGTGGGGCAATATATATATATATTTTTTATTTTATTTTTATTTTTTTTATTATTTTTATTGTTTATTCAGTTAAGTACAAACCAAGAAAAAACATACATTAATTCAGCAGAGCTCCAAACGGGTGGATAAGGATATGTGAGAGTCATTACACGTCATATAACTACAGTGGTGTCGCATATCTCAAGTATGACTCTACCGGCGTCTCTCGCCATCCGCCAGTATCCAGGGGTCCATTCCAGAAGAGGAAATCATAAAGATAAAAGGCCTACCATATCGGAAAGATGCAGCATTCCATCGCACCATGTAGGGAGAACGACAGAAACACGCCAATGATATTAATCAACCACCGTCGTACAGGAAGAACTGCAACTAGATACCAATTGCAAAAACCTCTAAAAGCAGGCAGGTGGAGGGCATAACCACGTCACGCAGGGCTATCGCACGTCAAGGTAACTCGCATGACTCGGGGGGGGATTGAAACACTCAGATGGGGGACATCAGTCACACATCACTCACAGTCTGCATAGCCAAGTATTCATTTAAAGGGCTCCAAGTATCTTTGGGACGAGATCTCTCTGGCATGAGTTCCCAAAATACTAACAGTTGGTCATGGCAGAAAGCCGCATCTCGTAGCCAGTCCGATCTGCGCGGGGCTCTCCCTCTGCCCCAACACATTGCTACTCTTCGCTTGGCCAGCTGCATAAGCAGGCCCACTAAACGTCTATGCGGGCTCTGCATTTCGTCCATGTATCCCAACAGCGCTATCTTAGGAGAGAGGGGTATCTCTTCCCCTATCATTTCAGCAATCGCTCGTCGCACCTCTTCCCAGTACTTATATACTTCCACACACTCCCATGCCAGGTGAAAAAAGCCCGCATCCGGAGCTCCGCAGCGGACGCAGCGAGTGTCCGCCACCAATCCCATGGAGTGTAACTTCCTAGGTGTATAATAAATTCGGTGTAGAAACTTGAAGTGCAGCAAGCGCAGCCTATAATTCGGGGACAATGTCCTCATATGAGCACAGCAGCTGCGCCACATCGCATCCGGGATAGGCTCCCCCACGTCTCTCTCCCATGCAGCCCGGGCGGGCATCACCAAGCCACCACCCTGCTCCTGCGCAGCATTATACAGTTTGGTTATCAGCTTGGAGGGGGATTTCGCGCTACAGAGTGCCTCCAAAGCCCGGAACTCAGAGGGAGCGGTCGACTCTCCAAAGAGCCGATCCCGCAGCATGGAGCGAACGCGGAGAGCATAAAAGCGCCGCAACGGAGAGCCGTCACAGTTCGAGAGTGCGTCAGGGACATCCAACAGCCGGCCATCCACCACCCAGTCTCCCAGCACCAACAATTCAGCGTCCCGCAGAAACCCGCGCACCCCTCCATCACGGAACATCTGGCCATCTGCCACCGCCATAACAGGTAGTGATGGCGCAAAAGGAGCCAACAACCCAGCCCGCCGCATCAACGCCTTCCATGCTCCCGCAGTGCAGGAGACCGTGTCTATTCCTCTGGGGCGGGTGAGAACCCGCCCGCCGAGCACACATACCAAGCCGTCAGGCCAGACAGAGTCACTCTCCAGTGCTAGATGTGGCATATATCGGGTCGGATTCAGCCAAAAATACGCGAAATGTGCTTGAGCGCTGTGATAATATAACTCCAGGTCTGGGGCTGCCAATCCGCCGCGCTCAAATGGCAACGTCAATTTCTCCCAAGCGATGCGGGGCTCACGCCCCGCCCAGGCCAGCCACACAAGCACAGATCTCAGGTGCCGGAAATAAGCTTTAGTAAGTGGTAGGGGGAGATTTACGAATAGATACAGAAATTTAGGGAGTACCACCATCTTAGCAATAGCAATGCGGCCGGTCAGCGAGAGAGGAAGGGCCCTCCAGGCCTCCACCTTGCCCTCTAGCCATGTCATCGCTGTTTCGTAGTTAGCAAATCGAAGCGTCTCCACATCACGGCATAGGTGTATACCTAAATAGCGCACTGGCCCGTCCGCCCAGACCAAAGGGTATCGCGAGTCGTAGCTCTCTACACTAGGGGTTAGTGGCAGAATCATTGATTTCGACCAGTTAATAGTGACCCCAGAAAAGTTCCCAAAGCGAACAATTTCATCTAATAAGATATCTAGATTTTGCCCGGGATTGCGCACATATATCGCGATATCATCTGCATATAAAGATATCAAGACAGGGCGTTGCCGGAACCGTAGGCCACTATTGCTGTACTTCTGACGCAGTCCCGCCGCCAGTGGCTCCATAGCAGCCGCAAAAAGAAGTGGAGACAGCGGGCAGCCCTGTCGTGTACCCCGCGAGACCGGGAATGGGGCTGATATACCCCCGTTGAGGCGAAGCCTGGCAGTAGGCAGAGTGTACAGCAACCTGATCCAATTCACAAAACGCGTGCTAAGGCCCACTCGATTCAGGAGTGCAAACATATATTCCCAGGCCAGTGAGTCAAAGGCCTTAGCCGCATCGAGAAACACTGCTGCCACATCATCGTCTGTCTCTAGTGATCCCAGCACCGCAAAGAAGGTACGTAGATTGTGGCTTGTGGATCTCCCGGGAACAAAGCCCGATTGATCTGGGAGCACCATTTTAGAAAGTAGTGGCTGTAGTCGGGTCGCTATCATTTTTGCAAGAATCTTATTGTCAATGTTTATCATGGAGAGTGGACGGTACGAATCGCAACGCGTCGGGTCTTTACCAGGCTTCAAGATGGTTATTATTAAGGCCTCCCGGAGGGAGGTCGGAAGGGAGTCCACCGCCAGGGACTCTTCATACACCTCCAGCACATAGGGGGCAAGGATGTCCCCGTATTCTTTATAAAAGGCAGGGGACAAACCGTCAGTGCCAGGAGACTTATCCCCAGGTAGGCTCTGGATCGCCGCCACCACCTCCTCTACCGTGAACGGCGCATCCAGATACATCCTGTGTGCCTCTTCAAACCACACTAACGCAATGCTCTCAAAATACTCCTTCATATCTGCCTCTCTGAGACCCTCCGGAGGCGCGTATAGCTGCGAGTAAAATTTAGTAAATTCCTGCATCACGCCTCCAGTTCCAGTCACCCTGCCACCCTCGGTGTCTAACACTTCAGAGACGTAATTGCTGGCCCAGGGGCTGCGCAGCAACCCCGCAAGTGTCCTCCCAGCTCTCTCGCCCTCTCCATACCTACGAGCCCGCGCATGTCTCCCAAGGAAGCAAACCTCTCTAAGCGAGGCCTCTTCATACAGTGACACCTCTCGTCTGATTTCCGCAAGTACCTCGTTTGACCATGTCGCCTCAAGTCTCCGCTCCAGGTCCTCAAGCCTCCTTTCAATATCTGCCATCTCCCGTCTTAGTGCCTTCACTATCCCATGCTGCTTTGCTAGGCACTCCCCACGGATCACCACTTTAAATGCTTCCCATACCGTGCCAGGGGAGTCCACCGACCCTCGGTTCTCCTAAAAAAATAGCCGAATAGCCTCTCGTATCTCCGCTCGAAAGGTGTCGTCCCGGAGAGCACCACTGGGCAGCCGCCACATCACCATTGAATGTAGCTCACTAGGCATCGCCAGGTCTAATAATACCGGTGAGTGGTCTGACAGTGTACGGGGGAGATGGTTAATTGTTCTAGTCCAGGCCTCCACATCTCTAGTGCCCAGCCATCGATCAATACGGGACCAGCTGCTATGAAAGTGATTCAGACAAGTGCCCTCCCGCACTCCTGTGTGTCTCTGCCTCCACAAATCTACCAGCGCGCCACTATCCATTACTGCTGTCAATGCCCTTGCTGCCGAAACATGTTGCATCCTAGCCACACTCTCGCGGTCCAGCCACGCATCCAGCACAACATTAAAATCACCGCCCCAAATCACAGCCCCAGCTCCCAGCGACTCTACTTGGCGCCATACCTCCAGGAAGAATTCCGAGTCATCCACATTTGGCCCATATACTGCCACTAGCCGGCAAGCCCTGTCTAACAACATTCCGCTCAGCATTACATATCTACCATTGGGGTCAGTAATGATCTCGCGCGTGCGCCACTGCAGCCCCTTACGGATAATGATTGCAACCCCCCGGGCGTAGCTAGAGTATGCCGAATGATGAGCCTCACCAACCCAGCCAGCCTTCAGCCTGCCGACTGTCGACGCCATCAGATGCGTTTCTTGGAGCATACAAATATCAATGCCATGACGTTTGACATAAGCCATCACCAGCCGGATTTTTCGGTTGTCATTAAGTCCCCGCACATTCCATGTCAAGCATCTCACAGTAGAAGAAGCATCATCCCCCATCCAGAACCTCAGTCATGCAGCTCCGCACATGGACACAACCCTCCACTTGCCAAAAACCGAACAAAAAAAGAACCAAGATCATTTCCCAATTTGCCCCCTCCTCCCTCCTCCCACCCAGGCCCCCCAATCGGACCCTAGTAGTGTCCCACCCAACCATCCCTAGAGCCCAAACTGCAGGCATGTAACAAAAGAGAACCGGAATCATCCGTGGGGGCAGAAGCCCGCCGTTCAGGTCTCCACCCAGAAGGTATGGGAGAGAGGGGTCACGGGCAAACTTCAGCTATACATCAGGGGCAGATCGCGGAGCGGACCCGCACTTCTCCACAGTTCCAGAAGCAACGAGGTCCCAGGTCTAACACTTAATCATTGTCACTAAGTGAGGCGTTTTCGGGGCTCACCCCCCCGGGCGCCCCCGCTCCTCGCTGTTTAGGCAATCGTCTTACAAACTTATTCGCCTGCTTTGGATCCGTGAAATATAGCACTTTGCCTTCATGCCGCACCCTCAATTTAGCCGGGTATAACAGAGCAAATCCTATTCCAGCCTGACTGAGCAAACGCTTTATCGGCAGAAAAGCCCGTCTCTGTGCCTGTACACCTGGAGTATAATCAGGAAAGAAGTTAATTTCGGAGTTCTTAAATACTAGGGGGCTTTTCTCCCTGGCTAGCCGGAGCACAGTGTCTCGGTCCCTGTAATTCAATAGTCGTGCAATGATTGGGCGCAGAGGAGTGCCAGGCGGAGGCCGAGGGCCCAAGGATCAATGTGCCCTCTCAATCACCACCAGCCGAGAGAGCTCGCCAGCAAACAGCTCTTGTAGCATGTTCTCGACGAAGACTTCCATGCGACCCATATCTGTTGCCTCCGGCAGCCCCACGATACGGACATTATTACGACGGGACCGGGCTTCCAGGTCCTCATTCTTGTTTCGTATCACCTCCAGAAGACGTTCCATCTGCGCAATCTGTTCTCTATCGCCACTGCGAGCATCCTCTATCTCAGATGTGCGAGTCTCCAGAGTTTAAAATCTAGCGTCGTGGTCATCTACCCGGGCTCTAATGCGGTCAAGCCGCTCCGTTACATGATCCAGCTTAGCGTCTATCCCAGCCAAACTGGTCTTGAGTTCCATGAACATGGCTCTCACAGACATCTCTGAAGACCCCTCCTCAGCG
Source organism: Pleurodeles waltl (assembly GCF_031143425.1). NCBI lineage: Eukaryota > Metazoa > Chordata > Amphibia > Caudata > Salamandridae > Pleurodeles > Pleurodeles waltl. Next base: position 959,329,132 of record NC_090444.1, read on the forward strand.
TCTGCATCTCCGGGCCGGGGGTCGGAGGTGGCGCCACGTTTTTCTCCTCCAGAGAAGGAGAGTTTAGCCTGTCGCTTATCTGCCTTGCCCATCTTGCAGTATTACCATATAGTGCAACTGGGGCAGTCCAGATGCACCTGCCTGGGACTACAAGTCTCTAACGCCAGTAGAAACAACTGTTCGGCTGTCTCGCTCACTCCACCAAGCTACCAGACGGCCCCCGGCACGCCCAGCGGCCTCCGCCGCTCCCAAGTCCATCCATTTCTATACGTGAGCCCAGATTAGCTCCGCCGACTTCAGGGGGCACGACACAGCACAGGGGGGCGGGGGGAGGGGGCCAGCCAGCCACCAAATTACAAGTCCAGGATGTTTAAGCTCCTCGAGCCCATGGGGGCACCGGGAGCACAGCGCCGTGCCAGCCAGGACCCTCGACCCCCGCCTCGCCCCCAATCCGCCCCCTACCTGATTCTATGCTCCCAGCACAGGGCAGGATTCCAAGCGCGGTCCGCAGGGCGTCAGGAAAGTTTATGTACAGGCAGCCGGGGGCAGTATCCAAGTCCTCCAAGCAGGTCCCCAAGCAGGCCCAGGTCTCAGGCACGCACCTTATCCAGTCCCGGCGCACTCAGCCAGCGCTCGATATGCGCTATCCGTCAGCCGGGCCCCGCGCTCCTCCGCCGTGGGTCCGGGAACCGGGATCCCCCGAGGGAGACTCCGTCCAAGGGGCGGGAGCGGCCCGCGAGGCCGGGGCTCCAAGCCGCGGCACGCACCCGGAACCAATCGCCGGAGAAAAAAGGGAGGGGGGGGGAGGGGGAGGGGGAGCCGCGGTCCGAAGCGACCGCCGATCAGGCTCCCCCTAAGTCCTTTGCACTCCTGTCCCCGCGCCCCTTGATCAGGGGGGGCGGCCGCCGCCTCCACTCCCCCCGCGCTCACCACAGAAGCCGGCGCGCGCGGAGAGCAGCCGGCGCCAGGCCTCCTGACGCTCCACCGCTCCCCGGGCCCCGACAGCAGCCAAACCCGGCTCAAATAACGCCGGCAGAGTCCCCGGGGGGAAGCCCCAGGGGTCCGCTCCTTCTCCACCGCATTTAGGATGGATTTTGACGGATAAATTGCCCGGCCCCGGCAGAGCCTCACAGGGTGACGGCCATCTTGCCCGGTGGCCAAGCCACGCCCCCCACAGTGGGGCAATATATTGACCCCATTTATCTTCGGGCCAACTGGCTGAGCTGGCCACCCTCTTGAAATTAAGAAAGAAGGAGTCAGGATCTTCCTGGTCTTATTATTTTTGGAGCACGCTGCTGGGTACATTAGGATGTATCTTTGTGTGGGCAATGGTTTCCGTTAATTTGCTCAGGGCAGTTTCGTGGGCGAGTTGGTTGTTGGCCATAATTGTGACCTGACTTTTAAATGCTGTTTGCAAAGCGTCTCTCTCCTCTTTAGCTTCCTTCATTTGTTGCTCCCACATCAACTGGAGATGACGTTGTCCTTCTGCGAGTTGCGCGATTACATCCGCCATGGTGGGTTTTCCCTCCATCTTCTTTATAGGAGACCGGCTATAAATCCCACTTCTGACACCACTTTGTACGAGGATGGCTGATTTAAGACACCAGACTGCGCGGGTTCTTTGTTTAGGAAGGTTGTATTTATTGGTCTTTAGATTTTATATATGGTATAGATATGAGGTAGTTGATGTTAGCCCTGTTCTGTCTGTTTGGTGCCTTGTCTTTTCCTCTTTTCTGCTATGCGTTTTTCTATGTTTTATATCTCTCACCACCCCCCGTCAGTGCTCCCCGTGTAGTGCCCGTTTCCATTCCCACCTCCCCGCCTTTGTTCGCCTCCCGCCTCCTGCTCCTTTTCTTCGTCCCACAGCCCCGTACCTGGAGTGGCCATGCTTCTCCTGAAGCGTGGCAGCTCTTTCACGGGCTTCCCGGGGTCAGCAGTCTTCACAACGGGGCTCCTCCGGCTTTAATTCCAACGTTGTTCCGCTCCTCCGGTGGTTTCCTCGTCTTCGGTGTTGGCGTCCTCTTGAGTCGTCCGTTCTTTTCCGGTTGAAAACTCCGATATACTCCAGCTCCTACTCCCGACGCCCTCACCGGAAAAGGGAGGAAGCCTCCTTTTGACCACCGTCAGATCCCGCGGTGGTGGCAGGGAACCAATGAGAGTGCCGCCCTCCCGGGTTACTTCCGGTGTGGAAGTGGCAGTGTCAGCACAAGTCCGAGGAGAGGGTGGGTCGGATCGGAGCGACCCATCACAGTGGTATTTTCTTTATGTTGTTTTTGAGGCATAGTGTGGATCGTTTCTTTGGATTACATTAAATGTGGTGCAATAGTGTGTTGCATTCTGCCTTCTGTTATTTGATTTGTATCCGTATAAAACCATGACATGGTGTATACTCATTGGCTTAGAACTGAAATCCTACTATAAGTCACTGATTTCCGCAAAATGGGCCGGTTGGCACTGGTATTGCATGTTATGTGGCTTGAACCTGGAAAACGTAACAAAAATTATTTATCAAACTAATTACATATCTTTAGATATCCTGACAGCTCAAGCGATCAAATGATTATACAAAAGTCCAGTGGTGCCACCTACCGGGAATGAATGATAAAGGGCTGTACTAGACAAAGCTCACATTATGCTTCTTCAGGTTCCTACAGATTGTCACTGGCCACAGCCCAACTTAAGAGAGCAAATTTAAGTCGGAACTTTGAAGAGGCAGTGAACTGAATGGTGAAATGGTGCATTTTATTTGTTCCTTCTCAAATCTACATGTTTATTGGCAGCACCTTTGGACCACAATGCCAGGCATGAGTGGTCTTGCTCTGTATAAGGTACCTGGAATCATGAATCACTGGATGACCTGGATAGATATCACATTGGCCATTGGTAATATGTGTGTTTTATAAGTAACCTGTTCTGTACAACTCTGTCCCCAATAACCATTTGCACATAATCATGATCCATATGTGAAATTGACCAAATCTCAAAGCTGGATAGTTCTTTTGAGACATTTCACACCTGATGGTTTACTCTTTCTGGACCTGCCTGGTGTCCTGAGTCTTTTACTCTGAAGAACTTTTAAAAATGTTACTTTGCTTTATTCTGTTCCATTTTTCTTTCTCTTGATCCTGCATAAAGCATTGGAACAGGGCATCCTGTGTCACTCTATACACATACAGCATAATCTCTTAAGTATTCCCGTAGTTCTCTTTGACAGTGCTTCGGCGCCGCCCTGGCTGATTACAACCTTATTCTCTGCCAGCCTTTTCATGGCAGTTTCCCCACCGTGAAAAGGCTGGCAGAGAACAAGTGTAGGGCTCCCCCTGCCCAGCACCCTCGGAATGTGCACTGTCTGTTTTGCAGTCAGTGTGCATTCCGAGGGTGGGTGCTGGAAGGTCCCCTCTGTGCTACAAGATAGCACTCGGCTCCTTCAAGGACGCCAAGTGTTATCTCTTAGCACTGTTCCCACTGATCTGACTGGTGGGAATGCTCTATTTCAGTGTTTCCACCAGTTAGCCCGGTCAGTCCGGCAAAAACATTGTACTAGGGAGGGACGTCACCGCCATGGCAGTAGCATCCTTTCCCTGAGTTTGCCTGCCCCGCATTAGGACCGCCAAACTCGAAATCAGGCCCTATATGCAAATTAGTGCTCCTAACAAGAACAGAGCTGCACAATGGATCACTTCAAATTTATGCTGAAGGGATTTCCATTGTAAGAATATGTCTAAAATAAATTTCATTGTGACAGGATCAACGTTATTCACAGTCTTGGGTTACAAAGACTGCCCATACTTCTAAGAATAGACAAAGGGTGAAGATGGCAAATTGCTCCACAAGTGCCTTTGCAAATTCATCAATTGCTTATTTTTGCACCAAAATGTAGTTTGGAAACTGACACATTTTATTCCCTAATCTTCCGTAATAACAGTACACACATGACTATGGAAATACCATATGCAGTGTTATAATTAACATACTATTTATAGATTGTCAATGGCACTGTAGGATACTCTCAAAATAACTGGACTAGAACAATGCCACATACTTTATGAATGTATTACAGATTTACTGCTTTCCCCTGCCTACCAGAGACAACCATTTACCACAATCTAAAGATACATCAGTCCTACTATTCATAACAATAATTATAATATTGCTATTGTAGCTGCTACAAATATTAATAACAGACCTACTAGTACTTATAATCATAATAATTGTTTTTTCTGTAGCCCTTCATACTGCAGTCACCATTTGTAAACGCTGTAAATTACAGATGTTAATGTTTCCCAATTTAATGATGCTTAATTTACCAGCCTCAGAAGGATGGAAGGATGTCTCTTCCTTTACATCGTTCTTACATTGAATGTGTAGTTATAAGGTATTTATATAGTGAATATAGTATAGGAAATTGCATTTGATATACCTAGATGTCAAATATTTCCAAGTCATTAGCCTGGTTTACGTGAATGTTGGAAGACGAGACTTCAATGCCTTCTGAATGCTGAGTGTTGTTCCCAAGTCCCTCTGAAGCACTCTTGATGCCAGGAGGAGTTGTGTTCTGAAACAGAAACCAGCAGATGGTGTTGCACAGTGTGTATTTCAACAGCATTACTTCTTATAGGTTTTCGTTCAGGTATTTTTGCTGTGGTTTTTGTGTTTGCATTATTCAGATACTTGCTAGATTTCTTGAACTGACTAATAAGTGGCCAAGGTAAACCACAGATTTCTACTGTTCTGACAATTCTTTAATACATTTTCATGATAGTTTTGTGTTTTCGTTCCCTGGCCCAAAACATATTCTGAATTTGTGATCACTTCAATGTGCCTCAGAGGGCTGGGTTCTGTGTGGGCCTCTTCAGTCGTTTTCCAAGTTGGAAAAAGATAGCACAGTCCAGTTTCACTACCTGGGACACGTCTCCATCAGACCACAGAATCCGCCAGTAGCAGCCCTCATGAGAAATGGTGAAAACACATTTTCTACATTCGGTTGTGCCACTGTCTGCCTGCTTGTCAGGTGAATATTGCTTGTAAAATGTCAGGACATAAATATGGTATTTCTGGTCATCCACGGACTGCCATAACTGGATATTCTAATGACCTGGTCAACTAGTCCTTGTAGTCATGAGTTATATATCATCCTCCTTGAATGTGATAAACAAGAGGAGACCATTTACTGATTTCATGAAAGTACTATTTACTGTAACAAATTATTACTTTAATGTCCTGTTCCCTTCTGCTTGGTGACCAAAGTTTACTATATGTTTATTTATTGTGCTCATTAAGTGTACAAGAAACAGATATGAAACATGCGCATGGCAGTTTTGGTGATGACAAGCAATGTCAGCTGGTTCAAATTGGGGCACTGGTTAGCATGCTTTTACTTTATCATGACAAATCCCAAAAGCAGGGGTTTGGTGATGGAAACTAGAAAAAGGAATTTCCCTAACATGGCTGGAGTCTTCTATCAGAGTTGCCATGGTCCATCTTCAAGTGAACCTTTTAATGCGGAGTCAGCTGTTCAGAAGCTAAACGGGTGTTTAGGAACCATGGTGGAATAACTGAGAACTCAAAGGGCTTATTAAACGACTGTAGGAAGGTGCCCTTATTGGATGGTCACCCTCCGCCCCCGAACGTTTTGCTCTAAATGCTGTTCATTATGACTCTGAAAGTGCACTGGAGCCTGCTAATCAGGCCCTAGTGGCAGTGCTCTCTCCCTGAATTGGTAACTGTGAAATGGCATTCACAAATGGCAAGTACTTTGATCCCTTATAGGTCCCTGATATATGGTACCAGGGGTACCCAGGGCATGGGTGATAACGGGGTCACCAGGTCATGAAGCACTGATTGTGCAACTATGCGTGACCCAAGCAAACTACTGAGAGCGGGCCTGCCACTGCAGACTGTAGGGACAGTCCAAAGTGTTCAAACTCGATTGTGCCCACACAATGTGTGACACAGCCCCAGCACTGCCATTAACATATATATATATATATATATATATATATATATATATATATATATATATATATATATATATATATATATACATATATATATATATCTTTCAACCCTAAGGTAGGCCTTCAGAGCCCAGGAAGCAGGATGCATTATATTAAAGGTGTGGACATATTAGTACCAGCTTTTATTTCTCTATAGTGTCCTTTTCGTTGCAGGCTACTGTAAGTTGACCTACAGTCCACAGGGACTGGCACCCGTGCAAACCCGAAGTCACCAGCTCCAATATAGTACCTCCAAAATGGGTCATTTTGGTATCAAACAATGTGCCTTCTCACCCCTTACATAAATCTAGTGTCAAGGGCGATGTGGCATGGACCTAGAAAGCAACCTTAGGGGTTGCCCACCGAGCTACCCATGTTTTCCTGTGCTCTGGCTGCCAGCTTTTAGTTGCTGCCGCCAAGACAGGATTCTGACAACCTGGGTAGAGGTGGCAGGAGTCAAGACAATGGCCTGAACAGGAAGTAGGTCACACCTCTCTTCCTCCCAGGAAGGCTAGTGAAGTGGCACATCAAGGTGGTGAGCTTCAAAGGGCACACCGCCTCTAATATGCCTCCCAGTGGAGGACAAAGCTGCTTAATTTTTTCACCTGCCGGTCCCCAGGCACATTTGCACCAGGGCAGGTGGGAAAATTAGTTAGTCAGGAGGCGTACACCCCCAGAAGGCTAGCCACACCTCTAGAGTTGGCAGCCTGGTCTGTACAGCTAAGGAAGATTTCTGACATCTCGGAAAGAGGCAGAATAGAGGGTTCTGGATAGAAAAGTTGACACAGCCCACCTAATGTGGTCACCTCAAGGGCTGGTTAGCCACCACTGGGGCTAGTAGCCCATTGGCTACTAGCACCCACAGCCCTAAGACACTTAAATCTAGGATTTCAGGGGCTAACTGGCACCAGAACCTCAGATCTTCAATAATTTGTGACAAGAGGATACAAGAAGACCCTCATCGACCTCAAAAGGGACCTACACTAATAAAAGGTGCGATATCTTGAAACTGTGGCAACCACCTGGAACTGCTCGACTGCAGCTCGCCCTAAAATAAAAACCGCTTCCTCCATCAAGAGGGAATCCTTTGTGAGCCAAAGGTAAGGACAGACTTCCTTGGACTAATGGCACTAGTCCCCTGCCCACCACAGGTAAAAAGTACTCACTGGATTGGAAGGAGCGCTGGCCATAGGGCCCTCCGAGGGATTGGATTGTGGGAAGTGTAGTGCAGCTCCCTGACAAGTTACAGTCAGCTCCCATTTTCCACTGGACCTCCAGAAGGGGAGATAGCTTATCCTCCAGTTTATCACTGCCAAGGCTTGGTGGTGGCCAGTACAGTCATCACCACCTTTACCTGACGCTGCAGCTCTAGGGCACACCACAATACCTTCAGCCGATGTCACCTGTGGCTCCATTGTTGAGATTTTGTATTTGTTTTCTTACCTGCAGTATCTCAGTGGTAAAACCAACAACTGCAGCTCCCGTTTAGCACCAATAACAGCCAAGCACACCTTTGCACCCGAAGCACTAAGACTAGGTAGAGTTGTTATGCCTGGTGTATCCAGGTCTAGGAGCCCACGCAACCTGAACCCCACTGGGCTCCCTTGGACTCGACTTGCAAGTGACCGAGTGCCACAAGTATAATTCTTGAGCACCCACTGCTCCCGTGATCAGCACCAAGGACAGCAATGACACCTCTGCACCTGGGCCCCACAAGCCAGGTAAAATTGGTCTGACTGTCGTGCTTGGTCTTGAGACCCTCACAACCTTAACTGCAAGTGGGTTCCTCTTAGCTCACCCTGCAAGTGACCAAGTGTCACTAGTGGCTTTTCCCATTGACCGCAATGGTGATATGTGACAGATTGTAAATGCACTAATTTTATTTCTTCTTTAAAATCCATAACTCTGGTTATATCCAACTGATTCGCTTTGTTTTGGTGTTAAATATTATATATAAATCAGCACTAATTTTAGAAATTGGTGTTGGATTTGTTTCGAGCCATATCAATTACTTATTGTCCATGTTGGTACTTTGAAAGGCTTTGTTGTTGTGAATCCAAGGGACCGTCTTTAGGGTATTGAGAGAATATTGCATAATGAAGCATAACTAGCCTCACTGTATAATACTCCACTTTCCTAGACCGACAATTCCTAAATGAGCCATTACCTTCCAACTCTAAATAAGTCCCTAAGACTATCATCATCCATGTTGTCATAAGGGTGGCCGCTATTCCATTTGCTCTCTCCTCTAGTTCCCTCTCCAGCTAATTCTGATGGGCAACTCCACCATCTGAGTTATAGCTGTGGTAATATCTGGACACTTCTGTTCAAGGGCGATGCCTGTGAAGATTAAGAGGTAAAATATCACACCATTTGGTTGGCTTGATGTTGGTCTGTAGCCCTCGGGTAATTCTAGTTCTGAACCAACAGGTGAATGGGAACCACCTTACTCAAGGAACTTCCCATGTTCAAACCCAATGGTATACAGTGATCTATGCTTTTCAAACCCTTACCAAGGCTTTCATTGTAATCCATGCCTGTATTAAATGTGGTAGCAGCATTTCTACACGTACAGTTCCAAATCCAACTAAATTGTCAGGATTTTTCCCTGATTTCTTATTTTCTAGGAGCACTTGGCAATGTGATACACAATAGCTTATTTTCCTACTACAGGTACAGTATTCTGAAAAGATCAAACGTGGTGGATGGACCAGGTTTTGTAGATGGTGCTATGGCTCACTGTGCAAGCATGTATCTCAAGAGGGTGTGTGACGGGTGGGACCACACACAATGTAACAAATGGTCTGTCTGGCCTCCCCAGTGTTCCCAAGTCCAATTCTAAGATCTAAAATCAGCAGTTTAAAGAATGACCTAGTCTTTACTGACTCCACCATTGAGTCCCTCATTGCACAGCGGTAAAGCCCCAGAAGTGATAGTGGAATGGGTGTTTGATTTAGAGTGGACATTCTGCCACCTTTTTGGTGAGTTCACCTCCACAACAGACCATAAGGCCTGTCATAGAAGGGAAGTGTCTTTGCCACATTCGGAGGAAACTTGCAGTGGAGTCATTGGAAAACAAAGAAATGAGGCAGATCACAAGTTAGGTTGGCGGTAATGGGAGCGAGTCATTGAGGCAGGGAAGCAAACGTTTCAGATGGTGCTAAGCCACAGATCAGGTTGGAGTCCATGGGATGAGCAATGTGACAAGGGGAGGTGATGCAGGGCATGACACTAACTTCCAGATGCTAGGCAGTTTCGTCCCAGGGGAAGGTCTGGCTCTACTGTCATGAGCCCCCTAAAGGTACAATACCAGTAAACATTAGGGGGCATATTTACATGCGCCACCAGAGAGTCACTTTTTGTAATGCTTTAGTGGCACTGTGCACTGGACCGTTTTTACAAAGCAATGTTAAGCCAATTTTTGTGGCTTAATGTCACCTTGTAAGTACGGGCCCTTCACATGTAGCACTTTGTCTGGAAGGGGCGTGCCATGAGTTTTGCTGTGGGTGTTCCAAAACACCCATTGCACTTTGACGCTGCTCCAGATTTATGAGATTTCGTAAACTTGAGGCAGGTCCAAAATGTAATGCCACCCAAGGGGTGGTGTTAACATGGCGCAACAAGGACAAATGCTTTCATTTATCCTTGTTGTTTGCTCTTTCTATGTGTGCTGTGTTCTGCAGCACACATGAAAGAGTAAATTGCCATTAAAGATTGTTTTTGTGCAGGAAGATAACCCTTCCTGCACAAAAACAATCTCCTCTGCAACGCAGCCATCCTTGCACCATGGTGCAAGGATGGCTGCGTTGGCGCTCAGCAACTAATTTAGCACTGGCGTAGGGGGAAACACAGTGATGCGCTGTATTCTAGTAAATACGGCGCATCTCTGCGTTTTAGAAGTGATGCAGCGCTGCACTGCCAATTTTGGTGCTGCGGCCGTGCTGTGCCACTTCTTGTAAATATGCCCTTAGGTGTGTTGTGCTCCTCCCCAGTGGACAGCAGCCCACAGAAAGAGCAGAAAAGAACTTTAGCTGCCTGGGATATTGATTTACACCATTTCTCTTTTAAACCAATCACCAATGTAGAGGAGGCTAAAAATTCCAATCTGAAAGACACCTATAGTGGATAAAATAAGAGAGGAGAGACAAAGAAATAACTATCATTTCAATAAAGTTTCCCTCAGAATCCTCTCCTTTGTCCTCCAAAAGGAGCATCCCTGGAGCTTCCTTTATTATTTGAACACCACTCTGACTAACTTGAGAGCTCAAACCAAGAGTGACAAAGAGTGCCCTCTTAAGAGGATGTGGCAGATAATCACACAATAAAAGAGAAAAATGTCCCTTTATATTCCACTTTCAGTTTAGCTAGGAAATTTGGAGATGCAGTAAATCCTTCCTTCACACACTGATATCAATTCCTTTTTCCACAGCAAAGTGCCTAGGTGGGCACCAGGAAAAAGAATACGTTTTCACATGGATTGTTGCGGGTAAGTCTTTTTCTTCCAATGCGGACTTGGTCAGTCTCAACATCGCTGTCCCAACCAAGGCTCTCAATGTTTCTATGTTATTTCTTTACTTTTTTAAAATATTTTTATTAGTAACATGGCAAGAGTATGTAATACACACTAAAGCATGACTGGAATAGAATAACACACTAGAGACAAAGGCACAATAATCATACTGTTCATTGCCCGTTACTTTTTCCACTGCCATCCCTCACCCCCACGAATGGCAACCAGTGCTCTCTTTGTACTGGGATCCAGTCAGCTGGTCCGGTGGGTGTGTGAGGAGGGATGGTGCACAGTTCTCCCCGGTATTCGTTACATTTCCCCCAAATTTTATCCCACTTCTGTGGGCACCCCGAACTCTCATATGTCACCCTCTCTTCCAACATGCACGAATCCATATCTTGCTCCCAGTCTCTCAGCGATGGTGCCTGGGACGACCCCATAATCTGGAGATATTACTTTTAGCAATCACAATGCAAAGAGTCATCAACAGAATCTCCGGTCTTCGGAGATCCAAAGTGTCCCATATATTTAACAGACACCATTTTATCGAGGCTGCCATCGCACACCCACAGATCTCATTCAGGCATGCAATCACTGAGAACCAATAGCTCCATATCTCTGAGCATTCCCAAATAATTGTAGAAAGGATCCCTCCAGTCCACACCCCCTGAGACTGAGATTGTCAGGTGCTCTGCCCATCTTGACTCTGACCGACACAAGAGATAATCTCTGTGGAGGATTTCAAATTACACCAAGCGAAACCTGGATCGGATCTCCACCTCCTGTGCAGTGGAGAGTAGGGAGGCCAATGCTTCACGCCATTCATCTTCTTCAAGACTTCCAAATTCTTGTTCCCTTTGCGTTCTTAAGTACTTTAGTGGGTCTGGGGAGTTGTTAATCAAATTCTGGTAAGTGAGGGAGATGGGTTTTTTATGTAATTGCTCCTTCAGCAACCTATTCTCCAGGGGGGAGGATTCAGGCAGCTTCATCCCCCTGGGTAGCACAGACCGTAGAGCCTGTTGCATCTGAAAGTAGCGGTAGTACTCAGAGGGTGCCAATTTCTACTCCTCTCACAGGTCGTGGAGTGAGAGAACATCATCCTACGGACAAAGGTCCCCCACCTTCGAGAGACCGATACGGTCTCATTTATCAAAGTCAGGGAGGTTCCTCATTGTGCCCAGGGCCTTTGAGTCCCAGAGGGGATGACCTGTGTTATTTTCCCCTTCCACCTCAAAGTGCGGAGTGCTGTGTACCAATAACCGATTGTCACGGATGTTGGTCCTTGGTTTTGCGTAGGCTTGGGGGATGCGTAAATGGCCCTCAGGCACCCTTCCGGATGCATCAGTCGTTTGTCAATTTGATATGCTGGTTCATCTTAGGGTGCGGGTACCCATCAATTAATGGTTATCAGCTACGCCGCCCTGTGGTATTCCCTAGTATTGGGAATGGCAATCCCTCCGTCTTACCATCCCTTGGTCAGTTTGGTTAACGCTATTGTTGCCTGGCCCCCATTCCATAAGGCAGTCCTAAGCTCACTATCTATTGCTTTGTAGTAGGTGAAGTTAGGAGGCCAACACCCTTGGCTAGTATTTTCACTTCTGCATTGACAAGCAAAATCGGCCGGTAGGAAATGCATTCCTCTTTCAGCTTCCCTTCCTTGGGTATAACTACTATGGAGGCCAGGCATTGGTCCATAGGGAGATTCACTGTTTCTGGCTATCTTTATACATCTTTTTAAAGTTTTAAGTGGGGAGCACGTTTAGTGGCTGATAGCTGATATAGGTTAATTGGTACCCCATTGGGTCCTGTTGCTTGTCCGAGTTCACATCCCAGATAGCTTCTACTGTTTCCTCTGTTGAGAGTTCCTTCTTGAGGGTCTTTCTTCTGTGGGAAAGTGTGGAGGTGGCTGTCTACAAGAAGTTCACATAGGTCTTCTCTTGTGGTTGTAACTTCCGGATATTATATTCTGGTATGATAGGTCACAAAGGGCTCCGCTATACCCTCCCCGTCACTGACCAATTCTCCAGTTGTGGACTGGACTACCCCACCCACCTATTCGCTGCTCCCTCCTATCTAGCCAAGCCAAGAGTTTCCCCACTTTGTTATTAGCTTCTTAAAGGCAGTTTTGTACCGCCTTGTGGTGGGTCTTGGCGGCTTCCTGTGCCACATCTCGATACTCTCAAGTGAGCAGCATCTGTCCCATCTTGCTCTGGAGGGCCCGCCTCAAGAGCCAGACTCTCCCGCTCAAAAGTCTTCATCTTAGCCCATTTTTCCTTCTTTTGCTCCACTATCGTGGATAGACCAACCCTTTTGATAACCACCTTGTAGGCCTCCCATAAGGTTTGTGCAGAGTCCACTGAGGTGGCATTCTCCTCAAAGTAGGCTCTGTTGCTTCCGTCAGTGCTGCCCTGAGTTTCAGCACCTTGAGGTACCAGGGTCAATACAATACGTCTGTGACTGTGTCTCTCACCCAAACCATAGACCATCTCCAAAGGGGAGGGATCTGAAATGCCCCGTGTCTGGTCGTGGAACTCCCATACCCATGTCAGGTGGCGGGCTGATGTGGGGAAGTAGTCAATGTGGGGTGACTGTTGTGCACCCCAGAATGAAATTCAAAGTGCTCCTCAGTTGGGATAAAGGTGTGCCACAAGTCTATTAGCTCCTGGGCTGTGACAAAGTCAGCTAAGGGTTGTCGAGCAGAACTTGTTTCCCTGGGGGGTTGATGGTCCATTGCGTCACATAGTGCTGCATTAAAATTCTCCCCCATTAGTAATTCCTCTTCAGGAGATCCAGTAAGAGTGTGTTCATTGTTGGGAGTGTGATATCATGGAATCTTGGGGAGATGTATACTGAGAATATGTTAATGGCGACACCATCCCAGCTCCCCACAAGGGCCACATATCATTCCTGCTCATCAGGCCATATCCTTTAGATGGAGGGAGGGAATTATTTTTTCACCAGGATTCTCACCCCCCTGGGAGGTGGCAGTGTATGCTGTGTGGGTGACCATTTTTGTACCCCCATCTTTCTAATGCGCTGCATTTATTTCCCAGTAAGTGGGTCACTTGCAGGAGGACCACGTCTGGGGAGCGTCTCTTAAGGTACTGCAAGACCACTCCCTGTTTGACCTTGTCCCCAAGCCCATTAACGTTCCAGGATGGGAGACACAGTGTTGGTGGGTTCTCTCGGGTGAGGCTGCCGATGGACTAAGCCCCCTTGTCTACAGTGGTGTAATGGTGTCGCTCAGTGGTGGTAGGTGTACAGATGTATCTTGCCTTAGCATCAACATTAACACATCCCTCCTCCCTGCCTCCCTTCAATGTTGGCTCAGAACTACCCATCACCCCAACCGTGCAGAGTGTCTATCACAACAACTAAACATGAAAATAGTAAGGAGAGGTGGCTAGCTCCCCTTAGCCCCCCTCCCAAACTCCTAAACAGGACTGCTTTTACCGAGTTTACAGCCAGTGCCAAAGAGCTGTGCCGCCTTTACCATGTCCAGTGCAAGACAGTTCAGAACGCATAGTGGAACCACAGGTTTTATGCAGCAGGGAGCGTTCCCACTTCGACAGTCTCAGTCATGTTCAAACCGATCTTATTGTTTTTCGTGGGGCTGCTACTGCTGGGATGGGTGGTGGTCCAAGTTTGGTGGTGTGGGGCTTCTACGTGGACTCTCTTCTGGAAGTCATTGGTATGCTGAGGGGGCACCTACCCCCACACGGTTTTTCCTGGGTCAGTCTTGTCTCTCTGTTTCTCTGATCCTTTGCAAGTCCTCAAGCCAGTCCCGTGTTGCCTCTGGTGAACCAAAAACGTGATTCTTGCCATTGGCTATTACACGGAGCTGCACTGGGAATAACATTTAATACTTGAGCTGTCGATCACAGAGGGCTTTCTTGACCTTGAGAAAGCTGTGGAGTAGTTTCTACATGAGTAGTGTGAAGTCAGGGAAGAAGGTAATGTTTGCATTGCCAATTCCAAGAGGCGGAGCACTGCGTGCCTGAACTATTACGGCCCGGTCCCGAAAGTTAAATATTCATGCTATAATGGGACAGGGCTGTGTGCCAGGCCTGGGCAGTGTACTCGGCACACAGTGTGCTGTTTCCACAGAGAACTACTGAGAGAGACCGCACAGCTGCAGCTGCTTCAGGATAAGGTCTTCCACAAAGAGGTCTACATTTGGCCCTTCAGAATTTTCAGGCACGTCAATTATTCGGACAATGTTCCTGTGGGAGCGTCCCTCAAAATCCTTTTTTTTTGCCTCAAGTATCTCAGTCGTGGCCTTGAGTACCCTGACCTTGAGAGTTGCAGAGTCGTCTTTAAGGGTCTTCAAGGAGCCCTCAGCCTCCTTCACCCTGGCTCCCAGGATGCAGAAATCTGCCTTCATGAGTGCGACTTCCGTTGAGACCGTGTCAATCCTTGTTTCAAGAGAGACATGGATGCTCTCTATGGCCGCCATTATGTCTTTTAGGGCTAAAATGTCCCCCTCTGAGTGTGCAGGCTCTGTCACGGGACACAGTTCATCCATCCCGGAAGTCCATGTAGATTCCTTAAGCTGAATGATTCTATCCATTTCTGTTTGGTGCCCAACTCTGGAGCTCTGGTCCTCTTGCCACATGTCATGGCTGCTGCAGGTCCATGAACAGTCAGCAGGCAAGAGTAGGGAAGGGCGTAGGGACTGCTAGTGTTGGTCACGATGCCCAGCTAGCAAATGGTTTCCGGGAGGGGAAGAAGCACCTCACTCCACCCAAGGCTTGCCAGTAAGTGCTACGTTTGTTACGAAACTCTGGGCTCAACGCACCATGTCACCTGTCTGCACTTGATCTCAGGGGCTGCACCTGAGCATATCAATATCTCCCAGCTCTACTGTCTTGCAGAAAGGGTGGATCTCAGGCAAGACTCCCCACTCATAGTCAAGTTTATTACAGAAGGGTTGGTGTGTCTCTACCTCCTGACTTCCTCGCGGTCACAGTCACCTGCCCCAGCAATGCAAAATGTGGGGAAAGGATTACTGTCTTCCTGCTCCATCCCTTATGACATAAGTCCACAGTTTCAGCCCTGCAACAGTCAGCATGAGTAGTCCCCTGGCGACAGCGGTGTTGCGCGGGCCCCGGATGTCTCCCCTGTCCACTGCCCCCAGGTTCCCTTAAGTTAAGTACAGTGAGGGGCGAGGGGCCGCGCAGGGGGTCACGGCCAGCGTTGTGCCCCTGGGTCCAAGACCACGCAGCTTGCCCCTCTGGTCCCTGGAACATTGCTTTTCACTTCTACCTCAGGTTCCAGGGCCCAGAATCACATGCCTCCAAGGACCATGGCAGATCCCAGGCAGGCCCCAGCTGAGGTATCTAGATGCGGGGGGAAGCTTTCTGTGCACTGTCGCAGACCGGCAAAGGATGTCCCCAGTCCTCACTTCAACGCCTGCAGCTGACCGGTCATTCAATTCAGGCCGGCCTTATTCCGGGGCACTGCCTTGCCAGTATATCTTTTGATGCCCTCCAGCACAAGTCGTGGACTCCATGGCTGCTCGTCAGGTCACCAGCTGCCATGGAGGGAAACTCAGGAGCGGTGGGTTGTTGTGGCCCGCTTTGCCTGGTTCCTCAGGCGGTGCTGGCTATTGGTTATGGTTATTACTATCCAATGTGGCCTCAGAGGTTCCCTGGGCTGCAGAAATTATGTCTAAAAAGCCTTTCCTGCATCAGTTCACCAGCAGTATTTAGGCTGGGGCTTTACTTTTTTTTTTTTTATTAGGATTTTCTGAGGTAAAACGATTACAAGTGCCAAAGAACCATCGAGCCAGCTGGACATCCAAAAGATCTTTAATGTACACTTCACCTAGCACTTGTATAAGGTGAGGGTGTGAAGTCATATGATCCATAGGCAGAGGAGTTTGTGCTACAAAAGGGGGCAGTGATGTGTCCCCATCAGGACTGGGTTAGAGTATCAGATTCTCTGTATAGCTCCTGATCAGTATAAAATACCCTTGCATTTCAGGGTTGCTGTCCTGGGTTGGAGATCTCTCATTTTGGTGTAACAAGGGTGGGATTTCCAGGAAAAAAGGCTCACATCAATGTTGCTGTTGCTTTGTTCCAGCCGTTAAGTCTACACTGTGACTCATCTGTCCTGGTTCTTGAAAAGCTCAGTTGATTGCATGGTGACAGTACAGATTGTTGTTGTTGTTGCACACTTCTTTGAGAACATCTGGTCTGTTTACACTGTGTCTCTGATTCACAGTTCTCTAAAGGCCGACTAGACTGATCCAGCACTGGTTCTTGCTTTAACTATGTGATGACTGCCTGCATGGCAGACACAGTCAGACATTGTAGGTAAGTCAGAGTCTCACAGAATGTGGTCATTCACAGAAATGGAGCACCCAGTGCAAGCCACCTAACTGCAGCAATCAATCCCTATCCCAGGGCTATCCTTCATTCTTCCATAAGTATTAGGATTGTTTGAAGATGCAAAGATGTTTTCTCCCAAACTTTGTATTTGTATTACAAGAACTATTTGCACTCATTGTTTGAGCACTTTTGTTATATTTTTTCTCTACCAAATTGTTAACAGTGGTTAAAAAAAGAACAAAATAACTAAAATGCAAGTATATGTGAAATTTAACAAATACCCCAAAAACAATTGGAGGATTAAATTTCCATGTAAGTTGGACATGATTTCTGTTGTGCACTCCTTCAACTAGTCAGTGTCCCACTATTGAGTTAGGTGAGTTCTCTCAAGAAGCAGTACACACTTACAACGCTTCCTCAAATCACTAACAACCTAGTGTTTTGCTGGCATGCACAGAGTTTCCGTGTTAAGGTCCATGATAGAGGTTGTTGCAGTAGTAAAACCAGGAGCATTATTGTTTGATCCCCAAAAGTGATCACCCAATCACCCACCTTTTGTGGGAGATTTTTAAACCACATTGCAATGCAGCTAAAGTGTAATGACAAGCTACCTAAAGCAAGTGTGCAGGCACTAATCACCATTTTTAGAAACAATCAGTAAATAAAGCACAAATGACATAAACAATTACTTGGCACAAATGTGTTTTGCTGAACACAATCTAGTTAAGATTTCTGCTCCTTTTGTTTATTGCTAAATTTATAAAATCAATACAGATTTCATGTTTAACCAGTCTTCAGCAGTACCTTACATTAATGACATGAGAAACATACAGAATGTTCACCAAAAAAGCTACCTTCATCTTCAAGTGATGAATACAGCCTTGCACTTATATTAAAATTATATTTTGAAAGAATCAAGAGATGTTTCTTCCTGTCAAGCTGGACAGTAATAAGGACAATAAAATGAATGTGGTGTAAGGGGAAACCACAGTAATCACAAACAGTAAAGAATATGTACATCAGTCTAGATGAGAACTGTCATATGAGACAACCTATGTGAGGATGGGATGTGGCCTCACAGGTGAATGCAGATAAATAATTGATGGGCTTTTAAAGAGGGGAAAGAACATTCTTGATGAATGATAACCTGAGGATAGGATACTAATTTTTGTCTTGCTCCAGAAGTATATAAAACAGTGGCCTCGTCTGAATATTGTCTCACACAAACGGGAATAACCACAGTCAGTTGGCTAGGTAATGGGACTTAGGATCTGGCCGGCCTTGCAAAGATTGTGCATATTATTTGTCTTGTGCTGTACCTCACTTTGTGTTTATATATAATTACAACTTTTTTCATAAAAGCACAAAGTGGCTGGATATTCATTTATTGGGGTTTCTGGGAGTATGTTGAGTTTTATGGCCATATAAATCTTTCATCCACCTTCCCAAAGAAGCCTTTGACTGTTTGGCCCTTGCTACCACTGAGGGTCATGTGCTGAAGTGATGCTTGGCACAGTTAGTCAGGACCCATAGTAGGTCTGGCCTTTGGCCAGCAGGAGTAAAATGCCACAGCCCCGGCGGTTGGACCCAGCAAACCATGTCTGCTCTGTGGCCCTCTGAATGAGGTTCTGACAGCACCCAGGTGGAATTTACCACATGACGAAGGCCAAATGACCAGACCATCTAAAATAAGGTTGAAAGAACGTATGGTAAGCACCAGGACTAAACACATTCATTCATATTGAAAGAACGGTTGTATGAAAAGGGTCATGCCTAGCAACAAATCAAATTTCAACCTGTAGAAGAAAAAACGGAAAATAATTTGAGAAACAGGACCAATTGGTCTTTCATATCAGCAGAAATGCATACAATGTCAGTTAATTAAAATGTCATAAGTATGCCAGGAATTTCAGGCTAATATGTATTTGGTAGTAGACAGTTCGAGTGGTCCAGAAGAGTAACTATAATGATGGCCCTATTAACAAAACAAATCCTAGCGACATGAGCGATGCCATTTGGGAGAAAGAACATTGTACAGATCTCGTCATCCAGAATTAAGGAGATTTGGTTCTTTATTAGGAGCACCTCACATCCAACTGCACAGCTTCAAGGTCCAGGCTAAACTGCCTGGAATAGAACTGTCAAGCCATCTCATCACTTGACTCAGAATGTAAGTCCACTTTACAACATTCTTGTTTAGGATTACCACACTCATCTCTTTCTGTGGATCCAGCAGAAAACTATGGGTCAGTATTGGAATCAGGAATATAAAACACAGCCAGTACACATATTGGCTAAAATGCCCAAATGAACAACGCAAAGGTGCTAATACCTAGTAATAAGTTGGATTTCATATAAGTGTCTGTTTGGAGGTTGAAGCACACTTTCCTATAGAGATACAACTCTTAGATTTATGTTTAACACTCAAAACACATTTGTGTTTTAGGTCATTAATCCTGATGATATTCACACTGGATATCATACCATTCAGGATAAATATATTGTTTTCATGCGAGAAAGGGATCATATCTTCTTGAATATCTGCAAGTTCAAAATGAATGATTTTTGGCTTGTTCATCTCATTAAATGGAGACATTTAAAAATTACATTATATATCAGACTGAGAAAATAGTTCTAATACACCAAAATGCATTATTGGCCATTATAGGGTCTGTTTTTAAGCAATGAACAAGTTGGGAGAAACCCACAAAATACATTTAAAAGTAACGAAAAAGTTCTAACGAAAGAATAATTGAATCCGTTTAAATTTCAGAAAACAGTGAGAAAATGAAGAATTAAGATAACCATGATTTTTGAAAAATAACTGCAACATCAACTGGTGTCCCTGTTAGAGAGTTAAGGTTCATAATCACTTCCTTTCATAAATGTAATTTGCACTTGAAGACTTTTCACCCACATTAACCACTGAGAGCTAAATGGGGGCTTTACAATCTATGGGGCCAGAGATCACTGTGATGGTCCAAACAGGAACTGCAGAGAGGAAAATAAAGAAACCCATTATTAAGTTTACCTCTTTCAATCTAGAATATTGGCCTGTGTGATAGAGATAACAGAAGACAGAATAGCAGGAGAAAAATCTGTTAGTGGAGGCAAAACGTCAGGAAGAAAGAAATGGAATTGCAAGACTGGTTGGCAGAGAAAATGAAACAATGCAATAGAACCAAGAATGTAAAGTACCCAAGGTGACAAATAAAAAGAAGAAAGGGGAAAGCAGTATGAAAAAAGAGGACAATAGATCAGCAAGAATGCAATGAAGGAATAGTGGCACAAGACAAAAAAGACAGAAAGCAGAAAGGAGGGACAATGCTGAAAAGGAGAAATAAAAGAAAAAGGAGAGGAGAGAGGAGTGCTCAATAGATCAGGGTGACCCCGGAGAAGAGGAAAGAAGAAAACAGAGGAACAAATGAAAGAGGAAGAAACTAGAAAGGTGAGAATGGTGTGTGTGTGCGTGTGTGGGTGTTTTCTCCCAAGGTTTTTTTAAACTCCTTAACTAAGATCAACAGTGCATTCTGTACAGATATCATGATAGCATTCCTGTTTGGGAGGAAAGTAAAGTGCCCAGTAAAAAAAATGATAATTTGCTCTGTTCCACCTACCTCTGCTTGGCTCGGATTGTTTACCACAGTTTTTGCAATATTTCATTTAGCTACCATTAAGCCCAAGGACCACAGGGTCAAGGTATGCCTGGGCAGATCACTGAGCATCCCTAAGATTAAAAATGTGTCATTAATTAAATCATGCTGATCAAAATAGCTGTTGTGTGGACACTTCAGACACATCTGATTCACATCCGTGCCCACACTAAACAACCTGGTTCTATTATAAGATGCCCATTGAAGACTATTTAGGTGAATTAACCTAAGCCTAGCTTGGATGGCCACCTCTCTTGGGTGTACAGCACTGCTTCCCAATCTGAAATTTTTGTAAGTGCAATGTTACCCTCTCATCTTTTCCTGAGATCATCCAGGCAATGTGGTGTACTGTTGGTTAGTGTTCTATACACAATAGAAACTCCCTCAGGGAGCTGTGATTTAATCTAGACTCTAGCTGCACAGTCACCAGGATTGTTGACTAATCAATAAAATGGTTAGCACATGCAGATTTAAGCTGCAAGTATAGATATATCTAAATGGGGTCCAATTGAATTTCGATTTGCAAACAAGAGAATGCATCTGATATTTGTAAAGTTCTCAGTTGCTCTAAGGGACGTCCCGGCCCTAAACTCCTTGAATGATGCCCACATGGGATTATACAGTTAGAGAAAAGAGACAGGTGTTGAGAGTCTTACAAAAGAGTGTGAGAGTGCTGAGCTCTGAGTGAATAGGGAAGTTGATTCCACAGTTTGGCAGCCAACATGGAGAAAGCCTGACATTCACAGTGAGCATTCTTAATCTTAAGAGCTAGGAAAGACTGGTGTTTGGAGGAACATAACCAGCAAGTTGGGGCCATAACATACATTGACAATTAAGGTGGCCTATTTTCCAAAAAGCACAGTGACAAATGCACAGGGATTTGATCAGTACCCGTTTGTTGATCTGGAGCCAGTTTAGGCGTGGAAGGAGGTTGTGATCAGACATGTGATGAGGAAGATTCAGAAAAAGGTGTGCAGCAGCATTCCCGAAGTCACCCCAGCACAAATGTAGCTAAGCCAAGTTATTGGTATAGTCTAGTCTGTAAAATGATCATGCAAGCAAGCAATGTATCCAAAGAGCAGGCAGATATGAACACTTTTTTCAAAATAGGTGCATATAATACACACAATCCGTGGCAGTATGAATCCTATGCTAAGGCAGCAGAAGGTTATCATCAAACCAAAAACCTAAGTTTTTACATTGTTGGCAGGGGACAGAGAGGAGCCTCGCTCAGAAGGCCACCATCTTGAAGACCAGGTTGAAGTGGACAACCAATAATCAGCACCCAGTTTTCTTTCAATAAAGCTTATGAGAGCCCTCAGTTAAAAGGCTTCCATGAAAAGAAAGACTTGAACATTAACCGGGGCATGGTCCAAATCATCATTCAGACCAATTAAAACCTAAGACTAGAACCCTCTACAACCAACTTCTCCTCCCACAAAACCACCATTCGCACCCATCACCAACTCATACGCACCGCCAAAAGAGATCACTATAAGACAGGCCTTGACAACAACTCTCAAAACAGCAAAGAACTCTTCACCATCATTAATGAACTTGACAAACCCAAAGTCAGCATCATAGACCTCTCACACATACATCCCCTATGTGACGCCCTTTCCAACCACTTCCTCCACAAAATCCTGGACATCCACAACAGCTTCATACCACACACACCCACCACACACACCCCTCACTCACCCAACCCAACCCCCACTCTTGACCCCCCCACCACACTCTCCACTTAGGCCCCCACCACACACGAAGAAACCGAAAAACCTATGAACTCCATCCACTCCGGATCCCCCGCGGACTCCTGCCCACATCGCATCTACAACAAAGCCAGCCCAACCATTGCCCCCATACTCCGCAACATAATCAACTCCTCTTTCGACTCCGCCACCTACCCAGACCCCTGGAAGCACGCGGAAATCACCACTCTCCTAAAAAAAAACTACGCCGACCCGGAGATCCTCTCCAACTACCCCCTGATCTCCCTCCTCCCTTTCCCTGCCAAGGTTGCCGAGAAACTAGTCAACGCCCACCTATCCTACTTCCTCGAAGCAAACAACACTCTTGACCCCTCACAATCCGGGTTCCGCAAGAACCACAGCACGGAAACCGCCCTCATCGCATGCACAGACGACATCAGGACCAAAGTCGAAAAAGGCGAGACCGTCGCACTCATCCTCCTAGACCTCTCCGCAGCCTTTGACACCGTCTGCCACCACACACTCCGCACACGCCTCCACAACATAGGAATTTGCCACAAAGCCTTAGACTGGCTCACCTCCTTCCTCACCGACCGGACCCAGAGAGTCCGCCTTCCACCCTTCCACTCCAACACTACCAAGATCATCTGCGGAGTCCCCCAAGGGTACTCCCTCAGCCCCACACTCTTCAACATCTACATGATCCCCCTAGCCAACATCCTCCGAGCACACGGAATCACTATCCTCTCCTATGCAGATGACACCCAACTCATCCTCTCCCTCACCCGCAACCCCACCACCGCCAAAACCAACCTACACGCTGCTCTCCTCGACACCACCAACTGGATGACCTCTAACCACCTCAAGCTCAACTCCAACAAAACCGAGATCATCATCTTCAGCCTCAACAAAACCACATGGGAGGACTCCTGGTGGCCCACCCACCCCCGGAAACCACACCATAACCTCGGCATCATCCTGGACTCCTCCCTCTCCATGACACAGCAAATCAATGCTCTAACCTCCTCCTGCTTCCACACACTCCTCACTCTAAAAGAATCCTTCAAATGGATTCCCCCAGAAACCAGGAAGACAGTCACCCATGCTGGCTATTGGTTATGGTTATTACTATCCAATGTGGCCTCAGAGGTTCCCTGGGCTGCAGAAATTATGTCTAAAAAGCCTTTCCTGCATCAGTTCACCAGCAGTATTTAGGCTGGGGCTTTACTTTTTTTTTTTTAATTAGGATTTTCTGAGGTAAAACGATTACAAGTGCCAAAGAACCATCGAGCCAGCTGGACATCCAAAAGATCTTTAATGTACACTTCACCTAGCACTTGTATAAGGTGAGGGTGTGAAGTCATATGATCCATAGGCAGAGGAGTTTGTGCTACAAAATGGGGCAGTGATGTGTCCCCATCAGGGACTGGGTTAGAGTATCAGATTCTCTGTATAGCTCCTGATCAGTATAAAATACCCTTGCATTTCAGGGTTGCTGTCCTGGGTTGGAGATCTCTCATTTTGGTGTAACAAGGGTGGGATTTCCAGGAAAAAGGCTCACATCAATGTTGCTGTTGCTTTGTTCCAGCCGTTAAGTCTACACTGTGACTCATCTGTCCTGGTTCTTGAAAAGCTCAGTTGATGGCATGGTGACAGTACAGATTGTTGTTGTTGTTGCACACTTCTTTGAGAACATCTGGTCTGTTTACACTGTGTCTCTGATTCACAGTTCTCTAAAGGCCGACTAGACTGATCCAGCACTGGTTCTTGCTTTAACTATGTGATGACTACCTGCATGGCAGACACAGTCAGACATTGTAGGTAAGTCAGAGTCTCACAGAATGTGGTCATTCACAGAAATGGAGCACCCAGTGCAAGCCACCTAACTGCAGCAATCAATCCCTATCCCAGGGCTATCCTTCATTCTTCCATAAGTATTAGGATTGTTTGAAGATGCAAAGATGTTTTCTCCCAAACTTTGTATTTGTTTTACAAGAACTATTTGCACTCATTGTTTGAGCACTTTTGTTATATTTTTTCTCTACCAAATTGTTAACAGTGGTTAAAAAAAGAACAAAATAACTAAAATGCAAGTATATGTGAAATTTAACAAATACCCCAAAAACAATTGGAGGATTAAATTTCCATGTAAGTTGGACATGATTTCTGTTGTGCACTCCTTCAACTAGTCAGTGTCCCACTATTGAGTTAGGTGAGTTCTCTCAAGAAGCAGTACACACTTACAACGCTTCCTCAAATCACTAACAACCTAGTGTTTTGCTGGCATGCACAGAGTTTCCGTGTTAAGGTCCATGATAGAGGTTGTTGCAGTAGTAAAACCAGGAGCATTATTGTTTGATCCCTAAAAGTGATCACCCAATCACCCACCTTTTGTGGGAGATTTTTAAACCACATTGCAATGCAGCAAAAGTGTAATGACAAGCTACCTAAAGCAAGTGTGCAGGCACTAATCACCATTTTTAGAAACAATCAGTGAAAAAAGCACAAATGACATAAACAATTACTTGGCACAATGTGTTTTGCTGAACACAATCTAGTTAAGATTTCTGCTCCTTTTGTTTATTGCTAAATTTATAAAATCAATACAGATTTCATGTTTAACCAGTCTTCAGCAGTACCTTACATTAATGACATGAGAAACATACAGAATGTTCACCAAAAAAGCTACCTTCATCTTCAAGTGGTGAATACAGCCTTGCACTTATATTAAAATTATATTTTGAAAGAATCAAGAGATGTTTCTTCCTGTCAAGCTGGACAGTAATAAGGACAATAAAATGAATGTGGTGTAAGGGGAAACCACAGTAATCACAAACAGTAAAGAATATGTACATCAGTCTAGATGAGAACTGTCATATGAGACAACCTATGTGAGGATGGGATGTGGCCTCACAGGTGAATGCAGATAAATAATTGAGGGGCTTTTAAAGAGGGGAAAGAACATTCTTGATGAATGATAACCTGAGGATAGGATACTAATTTTTGTCTTGCTCCAGAAGTATATAAAACAGTGGCCTCGTCTGAATATTGTCTCACACAAACGGGAATAACTACAGTCAGTTGGCTAGGTAATGGGAGTTAGGATCTGGCCGGCCTTGCAAAGATTGTGCATATTATTTGTCTTGTGCTGTACCTCACTTTGTGTTTATATATAATTACAACTTTTTTCATAAAAGCACAAAGTGGCTGGATATTCATTTATTGGGGTTTCTGGGAGTATGTTGAGTTTTATGGCCATATAAATCTTTCATCCACCTTCCCAAAGAAGCCTTTGACTGTTTGGCCCTTGCTACCACTGAGGGTCATGTGCTGAAGTGGTGCTTGGCACAGTTAGTCAGGACCCATAGTAGGTCTGGCCTTAGGCCAGCAGGATAAAAATGCCACAGCCCCGGCGGTTGGACCCAGCAAACCATGTCTGCTCTGTGGCCCTCTAAATGAGGTTCTGACAGCACCCAGGTGGAATTTACCACATGACGAAGGCCAAATGACCAGACCATCTAAAATAAGGTTGAAAGAACGTATGGTAAGCACCAGGACTAAACACATTCATTCATATTGAAAGAACGGTTGTATGAAAAGGGTCATGCCTAGCAACAAATCAAATTTCAACCTGTAGAAGAAAAAACTGAAACATTTTTGAGAAACAGGACCAATTGGTCTTTCATATCAGCAGAAATGCATACAATGTCAGTTAATTAAAATGTCATAAGTATGCCAGGAATTTCAAGCTAATATGTATTTGGTAGTAGACAGTTCGAGTGGTCCAGAAGAGTAACTATAATGATGGCCCTATTAACAAAACAAATCCTAGCGACATGAGCGATGCCATTTGGGAGAAAGAACATTGTACAGATCTCGTCATCCAGAATTAAGGAGATTTGGTTCTTTATTAGGAGCACCTCACATCCAACTGCACAGCTTCAAGGTCCAGGCTAAACTGCCTGGAATAGAACTGTCAAGCCATCTCATCACTTGACTCAGAATGTAAGTCCACTTTACAACATTCTTGTTTAGGATTACCACACTCATCTCTTTCTGTGGATCCAGCAGAAAACTATGGGTCAGTATTGGAATCAGGAATATAAAACACAGCCAGTACACATATTGGCTAAAATGCCCAAATGAACAACGCAAAGGTGCTAATACCTAGTAATAAGTTGGATTTCATATAAGTGTCTGTTTGGAGGTTGAAGCACACTTTCCTATAGAGATACAACTCTTAGATTTATGTTTAACACTCAATACACATTTGTGTTTTAGGTCATTAATCCTGATGATATTCACACTGGATATAATACCATTCAGGATAAATATATTGTTTTCATGCGAGAAAGGGATCATATCTTCTTGAATATCTGCAAGTTCAAAATGAATGATTTTTGGCTTGTTCATCTCATTAAATGGAGACATTTAAAAATTACATTATATCAGACTGAGAAAATAGTTCTAATACACCAAAATGCATTATTGGCCATTATAGGGTCTGTTTTTAAGCAATGAACAAGTTGGGAGAAACCCACAAAATACATTTAAAAGTAACGAAAAAGTTCTAACGAAAGAATAATTGAATCCGTTTAAATTTCAGAAAACAGTGAGAAAATAAAGAATTAAGATAACCATGATTTTTGAAAAATAACTGCAACATCAACTGGTGTCCCTGTTAGAGAGTTAAGGTTCATAATCACTTCCTTTCATAAATGTAATTTGCACTTGAAGACTTTTCACCCACATTAACCACTGAGAGCTAAATGGGGGCTTTACAATCTATGGGGCCAGAGATCACTGGTCCAAACAGGAACTGCAGAGAGAAAAATAAAGAAACCCATTATTAAGTTTACCTCTTTCAATCTAGAATATTGGCCTGTGTGATAGAGATAACAGAAGACAGAATAGCAGGAGAAAAATCTGTTAGTGGAGGCAAAACGTCAGGAAGAAAGAAATGGAATTGCAAGACTGGTTGGCAGAGAAAATGAAACAATGCAATAGAACCAAGAATGTAAAGTACCCAAGGTGACAAATAAAAAGAAGAAAGGGGAAAGCAGTATGAAAAAAGAGGACAATAGATCAGCAAGAATGCAATAAAGGAATAGTGGGACAAGACAAAAAAGACAGAAAGCAGAAAGGAGGGACAATGCTGAAAAGGAGAAATAAAAGAAAAAGGAGAGGAGAGAGGAGTGGGCAATAGATCAGGGTGACCCCGGAGAAGAGGAAAGAAGAAAACAGAGGAACAAATGAAAGAGGAAGAAACTAGAAAGGTGAGAATGGTGTGTGTGTGTGTGTGTGTGTGCGTGTGTGGGTGTTTTCTCCCAAGGTTTTTTTAAACTCCTTAACTAAGATCAACAGTGCATTCTGTACAGATATCATGATAGCATTCCTGTTTGGGAGGAAAGTAAAGTGCCCAGTAAAAAAAATGATAATTTGCTCTGTTCCACCTACCTCTGCTTGGCTCGGATTGTTTACCACAGTTTTTGCAAAATTTCATTTAGCTACCATTAAGCCCAAAGACCACAGGGTCAAGGTATGCCTGGGCAGATCACTGACCATCCCTAAGATTAAAAATGTGTCATTAATTAAATCATGCTGATCAAAATAGCTGTTGTGTGGACACTTCAGACACATCTGATTCACATCCGTGCCCACACTAAACAACCTGGTTCTATTATAAGATGCCCATTGAAGACTATTTAGGTGAATTAACCTAAGCCTAGCTTGGATGGCCACCTCTCTTGGGTGTACAGCACTGCTTCCCAATCTGAAATTTTTGCAAGTGCAATGTTACCCTCTCATCTTTTCCTGAGATCATCCAGGCAATGTGGTGTACTGTTGGTTAGTGTTCTATACACAATAGAAACTCCCTCAGGGAGCTGTGATTTAATCTAGACTCTAGCTGCACAGTCACCAGGATTGTTGACTA
Organism: Pleurodeles waltl; assembly: GCF_031143425.1. Classification (NCBI taxonomy): domain Eukaryota; kingdom Metazoa; phylum Chordata; class Amphibia; order Caudata; family Salamandridae; genus Pleurodeles; species Pleurodeles waltl. Next base: position 959,357,270 of record NC_090444.1, read on the forward strand.
ATCAATAAAATGGTTAGCACATGCAGATTTAAGCTGCAAGTATAGATATATCTAAATGGGGTCCAATTGAATTTCGATTTGCAAACAAGAGAATGCATCTGATATTTGTAAAGTTCTCAGTTGCTCTAAGGGACGTCCCAGCCCTACACTCCTTGAATGATGCCCACATGGGATTATACAGTTAGAGAAAAGAGACAGGTGTTGAGAGTCTTACAAAAGAGTGTGAGAGTGCTGAGCTCTGAGTGAATAGGGAAGTTGATTCCACAGTTTGGCAGCCAACATGGAGAAAGCCTGACATTCACAGTGAGCATTCTTAATCTTAAGAGCTAGGAAAGACTGGTGTTTGGAGGAACATAACCAGCAAGTTGGGGCCATAACATACATTGACAATTAAGGTGGCCTATTTTCCAAAAAGCACAGTGACAAATGCACAGGGCTTTGATCAGTACCTGTTTGTTGATCTGGAGCCAGTTTAGGCGTGGAAGGAGGTTGTGATCAGACATGTGATGAGGAAGATTCAGAAAAAGGTGTGCAGCAGCATTCCCGAAGTCACCCCAGCACAAATGTAGCTAAGCCAAGTTATTGGTATAGTCTAGTCTGTAAAATTATCATGCAAGCAAGCAATGTATCCAAAGAGCAGGCAGATATGAACACTTTTTTCAAAATAGGTGCATATAATACACACAATCCGTGGCAGTATGAATCCTATGCTAAGGCAGCAGAAGGTTATCATCAAACCAAAAACCTAAGTTTTTACATTGTTGGCAGGGGACAGAGAGGAGCCTCGCTCAGAAGCCCACCATCTTGAAGACCAGGTTGAAGTGGACAACCAATAATCAGCACCTCAGTTTTCTTTCAATAAAGCTTATGAGAGCCCTCATTTAAAAGGCTTCCATGAAAAGAAAGACTTGAACATTAACCGGGGCATGGTCCAAATCATCATTCAGACCAATTAAAACCTGAGACTAGAACCCTCTACAACCAACTTCTCCACCCACAAAACCACCATTCGCACCCATCACCAACTCATACGCACTGCCAAAAGAGATCACTACAAGACACGCCTTGACAACAACTCTCAAAACAGCAAAGAACTCTTCACCATCATTAATGAACTTGACAAACCCAAAGCCAGCATCATAGACCTCTCACACATACAGCCCCTATGTGACGCCCTTTCCAACCACTTCCTCCACAAAATCCTGGACATCCACAACAGCTTCATACCACACACACCCACCACACACACCCCTCACTCACCCAACCCAACCCCCACTCTTGACCCCCCCACCACACTCTCCACCTAGGCCCCCACCACACACGAAGAAACCGAAAAACCTATGAACTCCATCCACTCCGGATCCCCCGCGGACTCCTGCCCACATCGCATCTACAACAAAGTCAGCCCAACCATTGCCTCCATACTCCGCAACATAATCAACTCCTCTTTCGACTCCGCCACCTACCCAGACCCCTGGAAGCACGCGGAAATCACCACTCTCCTAAAAAAAAACTAAGCCGACCCGGAGATCCTCTCCAACTACCGCCTGATCTCCCTCCTCCCTTTCCCTGCCAAGGTTGCCGAGAAACTAGTAAACGCCCACCTATCCTACTTCCTCGAAGCAAACAACACTCTTGACCCCTCACAATCCGGGTTCCGCAAGGACCACAGCACGGAAACCGCCCTCATTGCATGCACAGACGACATCAGGACCAAAGTCGACAAAGGCGAGACCGTCGCACTCATCCTCCTAGACCTCTCCGCAGCCTTTGACACCGTCTGCCACCACACCCTCCGCACACGCCTCCACAACATAGGAATTTGCAACAAAGCCTTAGACTGGCTCACCTCCTTCCTCACTGACCGGACCCAGAGAGTCCGCCTTCCACCCTTCCACTCCAACACTACCAAGATCATCTGCGGAGTCCCCCAAGGGTACTCCCTCAGCCCCACACTCTTCAACATCTACATGATCCCCCTAGCCAACATCCTCCGAGCACACGGAATCACTATCCTCTCTTATGCAGATGACACCCAACTCATCCTCTCCCTCACCCGCAACCCCACCACCGCCAAAACCAACCTACACGCTGCTCTCCTCGACACCACCAACTGGATGACCTCTAACCACCTCAAGCTCAACTCCAACAAAACCGAGATCCTCATCTTCAGCCTCAACAAAACCACATGGGAGGACTCCTGGTGGCCCACCCACCCCCGGAAACCACACCATAACCTCGGCATCATCCTGGACTCCTCCCTCTCCATGACACAGCAAATCAATGCTCTAACCTCCTCCTGCTTCCACACACTCCTCACTCTAAAAAAATCCTTCAAATGGATTCCCCCAGAAACCAGGAAGACAGTCACCCATGCACTCATCAGCAGCAGACTAGACTATGGTAATGCCCTCTACGCCGGCACCACACTCAAACTCAAACGCAATCTCCAGAAAATCCAGAACACAGCTGAACGCCTTGTCCTTGGCCTCCCATGCCATGAACGAATCTCACCACACCTCAAATCCCTTCACTTGCTCCCCATAGACAAGAGAATCACATTCAAGATCCTAATCCACGCACACAAATCCCTCCACAACACCGGGCCAACCTACCTCAACGAAAGAGTGAACTTCCACACTCCCACACGCAACCTCCGATCAGCCGACCTCGCCCTAGCCACAGTCCCCCGCATCCAACGCACCACCACAGGAGGCAGGTCCTTCACCTACCTCACCCCCAAAACCTGGAACTCCCTCCCCACCAACCTTCGCAAAACCAAAGACCTCCTGCTCTCCAGAAAGAACCTCAAGACATGGCTGTTCGAACAGTGACCCTCCCTGCCCCCCCTTCATTCCCCCCCAGCGCCTTGAGACCCTCACGGGTGAGTAGCGCGCTCTATAAATCTTTTTGATTGATTGAGAAACACCAGCATAAGCCTTTGATGACAAAGCAACAGAATGGATAAAGTGAACCGCCCATGCAACATACAGGTGGGACTGAAAGCAAAGCCTGCTGAACTCCACAAGTCATCTTCTTGAAGGCAGATATAAAAGTCAACAACAAAATCACCTGCACACATTGAGAAAGAAAAGAGTGGAACCAGTCCAACGAGGGTATCAAAAATACCTGCAAAGGAAAGTCGAGTTAACAAAATGTTTGAAGTGGCCCTTTCTGCAAGGTCACTCCCAAACCTTTCGCCTTCCTCCTCCACTTTTTCTGACATAATTTTTGCTGGCTTTAGAACTCTGTGGACTTTACCACTGCTAACCAGTGCTAAAGTGCTTCTGCTCTATCCTCTAAACATGGTGATAATGGTTAATCCACAATTAGCATATTTAATGTACTTATAAGTCCCTAGTAAAGTGGTACTACATGTACCCAGGGCATGTGAATTTAATGTTACTAGTGGCCATGCAGCACTGATTGTGCCACTCCCTTAAGTAGCACATAACCATGGTGCAGGCCTGCCATTGCAGAGTCTGTATGTGCAGTTTCACTCTGCCATGTCAACTTGGCAAAATAACGCTTATGCCAGGCCTAAAACTTCCATTTTTATACACAGAAGTTACCTGTAAGGTAGGCCCTCAACATCCCAGAGGGCAGGGTGCAATGTATTCAAAAGATAGGATGTGTACTTTTAAGTTTTATATGTCCTCGTAGTGAAAAACTCCCAAAGTCGTTTTTCACTACTGTAAGGCCTATCTCTCCCATTGGATAACATTGGGATCACCTTATTTCTATTTATAAGTGAAATTCACAACCAAAAAGAGATAGACTTTCAAAGTGTGGTGCCTCTAGAATCACAATTTAGAATCATAACTTATCATGAAATTGGATTTTAAATTGCAATTTCGAAAATGTCACTTTTAGAAAGTTGGCATTTTCTTATGTTAGCCAATTGATACCTGCTGCCTGTCTCTGCTCACATGTCTGGGGTAGGTGACAGCTGGGCTCTGTGTATTCCTCGTAGACAACAACACACAATGGGAGCTTAGGTGTGAATTAATGGGCCTCCACTGATAGGATGGGCAGGAAGAGCTGGACACAGCCTCACTTACTCCTGAATATGCTGCGCCCTGTCTACACATAAAAGGCTTAACCGGTCCTGTGCCAGGTACGTAATGGTTACGTCCCGCGGCACATTGCTCCTGTGTCGAGGACGTAACCATTACGTCCCGGCACCGGAGCTCGGAGGGCCCTCCGTGGGCTCCCGCCCCCCATGGCAGGGCTGGAAGGGGAACTGCTTCCCCTTCCACCTGACTCCCCCCCGTGACGTCTGATGACGTCAGCTCGTGATTGCACGCTGACCTCTACTCATCAGAGGCAGCCTCTCATCGCGCTGCGGAAGAGAAATGCAAAGCATTTCTCTTACGATCATTTGATGGGGGCCTGAGAGTCTTCAAAGGGAAGGAAAGGAATTTCCTTCCCTTTGAAGTCTCTCAGAGCATTTCAGCAGCCGGATCGTGAAGCGATCCGGCTGCTGAAATGCCCACTAGACACCAGGGAATATTTCCAAAAAGGAAATTGGCATAAGGGGAGCGACCCCTTGGGCAAGGGTCGCTCCACAGGTGGGCAATTATTTTCAAGGCCTTTTCTGCCCTCTGGGGGCAGATCGGCCTATTGTTATTAGGCCGATCTGCCCCCAGGGGGGTAGAAACCTCTAGGCGCCAGGGATCTTTTTTTTTTGTTTTGTTTGATTTTTTTCCATTTTTTAGAGGTGGGGAGCGTCCCCTTAGGCAAGGGTCGCTCCCCTGGTGGGCAAATTTTATTTAGGCCATTTCTGCCCCCCTTGGGGGCAGATCAGCCAATTTGTATTAGGCCAATTTGCCCTCCTTGGGGGCAGAAACCCCTAGACACCAGGGATATATTTTTGTTTATGTTTACTTTTATATATATATATATATATATATATATATATATGGGGAGCGACCCCTTAGGCAAGGGTCACTCCCCAGGGTGGCAAATTGTATTTAGACCATGTCTGCCTATTTTTGTTAGGCTGATCTGCCCCCAAGGGGGGCAGAAACCACTAGACATCAGAGATTTTTATTTTTTTGCATCTATTTCACACAAGGGGAGCGACCCCTTAGGCAAGGGTCGTTCCCCTGTGGGGCAAATTTATTTTAGGCCCCTTCTGCTCCCCTTGGGGGCAGATTGGCCTATTTCTATTAGGCTGATCTGCCCCTGGGGGGGGGGGGGGTCAGAAATCACTTAGGCACCAGGGTTTGGTGTGTGTGTCTGTGTGCGTTTTGTTTCGGGGGGCAGCCCCTTGGGCAAGGGTCACTCCCCATAGGGCACATTACTGTTGGCCATACCTACCTCCTTGGGGGCAGATTGGCCTATTTTTGGAAGGCCCATCTGCCCCCAAGGGGGGCAGAAAGCCCACTAGAGACCAGGGAAGATTTTTTTTTCAAAATAAGAGGGTGGGGGTACGGCCATACCCCCACCCCAAATAAATGGGGCCAAAGTTGTTCTGCCCACCAGTGCGCAGATGGGGCAATTACCACCGATCCACACCCCTGGGGGAGGACAGAAAGTCTACTAAATGCCAGGGAATTAAAAAAAATAAAAATAATGGAGTGGCTACCAACCAGTATGGGCCTGGTTATGCCCCCACCCCAACTGAAGGGAGTAACAGTCTTTCAGCTCTCTCCCCGCACACTAAAGCATCTTATCCCACACCAAGCAAAAGTACATTTGATTATTTTGGGTTTTGGTTTTACATTTGGGCAATGAGAGCTTGGCTAACTCTCAAAATCGTCCCACTTGGAATGGTGAGGTCTGCACTTTATGGACTTTGGGACGCTGCCATGTACAAAAATCCACAAGGCCTAGACACATCTGAAAACTAAACATCTAGTTAATTCCAGGGTGGTGTGCTTCACATGCACCCGCACCATTTTCTTACCCACAATGCCCTGCAAACCTCCAACTTTGCAGGAAATCACACATTTTTCCCACATTTTTGTGATGGAACCTTCTGGAATCTGCAGAAATCCACAAAATTCCTACCACCCAGCATTGTCTCATCTATACCGATAATAATTCTGCTGCACTTGTCAGCCTAAAAATGATTTTTTTCAAACTGCCCTTTTGGACCCGCTTTGGTTTCCCTAAATTTTGACATGTTTTTGGCTCTTCCCTGTCACAGGCACTTGGCCCACCTACACAAGCGAGGTATCATTTTTACCAGGAGACTGAGGGGAACGTTGGGTGGTAGGAAATTTGTCCCGGTGCGGTGATCCCACGCAGAAATGTGGGGAAAATGTGATTTTTTTGCTACATTTGCTGAGGATTCTGGGTAAGAAAACATTGGGGGATCCACGCAAGTCAGACCTTTCTTGACTCCCTCGGGTGTCTAGTTTTAAGAAATGTCTGGGTTTGGTAGGTTTCCCTAGATGGCTGCTGAGCCCAGGACCAAAAACGCAGTAGCCCACCACCCCCGCAAAAACAGGTAATTTTGTATTTGATAATTTTGATGTGTCCAGATAGCATTTTTATTGGGAGATTTGGGGAATGCTGGGTGGAAGGAAAGTTGTGGCTCCTCTCAGATTCCAGAACTTTCTGTCACCAAAATGTGAGGAAAAAGTGTTTTTTTTGCCACATTCTGAGGTTTGCAAAGGATTCTGGGTAACAGAACCTGGTGAGAGCCCCACAAGTCACCCCATCTTGGATTTCCCTAGGTGTCTAGTTTTAAAAAATGCAAAGGTTTGGTAGGTTTCCCTAGGTTCCGGCTGAGCTAGAGGCCAAAATTCACAGCTAGGCACTTTGCAAAACACAGCTCTCTTTTCTTTGTGAAAATGTGATGTGTCCACGTTGTGTTTTATAGCATTTCCTGTTGCGGGCGCTAGTCCTGCCCACACAAGTGAGGTTCCTTTTTTTCTCAGGAGACTTGGGGAAATGCTGGGTGGAAGGAAATTTGTGGCTCCTCTCGGATTCCAGAACTTTCTGTCACTGAAATGTGAGGAAAAAGTGTTTTTTGGGACAAATGTTGAGGTTTGCAAAGGATTCTGGGTAACAGAACCTGGTGAGAGCGCCACAAGTCACCCCATCTTTGATTCCCCTTGGTGTCTAGTTTAAAAAAATGAGCAAGTTTGGTAGGTTTCCATAGGTGCCGGCTGAGCTAGAGGCCAAAATCCACAGCGAGGCACTTTGCAAAAATAGCTCTGTTTTCTTTGGGAAAATGTGATGTGTCCACGTTGTGTTTTGGGACATTTCCTGTTGCAGGTGCTAGGCCTACCCACACAAGTGAAGTACCTTTTTTATTGGGAGACTTGGGGGAACGCTGGGTGGAAGGAAATTTGTGGCTCCTCTCAGATTCCAGAACTTTCTGTCACCGAAATGTGAGGAAAAAAGTGTTTTTTGGCCACATTTTGAGGTTTGCAAATGATTCTAGGTAACAGAACCTGGTGAGAGCCCCATCTTTGATTCCCCTAGGTGTCTAGTTTTAAAAAATGCACAGGTTTGGTAGGTTTCCCTAGGTGCCGGCTGAGCTAAAGGCCAAAATCTACAGCTAGGCACTTTGCAAAAAACACATCAGATTTCATTGTAAAAATGTGATGTGTCCATGTTGCGTTTCCTGTCACGAGTATTAGGCCTACCCACTCAAGTGAGGTACCATTTTTATTGGGAGACTTGGGGGAACACAGAATAGCAAAACAAGTGTTATTGCCCTTTGTCTTTCTCTACATTTTTCCTTCCAAATATAAGACAGTGTGTAAAAATATGTCTAATTGAGAAATGCCCTGTAATTCACATGCTAGTATGGGCACCCCGGAATTCAGAGATGTGCAAATAACCACTGCTTCTCAACACCCTATCTTGTGCCCATTTTGTAAATACAAAGGTTTTCTTGATACCTATTTCTCACTCTTTATATTTCAACAAATGAATTGCTGTATAACCTGTATAGAATGAAAATCCATTGCAAGGTGCAGCTCATTTATTGGCTCTGGGTACCTAGGGTTCTTGATGAACCTTCAAGCCCTATATATCCCAGCAACCAAAAGAGTGCAGCAGATGTAACAGTATATTGCTTTAAAAAATCTGACATCGTAGGAAAAAGTTACAAAGTAAAATGTGGAGAGAAATGGCTGTTTTTTTACCTCAATTTCAATATTTATTTTATTTCAGCTGTTATTTTCTGTAATAAACCCTTGGAGGATCTACACTAATTACCCCTTGCTGAATTCAGAATTTTGTTTACTTTTCAGAAATGTTTAGCGTTCTGGGATCCAGCATTGGTTTCACACCCATTTCTGTCACTAACTGGAAGGAGGCTGAAAGAACAAAAATAGTAAAAATGGGGTATGTCCCAGTGAAATGCCAAAATTGTGTTGAAAAATGTGGTATTCTGATTCAAGTCTGCCTCTTCCTGAAAGCTGGGAAGATGGTGATTTTAGCACCGCAAACCCTTTGTTGATGCCATTTTCAGGGAAATAAAACCCAAGCCTTCTTCTGCAGCCCTTTTTTCCCATTTTGTATTTCTTTTTTAAAACAATGTTTTCGCTGTATTTTGGCTAATTTCTTGGTCTCCTTCAGGGGAACCCACAAAACTCTGGGTACCCCTAGAATTCCTAGGATTTTGGAAAAAAAGGACGCAAATTTGGTGTGGATAGCTTAAGTGGACAAAACGTTAAGAGGGCCTAAGCTCGAACTGCCCCAAATAGCCAAAAAAAAGGCTCTGCACAGTAGGGGAAAAGGCCTGGCAGCGAAGGGGTTAAAGAACTTGGATTGTCACTCCAGCCAGCTTGAAGCCAGGGTAGGGTGGGCAGGGAGCTCCTTGCACTTCAACCCATTTGTCTAGAAGTTTCTCCCACCTCCCAGAACCAGGGCACTAGGGTATAAAAGATGGAACTCAGACACTACTACTTCAGTTCACTTCTGGACCTGTGGATATTCTGCCAGAAGGACTTCTGTACTGCTGAAGGAGTGCACTCTGCAGGACTGCACTCTTCTGGACTCCTGCTTTGCTTTCTTGACCTGCTGCCTGCTGCCCTCTTGCCTGGGTGAGAAGGAATGGACCTGCATCTCTTGAACCTAAAACCCAGAGTAAATCTAAGGGCTAATTGTCTGGCCTCCTAATCTAAAGTCTCAAGGACATAGACTTTCTCAACCCTAATTCTGCACCTGGACTCTGCCATTAGTGAGTCTTCCCTGGAAAGGGCAGACTCACTAATGAACCCTTGGAAGTGGGCATCCGGTGCTTGCCAGCAGAACTGATGCACTGTCTCTGCTGAGTGGCACATCCGTGAGCAGAATTGACACATAGCCTATCGGTGCATCCCTGAGCAGTACAGAAGCATCGCTGCTGCATGCATGGTTTGACCCTTTTGCAAAAGACTCAATTCCACTCTGCATCCTGCATTTTGGGTCCGACGAAGTGGCTTCAGTATGTCCGGTATGTGACAGTTGCCTGGAGCAGATCTTCACATTCCCTGTTGACGGCAGCCTCAATGACTAAGCCTAATCTCCGAATCACAGCTTCACCGCTCTTCGGAAACAACACACCGTCTCGACTGTGGTTCACATCCCTAATGCTGGCCTTGACATCAGAAGCCCCATTGACGGGATCATTGACATTGGCACAACAGCACCTTGCACTGCCACCTCACCACATCTCAGAACCGACGCATCAGCTCAGCTGTTGGACACATCTTCAACACGGCCATATGCAACACTCCGCAACCAGGATTTAAGGTACTTTGTACAGTGAACCTCACTAGGTTCCTGTAGCCAACCTGCACATTGTCACAGTCAGCCTAAACTTTGTCCCTGTCTGGCGATATTCAGATATCTCCGGTTGGCGCTTTAAGGTTTTAGGTGCTATTTTCACCTAAAACCTTAAAATTCAGCATCTCCGGTTCTACTGATTGGATTTCTGCCGCTTTGGTCTTGTTTTGTTTATTAAAAACTACTTTACTTTTTAACTCTGTTTGGGCTCCTTTTGTAGTGTGTTTTCACTGTGTTACTGTTTGAAGTGTTGCACAAATACTTTTACTCCATTTAGCACGTGACTACAAGGACATGCCCCTCACTCGTCCCATGTAGATTTACTTCTTTAATTTTTATGGTAGGTGCTTTGCTGTTGTTGTTCTAACATCTTTGAACTATGCACCAATAATTGTGCTTTCTGAACACAGATTGTTTTGCCATGCAATTAGATGTCATGTGTGTTTGTGCGTTGAAAAACGTTCACAGGCTACGGATAAGAAGAAACTAAACCAGCTTGAAACAACACACCAAGAATGGCATATTTAGGGGGTCATTCTGACCCTAGCGGTCGGTGATAAAGCGGCGGCCAACCCGCCAACAGGCTGGCGGTCCAAAAAATGGAATTCTGACCCTGGCGGGAACCGCCAACACAGCCCGCCACTTTAACACTCCGACCGCCACGGCGGGACACACAAACAGCGCGGCGGTCACCGCCAACAGGCAGGCGGCAGACAATGTACCGCCCACCCTATCACAACTCACCAATCCGCCACCTTTTCCGGGGCGGGAGCACCGCGGATAAAAACACGGCGGAAACAGACTAGGAACGGGAAAACGCTCACCTCTATACACTCCACGAGGACGGAGGACAGCATGGAGCCCGAATTGAACATCCTACCTGCTCTCGTCTACCTGCTCATCTACCACGAGTACGAACTCCAGCGCAGACGACAACGGTGAGTACCGCACCTATGACACAGGGGAAGGGGGGAGGAGGAAGGGTTACGGGCACACACATACGCATCACACCCACTCCCCAACTATCTACCCACCAATGCAGAGCACCAAGTCAAAGTGACCCCACCCAAACCCCCCGGAATAACAAAAAGATATAATTAAAGTGCGAAAATAAATTTATGTATAAAATAGGTTCATTGAAGTCATGGTAAAATAGGAAAATGAATCAAAAAAATCCAAGTGTAAACATTGCGTAACCGATAAATACAGGCAATAAGTCCAGCACAGTCACTGAAATTTCAACTGTCCGTGGGCCAAAGTGTATCAACACATGGGCAAAGCCCACACAGGAGACCTGAGTCCGTTGGAGAGAACACTGCAGGGGCATCAGATGATAAAACTACAGGCACCTCAGGGGGAAGGGAAGGGGGGGCACCACAGCCACATGAGTCCACGATGCCAGATCCAAGAAGGGGCCACCATGCCCACTGTTCAATCCTGGGGAGTGCAAAGCCACAGTCTCTCAAGTCTCTACAGTGGGTGGCTTGCCCACTGTCATATCCTGGGGAGTGCAAAGCCACAGTCTATCAAGTGGATAACAGTCTCCACAGGCAATGGAGGAGGCAGGGTGGCCCGAGTGCAGCGTGAACAGTAGCACGACACAGAAACAGCACTGTCATTGGGCCAGCGGTGCCTGAGACGGCGGGGCCCAGCGGAGCGGTGCTTGAGATGAAGGGCCCAGCAGAGCGGTGCTTGAGATGAAGGGCCCAGCGGAGCGGTGCCTGACAGGAAGGGCCCAGCGGAGCGGTGCTTGAGATGAAGGGCCCAGCGGAGCGGTGCTTGAGACGGCGGGGCCCAGCGGAGCGGTGCTTGAGACGGCGGGGCCCAGCGGAGCGGTGCCTGACAGGAAGGGCCCAGCGGAGCGGTGCTTGAGACGGCGGGGCCCAGCGGAGCGGTGCTTGAGATGAAGGGCCCAGCGGAGCGGTGCTTGAGATGAAGGGCCCAGCGGAGCGGTGCCTGACAGGAAGGGCCCAGCGGAGCGGTGCTTGACAGGAAGGGCCCAGCGGAGCGGTGCTTGAGATGAAGGGCCCAGCGGAGCGGTGCTTGAGATGGCGGGGCGCAGCGGAGCGGTGCTTGACAGAAAGGGCCCAGCGGAGCGGTGCTTGAGACGGCGGGGCCCAGCGGAGCGGTGCTTGACAGGAAGGGCCCAGCGGAGCGGTGCTTGAGACGGCGGGGCCCAGCGGAGCGGTGCCTGACAGGAAGGGCCCAGCGGAGCGGTGCTTGAGACGGCGGGGCCCAGCGGAGCAGTGCTTGAGATGAAGGGCCCAGCGGAGCGGTGCTTGAGATGAAGGGCCCAGCGGAGCGGTGCTTGAGACGGCGGGGCCCAGCGGAGCGGTGCTTGAGATGAAGGGCCCAGCGGAGCGGTGCTTGAGATGAAGGGCCCAGCGGAGCGGTGCCTGACAGGAAGGGCCCAGCGGAGCGGTGCCTGACAGGAAGGGCCCAGCGGAGCGGTGCTTGACAGGAAGGGCCCAGCGGAGCGGTGCTTGAGACGGCGGGGCCCAGCGGAGCGGTGCTTGAGATGAAGGGCCCAGCGGAGCGGTGCTTGAGACGGCGGGGCCCAGCGGACCGGTGCTTGACAGGAAGGGCCCAGCGGAGCGGTGCTTGAGACGGCGGGGCCCAGCAGAGCGGTGCTTGAGAGGAAGGGCCCAGCGGAGCGGTGCCTGACAGGAAGGGCCCAGCGGAGCGGTGCTTGACAGGAAGGGCCCAGCGGAGCGGTGCTTGAGACGGCGGGGCCCAGCAGAGCGGTGCCTGACAGGAAGGGCCCAGCGGAGCGGTGCTTGAGACGGCGGGGCCCAGCGGAGCGGTGCTTGAGATGAAGGGCCCAGCGGAGCGGTGCTTGAGATGAAGGGCCCAGCGGAGCGGTGCTTGACAGGAAGGGCCCAGCGGAGCGGTGCTTGAGACGGCGGGGCCCAGCGGAGCGGTGCTTGAGATGAAGGGCCCAGCGGAGCGGTGCTTGAGATGAAGGGCCCAGCGGAGCGGTGCCTGACAGGAAGGGCCCAGCGGAGCAGTGCTTGACAGGAAGGGCCCAGAGGAGCGGTGCTTGAGACGGCGGGCCCAGCGGAGCGGTGCTTGAGATGAAGGGCCCAGCGGAGCAGTGCTTGAGACGGCGGGGCCCAGCGGAGCGGTGCTTGAGATGAAGGGCCCCTGTTCAGCGGTGCTCCTCCCGGCGGTGCCCTGTTCAGCGGTGCTCCTCCCGGCGGGGCCCTGTTCAGCGGTGCCTTTCTGGACGGCGGGGCCCTGTTCAGCAGTGCCTTTCTGGACGGCGGGCCCTGTTCAGCGGTGCCTTTCTGCACGGCGGGGCCCTGTTCAGCGGTGCCCATCTGGACGGCGGGGCCCTGTTCAGCGGTGCCTTTCTGCACGGCGGGGCCCTGTTCAGCGGTGCCTTTCTGCACGGCGGGGCCCTGTTCAGCGGTGCCTTTCTGGACGGCGGGCCCTGTTCAGCGGTGCTTGTTCTGTAAGTCAAGGGAGTCAGACCTGGCCACGACTCCCTGCTCAGTCGCCCTCTGACCGTGCAGTTGCTGGACCCTTCGGTGACGGTGTCCTGGGCCCTTGGGTGTCCTTCCTCACACCCGGGATGGGGCTTGTGGGGCCCTCCTGGTCCGCGCTCCTGCTGGCTGACTTCTCCGCCCTGCTGCCCTTGCCCTCCTTCGATGTGGCTCTCTGGGCCTTGCCTCCCCTGGATGTTGTGGCAGGTGAAGTGGCAGAACTTTGGTCCTTGGGGGCAGCCGTGTCAGTCGTCCCGCGGCGGCCCCTTACTTTACGAGTCCTCTTTCCAGGGGGGGGGCTGGCTGTCCCCTTGCTGCTGACCGATGTATCACTGCTGGCAAAGAGGGGACTCCAAAATCCATGCACTACGGTGACCCTTGAAGCCGGGCTGGTGGTGGCTGAGGCGCTCTTGGGACTCTTAGCAGATGGAGGGGGGGACATGTGAGGGAAAGAGGTCAAGAGTGGAGAGGTAAAGTTTTTTAGGACCAGGGTAAAGGGTAGGTGTAGTGGTTATGGGAGTGGAGGAAGAGGAGGTGGTTGTAGGAGAGTCAGGTGTGCTGTCCTTGGGTGAAGGTGCATGGGCTGGAGGCTGTCGTGAGGTGGTTGGCTGTTGGGTGGGTGGCTGCCTGCGTTTGTGTGTCTTGGAAGAGGGGGTGACAGACACAGTGGGAGAGGACACAGGGGACGTGTAAATGGCAGTGGGGGTGGTGACTGCACGTGTGCGGACTGTACTGGAGGGTGTGCTGGTGATGGAAGTACTGGCTGTTGGTGGTGTGCATGCAGGTGTGAGTAGAGACGTCACAGGGAGGGAGGAGGGAGACGAGGAGGTGGGGGACACAGAGGTGGTAGTGGCTGTTGGCATGTCTGCATCTGGGTGTTGCTTGGGTGAATGTTTGTGTGATCTGTGGTGCTTATTTCTGGATGAGCTGCCCTTGGGTGTTGAGGTGTGTGCAGGCTGGTCTGATGGTGTGGGTGGGATAGGCAGAGGAACAGGAGACAGAGACAGGCTGGAGGCAGTTAGAAGAGGGAGGCTGGAAACAGGGACAATGGCTGCCGTCAGTGCTGAGGCCAGAGCATTGAACGATCGTTGATGGGCAGCCTGACCCGAATGAATGCCCTCCAGGTATGCATTGCTACGATGCACCTCCCTCTCTACCCACTGGATGGCATTCAAAAGGGTAGACTGCCCAACAATGATGGCCTGTAGGAGGTCAATGACCTCCTCACTGAGGGCAGCAGGGGTAACAGGGGCAGGGCCTGAGGTGCCTGGGGCGAAGGAGACGCCCGCCTTCTTGGGCGAGCGGGCACGGAGCGAAGGCGGAGGGGCTGCTGGGAGGGCGGAGCTGCTGCTCTGGGTGGCGGCTGTACCTGTAGAGGCGGGGGGCACGGATGTTGCCGCCACCGCTAGGGAGCTCCCATCCGAGGACGTGTCGGTGTCGCTGGTGTCACCACGGCTCCCCGTTGTGAAGCTCCCCTCGCCCTCCGTATCACTGGTGGCCTCGGTGTCTGTGTCATGGCCCACCAGGGCCTTGTGAGTTGCAGCTCCCTCGTGCTCCGGTGCCAATTCTCTTCCACCTGATGATGCTAATGCACACATGCACAAGAAGATAAAGAAAAAGGGTGGGGGGGGACATAAAAACAGGTTGAGTGCATGCATTGTCAACACCGTTGGCGGAGAGGACAGACACAGGAGCCTCATTCACTAAGCCGCGCAATCGGGGTACACTACTCAGTACTTGTGACTAGGCCAACAGGTCTAGGGACAACAAACGCGCACATGGGTGATGCAGGACCATGGATAGCTGTACTTGTCACCCTACAGAGGTGGGGGGCGGGGGCACAGGGACATGGCTAAAGGAGAGGACTACACTACAGAAAGCGCCCTGGCCTAATGTCACCCACAGCCCTCTTCCCCCACCCAGGCACCTCCACTGCGCGTAAAGATAGCTGAATGTGCTGGTACTCACCCCCTTGTGTCTGCTGTGATGTCCTCACGTGCCCATCCAAATCGGGGTAGGCCACCGCCAGGATCCGGGACATCAGGGGGGTCAGGGTACGACTGGCACCCCTCCTAGGTTGGGAGGCCATCCCCAGCAGTAACTCGGCGGTCTTCCTGGTCCCGCGGCGGATGTCCTCCCACCTCTTGTGGCAGTGGGTGCCCCGTCTGTTGTGGACCCCCAGGTTCCGGACTTCCTTGGCGATGGCACGCCAAATGTCGACTTTCTGATGGGCGCTGACCTATTTGACATGTACAGGGTGGAAATTGAAATATCATCAATTTTCCGCATGATAGATGCGATTGGCCCCCCCTCCCCAACCTTGCCATGTGGCGCATGCTCTCATCTGTCGTGCCTTGCACTCGTCATTGTCTCCCCACCCCACCATCTTACATCCACCATACACAACCCAGGCATAGCCCATTCAACGTGCACACAGTGTACTTACCTGTTGGTCTGGAGGACCGTAGAGTCGCGCATACTGGGGCAGGACCCCATCGACAAGTTTCTCCAACTCTTCTGTAGTGAAGGCAGGGGCCCTTTCCCCAGTCGCAGCAGCCATTGTATCTCCCAGACCGAGGTCACAGCAGCACTTGCAGTATAGGTCCTCTCCTGTGGATGATCAGGTCTCGAGTGATTAACCAGATAGAAAATGGCGGTCACGCCCGCGGCGGTGCGTACCGCCGCGGTGCGTTCCGCGACCGCCGGCGCACCTAGTCATTGGCTCGTGAAACCCATAGGGTTCGATGTTAACCAATGCGGCTTGGCGCCGCGGTCTTCGACCGCCTACCGCCACGGTGTGTCACGCCAGCGCATTGACCTCACATCCCACTGTCACACTTCTCAGGTCAGGCAGCCGCCATTTCAAGGGCCCACATGGCTTAATTTCTACTGCGTCACACAGGCCTAGGCCTTGCATTGCCACTCATACAAGCCATTCAATGCATTGAGAATCGTGTACTGTGCAAGCTGTAGTTACGTACCTGTGGGTTGCTTGACTCTGTACTCCATGTTGTCCTTCCTAGGCACCGTCCGCTGGGACTTGCGAGGAGAAGGATGAATCCTCCCGTGTACCGACCGCTGGTGGACCTGTCGACAATGGAGGAACGTCATATAATACTTCGATACCGACTTGACCGAGTCACTATACAGGAACTGTGTGCCCAGCTGGAGCCAGCACTGATGTCCCCCATCCGCCAACCCACAGGAATTCCCCCTCTGGTGCAGGTTCTGTCAGTCCTCCATTTTTGGGCAAGTGGGTCTTTTCAGACAACAGTGGCCATGTCATCAGGGATGTCTCAGCCTATGTTTTCCAAGATTTTGTCCAGAGTGTTGTCTGCCCTGACGAAATACATGCGGAGCTACATAATTTTCCCTGAGGAGGGTGATTTGGCCACTGTGAAGGGTGACTTCTATGCCCTTGGACATATCCCCAACATCATTGGTGCCGTTGATGGGACCCATGTGGCCTTAGTACCCCCAAAAGACGATGAGCAGGTGTACAGAAACAGGAAAAGTTACCATTCGATGAATGTCCAGGTGGTCTGTTTGGCTGACCAGTACATCTCCCATGTAAATGCCAAGTTCCCTGGGTCAGTGCATGACGCGTATGTTATGCGAAATAGCAGCATCCCTTATGTGATGGAACAGCTACAGAGACACCGTGTGTGGCTAATAGGTGACTCTGGTTACCCCAACCTGCCGTGGCTACTGACCCCAGTGAGGAATCCCCGGACCAGGGCAGAGGAACGGTACAATGAGGCCCATGGGCGATCTAGGAGGATCATAGAAAGGACCTTCGGCCTCCTGAAGGCCAGGTTTAGGTGCCTGCATATGACAGGGGGATCCCTAATGTACTCACCCAAGAAGGTGTGCCAGATCATCGTGGCCTGCTGTATGCTTCACAATCTTGCATTGCGACGCCAGGTGCCTTTTCTGCAGGAGGATGGTCCGGATGGTGGTGTTGTTGTAGCTGTGGAGCCTGTGGAGAGTGAAGAAGAGGAAGACAACGGGGACGACACGGACAACAGGGACACAGTCATACAACAGTATTTTCAGTAGCACCCAGGTAAGAATCCCCCACGCCATTTTACATTTACCTCTGGCCTCCTGCATCTCTACTTTCTGTGTTTCCCCCCAGTTCCTTTCAACTGAATTGTGACTTTCCCTTCCCTTTTCAGAGCTGTATGACCCACTGCGTGACTTCTGGTTTGTTCGCCCATGGAGTAAAGCACATTGACATTGGTATGTTGTCATCACAATGTAACTGAACATTTTTGAACCGTTATGTGTAATACATTTGTTAAGAATACAAGCAGACTCCTGAGTGTTTTAAGTGCAATTAGGGCCAGATGTAGCAAAAATAAAATTTGCGACTCGCATTTTGCGAGTTGATGCGACTCGCAAAATGCGAGTCGCAAATTGGAATGCCAGAAAAAAAAGCGATCCGATTTTGCGACTCGCAGCCGGACTCGCAACGCTGTGTGCGAGTCCGCAGTTTGCGAGGTCGCTGTTTGCGAGTGTGCAAAAACGAACTCGCAATTAGCGAGTGGGTGTCGCAAATTGCGAATACCTTCAAAATTGCTTGCAGATGCAGCAGAACACTCCAGAAAGCATACCAGAACACCCTGGAAACACTTCCTGGCACATGATGATGACATCACAGCCAGGAAGTTAACAAATACACCTGGGAGGAGGGCTCAACAGTGAGCAGTGTCTCTGCCACTCACAGTAGGGTGCTGAGGAGTGGTAGGCACAGCACCATGGACGCAGCAGGGACCAGCCAGGCTGGCAGGAGGGGCAGGAGATCATAGATAACAGCCAGGACAGATTCATGTGGCACATGGCGTTAATGTGCCACATGACTGGTTGGCATTTTCCTGCCCATGGACAATTTCAACTTGTATATAGTTTCTTCATGACATTAATAAAACAGTTATTTTTGTTCCACTTAACAAATGGTTAATAGGTGAGTATGGTGGGAGTTGACACGTACCGTCCAGAATATTGCGTTGCAATGTGGTCCCGTCTCAGTCTGCCTTGATTAGCTAGACTCCTATCCCCATGATGGCGATGTGGTTGTTCTTGCTCTTCATCATCAGGATCTGGGTCTGCAGGGGTGAGAGGTAGCCCACGTCGGGTGGCTATGTTGTGGAGGATGGCGCATGCGACCACAATTTTGAAAGCGGTAATGGGGGTGTATTGGAGGGCGCCTCCGCTGCGGTGGAGGCATCGGAACCTTGCCTTCAGGAGTCCGAAGGTGCGCTCTATGAGGTTCCTGGTCCTCTTATGCGCACTGTTGTATTGCCTCTCTGAATCATTGCTGGGTGTTAAAAATGGAGTCATGATCCATGGCCTTAGAGCATATGCACTGTCACCTGTTGGGCACAAAAGTACACTGTTAGTAAGTCCAGATAGTCGTGCACAGTGACCTGTGTGTATGTCTGCAAGGTGTATGCAGCTCTACCTAGGAGGTATCCGTCTCCAAACTCCCCACGTTCCAGGCGTTGATGTATCCCACTATGTCTAAAAATGTATGAGTCATGGGTACTGGCTGGAAACTTAGCTACGATGTCCGTGATGACGTAATGGGCATCACAAACAACCTGTATGTTGAGTGAGTGGGTACACTTTCTGTTGCGGAAAATATGTTCCAGATTAGCGGGGGGGCATATTTGAATGTGTGTCCCATCTACACATCCAATGACATGGGGGAAGTGGGCAATGCGGTAAAAGTCCAGCTTGGTGCTGTTAATTTCTGCCTCATTCCTTGGTAAGTATATGAACTGAGACCTGTGCGCTACTAAGGCATCTAGGAATGCCCTGAGGAACCTTGACACTGCACTTTGGGATACCCCACCTGCCACGGCAATGACCCCCTGATAGCTCCCTGAGGCCAAGAGGTGCAGTGCGCATAGTACTTGCACATGCGTAGGGATGGCGCAGCCACGCAGAGTCTTGTGTTCTAGCTGTGGTTTTAGTAAATCTATTAATTCTAGAATGGCAGCGCTGCTAAGGCGGTATTTATCATAGATCTCCTCTTCAGTTTGCTGGAAAAGGGTCTGCCTTGTTCTATATATCTTCTCCTGTCTGTGGCCCCTCCTCCTCCTCTGCTGGGCTGGGTAGACTCTCCTCCTCACTGCTATCAGGTATATGTCCGCCATCTTGAGTGACCCAGATGCCTTCTGGGTCTCCTTTTATACTTTGGTAATGGTTACCACCTGCTCTGAGTTAGTGGTAAATGCGACTTGCAAACTGGGCTTTTTGCGACTAGTCGCAATTTGCGAGTTGCAATTGCATAAGGTTTGCGACTCGCAAATTGCGACTTGCAATTTGCGGGTCGCAAAATGGGGTAGCAACGGATGCGACTCGCAAACGGGTCCCATCGCTTTTTGCGAGTCGGAAATGGGCTTTTTGCATCCCATTTCCGATTTTGCACTGTCGCAAATTGCGAATCGGCCCGTTTGCGAGTCGCAAACGTTTGCTACATCTGGCCCATAGTGATTTATTTAAAGTACTACATATAGGTCAATGATAGTAAAACGGTGATGGGTGGGGGTGGAGTGATGTCCATGGCAGAGTCCAGTTCTCGGTCGCACAGGTGCATTGTCCATATGCCTGTGGAAGGATGGAGCAGGGGCAGTTCAAGGTTGGACAGGGTGACAATGTGGGACAGTGGAATGACATCCGGGGGTATCTTATGCTGGCGGGGGTCTTGGCATCCTACTCTGTCTTCCTTTGTGATCTCAGGCTCCTCTTGCGGGGTGGTTGATCTTCAGCAGGAGGTGGGGTTCTGGTGGCCCGTCGTTGTGTGGGGGCCTCCTGTCCACTAGCGCCGGCGGAGGTGGTAGGCTGTTCCTGGTCCGGGCTGGTGACAGGGGCCCTTTGGGGTGCCACATGGTCCCGCAATGTGGTGACTATTAGGTTCAGGGCCAGGACGATGTTCCTGAGCTCCTCTCTGTACCCCATGGACCGTTCCTCCTGCTGTGCCTGGATCTCCTGGAACCTGGCCAGTACCGTCGCCATCGTCTCCTGGGAGCGGTGGTATGCTCCCATGATGGTGGTGAGGGCCTCTTGGAGAGTCGGTTCCCTGGGCCTGTCCTCACCCCCCTGTCGCACTGCAGCCCTCCCAGTTGCCCTGTTTCCCCGGGCCTCTGTCCCCTGGACGGTGTGCCCACTACCACTGCCCCCAGGTCCCTGTTGTTGTTGGGGTGTTGGGTCAGCCTGGGTGCCCTGTAGTGGCGGACACACCGCTGATTGACCTGTCCTTGAGACAGAGGCATGGGCCTGCTGGGTGGGAGCTGTGCTGATATTCCCAGAGGGGGTTAGGTCTGCTGTGGCCTGTGTCTGTGTGTGGGGAACCGACTGTCCAGAGGTCCCCGATGGTCCGGGCTGGTCATCAGGTTCTAGGTCGACAGAGCTGCTGTCCTCACTGGGGGCCTGTTCTGGGGGTGGGATAGACATATCTGGACCCTCCTGTCCGGTGTGTTGGCGTTCGGGCCCTGCAGGGGTGAAAGAGTATGGTTATTGCTTCTGTGTGTTCCATGGCGTGCGATTTGTGGGTGCCCTTGTCCCCCAGTGCTGGCATTCCCTTGTGGCAGGAGTTGTGAGGGTGGTTTGTGGGGGGGATGGGTATGTGCAGTGGTCATGCATAGGTGATGGGTGTCCATGGTTTGTGTTGGCATTCAGGGTTTGGTTTTGGGTTGGGTGGGTTGTGCTGGTGAGACATTGGCAAGGAGGATGTGTGCTGGGGGTTGGGGGTGAGGGTGGGGGTGTGGGTTGGCATGCTGGTGGTTGGGGGGGGGAGTAGTTGAGACTAGACTTACCAGAGTCCATTCCTCCGCCTACTCCAGCGAGGCCCGCAGGATGCAGGATGTTCAAGACCTCTTGCTCCCATGCTGTGAATTCGGGAGGAGTGGGTGGTGGTCCGCCGCCAGTCTTCTGCACAGCGATGTGGTGTCGTGAGACCATCGACCGTACCTTCCCCCGTAGGTCGTTCCAGCGCTTTCGGATGTCTTCCCGGTTTCTGGGATGCTGTCCCACAGTGTTGACCCTGTCGACGATCCTCTGCCATAGCTCCGCCTTCCAGGCTATTGTGGTGTGTTGCACCTGTGTGCCGAAGAGCTGGGGCTCTACCCTAATAATTTCCTCCACCATGACCCTGAGTTCTTGGTCCGAAAACCTGGGGTGTCTTCGGGGTGCCATGGGGTGGTGTGGATGAGGTGTGGGGTGGTGTTTGTGGTGATGTGAGTGGTGGTGTGTGGTGATGTGTGCGTAGATGTGGTGTGGCTGATGATGTTGGGTTCCTGTGTGTGTTGGGGTTTTCGATTGCTGTGCTCGCTCTCTCTCTCTCTATCGCCTTCTCTCCGATTTCCAACTAGTGGGGATTTGTGGGTGATGTGGGTGTGTGTTTTATAGTTGCTTGGATGTGTGGGGGTGGTGTTTGTATGTGTATCAGGTGTGTGTATTTCAAATTGTCCAATGTGGCTGTGTTTTGGAGCTGGGTGTGTATTTAGACCGCGGCGGTGTATACCGCCAATGGAATACCGCGGTTGAATGACCGCCGCGTGGATTCGTGGGTCGTAATGGCATGGGCGTGTTTGTGTTGGCGTGGCGGAGGAGGTTTGGTCATCTCCAGTTTATCGCTGCCCGCTGATGAGGCGGCCTTCTGTGGATGTCGGGTTTTTGGCGGCTTGGCAGTTGTGGGTCAGAATGACCGTGGCGGTTTACCGCGGCCGCAGCGGTAGAATGGCGGACTTCTGACCGGCGGTAAGAGCCTTTTACCGCCGAGGTCAGAATGACCCCCTTAGTTTGGTTTCCAACTCAAATTAGGGCCTGACTTAGATCTTTGCGGCCGATCTACTATGTCACAATGATGGCTGATATCCCGTCCGCTAAAATATAAATCCCTTAGGATATAATGGGATTTGTATTTTGGCAGAAAAAAGATATCCGTCACCGCTGTAACTGACTAACTTGTTCGACTAGATGTACATCAGGCCCTTACCTCCTTAGTCAATGGCTTATTTTTCTCACAGACTGAGGTGATGAGGCACAAAATAATCCTTATTATATACACATCCATCACATTTATTTCTTTTTACAGACCCTGAGGTGAAACTGTTGCATGAAACAGGAATCCAGCCCTTGTTGCATGCTTTATAAATGTTGTATGTTATGTGTGTTCTGACTGCATTAGCTGTTAGGCTGATATTGAATTAAAATTGACATTACACAGTGGCACAAAAATTGACTTAGTCCTGAAAAAAGCCCTGGACTCTTTGGCCAACTGCTTAGGGCTGAATGAAGCATGTTGATTATTTATAGGGTGTAGGACCAATATCTCCACAGGCACCCCTCCCTTCCACCTTTTGTAAATCATACCAGGAATCATTAATAAAGGGATGCCTAGGTGTTCCAAGATATTTTTAACAAACCTGGCAGGATATTATCGAAAGTGTGCCCTGAAATATGGTCAACCTCATGCTGGTTTTTAGGGACCAGGATGAGATCTGATAATGAGGCATGACACCAATAGGGTATGTGAGGATCTTACAAACAAATCAGAAATGACTGTGGACTTAAAGTAAAAACCCCACCCTTTGTTATTTAGACTACATTATTGTGTCTTGCATAAGTGCTTTACTCATTTCTTCTAAGTTAAGCCTCACTGCTCTGTGCCTAGTTACCATGGGGGCTACACAAAGGTTAATTTGGGGGCTGTTTATGTCTTACTCGCACAAGGAGTGTGGTTGCCGCTTTACCAGTGCTTACACCCCAGTCAACCATCACAATTTCGTACACTGTGATTGTGCGGAGAACCACTTGCAAGGGTGAGTTTGTAAGCCAGACAGGCAGACATGTCACTAATGATGGCATTGTGGATGATTAGGCAGCTGTTTAGACGATGGTGAAGATTGGCAATAGGAACCAGTCTAATCGAAGCAAGGCCATATAGTTTTTCAGATCCTTTGAAAGGCATGCTATGTCATGCACATGTGGAGGATTAAATGTTGAGAATACCCATGTGGTGCCCTTGTAGATGGTACAAGAAAAGAGTGACTTTTCCCAGTAACCACAATGTGACCCTTCAAAGTATAATTTATGTGGAAGGCATCAAATACCTTCTTAACATGGTGACTGACGGGATAAGAAAACAGAACGGGGTAAAAAAATCTAATTTGGCAATGTTGGGCGATGGATGAGTGACCCTGATCTGAGTGCTCCAGCTGCATGGCTCTCTGGACCCCTGGTAATGATTTTTCTCAAAATCTAACATGGACCATGCTTATGTACACCATGAACTAGGCCTGTCTCACTGTAATGCAGTCAGTTGAAATTGAGAGGGATGCACTGAACATTGCCTTCTTGAAGGTATAGGGCAACTGCTCTTAAATAGAGTTGAGTCACACAAACACAGTGGTGGCAGGATACAAGTTTTTGTGCTCAGTTGTAATTAGTCATAAGAACAGGCCTTTTTATCTGTGTCACTGGAATGGGGCCTACCTACCCACTCACTCAAACTTCTGTGACTGAGTATTTAACTTACCCTTGCCCTGCATGGTTCATATTTAGCTCCAGAGAGCACATCAAATAGTAAAATCAATTAAACAGTATTTGGAAATCACGACTAATCACCCACAAAGGTATCCAGGAGCTTGCAGGTATCAGCGACTCATTTGACTAGCCAGGTCTTGAGGGCTCTGCTGAATTAGAGGTGATGGCCCGGTAATAAGCCGGGACGGTGTTCCAGGTTTTTGCTGCTATGTGTGAGAAGGCACATCCTCCACTTCTGCTTCGGTGGATGGGTGGAGTGTGGGCAAATGATAGGGAGGTGGAGCATAGTCTTCTTGACGGGACGGTTGGTGGAAATTCAAGCAGTGGTTAATGAAGGTAGGTCCTTGGTTGTATAGAGCTTTGTGTGTATAGGTCATCAGTTTTAATACGCACCTCTTCTGCACAGAGAGCCAGTGGAGTAACTTGGGGTGTGGTGTGATGTGAGATCATTGGGAAAGGTCAAGAATGAGTCTTGCTGAGGCATTCTGTATGGTCTGAAGGCTTTGTAGGAGTTGTGAGGCGATTCCTGTGTAGAGGGCGTTGCCATAGTCTAGTCAACTAATGATGAGGGCCTGTGTCATAGTGCGTGTGCGGGGTAGCCACTTGAAGATCTTATGCAACATGTGCAGAAAGAAACAGATGGAGGAGACAGTGTTAATCTGTGATTTAATTGTGAGCCTTTGGTCAATTATGATGATAAGGTTTCTGGCATGTTTGGAAGGAGTGGGTGCAGGTCCTAGTTTTGAATGACACCAGGAGCCATTCCATGTGTTGCTGCTCTTCCTGAAGATCAGAAATTAAGTCTTGTCTTTGTTCAGATGCAGGCAGTTCTCTTTCATTCAGTTGACGATGCTTGTCATGCATCAGTGGAAGATGGTTTTGGTGGTGGTGGAGTTGCCGGTCAGCGAGGGGATGAGTTGGGTGTCATGAGGTGACATGTTACTTTTGTGTGCATGGAGGGATGCATCTTAGTGCCTGGGCACGGTACATTAAATGGAGGTCAGTGAGTTCTATTTTGGAAATCCCAAGGCTGAGAAAGCAGTCTGGGGCTGAGAATTGCAACCCCCAGAAAGGAGATGTGTTTTTTTTTTAACATTCCAGAGAGCTGGGTTAAGGAAGGGGAGCAGAGCATCCTTTCTGCACATCAACACTGTTAGAAATGGGGTCTCCAGTTGGCAGCCAGTTTACACCCTTTCCAAGTAAGAACCCTCACTCTAGTTAGGGTAAGGGAGTCACACACCTAAGCACCTCCTGGGTAGCTTGGCACAAGCAGTCAGGCTTATCTCAGAGGCAATGTGTTACGTATTTGTACCAGCACACAGTAACATAGTGAAAACACTACAAATGGACACCACACCAGTTTAGAAACATAGCCTAAATGTATCTAGTAAAACAAGACCAAAAGGACAAAAAACCAACATACACAAGCAAAGATATGAATTTTTAAAGATTAAATCCCAATAAAGCGCTTACAAACACAAAAGCTCCAGTTGGTGTTATGACTGCGTCATGACAGATTCGTTCCCAACAGTCCAGCACCACTCACGAGGG
Organism: Pleurodeles waltl; assembly: GCF_031143425.1. Classification (NCBI taxonomy): domain Eukaryota; kingdom Metazoa; phylum Chordata; class Amphibia; order Caudata; family Salamandridae; genus Pleurodeles; species Pleurodeles waltl. The sequence continues at coordinate 959,382,595 of NC_090444.1, forward strand.
AGTGCGGCACCAAGCACTTAGTTGCACGGTCCCCAGGTACAGTACCTGTGACATAGTAGATCGGCCGCTCAGAGTACTTTAGATCAATGCAGAGTCAAAGACATGGCGCAGAGTCAGGGAGGTGAGTCGTCGCTGGAGCCAGTGCAGAATTGGTTCCTTGCAGCTATGCAGGAGGTGGGGCATCTGTTCCTTACGGAGGTGAGGCATTCATTCCTTGCAGAGGTACGGAGGTGAAGTCGCGGTGACCCAGGAGGGTCAATGAGTCCAGCGGATCAAGACTTAATGAGGCGACTTCACAAGAGTCGCGGTCATGCCACCGGCGCCATGAAGGAGTTGGGTGTCACGGACATCAGTGGCACGCCACTCGGGATTCATACTGTTTCAGGACTTTAGTGGCAGTGTGACAGCGTCAGGCCTGCTGCATCGAGCGGGGTTGTTGCACTTCAGCGAGGACCATGGCTTCGGGTGGCAGGTAGCAGGGCGGAGTCATGCAGCGGCACTGGTTCTGGAGTCGTCCGGAGTCGGTGGGCCTGTTTTTTCTTGTCTTCAGGCCAGCTTTCTCTCCTAAGAGCATCCTTTCTGCACATCTCTGATTTCAGAAAGTGTTCATGGTCAATGGGGCCGTGACTCATTCTCAGGGAGATGGTGGGACTGGTAACACTGGCAATGTGGATCAAGGAATCTTGGTAGACAGGAAGGATTAGGGCTTTAAACAATTTGGGCATACTGTCTTGGAGGCTGACAGCCAGGTGTGATTCCTCGGTTACTCCATTGGCCTGTTATGTGTCAATCAGAACTGCTGTGGCCGGATGTTCCTTTCACAAAGAGCAGTGCAGAGGAGAGATCATTTCAAAGGAGCTGACACCACAACCTGAATTTCAAATGATCAGACGGCAATGCACATTTGTGTCTGGAGTTGGACTATATATGAGGGCATGAGACTCACAAATTGATCAACAGCACTATTCATCAAGAGAAAGGAGGTCATCAAGATTTCAAGATGCTGCATCTGGGACTGGGGACCATAGTCTGCAAGTCTCCCATGTGCAGAAGGGGCCAATGCCCATGAGCCTAAAACACTTGTCCTGTGCCTGGAGCACCAGCCATCTGCTGACCTGCCAAGACCTGTGAGGAGGAGAGGGCCTGAAGAAAGCAACACCCAGCAGGGATCCTAGCAAGTGGATCCCAGTGAGCAAAGAGTAAGGAGCCTAGGGCCAGATCTACAAACCTTTTTGCACGTCACAAACAGTGAATTTCGCTGTTTGCGACGTGCAAAAAGCACATTGCGATGCCCAATCCCCATTTTGCGAGTCGGTAACCTGGTTACTGACTCGCAAAACAGGACTGCGAGTAGCAATTAGGAAGGGGTGTTCCCCTTCCTAATTGCGAGTCGCAGCGCGATGCTGTATTGTTTTGTGACCGCAAACATGGTCGCAAAGCTATCGCAGTTACCACCAGTGTCACACTGGTGGTAACCCATTCGCAAAAGGGAAGGGGTCCCAAGGGGACCCCTTCCCCTTTGTGAATGGCATGAAAAACATTTTTTCAGAGCAGGCAGCGGTCCTATGGACCACTGTCTACTCTGAAAAAATTAAACAAAAAACGTTTCATTTTTTTGTATTGTAATGCATCTAGTTTTCCTTTAGGGAAAATGGGCTGCATTACAAAAAAAAAAACTGCTTTATTTAAAGGCAGTCACAGACATGGTGGTCTGCTGTCTCCAGCAAATTGCAACCCACCTCATTATTATTAATGAGATGGGCCTTTGCGACCCCCTTGCGAGTGTCAGGGACACTACCCTACATTCTGGATTGCGACTCGCAGTTTGCGAGTCGCAATACAGATTTTTTCTACATCTGGCCCCTAGTCCCCTCGGACCCAGTGTTGAGACAGAACTGTCCTCTTTCTTGCAAAAGTCGCTACAACTGTCCATCACCCAGACCTGCTCAAGATCAGTGCTTTACAGTCCTGGGAGCTGAAGTTTCAAGGCCGAAGCCAGACCTTGATATGCACTGCTAGTGGGTCACCTCCCCAAAATCCACCATAGATGCAGTGTATAGCGTGGAAGAGAATTTGGGAGAGAACCAGTGGGAGGAGGGGGCGGGAGGAATTAACAAGCAGATCAAGCCAACCCAAGGAATTATGCACAAAGAAAATGATCTAACCTGCTAGGATAAAAATTATTTTGCAAATTGCCATTGAGTGCTATAAAAGATAAGGGAATGAAGTGTGTTCTAATACTACTTGCCCTTCCTAGCTCTTCCTTTTATATGTCTGACCATCCTGGGAAAGGCATTTTTCAGACATAATTGTGCCCTCTTAAAAAATCCAAGGTGTTCCGTCCACCTCAAAAAAACATGACTTTGACATTCAGTGCGCCATGTACCATTCTGACACTCCACTGTCACCGTTCATGCTACCTGTAACCTGCAATAACCGCATTGGTTCACTGCGAGCACAAGGGAGGTGGTGCGGCTACTGTCAATGAGGGATTTCCCTGTCCAACTGTACCCTGTGGGGCATATTTGAGGGTCCCTAGCACACCTTAGTGCCGCCATAGCGTCCTTTTTTTGGCACTAAGCCAGTGCTAAAGTGGCTTTTTCCCCACACCATATTTACAAAGTGGAGCAATGCATGTATTGCAGCACCTTGTAAACCTTGTGCCACATTATCCCTGCGCCAGGCATAGTGTATGCATGGGGGTGTTCCAGCACTAGGAGGCCTGCAGAAATGGTGCATTCAAATTCAGCAGATTTCACTGCACAATTTTTTGCATAATTTTTAATGTCTGCTCAGAGCAGGTGTTAAAATGACGCTCACAAAGAAACCTATAGGCCTTCTTGCACTTTGCTACGCTATAGTTAAAATATTTCACACTAGTGTAGCAAAGCCCCACAAGAGCCTAATTTTTTTAATGCTATTGTGCTAATGATCGCCATGGTGCGTCGTATTACAAAGACGGCTCAACCATGGTGTTGTTAAGTGCTGGTAGGGGGGTGCAGAAAAAGTGGCACATCAGCTCTTTTTCTTAAATATGGGCCTGTGTTTTACAACGCACTGAGGTGAAGCACTTAACAGGCATGCTTCTCGTCTGATTGTAGGTGCCTTCTTAATACTTTCTTCCTCACGGAAGTGACGTATTATTCTCTTAAGCCAATTTTATGGAGTCTGCATATTATTCTCTTAAGCCAATTTTATGGAGTCTGCATAGCGTTGATGTAAGACATTGCCAATATGCAGATACAAAAGTACAAGGGCTTGATCTGTAGTTCTGAAGTCACTTTCTGAATGAATGCTTTCACTTCATTAGTATGGATATCTGGTATAAGTCCATCTTGGTTTTCTCTGCAATATGTTCCTTCAGGGTGAGGTGAGTCTTGAGACGTAATTGAAGTGGCTTTGCATTGGGTGAAACGTGGGTTTTGAACTCAGGCTCATATAGTTCAGCTAGGTGCTACTATTTGCTTTTCTTGGTAAATTGCCAGAATAATATGTGTGTAGGAAAATACACTCTCTTTGGCATGGTTACCTCCACTTTTGCCTACTGTCAATATGTTTTGACTGTTTTCACAGGGATTCTGCTAACCAGGACCCCAGTGATTGTGCTCTGCCACTCTAAATTTGGTTGCTTATGATTTTTCACACCGCACATTTGGCATACTGGTGCCCCCATCTAAGTTCCTAGTATTTGGTACTTAGGTACCCAGGGCATTAGGGCACTAGGTGTTCCCCATGGGGATGTATTGGGCCACCCATGGGAGCCTATATACAATGTCTCTGCACGCCTGTCATTGCAACCTGCCTGAAAAGGTGCATGCACTCTTTCACTACATGTCACTGCACCAAGTCACTGTAAGTCACTCCTGTGGGGGGTCCTGCTAGCCCAGAGGGCAGGGTGCACGTACCTGTATGTGAGGGCACCCCTGCATGAGAAGAGGTGCCCCTACAAACTACAGCTCTATTACACTGGACTTCGTAAGTGCTGGGAAACCATTTTACCCATGTACTGGGCTACATAATGGGAACGCCGAACCTATGCATGTTTGGTATCAAACATGTTGGAATCGTACCCCAGTCGTACCCCAATACTGTTGCCAGTATTGGTTGTATGATTTCATGCATTCTGGGGGCCCCTTAGAGGACCCCCAGCATTGCTCCTATTAGTCTTCTAGGGTTTTCTGGGCAGCTTGTGCTGCTGCCAAACATCAGACAAGTGTTTGCCCTTCTGCTGCTTGACCAGCTCAGGCAGGGGAAGGCAGAACAATGGATTTCGAGGGGGAGGCAACACCCTCTTCCCTTGGAAATAGGTGTGACATGGTTTGGGAGGGGTAGCCTCTCCAAGCCACGGGTATGCTTTGAAGGGCACATTTGGTGCCCTCCTTGCATAAACCGGTTTGCACCAGGACTGGACCCCCAGTCCCTGCTCTGGCACGAAACTGGACAAAGGAAAAGGGGAATGACCACTCCCCTTTCCATCACCGCCCCAGGAGTGGTGCCCAGACCTCCTCCAGGTGGCTACTTTATTCTGCCATCTTGAATTCAAGGTGGGCAGAAGCACCTGGGAGAATCTGAGTGGCCAGGTCAGATAGGTGACATCACAGCCCCCTTCTGATAGGTGGTCATCCTGTTCAGCGTCCAAACCCCCTTCCTGGGCTATTTAGGGTCTCCCTCTTGGGTAGGTCCTCAGATTCGACATGCAAGATTCCAGCAGGACTCCTCTGCATTGCTCACTTCATCTTCTGGCCACTGGGACTGCAACTGGACCCTCCAGGAACCGACAATCTGCATCCTAGTGGATGAGGTCCCTTGGGCTAATTATAGCTCGGAGCAGGGGCTGAGCACCCTCTCCCCTAAATGAATATATTGGGCCCTGGAAAATGGGATCTGAGGGTCCGAAAATATCACAAGGCGGGGACCACATGCCCCCTCCCCTTTATAGATTGAGCACTGTGGGATGGGGTCCCTGGGGCTAAAAAGAGCTGGTGCCGGGAGCCCCTTAAATAATACACACTGCCCCAGGGGATGGGTGTAGGAGGCTGGCCTGGCTTATAGTGGGTACCTTGTGGTACTTACACCTTGTGCCAGGTCCAGTTATCCCTTATTAGTAGATTAGAGGTGTTCTAGCAGCTTAGGCTCATAGAGGTAGCTATAGCAGAGCAGCTTAGGCTGAACTAGGAGAATTGCAAAGCTCCTATTATACCACTTATATCACTTAGCACTATATCATAAAAAAACACAATACTCAGAGTTACTAAAAAATAAAGGTTCTTTATTTTAGTGACAATGTGCCAAAAGTATCTCAGAGGATATACTTCCATAGGAGGTCAGTAATATACACAAAATATACACATACAACCAAAGTCAGGTAAGTACACAGTTAGAAAAGTAGTGCAAACACTGTAGAACACAATAGAATGCAATAGGAGGAAATACAACAACTGACTGCAAATCACTGAAGACGGATTCCTGGACCTGAGGACCTGTAAAGGAAGGGGACCAAGTCCAAGAGTCACGCAAGTGTCCAGGGGGAGCAGGAGCCCACTAAACCACGGATGAAGGTGCAAAAGGGCTACCTCTGAGTGAAAGAAGCCGAAGATTCTGCAACAACGGAAGATGCCAGGAACTTTTCCTTGGGTCAGAAGATGTCCCACGGCGTGCTGGAGGATGCAGAGTTGTTTCCACGCAGAAAGACTGCAAACAAGCCTTGCTAGCTGCAAGAGTCGCAGTTGAGGATTTTGGGTGCTGCCAGGGCCCAGGAAGGACCAGAAGATCGCCCCTTGGAGGAGGAGACAGAGGGGGTGCTCAGCAACGTGGAGAGCCCATGCAGAAGCGGGCAGCACCTGCAGAAGTACCTGAACAGGCATTCAGAATATCTGAGCATGACGGTCGACTCAGCACAACAAAAGGAAGTCCCACGAAGTCGGAGTCCAACTCAGCGAGTTGGGCAATGCAGGACGGAGTGCTGGGGACCTGGGCTATGCTGTGCACGAAGGAAGTCTTGCAAGAGTGCATAGAAGCCCTAGCAGCTGCAGTTCATGCAGTACACAGGATTATTGTCTGGCTTGGGGAGGCAAGGACTTACCTCCACCAATTTTGGACAGAAGGGCCACTGGACTGTCGGGGACACTTGGACCTAGTTCCTGTGTTCCAGGGACCACGCTCGTCAGGATGGTAGGGGACCCAGAGGACCAGTGATGCAGAAGTTTGGTGCCTGCGTTGGCAGGGGGAAGATTCGGTCGACCCACAGGAGATTTCTTCTTGGCTTCCAGTGCAGGGTGAAGGCAGACAGCCCTCAGAGCATGCACCGCCAGGAAACAGTTGAGAAAGCCCGCAGGATGAGGCGCTACAATGTTGCTGGTAGTCTTCTTGCTACTTTGTTGCGGTTTTGCAGGCGTCCTGGAGCAGTCAGTGGTCGATCCTTGGCAGAAGTCGAAGAGGGAAGTGCAGAGGAACTCTGGTGAGCTCTTGCATTCATTATCTGAAGAGATACCGACAGGAGAGACCCTAAATAGCCCTCAGAGGAGGATTGGCTACAGAGAAAGGTGGCATCTATCAGGAGGGGTCTCTGATGTCACCTGCTGGCACTGGCCACTCAGAGCTGACTCCCATGCGAGCAAACTGGCCCCAGGGAAAAAGCTCCATGGGCCAATCAGAATGCACTATTTTTAAACTGACGCTCCCACAAGACTCTTGTGAGCTTCTTGCCGACCCAACCTTCCAGATTTACAAATGTTTTGGAACATCAATTTCTCAAAAACTATGGAATGGATTTACACCAAATCACTAAAAAGCACAATCTGTGGACTTAAATCTAGGTTTCTGCCAAATGATGTAATTCTCTTCAGCAGTTTTTGCAGTAGTACTTGTTAACAAAGTCTACATAAAAAAGCATGGGGATTTGGCATTTTTGGACCCCCCCTTCCTTTTTTTCTGGCCCCCACTTGACAGATGACCCCAAAACTTTCCATGCATGAACCAGGCAAAATAGAGCACTTTTTTGGAAAGTGTCATGGAGATTTATCAAATGGTATCATTCACAACACAATAAACACCTTTCCTAGAGAAACACTGACCCAACTAGAACTACTCAGTGGCTATAAACATATACCAGTAGGTAGTTATAGTTAAGGCCATGTTTCCATAGAGAAAGCGCTTTTTGACTTGCCTATTTCTTTGGCGTCTTTTGACTAATCTTCACACAATTTTAAAAAACTGTGTGCCGTGATTCTTGTTGCACATGGGAAGTTTCAGGGTGATCCACCAAGTGGGGGCAGAGAAAAAGGTGGGGGTCAACAAATGTGTGTTTCCCATGTTAATTCTCTTAAGAGTTTTGAATACGACTACAGCTCAAACCGCTTGACGGAATTACATCAAATTTGGCAGAAAGCTAGATTTTCTTCTGCAGATTGTGCTTTTGGTTATTTGATGTAAATCCATTTAGTAGTTTTAGAGAAATTAAAGAAAATCCAAATTTGTATATCTGAGGTCGCAAATAATTCACAAATAATCACAAATATTTGCCAATGCGTGTGCGAATAGAAGTACTGTAACTGCCTGGCCACAACCTGACTAGAAAGTTGCGGCTGCCATTTAATGTTATGCGAGAGGGTCTCTGGGACTAAAAATAAAAATGATAAGTGGTATAAGGGGTCAGGGTGGAGGTGCCCCGACCCCAGGGGTGTGACATAGGACTGTGTGAGGATCAAGTTTTAGGTTTAAAATGATTTTTCATCACCATGCAGGATATTCATGAATATTTGAGAATATCCCCGAATGTTCAAGGATATTCGAGAATATCCAAAACAAAATTTTAAAAATTCACAGATTCATTCCTACACTAATTAATTCACTCATACGTGCACTCAGAGATTCATTCACCCATTCAGACACTCATGCATCCACTCAGACTTACTCATAGACTCACACACCCACTTTCAGACCCACTCAGACACTCATGCATCCACTCACAGATTCACTGAGAGTCAGGCCCTGTGTCCAACTCCCGCTGCGCACAGCTAATTACTCCACATATTATGTCATTGATGACATCTTCTGCCTCATCATTGGCATTATTACTGCAACATTAGCAATACATTTATTGATAAAACTGTGCATGGTGAGGGCACAAGTTATAGTTACCTCAGGGCGCAAGTTATAGTTACTTGAAATAACTAACTGCTGAAATTCTATGGGTTTGTAGTTTGTACAAGTAAATTCACAACCTAACTATAACGTCCCTGTAACCTTTGTTTTTTTCAGTGAACATAAATATATATATACACACACATATATAAATATATATTCACTGAAAAAACAGGTTACAGTTAAGCTAGCATTTCAAACATGAACAAAACATAATAATTCACCTATTAGAGTTATCTCAAGTAACTATAACACGTTCCCTAAGGTAATTATAACTCACACCCCCGTCATGCAGTTTTTTAATTTTTTTTTTTTACTGTAAATATTATATCAATATTATCAATGATGTTATCAAGGATGTTATCAAAGATGTCATTAGTGTCATAATTTGTGGGGTAATTAGCAGTGCATGGCGAGGGAGCAGGTTACAGCTACCTGCAGCCCGGCCCTGCAGCCAACCCCCTAAAATCTCCCAACCGTGCACTGCACATGGCCTTTGGCTGTGCACAGAGGGGTTGGCTGCAGGGCCTGGTCTGCGACCAGTCCCTGTGACCAACCCCCTAACCACCCAAACCCATGCTGTTCATAGCCTTTGGCCATACTCAGCAGACGTTGGCTGCTGCTCAACATGGCACCCCGGCCAGGGGGCCGCCCTTCTAATTTTTTGGGGTGGTTGGAAGGGGCTATACGGAAAAGTGGCAGATCCATTTTGGATGCCAGGGTGCTTTTTTTTTTTTTTTTTTGTAAACAAAATGTATTGCTGTAAAGTGGTAATGAATCATACATACATCAATGAGTCACAGGCGTTCGAACTTCTCATGGTACAAAAATGATGTTAAATGTTGTTCACTCTTTTACATAATTAATGGGATACCGGTGAGGGTATCTTTATACCAATATAACATTTTCCATCAGCTTAGGAGAATTAATTCTCATAGGTATCTCAATAGGAAGCGTGAAGTTCAAGCCTGCCCAGCCCGTTCATCCACATGGTGACGTACAGACAACTGTTAGATTGTAATGTACCTGGTGATTCCGTCTATGTGTGTCCACTAAGCGTGTGTAGTACTCAAACAAAAACGTAACTAATCCCCTCCCTCCCCCTCAGCTTATGTCCTGTGATGACTATGTATCATGTCTGGTCATGCCTGATCTACCCGGCTGCACCAGCCGCATGAGGCGTCCCATGTAGCCAGCCCAGAGACCCATTCTTTCCCCAGCGTGTGCAACTGAGAGGGCATCAATCCACATGTGTGGTTGCCTGTGTGTGGGCGTCCCGCCCCAGGTCCGAGTGCTTCGTTTGCAACGCCAAGACAATCTGATCCCAAGCCTCCTTCATCTCAGGGGACCCCAGGCCCCTTCTTAGTTCTGCGTATAGCACTGTTCCTTCACTTTCGGCCCACTTCCTAAGTTCCCTACACCACTCTCGGAGCCGCGGGCCCCCGGGGTCTTCCAGTTCCTCGTCAGCTCCCTTTTGGCTAATATAAATGCTAGGTCTTGAAATCTGCTAGAGGCCTTATTCTTAGGAGTAAGTGGGAACCAATGAAGTATGCATCTAGCAGGCGTGCGGGTAATTTCGATCTCAGTGATGTTAGCCACTTCTGCGGTCACCGTGCCCCAATAAGACTCTAATCGAGGACAGGACCAGATCATGTGGAGGAAATCCGCCGCCCCCTCTTCACAGCGGGGGCATTTTGCCTCTCTTATTCTAAAGTGACTCCCTTACCTAGTTCTGGCTAGGAGTCCACTTGGCTCCACCAGCCTGCCCCCATGCCCCTGACCCATCCGACTGCTGCCTCGACAACAGTTCGAGGCCCTCTTCCACCCGCAGGCACCCGCCTGCGCCTCATCGCTGGGGCCTAGTGGTAGGCAGCTCCAACTCCTGTGTAAGTAACCCTTTTTGTTTTGTATTCACTTTCTTTCCTCCTCCGCTTTTCTGTTGCTGTGTAGGTATTTCCTAATTTCTGCATCTAGCCGTGTCTTTTCTCATTCTCTGTATCTCTCTAACTGCTGTGTGTGTAGCTACCTAGCATTGTGCATGTGCAGTGTTCTTCATTCCTCTCCTGTATTTTTATTACCTCCGTGCACGTAGCCTTTTAGTATTGTGCCGTATTTTTTCTCCCATTTCCGTATTTGTTAATGCCAAGGACGTAGTTATTTCTAGTATTGTGCCATGCTTACATTTCTGTATCTTATTGCCGTGTACGTAGCTCTGGGATCCTGTTCTTTTGCCCCTGCTGCTGCCTCCCCTGCGGCCCCGCACCACACACACCCATTGGCCCCCTCCTTCCTCCCAGCTGCCCCACCCTCCCACCCCACTCTCTTAATGGTGCCCGCTGTGCGGCCCCGCCGCTGGCGTGCCAGAGGCAAGCCCATCTGCACCCCCGTCCGCGCCTGGACCTCGCCCAGCGCCAGTCCCTCTGGTCCCCCCAACCCAGACCCCCCCAAACAACTCTAATCCCCTCTCGCCCTCCACTCCCTCAACCCAGGACCTCGACCCACCTGCACCCTATTTAGCCCCACACACGCACAGGGCCCATTCACCTGCTACACCTGCCACACCTGCCATTTCTCCTGCTCCACATCCCTCACGCCCCTCACCCTCCCCCAAACACAAAAACCCCAATGCAAGAAACACCCACACAGCCCCCGCACCCACCAACCGGCCCTACCACATAACACCTCACAAACTGAACACACCCGACAACAACACCACCACGACTCACAGCAACACCAGCCTATGACACATCAACAACACGCACCACAACCATCTCAACTGCCTGCTCCTTAACACCCGCTCCCTACACAAACATGCCATAGAACTCTGGGATCTCATCACATCACACACACCTGACATCGTTTTCCTCACGGAAACCTGGACTAACCCCTCCCCAGAACCCGACATAGCCACAGCCGACCCCATGGGATACAAACTCCAACGCAAAGACCGCCTTAACAAGCCAGGAGGTGGCATGGCAATCCTGCACAAAGACAACATTAAAGTCACCACTAACTCCCAAGACACCATCGACAGCGCAGAACACATGCACTTCCTAATAGCCATTAACAACAACACCATCCTCAGAGGCACACTAATTTACAGACCCCCAGGACCACACCCGCCTTCTGTGACGCCATCGCCGACACCATCAGCACGCACGCCCTCATCTCCACAATCTACATCCTCCTCGGTGACTTCAACTTTCACCTGGAGAACCTTCAAGGCCACAACTCTTCCCTCCTAGACAACCTCACCAAACTAGGACTCAAACAACTGGTCATAGCACCCACTCAGCAGGACACACTCTTGACGCAATTTTCACCTCAAGCCAACACATAACCTACACCCAGACCACCGAACTCCACTGGACGGACCACCACTGCGTCCATTTCTCCTTCGCCAAACCCCCCACTCACCACCACCAACACACCACACCATTTCGCATGTGCAACAAGATCCCCGCAGAACGCCCGAACTCCGAACTGTCGCACGACCCTCCCCACACTGACAACCCCAACACCGCACCAACAGCCTCTCAAAATGTATCACTACCGGCGCAGACACACTAGCCCCCCTCAGAAAAAACATCACTGCCTGCAACATCAAGAACGCCCCATGGTTCACCACTGAACTCCAAGAGCAAATGCCGTCAAGCGGAGAAAGCCTGGCGACAAGAACCCTCAACAACCAACTTCTCCACCCTCAAAAAAAACATTCGCACCCACCACCAACTCACACGCACCGCCAAACGAACACACTACAAGGAACGCATTGACAACAGCAAAGAACTCTTCACCATCATTAAAGAGCTATCCAAACCCAAACCAAGCAACATAGACCCCACACACACACAAACCCTCTGCAACTCCCTCTCCAACCATTTCCACCACAAAATCCTGGACATATACAACAGCTTCACACCACACACACCCACCACACACGCCTCTCACCCACCCAACTCAGACCCCACTCATGCCCCCCCAAACCTACTCACCACTTGGGCCCCAACCACCGACGAAGAAACAAAAAAAAACATGAATCCCATCCACTCTGGATCCCCCTCCGACCCCTGCCCCCATCGCATTTTCAACAAAGCTAGCCCCATCATCGCCCCCAACCTTCGTGACATAATCAACACCTCATTCGCCACCGCCACCTTTCCAGACCCCTGGAAGCACGCAGAAATCACTGCTCGCCTAAAAAAGCCCAAAGCTGACCCGGACAACCTCTCCAACTACTGCCCCATCTCTCTCCTCCTTTTCCCCGCCAAGGTCGCAGAGAAAATAGTCAACGCCCGCCTATCCCACTTCCTTGAGGAAAATAACACACTGGACCCCTCACAATCCGGGTTCCGTAAAAACCACAGCACAGAAACCGCCCTCATCGCATGTACTGATGACATCAGAACCAGAGTCGACAAGGGCAAGACCGTCGCACTCATCCTCCTTGACCTCTCTGCGGCCTTTGACACAGTCTGCCACCACATACTCCGTACACGCCTCCACAACACAGGAATTCAACACAAAGCCCTAGACTGGCTCACCTCATTCCTCACCGATAGAACCCAAAAAGTCCGCCTCCCACCCTTCCACTCCACTGCTACCAAAAACATATGCGGAGTCCCCCAAGGGTCCTCCCTCAGCCCCACTCACTTCAACATTTACATGACCCCTCTCACCAACATCCTCCGTCCACACGGAATCATCATCCTCTCCCACGCAAACTACACCCAACTCATCATCTCCCTCACCCCCAACCCCACCACCGCCAAAACCAACCTCCAAGCTGCACTCCTTGACACCGCGACCTGGATGACAACAAACCACCTCAAGCTCAACTCCAAGAAAACAGAAATCATCACCTTCGGCCCCAAAAAAAACATATGGGATGACTCCTGGTGGCCCACCGCCATAGATCCCGCCCCCACCCCCGCAACCCACGCACGCAACCTCTGCATCATCCTAGACCCCTCCCTCTCCTGAAAAAAACCTTTAAATGGATTCCCACAGAGACCAGGAAGACCGTCACACACGCACTCATCAGCAGCAGTCTAGACTACGGTAACGCCCTCAATGCCGGCACCACACTCAAACTCAAACTCAAATGCAGACTCCAGAGAATCCAGAACACTGCCGCATGCCTCATCTTGGACCTGCCCCGCCATGAACACATCACACCACACCTCAAATCCCTTCACTGGCTCCCCATAGACAAGAGGATCACCTTCAAGATCCCCATCCATGCACACAAATCCCTCCACAACACCGGCCCAACCTACCTCAACGAAAGAGTGAACTTCCACACCCCACCTCCGATCTGCTGACCTCGCACTAGCCACAACCCCCGCACCCAACGCACCACCTCTGGAGGCAAGTCTTTCTCCTACCTCGCCCCCAAGACCTGGAACTCCCTCCCCACCAACCTTCGCAAATCCCAAGACCTCCATATTTTCCGAAAAAACCTCAAGACATGGCTGTTCGAACAGTAACCGCCCCCTAACCCCTCCCTTATCCCCCCCCAGCGCCTTGAGACCCTCACAGGTGAGTAGCGCGCTCTATACATTTTTTTGATTGATTGATTGATAGTCTAAGTGGGGTGAGGTAGGCTCTGTGTAACACGTAAAACTGTATAAGCTGGAACCTAGCATTTCGGGACACCTTAGGCATTCTTTCCAGAATGTGTGCCCAGTCGGTATCTGGTATCTGCGTCTTTAGATCGCGCTCCCATTTCTGTTTCGGTCCCAACAGGGGAATCCCCTCCTCCTCCCTGATCATCCTGTACAGCCTAGTGACCGCCTTATGTGTGCACCCTGTTGTCAGCAAATAACTACTGAGACCGTGGTGAGGAGGCTCAGCAGCTCCCGTCCCCCAATGTCGCCCAACAGTTCGGGTAAGCGTGCAGTGCAACAAGAAATGGCCATGCGGAAGGTCATGTTCCTGCCTGAAATCCTCAAAGGGCAGTAGATTGCTCCCCCTGTACAGCTCCCCTAGTCGTGTGACCCCTGCCTCAGCCCAAGCAAGTAGGCCCCTCCTCTCTCCCATCCCAGGAAGCCAGCAAAGCCAGGGTAATGGTATATCAGGAGAATACGGCACACTCTGTCCTGTCCTACGAAGGCATCATCTCCAGCATCTGTGGATAACGGCAGGCTCGAAAGACTTCGCCCATCCTCTCCCTTCAGCATTAAAAAAGATTCCAGCCAGTTCAGAAGTTGGGGGGACTATCAGGCCCTCTACATTCTCTCCAACTCCGCAATTTCCCACCCATGTCGCTAACCATTGCAGCTGCGCAGCAAGATAGTATGCTTCAAAATCGGGTACTGCCAAACCACCCCCCGCACGGGGTCTCTTCAGGGTTGCCAATGCTACTCTGCGTCTGCCCCCCCCCAGATAAACGCCGTGACCACCATGTCCAGTTCTCTAAACAAGGTGCGCGGCACACAAAGGGGCAGTGCCGCAAAATAATACAGCAGTCTGGGCAGCGCCGCCATCTTGAGGAGGGCGACCCGCCCGGCCACCGACAATGGGAGCGATCCCCAAAAACCAAAGCTCGATCTCAGGGCCCCCACCGCCCTTCCAATGTTGCCGTCTAGGATATCTGGCTGGGAGTGGAAGATTCTCACCCCCAAGTACGTGATACATTGCGGCTCCCATGTCACTCTGCCCAGCTCTGTTGGCGGTGAGGCGCCCGTTACCATTGGGAACAAAAAAGATTTTTGGCAGTTAACCCGTAATCCCGACAGCCGTCCGAAGCGTGCCAGGAGTGCCTGCGCCCCCTCCCTTTCCGGTCCGGTGTTTCGTAGGAATAAGAGAAGGTCGTCCGCATATAGCGCAATCGCGTGACGCCGGTTGCACCTGACCAGGCCCTGGTACCAATCGGCCATCCTAGCCTGGGTGGCCAACGGCTCCATCGCCAGAGCAAACAGCAATGGTGACAGCGGCCATCCCTCTCTGGTGCCCCTACCTACTGCATACTGAGCCGAGATGCAAGTGCCCGTCCTCACCCTTGACCTGGGGTTTGGGTAAAGCAATTGTGTCCATCTGATAAAGCCTTCCCCAAGGCCCATGTGAGTGAGAACTCTATATAGGTAATCCCACACCAGGCTGTCAAATGCCTTCTCTATATCTATGGCAAGGACCGCAGTGCCTGGGTCAGCAGGGGCCGCCAATTCCATGAGGGACAGTAGTCGGCGTACATTCTGGGCAGTGCCCCTAGTGGGAATGAATCCCGTCTGGTCGGGGTGGACCACCTGTGTCATGTGTGGCAGTAATCTCATTGCTAGCACCCTGCTCAGTATCATGTAGTCCGTATTAAGCATGGATAAGGGCCTATGTGCCCCTCCTTGGTCAGGGGGTTTACCGGACTTGAACAATGGTACGATTAAGGCTTCACTCGTACAGGCCGGAAGCCGGACAGTTAACCGCGCTTCGTTATACAGCAATGCCAGTTTAGGGGTCAGTGTCCGTGCATAAGTGGCATAGAACTCGATGGGAAGTCCATCTGTGCCTGGGGTCTTTCTGCGAGCCAGGCCCGCTTAGCTGCCCCAATCTCCAATACATCAATATCCCCACCCAGGGTTTCGCGCTCCGCCTCAGTCAGTGCTCGGGGCGACAGTGCCGAAAGGAAATCTTGCAGCTCCACTCCTGTCCCAGCGGATGAGCTTGTGTAAAGGGCAGAGTAATAATCGTGGAAATACGAGTTTATGTCGGCCTGATGACATAGTTTTGCTCCCGGTGAAGAAGTAATCTCCATTATAGGGGTTCCTCTTTTGGCGGTGTTTGCCAACCATGCCAGCAGTGCTCCCGTTTTGTCACTTTCAGTGTGGGCCCTTACAATGTACTGCTTATAGACGAAGCATCTCAGTGTTTCGGTATATTTCGCCACCTTTCCCCTGGTCTTGCGTTCCTCCCCTTGTCTCTCCGAACGATCCCAGGTTCCTCTCTGCAGCCATTATATCCCGTAGCAAGGACCCTCTTATCCCAAAGGAAGCCGCCATACAGCGACCGCGCACCACTACCTTGAATGCCTCCCAGAGTGTCTGTGGTGAAGGAGCTGTGGGCTCATTGTCTTCAAAGAAGTGGGATATATGTTCCCTGATCTGTTCCCTAAAAACGAGGTCTGTCAGTGAGTCTGGTTTAAGTCTCCAGGTGGGGATGCAAGTGGCAGCTCTTGTCCAGGTCAAGTGTAGCAGTAATGGATTGTGATCGGAAATGGTTTTCCCCAGATATTCCACTCCCTGTGCCTGCGCATGCACCTCGGGAGTACTGAGGAACGTATCGAGCCGTATATGGAGATCATGGGCAGCGGAATAATAAGAATATTCCCTGGACACAGAGTTAAGAGTTCTCCATATATCTACCAGATGCCACTCTGTCTGCCAATCTGCGAACTGTCTAGCAAGCGCGTTAATTGGGATTCCCGCAGCGGCGGATGGGATCTGTCCATGCCCGGGTTAGCCACGCAGTTAAAGTCTCCCCCTATCAGCACTGAGTGTAGTATGTGGGGTGCCAACATGGTAGAAATCTTGTTGAGGAACGCGCTCTGATCCATGTTGGGAGCATATATATTGATCAGGGTTATGTCTTGTCCACCCAGACACCCAACGACCAGTACGTAGCGTCCATCGGGATCAGTTAATGTATTAGTGACCTGGAACTGGACCCCTGCTCTGATCCATACCAGAGTGCCCCTTGCATGAGCTGAATAAGTGGTATAAAATAATTGTACCCTCCATCCCTTGTGTAGTGCTGTGCCCTCAGCGGTCGTCAAATGGGTCTCTCACAGCATTGCTATTTGTACTCCTCGTCTGCGTAAATAGGAGTACACCTTGTATTGCTTGGTCATATCATGTATCCCTCTTATATTCCAGGAGACTACCTTGTATCCCTGCTGGTCACCCATAGTAGAGGCCCTCAGTCCTCTTCCCCCCGGTCGACCACCACCGGCCAGGCGACCCAGGCCAGCACTTTTTGTAGGTATGCATTCTTCACAGGTAAAGCTTAAAACAATTCCTCCCATAAACAACCAAAACACCCTCAACTCCCCTTCCCCAGGACAGGTTGCGGAACAGTCCCCCATCCAAACTGTATCAAATATAAGTCGTTTCTAGGTCGGTGGGCCGGTAGAATCTCTTGAGCCATCCGAGGGATCAAGCCCGTGGCCCGGGGCTTGTTTAAATGTTCTGCTACATGCCTTGTGTGTCGTGTGGGCCTCAGGCCCGGAGGACCGGACGCAGCCCGGGTATCAAACGTCAAGCACAGGGCCAGCCTCAGATAATACAGTCTGAGGTCCCGGGTGTCACTGTAGGTAATTCTAAGCTTGGTGCTGCTGATCCTGTCGATGCAGTATCAGAGTCCGAACCCTTGGGACTTTCATCTTAGGACTTGAGCAAGGCTACTGCCTCCCAGGCCACAGGAGGCTGCCGGCGCAATTGCTCCACTTCTCTCCTCTTGTGCTTCCTCCTGCGTGGGCACCACCACTCTCCATCTATGCCCCTTCATGTCTCGATGTCTGCTGCGGGGCCTAGGTTTTCGGGTAGTACCCTCCCCAGCCGAGTCTCCCCGCTCTTCCAGCCAGTCTCTTGCTTCTTGTGGCATGTGGAAATATCGCGCTTCTCTGCCATCCGCCACTCTCAGCGTAGCAGGGATCATCATTGCATAGATGATGTCCATTTGTTGGAGGTGCTTTTTGATTTCTGAGTACGTTGCTCTTCGCTTCTGCACCTCTCTTGAAAAGTCTGGAAAGATACTGATCAAAGAGTTTTCCAACCTTATTTCTCCCGCCTTTCTGGCCTGTGTCATTATGTGGTCCCGGTCCTTGTAGTGCAGCATGCAAGCTATTACCAGCCGCAGTGCAGCCCCCGGGAGAGGCACCCTCGCAGGGACCCTGTACGCTCTTTCAATGGCAAAAAAGTGCGAAAGGCCCTCGGGTGCAACAGCTTCAGAGATCCAACCCTTCGAAAACTAAGGGAGGTTGCTCCGACCAATCTGCTCAGAGGGGCCTATTATACGGATGTTGTTTCTTCTGGATCTATTTTCCGCGTCTTCAGCTCAAGCGGCAAGAACTTCTGTTTGCTTCTCCAGTTTAGCGATTCGGGCCACCGCTGCAGTCAGCCCCGGGCCGAGGGCGCCCAGTGTCTGCTCCGTCGCTGTTACTCTTTCCGCAAGGCAACGTTGGTCCTCCCTGAGTAGGCCCAGATCAACTGCCAGGGAGTCGATTTTTGTCTCCAGACTCTCCCTAGTGAAGGTAATAGCCTGCATGATATCAGCTAGCAAGGGGTTCCTAGATGGGACTTCGGTTGTGCCGTTCTGCAATGTCTCGGCAGGGGAGGGCGGATCGCAGGCCCGTTGCGCACCCGCCTCTCCTGCCGCCTCCTATTGCCCATCCTAGGTGGGAGAGGGGGGCCCTCTATTTTGCGAAGCCAGAGTCGTCGCTCTCCCCCCCAGTCAATATCGCCTAATGAAGCTGCGCAGCTCACCTCGACTCACTTCCCTCGGATTATGCAGCACAGATTGCCCGGTTCAGGTAAGTGCCCGCACAGACCCTAGGCCCTGACAGGGCCGCAGGCCAGCGCCCAGCGTTCTTCAGCTCCCGGGTCTTGTCTTATTGCAAATACGGGGCGAGAACGCCTCCCCCGATGGCCCAACAGACCTCCAGGCCGCAGCCACGCCCTCCTCGCTCCACCGCAGACCAAGCGAGCTCCAGGACCCTCCCAGGTCATTTCAGGGCAACTGGGTCTTTAACCAATCTCCTAGGAGCTCGTTGACACCGAGATTTAGTGCAGCTCCCGCTTCGCCGACCATGCCTGGCCCCTCTTCCATTTGCTGCAGCCCAGCGCAGCTGCCATCTTGGGGACAGTCAGCTTCCAGGTTGCCGCCTCTGCTCCTTCGAAATACTCCCCCGCACTCAAGGGGGGCCCCTGCACTGATCGCCCACACACCCGCCTCAACTCTTGCCGGTCACCAGCGTGACTCGGGCACGCTCAAGGGGGGACAGAGGCGCGACCGCCATCTTGAGGTCAGGCGGCGCGCAGTCAGTTTCTCTGCCTCTCCCAGGAGCACATTTTCACCTCGCTCAGGGCTCAAAATCCCCCGGTCTGTGAGCCCCCATCCTCCAGGCCCTCTCCGACAGGGTGTGCTGCTAGAATTGCAGGCAGCACCATCAGTATGAGCCTGATACGGAGGTCCTGAACCGGAGCTCCTTCTAGTGGCTTCTCACTCCATGAGCACCAGGCCACGCCCCCTGCCAGGGTGCATTTGTTGCCAAGAAAATATTGTTAAATGATGGGTTACGCTCCTCATGTAATTCTGCAAAATCTTGTGCAATGTTGCTGTTATTTAGCATAACTACGCTACAGCAATTTATGCAAGTTGCGACCTCCCCTACTTATTGCCTAAGACTTTGAGCACTAAGCAAAGAGTTACATACAGCTTTAAATGTACTTCTGTAATCTAGATATATGATATTTTCTGGCAAATTAATAACATAATTCATCAATTGTATACCTATAGAATACATGAAGCCATTAAATTATGAAAAGGTTCTGTTATTTACATATATT
This sequence comes from Pleurodeles waltl, assembly GCF_031143425.1. NCBI lineage: Eukaryota > Metazoa > Chordata > Amphibia > Caudata > Salamandridae > Pleurodeles > Pleurodeles waltl. Next base: position 959,402,295 of record NC_090444.1, read on the forward strand.
GCTGATAAAATAAACATCTATTCAGGTGCCCATGACTGTATTCAGCAGCAAATGATAATTATGGAGCAAGTCCCAACAAAGATGGTAATAAGCGTTCAATTCCCCACAAGGATTCATGATTTAATAACAACATATTTGCACATTTGAAGGAAGATTCTGTATTATTAATTTTTGCTTTAATACAGCCATTGAAACATGTTAAAATGATTAAAATGATTTTATTTCATATATTTTGTAGTAGTGCTAAAATGCTTTATCACTATCATTGCTACTGCTTTCATGTAGGGAATGTAGCAAGCAGGATATGCTCCACATTTAATATTTTTATATCAGAGCAAAAACAGAGGACCCAGAATGTACCACAAAAGGTGATTATTAATTAATCATCCCACGTATGTAGTGGAGTGTTTAAAGGAAGAACGCTCTCTGTCCTTGAATACATTTCTCAAAATATGGAACAAAGTGACATCACTGGTCGTGCAGCTTTTGTGATGAGAAATTTAGCAATCTGACTTTTCACCAACTTATTCTTTCACATTTTAGAGGAGGGTAATAATTATGGTACTGTCAAGCATATCATGCAGTATTTAAATAAACCTCTCTGTTAAGTTGTTATTATGAGAAACTGAAAGAAAATCGAGTTGTCCTAACAATCAATTATAACAATCATTTCTATGTAACTATATTCCACAATTTACTACCAAATAACATCCCTTTTTAAGGACAGACCAGAAGGTTTATCTTGCTGAAGAGGAAAACATTCTGAATGCTGTCTGCTGCAAGGTTTCCATTCTTCTCCCTTCCCCCATCTAAGGGATTTCTTTAGATGTGTTAATTATTCTTAACGATCACCTCCGGAAGCGGTGAGAGGAGAAGAGTTAAACAAAGGGTGTGGTTATATGAAAGGACAGTTATTCGCTCAAGCTGGGCCACCGAATAATGCAATATTTTTAGTCTGCAGTGATTTCCATGAAACATTATTTTTCTGCCGATGAATAAACTGAGAGGCAGTTTAGATCTCTTTAAAATCTAAAGCGCTTATGCCCCTCAAAACACACTTTTGTTGCGATATAATTTTTGTTTAAATCTTATATTATTGTTTTCAACTATGTTTAATGCCATTGGCACTGATTTCCGACTTTTAAAAAGTATTTTCTAAATGGGGGATTTTGTCTTTAAAACGCCTCGCAAATTTTCCGATTGGGGCAATTTGCGTTTTGATTTGTATTATGATCGTATTTTTGTTTTGGGTGCCTTCTTCCCCACACACTAATCCTGCAGATGAGTGGGAACTTCATGACCAACAGAGGAGTGACCAAAATGGCATCTTGGCCGAAGGGACAAATAATCCTTGAAAAGTCATAAAAATACCTACCCTGAGCCTGGGGCTTGTTCAGGCTGTGAGAGACATTGTGGCAGATATTATATCTGTTTGTTCACAGAGGGACGTGGTTATGTTAAGGATTATCCTAGCACTGGTAAAGTTTCCACGGACCTAACTGGCAAGATTTGTCAATTATAGGATGCTACCAATTTTTTTAAATAAACTTTGACATTCATCTGAAATTCAGCAATGCAAGCAACCCAAGGCAAAAAGGATTACTTTAGAAGCCATCCCAGCCAGTCATTGGATGATCATCCAACTACATTAGAAGTCATTTTCTCGTCATCACACATCATCAAGCTCTTGAATTCATCAGCAGAGTTTTAGGAGTCAGGCCTGATGATTTTGTGATGATTTGAAAATGACTGTTTGATTACTTCCCACAGTGCAAGCCTTCCTGAAGACTTGAGGATGATTTGAAGATGACTATCTGATTACTCCTAAGTATTAACAAGATAGCACTGTTCCTGATGATTTGAGGATGGCTTGACGATTACTTCAAGAGCCTGTCCACCATGTTGGTTTTGTTTTTGTGAGAAATGTTGAGCCTATGACGTGATTTCAGAATTATTTGCTGATTACTCAAAAATGAACACCGTGTAGCTGGTAAAATTCCTCCTATGTGTATACAAGCATCCAATGTGCTATAGGGAACTGTGGATAATGTCAGTCACAGTTTAGTTATGCAGCATAGAAAGGGAAATAATGCCGCAGGTTATGTGATCAAAGAATGTACATTATATAACACATTCATTGTTATCTAGCTCTCTTAACATTTGTGAAAATGCATCAGTGTAAATTAAAGTTAAGTTTGACTAATAACAAGGAATTTGTGAGGGAAAAACTTTTGTGAACATACTATTTTTTTTACATTTCTCATTAGATAATAATTAAGCCTGGGGAGCCTCAGCTCAGATTTCAGTTTAATCATTTCCTTGTCAATCATGCAACATAGTTTGGTCCATGCTTGATGTGCTGCTAAATTCGAGGTGTTTTGTTTGAATTCTGGATCTTGTAGTCTTGTTCAATCCATTATAAACCAGGACTACAAGTCCCAGAATTCAAAGGTGATAAACCTAGCCTGGGGCAGCACATCAACACTTGGACGGTGGTCCCTTTTCTATTTCCTTTTTTTCCCCAAACAGGAAGTTCTACCTCTACATCCGGCCTGCAGCGAAGCTGAGGAAAGTTTGCTCTGTATTTCAACATGATGCGCAGATTGGTGGTGATCGAGCTCACTGCACGGTAGAGGAAGCAGATGTATCCCGTCGGTATTTTTTCTTTTTCTTGCACAACTGACTTCCCGCCTTTTTCACTTTCTTGGAGTCACAGCATGAAGCACAGAGGTCCTCCGTCTGAGGCGGGAGCCCATCTCTCCAAATCTTCACGTAGCTTGAATGTAGGGTTTTGTTTGTGATGATGCAGGAGTCCTGCTCTCTTTCATCGATTTCGGGTAAATGTGGCTTTTTTGTTTTGGGTGAGGTGGGAGTGAGACCTCGCCTGTGGCTTTCTTTAATATGCAACTATGTACAAGAGCATTTGGGTTAACTTTTAAGGAGGCTTTATATAAGGCAGATGGTTGAAAATCACCAAGCGAAATCCCCCAGCGCTCGGGTGGGCACAGGGGTCTAACTCGAAAGGCAAAATGAGGAACGAAGTTCGAAACCAGTCTCGACTCTGGATCCGAGTAAACCCTTGCGGATCTCCGTAGGATGAAAAAAGGGACACTTGTCTGTACTTAAGCGCTTTTATTTTTCCGGTCAAGTTTTACCATATGCAAAGCAGCCAACAATGTGGATTCAGACCGTCACCCACACTTTAAACTCATCCGTGAACAATATTATGCAAAACATGAACCTTTCATAGCAGAAAGAGTTACCCATCAAGCGACTTAAGTGTGAAATTTGGAATCAATCTCTGCTTCCACGATTGACCAAATTGTGTGATTCGAGGCAAATACTGTATTTCACCAGGCCTTTACAAAAACCTCTCTGGTGTTTGATTTAATAGCCTATAATGTTGGTCAGTCTATAAAAATCTCGTCCATGCATAGGGTACACATTAAAACTCCCTTAGCTCTTACTTTACTAATAGCATTGTCATCAGGGTGGGGCAGTAGTATTTCTAAGTACATGTTTAAAAACGCTCACTTATAATCAATACTTGTCAGTGCAGAGTGAAAATCCGATGCACTAAGCTGAAGTGTATCATCGTATAAAGAAATAACTGAAATGCACTTTGTTGAATGTTAGGCACCTTATTAAACTCTAACATGATGTTTATTGCGTTATTTACATGCCAAATATTTTCATGGCATCTGCGTGGGCACCTTTAGCCAGAGCTGACCTTTGGCTTGACTCTCTGTGGTAATTTATTGACTTAGTAGTGGCAGAGGCTGTGGGAGTCTTTCTGTAAGCCTCTGGGTTCATGTGAATGTGGCACTTGTTACAGCTGAATCTCTACCAAACAGCATTTCAATAGAGATGAGTCTCGTATGTTCTATGATTTTAACAAAGCCACATATATTGAAAGATGGAAACCCTAACAATATCACAGAATCCTAGTGTGATGTTCCATCTAGGCCTAGATTTACTAACATTTGAAACAAGGCAGTTTAGCAACCAAAGTTGCTTCGCTGCCTTGCGTTAAAGAGAGAAATAAAATGTGCCATATCTACTTAAATAGGGCACATTTTTTGTCCCCCGCCCCCAAGCGCTGGCACCCTTTTGGCTGGAATACCCCAAGTCGTACACCCTTGTGTCTTAATGCAAGTGTGAGTGCATTCTCTTAAGCTTGGGTTCGTACTGGAAGGGAACCCTTCCAGTACAAAAAACATCCTTTAATACTTTTTCCACTTTGCATGTGTGCTGTACAATGCAGCACACGTGCAAAGGTGGAAAAATAAGGAGGAAAACATTTCTCCTTGTTACACCTTCCTTGAGAAAGCATACTGTTTTGGCTCTAATCCATGTCAACCGATGTTATTAGTTAGCGATTTGTGTAAAAAAAAAAACATGTCTATGTACCACCCAAGGAAAGCAAATTTGACACACAACAGCACAAAGTAGCACATAGCACAGTTTTGTGTTACTTTGGGATACTTTCCAATTTGTGTCGGATTTTAATTCTCGGCACAACATTTTACACAGGATTTGTCTCATAAAAGCAACCCTGTGCAAAGCTTTAGCAATACAGGCCAAGGTTTGTTGTAAGTCAGAAAAAAACACACCTAGATAGTTGTCAGTTCACCACAAGCTAGTCCCTCGGTTAGCCAGATACCCATGCAACAGGAGAGAGAGGCTCGGGAATCACACACACACCAGACATTATTCGTCTCCCATCTTTTTCCCTTCCCTCTGTTGTTTTTTCTTCCCCACACCCTTCTTCCTTTTAATCTCTCTGATTTTCTCCAGTTTCTCATCCTTCCTCAACATTTGTTCTGTCAACTCCACTTCCCACATGTCTTCCTTCCCTTCTCTTATCTTATCTTTCGTAGTTCTCCCATCTGTCTGCTTTCATCTGTCTTTCCACTCATTTTCTTGCTTCTCCACTACAGATGAGATTTGCACACTGCAATCCAAGGCAGCCCTGGTACATTGGTGTAATGATGACTCATGCACTGCAGCTGGAAGCTACACCATTTCTGACACTTCAAAAAGTCCTTAGTGAATCCTGCCACCTTGGCCCAGCTTCCCTGCACTTCTGTGGCCTGTTATGGTGTTTGCAGCACTGCACATATATTACCCTTGTTTAAATGTTCTCCAAATATGAAAACAATACAACTATGAGTCGTTGAGGCCCCCCTCACTTCAACCACTATTGCCATGAGATCAAACTGTGATAGCAGGGATTATTTTGCAGCGGAGGGTTATACAGTGAGTTCAAAGGGTCCTTGATTGAAATTAGAGGACCCTATAGTGACGTTTCTACCTTAGGCAAGCGCACTGCTGTAAAACATTTTGTTAACTCTTCAGTGGCCTTACAGCCCACCCATATCATACCATTAGTTGTTTTCATTGTCATTTGAAATCTTTCAGTTGCCTAGCTTCTATAGGCTTCCCTTCCTTTCTTGTGTTAGCTCGTCCCTGGATCATGTCGAAGTAAGTGTTCTTCCTCATCTTTGTTCTTCCTCATTTCTTTTTAATTTATAAGCATTTCAGTATTATTCCTGGACGTGCAGAGTGCTTTCCTACTTTTAACACAGGCATCCGTCTTCTTATTCATTTTGTTTTCACCCTATCTGTCTCTATTGATGCTTTGGTTACTTATACCCTACTACTCTAATCCACCCTAGACCACACTACTCTACTCCATACAATGCCACACTGCGGCACTATAGGCCACTGCACCACATCAATCTAATTCACTTCAATCTATGTCGATCCACACAATGCCCCCACTGCAGCACTCTGTGCACCTCTACTCTACACCACTCTTTGCCAGTCCACTCAGTTTAAGCCACTGTCCTATATGCTAGGCTTAACCATGCTGACCAGCAGTCACAAGAACACAAAACAAACAATGGCAAAGCCAATAGATTTGGCAATGATCACTGGCTTTTTTACTTTCTCAATCTTTTTATTTTTTCATTTGTTTTCCAAAACTTTATTGTTAGGGAACTGCCAGGCACAATTAATCTAAAAAGATAATTGGCTAAAAGCAAAAATATTGTTGGTCTCAAAAGCACATTGTCAGAAAAAAAGGGAGGCTGACACAAGGTACCAAGCTGTCGGGACAGCCTAATGAGTGTGACAATGCGACAGAACAGACAATAGGAGGGGGCTATGACAGAAGAGACCAGGTATGGATATTTGGACTATATGGTTCATGTAAGAGGATAAGATTGGAGGATATTAGTTTGAATGACTGGTGGCAGAATGTGGTAGTTTGATTAACAGAAGTGGATAGGGGAGGAGAACTGTTAGTAGAATGTAGCCGAGTGTAGGTGAGGAGGAACGAGTTGACATAGATAGCTGTGAGAGTATATTGTTAAATTTGAGCGTACTATGAGCTCATAGTACAAGCACAATGGGCAGCCAGGGGATCGGCCACAGGTGGGAGCCGGGAATAGGTGCACATGGTATGTTATAGTTGATGATTGTTTGGGGGGTGGGTTTTAAAGGAGACATGAGACAGATGGTAGGTTTAGTGCACAGGTGACTAGAAAGGACATCAGATCCATGATGGCAATGGTTTAGAATAGGGAAAGATGTGAGGAGTGGATACAGGGCAGTTGAAGGCAGAGTTGGGTGACACAGGAACAGTACAAGAAGGGATGACTTACAGGAGAGGACACAGAATTTTAAAAGGGGATTTTTTGGTTTCAGGACAGGATCACAGAATGATGACTGGGAAATAGGGCCATAACAGGAGAAAGCTGATGTTGGGTACAAGGAGAGGGACAGACTTGAGGCAGGACTGGAGCGAGTGATGTGAACTGGGGTGTATTAGTAGCAGGAGAGGATAGTAATTTACGACGAGATGGCTAAAAGTGAGTTAGGAATGGTTGGTAGAGGGATGACTGGAGTGTGTGGCAGGAAAGCGTATGTAATAAGTGAAGTCTTGACAACTTTGGGAGGGTTCTTATGCTCATTTGTAGAAAAAAAAATCTAGTTGCCGTCTGTATTAGGAAATAACAAAAACACATTCCATCCCTCACCCTTTTCAGTACAAATTTGAAGCAGTATTTCAAAATAAGAGAAGCCCCCCATTGCAAAATTCAAAGATGGAGAGCTGAGGTGTGTGACTGAGGAGTCTGGGGGCTGGTGTATGCTGGAGAACACAAGTTACTTGGGGACTACAGGACATGTCCTGTGCCTTGTCATTAACACAGTACAGGGTAAGTGCCACTTGGTTAAGACTAGTCAGTGAACGAGAACTCAGGAGTGCCACCATAACTTGTTCTGTAGTCCTAAGACATGGATAGTTGTTGACTTTCTTTATGATAACTTCAGTATTACTTTTTCCATTTCACATTAAGAAGCTCTGCTTCAAATGATCTATTACTTGAGTACAGTCACCAGGGCTGGTAGCCAGCCTTGCTGGCTATCTCACCTGGTCACGGGGCTCAGGAGAAGGCGGTGATAGATTCCAACTCTGCCCTGGCTGGTCACACTGATTTACTAGCTGATTGGCTATTAAGACTTGCCAGTTTCAAATAACTTTAACATTTGGGCCGTGACAGGCCATGTTTCATTTTTTTAACTGCATGCGTGCTGGGATTGTCAACACCTGCACTGTTCTCATTACAAGCTGTAGGATGGAAGGGTAAACTGTATGCCGTAAAGGAAAATTAAAAGTAGTAGCCTACATTTAAATTAGATGGGCAGCATGCACTATTTACTGCTTGGAAAACACTGATCGCAAATTGCAACCAATATTTTTGCGACAGTAAATAATGTTTCGAGCTGACCTCTGTAAAAATATGTTGGTTTAGAAAATTCAGAGAGGATCACAGTCCGATTTATCTCATTAATATGCATGAGCTAGCTTGTAAATTGTGACTCACTATGATTGGAGGCCATCAAGTGGACTGTGGCCTGCTGGGGTCAGAATGCTACCTTGTCTTTGATTCCTTTCAATAATGTAACCTTTAAATGCAACCCATTTTCCTCAAAGGTTGAGGCTCTAAACACATACATGATGCAATATCACTTGCCTTCACCTTTTCACATATACCCGACAGCACACGATCAATCACATGCAACACCAGTCACTTGCCTTCTGGCTGTTGCAGAAACATTTACTTTCGGCACCAAACCACTTACACCATTACACAAACATAAGATAACTTTCCCACACAACTATTTCTCGTCTCAACCACTAACTTTAATCCTTGCCAAGTTACTATGACATTTGTATCACTTGACCAGTCACAAAATCACTTTCACTACACACTTTTGCAGTAGCCACTCACTGTCATTCTTCCACTCAGCAACTGCACCACTCATCAGAAGAACTCTTATCACTTGACTGCAACCTCAATTGGAACACCACCAGACATTTACACCTTTTAATCAAATCCCTTGCCTTCAGCTACATGCAGCATTCATTATCAACTATTCAGCAACACCAGTCATCTACACCACCGATCAGCAGTACTAGCCACAACCACATCCCGCACTGACACCATCAATGAGCTGCAGCCACTCACACACTATCAAGCTTGCTCCCACCATTCACCCATCTCAGCTGTATTCAACACCACTTACCATGTAATCATTCACAAAAGCTATTTAGTCATATCTCACCCATAGCTTTGCGTAACCCAATCCTGTCTCCCACAGCATGACTGACCCACTCACTTTTTTTTCATACCTCACCTGCCAACCTGCAATCACTCGGCTGTGTCTCTTGCAACTCTCATTCACCAGTTCACATCAACTGCAGCCCACACCCGCCTTGCTTACTAAAGTCATTCACAACACGAGTGCTCATCCCCAACAATGCTGGTCTGCCACTCACACCACCCTAGCAAAGTTCTTCACAGTTAGTTGCCATTTCCCTTTCTACTTTCCTTCAACCATTCACAGCACACTCCAAACAACTCTACACAGCACTTACTGCACTAGGCATTCACATTTATACCATAATCCAGTTGCACTACTCACCTGCAGTCACACGCAGCATCCACTCAGAACATTGCTGATCGCCAAAACCGTCACATACATATATCATATAATCATTCTCAGCCCACGTTAACCACAGCTATCAGTTACATACATCCAGCACCTCCTCAGGTTTCAGACCTCTGCCAATACATACTAAAACTACTCAAAATGCCCCTGAATCACACACAACACTTTTTTTTTTCTTTCTTCCCTCACAAGATCCATGGCCACTCAGATAATTTGATCGGACCTCTCAATCAGCTAAGTATACAACCCCCAATCACCCATTCACCACTGCCACATTCCGTAGCTAGCATCCCTCAGTCACACCACCACTGAACTGCAGCACCCACATGACCACTCACAAAACCATTTGGAGGCCTACTTACACTCAACCACAACATCTTGAGCAGTCTCATTCCAAGCACAGTGACTCAGTCCTCACCAATCCTGCACTGATGCTAACACCTACAGTTTAACATCTACGTGCAACAAATTACTTGGAGTGACAAAGCTCAAGATAAAAGAATAGAAGTGAGACATGATTAAAAGAAGTGCAATAATGTTTGAAATGGTTCTTGACTTTGTGTAATAACTTAAACCCATGCTATTAAGTTGTAATGACAGAAGTGACGATCGTAGAAAACCTGTATAGTAATTTTGGCGCTGTCCTGGAGTAGCCTAAACATATCCTGATATGCTCACAGGTAAGACTGGGTAACATTTCTGTGGTAAGCTGAATTGAACTCAAAGCCAAGTCTACTTTTTCAGGTTTACTCTTCTGTTTTCTGTGCACACATAAAATAGTGAAACATTAAAAAGTATCCTGTGGTGATCCATGAACTCCTAAGGGAATACCTGCCCATCGTTCTAATCTCAATCTGTGACAGGTTGAGGAAGGACAGTGAATGACTTTTTATAAGCCAATCAGAAGGGTTTAAGCACAGTCTTCTCTTAAAATAATTCTGAATTGCTGCTTTTAGACAATCATAGTATCTCCCTGTGGTTAGACCCTTCCGATTGTATGCTGTATACTCACTCAGAGTAACAGTGGACAGCACATGGCTACGTAGAACAGTTTGTGTTTTTCTTCTGCTCAGACAAGGAATCCACTCTTTTTTTAAGACAGCCCAAGAAAGTTATTTGTGTGTTTTTTGTAGCTGTGATCTGTGCATTACTACTCGCAATCATCTTAGATTAATACATCCCCATCTTGAACTCATCATGCAGTAATAGAGGCAAACGCCATCTTGGGGTAATACATCCCCATCATGATGTCATCACCTTCTGGTGCAGCCAGTACTAAAGATGTTCTGGGACGATCCTTGAGTAACACAGCATCATTCTAAACTCATCACAAGATCCTTCTGTAGTAATACAGCCCCATCCTGAAATACTCCTAGGATCATCCTGGCGCAATATAGCTTAATCCTGAAATCATCCTGCAGTAGTAAACTATCATCACATGTTTTCCACCAAAGTAATCTGGAACCCATCCTGGAGTATTCCAGCCTTATCCTGAAATCATCATGAGGTCATCCTGCAGTAGTACACAATCATCACATGTATTCCACTGAAGTAATCAGGAACCCATCCTGGAGTAATCCAGTATGATCCTGAAATCATCCTGCAGTAGTAAAATATAATCACATGTTTTCCACTGAAGTAATCAGGAAGTAATCCTAGAGTAGTTTTTGCGATGACTCTAGAGTCATCTCATTTAAATATTTCGCCCCATACACATACTTCAGGATGGTTTGGGATGACTTCCCCAGATAATTACAGGAATAGCCCAGCTGAAGTCATCGGATGATTTCTGAATGACTCCAGGATGATCTTCCTCTTTGACTTGGGAAAGTAACATTCCCCTTATGTAGCTTAGAGAGGGCAGCCCTAGAAAATATTTAAACCAGGGATCGGGATGAAACGCTAACATGCCACAAGTATAGGTGAGTGAGCCAACAATTTAACAGAGAGAACTGAACCAGAGCTGAGTGAAAGGTCGGCACTGGTTCTAACATCCCATGCACAAGCCAAACCTTGCAAATATTTTGTAACAAACGGAACTGTTGCATTTTATCCGATTATATCACTACACTACTTATTAAAAGTGAAAGTTGTTAAACATGAACAGGGAAACATTTTTGGCAATACTCTTGGTGAACTAAGAGGCAATTTAATTGTGCATCAAAAACAAGAGAGAATTTTATACAGCACACATCCCGAAATCATGTATTTGAACGTGCTGTTATGTGTCAAAATGAAGAAAAAGGAGGCTCAGTGAAATATAGTTTTTACCTAGAGTCACAATTCGGTAAAGCAGGGAAGCTGGGAGTGATCCCATGTTTTTCACATTCTTTCTATGCAATTTAGTCACTAGATGAGTATCTCTTACATAAAGGTAATGACTTCGGTTAAATTGTTGAAGTATGAGACTAGAGCGTGGGTAACAGGGAGAACCAGGATTGTTTTGGCAGTTTTACAAGGACATATGAGTGCTTTCCAACAGACACACACTATGTTACATGCTTATTTATTAGGTGAAAGGAGATTTGCTTGTACTCGCAAAATGTTTAGTCAAGGTCAGAATTCAGACCTGGTTCCCCATGTTACACAAGGTTGGTAGCTGCAGCCACTAGTTCACATCACATCTTGTGAAAGCGCAGCACGATTTGAGCTTGAGGTTTCAAGAGTACCTCGAACTGAGAGAGAGCTAGGCAAACCTCCGCACTATGAACAGAACAGCCATTGAAGATGTACCCCTGTTACCCGCTTAAGTTTTTATGTGAAAGATGCTACTGTACTGTGTGGTCTGCAATTTTGAAATGCTGTATTGGTGTTTGACCCATAATGGATAGTGGTTCCTGGGTCACAGTGATGATGTGGCAAGGAAAAGCTAAGAGGCAGAGTGTACATGAAGTGAGGCGTAGCTGCTTTTTCACAACTGGGCACAGATTAAGTAGAGCTATTACTGGTGCTGCTTAGCACCAGCTAGTGGATGATCTCGGGCCATGTGGAGTTCTGTTCTTTGCAGCACTACTTAGAAAATATAAAGGGGATGCTGCTCAGATTGTGTGGACTAGATGTGTGTCTCTCCAAGCCTGCTAATGGGGCAGTGCTGCATTGTAGTACAGTTGACATTGGGAGAGAATGATAAACTTGTCGGTGAGGAATGAGAGGCATTGCACTTATTGGCTGGTATGCTCCTACATGGGATACCTGACACTGCTAGCATGATCTTGTTCCTCATGATAAAATTGGCCTGTATTTTGAATATTTCATGCTGGCTGGATCTGGAGCTATTGTGTAGGAATACCTGGTTTTTGTGAGGGCAAGGAGCTTGTACTGAAGGAATTTCTTAAAGAGTCAGCCCCTTCATTTGGAGTGCTCTTAGAACAACTGGTAGTTCCTAACACTGTGTCACTTGCTGCACTGGTGAAAATATGATGAGATTATGTTAGTGACCTGATATAGGTAAAGTTTACATGAAAGCAAACAAAGGATAGGCTGCCATCATATTTAGCTTCAATATGTGGGATCCTCAGTTCTGTCAGCTAATGTGAACACAAGATGTCTGCTGCTCTGTTGAGACGTTGTGCCCTTTCGTTTTAGTACAGTTCCCTATGTGAACTGCTCACATTACAGAGAAAGTTGATAGGCAGCAATCACAGCTCACATTCCATGGTTGGAGAGAGAAACATACTTCTCAAGAAAAGTTGGTCTAGAGCCCAGTGCCACAGTACTACAGATCTTGCAACCGGACATTGCTGAGATTAAACCCATGTTCTCAGCTGAAAACAGACATTGAGGGTAAAGAAACAAAGCACAATTACATTGCATGCAAGGTATCACATCAAGTTAGTTTAAATGAACAAGGTAACAGGATTGGTCTGGCAGATAAAAGGATATATGACTTCACAAATGCTCTATCAGTATCTGTTTCCTAGTTAGAATTTCACATGCTGCAACTTCAGGATGAAGTTGAAAATATAAAGGGATGCTTGAACAAAAGAAAAATATCTTTACCTGTTGATTTGAGTAAACAAGCAGACCAAGAATATAAAACATTTGTGGATAGACTTTCAAGAGCTTTGTATGGGAATACTCTTTCATTGATCAATATGTTGTTTCTCCCACCCCTCTACTTTCCAAGACTGAAAAGTCCATGCACAGGCTGGCCAAACAGACGTTTTAAGGAACTGAACCCTTCTCCCTTCTGAGGCACTTCCCTGCATGCACAAATAAGACATTTCAAGAGGATTACCCAATAACACCTTTTGGGTGTTGGTACACCCATAATGATGCATTTAAGTGTTATGTTGAACCTATTAACACGCCCATCGATCTGGTTTTTGATATGAGATGAGAACTTGTAGATTACAAATGGACGTCTTGTAGGCAGATTAAAGTTGGTGCCCCTGTCAGGCACAGACTCCTTTGGGAAGCCCCTTTCTTGCTGAAAAGGGCAAAAAGATGATGCAAGTAAGGCAGGCACTGCTTTGCTTGAACATTTGAAAATGGATATGATGATGGAAATAGATTTTCCTGTTCCACACTGTCTGGTTTCTGTGGAGGAGGTACAATTTGCATTTGTTGTGAAAAAGGTAGCTAAATATCTTAATTACATTTTCTGCCGTGGTATCAAAATCTTCCCTTTTCATGGAAATATTGGAAGCTAAACAATAAATAAAATGTATTTTCTCATTTATTGAAGCCTTGGTGGACCAGGTCACACAGGCTTGATATGCCTAAACCGAAAGGTGCAGTTTCAAGAACTGTGTCTAAGAAGCATTGGTCTGCACTGCCTGATCCAGCTAATTTAACTTCACATCCAATCCCAGGGAGTTTGGTTATTCAGGCTTTTGCCTCTAAATGTAAGTCTGGAATGATTCACGCTGTATAACCTAATAGAAAATCTAACAGGTTGGATTCTTGGGGTGGCAAGAGTTTTGACTCGGGCTACCTAGACTTCTAAAAAAGATGAGAAAGTTGCTTCATGGCCATGATGGTGGTTCACGTAAATGCAAGAGATGTCTATGAATGTGGCAGGCTAAGTAACCTCACCATGGCAGGAGTAAAATACTCTGCCAATGGTATTAACACCATCTTCCAACATTTAAATCAGGCCCTGTGTATGAAAAAATGTGAAGTTATCAAAAACTGATAAAATGAAAAAAGGAACAAAGTAGTTGAAAAGTAAAAGTACATCCTACTATGTTTTAAAACTTGAAACGGAAGAAAATTACTGATAAAACCACTTAAAATGAAAATAACACTAATGTGTATCTCTGGCAACCCGAGTAGGGAAAAGGGTACAAAGTAAAGCACTCTGCAGTTGATTAATCTACGTAAAATAGCATTGTTAGGCTCTCCTTACCTTAAAAACTGCGAGACATATTTACAATGAATTAGCGTAGGTCAGCGCCACAAGTATTTTTGCTGCGCTGCCCTATGCCATTTCAAAAGAGCAGGAATGTACCATATGTATGAGATATGGTGCATTCCTGTCCTTTCAGCCAATGCCAGTGCACAATTTGGTGCCTAGCGCTAACGCAGGCCCCTTGCACCATGGTGCAAGAGTGCCTGAATGGTTGGCAGGATTGTTTTTGTGCAGAAAGGGTCACCTTCCTGCACAGAAACAATCCATGGAGGCATTTCCTCTTTATATGTGAGCTGCATAATGCAGCACACAGAGAAGAGAAAAAAACAAGGAGAAATAAATATATTTCTCCTTGTTACGGCTTCCCTGGGGAGTTGTACAGTTTGGAACATTCCCGGGTTTACAGACCCTTGTAAATCTGGGAATGCACCAAAACCCATGAGTTGCATGGGAAAACCCACAGCAACGCCCATGGAACACCCCCCTGACGCAGTCTAAGGCAACGCAGCAACTTACGCTGTGTTGCCTTATCTGAATATCTACTAGCCATGAAAAGCCATGTAAGGTGGAATTGTGTGGCCTCATACTTATGGCTCTGCACTCTGCGCCACCGGAGCATCATAAAAAGTAATGCACCAGCGGAGCAAGGGGCTTGTAAATAAGCCCCTGTTATTTAATTGTAAAACAAAATCTTCCTACTTGTCCAAGGCAGTGGCACCCATCCATCCTTGTCTGCAATGCCCCACCATGCTACCTCAATTGCATGTCCCATGCTCACTGTGCCACTGGAACCAAACTATATCCAGAAAACATAGAAGACGTGCATGTCTATCCAAAAGTAAAATATATATTTCTTAACTGATTTATTTTATATCCCCAATGGACTGTACATAAAATGTACTTCATCATAAATGTGTGCTTTTGCTCTTGATGGACATTAGTTTCTCACATAAGAAACAGTGCACCAGGCTGACTGTGAATAATGTACTACCAATAGTGAATTTGAAAATAGTCTACCCTGAAAATCTGTGGCCTCCTCAGCTGGACTCTGGATGTATAACATGTTGTAGGTATGGGTTGATGCTTTAGAGATAAGTGTTATACTGCTCATTTGCAGCTTTCTGCAACAGAGAAGGCTGGGCATCCAATGGAAAAACAATGTACTTTTACAGCAGCAGCCAGATTGCAGCCAAGTGACCTATTCCATGTGCAGCTGAGCTAAGTTGCAGGTCTGTCCCAAGGCCAGAATTCCGACCACTGCAGATTTCAATCGCATGCCAAACTGTAACATTAAGCCTATGTCTGAGACTCCGGACCTGAGCCAGCCTAAGACTGCATGCCTGTGCGTCCAGCTCAGATCACATGCCTGTGCCCAGATCCAACTACAGGTCTGTTCTTAAATGAACTGCAATGCTGTGCCCACCTTCAAACAACAGGCCTGAAGTCTAAGGCACAGCGTTGTTGTCTGATTTGGGCAGAGGCCTGTAGTCTCAGTTGGGCACTGGACTGCTGTGAGGTATGGGCACAGTGGTGCAGTCACAGGTGGGGAGAGTCCTACATTTAGAGCTAAACACCTCTAGTCAGTGATAGCACAAAAGACTGATCTTGGCACAAGGCTGCGGTCTAATATGGGCACTGTTGCAGTTTCTGCTGGGCATACTACAAGGCCCATGCGGCAATTCTATGCCAAGTTCATATCTGGGCACTCAGAAATCAAAAGTTAAACCCATTTATGAAATATGTGATGAATGTGTGGATTTGTGCTGGTTCGACGACTAGTCACATCTACAGGCCCAGATGACAAAGAAGAAGTCAACAATGAACTGGCTACTAGTGCCTTCCATAGAATAAATTAAGAATTTAATGGTGAATCTGCAAGACTGGCTCATTCCCAGTTACAACGTCTTCCTTTCACCAAATGTAGCCTCCTGTTGCAAATTCTAAGCTGGGAGACATGTTGATTATGAGAGGTCAAGTGACCCAATTGCAGGTGTTCAACTCGCTTTTTTTATGTGTTGCATTCCCGTACTTATAGTCATACATTAGAAAACAGAAGAATCGGCAAACTAGAAAATATAATAAGGAATAAGATCCAGAATGTTTAAGGTTTCAAGCATCTAAGGGTTATTGTTCCTAGTTAAAAAGCAGAGGCTTGGCAGGAACTATCAGAAACCATGTGTGTAGCTCATAATGGAAAATATTAATAAACAGACATTTTACAGTTAAAATTCAAATTGTGGAAAAATCACAAGCACATCAAAAGCCCTGTGTGTTTTTCAGAATGCAGAAGTAGAGTGTGCATTATTTAATTTAAAAAATAGTCACAGATTTCAAATAAGACATTTTGCATTTGTCTAGGGATGTGCTTAGGAATATTTTCCTAAAAATTGATTAGCTAGAAACAGGTGAATTTCTATGGTTTTGTACGTTTAAAATGTGAGCCTAACTATAAAATCCCTGTGACCTTTGTTTTTTAAGTGAACTTCTATGTTTTTTTCAAATTCTATCTCCTAACAAAAACGTCCCTGTAACCTTTGTTTTTTCAGTGAATTTCTATGTTGTTTTTTTTGTTGAGAAAAAGTAATTTTCAATACTATCTATTAACCGAACCCCTTTAACAACCCAACCACATGCTGCGCATGGCCCTTGGCTGTGCGAAGCAGAGATTGGCCTCAGAGCCTAACCTGTGGTTAGGCGGCCCTGCAGCTATCCTCTATAACCACCCAAACCCGCGCCACACATGGCCTTTGCCCGTGAGCAGCAGAGGTGGGGCACAAGGCCTGGCCCATGGCCAGATGCTGTAGTCAATCCCGCTAACCACCCAAACTTACACTCTGCACAGCCTTTGGCCATGCGCAATGGGAGTTGGCTGTTGCCTGTCTCTCTGGGTGTGAGAATACGTGTGAGAGTGTATCTGGGTGTGAGAGTGCCTGTGAGAGTGAGTGCATCAGTGTCTTATTGGGTCTGTGAGTGGGTGCATCAGTGTCTGTGAGTGGGTGTGTGAGGGTTTGTGAGTGGGTGTGTGAGAGTGTGCTGTTAGAAAGTGGTCTTTGTTTGCTTTTGTTTGGTGGGGGCTGTCATCTTCCACTAAGCAAAATGAAACAGCTATGTCCTGGGGGTGGGCACCCTGTGACATAATAGGAGCCAGCCCTGGCTCCTTGAAGGAGGCTGCACAGCCCTCCTCCACAAGTAAATAGCCCTGGGGAGGTGGTGATTCCCGGGGCAGGGGGGCCCGCAGCCCGCACCTATTTTATCTATTTCCCCGGGGAGAAGCTGGTCTCCAGGGCTGCGGGGGAGGTTGTCGGGCCTCCCCCATGCAAATAAACCATTTTGCCCCAGGGAGGTGGTGGTTCTTGTGGGGAGCGGGGGCCATGCAGCTCCTGCACTTATAGCATAAATCGCCCCGGGGAGGTGGTGGTCACCAGGGTTGATTTAAGCCAAAGGCGGGCATGTGCCACCCCTCTTTTCCAAATGCGCCCAGGACCTGGTCCACCTGGGGGTTGAATAAAACAAAAGGGCAGGCAACTGCCCTCTTTTTAAAAAAAAATCTTTGAAAAATCCACAAATTTGATCTGCAGATTTTTCCGAGATTAAAAAAAAATGCTTTTTCGCCCTGACGGGGTCCCTCGGAGACCCTAGCACCAGAGCTAAGGGGTCAGGGTGACTCTATCCTGGCCCCTTTTCTTATTTTTTTTCCTGCGACTCACCTGATGCTGAGTCCCAAGATGGCTGCCAACACTTCCTGGTTGATATGTTGGCAGCCAATCAGGTATCAGCACGCGGACAGTTGGATCCGCAGAGGATCCTCCTCCCTAGATATCCATATTTTTTAAGTCTAATTTCTCCTAAATTACTGAACTGATTTTCACCAAATTACAAAAAGTACCCTTTCTAGACCATGATCTAGCTTTCTGCTAAATTTGGTGTACTTCCGTTCAGTGGTTCACGCTGTAGTCATGTTCAAAAACTTTTAAAAAACATTGACTTAAAGTGAAGAAAAAGGCTTTTGGGACCCCACCTTCTTCTTAGTTCCGCTTGACAGATCACCCAAAAACTTTTTCCTGTTATTAGTAGATTTTAATAACATTGGGAATAACATTGGGAAAGGTTAATCCCCCCTAAACAGGTATCCACACATAATTCCCATATGGATGGTAGCAGGTGGTAGCATTTTGCAGTGTAAAGACCCCAGGGTAAATGTTGTATGCCTCACACACTGTTATTGTGTGACAGTGAGGGACATCAGTATAGTGACCCTGTATCTATGGTGCATGTAAAAACACCATTATAATCACACACTATCTCTGTGGAGACATGCATATGCCTGTGGTCACACACAATCTCTGGACTTGAACATCATTATCTTCACAAACTCTCTTTCTGGCGGCTTGAACATTATCTTCACACACTATCTGTATGGGGACTTGGACATCCCCATACCACAGACTATGGTCCACAGTTATCAAGATTTTGCATGGCCATTCAACCCGGCAAGGGAACGCAAAGACAACATAAAACCCAAATGAGATTTACCAAGCCACGCAAGGCCCCCTTGCATGGCTTGATAAATCTAGAGTAATGTAAGGCACCGTACATCGCTGTTCTGCATTATTCTGCAGCAGGGAGGCCTGCCATGGGTGGAGCGTGGGTATTCCAAGGCATCCACCCATGTATTCTGACACATTCTTAGATTTACCAACACTGGTAAACCTGAGAATGTGTCAGAATTGTATGCCTCCCAATCACAGACACAACAAAGAGAAATGTATTTATTTCTCCTTGTTTTTTCTGCTTTCTAAGTGTGCTGCATTCTGAAGCACAGTTAGAAGGAGGAACATGTATCTTAGGATTGTTCCTGCCTACAAGTGAGTGCTTTGGCCCTAGGCAGCAGTTTGTATGGTAGCACAGGCAGAGAGCAAAAATGAACCATATTATGTTAAATATGGTGCATTCCTGCAGTCTCCCTTGCACGCAGTGCATCGCAGCAAGCTGATTTAATACGTTGCATGAAATATTGATAAATTTGGCCCTATATGGCTTAGGGCCTCAATATCCATATAACCACACACTATCACTGATGGAACGTTTACAAAATTATCTTCGCACGCTATCTGTTTGGGGACACTAATATTGCCTTTAATAGCTATTTTAGTGGGGCTCTAACAAAATAATCTTCACACACTATCAATCTAGGGACTTGAATATCCCTATAACCACCCACTATCTCTATGAGGACTTTACCATCATATTAGTCACACACTATCAATGTGAGGACTTCAACATGATAACCTTCACACACCATCTCCATAGACAAGTCAATGTTCCCATAATTACAAACTACCTCATTTGGACTTGAACATCCTTATGATAAAAAACTTATATTTACTGGGCACTATAAAACGCTTTCTTTGTAGAACCTTAACATAGTTACCTTCACGCCCTATCTCGGTGAGGGCTATAACATCCCTTTAATCATAGACCATCTACGTGGAGCTTCAACATACAGTTAATCACATACTATATTTGTTTGGACTTTATCATCATTATTTTCTCACACTCTTTTTGTGAGAAATTGAACATATCTTTACACACTCTCTCAATGGGTCTAATCATGATCACCTTTACATACTATCTTTGTGGAGAATTGAACATATCTATAATAACACACTATGTTTGTGGAAACATCACTATAATAACACACTATCTCTTTGGGGACTTGAACATCACTATAATAACACACTATCTTTATGGAAACTTGAACATCATTATATTCATAAACTGTGTGGAACATTGTCTCTTCAAACTCTTTCAGTGGGGACTTGAAGAAGATTATCTCTCTGTGGACTTGAATATCCCAATAACCACACACTAGCTCTGTAGGGATATGAACATCACTATCATCATACACTAGCTTTGTGGGAGTAGAACATCACTGTAATAACAGACTATTTTGTTGGCTTGAACATGATTACCTCCACACACCATCTCTGTGGGAACTTGAACTTTTCTCCAATTACATACAATATCAGTTTGGACTTGAACAACATTATCTTCACACTCTCTATGTGAGAACTCGAGAATTAGGTTTACACACTTTTGTGGGGACTTTAACACAATCCTCTTCACACACTATCTCTGTGGGGACTTGAGCATCCCAGTAACCACACACTATCCTTGTGAGGACAGGAACACATATAACTGTGCACTATCTCTGTGAGGACTTGAATATAATTATTTTCATACTTTACCTCTGTGTGTACTTTTGTCATAGCTATTTGCTATTGAGGTAACATACCACCTCTCTTCACATCATTGAACATCATCCCTTTGCAGATATTAACCTTACATCCTTTCCTAGAGAGGTATGGTCTAATGCATACTTTGACAACAATGCAAGCAAATATTCAATTTGGCTATGTTGCTTGATTTCAACTGTTCATTTTGTTTGTGTTAGTTCCCATATCTCCGAAGATTATAAGCACCAAGCTAAGGCTTCAATACAGTTTTAAGTGCCTTTCTGTAATCATGATATGATATTTTCTAAACTGTTATTAGCTCAATCAGTCTTTTGTAGGCCCCATATGTGCAGCAAATCACATATTACTAGTTTATGATGTTATTTGTGTCTATATTGTTGATAAAATTAACATTTAGCCATGCACATTTGACTGTACTCATCACAAACAGTAATTATGGAGTAAGTCCTCACAAGGATGGTAGCACTTGCTTAAGTCCCCACAAAGATGGTTCTGTGCACGTGGTTAAATAATGATATATTTGCGAATTTGAAGCAGGATCCTGTATCATGAATTGTTTCTTAACATCTTTCTGTTAGTAGTATATTTTAAAAGCATTCGGAAAGGTTAGTACCCACAAGGCAGGCATCCACACATAATCCTCACAAGGATGGTAACGCGTGTGTGTATGTGTGTGTATGCATGTTTATATGCGTGTGTGTGTGTGTGTGCATATACATACATATTTGTATGCTATGCTTAACATGTTCATAGGACTTTGCATAGCTCCTCGATAAGTTGTTATATTAGATACTTATGAATCCCACTCTCGTTTTTATATCACACTGATCAAATGTTTTATTATCATAAGCATTTCACTCTTAAAAAATTGAGGAAAGAAATAAATATTAGAAAAGTACACTTATTAATTAACTTCAAATATTACAAATCTTGAAAGTCTGTGTTTATACAATACTACTTTTCTTCTCATATTATTATACCCATTATTATATTCCTTGAACATATATTCCCATACTATGTATTCAGATATCTAGTTTATTATTACTCTAACCCTACTGTACTAGAGAAAAATTTAAAATAAATAAAATAAAATCTATAAGTAAAATTAAAATTATAACTAAGTAAATTAAAGTAAACAAATAATACTAATAATGAATAAATAAATTACAGAAAAATTAAAATAATGATAAAAAATGCATACATATAGAAACAAAATTATAAATAAATAAAAATAATATAAATTTACTCTCTGGTACGTTTACTTTGTCTACCCATCACCATATGTCATGTCTCTATTAATTTATCCTCCATCCCCCCTCTGACTCATCCCATACCCATTCTACTACTTTCATCTCCAAAATAACCCTGCCTAAGCTCTTTCGTCCTCTTCCACATCTAGCTCACTTAAACCTCAGTTTACCACCACAATCTCCCAAACAGCCCTACTAAATTCTCTCTCATCAATCTCACCTTTGACTTATCCAAACTCCTCCTGCTACTATGATCTCCCTAACCCTTTCCACAGACTCTTCCCTCCTCGATCTCTCCTTTACTCATCCCAAGCCTCATCCTATTAGTATAAACTCCCAATTAACACTTCTGGATTATTCCCTCCTCTATCCCTCCAATACTATAGTCAATCCAAATAACAGACTCACATATCCTGTGCTCAAATTAACTCATAATAATACTAAAACTGTACTCATATTTCCCTATACTAATGCACCATTAATTCCTCTTGAGTTCCGGAGTAGCGTGCTACTCGCCGAAAAGCAATTCCACGCCTCATCAGGGGTAGTAAGCGCTATGTAAATACTATTACAATACAATAATATTGGCCATTGTGCCTTTCTATAGAATTCCTCGTTGTAGTCGAAAGCCTCTTTTTGCATGATCACCCACACTATTGGACTAATGCTGCTTGGTTTGGACTCTGTGTAAAGAGAAACAGTTTAGAAGCAGCTTACCAGGCCCCAGTGCATGAACTTTGAAACTTAAAACATGACAAAAATGGCTACACTCTTAATTGGCGTATTTAACATACCTATACGTCCACAGTATATGGTACAAAGTGTACCCAGGGTCTGTAAATCACTGAAGAACTGAATAGCCATCTTAATGGGATTTGAACTTTCTCCCAGAGCTAAACAAAGGACTTGGCTGTAGGGAGGTGTTCGGTTTCTCTAATATGATGACCATCTGGATTGTGCCCAGAAACCTGATTAAATTCAAAGAGGCCTACCTTGTCACAGGCAAAAATCAACAAACTCCTGACATGCCCTCTTTTTCTATCATGTCAGGCATGCACCAATCCCAGTGGGAAAGGAGCTGCCCCCAGAAGTGGTGTAAAGTGACCACAGAAAAGCAGTTGCTTATGTCCCTGGTCACATTTCTGGCATGGACACATAGACTCTGCATAAGGGCTCATTAGACATGTATAGTCTGGTTCCAGTGACTCAGTGTGCACGGGATCCATATCTGGGCAGACACATTTTTTATTTAGGATGACACACTAAAGTATACAGAAAAGTGAAGCATATGTCACTGTAACCAAGCAGTACCTGGCTGAGGAGTCCTAACTAGGGTGAAACTGGCCATTGGTTACTTGTGTTCTGTTTACTAGGGTGAAACTAGTCCTGGGTTACTTGTGCTCCGGTTCAGGGAGGATCTGGAATGGTAGTTTGGGCTGAACTGTTCTACTGGACCAGGGTCAAGACCAATTTGCATATGGTTGGGTTCAAATTGAGATGAATTAATATGCAACATAACAAAGATTTGGAACACAACCCAGAGTTACCAGTTGCTGAGATTAAATCAAGCATAGCATTCCATCAATCACTTTTTTGTATACTGAAGTGTAAGGAGCAGGTGCAGTTTGTTTTTATTAAGTTGGCAGCTTTGAGCAGCTCTTTTGGTCCCTTTATGGTATTTAATATGTTCACAGTCCACTTAGTTTGTTGCTGCAAGGAGTTGTTTATTCTGAGAAGCTTTGTTTAAAGTTAATGGTCCTGAGCAGGAGTAGGTTAAAGAGAGAAATGGTGGAAAGGTCTGCTAGGATTTATTTGTTTAAAGCATCCCATATCTGTTTGCCATTTTTAGATGTCAAGAAGCGGTCGTAGTGTGAATCTAGTTGGGACCTGCAGTGGTTGACTAAATAAAAATCCTCTGTTTGCCAGCAGAATGGGCAGATCTCACCAGTTATTCAATTCCAGTTCTGTTGTTAATGGTTGGTTTATTTGCTGTGCACTGGTACAGTACTGCGTAAAGGACACACCCCTTAGAAGATTTGTTGTATGTGACCGCAAGAGTGTCAAGCAGTAACATTGAATTATTCTGCAGCCAATATGAACTACAATAGAATGCCTAACCCCTACTATGGTGTTACTATTAGTGTTAAATATTGTGTTTGTACTGTAATTACATTTCTATAGCACTTACAATCACAAACAAGGTGTTGTGGAGCTTTACTTCAGGCAGCATGTTGCTCCAGAACCCAGGGTTAGTAGGTTTTTTGGTTGCTATTGGGATTAGTCTTGAGCTACTAAGAAAACCATGGCATGCAGTTATTCCAGCTTCTGTGCACTAGATGAAATTAATAAGAGTTAGCTGTGTTCTTTGGTGGGGGTGAATCGATATGGGAATAGGTGCACTGGCTGGTGGTTTTAATAGATAAGCTACAGGCGATAAGGTATTGCTAGGATGCGGAGGAGTGACTTTTACGGCAGCGGTTGTGATCTTTGCAATGAGGTGTGCATGTGACTTAGAGTAGTGCTCACAAAGAGGTGGTATGCAAAGGATAGAAAGAAGGGAGATATCCATTTGAAAGAAAAACACAAGGAGAGGTTTTAGGAGTATTGCGGAAATACAATTAAATATGGTTTCATTTTCACATGAACCCAATAGAAAGAAACCACAAAAACAGACATTTAGGGTCATATTTAAGAGCCCTAGTGCCTCCTTGCGCCACATTAGTCATTTGTTTACATTAATGTGGCGCAACGAGACCAAAATCGCCAAAACAGAATTACAAAGTAGCGCAATGCAAGATGGGTGAAGGGGAACATAATCTCTTGTCTGGAGCACCCACAACATAGTCACAATGAAGTGTGAGATTGTGCATCTATTTGTCATTCAGACCACCTGTAGCAATCATTTGACACACAGAGGAAAGGCCCGGCCTAGGAACTTTCTCATCTGCGCAATGAAAACTGCAGTTCCACTCCATCTACCAAACCTGTAGTGCTCAGGAAACACAAGTAATCAGTAGCTCCTGCCTTAGCATTGCCTTCATTGAATTTCTAAGGGAATGCCTGTCTTCGTTTTTTCCGTTCACAGTCTGGGGCTCAACGCTCTAGCTACAACTAGACATTTACACTATCTGGGGAGGGCTTCCCTGCTGCTCTACTGCTCTTTTTTTATACTACCTGGCATTTGTACAAGCCCTGATGCATTGCCACTTTTATTTCACATAATTACATGACAGTTCTGAAGCAGGTTTTTCTGAAGTGAAACCTGTAATGAGTGGGACCGTTAAGCACACACAATGAAATGGTAAAGCTCATACAAGCATGCACGCGTGTGAAGATTAGGTGTGAAAAAAAGAACGTACAAAGAAAATCTATTTTACAGAAAATGACATTTTTGATGCTGTGTTAAGCAAACGGCCACATCAGTAATAGTTACAGTGATTTCAGAGAAAGGCAGAGCAAACAATGTGCCTCAGAGACCGAAATAATGTGTGAGAGGGGAAGGCACAGCGCAGACGAGTCACAGACACCCCAACACTGTGTAAGAGAGGGAGGAAAAGCACAAATGCACAATAGGGACTTCAACAATTGCAGCACATTACTTTTTTTCGCCCTATAGACGTGACTTAGAAAGTTGAAATGCTTATGGCTTTTTTATGAATCCTCAAAATGTAAGTGCACATTCATTCATTTGTATACATTCTTTTAAGAAATGTAACATATTCGGCACGTTGTTTATACCGTTTTGGTAACGTGGGTTCATACAGTATTTTTGACAAGATGCAACTATACTTGGGAGCACAATTAGGCATTGTCACTTGGATTAAGAGGAAAGGTGAAGCTTCAGAAAGCTTCTGATGATGCCCCTTTGGTGTGAGTCATCCTTGAAAGGTGGATGTAGTTCGAAGGGTCTCCGATGTAAGAACTGATTAGCAAGGAGGTGTCTGGGTTCGTTTCTGAATGAGGCTAGAAAAGGACTGGTTCTTAGGGCTGAGGGTGTGAGCTTCCAGACCTTAGGAGCACTCCCTGTGAAGGACTGCTTCAATGTGCAGGATTTTCTGAGCAGATCGGTGTCAAGACTTAGACAGTCAGTACTTCTGTGCATTTGGGATCCACCCGAGACTATAGGTTAGTGGGCCCGGTAGGTTATGGTTCCATGCTGTAAGACTTTGTGGATGACGAGTGCTACCTTGAAAAGACTTCTGGCTTCAATCAGAAGAAGAAGGTGGTTAATATGGGAGTAATGTGAGCTTGGTTAATGGCACCCAATACTAGGTGTGCTGCAGAGTTCAGTGTTGCTCGTAGAGGGGCCAGTTAGGCTTTTGGAATGCCAGTTAGTAGGCTGTTTCTATAGTGAAGTTAGACAGCACTAGAGATTGTACTATAGTCGTGAAGTCATAAATCGGGATGAAGGGCTAGACTTTTCAAAGGAGTCTGACTTGGTGTTGTGCACCCCTTGCTGTAGAGGTGATGGGAGTTTAAAAATGTAGGTTCTTCTCCCAGATGAAGCCCGCATATTTTGCAGACCCGACATTTTCTGGCTTTCAGTCAAGAATGATCGAGGAATCAAGACGGGTTTGTATATGTGTGTTACTGTGGGTAGATGAGATCAGAAGGAGCACCGTTTCCTACCCATTAAGCCTGAGATGGTCTTGTGTCACCTATGCCTGAAGATCCTTTAGCAGAGATCCTAGTGTGGGTATGTCCTTTGGGAAGGATATCTTCATATAAAGTTGAGTGTTGTCAGCATATAAGTGGAATGGGATGCTCAAATTATGTAAAAGAGAGGCTACGGTTTCAATTAAAGGTTAAAGAGGGTGGGTATAGGATGTAACCTTTAAAAACTCTCTGTTCACGAGAGGGTTGATATGTAATCTGCCACTTTTACGTGTTGATAGCGGTTTGAGGTATGATTTGAACCATGTTACCACAGAAGCCTCAAGGCCCATCCATTTCTTTATGATGTTTTAGCAATGACTCATGGTTAGAAGTCGAACAGCTGGGGTGGTGGTGTTCCAAAAAGAAACTTTGTTGCGTACAGGAGAAACCAGTATATGAGGCTTGGGTAGACCCCGAAAACATGAAAGGGTGCAGGGCGGCTGGCAGTGCTGAGAGGATGGAACTGTGTACACTGGTTATGCCCATGATTGTTTGGAACTGGGTGATGGGGGAGACATTGCCCGCTGGCATGAAAGAAGATGTATCGAGTAAGCATGATGTTTTATTTTTCTTTTATTTCTTGTTACATTTTCCAAAAAATCACAATAGAAAGTGCCAAACACCACCAATAGATCAAGTAATACCAGCAGGTATTACTCACCGTTGCTAAGAGGCTGAGTGTGTCATCTGTTGTGTGTAGCATAGATGATTCTGTCTGCAACCGGCTCTGAATCCTGACTCTTGCTTGTCGAATTGATTGTTTTCTGCGAAGAGGGGTTTCAGTAAATGGGGTCATGAAGACTGACACCAAAACTGCAAGGAAAATGCAACATGCACTGTAAAGTCAAAGAGCGTCATTAACTTTTCCCTATCAGAGTTCGCAAGTACTATGAGAACTGTACTTTGCAAGTTCCGCACACACAAAAACAGAAGTATAATTGTTAGTGCGTCTGACCTTAATAAGTAAACCTACAAGGGGACGTGAATAGGTCGCTGAACCTTTTTGATGTTCCCACCATAACTCAAGTACATGCAGATCAATAATCAATATTTAATCAATATCATCATTAATCAATGATAATCAAAAGCATTAATAATCAATGGAGTCAGTAATTGTCACACACCGTGGCCTCTCAGTCATGAATAACCACTTCTTCAGTAAAAGTTAGAATATTTATTTCCCTATATTAACAATGCTAATGTCACATAAATTAATCTCAAAATCAAATGATACAGAAACAACCCTGGCTGTCTAAAATGAGGAAAGAAAGGCAATCTAATCAAAGCTTGAACTACTACACATTCTAAGGTTACAGTGCAAATCAATAATAAGAATAATTGCGTAAACGATATCACATATATTTAGATCCAGTAAAGAAATTCACCAAACTTTGGGGGTCATTCCAACCCTGGCGGTCGGTGTTAAAGCGCTGGCCAACCCGCCAACAGGCAGGTGGTAAAAAAAAATGGAATTCTGACCCTGGTGGGAACCACCAACAGAGACCGCCACTTTAACACTCCGACCGCCACGGCGGGACAAACAAACAGCGCGGCGGTGACCGCCAACAGACAGGCGGGAGACAATGTACCGCCCACCCTATCACAACCCACCAATCCGCACCCTTTTCCGGGGCGGTAGCCCCGCCGATAAAAACACGGCGGAAACAGACATTACGAACGGAAAATGCTCACCTCTACACACTCCACGAGGAATCTGGACAGCATGGAACCCGAACTACACATCCTACCAGCTATTGTCTTCCTGCTCCTCTACCAGGAGCACGAACGCCGCCGCAGAAGACAACGGTGAGTACTGCACCTACGGCACAGGGGAGGGGGGAGGCAAAAAATTACAGGGACACACATACGCGACACACCCACCCTCACCCACAACTACATACACATCAATGCAGAGCAACAACTCAGAGTGACACCCCCAAACCCCCCGGAAGAATGCAAAGACAAAAATAAATGATCCTGAAATTTGAATTATATTGTACGGCTAAGTAAAAAAATATATCAAACATCTCTAACTATATATACATATGTAAATTGTCCAGTCCAAATTGGGTATCAGCCTTTGTTCGTGGGCCAATGGGCCGAAACACATGGGCAAAGCCCACACACGATACCCGGCTCCAATGGAGAGAACACTGCAGGGGCATCAGATAGCAAAACTACAGGCACCTCAGGGGGAAGGGAAGGGGGGGCACCTCAGCCAGATGAGTCCATGACGCCAGATCCACGAGGGGCCTCCCTGGCCACTGGTCAATCCTGGGGAGTGCCAATCCACAGTCTCACAAGTCTCTACAGTGGGTGGATTGCCCACTGTGCCATCCTGGGGAGTGCAAAGCCACAGTCTCACAAGTCTCTACAGTGGGTGGGTTGCCACTGTGCCATCCTGGGGAGTGCAAAGCCACAGTCTCACAAGTCTCTACAGTGGGTGGATTGCCCACTGTGCCATCCTGGGGAGTGCAGAGCCACAGTCTCACAAGTCTCTACAGTGGGTGGATTGCCCACTGTGCCATCCTGGGGAGTGCAAAGCCACAGTCTCACAAGTGGATTACAGACTCCACTGGTTCTGGAGGAGGCATGGTGCCCAGAGTGCTTCGTGCAGCCCTGCCCGACACAGTTGCGGGCCTGCCCCTTCTGCCAATGGGCCAGCGGTGCTTGATACGGCGGTGCCCAGCGGAGTGGTGCTTGAGTTGAAGGGCCCAGCGGGGCGGTGCTTGTGACGGCGGTGCCCAGCGGAGCGGTGCTTGAGTTGAAGGGCCCAGCGGGGCGGTGCTTGAGACGGCGGTGCCCAGCGGGGCGGTGCTTGAGACGGCGGTGCCCAGCGGGGCGGTGCTTGAGACGGCGGTGCCCAGCGGGGCGGTGCTTGAGACGGCGGTGCCCAGCGGGGCGGTGCTTGAGACGGCGGTGCCCAGTGGAGCGGTGCTTGAGTTGAAGGGCCCAGCGGAGCGGTGCTTGAGTTGAAGGGCCCAGCGGAGCGGTGCTTGAGACGGCGGTGCCCTGTGGAGCGGTTCTTGACTTGAAGGGCCCTGTTCAGCGGTGCTTGAGTTGAAGGGCCCTGTTCAGCGGTGCTTGAGTTGAAGGGCCCTGTTCAGCGGTTCTTGACTTGAAGGGCCCTGTTCAGCGGTTCTTGTCTTGAAGGGCCCTGTTCAGCGGTTCTTGTCTTGAAGGGCCCTGTTCAGCGGTTCTTGTCTTGAAGGGCCCTGTTCAGCGGTTCTTGTCTTGAAGGGCCCTGTTCAGCGGTTCTTGTCTTGAAGGGCCCTGTTCAGCGGTTCTTGTCTTGAAGGGCCCTGTTCAGCGGTTCTTGTCTTGAAGGGCCCTGTTCAGCGGTTCTTGTCTTGAAGGGCCCTGTTCAGCGGTTCTTGTCTTGAAGGGCCCTGTTCAGCGGTTCTTGTCTTGAAGGGCCCTGTTCAGCGGTTCTTGTCTTGAAGGGCCCTGTTCAGCGGTTCTTGTCTTGAAGGGCCCTGTTCAGCGGTTCTTGACTTGAAGGGCCCTGTTCAGCGGTTCTTGACTTGAAGGGCCCTGTTCAGCGGTTCTTGACTTGAAGGGCCCTGTTCAGCGGTTCTTGACTTGAAGGGCCCAGCGGAGCGGTGCTTGAGTTGAAGGGCCCAGCGGAGCGGTGCTTGAGTTGAAGGGCCCAGCGGAGCGGTGCTTGAGTTGAAGGGCCCAGCGGAGCGGTGCTTGAGTTGAAGGGCCCAGCGGAGCGGTGCTTGAGTTGAAGGGCCCAGCGGAGCGGTGCTTGAGTTGAAGGGCCCAGCGGAGCGGTGCTTGAGTTGAAGGGCCCAGCGGAGCGGTGCTTGAGACGGCGGTGCCTTGTGGAGCGGTTCTTGACTTGAAGAGACCTGTTCAGCGGTGCTTGACTTGAAGGGCCCTGTTCAGCGGTTCTTGTCTTGAAGGGCCCTGTTCAGCGGTTCTTGACTTGAAGGGCCCTGTTCAGCGGTTCTTGACTTGAAGGGCCCTGTTCAGCGGTTCTTGTCTTGAAGGGCCCTGTTCAGCGGTTCTTGTCTTGAAGGGCCCTGTTCAGCGGTTCTTGACTTGAAGGGCGCTGTTCAGCGGTTCTTGACTTGAAGGGCCCTGTTCAGCGGTGCTTGAGTTGAAGGGCCCTGTTCAGCGGTGCTTGAGTTGAAGGGCCCTGTTCAGCGGTGCTTGAGTTGAAGGGCCCAGCGGAGCGGTGCTTGAGACGGCGGTGCCTTGTGGAGCGGTTCTTGACTTGAAGAGACCTGTTCAGCGGTGCTTGACTTGAAGGGCCCTGTTCAGCGGTTCTTGTCTTGAAGGGCCCTGTTCAGCGGTTCTTGTCTTGAAGGGCCCTGTTCAGCGGTTCTTGACTTGAAGGGCCCTGTTCAGCGGTTCTTGACTTGAAGGGCCCTGTTCAGCGGTTCTTGTCTTGAAGGGCCCTGTTCAGCGGTTCTTGTCTTGAAGGGCCCTGTTCAGCGGTTCTTGACTTGAAGGGCGCTGTTCAGCGGTTCTTGACTTGAAGGGCCCTGTTCAGCGGTTCTTGACTTGAAGGGCCCTGTTCAGCGGTGCTTGAGTTGAAGGGCCCTGTTCAGCGGTGCTTGAGTTGAAGGGCCCTGTTCAGCGGTGCTTGAGTTGAAGGGCCCAGCGGAGCGGTGCTTGAGACGGCGGTGCCTTGTGGAGCGGTTCTTGACTTGAAGAGCCCTGTTCAGCGGTGCTTGAGTTCAAGGGCCCTGTTCAGCGGTTCTTGACGTGAAGGGCCCTGTTCAGCGGTGCTTGAGATGAAGGGCCCTGTTCAGCGGTGCTTGAGATGAAGGGCTCAGCGGAGCGGTGCTTGAGTTGAAGGGTCCAGCGGAGCGGTGCTTGAGACGGCGGTGCCCTGTGGAGCGGTGCTTGAGTTGAAGGGCCCTGTTCAGCGGTGCTTGAGTTGAAGGGCCCTGTTCAGCGGTTCTTGACTTGAAGGGCCCTGTTCAGCGGTTCTTGACTTGAAGGGCCCTGTTCAGCGGTTCTTGACTTGAAGGGCCCTGTTCAGCGGTTCTTGACTTGAAGGGCCCTGTTCAGCGGTTCTTGACTTGAAGGGCCCTGTTCAGCGGTTCTTGACTTGAAGGGCCCTGTTCAGCGGTGCTTGACTTGAAGGGCCCTGTTCAGCGGTGCTTGACTTGAAGGGCCCTGTTCAGCGGTGCTTGACTTGAAGGGCCCTGTTCAGCGGTGCTTGACTTGAAGGGCCCTGTTCAGCGGTTCTTGTCTTGAAGGGCCCTGTTCAGCGGTTCTTGTCTTGAAGGGCCCTGTTCAGCGGTTCTTGACTTGAAGGGCCCTGTTCAGCGGTTCTTGACTTGAAGGGCCCTGTTCAGCGGTTCTTGTCTTGAAGGGCCCTGTTCAGCGGTTCTTGTCTTGAAGGGCCCTGTTCAGCGGTTCTTGACTTGAAGGGCGCTGTTCAGCGGTTCTTGACTTGAAGGGCCCTGTTCAGCGGTTCTTGACTTGAAGGGCCCTGTTCAGCGGTGCTTGAGTTGAAGGGCCCTGTTCAGCGGTGCTTGAGTTGAAGGGCCCAGCGGAGCGGTGCTTGAGACGGCGGTGCCTTGTGGAGCGGTTCTTGACTTGAAGAGCCCTGTTCAGCGGTGCTTGAGTTCAAGGGCCCTGTTCAGCGGTTCTTGACGTGAAGGGCCCTGTTCAGCGGTGCTTGAGATGAAGGGCCCTGTTCAGCGGTGCTTGAGATGAAGGGCTCAGCGGAGCGGTGCTTGAGTTGAAGGGTCCAGCGGAGCGGTGCTTGAGACGGCGGTGCCCTGTGGAGCGGTGCTTGAGTTGAAGGGCCCTGTTCAGCGGTGCTTGAGTTGAAGGGCCCTGTTCAGCGGTTCTTGACTTGAAGGGCCCTGTTCAGCGGTTCTTGACTTGAAGGGCCCTGTTCAGCGGTTCTTGACTTGAAGGGCCCTGTTCAGCGGTTCTTGACTTGAAGGGCCCTGTTCAGCGGTTCTTGACTTGAAGGGCCCTGTTCAGCGGTTCTTGACTTGAAGGGCCCTGTTCAGCGGTGCTTGACTTGAAGGGCCCTGTTCAGCGGTGCTTGACTTGAAGGGCCCTGTTCAGCGGTGCTTGACTTGAAGGGCCCTGTTCAGCGGTGCTTGACTTGAAGGGCCCTGTTCAGCTGTGCTTGACTTGAAGGGCCCTGTTCAGCGGTGCTTGCCTTGGCAGTCCTTGCCATGTTCAGCGTTGCTTGAGTTGGCGCTCCTTCATTGCCCAGCTGGGCTGTGGCTGGCGCTCCTTCATTGCCCAGCTGGGCTGTGGCTGGCGCTCCTTCATTGCCCAGCTGGGCTGTGGCTGGCGCTCCTTCATTGCCCAGCTGGGCTGGGGCTGGCGCTCCTTCATTGCCCAGCTGGGCTGGGGCTGGCGGGGCCCTCCTGGGCAGCTGGGCTGGGGCTGGCGGGGCCCTCTTGGGCAGCTTGGCTGGGGCTGGCGGGGCCCTCTTGGGCAGCTTGGCTGGGGCTGGCGGGGCCCTCTTGGGCAGCTTGGCTGGGGCTGGCGGGGCCCTCCTGCGCAGCTTGGCTGGGGGCTGGCGGGCCTCTCCCGGGCAGCTTGGCTGGGTCTGGTGGGCCCCTCCCGGGCAGCTTGGCGGGGTCCTCCCGGGCAGCTTGGCTGGGGCTGGCGGGGCCCTCCTGGGCAGCTCGCCTGCTGCCGGACTTGTCAGGCGTGCTGCCCTTGCCACCCTTCCCTGCTCGTCTGTGGCCCTTTCCTCCCTTTGCCGGTGTGCCAGGTGGCATCCCACTCCCTGACGGTGCCAGGGTAGTGCTTGTGGAGCCTGCTGTCTTTGGCCTCTCGCGCCGGGCACTGGCTTTTTTTGCGGGGGTGGGCTGGCCGTCTCTTTACTCCCAGCCGAAGTAGCTGGGATTGAAGGTGGTGGACTCCAAAATCCTTGGACTATTTTCTTAGTAGGTCCAGGTTTTGTGGTGGCTGAGGTGCTGATTCGAGCCTTATGAGATGGAGGGGGGGGGTCAGTTGATGGAAAGAGGTCAAGGTTGGAAAGGAAAATCAATTTAGAAAGACAGGGACGGGTAGTTGTAGTGGGTATGGGAGTGGAGGAAGAGGATGTGGTTGTAGGAGAGTGAAGTCTGGTGTCTTGGGGTGCAGGTGCTTGTGCTGGAGGCTGTCGTGAGGTGGATGGCTGTTGGGTGGCTGACTGCCTGCGTTTGTGTGGTTTGGAAGAGGGGGTGACAGACACACTGGGAGAGGACACAGGGGACGTGTAAATGGTAGTGGGGGTGGTGACTGCACGTGTGCGGAGTGTTCTGGTGGGTGTGCTGGTGATGGACGTAGTGGCTGAAGATGTGCATGCAAGTGTGAGTGGAGACGTCACAGGGAGGGAGGAGGGAGACGAGGAGGAGGGGGACACAGGAGGCAGTGGCTGTTGGCATGTCTGCATGTGGATGTTGCTTGTGTGAATTCTTGTGTGATGTGTGGTGCTTATGTCTGGATGAGCTTCTCTTGGGTGTTGAGGTGTGTGCAGGCTGGTCTGATGGTGTGTCTGGGATAGGCAGAGGTACAGGGGAGTGGGACTGGGTTGAGGAAGTTGAAGGAGGGAGGCAGGAGACAGGGACAATGGCTGCCGTCAGTGCTGAGGCCAGAGCGTAGAACGATCGCTGATGGGCAGCCTGACCCGAATGAATGCCCTCCAGGTATGCATTACTCCGGTGCACCTCCCTCTCTGCACCCTGGATGGCATTCAAAAGGGTAGACTGCCCAACAATGATGGTCCTCAGGAGGTCAATGACCTCCTCACTGAGGGCAGCAGGGGTAACTGGGGCAGGGCCTGAGGTGCCTGGGGCGAAGGAGATGCCCACCTTCCTGGGTGAGCGGGCACGGGGCGAAGGCTGAGGGGCTGCTGGGAGGGCAGAGCTGGCGCGCTGGGTGGCGGCTGTACCTGTTGTTGCGGTGGGCACGGATGTTGCCACCACCACAAGGGAGCTCCCTTCCGAGGACGTGTCTGTGTCGCTGGTGTCATCACGTGTCCCCGCTGTAGAGCTCCCCTCGCCCTCCGTCTCACTGGTGAAATCGGAGTCAGTTGCATGGCCCTCCATGGCCATGTGAGATGCAGCTCCCTCGGGCTCTGATGCCACTTCTCCTCCGCCTGATGATGCTAATGCACACATGAACAGGAAGACCACAAAAAAGGGGAGGGGGAGAAAGAAATACATGTTGAGTGCATGGATTACCGCTACCGTTGGCGGAGAGGACAGACACAGAAGCCCCCTGCACTACGCCGCGCACTTGGGGTACACTACTCAATCCCTGGGACATGGCCTACAAGCCTATGGACGACTACTCCACGCATAGGTGACACAGGACCATGATTAGCTGTACTAGGCAACCTACAGAGGTGGGGGGCGGGGGTACAGGGCCATGCCTAACGGAGGGGCCTAGCCTACAGAAAACGCCCTGGCCTAGGGATACCCACAGCCCTCCTCCCCCACCCAGACACCTCCAATGTGCGCAAAATCAGCAGAATGTGCTTGTACTCACCCCCTTGTGTCTGCTGTGATGTCCTCACGCGCCCATCCAAATCGGGGTAGGCCACCGCCAGGATCTGGGACATCAGGGGGGTCAAAGCACGACTGGCACCCCTCCTACGTTGGGAGGCCATCCCCAGCAGAGCCTCCCCGGTCTTCCTGCTCCCGCGGCGGATGTCCTCCCATCTCTTCCGGCAGTGGGTGCCCCGTCTGTTGTGGACCCCCAGGGTCCGGACGTCCTTGGCGATGGCACGCCAAATGTCAATTTTCTGATGGGCGCTGACCTATGTGACATGTGCAGGGGGAGAAAATGAAACAAACATCACCTTCTGCATGCTCGATGTGAGTGGCCCCCCATCCCCACCCTTGCCATGTGGCACATGCTCTCATCTTTCGTTTGATGCATGCCTCATTCGCTCCCCTCTCCACCATCTTTCATTCACCCCACTCAACCCAGGCATTGGCCACAAACCATGGTCCCAGGGTACTTACCTGTTGGTCTGGAGGACCGTAGAGTAGCGCATACTGGGGGAGGACCCCATCCACAAGTTTCTCCAATTCTTCAGAAGTGAAGGCAGGGGCCCTTTCCCCAGTCGCAGCAGCCATTGTCTCTTCCAGACCTAGGTCACAGCAGCACTTGCAGTATAGGTCCTCTCCTGTGGATGATCAGGTATCGAGTGATTAAGCAGATAGAAAATGGCGGTCACGCCCGCGGCGGTGCGTACCGCGGCGGTGCGTATCGCGACCGCCGGCGCACATCCTCATTGGCTCCTGAAACCCATAGGGTTCAATGTGAACCAATGCGGCTTTGCGCCGCGGTCTTCGACCGCCTACCGCCACGGTGTGCCACGCCAGCGCATTGACCTCACATCCCACTGTCGCACTTCACAGGTCAGGCAGCCGCCATTTCAAGGGCCCCCATATCTTAATTTCTACTGTGTCACACATACCTAGGCCTTGCATCAACACTCATACAAGCCATTCAATGCATTGAGAATCGTGTACTGTGCAAGCTGTGGGAACGTACCTGTGGGTTGATTGACTCTGTGCTCCATGTTGTCCTTCCTAGGCACCGTCCGCTGGGACTTGCGAGGAGATGGAGGAATCGTCCCGTGTACAGACCGCTGGTGGACCTGTCGACAATGGAAGAAAGACATGTCATACTGACATACAGGCTTGGCAGAGCCACTATACAGGAACTGTGTGCCCAGCTGGAGCCAGACCTGATGTCACCCATCTGCCAATCCACAGGGATCCCCCCTCTAGTGCAGGTGCTGTCAGTACTCCATTTTTTGGCAAGTGGGTCATTTCAAACAACAGTGGCCATTTCATCAGGGATGTCTGAGCCTATATTTTCCAAGGTGTTGTCCAGAGTGTTGTCTGGCCTGCTCAAACACATGCGGAGCTACATCGTTTTCCCTGAGGTGGGGGATTTGCCTACAGTGAAGGGTGACTTCTATGCCCTTGGACATATCCCCAACATCATAGGTGCCATTGATGGGACCCATGTGGCTTTGGTACCCCCCAGAGAAAGTGAACAGGTGTACAGGAACAGGAAAAGTTATCTTTCCATGAATGTCCAGGTAGTCTGTTTGGCTGACCAGTACATCTCCCATTTAAATGCCAAGTTCCCTGGGTCAGTGCATGACGCGTACATCATGCGAAATAGCAGCATCCCTTACGTGATGGGACTACTTCAGAGACACCGTGTGTGGCTAATTGGTGACTCTGGTTACCCCAACCTGTCCTGGCTACTGACCCCAGTGAGGAATCCCAGGACCAGGGCAGAGGAACAGTACAATGAGGCCCATGGGCGTACTAGGAGGGTGATCGAGCGGACCTTCGGCCTCCTGAAGTCCAGGTTTAGGTGCCTCCATATGACAGGTGGATCCCTAATGTACTCACCAAAGAAGGTGTGCCATATCATTGTGGCCTGCTGTATGCTTCACAACCTGGCTTTGCGACGCCAGGTGCCTTTCCTGCAGGAGGATGGTCCAGATGGTGGTGTTGTGGCAGCTGTGGAGCCTGCGGAGAGTGAAGAGGAGGAAGACGAAGAGGACGACACAGACAACAGGGACACAGTGATACAGCAGTATTTTCAATGACATACAGGTAAGAATCAAAACTGGCATTTTACATTTACTTAATGTCTCCTGCCTCTCTACTGTCTGAGTTTCCCCCCAGTGTATGTTAACTGAGTTGTGACTTTCCCTTCCAATTTCAGAGATGTGGGCCCCACTCCGTGACCTCTGCTTTGTTTCCCCATGGACTACAGCTGTGTGACAGTGGTATGCTGTCATCACAATGTAACTGGACATTTTGGCACGGTTCTGTGTAATACATTTGTTCACAAATACAGGCAGACTCCAGATTATTTTTGTGCAATAAGTGTGTTTATTAAAGTGCTAAATTTTGGGTAATGGTTGCAATTCGGTGATGGGTGATGGTGGAGGAATGTCCATGGCAGAGTCCAGATTTTCAGTCTCACAGGTGCATTGTCCATATGCCTGTGGAAGGTGGAGCAGGGGCAGTTTAAGGTTGGACAGGGTGACAATGTGGGACAGTGGGATGACAATCAGGGGGTATCTTTTCCTGGCGGGGGTCTTGGCTTCCTACTCTGTCTTCTTCCTAGATCTCAGGCACCGCTTGCGGGGTGGTTCTCCTTCTGCAGGGGGTGGGGTTCTGGTGGCCTGTTGTTCTTGTGTCGGGGCCTCCTGTCCACTAGCGCCGGCGGAGGTGGTAGCCTGTTCTTGGTCCATGCTAGTGACAGGGGCCCTTTGTGGTGCCACATGGTCCCGCAATGTGCTGACAATCTGATTGAGAGCCACAACGATGGTGCCCATTGCGGAACTGATATTTCTGAGTTCTTCCCTGAACCCCATAAACTGTTCCTCCTGCAGTACCTGGATCTCCTGGAACCTGGCCAGGACCGTTGCCATCGTCTCCTGGGAGCGGTGGTATGCTCCCATGATGGAGAATAGGGCCTCGTGGAGAGTGGGTTCCCTTGGCCTGTCCTCCCCCTGTCGCACAGTAGCCCTCCCAGTTGCCCTGTTTCCCTGGGCCTCTGTCCCCTGGACCGTGTGCCCACTACCACTGTCCCTGTTGTTGTTGGGGTGGTGGGTAAACCTGGGTGCCCTGTAGTGGTGGACACACCGCTGATTGACGTGTCCTGGAGACAGAGGCATGGGCCCGCTGGGTGGGTGCTGTGCTGGTGTTCCCAGAGGGGGGTAGGTCTGCTGTGGCCTGTGGCTGTCCGAGGGGAACCGACTGTCCCGAGGTCCCCGATGGGCCGGGCTGGTCATCTGGGTCCAGGGAGACAGAGCTGCTGTCATCACTGTGGGCCTCTTCTGGGGGTGGAATGGACATTTCTGGACCCTCCTGGGCGGTGTCGTGGCGTTCGGGTCCTG
Organism: Pleurodeles waltl; assembly: GCF_031143425.1. Lineage (NCBI taxonomy): Eukaryota > Metazoa > Chordata > Amphibia > Caudata > Salamandridae > Pleurodeles > Pleurodeles waltl. The sequence continues at coordinate 959,440,695 of NC_090444.1, forward strand.
CAGGGGTATAAGAGTATGGTTATTGCTTCTGTGTGTGCCATAGCGTGCAATGGGTGGGTGCCCGTGTACCCCAGTGCTGGCATTCCCTTGTGGGGGCTGTTGTGACGGTGGTTTGGGGGGGGATGGGTATGTGCAGTGGGCATGCTTAGGTCCATGGTTTGTGGTCGCATGCAGGGCTTGGTGTTGGGATGGGTGGGTTCTGAGACATTAGCAAGGAGGATGTGTGATGGGGGTGGGGGTATGATTTGGCATGCCGGTGGGTGGGGGGGGGTGAAGTAGTTGAGATTAGACTTACCAGAGTCCATTCCTCCGCCTACTCCTGCGATGCCCTCAGGATGCAGGATCGCCAAGACCTGTTCGTCCCATGTTGTGAATTCTGGGGGTTGAGGTGGGGGTCCGCCGGCAGTCTTCTGTACCGCGATGTTGTGTCTGGATACCATGGAACGCACCTTCCCCCGTAGGTCGTTCCACCGCTTCCTGATGTCCCGATTTCGTGGATGCTGTCCCACAGCGTTGACCCTGTCCACTATTCTTTGCCATAGCTCCATCTTCCTGGCAATGGTGGTGTGCTGCACCTGTGCCCCGAAGAGCTGGGGCTCTACCCGAACTATTTCCTCCACCATGACCCTGAGTTCAGCGTCTGAAACCCTGGGGTGTCTTTGGGGTGCCAAGGGGTGGTGTGGATGAGGTGTGGGGTGGCGTTTGTGGTGATGAGTGTGGTGAGTGTGGTGGTGTGTGGTGTTTTGTGCGTGGATGTTGTGTGAGTGATGGTGTTATGTGCCTGTGAATGCTCTGTACTAGCTGGTGGTGTCTCTCTCTGGCTTTAGTCAATAAATGGTGGTCGTAGGGGTTTGTGGGTGTGTGTTTTATATTGTGTTGGGTGTGTGGGAGTGGTGTTTGTATGTGTATCAGGTGTGTGTGTGTTTCAAAATGACCAATGTGGCAGTGTTTTGGAGCTGTGTGTATTTTGACCGCGGCGGTGTGTACCGCCAATGGAATACCGCGGTTGAAAGACCGCCGCGTGGATTCGTGGGTCAGAATGGAATGGGCGTATTTCTGTTGGCGTGACGGTGGAGGTTTGGTCATCGCCAGTTTCTCGCTGGCCGTTGGTGTGCCGGACTTTTGTGGATGTCGGGTTTTTGGCGGTTTGCCTGTTGCGGGTCAGAATGACCGTGGCGGTTTCCCGCGGCCGCAGCGGTGTTATGGCGGTCTTCTGACCGGCGGTAAGCACCTTTTACCGCCGAGGTCAGAATGACCCCCTTTATTCCCTATGGCAAATTCTCATTAGTAAGGAATCCTTATCTAACACCAGATTAGCATTAGCATGTTGGGCTTTATGCAAAACTAGTTAGCAAAAACAAATTTGGAAAACATCTAGCTATGGCTCTATCAAAACAGTGAGGTTGATACCTAGAAAGAAAAAGGCAAATAGGCATAACAAACACGGGTACAAGAATACCTCTCCTCAACTGGATCGGCAAGCTAAGATAGTCTTTGTCATCAGGACATCAGTTCAGTCAGCAAGGCATCAGGATTCAGCATCAAAGTTCAGAAAAGGCAAACTCTTTAAGCATTAAAGTTAAGTACGTCTCATAAAGACGCAGAAGAAAATATTGACCTTTCCGCCAGCAAGAAAATGGGCAATGGGCTGTCTTCCCTCTGTGCAGTCCTGTTAAGTTAAATTCCCTAAAACAAATTCCCAAGTCCGTATTGGTCAAGGTATCGCATGTTCACCCTTTGTCCAATAAACTAAAACTTCAAATCTATAATTCTACCACTACTCCATTCACGTGTTGCTGATTGGCTTCTCTTGTAATGTCCTCATCATCCAGCTTGTCAGGTAGCAATATTGTTGCAGCTTATAATCCAGTCAGTGTCTCCATTGTTCTCCTGAAAAAGTCATTCTTACACACATTGCACTCATAATGTTACATTTAGCAAGAACAGCATCTTCTAGCAATTGGTTCTCATGAGAAAGACTATTAGCTACAAGCACATTTAGACAGTAAAGTGGAAAATCACAGTTTAATTGTCTAAGCAATCATTTTATTATTCGCGCAAGAAATGCAGCTCGACATGAGGCAGTGCAACTAAGCCAAGACCTCCGCTAAGTTAAGGTTTTCAATTAATAAAGCTAATACATAATGCATAACCCTTAATATGATGTATTACTACATTAATCAAAGAAAAGCTTGATTTTTCATATTAACAAGCCATTAATAAGTACATTTTGTGAACACTGGCGGCCACTCACCATAATCACATTTTCTATGCGTGCATTATTTTTCAACGTTATTACATTTCTACACAAATCCATTACTCAGAATTCATGAATACTCATTAAAGATTTCTACCTAAACGTCTGCGCTAGCAATCCCTCCTCTGATGACTAAGGCCCTCATTATGACATTGGAGATAAATCCCGCACCTCCGCGGTTATGGCCGCCAACATACCACCGCGGTGGCAAATATCCGTTCGCCATATTATGACACCCACACACCAATCTGACAGAATACACACACACACACAGATCCACCAGCCCAAAGGTCAGTGATAAAGTGGCGGTCCCAACATTCATACCGTTACGCCAACAAAACAACGCCCATCACAGTATGACCGACGAATCACCAGGCCGGACATTCAACAGCAGTAAAACATTGGCGGTACACTCCTCTGCGCTCAGAATTGACACCCACATACAAAACAACACCACATTGGCCAGTACTAAAGACACACACCTCACACTCATACACACACCACACCCACACTCCTGCAGCACTATAATACACACACCCACATTACCCACAACCCTTAACGAATACAAATCTTTGCCACCAGGCTGACACCAAGACCACTGAGACAACTAGACACACACACCACTTACACCCATACATCCCTCACACATCACACACCCCACCACATTACTCAACACACTCTCACCAACACACACCACAAAACACCTGTGTGCCCACAAAGGCACCCCCGTTTCACTGATGAGGAGTTAACGGTCATGGTGGAGGAAATAGTCAGGATAGAGCCACAGCTGTTTGGAGCACAGGTACAGCAGATATCCATTGCAAGGAAAATGGAGTTATGGCAACGAATCGTGGACAGGGTGAACACCATGGGACAGCATCCAAGAACAAGGAACGACTTCAGGAATAGGTGGAACGACCTACAGTGGAAGGTACGTTCCATAGCAGCAAGGCACCAGCTCACCATACAGAGGACTGGCAGTGGACCCCCACCTCCTCCCCAACAGCTCACAGCATGGGAGGGGCAAGTCTTGGCAATACTGCATCCTGAGAGACTCACTGGAGTAGCCGGAGGACTGGACACAGGTAAGTCAACAATTTCCACTTATCACCTCCCATACCTGCATGCCATCTCACACCCTCACTCCCATCACTCCACTCCATCCCACATACTGCACCTACACATATAACTAACCACAATGCAAACCCCTGTATGCTATACCAATGCATGGACAGCCCTTCCAGCCCTCCATAGGCACCCATCACCAAAGTATGCACAGCATAGGGAAACTAGCAATGCCACAATACATCACCATACACAAGCCCAAGGTGGCATGGCAACACCAGCAATAGAGGGGAAGCCAGGGATGTACAATATGTCACCCACATGAAACATAATACATCACTTACATCCCCACAGGTATCCCAGCCAATGTCAGCGGAGAGGAGGTGCCACGACTATCCGGTCCCCCAACAGAAGATGCCTCCAGTGATAACAGTGGACTTCAGGATCTGGATGACCTACCTGGCCAATCAGGGACCACTGGACAGCCAGGTATCCAAGCCCACTCACATTCCACCACAGAGCCTCCCCCATCAGGATCCAACACCACAGCGCCCACCCAGCGTACCCACACCTCTGTCCCCAGGACACGTCAATCAGCAATGTGACAACCTGTACAGGGATGCCAGGCCACACTTCATACCCAAGACAGTCATGGACCTGGGGTCAGTGGCAGTGGGCACACCGTTCAGGGGACAGAGGCACAGGCCAACAGGGACACTGGGAGGCCTGTTTTGTGCCAGGGGGAGGACAGGACCAGGGAACCAACTTTCCAGGAGGCACTCTCCGAGATCCTGGGAGCCTACCAACATTCCCAGGACACAATGGGCCAGATCCTTGACAACAGGCAGGAGCACAGGCAGCTGCAGGAGGGACAGTATCAGGGGATCAGGGAGGACTTGCAGGCCATTAACACCACCTTAATCTCAATAGCAGGGACGCTGGCAGACATGGCCATCATCATGAGGGAGGCAACAGCACACCAGCGGGCCACCACCACTAGCCAGTCCCTTGACCAGCCCTCCACTTCTGCTGCAGCTAGTGGGCAGGAGGCCCCGTCAAAGGAACCACAGGCCACAAGCACCCCTCCCCCTGCAGAAGGTGAACCACCCCGCAAACGTTCCCGATGAACCAGACAGAAGCCAGAGACTTTTGCCAAGACCACCGCCAGGAAATGAGACTCTCCTGATTGTCCCCCTTGTGTCCCATACGTCACCTTGTCCACTTTGAACTGCCTTTGCTCCCCTTCCTATGGCCCCTTGGACACTGTACCTGTCCTACAAACAGATTGGAACAATAACCTGGACTTTCCTCCATCATCACCCCATTCCATTGCACTTTCCCCTCAATTTCTTAGTACTACAATAAACACCATTGAACACAACTTGACTACTAGTATTTTATGTATTGCAAATGTGTATTTATGGAAACAGTCACATCTAGAGCAAATGAACTGTACACTGTGAGAGCATGGAAATAATGACCCGTAGCTGTCTGTAGTCAGCACATCAGTACACAGTTGTTATATCACCAACATCTGTAAAATGACAAACCAAAGGTGACAGTAAGTTGAGATGCAAAGGAAGTTAATGCCCTCATGCTACAGCCACACAGAATACACCAATAGTCATAGGAATGTGCAGTTCCACTGTCTCACCTGTGTGTCATTGGAAGTACTGACTGATAACTGATGTCCTGTTGTCCTCATCATCAGCCTCTTCATCCTCACTGTCCTCAGGGTCTACTGCTGCCACAGGGGCATCTCCAGTCTCCTCCTCCTGCAGAAAAGGTACATGGCGCCTGAGGGCCAGGTTGTGCAACTTGCAGCATGCCACTACTATCTGGCAGACCTTCTCGGGTGAGCAGCACAGGGATCCACCTGTCAGATGGAGGCACTTGAACATGGCCTTCAGGAGGCCAAAGGCCCTCTCGATGATCCGTCTGGTTTGCCCATGTGCATCATTATAATGTTCCTCAGCCCCTGTCCCAGCATTCCTCACAGGGGTCAGCAGCCACAATAGGTTTGGGTAGCCAGAGTCACCTGCAAGTATTGAGGGAGCATATTTAGCCTCACACAATCCTATGGGGTTAACACCAGAAGGTATACACAAACATACATTGGGTGCAGACCAAGGCTCACATATTAGCCACACCCTATGCCTCTGTAGTTGGGCCATCACATTTGGGATGCTGCTATTCCTCAGAACAAAGGCATCATCCACCGACCCAGGATACTTAGCATTGACATGGGAGAGGAGTGGAAACTCTTAAGATTTATGAACACCTGTTCATTCTGGCGGGGGGAACAAACGCAATATGTGTCCTGTCAATCGCCCCAATATTATTGGGGATATGTCCCATTGCATAGAATCTGGCCTTCACAGTGGCCAATTCTTCCACTTGGGGGAAAGAAATGTAGCTGCACATGTGTTTTACCAGGGCAGACAAGACTCTTGCCTGCACGATTGAGAACATTGCTGTGACATTCCTGCTGCCAAGCACACTGTCACTTGGAAAAAAACAGTTGCCAAGAAATGGAGCACTGATAGCACTTGCACAAGAGGGGGAATCCCAGTTGGATGACGGATAGATGACATCAGGTCTTGGTCCAATTGGGCACACAGCTCTGTGATTGTGGCCCTGTCCAGTCTATTGGTGAGGATAATGTGCCTTTCCTCCAGTGTAGGTAAGTCCACAAGGGGTCTGTACACAGGGGTATGTCTCCACCTCCTATTCATCCACAGCGGTAGGTATCTAAGGGACACAAGAGTGAGTAGGCTGTCACAATTGGAACAATGGAACCACAACTTCAGTATACTTGGTGCACTTATGTAATGGGACAGTGTTAATGGCAAGGTATGTGCCAATCTAATCTGTGAGGCAGTTAATGTCGATATGACTGTTCTCCCCCCTGAAATGGCGACTGCCTGTCCTGTATGTAGGGACAGGTGGAAGTGAGGTAATTCCACCGATGTTGGGCGTCGTGGCGGAAGGCGGTCTTGAACCGCAGTGCAATTCATCATTTGACAATATGGGGCTCTATAGAATATTGTGGCCAGTGGGGATCTGCGCAGGCGGTGACGGTGTACACCACCGCGCATGTGACCACCATTTTCTATCTGATTCCTCACTTGTTTCCTGACTTTCAACAGGAGAACACCTGCACTGCACCTGCTGCTGTGACCTCTGTCTGGAACCCACCATGGCACGTGTGACTGGGGAAGGGGCCCCTGCTTTCACTTCGGAGGAGTTGGAGAGACTGGTGGATGGGTTCCTACCCCAGTACGGACTGCTGTATGGGCATCCAGACCAACAGGTGAGTACACGTTGGGCACAATACATGTGGGAAGGATGCATGGGGATGTGTGTGCAAGCATCGTGTCATCGGGGAGGGTGGGGGAAATGTCTTTTGGTGGTGTACATGGTGTGCGCCGGGCGATGTGTGTGCCAATGGTGATGGAAACTGGTATGGTGGGCCAGTTGTGTGACAGGCTGCACTGTTTGTTTAATGGTGTTCTCCTGTCTGTATTGCCTCTGCAGGTCAGCGCCCATCAAAAGAAGGGATTATGGCGTGCCATCACCAAGGATGTGAGGCCCCTCGGGGTCTATGGCAGGCGGAGCACACACTGTCTGAAACGGTGGGAGGACCTGAGTTACTGGGCACAGAAGACCAGCTGAGGATGGCCTCCAAACGAGGAAGGGGTGCCTGTCGGAACCTGACACCCCTGATGGCCCGCATACTGGTGGTGGCGTACCCTGAGCTGGATGGGCGCTTGAGGGAATCACAGCAGCCACAAGGGGGTGAGTATGGTGGATATTGTTACAGTTTTTGGCAGGTGGGGTGGGATCCAGGTGGTGGATGTGAGTTAGTGGGTGGCCCTAGGGCCAGGCCAGACATTGTAGTGTGGGTCAACTCTAGGGTAGTGGGTGTATATCACATACAGGTAACTTAGCTTGTTAGCAGTCCATTTCAGGCAGGGCATCATGGGTCCCAGGAGTGGTGCAGTTGGCGACGTGGGGCCCTCATCTTGCCTTAGCATCTAGCCATATCACTGGAAGTGCAATTCATACTGCTTAAGCATTTTCCCTGTGTGTGACGGTGCTGTGTATGCCAACTGTGGTGTTGGTGGAGTCATTGACCCAGTGTTTCCTTTGTCTCTCTCCCCCCCTTTTTTGTTCTGTCATAGTGACCTTGTGTGCATTAGCATCATCTGGCGGAGGCGCAGGGGCACCGGCGACAGAGGGAGCTGAATCCCACAGGATCCAGGAGGCAGAGTCCGCCAAGGGAACCAGTGGGATGGAGGGCGAGGTGAGCACCATGACGGAGGCATGAGGTGACAACACAGACTCCGATTCCACCTCCTATGGAAGCTCCCTGGTGGTGGTGGACACCTCTGTGACCACCCCAGCTGCAGGTACAGCTGCCGCCCGCATACCAGCACCGCCCTCCCAGTAGCCCCTCAGCGAGTTGCCCATGCCTGCTCACCCAGGAGGGTGGGCATCTCCTTCACCCCTGGCACCTCAGGCCCTGCCCCAGTGAACCCTGCTGCCCTGAGTAAGGAGGCTATTGACCTCCTGAGATCCATCTCTGTAGGGCAATCAACCATTGTGAATGCCATCCAGGGGCTGGCATCCCAGATTCAGCAATGCAATGCATTCCTGGAGGGCATTCACAGTGGATTGGCAGCCCAACAGAGATCGATTCAGGCTCTGGCCTCCTCTCTGATGGCAGCTATTGTCCCTATTTCTACCGTCCCCCCTCCAACTACCACTTCCCAGTCCTATTCTCCTCATCCCCAACCCATTCCAGGCACACATACTGAAGAGCATGCACACAAGACAACACCCAAGTGTGGCACAAGCCAACACAAGCACCACACTTCATCCCACAAGCACTCACGCAAACACAAGACAGTTGCAGACACAACAACATCCACTGCCTCCACTGTCTCCCCCTCCTCCTCCTCCACCTCCCTATCAGTCATGTCCACACTCACTCCAGCATGCACTACATCAATATCCACCACCAGCATCACCACACCAAGCACCTCACACACCTCATTAGCAGACACCTCCACAACATCCATGCACGCGTCCCCTGTGTCCTCTCCCAACCCGTCTGTCCCCCTCCTAAAGGACACAAATGCAAGCACTCACACACCCAACAGCCATCCAACTCACATCAGCATACTGCCCATGCACCTGCACCCAAATCCAGCAGACATACACCTCCTACAACCACTCCCCCAACCTCCACTCCCATCACTCGTCCCTCCTCCCACCCCACCATCCCTAAGGAGCTTTTCCTTGCCCAACTTGACCTCTTCCCTCCCCGTCCTACCCATAAGAGCAGGGTCCCAACGACACAGCCCAGCACCTCAGCCAAACAGTCCACGGGGACAGTGGTGGCACCACCTAGTCGTGGTGGGAAGGATACCACACCTCCAGCCAACAAGGGGAAGAAGCCTGTACCTCCAGCCAAGAAGGGGAAGGAGCCTGTACCTCCAGCCAAGAAGGGGAAGGGCCTGGATCTCCTGCTTTGAAGGGGAAGAAGCCCTCGACTCCTGCCCGAAAGGCTAAGAACCATGTACAACCTGCCATGAAGAGGAAGCTGTCAACCCCTGCCAGGAAGGGTAAGGAATCCATGCCCCATGTCATGGAGAGGACAAAGCCCTCGACTCCAGCGGAGGCTGTCAGGGTGACGCCTCCACCACCACCAGTGGTCACGGGGCCCCACTGCCAGCTGAGGAAGTGAAGCCATCACCACCTGCAGAGGATGCCTAGGATGCACCTTCATCTGCCACCACATTGCAGCCATCTCCACCTGCAGATGCTGCCCAGGAGGCAACTCCATCTCCCACCACACTGCAGCCATCACCACCAGCGGAGGCCATGTAGGCCACCCTCCAGGGGTTGCTGTATGAGGGTCCCCCTCCAGAAGGAGTGGGCAAGTCACTCACTCCAGAGACTGTGGCCTTGCACTCCCCAGGGCAGAGAAATGGGTGCCTGCCACTTGCAAACTGATCCCCCTGCAGAGTTCTATTTGGATGAAGTCAGGATTTGAGTTGGGCCTTGGACTGTCCCCTGTGGCCATGTAGGCCTGGAACATTGGACTGGGCAGTGTCCCTTTGTGTACATGTGTACATATCTGTTTCAAGGACAATTCGATTATTTATTAGCTGTTGATATTAATACATTCACCTTTGTGCATTCCTGTTGTCCTTGCATTATTCTGCCTTCTATCGGGTGCAAATAGTTTTTCGTGTGCAGCTGGATGCGTGTATGGTGTGTGTGTGTGTGTCGAGTGTGTGTTGTGCATGTATGTGTGTCACTCTCGTTTTCCTCTCTCCCTCCCTTGTGTGCTGGGCGGCTGTGCTCACTGTCGTCGTTTTCTTTGGCGTTGGTGTTCCAGGTGGAGCATAGCGTAGAAGATCATCAGAAAAAGTTTCAGTTCGGGTTCCATGGCAGCGTTGTTCTTCCCTGTGTCTCCGATGGTGTGTCTTTTCTCTTCAGTGATGTTTTCCACCAGGCTATTGATGGCATTGATAGCAACCGCCGGCGTGCATGGTGTTTCCTCCCTGGTGGATGGTGTGGTACATTGGCTGTCTGAGAGTTATCACCGCCATGGTCATAATTTGACGGTAATTACCGCCAGCCTGTTGGCGGTATTACTGCCACATTATCACTCACCACCAGGGTCATAATAAGGGCCTAAATGTGTCATCCCACTAAACTATCACTCACAAAATTTTGCTCCAGCTAAAATTCTGTCATTTCAATCACTTCATACTTTTGCTCCCTTTTCGAATTTTCCCTAAACAATTTTTCCCTTTTATTTTCTTCCCTTCTCTGATCATTCTTTGACTTTTTCAATTTAATCCCTTTACACAATTTACATATTCCCCATGTTCCAATTAGGGAAACCAAAATAATCAATATCCCCAGTATAATTTTCAACAAAATTCCTTTTCCAAGGTTGCTGAGCCAATTTCCCACTGAAGCAAAACCTTTGCCAACCTTTTCCCAAACACCTGTTTTTTCAATTCTTTCAAATCTGCACTTTCATTAGTCAGATTAGTAAGTAAGTCTCTAATTTCTTTACTATTATCAGGAATAAACAAACAACAATGCCTAAAATTAATCATCTTACAAACTCCGCCATCCTTCGCTAATAGAATGTCTAAAGCAAGGCAATTTTTAAGAGTCATATCTCTTTTGGCAGCTAATTCAGTATCTGTCAGGAGTATGGCTCAGGATCTATCCACAATAGTAGACAACTTTTGAATCTTTATCGAATTCAGAACAACTCCAACTGAAGGAATCATTGCGCCAAATATATCTCCCACTATACCCGAAAGAGACTCCCTCCTCTGTTTCATATGATGTAATTCAGTCACTTTGGGAAATTTCTTTAAGTCATCCATTTGAAAAATCTTTGGTAAAACTATTCCCAAATAACGACTCACACCATCCATTTGGAAGACGGTAATAAGCATTAGGATCACAGATGTAATATATCCCAGGAATATCTGGGTCCTGTTCATTCAACATAAATGTCCATGTACTCTGAAACAAAAACACATGTCTACATTTCCTTGTTCCCACAAACAGTGTCAGTACATGATTTAGGCCTGTATATACAAAGTTTCCCTACGTGTTGAGCATCTAGAGCTAATTTCTCTTGTGTTTTAATTGCACTATAAGCATAATCATTCTTGTAAGTCTTCTTCTCGAAACCTTTTTTTAACTTCTCCTTCAACGCCTTTCTCCTGTCATCTGTGTTATCTAAAAAGCTTTTCTCCAAAGGGGTAAGCAAGCATGTCAGATTATTGTGGTGGGCATAAACTGTGCCAAATGTCAACAAAGGTTCAAAGAAACATCTAACTAATACTATGTCATTATCCTTAGCTACCCTACTCAAATACATAATTACAGGGACAAACAAGAACACCATATCATAATTGGAGTAGAAATACCGAATGTACTCCTGGTTACAGAATCTTGTTAGTAGCAGACTACAACGTATTCCATATATTAGAGGCACACTATGTTAATTAATTCCTTCTTCAACTGATAAAGGAATTTGCGTACACACATAAAAATTCTTCGTATCCATCGACTCAACATACTCACTCAACAAGCGATAGAAGACATTAGAAGAAAGTTCTCCTTGCACATTAGTACCCTCATGCAAATACTTCTCATCTAACCTAAACTTCTCTATTGCCGTTAGTGCAGTAGTTGTCTCGAAAGCAGAAGTATGGGTGTCTTCACTCATTTCAAGAATAGACATTCCCACAATCAATATCACAAACAATATCACACACACAATTGCCAAACCAATGCTCATGTATTTACAGTACCTATCCTTCCTATCCTGCTGGCTAATGTTACTCATGATCTGTAAAGAATCAGAAAGCAGAAGAGAAATTTAGAAAAAAAGCAGCAAAAATCAAAAATAAAATCTCCTTTCAGCAGTTATTTACAGCTTTGTCTCACTTGCATGATCCCTTGTCAAAATCGTAAGCAGCTTGTTAAAATCAGGTTTCAAAAACAGTTGAATCAGGTTAGCAAAGTTTTTTCGAGTAACTTTCAACAGTCTCTTTCTCAAAATGTTTTCTCTTAGATTGTGTCAACAGTTCAGTTCATCAATTTCCAGTGCCAAAATATTGACCTGGAAAGTCTCTATCAAAACAAAAAGACAAAAATTCTTGCTGCCATTCACTTGTAGTTGTGATCGCCCATGCAGGACCCACATATCATCGGCTTGCTATTCTCTTTCTCTTCAACTTTCGATCACCATTCACTTCTCCTTCACTTAGATCTTCTCCACTTGTTGTACCTACTTCTTCCCTTTCTTTGTGATTATGGCCACTTATCTCCTTTCAGTGGACCTTTTGTCAGTGCTCTCTTCAATGTTGTACTTGTGACTTCTTCTTGCTCTGTGGTGTTTTCTCTTGACGGACCTGCAGCTGGTGCAGGAGGAGTCAGAGCACAGTGACTTGGATCCGCCTCAACTCTTTCTTCCTCGGGGTCTAGCAATTGCTCTGTTTGTCTCTCAAGATCGTCTGCTTCTGGGAAAGCCCTCCTGTGACTGGGCTCTCCTGCTGCCTCAATTGAGATAGGCTCTCCATCACCCTCCTGGATGTCTTCTCCTTCGTCTCTCACAGGAGTGACTAAACCGTCCACAAGTGGCTCAGATCGGGTCTCAGTTCCCCTTTGTTCTCCTTCCGGCCCTGAGACTTGTTTTAATGTTGTTGGTACTTTCAACAACTCGGCTTCTTCATCAGTCGGGCATACCACTTTCTTTGTGTGACTGGTATTGATCCAATTTGGCACACTTCACAGCTGTGGTAGTTGTCAGAACTACCTGGAAAGATCCTTTCTAACAAGGCTCCAAACATGTTTTCTGCACGTGTTTCTAGACCACAACCCAGTCACGGGCCCTCAGAATGTGCCCTGGATCATGGATCGGTGGCAGTGTGGTGGCTTCCACCTGCTAAGAGAAAGTGCAAAACACATCAGCCAGACCTTTGCAGTAGTCCAACACCATATCATCTGTAATGTTGAGAAGTGCATTTGGAGGCACCGCTGGCAACCTCATGGCTTGGCCCATAAGGATCTCATGCGGCGACAATCCTGTCTTCCTGTCGGGTGTGTTTCTCATTGTCATCAGAACTAAAGGCAATGGTCAGGCCATTTCAAATTCGTGGACGCACACATCTTTGCAACTCTTGACTTCAAGGTACCAATCATCTGTTCTAGTAGTCCTGATGCTTCAGAGCGGTAACTACAGTGCAACTTCTGCTCAATGTTCAATGCTGCACACAGTAATTTGATTACTTCGTCGTTGAAGTGACTTCCCCTATCTGATTCTAAAGAGATCGGAAACCCGAAACGTGGTATCAGTTCCCTGAGCAGTAGTTTCATTACTGAGAGGCTTTCATTTCTCCATGTTGGGTAAGCTCCAATCCAGTGACTAAAGGTGTATACAATCACCAACACATATCTCAAACCTCTACACATAGGCATCTCGATAGAATTCATCTGCATTCTGCTGAATGGACCTCCTCTTCGTCCAATACGGCTCAAATTAACCACTTTCCCTTTTCCCGCGTTCATTTGCTGGCACATGGCATAATGATGGCAAACTGTTCCAGCAACCTGTCTAAACCTTGGGTTGTACCAATCATGTTTGAACAACTGAACCATGGCATCCCTCCCAACATGTGCTTGACCATGATAATACCTAGCCATTTGAGACAACAAACTATTTGGCAGAAAAAAATTGACCCTCTTCTGAAACCCACAGTTCATCTTGTCATTGCACACATTTCATTTTACTCCATGAACACTTTTCCTCCCTGTTAGCATTATTCTGTAACATTTTCAATTCCTCCAAGGTGTCAATTACTTTCAATGCAAAACTTGCCCCTGGTTCATCTTCTTCAGGTAACAGTTCCCTCTTATCTTTGAATGATATACAGTTCAATGTGCAAAACCTTGCGACTTGATCCGCATATCCATTTCCCAATAGCACAAAGTCTTGTGACTTCAGATGTGCACTACATTTCACCACAGCAATCTTTTCAGTCATTTGGATAGCATGTAACCGTTCTTTCATCCTTTCACCATTTCTCACTGGTGAACCAGAAGAGGTCATGAAACCTCTGTGTGACCACAACTGGCCAAAATCATGGACTATTCCAAATCCATAGTGGCTATCCATATAGACTGTACTTTCAACTGAGCAGAAACATGGCAGCTCTAGTAAGGGCTACCAGTTTCGCTACTTAGGCAGAATACACTCCTCAAAGCCAAGAAGCTTCCAAAATACCAGTAATTGTGCACACAGCATATCCTGCTCTCATTGTTCCTGTATTATCTCTTAGACAAGAACCATCAACAAAGATAATTTGGTCATTCTCTTCCAATCGAGTATCTCTAATGTCAGGTCTCGGATTTGTGCACAAGTCAGTTACTTAAAGACAATCATGCTCAACATCTTCTATTTTTTCAATTTCAAAATTTACATTCGGAAGTAAGGTTGCCGGGTTCAGCACTGTATATGTTTTCAATGACACATTTGGTGACCCTAGAATACTCGTTTCATATCTGGTCAATCTTGCACCATTCAAACATTGAGTTTTCATCTCTGTAAGTAAAATCTCAATAAAATGAGGGACCATTATAGTCAAAGGATGTCCCATCACAATGCCCTCACACTGTGTAAGGCTCTGTCCAACAGCTGCAACTGCACGCTAACAACCTGGTAAGCTTGCTGCAACTGGGTCCTAAGTAGCTGAAAAATGCACTACTGGGCGGTTTACATCCCCATGGACCTGTGTCAAGACAGACAAAGGACATGCATCACGCTCATGACAAAACAATGTGAAACGTTTTGTGTAGTCATTCATACCCAAAGTCGGAGCCTTTCAAAGACTATCTATTTCTCAATTCAGTGAACGCTTTCCTTCCAGCCTGGTCTAACACTGTGAGATCAGTGACTTCCTTGTGAGTCAGTTTCTGCAGTGGTCTGAAAATGACTGAAAAATTGGGACTCCATTGGTGACAATATCCTACCATCCCTAGAAACATCCTGACATCTGTCTGTATGGCCAGGGGATTCATCTTCAATATGGTCGTAACCCTTTCTCTGGATATCTTTCTAGAGCCCTTCTCAATCTGGTATCCCGAGTATTTCACTTCTTTCTGACAGTATTGCAATTGAAGAGGGGACACTTTATGACTATTCTTTCAACAAATGGTTCAGTAAGGCAATTGTGTCATACTTGCACTCGTCCCTTGTTTTGGACGCAATCAGTAAGTCATCAATGTACTGTACCAAGGTCGATTGGAAAGGCAATTCTAACAAATCCAAATTATTTTTCAAGATCTGATTGACTATGGAAGGTGACTCTGAAAACCCTTGAGGAATTCAACACCAACAGTAAACTCTGTCCAAAAATGTGAAATAAAAGAGAAATTGGCTGTGCTCATGAAGAGGCACAGAAAAGAAGTCTTGCGACAAATCTATGACAGTGAACAATTCAGCATCACATGGAATCTGAAACATTATCACAGCTGGATTTGGCACCATGGGGCAATATTTCTCCACAATATAATTTATCTTTCTCAAATCTTGGACAATTCGAATTTTCCCACAGGGCTTTTGGAAACCCATCATTGGTGAATTACATGGGCTGCTCAACACTTCCATTAGAACTCCTTGTTTCACAAAGTCTGCAATTATTTGGGCGACGTTCATAAGGACATCTTGGGGCATGTGATACTGGGGAATTTGAGGAAAAACTGCATTCGGCTTTACAGTAACTTTAACTGGCTCAACTCCATTTATCAGGCCTATCTCTTTTCCTTTCATATCCCACACTTTCTCCTTAACCGCTCCCTGCAAATCAGGATGAAGCTCCTTCACTGTGAACATTGGGGGAAAATCAATCAGAGGGTATTCCTCATTTGTAGCCTCACATTCTTCCTCTGGGGCTTGGTCATCTTCCTCATCACTATTCGTCTGAATCTCAATTTGAACAAGTAATCAAACATTTTGTTTTACACAGCAAGGCTCTTCCCAGTAGGGATACTGGACTTGAATCACAGACTACGAATTTATGAAATCCCTGGAAGTTGCCAAATTTAACCTGAACTGGATCTGTAATCGGGTTGGTCAAATACTTATTCGCTACCCCTACAATCTGCACTGTTTTCCCTGAAAGGGGCAAGTTTTGGACTACTGTACTCCTCACTGTAGAGCGTGTAGCTCCTGTCTCAATCAAAAATGAAACTCGGTGACGCATGGCTTTTCCCTTCACATAGGGACCTCTCTGATCTACTTCTAAGGAGGCTGCAAGCACACATGGCTCCTCATCTGAACTTTCACTCCCCCAATCATCGTTTATTCCATTCTCAATGTGTAGCGGGAATTGGTGCACTGTGTTATTACTTGGATTAAGCCTCTGACCTGTAACCTGTTGAGAAAGCATAATTTGCTGCTGTTCCATTGGGGCTAGAGGTATTTGAATCTGCTATCGAGGTACCATGGGAACCTGCTGCTGTATTGGCTGCGAATGCATCATTTGTACGCGTGGCATTTGCACCTGCTGCATTGGTTTGAAACCTTGCATTTGATTCACATTATTTTGGAAATTTGGATTAGGACCTCTCATCCTCAGTCCTCTCATATTCTGGAACGAACTGATGTCATTACTTTGCTTAGCAACACCTTCCTGCACCAACATCGGGCACTTCCATTTCCAATGTCCAACGGCTCTGCAAATGTGACTTCATTGCCTGCACATCATACTGAACCCCTACAGTACCTAAGTCTGTACCGCGATACACATTACCTCCGCAAACTCGACCTCTCATCTGGGGCTGAAATACCATGTTTCCCTGCTGCTGCTGTGGTAACTATTGTGGAAAGTTCCCTTGCATGCCTCTCTGAGCAGCTTTAATCTGCATCACCATTGCCTTCTCTTTCAGCTTTCTTTGCTTCAACTCAATCTCATCACTACAGTTCTTGGCATACTGCAACACCTCATCAATCGGCTTTGCTTGCCAGCAAATCAAATTACTCTTAATCTGGCTAATTTTGGTCTCAGTCCTTCCACAAATCTGAACACAAATTGAATCATGTCCTTTGCTTCAATTGTCTCTTTACCACTGTAATGCGTGAATGCCTGAACAATCTCTCATAATACGTGTGTATCGACTCCTTTGTTTCCTGAGCTGTCCTGTCAATTCTCTGCCAATAAATGTTCTTGGGCCAAATTCTCACTTTCAAAAATTCAGTCACCTTATAGTAGTATTTCATTACCTCAGGAGACTGTGCACCTGTATTTTACCTCTCTCTGGTTCGACTGTTGGCCAATCTATACTCCTTTTACACTCTATCCACAGATCAGCTGGGGCCACTATCTCTAGTAATGTGTTCAAGTCTTCCCACAGGCACCTTGCAAGTTTCACAAACCTGTCTGTCTGCTGGTACCATTCTACTGGCTTCTCTCTCAACTTTGGATAATCATTTGTAAATAATAAAATGTCACTTCTGCTCCAAGGGACATGAATAAAATTCCCTCCTGTAACCTCTCACATTGGTAAAATCTTCACTGGCTCTTGGCCTTGCTGCACATATGCAGTCAGCTCCACAGAATCTCTTTTTCTTTTGTCTCTTTTCTTTACCCATCTGCCTTCCCATTTGTCTAATGCTCTCCAAGTTTGGGCACTTTGAAGCAATTACCTAAGGTGTGCCTTCATTTCGGCAGATGTCATGTGTTCAAAATCCTTAGTCTCAAAATCTAATCTGTAACTCATTTTCAAATGTTTTGTTTTCTCTATTTCTATGACATACTTCTCTGCCAGGTCTTCTAGCTTCTGATGCACCTTGCTCACTTCCCGTAATCTTCGGGCACAGATATCTCAACTCTGGTTTTGTGTAGGATTCTAATCTATTCACACCCATTGTTCCTTCAATGAGCTCATACGCTTCCATGCTTAACCTAGCATAGTTCAAATACTCCTCTCCCTTAGGAACACTCTGCGGGGTATTCAGCTTGTCTAACCATTCAGTCAACTGTTGAGCTGTCAACCCCTGCAATGACCTGTTACTGGCCTTTACCGGTGGCACCTGCTGTGAAACTGCATTCGGGGTCTGCGGTGTCAACAATTTCAAACTCTGACTAGTGTTTGACCCTACCATAGTATCTGGAAGTACTCGAATGGACGAAGGTCTAACAGTGATCTTGATCAGTCAAAAAACTGTCACACAGGAGAGACTGCTAGAGTGTTTTCGTTACGTCCTCCCCCCTTCGCATTCTGTGTCATAACACCCTGTTCACATACACTAGGTTTCTTCTGAGCAAATAAGGTTCTGGCCGGACCAACAGTAATAGGTACAGATCTAGCATCTGGGGTTGGTCTGGTACTTAAGTTCTGTGGGAGAGTAACTCCCATGTTCTGATTCATCATTGAAGACATATCTGACTGTGTCCCTGTTACTGGAGTGAATCTCTGTATAACTTCTGGCTGCACTTAGGGCAGTAAAAGTGGAGTTGGTTCTGTCCAAAACAACATCGGTCTCTGGAAAACCTGTTCCGTAGGCACCATTAAGCTTGTAGTCGTTTCCATAATAGGCACATCAGGGTAAATCCTCTGAAACCTGTGGCAGTTGCACCTGATTTTGTACTACAGGAGTATTGGGCGCATTAAGACTACCCTGCATCGTATTCTGTGTCAGGCCAGTATTAACCTGCACCGGACTCGCTGTCCCGTTAACCTGTGTCGGAGCTGAAAGATCAGCACTAAAGCTCGGATCATTCTCATGTGCTACATATGGCGGTGGTTGATTTCTCAATAACTCTAAAATGAACTCATCATCATTTGAATCTTCCTTGACTGTTGAAGTCTTTCTAGCCTCCCTATTTTCGAACGGGCTTTTGTTAGTCTTTATAGTAGCTTTCCTTCCTTCCTTCTCATTGTCCAGCGGAATCGCCCAAAACAACTTAGGGGCATATTTATACTCCGTCTGCGCCGATTGTGCGTCACAAATTTTGATGCACAATCAGCGCAAATGTTGCCCCGTATTTAAACTTTGACGCCCGAGCCCGCGGATGACAAAATTCCGCTGCGTGCGTCATTTTTTGGATGCAGCAACCCGCCTTGCGTTAATTATATGCAAGGTAGGTGTTCCTGTCCTAAAAAATGGCTTAAACGGCCGTGCGTTGTATTTATGCTTTGGGCAAAAATGACGCATGGCCGGGAGGCGGAGCCAGAAAATGACACAGCCCGATTTGCGTCACAAATTAACGCCTGGGTCAGGGCAGGCGTTAAAATGGGGCAAACACACCTGTATTTAATCAGAACACACAGCAGAGCAGCAGAGCAGCAACAGGGAGCCATGGAGGTGATTCTAATCCAGCGTGCACGCAGACGCAGAGCCCAGCAGCAACAACAGCAGCTACAACAACAGCTACAACAACACCAGCAGGGACCCCAAAGGCAGCGCAGAAGGCAGGAGAGGATATTCCGCCCAAGAACAACCCTTCAGGGCCTCAGGGAACATGACATCATACAGAGGTACCGGTTGAACTGGCAGGCCATTCAGCAGCTGCTGCGAAACATTGAACAGCAGTTGGCCCCCACTTTGGTGAAACCCGGCACCATCCCAACAGAAACAAAGCTGCTTGCCGTACGTCACATGCTGGCAAGTGGCTGTTTCCAAACAACTGGTTGGCGGAATATCACAACCATCATTCTCCGCCTTTTTGCCCAAAGTACTGGACGCCATCATTCGACTGACACCCCGCCACATCTGCTTCCCTAACACACTGCAGAAGCAGCAGGAAACAAAACAGGGGTTCTACGCAATCAGTGGCTTCCCACACGTCCTTGGTGCAATCGACTACACACATGTACGCCTTGTGCCACCTGCTGCAACTGAACACCTCTACCGCAACAGGAAGCACACACATTCCATCAATGTGCAGGCCATTGTCTATCACCATGGATTGATCACCAACATCGTGGCTAAATATCCTGGGAGTGTACATGACTCATACATGTTCAGTCACTGCACCATCAATGAACACTTCCAGGATGGACGGTATGGCAATGGACTACTTGTTGGTAAGTACAAAAACCTACTTATATACACACTGCACAACAACCCTCTAGGACACACAACACATACACCACAACAGCAACATGTCAACAGGAACACACTGAGGTCGTGACATCACTAAGCATGTTTCTTAAGTCACCATTGAACCTGTCACACATTGGAAATTACTGTACAGCCTAATGTGAAGACGTCAATGAGTGTGGTTGCCTAAATGTCACCTTGCAAATTGTAAGTGTCCCAATGACCTTTACATTAATACATTGCATAAGTGTCAAGGTATGGGATGTCCAGGGTACTTTGATATGAACGTGTTAACAACACTTTCAATTTTAACTGTGCATGGAACTATCATCTCACCCCCAGTGAAGACACACGGACACCTGTATCACAATTCACAATGCTAGGGAGGGCACACTGTACTGCAAATCCCAAAACATACTGCTGACAAACGGTTAGCAGACAAACACTCGTTCAGCCAAGGAAACAACACAATGCAGATGGTACAGCCTACAAGCATAGGATTTCACATTAGTACACAAAAGAGTCACAGACAACACAAGACAACTACTGCCATGAAAGGTCTTTTCAATAGTGCCAGCTACATCAACATGATCCCATTCATTTTCTCTTGCAGCTGATCAGGGGTATGGCATCCAGCCATGGATTATGACACCATTTGGCAACCTGAGTACAGCTGCAGAGCGTGCATACAACGAGGCCCATAGGAGGACACGCAGCATTGTCGAGCGGACCTTCTGCATCCTCAAGTCAAAGTTCCGCTGCCTCTACATCACTTCTGGTAGCCTCCTATATTCCCCCAAGATGGTCTGTAGGATCATCCTCACATGTGCAGTATTGCACAACATTTGTATCAGAAGAAACATTCCCCTCCTGGAACCAGAGCCACACATGCCTGAAGAGGAGGATGCTGGCCTGCAACAGGAGGGGGAGCTACAGAACACAGCTGCTGGTATACGCAGGCAGCAACAGATTGTAAATAATTTCTTCTGAATATGATCACCTTCACCACTTTAGTTAACAAATTTAAATAAACACCTATTTTATTCACCATATCATGGTCTGGCTATTCCTTTTTGCACACCTTCATCTCTACTTATCAGAATAAGAGTGTTGCCTCATGGAGCATTGCTGAGATACTGAGTAGGACACGGAACATCCCAGAGCTAATGTGATGCCTAACATACAATGGTCACATACACAAACACTCTTAATGACATATATCATGTACATATCTCCTTTGAAGGCCAATTGCAGAGGACCACAACTATTTCACACATACATGTTGAAAGCAAGGTCCAACGCATCATATGGCACACAACTATGACACCATCACTCAATAAGGGGAAAACAAGCCTCATACATGAGGCAGTCAATGTGCTTTGGCATCACTAACAGGAATGTCTGACAAGACCCTTGACAGCAGTTAGTCCAACTGCATCCAATATTTGCAAGGAATATCTGTGACTAGAGTTCCATGAAAGCAAAACATAGACAGCACAAGTGCCACACATATGACATGCATTGCACACATGACATTCCATGCACATGTCAGCCCATTTCCTAACTCCTGACACACCCATGCACCTGGTCACAACCCACCTGTCGGAAGAGGTCCCTGGAATACTAAGATGTGTACCCTGATAATACCTCCTCTACACACACAGACCAACAATAGCTAACCAGTGTGCTACACCCTTTCCTAAGGTATGCCATTGTCATATAACATCTGACTGCATGGACGTCAGGTCAATTTATACACTGTCTTCTAGTTTCAAAGCCCTGTTAGCACATGTAGATTGCTTCCCCTTGTGAAAATGTCTGTTGGCCCTTAGAATGCAAGTCTCACCTACAGGACTGGTGAGAAACAGATGCAGCCCACACCTGTGATCACCTCCATGTACAACACCCATTTCAAAAAGCACTGCTCCTGATGATGCCTGGAACAGCATAGGAGTTGCCATTATGTCAAATACACCGTCAACCATTGATACTAATTAAGCCATGTAACACAGCCCTTGCGTTCATTTGTCACCTTCAAAAACACAGGACGTACACAGTTTGACATGTCAACTGTCTAGTTTGTCCTCCAAACAGTCTCAGTCAGACCACTGATTATGTAACGTGTCCAGTAGCTGGCTCTTGAATCACCTTGCATTCTGTCAGCCTGATTGGCAACTGTCTGTGCATCACACTAAAGTATCCCTGTGCCTACATATGTACCACACGTGCGTAAGAAAACCTCCCATTCATCAGGGGACATTGGGCATGGGCTTCTTCCATGCATACCCAGATACATTGTATAGCATCATCTGCCTTTTAACTGTCCCTTTTGAGTTACATCCTCTTGGAAATGCAAAATTCATGGCCCATCCCTTGTCTGGGTTGCATATATGCATGAATGACAAAGTGTGACAGTGTCCCAGGGTCAAAGGCAGGGATTGGGTACGGGGCTTTCAGCACAACCAGCAACCTCTGATAATGTACATGAAAAATACACAAATGTCAGAACCATGACAGTTCACACACAGCATCACAGTGCGCACAACATAGTGATGGGCCGTGTGTGGTGAATAGCTGCGAGAATAAACAGCACAGAGGCTATGATGTTCCCAGATGCAGTGGGAAGTGCAGAGGCCAACCTGTGTACAAATGATGTAATGACACCTGCCGGAACATGACAACTGAAACATTATCTCACTCAGCACACCAAGGTTGCCCTGTTGACTGTCTCATTACACGTCTTTAGTGACAGGGTGGGACCATCCACATGTTGGTTCACATGTCCACATCTACTTTACTCACATTGATCAACAAAAGATACTCAGTAGTTACAGGAATAGCTGCCACTGACTCATGATGAGTCCTGGTCCGAACTGTGACAAATTACACCCCAATCTACAGGATCATCATTGGACCACACACATGAACAAGACACCTCTGTGCAATTGATCACTGGAAATATGTGGACGCGTGCTGTCTTGTATGCTGGTCCACCACAACCACTTGATAGTTGGGGCTTACTTCTATGGCCTCAACTGTGGTGGCATCATACATATGAGATTGACCCTTGTCTGTCTGTGCAAACAACATGGTACCCACTTCCTCAATGCGTGTGTATGACTCACTGTGGGATTCATCAACTAGTGCCTAGGAAGCTCTTACCAATACTCTAGGACATAGGATGTAGAAAATGTGGACCATTGACATGAACATGCGTCTGCCATCCATCTGGTGCATGCTATGTCACATGTGGTGTCTATGTGACCCTAAAACTTGTAAGTATACTTTACGGGTGTTGTTACATGTCTGACTAACACATGCCCTTACTCATTCCAAATTTGACTTGCATCTTAGGATTGGACACATGGACGTCACATTCATACAACCATATGTACAATAATGCATCATGTGATATACACACACACTTGGTCAACCAACACATTAGTTGTCAAAGCACACACTTTGAGCCAAAGGCATTTAGGTATTGTACATATGTGCGTCACATTGCTATCCTCTCCTTATGACAAACATGCACAATTTGTGCCACACATATATGTAGGCCACACTTATGACCATCTATGACGTCAGCCAACTGTAAACATACTGTGAAGGGTGTAGTGGATGATGTTCCGCTGCAGTATGATGTCACACATGTGAACATACACCATCAACACCATACTGTCTTCAATTAGCAATCTCTGATGTGTTCCAAATGTAAAATAACCAAAAAACAAGTAAAAGTGCCCCAAACCAGTTAATGCACTGTAATTTTGACATCCCTAGCGGTGTGCGTCATTTTTTGTTTACCAAAACTGTATTTGCATCATTTTTTTTGACGCACAGGAGTGAAATTTAGCCCACATCCAGATATTTGTACAGTCCATGTATCATTATGTGGATGCGGGTTAATATTCACGTCTGTGCGTCAAAAAAAATGACGCAAATACATTTTTGTGCAACAAAAAATGACGCATAACGCGAAAAAGGCGGCTCTTTTCAAACAGGAAGTGATGTAATAGGATATCCTGTTTACAGATCATGTACAGTGGGTGTACTTTCACTTTCACTTTGCAGTCTATGATCCTTCTAGACTGTGTGGCTGTGTAGAGAGTGTTGTCCAGAGATTTTGTGCTGTATTTGTCCTGTGTGCTATCTGTAAAGTCCTTTTGTGAAATAAATATTGTTTGTGTATACTGTAGTATTGCGTTTTGTCTACATTTGTCCATTTATCTTGTGTATTTCTTGTGTGTGGGAGTCTGTTGTGGGTAGTGTTAGTTTGGGGATAGTTGGGCTCTTTTAGTGTTTAGGTTTACTTTTTTTCTGGCTTTTTACCCCTACTTTCACCCATTTCCCCTTTCTATTTCTTTTACCCCTATTTCTTATACTTATAGTTGAAGATGTCTGGTAGGCCACGTCTTGGCAGGATGGGGGAAGAGGAGTTGGGGGGCTTCATCTGGCTGTTGACACATTTCTTGCCGCTCATGATCCAGGCAGGGGGCAGGGTCATACAGGGGTACCCGACAGAGGCACGCAGAATCCGGTGGGGAAAGGTGCTGCATCACCTACAGCGTGTATATGCCAGCCAATGGAGTGACCACCAGCTGAAGCACCGGTGGGCTGACCTCATCACCAGGGAGCAGGATCTCTTGGACCACCTGGGAATCATGATTGGTGGCACTGTTGGTGAGTATGACTATTGTTAATGTGCACAATTAAATGCTCTGTAGTGACATCAGGGGATTAGTGCAATGTCTGCCAGCTAACTTGATGACTGTTCGTAATGCTGGGGAAATGTAAGGGGATCATTGATGCACTATGGCAAGGATCACAATTGCTCGTGTGAGTTGGACGCTTAGCAAGGTGTGATGCGTTGGGCAAGTTTTTCACTTGTTCCATGAGTGGGAATGCAGTTCTCACATGTTTTGAGTTTACCAATGCGTATCCAATGGTATCATGTAGGGATTGTAGGACATCCCTGTAGGCCCCACTGTGAGTACAGGGGATAGTAATGTGTATGACACTTGTATCACCAAGAGTCGCAATGGAAGTCAGCCCCAATTTAGTCAGCCTGTCAGACCCACATTCTCTAAGATTGGTAGAGCTAATAGCTTTACAATAGACATCTGCTTCACTATTTACCTACGTAAGTTTGAAACAGTAGGTAGAACCTCCTAGCATCATGTACTTCCACATGTAGTGCATCAAGTCTGTGGAACTTGAGTGTAATGGCCTAGGTGTGCATGCAATTCATGATCATGGGTGTTCTAGCAACTCTGTGTCTGATGTAAGTCAGGTCTCACTGTAAGTATATGTTGTGTACTAAGTTCTGAATTTCCTGACATGTCGGACCCTATGAGTGCTCTAGGGTTTGCTGACTCCAAATTGTAGATAGACCTTACCTGTGGTGTGTCTGTAGAGACAAACATGTGTGGAGTTGCCTATACACTCCTCGGTGTACATGTTGTTGGCAAATTATAGTTGTGTATCCACCGCCCCTCCTCAAACACGGCCCTGGGTTTGTGAATGGGGTACCTAGTATTGATGCTACCAGTATGTTACACATACCTGTGAATAAGTGACGGTTTGGTTGCATACTAGTATACACACTCAGGTTTGGCACTTGGTACCATACTGGAAAGTCCAGTTACAACTTGCAGACCATGTGGCTTTAGTTTTGCTTTCCGTACACTGACATTTGTAGCCCAGCTCTTGGTGGAGGATATGCAGCATGATTCTTAGATGTTAACTGTCAGAATTCAGATTGCAAGTCAAAGCCAGTTGTTACTCATCTTGTGGGTTATGGATGTGCTTTGTGTGATGTCACCTTTGTTGTCTGGCCTGCCATATACTTCCTCAGGGACATTCAATGCTCTGTATCGTGATATGAGCTGTTACAAGTACAGTAGATGTAATGTCTGATTAACTTGCTGTGCCGTTTCACACAATGCAGTTACTAATGTAGCATATCTGCATTTGTCTTCACAGCAGCTAACATGACTCCAGACCAGGTCCGTGAATTTCAGCGTTGGGGCATGCGATACCAGCACATCCTGCTGGTGGAGTCGGGGTTCCGCAGGATGGCCCGGCGATATCGCCATGAACGTGGCGAGCCTTCCCACAGGGTGGGCTTACTTTGCCCACCACAGAAACAACCACTAATCAGAGCCAGGTGGCCCCACCCACAGCTGCCACTGTTGATCCAACATCTGCTGGACTTCCTGGCCCCAGCATTGCCACCGGTGCAGGACAGCCCACACAGACCTCCTCCACCGGTACCCAGACTGCCACTGCTCCAGCTGTTGACCCTGCAGCCTTCAATAGACTTGAACATAAGATGGACAAAGTGCTGCGCAAGGTGAGCCACCTGAGCTGGGACGTGCGGCACATTAAACGGCGGGTCAAGGATATAAAGAGGACCCTCCGGAGGGCCAACCTCTAGACAGTTGATTTGATGGACATGATACCCTCCCCTCCCTCCTCTTTTCTTGTTCTTATAGTTAGTGGGCTTAGGGGGCTTAGTGTTAGGTTAGTATAGGCTGTTAGTTTAGTTAGTGTTAGTGGGTGGGGGGGGTCCTGCTTGTTTCTTTTTTGACTTATTACATGTGTATGTGGGTGGGTGGGGGCTATGTTCGGGTTCTTGTGTGTAAAAAAAAAAAAAAAAAAATACAAAAAAATGAAAAAAAACTTACAAAATAAAAATACCAAAAAAATATATATTTGTTTAGGATAGTATAGTATGTGTTTAGGTTAGTATGTGTTGTCCTCAATGTGTCCCGTCTCATAAGGGGGGTGGGGGGTAGATGTTTAGAACGTTTCGTTACATGTGATTAGTAAGTGTAGCTTAGGTTAGTTAGGGACAGTTGTGGGTAATGAGTATTCAGGGTAGATTAGGGTAGGTAAGATTTTTCCTTCAGTTTCCTCATCTATGGTTAGCTTTTAATAAATATTTGGTTACCCCTTAATAGTATGTGTTGAATGGTACTTGATCGTGGGTTTGGATTCAGTGTACATCAATTTTGTACTATAACATCTGTGTCCTATGCTACAAACAAATCCCAACTGAGCTGTACGATTGGCAGCTAGCCCAGAGCTACCTTGCAAAGTGTCTACCCTTTGTTGCAACCACCAATCACTGTTAATATGGTTCCCAATGTGTTTCTGTTGATAAGTGTGTTTTCAAAGTCATTAATAGTGCTTCCAGACTTGATATTGGAGAAACAGTTTTAGGTCTGACTGCAGTGTGATGATCATGCACACCCTTATAAGATGAGTTCTCATTGGCAATCTTGTATTCTTGTCTTCATGACCCTCATACATCATTTGTGACACAGTTTGGCATGATTACCTATTTGTATGTTAACTCAGACACCTTCATTTGTGCAGTTTTTTTTTTGTATTTACTTAGATTAGTGTGGCATGTTTATTGTGTTATTTTTGCATGTTGACAACATTTAGCGGGCACTATTTGATGACTTACTTATCACCTGAGGAAGCATTCTTCTGTCCTACACAGCATGGTGGTGTATGGTTTCTCACTTTATCAGATTATTCCCTCAGGATGGGCAGAGTATGATGCAATCATGGTCACTGTGCAGATTTCTCTAACTACACAATATCTGGACAGTTGTATTGACAAACTACGTAATTTGACAGTAGGCACATTTCAGTTATCTACTGCACAGTTGATTTGTCACATTACCCAGATACAGATTTGTTGTGTAAGTGCTATTTATTGAAAAGTGCTCTAGTGCTATATGTACATTGTCCATGATTGTGAGTCCATTATAGTGATATCTTACATTGTGATCCGACACAAGGGTATACGGAAATGCTTTTGAAATGCTGGGGTGATGTTTCAGACAGTGCAGAGGGACAGGATTTGCCAACGAGTAGGAGAGAGACAATCAGTGGGCAGGCTGACAAGATATACAGTGTTAAGCAGAACAGTCATTAAGTAGAGTTGTTGCAAGACTGGCATGTTACAAAGCGCAGGACCTTGGTAATAGTTGGCCATGTGGCAGGGACTAGTGCTTCTGGGTACTTTTCCGTGTGAAAGTGATCTGTTCCATGTCTTCTTCTGATGTGTGTGTTGCCTCCTCTGTTCTTGGTGGTGGTGGTTGTGAAGGGGCAACACACACCTCAGTGTTAGAAGACGTGGAGTCAGACATCCCGGTCGCTGCTACCTGTGAAGGTCTTAAGGGCAGTACTGCTGCAAGGAGGGCCTTCTGGTTCTTGAGAATAGTAGCCACATCACGATGGTAGGCAGCCAGGTCGGCCCTGAGGGGTTCAATGTTGCATTCGTGCACGCGTTGACAGGATTGCTGTTGTAGGTGTTGAGTCAACTGTATTACAGCTGTGCTGATTTCCTTCTGGGTTTCTGCAGTTCCTGCAAGATAGATGTTGGGGCTTGCATAGCTAATGCCTGATCTGCAAATGACATCATGCATGAACGCACCCCCTCAAGGCTGGCTGCCATATTTTGCATCCCCACCCGCACCTCCTTGGCCAACTCCCGCTGTACTCCAACTACAGTTCTCTCAAAGCTGGTGCCAGTGTCGTCAGAGTCCTCAGCTGTATTGGAGCTGGCAGGTCTTACAATTGGGGTAGTGGGTGGTTCCTCTGCCATGGCTGCTTGTTCTGTGCTCCTCCTTGTGACAGAAGGTGGGGTCTGGAGGGTTTCAAGGACCTTTTGGATGGTCTCCTGGGGAATGTTTATCGGCTCGTCATCCATGTCATCAGGGAAATCTGGGACAGGCATATCGGCAGGAGATCCATCTTCCTCTGCAATGAAACAGGGTACAATTAGTGTGTCTGTGTTGTGGCAATTTTGATGTGACGTGCCTACCTTTTGATGAATTAACTTTGTGATCTTGGTTTGTGTTAATATCTGCAGTCCTTCAGATGGGCATTGTTTCAGGCCTATGGCCCACCTGTGTGTCACATGTATGTTATGGAGTTATTAGACTTGTCAGCCTCATCGCCTCTAGGTGTTGATTTTAGCCAAATAGAGAATTGCCACCTTCTTTTCCTACTCGGCCCTCTGTGTACATCCATTCTCATGGTGAGACCTTTTACTGGCTGTGGGTGTTCCGATGCCCCTGGCAGCACACTTAACAATCTGGACCTGCCCCAATCTCTGATCGTTCACATCGACTTAAACGTAATTGACATGTGGCATATCCTATGCACGGCAATATTATGATCTGATATGGATGTTGACATTGTTAATGGGTCCTGCTGATGTTGGGTAATGTGTGTTACATTGGATTGCCCTGATAGTCGTATCAGTGTCCTATTTCCTCCTCTGACTGTGCAGGTGTATTTCAGTGACCAGTTACATGTGTCCCCTCCTCTATGCTGTTGTCTGAGCAGTATGACATTTGGGATGTTGCCTTGTTACCCAGGCACAGGATGGACCCTGACATATGCAGCATGGGTGTGTTCTTAGTGCTGTGTCGCTCCTATTGTTGTTTACTTTGGCTGATGTTTGTGACAACTATGGGCATTGACATTTGAGTGTACTGGGGCCTTTGTCTTGTTTCTGGGGATTGTTGCAGTTGTCATCCTCACCCCCTAATTTAGGTGTGTATGATCCATGGGGAGGTTACTGCCATTGGCTACTTGAGCTGCACACAGATCAGAGGTGGTAGTGGCAACTGTTGTCGAAGTTACATTGCAGTTGTCGGTTTGGCTAGAGGATTGCTAATAGGGCCCCAGTTAATGTAGGAGGTATGTTGGCTGACGAGTGCCAGGGTGTAAGTTTGACGTAGTGGCCTTCCCTCCTGTCGTGGCTTTCCCTTTGCTCCATCATTGGCATGACAGCATGCCCCCATGGGACTGTTGTTGGTGTAGTGTAATGGTGTGCCCCAGCTTCTGTCTGTGCAGGCCATGCCCCAATGCCATGCCCCTTTACCCATGCCACTCCATGTATATGATGACTTCCATGCATTTTGTGGTCGGTATCCCCCCCCCGCTTGCAGTTAACATTAGTACATTTTAATTCCCCATGCGACTTACCCTGCATGTGCGTTGTCTCCTGGTAGTCTGCGCGGTCCTTGAATCCCTGTGACGATCTCCTCAGGGATGACGGCTGCGACCATCTCCTCAATTGTGGTCCAGGGCCTCCTGGTGTGCATTTGCACTCATGCCAGCGTTTCTTGCACTCGATGACTGTTCTGCGTACTTCAGCCACACTGTTAATCTTGTCGACAATTTGTTGCCATATAGCCTCTCTCCTACTGATTGGCAACTTTGATGTGACAAACAGTTGGTGCTGGTGTTCCGTCACCTCTTTAACCAGGATTTCCTGTTCCTCTGCACTAAAGCGACACTTTCTTTTCTTCTTAAAAGTGTCCTGGTTCTTGTGTGGGTCCTCCTGGCTGGTTTCTGGTCTGCTGTCATCTTCCTGGGGTCTGTAGCGGCGTCTGGGATCCATTTTGGCTCTCCTCTGGTGAAATGGCTGTGTTCGCTGTGTTTTTTGACGCTATTGCGTAAAAAAAACGGCGCATATACGGTTTGCGGTGTCGTAAATCAACCCACAGTCATTTCCGCCACGTTAACGTCATTTTCCTTTACGACTTGACGCCGCGGTGTGCGTCAAAAATAATGACTCCCACCTGTTGTTTGCGCCACAGTGCGTCAAAGTATAAATATGTCGCCCGCACGGCGCACCAAAATGGCGTTAGCCGGCAGGAATTTTTTTGACGCAAAACTGCGCCGGCGCAGTTTTGCGTCAAAAAGTATAAATATGGGCCTTAATTCTATGCAAGGTCTCCATCCTCCAAACTCTCTGAGCACTATCCCACCTAGCCTCTGTCAATGTCTCTTCTGCCGTACTCATTCTCCTCTTGAATTTCTGTTGCTGTTGCTGTCTGGCTACTAGCTCCCAAATCGCTAATGCCTCAAACTGTGTCGGTCTTGGAAGGGGCTTCGATTAATATAGCACCATCCTTAAATGCTCTAAAACCCTCAAATTGAACGTTCCATTTGTAGAAAATGCTAAGTTTCCATCTTTCTCTGTTACTTTGCACCATTGCTTTAGCGAAAGCCATGGCAGGACACCCTTCTCTCCCATTATAATGTAAGCTGGTGTGCCTTCTGGCGGTGTAGCCTCGCCAATACTTATTGTAATGTGCGTATCTCCCCTTAAAGCACTCTTTAAAACTTTGAAAAATTTCATCTTTTTGAACTTTTGTTACTCAAATTAAATCAGGAAGTGGCTTTTAATCCCAGAATTCTCTTCACCCACTTTCTCAACCAATTGCCTCTTATGGACAGCTGCCAATCCGTGCGCAACCCTTCTCACTAACCAACGCCATCTCAGCGCGGCTCCATTGACGTCACACGTACTACCGCTGACAAAGTCTTGCGGCTTGTCCTCCCAAACTTCGGTTAACACAAACTATGCAAAAATTTGCAAGCACTAAACCCAAAATCAAAAAAACAAATCTGCTGGTTTACTATAGGAAAGGTAGCACAATCGCTTCAAAACCTTTACGGATATTTCACTGATGGCTCTCGCTCTAACAACTACTCCTTCTTTCACAGTTTCCCTGACTCAGAAGCAAAATTTGACGCGCAAACTTTACTCTCAACTGATCAGTGGGTCTGTCCTGGTGCACATAGAACTCGCCAGATCTCAGTCAAAATTCTCTCACTCACTTTGACTCACACTCTGACTTGTCGACTACGTCCAATCGACCTACTAAACCAGACAAATTACAACATACACTTTTCAATATACTCCAGAGTCTTAGACCACGCAGGGTCCGTACATCAACAACCATGTGGACAATTTTTTTGCAAAAAGCGCCACACTCATGTGAAGTTTGATGACTTCCCTACTCTCACACTGCGGAGTACGCACACTCCTTCTACAACTTCATTTGGAGTACGCAAAACTCTCACAAACCTCACAATGCACCTGCGATTTGCATTAGCTGTGCAAAAGCAAACCTACTTCATTCACACTGTCACTAGAACGCCGAGAACATCCTCAAACAACTATTGGCAGGCTCCAAGATTCTGCAAAAATCATTTCTGGGCTTAAGTGAACATTTCTCTCCAATTAACATCAGTAAAAAATAAAATCCAATCTCAGTAATAATGAACTCTCAAAAGACCAAATCATCAAGCTACTACCATCTCCATTGATCTCTATGTCTTTCTGCTACCCTCTCTGTGAACATCAATCCTACTACTGTCTTCGTTAATACCTGTTATTCTATACCGGACGTCTATAATGGGCTCTTAAGGTGACAAACCATCAGTCTCTGCTATCTTCTCTGTCAGTACCTGTTACTCTGTACCGGACTTCCATGATGGGCTCCTAAGGAGACAAACCATCCATCTCGGCTACCATCTCTGTTAGCACGTCTGACCTTAATAAATAAACTTACAAGGGGACACGAACCTTTTGACTCACAATTAAGATGTTCCCATTATAACTCCAGTACATGCAGATCAATCATCAATAATTAATCAATAACAAGAATAATTGCACAAACTATGTCACATACATTTAGATCCAGCAAAGAAATTCATCAAATGTTATTTCCTATGCCAAATTCTCATTAGTAAGGAATCCTTAATTAACATCAGATTAGCATCAGCATGTTGGGCTTCATGCAAAACAATTTAGCAAACATAAATTTGGAAAACGTCTAGCTATGGCTCTATCAAAACAATGTGGTTGGTACCGTGAAAGAAAAAAGCAAATAGGCATAACAAACACATGGGTACAAGAATACATCTCCTCAACTGGATTGGCAAGCAAAGATAGTCTTCATCAACAGGACATCAGTTCAGTCAGCAAGGTATCAGGATTCAGAATCAAAGTTCAGAAAAGGCAAAGGCCCTCATTACAACCCTGGCGGTAAATCCCGCTTACCGCCGTGCAGAAGACCGCCAACATACCACTGCGGCTGCGGAATTCCGCTACAGGTATTACGACCAACAGCCCGGAATCCGCCACAATACGGACACCCACACAAGTCCGCCACTCCAAAGGTCAGTGATAAACTGGCGATAACAAAACCGACACCGTCAAGCCAACAAGAATACGCCCATACTATCATGACCCACGAATCAACGCGGCGGTCAATCAACCGCGTAATCCATTGGCGGTACACACCGATGCACTCAAAATACACTCACACACACTTACAAAACACAACCACATTGGACAAATCAAAATTCACACACTTGATACACATACACACACCACACACCCAATCCAATATAAAGCACACACCCACATTACCCACAAACCCTTACTACCAGAAATTTGAAAGCAGGCCAGAGAGAGACACTACCTAAAACAACACCAGCATCCACAGAACACAACACCATCACTTACACAACATCCACACACCTCAAACAACACACACCAACACACACCCTCACACATCACAACAGACACCACCTCACACATCACCCACACCACATCATGGCTCCTCAAGGACACCCCAGGTTTTCTGAGGAGGAGCTCAGGGTCATGGTGGAGGAAATCGTCTGGGTAGAGCCACAGCTATTCGGATCACAGGTGCAGCAGACATCCATTGCTAGGAAGATGGAGCTATAGCGCAGAATTGTCGACAGAGTTAACTCAGTGGGACAGCATCCAAGATCACAGGATGACATCAGAAAGAGGTGGAACGACCTACAGGGGAAGGCGCGTTCCGTGGTCTCCAGACACCAGATTGCTGTACAGAGGAATAGCGGTGGACCCCTACCTCCTCCCCCACAACTAACAACATGGGAGGAGCAAGTCTTGGCAATACTGCATCCTGAGGGCCTCGCAGGAGTAGCAGGAGGACTGGACTCGGGTAAGGCAAATCTTTACTACCTTATCCCCCCTACCCCACCAGCATGCCATCACATAGTCCCACCCTTACCCTCACACCCATCACCCCAACAACCCACAGATACCCCACCAACACAACCCACACATCCCATAACCAAGCCCTGCATGTAACACCAATGCATGGACACCCATCACCCAAGCATGTCCACTACAGAGACTCACTCATGCCCCAAAATCACTAATCACACAAGGACCAAGCCAATAATGCAAGCACTGGAGTAGAGGGTCAACCACCCATTGCACAAGATAGCACACACAAATACAATAAATATGCATTTACACCCCAACAGGACACCTACCCAACGTCACCGGACAGGAGGTGCCAGACATATCCAGTCCTCCCACAGAAGAGGCCCACAGTGATGACAGCAGCTCTGCACAACTGGATCAAGATGACCAGCCCGGCCCATCAGGGACCTCAGGACAGTTGGTTCCCCTGACACTGTCACAAGCCACCACAGAGCCTCTCTCCTCAGGAAACACCAGCACAGCACCCACCCAGTGGGCCCATCCCTCTGTCCCCAGGACACGTCAATCAGCAGTGTGTCCATCACTACAGGGAACCCAGGCAAACCCACCAAGCCAAGAAAATCAGGGACCTGGGGGCAGTGGCAGTGGGCACACGGTTCAGGGGCCAGAGGCACAGGATAACAGGGAAACTGGGAGGACTGATGTGCGACAGGGGGAGGACGGGCCCAGGGAACCCACTCTCCATGAGGCACTCTCCAACATCATGGGAGCTTACCATCATTCCCAGGAGACGATGGTAACGGTACTGGCCAAGTTTCTGGAGACCCAGCGGCTGCAGGAGGAATACTACCTTGGGATCAGGGAGGACTTGAAGTGCATTAACACCACCCTGGTCACCATTGCAGGGGTGCTGGCAGACCTTGTCAACACCAGGAGGGACACAGTGGTACAACAAGGGGCCCCTGACACTAGCCTGGACGATGAACAGCCCTCCACCTCTGCCGGCGCTAGTGTACAGGAGGCACCACCACAGGAACAACAGGACACCAACACCCCACCCCCTGCAGATGGAGAACCACTCCGCAAACGGTCCCTGAGATCCAGGAACAAGACAGAGAACATTGCCAAGACCAAGGAAATGAGAACCCTCTGAATGTCCCCCTTCTTTCCCACTATGTCACCCTGTCCATCCTTAAACTGCCATTGCTCCACTTCCTATGCCCCTTTCGACAATGCACCTGTGAAACAAATAGACTGGACTCTGCCATGGACATTCCTCCACCATCACCCCAGCCCATTTTACAACCCCCTCCACTTGTTAGCACAGGAGTAAACACACTTCAATCACAAAACAATCTGGAGTCAGTCTGTGCTTTCACAAATGTGTAATTGCAATAACTATGGAATATAGCAATGTCAATTTACTTGTTCGCATACAAATGTAACACAGCTGTAGGCCAGCAGTAAACATAGCAGAGGGCACAAAGTGCGACCCAGACATGTGAAATGGAAAGTCAAAGAGACAAGTCATGGTCCATACACTAAATTAAAATGACAGACTTATGCTAGTGCTAACAATAGAATGAGATGTGAGAAGCTGTGGCATCTTCTTACCTGTGTCTCACTGGAAGTATTGCATGATGATGTTGTTTCGGTTGTCGATATCCTCTTCTTCTGCCTCCTCTTCTTCACTGTCCACAGCTGCCACAAGACCACCATCTGGCCCATCCTCCTGCAGAAAAGGCACCTGACGTCGCAATGCCAGGTTGTGCAGCATACAGCAGGCCACGATTATCTGGCACACCTTCTTCGGTGAGTAGTATAGGGAGCCACCTGTCAGATGGAGGCACCGGAACCTGGCCTTCAGGAGGCCGAAGGTGCGTTCGATCACCCTCCTAGTTCGCCCATGTGCCTCATTGTAGCGTTTCTCTGCCCTTGTCCTGGGATTCCTCACTGGGGTCAGTAGCCATGACAGGTTGGGGTAACCAGAGTCACCTGCAAATGTCGAGAGACAACTGTTAGACACACACTAACCCTTAGGGACAGCCCCATACCCAGACAGCTAATGAAACTGTGTGGGGACTTTAGGCTCACCTATTAGCCACACACGGTGCCTCTGGAGCTGGCCCATCACATAAGGGATGCTGCTATTCCTCAAAATGTAAGCGTCATGGACTGAGCCAAGATACTTGACATGGGAGATGTACTGGTCTGCCAAACACACCATCTGCACATTCATAGAATGGTAGCTCTTCCGGTTTCTGTACACCTGTTCATTCCTGAGAGGGGGGGACAAATGCCACATGTGTACCATCAATGGCACCAATGATGTTGGGGATATGTCCCAGGGCATAAAATTCACCTTTCACTGTGGGCAAATCCTCCACCTGAGGGAACACGATGTAGCTGTGCATGTGTTTCAGCAGGGCAGATAACAATCTGGCCAACACGTTAGAGAACGTTGGCTGCAACATCCCTGATGTCATGGCCACAATTGTTTGAAAAGACCCACTGGCCAGGAAATGGAGTACAGACAGGACCTGCACTAGAGGGGGGATTCCTGTGGGATGGCGGATAGCTGACATCAAGTCCGGCTCCAACTGGGCACATAGTTCCTGAATTGTTGCGCAATCAAGTCTGTATGTGACGAGGATGTGTCTCTCTTCCGTTGTCGAAAGGTCCACCAGGGGTCTGTACACCGGAGGATGCCACCATCTCATCACCTGCCCCAGCAGACGTGCCCTATGGAGGAGAACAGCGAGCAGAGAATCATCCAACACTGAGGTATCATATCTGTTATTTGCAGAAACGTTATTAATCCGCAGTGTGCCGGTATCTGTCTATATTCCCGGCCTAGATAGGTGTGACACAGTTAACATCCATCCCATGTGGCCTCCGGAAATGGCAGTTGCCTGACCTGTAAGGTGGGACAAGGGGATATGAGG
Source organism: Pleurodeles waltl (assembly GCF_031143425.1). Classification (NCBI taxonomy): domain Eukaryota; kingdom Metazoa; phylum Chordata; class Amphibia; order Caudata; family Salamandridae; genus Pleurodeles; species Pleurodeles waltl. The sequence goes on from NC_090444.1 coordinate 959,477,450, forward strand.
TAACTGCGCTGGCTTTGTACACTGTCACGGTGGGTGGTCGAAGACCGCAGCGCAATTCTGCATTGGTTAACATTGGGCCCTATGGGTCCCAGGAGCCAATGACGATGTACGCCGGCGGTGACGGTACGCACCGCCGCGGACGTGACTGCCATTTTCTGTCTATTCACTCACTTGATACCTGACCTTCAACAGGAGAGGACCTACACTGCAAGTGCTGCTGTGACCTGTGTCTGGAAGCGACGATGGCTCATGTGTCTGGGGAAAGGGCCCCTGCCTTCACTTCGGAGGAGTTGGAGAAGCTAGTGGATGGGGTCCTCCCCCAGTACACGCAACTGTACGGTCCTCCAGACAAACAGATGAGGACACTGTGAGCATGCTGCATGGGCAATGCATGTTTGGAGTGGTGTGGATGGAAGATACATGGGGGGGGCTGAGGCCTGCATGTGCAGATGGGGAGTGTATGTGCGTCAGGGCAAGTTTGGGAACTGGGGGACAGTGAGTATGACGGTCCAGACGGGTAAGACATTTCCTTTCCCCCTGTACCATGCCTCTAGGTCAGTGCCTACCAGAAGAAGGGTATTTGTCGTGCCATCACCAAGGACGTTCAGACCCTGGGGGTCTACCACAGACGGAGCACCCACTGCCGTAAAAGATGGGAAGACCTGCACCGCTGGAGCAAGAAGACGGCAGAGGCGCAGCTGGGGATGGCCTCCCAACGTGGGAGGGGTGCCCGTCTCACCATGACCCCCCTGATGTTCCAGATCCTGGCAGTGGCGTATCCGGAGTTAGATGGGCGCTTGAGAGCATCACAGCAGCCACAAGGGGGTGAGTACACTCTCATTCAGCTGACTCTGCACGCATTACGAGTTGTCTGGGTGGGGGAGGTGGGCAGTGGGTTCCCCTCTGCCAGGGCGAACTTGGTAGGCAAGGTCCCTTGTGAGGCAGGTCATGTGGCACCCGAAACCCACCAGTGGTAATAGCCATCAACACCTAGTCAGGCCCCTGTGACTTCCAGGTGTGCAGCAATTGGTCTTAGGCCTCGTACCCCATGGTCAGCTGAAATTTCTAGGAACTGTCAGTGCATGGCATAGTGCAGAGGGCTGCTTCCTGTGTGTTGTGTCGTCCAACGGTAGTGGTGAGTGGTGTTGCATGCACTGAACATGTCTTTCTTCTGCCCCCCCCCCCCCCCCTTTTTGTGGTCTCCCTGTTCTTGTGTGCAATAGCATCATCAGGCGGAGGAGCATTGGCACCGGAGCAGGAGGGAGCTGCAACCCACTTGGCCCTGGAGGGCGAAACAACGGAGTCTGAAGCCACCAGTGGGACGGAGGGTGAGGGGAGCTCCACAGCGGGGACAGGAGCAGACAGCAGTGACAGCGACTCCTCCTCTGATGGGAGCTCCCTTGCGGTGGCGGGCACCTCTGTGCACACCCCATCAACAGGTACAGCCGCCACCCCCCCACCAGCACCGCCCTCCCAGTAGCCCCTCATCGTGTGTCTTGTGCCCGTTCACCCAGGAGGGTGGGCATCTCCTTCGCCCAAGGCACCTCAGGCCATGCCCCAGTCAGCCCTGCTGCCCTCAGTGAGGAGGCTATTGACCTCCTGAGATCCCTCACTGTTGGGCAATCTACCATTGTGAATGCCATCCAGGGTGTTGAGAGGCATTTGCAACAAACAAATGCATACCTGGAGGGCATTCATTCTGGGCAGGCAGCCCAACAGAGAGCATTTCAGGCTCTGGCTTCAGCACTGATGGCAGCCATTGTCCCTGTGTCCAGCGTCCCCCCTCCAACTTCCTCCTCCCAGACCCAATCCCCTGTACCTCAGCCTATCCCAAGCACACCATCAGACCAGCATGCATACTCATCAACACACAAGAGTGGCTCAGGCAAACATAAACACCACACATCCCACAGGCACTCAAACAAGCACCATCCCCATGCAGACACAGCAACATCCACTACCTCCACTGTGTCCCCCTCCTCCACATCCTCCCTCCCTGTCTCATCTCCACTCACACCTGCATGCACTACATCCTCAGCCACTGCCTCCCTCACCAGCACGCCCATCACCACACACCGCTCACGTGCACTCACGACCCCCACTACCATTCACACATCCAGAGTGTCCTCTCCCAGTGTGTCAGTGAGCCCTCCTCCCAAAGTACACAAACGCAGGCACACACCCACCCAACAGCCATCCACATCACAACAGCCTCCGGCCCCTGCACCTTCACCCAAATTCAGCAAACTTCCACCTCCTACAACCACTACCTCTACCTCCACTCCCAAACCCCCTCCATCTTCCCGTCCCAGTGTGCCAAAAAACTTTTCCTCGCAAACCTTGACCTCTTCCCTTTACCTCCCCCCGTCCTTCCCCTAGGGCCAGGCTTTCCAGGTCCCAGCCCAGCACCTCAGCCACCAAATCCCTAGGCACAGTGGTGCCAGCAACTGCGGGGCCATCGAGTGCGCCACCCATCAGGGCTGCTAGTGTGCCACGTAGCAAGGGCAAGGACATTCCACCACCTGCCACGGTCAAAAAGTTGCCCACATCCCGGAGGGAGAAGCCGAAAGTACCAGCCACCAAGGGCTCAGCAAAAAACAAAGGGGATAGTGGCAAGACAACTGAGGCACCATCAAAGCTGGGGAAGGGCCAAAAGATGAAGAGCAGGTCAGGAGAGGGCATGGTAGAACCTACTGAGGGACCAGTGTCACACTTTCTGTTCACGAACACGGCAACCTGTACGGCAGCGAACACCACTAGCTGCCCCGCCACCACAACTGCCACCTGCACAGCCACATGCACCGCCACCTGCACCGCCCCTGGCACATCTACAGCCTCAACGACAGTCCCCAGCCTCTTCCCCAGTGGGCAGCCATCCGAGGCTGCAGGAGACGTCCTGCTGTGTCCCTCAGCAGGTGCTGAGCCATGCACAGCCGCCAGCACCACCGACCGCACCACCGCAACAGACACCGCCGCAAGCACCGCCACCTGCACTGCCCCCAGTACGTCTACAGCCTCAGCAACATTCCCCAGCCTCTTCCCCAGTGGGAAGCCGTCCGAGGCTGCAGGAGACGTCCTGCTGTGTCCCTCAGCAGTTGCTGAGCCATGCACCGCCGCCAGCACCACCGCCACAGACACCGCCGCAAGCACCATCACCGGCCCTGCGGCGCCCTCAGACACAGGCACCACCGCTGACATGGCTACCATCCCCAGTGGTCAGTCGTCTGAGGCTGGAGGAGAGTTCCTGGACCCTGGGCAGCTGCCATGAGGCATTTCTTCCATCACTGTTTGCACCTGCAGATGGAAGGTGCAGCCGCAGCAGTGTGGGGTATGTCGCTGCCTCCATGGCGTATCATGCTACCTGAACCTCGCAAATGCCTTGGCACGCACACCCAGGTGAGGGAATTGTACCGGCCACACTGCTCGTGGAGCACTCTGGGCACCAAGCCCCCTCCAGAACCAGTGGAGTATCACATCCACTACCTCAGTCCTTGGAAGGATGAAGCACTCTGGGCACAAAACCCCCTCCAGAACCAGTGGAGTATCACATCCACTACCTCAGTCCTTGGCAGGATGAAGCACTCTGGGCACAAATCCCCCTCCAGAACCAGTGGAGAAAGGCATCCGCTACCTCAGTCCTTGGCAGGATGAAGCACTCTAGGCACCAAAAGCCCCCTCCCGAACCAGTGGAGAAAGGCATCCACTACCTCAATCCTTGGCAGGATGAAGCACTCTGGGCACAAAGCCCCCTCCCGAACCAGTGGAGTATCACATCCGCTACCTCACTCCTTGGCAGGATGAAGCACTCTGGGCACCAGGCCCCCTCCGGAACCAGTGGAGACTGTTATCCACTTGAGAGACTGTGGCTTTGCACTCCCCAGGATAAAGCAGTGGGCAACCACCCACTGGAGAGACTTGAGAGGCTGTGGCATTGCACTCCCCAGAATAAAGCAGTGGGCAAACCACCCACTGGAGAGACTTGAGAGACTGTGGCTTTGCACTCCCCAGGATACATCAATGGGCATGGAGCCCCCTCGTGCAGTAGTGGCGTGGGTTCATCAGGCTGAGGTGCCCCCTCCGCCTCCCCCTGAGGTGCCTGTTTATTTTTGATCTGATGCCCCAGCAGGGTTCTCTCCATTTCGAGTCAGGTATCATGTGTGGGCCTCGCCCATGCATTTTGGGCCCAGTGGTCCACGGACAATGATTAGTACACTATCTGGACTTGTGTAGTTGGTGTACATATTTTTTATATACTGAATTTTGACTTTTGACTAATGTATTTTTCTTGATTACAATCGTTACAATCATTTCCTTTTGTCCTTGCGTTCTTCCAGGGGGTGGGGGGTGTATATGTAATGTTGCTTCATGTATTTGTGTGTATGTTGTTGTGTGTAAGGGTGGGGGTGTTGCATGTTGCTTGTGTGTGTCACTCTCTTTCCTCCCCCTCCCCTGTGTTGGAGGTGCAGTACTCATCATGGTCGCCGCCGTTCGTACTCCTGGTAGAAGAGGAGGTAAACCAACATGGGCAGTACGTGTAGTTCGGGCTCCATGGCGTCCTGGTTCCTAGTTGGGTATCGAGAGGTGAGTGTTTTCCCTTCTGTGTACAGTTTCCGCCATGCTTTTGATAGTGGTTGTTCCGCCCCGGAAAAGGTGGCGGATAGGCCTCTTGTAATACAAGTACTTTGTCTCCCACCTGTCTGTTGGCGGTGTCCGCTGCGCTGTTTGTTTCTACCGCCGTGGCGGTCGGAGTGTTAAAGTGGCTGTCTATATTGGCGGTTTCTGCCACGGTCGTAAACCCATTTTTTTTCCACCGGCCTTTTGGCGGTATTACCGCCGCTTTCACACCGACCGCCAGGGTTGTAATGAGGGCCAAAGTCTTTTAGCATTAAAGTTAAGAACATCCCTCGTCAAGAAGCACAAGCAAATATTGACCTTTCGGCCAGCAAAAAAATGGGCACTAGGCGGTCTTCCCTCGGTGCAGCCCTGTTAAGTTAAATTCCCTAAAACAAATTCTCAAGTCCCTTTTGGTCAAGGGATCGCATGTTCACACTTTGTCCAATAAACTAAAACTTAAAATCTATGAATTGTACTACTACTCTGTTCACATGTCACTGATTGGCTTCTCCTTTAATGTCCTCATCATCCAGCTTATCAGGTAACAATATTGTTCCAGCTTAGACTCCAGTCAGTGTCTCCATTGTTCTCCTCCTGAGAAATTCAGTCTTACACACATTATACTCATAATGTTACATTTAGCAAGAACAGCATCTTCTAGCAATTGGTTCTCATGAGAAAGACTTTTCGCTAAGGAGCACATTTAGACAGTACAGTGGAAAATCACAGTTTAATTCTCTAAGCAAACATTGTATTAATTGTGCAAAAAATACAGCTTGACATGAGGCCGTGCAACTAGGCCAAGACCTTCGCTAAGTTAAGGCTTTCCATTAATAAAGCTAATACATCATGCATAACCCTTAATATGATGTATTACTACATTCATTTTTCCTATTAATAAGCCAATAATAAGTACATTTCGTGAACATTGGGGGCCACTCATCGTGATCACATTTTCAATGCGTGCATTATTTTTCTACATTACAGGGAGTGCAGAATTATTAGGCTAGTTGTATTTTTGAGGATTAATTTTATCATTGAACAACAACCTTGTTCTCAATGAACCCAAACAACTCATTAATATCAAAGCTGAATATTTTTGGAAGTAGTTTTTAGTTTGTTTTTAGTTTTAGCTATGTTAGGGGGATATCTGTGTGTGCAGGTGACTATTACTGTGCATAATTATTAGGCAACTTAACAAAAAAAAATATATACCCATTTCAATTATTAATTATTACCAGTGAAACCAATATAACATCTCAACATTCACAAATATACATTTCTGACATTCAAAAACAAAACAAAAACAAATCAGTGACCAATATAGCCACCTTTCTTTGCAAGGACACTCAAAAGCCTGCCATCCATGGATTCTGTCAGTGTTTTGATCTGTTCACCATCAACATTGCGTGCAGCAGCAACCACAGCCTCCCAGACACTGTTCAGAGAGGTGTACTGTTTTCCCTCCTTGTAAATCTCACATTTGATGATGGACCACAGGTTCTCAATGGGGTTCAGATCAGGTGAACAAGGAGGCCATGTCATTAGATTTCCTTCTTTTATACCCTTTCTTGCCAGCCACGCTGTGGAGTACTTGGACGCGTGTGATGGAGCATTGTCCTGCATGAAAATCATGTTTTTCTTGAAGGATGCAGACTTCTTCCTGTACCACTGCTTGAAGAAGGTGTCTTCCAGGAACTGGCAGTAGGACTGGGAGTTGAGCTTGACTCCATCCTCAACCCGAAAAGGCCCCACAAGCTCATCTTTGATGATACCAGCCCAAACCAGTACTCCACCTCCACCTTGCTGGCGTCTGAGTCGGACTGGAGCTCTCTGCCCTTTACCAATCCAGCCACGGGCAGATCCATCTGGCCCATCAAGACTCACTCTCATTTCATCAGTCCATAAAACCTTAGAAAAATCAGTCTTGAGATATTTCTTGGCCCAGTCTTGACGTTTCAGCTTGTGTGTCTTGTTCAGTGGTGGTCGTCTTTCAGCCTTTCTTACCTTGGCCATGTCTGAGTATTGCACACCTTGTGCTTTTGGGCACTCCAGTGATGTTGCAGCTCTGAAATATGGCCAAACTGGTGGCAAGTGGCATCGTGGCAGCTGCACGCTTGACTTTTCTCAGTTCATGGGCAGTTATTTTGCGCCTTGGTTTTTCCACACGCTTCTTGCGACCCTGTTGACTATTTTGAATGAAACGCTTGATTGTTCGATGATCACGCTTCAGAAGCTTTGCAATTTTAAGAGTGCTGCATCCCTCTGCAAGATATCTCACTATTTTTGACTTTTCTGAGCCTGTCAAGTCCTTCTTTTGACCCATTTTGCCAAAGGAAAGGAAGTTGCCTAATAATTATGCACACCTGATATAGGGTGTTGATGTCATTAGACCACACCCCTTCTCATTACAGAGATGCACATCACCTAATATGCTTAATTGGTAGTAGGCTTTCGAGCCTATACAGCTTGGAGTAAGACAACATGCATAAAGAGGATGATGTGGTCAAAATACTCATTTGCCTAATAATTCTGCACTCCCTGTATTACATTTTCTACACAAATCCATTACTATGAATACTCATTAAAAAATTCTACTAACACTTCTGTGCTAGCATAATCATGGCCACTGTAGCTATGCAGCAAGGGAGGTCCAAAATAGAGGGCAAGGTTCACTAAATATCCTTGTGGCATATGTTTTGTCCATAAACTTCCTCAGGGCTAGTTCTGAACATATTCCTCCTGTGACAGATGTGGTCATTTTCCTTGTGATTCTCTCTCTTAAGAGTTCATCATCAAATGTGCACTTTCAATTAAGGCTTGTGACTTTTTCCCTGGCAGTGTTCAACACGAAGAGACACAAGCAATCAACATTAATTATAAGCAAGGATTCATGTGTCATCACCAGGAAAAAGACCTCAGGTCTGGAGAGGAATATCACCATTTACTCCTGTCAATGACGACTGAAGAAGAACGTGCAAAGAGCCCCTTTTTACTCTGGCTAGATGAGCTATTTACATGGTACTTGTGTTTTATGCAATAGCTTGTAATGGTTTTAAAGCAAGTGGTTGGTGTCTTGAAACCGCTGGGGGGAGGGGGTACGTTTTTAGGTTTTTTTTTTAAAGTAATCTATCACTCTTTCTGAGCATCATTACCAAGGCATAAACTCTTAAGAACTTAGCACATATTATAAGATGTTGGCGCTTTAAACAATTTCTAAAATCAATTATCTTTGATATCAGGGAAACATACATGTGACGTACAAAAAGTTACAATAACAATTGCATTTTATTTTCACATTTTCCTCGCACAGACCTTCAGGCAAAGGTCTAAGTTACAACAGTGCTCAATCAGCCTTCCGTTTACCCAAGGTGGATAAATTGAGTACCAACAACCCGGAGAAAGAGAGAGAGAGAGAGTAAGAAAAGGCATAGGATTGGTGACGATGAGAGCAAGACCAAAGAGAGGGAGTGTGAATCCATCATTAACAGCAGCCAAACGCCTATGTAATTGTTTTGAAAGACTGTGGCACAAGTGGTACCAGCCAGAGACCTGAGCCTCATGTGTGGCTGCAGTAAACGATTAAGACAAAAGAAAATTAGACTGGAACTTAGACTCAGTATTACCCCAGTTGGATACTTACTGGCGACAATAACACTCAAGGACTGTTTACATTTGTGAAGGAGTTTTTCAATCCGAGGCCTGCTCCTAATTTAACATTTTGGTAGCCTCTTTCTATGTTTTTTTTTTACAGATAAAGAGTCTGGTTTAGAATATGGTGGAAGGAAGTAAATCTGTTGGTATAGTGGAGTACTTTACTCCCTGTTTCTTTCTGTCACTACTGCCCAGACTTTGCTGACTATGAAATTCATAAAGTCTGATTCCCCTGATGATCCCTTTGCCATCCAGCTCTTACACATGGCAGCAGCGTCAGTGGCCCTGTCCTCTGTAATGGAGTGAACCAGTTATTTGTCACGTTCTCCCGCCCTCTTTTTTGGAAGAGGGTGTTATTGTCCCTCTTCTAAAAAAACGTCTTCCCTACATGTCTTAAGTAATTATTGACCAACTCCTCTGTTGCCCCTTCCTGCCAAGCTGGCTGAAAAAGAAATAAACTCACAGCTAACCAAATTTATTGTGGATATTTCCTTATGAGAACTGTCCCTGGCAGGTATTAGGGCTCAAAAGATAAAATAGTTTCTCATGGACTTTAATCATGGAGGGGTGGGTAAACTGATCCTTCTAGGCTTCTCTTTGACTCAGTCTGACATTGTATTTCGATGGAGAGGCTAGATGGATTTGGAGTTAGAGGACAGGCTATGGTTTGGATCCACTCTATATTTAAGGTTTGCACCTGGAGGTCTTCATGCCACCATTTAACTTACCGTCTACTCAAGTATCCTGAGGGATTTCTTTGGGCTCCTCATTAAGCCCGACTCTAATTAATTTGTACATGGCTCTGTTCATTTCATTAGGTAGTACAATTTCCTTGTATTTGTTATGCCAATGACACCTCGTTGATTTTGAGATTTGATGGGAACACCAAGGAGGCCTGTAATAATTTTCAACTGGGCCTCAGAGCAATTGTTGGCTGGATGTCTACAATTCAATTGAGAGACAACTGTGGTGATGGTCGGATTCCTTGTGGTCATCATGTTGGTGACCGGACAGATTAGCCTCTACACCTTTCCCTGTTGGAACAGTGAAAGACTTGGGCCCTGATTCATACTTTTTGGTGCAAAACTGCACTAAGGCAGTTTTGCACCAAAAGGTTTAGCGCCGGCTTCCACCATTTCTGTGCACCCACCGGGCACCATATTTATAGAATGTTGCAAGCCGGTGCAAAGGGTAGTCTAGCGTAAAAAAAAGATGACGTTAGTCGGGTGGGGCTTGTGGTATGCAAGAAGAGCGTTTTGCACCAAAAAATGACGTTAGGCAGGTTAGGGTAAATAAAATGACTCTAACCTGCCTAGATTCATTTTTCTGACGCTACACCATCCATATCACATGACTCATGCCTTAGAAAAGACAGGAGTCATGCCCACCACCCCAAAGGCCAGCACAGGGGACCTGGGTTCCCTGGGCATGGCCATTGCACCCAGTGCCACGTAGATGGGCCATTTCAGAGCCCCCGATGGCACTTAAAAAAAAAATACTTACCTGTACTTACCTGGGATGGGATCCTCCATCCTCCGCTGTCCCTCTGTTGAGGATGGGGGTGTCCCTGGGGTGGGCACCTGTGGGCTTATTCCATGGTGTTCCACCATGGAAATAGACCCACAGGTACCCTAACACCTGCCCTGACCCAGGCATTAAAAAAATGTTGCAAAGCAAGCTTTTCACCATTTCTTGGCCCCTCCTTCCCCCCATGTGTGATTTTTGCACAGGAGGATAAATAAGGCGCTGGGGCCTTAGAGTAATTTTTTGCGCGAGAACACCTACTTTGCATCTCATTGATGCAAAGTAGGTTACCACGTCCAAAAAATGACTTGAACTCCATAAATATGGAGTTAGTTTTGCACCGAATTTGCGTAAAAGAAAATGATGCAAATTCGGGGCAAAACAAGCATAAATATGCCCCTTGGTGTGGTGATCCATGAGAGCCTTTGCTTTCAAACCCAGATAGCTAAGCTATCTTGGGCCACATGTATCAAAGCATTTTCCCATTGACACACAATGCGTAAAACCCTTTGATACATCTGGCCCCTTCTCTCTACCTTTTCCACCACAGAGGTTAAATGAAAATTCTACATTTACTCCCTTATGATAGCTAGTATCCAATTATCCATACCGTAGTGGGTGCAATAATGGTTTATGTTATCGCACTGTATCTTGACTTACCAACACGTGCTCTGCCTAAATTACAATGGGTAGAGAATGTGGCACCTTAGCTTCTGCTTAAATTGCTTGCATGATGTCCAGCTCAGGGCAGTTGTGGGCATCGCACTGGTTTCCTGTACATAAACGAACTCCATTCAAAAGTAGTTTTATTAGTTTTAAAGGCCTTCAAGACAGCTTTTTTAATAGAGAGATGTTCTGATGGTATTCACCATCTAGGAGTTTACATTCTTCTAGGGCACACACCCATCAAGGTGCATCAGATCAGGAAGTTCTGTTGTGGTGGTGGGCAGTGGTGGCCAGCAGCTTTAGGAGGGAGGGGGGCGGGCGGGATACACACACCCTCATTCTTTCACACACAGACACGCACGCACATCCATTAACAACACTCATACCATTCAAACATGCACGCACGAACCAAACATTCATTTTAAAGGATCGCACACTCATTCTTTCACACACACACGCACGCACATCCATTACCAACAGGCATAACACTCAAACATGCACACGCGCACCAAACATTCAATTTAAAACATCACACACATACACACAAACACACACACTTACCTTCAGCCTCCAGGTCCCAGGAGGGTTGGGACTGCTGCTTAAGGTCAGCCAATGAGGGAAAGAAGCAGTCCCAGCCTCGTCACAGAGTGGGATGGGGTCAGTGAGACTGCTGACCCCACTCTGTGATGAAGTGTCACTGATTGACACTCGCCATGGGTACTTTAGGGCTTAAACCTGAAGCGCCCAGGGCGAGTGTCAATTGGTGACACTTTCCTCGTCACTCAGGGGACGGCCTCGAGGCACCTTTGCTGAGCCGAGGAGGTCACGCCCATAGGAGCTGTGACCTCCTCAGCCCAGCAAAGTTCAACTCAGGCAGCCAGGAGTGTGCGCAAATTGCGCATGTCTGCTCCTGGCTGCCTGAGCTGAACATGGAGAGTGTCTGTCAGGCAGACCTTTGTTCAGCCTGACAGGCACTCCTCAAGAGGGGCAAAAGGTGGGGGGGTGTGGCCCCTCCGCCCTAAAGGACTGTCCGCCACTGGTGGTGGGGCCTTTGTCTTACAGGCAGGCTCATTCGGGAATGCCTTAACACTGCCTTTCCAACTATGTTGAATTCCGGAAGAAACCGAAGACGTTGCTGTTGAAGATTCAGGGGCATATTTATACTCCGTTTGCGCCGGATTTGCGTCGTTTTTTTTTACGCAAATTCGACGCAAAACTAACTCCATATTTATAATCTGGCGTTAGACGCGTCTAGTGCCAAAGTCCATGGAGTTTGCGTCACTTTTTAGCGTGGACACCTACTTTGCGTTAATGATATGCAAGGTAGGCGTTCCCGTCTAAAAAATTGACTCCGAGGCATGTGCGCCGTATTTACACTCCCGGGCAAAAATCACGCCCGGGAGTGGGCTGGTTAAAAAAAATGACGTCCAGCCGCTTTTGCGTTGTTTTTTAGTGCCTGGTCAGGGCAGGCGTTAAGGGACCTGTGGGCTCGGAAGGAGCCCAAAGGTGCCCTCCCATGCCCCCAGGGACCCCCCCTGTCACCCTTGCCCACCCCAGGAGGACGCCTAAGGATGGAGGGACCCATCCCAGGGAACATAAGGTTCCCTGTTCAGGTAAGTAATTTTTTTTTATTTTATTGTGGCATAGGGGGGCCTGATTTGTGCCCCCCTACATGCCACTATGCCCAATGACCATGCCAAGGGGACAGAAGTCCCCCTGAGCATGGCCATTGGGCAAGGGGACATGACTCCTGTCTTTGCTAAGACAGGAGTCATTTCAATGGGGGTTGGGAGTTAAAAAAAAAATGGCGCAAATCGGGTTGAGGCGAAAATTTTGCCTCAGCCTGACTTGCCCCATTTTTTGGCGCCCAAGCTCCATATTCCCCTACGCCGGCGCTGCCTGGTGTACGTAATTTTTTTACACGCACACCAGGCAGCTCCGCTGGCTAACGCCGGCTAACGTTATTGAATAAATACGGCGCCCGCATGGCGCTTCAGAATGGCGTTAGCCGGCGTTAGATTTTTTGACGCACAACTGCGTTGGCGCAGTTGTGCGTCGAAAAGTATAAATATGGCCCTCAGGGAGTACCATGAAGCAGTTAACTTACATTCAGTTCAGCACCAGCATGCATTCCTGTTATTCGCATACTGTATATGTGCAGCAAATATATAATAAGTAAAAAAGGGGTTAGTCTGCTATAGAAAATATATTTATTGTGTAAGGGGTCAGACAGGCTAAAGTGTTTGCCTATTTTAGTCATTATGGCCCATATTTATGCCCATATTTATACTTTTTGACGCAAAACTGCGCTAACTCAGTTTTGCGTCAAAAAAATTAGCGCCGGCTAACGCCATTCTGAAGCGCCATGCGGGCGCCGTATTTAATCAATGACATTAGCCGGCGTTAGCCGCCGGCGCTGCCTGGTGTGCGTTGAAAAAAACGACGTACACCAGGCAGCGCCGGCGTAGGGGGATATGGAGCTTGGGCGTGAAAAAATGGGGCAAGTCAGGCTGAGGCAAATTTTTCGCCTCAATCCGATTTGTGCCATTATTTTCGACTCCCAACCCCCATAGAAATGACTCCTGTCTTAGCAAAGACAGGAGTCATGCCCCTTGCCCAATGGCCATGCCCAGGGGACTTATGTCCCCTGGGCATGGTCATTGGGCATAGTGGCATGTAGGGGTGCACAAATCAGGCCCCCCTATGCCACAAAAAAAAAAAAAAATACTTACCAGAACTTACCTTATTGTCCCTGGGATGGGTCCCTCCAGCCTTGGGTGTCCTCCTGGGGTGGGCAAGGGTGACGGGGTGTCCCTGGGGGCATGGGAGGGCACCTCTGAGCTCCTTCCGAGCCCACAGGTCCCTTAACGCCTGCCTTTTCCAGGTGCTAAAAAACGGCGCAAAAGCGGCCGTACGTCATTTTTTTTTGACCCGCCCACTCCCGGGTGTGAATTTTGCCCGGGAGTGTAAATACGGCGCACATGCCGCGGAGTCACTTTTTTAGACGGGAACGCCTACCTTGCATATAATTAACGCAAAGTAGGTGTCCACGCTAAAAAAGGACGCAAACTCCATGGACTTTGGCGCTAGACGCGTCTAACGCCAAAGTATAAATATGGAGTTAGTTTTGCATCGGAATTGCGTAAAAAAAAACGACGCAATTCCGGCGCAAACGGAGTATAAATATGCCCCTTAAACTTTTTAGCGACGCATTTGTGCCAATTTTTTACGCAAAAGCGGCGCAAAGTTACAAAATACAATTGTATTTTGTAAGTTTGTGCCGCTTTTGCTTAAAAAAGCGGCGCAAATGCGGTGCTAAAAAGGTGTAAATATGGGCCTATATTTGAAAACATGTACAGCAAGATACACTGTTTGGCTATTTTTTCTGCAAAAACATCCTTTCAGTAGGAACCACGAAACCCACCTGGTGTAGTGCCATAACAAAGACTCCAGGTACATTACAGGGGGGGGCCTCAAGTTTCTTTATGCCACTGACCTGGTGGGGTGAGACGGAGGTAGGGGCTCGGGCTCGATTGTTATGTACTCAGTCCTGTAGAATCGCCTCTGCCAGGGCTGTTTTTGGATCCCATACGGCCTTTTTTGGTATGTCCCCACAATAATTGAAGTCGATCTGTTGTGGAGTCAAGCATTCTTCAAGGAGAATAAATTAACATTCCATTAGCCTAACTGAATATTCGCCATACAATTAATTTAATGGCCGGCAACTCAAAAGGGCAAATTGCAATGACATCAGTTTCTAACAAAAAATGTTTCCTGTCTTTTGATGTTCACATATTTGACGTTTTCGAAAGGAGCCCCTTCATTTTCTCTTAGTAATCACAAAAGAAAATCTTTGTGAATTAGGCGACACAGGACTTGGGTATGTGTGCACAATACTTTCTGTTACATTCATTAAAAACAGAATACTCGCATTAATCCACCGGCCAAGAATTCTAACAATTACATTCTTTCATCATTTAGTTTGTGCCGCGAATTATTTCCATTTTTCATCCTTGACTAGCGAGGATCAAGTTCACATGCTTTTAAGTTTTACTTGTTCTTTAAAACAGAGCAGTTTCTCAGAATAATTAAAGTTTATAAATCCTCTGACGGCCAATACCATATTGAGTAGTCATTTCAGCAAATATGATGCAAGCATTGTTCCAGCTACTTGATGGGCAGCAGCCGTGGATCTGCAAGCTTCACTGCTGCAAATGGAGGCCCCTGCACAAGCTTAGCTAGCGCTAGGACAAGACAAGTAGGGATTAAGGCAAATAGAAAACATACGTTAGTGAAAGTATGGCATCATCATCATCATATAAGTCAAATGTATAAGTAATTGTAATGTATGGCATTTGTATAGGGGTTTCCTTTCTGGTTCGAGAAAGTAGCTACTCCATCTGTATAATTTATACGCTGTTCGAACATAGAAAACGAGATTCTGAAGCATTCTGATCAGTAGTGGATTCCTGGGCGCCACTTGAAGTGCTCACGCGAAAGGATATGGTTATAGTTGGGCCTTCATGGGACATGTTGTGTGGTGAGCGTAAAGTGTGAAGTATTTGTATAAGTATTGTGCATCAAATCTCATCGCTTAGCATAGGCCATTGCAGAGAGTATGAGAATACACACAGGCGCGTATGGAGTAACTTGCCATCTTTAGTGACAGACTGCATCCTTGGTAGAAATCGCCACTAATGTTCATTCGTGATCTCCACTAGGGTATATGAAGTTCACTCAGGAGCGTTGAGAGGTCTGCTAAAGCAGGTCTGTTAATAAAATTATTAATGAGTGTTCATGTATTCTAAGTAATGGATTTGCATAGAAAATGTAATAATATAGAGAAAAATAATGCACGCATTTGAAAATGCGTCCACATGAGTGGCCACTAATGTTCACAAAGTATACTTATTAATGGTAATGGATTATTAATATGAAATATAGAGTTTATGTTTGATTAATGTAGTAACATATCATATTGAGAGGTTATGCATTATGTATTAGCGTTAATAATTGTAGGCCTTAACTTAGTGAAGGTCCTGGCCTAGTTGCACAGCCTCATGTCAAGCTGTATTTCTAAACCGATTAATAAAATGGCTGTTCAGAGAATTAAACTGTGATTTTCCACTGTGCTGATCAAATGTGCTCTTAGCTAAAAGTCTTTCTCATAAGACCCGCTTGCTAGAAGATGCTGTTCTTGCTAAATGTAACATTATAAGTGTAATATGTGTAAGACTGACTTTCTCAGGTGGAGAACAATGAAGACACTGACTGGAGTATAAGCTGCAACAATATTGTTACCTGATGAGCCGGATGATGACGACATTACAGGAGAAGCCAATCAGCGACCCGTGAATGGAGTACTAGTAGAAAATACAGATTTGAAGTTTTAGTTTTATTGGACAAAGTGTGAACATGCGATCCCTTGACCAAGTGCAGACAGTGGATACACATTGCTTGTCTCCTTTTGCTGTATAAAAATTGACCCACTACCTCACTTGTTCCAATTCTAAGTTGATAAGGGCAAAGAGTGGGACTACCCACTGACGTGCACTGTGAAGGGAACCCTTTAGGTGAGGCCCAGCCCTTTGTTTTTCCCTGATTTCTCTTTGGTTTGGCTGCTGACAGCCAGGTGAAGAAAGGTTACACCTCGATGTGCCTCTGGGGTGGGTGCTTCTGGCTGGAGAATGCAAGCATCACTGTACACAAAGGCTGTGCCAGCAGGGCAGCTTGGAAAGGGCACTTGAAAAGAGAAGAACCCCAAGCCACTTCTGAAAGCGCACACAGTGGATACACACCTTCTATCTGCTCTTTGTGTATAAAAGCGGGACCCTCTACATCACTTATTGTTCTAGTTCCCAGTTTTCAATGGCATGGCGAAGGAAAGGAGTGCTCCACAGAGTACTAAGAGGACTGCTGTGCAGCCCATTCTACTTGAGTATTCAGAGACCTCCTACTAAGAGAATTGGGTGCACTACACGGTCAACCTACAACTAAAAGTACTGGTGACATAGACAGTATTCCTCTGCCCGTACATTCCCATGTGAGCGTTTCAGTACCAGGCTGTCTCAATCTTGCAGGCTATCAAACCTTTCCATGTGAAGAATTGGTGGATTAACGGCAGAAGGTAGAATGGTTATGCTTCTACGCTCAGATGGCCAGTCATGAAGGCAGTAAGTAATTGTGGATTAGTGTGTTGTTTTCTGTGGGCAAGTGTTGTTATTTAGTGAAACCGGACGAGACTGTGAAAATGTTGCATAGGTTAACCAGCTATGTAACCCTAGGTCATTAAATAGTGCATACCTTTGAATTCAGTGTTGCATGGTGCTATTGCACTTCCTGTACTTTTCAAACTGTTATTTCATTCAGATGGGAATTATAGTGATGTCAACCACTGAAAATTATGATGTAGTACATGCAATAATGCCCCAGGTTACAAAAAGTACATGGTCAAATCGAAGTTAGTTACTTTACTACATTAACAAACATGTTACTTACCTTCAGTAACATTCTTTCTGGCGAACAGGCATCTTCCAGCAGCTTCCTTATGTGAACCATTGTCTGGTGGCATACAGGATCCTTTGTGGTGCTGCTAAGCTTTAGCCAAAGAGCCACGAGGATCCACGGTTGGTAGCATCAACGATTTACTAAATACAACACATGCATCTGTAATGTCAGTTCCACTTTTTCCTCGCTCCAGAGGATAAAGAGCAGAACAAATGGAACAACCCCAACAGGGTTAACAAGGGGATGAATAAGAGTGATAAGCAATCTATATGATGAGTTATATCTTACAGAAAGAAAGCTGCTAATAGCAAGTAAGTCGACCTTCTAATTGATCATCTTTTTCACAAATTATTATGTGAACTACTATCAAAACAGTGAGCAATTGGAGAAGGGCTAAGTGAAAAAACATAAAAGTTGTACACCTCTGCTCAGGCACATGTTCTGCTAGGTTTGCTCCTCTACAGTGACAGTGATTATATTATCCAGTGAATCCAAGGTGTGAAGGGGGTCCTATCAAGGAACAATGGGTCTGTGAGAGCAGTTGGCCCGCCAGACGATCTTTGGCAGGAAGGAAGGGTGAACGGGGTTTAATTACAGAATATTCACCACTAGTTATCTTGGAATCTGAAGGGTAGGTGAGTGAAGAGATAAATCAGTGTTACATCTGTACTGAGAACTTACCAATGATTGCAAGCTTTCTGGAAAAGCCGATGTGATCCTTGTGCAATAGCCCCCTACACAGCACTGACACTTTTGTGCTTGATGGCACTCAGAGGGGTGTTCAGCTAGCCTCATCTATTTTCAGGTACAAAGGAAAAGGTGGGTCTGTGAAATTCAGTGCTGGGCAAAGAATGTCAAACTTGGCTTCTTTCTGTGTCAAACTGACACAATTAGGTCCAGGAAAGTTGGCTTGATGAGCCTTATAAACTGCCCTGGTCAATCAGATGTCCACTACAGAGGGCAGGCAGGAACATTCTATGGTAAACAGGGTCTTGTTTAGTGAGAAGCTTGTATTTTGGGATGGCCTGAGCCCAGAATCAGCCTGAGGGGTTGATATAGAGTTTGGTGGAGGTAACTCCGTTGATATAGCAAAGTACTTTATTATAGCCATGCCAAGGGTCCCCTGCCCACCAGATTTAGAGTTGTCTGCGAGCCCTGCAGAGAGCTCTAAACATTGGTAGAAACTTGACCCTTGTGTCATCATAGTTATTCTGAAAATTAACATTTTGATTATTTGATTCTTCTTTCTTACTAAACTGGTTAGAGAATAATACTGTTTAATTTACTGACTTGAATATTGCCTTGATGGTACTTAAAGATTTTATATGCTTTTCTGACACTTAAGCTATAATCTACCGCAGGTGAGCCCAGGGTTCCTCTTGGAAGTCTGCTTTACCTAAAAGGACCCTGGATTACTAATTTGGAAGGGTCATGCCCCAAATTAATAATTGTTTTTAATTACTATTATATAGAACAGTGTGATAAAGGACTCGTCATCAAGCAGCTAGCTTCACAGTCTCAACTAAAAGTTCCTTACTAGATTTAAATGCAACATTTTTTGGTTTTGATTCCCAATTGATGAAAATGTATTTCATTTTTGATTGGATAGTTTTGGGGATTTTATCAAAGTCATATTTTTTAAAATTCCCTTTTATTATTATAGAGACTTCTTGGCACCATTCTTCTCAGAGCTCTGCATAAACTCCGGGCTAGGGATATCCCTAGTTACAACACGGCGAAAAGGTCTACCTAATCGAACTTAAAGGCAAAGGACAAATAGATCAAAGGAAGCGTACAATCCAGATCCTAGCCAAATAAAAGTGGAAAAAACTATGAAGGAATACTTCTGTTCAGTGAGCCCCAATCCAGCAAAGCAAAAAGCCAGAGTAAAGTGTCAGACAATCTCACGTGGCAATCACTCCACCATAAGATCACTAAGAGACAGCGATATCACGCAGTATTCAGACTTTGAAAGCAGTTACTAGGTGCACTGGCTACCAGGATCATTACCGGACCTAGAAAGGGGTTAAGTCACCGGTGGGGAGGCATCAACAATCACTGACACCTCTGTGCGCTTGCCACGCCGTGGGTCACCATTATCTTCAGTGATCAGAGTAATGAAGGCGCAAACTGCAGAGGATCAAATATGGCACCAAGCTGCTACAAACGCCAAATGGCATGCACAAAATACCTCCCACGATTGCCACTGAGAGCTTGGCAAAGCAACAACCACGGGAGGAGGAAACTGGCAGTGGATCTGCTTGGACCCGAAGCCAGCCTCCCCAAAAGCATTCCTTATCGTGAATCCCCACAATAAGGACGACAGAGAAGACACTAGAGGAGTGTAAATCCAAGTCAGAGATTCAGGGGGGCAAAGGGATCGACGGGAACACCCTATACCATGTCCTGTCTGCTATTACCCCAGCAACCTCAATGAAGATTGACATTAGACATTCAGATATTGATTATGCAAACTATGGCTTCATACATAATGGCAATAGACCCAAAATGGAAAGGCTGAACTCCTTGATAACAAGAATGCAGTCATATGCAGCAGAAACATATCATTCTGTGGCCACATCCCAGTCATAGAAAAATTGGCAGAACTACCCAGGGTCGCAAATGACATGATTATTGAAATTAAAAAAACAACATTGCTGCAAAACAAATCAATAATACACGAACCGAAAGGCAAGTCTTTACAGATTACAGACAGAAAAGAGATCCAACACCCTCAGTTAAGCCTAGACGCACCAAATACACCACACCAGGAAACAGCCTGGCAATCAGCCACCATATTTTCAGACCCTGAAGTTGTCGCTGGCCAAACGACCCATTACACCCAACGAGATTTAACTGTGCTTTCAAGTTGAAGCGGGTCAGCAACCAAGGACTCACCAGCTTTAGAACCAGTTCTCTCCAGGAAAAACAAAAAAAGACTGAAAAAACTCAACAAGAGAAATGTAAGGCCACCAGAACCATGCAAATGAAAGGCTGCGAGGGCCGGCCAGTGTACTCTGTATTCAAACAAGCACAAGCAACTAAACCTGTGACGGATCAGCAGAGAATAATGGCACCAACAGGCACTCAGAATAATGAAAACAAGGCCCAGCCCAATCTGGTCAATTGAATCGCAAAAGGACAAACTTGCTGGGACAGTGAGCTGCAATTAAGAGGGAGCACTCAGGGCACCACGGAGGGTGCTATAGATACAACCTCCCCGGTTAATATTGGCTCTGAGGACCTCTTGAACGAAACTTCCATTTCAATGGCAGCGGCAGCATTCTCCCCAAAACCACACTGAGCAGCATTGCACGGAGCGACCAGAAGGGTTCCAAAAGTACATCTACCAGAAGATAGGGATAGCTTAGACAGACAGGTCAATGTCCCGCTATCGCTTCAACTTTTAGGGGCTCACCCCTCTGAGATTGGGCCCCGTAAACATACTATCAGCACTTAAATGATGGCGCCAGTAAACACCCCCCACCTGGAAGCACCCAGGGACAGACTCCCAGACTTCAATTTCATGGGTAAACAAACATCCCTGGCAGGTGCACAGCCAGCCCACAAACGATTTCAGGAACTCAACCAGGAAAGATAGAACTATGACATCCAATGCTTTAATGAAAGTCAAACTGCAGGGGAAGTAGAACATCCTTTCCCCATCTTAGCTGCAGGCATTCACTGTTCAGCACCAATGGCTTCCCCTCCTCAACTAGGTACAGAAAGGAGTTTTTCTCCAGCACAAAAACTCCTAGTAGCACTCAAATGCTTAGCCACAAATGATCTACTAGAAGACAGGATGCAGCATGAGGAAACAGAACCTTTATAAGCCTCCACGGCCACGTTCATTTTTCAGCCTACCTATAACTCCAGGGGACCCTGAGACTTTTTGAACAGGGAAAATATTCTCAAAATCTGTGCGTCTCTCCCAGGTCTAGATAAAATCAACAGCTCAGGCCTGGATCGAGTATCCTTCCTATCCCTCGGCCCAGGGGAATCCTCTGAAATACGTTTTAGCGACACAAAAATAAAGGAGCATATCCGATGGCATGGAGCTCTGCTGGAGGAATGAGGAATTCAAGTGAGCACACCTCACTTTCTAGCATACCAGCCAAAGAACAGTTTAGATACTGCAAAAACTCATTCAATTCTGTCAGACGTGAAAGGGTCCTCAAGCAATGAATTAAACATCAAACAAAACCTCAAAGTAACTGGGCCCACTAGATTAGAAATTTAGGCCCGCCTTATGGTCTGGAAATTACCGCCACCGGCATGGAGGTCCGGACCTCCATATAATGTACATGGTGAGACCGCCACAGGTGGAACTCCACCACCACCAGGCTACCGAAGCCAAGCAGCCAGTCAGCCTGGCGATGGCGGAGTTCCTTATCCGACAGTGCAGTGCTGCCCGCCATATAATGAACCTGTTTTCTCCCAGCCTTTCCCTGGTGGTTTAGCCCGCCAGGGAAAGGCTGGTGGAATGGGTGCCCCGGTGAGCCCCTGCACTGCCCACGCACTTGGCATGGGCAGTGCAGGGGCCCCCGTACAAAGCCCCGTCGCACATGTCACTGCCCGATTTACAGGCAGTGAAATGAGCAACAGGTGCTGCTGCACCCGCTGGACTGCTACATTGCCGACGGCTCCATGTGGAGCCATCAGCAATGTACATGCACTGCATTCCACTGGGCCGGCTGGGCCAGCTGGCGGAAACATTGTTTCGACCGCCAGCACCGAACTCGCCGGGATTTCCCACAGAGTTCATAATGAGGGCCTTAATCCCCAGCCCAAACTCCCTCTGACAGCACATGCTCAGTTTGGCCAGTAACAGCCCTTCAGGGCTGCCCCTAGCACCATGACGCCAAAGTGAAATGGTGCCCCGAGCTATAAAGACAAGCTCTCCTTAATTTCATGGAACATCGCAGGCATAAATAAAATTCAAGAGACTTGGAGCCTTTGCGAAGTTCCCATTCAGGGCTATGTGCAATTCTACAAACCCATCGAAAAAATAGTGATAAAGGCAGGTCAAAGGGTGGCTTGAGTACATATGTGACCCTTAATAAAAACATAACCGCAGTGGACTTGGAGTTGGACTCGCCATACATGTAAGCAACTGCCTTCAAAAACTGGAAAATAGAGGCACACAAAACCTATGTGCTGAAAGCAAATATTTATTTGAACTCCAAGGAATCTCGCAGACCCAAGCCCACTGAGGTCGTAGAGCAAGCTCTGCAGGAACTTCACAGTCGTTACTCATGAACACAGATGATAGTAAATGGAGACTTTAACTTAAATTTGGCCAACTGCATGGTGAATGACACAGAGTACCGTGCCCAGGTTGCCGCCTGGCACATACCAAAAGAAGCATCAAAATCCACAAAATACAACAGAACTGACCACCAGTTATTGACATCTTTTGAAGCAATTGGCCTCAGGGCTCTTAATGGAAGGTACAGCACAAATTAGCCAATGGCAGCGACCTGCAGGTCTAAAGCAGCACAGTCAGCGACTAACTACGTTTTAGTTTCTCTGCATCTATTTCACAAGGTCACCACTTTTGAAGTCAAAGAAAGGGGAGAAAGTGACCACTTTTCCTTTAAGGTCGAGATAATAAATGAAAATGAGGAGGCAGCTGAAAGGCAAAACACAGAGTTCCAAGACCCGGGATCTGCATGACACCGAATAAGATGGACAGAAGCCTCTCAAGCAAAATATGCCATCTGGAAACGCCTCATTCCTTTAGGAATATACAAACTTCAAATTTGTGTGGTCGACTGGGGAAATGTTCTGACAGGATTATAGAACGTGTTTGAAGCAAACAAGTGGCAATGACTTCAACAATGCCCTGCATGCAACAAATGGTTTCACAGCTCACTGAAACTGCAGAAGTGCGCTCTAAAAGCTGCCAAACCTTCATATCATTGCCTTGACTTTAACTTTCACAGAAATCCAGAAGGAATACCCTGATATCTTCTGTTGACATTATTCGGAGAAGAGTGGATCTGGGAGAAGGAGCCATCCTTGTTCTATTGGATCTCTCCACGGCGTTTGATACCATATCCCCCAACTCTTGCTCCAGGGCTCTATCAAGTGGGAGTAAGAGGCAAGGAGCTTGAGGTTCTGAAATCTTTCCTGACGGATAGATCTATCATGGTGAGCTGTGGTGACTTTAAGGCTATGCCATTTCAACTCCCATGTGGTGATCCACAAGGGTCGTCGCTCAGCCCCACCTTGTTCAATCTTTATGTCGCACCATTGGCAAATTGGTTCGCTCCTTTGGTTTTCAAGTGGTATCATGTGCAGACGATACTCAGTTAATCATCCCGGTGAACCAGAATTGGGAGGAGGTGGCAGACGGATTCCATGATTGCATGTGTAGGATCAATAGTTGGATGATCCACAACTGGCTCAAAATGAATGGAGACAAGACTGAAATTCTTTTTTTTGGCATGGACACTAGCCTATGGAGTTCACGCTGGTGGCCTTCATCTTGCAACGATTGTCCAGACCCAAGTTCGTCAGTCAGCTGTAGAAAGAAGCCAAACACTTACAAAAACCTAAAATCCCAGAGCTATCTGTTTGAAACTATTATCGGCCACCTTAACTCAAAATGTTTGGCACTATGATTTGGCCTGTTTCCAGCGAAGGATGCAAAACCTCCATGGGCCCCAAAGCCTGCCACTCTGTCATATAGGCATGCCACATTCACTGGTGGGAAGGCAAATGGTTGCTAGGGATTTTTATGCCATTTCTCACTTAACACATGTGCTAAGTGCTATTGAATGCACCCATGTTGCACTTCAACCACCTCTACACACTGTATACTTTGTCCAGAACAGACACTCCTGGCACTCAATCATCATGCAGGCTGGCTGTGATGCCTGTGGCTGCTTCACCGATGTGTATGCTGTGCTTTCAGTCAACACACATCAGCTTCATTTTCTGCAGCTCATCTTCAGCATGGCGCTTGCTTGCTGGAGAATTTGGTGACATGCCTCTTCTTAAGAGGTACTCACTCACCACACAGGCCTAATTTTCATACTTGTTTGTGCCTTTTCCGCAACCATGCTGTATGACTTCTACTCAAGCAAGATACATGACCCTAAGTGACACTGCATACAGATTGGCATTCATAATATACTATAATATACTCAAAATACGACAGAGGGCCCTTTCTAGTGGCTTTTTCAGTGCATGATCAGCTGGTCAACCTTTTTTTCTCTTGAGCTGCTAGCTAGGTCAGGGCCTTCATGTGGTTTGACAGTCTATTGTCAATGATGATTGGTGAACATTTAACACTCTGTCCATAAATTGGATCTGTAAACCTCTAATAATGTAAGTAACTTAAATGCTGTTATCAAGAATTTAAAGACGGCCTATCAATGAGACTTTATGAGATGTGCTTGTAGTAAATCAAGGCAGCAGAGTGAAGGATAATGAAACTCACTATCCTTCTTATGTCCCCTCTCAATCAATCTTAAATGGCATATCAATGCTGCTTCATTCTAAGACCCACCTTACTATCTCCACCACATCCTTAATCAAATATGTGATCAATTCCATGGAGTCTTTATATATATATATATATTTTGTTTATTTCTGAAGAGTTTGCACACAATTTGATGCCGTTACGCATTGTAAGATGGCAGATATGAATGCCGATCCCTTTACATTTAATTGGAAATGAATGCTGGCTAGTGTTTAGGAAATGGGTCATTTCATATGATGTGGAATTGAATTGTATTCTAGAGGGTGAGAGCTTTTGTATTACTGGTTGTCTATATAAACATACCCTTTTCCTATGAGGGGAATAGAATGGTGATGTGCAATATTCATCATTTAGGGCCAGATGTAGCAAACAATTTGCGACTCGCAAACGGCGAAAATTGCCGTTTGCGAGTCGCAAATTCGTGTTTGCTATGTAGAAATGCATTTTGCGAGTCGGAACCGACTCACAAAATGCATTTCCGAGTCGCAAATAGGAAGGGGTGTTCCCTTCCTATTTGCGAGTCGCAGTGGTATGCAATTCCATTTGCGACCGCGTACGCGGTCGCAAATGGAGTTGCAGTTACCATCCACTTGAAGTGGATGGTAACCCACTCGCAAACGGGAAGGGGTCCACATGGGACCCCTTCCCCTTTGTGACTGGACCCAAAATTATTTTTTCAGAGCAGGCAGTGGTCCAAGGGACCACTACCTGCCCTGAAAAAAATCAGAAACTAAAGGTTTCGGTGTTTTTTTTCTAAGTGCAGCTCATTTTCCTTTAAAGAAAACGGGCTACACTTGGGGAAAAAAAAACTGCTTTATTTAAAAGCAGTCACGGACATGGAGATCTGCTGTTCCCAGCAGGCCTCCATCCCGTGAGTGCCCAGAGTCGCTATGGGGGCGCAAATTGCGACCCACCTCATTAATATTAATGAGGTGGGTCTTTGCGACCCAATAGCGACTCGCAGAAGGTGTCTGAGACACCTTTCTGCATATGGTTTTGCGACTCGGAAATTGCGAGTCGCTCGGAGTCGCAATTTCCGAGTCGCAAAACCTAGTTTTGCTACATCTGGCCCTCAATGCATTATGATGATGAACTTGGAAACTTTCACTGTTTCACATGAACAGTATTTAAATCTGCGGCAATGTAACAAATTGCATAGTGAGATAGGAGTTTCATTTACATATTTATAGCATTATATTTATTTGTCAGGGGTCCAGCATAGAACTGGCTTTAGCGCTGGTGGCACACTGTGCAACAGTCTTTTTTGGCGCCCTCGCACATCATGACCACCTCCTCGGATTCCCTCATTACCAACCAGCAAATGTGCCCCTCATCTCTCCATGACCTCCCTTCCACATACATCATTTTTTTTTAAAGAGCTTGTAAAGGCTGGCTTTACTAATCCACTCAGCTATCCACATAAAAACTAGTTCTGTTCTTTGCAGCAGGCATATTAACTCTCTAGGCTACTTTATGGCGAGTCAAAGCTGCCACTAGACAAAACTCCCATCTCTCTCCCTAGCAGCAACATTATTCACAAGAGGTATCTTGACATTTTATTTGCTTCCTGACGGCTGAACACACAGGGAACTTTCCTGAAGGTGCTTCCAAATCGCAGGTTTCATAAGTTATTGCTAAACAGAGCGTCCCCCTGAGGTCATCGCCCCCCCCAATCCAGGTCAGCACCCAGTGCGGCCGAACCACTCGCACCGTCCTAAAGCCGGCCCTGCCTGGATAGGAGGTCTAGGCTTCTGAGTCTCAACTTGAAATTTCCCCTGGAGGAATTAGACTTTGGAATAGAAATTACAAGAAGGGGTTTGAATTGCTGCCATTGAGAAAACCAGTGGCTATTTTACAATTGAATTTCAGTGGTGTGTCACAGGTTTTGAATATGGACCGGGTCATATGGGCACTATTGCTATGTTAAGTACGTGACATGTTCTTTGCCTCCCACCTCTTGATTACCTTATTGTTATATTTTAATGTAATGTAAATTGGATTACTCATTTTTATTTGTTTGGGCATGACTTATGTATAATCTTCTTGTCTCTTCTATATTATATGACTTTGGCGTGTATTTATCATTCGCGACCATGTTAATATGGTTTTTCGGTGTGGGTATTCACCCTGTGGTGTTAACACATTGGATGTTCTTATGTGAAGTGTTTCTCACATGTGTGGGAAAGGGCTTTTAATGTATGGCTTTTAAAAGTATTCATAAGACATGGTTGCATTGCAGCCCTGAAGAAGTTCACTGTCATTGACGAAACACGTTGGCTGTAACACTTGGAATATGAAAACACAAGAGCTTATTGGAAATAAAAATAAAGAAAAAACACAAAGAATTAGAAGATGTAATGAGACTTTGTTCTACCTTGATATTGTTGTTATTTTGGGTGCATAACAATATTTATATAACTATGTGATCTTCATGGGAGAGGTACTCAAGAATGGCATATACCAATAGAGTGTGCACTGCATATGCAAACAATTGTGGTGACACAGGAGACACAGGAGAAATAAAAAAGGGGAAGGTGTGATTTATTCTACTTGACACGTGTTGTACTTGTTGATAGAAATAATAAGTAACAAGGAAAAATAAAAAAAAAGTCACTTCCTTGTGTCTAGGTTGGGGAGGATTACAGTTTTGGCTAAATTTGAGATTGACATATCTTTGTAAATCTTTGTAAACCCATGGGTGGATGCATGGGAATGCCCTTGATCCATCCACACATGGCCTTCACAATGCAAGGGAATGTATGGTAGTGCTATGCACTGGTTGGGGCATACAAAGGCATACAAAGGCATACAAGGCGGTGCAAATTACCCCTTGTGTGTGTTTGTAAACAATAGGCAAAACTTTGTGTTGCCAGCGCAAGGTCAACACAAAGAACTAAAAAATTTGGACACAAATAATGTTTCAGAACAATTTCTTTACACACATAGCATCATTTTATTACAAACATGATTTAAAGTTTTACTTTATTTTGTGTTATAACATCATTCCTGAGTTACAAACATATATAATATCATAGCTTTTTTTTTCTTTTAAGAAAACTTAATCATGTTTCTTACTGACTATACCCATGTTGGATATTTCTGCTTTCCAGAGAGGAGACTCCACAGTCAGGATGGTGATTACGCAGTCAGGGCAGAGAATACACAAGAAATGACATACATGAAGTCAAAGTTAGCCATTTTGAATTTGTTCTGTGCCATCCTCCACTCAAAAAAAGCATCTTCCCCAATTCTGGTGGTCCCAACATGGCTGAGGGACTTGATGTGAAGACACCCTCTTTCACCGAGAGTGAATTGAATATCCTTAGTGAAAGATGTGCTATTGCTAGCGTAGGTGTTTTAATAACAATTATTAATGAGTGTTCTTGTACTATGAGTAATGGATTTGTGTAGAAAATGTAATAATGTAGGAAAGTTAATGCACACATTTAAAATTGTGATCACGATGAGTGGCCGCCAATGTTCACGAAGTATACTTATTAATTACTTATTATTATGAAATGTGGAGCATTTGTTTGATTAATGCAGTAATATGTCATATTGAGGGTATGCATTATGTATTAGCTATATTAACTGTGGGCTTTAACTTAGTGTAGGTCTTGGTCTAGTTGCAAGGCCTCATGTTAAGCTGTATTTCTTAACGTTTAATAAAATGGCTGTCTTAGGGAATTAAATTGTGAATTTCCATTGTACTGTCTAAATGTGCTTGTAGCTAAAAGTCTTTCTCATGACAAGCGACTGTGAGAAGATGCTGTTCTTGCTAAATGTAACATTATGAGTGTAATGTGTGTAAGACTGACTTTTTCAGGAGAACAATGGACACACTGACTGGAGTATAAGCTGCAACAATATTGTTACCTGACAAGCCGGATGATGAGGACATTACAGGAGAAGCCAATCAGCAACATGTGAATGGAGTAGTGGTAGAATTCATAGATTTGAAGTTTTAGTTTTATTGGACAAAGTGTGAACATGCAATCCCTTGACCAATAGGGACTTGGGAAGTAGTTTTAGGAAATTGAACTTAACAGGACTGCACCGAGGGAAGACAGCCCATTTCCCAATTTCTTGCTGGCTGAAAGGTCAATATTTTCTTGTGCATCTTGACAAGAGATGTGCTTAACTTTACTGCTTAAAAAAACTTTGCGTCTCTGAACTTTGATGCTGATGCCTTGTTGACCAAACTGATGCCCTGATGACGAAGACTACATTAGCTTGCCGTTCCAATTGAGGACAGGTATTCTTGTACACCTGTTTGTTATGCCTATTTGCTTTTTCTTTCTAGGTACCAACCACACTGTTTGATAGAGCCATAGTTAGATGTTTTTCAAATTTGTGTTTACTAAATTGTTTTGCATGAAGCCCAACATGCTGATGCTAATCTGGTGTTAGTTAAGGATTTCTTACTAATGAGAATTGGCCATAGGGAATAACTTTCATGTATTTCTTTGCTGAGTCTAAAGGTATGTGATATAATTTGCACAATTGTTCTTATTATTAATTTGCACCGTAACCTTAGAATGTGTAGTAGTTCAAGCTTTGATTAGATTGCATTTCTTTCTCAGGTTTGGACAGCTAGTATTGTTTCTATATGGTTATCATTTGATTTTGAGATTAACGTATGTGACATTAGCATTGTTAATATAGGAAAATAAATATTCTAACTTTTACTAAAGGTGTGGTTATTCATGACTGAGAGGTCATGGGGTGTGACAATTACTGACTGTTGATTATTAATGCTATTGATTATCATTGTTTGTTGATGATATTGATTAATTATTGAGTTTTGATCTGCATGTACTGAAGTTAAGGTGGGAACATCGTAATTGCGAGTCATCTTCCCATTCACGTCCCTTTCTAAGTTTACTTTTCAAGATCTGACGCGCTAACAGAGATGGTAGCAGAGACGGATGGTTTGTCTCCTTAAGAGCCCATCGTAGACGTCTGGTACAGAGTAGCAGGTACTAACAGAAATGATAGCAGAGACTAATGGTTTGTCTCCATAAGAGCCCATCATAGACATCCGGTATAGAATAACATGTATTAACAGAGATAGCAGTAGGATTGTTGTTCACAGAGACAGTAACAGAAAGACATCAAGATCGAAGGAGCCGTTGGACATTGGAATAGGGAGTGTCCGATGATGGTGCAGGAAGGTGTTGTTCATCAAAGTAATGACATCAATTCGTTCTAGAAAATGAGAGGATTGAGAATGAGTGGTCCTAATCCAAATTTCCAAAAAAACATGAATCAGGTGCAAGGTTTCCAACCAATGTAGCAGGGACAAATGCCATGTGTACAAATGATACAGTTGCAGCCAATGCAGCAGCAGGTTCCCAAGGTACCCAGACAGCAAATTCAAATACCTCAAGCCCCAATGGAACAGCAGCAGATGATGCTTTCTCAACAGGTCACAGGTTTAACCAAAGTAATAACACAGTACACCAATTCCCGTTACACAGTGAGAATGGAATAAAGGATGATTGGGTGAGCGAAAGTTCAGATGAGGAGCCATGTCTGCTTGCAATCTCAATAGAAGTAGATCAGAGAAGTCCCTATGTGTCATGAGTCACAGAGTTTCATTCTTGGTTGACAATGAAGCTACACGCTTTACAGTAAGAAGTGCAGAAGTTCCAAACTTGCCCCTTTCAGGTAAAACATTTCAGATTGTAGGGGTGGCGAATCAGTATTTGACCAACCCGATTACAGAACCAGTTAAGGTTAAAATTGGCAACTTCCAAGGATTGCACAAATTTGTAGTCTGTGATTCAAGTCCAGTATCCTTACTGGGAAAAGACTTGCTGTGTAAAACAACATTCTTGATTACTTGTTCAAATTATGGAATTGAGATACAGACAAACAGTGATCATGAAGATGATCAAGCCACAGAAACAGAATGTGACATTACAAATGAGGAATATCCTCTGATTTAATGTTTCCCAGTGTTCACAGTGAAGGAGCTTCACCCTGATTTGCAGGGAACAGTTAAGGAGAACGTATGGGATCTGATATGAAAAGAGATAGGTCTGATAAAGGGAGTTGAGTCAGTTAAAGTTACTGTAAAGCCGAATGCAGTTTTTCCTCAAATTCCACAGTACCACATGCCACAAGATGTTGTTATGAAGGTTGCCCAAATAATTGCAGACTTTGTGAAGCAAGGGGTTCTGAAGGAAGTATTGAGCAACCTATGTAATTCACTGATAATCGGTTAGCAAAAGCCCTGTGGGAAGGTTCGGATAGTCCTAGATTTGAGAAAGATAAAAGAGATTGTGGTCAAATGTTGTCCCATGCTCCCAAAGCCAGCTGTGATAATCTTTCAGATTCCTTGTGATGCTGAGTGGTTCACTGTCACTGATTTGTCTCAAGCCTTCTTTCCTGTGCCTCTTCATGAGGACAGACAATTTCTCTTTTGTTTCAAAATTTTGGACCAAGTTTATTGTTGGTGCAGAATTCCTCAAGGGTTTTCAGAGTCACCTTCCATATTCAATCAAATCTTGAAAAAGAATTTGGAGTCGTCGCAATTTCCTTTCTAGTTGAGCTTGGTACAGTACATTGATGACTTGCTGATCGCGTCCAAAACAAGGGACGAGTGAAGGATGGCATGATTGCTTTACTGAACCATTTGGGAAAGAATGCTCATAAAGTGTCTCCGCTTAAATTGCAATAC
This sequence comes from Pleurodeles waltl, assembly GCF_031143425.1. Taxonomy (NCBI): domain Eukaryota; kingdom Metazoa; phylum Chordata; class Amphibia; order Caudata; family Salamandridae; genus Pleurodeles; species Pleurodeles waltl. Next base: position 959,508,589 of record NC_090444.1, read on the forward strand.
TGTCAGAAAGAAGTGAAATACTTGGGTCACCAGATTGAGAAGGGATCGAGAAATATATCCAGAGAAAGGGTTACAACCATATTGCAAATGAATCCCCAAACCACACATAGAGATGTCAGGATGTTTTTAGGGATGGTAGGCTACTGCCGCCAATGGATTCCCAATTTTTCAGTCATTTCAAGATGAAGCTGACTCATAAGGAAGTCACTAATCCCATATTGTTAGACCAGGCCGGGATGAAAGTGTTCACTGAATTGAGAGAGAATCTGTGCGAGGCTCCAGCTTTGGGTATGCCTGACTACACAAACCCTTTCACATTGTTTTGTCATGAGCGTGATGCATGTTCTTTGTCTGTCTTGACACAGGTCCATGGAGGTGTAAACCGCACAATAGCATACTTTTCAGCTACTTTGGACCCAGTTGAGGCAGCCTTGCCAGATTGTTTGCGTGCAGTTGTGGCGGTTGGACAAAGCCTTACACAGTGTGAGGGCATTGTGGTGGGATATCCTTTGACTATAATGGTCCCTCTAATAGTCAATGTGAGGGCACTCCTACAACACCGATTTTTCAGTCTTTCTCTTTCGCCCTTTCTTTCTTGGAACGGTGTACACATTGACTATTAGTTCACGTATAGGGAGAAAGTACACTGGACCAGTTCAATCTCCCAGTCCTCCTCGTTTAGTTAGTATAATGGTCCCTCACCCTATTGAAATCCTACTTACAAAGACGAAAACCCAATATTTGATGCCTATATGCTGTGTGCACAATTACTGGTATTTTGGAAGCTTCTTGGCTTCAAGGAGTGTATTCTGCCCAAGTAGCGTGTTAGAAATGGGGTCTTTGGTTGGCAGTCAGGTTACCCCCTGTCCAAGCAAGGACCCTCACTCTAGTCAGGGTAAAAGAGAATCACCCTTAGATAACCCCTGCTTACCCCCTTGTTAGCTTGGCACAAGCAGTAGGCTTAACTTCAGAGTGCTAGGTGTAAATTATTTGTACCAACACACACCGTAACTTAATGAAAACACTACAAAATGACACAACACAGGTTTAGACAAATAGAAAATATTTATCTAAGCAAAACAAGAACAAAACGAAAAAAATTCACAATACACAGGTCAAGTTACCAATTAAAAAGCAAAAAGAGTCTTCATGTAGTTTTAAACACACACTAACACTGTTAGTGTGAAAATGTACCTTGGGTGCATCAAAAATAACACCCCAAGGGCGAGTGTGCGTCAAAAAGGGTTTGTGATGCGCCGATTTCACTCACAAGCGAGACCTTGCGTCGTTTCTCCTTTCGTCGGGTCGGGCGCATTGTTTCTTCTCTGCAGGAGAGCGGTGGTCGATCCAGTCAGCACGCTTGGCTCCAGACAGGCCTTGGGTTGTTTTTACACGCCCAGCGGTATTTACATCGGAATCCAACCGCACTCAGCGCAAGTTGCAATCTCACCAGCCTCCGTCAGCGATGCTGCGCGTCGTTTCTCCAGCTCCATGCGTCGATTCTTCGGTCGTGTTACAGGCGAGCGTCGATTTTCAGCGGGAAAGCCGGCGGGGTGTCGATTTCCGAGCCACAGATTGGAGTTGTGTCGATCTTTTCCCCGCACGGCATTCTATGCGTGGATTTCCTTCTCTTAGGCTGCCAGCTTCTCCTGTCAAGGTCCCAGGAACTGGATGGGCACCACTTGGCAGAGTAGGAGTCTCTTCAGAGACTCCAGGTGCTGGCAGAGAGAGGTCTTTGCTGTTCCTGGGACTTCAAACAACAGGAGGCAAGCTCTAAATGAAACCCTTGGAGATCTTCACAAGATGGAAGGCACACAAAGTCCAGTCTTTGCCCTCTTATTCTGGCAGAAGCAGCAACTGCAGGATAGCTCCACGAAGCACAGTCACAGGCAGGGCAGCTCTTCTTCCTCAGCTCTTCAGCTCTTCTCAAGGCAGCGGTTTCTCTTGGTTTCCAGAAGTGTTCTCAGTCTGTGTTTTTGGGTGCCCTTCTTATACCCAATTTCTCCTTTGAAGTAGGCCTACTTCAAAGCAAAGTCTCTCTTGAATGTGAAATCCTGCCTTGCCCAGGCCAGGCCCCAGACACTCAGCAGGGGGTTGGAGACTGCATTGTGTGAGGGCAGGCACAGCCCTTTCAGGTGGAAGTGACCACTCCTCCCCTCCCTCCTAGCACAGAGGGCTCATCAGGATATGCAGACTACAACCCAGCTCCCTTTGTGTCACTGTCTAGTGAGAGGTGCAACCAGCCCAACACACAATCTTAAAATCAACTTTACTAAAAGATATATTTTCAAATTGTGAGCTCAGAGACCCCAAACTCCACATGTTCATCCACTCACAAAGGAAATATACACTTTAGTCAGATTTAACGGTGGCCCCCATGGTAACCTATGAGAGGGACAGGCCTTGCAACAGTGAAAAACTAATTTAGCAATATTTCACTGTTAGGACATATAAAACACATTACTATGGCGGTCATTCTGACCCTGGCGGTCAAAGACCGCCAGGGCGGAGGACCGCGGGAGCACCGCCGACAGGCCGGCGGTGCTCCAATGGGGATTCCGACCGCGGCGGTAAAGCCGCGGTCGGACCGGCACCACTGGCGGGCTCCCGCCAGTGTACCGCCGCCCCATTGAATCCTCCAAGGCGGCGCAGCTTGCTGCGCCGCCGAGGGGATTCCGACCCCCCCTACCGCCATCCAGATCCCGGCGGTCCGACCGCCGGGATCCGGATGGCGGTAGGGGGGGTCGCGGGGCCCCTGGGGGCCCCTGCAGTGCCCATGCCACTGGCATGGGCATTGCAGGGGCCCCCGTAAGAGGGCCCCTAAATGTATTTCACTGTCTGCTGCGCAGACAGTGAAATACGCGACGGGTGCAACTGCACCCGTCGCACAGCTTCCACTCCGCCGGCTCGATTCCGAGCCGGCTTCATCGTGGAAGCCTCTTTCCCGCTGGGCTGGCGGGCGGTCTGAAGGCGACCGCCCGCCAGCCCAGCGGGAAAGTCAGAATTACCGCCGCGGTCCTTCGACCGCGGAACGGTAACCTGATGGCGGGACTTTGGCGGGCGGCCTCCGCCGCCCGCCAAGGTCAGAATGAGGGCCTATATGTCCTACCTTAACCATACACTGCACCCTGCCCTTGGGGCTACCTAGGGCCTACCTTAGGGTTGTCTGAAATGTAAGAAAAGGGAAGGTTTAGGCCTGGCAAGTGGGTACACTTGCCAAGTTGAATTTATAGTTAAAACTGCACACACAGACACTGCAGAGGCAGGTCTGAGACATGATTGTAGAGCTACTTATGTGGGTGGCACAACCAGTGCTGCAGGCCCACTAGTAGCATGTGATTTACAGGCCCTGGGCACCTCTAGTGCACTGTACTATGGACTAACTAATAAATCAAATATGTCAATCATGGATCCACTAATTCCATACACATGCAGATGAAGTCGCAAGGTTTTGCGCATTGAACTGTATATCGTTCAAAGATCGTTGGTTAGCTTTACTTCGGTAAAAATAAATATCGTTATCGTTATATCGTTATATCGTTCAAAGATAAGTGGGAACTGTTACCTGGAGAAGACGAAACGTGTCCAAGTTTTGCATTGAAAGTAATTGATACCTTGGAGGAATTGAAAATGTTGCAGAATAATGCTGACAGGGAGGAAAAATGTTCATGGAATAACATGAAATGTGTAGAAAGACAAGATAAATTGTGGGTCTCAGAAGTGGGTCAATTGGTTTTGCCTAATAGCCTGTTATCTCAAATGGCTAGGTATTATCATGGTCAAGCACATGTTGGGAGGGATGCCATGATTCGGTTGTTCAAACATGATTGGTTCAACCCAAGGTTTAGACAGGTTGCTGAAGCAGTTTGCCATTGTTGTGTCATTTGCCAGCAAATGAACGCAGGGAAAGGGACAGTGGTTAATTTAAGCCACATTGGAAGAGCAGGAGGTCCATTCAGCAGAATACAAATAGATTTTATTGAAATGCCTGTCTGTGGAGGTCCGAAATATGTGTTGGTGATTGTGTGCATCTTCAGTCACTGGATTGAAGCTTACCCTACAGAAGAAATTACATTCTCACAGTAGCAAAACTACTGGTTGGGGAACTGATACCATATTTCAGATTTCTGATCTCTTTAGAATCAGATAGGGGAAGTCACTTCAACAATGAAGTAATTAAATTACTGTGTGAAGCAATGAACATTGAGCAGAAGTTGCATTGTAGTTACAGCCCTGTAGCATCAGGACTAGTGGAGCAAATGAATGGTACCTTGCAGGCAAGAGTTGCAAAGATGTGTCCGTCCACAAATCTAAAATTACCTGAAGCACTGCCTTTAGTTCTGATGACAATGAGAAACACGCCCGACAGGAAGACAGGATTGTCGCCGCATGAGACCCTTATGGGCCGAGCCATGATGTTGCCAGCGATGGCTGCAAATGCACTTGTCAACATTACAGATGATATGGTGTTGGACTACTGCAAAGGTCTGGCTGATGTGGTTTGCTCTTTCTCTCAGCAGGTGGAAGCCACCACACTGCCACCGATCCATGATCCAGAGCACAATCTGAGAGCCGGTGACTGGGTTGTGGTCTGGAAACACATGAGAAAAACGTGTTTGGAGCCTCGTTGGAAAGGACTGTTCAAGGTAGTTGTGACAACTACCACAGTTGTGAAGTGTGCTGGAGTTCCGAACTGGATCCAGGCTAGCCACACAAAGAAAATGGCATGTCCACTGGATCATGAAGAAGAGTACCAACAACAGCAGAGAAAGTCTCAGGGCCCGAATGAGAACAAAGGGGAACTGAGACTGGATCTGAGCCTGTTGAGGACAGTTCAGTCACTCCTGTGAGAGACGAAGGAGAAGACCTCCAGGAGGCTGACAGAGAGTCTATCTCAATTGAGGTAGCAGGAGAGTCTAGTCAGGGGAGGGTTTTCCCAGAAGCAGATCATCTTGAGAGACAAACAGAGGAATTGCCAGACCCTGAGGGGGAAGGAGTTGAGGTGGATCTAAGCCTATGTGATCTAACTCCTCCTGAACCAGTTGCATTTCCGTCAAGAGAAAATACAACAGAGCAAAAAGAAGTTACAAGTACAACATTTAAGTGAGCACTGACAAAGGGTCCTCTGAAAGGACATAAGTGGCTGGAGTCACAAGCAAAGAGAAAGGAAGTAGTTCTCGAAACAACAATCGAAGCAGAAGTAGACACAACAATGAGAGAAGATCTAAGTGAAGGAGAATTGAATGGTGACTGAAAGTTGAAGAGAAAGAGAATAACAAGTCGAAGATACGCAGGTCCTGAACAGGCGTACGCAACTACTGAATTGCGGAAGAATTTTTGTCTTTTTGGTTTGATAGAGACATTCCGGGTCAGTATTTTGGCATCTGAAGGAGGCTGATGAACTGAACTGTTGACACAATTTGAGAATTTTTTTTTGAGGAAGAGACTGTTGAAAGTATCCGGAAAAGACTTTGACAACCTGATTTGACTTTAAAACCTGATTTTGATAAGCTGCTTGCCGATTTGGCAAAGGGATCCTGGAAGAGAAACTGAAAGCCGTAAATAACTGCCAGTAGTAGATTTTTTTTTTGATTTTTGCCGCAGTTTTTCTAAATTTCTCTTCTGCTTTCTGATTCTTTACAGATTATCAGTAACATTAGCCAGCTGGGTAGGAACAATAGGTGCTGTAAATATATGAGCATTGGTTTGGCGATTGTGTGTGGGATATTGTTTGTGGTATTGACTGTGAGAATGTCTGTTCTTGATATGGCCACAGCCAGATTTCCGTGGAAATCCAGCTGTGGTCATAATCCGTCGGACGGCTGGTAGCCGCGGTGACAGTCTTTTGGCGGCCGTCACCACGGCAGAAGGCGGGTTTTACCGCCAATGTTATAATGATGGCCTTACTTACTAATCTGACTAATGAAAGTGCTGATTTAAAAGAATTGAAAGAACACAGTGTTTGGAAGAAAGTTAGCAAGGGTTTTGCTTCAGTGGGAAATTGGCTCAGCAACTTCGGGAAAGGAATTTTGTTGAAAATTATTCAGGGGATATTGATTATTGTGGTTTGCCTAATTGGAATATGGGGAATATATAAGTTGTGTAAAAGAATAAAATTGGAAAAGTCAAAGAACAGTCAGAGGAGGGAAGAAAAGAAAAGGGAAAATTATTTAGGGAAAATTCGAAAAGGGAACAACAATATGAAGGGATTGAAATGACAGAATTTTAGCTGATGCAAAAATTTGTGAGTGATAGTTTAGTGTGATGACACATTTAGTCATCAGATGAGGGACTGCTAGCGCAGGTGTTTTAATAAAAAATTATTAATGAGTGTTCTTGTACTATGAGTAATGGATTTGTGTAGAAAATGTAATAACGTAGAAAAGTTAATGCACGCATTTGAAAATGTGATCACGATGAGTGGCCGCCAATGTTCATGAAGTATACTTATTAATGGCTTATTAATATGAAATGTGGAGCATATGTTTGATTAATGCGGTAATATGTCATATTGAGGGTTATGCATTATGTATTAGCTTTATTAACTGTAGGCCTTAACTTATTGGAGGTTGCACAGCCTCATGTTAAACTGTATTTCTTAACGTTTAATAAAATGGCTCTCTTAGAGAATTAAACTGTGATTTTCCATTGTACTGTCTAAATGTGCTTGTAGATAAAAGTCTTTCTCATGAGAACAGATTGCTAGAAGATGCTGTTCTTGCTAAATGTAACATTATGAGTGTAATGTGTGTAAGACTGACTTTCTCAGGAGGAGAACAATAGAGACACCAACTGGTGTATAAGCTGCAACAATATTGTTACCTGACAAGCCGGATGATGCGGACATTACAGGAGAAGCCAATCAGCGACATGTGAACGGAGTAGTGGTAGAATTCATAGATTTGCAGTTTTAGTTTTATTGGACAAAGTGTGAACATGCGATCCCTTGACCAATAGGGACGTGGGAAGTAGCTTAAGGAAATTTAACTCAACAGGACTGCACCGAGGGAAAACAGCCCATTGCCCATTTTCTCGCTGGCCGAAAGGTCAATATTTTCTTGTGCTTCTTGACAAGAGACGTGCTTAACTTTACTACTTTAAAAAAACTTTGAATTTCTGAACTTTGATGCTGAATCCTGATGCCTTGCTGACCAAACTGATGTCCTGATGACGAAGACTATCTAAGCTTGCCGATCCAATTGAGGAGAGGTACTCTTGTACACATGTTTGCTATCCCTATTTGTTTTTTCTTTCTAGGTACCAACCACACTGTTTGATAGAGCCATAGTTAGATGTTCTCCAAATTTGTGTTTACTAAATTGTTTTGCATAAAGCCCCACATGCTGATGCTATTCTGGTGTTAGTTAAGGATTCCTTACTAATGTGAATTGGACATAGGGAGTAACATTGATGACATTCTTTGCTGAATCTCAATGTATGTGATATAATTTGTCTAATTGTTCTTATTATTAATTTGCACCATAACCTTAGAATGTGTAGTAGTTCAGGCTTTGATTAAATTGCATTTCTTTTGCAGGTTTGGACAGCCAGTGTTGTTTCTGGATATCATTTGATTTTGAGATTAATTTACATGATATTAACATTGTTAATATAGGGAAATAAATATTCAAACTTTTGGTTATTCATGACTGAGAGATCATGAGGTGTGGCAATTACTGACTCCATTAATTATTAATGCTATTGATTATCATTGATTGTTGATGATATTGATTCATTATTGATTATTGATCGTCATGTACTGGAGTTATGGTGGGAACATCTTAATTGCGAGTCAAAAGGTATATCGACCTATTTGCGTCCCCTTGTAAGTTTACTTATTAAGGTCTGACGCGCTAACACTTGCAAAGTTCTCTCAGCTTTATGGGGGACCAAACAGCCAGCTGAGCAATGCAGCACATGCCCAAATATTCAGGGACATTGCCACGTGCTGCAGTACAGTGGGAGTGTAGTACCAGTGGGGCACAATTTGCAGAAAACACTGGGAGGACCTGCAACACTGGGCCCAAATAATAGACCAGGACATAATGGATGTGTCCTACAAACAGGCATACACAATGCCCTTGCATGACCCCACTGTAGCAGAGGGTCCTACAACCTGCCAGCCCTCCATGCTCAGCTGGAAGAGGTTGAGCAGCAGAGAGAGATGGCAAGTATGTGGGATTTATTATTTAATATATCCTTCAACATGAGTTTCAACAGATGGCCTGTCATGTGTTGTTTGCAACCTTTAACATAACCTGAATCTTAGCTGCAAAATTTCTAAGGTGCATGCATCATTATGTTATTCTGCTAAACTCTTGTCAAGGAATTCTGAACCTTGTTGTTCTCATTTGACAAATTGGTATGTTTACAGTGCGTTTATTACCTAAAATAAACTGGGAGTGGCATACCTAGTGACAAAAGGACCTTTGAAAAGTTGATTCAATGCTGAGTTTTTGTCTGAAAAATGTTTGCTAGTATGACAGTTTGTGATCTTACTATGTTCCAGCACCCATGCTTTTAGTTTGCATTGTTTTTCTTCACTACTATTTGTTGTTTGAAATATAGTCAAGGTTGACATAGTGTAACTTTACCTTACCTTACATAATACATACATATCCAAAGTGTAGAAATAACACATTTTCAGAAGAATGTCACATAAGGTATTATTCAAATTGTATATAGCAGTACTAAGTAAGAATATATGCTTTGCAGTGTGCTGCATAAACAAAGCTTTATTGTAAGAAAAATGGTTAGTTTACCCAGGTAAAAATCTGAAATTCCCTTCGGTTATTTCCTTTTTTCAAAGCTCTACTGGCGGAGGTGCCAGGGCTTTGCAGGTGGAAAAGGTACCTGTGCAGGTGAAGGATGTGGCTGTGCAGTTGGTTGTGTGGATTGTTGATCGCAAATGTAGACTTTTGCAAATTTTTAACATCCTCTCATTTATCTTCATGGCCATGACAGGGTGGCTTGCACTCTCTTCGCTATATATTTTGAGTTGATCTTGGTACATCCTTATCATGTCTTGGCAACATTTCACAACATGATCCAAGGCACAGGTCTGTGTGTCAGTGATCTGAGGGTGTCCTTCAAGTGAGCCTGAAATGTAAGACAGAGGAGACACTAGTGCACAAATATTCTGCACACATCATTCTGTTTTTGGAAAAAGTCATTCTCTCACTGGACAACATGAGACCATGCCTTCCCCAGCTCGCTTGGATGCCCTCTTACATGGCCAGCAGGTCGACCCGCGTGCAGGGGGGTGGCACGTCAGAGGCTGTAGGGGGTTGGCGGGGTGGCTGATTCATGCATAGTGGATACTTGTACCTCATAAAGGGTGTTCTCTCCTTCAGATGTTTGACAGTAGGCCTCAGATACACCTTCATGCTAAGAGTGTGTAGGAGAATGTATACATTGACCTGGAATGTGAGGGGTGTGAGGAGGTGATGATAGTGTAGGCCTCTGTAGCCTCTGTGGCTGATAGGCAGAATGCTCAGACATGAAGTAGGAGGAACAATGCTGGCTGAACTTGAAGTTGCCATCATTCTTTCGGGCATTGGGCCAACAATACTCTCCTCTTCATCCATGTCCTCCTCCTCAACCTGCTCATCTTGATCCCTCCCATCCTCTTCTTGTCGAGCAGTGCTGGCGGCAGATATTGCTGCTTGGAGGAGGATCCGATTCTCTGCTTGCATTGCCCACTTCCCTTCACTTGTAGATATTTCTGCATCATCAGACAACTCATTGCCCTCATCACCTGAAAGAAAAAGATTGCAACAGACGAAGTACATCACATACTAGTTTAAATTATAAAATGCAACAGATTAATGAACTACATCTCCAGTTGCATTTAAAGTTATATGCAGTATGGGGTTTGTGAAAACCCATCATATGATAGTTCAGAGATTAGCAGTGATGAGATAAACATGTGAATTGCAAACTTAAACTCACAATCTCCAAACAGGGATCTATGTGGTTTTGATATCCCGGGTGAGGTCAGTTGCTGGAGTGCTTGAGGTTAAAATGGATAAAGAGTTCCTCGATCCAGCAGCTTGCAAATCGAGTTTAAGGTTTAATATGTTTCACATTTTTTAATAAGTCAACATGAAAATAAAAGCAGAGACATTACACAAGGGATTTGTGGAAATCACACACCACTATAACATGATTTGAAACATTTGCATACACTGTAAAGTCAATTCTGCAAGAGTAAATTATTGTGTAAAAAGTGCAACTTGTTAGTAACATACAAACGTGCACTTACCAGACACACACAATGATAGAGGCCCTAATTGCTGCTACCAGTATGTCTCCTGATCCCCAAGATATAGCTTTTCTGCAGTTATGATTACAGACTTGGTCCTGACAGCTGCTGAAATGAAGGTGATACATGCATATTGGAGCAACAAAGCGCCTGATATATATGTTGGGGACTCGCTTGAATTTGACATTGCCGCTGCCTGCTGCTGCTGAACGGAGGAGGAGGGGCTGACCCAGGACCAGGGAGCCCTTTAAATTTAACAATAGCGCTCCCGCTCGCGGGACGCGCTTGAATTTGACGTTGCCGCTGCCTGTTGCTGCTGAACGGAGGAGGAGGGGCTGACCCAGGACCAGGGAGCCCTTTAAATTTAACAATAGCGCTCCCGCTCGCGGGACGCGCTTAAATTTGAGGTTGCCGCTGCCTGTTGCTGCTGAACGGAGGAGGAGGGGCTGACCCAGGACCAGGGAGCCCTTTAAATTTAACAATAGCGCTCCCGCTCGCGGGACGTGCCCGGGCAAAGCCTGGGCCAAGGGTGGGCCCGTCATTGCAAGGAAGAGGCAGGGCAGGGCCCCCCCTTCATATCCCCTTACAGATATTGGATTAGCCTCTCCATAGGCATCTGGCTGCCTGAAGATATTGTGGGGCAGCTGTGATTGGAGCTGGGCAGCAGGAGGAGGGCTGCCACAGGAGACTTTTATGCTCCCGCTCGTTGGCCCCCCCTCTGAGTTCTTCAGGAAGTCCCTGAGTAACCGGTACCAAGTAAGGCTTGCTAACTGAGCTTTTTTTATTTATATATACTATCCATATACCTAACACTGTCATACTCTGTTTGTCTATTACTCTAGTTGGATTGGATTGGGCCAAATTTTGACACTTTGTCCTTTATCAATCGAAAGACGATGGTAAAAGGAAGAACATTACACTTGGGGCTGAAGGAGCACATGTTGCGCCTGTTCAATCATCCATAACCAGTTACTTATCTTCAGTTATTGGGGCTATTGAAACTGAAATTGTTCAAGTAGAAGAAAGGATTGGGGTGGCTAATAATTTGGCTCAAAGAGCCTTCTTAGAACCTATAACTTATACACAACCTGTAGACTCTTTTATTGCCCCCCATAACTCTGATCCGCTTCTGCCTGAAGACAACGCTAACGTCCTGCATTCCTTACAGCCCTCCGAAGTAGCTAACACTGAACGTTTAGCTGACATTCCCCCTCCCCCCAAAAAAAGGAAAGCTGGGGGACATCGCAAATGTACCAAGTTGTTAAAACAATCAGCAAAGGCTAAGGAACTCATTTCTCCATCATTGGCCGCTCCGGCTGAACTTCCTTCTAAGACAAATCTATCATCTGGCGAACTTGGATCAGATTGTAGGAATTTAAGAGATGATCATTTGACTAATTTGGACTTAATCCTCAAACCCCTTTTTTTGGCTTTAGAGGAGAGATTAACATCTTTAATTAATTCTAAATTTGAGCAGTTACAAGATCTGTTTCTAATTTTTCTCTCAGCAGTCTACAATAAAAATTGACATAAATTCCACTTCTTCTACTCGGAAATTGGCGTCTGATCTCAAACCCTCACAGCAAGTTAATTGCTCATCGAATCATAATCAACCTTCGTCTCAATGTATATATACTTGTGGCTCCCATGATGATTCATTAATTGATCCCCTGCCCACTTCGACTGGTGGTGCGACCGCCTTACTGAAGCCAGATACAGTTTTCAAGCCTAGACCTCTTTCCAGTACTCAGGAGGTTCTACAGCTTCCTCCAGACAGCTTGGCTTATGTTTTAGTTCTACCTAATGTGCCCCCTCTTGATCATACCCAGAAGGAAGATACTCATGCTCTAATAAGGAAATGTGCACATTGGATGAGCCAAAAATTTAGATTTCAAGACGATCTAAATAATAGAATAATTATGGCAAGAAGGGTGAAGTGGGTAGGTTTGTCTAAAAAAGTTCACAAAGGTGATTGTATAGTGATCAATTTTGCAAATTCCCACTTTGTTAACTATCTGCTGGCGACTCTACCATCGTGTGCGAAAGGGGATGGTGGGATCAAAATGTATTAATTAAGGTTTTTTTATGGGCTGACCACTCTATCACTTCCTTCTATGAAGGTTCCCCATGGACAAAGTACCGTTCTGCCAAACGTACCTTCTTGTAACCCCACCGTCGATCCTGAGGGCAACAAAAACCAGTCCTCCCTTGATGCAATCGATTGAGAAATGGAGGGGCTGGGGCTTCTAAATGATACTATACAGGGAATCTAGTTGGCTGGAGGGCATACACTTTTGGAACCATCTACAGGGCCTGATGAGCCAGTTAGATTACCACAGAATAAAACAGCCATAATTAAGGGGCCTGGGACAATGTCCCAGCAAAGTAATGAATTTCTATCCTTAATTAGTTGGAATATTGCTGGTCTCCGTTCCAAAGCTGAAAATCTAGAATGGTTGGAGTTTGTATCGACTTTTGATATCATCTGTCTTCAAGAAACTTGGCATACTGCACCTTTTTATTTAGATGGCTATTATTCTGTGTCCCAGCCAGCTCTTCCATCCAGAGCTAGCAGAGCAAGTGGTAGGGTCCTGGTACTTGTGTCATTATTACTTCCAAAAATTAAGGTTTCTTTGACCTGGTCCTCTGCCTTTTTCTTGGTGGTTTTATTATCAATGACCGGGCGGAAAGACATTTTACTTTTACATTTTTATGACAATATTCCGAGTACTGCCCTCCCAGGAACCCTTGAAGAGCTTACAGATTACTTAGACTCTGCTGGAAAACTCCAGGACAGGGAATTTGATATGATTTGGGTTGGAGATTTTAATGCTCAATTGTGCAATCATGAATTACCCCATCTGTGCGGTGCTTCCACAGAAGGCAGACAGCTACTCACCCATTTTATCCACTCTAATTTAGGTAATGCCTTGAATACCCTTATTTACAAATTTGATCTCACCTTCGCAAGGGATATGACAAATAGTCGGTCAAGGGAAATACCCACCTATACAGGGAGCACAAATGGCAGTACTATTGATGTTATCCTTATTTGTCCTTCACTTTCACGTTCAATGGTGGATTTTAAAATTAAACCTCATTGTGCCTGTGATCATAATCCTTTGACCATAAAATTAGCTCTTAAAACTAGGCAAATTTTACCTAGAATAGTATATAAAGGTAAAGAGGTTTTTAAAAGAAATTCTGGCCCCGCATGAGATGGGAGAGAGTAAACCCAATTGTCCCTGCAATCCACTTGTGACCATCTTATAATTGCTTTTGAGTCTTTAAGCTGTGCTATTTCTGAGGCACTGAAGTGCGCCCAACATTCCAAAGGCGTACAACCCCAGCGGTGGTTCAATTCGGCCTGTTCGGCTGCCCATAGAGATTTAAAGACAGCTATCAAAACTATTCCATTCAGCCGCGATTTAGTTAAAAAGGCTAGGGGCCGATACAAGTTAGTTCTTGAGGTAAGAAAGAATGAAATACGCACTAACGCTTGGGAAGATCTCATGGCAGCCACAGAATTGCGGGATCCCTCCCAGTTTTGGAAGGTGGTTAATCACCCATATTTTTCAGGGCAAGCAAATAGGGAGGATGACTGTCTGATACCAGAAGGGGTCTGGGTAGAACATTTCTCAGCCGTATTTCAGTCTGTAAATAACCCTAATCATGGTATGGAGGTATGCATCCTCCCACGCTCGCCCACTTCCATTCCAATTAAGAGTAGTATTTTATTTGAGGCATATGAGATCAGTGCAGCAATAAATAAAATGAAAATAAGGAAAGCTCCCGGCCCCCGATGGGATTCCAGTGGACTTATTTAAATCTTTACCTGATTTGTGGGTTCCACTAATTACAAACGTTTTGAACAGTGCTATTCAAAGCGCTATCCCTCCCTCATGGTTAACGGCAATACTCGTCCCGATATTTAAAAAGGGTAATAGGCTTGACCCCTTCTGCTATAGACCCATCTCTCTCATTGACTCCACGGCTAAGATTCTGGGGAGTATTATTTTGACTCGGCTGGAGGAGTGGGCTGCAGGGAAAAACATTCTATCGCCAATTCAATATGGGTTTAGGCCTGGATTAGGCACAGTGGATCAGGCCCTAAGTTTACATCTCATTCTTAGCAAATATGTTATTGCAAAAAGGGAATCTATCCACCTAGCCTTCATAGATCTGTCCAGTGCATTTGACATGGTGAACAGAGCAAAATTGTGGGAAATAATGGACACAATGGGGATCGAACATGATTTGTTGGATTTGATTAAACGCCTATATTCTGACCTTACTATTATAATTCAGTTTGGACAACACAGCGAAAGATCCCATCCTCTTGCATCCAACCGGGGTGTCAGACAGGGCTGCACTTTGGCACCTTTTTTATTTCTGCTGTATATAAATGGTTTGTATAGTAATTTAGCCCAAAATGGTAAGGATTTCCCAAGGATGAGTTTTAGACAATTGCCGATTTTATTATACGCCGACGATGCCGTTTTAATTGCCCGCATGGCTAATGGCCTACAGTCCCTCTTGGATCTTTTCCTAACACACATACAAGAGCTTGATCTGAAAGTTAATTTAAAAAAATCACATGTTATGATTTGCAGCCCTAAAAACACACGCACTAAATGTTTTATAATGGGGGGAAATGTTTTAACAAAGGTAAAAGATTTCTGTTATCTAGGTCTGTATTTTAGTAGCACTTTGTCATGGAAATTTCATCTGAATTTTAAGCTCCAACAACTGGAAAGAAATGTTGAAGCAATTTTTCGCTTTGCCCGTAGATTAGGGCATAGACCGGTTCATCAGATCACCACGCTCTATAAATCTAAATGTGTTTCGGCGGCGATTTATGGGAGTGGCCTCTGGGGATATACGAACTCAAGTGTATTACAACTGGCAGAGAATAAATTTCTCCATCGGTTACTTATGGTGCCCAAGAACGTAGCAAATATTATATGCCATGAGGAGTTGGGAATCCGTCACATTACAGACCTGATAGATATTGCCCCACTTTTGTTATGGATAAATGTATGGTCAAATCCGGCGGCCATTTTAACACATGACTGTATAAAAGATTGCATTTTGTTAGGAAATTTTAATAAAATTTAATGGTTAAATTCTGTTCGCAATGGCTTTCGAAACTTGGATTTGGAGTATATGTATCTCAAACCAGAGCTTTTGTCTGCCAATGTGAAAGAAATTGTTAAACTCTGACATAAAGAGCATGTTATGAACCTTAGATATCAAGTGGCAGAGAAATTGAGTTCTGTTAATCTGTATGTACAAATTTCATCTTTAGATTCGTTAGAACCTTATTTTGTTTGGTTCCCGATCCCCTCTTTATACTCTTTACATGTACTTTTTAGATTTAACCTGATCCATTTTAGAGTGGCGTTTCCGACAAAATGTGCGTGGGAAAAAATATTACCATCATGTCCTTGTGATAATTTTTCAAATCAAAGCACTTGCCATTTTACTTTATTTTGTACACTTTATTCAGCTCCTAGGAAAAAATTGTTACTACCTATTTTGCGTAACTTGCATACCCTTTCCTATAAAGAAGGACTGATTGGCATTCAAGGCCTTTCATCCAAACAAATGTGCAGCTCTATTTTAAGTTTTATCAAATCCGCTATCACCATTAGGAACCAATATGAATCAGTAATGTGATTATCAATTAAGGAAATTTAGATATTGTTTTACTGTTGTATACGATTTTATAAGTATTTATTATTTTATATTGATTAGTAGGCTTAAGTGGTAAACTTAGATTTTATAGATTTGTAGATCTAATATATTTGTCTTTGAATTATACAAATAAGTACTGATTATTATGATGATTTATATGTATGTATGTGTACTTTTATGGCAGCATGCCGAATAAAGTTATCTTGACTGACTGACTGACTGACTGTTGGCAGTAAACATACTCTGTCACAACAGTTACAGAGAATGCTTACCACCAACATCATGATCCAATCTCCAAATTACGATGCAGACAGATGTTTGATTTAATCAGGGGGGAGACTACGCCATCTCCGCCATGTTTAAACCCATCTGACAGCCCAGTGGAGTAAGGGCTGTCGACAGCAGAACTCTATTTCCACCCACCTAATTTAGATGGGTGGAATTAGAGGCACTTTTCACTGTCCGCCACTGTTAGAAAAACCCTGGCCATAAGGGGCAGTAAAATCGGCTAAATGCACCCCTGTCTATGGGAGAGGACTCCCATAGACAGGGGAGCATTTTGTCGTCCCATTTCTCTTCTCTATGCAGCTCTATACTATCAATTGCAGACCAATGAATCATCTCTATGTTCAGGGTAGCCAGTTAAGGGTACTAAGAACATTTCCAGTGAAGGTCCTTCCAGTGAAGGTCCTTGAATGGCCGTTTTTAGCCAGCAATAAAGCAAGATGTAAATATTTACATAAAGTTTTAGCCTTCTTGGGCCTAGGCTACATTCCCAACATACAGCTTTCATTATAGTCAATATTTGTGCACCCAGTAATTTGAGTTGTAATTGACAGGACATCTGTCCAAAAGTGCTTCATCACCACATAGTTCCAAAGTATGGACCAGATTTTTAAAACTGTCATGCAATGCAGTGCAGGAGCCAAAAATGATGTGCTGCGTTGTGTGACAGGGAGAGAGAAGGAGAGCACCATCTCTACAGAGATGTGGCACTCTCCTCCCCTCTCCCTAGTGTGGTGCATAATTTTGCAATTTTACTTCACAGTGCAAGGGTGTGTGTGAGTGTCTAGCATATGTTTTGTACTGGAAGGGTACCCTTCCAGTACAAAATACTATGCTTAGACTTAATTTAAAACGTTTCCTACTTTGTATGCGTGCTGTTCAGTGCAGCACACAGGCAAAGTCAGAAAATAAAGAAGAAATAAACATTTCTCCTTTCAACGCCTCCTTTCAAATGGTGTTAATGTTTGGCACAAAACCCTGTCTACTATTGTTAGTAGATAGTTTTTGCACATTTTTAACATTTAGCATCAAAAGGCATGGGTGGTTGCCTGGGAATGCCCATATACCACCCATGTAACACCCTCTTGGTGCTAAGTAATGCAAAGCAGTGCTTCCTGCTGTTTTGCCTTTCTTTTAGGCTACTTTACAGTGCAAGTTTTGTGCAGGAAAGTAAATTAGAAAGAAAACATTTTGTAAATCTACCCCTATGTGTGTTACTACAGCTCCTGGGACATTACATCTGGGGCAGTCAAGTGATAACAATAAGTTTGCGCAGAATAAGGTATGCTCTGCATTGTGTACTGATTTAGATGCATTTGAAACAGGCACTGCAAGAGACTTCATGTAGATATTCTAAGGTGCCCTGCCAGTCTTTCTCATGGAAGATTTGACCCAGGGCTGATTCCCACGTGAACCTGAGAGGTTGTGTTCTCACATTGGTTTGTTATTACTTTCCCCCATGTCCTCTAGGGTATAAAAATTGTGTGAGCACATTTGTTGGTAGTTCTATGAGTTTTATATGCCATTATATTTTATCTGTATGCAGTGTCCAGTATACAGGAGGAAACACCCTTTCTGCAGGCCATGAAAGTCGACTAACTCCTGAAATCGTTGGAGCATACACTCTCCACATAGGTCTCTCACAGTGCTCAGTCCAGCCTCCTCCCAGTGTTAGCTGTCTGGCTGCAAGGACACAAGTACATGTGGGAAAGTCCCTAAGGGCATAGGGCTGAGCTGAGTTTTTGAAATTAGTACTACATCTCAAGCATCCTAAAGTAGTGAAAAGAAGAGTATTGGGGCTCTGTGCACCAGGGAAGAGGATCTTGTGCAGCGCTCCCTCTCTGATCTGTGGCCCTGAATATCCTGTCTCATTAAGATGATGGCTTGCAAGCCATTAGGCCACCCATTGGAGCACCCATTGTTATTTTACAGTTCCATCTGACTGCCGCATGCCATTAAAACCAACATGTTGGTCATCTTGCAATGGTAAAAATGGTGATAACCTATGGACATTATCCTTTCATAATGGTAAGCTAGTTTGGATGCAGTGGCTATGCATGTTGTGTTACACTGCAGATCTAGTGAGCTGCAATCAAGCACCTAGTTAGCACTGTCTTTGGGAGTGTAGCGGGCTTTAAACATGAAAATAAAAAGAGGAGAATAAAATAAAGGAGCCTATAAGTAGAAAATGAAACAAGCATTTGCAATGCAAAAGGTCTTGCATCTATGAGAGTTAGAGCTATTGGTGTTGTGAATGACAATGTACTTTACCTATGTGTTTTGGTTTGGAGTGTAGTGGATGTATGCCAGGTGCTACAGCAACCGTCGCAGGCCTGTCGCTGCAGGTGAGAGGACACAAGACCACCATTTTGGGAGTGTTTTTGCCTCATTCCTACAGACTGGGTGTGATACCCTACAGATTCAACAATTTCTAGCGTGTTTACCTAAACTTTTATAGCACCAAACAAGCCACAAAGAGGCACCTTTGTGGGATTTATCCCAGAGAATGACGGGGTTCAAAAGAGTTAGGAGCAAAGAAAAGGTGACAGCCATCTATTTCTGTGGTAAACCTTCAAAGGAATTATTCCTCTACATTGGTAATACCAGACTAACTTTTAAAAACAATGACAGTATACAAAGAGAATAACAGAAGAGGCAACTTAACTGAACAAGAGGCTTTAAATGTGTGCAGATTGGTGAAACAGAGCTTCAGTAGTAGATGGGACGACAATATAGGTTAGAGAGGTGCGACATCTGTGACATTGGGTCAGTGTTTTAAATGGAAATACAGGAGGGCTGGTACTAAAGCACTGCCTTGGGTTAATAGTCTTATGACAGATCCCAGCTCAGGAATGGACTCTGTACAACAGTTATGTGTACCTGAATCTCCTAGGCCTTTTTGTTGCCTTTTTGGTGCATACATTTGTGTACTGGCTGATTGATTTGAAGTCAGAATTATCTCTGCTGCGGTGGATGCTCAAAATCTGAAGTCTTGGCCTTGCCATAGGAACTACTCAGAGTAGAGCAGGAAGTCTGGGTTTGGACGATAGAGAATTTTTTCACCTAGACCAGTGGTGCTCAGTGAGGCTCCTATAAAGCTGGTTCATTGGCATTTTTTGGGGGTATGAAAAAGATTTAAATGTATGTTTTTGGGGGAATCCAAAGTAGGTCCAGAACCACATCAGAGTTTCTTGATACCCACATAAGAGACATTATGTAATGAAAATTATTTACACAGTGGTTACCCTGCAAGCCTGGCACGGATCCTGCCTGTTTGTTGTCTTATACAAAGAAAAATCAGTCACCACAATACATTTGGGTTACATAAGTCCAAGCAGTGGCTGGTCCTAGTGGCCACAGTTTGTGAAACAACAGTTCTGTTTAAAACATCTCCTGTCCATGGTGTCTTTACTGTTACTGTCCAGGTTTGACTTTGAGATGTAGTCCTTAAGATGTGTACCCATATGAACAAACACACGGGGAGCCATGGTGAAGCACCGAAAGAAACACCAGTAGAAGCAGGAGTGAGAAAAGGGTCACTTGATAAGGTCAAAAATATATTTTCATGACATTGAATTTCCATGTACTTGGTAACCATGGAAATCAGAAATAATGCATAAAGTTTACATCAAATGATGCATGGGAACTTAGTGGAGTGTTTACATGAAGCCTGGGTAGGAAAGAGAGGAGAGCAGCTTAAACATTACTGGACTGTGACAGACGATGCATGGATCATTATACACACAGGAGTCCAGAGGGTGATTGAGAAGCTCTCAGCACCTTTGACAGCAACTGTGGGGGGTATTCAAGGTGGTAACTCTTCAAATAGGAAGTGGTGCTATTTGAGCACTGTTTTAGTCAGCGCTTTTGGAAGTGGCATCTGCCAGGTTGCAGTTGCTGTGAGAGGACTGTCATCAAAGCCATGACACCAGTGAATTCTGAGAGGAGGAAGGGATGGAGTTTGCTCCACCTTTGTGCAGTATAATATGCTGCTCCTCTCACTGTGGCACACTTGTGTTAGCTTCTTTGCTCTACAGGGTTAGGAAAATGGTTGCCTCTTCTAACTGAACTCTATTTGAAGAGGCACCTTTTTCTATCTAAAGGCTACATATATTTTGTTATCAAGCCTGGGGCTGTGAAGTGCTTGGGTCTGGACTCATAACTCCTTTTCCAGCATTTTGGAGACATCACCTTTCACTATCTTCTTGCCTAAAACTAACCTATGTGCTTGGTTTGTGACCCTTCGGAGGTTATCAAGAGCATGTGCTATCACCTAGTTTTCAGCTCTACTCAGGTCAGCTGGTTAATGCACCCTCTGCAGAGGTCTTGACACAACGAGAATGTCACAGAGTACAATCCTGACATCGCTTTTTCACCTCCTTATCTCTGCAAGGTTGATGCAAATTAATTATATCGATTTTGTTCAGAATGGCACCTTCTTTGCAGCGCTATGAAATGGCAGAACCTGTATTGCTAAGCGCTATATAAAAAAACGAGTTATTCCCAGACTTCCTCAACACACACCAGACAAATGGGAGAGGATGTGGTGTAAGGGCCAGAGCTGTCAACTTTGGAGACGTTGAAGATGGTTCGACTCTCTGCACAGGCTCAACATCCTGTGATTCTGGGAAAATCATTTAATCTCCCCTTGCTACCAAAAATGAATGTGTTCTTGTGAAACGTAAGCAGTGCTGTCGTAAAACACTCTAATACCTTTGTATAGAGTTCGCGCTTTATAAAACTACTCAAAATAAATAAAGCTCTCCAAAGTTTGTATCAAGTTCGCTCTACATAAAACTGCAAAACAAAAACCTGCAGACATCGCAATGAAACAGCAAAATGCCTGAAACCAAGGAAGATGAAGAAACAACATACCGCCATGAGTGCGAAGCGGTGAGGCAAAAGAAAACAAAGAGGCATGGGGCAAGCGGCCACATTAGCACTGGAGTGAACAAGCAACAGCAGGAGTACGGTGATTGGGTGGCGGTACAAGCAAGAATACGGCATGGGGTAGTGCAATTTAAGCTCTTTGAGCAAAGCAGTAGGGTGCGTGTACAGTGCCCGTGAGCTCAGCATTGTAAGCACACTGACTCACAGAAGCAGGAAACAAAGAAAAAAAAAACGTATCCCAAAGAACAGAGAAACGCGATAATTATACAGTAGTTAGTCCCTGTTCCCAAAGAGAAAAAGTAAGTGCAATGCAATGGGTCTCGCATTTGCTTGAGTTAGAGCTATTGGCTCTGTAAATTCATAACTGGACTTTTCTTGCCACATAAATTGGTCAACCCTGCCTAATAATTTGGGGCCAGATGTATCAAACGATTTTGCATTCGCAAACGGTGCGAATCGCAGAATTCGGCCGTTTGCGAATGCAAAAACGTGGTCTGTGATGGATGAAAGGCATTCGCAGGCCAAAAACAAGGAATCGCAATAATTACGATTTTTTGCGAAGCGACATGGTTTTGCGTGTTGCATTTTGCAACTTGAAATACTGAATCGCTATTAGCATTTCACAAATTGCGAGTCGGGATAGCGACTCGCAAATACAGATTTGGTATTTCACATCAGAAATTGCGAGACGCTAAATGCGACACGCAAAACCATGTCGCAATTCGATGCATCAAAAATTCACAGAATGGCCTTTTGCACATGCAATTTACCACGGATTGAAACCAGGTGGTAACCAGGTGCAACCTATATGAAGAGGCCCAGTATGCCTCAGACTCTTTTCCACAATGGCTGCACTCCACGTCATGGCAAGGAGAATGAGGATCTTAGCAGGTTTGAGGAGAGGGAGGAAGAGACAGGAGTGCATTTTCAGAGTGCGCATTACCCTTTTTGACCAGACTGAGGAGGAAATATATGAGAAGTACTGGTTGAACTCAGCCATGGTGCTTGACCTGATAGCTGAGCTACAACCCATACTGCAGCGCACAACACACAGGACCAATAGCATACCCACCCATGTGCAGGTATTATGCTCTCTGCACCTACTTGCCTCAGGGAGCTATCAAGGGGTCATAGCAGCAGCTGGAGGGGTATTACAGAGTGCTTTCTCTAGATTTTTCAATGCATTTCTAAACGCCATGCTGAGCAGGATACACCAGTACATCAGATTCCCCAACACCCCACAGGAAATATATCAGACAAAAATAGATTTCTACCAGATAGCACAGTTCCCCCACGTCCTAGGTGCATAGATGGGACACATGTTGCAATCTGTCCACCATCGGCCACAAAGTATGTGTACCGCAACCATAAATACCAACATTCCATGAATATACAGGTGATATGCAATGCCTCCTATATCATAACTGATCTCGTGGCCAGGTACCCAGGGAGCACACATGATTCGTACATCTTTCGCCACAGCGGGATTCACACAAGACTGCTAGCTGGGGAATTTGGTGAAGGATATCTACTAGGTATTTTCCCTCTTTACAATGGTGAATTGATGGCAGTGTGACGTCAGATGGCTTAGCTACTCATTTTGCCCTCTGTTCCTTCCAGGAGACAGTGCCTACGCAGTGCGCACCTACATGATGACGCCCTACCTAAATCCTGCAACACCAGCTGAGCGGAGATACAATTCAGCACACAGGGCAACCCGCAATGTGGTGGAGCGCACCTTTGGCCTGCTGAAGAGTCGCTTCCTGTGTATCCACAAAAGTGGAGGGGCACTACAGTACAGCCCGGACACTACCTGTAGAATAGTGGCCACATGTGCGATCTTGCACAATACAACTACCACCAGAGGCATACCTGTGGAAATATCAGAGCCAGACTCAGATGATAATGATGATCCCATACCACCCCTACAGCCAGCAGACAGGATCAGTGCAGCAGAGGACAGGCAAAGGCGTGCTGACATCACGCACAACCATTTCAGATGTAAGTCATGACAACACAACCTCACTGACGTGTTCTGGTAGTTAGCACCTTTGTTAACTTGACTTCAGGCCATCAAAGTCACTTTTTGCAGCCACGCATTCCACTCGAGTGCGCAGCGGCCTCACCGGCACCTATTATATCAGCCTCAGTGGCAGTGCTGTGCCTGGCACTGCGACGCCTAGGATCCATAATGGGCACTGCAAGGCTGCTGAGGCTAGATGACCCCTCAGTATCCCCAACTCCTACTTCACTGGGTGTAGCACTGCGATTTGCCAGCATAGTATCCAGAACGTTCGTAATCTGGACCAGTCCCTGGGCAACATCCCGCCTGCTATGTGCTGCCTCCACCTGTGCGGCCACAGCACGCCATTATATGAGGGCAGTAGATGTGGCTAGGCGATTGACTGATCGACAAAAGCCACTGAACATCCCCATGAATCGCCTTTCATGCCTGCGTTGGCTGACTCGCTCATGCCTGATCTCTGTACAGAGTTCCTTTACTGCATTGGTCAGTTCCCTGGTGTTCTCCGCAGCTGTAAGCTGTCCCTCATGCAGCTTGCAAATGTTTGTATCAAGGCACTCCAACTGCTTCTGCAGCCCCCCCCCCCATGTTGGCATTATGTGCCTGCATCTGCCTGTGCATTGCCCTCATGTTTTTGTTTTGCAGGCGCTGCACTTTAAGCATTGATGATTCCAGGCCACCGAAGAATGATGGGCCCTCACCTACTTCCACGTGCTGTGTGCCTGCATCGTGAGGCCTCCTGCGGGGTGTTGAGTGACGCTGGGGCTGGGACTGCTGCCTTACGGTGGATCTGGCTTCTGGGGATGGAGTGTGGCCTTCATCCCGCATGTCATCCGAGTCCAGGCTCAAATCGGGGAGAGGTAAAACCCTTGCCCTGCGTCTGATTGGCACAATACTCAATGACTCGCTGGTGGTGGAGTCTGATGGAGGCTGTGTTTCAGCATCCCCCACAATGGCACTATCTGCTGCTGCTGGGCCTGGGCCATCTGCAACAACAATGTGCAGCATTTCATTTATGTATGTATCACCAAATGTTGCACAATGGTAATAAATGTACACTTACATTGTATCACTATGTAGTGGGTGTTGTGTTCTTCTGGGTTTCGCTCTACTTAATTACATTCTATGTGCTACTTTCAGCTCTGGGTTGTGGACTACCACTCCCATAAGGCATTGTTGTGCCGCATTTAAGATGTGGAATGGACTACTTATCACAATGGTTTGCACTCATTGCTATTTCCTAAGGGGCATTTGTACTTACACATATGGGGTTACATTTCATTATTGGACTTACCTTTACTGGTGCTGGGTGTGCCGGACGTGTCTATGTCAGTGACCCCACTGACAGCTTCTGGGAGCAGTGTTGACTCCACCAGGTCTTCCATGGGGGTGGAGGGTGTCTGGGTGGATGGTCCGCCTTCTGTGCTCCTTGCCTCCTGTAGCCTGCTGGCCACCCTCTCCTTGGCACGGGAATGCAGGTCATACCACCTCTTTCTTATCTCCTCCACTGAGCGCTGCGCAACCCCCACTGCGCAGATTTTGGTTTGTATGTTAGCCCAGAGTTTGCGCTTCTCACTCTCTGGGACCTGGAGTGAGCTCTTCCCAAAAAGCCGGTCAGGGCTCCTCACCACCTCCTCAGTGAGCACCTCCAGTTCTTGCTCACTGAACTTCAGTTTTCTCTTCTTCTCTCCCTTCTCCTTCCCATTAGCAGCATTGGCCATGGTGATATAAAGTCCTGGCTTGCTCACAGACTTGCTCCCTGGGGCTGGGCTTTGTCTCTCTCACTGCTCCTTTGGGTGTGGCTCCTAAAAATAGCCTGGGCTGATTCACTTCCTGCTTGTGATGTCACCAAATTTGGCAGAGGTAAGAGCATGCCTTCCTGGTTTGCGACAGTACCCTGTGCACTGCGTTATCTCTAGCTCCTGGGGCCTCTGTGCACTTTTTGCAAGAATCCTTCATGCACAGTGTGGCCCAGGTCCCAAGCACTCCATCCTGTGATGCACAACTCAATGAGTTGTTCTCCGGTGGCGTGGGGCCTTCTTTTGTTGTGCTGCACCAACCGCAATGCTGCCTGGTCATCTGTGGGCTCTCTCCAGTGTTGGGGGCCCCCTTTGCCTCCTCAGTCCGAGTTGAGGCCCCCAGGTCCCACCTGGGTCTGGGCAGCGCCACTTTTGATGCAAAATGCGACCTTGCTTGAACCAATGCTTTTTGGACAAATCCAGCATCACAAACTGCCTGAGTCCAAAATCTCGACGTGGGACATCTCCTGCACCATGCAGGAACACGCATCCATCTTCTTTATTGCTCTTCTGTAGACTTCTTCTTCTTCTAACCAGAGAATCCTGTATTGCACCATCTTCTAGGTTGGCAGGGCTCCTATCCTTTCTGGAATCTTCTGCGACTTCTGGACTTGGTCTCCTCTCTTCACAGGTCTTCAGGTCCAGGAATTCACCATTTGTTGCTTGCAGTCTTGCTTGGTTCTTGCAATAACTCTTATCCTGGCTTGTAGTGTGTCCTGAGGAAACTTGCAGTACTTTACTCCTACTTTCTTGCGCTCTAGGGTGGGGTATTTTATTTACCTTTGTGATTTTCTTACACTCCCAGCGCCCCTCTACACACTACAGTTGCCTAGGGGGGAATTTGTGATTGCATTCCACTTTCTTAGTATATGGTTTGTGTTGCCCCTAGGCCTATTGCATCCTATTGCATTCTATTGTATTTTCCACTGTTTCCACTATTCTGTGACTATTTACTTACTTGAATTTTGGTCTCTAGTGTATCTATTGTGTATAATACTTACCTCCAGAAGTAGTATTGCCTCTAAGATACTTTTGGCCTTGTGTCACTAAAATAAAGTACCTTTATTTTTGGTAACACTGAGTATTGTCTTTTATTGTGTATAAGTACTGTGTAACTGTAGTGGTATTGCAGGAGCTTTGCATGTCTCCTAGTTCAGCCTCGGCTGCTCTGCTACAGCTACCTCTAGACAGCCTAAGCTGCTAGAACACTGACTACATTTCACTAATAAGGGCTAACTGGACCTGGTATAAGGTGTAAGTACCTAGAGGACCCACTACAAACCAGGCCAGCCTCCTGCAACGAACCAAAAGTCACTAAAAATGTAAAAAATGTGGTGTCACATATTGCCGCACAGTGGTAGGCCTTTGCAAAGGTTGACTGGTTCCCTTTCTGTTGCTTATTGCTGTATATGGATGTTCAACTGATACTAATGAGGTGAGCGCTTTGTTCAGACAGTGCTAACCTGTGGAAAAATGACAAAATAAAGAAGCAGTACTATCATAAAATGTGCTGCATTATGCTGCTTAATTTAACTTTTATTTTAATCAGCCTTGCCACCTAACTTGTTCCTCGCCAGCCACATGATGCCAGTGGCCCTGGCTATAAGGAAATAGGAATTGTGAACTCCTCAGTATAACTAATCCCTTACCCTGGATAGAAGACCATGAAAAGAGAATTATCCAAATAGTATGGCTGTGAGGATGAATTTTACTGATTTGTTTTGTGGTCACAACTATGAAAACCTGCAACAATGAAAGTCAGAGGAGTTTTATCTTACGAGCCACCAGAGGGTACTCTGAATCCTGAGCCCTGGCACCACTGCACCTGCCGTACAATTTCTATCCGTGTCGCTGTTTAAAGCGAGAGTCGTTTCAACAGTAAAAATACACAGCCCTATCAACTGGTGAGCTTGCAAACCATCACGGCCCAGAAATGATGGCTCTCATTTAGTTATAAAGTTTCAGCCTCTGGGCTGTCACTGATGACTGGCACTGAATGGTGAATGCGAGCCCCAGCTTCCAAAACATACTGTTGTCTGGGAATTCCCACATTTCCCCTTCTTTTCCCTGAGAGTGAGTGGAGGTATGTGGGAGAGGGGACTCTGGGTTGCAGTAAAAGCTTTGAGACTGCTGTCCTGCTGCTTCAGACTTGCCACTCCCTGCAGATGTTTACACTTCCTAGATTAGCATTTCTAAAGAGAAAAACATGTCTTTAAAAATGCATTTAGCAGCACAGCTTCATCACGACGGCAGCACTTCAATGGCTTTAATGTGGCACTTTGTGTATGCAGATAAGTCCTATGTTGTGCACTCTGCTTGTAAGTTTCTGTGTTGTGAGAAATCTAAGCATGTGCCTCCGCTTAGGTATGCAGTTTAGAAGAAAAAATGCATCCAACCCAGTGCTTAATTTGTGCTTGATGTTTCCGGTGCTGAGCACCGGCACTTATTTGTGAGGGCCGGGGCTTATTCTTATGCCTCAAGCATTTGCTGCGAGCAAAAGACACATATGGGAAAGACGGAAGAAGGAAAAACTAAAAAGCGTCATAAAGGGAGAAAGTAGAAAGTTGCAGGATGAGCTGAAGGGGCAGGGGTGGCCGTAAATGGATTGAAGAGGCCCGAGATGGCTTCAGGATTACGCTGCCTCAGTATTCAGTGCTGGTAGATTTAATTACAGCAGTAGCAGAAGGGCTTTGAGCACCGGCACCTCTTTATTTGCGAATTAAGCACTGATCCAACCCACCCCTAATCGTAGGGAGTTTCAGTTTGGGCAATGGCATGGGTCTCCTACAAGATCCCCAAAGCAAGTTGATCAGTAGTAAGTCCAGCTCTCTGACGATTTTCCTGAGAATCAAGTGCAATCTTGGCTACAGCTATGTCGCCTGTTGCAGATAATGGGAGCATGACCACAAATGAAGTCTAGGATAGTATTGTTCCTCCCATGTTGCTCTGTCATAGGTGCACTTCTGCATGATACATGTTGATTCCCAAGTAGCAGACTGTACGGGGCGCCCACTGTAGTATTCCATCTCCCAGGTTAACTTCACACCGGGACATTGTTTTTCAAAAATGGTATACGCAGGACGTATTACAGTTAACCTCTAAGCCCTATGGCTTCCTGAATGTATTCAGGGTGTCTGGTGTAAGAGTCAGGTTAGCATTGATGTCACAGTTTACCATGTCATCGGTACAGAGGGATACCACATGTAATCTGTCAGCCAACTGACTACCCCAAGTAACCCTCTGACTTTTTAGTTTTATTTCCAGGGCTTCAATTGACAGGGCAAATAACAGTGGGGATAATGGACATCACTGTCTCATTACCTTGGTAATTTTGTAAATTTCGAATATAAAACTGCCTTTTTGTCTCTACCTGGGTGGTTTGCAAGCGTTGTAACGAAATGAGCCATGCAAGTAGTCTGCCAGGTTTGTTGCTTTTAGAGTGTGTTTCGACTCTACGCTGCCAGATCAATGTGACTAACCATTTGAGTAATTCTTCGTGTCTGTGTCTGGTCATTGTTAGGAGTTCTAAACGATTAGGATCTGCGATCCCCTCTCCTTGTAGTCCCTGAAGTGAGATTTCTGTTTTTGTAAGGCCTGCTTCACTTTCTTCCCAGGCCCCAGTTATTACACATGTGCTGGCACCTCTCACCCTACCTTAAATGCCTTCTATTCCAGGATGGGCTACAAAGTGGTACCCATGTTTTTGCGAAAGAAATTACTAAGTGTTTCCCTTAGTGATTACCTGAAAGCCTCGTTTTTGGGCCTTCGCAGTTGCATTCTCCAGGTAGGTAGATACTCTGCTTCAATCCACACCCAGTGAGCACCCGTCCCAGGTAAGTAGCTTGGTAAACATATGGTTGCAGTTACCCCGAATAAACCACTTAATCCAGCCCATTGTGGAGTCTGTGTGGGATTGAATGGAATGAATACCCTCAGGCCTAACTTTCTAGCCCGTCATGTGTTTACCAGCCTGCTCAATCCTGCAACCATACTTCCAACATTCTGGCATTACGGTTTGTGGGCACATTCTGCAGTGGCAAGTGTGACCAATCAAGTGCAGTATCAAGTACACAAAGACTCCAACACTCAAGGGCCACAGACAGTTCACCCAGCCTGCTAACTTTAGAGACTACATTGTTAGAAAATGAGGCTAGTCCATGTTAGGGGCATACAAACTACCTAGTATAATAGGGTGCCCAATTAGGTGCTCTTAACTAAGATGTATCGCCCATGTGGATCCATATGTATTTCCTGGGCTGCAGATTGAATTCATTACCATACCAAGATGGCTGAGTCCTTGCCCATCTTGAGTATGCTGTGTTAAACTGAGAGAGCGTAGCTTATATAATCTATATTAACATGAAATGTTTATGAACTAATGTATAATAATGCCTTTTAGAAACCGGGATAGTATGTTTTGCTAAAACGTGCACTTGAAATGTGACCGCAGGGAGTGGCCGTCAATGTATACGGGGACTAATGAAAATGACTAATGCTGATAAAAAATGATATTAAAGAATGGTTTTATACTAATTATTAATGATTATGTTATTAAAGTTATGCTAAATAATTCTTATAGGCCTTAAGTTAGCATGAGCCGAAGCCTAGCTGCCTGGCTCTCATATTAAATGTGTTTTTCTAAACGTGCAGTGTGTTGACTTGCAAAACGACATGAACTCTTGTTTTTTTCTTCAAACTAGAAGCTGAATGTAACTATAGTAGTAGATCCCTTCTCATGAAATTCATATTGCTTGTAGAAATATTTTAGTCAAAATGCAACAGTGTAGATTAGTATAATGTACAAGGTCGGTACAGACAATGGAGCTACTGACCAACAGATGTGCAAAGAATTACAGAAGGATTAAATCATACCGGAGGTGATACCTCTGGAGACATCAATCATATGTACCAATAAAATGATTGCGAACTGCTGTGGGGAGACAAATTTGATGAGCTAATTCAAAGTTAATTGGGTAGAGATAGTGGGGTGCAACCCCTTAGCCAATTAGATTTTAGGGGAATATACAATGAAAAAGGGATATGACACAGGGAAACCATTTAGGTGGGTTAGGGAATGCTATTGATTTTATCCAGAAACATTGTCACTCTGTTTGGTGACTTATTGGTTTACTTAAGACCATCCTCTTCCTTAGATTGCCCATTTACACTTTGCCTCCTTATGAGGGAAGTGCCCTTTTTTGCCCCAGAGCTGAGTTTTGACTGATGACGAATCATCTGATGTCCTGAAGACGAAGACCGAGTGCTGACCTAAACCTTGGAGGGTAACTATGACAATGAAATTGTGATTTGTCTGTTTGCTTTTCCTTTCTATGTACCAACTGCTTACTTTTGATAGAGACCATAGCTAGATGTTTTCCAAATTGGTGTTCTAAACTGTTTTGCATGAAGCCCAACATGCCAATGCTAATCAGTGGTTAGGACAGGTGTTCACTAATCTGATGCAAATAGACAAAACAACGGAATCTATGCTTTGTTGAACTGACGCGTTGATGACACTCTGCTAAAGTTGATCTATGTTGACGCTGTGTTATGTTTTATTAATTGCTTACTTTGCTTTGATAAAATCTTATGCGAGTTGCCAAATTATGACAATGTTATTGAGTGTTTTGGTTTTGAGATTAACACATCTGCTTTTAGAATTGTAATTAATAGGGAATAAAACTCATAAAATTCCACTAAACTGGTGTGGTTATTCATGACTGCAAGGTCATGGTGGTGTCTTGTGTTGATTAATGTCTTTGACTAAAGTGAAATGTATTGTTGTAATAAATATTGATGACATTATTGACGTATTGATTGACATATTGATTGGCTATCTCATCCTAAGGTGTCTCTCAACTGGGTCAAAAGATGAATTGGCCTAAAACGAGTCCTAATGTGTAATAACTTATCATAGAAGGACGCGTTATCAGATCTGGTAGCAGAGCGACGGTTTGGCCCTTTAGGGCCCTAGGACTGAGAATTTTTGTTTAGATAGTTTTTCTGAGATAATGCAAATTGGAGATATAAAGTGTTTCTAAATTCCCCATGACTTTCCCGGGATCTCGGAGCCTGCCTAAGTGAGTTGGGGATGTTCTCGGCGTCCTAGTATGTGAGGTATAGAATTCACGCTTGCTCAGCTTATGCATATTGCAGGTGATTTGTGAAGATTATGTGTGTTTAGGCCAGGTAATGTTGTTTTGGTAGGAGTGGGCGTACTCCGCAGTATGAGAGTAGGGAAGTCAGCGTACTTCATATGAGTATGGCGCTTTGTGCTAAAAAATTATCCACATGGTTGGTTGGTAATGTACGGACCCGTCGTGGTCTAAGACTCCGGAGTATATTGACAAGTGTAGGAGACACTTGGGTTTATGTTGTAATTTGTGCGGTTTAATAGGTCAATCGGGCATGGTTGACAAGTCAAGTGTGAGTCTAAATGTGTGAATGAAACCTTCAATGGAGATTTGGCAAGTTCTAAAGTGCACTAGAACGAACCATTGACAAGTCGAGCGTAGGATTTGCGGGTCGAATTCTGCTTGTGTATGCGGGAACTGAGAAGGAGAAAGTTGCGGCCGAGGCTTCAAGTGAAATCTCTGTAAAGTTCTGAAGCGATTGTGTACCCTTCCTGTAGTAAACCGGCAAATTTGAGTTGTTGTTGTTGGTAAAGGTGCTCACAGTAATTTTGCATTAGTTTGGTGTGAATCCAGTGTGAGGGGGACAAGCCGCAAGAATTTGTCAGCTGCAGTGTGTGTGAGTGTGACGTCAGTAGTGCCGCGCTGGGATAGGTCAGTAGCCGAGAGGGGTTGCGCACGGATTGGCAGCCGTCCGTGAGAGGCAATAGGTTGAGAAAGGTGGGTGAAGAGTGTCCTGGGAATTAAAGTCACTTCCTGATTAAATACAAAACAAAGTAAAAGACGCAAAGATGAATTTTATCAAAGCTTTTAGGAGCGCTCTGAAAGGAGACGCATACATTATGGCGAGTGAAGGGGAGCCTACGCCGCCTGAGGGTACTCCAGCTTATATAGTAATGGAGGAGATGGGAGTCGCACCTTGCCTATGGATGAAGCAGTGGTGCAAATTAACAGAGAAGGAGGGATGTTTGGCGTTTCCGGAGCACAGAACGTTCAATACGAGAATTCTAGAGAATTTGAGGTGGATGTTAAGTGTACAAAAGCCACCTCCGAGGCCAGCTCAGTACGAGGCATTAGCAGTCTGGGATTTAATGGCTATTAAACAGAGACAACAGAAATTCGAGAGGAGAATTAGAAGGGCAGAGAAGACTTTAGCTGAGGCTAGATGGGACAATGAGAGTAAAATGTGAAGGGGAATAGTTGACAGACTCAAACTGTTTCCAGCAATAACACAAGAAGACGAGACACAGGGAAGGAAAGCCACTTGTAAGACAGATAAGGACTCTAGTAAACCAAAAGAGACTAAGAGGTCTTGGATAGAGGAAGATGACTCAGACGATGAAGAGTTTGTTAATCAGTTATTACATGATCGCCCGCCACTAGTGCGGGTCCTGGGAACCAGACACAGGAGAAGGGAGTTACTAATACAGTGCAGACTAGTGATACAGGTTTGATACAGAATGGTGTCAGTGTACCCACTGCGCCAGACATGCAGATACAGTTGCAACTTCCGCCACAGATACAGAGAATCTATCTAGACGTCCCAATACTAAAGACAACTACGAATCTGATAGTACTCCCTGATCCGATATATACAAAATCGAGGTTAGTGCAGATTGAGCCAACTCCGCAATTGCTGTCACAGCCGCAGCAACAGCTGGTTCCAGGTTATAGTCCAGCAACAGGACCTCCATTTGTACTTGCACCAGCCACAATGAGCCAAGCTTCGGGAATTACTGCTCCGCTGGGTCAGACACCAGCTGCTATATTATTACCAATTACTGTTGGTCCACCGGTGCCATTGTATGCGCAGGGTAAGCCTGGTATGTGTGATCAGGGAGTAATGATCCAGAACGCGATAAGAGGAGGGTCCCTAGGAACTCCCCAGTTAATGGCCCCAGGAGAGCAATCAGCTGAAGGACCCAGGTCCTTGTTGGACCTTAGTCCGATTGAAGCACCTTTGGAGGCAATGAGACAAGCAGGGCTAGGTGTGCTAACCCCACAGACAATAAGTACGAATGCCTCACAGTCGCCAATGAAGCATTCAGGGAATATTTCACTGCAAGGCTTTTCAGTGCAACAGTTGAAAGTGTGGTTAGAGATGACTCATGCTTCGCAAACTACCGCAGTGACCGCAGAAAAATCTGAGATAGATGAGTACCTAAACTTTGTGAGACTAGGTGTGGAAGCTGCTGAACTAGTGGAAGGGACAATAGGGGTAAACAGATTAGAATCATACACATAAGCAGAATTGAGGTATCTGTGCCCCAAAATCACTAAGGAAGTGGGCAAAGTACTTCAGAGGTTGGTGAACCTGGCAGACAAATATAATATTGATATTGAGAATACTAAACATTTGAAAAGAAGCTACAGACTAGACTTCGACTCTAAAGATTTTGATCACATGAGGTCGGCTGGAATAAAAGCGCAATTTTAAAGAAATACTGAAAAGTGCGCAGATTTGGGGTGCTTTAGAAAAGTGGGAAGGCAGATGGGCAAAGAAAAGAGATAAGGAGAAAGGTGACAGTCCGGGATCCAGCCAGACTAAAGCCTCACTGCACACTGGGACAGTAAAAATATTACCAATGAGAGAAACAGCTGGAGGGGTTCTAGTCCATGTACTGTGGTCCAGGGGAGACATTCTGTCATTTACAAATGATTACCCCAGGTTGAGGGAGAAACCGATAGAATGGTATCAGCAGACAGACAGGTTTGTGAAGCTTGCAAAGTGTCTCTGGGAGGATTTGAATACCTTGTTTAAGATTATTGTTCCACCTGACTCATGGCTTGAGTGCAAGAGAGGTGTGGACTGGCCGACGCTTGAACCGGCAAGGGATAAGGTGACTGGAGCACCATCTGAGGAGGTGATGAAGTACTATCATAAAGTGATTGAGTTTTTGAAGCAGAAAGTGTCGCCGAAAGTGACTAAATGGCATAAAACCGACCGGACCTCACAGGAGGTTAAAGAATCAATCCATGCTTACTATGAAAGGTTGTTGAAAACATTACAGTGGCACTGAGACTATTGAGCCGAAAGACATGAACCATCTTGTGTTTAGATTTGTTGAAGGGCTGAGACCAGAGGTTAGCCAGATGATTAAGAATCATTTGATCTGTTGGCAAGCGAAACCGATTGATGAGGTGTTGCAGTATGTGAAATACTGCAGTGTCGAGATTGAGCTGAAGCAGAGAAAGTTGAAGGAGAAAGTAATGGTGATGCAGATAAAGGCAGCGCATGCAGGTATGCAAGGGAATGGAATCCAGTAGATGGTACAACAGCAACCGCAAGGGAATGGCGTGTTTCAGACACAACCAAGAGGCCGAGGTCAAGGTTTTGTAAATCGCGGTCCAGACTTGAATACTGTTGTGGTCCAAAATGATGCACAAGGGATGAAAAAGATGTTACCATGTCACACGTGCGGGGGTGTGGGACATTCGAAGCGGGAATGCCCGAATGCGGTGCATGATGGTGTCATTCAACAAAGCACTGATATCGGTACATTTCAAAATGTGAGGGGTCCAAAATTGAGAGGTCAAAATCAAAACTTCCAGAATAACATGGTTCAGATGCAGGGGTTACAGCCCATGCAGCAAATGCAAATGCCGCGTGTTCAACCAGCACAAATGCAGCAAGTACAACAGCAGGTTCCCATGGTACCTAGACAGCAAATGCAAATACCATTAGCTCCAATGGGACTGCAATAGGTGATGCTTCCTCAGCAGGTCACGGGCCAAGTGATGAGTCAAAATAACACAGTGCAGCAGTTCCCATTGCGTGGTGAAGATGGAGTGAATGATGAATGGTCAGATGACAGTTCTGATAGTGAAGAGTGTAGGCTTGCAGCGTCCCTAGAAGTAGATCAGAGGGGACCCTATGTAGAGGGAAAGGTGATGGGTCACAAGGTTTCATTCTTGGTGGACTCGGGAGCTACACGCTCTACAGTCAGAAGTGCAGCGGTTCCGAAATTGCCACTTTCAGGGCGTACCATAAGAGTGGTAGGAGTAGCAAACCAGTCCTTGACAAATCCGATTACTGATCCAGTTCAAGTTGAGATTGGTAACTTTCAGGGACTGCATAAGTTTGTAGTCTGCGATTCTAGTCCCGTATCCCTACTGGGAAGAGACTTACTGTGCAAGACGAAATGTTCAATAACCTGTTCTAATGAAGGGATTGAGGTTCAAACAAACAGTGACGATGAGGGGGATGATGGGCAGTTTTCAGAATCGGAGGTAGAGACCGCAAATGAAGATTACCCTCTGATAACTCTATTCCTGATGCTTACAGTAACTGACTTGCCAGCTGAGTTGCAGGGAACAGTGACAGAAAGTGTGGGACCTGACAGGAAAGGAAGTGAGACTGATAAAAGGAGTTGAACCGGTTAAAGTACAAGTAAAGCCAAATGCAGTGTTTCCCCAGGTGCCGCAGTACCACATGGCACAAGATATCCTTATTCAGGTGTCGCAGATAATTGCGGATTTTGTAAATCAAGGAGTTCTGAAGGAGGTATTGAGTAGCCCATGTAATTCGCCAATAATGGGTCTAAAAAAGCCTTGTGGGAAAGTCCAAATTGTACAGGATTTGAGAAAAATAAACAAGATTGTGGTAAAATGTTGCCCCATAGTGCCAAATATAGCAGTAATCATGTTCCAGGTTCCGTGTGATGCAGAGTGGTTCACAGTAGGACTTGTCAAAAGCATTCTTTTCGGTGCCTCTTCATGAGGACAGCCAATTTTTATTCAGTTTCAAATTCCTGGAGAAGTTGTACAGTTGGTGCAGGATTCCTCAAGGGTTTTCAGAGTCACCATCCATCTTCAATCAGATATTAAAGAAGGACTTGGAGTCGCTAAAACTGCCTTTCTGTTCGACTCTAGTACAATACATTGACAACTTGCTGATTGCGTCCAGAACAAAAGGTGACTGCAGGTATGACACAAAAGCCTTACTGAACCATTTGGGAAAGAACGGACATAAAGTATCCCCAAAGAACTTGCAGTACTGTCAGAAAGAGGTGAAATAATTAAGGCACTTGATTGAGAAAGGGTCCAGGAGAATATCAAAGGAAAGGGTGACAGCCATACTGCAAATGAACCCCCGACAACAAAGAGAGATGTCAGGATGTTTTTGGGAATGGTGGGCTACTGTCGTCAGTGGGTTCCCAACTTTTCGATTATCTCTAAACCATTGATAAAGCTGACAGGCAAGGAAACTAAGGATGAACCGTATACCATAATTTTGTCTGAGGAAGAGCTTGAGTCATTAATGGAATTGAGAGAATGCATGTGTAGGGCACCAGCCTTAGGTATACCTGATTACACGAAGCCTTTTCTACTGTTTTGTCATGAACGTGATGCTTGTTCTTTGTCTGTCTTAACACAGGTCCATGGAGGTGCAAACCGACCTGTAGCATATTTTTCAGCTACTTTGGACCCAGTCGCAGCAGCCTTACCGGGTTGTTGCGCGCAGTTGCAGCAGTTGGTCAGAGCCTCGCACAGTGTGAAGGCGTAGTGATGGGACATCCCTTAACAGTAATGGTTCCGCATTCATTTGAAATTCTGCTGACCCAAACTAAAACCCAGCACATGACAAATGCCCGACTTACCCGATATGAGACAATTATTCTGGGGTCGCCTAATGTCTCCTTGAAAATATGTACTGTATTGAACCCGGCAACTCTATTTCCTGTTGAAAACACTGAAATTAGTCATTCGGAGGAAGTGGAGCACGACTTTCTTGAGGTAACGGAACTGTGCACCAAACCCAGACCTGACATTAAAGATGCGCAGCTAAAAGAAAATGACTGCATTATGTTTGTTGATGTATAATGTTTGAGAGACTCAGTCGGAATACTGAGAGCCGGATATGCTGTGTGTACAATCACCGGTATTATAGAAGCCTCATGGCTCGAAAGAGTGTATTCTGCACAAGTAGCAGAATTAATTGCCCTTACTAAGGCATGCCACGCAGCTGAAAATTTGAAAGTCACTATCTATACTGACAGCAGATACGGGTTTGGCATTGTACATGATTTTGGCCAACTGTGGTCACAGAGGGGTTTCATGACCTCTTCTGGTTCGCCAGTGAAAAATGACAAACAGATTAAGGATTTGTTGCATGCGAAATTGCCGTGGTGAAATGCAATGTTCATGTTAAGTCACAGGACTTTGTGTCAATGGGAAACTGCTGTGCAGATCAAGTCGCACGGTTTTGCGCATTGAACTGTATATCGTTCAAGAATCAGTGGGAATTGTTACCGCAAACTGAAAATGAGACATGTTTGAACTTTGCATTAAGAGTTGTTGATACATTAGAATAGTTAAGATCACTACAGGGTCGTGCTAGCATGGAGGGAAAACACTCCTGGCAGAGAATGCAATGTGTACAAAGAGCTGAAGACTTGTTGGTCTCAGAGGAGGGGAAATTGGTT
The DNA here is from genome assembly GCF_031143425.1 of Pleurodeles waltl. Lineage (NCBI taxonomy): Eukaryota > Metazoa > Chordata > Amphibia > Caudata > Salamandridae > Pleurodeles > Pleurodeles waltl. Next base: position 959,546,103 of record NC_090444.1, read on the forward strand.
TTACCAAACAGCTTTTTGTCACAATTTGCAAGGTTGTACCATGGACAGGCACATCTTGGGAGAGATGCAATGATCAGGTTATTCAAAATTGACTGGTTCAATCCAAAATTCAGATAAGCCACAGAGGTTACCTGTCACAGGTGCATCATCTGCCAACAGATGAATTCAGGAAAAGGAACTGTGGTAACTTTGAGCCACATAGGGAGAGCTGGAGGTCCGTTTAGCAAGATGCAGATGGATTTCATTGAGATGCCTGTATGTGGAGGCTTGAGGTACGTGTTGGTGATTGTGTGTGTTTTCAGTCACTGGATTGAAGCCTATCCTACACGTAGAAATGACAGACTCACAGTAGCAAAGCTGTTCCTTAGAGAGTTAATACCAAGGTTTGGATATCCGGTCTCTTTAGAATCAGATAGGGGCAGACACTTCGACAATGGGGTGATAAAGCTCTTGTGTGCCGCATTAGACATTGAACAAAAGCTGCATTGTAGCTACCGCCCCGAAGCATCAGGACTAGTGGAACAGATGAATGGTAGCTTGAAGTCGAGAATGGCAAAAATGTGTGCAGTTACCAATATGAAGTGGCCAGATGCATTGCCCTTAGTGTTGATGTCAATGAGAAACACACCTGACAAGAAGACAGGACTATCTCCCCAAGAAATACTCATGGGCAGAGCTATGAGGTTACCCGCAGTACCAGCAAATGCTCTTGTGAATATCACAGATGATATGGTGTTGGACTACTGCAAGGGTCTGGCTGATGTGGTCCGCTCTTTTTCCCACCAGGTGGAGGCTAAGACATTGCCACCGATCAGTGATCCTGGTCACACTCTGCAAGCCGGTGACTGGGTGGTTGTCAAGAAGCATGTGAGGAAGTCATGTTTGGAGCCGCGCTGGAAGGGGCCATATCAAGTAATACTGACTACAACCACTGCCGTGAAATGTGCAGGAGTTCCAAACTGGATATATGCCAGTCACACAAAGAAGGTGACATTTCCAACTGATGAGGAACTTGAACTGCCCGAAGCAACAGCTCCAGAGAGGGAAGTCTCAGGGCTGGAGAGTATTCAAAGGGAAACTGAGACTTTAGGAGAACCCACTGAGGATGGCCTAGTCCCTCAAACAGTAAACGAGTTCGAGAGAGTTGACGGTGAGCCTATCTCAGTAGAGGCAGCAGGAAAACCGCAACAAGGAGAGGTTCTCCGAGAAGTAGACAAATACGGGTTAGAGCTTGAACCCGCTACAGACCCAGAAGACGAGGGGGAGAGAGCAGAAGGAGATCAAAACACACAGACACCCTCTGAGCCAATTGCAGGTCCGTCAAGAGAAAACACGATAGCACAAGAGGAGGGTGCTGTTCAGCGTCCTGAAAGGCCAAGTAGGAAGAAAACGCATAAAGGTGATAACTGGCCAAAGAAACAAGTTGCAAGGGAAAAGATCGTTCCAGGTGAAACAACAGAGGAAGAAATCGACACAACCAGAAAAGAGGATCTAAGTGAAGGAGAGCTGCAGAGTGAACGCAGATTAAAAAGAAAGTGAGTCGCAAATAGAAGATACGCAGGTCCTGAATGGGCGTATGCAACAACATCTGAGTGGCAACAAGAATTCTTAGTGTTCTGTTTTGATCGAGAAGTACCAGGCCAATACTACGGTATCTGAATTCAATAGGAAAAGAGACTGTGCTAAAATCGAGCAATTAAAATTGAAAGCCGAAAGCTGATAAAAGAGACTTATAAATTACCGGAGGTGACATTTAAAACCTCAATTGACCCTGAAAAAAAGATTATGACAAGCTGCTAACCTGATTTGACAAAAGGGTCCTGGGTGAGTGAAACGATGTAAATACACACAGAGAGAAAAAGAGACTTTGCATTCAGAAGAAAAAAAAAGAGAGCTTTTAAATCGTTCTCAAGTTGATTGTTTGTTTTGAGTTATTCTGCTATCTGATTCTTTACAGATCATGGCCTACACTAGAGGTAGTAGCAAAAACGGTAAAGTATGTGGTTGGTTAAGTGTTATATTAGGTATTGTGTGTGCAATAATAATTGTAGGTGTGATTGTGGGAATGCCATGGTTGGATAAGAAAGTGACTAACAATACTTCAAAACCTGAGACTGCTACACTAATACCGTGGGAAAAAGTTTGAGCAAGATACAAAATATTTGCATGAGGGAACTAATTCAAAGGGTGAACTTTCTACTAATGTCTTCTATCGCTTACTGAATGAGTATGTTGATACTATGGATGCGAGGAACTGTTATGCGTGCACAAAGATTCCTTCGTCAGTACAAGAGAGGGTCACTTACCATAGTCTGCCTTTAACTTACGGGATAAGCTGTAGTCTGGTACTAACAAGATTCTATGACCAGGAACATGTGCAATATTTGTATTAAAATCTAGATGTAGTGTTTTCTTTTGTGCCTGTGATTGAGTTTTTGAATAAGTTATCTAAGGAGCATAGTATAACATTAGTTAGAGGTTTCTTTGAGCCGACACTGACATTCGGGGCAGCTTATGCACACCGCAACAATCTGACCTGCTTATTAACGCCTGTAGAGAAAAGCTTCTTAGATCACACTGATGATAGACGCAAAGCACTTAAAGAAAGGTTATAAAAAGGTTTAGAAAAACGCACATATGCAAATGATTATGCTAACACCGCAATAAAGACTCAGGGCAAGTTAGCTATAGATGCATTGCATGTAGGAAGGCTTTGTATATATAGGCCAAAATCTGATCACTTTATTTGTGGGAACGAGTGAATGCTGGCATGTGTTTTTGTTTCAGAGTAAGTGGAAATTCATGTTAAATGGACAAGATCCAGCGATCCCTGGGATCTATTATATCTGTGGACTTAATGCTTATTACTGTCTCCCTAAGGGATGGTATGGGACATGTTATTTGGGGATAGTCTTCCCAAAGATATACCAGATTGATGACTTAAAGCAAATACCTAAAATGTCTGAATTGCAACATGCTAGACAAAAACAAGAGACAGCAGCTGCTGTCGTTGGTGACATATTTGGAGCCATAATTCCTTCAGTAGGGGTTATCTTAAACTCCATAAAGATTCAAAAGTTGTCTACTATTGTGGATAACATGCTGACAAACTTCACAGGGGCTATACTCCTGATGGGTACTGAAGTAGCTGCGGAAAGAGCTATGACTCTTCAAAATCGGCTTGCTTTAGACATTCTTTTAGCAAAGAGCGACGGAGACTGTAAGATGCTTAATGAGCGCCATTGCTGCTCGTTTATTCCAGACAATAGCAAAAAGATTAGAGGTATGCTTACTAACCTAACAAGAGATAGTGCAGATTTAAAGGATTTGAAAGAGCCTGGAGTTTGGGAGAAAGTTGTAAAAGGAATTGCCAGAGTAGGGAGCTGGTTTAGTAATATTTGGAACGGGGTTCTTGCAAAAATATTAGGGAGGTTTTTAATTGTCTTGATTTGTTTATTGGGTTTATGGGGAGCATGCAAAATTAATGAAAGAATTAGAAGAAATTGGATGAAAAGAAGTAAAAGAAACGAAGAAAATGAAAGGGAGAAAATGTTTAATGAAATTTGGGAAAGTTCACACAAAGGGCAAGATGTTGAAATGCGCATTATGCGCAAAGTGAAAAATTAAAAGTGAAAGGTTGAAGGGAAAGGTTTGTGTGATGACGAACGTCATCAGAGGAGGGACTGAGAGAGCATAGTTTATGTAATCTATATTAACATGAGTTTATGAACGAATGTATAATAATGCCATATAGAAACCTGGATAGTATGTTTTGCTAAAACATGCACTTGAAATGTGACCATGGGAAGTGGCCACCAATGTATACGGGGACTAATGAAAATGACTAATGCTGATAAAATATGATATTAAAGAATGGTTTTATACTAATTATGAATGATTATGTTATTAAAGGTATTCTAAATCATTCTTGTAGGCCTTAAGTTAGCATGAGCCGAAGTCTAGCTGCCTGGCTCTCATATTAAATGTATTTTTCTAAATGTGCAGTGTGTTGACTCACAAAAGGACATGAACTCTTGTTTTTTTTCTTCAAACTAGAAGCTGAATGTAACTATAGTGGATCCGTTCTCATGAAATTCATATTGCTTGTAGAAATGTTTTAGTCAAAATGCAACAGTGTAGATTAGTATAATGTACAAGGTCGGTACAGACAATAGAGCTACTGACCAAAAGATGTGCAAAGAATTACAGAAGGATGAAATCATACCGGACGTGCTACCTCTGAAGACGTCAGTCATATGGACCAATAAAATGCTTGTGAACTGCCGTGGGGAGACAAATTTGATGAGCTAATTCAAAGTTAATTGGGTAGAGATAGTGGGGTGCAACTTCTTAGCCAATTAGATTTTAGGGGAAAGTACAATGAAAAAGGGATAAAAACCTATGACACGGGGAAACCATTTAGGTGGGTTAGGGAATGCTATTGATTTTATCCAGGAACTTTGTCACTCTGTTTGGTGATTTATTGGTTTACTAAAGACCATCCTCTTCCTTAGATTGCCCATTTACACTTTGCCTCCTTATGAGGGAAGTGCCCTTTTTTGCCCCAGAGCTGAGTTTTGACAGATGGCGAATCATCTGATGTCCTGAAGACGAAGACTGAACCTGAGTGCTGACCTAAACCTTGGAGGGTAACTATGACAATGAAATTGTAATTTGTCTGTTTGCTTTTCCTTTCTAGGTACCAACTGCTTACTTTTGATAGAGACCATAGCTAGATGTTTTTCAAATTGGTGTTCTAAACTGTTTTGCATGAAGCCCAACATGCCAATGCTAATCAGTGGTTAGGACAGGTGTTCACTGATCTGACGCAAATAGACAAAACAACTGAATCTATGCTTTGTTGAACTGACGCGTTGATGACACTCTGCTAAAGTTGATCTATGTTGACGCTGTGTTATGTTTTATTAATTGCTTACTTTGCTTTGATAAAGTCTTATTCGAGTTGCCAAATTATGACAATGTTATCGAGTGTTTTGGTTTTGAGATTAACACATCTGCTTTTAGAATTGTAATTAATAGGGAATAAAACTCATAAAATTACACAAACTGGTGTGGTTATTCATGACTGCAAGGGCATGGTGGTGTCTTGAGTTGATTGATGTCTTTGACTAAAGTGAAATTTATTGTTGTAATAAATATTGATGACATTATTGACGTATTGATTGACATGTTGATTAGCTATCTCGTCCTAAGGTGTCTCTCAACTTGGTCAAAAGATTCATTGGCCTAAAACGAGTCCTAATGTGTAATAACTTATCATAGAAGGACGCGTTATCAGATAATTTGGGACCATATTTATACTTTTTTCGCACCGCATTTGAGTCATTTTTTTACGCAAAAGCAGCACAAACCTGCAAAATACAATTGTATTTTGTAAGATTGCACTGTTTTTGCATCAAAAAGCGGCGCAAATGCGGCGCTAAAAAAGTATAAATATGGGCCTTGGGGGCATATTTATACTCTGTTTGCGCAGAATGTGCGTCAAAAGTTTTGACGCACATTCGGCGCAAACCGTGCACCATATTTAAACTTTGATGCCCGAGCCCGCGAACGCCAAAATTCCGCCATGTGTGTCATTTTCTGGATGCAGTAAACCGCCTTTCGTTAATGACATGCAAGGTAGGCGTTCCCGTCCAAAAAATGACTTAAACACCCATGCGCCTTATTTATCCAATCGCGCAAAAATCCCGCACGGCCAGGAGGTGGAGTCGGAAAATGATGCACAGCCCGATTTGCGTAAAAAAATAACGCCTGGGTCATGGAAGGCGTTACAATGGGGCAAACACACCTGTACTTAATGAAAACACACAGAAGCAACAGCAGAGCTCCAATAGGAAGACATGGAGGTGCTTTTCATCCAGTATGCACGCAGACATAGAGCACAGGACCAACAACAGCACCTTCCACAACACCAGCAGGGACCCCAAAGGCAACGCAGAAGGCAGGAGAGGAGATTCCGCACCAGGACAACCCTTCTGGGACTCCGCCAACAAGACATCATCCAGAGGTACAGGCTCAACTGGCAAGCCATTCAGCAGCTGCTGCGCAACATTGAGCCCCAGTTGGCACCCAGCTTGCAGACACCCGCACCATTCCACCAGAAACCAAGCTGCTAGCTGTGCTCCACATGTTGGCAAGTGGCTCCTTTCAAACCACTGGTGCCCTGGTTGCCAGGATCTCACAGCCCTCATTCTCCGCCTTCCTACCCAAGGTATTGGATGCCATCATCTCCCTCACACCCCGCCACATCAGCTTCCCTAACACACAGCAGAAGCAGCAGGAGACAAAACAGGGGTTTTACCAAATTAATGGCTTCCCACACGTGCTTGGTGCCATTGACTGCACACATGTACGCCTTGTGCCACCTGCTGCAACCGAACATCTATACTGCAGAAGGAAGCACACACACTCCATCAATGTGCAGGCCATTGTTGATCACTGGGGTTTGATCGACAACATCGTGGCAAAGTATCCTGGGAGTGTACATGATTCATTCATCTTCCGTCACTGCACCATCAATCAACACTTCCAGGATGGGCGATATGGAAATGGCCTACTTGTTGTTAAGCACAGAAACCCAGTTGTATACACACAGCACAGCAACCCTCTAGGACACACAACACATACACCACGACATCGACAAGTGGCCAGGAAGACACGGAGGTTGTTACACCGCTAGGCATGTTGGATGTCATCACCCAATGGGATACACACCTATGGACAAGTGACAGTACGAAATAACAACAGATGCCACTCCACAGACACAAGGGAACAATTTAAAACAACACAATGACAATGACATGGCCTCAACTGGCAGTACAATTTGGAAGATTAATCTTAAAATATCACATCAATAACACTCAATCAAACACCCTTCCAACCAATACGTACTGTGTAAGGGGTGTGTAATATGTTATGCTGCAGGTCAAACACCATGACACACATAGCATGATGATGACTACAATGAAGGTGACATGCAATCATTGAGGCTGTACCAATATCTCACATCACTCCTGCTCTCACATTGCCCACTACCAATAAGCAAGTGGACTGTGCGAAGAACACATATTGATGTGACAATATGGAAAGTGCACATTCCTACACATACAGATTGAGACAATTTCACACACACACAACAGATGTACAGGCATACGGACCTTCTGACACTCAAAATGACAACCTTACAACCAAGTTAGCCAGCTGAACTAGAACATGTTCAGTAGTATAGGTACACGTTACAACCTGAGTCGACTTGGCAATGGCAGAGAAATAGGTCTGCAGAGAACTTGTCACACCTGTGAAATTAGTGCATAGTCAATTGTCAACACGTCAGTGTTGACAATGCACGGAGATGTGTTGTACATTGTCACCTAGCCAAATCTAAGGGTCTCACTGATGTTTAAATAATTCTATTGCATATGTGAAACTGGATGGGATGTCCTGGGTATATAGATGCAACTGTGTTACCACCACTGTGGAATTGATTCTGTGTATGGAAGTATCATCTCACCCGCAGTTAAGACACAGGGGCACCTCTTTCACATGACATAATGCAAGGGAGTACACAATGTACTGCAACTCTACAAAAATACTGCTGACATCCAGTCAATCAGCCAAACACCCGTTCAGATAAGGAAACAACCCAATGCTGATGATACATCCTAGAAGCCTAGGATTCCACACAATAATACTAACACAGATGAGTCACAGACATAACAAGAGAACAACTGCCATGCAAAGTGAGAATCATGGTGCAAACTACATCAACATGTTCTCACTAATTTTCTCTTTCACCTGATCAGGGGTATGGGATCCAGCCATGGATCACGACCCCATTTGCAAACCCAAGCACTGCAGCAGAGCGTGCCTATAATGAGGCAAAGAGGAGGTCACGCACCATAGTCGAGATGACTTTTGGCATCCTGAAGTCAAGATTCAGGTGCCTCAACATCACCAGAGGCAGGCTCCTATACTCACCTGAAATGGTGTTCAAAATCATTTTGACCCGTGCCATCCTGCACAACATATGTGTAAGAAGGAACATTCCCCTATATGAACCCGACCCACAAATGCCTGAAGAGGAGGATGCTGTCCATCAACATGAGGGGGACCATCCAAACACAGCTGCAGGATTGCGTCGGAGACAACATATTGTCCAAAATTTCTTTTAACTCTACTCATCCATCATCAATGTCTTACCATACGCCAATAAACACCTATTCTAATCACTATATCATGGTCTGGATAATCATTTTTGCATAACATTATCCCTAACTATCAGAATCAGAGTGTAGCCTCATGGAGCATTGCAGAAATACAGATTAGGATACAGAAAAATCCACAGCAAATTTGATGCGTATGAATGTACAGCCAAATTCACACACACTGTAAATGACATATATCCTGTACATTTCACATTTGAAGGGCAATAGAAGAGGACCACAGCTATTTTACACATACATGTTGGCAACATGGTTCATTGCAGCATATGGCACACAACTAAGACACCATCAGTCAATAAGGGAAAAAAATGCCTCATGCATGAGGCAGTGGATGTGCTATTGCATTGGTGACAAGAAGGTATGACCAGACGCTTGACAGCAGTAAGTGTTACATCACATATCTTTGCAAGGACTATGTGTGACAAGATTTCCATATAAGCAGCAAATTGATAGCACAAGTGCCCCCAGGTATGACTCGCATTGCTCACAAGACATCCCCTGCACATGGCAGCCCATGTCCTAAGTCCTGCCACACCCATGTTCCCTGTCTCACCCCACCCTTCTTCAGAGGTCCCTGGAAAGGGAATATGTGTACCCAGATAATCCCTCCTCTACACCCACCCAGACTCACAATGTGAATCCAGTGTGCTTCTCTCTTTAGTATGGTATGCCAAAGTCATTGTACTTCTTTCTGCATGGACTTCTGGTTGAATAATGCACTGCCTTGTAGTCTGTAGGATCTGTAATCACCTGTACATTGCTTCCCATGTGAAAGGTACTGTTGGCCCTTTGAACTTGATTCTCACCTAGAGGACTTGTGAGAGACTGAAGCTGCACACACATGTGAGCACCTCCATGCAGACCAGCCATTTGAACATGCACTGTCCTTGCAGCTGCCTGTAACAGCATAGAAGCTGCCATTTTATCTATAACACTGTTATGCATTGCCGTATAAATCATCTGTTTAACACAGCCCTTCGGTTATTGTGTTACGTTCCAACACACAGGAGAAACACAGTTTTCATTTTCCACAGTGTTGTTCCACCTTTGACCAGTCTCCGTCTGCTCACTGTGTATTTGCCTTGTTAAATATATTGATAATGATTGACCCTGCATCCTCTTAGCCTGACTGGTTCCTGTCTTTGTGTTACCATAAAGTTTCCCTGTGGCTACATTTGTATCATAGTTGCTTTCCCAGCCCTCACTTTCCTCCTGGGGTATTGTGTCATGTGGGTCTACAATGCATACTCAAATACATTGTTTAGCATAATCAGTTTACTTATCATACCATGGGGTGGAACATTTCTCCAAATAGCCTAATCATAGCCCATCCCTTGTCTGGGTTTCATGTATGTATGAGTGACAAATAGTGACAGTGTACCATGGCTGTATGCATGGAGTGGGTATGGTGCCTCCAGCACAACAAACAACGTCAGATAATGTGCATGAAATGTCAACACATGCTATGACCCTGACAGTCCACACGCTGATTCACATTGCCCCCCACATATTGATGGGGCTTGCGTGGTGAATAGCTGTGAGATTAATCAGCACAGAGGCACTGATGTTCCCGGATGTAGTGGGAATTTTAGAGGCCAACCTGTGTACAAATGTTGTGAGGAAACCTGCCGGTTTAAGAATCCTGATCCATTAACTTTGTCAGCACACCAAGGTTGCCCTGTTATCAGTCTCATAACACGTCTGCAGTGTCATAGCTGGACTATCCCCATGTGTGTTCTCAATTCCTCATTGGCTTTCCTTCAATTCAGCTGTTAAGGATACTTTGTAGAAGCAGGAAATGGCTCCACAGACTCATGACTAGACCTGCACGTAACTGTGACAACATGGACCCCAATACTAATAGTGGCTAAACATTGGCCCACACACTTGAACCGGACACCTTTGTGCATTTTACCACTGGAAATATGTGAACACGTGCAGCTTGGTCTGCTGGTCCTCCACTGCCACAGGAGAGACATGGCTCATTTAAATGACTCCAACTGTGGCATGACATGACATTTGTGGATTGTATTTGGGACTCGGTGTCACAAACACCGTACCCACATAGCATTATCCCATGCCTGACTCATGGGGAGTAAACAAACAGGTGCCTAGAAAGTAGTATCCAACATTCCAGGACATGTGATGGCTTAGTTTTGGAACATTGCCATGATCAACCCGTCTGCTATCTATCCTGTGCATGCTTTGTCATTGGTGGTGCTTATGTTCCAAAAAACCTAGGAAGTGCACACAGCAGTTGTTGCTACGTGTATGACAAACACATGTCCTCTCTCATGTCCACACTGAATAGCATCTGAGGGTTGGACATATTGACTCCACATGCATACAAGCAGATTTGCAAAAATGCGGCTTGTGATGTTCACACAGTGGGACAACTACAATAGTAAGAGCCAAATCACACACATTGACCCATAGGCATTGAGTTACTGTATTGAGTTGCGTCGCCTTGCTATGCTCTCTTGATGCAAAACATGCCCAAACTGGGTAATACCTAATTGTATTCCACACGTTTGGCCATCTATTGCGTCAGTGAAGAGTGCAAATCCGGTACAACAAGTAGAGGCTCATGGTCTGCAGTAATATGATCTGTCACATGTGCCCATACACCGGAATGCACAATGTTGGTGCAATCAGCCTATCTCTGTATTGTCACACCTGTCATGTACTATTACAAATGAGAAATGACCCAAACCCAGTTAAAGACAGAAACTTTGACACACATGCATCAAAAAATTACGCATATGCATCAAAAGATTACGCTCATTTGCATTGAAACAGCCATTGGCCCTGAGCAGTAATTCCCACACTGTACCCACTGAAATTGGTTAAGTATGAAACATATTTCAAAATATGGATGTGGGGTTATTTCTAAGCATGTGCGTCAAAAAAGAAATGATGCACAGATGGTAAGCGTCATAATATTTTGACGCATAACAATAGAAACGTACTGCATTAGAGGCAGTAAGTGATGTAATAGGATATCCTGTTTACAGAATTGGTACAGTGGGTGTACTTTCAATTTCACTTTGCAGTCTGTGATATTTCCTGACTGTGTGGCTGTGTTTTGACTTGTCTCTCTGTGCATTTTGTGAATTTGTCTCCAATGTGGTCTTTAAATTGTCTTTTTGTGTTTCATAAGTGTCTATGGAATCCTGTGTTAGTGTTTTTTTGGTCATTTCTGGTATCAACATTTGACTTTGTAGTGTTGGGAGTCTGTCGTGGGTAGTGTTAGTTTGGGGATAGTTGGGCTGTGTTCTGTTATTTTTTTGCATTTCCCTGTCCTACTTTCCCTCCATTCTCCTCTGTACCCCATTATTCCCTTTTTTTGGTGCAAGCATGTTGGGTAGGCCACGTTTTGGCAGGATGGGAGAGGAGGAGCTGGGTGGCGTTATTTGGTCGGTGTGCCACTTCCTACCGTTAATGATTGAAGCAGGTGGTCGTGTGATACAGGGCTATCACACAGAGGCAAGGAGGCTCCGTGGGCAAAGGTCCTGTACCATCTACAGCGAATCTACAACACACCGCACAATGACCACCAGCTGAAAGACCGTTGGGCTGATCTGCCCGGGAGCAAGACCTGCTGGACCACCTGGGGATTGTGATTGGTGGCCCTGTTGGTGAGTACAAAGCAGAGTAATGTGCACATTGAAATGCTCTGTAGTGGCAGTAGATGATTTGTTCATATGCTGCAGGCAATGTTTTGAACATGTGGAATGCAAGTTAAACATACAGGCCCATATTTCTACTTTATTAGCACCACAGCTGCGTCATTTTATGAAGCAAAAGCGGCGCAAACTTACGATTGTATTTTGTAAGTTAGTGCCACTTTTGTGTCAAAAAGCAGCACAAATGCGGTGCAAAAAATTTATAAATATGTGCCACAGTTGCCTGTGAGATATACAATAATTCCTACACATTACCATCATTTGTTGACGCAACAGCTAGACTAACTTACAAATCACAACAGGAGCCTGTAAATTAGTGCTGCCTTCACGTCAATTGATGATGCTTAATGTGGCTGTAACATATGTTTCATGCATGGTCTGTGAGTGTATCAGGAAACACATGTTTTAAATCCAGATTTTTACAGGAAATATAGTGTTCCTAAATGTTTTGGGATACATGTCTGAACTGTATTCTGACACATATGTAACAAGTTATAGCTGACCTCAGGTAACATCTTAGACTGATATTTGGACTTTGTAGTGCCACATTTAAATTAGGGATGGATGCCAAAAGATATGCACACGGGTTCCTATCTCTATGATTGGTGCAACTTACCATAGCTGTGGCACATCAAATGAAGTAAATGGTACAAAATGAGGGCTAACAACTGTCCCTGGCCCTCTGGACATTTACCTGTGTGTTTTGAATTGGTATTGCAGTCCTCCCGGAAAGTGGCTTTGCATGTCTCTCATGGATACACATGATGAGAGGAATACACTCCATGAATTAGTTTGCTAACTAATGAAGGAGCATGTTTGCCACCACATGATAGTTAGGGCCACTGCATTTATGCAGATATGTGTGTATCACTCACTGGAGTCCCTGGGTCTGTACATGTTTGCAGTGGTATGTAGGATGCAGTATCATCATGTCTGAGAGGCTCGACTTTCTGAGTTAATATTACACATAGTATTTGTATTTGGAAGTGTTGTACAGTGCACAGACATTGAGCACATTTCTTCCTTCCATGCCTTACAGGTGGACCTGCACCCTACACTATCGGAGAGGTGGCTTGATTTGCGGACCCAGACATCTCCAGTAGGTGTTGATATTTCTGTTCTGTGTTGTGTTTGCTGCTGATGTGTGATTGACTCCTGTGTCTTGGACACATAGCAAGGTGTGATGCGCTGGTCAATGATCGGATATGTTCGTTGAGTGAAGTATCATTTTTTCCCCATCTTTGAGTTAGCCAATCATTAGCGCATTGTCATAATTTGGGATTGTAGGTCAGTCCTGTAGGCACGGCCATGTGAATAGGGATGAGTTTTGTGGATAAAACTTAAATTCTGAAAATGTAGCAGAGGACCATATTTGTGATTTAGTCAGCAAGTCAGACCCTGATTCTCACAGAATAGGGATGCCAAAGTCTTACCCACAGACTTCAACTTCCCTATTCCCTAATGAACATGTTTGACTGTATGTTTGACTTCCTAGCAGCATGTAGCTCCACATGTTGTGCTAGGAGTATGAAGCACTTGAGTACAATGGCCTAGGTGTGCATGCAGCTCATGGCCAGATGTGTGCTTGCATCTATCTGTTTGTTGTAGGTCATGTGTTACTGGTAGGAAATTATGTTGACATTGGTCTGCATTTCCATACATAAGTGTGGATGGGATTGTCCAACGTTTGGGTGTATCCTAGTTGGACTTCCTCCTTACCTGTGGTGGGCTGCCCAAACCCATGTACAGCTGTCCAAAGCTTCCTGGGTGTCCTTGTTGTTTGAATGTATTTGTTGCCTGCCCCGCCCCTCCCAGGCACAGGCGTAGGGTTGTGAAAAGTGTACCTAGGACTGATGATCCAAGTTTAGTACACAGACATGTAAATCTGTAAGTCACTTGTCCAAACCTAGGATACCCACTCATGATTAGCATCAGCATTCTATCCTGGCAATTCCATTTACAACTCGCAGATCTTGTGGCCCTTGATTGTCATCAAGAACGTAGTAATTAGTTGGCCTGTCAGTGGTGGAGGACTTGCAGCATTATTTTTACCTGACAAATGGCTGAACAATGATGCCAAAGTCATTCAAGTTGTTACCCATCTTTTAGAGTTTTGCTGTGCTGTTTGATGATAGGACGTGTGTAGGCTGCATTGGCATGTACTTCCCCAGGGACAATCAGTGATCTGTATGATGATATGGCCTGTTTCTGGTACATTAGATGTATCGTCTGATGTACTTCTGGAGCCATATCACACAATGAAGTACCTAATGTTTGGTTTTATATTTGTTTTAACAGCCGCCAATATGAATCCCATCCAGATTCGGGAGTTTCAGTGCAGGGTGATGCGTTACCGCCACATTCTGGATGTAGAGTCGGGGTTCTGCAACATGGCAAGGCGTTATCGCCATGAAAGAGCCTCCGGAGTGTGGAGGGCATTTGCCCAAGGGGGCCCTTCTGTGTCCACCACAGCCATCACCACCAGCACCACCACTACCACCCAGATGGTACGAACATTAGCAGGCACCTTTGCTGGACCGTCAACATCCACAACACCAGTACCTGTCAGAGCACCACCTGCACCTCCTCCTACAAACATGGCACAGACAAGGGCACATACTTCCTCCACTGGCACCCAGACCACCCCTGCTGCAGTCATAGACCCAAGCTTTTCTACAGATGCAACGGAACTTGGACCGTATGTTGCGGAAAATGACCAGGCTGCAGCAGGAGGTGGCACAAATCAATCGGAGGGTGCGGGCCATCAAAAAGAACCTGCGGAGGGCCAACTTGTAGACAGTATGCCCAGCCATGATTCCCTCCCCTCCCTCCTCTTTCCTGGTTCTTTTAATTAGTGGGTTTAGGGGGCTTAGTGTTAGGTTAGTATAGGCTGTTAGTTTAGTTAATAGTAGTGGGTGGGGGTATGATCCTTTTTATATCTGTTTTTTATTATGTGTGTGGGTGGGGACGATGTTGGGGTTTTGGTGTTTTAAAAAAAAAATATATATATATTTGTATATATATATAAAAATACAAAAAAATATATATTTGTTTAGTATAAGTTAGTATGGGGCATAGTTATACTTTGCTTGCGCCGAATGTGTGGCGCGGACGTCAAAATCCCACCATGTGTGTCATTTTTTGGAAGGGGGAACCTGCCTTGCGTTAATTATATGCAAGGTAGACGTTCCCTTCCAAAAAATGACATTAAGGCCTGTGCGCCTTATCTATACTCTGGCGTCATTTTGACGCACAGGAGGGGACGGGCCTTAAAAAACGGCGCCCAGTCTGATGGGCACGTTTTTTTAACGCCTGGGTCAGGGCAGGCGTTAAGGGACCTGTGGGCTCAGAAGGAGCCCAGAGGTGCCTCCCATGCCCCCAGGGACACCCCCTGCCACCCTTGCCCACCCCATGGAAGGAAAGGTAAGTTCTGGTAAGTATATTTTTTTATTTTTTTAAGTGGCATAGGGGGACCTAATTAGGGCCCCCCTACATGCCACCAATCCCAATGTCCATGCCAAGGGGACATAAGTCCCCTGGGCTTGGCCAATGGGCAAGGGGGCATGACTCCTGTCTTTGCTATGACAGGAGTCATGTCAATGGGGATTGTGCGTCAAAAAAAAATGGCGCAAGTCAGGTGTGAGGCCTGATTTTTGCCTCAGACCTGACTTGCACCATTTTTTGACGCATAACCCCCATTTTCCCATACGCCGGCGCTGCCTGGTGCGAGTCATTTTTTTTACGCATACCAGTCCGCAGCGCCGGCTAACATCATTCCATAAATAAGACGCCCGCATGGCGCGTTGGAATGGCGTTATCCGGCGGTAAACTTTTTGACGCACAACTGCGTTGGCGCAGTTATGCGTCAAAAAGTATGAATATGGCCCTATGTGTTTAGGTTAGTATATGTTGTCCTCCATATGTCCCGGCTTATAAGAGGGGTGGGGGGCTGATGTTTAGATCGTTTCGTTAAATGTGATAAGTAAGTTTAGCTTAGGTTAGTTAGGGCCAGTTGTGGGTAATGTGTAGTTAGAATAGTTTAGGTTAGGTGAGGTGTTTCCCCTGTTTTTAGCTTCTGTTTTTACTGTTTAATAAATATTTAGGTAACCCTTCACAGTATGTGTCAAATGCTTGTAGATCAGGGCCTTGGCATGAGTGAACAGTGTCTCTTCTGTATTAGCTTTTGTGTACCATGCTGCAACCAAATCCCAAATGAACTGTTACATTGGCAGCTACACCAAAGCTACTTTGTTAAGATTCTGCCATCCATTGCACCCACCACTCACGGTTACTATGGATCCCAAACTGTGGTTAATTTGTGATGTATGTTTTCAATGTCACATACTTTGCTACCAGATTTGGTATTGAGGACACTGTGTTAAGTCTACCTGAAGCCTGATGTCCAAGCAAATCCTTATAAGGTGAGTGGTAGTGTGCTCTCATGTAGTATGGTATACATAAGTCACACCCATCATTTGTTACAATGTTCAGCCCGGTGACGTATTAGTATGGAAACTCATACACATCCATTTATGCTGTATGGTGTTTGTTAGCTAAAAATTGGGGCAAATGTCACATACGTAGGTTTTGGCTTGAAGAAAAAATTTAAGGCAATATTTTCTGGCTTAGACATCCCTTGAGGAAGCATTATTCTGTCCAAAACAGCATTATGTTGTATAGTTTCTATTTTCCTCAGAAATAACCCTCAGGAAGGGCATATGATTGTACAATCCAGACCACTGTGCATAGTTATCAGCCAACATTTGTTCAGGTCAGGTGTATTGACAATCAATAATCATTGACCTGAGGTAAACATCACTGATCTACCTCACGGTTGATGTGTCACATTACACAGAGTCAAAGTTGTTGTGTAAGTGCTATTTATTATAACGTGTTGTAGTGCTATATGTACGTTGTCCATGACTGTGAGTCCATTAGTGTGACATCTTCCATTGTGATCCTACACAAGTGCAAAAGGACATGTCATTGGACATGCTGGGGTGGAGTGTCAGACAGTGCAGAGGGACAGGATTTGCCAATGAGTTAGTGAGCGACAATCACAGGGCAGGGTGAAAAGATAAACAGTGGGCTGAAGAACAGTGCTTGAATACAGTTGTTGCAAGACTGACATGTTACAAAGCACAAGACCTTGGCAATAGGTGGCCATGTGGCAGGGACTAGTGCTACCGGGTACTCTTACGGGTGAAGGTGATCTGTTCCACGTCTTCATCTTCTGATGTGTGTGTTGTCTCCTCTGCCCTTGGTGGTGGTGGTTGTGAAGGGGCAACACACACCTCAGTGTTTGAAGACATGGAGTCAGACATCCCTGTAGCTGCCAACTGTGGGGCTATTAAGGGCAGTACTGCAGCAAGGAGGAGCTGCTGGTTCTTAAGAATAGCAGCCACATCACTGTGGTAGTCAGCTAGGTCAGCCCTGAGGGGTTTAATATTGCATTTGTGCACGCGTTGACAGGATTGTTGTTGCAGGCGTTGGGTCAACTCTATTACAGCTGTGCTGATTTCCCTCAATGTTTTTTCAAGTTCCTGCAAGATTGCTGTTCGCCCTTGCATGGCTGCTGCCTGTTCTTCAGTTGACATAATGCAGGAACTCACCCTCTCTAGGCTGGCTGCCATAGTTTAGATCCCCACCTGCACCTCCTTGGCCAGCTCCCGCTGTACTCCATCTACAGTTCGCTCAAAGCTGGTACCAGGGTCGTCAGAGTCCTCATCTGTGTTGGAGCTGGTAGGTCGTACAATTGGGGTGGTGGGTGGGTCCTCTGTGATGGCTGCTAGTTCTGTGCTCCTCCTTGTGACTGAAGGTGGGGTCTAGAGGGTTCCAAGGACATCTGCTGGCTGATGTTTGTCAGCTCGTCATCCATGTCATCAGGGTAGTCCTGGACAGGCATATCCGCAGGAGAGCCATTGTCCTCTGCAATGAGATATGGTACAATTAGTGTTTCTGTGTTGTGGGATTTGTAATGTGACATGCCTGCCTTCCGATTATTTTCACATTGTGATCTGGGTTTCTGTTCATTGTTCCTGTCTTTCATATTAGCATTTTCCTAGGCCTATACCCCACCTGCATGTCACATGTATTGTGGTCAGTTTGTGGACTTGTCAGCATCACATCCTCTAAGTGTTAGTTCTGGCCAAATTGTGAATTGCCACCTTCTTGTCCTACTCAACCATCCGTCTACTTCCATTCTCATGGTGAGGCCTTTCACTGGCTGTGAGTGTTCTGATGGCACTATCACCACACTTAACATTCTGGAACTACCCCAGTCTCTGATCTTTCACATCCACCTATAGGTTGCTGAGATCTAGCATATACTATGTATAGCATTGGTATGGCACAATACAGATATCAGCATTGGTAATGTGTACTGCTGATGTTGGGAAATGTGTGCTACATTGGATTGCACTGATTGTTTTACAGTGTTCCATTTCCTCCTCTAACTGTGCGGGTGTATTTCTGTAACCAGTTACATATGTCCTCCCCCTCAATGCTGTTGTCTGAGCAGTATGACATTTGGGATGTTGCATGGTGTAATTGGAGCTATTGTGACCCAGGCACAGGGTGGACCCTGACATATGCAGCATGCGAATGACATTAGTGCTGTTTACCTCTTAATGTTTATGACAATGGCTGATGTTTGTAGCAACTATGGACAATCACATTTGACAGGATTGGGACTTTTGTATTGATTTCAGGGGATTGATAACGTTGTCATCCTGAACCCTCTAATTTGGGTGTGTTTGATCCATGGGGATGTTACTGCCATTAGCTACTTGACCTGCACACACAGCAGAGGTGGTAATGGCAACTGTTGTCAATGTTATATTCCACTTGCAGATATGGCCAGAGGTTGTTAATTGGGCCCTAGTTCATGTAGGGGGAATACTGACTGGTGTGTGACGGGCTGCCAGTTTTACGTTGTACCCTACCCTCCTGGCCTGGCTTTACCTTTCCAACATCCTTGGCATGGCAGCATACCCCTATGCAAAGGTTGTTGGTGTAGTGTACTACTGTGCCCCAGGTTCCTCTGTACAGCCCATGCCCCCGTGCTGTGCCCCTTTACCCATTCCACTCCCTAAATATCATGACTTACATGCACTGTGTAGTAGGTATGTCCACCCGCGCTTACAGTTAACATTTGTGCATTTTAATTCTTTTCCTTGGTCCTGCGCTTGCAGTCATGCCAGTGTTTCTTGCACTCGATGACTGTTCTCCGTACTTCTGCCACACTGTTGATCTTGTCAACAATTTGTTGCCATATTGTCTCTCTCCTTCTAATTGGCAACTTTGAGGTGACAAACAGTTGGTGCTGGTGTTCCGTCACCTCTTTAACCAGAATGTCCTGCTCCTGTGCACTGAAGCGACAGTTTATTTTCTTCTTCTCCCTGTCCTGGGCCTTGTGTGGGTTCTCCTGGCTGGTTCCTGGTCTGTTGTCATCTTCCTGGGGTCTGTGCAAGCATCTGGGATCCAGTTTAACTCTCCTTAGCACATTTTGCTGTGTTTGCGCCGCTTTTTGATGCAATTGCTGCAAAAAACAGCGCGTATCCGGTTTGCGACATCGTAAACCGGCTCACAGTCATTTTCACCATGTTAACGTTGTTTTTCTTTACAACGTTACGCATTGGTTTGAGTAAAAAAAAATTACTCACACCTGTGGTTTGCACCGCCGTGCGTCAAAGTATAAATTTAACGCCCGCACGGTGCAAAGAAATGGCGTTAGCCAGCAGTAAAATGTTTGACGCAAAACTGCGTCGGCACAGTTTTGCCTCAAAAAGTACAAATAAGGCCCTTGGTCTCTCAATCTATGTCTCAAACTGTTTTCTTTTTTGCAGTTAAGCTGTGGGTCCTGAAGATAAGGCAATATTCACTCCACAGATTTTTAATTATGGCTGAACCTTGTTAGACTTGCTCATAGACCCATCCCTCTGATATTGCAGGTGATGAACATGTATCTGCCCTGTAGCCCCATATTGCTATGTAGTGTAATTGTATTCTATGTATATTCAGATTTCCATCATATTTAAGGTATATATGTGATGTTTTGGCAGGATTCACCCTGTGTAATAACATTCCCACCCTATAACTCCCGGTCAGTGATGAAACTGTCATCCAGCTAGACAACATATACCACATAACTAATAACAGTCAGCTGTCAAAAGAGCTAAAACTGCAACCATGTGACTTGTCTCTAATTTGGGGGTGAGTGAACACTGTACCTGTAACCCAGAACACAATGTAATTTATTGCTTTAGTAAGTGTGGGTAGGGAGGCGTCTGACTAATGGAGCCCCGAATATTGAACACTGTTTTCATTATTAACTTGCTTCACAGAGCGTTACTATATTATGTTGGCCAACAGTTCTTACCAGCCAATAAGATTGTGAATCACCCCTCCTGGAGCATGCACCGGCCAGGATGAGAACTTTTCAAACCACCAGTTCTAACTGTACACTTGTTAGCAGCTCTCAGTAACACACAACAATGATAGTCACCAGAGAGGGTCCAACCAGCCGGGCACCAGATCCAACTTTTTTAATTAAATGATATAAGATCATAAGATATAAGATTTGCGAGGTCACTAGTGGAATTGGATTATGGCTAACGCTGAAATCACAGCTTATCATATGTTTGTTACTGACATGATGAGGTGGGTATCTGGTGGTGTCCCTTGTGGTGGCTGCTGTCTCAGTTGAAACTCTGGAATCCTATGAACTTGGAATTGGGAAGATGCACCACTCAGGGGATAGCACCTAGTTCTTGTTGCTTGGTGTTTCGGTTAATTTCCAAATTGCTTATTTTAATCTTATTTATGTGGTTGTGGCCTAGAGGTGCACCGTGAAATCATTCCACCCAGTTCCAAGTATCATCAGGTTCAGTAAAAAAGTATGTTTTCTGATCAGCAACCTTCATCAATCTGGCTGGAAAAAGAAGAGTATAATTACGTCCAACGTCTTTGACCTTCTTAATACTAAAAAATGAAGGTCTGTGGTGCTGAACAGCTGGCATAAAGTCTGGAAAAATTGTTACTCTGAATGATTGCATTATCAGTAGGCCCTTGACTCTGTCTTTCCACAGGGATGACTGACATAATATCAATCCATACAATATCGAAACACAAAAAACAGCAATAACAAAAATTTCTAATTCCTATACTTTCCTAGTAAAACCACAAATATCAAGAGCAAAAATATTGCTGTTCATAATATGATTTTTTAACTACATCGAAAACAAAAATATTGTTATCTTTATATGAAAACATACTATATCAAAAATATTAATGCACACAGTAACAATAATATTGCTAAAATAATAATTCAGGCCCAATACATTCAGTTCTGTATGGGTGAATGTTCTATCAGACAGGTTTATTACTTTGTTGTTCACCTGAAAGTGAACAACAAAGTAATAAACCTATCTGATGGAACAGAACTACAGAGCTACTACAGAACAGAAAGTGCTGGGTCTGGGTCTCTCCTTTTGTGCTTCAGAGCAATTTAACTTTACATTTAAAATGGCCTTCAAGCTGGGCCCTAAAACTAAAGTGCACACTGTGGGAAATAATATACCAGAAACTGATTTGGTGGTGGGTGATGCTGACTTTCTTATGATGTTGCAAAGTATTGAAGAGATTCTAGAAGAGTGGAATATTGTTTATGATTCCAATGTAAAGAATGATTTAGAACCCAAGTCTAAATTTACCCCGATGTGCTCCTATGAATCTATAGATGCATTTAATGATATTATGGCTGCTAGTCTTAGAAAACGTAGATCACGTACCACAAGATCTAAACATAATATTAGCGGGACACAAAGAAAGACTATTGAGTCATTGGCAAATGACAAACATAGTTTCATACGTCCAGCTGATAAAATGGTAATGTTGTGGTAATGCCTATTGTTATGTACATCAATGAAGCATCTAGACAACTGAATGAACCAGGGATCACTCAGACTGAATATAAGAAGGCAATAGTACAATTCTCAGATGTGTTAAATACATGGAGAGATAAAGCACATATTGAGGTAGAGGAGTGTCAGTATTTGAAGTACAACCATCCCAAATTGTCATTCTTATTTCTACTACCAAAAATTCACAAGTCAATAGACAACCCACCGGGTAGACCCATAGGCCCTCATTACGACCCTGGAGGACTCAAGACTGCCAGGGTGGTGGTGGAGGTTGGCCCACCGCCAATGTGGCGGTCCGACATCCACATTACAACTGCAGCCGTAGCACCACTTTACAGCCACAGGAGGGACCGGCGATGCTGGTGATCCTAGACCACCAGGGCATTGCTCCCCTGGGGATTAGGACTCCCCTCTCCACCAGCGGTTTCAAAAGGAGACAATACTTTATTCCATGTATGTAGCAACCACCCCAACCGTTTGAAATGGAGTATTCTGTTTGGGGAATTTGTAAGAGCAAGACAGAATTGCAGTAGTAACAGTGATTTTGAACTAGAATTGATGACAACACAGGCCAGATTCAGGGAATGTTGGTGTCCAGAATAGGTCTTTAAGAAAGCAATAAGCAGAATCAGAAACAAAACTAGGGAAGAGATCTTGCTTGCCCAAAGTAGACCCATCCAAGGGAATGAAAATATCACACAACTGATCCTGATTTTCAATGTTGACAATGGACTAGTCAACAAGGTCATGACCAGAAATTGGAAAATATGAAAATGTGACCCGGTTATTGGGAAACTTATCAATAACGAACCTTCCTTCATATATAGAAAAAGTAAATCTCTCAGAGACCTTGTGATGCATGGAGATATCACCACTGTAACCGCACCAACCAAATGGGATTCTAATACACTTAGGGGGTCATTCCAACTTTGGCCTGCGGCGGAGGCCGCCCGCCAAAGTAACCCCGTCGAAAGACCGCTCCGCAGTCAAAAGACCGCGGCGTTCATTTCGACTTTCCCGCTGGGCCGGCGGGCAACCGCCAAAAGGGCGCCCGCCAGCCCAGCTGGAAAGACCCTGCAACAATGAAGCCGGCTCCGAATGGAGCCGGCGGAGTTGCAGGGGTGCGACGGGTGCAGTTGCACCCGTCGCGATTTTCACTGTCTGCAAAGCAGACAGTGAAAATCCTAATGGGGCCCTGTTAGGGGGCCCCTGCACTGCCCATGCCAGTGGCATGGGCAGAGCAGGGGCCCCACGACACCCGTTCCCGCCATCCGGTTTCTGGCGGTGTAAACCGCCAGAAACAGGCTGGCGGGAAGGGGGTCGGAATCCCCATGGCGGCGCTGCAAGCTTCCCGCCAGCCTGTTTCTGGCGGTTTACACCGCCAGAAACCGGATGGCGGGAACGGGTGTCGTGGGGCCCCTGGGGGCCCCTGCTCTGCCCATGCCACTGCAAGCAGCGCCGCCATGGAGGATTCTCCGGGCCAGGGGAAATCCGGCGGGAAACCGCCGGATCCCCTTTTCTGACCGCGGCTTTACCGCCGCGGTCAGAATGGCCCTGGAAGCACCGTCAGCCTGTTGGCGGTGCTTCCGCGTCCCGGACCGCCAGGGTTGGAATGAGGGCCTTAGAGTCTTATTTACCTGTGGTAAATGCAAGGTGTGTACTAAGTCTAAGAATTGCAGAGAATTCAGCATATGGCCTCAGGCCAGGTGAGAAAGATATTATGAGCTTATCACCAATGCAACAACTTATGTTGTTTACATTCTGGATTGTCCCTGTGGTCAGAAATATGTGGGAAGTACCATCCATCCAGTATGCAAGTGGATGTTGGAGCACATGCACACCATCACCAACAAGAACCCACACCAACCTGTTGCCAGACATTTTGAACAGCTACACTTTAGTGATTGGAAAGGTCTAAAATATTATGGCATTGAAAGAATAGAGGAACACCACAGAGGAGGGGACAGAGTATTGCGATTACATAAGAGGGAGTTGTGTTATATAATTGACCTGGATACTAAAGCCCCAAGTGTTTTCAATCTAAAAGAAGAATTACATCTGCATTTGGAATACACTTACAATCTTGGAATGAAATGTTACTTATCATTGACAAATGTATTGGTGCTCTCTGTCCTAATGAGCTGTTGTTCTTAATGAGCGTTTGTTTTTAAACAGGTGCATGCATGAAGTTTTTTATCTCATTCTATTTTTTTTATACCTTTCTTGCAGGAGGAGTGGAAGGGACTCTCCTGACCATGGTGGAGAAAAGAGAGGCTGTCTGGTTTGAGGCACCCTACATATCCCTTTCAAATCTACCAATCAAGTTTTGGGTCTTAGTGATCTTTCCTTATCTTGATTTATTGTTTGCCTTTGTTACACATGTTTTGGATTGTAGAACTGGGACTGTACTCTGTGCTCAGCGGATATGCAAAGTTGACAATTTAATTGTATTTCCACTTTATGACACTTTTCACTTGCAATGGTTTTTTCATCACATGTGGGTGCTATTGGTTGATTAAAATGACATATCTGTCAATTAACATTGCCTAAATGATGGACCAGTGAAATTGCCCACAGGGGCTGAATTGTGAGTGGGAACATTCTTTACCATTTGAATTATTGTTTTAATTACTTTCTTGCCCACTTGGGCATCATGCTGTCTATTATACATTGAATGGCTTATTAGGGGCAGACATATATTGTGAGATATGTATGTTTATAACTTTTAGGACCATTGAAGCTACCCATTTCGGTTGGACTTTGAACTTGAATATTGTGTGGCATAGATGCATGTGCAATATGTGTTTGCCATACTGTTTCTGTTACATTTGCATTAGTAAGTATTCTTTCAATGTGAACTCTTTCTAGATTCCCTTTTGATTACCATTTGGATATTGTTACAACATGAATGCAATACACAATATTTTGAGCACAGATTTAAGCAATGAGAGGGTATGGTACATACCTGTTTAGAAATATTGACATTTATCAAAAATGTTTTTTTTCAAAAAAGTAAACTCTTAATGGCCATAGGACATGTTACTAGACAAAAACATGCAAAGCAAGTCCGACCGCCACCACAACATTAGCAGTCCTCGGACAGCCAATGTCGTAATAGGGCCCTTAATCTCCCTGTGCATAAAAAAATGAATGTGAATTTGGGTAATGTTACTGGTGCCCATGTGAAGCAATCGGGTTGAGTTTGCGATATACCAGAAAATCACTAAAAAAGAAAGAGTACCTCAATCACAACACGAGCAGCAGACGTACACTAATTAAAATAAAAATCAATCTGTACTCAGTCCATGCTTAATATGAAAAAAAGCGAGTGATGTCTCACATGTGCAGCCGGATTAGAAGTCAGCAAAGAAGAGTGATGATGCCAACAAACTGGATGTAATGGAGGGGCTAAAAGTTCCTTTTTAGAGCTTTTTTTTAAACACAATAGATTGTGGGCAAGTGACAAAAATTGAAGGCAATATTTTCTGGCTTAGACATCCCTTGAGGAAGCATTATTCTGTCCAACACAACATTATGTTGTATAGTTTCTATTTTCCTCAGAAATAACCCTCAGGAAGGGCATATGATGGTACAATCCAGACCACTGTGCATAGTTATCAGCCAACGTTCGTTCAGGTCAGGTGTATTGACAATCAATAATCCTTGACCTGAGATAAACATCACTGATCTACCTCACAGTTGATGTGTCACATTACACAGAGACAAAGTTGTTGTGTAAGTGCTATTCATTATAACATGCTGTAGTGCTATATGTACATTGTCCATGACTGTGAGTCCATTAGTGTGACATCTTCCATTGTGATCCTACACAAGTGCAAAAGGACATGTCATTGGACATGCTGGGGTGGAGTGTCGGACAGTGCAGAGGGACAGGATTTGCCAATGAGTTAGTGAGAGACAATCACAGGGCAGGGTGAAAAGATAAACAGTGGGCTGAAGAACAGTGCTTGAATACAGTTGTTGCAAGACTGACATGTTACAAAGCACAAGACCTTGGCAATAGGTGGCCATGTGGCAGGGACTAGTGCTAAAGGGGACTCTTACGGGTGAAGGTGATCTGTTCCACGTCTTCATCTTCTGATGTGTGTGTTGTCTCCTCTGCCCTTGGTGGTGGTGGTTGTGAAGGGGCAACACACACCTTAGTGTTTGAAGACATGGAGTCAGACATCCCGGTAGCTGCCAACTGTGGGGCTATTAAGGGCAATACTGCAGCAAGGAGGAGCTGCTGGTTCTTAAGAATAGCAGCCACATCACTGTGGTAGGCAGCCAGGTCGGCCCTGAGGGGTTCAATATTGCATTTGTGCACGCGTTGACAGGATTGTTGTTGCAGGCATTGGGTCAACTCTATTACAGCTATGCTGATTCCCCTCAACGTTTTTTCAAGTTCCTGCAAGATTGCTGTTCGCCCTTGCATGGCTGCTGCCTGTTCTTCAGTTGACATAATGCAGGAACTCACCCCCTCTAGGCTGGCTGCCATAGTTTAGATCCCCACCTGCACCTCCTTGGCCAGCTCCCGCTGTACTCCAACTACAGTTCACTCAAAGCTGGTCCCAGGGTCGCCAGGGTCCTCATCTGTGTTGGAGCTGGCAGGTCGTAAAATTGGGGTGGTGGGTGGGTCCTCTGTGATGGCTGCTAGTTCTATGCTCCTCCTTGTGACTTAAGGTGGGGTCTGGAGGGTTCCAAGGACATCTTGGAGGGTCTGCTGGCTGATGTTTGTCAGCTCGTCATCCATGTCATCAGGGTAGTCCTGGACAAGCATATCCGCAGGAGAGCCATCGTCCTCTGCAATGAGATATGGTACAATTAGTGTTTCTGTGTTGTGGGATTTGTAATGTGACATGCCTGCCTTCCGATTATTTTCACATTGTGATCTGGGTTTCTGTTCATTGTTCCTGTCTTTCATATTAGCATTTTCCCAGGCCTATACCCCACTTGGATGTCACATGTATTGTGGTCAGTTTATGGACTTGTCAGCATCACATCCTCTAGGTGTTGGTTCTGGCCAAATTGTGAATTGCCACCTTCTTGTCCTACTCAAATATCCGTCTACTTCCATTCTCATGGTGAGGCCTTTCACTGGCTGTGGGTGTTCTGATGGCACTATCACCACACTTAACATTCTGGAACTACCCCAGTCTCTGATCTTTCACATCCACCTATAGGTTACTGAGATCTAGCATATACTATGTATAGCATTGGTATGGCACGATACAGATATCAGCATTGGTAATGTGTACTGCTGATGTTGGGAAATGTGTGCTACATTGGATTGCACTGATTGTCTAGCAGTTTTCCATTTCCTCCTCTGACTGTGCGGGTGTATTTCTGTAACCAGTTACATATGTCCTCCCCCTCAATGCTGTTGTCTGAGCAGTATGACATTTGGGATGTTGCATGGTGTAATTGGAGCTATTGTGACCCAGGCACAGGGTGGACCCTGACATATGCAGCATGGGAATTACATTAGTGCTGTTTACCTCTTAATGTTTATGACAATGGCTGATGTTTGTAGCAACTATGGACAATCACATTTGACAGGATTGGGACATTTGTATTGATTTCAGGGGATTGATAACGTTGTCATCCTGAACCCTCTAATTTGGGTGTGTTTGATCCTTGGGGATGTTACTGCCATTAGCTACTTGACCTGCACACACAGCAGAGGTGGTAATGGCAACTGTTTTCAATGTTATATTCCACTTGCTGATATGGCCAGAGGTTGTTAATTGGGCCCTAGTTCATGTAGGGGGAATACTGGCTGGTGTGTAACGGGCTGCCAATTTTACGTTGTACCCTACCCTCCTGGCCTGGCTTTACCTTTCCAACATCCTTGGCATGGCAGCATACCCCCATGCAAAGGTTGTTGGTGTAGTGTACTACTGTGCCCCAGGTTTCCTCTGTACAGCCCATGCCCCCGTGCTGTGCCCCTGTACCCATTCCACTCCCTGAATATCATGACTTACATGCACTGTGTAGTAGGTATGTCCACCCCCGCTTACAGTTAACATTTGTGCATTTTAATTCCCCATGCGACTTACCCTGCATGTGTGTTGTCTCCTGGTAGTCTGCGCTGTCCTTTCCTTGACTCCCTGTGACGATCTCCTCAGGTATGACGGCTGCCACCATCTCCTCCATGGTCCAGGGCCTCCTGCGGTGCTGGACTCCCTCCTCCAGTCTGCAGCGCTGCCTTCCTGTTCGTGGCCATCTTTTCCTTGGTCCTGCACTTGCAATCATGCCAGTGTTTCTTGCACTCGATGACTGTTCTCCCTACTTTTGCCACACTGTTGATCTTGTCAACAATTTGTTGCCATATTGCCTCTCTCCTTCTAATTGGCAACTTAGAGGAGACAAACAGTTGGTGCTGGTGTTCCGTCACCTCGTTAACCAGAATTTCCTGTGCACTGAAGCAACACTTTATTTTCTTCTTCTCCCTGTCCTGGGCCTTGTGTGGGTCCTCCTGGCTGGTTCCTGGTCTGTTGTCATCTTCCTGGGGTCTGTGCAAGCATCTGGGATCCATTTTGACTCTCCTTAGCACATTTTGCTGTGTTTGCGCTGCTTTTTGATGCAATTGCGGCAAAAAACAGCGTGGATCCGGTTTGCGACATCGTAAACCGGCACACAGTCATTTTCGCCACGTTAACGTTGTTTTTCTTTACAACGTTATGCATTGGTTTGAGTAAAAAAAAATGACTCACACCTGTGGTTTGCACCGCCGTGTGTCAAAGTATAAATTTGACGCCCGCACGGTGCAAAGAAATGGCGTTAGCCGGCGGTAAAATTGTTGGCGCAAAACTACGTCGGCACAGTTTTGCCTCAAAAAGTATAAATATGGCCCTTGGCCTCTCAATCTATGTCTCAAACTGTTTCCCTCTTTGCAGTTTAGCTGTGGCTCCTGAAGATAAGGTAATATTCACTCCACAGATTTTTAATTATGGCTGAATCTTGTTACACTTGCTCATATACCCCATCCCTCTGATATTGCAGGTGATGAACATGTATCTGCCCTGTAGCCCCATATTGCTATGTAGTGTAATTGTATTCTATGTATATTCAGATTTCCATCATATTTAAGGTATATATGTGATGTTTTGGCAGGACTCACCTTGTGTAATAACATTCCCACTCTATAACGCCCGGTCAGTGATGAAACTGTCATCCAGCTAGACAACAAATAACACATAACTAATAACAGTCAGCTGTCAAAAGAGCTAAAACTGCAACCATGTGACTTGTCTCTAATTTGGGGGTGAGTGAACACTGTACCTGTAACCCAGAACACAATGTAATGTATTACTTTAGTAAGTGTGGGTAGGGAGGCGTCTGACTAATGGAGCCCCAAATATTGAACACTGTTTTCATTATTAACTTGCTTCACAGAGCGTTACTATATTATGTTGGCCAGCAGTTCTTACCAGCCAATAAGATTGTGAATCACCCCTCCTGGAGCATGCACTGGCCAGGATGAGAACTTTTCAAACCACCAGTTCTAACTGTACACTTGTTAGCAGCTCTCAGTAACACACAACAATGATAGTCGCCAGAGAGGGTCCAACCAACCGGGCACCAGATCCCACTTTTTGAATTAAATGATATAAGATCATCAGCTGTTTGCGATGTCACCAGTGGAATTGGATTATGGCTAACGCTGAAATCACAGCTTATCATATGTTTGTTACTGACATCAGTTCTGTATGGGTGAATGTTCTATCAGACAGGTTTATTACTTTGTTGTTCACCTGAAAGTGAACAACAAAGTAATATACCTGGCTGATGGAACAGAACTACAGAGCTACTACAGAACAGAAAGTGCTGGGCCTGGGTCTCTCCTTTTGTGCTTCAGAGCAATTTAACTTTACATTTAAAATGGCCTTCAAGCTGGGCCCTAAAACTAAAGTGCACACTGTGGGAAATAATATACCAGAAACTGATTTGGTAGTGGGTGATGCTGACTTTCTTATGATGTTGCGAAGTATTGAAGAGATTCTAGAAGAGTGGAATATTGTTTATGATTCCAATGTAAAGAATGATTTCGAACCCAAGTCGAAATTTACCCCGATGTGCTCCTATGAATCTATAGATGCATTTAATGATATTATGGTTGCTAGTCTTAGAAAACGTAGATCATGTACCACAAGATCTAAACATAATATTAGCGGAACACAAAGAAAGACTATTGAGTCATTGGCAAATGACAAACATAGTTTCATACGTCCAGCTGATAAAATGGTAATGTTGTGGTAATGCCTATTGTTATGTACATCAATGAAGCATCTAGACAGCTGAATGAACCGGGGATCACTCAGACTGAATATAAGAAAGCAATAGTACAATTCTCAGGTGTGTTAAATACATGGAGAGATAAAGCACATATTGAGGTGGAGGAGTGTCAGTATTTGAAGTACAACCATCCCAAATTGCCATTCTTATATCTACTACCAAAAATTCACAAGTCAATAGACAACCCACCGGGTAGACCCATAGGCCCTCATTACGACCCTGGCGGACTCAAGACTGCCAGGGTGGTGGTGGCGGTTGGCCCACCGCCAATGTGGCGGTCCGACATCCACATTACAACTGCAGCCGTAGCACCACTTTACAGCCACAGGAGGGACCGGCGGTGCTGGTGATCCTAGACCACCAGGGCATTGCTCCCCTGGGGATTAGGACTCCCCTCTCCACCAGCGGTTTCAAAAGGAGACAATACTTTATTCCATGTATGTAGCAACCACCCCAACCGTTTGAAATGGAGTATTCTGTTTGGGGAATTTGTAAGAGCAAGACAGAATTGCAGTAGTGACAGTGATTTTCAAATAGAATTGATGACAATGCAGGCCAGATTCAGGGAATGTTGGTGTCCAGAATAGGTCTTTAAGAAAGCAATAAGCAGAATCAGAAACAAAACTAGGGAAGAGATCTTGCTTGCCCAAAGTAGACCCACCCAGGGGAATGAAAATATCACACAACTGATCCTGATTTTCAATATTGACAGTGGACTAGTCAACAAGGTCAAGACCAGGAATTGGAAAATATGAAAATGTGACCCGGTTATTGGGAAACTTATCAATAACGAACCTTCCTTCATATACAGAAAAAGTAAATCTCTCAGAGACCTTGTGATGCATGGAGATATCACCACTGTAACCGCATCAACCAAATGGGATTCTAATACACTTAGGGCCAGATGTAGGTACCGGTTTGCATGTCATAACGCAGTTTGCGACATGCAAAACGGCCCTCGCGATGCAGATTCACATTTTGCGAGTCGGTTCCGACTCGCAAAATGTGAATCCGACTCGCAAATAGGAAGGGGTGTTCCCTTCCTATTTAAAACTCGCACCGTGATGCAGAATTGCTTTGTGACCGCGAAAGCGGTCGCAAAGCAATTAGCAGTTAACACCCACTTGAAGTGGGTGGTAACTCATTCGCAAATGGGAAGGGGTCCCAATGGGACCCCTTCCCCTTTGTGAATGTCGCTGAAAATATTTTTTCAGAGCAGGCAGTGGTCCAATGGACCACTGCCTACTCTGAAAAAATGAAACCAAATGGTTTCATTATTTTTTTGAATTGCAACTCGTTTTCCTTTAAGGAAAACGGGCTGCAATTCAAAAAAAAAACTGCTTTATTAAAAAAAGCAGTCACAGACATGGAGGTCTGCTGTCTCCAGCAGGCCACCATCCCTGTGAGTGCAGGGACTCGTTATGGGGTCGCAATTTGCGACCAACCTCATTAATATTCATGAGGTGGGTCTTTGCGACCCCATAGCGAGTCTGAGACACCTTTCTGCATACCATTTTGCGAGTTGCAAATTGCGAGTCGGTATGACTCGCAATTTGCAACTCACAAACTTTTCTGTACCTACATCTGGCCCTTAGAGTCTTATTTACCTGTGGTAAATGCAAGGTGTGTACTAAGTCTAAGAATTGCAGAGAATTCAGCATATGGCCTCAGGCCAGGTGAGAAAATATGAGTTTATCACCTATGCAACAACTTATGTTGTTTACATTCTGGATTGTCTCTGTGGTCTGAAATATGTGGGAAGTACCATCCATCCAGTATGCAAGTGGATTATGGAGCACATGCACACCATCACCAATAAGAACCCACACCAACCTGTTGCCAGACATTTTGAACAGCTACACTTCAGTGATTGGAAAGGTCTAAAATATTATGGCATTGAAAGAATAGAGGAACACCACAGAGGAGGGGACAGAGTATTGTGATTACATAAGAGTGAGTTGTGTTATATAATTGACCTGGATACTAAAGCCCCAAGTGGTTTCAATCTAAAAGAAGAATTATATCTGCATTTGGAATACACTTACAATCTTGGAATGAAATGTTACTTATCATTGACAAATTTATTGGTGCGCTCTGTCCTAAAGAGCTGTTGTTCTTAATGAGCGTTTGTTTTTAAACAGGTGCGTGCATAAAGTTTTTTTATCTCATTCTAGTTTTTTATACCTTTCTTGCAGGAGGAGTGGAAGGGACTCTCCTGACCATGGTGGAGAAAAGAGAGGCCGCCTGGTTTGAGGCACCCTACATATCCCTTTCAAATCTACCAATCAAGTTTTGGGTCTGAGTAATCTTTCCTTATCTTGATTTATTGTTTGCCTTTGTTACACATGTTTTGGGTTGTAGAACTGGGACTGTACTCTGTGCTCAGCGGATATGCAACGTTGACAATTTAATTGTATTTCCACTTTATGACACTTTTCATTTGCAATGGTCTTTTCATCCCACGTGGGTGCTATTGGTTGATTAAAATGACATATCTGTCAATTAACATTGCCTAAATGATGGACCAGTGAAATTGCCCACAGGGGCTGAATTGTGAGTGGGAACATTCTTTACCATTTGAATTATTGTTTTAATTACTTTCTTGCCCACTTGGGCATCATGCTGTCTATTATACATTGAATGGCTTATTAGGGGCAGACATATATTGTGAGATATGTATGTTTATTACTTTTAGGACCATTGAAGCTACCCACTTCGGTTGGACTTTGAACTTGAATATTGTGTGGCATAGATGCATGTGCAATATGTGTTTGCCATACTGTTTCTGTTACATTTGCATTAGTAAGTATTCTTTCAATGTGAACCCTTTTTAGATTCCCTTTTGATTACCATTTGGATATTGTTACAACATGAATGCAATACACAATGTTTTGAGCACAGATTTAAGCAATGAGAGGGTATGGTACATACCTGTTTAGAAATATCGACATTTATAAAAAAAAAAAAAATCAAAAAAGTAAACTCCCAATGCCCATAGGACATGTTACTAGACAAAAACTTGCAAAGCAAGTCCGACCGCCACCGCAACATTAGCAGTCCTCGGACAGCCAATGTCGTAATAGGGCCCTTAATCTCCCTGTGCATAAAAAAATTAATGTGAATTTGGGTAATGTTACTGGTGCTCATGTGAAGCAATCGGGTTGAGTTTGCGATATACCAGAAAATCACTAAAAAAGAAAGAGTACCTCAATCACAACACGAGCAGCAGGCGTACACTAATTAAAATAAAATTCAATCTGTACTCAGTCCATGCTTAATATGAAGAAAAGCAAGTGATGTCTCACATGTGCAGCCGGATTAGAAGTCAGCAAAGAAGAGTGATGATGCCAACAAACTGGATGTAATGGATGGGCTAAAAGTTCCTTTTTAGAGCTTTTTTTTTAAACACAATAGATTGTGGGCAAGTGACAGCACGTGTGCTGCCTGCAGGGGAGACCTAAAATTGGAAGTGAGTGTGTGATAGCACATAAGCGTAAAAGACTGTGAGTGAGTTCACATGCAAGTGAACGTGTGTGCCAGTGTTTGTTCTCACTTTAAATATGCAGCTACCCCAACATATGGGAGGTAATACCTTGTGCATTTCCTGCTTGAGGTTCTTGGACATGAAATGCCGCTGTTGCTTGTTCTTACATAACCGACCCAGTGACACCCAGGGACTTTGACAAATGCTTCTCTCTGTCACTAGAACTGGAGGGTGTCATGCTGAACTTCTGAGCCTTCTTGAAACTTGCGGTGCTCTGTTATGTAATGTGTTATGTAGTTAAGAATGTTTGTACAGTTCTAGTAGAATGTTATTAGGTAAAAGAATGTGGGTATGGAATGTCAAAGGAATGGAATGTGAAGGGCTGGTAGTTGGAGATGAAGAGGACGGCAGACAGAGGTGTTGGTGTGTTGACTACAACTTGAAATAAACATCAGTTGAAGAACACTGCGTTTGATCTACTTTTATACAACAAGAAATTTGGCGACAAAGATGTCTTCGAGGAATTTTACTGGATCTTCAAGGATTCAAGGACTCACGCTGGAACCACTCCCCAGGACCGTCCAGACGGAGTGATTACACGCCAACACCTCCCCACACCCCCAGGAACCTGAGTTGTCCTTTTTTTGGGACAGTTTTACACAGGGCCCGCCGCCTTGTTTCCTATTTCCACAGTCTTCGTCTGGGCATTTGGGGGATGGCACGCATGGTGCCGGTCGCCGCACTCGCCGTTCCACAGCTGTGTGCGAGTGTCTGGATTGTTTAGACACGCCGCAAATGAAGCGGATCTTGGGGGGGGGCGAGGCACTAACTGTGGCACTCGCGCCCACAGCTGTGTGCGCAAGCCGTGCTTTCTTCAAAGGATTACTCAACCTTGGCGAGCAGTGCGAACTGCTGCACTCACACCCACAGCCAACATTGGGTGCTGTGCCGGTCTTACCTTCTTGTGCGCGACACGCACTTTGGTGAGATCCGCTCTCCTTGGCTGTGCTACGCCTTTGATTCACACGCTGTGCATCCTCCGCCCACAGTATTCTCCGACTGCGTGATTAAGGCGTGGTCCTAAAAGGTTCAAGTGCTACTTCCTCTAGGAACACTGGTATGATTGGTATAAATTTATGCTGGTGGCCATCTTGGGTGTACTACTAACACATTGCAATAGTCACCCCATTCGGCGGACGTCTTGAGACTACTACAGTTACTTTAAAAGGACTCAGATCTCATTTTTTGTGTTTGAAGAGATTTCTTTAAAAAGGTTTCAAATTATTATATATTTTTTTTCTTCAGTTTCTTTTTTTTGGTAGTGTTAGTTTTGTTTTCTCAGGGTAAAATGTGTGCTGCACAAACTTTTACCCTCACTCCTCCACAGCTCATTCTGAGCTTTACGGGTGATCAACAAGTCAAATGGCTGGAGTGGAAGGAATATTTTTGGAATTACTTGGACACTATCAATGAGGAAGATTTAACTCCAGATAAAAAGAAGAAGATCTTGTTACACTGCCTGGGACCTATAGGTCTTAAAGTGTTTAACTCACTGGAGAAATAAGTTCAACAAGATGGGGAGTCTGATGTTTTTGTACATGCCTTAGAAGATCTAGATAGATATTATTCGACCTCCGTGTGTATTGCTATTGATAGATTTAATTTCTTTAGTAGGAAACAAGGGAAAACAAAATCCATTGAGGAATATGTCTCTGAACTAAAAAAACTGGCACTCACTTGTAGGTTTGGTATGTTACATAATGAGCTGACCAGGGATCAGATTATTATGCATGTAAACAATTTTCATATTCAAGAGAGATTGTGGGCGCATGGTGAGTCACCATTGTAAGAGGTTGTGGCTCTAGTTAAAGAAGCTGAAATTTCCAATAAATGTGCAAAGGCTATTTCACTTGAGAAAAAAGAGGCACAGAACGAAATTGTTAGCAAAGTTAAATTCAAGAAAAATAGGGACAAAGAAAGCAACTTGAAACAAAGAATAGTGATAAAAAGTGCTATCGGTGTGGGAGTAAGGAGCACTTAGCGTTCTACAGGAAATACCCTGCGTGTGACCAACAATGTGCTAAGTGTGGCATTAGGGGCCATTTTGCCAAAGTATGTAGAAAGGGTAAAAAAGTTGCAGCAATTGTCAGTAAATCAGATTCAGAATCCAGTTCTGACTCTAGCCTAGATTCAAAGGTACATGAGTGTGTCCTAGGTATTAAAAGTGCTATCGATTTCTCGATTTTAGGAGAATGTGAGGAGGTAAATCATACGGAAAACTCTTGTGTCTCACACTTGAGTGTGCAATCGAGGAATAAGCCTGTGTGTGAGATTCTCTTGGGTGGTGTGCATGTATTGACTGTAGCAGACTCCGGTTCCCCATACACAATTATAAACAAGAATTTATGGGAGAAAAAATTCAAAAAGGTTCTTGGGTCCACCTTGATTCCTCCAGATGTTTCTCCGGAGAGTTTCACAGGAGAATCTATTCCTATGATAGGGTTTAAAGAAGTGGTCTTTGAGTTTAAAGGCAGGAAAACCGGGGGCAAATTATATGTTGATGAAGAGGACCCAGCTGTTTTGGGTTGGTTGGATCAAAGAGACTTGAACATTGTGTTGGACCCCAAAGGTGAGGAACAAGTTAAGGTAGTGAGTGACAACAGAGACTATGGGCTTGCTTGAAGAACAAATTTCCAGAACTCTTTTCTGAAAAAAATAGTGCACTTAAGGACTTCACACATAGAATTTTATTGAAGGAAAATGCTGTACCGAAGGTTCACAAATCTCGTAATATTCCTTGGGTGTTAAGAGAGGAAGTCAATAAAGAATTGGAGTCTTTCTTATGGAAGGGCATAATCGAGGAAGTGGATGCCTCCGAATGGATCTCCCCATTGGTGGCAGTACCCAAGGCCAATGGGAAGATTTGTTTGTGCATCGACTTGAGGGATTTAAATAACAACATAGTGGTGGAGAGATTTCCCTTGCCAAGGATATGTGAAATGCTTGCCTTGACAAAGGACATGGAATGTTTCACCTCCATTGACTTGTCGTCAGCTTACCATCAGGTCAGATTACATGAGGATAGTAAAAATGTAACTGCTTTCAATACTCCTCAGGGTTGTTATCGATATGTTCGAATGCCTTTTGGATTGGCCTCAGCTGCAGCAGTTTTTCAGAAATTAATGCACAAACTTTTCAAGGATATAAAAGGTGTGATCTTCTTCTAGGACGACATTTTAATTATGGGGAAGAATAGGAAACAAAATGATGCTAGGGTTAACAGAGTACTGGGTATTCTAAGGGACAAAGGCTTAACAGCTGAATTCTCTAAGTGTATGTTTGGTGATCAACAATTGAACTATTTGGGGCATGAAATCACTGCAGGTGGGATTAAACCTAAAAAAGAATTGCTGTCTGCTATTAAAGATGCTCCAGCACCTAGTAACAAGGACGAATTAAGATCATTCCTTGGCTTAGCGGAATTCTATGCAAGATTTGTTAAGAACTTCTCAGAGAAAACATTTAGTTTAAGACAATTGTTAAAAGAAAAATGTAAATTTGTTTTGACAGACACATTACAGGAAGACTTTGACTGTATAAAACAAGAACTTTGTGTGGGTAAGACGTTGGCAGGCTTTGATCCTAGACTTGCTTCCATTCTCACCACGGACGCGTCTAATAGAGGTATTGGTGCGGTGCTAAGTCAGAAAGGTATAAATGGTGAAGAGGTGACTATAGCATTTGCCTCTAGAGCACTGTCCCCCACAGAGGAAAGGTATTCAGTTATTGAGAGAGAGGCTCTTGCGGTTGTTTGGGGCTTAGAGCATTTCAGGAATTTCTTGTGCGGTTTTGACATTG
Organism: Pleurodeles waltl; assembly: GCF_031143425.1. Lineage (NCBI taxonomy): Eukaryota > Metazoa > Chordata > Amphibia > Caudata > Salamandridae > Pleurodeles > Pleurodeles waltl. The sequence goes on from NC_090444.1 coordinate 959,583,595, forward strand.
AAATTAGATGTGATCATAAACCATTAATCAAAGTATTAACCACTGAAGGATTGCTAAAGGCCACGGCAAGAATAGCTAGAATGTCCATAAGATTGTTGGACTTCAGGTATAAATTGGTATATGTCCCAGGAGTTAAGAACAAGGTGGCGGATTGTTGGAGTAGATTGCCCCTACCCCTCCAAGAATTTGTGACTGAAGATGAAGGGATCACTGTTGCTTGGTCTGGGAATTCTGAATGGAATGCCATTAGTTCTGAAGTTTGGGATGAAACAAGTTCAAATGATCCTATATTATCTATGTTAAAGAAATATATTCAAGATGGTTGGCCAGAGAAAAAAGAGATTGCAGCTGAGCTCAGAATTATTTTTGAGTTACGTGATGAATTGTCAGTGGACCATGACAAGGTTATGATGGGTGATAGAATGGTTCCACTTGAAAAATTAAGGGATTCCATCATTAAAATAAATCATGAAGGACATTTAGGCATTGTCAAGACTAAACTAAAAAATTAAGAAACCTATTGGTGGCCTGGTATGGATGTTAATATTGAGAGGATAGTTAGAAATTGTGATCTATGTATGAATGCTGACAAATCTCTGGTAACCTTAAAACCAACTTTACATCCTGTGCCTTGCCCTGAGATGGCTTGGGAATTTATTGGTTTGGATATAATGGGGCCAATCGTTGAGGAGAATATGGAATGGTACATTATAGTGGTGGTAGATTACTTCTCAAAGTGGCCAGAGATTAAATTTGTTACCAAACCTAATTCAGTGAACGTTCTGATGTTCTTGGATGAGCTTTTTCAAAGGGAAGGGTTACCTAGGAAAATCATCACGGATAATGGTGTTCAATTTAAAAGTGAGGAAATTAAAGAATTTCTGGAGAGGAATGGTATTGAACACAAGTTGGTTTCGGTCTACCATCCTAGTGGGAATGGTGAAGTGGAGAGATTTAATTGAGTTATTAAAGATTTGTTGCAATTAGCTAGATATGAAAATGTTGACTGGAAAACCTGTGTTAAGAAAATAATTTGGATGTACAGAACCACCCCGACTGTAACAGGGCACACTCCATTTACTGTCATGAGAGGAAGAATTCCATTCACGAAGGATAATCAGGGCTGGTTAAGCAAGTCTAGGATGAAACAATGGTCACCTGCTGAGATTAAAGAGAATATTCAAAAAGCACAAGGTCTTTATAAAAACTATGTGGATTTGAAGAAAGGTGCTAAGGATATTAGTTTAAAGGAGGGTGATGTAGTTCATGTCAAACTACCAGGCAAGGTAAATAAAGGAGATACCAAGTTTTCTGAACCTAAAACAGTTCTTGAAGTATACAAAAATTCGGCCAAATTGAGTGATGGGCGGGTGTGGCATATGAGTCCTTTTGCAGAGTTAGGAGGAGATTCTACTGTTGTGGATGGAAATACTTCTGCAGAAGCTACAAATAATTATTCTTGGCTAGATACTGTGCATAATGACATTCCCACCGGGACTGAAGATCTTATGAGAGTTGAAGAAGGAGATTCTGCGTGTGAAGGTGCGAGGGTTAACAATGACAGTTCAGCACATGAAGCGGAAGTTGCCAATGACCATCCAGCACAAACTGAAAGGAACGAAACTTATAGAAGTAAATTGGGTAGAGTTGTTAAGAAACCTTTCTATTTAAAAGATTATGTTGTAAATTAGATATTTTCTTGATTTCTCTCATTCACCTTCTATTATATAAAGGGGGAAGATGTGTTATGTAATGTGTTATGTAGTTAAGAATGTTTGTACAGTTCTAGAAGAATGTTATTAGGTAAAAGAATGTGGGTATGGAATGTCAAAGGAATGGAATGTGAAGTGCTGGCAGTTGGAGATGAACAGGCTGGCAGACAGAGGTATTGGCGTGTTGAATACAACTTGAAATAAACATCAGTTGAAGAACACTGCGTTTGATCTACTTTTATACAACATGCTCTCACTATGAACCATGCACTTTCACCTCCGATTAATTACCAGCAAAGGTGTGACGTCACACCTATTTAATGAATGAGCACAACTACTTGTCAAAAGAAGACCGAAAGAGGCGAAAATATCATTATAAGTACTGCATTTCTACAAGGAAAGCGAGTGGCTCAAAAGTACACATTAGGAAGATCCACCTTTCCTATCAACAGAATAAACATTACAGTTGTATTTTGCCTGTTTGAGAATTAAAGTCATTTTTATTGCTAAAATGGTTTTATGTTTCTCTCTAGGCAATTTTAGCATTTTGTACAATTTGCTAACAAGTTTTATTTCTTAATTTTGTTTTAACGTTTGTTTATGCGTGTTTCACATCAAATTATGTGCTATTGTTTAACTTGAGCGAGTCTCTTGAGTTCACACTGTTGTGCCTGTTTGAGCTGAGAGCGCCATGGCCGCCATGCAGCACGAAGGGGAGAAAAAAAAATAGTTTGCCCACGTTGAATTATATCGCCAATCGTGCAATTATCCGGTTAAAAGCCCACAATACTTACAACAGGTCAAAACGCTTGCTCTCTGGACCTAAAAATATACCAATGCTGCCCAAGCCAGTTAGCAAGGCTGATTTCACTAGATGGCGCCAGATGCTGATTTGCCGTGTTTTTTTTTCGCTAACGGACAATTCCATAAACTTAGAAACATGTTCCAATCCTTTGAAGGGTCTCGCTTCAATATTATGGCCCTGGACCGCGCAACAACATCTGGCATGCCTGTTTTGAATGATCAAATCCATTTTAGAATAAATGGACTTTCTTCTGTGATTTTTTAGAGTGATGGTTACAATTACTTTTACGCAAATGCGTGATTTTGTCCGCACAACTGTGACGCATAAGAGGAATTGGTATTGCCCACTGAAGTGCTTACAAGACAAGGCACCTGAACAAAGTTTGCTGGATCTTGCAGACACAGGAATTCAGAGGCTGGCTGTGACATTTGGAGCTACCAGTCGTTCGAGACTGAATGCCCTCTGTTAACCCTGAGCTAAATCCTCAGAAAGCTTCGTCTATGCGTTCTCTGGTACGGTTTTCTATCGAAAAACAAAACACACAACGCCTGCTCTTGCTGTTTGAAATGTGGCACTTCAGTGTCAGTGAGCGGGTATCGGAGCTGTGGTATGCCAAACATCCACTCAGCAGGTGGCCTCGGGACTCTAGAAAAACAGGGGTTTCGGTGTCGGAGACTCCAGGTTGGCATCTCAAAAATGAAAAACTCTCACACCAGACTTTATTTAATCCAATTACCGGGGGTCGCGGAATGACCTTTTTCTGCAAACCGGAGTTAGGACACAATAGAAATGTATTATATATTGCTCAAAAAGCGAAGCAAAATACACATATGCAACGAACAATTAAATACTGACTAGGAAATACAAAAAATGAACGAGATTTTTTACACGTTTCAAAAAATTGACATAGTTTCCCTAAAGCATTCTAAATAACGCACTAAAATATTTGTAATAAAGGAGGTCCCCAATGGAGAATCTACCATAAAACGACATAGCCTCCTCGAGCAACAATGAGGGCATATCAGTAAATTTTAGAGGGCAGTCAGTACCTGGAGTACGGTCAACCAGTTGAGGTTCCTTCATCTTCACCATCCGGTCAAAGTGCACATATGGTGGCCAGTGGCGTAACGTACAGAATAGGAAGTGGGTCATCCGAGTCTCCCTTATCTCACAAATGTTCGTTGGTATTGGGCTGAAGGGTAGGTAGGGCCCTTGAAGGGTTGACTGATCCGCCACCGTGGTTGGTGGGAATAGCATTGTAAAACTTCGCTGCGAAAAGGGTAACGGGTAAAAACACGATTCCACTGTCCACAACTTTCTGGGAAATACTCCACATTTTGTTATGGAATCAAGGCTTGCAAGCACTAGCAATGTACTACTACTTTTGAAGTTTATTTACAGGGTCCGAAATCGACAGCAGAAATGTCCACCGCACATGCATTGGCAAAACTTCTAACAAAGTTATTACCACCAAAGTAACTCCTCTTATGTCAGAAACAGCAACCTTGATGAAGGAACCTCTGTCACCATGGCAGGAAACTCAAAATGCAGCGACTTATCTGCCACCAATGCAGTAAAAGACCAAGATCCACCAAACTGGTCGATTTAAATGTAATGCACCACATTTGATACTCTAAATCAGGCCCCTAGTGTTCATATTTATCCTCAAAACATTACCCTTCCAGCCCTAAATCGGAATTTCCATATGTCCTCCAAACATTCCTTGTTTCCATATTCTTTTTGCATTTCACCTGCCTTTTACATGTACTCTAGCACTGCTGCGGCCTACAAAAACACACTACTGGCATCCATGCATCGTCCATACAAATTGCTGTCACACTTGAGAGAACATCACTTACTTTCTCCTATGCTGAGCACTCTAGGTGCTACAAGCTCTCTACACATGCTGGAGGCAACTAAGTGCCCTGAACATCTAAGTGCTGGGGTGTGTTGCGGAAGTGTCCCTAGGGGTGCTCCTGGTGCACCTCCCTATTACACAATTGAATGCTTATTTTTTGCAGTCCCTTCTGTAATAGACTGGGGGTGCTATCATTCACATTAAGGTATGGCCACATGAAATAAGGGAAAACTTTTGACTCCCCACCAGCGTCATATTACAGAGACATTTGCACAGGCATGTCAACTCGGCAGGAGTTAGGAGGGCCTGAGTGACCTTTTCAGGGTCACAGGAGGCCAGTGCTAGGCATGGCAAGTGGAGAAGCGGCACAGGGCCCTGCTCAAAACCAGGGTCCCGCACCAGAGCACTGCCTTTAAAAATATTCCAGAGTTACGAGGCAGTGGTGTGCAGCACTGCAAAGCCCAAGGAAGGGGGCACCCTCCCTTAGGGCTGCAACAATGGGCCTAAAAAGCTTCAGAAATCTAACCACTGCACCTGCTTGATAACATCAATTAGATGGGGTACTTGAAGTAACCTTAGGTGTGGAGGGAACCTTACCCCTCCGTGAAAATCAGGGTGTTCTGCAGGGCTCCCAACAAAAGAAAGAATACTGTCCCATCAACAATGGACATTACTCCCTTAGGCTAGAAAGAAAGGGGGAAGAGGGAAGAGGAGCAGTATAGAGCAGAATCAATGAGGGTCCTTAGAGCTCATAAAAAAAAATGTAAAACATATTTTTTGAACACACTTTTACCTTAGTACATTAGTTATATCACTGAATTGAGATGTATTTAGTAAAAGTGAGTTTTTAAACACGAACTGAGAAACATTCCTGCCCTATCTTGATGATAATGGTATTAGTGAATTGAGAGAAGGGCCACCAGAATTAGGGGCCAGAAAAGGACCACATTTTGTGGCAGGATTTATTAATTAATGCAGCAAAAAAAGCAAATTATGTGGCATACAGCAGTACATTTTGCAATAGTATGACCTAATATTTTGTTATTTCCCCATGTTATTACTACCTTGTCAACACCAGGACAATGCACGCTCTACAGGCGTCTAGAATGCAAAAACCAAACACTCTCAAGTTAATGTAATTTATGCATTGTAATGATATGTTATTGTTTAAGCTTTTGCATTGCAGAATTCAATCCCAAAGATTCATTTTTATGTTGCTTATAAATACTGTACATTTGCAATGTATTTCTGCAGGATTTCAGAGTGAGTCAGGGTGTGGTCCCTTTCCAGGGCCTTTTAGAAGCTTTCCCTGCAGCATGCCTGGGTGTGGCTGTGGGCTGGGCCAAAACTCTATAAAAGGGAGTCAGCCCAGCTCCACGTGCTCACTATTCAGAGTTCCCGGTGCAGAGCAGCAGCAACTTCCTGAGCTCCTGTTCCGGTGGCCTACCTTGACCTTCCAGGCCTCTGTGCTTCGCTCTTCAGTGGTGATTCTTGGTCAGGGCGGTAAGGCGGAGGTTGGGCTGGGCCCCCAAACCCATATTCGATGACGCTCTAATTCTTGGGCCTAATTCCAGACGTTAACAACATTTTTCTCATGCAAGTGTAATTGTGCATTTAAACTTTCATGGCATTTTTATGCACACATTCGAATCAGCAAGACGTGCAATTCTTTCCTTGAGATTAATTCATGTTATTCCTTGTGCGCTACCATTCCTTGACAGTTTCATGGTAGCATTCGAATCGGCAACGCACGCGATTCTTTCATGGTGTGTAATTCTTGATATTCACTGTACGCTACCATTTTCTTGGCAGTTTCATGGTGACATCCGAATCGGCAACATGTGCGATTCTATCCTTGTGTGAAATTCTTGATATTCATTGTACGCTACCATTTCCGAGGCATTTTAATGGTGGCATTCGAATCGGCAAGACGCGCAATTCTTTTCCTTGAGTGCTTTTCATGTTATTCATTGTGTGCTACCATTTCTGGGCAGTTTCATGGTGGCATTCGAATCGGCAACACGCGCGATTCCTTCCTTGTGTGTGATTCTTGATATTCATTGTACGCTACCATTTCCGAGGCATTTTAATAATGGCATTTGAATCGGCAAGACGCCGATTCTTTTCTTGAGTGCTTTTCATGTTATTCATTGTGCGCTACCATTTCTTGGCATTTTCATGGTAGCCTTCTAATCGGCAACACGCGCGATTCTTTCCCTGTGTGTGATTCTTGATATTCATTGTACACTACCATTTCCCAGGCATTTTCGTGGTGGCATTCGAATCGGCAAGATGCGCAATTCTTTCTTTGTGGTTAATTCATGATATTCATTGCGCGCTACCACTTCTTCGCAGTGTCACGGTGGTGTTCGAATCGGCAAGACGCGCGATTCTTTCCTTGTGTATAAATAATGTGAATTACTGTTCGCTACCATTCTAAAACAGTTCCTTGGTAGCATTTTCGAATTGATAAGTTGCGTGATTTATTCCTTGAATCTACGTTGTGTGATTTCATGGTGCACAATCCTTTATGGTGTTTAGTACACATGTGAAGATCTGCTATGTGCACAGTTTACTTTCCAATGTGTTTTTGAGAAGAACACAACAAGACCAGAGTTCTAGATGTAATGCTGCATGATCCTGATATGTATTCTTAAATGGAGATTCATATGATTGTTTAGAAATTGCTCAGAGTGTTTTCATGATTCTCATGCTAAAGAAAGTACTTGAATCTGAAAGTTTTATTGAACTTTTCTTGTTTCCTCCTCAGGTATTTGGTCATCTAAAGCTTAGTCAGTTTTGGAAATATTCTATGGTTGTTTATGTTTTCAGAAATGGCGAAGTTTAGAGTTGTAGCATGGTACTGATTTCATGAGATGTAATTTTGATGTTGTGTGTTTTTAACCTTTTGCTTCCTACAGGTCTCCTTCCCAGCTGTTCCCTTCCTAATCCCCTTTTCCCCACTTGGACTCTCTTAGACTCTGTGACAAATCTAGCCAGAGTATTGGAGCTGTCTTGTGGTGGAAGTGTTGGGAACGTACACAGACCCCGAGGATCTGGTGACTCTGACATATCTGGACAAAGGCTCCATCTCATTAGTACCAGTATGCCACCCAAATACAACAATAAGCAACAGAAGATGGCAAGTCAACCTTTGCCAAGGGCTTTCAACTGCACAGCAACGTGTGCTGCATGTTTTTAGTAACTCTTGATTCGTTTGACCTGGAAACAAAATTAGTTTTTTTGTTAAAAGCTGCAAAATATGTAGCAGATGGATTGCTTGGCAAGTGCAGCCAATCCTAAATTATGTGGAAAACGCACCAACCTAAAAATCATAACATTCCGAGGCCCTGTCTAAGGGCCATGTCAGAGTTTGTGTATCATGTGTGAGCTTAGCATAATTATAGTCTATTACATCAAAAATAAGATGTGTCTGTACAGCGCACACCTCAAATGTATTTATTTGAAAGTGCTCTGATGTGTGATAATGAACAAATTGGAGGTTGGCGAAATAAAGTATTTGCCTTGGATCACACAATTTGGTCAAGCAGGAAAGCCAGGATTGATTCTATATTTTCCAGTTTCTCGCTTTGCAGTGCAACCACTAGATGTGTATCTCTTTATGACATTAAGGCCCATATTTATACTTTTTTTAGCACCGCATTTGCATAATATTTTGACGCAAAGTGGCACAAACGTCCAAAATATAATTGTATTTTGTAAGTTTGCACCACTTTTGCATCAAAAATGACACAGCTGCGCTAAAAAAGTGTAAGTATGGGCCTAAATCTTAATGCTTTAACTTTAATTTTTGGAGGCTTAGACTAAAGCAGGCTTCTCAAACAGGTAACTCATGAGCCAAGGGTAGCTCCCCAGCTCTTCATAAGTAGCTTTCCTCTGTGCAGCCTATTATACTAAATTGGTAGCTTTTAGTTGGCTACATTATTATATGTATCATACAATTTAAAAACATAGTTAATATGCAAATATGTGTATTTTCAAGCTGATGTTTGGTAAACAATTGTTGATTAAAAAAAATATACTTAAAGCTAACAACTGACTGATTAATCATGCAGTCTTGGTGACACATTACTACTCTTATTACCTTGGTGCCAGGGGCATTGCAGTTATGGCTATTACGTAATACCGACATAGAGACAATGCACATTGACAACACCTTTTTTTACATTACTGCTGGCAACCATGCTGGATGAAGTGAGTTCACTGCTGGTAATATTGTATATGGTGGTCACTAATGTATTCTTTTTTCTTAGGGTCATCAATACAACACTTATAATAAAAGTAGCTTCTGATAATTTGCGCTGAACTTAAGTAGCTCTTATGCAAGAAAAGTGTGGAGACCCCTCTACTAGAGCATAGGTGACAGGCATGGTCCACGTTGTAGTTTTGTCAGTGTTTCATAGCACAAACCTTGGCCATGTTGTTGGGACGGAAATGTTCCCTGCATTGTAAGAGACATGTATCCCTGTCTAAAGTGCCCAACTGTATTGTTGTCTGGATCACTAATGCTAATTCTTTTGTCATAGGCGAACACAGATCATGTGGGTCTGACATGACATAGGTCTGTCTCACACATTGGGGTCTTATTGGACTGTGAGAAGCACCCAAAGCACTACCCTTATAGCAATGAAAAGGTACCGCCTTCACCAGGAGTTAGGGAGTACAAACACGGTGGTGACACAATACTGTGTAGTAATCAGTAGTAGTGAACAGGATATTTTTACCTTGTGTCCCCGGGGTTAGCCCTACAGGCTCACTCACCTTTTTAAAAGTTCTGCTGCTGTGTGCTTAACTCACCATTTGCCTACATCAGATGGATGTGGAGAGCTGCATAGCGCAGGAGGGGTGACTGTGTTGGTTCTATGTGTACCTAGGAAGGATACAGTACAAGGGTGGTGCCGTACGGTGCAGTACATGTGTGGCTGTTGTATGTGTGGGGTGTATATGTGCCTGAGAGGAATACATTACATGAGACATGTAATGCTGTGCATTGTGTGCACTTGGACCGCATATTCCAACTCTATGAGTGCTTGCGTGAAGTACGATACATAAAGGGGGAAGAGCTGTGCAGCATGCACATCGCAAGTGTGTTTGCTAGCAGTGCAGGTGTTTTGAATTAACACAGCCTGGTTAAAGAAGGGAAAGTTTCAGTGCTGAACAGTGCACGCAAACTGAGTGTGTGTGTGCTGTAGGCATGAGTAAATGTGAGGGAACTATGCATAGAGGTAACAGTGATGTGCCCAAAGTGTCCTCCGAAAGAATACTGAGTGAGTATGCTTGCAATGGTACATTGCATGGAGGATCCTGGGTTCCATTTTGGGACGCCCAGGCCTGCCTGGTGAAGACATGAGCAGGAAATGAATCCCCCAGACAGATTTGTGGATTGTTGCATTCTTTTGAGCTGGGTGGGGACACACTGGAGGAAAGGAAGAGACTTCCTTTACATCTCTAAAGACTGTTTTTTGATTCAGTGATGCATCACAAGGCAGGGGCCCGGATACATCACAGAAATGGAGATAGTACTGATAAGAGAATCATAAAGAGGAGGACTGGGAGTCTGGGATTAACCTTTTGATGCCAATATCACTGTGGCTGACATCCATATGTAAACTCTGGTTACTCCTATGAATTATGTTGCAGATAATCATCTTCGGAGTTGAGCCTGCTGTGACTGACCTCTTTCATTAAGGAAGATCAAGAGAAGTGCCCACTTTAAAATAAGCAGATCACCATCCTAAAACGTCAAAGCCCCAGACCCTAAATTACCTTTAGTGTCTGGAAAAGGACTATAAGAAGGCTGGGTGAGTCCCCAAAAATGTCAGCAACCCCTCTATGCCAGGAGGGGGTCGCTGTAGACTATGCCAAGTATTGAGCGTTGTGTTGAGGAGGCCAACCCCATACTGTTTTGTTGCAGTGAACCCGCATGCCAGAGGAGGCCAACAGTGAAGAAGCGTGCCCGGAGTCGTGAAAGCCTGAGTGGTGGCCTCATATGCCAGGAGAGACCACGTAGGGGTGCGGTAATTTCACCTGATGAGTATACATTTTGTCCAGCAGGTACCATGTCATTCAAAACTTAGTGCCATCACATGGAATTGAAGAGAGGCTGTGTTTGGGGGTCAAGCCGCACTGGAGAATCTGCCCTGACTGCCTACTGTGAACCAGGAAGATGCCAAGGAGGACGTTGCGGGACTCCAGTTTGAAGCTGAAGGTCTGAGTACCCTCCACCCCGTGCAGGGAGAAATTGACTTACCACATCTCTGTGAGCTGGAAGCAGCTCTGATTGCTGGGGAGAATGGCTGCGTCACTCCAGAGAGTGAGCCTGCAGCCGGCAGAGGCTGCCACCTGCACCTGAGCTGCTGGACCTCTCTGAGCAAGATCTGATCTCGCAAGCGCCTTCACTAAGGGCACCCGCTGTAATGCAGGAATGCTTTTGTGCTGCAGGAAAGTGTGAGACTTGAACTAAGGCACTTGTGACCCCAAGGAATTACTGCTGAAGGTGCTGCAGCACCATAAACACGTTTGACTTAAATCCTGAAGAGTCAGAAGGGAATCTTGAGTACGACCTAAACGTTTGCATTCCCTGATGCAACTACCAGAGAATGGGGAATTACCCTGAACACATTACTTGAAGGAGTATTGGACAGGGATTCAAGCTGTGCAGAGCCAGGACCATGGCTTGAGCTTTCAGTGGCTCACCCACCTATAATAGGATGCAAAAGAGTGTAATGTTAGGAGGGACAGAATCCGTACAAAAAATAAAAAAAACTTTCAGAAAGTGGGAGGATGGAAGGGGAGAGATGGATGTAAAGGAAGGAAGCAGCTGCATCAAGCCAAGAGGCTAGGTAGAGAAGAGTGTCAAAGAGCAGAGTAATGAGGGGAGACGTAGAGAGGAGTTGTGATCTTGGGCCATCCCTAATATGTGTGCTGAATTCCAGCCTGCTCACTGTGTACTCTACTACTTGTCTTGACCCTTATATTGAATCTTACATTTTCCTGCTCATGCCCTGACTGGTAATCTATCAATCGTAGCTCCTGCCCTGATTTCCCTTTGCAAGATCTTGCTTGCCTCGTCATCGGTTCCTACCAATGTAAAAAACTAAAAAAGCTGCGGTTGTCAATCTGTGCAAAAAAACTTCAGCAGGCTCAAAATATTGCAGCATCTTCTGACATTTCTTTGCTTCCTTTTTCTCGTGTGTCCCACAATTTGTTTATATAAAAGAAAGAAAGCAAAAGTATAATGTGAGATCTTTTATTTGGGTCGGGGCAATAGGTATTTAGGTGGCAGCATCTGTGGAGGATACCATTGCTTATGATTACTGTATCAGAACGGACAATTTCATTTGGTTAGAAGATATTCCTGTTAGACATTTGCCTCTCCAAAGCTGGCAGTGGAGAGCACCCAAAGCTTACTCCAGGAGGTGATAAAGGTATTAGAACTCAAATATAGTATGTCACATTAATCATAACCTATTAGCCCCATATCAAGCCAGCCTAACTATGTCCTAAAAAGGACTGATTGAGAGCAGGTGGTTGTTGAACGAAACAAAAAATTAATTCTGTGACTAATAGTCCCCCAGTATCTAAAGAAGCCTTACGATGTCTTTTTGTGCGCAAAGTATCCTGCAAAGTGATAAAGGACAGGAGCAAGGCACATGGAAGGGGTTAGGCTCGTTTAGGAAAGGTGGAGAATCCACAATTGACTGACGGGCCTATGGCTGGGCCAGTTGGTGAGATGACTTTTTTATTACTGTAGGTAAACTGGGCTTCTTGCTGGGCTGGCTTGGCTGCTAGTGCACAACCCAAAAGGCTGCTGTTGTTAAGGTTGGTGTACCCAGAGTCAGTCTCACTGTGTTTGCAAAGCCAGCTGCCTCACTGTCATGTGCAGAATGACAATGGAATGGGATTGCAAAGTACAGCATGATGTGCGCCTCCTCCCACTACAAATAATACCAAACCTCAGGAACTGACAGTGAGGCTTGAGGAAATAGTTGCTTTTTAGGAGCACAATAAGAATAGGCCTCCAGTGGGAGGTCAGGGAAAGAAGGGCGTGCACATGAGATGTTGGCTGTGGGAAAGGAGGGCACCGAGGAGCGAGGGAGGCATTCCGTAGAGTAAATTAATGCATATGGAGTGATCTATCAAACACTGCATCTATGTGGGTATGTAGCCACTAGGTTCAGGGAGGCAGATCCTACATTGGAGGTTAGAAGACCAAAAGTGTTAAGGGAATGTCTGGAGAGACATTTGGATAATGGGAATTGTCTTGTATTCACTATTTGTTTCACCACTGCAATTTAGCAAGTATCTTCTCAGATATCGGGGGCATGTGTCTTAATTTTGTCTTAAACTGTAAGTCTCTGGTATTACTTTAGCTTTCAAGTATCACTTCCCCAACCTACCTATTCCACGTTGCTGCATTTCTTTTCCATATGACTGTAAACTGTACAGAGCATACTACAGCAAGCCCTATTTGTTTTGTTGGTTGGTTTAATATAACTCATTGGTAGTTGGCTCCCAGTAGAGCTTTAGAGGTTTTTTTTTCCCTGGCCACATACTGTTTTCTCTTTCTAGCCTTCTGTATATGTTAAATTAGCTCAGCTTTTTGCATCTCTTAAAAATGGAGTTTGAGCGTAATTGCTCTGTTTAGACACTCAGGCCCTCATTCTGACCTTGGCGGGCGGCGGAGGCCGCCCGCCAAAGTCCCGCCGTCAGGTTACCGTTCCGCGGTCGAAAGACCGCGGCGGTAATTCTGACTTTCCCGCTGGGCTGGCGGGCGGTCTCCTTCAGACCGCCAGCCAGCCCAGCGGGAAAGAGGCTTCCACGATGAAGCCGGCTCGGAATCGAGCCGGCGGAGTGGAAGCTGTGCGACGGGTGCAGTTGCACCCGTCGCGTATTTCACTGTCTGCGCAGCAGACAGTGAAATACATGTAGGGGCCCTCTTACGGGGTCCCCTGCAATGCCCATGCCAGTGGCATGGGCACTGCAGGGGCCCTCAGGGGCCCCGTGACCCCCCCTACCGCCATCCGGATCTCGGCGGTCCGACCGCCGGGATCTGGATGGCGGTAGGGGGGGTCGGAATCCCCGCGGCGGTGCAGCAAGCTGCGCCGCCGCGGAGGATTCAATGGGGCCGCGGTACACTGGCGGGACCCCGCCAGTGGTGCCGGTCCGACCGCGGCTTTACCGCCGCGGTCGGAATCCCCATTGGAGCACCGCCGGCCTGTCGGCGGTGCTCCCGCGGTCCTCCGCCCTGGCGGTCAAAGACCGCCAGGGTCAGAATGAGGGCCTCAATGTGTAGGTGTGGTCCAGCATTTGTTGTTTCTGCCAGCCAACATATTAGCCAGCTCACCTATGTATGGCATTTGTGCCATACCCTCTTCTTATCTTTTGCAATCGGTGCTTTCTGCTGCTTGCCGCAGCTTTTACAAGCGACTCACCCAATCTAGCATATGATTACTAAACTAAGTGACCGCTGGAATGAAGCCGCAGGGACCTGGGCAGTATGTGCGGCAATGGAGAAGTTAAGGTGCGGCCCGGTGGTGGCCGTGGCTTGAATTGCAATCTGAAGCCTTGTCCAGGTGGTCCTGCTGCACTTGCACCCTCTGCTGATTGGCCCCAGCATCGGGATACTAGTGGAGGCCTTGCGGACCCTGAATGTGCTGCTGTCTGCACAGCTGTGGCCTCAGAGAGCCTGGAGGTGCAGTGATGTGGCGGTGACCTTGGGACCTGACTGAATATACCTAATTGAACTCAAGCAGCATTACCAGAATTAAGTGCCTGGCTTTCACTGAGACGTTTGTCCCCATAGTGTATACCTGGTCAGCAGGCAGGCAGTGATTTCTACCCCGAGGTGGACCCTCGATTTGTGAGAAGTGACTGCGGAGCAAATCAACAATTGAGGACTCTCCACAGGGCAACTGCAGCATACAACTGAAGTGTGTCACGAAGTGAACAGTGGTACAGCCTGAAGAGTGGTGTGACCCTACCAACAGACTATGCCAACCTAGTACATATGATGCATGGTGTATTGGTGATACATACTTCAAGGTCTGCAGGAGCTTGATTTCATACGTGGGACAGAATGGGGACACAGGCTCCGTATACCCACTGTGACCTCCTGGAAAGCGCGGTTCTCGCTTATTTGCCATTATTTCTTCATCGCACTGTGTGCCTGCTGGGGCACTGACACTTGCTGTCTGCTATTGGATAGCATTGCGTATTTATACAGGGCTTAGCTTACCCTGGATCGGGGCAGATCTGTGAGTGGGGCCCACTATTGTGAATCACAGTGATTGACCAAGAGGCCGTGCTCATGAACAGTGCTTGAGGAGCAATTGGGCCAAGGTGCCGTTGCAGTTCTGGACACAACTACTGGAAGTATTCACAGTCAGAGATATTAAGGACTCCTGTTGTGTTCAGCGAGGGGGTAGACAGATAAGTCCCAACCTAAGTTGCAGTTTGACCTCTGCAAAACTCCAAAGGCCAGGGATTGGGGCTCGGATGCTCCGGAATCTGTGACAGTGAATCCAGAGTTGGAAGGAGACACTAACCTAAACCAAATCCTAACTGCCATGCAACATAGCCTCACACAAATTGATGGTAAGATAGCCGAGCTGTCTTTCAGGATGAATCAGATGTTGGACAGGCTGAACAAACATGCAGAGTGACTCAACATGGTGGAGAGGCACGTCTCAGAAGCAAAGGATGAGCAGGTTGCAACATCCGCTGCACATCAGAAGATGGAGAAGTGTATACTAGTACTGCAAAGGAAAACAGAGGATTTGGAAGCACGCTCCCACAAGAACAACCTCAGAATAGTAGGCGTAGTTGGATCTACCAGCATAGACAATATGGAATGGTACATCTAATGTCCACCAAGTGATTTACTGGTTTGGGACACTTTCTCTGAGATCTTTGTTGTGGAGTGTGCCCATCACTTACTTGCCCCGCATCCGGTCCTGAGAGCTAGCCCTCCCCTTATTATAGCACAGCTGTTAAATTACAGAGTGAAATATCATTATGCCCAGACAGCACACTGCAGGTGCAGGAGGATAGATGTCTCTTCATCCCGGCGAAATAAAAGCTGCACGAACTACATATAGAGTACTGTATGCTATATCCAGTGAGACTACGGATCCCGGCAAATGGCAAGACATTGTTCTTCAGTGACCCCAAACTGTTACAACAGTTCCTCAAGAAGAGGGAATCAACAAGGACCCAACGCTGCTCATCCGGGAAGGAGACCATTGGTCCAGAAGCCAAGTTGGATGTGGAGAAATAATCTGCAAGTGTCTTATATGACTCTGTACTTGTGTTTTGGGAGCTGCCAGAGTGGCCCTGCACTGAGGATGCTGCCTCCACTGTGATCTGAGGTCTAGCCCATACCTGATGGAGGACCTGGAGGGCGTCTGTTTCTGAAGTGGTGGCCCCCTGGTGAGCCCCTACAGACATGGCGTACTACAAACTGTGGTAAGAATGTTTCAATAGTAGTACAGAAATTGTCTGATACATGGTACTTTTGAGACTAGCAGTATGTCTCATGTAGTATTCCATTATTCCAGAGACTATAGCCGGGACTATTATATTTTAGTTGTTTTATGCATTTTTATTATTTCTCACTTGTGGTTTAGGCACATGCCATGAATGGTCCACAGACCCCAGTGGTTATTGAAAGTGTGGGATATGAAGCCGGACAACATATGTCCCCATGTGTGAACCACCCAGTTTTGACTGGATTTCTTCACAGGAAGGTGAGGGGTGGGGATGAGTGTCATGACATATTGCTATGGCAGTTGCGGGTACTCACAGCGTGGGAGTCGGAGGATTGTGTTTGTTGCTTTTGATTTGTAAGCATTGGCGATGGATGCAAATGTTATGGGATCACTGGCTGACTGTGATATAGTTTGAACTTAGTGAGGCAAATGGCAAAAGACAGACACAAAACAGTGACCAGCCAATCGTTCCGGTCGCCGCTTCGCTTCCCTACATGGAACGTCACGGGTTTAAATGATAGCAGAGACATTTGCAAGGTAATGGCATAAAATAGATGTAGCAATACTCCAGGAAACTCATTTAGCACTGGGGGCTGGGGTACTAATGCAGCATAGGATGCAGGACCTCTGTTATGCACCAGGCTTTACCACACACGCTTGAGGCGTTCTGCTCTGGGAATGCAGGGGTTCGGGAGTCCAGTAATCTGCTGCAGGTGTGGGGCGGGGATTTCAATTGCGTGCTATACCCAGAGCGTGATTGCTCTAACAGATTTACTAGATATTTGGCGGCATAGCACCCCTTTGGAAACAGGTTACACTCACTATTCAGCCGTACACGAAATTCATACGCATTTAGGGCCAGATGTAGCAAAGGTTTTTACCCATTCTTTGTCTATGGGAAAACGTGTTCGTACATATGGCCCTTAGGCCCATATTTATACTTTTTTTAGCGCCGCATTTGCGGCAATTTTTGACGCAAATGCGGCGCTAAAAAAGTATAAATATGGGCCTTAGACTTTTGGTTGCTCTTGAGGGGACAAGCGACTTGTGTTTTGTGCTGCAAACCATTGCCGCAAATATACCATGACCACTCTTTAGTGCTAATAGAGATGGAATTGCACACTCCGCGGACACCTGAGTTTTCTTGATGCTTGTCCCACACTCATTATTAGGCACAGCATTCCATAAGTAACTAGCGCAGGAGATCAAGGAGTTCTTCCATATCAGTCTGGGCATGGTTGAGAAATTTGTGACTGTGGGGAAGACATTCACGTTACGAAACATGCTTTGGTTCTCCGGTCGTTGCGCGGCTTTCTGACCAAAAAAGACAAACAAGGCATGTGTGCATTATGTGCTTCAAAAGTGAAAAATCATGAGATAACCATCAATTGAGTGAAAAATCTAAAAACTAACACCTAGTATGTGCAAGCCAGTGTGCAACAGCCATGAGGACTAAAGTAAGTGGCCCATAAATGTCGACATAAACACTATAAATTGGCTTGCACATAATAGGTGCTAGCTTTTAGGTCTTTCCCTCGATTCATATTTCTCTCATGATTTTACAATTTTGAAGCATATAATGCATGTGTGCCTTGTGTGGTTTTTGTAGTTCAATATAAAATTTCGAATTAATTTTATTTATTTTGTTCTTTTTGCCCTTTCCGTTTCCTTTTGTATCTATTCTTTTGTACTCTCATCTTTTTTCTCTATATTCTCTTTATTATTTACTGTTTTAATAGTTAATGCTCTCAGGCTGAATTATTTATGTGTTCTGAGGATGATCCCGGTATTGTTTGGAAGATTGAAACGTCACCGACTTTAATGCTTTGACCGTTTGCCAGTTTACCATGGAATATAAGGAAAATGTTGTGGTTGCTCTAAAATTGTGATTAATGAATTGTATTGATTACTGTCACATTTATGCCTGAGCTCCTACTGTTTGGATTTGTTTGTTTCCCCATTGTTATTTTTCTTTGTATTTCAGTCAATATTAAAATATATATATTTTTCTATATAAGTTGATTGGACTTGTGATAAGGGAATTATTATATTCCCATATTATTGCTCTTAATGATGTTGACAAGGGTCCTCTGTTACTTGTAGATAATACATACCTCGGGTCCCTTCTGAACCATGGGTTTCCCTTGCTGTACATACAATACCTGTTTAGCAAACGAGGGCCACTTCTTTCCTTGAGTAAGGTTGGCTTGATATTAATAGACAAACTATACTTACTCACCAAGCACACACAGCAGCCTGTGGCTGACATCCATGTTTATTGAGCTTGTGCCATAAACACCAGTGGTGGCAAAAGGCTAGGATGTGATAAACACAGTCTTGAATCATTCCCTGGTCTGTGGTCCTGAACTTTATCTGTGGGTTGCTGCCTGTGCTTGAATTAGTTGCTTTGTGCTCCCATATGTGAAATGACAACTGCAGCATATGACCACAGCCCCTGTTTTATGAATCTGTCTTGTAAACTTTGTGTAACACAAGTGGTGGTAGACCATATTTGCAAGGATTGCCTTGCAAATGTGGTTTGCCTGCAGCCCTTATGGTACGCTGTTGGTGGATCTAAGTGGTAAACACATAACAGATGATCTGTCTGTGGATGATCACCAGGCACATACCAACCAGCTGCACATTGTGCCTTAGCAGGTTACTCTGAATTACTTTTGCCAGGGAGTTGGATCAGGTGCCAAACATTTACCCAAATGTAGAATTCTGGCCTTTGTTTGCCCAGCAAATGTTGTGTATGACTCCTAGGATCCTTTTCAAAGCAGAATTCTATGCCACACTTGTATTGACAAGCAGAATTTGCACCAAGCCCCAGCCTAAGAGAATCTGCCATTCTTGTTTGGTTGACGTAGAATCATCCAGTAAACATGGCTCTCAGACTGTAGACTTTTAAAGCTTGCTGGTACCCATGTTATGTTGCCCGGTATGAAAGTGTTCAGTGGTGGGGCCAAAATGGATGCCTATTAATTTACACTTTCTTGCCACACCTTGTGACTATCACAACCTGTGCACTTTGGAATCTGGTGGTAATAGTCAAGGCAGGAGTAAACAACTCTACAACTAGACCAGGAAACAATTAAAAAAATCCAGGATTGACAACAAACTCGAGCTGCAAAACTCCCACCACCTCAGCACAGATAAAATTGGATTCATCATGGGGATGCACTTTGTTCTGGAACCTATTTAACAGAGGTGTGCATGATGAGGTGACTTGAACAGAAAGAGCATGTGTCTCATACCTGGAAACTGAGGCCAATCACCCAAAATGGATTGGGCACTGATTTATTGGGCACTGCTTTGTGAATGGCACATGTGGCCCAGAACTGTAAGATGATCCTAGAAAGAACAGCTAGCAAGGGTGAGGTTATGATCCTACAGCGCACTCAGCATCATATAAAAAGTTGCCTAATAGGAATTGTTAAAATCACTAGATACATTTAGAACAAAACACTTGCAATACAAAATATCGTATAAACCAACATGAAATAGTGCAAAATAGACTTCTGGCCCTAAGTCAGATTTCTAGTTGCTTTCTTTAGACATTTGTGTTAGAAAGAAATCATTCGACAATGTGGAAATAATATTGTATATAAAGGGCAGTAGGGATATTGTAATATCAACTACTTTTGTGTCAACATGAGTAAGTATGACAACCCTGACTTAGGGGCAATGTAACCCTGACTTAGGGGTAATGCAAACCTGACAAGGGATAATCACCTAAATATTACCTTGCATTCTGGACAGAACTAAAGAGATATGTCAAATACCATAAGGACATTTGTATTAGACATCAATAACCTGAAAGTCAACAAAAAATCCTCATTGCCAAATTCTTTAAGATGGGGACAATCAAGTTCCTTCTTGGTTTATGATCAAATGTGCAAAATATCAAGAAGGGATTTTCAGTTTTTTCAGTTTGAGAAAAATAATGGCAAGATTTTGAAACTGCTAAATTCATGACCACTTCCATACTAATGTAGCTAGAGATAAAATGCCTAATCTAAACTTCAACTGTAGAACTTTAGCATGCTTGGGCTCAACACAGGCAATGTATGATTAAGCTTGGCATGGTTTTAAAATTTAGAGATAACTGCTACTACACTGACAGGATTGGCTTCAACTATTTTATTGTGTGCAACGTTTCCCAGTAGATTCTCTTCATAAGGCATCATGAAGTGGAGGTAAGACTGTTTGGATTATGCCAGAACTAAGATAGGCCAAGTCTTTCAAAGGTTTATTGAACATACAAGAACCATCGTAGTATGGGTACATCATTAACTTGAACAACATCTGATACTGTAGCCTCATAAAATCTCGCACCAGGAGTGGCCCAAACTTTAGCCCAATACCAAAAAATTTGCAGATTGGCAATGAGTAAGGGGGAAGTAGTGGAGAGAGTACAGGAGTCAAATATTCTAGACATTGCAGAAAGGCTGCTGCAGAGACACACAAGGTGATTACATGCTGTAGCTGCTCACCACTTTGAATAAAGGGCCTAACTCCCATAAGTATACAAGACTCCCTGTTTCAAAGAAAGACACATGTTCCTTATTCTTCAGGAAGTGATAAACTACAACGCCAATCACCGGCCAGCTTACATGTATACAACATGAACCAGTTAAGAGATAGGGCAAGAACTAATTTTTGTGTGTAGTACCTTTGATCACTTATGATAGATACATGAGGTCTATGCTCCTCGTTAAAGATTTTGATTTCAAGGGAGACACCATGCTGTATTAATAGCAGCTTGTGGTTGAAAAGCATGCAACAAGTTGCAATCAGTATAAGTTTTGAAGGTGGAGTCGAGACTGTCTCTTTAACTGTTTCATACTCTTTGTAACATGCTGGTAAAACCTAAAGATGAAAGAAGCTTTGTGCAACGTCTTCATCATAAACTTGTGAAGGAAGAGCAGAACATGTACTTGCTTCAGGTACAGTTTAATCGAAAACCTCAGCCACCATCAACTGCCAGCAGCTCATTGCCACTTTAACATTCCAAGCCCTCTTACATTCTCAACATTCTGGTGACAACATCGTATCTAACAGGACACATAATATGCCACACGTCTTTCTCCTATACAAAAATTCCAGCAAAGCATGTATCTGGAACCCAATAATAAACCCATAAGAAAGCTAAGATTTTTCTAGGGTAGTTGCAACAACATGACTGCTAAGCAGAACAAAAACTTAATAAAAGTACAAATACAATAAAGAAAAAGCCAGAGAACAACATCAATGAATAGATAACAGTGATAAACATAACATTTGTAATAAAGTCATACAAACACTTTCCTTGTTACACACTGTCACATCTTCTCTTTCTACACATCTTCAAAGTCTTTCAAATGCATGGGTATCCTTTACGCACAGACTGGTCTTCCTACCTCCATGCATAAGATACAGAGATCTGGGGCCAGATGTAGCAAAGTTTTGCGAGTCGCAAATGGCCCGAATCGCTATTTGCGACTGTGCAAAATCGGAAATGGGATGCAAAAACCCCATTTCCGACTTGCAAAAAGCGATGTGAGCCGTTAGCGACTCGCAAAATTTGCGACCCCATTTTGTGACCCGCAAATAGCAAGTCGCGATTTGCGAGTCGCAAACCTTATGCAATTGCAACTCGCAAATTGAGACTGGTCGCAAAAAGCCCAGTTTGCACTTGCAATTTACCACTAACTCAGAGCAGGTGGTAACCATAACCAAAGTATAAAAGGAGACCCAGAAGGCATCTGGGTTACTCAAGATGGCGGAGATATACCTGATAGCAGTGAGGAGGAGAGTCCACGCCGCCCAGCTGAGGAGGAGGAGGGGCCACAGACAGGAGAAGATATATAGAACAAGGCAGACTTTTTTTCAGCAAACTGAGGAAGAGATCTATGACAAATATCGCCTTAGCAGCGCTGCCATACTAGAATTAATAGATTTACTGAAACCACAGCTAGAACACCAGACTCTGCGTGGCTGCGCCATCCCTACGCATGTGCAAGTGCTATGCTCACTGCACCTCTTGGCCTCAGGGAGCTATCAGGGGGTCACTGCTGTGGCAGGTGGGGTATCTCAAAGTGCAGTGTCAAGGTTCCTCAGGGCATTCCTAGATGCCTTACTCACACACATGTCTCACTTCATATACCTACCAAGGAATGAGGCAGAAATTAACAGCACCAAGCTGGACTTTTACCGCATTGCCAACTTTCCCCATGTCATAGGGTGTGTAGATGGGACACATATTCAAATATGCCCCCCTACAAACCTGGAACATCTTTTCCGCAACAGAAAGTGTACCCACTCACTGAATATACAGGTTGTTTGTACCGCCCATTATGTCATCACTGACATTGTAGCTAAGTTACCATGACTCCTACATTTTTAGGCACAGTGGGATACATCAACGCCTGGAACGTGGGGAGTTTGGAGACGGATACCTCCTAGGTAGAGCTGCATACACCTTGCAGACATACAGACAGGTCACTGTGCACACCAACCAGAACTTTCTAACAGTGTAATGTTTGTGCCCAACAGGTGACAGTGCATATGCTCTACGGCCATGGATTATGACTCCGTTTTTAACACCCAGCAATGAATGTGAGAGGCGATACAACAATGCACATAAGAGGACCAGTAACCTTATCGAACGCACCTTTGGACTCCTGAAAGCAAGATTCAGATGCCTCCACCACAGTGGAGGTGCCCTCCAGTATACCCCCATTACTGCATTCAAAATTGTGGTCGCATGCGCCATCCTCCACAACATAGCCACCCGACGTTGGCTACCTCTCACCCCTGCAGACCCAGATCCTGATGATGAAGAGCAAGAGCAACCACATCGCCATCATGGGGATCGGAGTATAGCTAATCAAGGCAGACTGAGATGGGAACACATCGCAACACAATACTTTGGAAGGTACGTGTCAACTCCAACCATACTCACCTATTGACCAAAAACTCCATTTGTTAAGTGGAACAAAAAAACTATTTAATTTGTGCAGAAATAGAACTATTTACAAATAATGACTGTTCATGGACATGTAAATGCAAACTATGCATGGAGCACATTGATGTCATGTGCCACATCAACAGGGCCAGAGTAATGTCTATGTCCTTCTGCGGCTCCTGCCAGCCTGGCTGGTCCCTGGTGCTTCTGCTGTGCTCTGCCTGGTACTCCGGAGCACCCTAGTGTCAGTGGCAGAGACACTGCTCACTGTAGAGTCCTCCTCACTGTCCTGGGGTGTTTCCCCTGTGCCCCTGGACAGATGCCGTGCCTCCATTAAGTCTATCACGTGTGTGATACGTCTCAGGCCCCTAGCCACATCTCCAGCAAAATGGCCCATTTCGACCTGGAGGCCAACTGTCCTCCTCGACAGGCCTGTGGTGTTCACAGCCAGTCTGCCGATGGATGTGGCCATCCTATCTAGTCTTTGTAGGAGCTGACGGTCCCTGCACCGCCCACCCTCGGCCTGGGCCAGTAGTCCTGCCACCAGATCCCTCATGAACAGGGCAAGGTCCCCAGTGTTTGTGGCAATCAGGTCGATTCTGGAGTTAAGATGCTGCATGCTGGCCTCGTAATTGAGGACAAAGCGGTGCAGCACACCACTAATCCTCCCTAATATGTTATTTTGCAGGCGCTGACCACGCAGCAGCTGTGCCTCACTGTGGCTGGGAGGTTGACGGCCGGACGCAGCCTGCAGCCCTGATCTTCTGTACCTTCGTTTCCTGCGCAGCGGTGGCTGCCCTGTGTGTTCACCTGTATCACTCCTGCCTGTTGCTGGCGCAGCCTCCTGGAACACAGTTGCAGCAGGTGTTGACATTTCAGGGATGATGTTGGCTGTGCAGGTGGGAGTGCTGGCGGCTCCTGCGCTGTCCTCATGGGGCTGGCTGCTGTGGGGTGTGGTGGTGTCTTGTGGGAGACCTGTGGGACATGGGGAACAGACTGTCAGTGTCTACTATCTGTTGCACACTTCCTAATAAACAATTGCCTATGAACTGCCTACTTGACTACATTTCCCATAATGCATCATTCTGGTGTTTGCTACCCTGAAATGGAGCTATCTTGTTTGAGCATGTCCCTGTCTACATGGTGGGTGGGGGTATGGCTTTGATAGGGGTACAGGCATATCACATGGTACTCACCGGTTGATGTGGTGGGCTCTGAGGTGTCCAGGTCTCCAAATCCGGATACTGTCTCCTGCTCCAGGGTTTCCTCCACCCTTTCTTCCAGGGGTGTGGGTGGTGGTACTGAAGATGGTCCCCCTCCTGTTACCTTTCATATCCCGGAGCCTTTCAGCCACCCTCTCCTTGGTCCGGGAGCAGAGGTCATAACACCTTTTTTTTATTTCGTCAACACCCCTGTGGCTCACCCCCAGGGAGTTGATTTTCTCCTGGATGTCCTGCCCAAGTTGCCTTTTGGTGGCTTCTGGCACATTGAGGGCTGCCTTCCCAAATAATTCGTCATAGTGCTGACAGCATTCATCTGTCAGCACCTCCAGCTCCTTCTCTGAGAATTTAAGTTTTCTCTTCCTAGGAGTTCCTTCCATTGCAGCTGCTGTTTCTCCTGTGTGCAGTTCAGCAGTTAAAAAGGGTGTGGTCCTCCCTCCTCCCAGGTGTATTTGTAAACTTCCTGGCTGTGATGTCATCATCATGTGCCAGGAAGTGTTTCCAGAGTGTTCTGGAGTGGTTTCTGGAGTGTTCTGCAGCACCTGTAAGCAATTTACAAGGTACTCGCAATTTGCGACACCCACTCGCAAATTGCGAGTTCGTTTTTTGCACTGTCGCAAAAAGCGACCTCGCAATCAGCGGACTCGCTCTCTGCATTGCGACTCCGGGTGCGAGTCGCTATTTCAACACTGACATTATACCTGCATTTCATTTTGCGACTCGCAATTTGCGAGTCGCACCTACTCGCAATTTGCGAGTCGCACCTACTCGCAAATTGCGAGTCGCAAAAATGTTGTTTCCTACATCTGGCCCCTGATTCTTTCTGCTGCTTCATCACTACTCAATGCATTTCCAGCAGCTTATTCCTTCTGCTCATCAACCAACCTAGGCCCGCCTTTGAATTGCAACCCTACTCCAAATCATGCCATCCTGCATTTTGACAGCAATTTTGAAAAGTTTAACAACTTTCAAATATCTGGCAAATGTGGACCAATTAACGTACCCAGTGGGTGCCTATATTCCTACCCAATCACCCAGCTTGATAACAACATTCAATAGCCTTTCCAGTTTGTCATATTCCTCCTTCCTTTTCTTTTCCAAAGACAATTCTCACCCTTGCCACTCAACAGGGGCATTGTATACACCATCCTTGTTCCACTTCATTCAACCTTGGCAAACCTTAGTGCAAGGACCCCTTATTTTGAACAACTCAAAGGGTGATTTCCCCATAATAGAATGAGGCAACATGCAATCCCCTACAGTTCTTCACGACAACTCATCTTTCCAATCTAACCCATTCACTCTTGCAAACTGTACACACTCTTTCAGCATCTTGTTCATTCTCTCAATGGCACCATTGGTTTGAGGATGATACAGAGCAAACTTCTTGTGTACAATATTGTAGTGTGGTCAGTTTTATGTATCTATTTGCGTGTTAGCTTCATGCGTTAGGCCTTTGCGCACTTTGCCCTGGATGTATTTTATTCCTTTGCTCGCAGCTTAGAGCCTCTGTACACTTTGCTCTAAATGCTTTTTATTCAGCTTCATACTGTTATTTTTCAAATAGCCAGTTCTACGGTCTTGTTTTATTTTTTATATCACACTGTTTAGCCTACTTCAGCACTGGAGTTCTCAATAACACATTCTTGTTCACTCTGTGCTTCAGTCAAGGATACAGTCTGGTACATTGCCGATAGACGTGGTAGGAGTTTAGTCTTTGGCATTCTTGCATAGGGACATTTTGTGATCACATTGACATGTTAGTTATAAAAACACTTCCTTGTCCTAATACACGCAAGAGGGAGATTCCGACCAGGGAACCACAACTAGACGCTGACTGCCTTGTTGCAGATGCTGAACCAGATCACAGGCCTTTGCTCAGGTATGAGGGTTGATGGCTTCCCGGGGGATCTGAAAGGCAAGTTAGAAGCTTAACATGCTGTGCTCGAAATAGAACTAACAGAGAGAGTAGAATTTATTAACACCATGATAGCGTTATTCTTATGTTTCACTCTCCTCGTGACTATTTCAATCCTACTGTGTTGTATGGTTCTGGTTATTGCGGCTCACGCCTTAATATCTAAAATGCAGTCGTTTTATTAAAACAAGCTATAAAACTCAAAACTGCCTTTGTCATTTGTATATGAGATCATACTGTAAATGAGAGAGCTGGTTTGGATCTGAGTGACCACGACTTCCCTGAGAAGTTCCAAAGATGTCATGCGCTCGGCTGCCTAATCATCCCTTCCCCTTGGGAGAGATGAGGCACTGCTAGTTAGCCGGAGCAAAACCGGATTTAGGGTGACAGGGGTCCTTCCAAGTGGGTCAGACTCAGTCCCCCACACCGGGAAACGATCCTGCTACCCAGAAATCCAGTAGTCTCATTTAGGATAATGAGAGCCCACGCGACATGGCGCCGCCAACGATTGGTCTGGCTCTAATTTTCGGGTCCGGCTGACTCTCTCGGTCTCATATATACATTGACTCCTCGGTTCCGTTAACGGAGACGTCCGTGGCGCTGAGGATTTCCGCCACCACGGGATAGGTACATCCTATTGCTTAGTGGTCGGTTGTTCAAGCTTGAACTTTGAAAGGAAAACCCCGATATTGGTGTGCCTTCTCTGACCTAGTGCTGTTTTTATAATGGCGAATCCTAATGTAGTGAATATAGCGCTTAATATGCGCCAACCGCTCACAGGACATCTGATAGCACATGGTCTGACGACCCAGGGGGGTCCGGTCACGTTTGTGGTGTATGCCCATGCAGCTTATAGAACAGAGCTTTTTTATTCTTGGGTCGTGTTTCCGGCAGTTGATGGGGGACTAAACACTTTTCATGAATACATTATTGCGAATGTTCCTGGACAATACAGGGCATATGCATACTTAGAGATACCTTTATCTTATCAAGAACACAATAATTGGCTTGATGGCGCCCTCCCACACACAGTTGCACAAGTTAGGTTAGGTCCACTGAGTAATGATGGTCCTACCTGGCCTTTATTGGCTACATATACACCATATCCTGCGGTTGCTAACTTGACGGTGGCTAAAGTTCGTCGTTTATATATAGACTTAGCTACTACATACAGAAGACTGGTTCAATTTGTGATGCAGACTTTAAAAACTAACGCAGCGCGTGCTGCTCCGGCGCACCCACATGCGGTGGTTCCGGGTATCAATCCGGTCACTGTACACTCAGTTATGGGTAAAGTACCGGCTAAACGTGAGGAAACTCAATTTTGGCTGGCGCAAAAAATTAATACGCTGGAAGCAGTATTTCCCCATACAGGACCTCAGGATAAACATAGAATATTGACGATGTGTTTGCCGTATGGAATGGTTCCTACTGTGGATCATTGTAATACTTGCGGGAAGGTGTTTGCCGCGCTCTACACTACAGCACATGGTACACCAAAATTGGCTAATCTACTGGAAGTGCTAAAACAAATTCAAGATGAATATGGGGCTACCCCAGCCTTAGATTTAGGGATGCAGCTGATGGGCAATTTTGCCACAGTTTCTTCTATTATTTTGAGTAATCTCAAAGGGGAGGCAGTAGCGCTAGCGGTGCGTATGCGCCTTTGAGACGTCCCGCAAATTAATCAAGAGCGGGAGCTGCCAAGAATAATAGCAGAAACATATTCGAGTATCGGTCGTGATAGCCTAGGGGCTAGACCGCAAAAACCCCAGTTACAGGGTAGGAATGGTAAAGATACTACTAAACAACAGCAACCTGAGGGTACTAAAAAGCGCTGGGAGAAAAAACAACAAACACCTAAAAAAGACAGGGGGCAATCTCCGCAGCCGGAGACCCCACAGACTAGGTATAATCTCAGGAATAGGGATAATTTGAAGACGCCTGATAGATATCAATATGCTGATACACGCCAATCTCGTTCCTTTCAGGACTCATCGGAAAAGAGAAATGAGAGAGGTGGGCGGTCAGAGCGGAGAACAGAGTACGTGAAACCGAGACAGGAATCACAACGCTCAACGGAGGTTTCTGTCAAGAAAGAAGAGAAACCGATCCAACAAAAACAGCAATTTAAAAAGAAGAAGGTGGCGGCAGTCTCAGGTAGACATGCCACTCAAGAAGAGAGTTCTCTTGAAGAACAAGACATGGGCGTTAGCACTGTTAGACAGCGCGGCAGAGGTCACAATAGTTCGCCGGAATCTTCTAGAGCATCTGGAGGTGAAAGCAACTGATGACTTCATACAAGTCGAAACAGCAGATATGCGTGTCTCTGATCCCGATAGAGTTTATACAGTAACTTTACTATTAGAAGGGGACATTGAGCGCACTATAAACGCCATCTTTTGGGACCGTGTGGTCAAATTGTATGACATTCTTCTGGCCGAACATGATTTGGCCCCAAGACTTTGTTCATGACTGTCCAGTTGGGGAGGAGGTTATTACGCCTTCATTCTCACCACTTGTTCCGGGAGAACTAGCAGAGTCCTATAGTAATACATGGGCTCTGGCACAGGCACCCGGATTATATAGAAATCATGTGGGGTGGGATAGGGAGTCGCCTTATCATGTAATTCCCATAAAGGGCGAACCTCAGCCGCAACCGCAATATCCTATAAAATTTGAAGCAAGGGCATCGGTAAGGAAAATAATTACACAATTGGAGTACCAGGGAGTAATTGAACCCTGTGTCTCGCCAATGAATAATCCCTTTTTTCCAGTAGCTAAACCGGACCATTCTTATAGGATAGTGGTGGATTACAGACATTTAAATGGACATACACGCACATATGCAATACAAAATTCACACAGCGCAGCGCTCATGAATAATATTGTGCGTAAGAAATACAAAACAACATTAGATATCTCGAATGGATTCTTCTGCCAAAATATAGCGCCCGAAAGTAGGGACTATACGAGCTTTAGTGCGTTTGCCTCACAAAAAAAGTTTTGTCGTCTGCCTCAGGAGTATAAGAATAGCCCAGGACTATTTTCGGCTCGTGTAACTGAAAAACTGCACGAGTTGGACCCTGAAGCTTTATCATATGTTGATGATATATATCTGACGGACGATGAGTTACTGCAACATTTAAGGTGGGTAGCGCGCATTGTTGTGGGATTTGCTGAAATTGGCTACAAATTTTATTTTAAGAAATCGATGATTGCCTTCCTCAGCGTCATTTTCTTGGGATATGAGTTGTCAAATGAGGGCAAGAGCTTAGCGCCACACTTTTTGGAAAAATGTGCACGGTTGCAACCTCCTAATACGATTCGGAAACTCCAGTCGTTATTGGGGTTTCTTAATTTTGGCAGAACTTACATTCCTGATTACGCTACACGTATAAAACCATTATACGAGCTCATTCGCCCAAATTTTTCGAGTAGATTTTGGACGAATGAGCATACACATATTCTTCGCGATTTGCAAACTGATCTCTTAGCAGTAAAGCATTTACACACACAGGACAATAAAACGCATCTAGTCATCAGGGTAATACCTGGGGCCGTTGGGTTTACATATGTCACCTTTAATGAGGATGAGACAGTCCTGATAGCATACAAGTCCCACTTGTATTCTGCTGCAGAACAGCGTTTTGCACAAATTGAGAAAATTCTCACTGCTGTACAGATGGCTGTGATTAAAGAACGACCTCTTGCCCAGGGCCAACGCATCATTGTCGTTTCCCCGATTCCAGCCTTAGAGGCTGTTACAAAAGCGAGTGTTCCTAATTCGAAAGCTTTACACCAGCGATGGATACAATGGGCAACGTCTTTGACAGCCACTGATGTAGATTACGTATTTGACCCTAAACTGCAGACTCAAGAATTTCTTCAATATGAAATGGAGTACCCAGTTCCCACTGGCATATTGCCTATTGACCAATATCAGGTGGTCATGTATACCGATGGCTCTGCGCAACCAGCAGTTGGGACTAAACAACAGTATTTTGCTGCATGTGCGGTGGTGAGAGGCTATATGGAGGGGGAAGTGTTCTGCTCCCAACATACTTATACACAAACCTTGGGAGATTGTACGGCACAGTTGGCTGAGCTGAAAGCTCTATTGTTGGCCTTGGAACATGCGGATCCGGCAATATTTACATTGCTGGTTTGTGATTCCTATTACTGTGTTCAGTCTTTCAATGAATATTTACACTACTGGAAGTTGAATGGGTTCAGAGATTCCAAAGGTAACACCATTAAACACAAATTGCTGTGGGGGAAGGTTGCGAATCTGAAGGAAACGCTTCCCAAAGTCCATATTGTGCATACACTTGGACACGAGCGCGTTGGAATACACGTTGCTGGGAATACTTTGGCTGATGAAGCCGTGAAATCAGCAGTGGCAGTTGCCACTGTGGCTGCAGTAACTCGTTCGAGTTCCAAACCAGACACAGAGATTTTGGCTGCCATAAAAGCTACGGCTGATGGCACGCCATTTCCTAGAGGATTCCCTTCTAAATATAGTTACTGTATGGGTGGTATGCTAAACGCTGTAGTTAAAATCCCAGGCGTTGGTGTACGTGAAATGCCCAATAAAATTGAGCGACCTCGATTAATTACTGCAGCACATGAGGGGGTGGCATCTGCACATGCGGGCGTGGCTGCCACCATTTCACTTTTACAGGCTCGTTATTGGTGGCCTGGTCTCTATAAGGTGACAAAGCAGTATGTCCTTTGTTGTGATGTCAGCAGACGCCCCTTCTCATATCAAATAAACTTTTACAGTTTGTGTACTTGGATCATTGTGGTCCGCTGACGCCATACAAATATATATTGGTTGCTGTAGATTTGTGCTCCAGGTTTGTGTGGGTCTGGCCACAGCGCTCGGCTGACGCTCGAACTGTTATTAAAGATTTGCGCATCTTTGTCGATACATATGCAGTTGCGGCTTTTCATTCGGACCAGGGCCCTGCTTTTGACTCTAAGGCATTCAGGGACACCATGGCTTCATTGGGGGTCCAGCTCCAGTTCTCGTCTCCATTTCATCCCGAGGGAAATTCTGTTGTGGAGCGTTTAAATCGCGATTTAAAGCAATCCTTAACGGCCAGAGTTATAGGTACGGGTCGTAGTTGGCTAGCCCACCTGTATGGAGTACAGAGAGCACTAAATAACTTGCCTAGAAGGTCCCTGGGGGGTCGTACTTCATATGAGTGCCTGTTTGGAACACGAATGTATGTTCAAGATCTGGATGGTCCTGGTGTGGAGACGGCAGATACGCCCTTTGACATAAATGATCGTGTCACTGTTTTACAGGATTTACAACAATTCAGTGAAGATAACTCTTCTGCCAGTGCTGCCTCCACAGGAATTAAGGATGAACCAGTAACGCCTACTGGTTGGATTCCCAGAATTGGGGATCTTGTGCGTGAAAAGGTCGCAGTGAAAAAATAATTTGGTCCTTCCTATCGGGTGCCTGTCCCTGTGCTAGGGATCCACGGCACAAGAACTGTAATTTTGCCACCGTTGCAAGGGGCCAAGGGAAATCGCTTTGTTTCCATTGATAATGTCAAGTTACAACATGTGGCCGATTCTGCACAGCAGACCAAGAGGGACGCCCAGTAGTTCCAGAATCCCTCTCACTACTGGGGAAGACGTTCCGCTGCAGGTGATCTGCACCAACGCTATTTCCTCTCCGAGCTTGGGAAGGGTGGAAGCTGATCTTGCGATTGTTCCACTGACGGCGAATAATTTAGAATCTTTTGATCAAGTTGCTGTAAGTTCTACTGATATTGCTGAACATGTGGTTTACAGCGTGCCAAGGCGAGAGCCACCATCTGCTTCTTTGTTTACGGTTACACCTTTTGCGAGAACTACCTCCGGCTGCTTTAACACCACTAATGATACCGTGTCGGCCCCCTCGTCCTCTTCAACACCAGTCCTGGGTCCACGTAAGCTGCTGTGTTGGCTCAAACATACATATTTTGTTGTTCCTTGGAACTATCTGTGGCTTTTTATGACTGTGATGACTCTTTTCCTATGGCTAGGGTTTGTAGTTACCTTTTTTCTGGTAATACATGGTAATTTTCTTCCTGAACAATCTGAGATTGAGCACGTGGAGACGGTGTTGAAACCGCATTTTTCATCACATATGGTTCGAAGAGACTTGTCCTTTGTGAACATTTCTGCTGTGCCGATTCCGGATGGGATTGTGTGGGATAGAGTAATGTTTGATATATATGGTCCCACTGAGATAATTCAAATACCGTATGTTCTCAAATTGTCAATGAATGATATCGTTATACCAGGCATTGTCTCTGATGATTGGGATGTAAAGACGGTAGATTCTATGTTGACAGAATTACAATGTTATACTGTCTATGAAAATGAAGATGCTTACCAATTTAGAGATAATTATGGTGACATGTTTTGCTACAATTATTATGGACACCACTTTATTCATAAAGCTAGTAGCCCTAAATCAATATTTGAGTATATGCAATGGGAACATTGCCCGACTCCTCCACAGGGGAGTTCTAAAACTTATTCTGATAAATTTGCATATTTTTCTGGGCATAATCAACAGAGTGCTAAGTCTTACTATTATAAGGTTACTCCGCATGCTAATAAGCAAATATTATTGACTGATACTAAATTGCTATATTCAAATTTGTTTGTATCCAAACTTTCAGTTGAGGGGTATGGATACTGGTCCAAAACTGTTGATTTGAAAAGTGTCTGGGGGACGAAAAATCGGCAAATGCGGGGTAGGGACACTTTGTTTAGGGCTTGTATTATTCCTGTCCAAATGATTTTCTTAAATTACACTGTACAACAGACTAGCTGTTTGGGATTAGCAACAATTAGAGACTTGAATTTGCCTAGCATACCTGCCCCTTCCAAATTGCAAAATTGGCAGCAATATATTAATGCCACGTTTACTGAGCTTACAGACTGGGTCCAGATTGGTACGCTTAACACTTCATTGACACGTCCGGGCCGGTGGTTATTGTGGCCCATAGACACTAATGGGTGTCATCAACATTTTGTCACCTCTTCGGGGGAGTTCAGGACTAGTAGGGCAGACCCTCGCTACATATCATCAGAATATGCTGATATCATTACTACATATAGCGTGGGGAAACTTTGTCAACAATGGTTAAAGTCATCCACGCTAGATGCAGTTAAGTCACATCTCACGTTGCTGTCTAATAATACTGACTTGCAAGATTTTTTGTTAGGTCCAAGAGTACCCCGGAAGAAAAGTTTTTTTGTATGAAGTATGCAATGATATTTGGAAACTTTCACAACAAGAGGCGGCGGCCCAGTTAAGGCAGATAGATCAGGAGAATTTAAAACAAGCATTGTCTGTTGTGGATAATGGAATGCATACCCTCTCCGACCGTGTATATACGATTGACAACATTGTTTCCTCTGCTATAGACATTATTAAATCAGATATGTCTTCTTTATATCATGGGCAGAGTCAAACGCGGTTCATCATGCAGTTGGGTTGGACTCTACAGACATTAAAGGCAGGTCGCGTTCCGTGGCAGCACATCCGACCCAAGGAGATATTTATTTCCTTTAATTTGACACGTCAACAACAGCTCATGGCTAAAAAGGAAGCAACATATGTTATGTTAAATATTGAAAAGTTGGAGAAGTTGCCTTTTACTGTGGCTGAGATTCCGTCAGCTGAGTGGTTGATTCATGGGGTTATTAATTTGCCTATCTCCACTCTGCAATTCACTTCTTGTTTAAAGCATATTCCGGTGGGCAGATATGAGAAGTTGGGAGACAGTTACATACATGAGGTGCAGGAGCTTCCCTTTCTATACAGATGTCTTAATGGTATGAGGGAGATTTTTCTCAGTGGTAGCGAATGCAAAACTTCTGTCAGCCTGGCAGCTACGTCCTTCTTAACAGTGAAGCCTGTTGTGGCATGCGTGCCGGAATAGTTTACGTAGTCATTGTCACCAAGGCCGTTACGTGCTGCGGGAATGTGTTGTTTACCCCCACTCAATGTAGGGAGGTAGCAGACATCTGGCCTCACATTGCTACTTCAAAGGTGAATTTCGACAAGTTGAGTCAACTGAAGGCTCTATTGTTTCAAAAGCATGTGGCCCTTACATCTGCACGCGAGACCTACGCACTTCAGGTGGCGAGGTCATCAGCAGAAATACAGTCCCTATTAAATACTAACTTTCCGAGCCACTTTGGTGAACTCGTGGGACGTATATTTAATGCGTCCAGCACTGCTGGAATTGCACATTTTTTCAAAGCCGTTGGTGTTGGTTTTGCTCATACCTTCTCTTCCATATTCGGTTTGATACCTTTGGCTATTCATTCTATTTTCGGAAGCATTTTTGGGGGATCACACCTACTCAAATATTCCTCCATCTCCTTTGAACAAAAACTGCAGTCCATTATCTATAAGCAGATACTTTGAAAATATTCTCCTAATCACTGCAGTGTAAGAAATATCTCTTACACACAATACTTCAATCCACTTGAATATAAATCCATTAATACAATTACATGAGGAGTTGCGTGCTCCCCACACACAGGTCCCAAGAGATCCATTGGAACCTCCTCCCATAGATAAGAAGGACGTTTCCTACAAACCATGGGTATTGTCACAACTGTCAACACCTTGCAACATGTTACACATTCTACATAGTTTCTCACCATTCACTCAACATCCAAATCAAGTGCGGGCCACCAAAAACCCTTGCGCAGACTCTCTTTCATTTTAACAATCCCTAAGTGACCTTCATGAGCCAAACACAAAGATTTATTGTGAAGACCATGGAAAGGTATTAACCTCGTCCCTCTCAACAGGAAACTCTTATCAACTGCAAGCTCATGATTCATCAACCACAAGGATGTATCAAATTTCTTCAGTTCTTTTCCCTCAACACCTCCACCAGACAGTAACTTAGTAACTGCTTTTGAAACATCATCCTTCTCAATTTCCTGCCTCCACTCATCTTCTGTTATAGACCCTTGGAAGATTTCACACACACTGACATTCACTTCCTCATCTACTTCCTCGCTACATCACCAATTTTGCATGTGTCCACCAATCTCGACAAACAGTCTGCTGAATAATTTTCAGCACCTGGCACATGTTGCATGTTAAAGAAGTGTTCCT
The DNA here is from genome assembly GCF_031143425.1 of Pleurodeles waltl. NCBI lineage: Eukaryota > Metazoa > Chordata > Amphibia > Caudata > Salamandridae > Pleurodeles > Pleurodeles waltl. Next base: position 959,618,721 of record NC_090444.1, read on the forward strand.
GTAAGCTGATCAACCACTTATGTATTTTCAAAGAAATACCCCCAACCTCCCTCTTTTAAAAAACTTCAACCAGTGACATGATCTGTTTGCACCATGAAATCCATTCCCCATACAAAATGTTTAAATCTATTAATTGCCCAATATACAGCTAACAACTCTTGTTCAATGACTGAGTAATTACACTCTGAATCTCTCAATTTTCGTGGCACACAAGCAATATGTTTCTCACTACCATCACACGGTTGCTTCAGTAGATCTTTTGCACTGACATCACAAACAACTTATGTTTCACGTCCAGAAATAAAGGCTTGTAAACAGGGAGCAGGATTAAGGGCCTGATTGAGATCTTGGCAGTGGGTAATACCCTGTCACAAATGTGACCGATATCCCTTCCGCCGTATTAGGATCCTGTTCTTTCCTAAGGGGATCATAATATGGCGGTTGGGATATCCATCATGTTTGTGACAGAGTATTCCTTCTGCTGAAACCCAAATCAGGCCCTAAGTTCTTTCTTAATGCCTTAAAACTCTTTCTCATTCTCAATGCTCTATACAAACTCTACTCTCTTACCCAACAGTTTCCTCATGTTGTATATTTTACTGGCAAAATGCTTCACAAGTTTATTGTAATATTCAATCATATTCACAAAAGATGACAACTCCTCTTTATTCATGCATGCCTTCAGTGATATGATAGTCTCTACCAACTCTCTCTTAAGATGTATCCCATTTTCTGAAACCTTTAGCCTAAATAATTGACGTCTTTTGCTCCAAAAACACACTTTTGTGCCTTCAATATTAAACCTGCACTGTGCAATCTCCTAAATACCCGCTGTACTCTCTTGTCATGTTGTTTCACAGTCACACCATATATGAGAACATTTTCCTGTAGCTCTTAAATACAGGTATGCCTTTCAATATCAACATCTAGCTGTTTGAAAAACTGCAGCTCTAGAAATTAAACAAAAGTGCATCTTTTTTAAAGTAAACACTCTCATGGGGGTTACAAATGCTGTACGTTTCTGTGGCTCCTCTAGCTGATAATAGGTGGAAACCAAGTCCAAGCTCATGAAGAAGTTTGCGTCATAGAAAGTGGAAATTAACTCCTCAATTTTGGGTGGAAGAAAGTTGTCTAGCACAGCCTCCTTGTTGAGTGCACACAGATCTACACAGAGTCAAATGTCCCCTTTAGCTGTACGAGCAACCATTATGGGAGCCAACCACTTCATAGTTTTTACCGGCTCAATGATTCCCTTAGAGCACACCTTCTCTAACTCAAAGCTGACTGTATCCTGTGTACCAATAGGAATATGTTGTACCTTAGATACAGCTTAGTTTTCATTTTTCCTTAACCTAATCCCATGTTTGTATCCAATGGGTTGCCAAGTTTGTTTTGGTAGAGGCTTGGAAACTCACCCACAAAGGCATTACTGTCCATTACTATCTCATCAACCTGAACCTGCTGTTCCTTATTAGGATACAAATTCACACCCAACTCACCTTGATGAACTAATACTTGTAGATTATCTCCTACACACGACACATACACCTTACCAATGATATATTTGCCTCCCCCAACTTCCAAGCATACTTCAACGTAACCTAGCATTTTAATTGAAGAACCACTATCACCACCAGGCTTGAGGTTCATTTTCATAATTTTTTTCCCTTCGGGAAAGCACCCATCCAACGTGTTCTTCAAAATTATTGTGATTTGTGAGCAAGAGTCAAATATGAACCTTACTTGCACACCATCAATTAATACCATCTCGAAAGGGTAAGCTTTGGCATACTTTCCACTTGAAGTATGACTTACTGGCAAATTTCAGCACTTTTGCCATTGTAATCTTCATCCTTTTGCTTCTGCAACACCCACTGAAATGGCCTTTCTTGCCACATGCATTGAACCTCTCACTTAGTGCTGGACATTCCCTGTCATTCACTCTATGGCCCTTCATTCCACACCTAAAGCATATTCCTCTAAACTCTGAGTCTATCTTGCTTTTAGAATCATTCTTTAACTTAAGCACACCCATTTCACTTGTGCTCCCTTGACTACTGTGGACTTTACCATTTTCCCTGCACTCAGTTCTTCCACACACCTCAACAAATGTTCCAGACGTTTCAATAATAATATATCTTCCTCTAGTTGTGGCTTGTCTAACATCCAGAACTCCTCATGAATTTTGTCACAATTACAAAACCAATCGTCTCTACTTCTTTCCTCTGTTGTTTCTCCAAATTTGCAAGTAGCCGCAAGTTTCCATGCCTAATTACAAAATCTTCCATTGATTCATCTTTCCCTTGACATCTCTGGCCAAAATAGTATCTGACGAATTTCTTGATGGCAATCTCATATTCATTAGGATTCCTAGAGTCTTCCCTCAACAGCTCTCGCAGATTTTCCAAGACTTCCTGTCCCTCTGCACCTAGACAGTGTAATAACAATGCGTGTCTCATCTCTGAACTTGTTTGTGCCACATACTCATGCATAATTGCCAAAGACTTTATTACATTTATTGCATCTGAGAATGGGTTCTCCCTGAGATGGCAAAAAAAGTGAGGCGCTGTAACATTCTGCATATCTGCCCAGTAGTAGGCAATCAAAAACAAATGAAACAATTTCAACAGCAAAACATCCAAATTCTCTAGATGCCTGGTCTATTGGGCTCCAGTTTATGCAGCACCACAATCAACAGCCATATACGAATCTTACACAATGATTACAGACCCTCCTCCGCAAGAAGCATTTGTTTATGCTGCTGCTGATAAATGGCACTGTCTCTCAGTACAATAGTTATCCAAAACATCCTTTCTGGAAAGGAAAACATTTTGTTTCCTAAACAAAAAGAAGAACAGAAAGACTCCCCAGTCCAAAATGTCCACTGCATTGCATATCTGGAAGATTACATCTCACATTAAATCTTTTTTTTTAAGGAAATAGATCCTGTAAAACACCTGATGCCCTATCTCAGTGGTTCACAACCTGGGTCCGCAAAGCCTTCTCAGTGGCCTACAACTGCTTAGAAAATCAAATAATATTAACAGATTAATAAAGCACTCTGTTGAATAATGTTATTTCTTTTTTTGTTTACGAAGAGTTCCAACACATCCACCAAATACCAAGGCTGGTCAATCACTTGGATGTGGACTGTTTCGTGTTGAGGTGCCTCTTTGCCACCAATCTCACCAAGCTCCTTCCCAAAATGTGATGTTTCCTTCATAAACCAGTGATGTTGAAAAACAATGAGGCACAGAAAAGACAGGAGACATGCACAGTGTAATAATGAGTGAGATGAAAACTCTCAAGAAAAATGATGATGAACAGAGGCATCAGTCACAAAAGGTGATCTGCGTAAACTCTTAAATAATAGATAACACTGGTAAGGTGCAACTCTGAGTTGCATCTTCCAATGAAGAACTGTTTAATATCATAGTTGACTACACAAAAACCTACAGGTGGCAGAAGAAAGACTGATAAAGTAAAGACTAGTGCAACAACCGTGGCTAATAAAATACATGAGCTCAGGTTGGAAGTCCTGGTCCTATTGGGAGATCAAACATTGCTATCACTAAACAGGAATATGCTAAACTTACACTCCACAGAAGCAACATTCTCGGTTAGGGACTTCTCAACATTTGTATCGAATGATGATCTACCGGTATATGTCTACAGTTAGGATGAGACATTTGCACCCATAATGGAGATCATATCTTGATTTATACAGTAGCAAAATAAATTACCACCATAATTCCTCATCACAGTGTACTATTTCAGAAGAAAAGAGAGTATTATGTGCTAGGCCCAGAAAACTGACCACGTGATGTTAAAGGGAGACTACAGTATAACAATCCTTTTTCAGAAGCGACATATGAAGAACATTGCAGCTTATTTACATCATTTATCCATGTCCCTGGCAACCCCTTTCAAGTTAATCTTCATGAATGGCAGCAAGATTATCTCTTCCACTGACAGAAGTAAGGCAGAGAAGATTCTTGGGATTAAGGAGGACAACGTTGGAAGCCCAATTTAGAGCCTCCTGTAGTCACTACGAAGTGGAGCATGGTGCAATGTGGAAGAAGCAGGAGAAGTGGTCTAAAATGGGGGATTTAGAAAAAAGACACATAAAGATGGAGAGAGTAAAGAGAGAAGGGTGTGTGGTGACACCTATGCTTTCCAGCTGATGCTGACATTCTTTTTTACTAAAGAAATTGATGTTTACAATAATGACAATAGAATATCTATTCAAGTGTTCAACTGTCAGTTGAGGCTCATACTTCCAATAAGCCTTGATAGTAACTTCTTTAAATAGTAAACTTGGACAAAATGTGAGATTTGCCTTAACGATGAGGCAGTCTGGAAGTTCTCAAGAGGAAGAGAATAGATGGTAAAGGAATCTGGGGGTGACCAGTGAGCAGCCCTCTCCCAAACCTGCCAGATTCCCATGTGAGAGCTGAGGGAATTAAACCATGAGTTAGGCTTCAAGATGGAGTTTGAGATTGTGTTCTTACATTTTAAAAGGTAGAGAATACAAAAGGAGTAAAATAAAAAATCAGATACTTTGTAGTGTCAAAGGAAGGAAACAGTCTCAAATAGTTGCATGCACATATTTTACATATACTGTTAGATCGTTTTAGCAACATAGACCACCAATCTGGGCTAGGTTACTACAAAATAGGTAGAAAAGTGTGGAACACTATATCAGAGAGGGGCAGACTAGAAACTCTACTGGTTCATGTAGGCTTCAGTAGCAGAATAGAGCTATCTGTATAAAAAAAAAGAATAAAGAAGAATTCGCTAATCACCCAAATTGTAATCTGAAGATTTACACAAAAACAGTAAAAAGATATCAATGACTGGAATGTGACAGTGTCCTATGGTAAGCTGCATATAGGACACCTCCTGAAATGCATTGCGTGTTGCAAAATGAATATGACACATACCAGAATGAATGTACTATGTGTCAAAATAAATATGATACCTGGGAGAGTGAATCTGACTTGAACCAAAACAAATATGAAACCCTGTGAGCCTTCAAGTTTTATTGGGAAACTATTGCATTACTGTCTGAACTGTCTCAAGTGACTCCTTTACAACATCTGTGTGATGACGTGATATCTTTCTTTAACAACAAAATCACTTATGTACACCTTGGCCTACATTATGACATTGGCAGTAAGTACTGGCTACCACTGTGGGGACGGCCGCAAAAAGACCGTCGCCGCAGCTAACAGCCATCTGACAAATAATGACCACAGCCGGATTTCTGCCACAAGAAGGGTGGAAATCTGGCTGTGGCCATACTGGTGGATGGTGTTAAGGTGGCACTGATACCACCAGCAGCGCCACAGAAGTAGACCGCAATAAGCGGTATTATGACAAATAATACAGCCTGGCAGTGTTCTGCTGGTGGGTGCTGCTGGCGGTAGCAGTGCCCCGTCCCGTCCCCTGCCGGAAGACCCCCTTGATTCGGGGAAGTTGGGTTTCCGACATGGGACAGGGGTGTTGTGTATGTGTGTGTGGATGTGTGCGTGCATGTGAAGTGTTGTTTGCGTGCATGCATGCATGTGTGAGAATGCATGTAAGTATGGGTATGTGAATGCATGTCTGCGTGTCAGTGTGAATGTGGTGTGGATGTGTGCATGAATGAATGGATGCATGCGTGTATGCCTGTGTGAGTGTATGTGTGGTGCGTGGCTGTGTGTGTGTGTGTGTGTGTGTGTGTGTGTAGAGGGGTGGGGACTGGAAGGGGCGAGCGTGGATGGAGGGGGGTGGAGGCGTCTGGGGAGTTGTTGGTGGGGCCTACTATCAATGACAGGGAAGGAATTCCCTGTCACTGATAGGGCCTACTGCCAAAAACCATGGCGGCAGGCAGGGTCAAAATGCCTGCGGCGGTACAATAGCTCATGGCGGTCGGAGTGGTACTTTGGCAGGGTAGCTTCAGCCACCCGCCAATGTCATAATGTGGCGGTATGTACCGCCAGCCTGCTGGCGTTACCACCGCACATTACCACCGACCGCCGGGGTCAAAATGACCCCCTTTGTCTCTAACATGCAAATACAACAGATCAGGTTAGGTGCTTCAGCATCACACCATCTCACTACATAACTTCCCACATGTATAAAAGTATGAGATCGCCAACAACAACAACACCCTCAAATCTTCTGCGTCTTACTCTATTCCTCCGAAAGCTAAATACACCTAACAATGTCAATAAGCTATTATATCACTCATCACAAAGCTGATTAACTCCCATTTCTCAGTCAAAGTTGTGTATAAACTGAAACATTCCATTTGTAATAGAGAAGGATCCATGTATTCCAGAACTGCAGTATCATGGTCAAAGGTGACAGAGGGTGCCATCTACAGAAGACCTCACTAGGGCCTATATTTATACATTTTTTACTCCGCATTACGTCATTTGTTGACTCAAAAGTGGCTAAAACTTACAAAATACAATGATATTTGGTAAGGTGGCGCCTCTTTTGCGTCAAAGAAAAGACGCAAATGCTGCGAAAAAAAGTATAAATATGGGCCTAGGTGTCTAAAGATCTTGGAAATGCATTGTCTTCATGGAGGACCAGTAACTCCTAGGCTTCACCTGGAGCTGTGCATTTACAGAAAAGGGGGTGGCTGCTTGGTTTGTATTTGCCCAAAGTCAGGTGATCTGGTGATTCACTGAATCATGCACCACGCTCACTCATTGCATCTGCACTATCTCATCGGATCACTGACATAATATTGATGCATATGCTATTGAAACACAAAAAGATCAGAAATTAAAGATCAATAACAAAAATATAAACTTCCTATATATAACTAAAAAAACATAAATATCGAGAACACAAATACCGTTGTTCAAAGTTTCTATTTTTAACTATATCGAAAACTAAAATATTGGAAACTAAAATATTGTTACCTTTAAATAAAAATATAATATATTAATAAATATTGATTCATACAATATTGATTACAATATAATCGCCAAACTAATTCAAAAATCACCAATAAATATATAAAAACACTTTTTACATAACACAATTACTTCAAATACAGCCAAAATATTTTATACACATACTTTATTTAAATAAAATATATTACTGCAACAAAATCTTTACTATTCACCCCAACAAAAAAAACAACCTAAACTTATAGCAATACCCCACCAAAGAAATATTAACATGAACTACAAACATTTAAACTACAACCTATATATATAGTATATTCAGAAGTATCAAACTAAAGTCATACATCAAAATAATACTTACACTAGGATTTATCGTAGAAGAACTGAACAAATAAAATAAAATTCAGGCTAAAACTAAACCAATAAAGAAAACTAAAAACAACTTTAACCATGGATCTCCTGCAGGACCTCCTGATTGGCACAAGTAAGTCCCCCGATACACCTTGAGCCCTGCTCTATACCACTGGTAAATGGGCACTGTGTAGCACTAATGGCCATTTTCGGGTCCTGAAGTTACACTGCATTGCAAGAAAGGATGGAGTTTGAGACCTCTGGCTCTGGGTGACATGACAGCGCATTAATGGTGTAGAGTCTCCCACAGGTTCTGAAAAGTAAATCAGCACAGAGACGTGCTCATATACTCTTGCCTATGCTGATCACTGAGTGCTGGAATCTATTTTTGTACACACTATTGGTAATTGGGGTTTCTGACACTTCCTTGAGCTTGGGTTCGGGGTGATATACTCCTCTTCAATCCTTAAAGTGACATTTTGATTACTGGTGCGTCAATCCTCTCTATCTCCTCTAATGAATCCAGAATGAGACGGGGGGATCCCAAGCAAAGGAAGCTTTTGTTTGAGCAGAATAATATTACATGGTGTCAGCACTCCCTGTCAGATACGGAGGGTGGCCCAGTTGGAGAGACCGCAAATATAGCAGCGTATGGCATCATTGCCAAAATGGCAGAGCTACACGCAGGCTTCAGATCTATTGATGCCCATTTGATACTCTCATGCATAGACTGGTTCACACGGATGAGTGGCTAGACAGGCAGAGGACAAGGCTAGATGGTGCAAAAAGCGTATCTCGCAGCTGGAAGACGAAGACTCATCAGTCATGAAGCAGCTGGAAAGAGTTGAAAAGCTGCTTAAGGCAGCAGTGGCCAAGAATGGGGATCTCACAGCCTGGTCCCATACAATAAGATTTGGGTATTGAGAGTGACAGAATCCACTGATGTGGGCTGTCCTGACCTGTTCGTCAAACATCCCCTTACAGAAGTGTTTGGCAAGCAAAGCTTCATGGACACATTTGTGGTGGAGTGAGCCCACAGGTCTCCTGTCCCACGCCCACCTCCTGGCATGCCCCTGCACCCACTTATAGCCCACCTGCTCAACTTTCAGGACAGGGACACAGCTCTGTGCCTCTCCTGGGATGGGAGTCCAATATAATTCCAGGGCCAAACCATCACCTTTTTCCCTGACTTCACTTTGGCAGTCCAGAAGGTGAGACTTAAGCTTACTGATGTAAAAAATACCCTCTGCAAAGAGGGACTTAAGTACAGTATGCTGTGTCCTGCTCGCTTGAAGGTTTAGATAGATGGGAGGGCTCAGATTGGTGTTACACCATCTGAATCTGTGGACGTTTGCAAGCAGCACTGGAGAGAGAGGAGTTCTTCCTGACGTACCAACCCTGATCGATCACCACCTACTAACACTGCTGATGCTGCTTCACCACACTCTGTGTGATCATTAACAGCTCCTAAACAATCTGCAGCTTTCTGTCTTTAACAGACACAGGCCAACATAAAGTACCTTATTCATTACACACTCCAGGCCCTATGGGAGGGCTGCCTGTAGCTACAATACACATAACCCACCACAATGTTCTATTTGAGCACCTTCACGCAGGAGGATGCCGCCTGCCAGGGTGTTGCAGCCTTCTAAGGTGTATACTGCAATTACTACAGTTGGGTTACTTTTTATGTTGTCTTTGGATTCACTGGATGTTTTGCAATCCAGTATGGGGGGATATTGTGTTGATGTTTACCTATCGTTCATTTGACTACTGGCTTTCAGGCTGTCAAACCACATATCAGGTGCAACACTTTGAGGCTGAACCCTACACGATATCAGGTAATAGGGATCCCTACTAGAGAGGCACAGACGACTGAGTTGGTATGCATGACATGGAACACTAGGCCTTAATAACCCTCGTACGGGCAAGCAGGTGCTATCCTACCTAGCAAATATGTCATCAAGGTGGAATTTCTCCAAAAGACCCATCTTTTACCCTGTGACACTTGTGTGTTTGTTTCAACGTGGGTGGACAATTGTTACTTTTCTTATCATAGCTCCTACTCACGTGGGTATGCACTTTGATTCATAAGAGTGTCCCATTCACCCAAAAGCCCATTTGAAAAGCGTCCAGAAGTAAGGCATAATCACGCTGACTAAAGTGTTCTATAATAAAATGTTTTTCTTGCACGGTAATAGTTCAGAGATTTTTTAAAATGGCACGACTACTGCATTCTTTACTACTCTTCACCTTCACTAACTCTAAGGCTTATCATGACCATACTTTTTGAAGTTAGAGTGCAGTGCACTGTGCCTTGGTAATCTTAAAAATGTGTTCAGTGCCAATTGGATTTCCGGTTGTGCAAACCACACCCTTGGTGGTTGGGTGTGAATACCAGGACAGCACCTAGAGGACATTGTGCAAGCTTATTTATCACAGTTTTTCCCCCAGCATTTTGTTTGTGCACTTGGGATGTGCAAACCCGAAAGCACAGCCACCTATTTTTTGTAGACCTTTAGTAGACTCCACAGGTTCTACTGTGGGCAGCAAACCATGTGCAATGCAGGTTTTTCAAGCTATAGTTGACATATTCTAACTTTCGGAAGCGTGGAAGCTGTGCAACAGAGCAACCTCAGCATACACCTTCTACTCTGTCCCTTATGGCATATAGACCCAGATAGATTACTGGTTCCTCTCCGCTAGTGCCACAGTCTGGATGTCGGACATGGCCCACCTCCCCTGCATCTTATCAGATCATGCCCCAGTACAAATTGTGCTACAGGTGCCTTATAAGCGAGGCCCGACTCAGCAGTGGTGCTTTCCTAGTAATGCTCTGCACAACTTGGTCTTTTGTGCAGGGCCATGAGACTCCACCACAGAATCCTTTACTCTCAACACACAACCCACCCTGTGGGATGCCTTTAAGGCCTACATTCAGGGGATTACTATCGCCAAGCATGTGGGCATGCTTGAACGGCACCCATCTTAGCCGCCTTGAGGCCAAGTTACTTCACATTTATTAAGTGGATGCACAGCTGAGGCACGGCAATCAGCTGCACCACTGCTCAGTCTTGATGGACGAGTTTGTGGGATTTGGCAGGCAGAGAAGTGGCCTACTTGGGAAAATATGCACAAGCATGTTGATAGGGAGAGTGGGAACGGCCAGTCTCACACTGGCCCACTTACTACTCCTAATAGGCACAGCTGGTATATAATATAACTTCTAGATGCTGAGGGAGAGCCGATAGTAGACAACAAAAGCATACTGCGTGAACTATTAGGCTGTTAGGAACAACTGTATACCACCCAGATGGAGGACAATTTCTCTGCAATCGCAGAGTACCTCATCAGGGTGACAATGTTATGGTTGACAGACGGACAGAGGCAGTTTCTAAATGAAGAAATTATTCAGGCAATAGATGCCTTAGATATGTCCAAAGCGCCTGGACTACATGGCATCACTTGCAATTTTTATAAGGCCTATGAGCATTTGCTCGCTCCCCATCTCCTGGAGGTATATGCTGAGGCATTGGAGTCAGGGTCCTTCCCTCTAACACTCCCGAGGCCATGATCACTCTGCTTTTAAAACCCAATAAGGCTTTTAATTTATGAATGCTATATCGACCCCTCTCGCTCCTCAATCATGACAACAATATCTTGGCTGAAGTCATCACTGCCTGCCTCGCTCTTTTAATGGAACAGCTAATATCACCAATATAAACTGGTTTTGTCCTGCACAAATCTACTACCCTTAATCAGCACACAATTTTTGTGGTATAACATCAGATATCCTTTGATGTTCCACCAGCGGTATCCCTTTTTGATGCCGAGACGGCATTTGATTCACTAGAGTGGCCTTTTCTGAGAGCAACAGTGTGCAAGCTGGGACTCCCATTTGGGTACATTTACCTTATTATGCTCTTGTTTTCAAGCCTGTTGGCCCATCTGAGGGTCACTATATCCCATACGGACCTGTTCCCGGTGACCAGGGGGATCCGTCAGGGATGCCCCCTCCCACTACTCCTTTTTATCTTACCAATTGACCCTCTAGTTAGACAACTACAAAAGCGACAGATCCATCATGGCTTAAACTTTGATCCCGGTCCATTGTTGATATCTATGTAAGTGGATGATATTTTGCTCTTTGTACGAAAGCCTACTGACAATCTACTACCTCTAATACTCAGGATTATTTGCTTCAGCGGCCATTCTGACCTCTCTATCAATTGAACCAAGTCAAAGCTCTTTCCACTCACAGATGCTACAGCAAGATGCACGCTAGAACAACCCCTTGCCTATCCCTATTCCTCTGATGACAGTAACTCTGGACTTCAGGATCTGGATGACCTACCTGGCCCATCAGGGACCACTGGACAGCCGGTCACCCAAGCACAATCACAGACCACCACAAAGCCTCCCCATCAGTATCCAACACCACAGCGACCACCCAGCGTACCCAAAACTATGTCCACAGGACACATCAATCAGCAGTATTCCCACCTGTATAGGGACCCCAGGCCACACCTCACTCCCAAGACAATCAGGGACCTGGGGTCAGTGGCAGTGGGCACATCATTCAGGGGACAGGGGCACAGGCCAACAGGGAAACTGGGAGAACTGCTGTGTGCCAGGGGGAGGACAGGAACAGGAAACCAACTCTCCAGGAGGCACTCTCCGAGATCCTGGAAGCCTACCAACATTCCCAGGACATGATGGGCCAGATCCTTGACAACATGCAGGAGAACAGGCTGCTGCAGGAGGGACAGTATCAGGGGATCAGGGAGGACTGGCAGGCCATTAACACCACCCTGATCTCCATAGCAGGGGTGCTGGCAGACATGGCCAACATCATGAGGGAGGCAACAGCACACCAGCGGGCCCCTACCACTAGCAAATCAACTGAACACCCCTCATTTTCCGCTGCCGCTAGTGGGCATGAGTCCCCGCCACAGGACCGACAGGCCACCAGCACCCCTCCCCCTACAGAAGGTGAACTGCCTGCAAATGTTCCTTGTGACCCAGACAAAAGCCAGAGACACTTACCAAGACCACCACCAGGAAATGAGACTCTCCTGATTGTCCCCCTTGTGTCCCACTCAGTCACCTTGTCCACCTTGAACTGCCATTGCTCCCCTTCCTATGGCCCCTTTGACACTGCACCTGTGCTACAAACAGATTGGAACAATACCCAGGACTTTCATCCATCATCACCCCATTCCTTTGAACTTTTCCATCAATTTCTCATCACTACAGTAAACACCCTTGAACACAACTCCAATACTTGTATTTCATGTTTTTAAACAGTGTATTAATGGAAACAGTTATATCCGTTGCAAGTGAACTGTACAGTGTGAGAGCTTAGAACCTGTAGCTAGCTATAGTCAGCACATCAATACACAGATGTCATTGCACTAACACCTGTAAACTGAGAATCAATATGTGACATTAAGTAGATGTAAAAAGTGGGTATGCCATCGTGCCACAGTCACACAGAATACACCAATATTCATAGAAATGTTAAGTTGCATCCAGGGGCTGGCATCCCAGATGCAGCAATGAAATGCATTCCTGGAGGGCATCCACGGTGGATTGGCGGCCCAACAGAGATCGATTCAGGCTCCAGCCTCCTCTCTGATGGCAGCCATTGTCCCTGTTTCTACCATCCCCCCTCCAACTACCACTTCCCAGTCCTGCTCCCCTCAACCCCAACCCATACCAGGCACACATACAGATGAGCATGCATACAAGGCAACACGCAAGAGTGGCACAGGCAAACACAAGCACCACCCTTCATCCCACAGTCACTCACACAAACACCATACAGTTGCAAACATGACAACATCCACTACCTCTACTGTCTCCAAATCCTCCTCCTCCCCCACCTCCCTCCCAGTATCGTCCACACTCACACCTGCATGCACTACATCTATATCCACTACCAGCATCACCACACCCAGCAGAACACACACCTCACTGGCAGACACCTCCACAACAGCCATATACGGGTCCCCTCTGTCCTCTCCCACCCTGTCTGTCCCCCACCTCCTAAGGGACACAAAAGCAAGCATTCACACACCCAACAGCCACTCACCTCACATCAGCATACAGCGCATGCACCTGCACCCACATCCAGAAGACATACACCTACAACAACCACTCCCTCATCCTCCACTCCCATTACTCCTCCCTCCTTCTGCCCAACCATCCCTAAAAAGCTTTTCCTTTTTCAATCCGACCTCTTCCCTCACCCCCGTCCTGCATGTATGGGCAGGGTACCAAGAAAACAGCCCAGCACCTCAGCCAAACAGTCTACGGGGACAGTGGTAGCACCACCTACCCATGGTGGTAAGGATACCAAACCTCCATCACAGAAGGGGAAGGAGCCAGCACCACCAGGGAAGAAGGGGAATGGGCCTGCACCACCATGGAAGAGTGTGAAGGGACCTGCACCACCTGTGAAGAATGTGAAGGGGCCTGCACCACCATGGAAGAAGGGGAAGGGGACTGCACCACCTGTGAAGAAGGGGAAGGAGCCTGCACCACCAGGCAGAGAGTGGAAGAGCCCATCCACCCCTGCCAGGAAGGGTAAGGGATCCACAACCCATGTACAGGAGGAGACGAGGCACTCTCGCTAGCAGAAGCTGTCAGGCTGCCACCACCACCACCAGCTGTCACAGGGCCCCCAACGCCATCTGTAGAAGTGCAGCCATCAGTGAGTGCAGAGGCTGCCAGGAGGCTCCTCCAACCACCACTAAAGTGAAGCCTTCAGTGAGTGCAGAGGCCGCCGGGGAGGCTCCTCCAACCACCACCACAGTGCAACCATTGGACAGTGCAGAGGCTGCCCAGGAGGCTCCTCCAACCACCATCACAGTGTAGCCATCGGACAGTGCAGAGGCTGCCCAGGAGGCTCCCCCAAACACCACCACAGTGCAGCCATCACCTCCAGTGGAAGCCATGTAGGCCATCCTTCAGGGGCTGCTGTGTGGGCTGCCCCCTCCAGAACCAGTGGGAAAGTCACCCACTTCAGAGACTGTGGTCTTGCACTCCCCAGGACAAAGCAATGGGCATGTTGCCCCCCCCAGAACCAGTGGGCAAGTCACCAACTTCAGAGACTGAGGCCTTGCACTCCTCAGGGCAAGGCAACGGGCATGTTGCCCCCTCCAGAACCAGTGGGGACGTTCCCGTATTCGGCTGAGGTTTCCCTCCCATCCCCCTGAGGTACCTTCCCACTTGCAAAATGATGCCCCTGCAGTGTTCTCTTCAGATGTATCAAGATACAGGTTGGGCCTTGGACTGTGCCCTGTGGCCTTGTGTGCCCTCGTGACTTTGGACTGGGCATTGGCCCTTTATGAACATTTGTATATATTTGGTTCAGGTGGTGGGTTTTGCTATGCTAATACATTATCGGTACTCCAGCATTGTGGTCCGTGTTTTATTATGCCGTGTGTCGTGTGCCATTGGTTTACGTCTGCAGCTGGTTGTGTGTATGTTGTGTGTGTGTGTCTGGTGTTTGTCGTGCTTGTGTGTGTCACTCTAGTTTTCCTCCCACCCTCCCTTGTGTGCTAGGCAGCTGTACTCACCGTTGTTGTCTTCGTCGGCGTTGGTGTTGCAGGTAGAGCATGAAGTAGAAGATCATTGGGAAAACTTGCAGTTCAGGTTCCATGGTGGAGTGGTTCTTCCCTGTGTCTCCAATGGTGAGTCCTTTCACTTCTGAGCTCTGTTTCTGCCAGGCTTTTGTTGGCGTTGGTACTGCCCCAGAAAAGGTGGCAATTTTGTGTGTCTTAATATGATGGGTGTTCCTTTGTCTCCATCCTGGGTGTTGTTGACTGCTGTCGTGGTGAAGGTTGTTTTCGCCCTTGTGGTTGGTGTGGTACATTGGCTGTCTATGGGAGTTATCACCGCCATGGTCATAATTTGGCAGAACTTACCGCCAGCCTGTTGGCGGTAATACCGCCACTTTATCACTCACCGCCAGGGTCATAATGAGGGCCTAAGTGTAGAATGTTCTACAAACAGCCAATTTGCTTTTGAAAAATAATCATAGTGCTAGCCTATGTCCCTATTTCAGAGGTAGCCAATTACTACAATGAACTAACAGAAACTCCTTTCTACCATGGAATGCCATGGCGGCGGAGAACCGCCGCAGTTGGGTTGGCGGTTGGACCACTGTATTATGATGCAGGCAGTTCCATAGACCAAAGACCGCTGCAGTCCTGCCGGCATCACCAGGCAGCGCAGACAGGCCAATGAGGCTGTTGGAGCCACTGTTTCAGCTGGACAGATTATGATGTCACTTTCAGCCGACGTGACAGTGGCAGCCCAAATACCACGTCTCACCTGGCAGAAACACAGGAATAAAATGCAAGAACTTATCTGTAGGCAGCATCACACATTCTGTGTTGCTATGGGAGGGAGCCCATCCTTCACGTACTGCTGCTGCTGAAAGATGGAGCCCAAAATTCAATGCTGTCGTGGATGCAACCAATGGTAAGACAAAACACCTACCTGTGTCCCCAAATTCAACAGCAAATCAACATACTGCCATCATCCTGCTATGGGGGCTGGGCTCTGTGAACCTAGCATGATTTTGTGTGTCCTGTGCCGGGGTTGAACACAACGTACTACCCAATCACAGCAACATGACTCCCTCTTTAGGCAGGTCACTGTCACTGCACCGCCACATTCCACAAAACCACAGGTCTGCATATCCTAGCTTCAGAGACAGTGAAGTGGGCCTTACATTGTGTCATACAACAGCAAAACCATATCAATATCACATCCTGACACCCTCACAGTGCACACATGCTTTGGATTGTCGACATATTGAAGACATATATGTATGGATGTGTCAATTAACTCAAACACCTCTTTAATGCAAAATCTCTGTAATGTACCCACACATATCACCCACATTGCAAGAGAATGGAAGGTTAATGGGATGCACAATATTGTGGGAGAATATTATTTAAAACTCACAATGTAAACAATACCTGCAGAATAGGGATAGCAGCATCAGGGGGACCCAAGAAGGATGCAGTCCTGGGGGAAATATCACTTTGCATATGCCCATAAAAACCATATGCACAGGAACTGGGCCTTCATGTATCACAGGGACAACCAGTTGTAGAACCAAGTGCCATGCCTATGTGCCAAATGTGTAAGTTCAAGTCAAGAAACCGAATACAACAGCAACAGTATGGATCACACATTTAGAACGAGTAGCTTGAAGCTACACACCCAAAAATGGAAACATGGTCAGTCAAATGTATAGGAAGGTAGCACAAATGTACACCCTCCAGTTGTGGAGCAGCAAAACTCTAGTTTGCACACATGATACGAATGTCCAATCTACTTCAGGGGGACAAATCTAACACAATACATGTTGACATTGGCCAAGCCAAGATGAAATACTTACCATTATCAAACAGAACACAATGCAACGACACCCCATTTGGATTACCACCCACATATCGATCCAGTGAACATCTACTCTTGTCCTGGTTGGCACCAGCTCACCCCCAAAGTCCGATTTTGACAACCACAGCAAAGTAAACAGCAATCAGGGAGAATCATACACAACTGTAGGCACACATCACAAATTACTAAAGAACAGCAAAAAGTCAGAAAACTAATGTTAGGACAAATGTGTACCCAAAAAATACACCTTGGGTGTATTAACTCCAAAGTGATGAAAATTAAGGCCACTGGCCAGTCCATGAGAAAGTCTCAACACAGTGCTGTGCACCAGCTTGACTCTGATCAATGCCAAATATTCTCCACAGGAACGGCCATCAAGTCGGCATGCAGGCACCTCATGGATCACAATGGGGTGGATTGGGGTTGGATTCGGAATGGGTGGATTTGGGAGGGGTGTGCTTCACTTTGGGAGGGGTGGACTTAACTTTGGGAGGGGTGTGCTTAACGTTTGCAGGGGTGGACTTCTTTTTTGCGACGGCCTTCTTCTTCGGAATGGGAGGGGTATGGCTGGTTTCAGGGGGGCAGGTGCCTCAGGGGAGGACTTGGATGTGGAAGGGATGAGTCAGGATGTGGGTGGGGTCCTTTTGGTTTTGGGAGAGGGGATGCGGGTCACAGGGATAAGGGCAAGGTCAAAAAGGAAACTTTCTTGGGGAAATGGGTAGGGGCTTCAGAAGGGATTTGGGGTTGGGATGTTGGAGAAGTGGTTGTGTCAGCTGTGAGTGTTGATGCTGCTGGAGTGTGTGTGTCTGAGGCATGTGTGGGCTTTGGTGGTGTCTGTTGTATTTGTGAGTGTTGGAGTTTGCATTTCCTGGGGCCTGTGAGGTGGGGTGCTGGGTAATGTGGGTGTGGCAGCTGTGTTTATTGGTGTTAGGGTGGTGTCTGGGGGTATGGTATATGTTGTGGCTGTGTCTGTGGGTGCTGGGCGGTATCTAGGGGAATGGTATATGTGGTATGTGGGTCTGTGAATGTTGGGGTGGTGTCTGGGAGTACGGTGTCTGTGATGTGTGGGTCTGTGGGTATTGGGGTAGTGTCCAGGGGGTATGGTGGGTATGGTGGCAATGTCTGTGGGTGCTGGGTTGGTGTCTGGAGGTATGGTGGATGTGGTGTGTTGGTCTGTTGGCGTTGGGGTGATGTCTGTGTGTATGGTGGGTGTGGGTCTGTGGGGGTGGAGGTGGTGTCTGTGGGAATAGTGGGTGCTGTGGTGTATGTGAGTGACTATGGAGTGCTTGTGTGCCAGTGTATCTTGTGATGCTTGTGTTTATGTGTGCTGCTTGGGTGTGTTGAGGTGGGTGTGTGTGGATGTGTTTGTGTGCTTGGGACAGAAGGGGGAATAGGGAATTTGGATAGGGAAGAGGTAGGTGGTAGGGGAGGATTGTGGGGGGTGGGAGGCTGCCATTAGTGAGGAGGCCAGAGCCTTAAAAGGTCACTGTAGGCCAGACATGGCACTATGAATGCCTTCCAGGTACGCAACCATCTTCTGGAGCTGGCTGCCCTGCTCCTGGATTCATTCAGAATGACAGTCTGACCCACATAGATACTTCTCAGGAGGTCGATAGCCTCCTCACTCAGGGCAGCAGGGTAATGGGGGCAGGCGGTAAGGTGCCTGGGGTGAAGGAAACTCCCACCCTCTTGGGCGAGCAGACGTGGCCAACTGAGTGGGGAGCAACAGATTGGGTGGAGATGAAACTGGGTGTGGTGGACAAGGATGGAACAGGAGCAGGACCTGATGGGTCCACCACCACTAGGGAGTGGCCAAAGGAGGAAGAATCTGAAGATGATGATGTGGATCCTGTGCCCTCCATGGCACTCCCCTCACCATCCGGACCACGGGGTCCCTCTGTGTGGGGATGTCTCATGACTGGAGGTACCGTGGCTAGGTGCTTGTTCAGCCCTGTCTCCTCCGCTTGCCTGTGCTGATGCTGAAATTACAAAGACAATTGGGGTCATTGCATGTGTCTGATCCCACTTGAACAACAGCTGTAATTAGCAAACATTACCATAACGTACAGTAGCCCCCAGCCACAAGCACCAGAAAAGTTTCTCCAACATTTGAACACATTATGCATGCATGCTACATAAACTGTGAACAGTTGCCCACAGGAAATTCAAAGTCACAGACAACTCCAATAGCATGGGTGAAGTTGTGCAATCACAATACCCATTGAGCAAGTAGGAGACCTTATGACTTTGAATGGTTTGCTTTATGTAGGATCCCTCAGTAACCTGTTGTCACAAAATAATATGGCAATGCCAAGTTCAGTCTCACAGATCCCACACAAGGTCATGCATCCAGCTAATCTTCATATACCCAATACCACATCATGATTAAATGATGGCCAAATGATCCTGCTGTGTTGCTGAAAGAAGTACTGTAGCTGGAAGAAAGTGACATGAAAACACCCGTGTCACATTGGGAAAAATCCCAGATGGTCACTTCACTATATGTACATTGTCTAAATAGACTCATCGAGGTTGTACTAATGTTGCTCAGATAGATTACACATCTTGCACAGAAATGTACACTGGAGGCAAATTGGGCAAGATGTTTGTGAGATTTTTCTACAGATATCCACACCACAATGAATCAGCTGTCCCCAAGGAAATCACCTCTGTTGCTTGGTACTCCTGAGAATACCCTGCTCAGATTGCATAAGTAAAAGACAATAGACCTTTGCATGTTGTAGAGGTCCAGGGATACTCAGCTACCTGTAGAAGGCCTTAACATGTTGCTCAATGGGAAGGCATAGCACTGTCTCTTTTTGTCATGCAAACAGATTAACTTGCATGAATGGTTGTACACAACCACATATGATTCCCACATTACTGCAAATCACTCCTTGATGAATTTCAACAGTTAGGTTATGGATCTTCACCGTGAGTCAAAACTGTAGTCCTAACTGTCATGTCCTTTATTGCTTCTGCAATTGTACATGCTAAATTACATGGAATGACGGGTGAGGGTATGTGTGAGCCACCAATCAATGGTGACACACTTCTGTCTGTGGCACCACATGAACTGTAGCCTCATAACATATGTCCAATTCAAAACACATGTACGCATATGTGAGGGAATCAGACATCATTCCATGAAGACACATAAACCATGTATGAAACAGCAGTGAAATTGATATGGCAAACGTGAACGGTACACATGCTAACATGTAGACACAAAGAATGATGGCAACAGTGATGTCACCAAAACCATGTCAATGGACATTCACTTCTTACCAAGGGAAAGTATTGATCTGAGACGGCACCCAAAGGGCAATGTATGTTCTGTCACATGTATGATGGCCACCTTCACGTGACAGACAGTAGTGAGGCACCAGCACACTTCACACACTGAAGACATGTGACCTGTGGGGGACAGATGCCAATATACGCACTTGAGCATACACATGGCCAAGTACAGTGATGTATTACTTCATGTTGTTTGGGTTGGCACACTGAAGACAAGTGGACTGTTAGGTACAAATGACACCCACAACAACAATCAATGGTGACACACTTCTGTCTGTGGCACCATATGAACTGTAGCCTCACAACATATGTCCAATTCAAAACACATGTAGACATATGTGAGGGAATCAGACATCATTCCATGAAGACACGTAGAGCATGTATGAAACAGCAGTGAAAATGATATGGCAACATATAGGCACAAAGAATGATGGCAACAGTGATGTCACCAAAACCATGTCAATGGACATTCACTTCTTACCAAGGGAAAGTATTGATCTGAGACTGCACCCAAAGGGCAATGTATGTTCTGTCACATGTATGATGGCCTCCTTCACATGACAGACAATAGTGAGGCACCAGAATACTTCACACACTGAAGACAAGTGACCTGTGGGGGACAGATGCCAATATACTCACTTGAGCATACACATGGCCAAGTACAGTGATGTATTACTTCATGTTGTTTGGACTGGCACACTGAAGACAAGTGGACTGTTAGGTACAAATGACACCCACAACAACAAACAAAATGACCTGATTTATCACTGTACTCAGCCATGTGGTGGCCCTGGAGAGTTAATTAGTTGCAGACTATACTCTGTTGTGTACTAGGTCACTGGGACAATAGGCAAGGTAGATCAGCATCCACGAACTACCATACCTACACAACCAATTATTCATCTTGTATGTCACACATGGCCCATCTCCAATTTTCAGGGGAACATGGCAGACTCTAACATATCAACTTGGTAATGTAACATGCAGGAAAGTGCACAGAACTCACCCCCTTGTAGCTGCTGTGCTCCCCTCAAATGCGCATCAAGCTCGGGGTAGGCCACTGCCAGAATACGGGCTATTAGGGGGCGTCAGGCTCTACCATGCACCCTGCCCACAGGAGGACAGCCCCAGCTGTACCTCTGCAATCTTCCGGGCCTGGCATCTCAGGGCCTCCCACCTCTTCCAACAGTGGACACTCCGCCGGCTATGGAAACCGAGGGTCCACACCTTCAGGGCAATGGCTCTCCAAATCCCTTTTTTCTGATGAGCGTTGACCTGTATGGATGCAAAAGACAAATCAAAATGTTACAGATTCTTTTTTGTGGCCAAATAGTTGTGTCCCACACATTTCAGAAACACCAAGCACAAAAATGTTGTAATTGTCAACACACCAAAAGTGTAATGCACACATGCTGATAAGGACAGGGACATGACTACACACTTTTGGAGTCATCTACAGACTAACCCACTAGCCTGCTCATGGCCTACACTGACTAAGCAAGCCTACTGACATCAGGTAGCACAGGCTCAAACAACATGCACTGTGATGTGAGCCACATTTAAACACAACACACCATTGTGGCCTGCTGAAGGTTAAGACCTTGGGTCTGTCTGGACATACTCATGTACATCCAGCCACATTGACTCAATACATACAGTTCCTACACCCAACTACCGTAGTACAGACTTCACCCTGAGACTTAGGTGACAATTAAAGGGCTGCCATAGGTGGCATGCAAAGTCTCTTCTGTGCATTTGTTGACATGTTGCCTACCCAATGTAAAGTCACACCACTTCAGGGTGGGTTTATGTGGTATGTACTTGTAGCACAGACACACATTTTACAATATGTGGCAATCCTACAGATATGGCATCCAACATACTAAAGTATTTTTGGTATGATTGTTTGCATGAAACCAAGCTAATGAGTAACATGGCATGCCCTCCCCGGAATCAACCAACCATCTGCACTGTTGGTTTGTCACTTGTGCAATACGCCTGTACTGCACAAATATAACTTATGTAAAGGTGACAACAGAGCTATGGGAGTAAGGGATCTGCCATAAGTCAATGACACACATTGACAATGAGGCAAAATGCACATGTGCACAAGGTTAGAAAGTTACCTCAGAACCCATTTCTAATGTAGTCAATGGACAAAGGCTTCAGGACTCATTATAGCTATATGCCAGGATCTGCAGGTCTTCAGGGAGTAGGGCCCAGAGCCACCATTGCATTGCCACAGTAACTCTACCCCAACCTGGCCTATGTACAATACTATGAGATAAATTTGACAGGCCCTGGTCTCTGCAGGCTGAGCATACAGAATCTACATGACACACATTTGCATCACTTCCATGAATGGTAGTACATCATGTGCATATACTGTATGTGGGTTGTGGCTTGTGTGGCACTCTGAAGGACACAGTTAGTTGTACATGGTTCGCATTCAGCAATTTAGCAAGGCCCCATGTGGACTGAGTGATCTGTGGCACTATACACATTGCTTTCAAGATCCTCAAATGACTCAAACAGTATACATACACAGCTCATGCTGTGATGCACATATATGTCATTTGACATATCCAACCTTCATATGCCATTGTATGGCTCTAAAGTATCCTTGCCTAGATATATGACTGCAACATAAGGAAGATCTATGCCTTATCACACATAACACAACACAATGTTAATGTGAAATATATAGAGTACTTTTCTACACTACCTACACCATGTACATCTCATGTATGGCACACAAAATGTGACAACAGGCACCCAAAATGTCTAACTGGCACACAGAGGCACGTTGTTGGCCTATGAGGAAGAAAAGGATGGGGTTGAACAGAGTCAAATATGCCTATGAGGTTCTTACCTGCTCCTCTGGTGAGCCATAGAGCTGACCAGACAGGTAAAGGACCTCCTAAACGAGCCTCTCCAGCTCCTCAGGACAGATGGCAGGAGTCCTTTCACGTTCTTGGCCTGGCATGATTGCTCTCAGAGGCGGCACACAGCAGCTGAAGTGGTAGAGGTGTTGATGGCAGTATTGTCAGGAGTCAAGTGAGTGAATTTGTAAAACATGGTGTACTTGTACGTCACTTGCATTGCCATCACTGCCGACGGACACAGCCATTGGCCCATGACTATCACAGGCAAAGTTAGCCTATGGGCGTGTGTGCTGTGGTTGAAAGTGCCCACTGTGTAGTCAACTTGCGACGGCTCCCGCGGGCGGTACCTAATGTCCAGTGAAGTAGGGCAGGCATCCACCATTTTGGTGGTTGGAAATACAGTGGTGAGCCCTGAGAAATGCATCACAGCACAAATATATGTGTCAGATCATCTCAAACCTTATAAAGCAGCCTTGTTGTGTAGGTCCTACTAGACAATCACCAGCATAGTATGTTGTTGGGCTCAGATGGCATATTGTGGTGGTGCACAGTCCACCACCGCTGATGGTAAATTTGGAGGACAGAACAGACTATTACAATTTTGAGGGGCAGTTGGGGAGCAGATAGCTGGGTGTTGGCCAAATCCATGTTGTGGACACATGTGTATATAACAATAGGGGTCATATTAGACCCTTGTGTAGTTGACAGCTGTGATGTGTAGTGGGTGTAATGTATTTCCAGTCAGAAATGCTTTGTCACATGATTTTGTTGCTATACAACATGTATGTTGGTATGGACAGAGTGACTAATGCTCCAACTCATGTAATTTCACAAATAGGTACCCTGGGAGAGGGAGGAGGCGACAACCTCCAGTGTACCGTCAATTGCCAGACCTTCAAACTATGGAAGAACATTACATCATCAAATAGTACAGTCTCAGTAGACAAAGAATCATGGATTTGTGTCATCAGTTGAAACCAGAACTGATGCCCGAAAACAATAATCCAGCATCCATACTACCATTGTTCAACTCATGGCAGTATTACACTTCCTGGCACAGGTCCTTCCAATATACAGTGGCCATATCTGATGGTATGTCCCAACCTATGTTCAGCGGTGTGTTAAGAGACATCCAATCAGCAATGATGAAACACACTGACATCTATATCAGGCAGCCCGGATGTGAGGGTTTAGCCAATTTAAAGGCTGACGTTTATGATTTTGCTTTCCTCCCACATGAGGTGAGAGCTAATGATGGCACATATGTTGCCTTGGTGCCGCTGCAGGCAAGTGAACGAGTCTATCGCAATGGGAAGCACTTCCAGTCTATCATCATGCAAGATGTCTGCTTGTCAGAGCTCTACATCTCAAAAGTCTGTGCCCGGTTCCCAGGTTCAGCCCATGATTCCTTTGTAATGCGGAGTAGCATCATACCCCAGCTGATGTCACAACTGCAACCAGAGAGGGCTTGGCTGGATGGTAAGTCACATCCGTGCTGATTTGATGTGTGCGCTATCAGGTGTTACAATCATGAAGTGAGTGACTCTTTGTGACAGTTAAATCTCATTTCTAAACAGGAGACTCAGCATATCTAAACCATCCTTGGTTATTGACCGCTGAGGAATCTACACCAGGCAAAGTCCGCTTCAATGAGGCCCAAAAAAGAACATGGTAGAAGTGGAGCAGGCTTTTGGGCTCCTGAAGGCCAGATTTCACTCTCTGGTCAGGACTGGGGGAACCCTCCTCTGCTCACTGGGGAAAGTATATCAGATCACTGGGGCATGCTGCATGCTCTGTAACATCACCCTGTGAAGGAATATCTCTTTCATCCCAAAGGAGGGGGAACCTGCGGTGCCACCAGCTGAGAATCCTGAAATGCCAAATGAAGATGATAGTGGTGAAGGGGAAGAAGCTGACTTGTGACAAGATTTCATTGACAGCTTCTTCTCATGAGTGTAAGTATGTCATGAGATGTCAAGAATTTGACTGTACAATGAACTGTAATTGTGATTATGTGTGGAGTTTATTAATGGAAATAGCTAGGGTGGTAACGGTCAGGAAAAATCTGCCAAAGGGTGTTTAATGAGGTAGCTTTTGGCACATCTACATATTGATAACGTTGCTTTGTCAGATCTTTTATAATGTACTTTGTTCTCCAGATGATTGCAATGTGACTCGTGTCATACGTATGGTTCCATAACTATACTCCTTGTTTTGTTCTTTTTTCAGGTACCTTCACCATGATATCTTCATGTGGGCATTTCATAGTTGTGACATTGGCAGGTGTATGATTCTGTTCGGACATATGAAGTGGACATGGATTTTTCCTGGGGATGTAGGTCACAAACTTTCGTGGTACATGACCAGTGCCAAGACAGATTGCACAGCAATAGGATGGAGGTTTGGAAGACTCCATTGGACTTGTTCCTTGTCGTTTGGTGGTCCTGATGCATCATGTGTGTCATCATGTGGTAAGAAAGTATGTAGTCCTAGGCCAAATTCATGTTAGTTTTCCTTCACATTGGCTAAACACTCGTTTTGTATGAACTGTATGTAGCTGTTGATGTGTTTCATCATTGTAGGCCAAAGTGCCTGTTACACATCACTGACATTTGTTGGTGTCATACCGCCAGATGCTGAAGCACTGGATTGTAATGACCCTGTGATCAGACACTCTTGTACTGCTATCTGTCTGAATCTTGCATCATATGGTCTTTGGATTACTTTTGTGTGGTAGGCTATTTGGTTCCAGCTAATGACACCAACCACTTTAATGTTTGCCTATTGTACAGGACAATATCTGATAAATCCATTCCTTCCATGGTCTGGAAGTCTGTACCTGTAAATTTGAACATTTACCCTGTATGATTCAATCAAGAATGATTTGCTATATTTCAGACATATTGACAGCCTATGCGCTGAACAATGTAATAAAATTTCTTATTTGACAAAACACTTGTATGTAGGTGTTTGTGTGGAATAGTTGTAATCCTGAGCTGGACACTGTGTACATGCAACATATCCCTGCTTGCACAAGTACCTTGGGTTTTCATTGTATGGTTTACATGGTCTGACATATCTTCATGGCTATATGTAAAATTTAAGACAGCGGACAATGAGTTTGTGATGGGTGAATTTATTGCAATGCTACTACATACAAACAAATTGTGACAGAAAAAAAATGCAAAGTGAAGGGGTCAGTCATGGTGAATGAAATCATTGGAGTAGATGCCACACTACTGGAAGCCAAAAGTCCAGAGTACTCCTCCTCTTGGAAATGTAATGTGGCTCATGATCACTCCACAGAGTGTGTGGGACAGACAAAGGAGGACATTAAGGAAGAGGTTTATTGCTAGCATTGGTTGATGTCGTGCCATCCACATCTCGTGGATTCTTGCATGGACGTCCCTGCTTGTGAGGAGGGGTATGGCTGGGTCCAAACTGGGATGGTGTGGTGAGCAAAAGAACAATGGATTAAACCCATATCTGTGACTGGGGGTAAGTTTTTGCATTGTTCAACACTCCGTCCATCATTCTTTTGAGCTCAGAAACATATAAACACTCACATGGCACCATTGGCACCACATCCAATGCCAAACAGGTCTTTTGTATGGACCAGGGCACTACCATCCCACTGTCCTGACAGTCTGGGCATAGAACTCACACACAACAAATCTCTAGCCTGACAGTACCTAATTCAATCCATGACCATCTCAATTGTCAGTCTGCAAATCCCATCTTCCTGTGACACTGTCTGAAACTGCCAAATGAGGATGAGCCTGTTCAATTACAATGCAATTTGTAAATGACAAAAATAAGGTATAGGCCACGTTGATACATAAACATTACACAGCCAATTTATACATACAAATGTGTCTCAGATTGTGCATTGTGAAAAACTTAGACCATGTTGATCAAATGACTGAACACTACACCATGTAACAATCTGCATGCACAACTGAGTCATGGGTTTGTAGCTACTTATGACTTATCTGATGCTCATACTAAGACCGGTATCAAGCATTCCTAACCTCACCAAATTCTTAATAACTCTAATTACACACATCACATACCTAAAGTCAGGTGAAGTACTGATTGATTAGTTCAGCCCTGATGTCTCCTGCTTCATACTAATCCTCACTTGGCAAATCTGCCTCCTCATCCACTGAAGTTGCTGCCTCCCCTTCATTTGGTATAAAGGGATTTGACGTCTCAGGACGAGGTTGTGGAGCATGCAGAAGGCAACAATAATTTTACATACCTTGGTGAGTGAGTGGAGGAGGGCTCCTCCAGACTTATCAATGCAGCGGAATCTTGCCTTCAGGAGCCCAAAAGTCCATTCTACAACATGCCTGGTCCTTCTGTAGGCCTTATTGAAGCAGACTTGCCCTGGCGTGGTTGAGTACCTCACTGGTGTCAATTACCTAGGACGGTTTGGGTAGCCAAAGTCCCCTGTAAGGAATAGTTACAAAAAGCCAAACATAAATCTTGGACATCCACATATCTGATAGCAGATATAAGTTACAGACACATATCACATATGTGACTTACCAACCAGCCATGGCAGCTGCCTGACCTACTATACTGTACATTAGGAAGTGACCTAACTCCGCCTAGGGATGTCATCATCGCAGTAGGCGGATACAGCCGCTGTGGACATTGCCATTGAAAGTAGCCTCTTTCTAGCATGGTTACTCCAATTTGTGGCCTGTATGTCATTGTTTTCCAGTGTGTTTTTACTGTTCCACTGGGATCCTGCTAGTCAGGACCCCAGTGCTCATAGTTTGTAGTCTGTATGTGTTGTCCGTATGCTTGACTGTGTCACTGGAGTTCTGCTAACCAGAACTCCAGTGCTTATGCTTTCTCTGTGTACCTAATTGGTCACTAGTGCTCCATATTCCAATTCTGATTGGCACACTGGACCCCCCCTTATAAGTCCCTCGTATATGGTACTTAGGTACCCAGGGCAGTGGGGTTCTAGGAGATCCTTATGGGCTGCAGCATTTCTTTTGCCACCCATAAGGAGCTTGGACAAACCTTTCTTCAGGACTGCCACTACAGCCTGAGTGACATAGTGGGTAGACTGAGCGACCCAAGGGTAGGTCGCTCCCCCTGCCGCTGCAGCTCCTCCAGCTCCTCCAGGTTCCTGAGTTCCTGAGACCCACCTCACAGTAAGTACCCCCCACCTCCCAACCCCTCGCCCTGCCCCGCGCTACTCACCCTCTCTCCTGCTCCTGCTTCTTTTCTTCTTTTCTTCTTTTCTTCTTCTCTGTTCTTCCTCCTCGCCTGTAATCTTCTTCTGTACTCTTCTTCTCCCCGTCTTCTCTCTTCTTCTGTGTGCTTCTCTGCCTCTCCTGTCGCCTCTCTTCTTCTTCATCTTCTTCTGAGGTCTTCTGCCTGTCTTCTGCCTTCTGTTCTTCGTATCTTCATCTGTAATCTTCTGCTCTTCTGTGAACTTCCGCTCTTCTGAGTTCTTCTGGACTCCTGTTCTTCGGTTCTCCTGTTCTTCTGTTCTTCTGTTCTTCTGTTCTTCCGGTCTTCTGTTCTTCTGTTCTTCTGCTCTTCTGGTCTTCTGTTCTTCTGTCTTCTGTTCCTCTGTCTTCTGTTCTTCCGGTCTTCTGTTCTTCTGTTCTTCTGCTCTTCCGGTCTTCTGTTCTTCTGTCTTCTGTTCTTCTGTCTTCTATCTTCTGTCTTCGGCTCCTCTCCCCCCTCTGTCTTCTTCTCCCCATGCCTGCCCTCCTGCTCCTGCCTCATCCCCCTCCCTCACTCGCCTCCCCCTCTCTATCACCCCTATCTAACCCATTCGCTATCTACCTCCCTCTCTCCTCCTATCCACCTATCACTCTATCTCTCCATCTCACTATCTAACTCCCTCACTCCCCACCTCCTCCTATCCACCTATCTCTCTATCTATCTATTTCTCTATCTATCGATTTCTCTATCTATCCATTTTCTCTATCTATTTCTCTATCTCTCCCCCCCTTCCCGCCACCCCCTCTATTACCTATTCTTCCTATCCTCTCACTCTACCTCTCACCCTCACCCACCTCTACAACCCCCCCTCCCCTATCTTCAAAACCCAACTCCTATCTCTCTTCCTAATCTCCCAAACCTCCTAACACTCTCCCCCCTCCACCCTTAAACCCCCCTGCCCCAGCTCTTCTCACTCTACCTGTCCCCCCTCCCTCGCACTTTCCCGCCGCGACCTCCTGCTCGCCCCCGCCCCCCCAGCTCCCATTCGCCCCCAACTGACCCCTCCCCCCCCTCCTACCTCGCAGCGGGCGCGCCAGAAGCAAGCCCGTCTGCGCCCGTCCGCGCCTGGCCCGCGCCCAGCGCCATGACCCCTGGTCCCCAGCTCTCCCAAACCCCGCTGATCCGCTACGACCCCACGACCCTCCTCGCCCTCAACCCAGGACGCTCCAACACCTGCTTCCAAGCTCACCCCAAACGCACCCATGGACCCTTCGCCTGCAACTCCTGCAAACGCATCTTCCACCACGCAACTACCACGACCACAAGCCCACGCGCCATCAACCACCTCAAGGGTATCCTGGTCAACGCTCGATCCGTCCACAAGCACGCCGTTGAACTCTGGGACCTCCTGGACTCCACAGCACCGGACGTCGCCTTCATCACGGAGACCTGGATGAACGCCTCCTCTGCTCCAGACATCGCCATCGCCATCCCCGAAGGCTACAAGATCTCCAGAAAAGACCGCACCAACCAAGTAGGAGGAGGTATCGCCATCGTCTTCAAAGACTCCATCAGCGTCACCACCTCCATCGAAGACACCCCCCTCGCCGCTGAACACCTGCATTTTCAGATTCGCACCGACCCGAGGACCACCCTCAGAGGATCCCTCGTCTACCGTCCTCCCGGACCGCGCGCCCCCTTCAGCGACGCCATCGCCGACTTCATCTCCCCGCACGCCCTCGCCTCACCGGACTACATCCTCCTAGGCGACCTCAACTTCCATCTGGAACAAAACAACACCACCCTGCTCGACAACCTCGCCAACCTCGGCCTCAAACAACTGGTGAACACCACCACCCACATCGCCGGACACACGCTTGACCCTATCTTCTCCGCCAGCAAACACGTCTTCTTCAGCCACACCTCCGCTCTACACTGGACCGACCACAGCTGTGTCCACTTCACATTCCGACGCGATGACCTGCCACCTCCGCACTCAACCCATCCCTCGTCGACAGTGGAACAAGATCCCCGAAGAGCAACTCTTCTCAGCACTCGCCGCCAACCAACCCACCCTCACCACCGACCCCAACGACGCAGCCCTCAGCCTCACAAACTGGATCTCCAACTGCGCAGACAACCTTGCTCCCCTCAAACGCACGCATCGACAGACCAACACCAAAAAACCTCTCTGGTTCTCTGACACCCTCAAAGAATCAAAGAAAACTTGTCGCGCCCTCGAGAAGGCCTGGCGCAAGGACCACACCGCTGACAACATGACCGCCCTCAAGAACGCTACCCGCGAACACCACCGCCTGATCCGCGCTGCTAAAAAGCCATTTTTCACTGACAGACTTGACAAAAACAGCCACAACAGCAAAGAACTCTTCAGCATCGTCAAGGAGTTCTCCAACGCCAACGCCGTCTCGCCCTCACAGGATTTGTGCGAATCCCTCGCCACTTTCTTCCATCGCAAGATCAGCGACCTCCACAACAGCTTCGGACACCAGACCCAACATAACACCACCGAACCGGCCATTACCCTCAACAACTGGACCCACATCAACACTGAAGAAACCAAATCCATCATGAACTCTATCCACTCCGGCGCCCCTTCGGACCCCTGCCCTCACTTCATCTTTAACAAAGCCGACGACATCATTGCCCTGCACCTCCAGACCGTCATCAACTCTTCTTTTTCTTCTGCTACCTTCCCCGAATGCTGGAAACACGCCGAAGTCAACGCCCTACTAAAGAAACCTACGGCTGACCCGAGCGACCTGAAAAACTTCCGCCCAATCTCTCTTCTGCCTTTCCCAGCCAAGGTAATAGAGAAGACCGTCAACAAACAGCTGACCACCTTCCTGGAAAACAACAACCTGCTCGACCCTTCACAAACCGGATTCCGAACCAACCACAGCACGGAAACCGCCCTCATCTCAGTCACTGACGACATCAGAACCCTGATGGACAACGGTGAAACAGTCGCCCTCATTCTCCTCGACCTCTCGGCTGCCTTCGACACCGTCTGTCACCGCACCCTAATCACCCGCCTCCGCTCCACCGGGATCCAAGGCCAGGCCCTGGACTGGATCGCCTCCTTTCTCTCAAACCGTTCCCAAAGAGTTTACCTCCCTCCGTTTCGCTCAGAACCCACCGAGATCATCTGCGGCGTACCTCAAGGCTCATCGCTCAGCCCGACACTCTTCAATGTCTACATGAGCCCCCTCGCCAACATCGTTCGCAAGCACGACATCATCATCACCTCCTACGCCGACGACACCCAACTTATACTCTCCCTCACCAAGGACCCCGCCAGCGCCAAGACCAACCTACAAGAGGGTATGAAGGACGTCGCAGATTGGATGAGCCTCAGCCGCCTAAAGCTGAACTCTGAAAAAACGGAAGTCCTCATCCTCGGCAACACCCCGTCCGCCTGGGACGACTCCTGGTGGCCCACGGCCCTCGGCACCGCACCGACCCCCACAGACCACGCCCGCAACCTCGGCTTCATCTTGGACCCTCTTCTCACCATGATCAAGCAAGTCAACGCCGTGTCCTCCGCCTTCTTCCTCACCCTCCGCATGCTCCGCAAGATCTTCGGCTGGATCCCCGCCGACACTAGAAAAACCGTGACCCACGCCCTCGTCACGAGCCGCCTGGACTACGGCAACACCCTCTACGCCGGGACCACAGCCAAACTCCAAAATCGCCTGCAACGCATTCAAAACGCATCGGCACGCCTCATCCTCGACGTACCCCACAACAGCCACGTCTCCGCACACCTGAGACACCTGCATTGGCTCCCAGTCAGCAAAAGGATCACCTTTCGACTTCTCACCCACGCACACAAAGCCCTCCACAACAAGGGACCGGAATACCTCAACCGACGCCTCAGCTTCTGCGTCCCCACCCGCCTCCTCCGTTCCTCTGGTCTCGCACTCGCTGCCGTCCCTCGCATCCGCCGCTCCACGGCGGGTGGGAGATCTTTCTCCTTCCTGGCGGCCAAGACCTAGAACTCCCTCCCCACCAGCCTCAGGACGACCCAGGACCACTCCGCTTTCCGGAGACTCCTAAAAACCTGGCTATTCGAGCAGCAGTAACCCCCCTTTCCCCTAGCGCCTTGAGACCCGCACGGGTGAGTAGCGCGCTTTATAAATGTTAATGATTTGATTTGATTTGATAGTGCACACACTATTTCACAGCCATTTTTCACTGCACCAGGTAACTTATAAGTCACCTCAATGTCTAACCTCCATTTACTGAAGGCTAGGTGCAAAGTTACTGTGTGTGAGGGCACCTTTGCACTAGCAAAGGTGCCCCCACGTTGTCCAGGGCCAATTCCCCAGACTTCGTGAGTGCGGGGACACCATTATAAGCGTGCACTACATACATGTCAATACATATATGTAGCTTCACATTGGTAACTCCGAATAAGGCCATGTGAGGTGTCTACAATTGTCAAATTGAATCCCCAATCCAAACCTGGTATGGGGGGGCAATTCCATGCACCCTGGGGGCTCCACCATGGACCCCCAGTACTGCCAAACCAGCTCTCTGAGGTTTCCACTGCAGCCCCAGCTGCTGCCATCTCACATACAGGTTTCTGCCCTCCTGGGGATTGAGCAGCTCAATCCCAGGAACGCAGAACAATGCACTTCCTTGAGGAGAGGGGTGTTACACCCTCTCCCATTGGAAATAGGTGCTACAGGCATGGGAGGGGTATCCTCCCAGAGCCTCTGGAAATGCTTTGAAGGGCACAAACAGTGCCCTCCTTGCATAATCTAGTCTACACCAGTTCAGGGAAACCCAACCCCTGCTCTGGCGTGAAATTGTACAAAGGAAAAGGGAGTGATCACTCCCCTGTCTATCACCACCCCAGGGGTGGTGCCCAAAGCTCCTCCAGAGTGTCCCTGGTGTTAACCATCTTGGATTCCAAGGTGTGGGGACCTCCTAGAGACCTCCGAGTGGCCATTGCCAGCAGGTGACATTAGAGACTCCTCCAAACAGGAGCATTCCTGGGTAGGTAGCCAATCGCCCTCTTAGGGCTATTTAGGGTCACTCCTCACATTCGGTTAGCAAGATTCCTCCATGACTTCTCTGCATCCTGTTTCAGCTTCTGAGCGTCGGATCAACTGCAGACTGCTCCAGGAACCGCTGTAAATGCAACAAAGTATCCAGGATGACTCCTGTCACCTGCAACTTCAGCTCCAGCCAGCAATTGCAACAGTTTCCAAGGTGTGCACATTCTGAGTACTGCCTATTTTCACCCTGCACCAGAATAACCGAAGGAATCTCCTGTGGAGTGACAGAGTCACTTCCCTGCTTCAGCAGGCACCTCTCTGCAATGACAAAAGTGGTACGCTGGGACTCCTCTCCTGTCGACGAGCGTGATCCCTGGAACACAGGTGGTAGACCGACCAAAGGTCTAGCTGTCCAAACTTGGTGGAGGTAAGAGCTTGCCTCCCCGTGCAGTGACAGCACCCCTGTGGACAGCATCTTCTGCAGCTCCTTGGGCATCTGTGCACTTCTTCCAAAAGTTCTTCGTGCACAGTGTAGCCTAGGACCCCAGCACTCCATCCTACGATGCATAGCTCTCTGAGTTGTTCTCCGGCAGTGTGGGATCCTCCAGTGTAGTGCTGCAACTACTGCACTTTGCAGCTCCTTTGTCCTCTTGTTCTGGGACTCCCGTGGGTGCTGCCTGGTCCTCTGAGGGCTCTCTGAAGTGCTGAGTGGCCCTTCTGTCTCCTCAGTTTGAGTTAAGACCCCCACGTCCCTCCTGGGTCCATGCAGCTCCTCTTTGATGCAAACCGTGTACTTGCGTGAACCAAGGCTTGTTGGCGGAATCCAGCGACGCAAACAGCCTGCATCCAACTCGACACTGAACATCTCTTGCACCAAGCAGGAACCCACAGCTATCTTCTTTGGTGCATTTTTTGTACTTTTCTTCCAACCGGAGAATCCACTTGTGGAAACTGGCTAATGAATCTATTTTATTATTTCTCCAGGCCTGATCTCATCCTGTGATACTCAATGCTGAACAGGCCTGAAAAACATATGCAAAAGGTTGGATGACCTTTACTAAATTAAACCTGACAGACAGCTTGTAATGCATTGCTTGCTTCAAAGAGACACCTCTTTCACCCAGTGACAGACAGACATCTGAATGTCCAAATATGTCTGAGGAAAGGTTATGAAGAAATTGGTTTTGTGATGCTTCGAAAGTCCCAACCGTCTGAGAAATGTGCAGGTCATGCTTGTGATCATCTTGTATCACTCTGCCATCATGAAATGTTGTTCTACTGTGATTGGATAGATGCCTAATATATGTGTAACATCATGCCTCACCTGATCAACATCACACCATGTACTTGATGAAGAAATTACCTCTCTGTTGTTCTGATTGAATTATGTATTTTCACATTTTTGTGGTGTTCATGTATAAAAGATTATATTGGAGTTCTGCAATTCGGACTGGTTGGACTTTGCCTCTCAAGCCATCAGTTCCCATGCACATATTAAATTGTCTTTCTTTATACGCAAAGGGCTGGCTGGTCCCTGGTTTTGTTCCTGCTCTGAAAGAGGCTTCAACACACTTTTGCAACTTCTTCCAGGTGGGCAGGGGCTCCTGTTCTTCCTGAACTCTTATTCGACTTCTGCACCTGGTCTTCTCTCTCCACATGTCTTCAGGTCCAGGAATCCATTGTTGGTTGCTTGCAGCCTTGCTTGGTTCTTGCATAGTTCTTCATCACGACTTGTAGTGTGTTCTGAGGAAACTTGCTGTACTTTACTCCTGCTTTCCTGGGCTCTGGGGTGGGGTGCTTTGCTTACCTTTGGTGTTTTCTTACACTCCCAGCGCCCCTCTACACACTACACTTGCCTATGGGGGAATTTGACATTTGCCTTCCACTATTTTAGTATATGGTTTGTGTTGCCCCCTAGGCCTATTCCAATCTATTGTATTTTCTACTGTTTGCACTATTCTATGACTGTTTACTTACCTGATTTTGGTTACTAGTGTATATATTGTGTATAATACTTACCTCCACAAGGAGTACTGCCTCTAAGATATTTTTGGCCTTGTGTCACTAAAATAAAGAACCTTTACTTTTGGTAACACTTAGGTGGGCATTATGACCTCGGCGGTCTTTTCCAAAGACCGCCGAGGGACCGCCGTACGGAAGACCGCCAGTGCTGGCGGTCTTCCGCACGGGCCATTATGACCGTTGGCAGCGCTCCGTCCTTTTACGGACGGAGAGCCGCCAACAGCCATACTGGCGGCAGGCGGGAAAGTGGAGGTAGCTCCACCTCCATCGCCATGCCAACAGAACACCGCCCAGCGAATCACGTCCTGTGATTCGCTGCGGCGGTGTTCTGTTGGTGTGGCGGTGTCAGCGGAGCTGCCCCCATGGGTCCCGTTCCCTCCCGGAGGATCACCGGAACAGGTAAGGTGATCGACCGTTAGGGAAGCGGGGTGGGGGTGTGTTGTGTTTAGTGTGCGTGCATGGGGGTGTGCGTGTGTGTATGTTGAGGGGGCGTGTGAGTGCGTGCATGAATGCAGGGTTGTTGTGTGTATGTGAATGAGTGCGTGCATGAATGTGGGGTTGTTGTGTGTATGTGAATAAGTGCGTGCATGAATGCGGGGGTGTTGTGTGTATGTGAATGAGTGCGTGCATGAATGCAGGGATGTTGTGTGTATGTGAATGAGTGCGTGTATGCCTGCGTGCGTGTATGTGTGTATGTGTGGGAAGGGGGGTCCTGCCACCTTTGGGGGTGGCAGGGGTGGTGGGGGGGTAGGGGAGGGAGTCGGGGTGGTGGGTGGGGGAGACCCCTATCAGTGCCAGGGAAGGGATTCCCTGGCACTGATAGAGCTTACCGCCATGGATTTCATGGCGGTCCCAAACTGCATGAAATCCATGGCGGTAAGCCGGGTCATGCGGGTTGTGATACCGCCGGCGGTATAGTGACGACTGCCGGGCTGGAGACCCAGGTCTCCAGCCCGGCGGGCGGAACGGTGAAGCGGCGGTTGGCCATGGCGGTAACCGCCATGGTCAAAATCTCATTTTTTAGACCGCCAGCCTGTTGGCGGTCATACCGCCGCTTCACCGCCGTCCGCCAGGGTCGAAATGACCCCCTTAGTATTGTATTTTATTGTGTATAAGTACTGTGTGACTATAGTGGTATTGCAAGAGCTTTGAATGTCTCATATTTTAGCCTTGGCTGCTCTGCTACAGCTACCCATAGACAGCCTAAGCTGCTACACACTGCCTACATTTCATTAATAAGGGATAACTGGACCTGGTATAAGGTGTAAGGGGGTCATTACAACCTCGGCCATCATTTAACAAGACCGCAGAGGGACCGCCGTGCGGAAGACCGCCAGTAGTGGCGGTTTGCCGCGCGGCGTATTATGACTTTTGGCTGCTCTCCGTCCGGAGAGCCGCCAACAGCCATACTGGCGGGCGGCGGGGAAGTGGAGGTTGCTCCACCTCCACCGCCACGCCAACAGAACACCGCCCAGCTAATCACGTCCTGTGATTCGGCGCGGCGGTGTTCTGTTGGCGGTGTGGTGTCGGCGGAGCTGCCCCCATGGCTCCCGTCCCCTCCCGGAGGATCGACGGACAAGGTAAGTCGATCGTCCGTTAGGGGAGGGGGGTGGTGGGGTGTTGTGTGTTGAGTGGGTGCATGGGGGTGTGCGTCTGTAGAGGGGGGGTGTAAATGCGTGTATGCTTGCAGGTGTGTTGCGTGTGTTGGGAATGAGTGCGTGTATGTCTGTATATGGGTGTGCGTGTCTGACTAAGTGTGTGGATGTAGACATGTATGTTGGTGTGTGTGCGTGTTTGTGTGTTGGTGGTGCCTGCGTGTGTGTCGTGTGTGTGTGAGTTATGTGATATTGGGGGTCGGGGTGGGGAGGGGGGCCCTGCCACCTTTGGGGGGTGGCAGGGGTGGTGGGGGGTGTAGGGGAGGGAGTCGGGTGGGGGAGACCCCTATCAGTGCCAGGGAAGGAATTCCCTGGCACTGATAGGGCTTACCGCCATGGATTTCATGGCGGTTCCTACCGCTGGAAATCCACGGTGGTAAGCCGGGTCGAAATACCGGCGGTGGTATTGTGACGGCCGCCGGGCTGGAGACCCAGGTCTCCAGCCCAGCGGTC
Organism: Pleurodeles waltl; assembly: GCF_031143425.1. Classification (NCBI taxonomy): domain Eukaryota; kingdom Metazoa; phylum Chordata; class Amphibia; order Caudata; family Salamandridae; genus Pleurodeles; species Pleurodeles waltl. Next base: position 959,655,932 of record NC_090444.1, read on the forward strand.
GTCTCCGCCCTGGCGGGCGTAACAGTGAAGCGGCGGATGACCATGGCGGTAACCGCCATGGTCATAATACGAAAAAAAAGACCGCCGCTTTAACACCGTCCGCCAGGGTTGTAATGACCCCCTAAGTACCTTTGGTACCCACTACCAACCAGGCCAGCCTCCTACAGGAACACATTGCTGCCTTTGGCAGTCTTGAGCCAAAGGCGATGTCTACCGGCGGTGCAATCTTGTACGTGGCAGTCATGACCGCCATCTCATACTTCATCTCTCACTTGAATCCTGGCACTGCTGCCAGCAAGACCTCCACAACCAGAGCTGCTGTGTATTGACTCTGGGAGCAATCATGTCACATCCTGCAGGTGATAGGGCACCTATACAACCACAGTGGACATTGCCATTGGAACACACATTGCTGCCTTTGGCAGTCTTCAGCCAATGGCGATGTCCACCAGCGGTGAAAGTCTTGTACGTGGAAGACATGACCGCCATCTCATACTTCGTCTCTCACTTGACTCCTGGCACTGCTACCAGCCTCTTGGAACAATCGTGTCACATCCTGCAGGTGATAGAACCCCTGCCTTCTTGGCGGGAGAGCTGGACAAGCTTGTGGAGGAGCTCCTACCACTGCATGGACAGCTCTATGGTGCATCAGAGGAGCTGGTAAGTGCAATGCAATACCAATGCTTGAATTGTTGAGTGTAAGATGATGTTCAGGTAATGCGGTTGAATGAAGAATTGAGGTAATATGTTTGGGTAGATGGACATGTGCATAGATAGATTTTGAGTCCTGAGACATAGTAGAGAGAGTGTGATGTATGTACCCTGATCCAACTATATACAGTGTCACGTGGTAATTGATGGTGGTGCCAAAAATATTTGAATAGGTATACCATGTTTAGAGATTTTCTTGTGGCCTGGTCATATGTTTCAAGCTGACACTTGGTGCTGGATATGCATGATGTATGCCTGTCTCCACGTCACACATGGGCTGACTGCAGAGGGTCATTCCTCATTCAAGGGGATGTTGTAGGCATTCTGTGTATGGCTAGTTACACTAACTTGTTTTTTCACCCTGCTTGTTTTGGTATAGTGACTGTGGACATGACTTTCTCTTCTTGTCTGTGTCATCCATGCAGGTCAATGCTCATCAGAAAAGGGGGATTTTGTGTGCCATTGCCTAGAAAGTGTGGACCCTGGGGGGTCCACAGCTGGTTGAGCACCCACTGTAGGAAGCAGTGGGAGGACATGAGATTCTGGGCCTGGAAGAACGCAGAGGCCGAGCTGGGGATGTCCTCCTAAGAAGGAAAGGGTGCCCGTCGGACCTTGATCCCCCCAATGGCCCGCATATTGGTGGTGGCCTACCCGGAGGGCGTTTGAGGGCAGCACAGCAGCCACAAATGGGTAAGTAGTGATTTAACACATTTTCACACACCAGTTTAGTGTATAATGTGAAAGATTCTAGGCTCTGACAATGTGGTAAGTGCAAAGAGTCAAAGATCTCCATAGAACACATAGATGTACAGTCCCCAACATTGGTTCACAGGTGTGCACATTCTATTGTGTATAGGGACATATTACTCACCTATGTTGTCCCTTCTGTACAGAAACATATGGTGATGCACATGTGACTGTGCCATCTGTGTACCACTATACACCTTTTTATACTCTGCTGTTTGCTCCTTCCCACCAACAGAACAATACTCCCAATATCATGATGGTAAGTTGTCCAGGTCCTTGCCCTCTGTCCATTCCAATGTCCCTTGATATATGTCAATGTGCAACATAGAGTCTGACAATTTAAATTAATTCCTACTTTTCATTAGGTTTCTGATGAGTGGCAGCATCAAGTGAGGCTGTGATGTCCATCTGACATTTCACATGCCATACTTGCAAAACGTATTCAGAACTGTTACAAGGTGTATCCCCTTGATAAGTGAGGGATGAACATAGGCCTCTTTAATGTGTCATCTGAGTGGACATCCTACATGTGGGTAACCGTGGAGGTATTGCTAGACTCCTATTGGATCACATGCATTGATGTCAGAGCTATGAATATGAGTACCATGTTCATATTCTGTAGGTGTGAAATGGCTACACAACTATTTATTTGGCCATTGTGTGGTAGGGATGACAAATAGGCCAATATTTCCTGTACACAGGTCCGATCTCAACTGGTTTTTGCCAACATCATGTGTACATTGTAAGGTTCAGTCATCAATCCACATTGTAATGAGTATAAAACATAATTTCTAGAGCTATTTTAGATATGTTTTGAATCCTTGTGGGATGGAAACCTATTGTTGGCACTGACTACATTGTGGTGCAGCTGTGGAAGTTCACATACACATGTGAGGGGAATGATATGTGTAGTCAGGCATTTGGCTTGCATTAAGGTGTTTTATCCCTGTCAAGGTAGCCTCAGATGTGGTTTGTGTCTCTTAGGTTTTTCCCCAAAACAGTTGTAGGGCCAGTCATGTCTGATGTGTGGATAATGATGTTACCTCTCAGTCATTGGGCTCTTGATGGAATAATAGCACAATACGTTGTCACCTTCATGCATATGACAGGTGTCCATTGTATTGAAAGAGTAGTTATACTACCTGTGGATGTGTGTCGGTCAATACTCTGAGATAAATAGGCCCTTATAATTGTGCTATACTTTGTTTTCAGGAGGACAATGACTTGGTCCACAAAGTATGTAACATAATTTCCTACATCACTATTGTTACATGTGTACTGACTCTATCATATTCAATATTTTGATATGCCAGTCAGAGTGGTTGCATGTTTGCAAACTTCCTATGTGAAGGTTGTGTACTCAGTGACATGACACACCTGCAAACACCACACCAACATTCACAGATCCAGCCACCACACCCATTCTAGCCCCAGACAGCACCCCAGCAGGCATCCACCACAGTCACCACACCCCTAGACACCACAAACACTGACACGCCCACATGCAGCACGTCCACCATACCTGCAATCACCACCCCAACAAACAGTCACCCACCCACCGCAGCATCCCCCTCCACATACATCCCTCCTAAACCCTAGACACATAAACTCATCCACTCACTTATCTAACAGACACCCACCACAGACAAGCATACCTCCCACAAACATGCACCCAAGACAACCACACCAACACCTCATACAAGCACTCCCTCTCCCTCCACACCCAAATCCTTTGGTTATGACCATCCCTGTGTGCACAAAAAAACTTTCCTCTCAGAGTTAGACCTTTTTCCTACCCCTGTGACATCGCTAAACATTCAGTTTCCCTCCCCAAGGCAATCCCTTCCACCTCCAAGGCCTCCCTTACCCTCCCAGCCAGTACCCATGCCCTTCCCCTGACAAGAAGTTGACCCCTCCTAAGAAGAGCCTATCCCCCAAGCATAAATCTAAATCCCCCCTCCCAAGCCAAAGCCAAAAAAACCTCCCAAGCCTAAACACCTCTGCCATCACCCCTCCCCCCAGGATCTTCCCTGAGGTGCCTGCTTGCCCACTTGATGCCCCTATTTGTGGAGGTTAAGTGGCAGTCAGAAGTCAAGTTGGGGCACCATTATATGCCTTTGGTGCACAAGCTGAGGACTATGAACCGGCCTATGGCCTCTGACTTTAATTTGATTTATTTACAATATATATTCTGACCAACCAGTTGTTGGTTATCAGGTTACATCTTTGTCCTTAACTTTCTTTCCTAGGTTTGAGTTGTTCCTGGCTGACATTGGTTCTGTGTGAGTATTTGTGTGTGTGTGGTGCTTGTGCTTCATGTATTGTGTGGGCCGTATGCGAGGGTTGAGCAGTGCTTTTGTGCCCCAGGCATAGGGGGCATGTTGTGTTATGGGCATGTGTATGTAGCAGACATGTTGTTGTGATGGCAGTGTGTGGTATTTCTGTTGACATGCGTATGTTGTTGTTCTGTGTGGTTTTGTGTGCATTGACTGTGTGACTCTGTGTGTATTGTGCAAGGATTGATAGGTATGATGTGCTGTGTGTGTAATGTGTGTGTTGATTGGTAAGTTGTATGATTGTGTAATTGTGTGTGTTCATTCCCTGTCAGTTGTCCATTGTGTTGTATGTGTGATGTGTCACTGGCTAGTGTCAGTTTGAGTGCTTGCCAATGTATTTGTGATGTTGCAGTTTGTGGTGTTGTTGAGATGTGTTGTTATGTAGTATGGTCTTGTGTGAGACTGAGCCTGTGCTGTGTTGCCGTGCTTAGGTGTGTGTTCTTGACGTGTGGTGTGTGTGGTGGCTGCAGTGTGTGTGCTGTGTATGTGTGGGTGTCTTTGTAGTTGTATGTGAGTGTCTATGTCAGCGTATTGCTATGTGTGAGCATTGCCCTCGCACCCCTTCCTTCAGGTATGTTATGTAACTGTACAAAATTGAACAATGTACAACTGCTATAGGTGAGTGTGTGTACTTACGGTTGTTGTTCGCGGCAGCGGCGAAAGTTTTGTTGTCTTTCGGCGAGCAGGAGCAGTGGGATGACGTCTAGTTCTGATTCCATGGTGGCTCAGGACTAATGTGGCTTCCTGAAGGTGAGTGTCTCCTTTTATACAGTTCGTTTCTGCCTGGGGTTCCGTGATGGTCGACCGCGGTGGAATTCTTGGCGGTGTGCAACCTCGTAATAGGTCTGAAGGAAACATGGTCTCCACCGACCTGCTGGTGGGTCCAATCGTCCGTGGCGGTCTGACCGCACTGGCGGAGCCGGCGGTGCTTTGGCTGTTTTCTTTTGAGAACACTGCCATACTCATAATTTGGAGGTCTTCTCCGCCACCCTGTTGGAGATCTGACCTCTACCGCCAATATGGCTGTCATAGGACCCCAAACTCGTAGTGAGGCCCTAAATATATGAATTGCAATAATTTCAACATTAAAACATTATCTGACTAAAAACACAAATGAAAACAATACAAACTGATACATTAAAACACTGTACAATGAATTACATATTAACACAAAGTATAGTACATAATATTAAAAACAGCACAAAAAATGATATGTTTACCTTCAATATTCCTGTTGATGATATTTTTGATGCCCCGATATTCTTGACACTACATTTTTGTATTACAATATTTTTTCCGATATTCTGTCCAAACACCATCTCAGCAGAAGCTCACTGCAAATGGGTAAGTAGTGCTATTACGCTTACCTCTTTCCATAAGCAAGGGCCAATGGTGCATCCTTAGAGCTTGGCACCCTGGGCCTGATCAACTAGGTGTTGAAGTTTGATAACCTATAAGACCCTTACTGCGCGACCCAGAGGCCATCGCTGGGCTTTCATGGCTTTAGTACAGCCATTTGTATCGTTCCCATGCTATTTATGTTCCTATTCATTCAGCCAAAAAATGGTAAATGGAGTTCACACCTGGAGCAGAAAGTGAATACTTTTAGGAACTTGTGTTGTGCTTGAGAATAGTTAGACTGACATTTGCATCATTACTGGTGGAAATAACCGAGTCATTTCTTTAATTGTTACCTACATTTTCCGTTTGGTCTGTAGAATATACGTTGGTTTGTTCCACAGTACGCATTTTGCCGAGAGTTGTCCTCGGGTCTCTGCGGATTCAATTTTAGTCCAAGCTGGTGCAAATTCCTTCAACTAAAGCTTAGGTTTTACATTAATATCGCAACAAATAAAAAACATCCCAGAAATATATTGAAAGTCAGTTTAAACTGGAAACGTCAAATTAAGAGAAGCTCGAAGATGGAGCTAGGCCCAAGAGGGAAACCAGTAGTATGCAAATGATAAAAACAGCTTTCGCTGCTTATCAGCATTGACATTTCATCGATCACAATCAATGTTACCTAGTCTGCACGTTTTGCTGAAACGTTGCAGATAAAGCTGTGATTGCAAAAATGGACGGTAGAGGTCATCAAAATGCAGGATATCACGATCAGTTTGAGAGCACTTCATCCAGCAAAATTGGTTCGTTTTCATAGTTTGTATTCAAGATGAGAAAGTAGGGACTTGGCAATTAGAGTATGAGGTGAGCCCGAAGATATGTAGAATGAGGAAGAGAGGCGGGCGAGCCAAAATATTAATTGTGTGAGCCGAGTCAAGGGTGGACTCAGAACGCTTAAAGTATTTAACATGCAAATTATTCAACAAACTCAATATTTGTGTACAGCGTACAGGCTGAGCCCATGTATTTGGAGGTGTGCTGATAGTCGGTAATGAACCAAAAGGTGGCATGACCTCGGAGCCAAAATATTTACCTAGGATCCCATACAATTTGGGCAAGCAGGGAAGTTGGGACTGATAGCAGATTTTCCAGCTTCACACAGTGCAATTCAGCCACTAGAAGGGTACCTCTGACATCACAGATTCATGTTTATCCTTATTTCTTGAAAGAAGAGATTAGCACGTGGGGGACAGTCAAACCACATTTATTTTTGGCAGTGTCACATTGCGGAAACCATCCCACAGAGTTCTACATAGCAGTGTTTCACAACAGATACAGGCAACTGAAGGGATTTTTTGTATTAAATGTTTTGCATTACGTTGACATTAACATATGAAAACATAAATGTTATTTGCTGTACAATATTCATGTTTAGATCGATCATAACTAATGTAGGCCTGCATTTTCAAATGGCTAACGTTTGGTTGTCGTCCTGCTTGATGACAGTTGTGCATTTAATTTCTAGGTGAAGCTGGAATCTAAATTAACAAATGTGAGGTTCCTTTGCTTTCCTTCCTTTGTGAAATGTTTTCTTTTACGTGCTAACCATTATTTGCCACAGTACACCTGCAAAGTTGAGGTTTGGCCAATGTATCACGTTTTGGGGCAGATAAGAGTAAGTTTGAAGGACGATTGGAGAAGCTGTATGATGGAAGATGCAGAAAAACTAATGAGCTCAGGACTGTATCTTTCAAATCTAACCTGACTGGATCATTTTATGGGAAATAAGTGTAGGTGTTGCAAATGTTAGAACTGTGCATAGAATATTAGAGTTCAGATCACTTGAGTCACTTGACTTCAGAGTCGGGCGTGTAGCGGACGTGTGCACTGGGCGTGCCAAAGGTGCGTCTAAGGCAAGCCCGTCTGCACCCATCCGCGCCTGAGCGGGCCCAGGGGCCAGAAACTCTACTCTAACTAATTCAGGCAAACTGATTTACTCCTCGAATCAACTGTTAGGCATTAGGAGTCACCTCAGTAAAGCTTGTCAGTACTCTGTTAATCCTGATTCTCCTATTATAAGATGTGACTCCTGTCAATGTCTCCCTCAGCCTAAACCTTCCCTTGTTCTCATGAAAGAGTCAGAGTTTACTGGCAATTTTCTTCTAGTCAACTGTAGTTTTCTTCCAGCCCATAAATTAGATATCTACTCACTATAGAGAGAGGGCGCCCCAGAAGCTCTTTTTTTAACAAAAACCTGGCTCTCTGAGGAATCCTCACCAGATGTGGTTTCGGCTCCACCCCAAGATTACTCAATACATCACCTAGATAGGCCCCTCTCTAAAGGTGGAGGAGTCGCAATCATTTATAAAAATTCGATCAACTGCACTACCCAGCCCATTGCTGTACCTGATAGTGAGAGTTTATTCTTCTGCTTAGTAATCAGCGCTACGTGTACACTCTCCGGAATTCTAATGTACCGTCCCCCGAGTCCATATGGGGGTTTCTTACAGGCTCTACCAGAACTGGTTGTGGAGTTTGCCTACAGACACCCTAACTTTACCATCCTGGGTGATTTTAACATCCATATAGATAAGATTCACATTACAGCTAGCAAAACTCTTTTGATGGATATGGCAGCTTTAGACCTTGTACAGTTGATCACTGCCCCTACTCATGTCAAAGGTCACACCATTGACTTAATGTTTAGCAACCTTCGAACTTTAGCTGTACAACCCCCCCTTCCTTTGGTCTGGTCTGATCATTTCTTAATTCCTTTCAATATCACACTTACATTCTCTTTACCAATCTACCAATCATCTAGGAAGCTGACCTTGTGGCAGTGGTCTAAACTTAACTGCAGGGATTGGTTAGACACCCTAAAACATACCTGCACCTTTCCAGTAGAATCTTGTTCAGCAGAAAGACTTAATGAATGGATTTCTAGCTCCCTAGATGTCATATTACCAACCAAGACGATGGTAAAAAATGGTGGTCAGAAAAAGTCACTTTGGTTAGCCCTCAGCTGCGTCTTCTATAAAATGAGTGTAAAAAATTGGAGAGGAAATGGAGGAAAACCTACAATGATGACTCCAAATCGGAATACAGAAAAGCAATCAGATCGTATCATATGGAAATCAAATCCATGCAGGCAGCCTACTATGCCTCTAGAATAGAACAATCCTCCAACTCCTATAAGGAAATGTCTATATATTTGAGGAAATGACCCAGGAACCTTTTGCTTCCAGTCTTATAGAAGCATCCAAAGAACACAGCAATAATCTGCCATGTTTTTTCCAAAATAACATTTCTGATATCCAGGCAACCTTTTCTAACGATTCATGTCAAGAGCCTAAAAAGTTATCTCAGGCTGAACAGCAACCCCCCAGCCCCACTCTCTCCGTCATTCAGCCGATGACAGGAGAACTACTTGGAAATGATCTGTTAAGAAGAAAATCAGGATCATCTCTGGATCCTACCCCTCCAGCCGTCTTAGCTCACGGTATGGATATTATAGTGCCAATTCTAACTAATATTTTTAACAATTCTTTTATAATTGGTAGTTGGTCCAAATTTGGAAACACGTTATTATCAAACTACTACTGAAAAAACGTAAGCTTGATGCATCTCTATTAAGCTATTATAGACCTTTTGCTCTTCTTCCTATAGCATCCAAAATAGCTGAAAAGCATGTCAACAACCAAATCACTGGCTTCTTGGAAGAACATAAGCTCCTACATCCCACTCAGATGGGTTTCAGACCCCAACATAGCACGGAAACCACCCTTTTGGCAGTGACAGAAGAAACCGGACAACGGCTAGATGCTGGTGGCTATGCAGCAATTATTTTACTAGATTTAAGCGCGGCATTCAACACAGTCGATCATTAAATCCTTCTTCAAAGAATTACCCAAGTTGGACTTAAAGGCACTATTTTTAACTGGCTCTCTTACTTTTTAGAAGGTAGGACTTTTCAGGTTTTGGATGGATCTTTTTTTTCTGACATCCATTCTTTTAGGTGCGGGGTTCCCCGGGGCTTTCCTCTAAGCCCCACTCTTTTTAACAGTATGGCTGGACTCCCGTCTATCGATGGAACAGCATACAAAAAAATTGGCAGCTTCCTGCTTCAATCTTTTAAGAATGCTCAGAAAGATCTTCACATTTCTTCCCTTCCCCACCAAAAGACTTATTATTCAAGCCCTTATATTATCTCGCCAAGATTATGGGAATGTTCTATTGCTGAGCTCTCCCATCTGTGTACGAAGGAGACTGCAGACAGTGCAGAACGCAGCAGCCCTGCTACTCATGGACATCCCTAGAACTGCATCGGCCAAACCAGCCTTAGCCTCCCTTCACTGGCTTCCTATCCAGCAAAGGATCAATTTTTAAGCTATGTGTATGGTGCATCGAGCTCTTCATGATAGAGGACTGTCTCTTATCAAGCGAATGATCACACCTTACACTCCTCAGAGATCCCTTAGATCCTCATCTGCTGCCCTAATTAAAACTTGCCGTGTTAAGAAAGTAAGATGGGGAGGTATGTCCTTCACATTTAGAGCAGCTACCCTATGAAACTCCCTCCCCCTCGAACTCTGAATGGACAATTCTAAACTCTCTTTTCAAAACAAATTAAAGACTCTATTTTTCCTATCATAAAATTCCACTGTGGTTCCTCCGTCCTCTTTTTAGCGCTGGGAGGCCTTCGGGTAGCCATGCGCTTTATAAATCTATTAAACTAAACTAAACTAAACTAAACTTGCAGATACGCTTTGTCCTCTTTCCAGACAGCTTAGAGAAGAGTAGGGTACTCTCTATATGAAAGAACTGATTTTACTTAACTGTTTATTTGAAGCAACTTTATGCTATCTCTTCCTTTCACTTATATTAATTTGATCGATTTGAACTTCACATTTATTAACAAACTCATAGATGGATTACTGACAGTAACTTGATGATTTTGTCGCTGTAAACATTTTATCCTTAAATAACCCCTTAGGGCTTAAAACATTAACTACTCCTTGTCTTGCCTAATAACCTCAAATGTACTGATTTGATTACCAGCTTCAGATGAGAATTTTGATTTATCAGAAAGCAATTTATGAGCTCCAAATTTGCACGTAGAAGAGCTCTATCGCCACTTATGACATAGGCAGTTTTGCTTGATTTACAGTATGTATAGCCAAGGCCAGGATTTAAACCTTGGTCCCTATGTTACATGGCTGGCAGTTGTAGCCTCTAGGCCACAAAGTGGGACCTCGAGCTGAGCTTGAGCCGAGCAACTGACTTGAGCCTGGCTCAAGCTTTCAGTGGCTCGCCCACCTCTAATGAAGAACGTCTACTAAAGCATTTGCATAATTTTACCATTGAGGAAATCTTACATATGGAAATTCAGTATACAGAAAACAACATATGCAGTCATTATGATTACAAAATTATGGTATTGGATATATTTATGCATGCAGTGAAAATAAATATAGCCCAATAAAACATAACACTGGGAACAACTGAAATAATAAATCCAGATTCTTACATTTTCTAGCAAAACGATGAAGTTTCTCATAATTGCCACAGTAGAGCCTAACTGGTGAACACAGCTTACTGCCTCATAGAGGCCATTTTACTATCCCTTAATAGAGGTAAGGAAAGTACCCCAGAATCACAAATCTACTTGATTAAAATTTAAATTGCTGCACAGAAGTAACTCCTTTTAATTTGACTCTGGTTCAATAGGTTAGATTATGCCCAATTATGAGTTTGGCGGACGGGATAGCCTGTCCTCCAAACCCCCGACAGAGTGGCTGCCGCCCCAGTGGCAACCACCCCACCAGACCTATTAGGAGTTTCCCCCTGGGCTGATGTGCGGAAACTGATGTTTCCGCCCATCAGCCTAGTGGGAAACAGGTGACAGTATTGCCTCTGGCTAAAAAACAAGCCAGCAGTAATGTTCTTGCGCACAGGCTGCACCAGCACCCTCACAATGTTCACTGTCTGCACCCTTGCAATGTGCACAGCAGACAGTGAAAATTGCGAGGGTGCTGTGCAGGGGGCCCCCTGCACTGCCCAGGTCAAGTGCATGGGCAGTGCAGGGGCCCCGCTGGCCCCCTGCACCTGTTCTCTGCCAGCCTTTTCAAGGAGGTAAAACCGCCTTGAAAAGGCTGGCGGAGAACAAGGTAGTAATCAGCATGGCAGCGGTGCATGCAGCACTGCCCTGGTGGACTGCGACCTCCACCTGCCGTCAACCCATCAGGAGCATGTATCCCAGCTGAACTCCGGCAGTCTGAACGCCAGGATCTTAATGTGGCTGTCGGACCGCCACAGCAGAGGCAGTCCTGACCGCGAGGCTGGCAGTATGTCTGCAAACATGCCATTTATGAGTGGAGTGTACAGCATATATTTATTCAGGGAGAATGATGCAGAGGATGAAATGAATCCTGCAGCATATTTTGAGAATCCATGCGTAACAGTGATGCAAAGTATTTATATCATAATGACTACAATATGTTATACTGCTGAAATAGAGATATGATTGACTGTGCTTGCTAAGATGCTGCAAACTTAAACTTCTTACTAAGCTGACTACCGTTGATCCACATACAATTATTTGTGAGCACAGCTTAAATCTTCTCCTAGGTGACCAGGCCATCGAAAACATACACCTGGTATGTACAGCACAAAATATAAAGATTTAAAACAAGAAACACATACCACAAGTGTATGGCTAACGATCCATGCTATCAGGCCTACTCTGTCATCTATGCGTTTGTGGTCTCTTGGAGGTGTGTTCTGCAAGCCACCCTTTGCTCCAGTCATAATTGGCGGTGGTGAAACTGTGGAAATCAGCACTAGACGAAGGATGGCAAAGTTGAGCTTCCTCCTTCATGTTCCAAATTAATGCCATGATTTTAAGAAAAAGGGTGTACAGAAGTCTTATGAGCTATTTTTCCCAAGGTGGTTGCCTATCTACAGAATGTAGACTGGAGAATTTAAGGTTCCAAATCTAAGATGAAGCAGAACCCTTTCCTGTGATTTCTATTCCTGTTTGAATTATATATGAGGAGGTATTTAAAAAGAAACGAGTGCATTGCAACACATACGTTCCTTTATTTTTTGTTGTGTTCTTCACCTCTTGCTACTATTTTCGTCTTTGTTATTAGCTGGTAGCAGTTGAAACTTCCCCTGGATTCTGCTTCTGGATTTTCTCGCTTGACTCAATTCTCTTTCCTGATGTCAGAAAGAGTTTTGTACCTTGCTAATCACTTCAGCATTAATCTTCATCTTCACGCAAGTGGTACAAGAATGGCAAAGAGGTTTTTTACCCTATATGTTTTTTACTTCCTATCTGGGAACCTTTGAAGGAGACAGTTGACGCCATCTTCCGAGTCTAGTTTTCTGGGCAGAGTGGCAAACCCCGCTACTGGGAGGAGTCAACTCAACAGCCTTTCTCAGAGTCCGGCCCTTGACATTTCCTTCTGCATTTCCTCTTTTCCTGCATTGTTTTTTATGATGGGATTAGTAACTCTCCTACATCAGCCAATCGAATGAGGAATGAGAATAGGAAAGACCAATGGCAACAAAAGACCAGAAAGATATTAGGAAAATGGACAGAAAAGTCTTGGAGTATAAGAATTCCCCAGCATGATTAGCTGGTGGGTCTTACTTTTTCTAAATATATTTATTTCATGCCTTTACAGTATCTGTATACAATCCCTCCTGATACTTGGTGGTCAGTATATTTTCAACCCATCTTTCGTTTACTGGTTAGCAAGTGATTTTAAATTTTGCATGCAATGGTCTGAATACCTATTAAAAATAAAAAATGACTAACCCCTCCCACCCTGTACGTCCAATCCCAAAATCTGCCCAATATCCATTCATTGTGTTCAGCATTTTGTTATTCCTGTAAATCTCTTGGGTTCTTTTCTGGGCATTTTGCCTTTGGGTAGGTGCAACACTATTCTAGTATTGTGAGGACCAGATATGTGACCGCAGTGGTGGAGAACACAACAGGAGTAACCAAATACCCATAAAAACCTGGATATTGTGTAGACAGAATGGAATACAATAGTTCTTTAGTGGACAATTTTGTACAACCCTAATCTTTAGGCGATATATATCAGTTATGTCCAATGGAGGTTCTAGTGAATACCTATCACTGTTATCCATTAAGGGCAGACAGACAGCACAAAATCAATTCATCAACATATATTCATTGATTGTTATATTTGTTAGTAGGCAATTAAAAAGAACTGAGAGTAGGGCACTACAAGTGTGAATAAAGTGATGGATCAGTGCTCAGGTGACTCGCATGTGCAGAATGTGAACACATATTGACAATGGAAACAATGTTCAACGACTGTCAGAAACTGGGATTCCAGCAGGTAAGAATAAATTAAGTGAGTTCCCATTATAGGGTCTAAAACTGCCATTAGTCGACTTTGGTTGCCTTTACAGAGCAATGGCGGGTAGAGCTGCCTTGTGCCCATCTTTTGCCACATATTGGGATAAAAACAGTGCTTTCTTGGTTTTGCCTTTGCATTCAGATTGCCCACAGATTAGAATTACAATACCGTACAACACAATACAATGCATTTGTAGAGTGCTTAGCTACCTCCGAAGAGGTGTCTCGGTGCCGGCGGAAAACATCACAAACAAGAAAACCTAAAGACAAAAAGGCTAGATGACTCCTAATCAGGAGTCAAGAAGCAAGGTTTTGAGGCTCTTTCTGAAAGCAGCTTCACAAGGGCTGCTTCCCAAGCCAAGAGGAAGAGCATACCACAACTTAGAAGCCACGAAAACAAATGATCTGCCTCCTCTTCTGGCCTTCTGAATGTGAGGATTTTGGAACAGTTTGAGGGTATTAGGTCTCAACAATTTCACCTGGCAGTAGGGCTTAAAATGGCACCTACGATGTAGGGGACATTTGTGAGTATAGGCTCTCTAAGGCAAAGGTGAGTGCCTTAAATTGGATCCTCTTACTGACAGGAAGCCAATGAAGGTGTAATAAGTGGCCAGTCACCGCATCTATGGGGGGAATGTTGAGAATTAAATGAGCAGCAGCATTCTGAATGATTTGAAGATGTTGGATTAAAAAAGCAGGCTGCCCGTGGTACAAGCTGTTGGCATAATTCAGCCGGGACATAAAAAGCATGTACCATCGTTTTACGGAAGTCCTCTAGAATAAGACGAAGCATCCTTCTTAGGGACCTGAGAGTTGGAAAAACAGTGGCGGAATTTAAGTTCACCCTGAGATTTCTTACCATGTGCACAGGAAGGTTGGGCCATTTCAGATCACCAACAGATAGTGGATTCAGGAGAGGCATTGGTATTAAAGAAAATAATCTCATTTTTTCTGAGTTAAGCATTAAGCAGCTTCCATTCGTCCAGTCAAAAACTGCCTTAAGACAAAGCTTAAAAGAACACAAGGTTATGGTCGCGTTTTCAAGGAAAGCAAAAACGAGTTGGATGTCATCTGCGTAGGATACATCCCAGGCATCCAAATACTCAACTAATTTTGCCAGTTACTCCAGACAACCATTAGAAAGGGTGGGGCTAAGTGCCGAGCCCTGAGGTGCTCCACACTTCTGAGATTTGGAACAAAAAGTTGAGATGAAAGGAAGACAGCCTTGAAGCAATCACTGATGAAGAATTTTAGCCACAACTGGGCTTGGTGTCTAATTCGGATCCTTTCAAGTCTGTCAAGCAGAATAGTATGGGAGACCATATCAAATGCCAAGGATAGGTCAAGTAGCATTACCATAACAGGCAAGTTTAGATCCGAGTTTTCTTTTATGAATTCTGATACTTCGAGCAGAGCCAACTCCTATTATCAGCCCAATGTTTTTCTGGTTTACCCTGGACTTGTCTTGTTCAAAATGTTTTGTCCCATCTGTTTATAATTGCCACAGGGATGTTACCTCCCAATTAATATTGTCCAGATGATGACCTCGTGAACTCACGCTGTTGTGGTTGAAAAACCAACTAGGCTGGCTAATCCTGATTAAGAACATGGTCAAATGGATTTTGAATGCCATGTTAAATAAAGTCTTATCAAGTGCAGCTAATCTCAATACCATGGTACAAATCATCATTTACAAAAGAGCTTGGAAGGTGTCAAAGCTATTGTTTTCTCTAGCCTTTCTGAGAAATAGATGAATTGGTTCATTATTTTTTACATCTACTACTTTCTACGGCGCACATCGTTCCCTGGACCCCCACCTACTCCCCCACAACTAACAACATGGGAGGAGCAGGTCTTGGCAATACTGCATCCTGAGGGCCTCGCAGGAGTAGCAGGAGGACTGGACTCTGGTAGGTCAACTCATTACTACCTCCTCCCCCCACCCTACCTGCATGCCAACACATACTCCCACCCTCACCCCCATCACTCCAACACCTCACATATGCCCCACTATCACAACCCACCCATCCCAATACCAAGCCCCGCATGCAACACCAAAGCATGGACACCCATCACCAAAGCATGTCCACAACAGATACCCGCACAGACCCCAAACCAAATATCACACAAGGACCAAGACAAGAATGCAAGCACTGTAGTACAGGGTCACTCACCCATTGCACACAATGGCACACACAGATGCAATAATCATGCCTTTACACCCCTGCAGGACCCCAACCCAATGTTACCGGACAGGAGGTACCAGACATATCCAGTCCCCCCCACAGAAGAGACCCACAGTGATGACAGCAGCTCTGCACAACTGGATCAAGATGACCAGCCCGGCCCATCAGGGACCTTAGGACATTCGGTTCCCCTGACACTGGCACAAGCCACCACAGAGCCTCCCCCCTCAGGAAACACCAGCACAGCACCCACCCAGCGGGCCCATCCCTCTGTCCCTAGGACACGTCAATCAGCAGTGTGTCCACCACTACAGGGAACCCAGGCAAACCCACCAACCCAAGAAAATCAGGGACCTGGGGTCAGTGGCAGTGGGCACACGGTTCAGGGGACAGAGGCTCAGGAAAACAGGGAAGCTGGGAGGACTGCTGTGTGACAGGGGGAGGACAGGCCCAGGGAACCCACTCTCCACGAGGCCCTCTCCAACATCATGGGAGGTTACCATCATTCCCAGGAATCTATGGCAACGGTACTGGCCAAGTTTCAGGAGACCCAGTGGCTGCAGGAGGAACATTATCTGGGGATCAGGGAGGCCCTGAAGTCCATAAACAACACCCTGGTCACCATTGCAGGGGTGGTGCAAGACCTTGTCAACACCAGGAGGGACACTGTGGCACAACAAGGGGCCCCTGACACTAGCCTGGACGATGAACAGCCCTCCACCTCCGCTGGCGCTAGTGGACAGGAGGCACTGCCACAGGAACACAACACCAGCACCCCACCCCCTGCAGATGGAGAACCACCCCGCAAACGGTCCCCGAGATCCAGGAACAAGACAGAGAACATTGCCAAGACCCCCGCCAGGAAATGAGAGCCCCCTGAATGTCACCCTTCTGCCCACTTTGTCACCCTGTCCATCCTAAAACTGCCATTGGTCCACTTCCTATGCCCCTTTTGACCATGCACCTGTGAAACAAATAGACTGGACTCCGCCATGGACATTCCTCCACCATCCCCCCTGCCCATTTTACAACCCCCTCCACTTATTTGCACAGAAATAAACACACTTCAATCACAAAACAATCTGGAGTCAGTCTGTGCTTTCACAAACGTGTAATTGCAATAACCATGGAATATAGCAATGTCAATTTACTTGTGCACATACCGATGTAACACAGCTGTAGGGCTGGAGGAAATATAGCAGAGGGCACAAAGTGGGACCCACATCTGTGAAATGAAAAGGCAAGGTGACAAGTCAGGGTCCATACACTGAGTGAAAATTACAGACTTATGCTAGCTCCAATAATAGTATGAGATATGGGAGGCAGTGACATCTTCTTACCTGTGTCTCACTGGAAGTATTGCATGATTATGTTGTTTCTGTTGTCGATATCCTCTTCTTCTGCCTCCTCTTCTTCACTGTCCACAGGCTCCACAGCTGCCACAAGACCACCAGCTGGACCATCCTCTGCAGAAAAGGCACCTGGCGTCACAAAGCCAGGTTGTGCAGCATACAGCAGGACACGATGATCTGGCACACCTTCTTTGGTGAGTAGTAGAGAGAAATACCTGTCATATGGAGGCACCAGAATCTGGCCTTCAGGAGGCCTAAGGTGCGTTCAATCACCCTCCTAGTTCGCCCATGTGCCTCATTGAAGCGTTCCACTGCCCTTGTCCTGGGATTTCTCTCTAGGGTCAGTTGCCATGACAAGTTGGGGTAACCAGAGTCACCTGCAAATATGAAGGGACAACTGTTAGACACACACTAACCCGTAGGGAGAACCCCATACCCAGACACCTATTCACACTGTATAGAGTCCTTGTCCTCACCTATTAGCCACACACATATGCAGTAATTATGATTACAAAATTATGGTATTGGATATATTTATGCATGCAGTGAAAATAAATATAGCCCAATAAAACATAACACTGGGAACAACTGAAATAATAAATCCAGATTCTTACATTTTCTAGCAAAACGATGAAGTTTCTCATAATTGCCACAGTAGAGCCTAACTGGTGAACACAGCTTACTGCCTCATAGAGGCCATTTTACTATCCCTTAATAGAGGTAAGGAAAGTACCCCAGAATCACAAATCTACTTGATTAAAATTTAAATTGCTGCACAGAAGTAACTCCTTTTAATTTGACTCTGGTTCAATAGGTTAGATTATGCCCAATTATGAGTTTGGCGGACGGGATAGCCTGTCCTCCAAACCCCCGACAGAGTGGCTGCTGCCCCAGTGGCAACCACCCCACCAGACCTATTAGGAGTTTCCCGCTAGGCTGATGTGCGGAAACTGATGTTTCCGCCCATCAGCCTAGTGGGAAACAGGCGACAGTATTGCCTCTGGCTAAAAAACAAGCCAGCAGTAATGTTCTTGCGCGCAGGCTGCACCAGCACCCTCACAATGTTCACTGTCTGCACCCTTGCAATGTGCACAGCAGACAGTGAAAATTGCGAGGGTGCTGTGCAGGGGGCCCCCTGCACTGCCCAGGTCAAGTGCATGGGCCTGTGCAGGGGCCCCGCTGGCCCCCTGCACCTGTTCTCTGCCAGCCTTTTCAAGGAGGTAAAACCGCCTTGAAAAGGCTGGCGGAGAACGAGGTAGTAATCAGCATGGCAGCGGTGCATGCAGCACTGCCCTGGTGGACTGCGACCTCCACCTGCTGTCAACCCATCAGGAGCATGTATCCCAGCTGAACTCCGGCAGTCTGAACGCCAGGATCTTAATGTGGCTGTCGGATCGCCACAGCAGAGGCAGTCCTGACCGCGAGGCTGGCAGTATGTCTGCAAACATGCCATTTATGAGTGGAGTGTACAGCATATATTTATTCAGGGAGAATGATGCAGAGGATGAAATGAATCCTGCAGCATATTTTGAGAATCCATGCGTAACAGTGATGCAAAGTATTTATATCATAATGACTACAATATGTTATACTGCTGAAATAGAGATATGATTGACTGTGCTTGCTAAGATGCTGCAAACTTAAACTTCTTACTAAGCTGACTACCGTTGATCCACATACAATTATTTGTGAGCATAGCTTAAATCTTCTCCTAGGTGACCAGGCCATCGAAAACATACACCTGGTATGTACAGCACAAAATATAAAGATTTAAAACAAGAAACACATACCACAAGTGTATGGCTAACGATCCATGCTATCAGGCCTACTCTGTCATCTATGCGTTTGTGGTCTCTTGGAGGTGTGTTCTGCAAGCCACCCTTTGCTCCAGTCATAATTGGCGGTGGTGAAACTGTGGAAATCAGCACTAGACGAAGGATGGCAAAGTTGAGCTTCCTCCTTCATGTTCCAAATTAATGCCATGATTTTAAGAAAAAGGGTGTACAGAAGTCTTATGAGCTATTTTTCCCAAGGTGGTTGCCTATCTACAGAATGTAGACTGGAGAATTTAAGGTTCCAAATCTAAGATGAAGCAGAACCCTTTCCTGTGATTTCTATTCCTGTTTGAATTATATATGAGGAGGTATTTAAAAAGAAACGAGTGCATTGCAACACATACGTTCCTTTATTTTTTGTTGTGTTCTTCACCTCTTGCTACTATTTTTGTCTTTGTTATTAGCTGGTAGCAGTTGAAACTTCCCCTGGATTCTGCTTCTGGATTTTCTCGCTTGACTCAATTCTCTTTCCTGATGTCAGAAAGAGTTTTGTACCTTGCTAATCACTTCAGCATTAATCTTCATCTTCACACAAGTGGTACAAGAATGGCAAAGAGGTTTTTTACCCTTTATGTTTTTTACTTCCTATCTGGGAACCTTTGAAGGAGACAGTTGACGCCATCTTCCGAGTCTAGTTTTCTGGGCAGAGTGGCAAACCCCGCTACTGGGAGGAGTCAACTCAACAGCCTTTCTCAGAGTCCGGCCCTTGACATTTCCTTCTGCATTTCCTCTTTTCCTGCATTGTTTTTTATGATGGGATTAGTAACTCTCCTACATCAGCCAATCGAATGAGGAATGAGAATAGGAAAGACCAATGGCAACAAAAGACCAGAAAGATATTAGGAAAATGGACAGAAAAGTCTTGGAGTATAAGAATTCCCCAGCATGATTAGCTGGTGGGTCTTACTTTTTCTAAATATATTTATTTCATGCCTTTACAGTATCTGTATACAATCCCTCCTGATACTTGGTGGTCAGTATATTTTCAACCCATCTTTCGTTTACTGGTTAGCAAGTGATTTTAAATTTTGCATGCAATGGTCTGAATACCTATTAAAAATAAAAAATGACTAACCCCTCCCACCCTGTACGTCCAATCCCAAAATCTGCCCAATATCCATTCATTGTGTTCAGCATTTTGTTATTCCTGTAAATCTCTTGGGTTCTTTTCTGGGCATTTTGCCTTTGGGTAGGTGCAACACTATTCTAGTATTGTGAGGACCAGATATGTGACCGCAGTGGTGGAGAACACAACAGGAGTAACCAAATACCCATAAAAACCTTTTGTATTGTGTAGACAGAATGGAATACAATAGTTCTTTAGTGGACAATTTTGTACAACCCTAATCTTTAGGCGATATATATCAGTTATGTCCAATGGAGGTTCTAGTGAATACCTATCACTGTTATCCATTAAGGGCAAACAGACAGCACAAAATCAATTCATCAACATATATTCATTGATTGTTATATTTGTTAGTAGGCAATTAAAAAGAACTGAGAGTAGGGCACTACAAGTGTGAATAAAGTGATGGATCAGTGCTCAGGTGACTCGCATGTGCAGAATGTGAACACATATTGACAATGGAAACAATGTTCAACGACTGTCAGAAACTGGGATTCCAGCAGGTAAGAATAAATTAAGTGAGTTCCCATTATAGGGTCTAAAACTGCCATTAGTCGACTTTGGTTGCCTTTACAGAGCAATGGCGGGTAGAGCTGCCTTGTGCCCATCTTTTGCCACATATTGGGATAAAAACAGTGCTTTCTTGGTTTTGCCTTTGCATTCAGATTGCCCACAGATTAGAATTACAATACCGTACAACACAATACAATGCATTTGTAGAGTGCTTAGCTACCTCCGAAGAGGTGTCTCGGTGCCGGCGGAAAACATCACAAACAAGAAAACCTAAAGACAAAAAGGCTAGATGACTCCTAATCAGGAGTCAAGAAGCAAGGTTTTGAGGCTCTTTCTGAAAGCAGCTTCACAAGGGCTGCTTCCCAAGCCAAGAGGAAGAGCATACCACAACTTAGAAGCCACGAAAACAAATGATCTGCCTCCTCTTCTGGCCTTCTGAATGTGAGGATTTTGGAACAGTTTGAGGGTATTAGGTCTCAACAATTTCACCTGGCAGTAGGGCTTAAAATGGCACCTACGATGTAGGGGACATTTGTGAGTATAGGCTCTCTAAGGCAAAGGTGAGTGCCTTAAATTGGATCCTCTTACTGACAGGAAGCCAATGAAGGTGTAATAAGTGGCCAGTCCCCGCATCTATGGGGGGAATGTTGAGAATTAAATGAGCAGCAGCATTCTGAATGATTTGAAGATGTTGGATTAAAAAAGCAGGCTGCCCGTGGTACAAGCTGTTGGCATAATTCAGCCGGGACATAAAAAGCATGTACTATCGTTTTACGGAAGTCATCTAGAATAAGACGAAGCATCCTTCTTAGGGACCTGAGAGTTGGAAAAACAGTGGCGGAATTTAAGTTCACCCTGAGATTTCTTACCATGTGCACAGGAAGGTTGGGCCATTTCAGATCACCAAAAGATACTGGATTCAGGAGAGGCATTGGTATTAAAGAAAATAATCTCATTTTTTCTGAGTTAAGCATTAAGCAGCTTCCATTCGTCCAGTCAAAAACTGCCTTAAGACAAAGCTTAAAAGAACACAAGGTTATGGTCGCGTTTTCAAGGAAAGCAAAAACGAGTTGGATGTCATCTGCGTAGGATACATCCCAGGCATCCAAATACTCAACTAATTTTGCCAGTTACTCCAGACAACCATTAGAAAGGGTGGGGCTAAGTGCCGAGCCCTGAGGTGCTCCACACTTCTGAGATTTGGAACAAAAAGTTGAGATGAAAGGAAGACAGCCTTGAAGCAATCACTGATGAAGAATTTTAGCCACAACTGGGCTTGGTGTCTAATTCCGATCCTTTCAAGTCTGTCAAGCAGAATAGTATGGGAGACCATATCAAATGCCAAGGATAGGTCAAGTAGCATTACCATAACAGGCAAGTTTAGATCCGAGTTTTCTTTTATGAATTCTGATACTTCGAGCAGAGCCAACTCCTATTATCAGCCCAATGTTTTTCTGGTTTACCCTGGACTTGTCTTGTTCAAAATGTTTTGTCCCATCTGTTTATAATTGCCACAGGGATGTTACCTCCCAATTAATATTGTCCAGATGATGACCTCGTGAACTCACGCTGTTGTGGTCGAAAAACCAACTAGGCTGGCTAATCCCGATTAAGAACATGGTCAAATGGATTTTGAATGCCATGTTAAATAAAGTCTTATCAAGTGCAGCTAATCTCAATACCATGGTACAAATCATCATTTACAAAAGAGCTTGGAAGGTGTCACAGCTATTGTTTTCTCTAGCCTTTCTGAGAAATAGATGAATTGGTTCATTATTTTTTACATCTACTACTTTCTACGGCGCACATCGTTCCCTGGACCCCCACCTACTCCCCCACAACTAACAACATGGGAGGAGCAGGTCTTGGCAATACTGCATCCTGAGGGCCTCGCAGGAGTAGCAGGAGGACTGGACTCTGGTAAGTCAACTCATTACTACCTCCTCCCCCCCACCCTACCTGCATGCCAACACATACTCCCACCCTCACCCTCACCCCCATCACTCCAACACCTCACATATGCCCCACTATCACAACCCACCCATCCCAATACCAAGCCCCGCATGCAACACCAAAGCATGGACACCCATCACCAAAGCATGTCCACAACAGATACCCGCACAGACCCCAAACCAAATATCACACAAGGGCCAAGACAAGAATGCAAGCACTGTAGTACAGGGTCACTCACCCATTGCACACGATGGCACACACAGATGCAATAATCATGCCTTTACACCCCTGCAGGACCCCAACCCAATGTTACCGGACAGGAGGTACCAGACATATCCAGTCCCCCCACAGAAGAGACCCACAGTGATGACAGCAGCTCTGCACAACTGGATCAAGATGACCAGCCCGGCCCATCAGGGACCTTAGGACATTCGGTTCCCCTGACACTGGCACAAGCCACCACAGAGCCTCCCCCCTCAGGAAACACCAGCACAGCAGCCACCCAGCGGGCCCATCCCTCTGTCCCCAGGACACATCAATCAGCAGTGTGTCCACCACTACAGGGAACCCAGGCAAACCCACCAACCCAAGAAAATCAGGGACCTGGGGACAGTGGCAGTGGGCACACGGTTCAGGGGACAGAGGCTCAGGAAAACAGGGAAGCTGGGAGGACTGCTGTGTGACAGGGGGAGGACAGGCCCAGGGAACCCACTCTCCACGAGGCCCTCTCCAACATCATGGGAGGTTACCATCATTCCCAGGAATCTATGGCAACGGTACTGGCCAAGTTTCAGGAGACCCAGTGGCTGCAGGAGGAACATTATCTGGCGATCAGGGAGGCCCTGAAGTCCATAAACAACACCCTGGTCACCATTGCAGGGGTGCTGCAAGACCTTGTCAACACCAGGAGGGACACTGTGGCACAACAAGGGGCCCCTGACACTAGCCTGGACGATGAAAAGCCCTCCACCTCCGCTGGCGCTAGTGGACAGGAGGCACTGCCACAGGAACACAACACCAGCACCCCACCCCCTGCAGATGTAGAACCACCACGCAAACGGTCCCCGTGATCCAGGAACAAGACAGAGAACATTGCCAAGACCCCCGCCAGGAAATGAGACCCCCCTGAATGTCACCCTTCTGCCCACTTTGTCACCCTGTCCATCCTAAAACTGTCATTGGTCCACTTCCTAGGCCCCTTTTGACCATGCACCTGTGAAACAAATAGACTGGACTCCGCCATGGACATTCCTCCACCATCCCCCCTGCCCATTTTACAACCCCCTCCACTTATTTGCACAGAAATAAACACACTTCAATCACAAAACAATCTGGAGTCAGTCTGTGCTTTCACAAACGTGTAATTGCAATAACCATGGAATATAGCAATGTCAATTTACTTGTGCACATACCGATGTAACACAGCTGTAGGGCTGGAGGAAATATAGCAGAGGGCACAAAGTGGGACCCACATCTGTGAAATGAAAAGGCAAGGTGACAAGTCAGGGTCCATACACTGAGTGAAAATTACAAACTTATGCTAGCTCCAATAATAGTATGAGATATGGGAGGCAGTGACATCTTCTTACCTGTGTCTCACTGGAAGTATTGCATGATTATGTTGTTTCTGTTGTCGATATCCTCTTCTTCTGCCTCCTCTTCTTCACTGTCCACAGGTTCCACAGCTGCCACAAGACCACCAGCTGGACCATCCTCTGCAGAAAAGGCACCTGGCGTCACAAAGCCAGGTTGTGAAGCATACAGCAGGCCACGATGATCTGGCACACCTTCTTTGGTGAGTAGTAGAGAGAACTACCTGTCATATGGAGGCACCAGAATCTGGCCTTCAGGAGGCCTAAGGTGCGTTCAATCACCCTCCTAGTTCGCCCATGTGCCTCATTGTAGCGTTCCACTGCCCTTGTCCTGGGATTCCTCACTAGGGTCAGTAGCCATGACAGGTTGGGGTAACCAGAGTCACCTGCAAATATGAAGGGACAACTGTTAGACACACACTAACCCGTAGGGAGAACCCCATACCCAGACACCTATTCACACTGTATAGAGTCCTTGTCCTCACCTATTAGCCACACACATATGCAGTAATTATGATTACAAAATTATGGTATTGGATATATTTATGCATGCAGTGAAAATAAATATAGCCCAATAAAACATAACACTGGGAACAACTGAAATAATAAATCCAGATTCTTACATTTTCTAGCAAAACGATGAAGTTTCTCATAATTGCCACAGTAGAGCCTAACTGGTGAACACAGCTTACTGCCTCATAGAGGCCATTTTACTATCCCTTAATAGAGGTAAGGAAAGTACCCCAGAATCACAAATCTACTTGATTAAAATTTAAATTGCTGCACAGAAGTAACTCCTTTTAATTTGACTCTGGTTCAATAGGTTAGATTATGCCCAATTATGAGTTTGGCGGACGGGATAGCCTGTCCTCCAAACCCCCGACACAGTGGCTGCTGCCCCAGTGGCAACCACCCCACCAGACCTATTAGGAGTTTCCCGCTAGGCTGATGTGCGGAAACTGATGTTTCCGCCCATCAGCCTAGTGGGAAACAGGTGACAGTATTGCCTCTGGCTAAAAAACAAGCCAGCAGTAATGTTCTTGCGCGCAGGCTGTACCAGCACCCTCACAATGTTCACTGTCTGCACCCTTGCAATGTGCACAGCAGACAGTGAAAATTGCGAGGGTGCTGTGCAGGGGGCCCCCTGCACTGCCCAGGTCAAGTGCATGGGCAGTGCAGGGGCCCCGCTGGCCCCCTGCACCTGTTCTCTGCCAGCCTTTTCAAGGAGGTAAAACCGCCTTGAAAAGGCTGGCGGAGAACGAGGTAGTAATCAGCATGGCAGCGGTGCATGCAGCACTGCCCTGGTGGACTGCGACCTCCACCTGCCGTCAACCCATCAGGAGCATGTATCCCAGCTGAACTCCGGCAGTCTGAACGCCAGGATCTTAATGTGGCTGTCGGACCGCCACAGCAGAGGCAGTCCTGACCGCGAGGCTGGCAGTATGTCTGCAAACATGCCATTTATGAGTGGAGTGTACAGCATATATTTATTCAGGGAGAATGATGCAGAGGATGAAATGAATCCTGCAGCATATTTTGAGAATCCATGCGTAACAGTGATGCAAAGTAGTTATATCATATTGACTACAATATGTTATACTGCTGAAATAGAGATATGATTGACTGTGCTTGCTAAGATGCTGCAAACTTAAACTTCTTACTAAGCTGACTACCGTTGATCCACATACAATTATTTGTGAGCACAGCTTAAATCTTCTCCTAGGTGACCAGGCCATCGAAAACATACACCTGGTATGTACAGCACAAAATATAAAGATTTAAAACAAGAAACACATACCACAAGTGTATGGCTAACGATCCATGCTATCAGGCCTACTCTGTCATCTATGCGTTTGTGGTCTCTTGGAGGTGTGTTCTGCAAGCCACCCTTTGCTCCAGTCATAATTGGCGGTGGTGAAACTGTGGAAATCAGCACTAGACGAAGGATGGCAAAGTTGAGCTTCCTCCTTCATGTTCCAAATTAATGCCATGATTTTAAGAAAAAGGGTGTACAGAAGTCTTATGAGCTATTTTTCCCAAGGTGGTTGCCTATCTACAGAATGTAGACTGGAGAATTTAAGGTTCCAAATCTAAGTTGAAGCAGAACCCTTTCCTGTGATTTCTATTCCTGTTTGAATTATATATGAGGAGGTATTTAAAAAGAAACGAGTGCATTGCAACACATACGTTCCTTTATTTTTTGTTGTGTTCTTCACCTCTTGCAACTATTTTCGTCTTTGTTATTAGCTGGTAGCAGTTGAAACTTCCCCTGGATTCTGCTTCTGGATTTTCTCGCTTGACTCAATTCTCTTTCCTGATATCAGAAAGAGTTTTGTACCTTGCTAATCACTTCAGCATTAATCTTCATCTTCACGCAAGTGCTACAAGAATGGCAAAGAGGTTTTTTACCCTTTATGTTTTTTACTTCCTATCTGGGAACCTTTGAAGGAGACAGTTGACGCCATCTCCCGAGTCTGGTTTTCTGGGCAGAGTGGCAAACCCCGCTACTGGGAGGAGTCAACTCAACAGCCTTTCTCAGAGTCCGGCCCTTGACATTTCCTTCTGCATTTCCTCTTTTCCTGCATTGTTTTTTATGATGGGATTAGTAACTCTCCTACATCAGCCAATCGAATGAGGAATAAGACCAGAAAGACATTAGGAAAATGGACAGAAAAGTCTTGGAGTATAAGAATTCCCCAGCATGATTAGCTGGTGGGTCTTACTTTTTCTAAATATATTTATTTCATGCCTTTACAGTATCTGTATACAATCCCTCCTGATACTTGGTGGTCAGTATATTTTCAACCCATCTTTCGTTTACTGGTTAGCAAGTGATTTTAAATTTTGCATGCAATGGTCTGAATACCTATTAAAAATAAAAAATGTCTAACCCCTCCCACCCTGTACGTCCAATCCCAAAATCTGCCCAATATCCATTCATTGTGTTCAGTATTTTGTTATTCCTGTAAATCTCTTGGGTTCTTTTCTGGGCATTTTGCCTTTGGGTAGGTGCAACACTATTCTAGTATTGTGAGGACCAGATATGTGACCGCAGTGGTGGAGAACACAACAGGAGTAACCAAATACCCATAAAAACCTGGATATTGTGTAGACAGAATGGAATACAATAGTTCTTTAGTGGACAATTTTGTACAACCCTAATCTTTAGGCGATATATATCAGTTATGTCCAATGGAGGTTCTAGTGAATACCTATCACTGTTATCCATTAAGGGCAGACAGACAGCACAAAATCAATTCATCAACATATATTCATTGATTGTTATATTTGTTAGTAGACAATTAAAAAGAACTGAGAGTAGTGCACTACAAGTGTGAATAAAGTGATGGATCAGTGCTCAGGTGACTCGCATGTGCAGAATGTGAACACATATTGACAATGGAAACAATGTTCAACGACTGTCAGAAACTGGGATTCCAGCAGGTAAGAATAAATTAAGTGAGTTCCCATTATAGGGTCTAAAACTGCCATTAGTCGACTTTGGTTGCCTTTACAGAGCAATGGCGGGTAGAGCTGCCTTGTGCCCATCTTTTGCCACATATTGGGATAAAAACAGTGCTTTCTTGGTTTTGCCTTTGCATTCAGATTGCCCACAGATTAGAATTACAATACCGTACAACACAATACAATGCATTTGTAGAGTGCTTAGCTACCTCCGAAGAGGTGTCTCGGTGCCGGCGGAAAACATCACAAACAAGAAAACCTAAAGACAAAAAGGCTAGATGACTCCTAATCAGGAGTCAAGAAGCAAGGTTTTGAGGCTCTTTCTGAAAGCAGCTTCACAAGGGCTGCTTCCCAAGCCAAGAGGAAGAGCATACCACAACTTAGAAGCCACGAAAACAAATGATCTGCCTCCTCTTCTGGCCTTCTGAATGTGAGGATTTTGGAACAGTTTGAGGGTATTAGGTCTCAACAATTTCACCTGGCAGTAGGGCTTAAAATGGCACCTACGATGTAGGGGACATTTGTGAGTATAGGCTCTCTAAGGCAAAGGTGAGTGCCTTAAATTGGATCCTCTTACTGACAGGAAGCCAATGAAGGTGTAATAAGTGGCCAGTCACCGCATCTATGGGGGGAATGTTGAGAATTAAATGAGCAGCAGCATTCTGAATGATTTGAAGATGTTGGATTAAAAAAGCAGGCTGCCCGTGGTACAAGCTGTTGGCATAATTCAGCCGGGACATAAAAAGCATGTACTATCGTTTTACGGAAGTCCTCTAGAATAAGACGAAGCATCCTTCTTAGGGACCTGAGAGTTGGAAAAACAGTGGCGGAATTTAAGTTCACCCTGAGATTTCTTACCATGTGCACAGGAAGGTTGGGCCATTTCAGATCACCAACAGATACTGGATTCAGGAGAGGCATTGGTATTAAAGAAAATAATCTCATTTTTTCTGAGTTAAGCATTAAGCAGCTTCCATTCGTCCAGTCAAAAACTGCCTTAAGACAAAGCTTAAAAGAACACAAGGTTATGGTCGCGTTTTCAAGGAAAGCAAAAACGAGTTGGATGTCATCTGCGTAGGATACATCCCAGGCATCCAAATACTCAACTAATTTTGCCAGTTACTCCAGACAACCATTAGAAATGGTGGGGCTAAGTGCCGAGCCCTGAGGTGCTCCACACTTCTGAGATTTGGAACAAAAAGTTGAGATGAAAGGAAGACAGCCTTGAAGCAATCACTGATGAAGAATTTTAGCCACAACTGGGCTTGGTGTCTAATTCCGATCCTTTCAAGTCTGTCAAGCAGAATAGTATGGGAGACCATATCAAATGCCAAGGATAGGTCAAGTAGCATTACCATAACAGGCAAGTTTAGATCCGAGTTTTCTTTTATGAATTCTGATACTTCGAGCAGAGCCAACTCCTATTATCAGCCCAATGTTTTTCTGGTTTACCCTGGACTTGTCTTGTTCAAAATGTTTTGTCCCATCTGTTTATAATTGCCACAGGGATGTTACCTCCCAATTAATATTGTCCAGATGATGACCTCGTGAACTCACGCTGTTGTGGTCGAAAAACCAACTAGGCTGGCTAATCCCGATTAAGAAAATGGTCAAATGGATTTTGAATGCCATGTTAAATAAAGTCTTATCAAGTGCAGCTAATCTCAATACCATGGTACAAATCATCATTTACAAAAGAGCTTGGAAGGTGTCACAGCTATTGTTTTCTCTAGCCTTTCTGAGAAATAGATGAATTGGTTCATTATTTTTTACATCTACTACTTTCTACGGCGCACATCGTTCCCTGAGCACATGAGGCAAAATCATGATCGCTTGTTTTCTGAAAAGACCTAAAAATTCACCTCTTTAGATTGTTCCGCATTAATTCCTGCTATTATTACTGCTAATATTTCTATAACGTTTCTATGTTATTCTATTAGACAAGAATGTTCTCAAAGGAATTAAAGTCAGAGTTTTAGACATTTTAGGCTATGTTTTCAACACTTAGAAGATATTTGCATATACTCCATGTGATTGCCACGTTGCTCTTCCAGGGGGCAGCCAGTAGACCTCTTTAGGTTCTGGATATCTCACACAGGATGCAAAGGGAAGTCTTTTTTCTGTGATATACATACCATATATATAGATTGGTTTTTATTACTGTGTGTAGTTTTTTGCACATCGAAAGAGTATCAATTATAGCACATTGTAAGAAATTGGGTTATTAAATGGGGTGGGTGATTACTAACCTCATTGAAGAATCCCAAACCTTATTAGGGCAAATCCTAAATTAACCGAAGCTCAAACCCCTGGTAACAATGGCACAAACGTAGGGTTAGTACTTGTATTTGATGACCTTATCAACAGTGTACTGAGCCCACCTCTTCGCTAGCATTTGAAACCAAGAAAATGTTTTACTGTGTTCTGTTTTAACAATTCTTTTTTTAAATCATGGGGCCTCTTGAGCTACTTTGACATTGAACTTTTGTATCATATTTAAAGTCTCTCCTCCATGCAATTGTTTTTAATAACTGCAAATATATTTTAAAAAAAAATAGGGCTATGTGTAATGTATTTATACAGTACCAGAGCAGTAATATAGCCAAAATGCAAAACAATAAAAATCCCAAACTGAATTAGAAACGTACAGTAAAATGTAATAAACGTAATGGAACAGAAATGACAAAAATCCACAATAAACCCAAAGACAAACATGTGGAAGAATGAAAGTAAGGATTCCCAGCAACCAGATTGTGGATACACAAGAATTGTTTTGGCATTCTGTTTCCCTTCCTTTCAAGTGTGTTCCCCTGTATTATATGTAAGACACTTAGGCCCTCATTACAACCGCCATGCAGAAGACCGCCAACATACCGCTGCGAGCGCGGAATTCCGCTACAGCTATTACGACCCACAGCTCGGAATCCGCCATAATCCAGACACCCACACAAGTCCGTCACACCAAAGGTCAGTGATAAACTGGCGATTATAAAACCGACACCGTCACGCCAACAGGAATACGCCCACACTATCACGACCCACGAATCCAAGCGACTGTATTTCAACCACGGTATTCCATTGGCGGTACACACCGCTGCGCTCAAAATACACACACATTTACAAAACACAACCATATTGGACAATTCAAAATACACACACCTAACACACATACACACACCACACCCACACACCAAATCCAATATAAAGCACACACCCACATCACCCACAAATCCTTACTACCAGAATTCTGAAACCACGTCAGAGAGAGAAACCACCCTAAACAACACCAGCATCCACAGACACACAACACCATCACTTACACAACATCCACGCACCTCAAACAACACACAACAACACATCCCCTCACACATCACAACGCACACCACCTCACACATCACCCACACCACATCATGGCACCTCAACGACACCCCAGGTTCTCTGAGGAGGAGCTCAGGGTCATGGTGGAGGAAATCGTCCAGGTAGAGCCACAGCTATTCGGATCACAGGTGCAGCACACCTCCATTGCAAGGAAGATGGAGCTATAGTGTAGAATCGTCGACAGGGTCAACACAGTGGGACAGCATCCAAGAACTAGGGATGACATCAAGAAGAGGTGGAACGACCTACGGGGGAAGGTGCGTTCCGTGGTCTCCAGACACCAGATTGCTGTACAGAGGACTGGCGGTGGACCCCCACCTACTCCCCCACAACTAACAACATGGGAGGAGCAGGTCTTGGCAATACTGCATCCTGAGGGCCTCGCAGGAGTAGCAGGAGGACTGGACTCTGGTAAGTCAACTCATTACTACCTCCTCCCCCCCACCCTACCTGCATGCCAACACATACTCCCACCCTCACCCTCACCCCCATCACTCCAACACCTCACATATGCCCCACTATCACAACCCACCCATCCCAATACCAAGCCCCGCATGCAACACCAAAGCATGGACACCCATCACCAAAGCATGTCCACAACAGATACCCGCACAGACCCCAAATCAAATATCACACAAGGACCAAGACAAGAATGCAAGCACTGGAGTACAGGGTCACTCACCCATTGCACACGATGGCACACACAGATGCAATAATCATGCCTTTACACCCCTGCAGGACCCCAACCCAATGTTACCGGACAGGAGGTACCAGACATATCCAGTCCCCCCACAGAAGAGACCCACAGTGATGACAGCAGCTCTGCACAACTGGATCAAGATGACCAGCCCGGCCCATCAGGGACCTTAGGACATTCGGTTCCCCTGACACTGGCACAAGCCACCACAGAGCCTCCCCCCTCAGGAAACACCAGCACAGCACCCACCCAGCGGGCCCATCCCTCTGTCCCCAGGACACGTCAATTAGCAGTGTGTCCACCACTACAGGGAACCCAGGCAAACCCACCAACCCAAGAAAATCAGGGACCTGGGGGCAGTGGCAGTGGGCACACGGTTCAGGGGACAGAGGCTCAGGAAAACAGGGAAGCTGGGAGGACTGCTGTGTGACAGGGGGAGGACAGGCCCAGGGAACCCACTCTCCACGAGGCCCTCTCCAACATCATGGGAGGTTACCATCATTCCCAGGAATCTATGGCAACGGTACTGGCCAAGTTTCAGGAGACCCAGTGGCTGCAGGAGGAACATTATCTGGCGATCAGGGAGGCCCTGAAGTCCATAAACAACACCCTGGTCACCATTGCAGGGGTGCTGCAAGACCTTGTCAACACCAGGAGGGACACTGTGGCACAACAAGGGGCCCCTGACACTAGCCTGGACGATGAAAAGCCCTCCACCTCCGCTGGCGCTAGTGGACAGGAGGCACTGCCACAGGAACACAACACCAGCACCCCACCCCCTGCAGATGTAGAACCACCACGCAAACGGTCCCCGTGATCCAGGAACAAGACAGAGAACATTGCCAAGACCCCCGCCAGGAAATGAGACCCCCCTGAATGTCACCCTTCTGCCCACTTTGTCACCCTGTCCATCCTAAAACTGTCATTGGTCCACTTCCTAGGCCCCTTTTGACCATGCACCTGTGAAACAAATAGACTGGACTCCGCCATGGACATTCCTCCACCATCCCCCCTGCCCATTTTACAACCCCCTCCACTTATTTGCACAGAAATAAACACACTTCAATCACAAAACAATCTGGAGTCAGTCTGTGCTTTCACAAACGTGTAATTGCAATAACCATGGAATATAGCAATGTCAATTTACTTGTGCACATACCGATGTAACACAGCTGTAGGGCTGGAGGAAATATAGCAGAGGGCACAAAGTGGGACCCACATCTGTGAAATGAAAAGGCAAGGTGACAAGTCAGGGTCCATACACTGAGTGAAAATTACAAACTTATGCTAGCTCCAATAATAGTATGAGATATGGGAGGCAGTGACATCTTCTTACCTGTGTCTCACTGGAAGTATTGCATGATTATGTTGTTTCTGTTGTCGATATCCTCTTCTTCTGCCTCCTCTTCTTCACTGTCCACAGGTTCCACAGCTGCCACAAGACCACCAGCTGGACCATCCTCTGCAGAAAAGGCACCTGGCGTCACAAAGCCAGGTTGTGAAGCATACAGCAGGCCACGATGATCTGGCACACCTTCTTTGGTGAGTAGTAGAGAGAACTACCTGTCATATGGAGGCACCAGAATCTGGCCTTCAGGAGGCCTAAGGTGCGTTCAATCACCCTCCTAGTTCGCCCATGTGCCTCATTGTAGCGTTCCACTGCCCTTGTCCTGGGATTCCTCACTAGGGTCAGTAGCCATGACAGGTTGGGGTAACCAGAGTCACCTGCAAATATGAAGGGACAACTGTTAGACACACACTAACCCGTAGGGAGAACCCCATACCCAGACACCTATTCACACTGTATAGAGTCCTTGTCCTCACCTATTAGCCACACACATATGCAGTAATTATGATTACAAAATTATGGTATTGGATATATTTATGCATGCAGTGAAAATAAATATAGCCCAATAAAACATAACACTGGGAACAACTGAAATAATAAATCCAGATTCTTACATTTTCTAGCAAAACGATGAAGTTTCTCATAATTGCCACAGTAGAGCCTAACTGGTGAACACAGCTTACTGCCTCATAGAGGCCATTTTACTATCCCTTAATAGAGGTAAGGAAAGTACCCCAGAATCACAAATCTACTTGATTAAAATTTAAATTGCTGCACAGAAGTAACTCCTTTTAATTTGACTCTGGTTCAATAGGTTAGATTATGCCCAATTATGAGTTTGGCGGACGGGATAGCCTGTCCTCCAAACCCCCGACACAGTGGCTGCTGCCCCAGTGGCAACCACCCCACCAGACCTATTAGGAGTTTCCCGCTAGGCTGATGTGCGGAAACTGATGTTTCCGCCCATCAGCCTAGTGGGAAACAGGTGACAGTATTGCCTCTGGCTAAAAAACAAGCCAGCAGTAATGTTCTTGCGCGCAGGCTGTACCAGCACCCTCACAATGTTCACTGTCTGCACCCTTGCAATGTGCACAGCAGACAGTGAAAATTGCGAGGGTGCTGTGCAGGGGGCCCCCTGCACTGCCCAGGTCAAGTGCATGGGCAGTGCAGGGGCCCCGCTGGCCCCCTGCACCTGTTCTCTGCCAGCCTTTTCAAGGAGGTAAAACCGCCTTGAAAAGGCTGGCGGAGAACGAGGTAGTAATCAGCATGGCAGCGGTGCATGCAGCACTGCCCTGGTGGACTGCGACCTCCACCTGCCGTCAACCCATCAGGAGCATGTATCCCAGCTGAACTCCGGCAGTCTGAACGCCAGGATCTTAATGTGGCTGTCGGACCGCCACAGCAGAGGCAGTCCTGACCGCGAGGCTGGCAGTATGTCTGCAAACATGCCATTTATGAGTGGAGTGTACAGCATATATTTATTCAGGGAGAATGATGCAGAGGATGAAATGAATCCTGCAGCATATTTTGAGAATCCATGCGTAACAGTGATGCAAAGTAGTTATATCATATTGACTACAATATGTTATACTGCTGAAATAGAGATATGATTGACTGTGCTTGCTAAGATGCTGCAAACTTAAACTTCTTACTAAGCTGACTACCGTTGATCCACATACAATTATTTGTGAGCACAGCTTAAATCTTCTCCTAGGTGACCAGGCCATCGAAAACATACACCTGGTATGTACAGCACAAAATATAAAGATTTAAAACAAGAAACACATACCACAAGTGTATGGCTAACGATCCATGCTATCAGGCCTACTCTGTCATCTATGCGTTTGTGGTCTCTTGGAGGTGTGTTCTGCAAGCCACCCTTTGCTCCAGTCATAATTGGCGGTGGTGAAACTGTGGAAATCAGCACTAGACGAAGGATGGCAAAGTTGAGCTTCCTCCTTCATGTTCCAAATTAATGCCATGATTTTAAGAAAAAGGGTGTACAGAAGTCTTATGAGCTATTTTTCCCAAGGTGGTTGCCTATCTACAGAATGTAGACTGGAGAATTTAAGGTTCCAAATCTAAGTTGAAGCAGAACCCTTTCCTGTGATTTCTATTCCTGTTTGAATTATATATGAGGAGGTATTTAAAAAGAAACGAGTGCATTGCAACACATACGTTCCTTTATTTTTTGTTGTGTTCTTCACCTCTTGCAACTATTTTCGTCTTTGTTATTAGCTGGTAGCAGTTGAAACTTCCCCTGGATTCTGCTTCTGGATTTTCTCGCTTGACTCAATTCTCTTTCCTGATATCAGAAAGAGTTTTGTACCTTGCTAATCACTTCAGCATTAATCTTCATCTTCACGCAAGTGCTACAAGAATGGCAAAGAGGTTTTTTACCCTTTATGTTTTTTACTTCCTATCTGGGAACCTTTGAAGGAGACAGTTGACGCCATCTCCCGAGTCTGGTTTTCTGGGCAGAGTGGCAAACCCCGCTACTGGGAGGAGTCAACTCAACAGCCTTTCTCAGAGTCCGGCCCTTGACATTTCCTTCTGCATTTCCTCTTTTCCTGCATTGTTTTTTATGATGGGATTAGTAACTCTCCTACATCAGCCAATCGAATGAGGAATAAGACCAGAAAGACATTAGGAAAATGGACAGAAAAGTCTTGGAGTATAAGAATTCCCCAGCATGATTAGCTGGTGGGTCTTACTTTTTCTAAATATATTTATTTCATGCCTTTACAGTATCTGTATACAATCCCTCCTGATACTTGGTGGTCAGTATATTTTCAACCCATCTTTCGTTTACTGGTTAGCAAGTGATTTTAAATTTTGCATGCAATGGTCTGAATACCTATTAAAAATAAAAAATGTCTAACCCCTCCCACCCTGTACGTCCAATCCCAAAATCTGCCCAATATCCATTCATTGTGTTCAGTATTTTGTTATTCCTGTAAATCTCTTGGGTTCTTTTCTGGGCATTTTGCCTTTGGGTAGGTGCAACACTATTCTAGTATTGTGAGGACCAGATATGTGACCGCAGTGGTGGAGAACACAACAGGAGTAACCAAATACCCATAAAAACCTGGATATTGTGTAGACAGAATGGAATACAATAGTTCTTTAGTGGACAATTTTGTACAACCCTAATCTTTAGGCGATATATATCAGTTATGTCCAATGGAGGTTCTAGTGAATACCTATCACTGTTATCCATTAAGGGCAGACAGACAGCACAAAATCAATTCATCAACATATATTCATTGATTGTTATATTTGTTAGTAGACAATTAAAAAGAACTGAGAGTAGTGCACTACAAGTGTGAATAAAGTGATGGATCAGTGCTCAGGTGACTCGCATGTGCAGAATGTGAACACATATTGACAATGGAAACAATGTTCAACGACTGTCAGAAACTGGGATTCCAGCAGGTAAGAATAAATTAAGTGAGTTCCCATTATAGGGTCTAAAACTGCCATTAGTCGACTTTGGTTGCCTTTACAGAGCAATGGCGGGTAGAGCTGCCTTGTGCCCATCTTTTGCCACATATTGGGATAAAAACAGTGCTTTCTTGGTTTTGCCTTTGCATTCAGATTGCCCACAGATTAGAATTACAATACCGTACAACACAATACAATGCATTTGTAGAGTGCTTAGCTACCTCCGAAGAGGTGTCTCGGTGCCGGCGGAAAACATCACAAACAAGAAAACCTAAAGACAAAAAGGCTAGATGACTCCTAATCAGGAGTCAAGAAGCAAGGTTTTGAGGCTCTTTCTGAAAGCAGCTTCACAAGGGCTGCTTCCCAAGCCAAGAGGAAGAGCATACCACAACTTAGAAGCCACGAAAACAAATGATCTGCCTCCTCTTCTGGCCTTCTGAATGTGAGGATTTTGGAACAGTTTGAGGGTATTAGGTCTCAACAATTTCACCTGGCAGTAGGGCTTAAAATGGCACCTACGATGTAGGGGACATTTGTGAGTATAGGCTCTCTAAGGCAAAGGTGAGTGCCTTAAATTGGATCCTCTTACTGACAGGAAGCCAA
This sequence comes from Pleurodeles waltl, assembly GCF_031143425.1. NCBI lineage: Eukaryota > Metazoa > Chordata > Amphibia > Caudata > Salamandridae > Pleurodeles > Pleurodeles waltl. The sequence continues at coordinate 959,692,954 of NC_090444.1, forward strand.
TGAAGGTGTAATAAGTGGCCAGTCACCGCATCTATGGGGGGAATGTTGAGAATTAAATGAGCAGCAGCATTCTGAATGATTTGAAGATGTTGGATTAAAAAAGCAGGCTGCCCGTGGTACAAGCTGTTGGCATAATTCAGCCGGGACATAAAAAGCATGTACTATCGTTTTACGGAAGTCCTCTAGAATAAGACGAAGCATCCTTCTTAGGGACCTGAGAGTTGGAAAAACAGTGGCGGAATTTAAGTTCACCCTGAGATTTCTTACCATGTGCACAGGAAGGTTGGGCCATTTCAGATCACCAACAGATACTGGATTCAGGAGAGGCATTGGTATTAAAGAAAATAATCTCATTTTTTCTGAGTTAAGCATTAAGCAGCTTCCATTCGTCCAGTCAAAAACTGCCTTAAGACAAAGCTTAAAAGAACACAAGGTTATGGTCGCGTTTTCAAGGAAAGCAAAAACGAGTTGGATGTCATCTGCGTAGGATACATCCCAGGCATCCAAATACTCAACTAATTTTGCCAGTTACTCCAGACAACCATTAGAAATGGTGGGGCTAAGTGCCGAGCCCTGAGGTGCTCCACACTTCTGAGATTTGGAACAAAAAGTTGAGATGAAAGGAAGACAGCCTTGAAGCAATCACTGATGAAGAATTTTAGCCACAACTGGGCTTGGTGTCTAATTCCGATCCTTTCAAGTCTGTCAAGCAGAATAGTATGGGAGACCATATCAAATGCCAAGGATAGGTCAAGTAGCATTACCATAACAGGCAAGTTTAGATCCGAGTTTTCTTTTATGAATTCTGATACTTCGAGCAGAGCCAACTCCTATTATCAGCCCAATGTTTTTCTGGTTTACCCTGGACTTGTCTTGTTCAAAATGTTTTGTCCCATCTGTTTATAATTGCCACAGGGATGTTACCTCCCAATTAATATTGTCCAGATGATGACCTCGTGAACTCACGCTGTTGTGGTCGAAAAACCAACTAGGCTGGCTAATCCCGATTAAGAAAATGGTCAAATGGATTTTGAATGCCATGTTAAATAAAGTCTTATCAAGTGCAGCTAATCTCAATACCATGGTACAAATCATCATTTACAAAAGAGCTTGGAAGGTGTCACAGCTATTGTTTTCTCTAGCCTTTCTGAGAAATAGATGAATTGGTTCATTATTTTTTACATCTACTACTTTCTACGGCGCACATCGTTCCCTGAGCACATGAGGCAAAATCATGATCGCTTGTTTTCTGAAAAGACCTAAAAATTCACCTCTTTAGATTGTTCCGCATTAATTCCTGCTATTATTACTGCTAATATTTCTATAACGTTTCTATGTTATTCTATTAGACAAGAATGTTCTCAAAGGAATTAAAGTCAGAGTTTTAGACATTTTAGGCTATGTTTTCAACACTTAGAAGATATTTGCATATACTCCATGTGATTGCCACGTTGCTCTTCCAGGGGGCAGCCAGTAGACCTCTTTAGGTTCTGGATATCTCACACAGGATGCAAAGGGAAGTCTTTTTTCTGTGATATACATACCATATATATAGATTGGTTTTTATTACTGTGTGTAGTTTTTTGCACATCGAAAGAGTATCAATTATAGCACATTGTAAGAAATTGGGTTATTAAATGGGGTGGGTGATTACTAACCTCATTGAAGAATCCCAAACCTTATTAGGGCAAATCCTAAATTAACCGAAGCTCAAACCCCTGGTAACAATGGCACAAACGTAGGGTTAGTACTTGTATTTGATGACCTTATCAACAGTGTACTGAGCCCACCTCTTCGCTAGCATTTGAAACCAAGAAAATGTTTTACTGTGTTCTGTTTTAACAATTCTTTTTTTAAATCATGGGGCCTCTTGAGCTACTTTGACATTGAACTTTTGTATCATATTTAAAGTCTCTCCTCCATGCAATTGTTTTTAATAACTGCAAATATATTTTAAAAAAAAATAGGGCTATGTGTAATGTATTTATACAGTACCAGAGCAGTAATATAGCCAAAATGCAAAACAATAAAAATCCCAAACTGAATTAGAAACGTACAGTAAAATGTAATAAACGTAATGGAACAGAAATGACAAAAATCCACAATAAACCCAAAGACAAACATGTGGAAGAATGAAAGTAAGGATTCCCAGCAACCAGATTGTGGATACACAAGAATTGTTTTGGCATTCTGTTTCCCTTCCTTTCAAGTGTGTTCCCCTGTATTATATGTAAGACACTTAGGCCCTCATTACAACCGCCATGCAGAAGACCGCCAACATACCGCTGCGAGCGCGGAATTCCGCTACAGCTATTACGACCCACAGCTCGGAATCCGCCATAATCCAGACACCCACACAAGTCCGTCACACCAAAGGTCAGTGATAAACTGGCGATTATAAAACCGACACCGTCACGCCAACAGGAATACGCCCACACTATCACGACCCACGAATCCAAGCGACTGTATTTCAACCACGGTATTCCATTGGCGGTACACACCGCTGCGCTCAAAATACACACACATTTACAAAACACAACCATATTGGACAATTCAAAATACACACACCTAACACACATACACACACCACACCCACACACCAAATCCAATATAAAGCACACACCCACATCACCCACAAATCCTTACTACCAGAATTCTGAAACCACGTCAGAGAGAGAAACCACCCTAAACAACACCAGCATCCACAGACACACAACACCATCACTTACACAACATCCACGCACCTCAAACAACACACAACAACACATCCCCTCACACATCACAACGCACACCACCTCACACATCACCCACACCACATCATGGCACCTCAACGACACCCCAGGTTCTCTGAGGAGGAGCTCAGGGTCATGGTGGAGGAAATCGTCCAGGTAGAGCCACAGCTATTCGGATCACAGGTGCAGCACACCTCCATTGCAAGGAAGATGGAGCTATAGTGTAGAATCGTCGACAGGGTCAACACAGTGGGACAGCATCCAAGAACTAGGGATGACATCAAGAAGAGGTGGAACGACCTACGGGGGAAGGTGCGTTCCGTGGTCTCCAGACACCAGATTGCTGTACAGAGGACTGGCGGTGGACCCCCACCTACTCCCCCACAACTAACAACATGGGAGGAGCAGGTCTTGGCAATACTGCATCCTGAGGGCCTCGCAGGAGTAGCAGGAGGACTGGACTCTGGTAAGTCAACTCATTACTACCTCCTCCCCCCCACCCTACCTGCATGCCAACACATACTCCCACCCTCACCCTCACCCCCATCACTCCAACACCTCACATATGCCCCACTATCACAACCCACCCATCCCAATACCAAGCCCCGCATGCAACACCAAAGCATGGACACCCATCACCAAAGCATGTCCACAACAGATACCCGCACAGACCCCAAATCAAATATCACACAAGGACCAAGACAAGAATGCAAGCACTGGAGTACAGGGTCACTCACCCATTGCACACGATGGCACACACAGATGCAATAATCATGCCTTTACACCCCTGCAGGACCCCAACCCAATGTTACCGGACAGGAGGTACCAGACATATCCAGTCCCCCCACAGAAGAGACCCACAGTGATGACAGCAGCTCTGCACAACTGGATCAAGATGACCAGCCCGGCCCATCAGGGACCTTAGGACATTCGGTTCCCCTGACACTGGCACAAGCCACCACAGAGCCTCCCCCCTCAGGAAACACCAGCACAGCACCCACCCAGCGGGCCCATCCCTCTGTCCCCAGGACACGTCAATTAGCAGTGTGTCCACCACTACAGGGAACCCAGGCAAACCCACCAACCCAAGAAAATCAGGGACCTGGGGGCAGTGGCAGTGGGCACACGGTTCAGGGGACAGAGGCTCAGGAAAACAGGGAAGCTGGGAGGACTGCTGTGTGACAGGGGGAGGACAGGCCCAGGGAACCCACTCTCCACGAGGCCCTCTCCAACATCATCGGAGGTTACCATCATTCCCAGGAATCTATGGCAATGGTACTGGCCAAGTTTCAGGAGACCCAGTGGCTGCAGGAGGAACATTATCTGGGGATCAGGGAGGCCCTGAAGTCCATAAACAACACCCTGGTCACCATTGCAGGGGTGGTGCAAGACCTTGTCAACACCAGGAGGGACACTGTGGCACAACAAGGGGCCCCTGACACTAGCCTGGACGATGAACAGCCCTCCACCTCCGCTGGCGCTAGTGGACAGGAGGCACTGCCACAGGAACACAACACCAGCACCCCACCCCCTGCAGATGGAGAACCACCCCGCAAACGGTCCCCGAGATCCAGGAACAAGACAGAGAACATTGCCAAGACCCCCGCCAGGAAATGAGAGCCCCCTGAATGTCACCCTTCTGCCCACTTTGTCACCCTGTCCATCCTAAAACTGCCATTGGTCCACTTCCTATGCCCCTTTTGACCATGCACCTGTGAAACAAATAGACTGGACTCCGCCATGGACATTCCTCCACCATCCCCCCTGCCCATTTTACAACCCCCTCCACTTATTTGCACAGAAATAAACACACTTCAATCACAAAACAATCTGGAGTCAGTCTGTGCTTTCACAAACGTGTAATTGCAATAACCATGGAATATAGCAATGTCAATTTACTTGTGCACATACCGATGTAACACAGCTGTAGGGCTGGAGGAAATATAGCAGAGGGCACAAAGTGGGACCCACATCTGTGAAATGAAAAGGCAAGGTGACAAGTCAGGGTCCATACACTGAGTGAAAATTACAGACTTATGCTAGCTCCAATAATAGTATGAGATATGGGAGGCAGTGACATCTTCTTACCTGTGTCTCACTGGAAGTATTGCATGATTATGTTGTTTCTGTTGTCGATATCCTCTTCTTCTGCCTCCTCTTCTTCACTGTCCACAGGCTCCACAGCTGCCACAAAACCACCAGCTGGACCATCCTCTGCAGAAAAGGCACCTGGCGTCACAAAGCCAGGTTGTGCAGCATACAGCAGGCCACGATGATCTGGCACACCTTCTTTGGTGAGTAGTAGAGAGAACTACCTGTCATATGGAGGCACCAGAATCTGGCCTTCAGGAGGCCTAAGGTGCATTCAATCACCCTCCTAGTTCGCCCATGTGCCTCATTGTAGCGTTCCACTGCCCTTGTCCTGGGATTTCTCACTAGGGTCAGTAGCCATGACAGGTTGGGGTAACCAGAGTCACCTGCAAATATGAAGGGACAACTGTTAGACACACACTAACCCGTAGGGAGAACCCCATACCCAGACACCTATTCACACTGTATAGAGTCCTTGTCCTCACCTATTAGCCACACATAGTGCCTCTGGAGTTGCCCCATCACATAAGGGATGCTGCTATTCCTCAAAATGTAAGCATCATGCACTGAGCCAGGAAAGTTGGCATTCACATGGGAGATGTACTGGTCTGCCAAGCACACCATCTGCACATTCATCGAATGGTAGCTCTTCCAGTTTCTGTACACCTGTTTTCTCCTGCGGGTGGGTACCAAGGCCACATGTGTCCCATCAATGTCACCAATGATGTTGGGGATATGTCCCAGGGCATAGAGGTCACCTTTCACTGTGGGCAAATCCTCCACCTGAGGGAACACGATGTAGCTGCGCATGTGTTTCAGCAGGGCACACAACACTCTGGACGACACGTTAGAGAACATTGGCTGTGACATCTCTGATGCAATGGCCACTGTTGTTTGAAAGGAACCACTGGCCAGGAAAAGGAGTACTGACAGCACTAGAGGAGGGATTCCTGGGGGATTGCGGATAGCTGACATCAGGTCTGGCTCCAACTGGGCACACAGTTCATGGATTGTTGCACAATCAAGTCTGTAGGTGACTATTATGTGTCTCTCTTCCATTGTCGACAGGTCCTCCAGCGGTCTGTACACCAGAGGATGCCGCCATCTCATCACCTGCCCCAGCAGACGTGCCCTATGGAGGAGAACAGCGAGCAGAGAGTCAGCCAACACTGAGGTATCACAAAATGTCATTTGCACACATTTATTAATCCGCAATGTGCCTGTAACTGTGTGTATTCAAGGCCTACATTGGTGTGACGCAGTTAATATTAATGCCATGTGGCCCCCTGAAATGGCGGCTGCCTGACCTGTAAGGTGGGACAAGGGGATAGGAGGTAACTGCGCTGGCGTTGTACATCGTCGCAGCAGGAGGTCGAAGACCGTGGCGCAATCCAGCATTGGTTAACATTGGACCCTATGGGTCCGAGGAGCCAATGACAATGATGGTACGCACCGCCGCGGACGTGACCGCCATTTTCTGTCTGTTCACTCACTTGATACCTGACCTTCAACAGGAGAGGACCTACACTGCAAGTGCTGCTGTGACCTTTGTCTGGAAGCGACAATGGCTCATGTGTCTGGGGAAAGGGGCCCTGCCTTCACTTCGGAGGAGTTGGAGAACCTAGTGGATGGGGTCCTCCCCCAGTACACACAACTGTACAGTCCTCCAGACAAACTGGTGAGTACATTGTGAGCATGCTGCATGGGCAATGTCTGTTTGGAGTGGTGTGGATGGAAGATAAATAGGGGCCGGCTGAGGCATGCATGTGCGGACGGTGAGTGTATGTGTGTCAGGGCAAGGGTGGGAACGTGGGCCAATGAGTATGACGGTCCGGACGGGTAATGATTTTCGTTTCCCCCTGTACTATTCCTCTAGGTCAGCGCCCACCAGAAGAAGGCTATTTGGCGTGCCAAGGACGTCCAGGACCCCGGGGGTCCACCACAGACGGAGCACCCACTGCCGTAAAAGATGGGAGGGCCTGCGCCGCTGGAGCAAGAAGACAGCGGAGGCCCAGCTGGGGATGGCCTCCCAACGTGGGAGGGGTGCCAATCGCACCATGACCCCCCTTGTTGAAGTAAGCCTCAGCAAGGCCTACTAGTGCAAGGGGTTCACCTTTCTCTGCACAAAGTTCTCAGACCATGTAGGAAGAAGTTGGCACAGGAACTGAAATAAAAGACAAAGTTTATTAACCTCATGAGGTGGTACTACAGTTCAAACAGCACCCTTAGGTAATGTCTGAAGTAGCACACTGAACTGAGAGATCATGGTCCTTTTATACCCACGCAGGGGCTCAAAGGAGGTGGTACAGTTATAGAAGCAAGACTTGTATACATGTAAATTCATGTGGAAAATGCGCAGTCGACAGGTAGGAGGAGCTAACAGTTTTCAAGGACTAACAGCTGCAGACCTTACTGAGCATGTGCGAAAGTGGGAGATGCTAAATATAACTTGTCACTAGGCAGATTTCAAGAGTAGTTAACAGAAAGGTAGGACAGAGCACATGGTGAGCACATGGCAGCATGTGGCAGAGAAAATGGCTGCCATGAATACAAAATGGATTCCGCGAAATGTTTACAATAGTTACAAATACAAGATGTCTTCTGCTAATGCTTAATCTAATCGCTGCTAAACTACAACAGACGACCCTTTCAGCATTAGCTGAAGACATTCGTCTTTCTGGGATAATCTAAATATTCATCTTGTATATTTATGCTCATCATTTCAGCTATTTCTTTATCTAACATATGTTGTGCTTTCATTTCTGTAATATTTCTTTTGGTAGGCATACAAGCAGTAATACACATGGAGCAGAACATTGGACCACACTGAATACAGATACAGCATGTGAAAAATATTGCAATCATTACACACAGGATAGTCAGTAGTTTCCAGCCCCAGGCGGAAACAAGAGCCGAAAACCATACAGAAAAAGTCCAAATACCAGTCTCTGTGTGGATTTCTGCAGCAATTTTATGCAATTTAGATATTGCATCATATACTGAAGGTGAGTGATCGGGAATGAAAACACAGCAACTACTACCGATGATGCGACATGCTCCACCTCGGTCAGCTAATATCACATCTAGTACCATACGATTTTGGAGCGCTACAATCCTCTCAATTTGGAGCTCATCAGCAATATTCCCAAGTGCCAGAGCTGCCTGATTGGTAACAGCTTCCACAACCCTAGTCAATCGTCTCACTTTCCTACTGTTTAACGCAGCACCCACAAAGGGGAACAATCGTAAATTAAAATCAACATATTGTTGCAGGCTAGTATCCGTTTGGTCTACCTCATTTGTACTTATTTCCCTTTTATATCTATTGTTAATGATGTCATTGAACAGTTTTAAATCTCGGTGATATGATGCAGGGGCCAAAAACACAGGGGGTAATAGAAAAGATACATAACACACACCTGACGACCCAACAGGTAGTTGGTAATACCATAGTTACCACAAACAAAATATGTATTATGTGAAGCTGTAAAACTACTATTATTTACACCCTCAATAGTTAAAATCAAGGTACAATCGCTTATCCCTACTGGAATTCGCCCAATGCTACGTATACATAAATCTGCTTTAGTTTTTGTAACAGAAATCACAAATTGTTCTTTATTGTCAGAGTCTCTTATATTTGTGAAGACATATGGTATTGAAACATTGTCCGGTTGATACTCTTCCCATTCCCATTTAGTTCCTTTGGTTTGGGAATACCCATCTTTGTCTTGGTAGCATACTTTATTAAGGCGAAAAAGAAGTCCGCCCTCTGTACATTAGCATCAACCCTAGCATGATCATTTGTGCTTCTTCTAGGTCCTGAATATCCTGAGCGATTTCTCATTTGTCCCCGACCACGTGAACACTGCTGAACACGTAGTGCTGGACAATCAGCAGCCCAATGCCCAAATTTCTTACAATACGCACACTGATCAACAGACAAATTCGAACGAGTGTAAGAAGAACCATAAGATCCACGTCCACCTCTATCACTACCTCTAAAAGGCAGACCATAAGCTTGAGCCAACATAACCTTCGTCTTTAATTCTTTAATTTGTTTGTCCTCGCTACCTTTTGCTTCTAATTCCTGACGTTCATAATACTGAGCCATAGTCAAAAGAGAAACCGGAGTAGAGGTAGTCCATGAACTTTCACTAGCTTTTAGACGACTAGCTATTCCTGGTAACAGATTTGCGACATATTTATCGACAAACAAATGTCTGCCCGTATCATCTGACAATAACTGACCGCTAAAATCATGAAATGCTTCTTCAAAGCGTGTAAAGAAATCAGAGACCGATTCATCTGCCTTTTGCTTACAAGACGCTAAAACGGTCCAATCTATCTTTTTAGGGGGAATAATCGTTTTTAACTTAACTAATATGGGTGCAGGAAGATCTAGAATCAACTGATATGGCTTTTTCGCAGGTTCCCTATCCCCGTCCATCTGTTCTAATTCTTTCCATGACACCCCAAAAACTGCACGATCATCAATTTTCCGAACAGTTCTCCACATATCTGGCGGTAATATCAATCCGAAAAATAAATCAATGTCAGCCAAAGTCACAGTACAAGAACTAATTGCTCCCTCAACTTCCTCATAAAAGGCGGCTGGATTTTTCCGCGGGTCAGGTAATGCTGTTTTAAGTGCCATTACATCTGCCCTATTCCAAGGAGTATACACCCAATTATAAATAAAATAACCCTTAGCATCAACAGAAGTTTTATCATCACTTGTACCCAATCCTTTAGGAGGAACACACAAAGGCGCGGCCTCCCGCATTGGTTTTGCGTGAACTATCATAGTCTTATCTGTTCCGAAGATGGAAGCTTGCACCCCGTCAGTCTGAGATGTCCGTGCAACTACGTCCACAGCCCTTTCCTCCTCTTGCAAACGGACTGCCACAACACATAATTTCATTAAACGCCTGATTGCATCAGCCACCTGGGAGAAAACAAAAAGACCATCACGCATTTGCTTATGATCAGCTGCTACATCATCGGGCTCTAACTCATCAGAATATTTCCGATATAGTTCAATAACTTCTGAGCCAAATGCCTCAGTAAAATATAGCTGCTCCTTTTCCGTCCACCCTTTCATGTTGTCTAAAAGTTCAGAAGCAGGGACAACGCTACAAATTGTTTTACGAGCAATAGATCTAAGCGCAGACGCACGGTCAGCAGGCAACATAGAACGACTGTCTCGCATCTTCTGTTGCTCTGAACTGGAGGCCTTAACTAACTCATGAGGGGCAGAAGGGACGACATACGGAGGTGGAGGGCGATCTAGTAACAATAAATCATCATGTGGTTTATTAAGGATAGGATAGAGAGGTTGCCTAACGGTGTATTGGCCAGTTACCTGTAATTTACGTTCTTTTTCTTCTAGCTCCTTTAAGTCATTTATTTCTTTCTTTCTCATTTCCAATGCTTTCACATATAAATTCTTCCGATGCTCTTCTTCAAGCAAGGCTTGCTCACGGTTCACTCGTCCACGCACTTCTTTCTCCCACATTCGTACACAGTCAAACATATCTTGCCTAGACTTTCGCTTACACATACATTGTTCCACTCAATCTTTCGCAAATCAAATGACCCACACATAGGCCAACGTAACTCAGGATCCGCACGAGTGTATTTATTCCATAATGTGCTGTACATTATAGAAGAAAGACCATGTTTAACATACATATCTCTATTTGGCGTCCCCTCTGGGGGTGCCGGTTGCGATTCTTCCAGTCTCAAATTGGTACCATTACAAAAGCAACACATCCTACGAAGTGCGCTAAAAACAGGCATGCCAAAAATAGTGCAAAATCTGCAATATTATAATCAAAGTAGCACTTCAGGTGCCGTTCAAATCAAAATTAAATTGGAGAAAATTCTCCTCATTACCTGCCTATATAAATTGCAATTTATATATCAATTCAAAGGATACAAATTGACACGAGAGCCACAGTAAGTAGTGCTAAACTACATTAGCAAACAAAGGCATCAAAACCCACAGGAAGTGCCGTAAAACGGCTTTTACCAATCACAGGGTGTCCAGGTTCCAACTGCCAAGTTCTAAAATCGACCAAATGGTCACTGCATGACGAATGAACAAAAAGGATCTCAGTCGAGGACCGGCGCCACCTGGATGGTCAAATCAGAAAGAAGGGAAAAACGCTGTGGTTGCCAAGACTCGGGTCTCCTCAGGCATTGATCGTCCGCAGCGAGATCCCAATCCTTCGTCGCGACCAATCCGTTGGTTGTCTGATTCACCGATGAGTCCCTGTTCGGGCGCCAATTTGTTGAAGTAAGCCTCAGCAAGGCCTACTAGTGCAAGGGGTTCACATTTCTCTGCACAAAGTCCTCAGACCATGTAGGAAGAAGTTGGCACAGGAACTGAAATAAAAGACAAAGTTTATTAACCTCATGAGGTGGTACTACAGTTCAAACAGGACCCTTAGGAAATGTCTGAAGTAGCACACTGAAATGAGAGAGCATGGTCCTTTTATACCCATGCAAGACTTGTATACATGTAAGGTCATGTGGAAAATGCACAGTCGACAGGTAGGAGGAGCTAACAGTTTTCAAGGACTAACAGCTGCAGACCTTACTGAGCATGTGCGAAAGTGGGAGATGCTAAATATAACTTGTCACTAGGCAGATTTCAAGAATAGTTAACAGAAAGGTAGGACAGAGCACATGGTGTGCACATGGCAGCATGTGGCAGAGAAAATGGCTGCCATGAATACAAAATGGATTCCGCAAAATGTTTACAATAGTTACAAATACAAGATGTCTTCTGCTAATGCTTAATCTAATCGCTGCTAAACTACAACACCCTGATGTTCCAGATCCTGGCGGTGGCGTATCCTGAGTTGGATGGGCGCTTGAGGGCATCACAGCAGCCACAAGGGGGTGAGTACACTCTCATTCAGCTGACTCTGCGTGCCTTACGAGGTGTTTGGATGGGGGAGGTGAGCAGTGGGTTCCCCTAGGCCAGGGCGAAGTTTGTAGGCAAGGTCCCTTGTGAGGCAGGCTATGTGGCACCCCAACCCCACTAGTGGTTAGTGCCATTTACACCTAGTCAGGCTCCTGTGACTTCCAGGTGTGCAGAAATCAGGCTTAGGCCTTGTACCCCATGGGCATGTGATTAATCTAGAAGCTACAAGTGCATGGCGTAGTGCAGAGGGCTGCTGTGTCTGTTGTGTCCGCCAACAGTTGTGGTGTTGCATGCACTGAACATGTCTTTCTCCTGTCTCCCCCCCCCCTTTTTGTGGTCTCCCTGTTCTTGTGTGCAATAGCATCATCAGGCGGAGGAGCATTGGCATCGGAGCAGGAGGGAGCTGCATCCCACTTGGCCCTGTATGGCGAAACAACGGAGTCAGAAGCCACTATTGGGACAGAGGGCGAGGGGAGCTCCACGGCGGGGACAGGAGCAGAGACCAGCGGCAGCGACTCCTCCTCTGATGGGAGCTCCCTTGCGGTGGCGGGCACCTCTGTGGCCACCGCATCAACAGGTACAGCCGCCACCCCCCCTACCAGCACCGCACTCCCAGCAGCCCCTCAGTGTGTGTCCTGTGCCCGCTCAACCAGGAGGGTGGGCATCTCCTTTGCCCCAGGCACCTCAGGCCCTGCCCCAGTCAGCCCTGCTGCCCTCAGTGAGGAGGCTATTGACCTCCTGAGATCCCTCACTGTTGGGCAGTCTACCATTCTGAATGCCATCCAGGGTGTTGAGAGGCATTTGCAACAAACAAATGCATACCTGGAGGGCATTCATTCTGGCCAGGCAGCCCAACAAAGAGCATTTCAGGCTCTGGCCTCAGCACTGATGGCAGCCATTGTCCCTGTGTCCAGCCTCCCCCCTCCAACTTCCTCCACCCAGACCCAATCGCCTGTACCTCAGCCTATCCCAAGCCCAGCATGCACACACATCAACACACAAGAGTGGCTCAGGCAAACATAAGCACCACACATCACACAGGCACTCACACAAGCATCATACCCATGCTAACATACCAAAATCCACTGCCTCCACTGTGTCCCCCTCCTCCACGTTTCCCTCCTCCCTCCCTGTCTCGTCTCCACTCACACCTGCATGCACTACATCCTCAGCACGCCCATCACCACACACCGCTCACGTGCATTCACCACCCCTACTACCATTCACATATCCTCAGTGTCCTCTACTAGTGTGTCTGTGAGCCCTCCTCCCAAACTACCCAAACGGGGCACACACCCACCCAACAGCCAACCACCTCACAACAGCCTCCAGCCCATGCACCTTCACCCAAATTCAGCAGACGTGCACCTCCTACAACCACTACCTCTACCTCCACTCCCAAACCCCCTCCATCTACCCGTCCCAGTGTGTCTAAAAAACATTTCCTGGCTAACATTGACCTCTTCCCTACACCTCCCCCCGTCCTTCCCCTAGGGCCAGGCTTTCCAGGTCGCAGCCCAGCACCTCAGCCACCACATCTCCAGGCACAGTGGTGCCAGCAACTGCGGGGTCATGGAGTGCGCCAACCATCAGGGCTGCCAGTGTGCCACAGAGCGAGGGCAAGGACATTCCGCCACCTGCCAAGGTGAAAAAGGTGCCCACATCCCGGAGGGAGAAGCTGAAAACACCTGCCACCAATGGGTCAGGGAAAAAGAAAGGGGATAGTGGCAAGACAGCTGCGCCAACATCAAAGGTGGGGAAGGGCCAAAAACTAAAGGGCAGGTCAGGAGATGGCATGGTGGCACCGAATGAGGGACCAGAGTCACACCTTCTGTCCACATAGATGCCAACCTGTACGGCGGAGAACACCGCCACCTGCACCGCCACCTGCACTGCCACAGACCCCGCTGCCAGCACCGCCGCCACAGACCCCGCAGCCTGCACCGCGCCACAGACCCCGCAGCCTGCACCGCCGCCACAGACCCCGCCGCCAGCACCGCCACCACAGACCCGCAGACAGCACCTCCGCCACAGACCCCACCGCAAGCACCGCCGTGACTGACACCGTCGCAAGCACCGCCAGCGGCCCGCGACGTCCTCAGGCAGTGGCACCACCGCAGACATGGCTACCATCCCCAGTGGTCAGTCGTCCGAGGCTGGTGGTGAGTTCCAGGACCCTGTGCAGCTTCCATGAAGCATCACTGTCATCACAGTTGTCACCTGCATATGGAATGCGAAGCCGCAGCAGTGTGGGGTATGTCTCTGCCTCCATGGCGTATCATGCTACCCGTACCTCGGCAATCTCGTGGCACACACACCCAGGTGAGTGTATTGTTCCGGCCACACTGCACGTGGAGCACTCTCCGCACCAAGCCCCTTCCAGAACCAGTGGGGTATCACATCCACTACCTCAGTCCTTGGCAGGATGAAGCATTCAAGGCACCATGCCCCCTCCAGAAACAGTGGAGTATCACATCCACTACCTCAGTCCTTGGGAGGATGAAGCACTCAAGGCACCATGCCCCCTCCAGGACCAGTGGAGACTGTTATCCACTAGAGAGACTGTGGCTTTGCACTCCCCAGGATGCAGCAGTGGGCAAACCACCCACTGGAGAGTCTTGAGAGACTGTGGCTTTGCACTCCCCAGGATGCAGCAGTGGGCAAACCACCCACTGGAAAGACTTGAGAGACTGTGGCTTTGCACTACCCAGGATAAAGCAGTGGGCAAACCACCGACTGGAAAGACTTGATAGACTGTGGCTTTGCACTCCCCAGGATAACGCAGTGGGCAAACCACCCACTGGAGAGACTTGAGAGACTGTGGCTTTGCACTCCCCAGGATAAAGCAGTGGGCAAACCACCCACTGGAAAGCCTTGAGAGACTGTGGCTTTGCACTCCCTAGTATAAAGCAGTGGGCAAACCACCCACTGGAGAGGCTTGAGAGACTGTGGCTTTGCACTCCCCAGGATAAAGCAGTGGGCAAACCACCCACTGGAAAGACTTGAGAGACTGTGGCTTTGCACTCCCCAGGACCAAACTGTGGGCCTGGAGCCCCCCCGTGGAGCAGTGGCGTTGTGCGTTCATCTGGCTGAGGTGCCTCCCCTCCCCCTCCCCCTGAGGTGCCTGTATATTTTCTATGTGATGCCCCTCCAGTGTTCTCTCTGTTTGGAGTCAGGTATCTAGTGTGGGCCTCGCCCATGCATTTTGGGCCCAGTGGTCCACGGACAATGATTGGTGCACTATCCGGACATGTAGTTGGTGAACATAATTATATATACTGGATTTTGCATTTTGATAATGATATTTCACATGATTACATTCGTTCAAATCATTTTCTTTTGTCCTTGCGTTCTTCCAGGGGGGTGGGGGGTATATATGTAATGTTGGTGCATGTGTTTGTGTGTATGGTGTTGTTGGTGAGGGTGGGGGTGTTGCGTGTGTGTGTCACTCTCTTTTCCCTCCCCCCCCCTGTGTTGTAGGTGCAGTACTCACCGTGGTTGTCGCCGCCGTCGTTGGAGCTCCTGATAGAGGAGCAGGAAGACCATCCCCGGCAGTATCTGCAATTCGGGCTCCATGGCGTCCTGGTTCCTCGTGGGGTGTGGAGAGGTGAGTGTTTTCCCTTCTGTGTACTGTTTCCGCCGTGTTTTTATTCGTGTTGGTTCCGCCCCGGAAAAGGTGGCGGATAGGTCTGTTTTGATAGGGTGGGCGGTACATTGTCTCCCACCTGTCTGTTGGCGGTGTCCGCCGTGCTGTTTGTTTGCACCGCGGTGGCGGTCGGAGTGTTAAAGTGGCTGTCTATGTTGGCGGTTTCTGCCACGGTCGTAATCCCATTTTTTCTTTCCGCTGGCCTGTTGGCGGTATTACTGCCGCTTTAACACCGACCGCCAGGGTTGTAATGAGGGCCTTAGGCATACGTCTGGTGACACTAAACAACTCTTTCAGCAATCAGACAGTAGATAGTCCCGAAATACCTTGGTATCCTTCTCTCTGACTTTCAAGTGCCTTCCAAACTGTTATTCATAAACCCAGCAGACCTGTCAAGCAGGCTTCAGCACTCAATCAGGATTTGCCACTGTAATGGCAAAAAGAATGCTCGTTGCCCCTATCCTGCATATTTGGTAGGGCCAGAGGAGTCATCCCTGCCCATTCAGGTCAGTCTATTCAAATGCTAATCATTGGCTAGGAGACATTTGAGAGCAAATGCAAATTAGCCTCCAGGAACTTCTGGTAACTTCCTAAAAATACTTTTCCTTACTATTTATTAAAAACAATTTCACAATTGAATTGGACGTTTAATAATTATTAAAAATGGTTGAGAAACACTAATACATTTTTTAAACTGTAGTCTGGTTTTGTATATAGGACAGCCTAAAGCCTGCCACAGTTTAAAAAGTGATTGGATGCTAATCACTATAAGGACATTGTAAATGGGTTCGTTATCTGACATATGCAAGATATTGGAAGAATACGACAGGCACTGCTATTTGAGGGAATATTATTGTTTTATTTATATCTTGGCCAGTCCTCTCTTGTTCCTCTTCACAAGTTCAGCCCTAGTTTCTATTTCCTCAAAGCCCCTTTTTTTTCTCTTTCCAGGCTCTGGTGGTGTCTTGGCTCCGTCTTGAGGCGGTCTGGTTTCCCGTCCTCCGGTCGCCCGTATTCCCTGACAGAGTCTGCCAGGCAGGGTATAGTCGTACCTGGGAGGGCCACGTCCCTCCAGGGGCGCGGCCGGCAAGTAGGTGGTCCCCCGATTTCTCTTTGGTCGGGTTGGGGGTCGCCCACTGGTTCCTCCTGTCCTCGAGGCGTCCCGCCTTCCGGGTCTCTCCCTCCGTCTCGATCACGTTGCTGGCGGTGTCTTCCTCTCCCTTTAGCTCCTGGGTGAAGGTGGGTTCTCTTTTCGTGCTCTGCTCTCCTGCCCCGGTGTTCTCTCGCTCTTCCTCCGGCTCCTGGATGGTGGTGGTTTCCTCTCCTCGGCTCTTCCGCGTTCTCGGCTCCTCCTTTTCCTCCGACCTCTCTTGTCGTCCGTCTTCTCTTTTCCTCTTTATGACGCCCTCCGCGTCATACGTCATTCTAGGGGAATCCTCCTCCGTGCCCCGGGGGTATCGATTTTCTTCCCCGACGGGAGCTTCGGACCCGGGATCGGCACCTCGCCCGTTACACATCCCCTCCCTTGGATGGGGCTGTTCGAGC
The DNA here is from genome assembly GCF_031143425.1 of Pleurodeles waltl. Classification (NCBI taxonomy): domain Eukaryota; kingdom Metazoa; phylum Chordata; class Amphibia; order Caudata; family Salamandridae; genus Pleurodeles; species Pleurodeles waltl. Next base: position 959,709,902 of record NC_090444.1, read on the forward strand.
CCCCCAGGTCCCGGAAATCGAGACAGATAGTCCGCTTGCCCCATAAGGTCCCCAGGGAGATGACAAACCTGGAAGGAGAAAGGTTGAAGCTCCATAAACCATCTTAAAATGCGAGCGTTGGTATCTTTATACCTCGAGAGCCAGGTAAGAGGTGCGTGGTCGGTATATAAAAGGAAGGACCTCCCTAGGAGATAATACTGAAGACTTTCCACAGCCCATTTAATGGCCAGGCACTCACGCTCTATTATGGGATAGTTCTGTTCCCGTGGAAATAGCTTGCGACTAATGAAGACCACTGGATGGCTTATCTCATTTTCATCTTTTTGAAAAAGTACTGCACCCAGGCCTACGTCCGATGCGTCCGTTTGGAGGTGGAAGGGACGGCTGAACTCAGGACATTTTAATACCGGTTGCGTGGTTAGACATCGTTGTAAGGTACGATAGCTATGGGATTGTAGAATAGTTAAACTTGTGATGTTCTTAGGTTGACCTTTCCTCAACAGGTCAGTGAGAGGGGCGGCTACTGTAGAGTAGTGGGGTATGAATCTACGATAATATCCCACTAGTCCGAGGAAGGAACGGATCTCCTTTTTTGTACTGGGTGCTCTATGCGTAAAATGGCTTCAATTTTACTCATTTGTGGTCTGATATTCCCGTTTCCAATATGATACCCCAGATAGGGAATTTCATTGAAGGCCAGTCGGCTCTTGGAAGGATTGGCGGTCAATCCGGCCGCCGCCAGTGCTTTAATGATCAGTTCTAAATGGGATAAATGGTCTTCCCAGGTTTCGCTATGAATAACGATGTCATCTAGATAGGCGGCTGCGTATCTGGTATGTGGTCGCAATATAGTATCGATCAGTCTCTGAAAAGTGGCGGGGGCCCCATGTAGTCCAAAGGGAAGTACGTTAAAGTGATATAAACCAGAAGAGGTGGAGAACGCCGTTTTTTCTTTATCTGCTTTAGCTAAAGGAATCTGCCAGTACCCCTTGGTTAGGTCCAGGGTAGACATGTATTTAGCTTTACCCAGCCGTTCTAGAAGTTCGTCTACCCTGGGAAGAGGATACGTGTCAAATTGGGACACGGCATTGACTTGTCTAAAGTCGATACAGAACCGTATAGATCCGTCCAGTTTTGGCACTAATACAACCGGGGAGCACCAGGGACTTTGGGACGGCTCTATAATACCCATGTCTAACATCCTTTTTACCTCCTCTTCAACTATGACCTTCCTTGCTTCGGGAATGTGATAGGGGCGTAACCGGATTATTTTTCCCGGTTGGGTTATAATCTGGTGGTGGATTAGATCTGTTTTACCTGGCATCGGGGAAAACATGTGGGGCTGCTTATTAAGGAGTTGGTTTAGTTGTTGGTTCTGTTGCACTGTTAACTCTGCATTTCGGAGGGGTACCTCGCCCCTTGGGGGGGGGGTCCGTGGGGCACCACCCTATTTCTAGCTCTTTTACTGTATTAATTAAACAGTTCATATTTTGATCCACCTGTGATTCCTCCCATCTTTTTAGTAAGTTAACATGAAAGATCTGAAATCGGTTGGGATTAGTTGTTAGTTGTAGCTTATAGGTAACGGGAGTTACTGCTGCTATTACTTTATAGGGTCCTTGCCATTTTGCCAAGAGTTTATTGTCTGAACTGGGTAAAAGCACTAATACTCGTCTCCCTCTACAAAAGATCGCACTTGCGTGTTCCTATCATAGTATCGTTTCTGTTTCTCCTGGGCTTTTTCCATATGCCCTCTCACATCTTCCCATATTGTTTGTAGTCGAGACTTTAACTCGCTAGTGTACTCTAGGAGAGGCTTTTCCCCGTTTTCGTCTTCCTCCCATAGTTCAGCTGCCATTACCAATAGGGTTTTAGGCTGTCGCCCAAACAGCAGTTCGAATGGACTATGCCCTGTAGAGGCTTGTTCATGGGTTCTGACCGCATATAACACTAGAGGAAGTTTCTTGTCCCAATCTTTACCTGACTCGGAAATCGTCTTTCTCAGGAGGGTCTTCAGGGTGCGATTATACCTCTCTACTAATCCGTCTGTCTGGGGATGATAAACCGCTGTCCTGAGCTGTCGTATCCCTAATATTTGACAGATCTGAGCCATTAGGTTGGACATAAACTGGGTCCCTTGGTCCGTCAATATTTCTCGGGGAAACCCTATTCGTGAGAAGAAACTTATCATGGCGTTGGCGACACTTTTGGTGCTAATACTGTTCAGGGGGATAGCTTCCGGATATCTAGAGGCGTAGTCGACCAATACTAGGATATATCGGTATCCCTTGGAAGACGGTAGAAGTGGTCCGACTAAATCCATTCCTATTCTAGAGAAAGGTACGTCAATAATGGGCAGAGGATGTAGGGGGGCTTTTTTCTGGGGTCCGGGATCGATTAACTGACATCTAGGGCATTGTTGACAGAACTTTCTGATATGAGAAAAAACCCCAGGCCAATAGAACTTCCTTAATAGGTACTCCTCGGTTTTCTCTCTCCCATAATGACCACCCCCCGGCTGACTATGGGCTAGGTGCAACATCTGCTGCCTATAGGGTTCGGGAACCAATAATTGTTTCTTTTCCCCTCTCTCGTTACTGGTGACCCGATATAGCAGATTTCTATTTATTATAAAGGAGGGACCCTTATCCTCTATGGTTCGAGGTTTGGCGCTTTTCCAGGCATGGATCAGACTGGGATCGTCTCTTTGACTACAGCGGAAGGGTGGAAGACCAACGAGGGCGAGTACCTGTGCATCAAGACTATCGTGGTTCATATCTCCTCTTTCATAGGACTTCCTGGCTTCTCGTTTCTCTCTTTTAGTGGGTTTATAGCGGATCACCGGGGTTGGTATGTTTAGTTCAGAAAAAGGGGCACTTCCCAACCAGGCATCCAGGTCATTCTTACTCTGTGTGCTGTCTAAGAGGATCGGAAAGTCTTTAAAGTCTGTTCCTATGATGGCTTCTTCCACCAAACCTTCAACTACCCCCAGCCGTATGGGGGTCTCTTTTCCTTCCCAAAAAAGGGTAGTCCATATTAGGGGGTATTCCCTTGTTTCCCCATGAATGCAGCATATGGATACCGTGAAATCCGGATCAAGGTTATGCTCAGTAATTAGGTCCGCTCTAATTACGGACTGGCTACATCCGGAGTCGATGAGCGCCAACGTATCCCTTCCATTAATGGACACTATTTTTTTGTATTGAGTTTCTTTCCCCCCGGTGTAGAATACCCGGCCTCTCGTAATCCCTATTTCCATGGGTTCGGGTTTCCCGGCCTTCAAAGGACAAAAGCGGGCAATGTGTCCCCACTCCCCACAACTAAAACATTGGGGCTGCTGCCCATATGGTTTTTCCATCCCTCGTAATCTTCCCGGTTCCTCTATTAGCCTTTTCCCGGTGGCTGCGGATTGTCCTGGGTTTTGCCTAACGGGTTGAGGTAACAACCACGGGAGTGGTGTTTTGAATTCGAGGGAGCGGTGGAAAGCGCAGGCCAGCTCAATAGTAGTATTCGTGTCGGGGTTTGGGTGTTGCTTGATCCAATGGCGAGTATTGGTGGGTAGGGCATCTAAATATTGTTCTAGGAGGACGGCCTCGATAACGTCTTCCCTATTCGTCCCTATGGGTCCAAGCCATTTGAGCCCTAGGTCTTTGACCCGGAAATATAAGGCTCGAGGGTTCTCAGCGGGGCCCCACTTGGCCTTCCGGAAGCGACCCCGATAATGTTCTGTATCAAAACCGACCCTTTCTAGGATACTCTTCTTGATGTCCGGATAGGGCGTTGTTCCTCCTGGGTTAACCGCTTGATATGCTGCTTGAAGTGTCCCGGTTAACAAGGGAGCGATATATTGACCCCATCTGTCCTGCGGCCAGGTGGCTGAAAGGGCAACACGTTCAAAGTTAGTAAAGAAGGCGTCGGGATCTTCGCCTTCCTGATATCTCTGCAAAACGGAACTCGGTACATTTGGATGTACCCTAGTTGCGGCAATGGTATCAGTCAAAGTTTTTATGGCGTTGTCATGTACCAACTGATTGTTGGCCATGATAGTGGCCTGACTTTTAAGTGCATTTTGCAGAGCCTCCCTTTCCACCTTGGCAGCCTTCTGTTGTTCCTCCCATACAATTTGCAGATGGCGTTGGCCCTCAGCCAGTTGCTGCATCATGTCGGCCATTGTGGGTGCACCCTCCATCTTCTAGAATTCTCCTGTCGCTTGTTCCAATATCCCACTTCTGACACCACTGTAAATGGGTTCGTTATCTGACATATGCAAGATATTGGAAGAATACGACAGGCACTGCTATTTGAGGGAATATTATTGTTTTATTTATATCTTGGCCAGTCCTCTCTTGTTCCTCTTCACAAGATCAGCCCTAGTTTCTATTTCCTCAAAGCCCCTTTTTTTTTCTCTTTCCAGGCTCTGGTGGTGTCTTGGCTCCGTCTTGAGGCGGTCTGGTTTCCCGTCCTCCGGTCGCCCGTATTCCCTGACAGAGTCTGCCAGGCAGGGTATAGTCGTACCTGGGAGGGCCACGTCCCTCCAGGGGCGCGGCCGGCAAGTAGGTGGTCCCCCGATTTCTCTTCGGTCGGGTTGGGGGTCGCCCACTGGTTCCTCCTGTCCTCGAGGCGTCCCGCCTTCCGGGTCTCTCCCTCCGTCTCGATCACGTTGCTGGCGGTGTCTTCCTCTCCCTTTAGCTCCTGGGTGAAGGTGGGTTCTCTTTTCGTGCTCTGCTCTCCTGCCCCGGTGTTCTCTCGCTCTTCCTCCGGCTCCTGGATGGTGGTGGTTTCCTCTCCTCGGCTCTTCCGCGTTCTCGGCTCCTCCTTTTCCTCCGACCTCTCTTGTCGTCCGTCTTCTCTTTTCCTCTTTATGACGCCCTCCGCGTCATACGTCATTCTAGGGGAATCCTCCTCCGTGCCCCGGGGGTATCGATTTTCTTCCCCGACGGGAGCTTCGGACCCGGGATCGGCACCTCGCCCGTTACAGACATGTTAATACTAAAATTTTACATGCCCTATGTTTAAATATCACACCCAAAACCTCATTGATGACAAGGCCTACACTGGATGAAATCATTCTTTAAAAGGGAGGTTTGGACCTGTCAAAGTGTTTATTTTTGACAGGTCAGATTGCATTGTTTAAACTTCAACAGTCAGCCTACAATTTACACTGCCATTGTAGTGGATGACACAGTAGGTGCTGAGGTCCAGCAGCGGCACTTAAATTACAGGTCCTTGGTACATTTTGTACCATTTACACCAGGGATGTATAGCTAAGTTAAATATTCTAATTAGGAACATGTTAATGTAGATTTTCCTAGTCTATGACCGAAAGTCTTAATTTTATTAAAGACACAGAGGCGAGTATTATGCGTTTCTTTTCTTGCTTTATTTAATGAGCAGCAGTCAAGAAAACTACAAATCCCATAAGGCTTAACATCTACAGCCAATGGGATTGAAAAAGTAGTTCAAAACACACCAGAACCAATAGCCATAACGATATGCTATTGTGACGTCACTTGACTGCAAGCAGCCCTCTTTTTTTGCGAATGAAGTCAATTAACAGTGAACAACGGGAGTAATAAACAAAGAATAAACAGTGCCATGAGGAAAGCGAACATATCGGAGAGAAAGTCTATAATTTTGCAGAGGCGAGACTGGTCCGGCCAAACAGAAAGAGACGATCCAAAGCTTGAAGGAAGCGAAAACGTCGGATGGTCTGACGAGGTCCGATTAAGACGTTGTCTGAGTGGTCGAGGCCGGGACTAGAGAAAAGGGAGGGAGAAATAAAGTTATACAAGAGGTGGAATAATACTCGCCTCCGTGTCTTTATTAAAATTAAGACTTTCCGTCATAGACTAGGAAAATCTACATTTTATGGCAAGACCGGAGGCTCCTATTATGCGAGTTTAAAGCATATTAATTACGTTCAATGAAGCATTATCAATCGGTTTGCAATAAAATACTCTAAAAGTATTATCATTGGACCAATCCGCAGATTTCAGAATATCCTCCAAACGAGATCCTGCCCAGAAAGCTTTGGAAGCCATGGCTCCCCTAGAGGAGTGGGCCCCGAATTTGGAAACATCAATACCAGCCAGGGACATAATCAGTCTTACCCAACGGGCTAATGTAGCAGAAGAAACCGGGTTATGGGGTTTCCTGAAAGATATGAGCAGTTGGGAGGAGGATGTTCTCAAATCTGCGGTCCTATGTTCGTAAACCTTGAGACACTGTCCCACACATAATTTCAGATGAAGCGGAAAATAAGGATAAAAGACTGACGACAAATTGGTTTTGGTACGTCGTACAACCGAAAACAACACTCCCAACTGAGTGAATTGACGGTTGGAAACGTCCAAAGCCTTAACAACTGATAAACGTTTAATAGAAACTAAACATAATAACATTGTCAACTTGGCAGATAAAAGTTTTAATGATAAACTTGAATTATCTGGTAATGCAGTCAAATATTTCAAAACAATATTAACATCCCACAATTGAGTGTACTTAGGTAACGGAGGTTTGGAAAATTTTACTCCCTTTAATAATCGACATACCATCGGTTGTTCGCCCACCGGTTTCCCATGGACATGAATATGGTTGGACGAAATAGCAGATCTGTAAAGATTGATCGTACGAAATGCTTTACCTTTGCTGGATTCTGAGGCTAAAAAGTTTACGACAAAAATTACATCTGCTGAAAAGGGATTAATTTGCCTTCCCACACACCAGCAGTCCCATAGAGACCAGGCAGCCTTGTAGGCTTTTTTGGTGCCTGGGGCCCAGGAGTTTCTGATATATTGGGAAGCTTCTGCCAAAATGACGGGGGAAGATTGGGGACTCCTGAGATTTTCCAAGCGGATAGGGTTAGGATATTGTTCAGAATAAGAGGATGAGAACGTTGAAGAGGGTCTAGTAGTAGATCTGGGAAGGATGGAATTAACAAGGGAAAATCTATTGACAGTTCCAAAAGAGTGGGGAACCAAATTTGGGATTGCCAAAACGGGACTATAAGAGAGAGAGAGGCGTGTTGGCGTCTGGCATGAGCTAGGACCCTGTTGATCATTATAAAAGGGGGAAAGGCGTAGTTGAGGGAATGAGACCAGTCTTGTGAGAAAGCATCTGATGCTAAGGCTGAGGGATCTGGGCGCCAGCTGTAAAACTGAGGGAGTTGAGTGTTCAGTCGGGATGCAAAAAGGTCTATGGAGAACGGGCCCCATAAGGATTGAATGTTGTGAAACACTGAAGGATGAAGTCTCCAATCGCTGGAGTCTCGAAGGTGACGAGAATGCCAATCTGCCACCGTGTTGAGAACTCCAGGAAGATACTCTGCATGTACCGAAAGATGGTTTGAGAGGCAAAACTCCCAAAAGCTCTTGGCTAGGTCTGCCAAGGGTTTGGACTTTGTACCCCCTAGATGGTTTATATATCTGACCTCGGATATATTGTCCATCCTGAGAAGAATTGCACAATGTACTTTGTGCTTTGCCAGACTTCTGATTGCAAAGGAGCTTGCAAGCATCTCTAAACAATTGATGTGCAATTTGGACTCCTCGGTTGACCATGTACCTCCAGTCGAGATGGGACCACAACAGATGACTTGCATCGGATTCTAACACAAGATCTGGGGCTGATGGAAAGATACTAGTCCCGTTCCAAGCGTCTAAATGGTCTATCCACCATTGAAGGTCTGTGCGAGACTCTATGTCTAAAGGAACGAGATCGGAATACGAGAGCCCCTTTCTCAAGTGTTGAATCTTCAGTCTTTGAAGTGAGCGGTAGTGAAGGGGACCTGGAAAAATTGCTTGGATAGAGGAGGAGAGAAGGCCTACAATTCGGGCTAGAGTTCGGAGGGAAATGAGAGAGTTGCGGAGAATTTGCAAAATTTCTGATTTTATTGATTTTATTTTTGACGAGGGTAGAAGAAGGGTAGCTGAGAGAGAATTGATCTGAAATCCCAGGAATTCTATGATTTGGGAGGGTACTAGGAGGGATTTTTCTCTGTTTATTATAAAACCCAAGTTTTCCAACAGAGTGCAGGTCGTTTGTAAGCGGACTAGGAGAGTTTGTGACAACTGACTTAGGATGAGGATATCGTCTAGGTAAATTAATAATCTTATCCCCTGAGCTCTTAGAAAGGCTACTACGGGCTTCATGAGTTTGGTAAAACACCATGGAGCTGACGATAGACCGAAGGGCAGAGAGGTAAAGTGATACGTTTGATGCAACCATTGAAATTGAAGAAATGTTCTGCATTCCGGATGAACAGGAACCACTAAGTAAGCGTCCTGTAGATCCAGTCTGACCATCCAGTCGTTCTGAAGAAGAATGTCTCTGAGATGGAGAATTGTTTCCATTTTGAAATGCCGGTATACTACGAACCGGTTGAAATGTTTTAAATTGATGACTGGACGCATCTTTTTGTTCTTCTTTTGAACAAGAAAAATTGGGCTGATAAATCCCGATGGAAGAGGAAGAGTGGGTGCAATCGCTTGTTTCTGTAACAGAGTGTCTACTTCGAGAGATAATAGCTGAACCATTTCTGTGGAAAAATGGGGAAGAGCTTGGAAAAAAGTTTGCACCAGAGTAGAATAAAGTTCTATTTTGTAACCAAGAACAGTGTTTAACACCCAAGCATCTGCTGTTATTGCTTGCCAATTTGACAGAAAATGGAGAATTCGACCCCCTGTCGGGAAAGAATCGACTAGGAGGCTTACCTGTTGGGTTGGAGGCTCTGGAATGTCTGGCGGACCTGGAAAGGTAACCTCTGCCACGTTGGAGATAGAATTGAGGTCTGAAGTCCTGCTGGTAGGAATTGTAATAACCTCTGGAGCCTTGGTTGGTGAATCCGCGGCCGGTAAAGCGACCCCTGCCTCTACCAGCCCTGGCAAAAACCCGTTGGTGAAACATTTTTCTCATCGACTGTTGGGCTTTGTCTAGTGAGGTAAAAGTAGCAACGTATTTGCTAAGGTCTTTTATGAAGGAATCTCCAAAAAGCTGTCCGTCTGATTGAAGCTGGGGTTGAACGGTTGCCAAATTGATGAGTTTGGGGTCTAGTTTGATTAGTAGGCCTTTACGCCTCTCGTGTAGAAAGGAAGAATTTGCATTTCTTAAAAGGCAGAAACAACGTTGAACCCATAATGATAATTCTTCTGGGTCCAGGAAGGAACCCTCTAGTCTGGCTGATTCGACAAGATCAAAAATCCTAGTAAGTGGACCTGTGATGTCTAAGAGTTTGTCCTGACAAGAGGACCATGCTTTGTCCACGCCCTTGCGAGGGTCTTTACCCTGTTTAGTGAAGAAAGTCAACATTTGTTGGTCAATGGTAGGGCTAATAGTGGCCTTGTTAGAAAGCACAGGACAAGGGCATTTAATTTAGATCTAGTTTGTTTATCTAGCGGAGAAAATCATTTTTGTGCCACATAGCGTCCCACATGGTCAGCTGGAAACCACTCAGTAGAATTAGGGTGATGAATTTGAGAAGGATCAAACATAGGAAACCCTTCTGAGTCAAAAAGAGAAGGGGTAGTAGAGGCTAGTTTTGATTTTTTAGGAGGGGGAATGGAAAAGGAATCATCATCATCTTTGTCAGATATATATGAATCTGAATCTACATCAGGCATATCCTCATCTGTATCCTGAATAACTGGAGAAGTAACAGGGAGAACATTACGTTCCTTAAATTTCCGTTTTAAAGAAGATTTTTAGGCCATATTGTTTTACTCCTTGGCAGGAGCCTTGTGAGGAACCGCGTCCTCTGGCGTGTGTGAGGTGGTCTCACTTTCCATTTGCGTCCCCGAACCCGGCTTTGTTGGTGGACGTTTACTGCATTCCCCCGCAGTCTGGGCCGATTTAGAGATTAAATTAGAAAAATTGTTCTCCAGATTCTTTGATAATTTTTGTAATGAGGAAGATACTGCCTGATGGACAGAACTTCTAATAAAATTACAGAGTTCATGTCTCATATCTTCCAATTCAGTGGAAAAACCCTGCTCCATAGAAGAAGCGCCAGGTTTCATGGTGTCTACTATTAATAAAAATATAACTCAAGGGATTGCCAAATTGTATTCTAAAATTTAAGTAAATTTGTATATTATTTTAAAGAATAACAAAGGTTTGCCAGGAAAAACGGGTCCTTTTTGTAAAAGGGGGGAAAAACTAAAGTTATGGGAGTGGAAGGGTTAATAACGGGGTAAACATTGAATTGGAACAACAAAAGTTGTTCAGGCTACGCAGAGTTGAATTGGAACAACAAAAGTTGTTCAGGCTACGCGGAGCAGTCTGACACGACGACCTTGCCTCAGGAGCAATCCGAATGACGGTTGCTGCCTGAGGCAAAGGAATGCCTGAAATTCGTGACAAGACCAGTATGGCCAATGAGGAAGAGAAGAGCGTTGGATGGAGAAAGGTCCAATGGGGAGCTCTGTCGAGTGGACTCCCTGTGCGCGGTGTGAGGAAAGGGCTACTGCACAGATCAGGTCATTGATCGTGTAAAAGACTGATTCGGTGACACCCATATTCCAGGAGAGGGCAACCTTTCAGATAGCCTTTGCAAAGACTCCTGTGCGGTAAGGGCAGAAGCATTGTATGGTAGCGGTCTGATGACCCTCTATGCCAGGACAGGCTGCCATGGTAAAGACTGCCATGCAGTAAGGGCCAAAGCCTTGTGCAGTGTAGGTGCGGCAACCCCATATGCCAGGAGGGGCTGCCATGGTGAAAGACTGCTTTGAGATAAGGGCTGAAGCCTTGTGTGGCAGGGATGCAGCAATCCCATATGCCAGGAGGGGCTGCGTGGATAGCTGTGCCATTGTGATTGCACCGGAGCACGTGGACAGCAAGCAGTGGTGAACCTTAGGTCTCCAGAAGCAACAAGGACTTCAACTGGTTCGACCCCATTAGATGTATGAGGATGCCATGGGAGCACCGTCATCCGAGTAGGATCAAGAACAGGATCGTCGTAGACATCCTCACCGTTGTGAGCGTGTGAATACTCACCCCACAGGAGAACCCGCAGGAGACCTCTGATCTCTTCCTGATCCTGACTGCAAGGGAGAGAGCCTGCACGCACTGAGTGCAGCTGCTGAGTCCGCATGTGGCCGACTCACCTGAAATGGACGGGTGCAGCTGTGAGCTCTGGTGGGCGCACGCACTCCAGGATCCACAACACTTGAGTTCTGCTGGGGTGGGTAAGACTTATTTTGGGCCTGATGGCCCCGGAAGAACTTATTACTAAATAAAGTGAGTATGCACTGGAAGACTTTTGACTTTAAATCAGAGTTGTGGTGGACTCTTGAGAGTCAGACTACTAGTTGGGCATATCCTGGATGTTACCAGTAGTGAATGGAGAATCATCACTATTGCTAATGCAAGACGTGAGTGGATCAGGGAACCTCCAGGGAGACACTAGAGCCTCGACATCAGGGAAAGGCTAAGTAATTCTATCAATACGTAATATTCTTCTTGTATATCGTAAGTGATACCTCCCCAGAGGGAGTCTGGTAATGCTCACACCATGCAGCCCTGAGAGTCAAGTGCAGAAGTGATACTTGGCCCAGTTGCTCAGAATTCAGATCCAAAGTTGGTTGGGCCCTGGGACATCAGGAGTTAATGGCCTCAAACCCCACAGTTAGGCTTAGTAGCCCCTGCGTGCCCTGTGGCTCTCTGAAAGGGGTTCTGACAGATAGATAGACAGGTTAGATAGACAGATAGATAGATAGATAGATAGATAGATAGATAGATAGATAGATAGATAGATAGATAGATAGATAGATAGATAGATAGATAGATAGATAGATAGATAGATAGAACAAGAGGTTTTGTGTCATAGTTTCCTAGAGGTGGAGGCCATTTTGGAATGAAACAGCTGAACTTTTAAACTCAGCTTGGATAGTAAGGTAGAAGTGGGCTGTTGAACGCTTCTCCTCAAACTTTTGCCCATATTCTGCTAACAAAACTTCAAAGGGGTCTTGTTATTGTTTGATTTAACTACTTTGCCTCACAAAAGTGCTGTCACCACCCTGCTCTCAGTTATTCTTCTGTTCCATCCATTTGCCCTTAGTTTTTCACATAACTACATACCACTGAAGATGGCAGAGGTACACACGTAGCTGCAGGCAGTTAATCCATCATCTAGGTTGGCAGTACGCTGTCAATGTGCACCAATAATGCCTTACATGTTAGGGGCATGGAGCACATTCAAGGTCAGGCTGGAGGACATGTGAGCAACATGTTTTCTTTTCTAAACCTGGTGTTACCATTACAGATCTGTGTACATTTTCTGCTACAATGCCTTAACTACTCTTTACTTGGAGGTACTGTGAATACATCTCTTATTTACTGTCCTGCACCATTTTTACTGCAACTAAGATCATTGTTAGCCCTATAATCTGAAACTGGTGTTCTGTCAACCCAGCGATGAGTATTTGGATTACAGTGTGTAGGAAATCTGCCTTTTTTGTGTGGTCTCCCATGTTTGTCACCTTTTGGTCGACCTTATACTTTTACTGGCTTTAGAAATCTCTGCACTTTAACACTGTAAACCAGTGGCAAAGTGCGTGAGCTCTCCTTTAAACATGATTGAATTTTATGGCAAGAACGGAGGCTCCTATTATGCGTTTCTTTTCTTGCTTTATTTAATGAGCAGCAGTCAAGAAAACTACAAATCCCATAAGGCTTAACATCTACAGCCAATGGGATTGAAAAAGTAGTTCAAACACACCAGAACCAATAGCCATAATGATATGCTATTGTGACATCACTTGACTGCAAGCAGCCCTCTTTTCTTGCTGCTGCAGTCGAGATAAGTCGCACTTTCTTTTATTCACGCTCTGTTATTATATATTTAGTGAATATTGTTATTTTACCAGATATTGTATTGTGGATATTTACAATGTTCGTCGGCAGGTTGCCGCATATCATTTCTGTTTACCATTCACTCGTACACAGCGCTCGTGCTGTTACGAGCTGAGCGCTTCAGTCTTCAGCGCCGGGATTGTTTACTTTCAGCGCTCGTGTCACCTTTCTCCATCCAACGCTCTTCTCTTCCTCTTTGGCCATACTGGTCTTGGCAAGCAGGCAGGCGCTGGTGCTCCTGGTTCCAGGGCAAGTGGTCTTGGAACCCTGGGTGTTGTCTTCTCATCCACAAGGGAGACTAGCAGGGCAAGCAAAAGTCTTGCAGAGCTTTCCCTCCTCACACAACCTGTCTGGCTGCTTGGCAGATGACAATTTATTTGGGGTCCCAAACTGGTGTGTTTCACTCAGACTTCACTGTTTGTGCTGCCTGTCTACATCCCGCCACCCTAGATCCAGTCCACCCACTTTCTCCTATTATCTTGTCCCTCCCACCTCCCCATACTCCTGCTCCTGATGAACAGCACTCCATGGTCTCACACTGCCATTGCTCTTTTAATTTTGGCCTTTTTCCTACAGCCATCACCCTTTTAATTTTGGTCGCCTTTCTACAACCCCTGGAAATCCTGCATACTCACATGACCTTGGGGAGTGGCTACCATCAAAGGCATGTCTTATGTAAAGCCCTGTGTGTTTCAACTGCTTGACTTTCAGAGTTCCCAAGAAGAGAGACTATTTGTCCAGAGGCCCTGTTTTTTTTTTTTTTTTTAAGACTCAACTCCACTTACCTGATCCTGTGGACCGGGCTTTGTTGTGGGATCTACCTTCCGTCCTGAAATCCAGAGTCAAAGCTTCCTGCTCAAGGCGATCACCTGCAAGGATTATAAAAGAGACAGCCATTACTTGCACAGTAAGGTGAATTAGCACACGTTTGGGTTAGCCAGGCAAAAAGTGCAGCAGCAACTGAAGAAAGGCTTGTTGGATGATGATATTCTGAGTTATTTTTTAGGTATTTATGTTAGAACAGCAGCCAAAGACATTTGCAACCAAAAGTCCACAGCAATTAAGCCAAAAGAGAGGAACTAAGAGGACCTTGAAGACAAGGTGTTCCTTTCAACTTTAAGAACGGGCAAGAGCCCATAAAAGGGGTAGCTGATTAAAAGGGAACGCTCACTTGTATTGCATTGTTAACTAACCCTGAGGCTAGTTCACTCCTGTGTCTTAGGAAATAACAAAACCATAGTCCCTCATTTGGGAAGGAGATATATGATTATCAGCTACACTACTTACTGAACCACAGCTACAAGAGAAGTCATTAGGAGCTCCAACACTCAGTCCCTCATAGAGACAAGGTACACAACCTGGAAGAGGGGGTCAGGTGGACACTGGTGAGACAGGGTAATTGTTAGGGAGTATAAGCTTTCCTCAACTTTCTCTTAGCATAAGGTATTCTCAGCTCCACTAAACGTGTGGCCTTGGAGAACGGCAACACCTATCCAATTCATGGGAGAAACTGAACAACTCTTTTCTTTTTCTCTTTCCCAACCCTATTTCCTTTGGGAGCTGCTTCCAGTATACAGTTGTCGGTGCAGTGTGCCTGCTGCCGGCTTCCGGGGGATTCATGGTCTTGATTTTGCTCCGGCAGACTCCTGCAACAATTCAGGCTAGTGTTTTCCTGGTCCTGGCGCAAACTCCCCTACTTATAATCCATTTCCAGACACCAAATGTGATTTAGGGTCTGAGTCTTTGAAGTTTTATGTTGGGGTTCTGCTTCTTTTGAAGTGCATACTCCTCTGTTCCCTCATCCTCTTGAAAAGCAGTCTCTCACAGCAGGGATGTCTCCGAAGCTGATAATCCCAGGGCTCCCAGCCATGATTCTCTTATCAGCCCAACTCCTCCTTGAGATGTGCCCCTTCACTACCTCATGATCTCTTACTGAATAAAATAGCACCCTTTGCAGTATGCAGGGAGGGTCTGGTCCTCTCCTCCCCAGTGTGTGTCCCATCCAGCTTAGAGGAATGCAACAATCTACAAATCTGTCCAGGGTGGATCTCTCTACCTCCACTCCATGTTTCATCATGCAGGCCTGGCTCTTCCACAGTGGAACTCAGGACCCTCCATGTATTGTACCATCCAGAGGCACTAGTGGTAGATAGCATACAGGCACTGCACAGTAATGTATCCTCCATGTACTATACCATTCAGAGTCACACGTATATTCAGCACTTGCATTCAATATGCATGCACTGCCCAGCACTGTATCCTTTATGTACTGTACCACTGGATCTCCCAAAATGGAACCCATGGTCCTCCATGTATTTTAACATTCACAGGCACATATACACCTAGTGCATCTACACAAAAATAGATGCACTGCAGAATACTATGGTGGTCATTACAACCCTGGCGGTCGTTGTTAAAGTGGCGGTAAGACCGCCAACAGGCCGGCGAAAAAAAAAAATGGAATTACGACCGTGATGGAAACCACCAACAAAGACAGCCACTTCAACACTCCGACCGCCATGGCGGTACAAACAAACAGCGCGGCGGTCACTGCCAACAGACAGGCGGGAGACAATGTACCGCCCACAGTATCACAACCTACCAATCCGCCACCTTTTCCGGGGCGGATTCACCGCGAACAAAAACACGGCCGAAACAGGACTTCAATGGGAAAACGCTCACCTCTGCACACCCCACGAGGAACCAGGACGCCACGGAACCCGAGCTCCACATTTTACCAGCCTTTATCTTCTTGCTCCTCTACCAGGAGCACGAACGCCGGCGGCGAAGACCGCGGTGAGTACTGCACCTACGACACAGGGGAGGGAAAAAACAGTGACACACACACGCAACACGCAACACCCCCACCCTCACCCATGACAACACACACACTAATACAGCATGATACATTACAGTTACACCCCCAACCCCCCCGGAAGAATGCAAAGACAAAAGGAAATGAGGTTAACGATTGTAATATATTAAAATTCAGTAGTCAAATAATATACATACACTATTTACAAATATATACACCAAGACTATTAGTCCAGGGTATTCCACCCTTAAAGTCCGTGGACCACTGGGCCCCAAATGCATGGGCGAGGCCCACACAAGATACCTGAACATGACAGAGAGAACACTGCAGGGGCATCAGATAGAAATAAAACAGGCACCTCAGGTGGAATATGAAAGGGGGGGCACCTCAGCCGGTTGAGTGCACGACGCCAAATCCACGAGGGGGCCCCATACCCACTGTTCAATCCTGGGGAGTGCAAAGCCACAGTCTCACAAGTCTCTACAGTGGGTGGTTTGCCCACTGTTCAATCCTGGGGAGTGCAAAGCCACAGTCTCACAAGTCTCTACAGTGGGTGGGTTGCCCACTGTTCAATCCTGGGGAGTGCAAAGCCACAGTCTTACAAGTCTCTACAGCAGGTGGTTGTAATCCTGGGGAGTGCAAAGCCACAGTCTCTCAATTGGATAACAGTCTCCACTGGTTCTGGAAAGGGGGCTTGGTGCCCAGAGTGCTTCATCCTGCCAAGGACAGAGGTAGTGGATATGATACTCCACTGGTTCTGGAGGGGGCTTGGTGCCTAGAGTGCTTCATCCTGCCAAAGACAGAGGTAGTGGATGTAAATCTCCACTGGCTCTGGAGGGGGCTTGGTGCCCAGAGTGCTTCATCCTGCCAAGGAAACAGGTAGTGGATGTAAATCTCCACTGATTCTGGAAGGGGGCTTGGTGCCCAGAGTGCTTCATCCTGCCAAGTACAGAGGTAGTGGATGTGATACTCAACTGGTTCTGGAGGGGGCTTGGTGCCCAGAGTGCTTCATCCTGCTTGTGGCGGCCTCAGTAGCGTCAGTGTTTTTGGCACTCATGGGCCTGCGGTTCTTGTGGCGGCGGTGTCATTGGCAGCGGTGCTTGTGGCGGCGGTGTCCTTGGCAGCGGTGCTTGTGGCGGCAGTGTCCTTGCAGCGGTGCTTGTGGCGGCGGTGTACTTGGCAGCGCTTCAGCTGCTGGCGGTCCTGTCTTGGACAGCGGGACTGCTGCTGGCGGTCCTGTCTGGGCCAGCGGGGCTGCTGCTGGTGGTCGCCTCCTGGGCAGCGGAGTTGATGCTGGCAGTCACCTCCTGATGCTGGCGGTCACCTCGTGGCCAGTGGGGCTGCTGCTGGTGGTCGCCTCCTGGGCAGTGGGGCTGATGCTGGCGGTCCTGTCTGGGCCAGCGGGGTTGATGCTAGCGGTCTCCTCCTGGGCAGCAGGGCTGATGCTGGCGGTCCTGCCTGGGCCAGCGGGGCTGCTGGCGGTCTCCTCCTGGGCAGCGGGGCTGATGCTGGCGGTCCTGCCTAGGCCAGCGGGGCTGCTGGCGGTGGCCTCCTGGGCAGCGGGGCTGATGCTGGCGGTCCTGTCTGGGCCAGCGGGCTGATGCTGGCGGTCGCCTCCTGGGCAGCGGGGCTGATGCTGGCGGTCCTGTCTGGGCCAGCAGGGCTGCTGCTGGCCGGCTTCTTGGCAGCGGGGCTGATGGCGGTCTTCTCCGCCGTGCTGATCTTCCCAGACTTGCCGGGTTTCTTGTGACCCTTCCCCACCTTGGAAGGTGGGGGACTGTCCGAGCTCTGGCTCCTTGCCACACTGGCTGCCCTGCTGCCTGGTGCACTCCAGAATCCGGTGACTACTGGCACCACTGGTCCCGCTGATGTGGTTGAGGTGTTAGGTTGGGACCTGGAGAGTCGGGCCCTAGGAGACTGACGGGGTAGGTGAGGTGAGGGAAAGAGGTCAAGGGTGGACAGGAAAAGTTTCTTAGGAACACTGGGACGGGTAGCTGGAGGGGATTTGAGAGTGGAGGAAGAGGTTGTGGTTGTGGGAGATGTACGTTTGGTGACTTTGGGTGAAGGTGCAAGCGCTGGAGGCTGTCGTAAGGTGGATGGCTGTTGGGTGGGTGTGTGCCTGCGTTTGTGTACCTTGGGAGGTGGCGTCACAGACACACTGGGAGAGGACACATGGGATGTGTGAATGGTAGTGGGGGTGGTGACTGCACATGAGCGGGGTGTGGTGGTGGGTGTGCTGGTGATGGAAGTAGTGGCTGTAGATGTAGTGCATGCAGGTGTGAGTGGAGACAAGGCAGTTAGGGAGGAGGGAGACGAGGAGGAGGGGGACACAGCGGAGGCAGTGGATGTTGCTATGTCTGCATGTGTGTGATACTTGTGTGAGTGCCTGTGGGATGTGTGGTGCTTATGTTTGCCTGAGCTTCCTTTGTGTGTTGAGGTGTGTGCATGCTGGTCTGATGGTGTGCTTGGGGTCGGCTAAGGTACAGGGGATTGGGTCTGGGTGGAGAAAGTTGGAGGGGGGAGGCTAGAGACAGGGACAATGGCTGCCATCAGTGCTGAAGCCAGAGTCTGAAAAGCTTGCTGAAGGGCTGCCTGACCAGAATGAATGCCCTCCAGGAATGGATTGGTTTGTTGCAACTGTCTCTCTACACCCTGGATGGCATTCAAAATGGTAGACTGCCCAACAGTGAGGGACCTGAGGAGGTCAATGCCCTCCTCACTGAGGGCAGCAGGGGTGACTGGGGCAGGGGCAGAGGTGCCTGGGGCGAAGGAGATGCCCACCCTCCTGGGTGAGCGGGAACGGGGCAAAGGCTGAAGGGCTGCTGGGAGGGCGGTGCTGGGGGGGGGGGGGGTGGCGGCTGTACCTGTAGATGTGGGGGGCACAGATGGGGCTGCCACCACAAGGGAGCTCCCATCAGAGGACGAGTCCGTATCACTGGTGTCAGCTCCTGTCCCCGCCGTGGAGCTCCCCTCGCCCTCCGTCCCACTGGTGAAATCAGACTCCGTAGTGTCGCCCTCCAGTGCCTTGTGGGATGAAGCTCCCTCCTGCTCCGGTGCCACTGCTCCTCCGCCTGATGATGCTAATGCACACATGTACAGGGAGACCACAGAAAGGGGGGGGAGACAGAAGAAAGACATGTTGAGTGCATGCATTACCGCTACCGTTGGCGGACACGACAGACACAGAAGCCCCCTGCACTACACCGCGCACTTGGGGTCCACTATTCAATCCCTGGGACATGGCCTACAAGGCTATGGCCGATATCTGCACACACGGATGTCACAGGAGCCTGACTAGGTGTAGTTGGCACTGTACCCAGGTGGGGTGGGGTGCCACAGGGTCTGCCTGAAAAAGGGGACTTAACTAGCACACTCGCCCTGGCCTAGGAAAACTCACAGCCCACCTCCCCCACCCAGACACCTCCACTGCGCGCTGAATCAGCAGAATGAAAGTGTACTCACCCCCTTGTTGCTGCTGTGATGCCCTCAAGCGCTCATCCAACTCCGGGTACGCCACCGCCAGGATCCTGAACATCAGTGGGGTCATGGTGCGACGGGCACCCCTCACACGTTGGGAGGCCATCCCCAGCTGGGCCTCCGCTGTCTTCTTGCTCCAGCGGCGAATGTCCTCCCCTCTTTTACGGCAGTGGGTGCTCTGTCTGTGATAGACCCCCAGGGTCCGGACGTCCTTGGCGATGGCACGCCAAATATTCTTCTTCTGGTGGGCGCTGACCTACATGAATTGTACAGGGGAAAAAGAGAAGTGATTACCAACTGCACCGTCACAGTCATTGGCCCGCATCCCTATCCTTGCCATGTAGCACATGCACTCACCGTTGTTTCATGCACCCATCATTCTACCCCTCATCTTTCATCCACACCACTCCACACAGGCATTGCCCATTCAGCATGCTCACAGTGTACTTACCTGTTTGTCTGGAGGACCATAGAGTAGCGTGTACCGGGGGAGGACCCCATCCACGAGTTTCTCCAACTCCTCCGTGCTGAAGGCAGGGGCCCTTTCCCCAGATGCACGAGCCATTGTCTCTTCCAGACTGAGGTCACAGCAGCACTTGCAGTGTAGGTCCTCTCCTGTCGAAGATCAGATATCGAGTGATTGAACAGATAGAAAATGGCGGTCACGTCTTCGACCGCGACGGTGTACAACGCCAGCGCAGTTACCTCACATCCCATTCTCCCACTTTACAGGTCAGGCAGCCGCCATTTCAGGGGCCCACATGGCTTTATTTTTAACTGCGTCACACATACCTAGGCCTTGTCTCAACACTCATACAGGCAAAATTCGGGTTCTGAATGGTTTTCTGAGTAAGCTGTGTTTATGTACCTCTGAGTTGGTTGACTCTGTGCTCGCTGTTGTCCTTCATAGGCACCGTCCACTGGGACATGTGAGGAGATGGCGGCATCCTCCGGTGTACAGACCGCTGGTGGACCTGTCGACAATGGAGGAAAGACATGTAATCATCACCTACAGGCTTGATCGTGCCACAATCCTGGAACTGTGTGCCCAGTTGGAGCCAGACCTGATGTCAGCTATCCGCCATCCCACAGGAATCCCCCTCAAGTGCAGGTGCTGTCAGTACTCCATTTCCTTGCAAGTGGGTCTTTTCAAACTACAGTGGCCATAGCATCAGGGATGTCCCAGCCTATGTTTTCCAACGTGTTGGCCAGAGTTTTGTCTGCCCTGCTGAAACACATGCGGAGCTACATCGTGTTCCCTCAGGTGGAGGATTTGCCTACAGTGAAAAGTGACTTCTATGCGCTTGGACATATCCCCAACATCATAGGTGCCATTGATGGGACACATGTGGCCTTGGTGTCCCCCGCAGGAGTGAACAGGTGTACAGAAACCGGAAGAGTTACCATTCGATGAATGTGCAGATGGTGTGTTTGGCCGACCAGTACATCTCCCATGTTAATGCCAAATTCCTGGGCTCAGTGCATGACGCTTACATCCTGCGGAATAGCAGCATCCCTTATGTGATGGGGCAACTCCAGAGGCACCGTGTGTGGCTATTAGGTGAGGATATGGACCCAATACAGTGTGACTAGGTGTCTGGGTCTGGGTCTGGGGATGTCCCTAAGAGTTAGTGTGTGTCTAACAGTTGTCCTTCGCCATTTGCAGGTGAGTCTGGGTACCCCAACCTGTCATGGCTACTGACCCCAGTGAGGAATCCCAGGACAAGGGCAGAAGAACGCTACAATGAGGCCCATGGGCGAACTAGGAGGATTATAGAGCAGACCTTCGGCCTCCTGAAGGCCAGGTTCCGGTGCCTCCATATAACAGGTGGTTCCCTATTCTACTCACCAAAGAAGGTGTGCCAGATCATCGTGGCCTGCTGTATGCTTCACATCTTAGCTTTGCAACAACAGGTGCCTTTTCTGCAGGAGGATGATCCAGATTGAGGTGTTGTGGCAGCTGTGGAGCATGTGGACAGCGAAGACGAGGAAGCAGAAGAAGAAGACATCGACAACAGGAAGTCTGTGATCCTGCAGTACTTCCAGTGAGACACAAGTAAGAATACAAAGCTGCCTACTACATGTACTTTAACACTACTACCTCTCTACTGTCTGTCCTTTTCACCCAGTGTATGGTCACTGGGTTGTCACTTTCCCTTACGATTTCACAGATGTGGGTCCCACTGTGTGACATCTGCTTTGTTTCCTCATGGACTAGAGCTGTGTGACATAGGTATGTTGACATTACAATTGAAAGAGCATTTTGTCACTGTAATTGCTTATACACTATTTCGAAATCACAGACAGACTCCAGATTGTTTTGTGCTTTAAGGGTGTTTATTTAAGTGCTCAATATTGGAGGGGGCTGTAAAATGGTGAGGGGTGATGGTGGAGGAATGTCCATGGCAGAGTCCAAGCTATTAGTCTCACAGGTGCATTGTCCAAAGGGGCATAGGAAGTGGAGCTGGGGCAGTTTGAGGATGGACAGGGTGACAAGGTGGGACAAAAGGATGACATTCAGGACGGTCTCATTTCTTGGCGGGGGTCTTGGCATTGTTCTCTGTCTTTGTCCTGGATCTCAGGGACCGTTTGCAAGGTGGTTCTCCCTCTGCAGGGGGTGGGGTGCTGGTGTGGTGGTCCTGTGGCGGTGCCTCCTGTCCACTAGCGCCGGCGGAGGTGGTGGGCAGTTCATCATCCAGGCTAGTGTCAGGGGCCCCTTATTGTGCCACAGTGTCCCTCCTGGTGTTGAGGACTTCCTTCAGCACCCCTACAATGGTGCCCAGGGTGGAATTGATGGATCTGAGTTCCTCCCTGAAGCCCAAATACTATTCCTCCTGCAGCCGCTGGGTCTCCTGAAACTTGGCCAGTATCGTTGCCATCGTCTCCTGGGAATGGTGGTAGGCTCCCATGATGTTGGAGAGAGCCTCGTAGAGAGTGGGTTCCATGGGCCTGTCCTCCCCCGTCGCACAGCAGCCCTCCCAGTTCCCCTGTTTCCCTGGGCCTCTGTCCCCTGAACGATGTGCCTACTGCCACTGCCCCCAGGTCACTGTTGTTGTTGGGGTGGTGGGATAGCCTGGGTTCCCGGTAGTGGTGGACACACTGCTGCTTGACGTGTCCTGGGGACAGAGGTATGGGCCCGCTGGGTGGGTGCTGTGCTGGTGTTTCCAGAGGGGGCAAGCTCTGTAGTGGCCTGTGCCAGTGTGAGGGGAACTGACTGTCCTGAGGTCCCAGATGGGCCAGGCTGGTCATCTAGATCCAGTTGGACAGAGCTGCTGTCATCACTGTGGGCCTCTTCTGTTGGTGGTGTGGACATGTGTGGACCCTCCTGTGCGGTGACGTTGGGTAGGGGTCCTGCAGGGGTGTAAAAGCATGATTATTGCATCTGGGTGTACCATGGTGTGCAATGGGTGGGTGACCGTGTACCCCAGTGCTTGCATTCCTGTGTGGGACCTTGTGTGATGATGGTTTAGGGAGGTGTATGGGTAGGGTGCAATGGCCATGCATTGGTGATGGGTGTCCATGCTTTATTATTGCATGCAGGGCTTGGTGTTGGGATGTGTGGTTTGTGATATTGGAACATATGTGAGGACTAGGAGTGATGGGTGTGAGGGCGAGGGTTGGGGTATGTGATGGCATGCAGGTAGGGTGGGGGATATAGTAGTTAAAGTTTGACTTACCAGAGTCCATTCCTCCAGCTACTCCTTCGAGGCCCTCAGGATGCAGAATAACCAAGACTTGCTCCTCCCATGTTGTTAGTTGTGGGGGAGGATGTGGGGGTCCGCCGCCAGTCCTCTGAACCGCAAGGTGGTGTCTTGAGACCACGAAACGCACCTTCCCCCGTAGGTCGTTCCACCTCTTCCTGATGTCATCCCTATTTCTTGGGTGCTGTCCCAATGCGTTGACCCTGTCCACTATTCTTCGCCATAGCTCCATCTTCCTAGCTATGGAGGTGTGCTGCACCTGTGATCCGAATAGCTGTGGCTCTACCCGATGATTTCCTCCACCATGACCCTGAGCTTCTCCTCAGAGAACCTGGGGTGTCTTTGCCGTGCCATGGGGTGGTGTGGGTGATGTGTGGGGTGGTGTGTGTTGTGATATGTGGGGTGATATTTAGTGGTGTGTTGTGTGAGGTGCGTGGATGTTATGTGGGTGATGGTATTGTGTGCCTGTGGATGCTTGGTTATAGATTGTAGTGTCTCTCTCTCTGGCCTTCTGTCGCAATTGTGGTCGTAGGGGTTGGTGGGTGATGTGGGTGTGTGTTTTATTTTGTATTGGGTGTGTGGGTGTGGTGTGTGTATGTGTATCAGGTGTGTGTATTTCAAATTGTCCAATGTGGTAGTGTTTTGTAAGAGTGTGTGTATTTTGAGCGTGGCGGTGTGTACCGCCAATGGAATACCGCGGTTGAAAGGCCGCCGCGTGGATTCGTGGGTCGTGATAGTGTGGGCGTATTTCTGTTGGCGTGACGGTGGAGGTTTTGTTTTTGCCCGTTTATCACTGACCTTTGGCGTGGCGGACTTGTGTGGGTGTCTCAATTTTGTTGGATTCCGAGCTGTGGCTCATAATGACCGTGGCGGAATTCCGCTGCCGTGGCGGTGTGTTGGCGGTCTTTTGCACGGCGGTAAGTGGCTTTTACCGCCAATGTTGTAATGACCCCCTATATCCTTTATGTACTGTACCACCACACATACATTCAGCACTCACATTTAACATGAGCACACTTCCCAGCACTGCATCCTTTATGTACTGTACCACTCATTGACGCATATACACCCAGCACATGAACCTATCATGCACTTACTGCATCCATCATGTATTGTACTATTCACAGGTACACATACACCTAGCACATGCATTTATCCTACGCACATTGTACTCTTCATGTATTGTACTACTCACAGGTACACATACTTCCAACACATGCACTTCTACAACACGCACTGCACAGCACTACTTCCTTCAGATCCTGTAACGCTCTCAGGCTCATTGACTTTAAGCACATACATATGCCATGTCCATACTGCTCAGTAACACATTGTCCCTGAATGGTGCCCTCCTCAGCACACATAACCTAGCGTAGATACACCTTCACCACTGGGCAGCACTTCACACCAACCTGATGTGGGCAAAATGTGAGTTAAACACACAGCAGCAGAACGTTAAAAAGTTAATGAGCCTTTAGGCCTCACTCTAGTAACACAGGTTGAAAAGGACCTGTTCACTGCTACTGATCACTACACGATATGCTTCCACAACTGCTGCTTAACTCCTGGTGAAGGCAGTAGACTTCCACCACTATAAAGCTAGGACTCTGGGCACCCATCCCGGTCCAACAAGACTGGAATCCGTCAGGCACATAACAAAAAACAGCATTAGGGATCCAGATATCAGTGCAGTTGGGCACCCAGGGCAGGGATGCACATCCATTACTATGCAGAGAACTGTTCTGTCCTAACACTATCTATCTATCTATCTATCTATCTATCTTTCTATCTATCTATCTATCTATCTATCTATCTAGCTATTGAAAGAAGGCTTATATTTAAATGCACAACTGTATTAACACAAAGGTATTAACATGTAGTTGAAACAAAGTCAAAGGGCATGATTTAGAACTTGGAGAACAGGTTACTCCGTCACAATGGTGAAGGATATCCAGTCTGCCAAAATCTAAAACCCATAGAATATAATGGGATTTAGGTTTCAGCAGATGGGATATCCGTCACCGCTGTGACAGAGTAACCCATCTGCAGAGCTCAAAATCAAGGCTTAATGTTGAGGAAACTGCACTTATGCTAATATTGGCTAATGTAGGCCTTAATTTTGAAATGTTTGGTGATGCTTGTAGCCATCTTTATACCATTATTGGAACTTGTCTGCTTAAGGTGAGGTGTCTGTTGTGAGGTGCCATATCTTATTACTATAGGCCTAGTTGTGAATACAAATTAATTTAGATTGGTGTTTATTTTTTGGTGTGCAGGAGTAGACACACTGATGAAGGGTAGGTTACTGCTGGTCAAGGACGTGCTTTCCCTGTTTCTTTTTTTTAGAAATTGATAAATTCCCCAGTTATCTTACGGACAGCAGACAATGAATTATTAGCTATTTAATCAATTTAAATGTGTCAGGCTCAGATCTCACATCACAGCAAGTCACGCTATGATTTGTTGGTTGCTGTGGGACGATGTTAAGCAGACATTATTTTGGGTAACCTTTGAACTAGATCTACTGCAATTGGTTGTTAGAATTGAGTTGCACTGTGATTGGCTGGTTATGCCATTGAGTGCAGTGCTAGGATTAGTTAGTATTCGCTAAATGTAGTGTTGATATTGGTGGATTGCTGTTGTTTGTAACACATTGTTTAACAGAGCGCGATTCATTAAAGAAAATGGGAATTTCATTTAAGAAACCTTCCATTCCCATTTGTAAGGGAGAAGAAATGCTGCAGGATGGTACACATGGCGCTCAACAAGAGTTTACACACTTGTCTGTGGATTAAAGATCGGAAGAGGATCACTTCTGATTAAATTTTCTGAAGAACATTGAATAGCCTCTTAAAGGTACCTTTAAAGTAAGAAAGCTTGAGAATTTGAAAAGAGTTATGTATGAAATGAAACCCCGTCACAGAAATGTTCAATTCAAAACATTGAATTATTGGATGTTGCATGTGAGAAAGAACTCAAGAGGATAAAGACTCAGAATAAGTATATTGTTAGCAACTAGCTGGATGCAAAATGGAATTTGAGACTGCAGGCAGGGAGTACAGACATGATTGAAGGAACATATGTTTATCAGGCAGGGAGTGAAGGTACAATTGAAGGAGTAGAGGTTTACCCTGAAATTGTAAAATAGCATGAGAAGCAGAAAACAGACAAAGAGAGTCAGATTAAAGACCAGAAGAAAAAAGGAGATACAGGGTCTGAGGATGCTGAAGGGGGTGGGTTTTTAGATGACTTATTGAATTCAACACCACCTCCATATTAGTGGGAGAACTGAAAATCAGTGCAACTGAGAGTTGAAGTGTGTCCACTGTACCAAGTGCACCAGAAGAGGGAATACCTCCTGTCATATCTGGTACCTTCACAAATGCACCTAGCACAGCTAGGATTACTATTGTTGTAGTCACGGAATCACAGCCTCACTCTAGAAAGAAAGTGACCAAAGAAGCTGACATATTGAAATTAGAGATTTTGAATTTGAAAAACATTTGAGGGACAAAATTGGCGTAGAGAAATTAAAGACATATATGTTAAGACTGAGTTGAGATATTTAAGCAAAGAAGCTGCTAGACGTGCCTGTGGGGGGCATGTGAAACTGGGAAGTTTGTCTGAGGAGTATGAGATAGACCTAAATTAGAACAAAATTTGTGAAGAAATTTTAAAATGATAATGAGTGATGAAGAGATATAGGAAATGAGATTGTCAAGCTTGAGAGTGCATATCAAAGAATTCATGAATTGCACCAGAGAACAGAGGAAGTTTAAAGGATTTAAGGATCAATGGACAAACAAAGAAGTCAAGATGAGAAAGAAAAGAACAGCAAGTGGAGCAGAGAAAGGTACACTGTGTGTGAGCTTGAGACTGGAGTGAATACTAAATTGTCTGCAAGAGGAGTGCATTGAGAAATGTATGTGGAAGTACCTTGGAATTAATCTGATTTTCTTTTCTTTACATATAATTTCACAAAGCTTAGGGAGGAGCCGGATAAGTGGCATCCAGAAGTAGAGAGACTTGTAACTGTTTCTAAAGTACTTGAGAAGAACCTGAACAACTTGTATTAGTTTGCGATTCCCAAAGACCTGGGGATGGAATGTAAAGGGGCTGTGAACTGGCCAACAGAAGAACCGGTCAGAGTTGCTCAAAATAGTTTAGCTCCCCAGAGGTGAATTGTTCTAAGATGATGCAGGCAATACAAGAGTCAAAAGGCTCTGTGGGTGCCTATTTTGAGAGGCTAATGCAAATCTCAAGTACAGTGGAATTGAAGATCCAGCTTGCAACAGCCCCAATGAATTTGTTTCAGTGTTTGTGCTTGGTCTGCATCCAGAGCTTAGTTCTCAGATACAATAGAATGTGATACGTTGACAGACAAAACCCCTAAACAAGATTTTGGAGTATGCAAAATTGTAGTGGTGCAAAACATAAGAAGTTTAAGGAAAGGTGCAGGTTGGCACAAACAAAATTGGACCAGAGGACTGGTAAGAGAAATTATCACATGTCAGACTCTGGTTCTGATTCCTTTTCGAGTATGAGTATGTGTCCGCAAGGAGCTGGTTTTCAAGGAGGTGTGTTCAGTATGTGCCAATACGGAACTGTGTTTCTAAAGGAGGAGGCAGAGGTATTGACAATTCTACTATGAATGCAAGCATTAGCATCATGAAAAATAGCGCACCATGTCATTATTGTAATAAGACAGGACATTGGAAACCAGAGTGTAAACTGAATCCTGATAGATTAATGAATGATGCACATATTAATTCACAGTTTCTGAACATGAATGCAGTGTCTTACAATGTGGCAATGCAGTCAGCAACTGCAGCCCAACAAGCGCCCATGCAAAACATGCAGAATCAGAGACCATATAATACAAAAATGCGACAAGCCCCAATGGTGCAGCAAAATCTGCAAGAAAAAGGAATTTGTTTCTAGAATAATTTCAGCAGTATCTTTTAGTAATTGATGATGTTTTTCCCCAATTTCTACCAACCTTTGAAAATCCCACTGGATTTGGCCCTTGTCAGTCACGGTGAGGGTGCCTGAGGGGGGAGAAAGATTTCATGCTTGGTGCAGTGCTGTAGGTAGACAAAAGTGGCCCATATGTAGACGGTAAAGTGAATGGCCACCCATTATCATATTTGATCAATACAGGTGCTACCTGCTCCACGGTTTGTCCAATGGAGATTCTTAACCTACCCCTCTTGGGAAAAGAAATCCAAGTTATAAGGATTTCTAATGAGCAAAAAACTAATAATGGTTCAGCAAAAGTCCCTCTAAGGATTGGTCCAATTGAGAATAATGATGCATTCATAATAATTGAGACAAGTCCCGTTAGCTTGTTGGGAAGAGAGCTTTGTGCAAGATAAATTGCACACTTTTCTTCACAATTGGTGAAGTAGCAATTCAAACACAAGAGGAAGACTCTGACTTCAAAATAAAATCACAAGAGTCAGAGGTCTGTTTGTTCCACGTTTTGACAAAGGAAGACTTACCTCCTGATTTAAAATGTACAGTAATGGATGAGGATTGGGATTTTACCGGTACAGACATCAGATTGATAAAAGATGTTGAGCCAGTGAAAATAAAAGTCAAACCACGAACAGTTTATTCCTGATTGTCCTGAAATAATCTTTCACCAGGGCAGTGGCAGGAATGCTGTCTATAGTTGAACAAATAATAGATTAGAATATTTTAAAGGAAATAGTGGAGAGACCCTGCAATTCCTCAATTATGGGAATTTTAAAGCAAACTAAAAATTGAGAAGAGTACAGGATCTTAGAAAGCTTAACTAAATTGTAATTCATGTTGTCCTGTGGTACCAAATCCTGCCATAATAATTTTCCAAATTCCTTCAGATTCAGAATGGTTCACAGTTATAGACCTGTGCCAAGCACTTTCTCCATCTCTCTTCACGAGGACAGTCAGCTTTTCTTTTCTTTTAACTTTTTGGACAAAATTATAGTTTGGTGTAGCGTTCCTCAGGGGTATACAGAAAGCCTTTCAATATTGAATCAGATAGTGAAGAAAAATCTGGAGGCTTTACAGTTGCCCTGTAATTCAGTGCTGGTACAATATATAGATGATATTATTTACATTAAAGACAAAGGAAGGGTGCAGATTAGAAACAATTGCTTTGTTGAACCACCTTGCCTAGAATGGGCACAAGGTGTCTCCTAATAAATTGCAATATTGCAAGAAGAAAGTTAGCTATTTGGGTCACATTGAAAAGGGAAAGAGGAAGTTGTCCAAAGAATGCATCTCCACAATCATGAGAATGAAGCCTCCCACAACACCAAGAAAAGTGAGAATGTTACTAGGAATGATTAGCTATTGTTGTCAATGGATTCCTCACATTTTCCTAGTGGCAAAGCCTCAACAGAGGCTTATGTATAATGATGGGGATGATCTGGTACCCTGGAGCAAAGAATGCCTTCCTAGAGTTCAGAGACAAACCCTGTAGTACACCAGTTCTAAGAATGCCAGATTATGAGAAGGATTTTTTCCTCTTCCCACAGACATGATTGGTGCACATTGTCTGTGTTCGCACAGTCCCATGGAGAAGTGAAATAGACAGTGGCCTACTTTTCTGCCATACCAGATCTGGTAGTTGAGGCACATCCCAGTTGTCTGAAATCAGTTGGGGCAGTCTGTGTGGGTATCCAACACACTGAGGGAATTGTGAAGGGTTAGACACTTATTATCATGCTTCCTCACTCAGTTGAGATTTTCCCAAATTGTACTCAAACTCAGCATATGGCAAACAGCTGTCTGACAAAATATGAGCATGTAATCTCGGCAGCTGAACACATTTCCATCAAAAGATGCAATGTTCTGAATCCCTCAACTCAGATGCCCATGCCAGATCATGATGATAAGGAAGAAAATTTGATCCACTTCTGTGTAGTTGTCACTGAATTATGCACTAAGCCAAGACCAGACATACTGGATGTACCATGTGAGAGAGCTGACTTGATGTTCTTTGTATATGGTTCTTGCTTGAGAGACCCATATGGGACTTTGAGAGCAGCATATGCAGTTTTGCGCCAAATTTAGCATTGTGGAAGCATCCTTTTTGAGAAGTGTAACCTCAGCACAAGTAGCTAAATTGGACACACTTACATGATTGTGCTTTGTGCCCAATCATCTGAGTGGTACCATCTACACAGGGAGCCAGTATGGGTTTGGTAAGGTCCATGATTTTGGCCAGTTATGGTTGCACAAGGGTTTATGACATTCTCTGGTGCCCTGATCCACAACGAAATGTACATTGTAAATGTCAGGACAAACTTTGTAAAAATGAAATAATGTATTAACAAATGAGGTACTTCTCTCGATTTTTTATTAAACCAAAAATATGGAGGACAAGATAATGCACTGTATCAGCCTGTGGCTTTGTTGCCCAGAAATTGCCTCCTCAATAGACTGCCAATGGGTAAGCTCCTCAGGAAGGTGCATCTAGTGGGCACAGAGCAGGCACCTCAAGGATCCTTCTTGGGAGCGGAGGGTTTTGGTTTCACAGGGGTTAGGGACAGGTAAGACATCAATTCGGGTGGAGGAGTATGGGTAGGAGGGTTAGGGGAGGATTGGGTTTGGGAGGTAGAGGGAGCTGTAGTGACTGATGTGTGTGTGTCTGTCTGTCTGATTTACAGTTGCATGTGGGCCTGGTGTATGTTATGTATATTTAGGTGTGTGTTTTTGGCAGGAGTTTGGTGTTCTGGTGAGTGTGAGCATTTGGGTTTGGTTGGTGTTGTTGTGCGTGTGCTTTTATGTGAGTGTGTTTGATTGGATGAGTGTGCTGTTGAGGTGGTAGGTGTGGTTGTCTTGCATGTGTCTGTATGCTTTGCAGCTGCATGTGTGTTTGGTATATGTTTGTTGTGTGTGGTTTAGCAGGTGGTTGGTGTTCAGATGGGTGTGTGCATTTGGGTTCGGTGGGTGGTGTTCTGCGGGTATGTGTGCTTCTGTGTGAGTGTGTTTGGATGAGTGTGCTGTTGAGATAGTTGTTGTGGTGCTTGTTGGTGCGGTGGTAGTTATGGGCGTGGTGGTAGTTGTGGGTGTCCTGGTGGTTGTGGATGTGCTTGTGTATGTTGGTGTGCTGGTGGTTGTGGTGTCTGTGGGTGTATTCTCAGTAGTGTGTGTATGTTGTTTAGGTGTTTGTCTGTGTTTTGTGTGTGTTTACAGGGAGTGCAGAATTATTAGGCAAATGAGTATTTTGACCACATCATCCTCTTTATGCATGTTGTCTTACTCCAAGCTGTATAGGCTCGAAAGCCTACTACCAATTAAGCATATTAGGTGATGTGCATCTCTGTAATGAGAAGGGGTGTGGTCTAATGACATCAACACCCTATATCAGGTGTGCATAATTATTAGGCAACTTCCTTTCCTTTGGCAAAATGGGTCAAAAGAAGGACTTGACAGGCTCAGAAAAGTCAAAAATAGTGAGATATCTTGCAGAGGGATGCAGCACTCTTAAAATTGCAAAGCTTCTGAAGCGTGATCATCGAACAATCAAGCGTTTCATTCAAAATAGTCAACAGGGTCGCAAGAAGCGTGTGGAAAAACCAAGGCGCAAAATAACTGCCCATGAACTGAGAAAAGTCAAGCGTGCAGCTGCCACGATGCCACTTGCCACCAGTTTGGCCATATTTCAGAGCTGCAACATCACTGGAGTGCCCAAAAGCACAAGGTGTGCAATACTCAGAGACATGGCCAAGGTAAGAAAGGCTGAAGGACGACCACCACTGAACAAGACACACAAGCTGAAACGTCAAGACTGGGCCAAGAAATATCTCAAGACTGATTTTTCTAAGGTTTTATGGACTGATGAAATGAGAGTGAGTCTTGATGGGCCAGATGGATGGGCCCGTGGCTGGATTGGTAAAGGGCAGAGAGCTCCAGTCCGACTCAGACGCCAGCAAGGTGGAGGTGGAGTACTGGTTTGGGCTGGTATCATCAAAGATGAGCTTGTGGGGCCTTTTCGGGTTGAGGATGGAGTCAAGCTCAACTCCCAGTCCTACTGCCAGTTCCTGGAAGACACCTTCTTCAAGCAGTGGTACAGGAAGAAGTCTGCATCCTTAAAGAAAAACATGATTTTCATGCAGGACAATGCTCCATCACACTCGTCCAAGTACTCCACAGCGTGGCTGGCAAGAAAGGGTATAAAAGAAGGAAATCTAATGACATGGCCTCCTTGTTCACCTGATCTGAACCCCATTGAGAACCTGTGGTCCATCATCAAATGTGAGATTTACAAGGAGGGAAAACAGTACACCTCTCTGAACAGTGTCTGGGAGGCTGTGGTTGCTGCTGCACGCAATGTTGATGGTGAACAGATCAAAACACTGACAGAATCCATGGATGGCAGGCTTTTGAGTGTCCTTGCAAAGAAAGGTGGCTATATTGGTCACTGATTTGTTTTTGTTTTGTTTTTGAATGTCAGAAATTTATATTTGTGAATGTTGAGATGTTATATTGGTTTCACTGGTAATAATAAATAATTGAAATGGGTATATATATTTTTTTTGTTAAGTTGCCTAATAATTATGCACAGTAATAGTCACCTGCACACACAGATATCCCCCTAACATAGCTAAAACTAAAAACAAACTAAAAACGACTTCCAAAAATATTCAGCTTTGATATTAATGAGTTTTTTGGGTTCATTGAGAACATGGTTGTTGTTCAATAATAAAATTAATCCTAAAAAATACAACTTGCCTAATAATTCTGCACTCCCTGTATGTTTGTGTGTGTGAGTGTGCTGCTTGTGTCTGTCGGAGTGGGTGCCCGTAAAAAGATGAGTGTGCTTGGAATATGGATGGGAGTTGGGATTTGGGATGAGGAAGGAACCTGAGTTGGGGCACAAAGTTGGGCTGGTTGGGTGGTTGCGGTCAATGTGGGGGCTACTTTAGCAAGCGGTCTCTGCATGCCAGACATTGAACTATGAATGACATCCAGAGATGCAACCATTTGTTGCATAGGGCAACTATGGCCCTGGGTGCCATTCACAATTACAGTCTGACCTACAGTGATGCTGTGCAAGAGGTCAATAGCCTCCTCACTGAGCGCAGCCAGGTGGATGTGGCAGGGGATGAGGTTCCTGCAGTGAAGGAGACCCCAGCCATTTTAGGGGATCTGGTTTGGCCAACTGGGAAGGGAGCAAGAGGGAGAGTGGAGATCGGTCTCCGGGTGGCAGACAAGGACGTGGGTGGTACGGTTTCTGTAGGGTCCACCACCACTAGGTGCTGGTCATATGTGCAGACCTCTGAAGATGATGAAGAGCTGGTGGCCTCCGTTCCAGTCCCCTCAGCCTCCGTGCAACTGTGACCATTGGTGTCCAAGGTGTCACCACCTGATGCACAGTGGCCAGCTGCTTCCCTGCCTTCATGGCCAATGCCCCCTTCACCTGCTCCTGGAAATACTGAAACGGTAAATACAATAGTTTTGTTGTACCTATGTGAATAAAACTGATCATGAGGTTTTCACAAACCATTTCCCAAATGTTCATACTTCACGTGCTTCAAGACTTTTAAACTTAGGTTTACTTTACCATCATCTCATGCATGTAGGGAACATTTAGAACCCATTTGGTCACAGTTTTGTAATTTCCCATCATTACCCCCATATATCTTCTGATTGTTTCTCTTAACCATTTTCAATTTTCTCCAGGAATTGTTTAATACCTGTGAATGGCCCTAATTGTTTTTTTGTTTTTTTAAACCTTTATTTTTGATCTTTTATACCACCAAATACAGTAGAATTTACCATAGTAAACAGTATACAGAGGCTCAAAGTCAAGGTATGCTAGCAGTAATATATGACATCGGTACAAGCATTAATGACAATAAACATGATGGGGGTCATTCAGACCCCGGCGGGCGGCGGGAGCCGCCCGCCTGGCGGGAACCGCCGAATGACCGCACCGCGGTCAAAAGACCGCGGCGGCCATTCTGTGTTTCCCGCTGGGCTGGCGGGCGACCGCCAGAAGGCCGCCCGCCAGCCCAACGGGAAACCCCTTCCCACGAGGACGCCGGCTCAGAATGGAGCCGGCGTAGTGGGAAGGGTGCGACGGGTGCAGTTGCACCCGTCGCGAATTTCAGTGTCTGCAATGCAGACACTGAAATTCTATGTGGGGCCCGCTTACGGGGGCCCCTGCAGTGCCCATGCCATTGGCATGGGCACTGCAGGGGCCCCCAGGGGCACCACGACACCCCTCACCGCCATCCTGTTCCTGGCGGTCGGAACCGCCAGGAACAGGATGGCGGTGAGGGGGTCGGAATCCCCCATGGCGGCGCAGCAAGCTGCGCCGCCATGGGGGATTCCTCAGGGCATCGGAAAACCGGCGGGACACCGCCGGTTTTCCTGTTCTGACCGCGGCCAAACCGCTGCGGTCAGAATGCCCTGCGGGGCACCGCCAGCCTGTTGGCGGTGCTCCCGCCAACCCCGGCCCCGGCGGTCCTTGACCGCCGGGGCCGGAATCACCCCCGATGTCTCAGTTCTTGCAACACAGTAGAAGGGGCTATAACATGCATATATAGAGGAAGGTTCTAAATGGGATCTTGATTTTGGAAGCAGAGGCAGCAAGAGGAACATAGGAAAGTAGAGTAAGACTACAGGGAGTCAATCATTAAGTGGTATCTGGGGATTTTGTGGACCGGGTGTACATGGGGGACTCTGCGCACGTGGCGGCACTGTCAAGAGATAGTTTCGAAGTGGCTGACATATATCTTTAGTTCTTGAGGAGAGTTGCTGTAACATTGCATAGGTTTTGCTGGTAGTATCACAAAAGGGAATATCATAGAGCCAGGGTGTGACAGTAGGGAGAGTACCACTTCCCCAATAAAGTGCCACCCAGCGCTTTGCAAGAAGTAGGGCCAGGACGGTGAACCGCCAAATGTGTTGAGGCAGTGGTTTTACATATCCCAGCAATGCCAGCAGTGGCAATGGGAGAGTGGATGTCCTATCATCTGGTCAACAGTACTGTAAATCGATTCCCAATAGGCACAAATTGGGCGCAATTCAAGGCCAAATACGCAAAGTCAGCGTGTACAGCAGAGCACTTGGAGCATGTATGTGTGCGGGAGGGGTCAAACTGGCCAATAGCTGTGGTGTAACATATGTGCGGTGCAAGAATTTGTAATGCAACAGTTTGTGTCGATGATTGTTGGAGATTAGCTTAGTTTGGGCACATCAGTACTGCTATTGTTTGTCAGTCAGAGCACTACCTAAATCCCGCGCCCAGGCAGCCCAGATTTCTCCAGTCTAACAAGTCGCAGTGTAAGACAGGCGCTTTAAAGCCTGGAAATCAAATTCATTCCCTCGGGGGCAGCAAGGATCAGGGAGAGAGGTGGAAATTCAGGTTGTTCTACCAGAGACTTAGGCAGCTTGCAATGTACTGTGTAGGCGGTGAAGGATGAATCTATCCACGTATGTTGCGTTTCCCCCCCTCCAGTAGTGTGGACACAGATTTAAGGGTTTAAGAGTACCATCGCTGTAAAGGTTACCCAAAGTATATGGGAGATGAGTATCGAATGTACACTGAGTAGCCCGCTCCAGAGTGAGTGGGATCCAGGGATTGTTTGACATGGGCCGGTGTGGGGAATGGAGAATACAGAGTGGTGCATCCCAAATATCTGAGTCGTTTGGACCAAGCTCAGCACGTGGTAGGAAGTGCCTGGATCTTAGTCGGGCTTCTGGGGAGGCCCCACAGAAGCAGTGTGAGGAGGGAATAGGGGAGTGCTTGCGAGTATTCAGGTTTCAGAAAGGGTAGACACGCGTCTCTGTGGTACCAAAATCAAGCAAAATGTGCCTGAGCCACTAGATAATAAAGGCACAGGTCGGGCACAGTAAATCCACCACTCTCATAAGGAAGAGTTCAAGTATCCTAGAGAACACGAGGACGCTGTCCATCCCAGACAAGTTTAATAAGCAGACCCCAGAGAATATCGAAAAATCTATTATAGAGGACAATGGAAATGTTAAGAAACAAGTATAAAAAGTGTGTCAGAACCACCATCTTGATTATAGCAATTCTACCAGCCATGGATAAAGGAAGCACAATCCATTTATCAATCAGTGTTGCAAGTTTGTCCATAGAAGGACTGTAGTTCAACTGCACCACCTCAGCATAGTCTCTATGGACAAAAATGCCAAGGTAATTTGGTGGGTCAACGCACCACCCGAGGGGGTACTCTTAGGAGCAGGGCGCGTAGCATCAGTCAATGGGAATATCTCAGATTTTCTAAACCGGAGTAGGCTCCAAAGCACACAACCTCCCGAATGAAGGGAGGGAGGTTCATAGCAGGGTTCTGGATGAATAGCAGGACATCATCTGCATAGAGGGAGGCCAGCGGCGGGCCCCGAGGAAACCTCAAACCCAGATGAAGATGACATTTCTGAAAAGTGTGCATTAAAGGATCCACAGCTATTCTAAATAGGAGGGGGGACAGCAGGCAGCTCTGATGAGTGCCGCTGTTAAGGGGGAAGGTCTCCGATAGTGTGCCATTCATCCGGACAAGGGCAAGAGGGGCCACATAAAGCAAGGCGATCACCTCTCTGAAACCCTTGGGGAGCCCCAGTTTCGCCAGAGTAGCATGAAGAAAGGACCATTCAAAAGAATCAAACACCTTTTCGGTTTCCAGCAGCACAGCCGCAGTTGGCAAAATCAGAGATATTTGGTTGATCACAGCAAAAATTGTACAGAGGTTTATCACTGTTGAGTGGTGAGGTACAAACCCCGATTGCATAGGAGATATAATTTGGTCCATCAGAAGAGCCAGCTGAGTAACTACAACCTTTGCCAGTATCTTGTTGTCGTGGTTTAGCAATGATAGCGGTCTATACAATGCACATGAATGTGGAGGCTTGCCAGGTTTCAAGAGTAATACTATCACCGCACACATCCCTCAGGGTAGGAGGGAGTGTGCCCATCTGCAGGGACTCAGCATAAACCTCAAGTAAGTGTGGGGTTAGAATATCTGTGTAAGTATTATAAAAGTCCCCTGTAAAACCATCCATTCCTGGGGCCCTCAAGCCACTCATAGAATTGATGGCCTGAGAGATCTCTTCGCAGGTTATAGGGGCTGGAAGGTACTGCTGCTGACCTCTCTTAAGCCACACCATGGCCACCTCTGATAGATACTCTGCCAGCGCTTTGTGAGAGTTGCTGCTATGCGAGGTGTATAATTCACGATAGTAAGTATCAGAAACAATGTCAGAGGTGGACGTAAATTCTGTGCAATCTGAATAACCCATCTAGTAACATATGCAGCCTGGTGTTGGGGACGCAGGAGGCAGGCCAAAGTGTGACCCGGTCTCTCGCCCTCTCCATATTGGCGGGCTCTGGCATACTTACTAAGGTGGGCCACCTCACGCAATGCCAAGGTGTGAAATTCATGCAGCAGTTCTGCCCTCACGTGCGCAGCTGCATGGTCTGTATGCTATCAATGTCGACCAGCTGTTTCTCCACCTTGGCCAGGTCCTCCCTAATAGCGTGAGGGACACCAGAGTGCTCACTATGCAAACACCCCTTATGTATACCTTAAATGCTTCCCATAGCGTGGAATCATGTTGGACGAGCCAATATTCAAGACAAAATATTCAGTAATGGCTGCGCATATCTTGGACCGAAATACTTTGTCATGCAGTGAGTGTACGGGTAGCTGCCATGTTCTAACCATGGGGGTGGCACAGGGTGTCTGTAAACGGCAACCACGGGGCATGGTCAGATAGTGTACAGGAAAAATGGGAAATAGCAACAGGCCATAACAGGACTAAAGGACGGAAATACAAGTGATCGATACATGTCCATGTCTTGTGCGGTGCAAAATAAAAAGTAAAGCCTGGGGGATTAGGATGCCGGGTGCGCCAAGCATCTGAAAGATGAAACATGTCTAGTAGGTCTGTAAAGATGTGCAAAGCATGAGGTTTGGTGACTCCCGAGTGTCCTGTTGAATCTAACAGTGGGTCATGGGTTATATTGAAGTCACCACCTAGCAGGATCTGCTCAGCTGCCAAGGAAGTCATTCAGGTACAGAGATTGGCCAAAAATTCAGGGGAGTCAATATTTGGAGCATAGACATTAGCTAGCAGCACAGTAATCCCCACCAACACCCTGCATAGCAGCAAGTACTGCCCATCTGGGTCCCAATCCACAGAATGGCACACAAAGGGGACAGTCTTATGAATTAATATGTAAACTCCATGTGAGTAAGAACTGTAACATGCAAAATATCGGTTAGTGCTCCACTGTGCAGCATAGGAATGTTCGGTCCGAGGTGGTAGATGAGTCTCTTGAAGAAATGCCACTTTTATCTCATGTCTGTTGAGCTAAGTTAGTAAATTTTTACCTTTTTTGGATTGTTTAAGCCCCTAATGTTCCAGGTCATACACGCTATCTTAGTTATGTGCGCAGCAGTAGCGAGTAGGGATGTGTCAGAGTGTGGGTATATGAACCGATCAGCTGGTAACAATACCAGTAAAACAAGAATTCAGAAAAAGCATCAGCCTCTGCAGTATTAAGCATGCAATACAACTGAACCCAACTCCCCCCTCCAACACTTATGGGTAGAATCCTCCGGTGAACCCCAACACACAGTACAGTCCATAAACATTGAAACGTTCTGGCATCCACCGTTGGGGCAGGGCAACTCTCTCGGAAAGGGAAAATGCCAGTGCCTGAGATAGTATGAAATGAAGCAGGTATTGTGCCTTCAAATACAGTACGTAAGCTAGGACAGTGTCAAATACGCTGGTATGCTCTTCAATGTCCGGATCGTGTACGTTCTCTCAGTGATCATGCTGTATCGGGGATGATGGTGGGGACGACAAGCCCCCCGCACCTCGAGGGTGTTGTGGATGAACTCTCAGTTGATGCTGTTTGCAAAAAGATGCAGCCTCAGCAGGGGTAGAAAGGGTGTAGTGCTTACCGTCCAATTATATGCGCAAACGTGCAGTATACTACATTGCATACTTAATATTGCCCTTTTCAAGCAGTGACGTAGGACCACATTTATACTTTTTTGCGCCACATTTGCGTCATTGTTTGACGCAAAAGCAGTGCAAACTTACAAAATATAATTGTATTTTGTAAGTGTGCGCCACTTTTGCGTCAAAAAGTTATGAAAATGCGGTGCAAAAAAAGTATAAATATGGGCCTTAGTATCTGCATATTTGCGCCGTGCCTCTTGCACCAGCTGGGTGAAGTCAGGGTAAATAAAAATGGACATGTCTTGATACTTTAGTAGGCCCTTTTCACTTACCAGGTGCAGTGCAGTGACTCGATCTCGGAAATTCAAAAAGTGAGCAATAATAGGGCTAGGAGGTGCCCTGGGAAATGGGCACAGGCCCAGCGACCTGTTCCCCCTCTCCACAACAAAAGTGCTTGCAAAGGAGTCCCTGCCAAAGAGCTCATCCATTAGCTTCTCAACAAAGCTGTCCATGTGTCCGGTGTTGGTAGACACTGCCACTCCTGTGATGCAATATTATTGCGGCCTGATCCTGCCTCTAGATCTTCACTCTTGGATGCCACAGTTTTCAACAGATGTTCCAACCTATCCAGATGTTTTTGAGAGCGAACACATCCATCCTCAATCTCGGATATGCGTCTTTCCGCCCCATCCATTCCGACAGCCTGGCGGTCCATGCACTCAGTCATCCGATCCAGCCAAGCCATGAAGGAATCGAACTGAAAGTCTATAGACTGGAATCCAGCACGAATCTCAGCCATTATCGCCACTGTAATATCCAATGGGGGATTTACCACAGTGCTAGTCGCAGGGTCATCAGAGGTGTGCTGATCCATAATAGAACGCCTGGGACTTTTGCTGTTATCAAACATCAGGTGATGTTGTTGTGGGTCTCCACGGCCAATCTTGTCATCCAGCAATGGAGGAGCATGGTAAGGGATCCGAGGGCAATGTCCAGAGGTAGTGTAGCAGAACAGGGACTTTGCCTAGTCATGCTTCACAGGGTCTGGCCAAGTTTGCCCACAAAACCGGGGTTCCGAAAGTTAATGTTGTCAGGGGGTGGGTGCGCATCTGTATTCAGGCCTTTACTGAGGTATAGTGACGGCCGATGTTCCACGTATTAGCTCTTCATGCTCAGCTTTATACTGGATTTATCTAGGAGGGGGAGAATCTGTAGGGCATGCAGGGCTCACCCTTCAGGCAAGCAAACCGGAGTGCTGTAGGGTGGCGAAGTAGGCCGTCGCCGGGGTCCGATGCCACCAAGCCTGCCACCAGGCCCAAAGTCCAGGCAGTGCCAAATGTAGTCCTCCGCAGCTCAGCCCAGGATACTCTGGTCCCCTAACTCAGCCGCTGTAGATCAGAATTGCCCGGTCTCTGACACCGCCTGCTGCACATCGCCAGAGAAAGTTGCATGGGCCAGCGACACCATGGGCCCCAAACAGCAGGGGCATCTACGCAGCCAGCAGGAAGAGGGGGGGAGGCCGACCTCTCCCCATTCCTCCCAGGGCACATACCACCAGACCACCCGGTGTCCCCCCACCAGCCGCCAGGATCAGCACCAGCAGCAGGCCAGTGGGACCAGCCAGGACCGGGAAGTGCCAGTCAGGCCCAAGTACAGGCATGCAACGGTGCCCAGGCTGCAC
Organism: Pleurodeles waltl; assembly: GCF_031143425.1. Lineage (NCBI taxonomy): Eukaryota > Metazoa > Chordata > Amphibia > Caudata > Salamandridae > Pleurodeles > Pleurodeles waltl. The sequence continues at coordinate 959,750,358 of NC_090444.1, forward strand.
CGGCGGCCTGCCTTGGCCCCGCCATCAGGCTCACTAGCGGCCCCTGTCGCCATGGGGTCTCAGAGGGCTGCGTCAGGCCTCAATGGCTGGCTTCTCACCACACGGAGCTCTGGGCGTAGGCATCAGGGCGATCGGGCTACATTCAACCCCAGGCAGGTTAGTATTCACCTGGGGTGCGTCCCTGGCCTTCGGGTATTTGAGGCAGAATGTTCCAGGAGTTGTGGCAATACTCCCTGGAGCTTCAGTGCTGAGCGGCCATGTTGGTTGACGGCCAGGCCCCGCCCCCTATTGTTTGTTTTGAATAGTGACCTTATGTCACACAAATCAATATCAATCAAAACAACCTTTGTACATTGCACATTGCCCATCTGCAAAAGTCCCTTTAACTAATCTCTTTTTTTCATCATTGATTTATCCTCTGGACTTAAAAATTTTGTTTTTATATATGTGTTACTCTGTCACCAATATGTACAAATTCCTGTCTGTTTTTTAAAAAAATGTATGGCTACCAAATTCAGTTTTAAAAAAACAGACTGGCTTACATGCACATTTGTGAAGGAGCTACGTCAATGTCAATCTATCACTTTTAGCATAAATTTAATTGAACTTTTTAGTAAAACGTATTTGTGATAAGTTTAAAAATTTTGCCATTTGTTCTCATGTTTCTAGTCATATTGGCTCACATGCTCACTTTTGTTTGTCTATAATACCAACTTACCAACGTGAGGTTTGGAACATCAACTGTATCATAAGTGCATTTTATGCTATGTCATCTGTAACAGGGCCAAGATAACCTCTTTCACAATTGTGATGGATCATCACACCTGACATAATCATAAATTGTGGCCATTTTGGTACAACTGTCCTTTATAACATCAAACAAACTCATGTAGTTTTTGTTCCTAGGCAGGCATGTGCCTGCTCAAAACAGTCTTTTGGTAGTGATCAGAAATATAGTGGTATCATGTTCAACAAAAAAATATATACAAAACACATCATCATACACTCAGTGCAAAACATACACCTTCAAGAACTCTTCTTGTGCATTGGACATGTGTCAACCTTTATGTTGATGCCATAATTTGTTGCTGGAACAAAAAATAGTTATTTAACAAGAAGAACTCAAAAAAGAACTTACCCCCTTGATGCTGCCATTGGGCTCTCAACTGCCCATCAAGCCATGGATAGGCCACTGCAAGTATGCAGGCCATCAGCGGGGTCAGGGTGCGGTGCAAACGCTTCCCATGTTGTGAGGACTGACCGAGCTGAACTTCAGCTGACTTCTGGGCCCAGTGTCGTAGGTCATCCCATCTCTTTCAGCAACAGATGCTGCGCTGCTTGTAGCCCCAGTGTCTGCACCTTTTTCGCAATGGCCTTCTAAATGGTTTTCTTCTGATGGGCTTTGACGTGTATGGATATAAAAAATTAAAGGAAAAAAATATTTTTGAGAGTTTTTCTTTGTGTTGACATAACACAATTTTGAGAAAACAATCACAAGGATTTTGAAATAGTTAGAACAGCCTATTTCTTAATTTTTGATACAGAAAACTTAAAATTTGTAGTGACCTGTTGAGTACCCTTATCCCTTATCATGTCCTTATTTTACTAATCCAGTACAGTTGCATCATCTAGGCCAGGTGTCTCCAACATGTTTGGTAGTGAGAACTACTTCTGATCAGTAAAAATAATTGTGAGCTTCTGAAGGCTAAACAGCTTGTGCATTGTTACCAGACAACCTTTCGCTCAGCTTCATTGACTTTAAGCCTAATGTCCAAAGAGCCAGATACTATGGTTTGAATCATATACTGTGACTAAGGGCACTATGAAAGGCCTGCCATCTGTGTCAGTGAGACTATGGTCTTTAGTGTTGTGTGAATATGTGTGCGTATGAATAGGATATATTTGTATGGGTAACTGAGAACCTGTGTCATATGTACATGCTCATAGGACATACTTTTCACCATATGTGGCACTGTTACATTTCCAACACAAGCATACAATCATTTATTCTCCAATGGGAGAAATTTCAAGTGTAGAAAAATATTCTGCAGAAAAATTTATAATATGGAATATTTTTCTGCACTCTCATTTTACAAAATAGCTGTATTTTCCCTTATATTTGTCACTGATTGTGTACTGGCCACTGGGAGTAAGGAGCAAGGTGTTTGTCAATGTGACACTTTGAAAAGTGGAGAAAATAAAAATGAAGAGTAAACTTGATTATGAAGGTAACTTTTCATTTACATTTTCTGCCATTTAAAAGAATTCAGAAACATCATTTGGTTCACAGCTCCAATACTGAGTTGACATGGACTTTTATTTGAGTTAAATACCTCAGGGCTTCAGTTGTTCACCTCTGTGACCCAGACCCAGCCTGGATCCTAAATCTGACTGAGCACTGCTGTTTATCACACCCTGCTGTCTGCAGCCTGATAATAATAATGGAAAATGAACACACGCTTCCCTGAACTTGAAAAGGTAAATTTGAAATTGTGCTTATTTAAAATTGAACTCAAGACTGTGGGCTACTCTGAAGGTGTCTGGGAGTTACTGGTAGTGTACAATGGACTGGTTGGAGGCACCTGACCTAGGCTGAGTGATTTGTGGGACTATATATATAGTAAATATCATTATTATTCAGTACGTCCCCCCCAGGGCTTCAATTTTTATCTATGCAGAGGGCCCATGACCTCCGCTGCCCTGAGGACCACCACCTCCCCAGGCTTCCTTTTATGAATATGTGGGGAAGCCCGCGCCCCTCCCCCGCTGCCCTGAGGAACGCCTACTCGCCAGGGGTTCTTATTAAATATATGCGGGTGGCCATGGCCCCCAGTGCCCTGGGGACTACCACGTCCCGGGTGTCTTCTTATTAAACACAAGTGGGGGGCCAGAGGCCCCCCGCACCTGGGGACCACCGCCCCCCAGGCAAATGGTAAAAAAACAGAAAGGGGAGCTGTTTGGGACCACCACCCATTGGTTATTCTCATTGGAGGGGGGCCACATGGCCCCCCTCAAGGAGCCACAAATGACCCTGGGGACTGTCATCCCCAGGGCCTGCTCCTGCTATGTCCTGGGGGTGCCAACCCCTTGGACATAGCTGTTTGCTGTGGCTTGGCTGCAGCTCTGCAGCCAAGCCTCAGCAAACACTCTGCTGTTTGACAGCAGGACCTTTAAAGCAGGTCCCCCTGTCAAACAGCAGAGCTTTCATCTCTGTCCCCTGCACGTGTGCAAGAACAGAGATGGAATGCTTCAACAAGCATGGAGCTGCTGTCTAAGCAGCTCTATGCTTGCTGAAGCAATGGCACTGCAGGGGAAGCCTTAAGGCTTCTCCCGCAGTGTAAGGTAGCCCGTTAAAAGCTTTTTGGTAGAGAAAATAAATCTAAAAAATAATAATAATTAAAAGAAATATGTATGGACCGCGGGGAAGCCCTTGAGGGCTCCCTCGCAGTCCCTGAAAGCCCATAAAGGGCTAAAAAGAGTTCTTTAACATAAACCCCCGTAGCTCAGCATGAAGGTCACAGACCTTCACACTGAGCTTTGAAGGTTTGAGTCCAGCAGGACTCTTTCCCCTTTTAAAAAAAAAAAATATATTTAAATAAAAGTACATTTTTATTTTTAATTGGAGACTAATAACTCATTCTAAGTATATCAGACATCAAAACCAAAAAAACTCTATCTCTCTTCCTGTCACTTTCTTTCTCTCTCTCTGTCTTTCAATCAATCCTCCCACTCACACACCACTCAGACACTTCCGCACCCACTGGCAGACGCACTCAGACACTCAGGCATCCACTCACAGACCCACTCAGAGATTTAGGTACTGTAGGAAAGTAGCCTCTTTCTTGCATGGTTACAACCATTATTTGCCTGTTTGTCAGTGTGTTTGACTATGTTCACTGGAATGTTGCTAACCAGGACCCCAATGATTTATGCTGCCTTCTTTAACCTAGGTTGCTGGAACCTATTTCATCCCACAATTGACATACTGGCGCCCCCATTTAAGCCTCTAGTATATGGTACCCAGGTACCCAAGGCATTGGGATTTCAGGGGATCCCTATGGGCTGGAACAGTTATTTTGCCACCCATAGGGAGCCCATGCAAAGGGTTCTCCAGGCCTGCGATGGTAGCCTGCGTGAACTGGGTGCATGGACCCGTTTTCACTATAGGTCACTGTACCAGGTCACTATAAGTCAGCTCTATGGTAGGCCCTTTCAGCCCAGAGGGCTGGGTGCCTGTTCCTGTGTGTGAGGGCACCCCTTCACAAGCAGAGGTAACCCCACAAACTTCAGACCCATTTTCCTGGATGTTGTGAGTGCGGGGACACCATTTTACTGGTATACTGGACATAGGTCACTACCTATGTCCAGCTACATAATGGTAACTCTGAACCTAGGCATATTTAGTATCAAACATATTAGAATCATACTCCAAGTCTTCTGCAAGTATTGGTTTATGATTCCATGCACTCTGGGGGCACCTTAGAGGACCCCCAGCATTGCTTCCACAGCCTTCTGAGGTTTTCCAGGCAGCCCTCGCTGCTGCCACTTCACAGGCAGGTTTCTGCCCTCCTGTTGCGTGAGCAGTTCAAGCCCAGGAAGGACGAACAAAGGATCTCCTTTCGGAGAGGGGTGTTACTCCCTCTCCCATTGGAAATAGGGGTTACATGCCTTGGGAGGGGTAGCCTCGCCAAGCCACTGGTATGCTTTGAAGGGCACATTTGGTGCCCCCTGTGCATACACCTGTCTCCACCGGTTCAGGGACCTCCAGGCCCTGATCCGGCATGGAACTGGACATTGGAAAGGGGAGTGACCACACCCCTGTCCATCACCACCACAGGGGTGGTGCCCAGAGCTCCTCCAGAGGGTCCCTGGGTTTTTCCATCTTGGATCCAAGCTTGGCAGGGAACTCTGGGAGCATCTGAGTGGCCAGGTCAGGCAGGTGATGTCAAAGCACCCTCCTAATAGGTGGTCAGCCAGCTAGGTGACCAATCCCCCTTACAGTGCTACTTAGGGTCTCTCCTTTGTGTGGTTCTTCAGATTTGGCTTGCATGATTCCAGCAGGATTCCTCTGCATCCCTTAGTTCGACTTCTGAGCAAAGAAACTGCCCCTGGACTCTCCAGGACCTGACAATCTGCAACAAAGACGAAAACTTTGCATGCAACATTGTTTTTCCAGCTCCTTCCAGCTTCTGCAACATTTCCCCAGTCATGCATCCTCGGAGGACAGCCCTTCTTCAGTCTGCACAGGAAAGAAGAAGGAATCTCCCTTGGAGTGAAGGAGTCACTTCCCTGTATCTGCAGGCACCAACAGCAATGACGACCAGCTGCGTGGATCCCCTCTCCTGCTGAGCTGCATGGACCCTGAAACATGGGCAGAGGTCGGAAGGGGTCCAGACGTTCCTCTCTACCAGCTGTCCAATTTGGGTGGAGGTAAGCCCTTGCCTTCCCACGCAGGACAGAACCGCTGTGTACGGCGTCCTTTGCAGTTGCGAAGGCTTGTTGGCACTTCCTCCAAGGGGTCTTCAGGCATCGTGTTGCTCCAGCCCCCAGCACTCCTTCCTGCGACGCACAGCCCCCTGAGTGGCTCTTCTGTGGCGTGGAACTCCTTTTCGTAGTGCTGCATGGGCTCCATTGCATTTTCTGTGTTCCCGTCATGTGGGACTCCTGTGCGGGCTGCCTGTGCTTCTGTGGGCTCTCGGTGACGCTGAGGGCTCCCTCTGACTCCCCCTCCTGGGCCTTGCTGGTCCCTGGCAGCACCACTTTCCACCAACCAAAAGTTTTGCCTGTGCCAAGGCTTGTTGGTGGGATCTGGACATGCAAACCCAACTGCAATCTTCCTTCCGGCGTGGGACATCACCTGCATCCTCCAGGAACTCAACTCCAACTCCAGGGCTGCAGTGCTTACTTTCCTTCCTCACCGTCGACCAACTCCTGCTATCATCAGCTTGGTGGGTAGGGACTCCTACTCTGCTGTGTCTTTTGAACTTGGTCCCCTCTCTCCACAGGTCTTCCTCTTCAGGAATACACTGTTGGTTTCTTGCAATAATCTCTGGGTTTTGAAATTCTCTTATTTTCTTCTAAGTGGGTGTTCTGGGGAAATTCTAGTAATTTACTCTTGCTTTCCTGGTTGCTGGGTGGCATTGTGGTACTTACCTTTGTGCTTTCCTGGTGCTCCCAAGGGCCCTCTACACACTCAACTCACCTATGTGGGGGTGACACTCTCGCTTTCCATTTTTTTAGTATATGGTTTGTGCATCCCATAGGCCCACTATTCTCTATTGTGTTTTACACTATTTGCACTGTTGTCTAACTATTCTTATGCCTATTTCTGACAACTAGTGTATATAACTTGTGTATTACTTACCTCTTAAGGGACTATTGCCTTTACAGTATTTTTGTTGTTGTGTTACTGTGATAAAGTACCTTTATTTTTGTAACACTAAGTGCATTCTTTCATGTGTGTGTAAGTGCTGTGTGACTATAGAGGTATTGCATGAGCTTTGCATGTCTCCTAGATAAGCCTTGGCTGCTCATTCACAGCTACCTCTAGAGAGCCTGGCTTCTAGACACTGCCTACACTACACTAATAGAGGATACCTGGACCTGGTATAAGGTGTACGTACCTTAGGTACCCACCACACACCATGCCAGCTTCCTACATTGGTGGTGCAGCGGTGGGTTACGCACTTGACACTGTCTTATCACTCTGTCACCTGGTACTTTCCACAGGAAAGACCCCTCTTTACTTAGAGGTACACATAGTACCTAGTGTTAAGAATCTGGTCTCTGAGTTTGGGTAAGCTAGGTGGTCTAGGCATATCCCTTGCTCCAAATGTCTTGAGAGAGACTAGAAGTTAGGGAGGTTTGGCACACCCTACACCACTCTAACACATACCATGTCCACAACTGGGCACACCTCTAAGGCCATGGATTCTCCCTATGAGAAGCCGATGTTCAAGGAATTGAAAGAGATGTGTGCTAAGAGGAAGACAGAAATGGGGAGAAACCCTAATAGGAACCTGTTCTTAGGCCTCCTCCTCCTAGATGACCAGGAACAAGCTGGTGACCAGGAGGAGGAAAAGGTAGATTCCAACCCCTCACACCTAGAAAAAGCCATTTTAAATCTTGGGGGGGGGGGTCAACCGGGTACCTCAGAGGATCACACAGTTCCTAGCAGACTCACTAGCATAGCTGGAAGCACTGCAAGAAGTGGGAGGCGAAGCCATACTAGTAGGGCTTCCTTTACACCCAGAGGGATAGTGGAAAGGGTCTAAGCCTAGGGACAGATCCTCCTCTGTCCATTCCTATGTCACCTCATTGTCTGGTGGGACCAACACTTTCCAACCCAGAGGGAGACTCCCTAGACAGGGAATACATGAAAATGAGGCTGGAAGTTGAGAGGGAAAGGCAGGGGTTGGGGCTAACACCCCATTGTGGCAGCAGCTCAGGTTTCAGGGAGCGCAGGGTGAGGAAGGACTCTTTTGACTCTAGAAACCTGCACAACATTATTCCCTCCCTCAAGGTAGGGGATTATATCTATAAGTGGTATGCTGCACTTGAGAGGGTCTGTAAAGTTCAGAGGGTCTCTCAAAGGCAGTGGGCAGCTATGCTCTGGTTGTCCTTCTCTGACAAGGGGAGGGATATACTTCTCACTGTCAGAGAAGAGGATGCAGACAACTACATCATTGATGGGTTTGGTCTCACCACTTAGCAATATAGAATAAAGGTCAGGAAGACCAGAAAAGTCATCACAAGATTGGATAGACTTTGTGGACTGTTGTGTGAAAGCTTTGGAAGGCTGGTTACATGGCAACAAATTGTCTGATTATGAGAGCCTATATAACTTAATTCTGAGAGAGTATATACTTAATAATTGTGTGTCTGATTCATTGCACCAATACTTGGTAGACCCAGATCTGACCTCTCCCCCAGAATTGGGAAAGAAGGCAGACAAATGGGTCAGAACAAGAGTGAGCAGAAAAGCTCATACAGGGGGTAACAAAGATAAGAAAAAGGAAACAGGTAAGTCTCAAGACAAGGGTGGGGACAAAGAGAAAATTAAAGACTAATCAGTCCACATTACTCCTCTGGGGATGGGACTAACACCTCTTCCTCCTCTGCACACAGTAAAAAGCCTTGGTGCTATGTGTGCAGAAATAAAGGTCCGGGTAAAGGCACTGATCCTTCCACCACTACTACCTTCACTTCCACTCATAGTGCCCACAGTAGTAGTAGTAATAGTGGTGGGACTACTGGCAGTAGTCAGCCCAGAGATGTAGTTGGGTTCATATTTGGGTTCATAGTAGAAACTGAGGTAGGCATAGAAACCCCAAAGACAGTTTCTGTTTCACAGGGTGGCACTGACGTGCCACTCTAGCTGCTTGTCTCCTTAATATTGATAAGCAGAAGAAGCACATTCAGATAAATGGTGTTGAGGCCCAGGCCTACAGGGACACAGGAGCCAGTGTCACTATAGTTACTGAAAACTTAGGCCCTCATTATGACATTGGCAGTTAGCTGACCGCCACGTCGACGATGGGGGTAGTACCATCGCCAGGCTGGCGGTGAAGACCGGCAAATTATGACCATGGAGGTGATCCCTCTCATAGACAGCCAATGTACCACCTGAACCGCCAATGCGGTCCATCCACTGACCACGGCTGGAACCATCTTCACGCAGGCAGAAGACAACGACCTGCCCACCATATTATGACATAGCAGACCGCCAGGATTTCCAGGGCAGGATCACCGCCACCAAAAGGCTGGCAGAAACACATCATATAAAAGGAGACACTCACCATCAGGGACACAGAGGAGTCCGCAGCCGCCATGGAATCAGAACTGAAAGTCTTCAAGATGCTGTACCACACGATGGCAGTCCAGGAGCACTAACGCCGATGAAGACAATGACGGTGAGTACAGCCGCCTAGCACACAAGGAAGGGAGGGGAGGGTGACAAGCATACACACACAACACACACCATACACACACACCACACACCACACACCCAGAACCATCTACAGAGAAATCCCACACCAACATAATCCAGAACGAAAGAAAGCCAGGACACATACCTCTGGTCCAACCACTGTAATCATGCTGGAAAACGTGCTCAAATTCTAACAAATAAATAATCACAGTTGTACACATGCACAGCAAGGGCCATTGGCCAGTCCAAAGTCATTAAATGGCCACAGGGCAACGTCCAAGGCCCAACTTGACTCCTGAGAGCCCAGTCACTCCACTAGGTAGGGGCATCATGGAAATGGTAGGCAGACATCCTAGGGGTTAGGAGGGTGGGGGGGTTTCATTCTAGGGAGGGGGGGTGCTTGGGTTTGGGTTTGGGAGAGGGCAGGTCCTTGCCCTTCTGTTTAGGGGGCAGAGGAGTGGCCTTGGGACGGCAGGCCGGAGTGCCACTCTTTTTCCTCTTATTGGTAGGAGTACTGTTAGGGGGAGGAACAGGAGTCAACTTGGAGTTGGAGGTACTGGGCTGGGGGTGGGACTTTTCTCTTCCGTGCAGGACTGTCGGGGGAGAGGGAAGAGGTCAAGTCAGGAAAGGAAAAGCTTCTTAGGACCAATGGGGTGGGGTGTGGAAGGAGGAATGGGAGTGGAGGTAAAGGGAGTAGTCGTAGGAGGAGGAGGTGTGCTGGACTTGGGTGCAGGTGCATGGACAGTGTGCGTGTGTGAGGTGGATGGCTGTTGGGTGTCTGAGTGGGAGCATTTATGTGTCTCTGGAGGGAGGTCAGACAGGGTGGGGGAGGACAAACAGGACATGTGTATGTATGTTGTGGTGGTGTCTGCAAGTGAGGTGGGTGTGCTGCATGAGGTGGTGATGGTGGTGGTGGTGACTGCACATGTGGTGTGTGGGATGCATGTCTGCGTTTCTGACATTGTGGTGACTGTGGGCAAGGCTGTACAGGTGGTACGATCTGGGACTGATGATGCAGTGCATGCAGGTGTGAGTGCTGATGTGACTGTGAGGGAGGAAGAGGAGGGGGAGATAGTGGAGGCAGTGGCTGTTGTAGTATGTGCATCTGTGTGTTGGCTCTGTGTGTGCTTGTGGAGTGAAGTGTAGTGCCTGAGTTTGTCTGTGCGAGTCCTGTCTGTTGTTTTGTGTGCATGCTTGTCAGATTGCATGCGTGGGATGGGTTGTGGGAGAGGGCTATGAGACCGGGAATAGGTAGTTGGAAAGGGGACAGAAAAACCAGGGACACTGGCTGCCATCAGAGAGGAGGCTAGAGCCTGAAACGATCTCTGTAGGGCAGCCAAGCCACCGTGAATGCCCTCCAGGAAGGCATTGCATTGCTGCATCTGGAATGCCGGCCCCTGGATGGCATTCAGTATGGTTGACTGCCCTACAGAGATGGATCTCAGGAGGTCAATAGCCTCCTCACTGAGGGCAGCAGGGTTGACTGGGGCAGGGCCTGAGGTGCCTGGGGAGAAGGAGATGCCCACCGTAGGAAGCTGGCTCTGTATATACAGTACTATCTCAAAATGAGATATAGGCCCTGATTTATACTTTTTTTGTGCCACATTACCGTCATTTATTGACACAAAAACGTCACAAACGTACAAAATACGATTGTATTTTGTAAGTTTGCGCCACTTTTGCGTCAGAAAATGACGGTAATGTTACGCAAAAAAGTATAAATCAGGGCCATAGTGTGCACAGAGTCCAGGGGTTCCCCATAGGCAAAAGTAGATAATACTAATGCTCTATCTGTGATAGTGTGGTCGAGCAGTTAGGCTTATCCAAGGGTAGTGTTAAACATTTGTTGTAGACACACAAGCAATAGAAGAAACACACACTCCATGACTTAACTCCAGACCAATAGGATGTCATATAGAAAAAAAAGTTTTGTTTCTAGAACCACAAGATTCAGTTTACAGTTAAGTACAGAAAATGAAAGTTACTTTACATAGGTATAAAATCAGGACTTTGAATGGAATCAACAATGTATACAGTTTTCTTTAAAAAGGCAAAAGGCTATTTTAAAAGTGCAATTTTCAACAGTTCCTGGGGGAAGAAAAGATAGTACAATTTTGTAGGTCAGTATTCAACTTACAGTTCTTATCTCCAGGTTTTAGGTAGTCTGTTGTTGTCAAGTTAACCCCAAACACCCACCACCAGCAACGCGGGGCCGGTCGGGTGCAGAGGTCAAAGAGGCACCAAATTAACAAGGGGGCGCCTATGGAGATAAGGGGTTTCTCTGAATCCGGTCAGCCAGCAGGTAAGTACCCGCGACTCGGAGGGCAGACCAGGGGTGTTCAAGAGAGCCCTAGAGGGGCCCCAAGTAGGCACCAAACACACACCCTCCGTGGCACTAGAGCAGCCAGGTACAGGGTGCAAACAGGGCGTTGGGTTTTCAATTAAACTCTATGAGTGGACCCCAGGGGCCGCTCTGAGGCTGCAAACAAGGTCCAGGGGGGCTTCTCGGGCAAACCACAGGCTGGGCAGGGAAGAGGGCCGCCTACTGGTCGATGCCACACCGGGGGTCTTGGTCTCAAAGGCCTGGGGTATGAGGGTACAGTGTGTTCTTTAGGCATCAGATATCTTCGTCCGGAGCTCGAGGTCAGGGGGGCCCTCTGGGTTCCCTCTGCAGGCGTAGTCGTGGAGGTTTGGAGGGGTCAACCCAGGGTGGGCTCTTGCTCCCAATTGCATGGGGGCCCTTTCTTGCTGTACCACCTGGACACAGGCCATGGACATCGGGTGCACAGGGGTCAGGACTCACGCATCTGGAGTGAGGTTGGAGTCCTTAGCTGTAGGTTTCTGTTAGACAGAACCGCTGTCCTCGGGAGTTTTTTCTACTTTTGGGTGCAGGGAACTCCTCTGGAGTTGGCAGAGGTCGCTGGGTCCACTGGACGTGTCACTGGTCTTTTAGCAGGTTTTCTGAAGCAGGAGACAGGCCGGTAGGGCTGGGGCCAAAGCAGTTGACGTCTTCCTTCTTCTCTGCTGGGGTTTTCAGCTTAGCAGTCCTTCTTGTTCTTGAAGGTCACCAGGAATCTGGTGAGCTGGGTCTAGGGAAGCCCCTAAATACAAGATTTAGGGGCTTTTGAGGGATAAAAGGGCAGGGGCCAATGGCTACTGTCCCTGAGGGTGGCTACACCCTCCTTGCGTCCACTGCTGTTGCGGAAGGGGGCACTTTCCTATCCTTATTGGTCCCTGTCCTCCAAACCAAGATGGAGGATTCTTGAGAGAAGGGGCCACTTCAGCTCTGGACACCTTAGGGGTGGTCCCAGCTGACGTGGTCACTCCTCCTTGTTTTTCTTAAGTTTCCCACCAAACTGGCCGCCAGCAGTGGGGCTTTGTCCGGGGGCGGGAATCTCCACTGGTTGGAGTGCTTTGTGGCACTGTAACAAGAGGCCTGAGCCTTTGAGGCTCACCGCCAGGTGTTACAGTTCCTGCAGGGCGGATGTGTGAAGCATCTCAACCCAGAGTAGGCTTTGTTTCTGGCCTCAGAGTGCACAAAGGCCCTCACCCCATGGGGTCAGAAACTCATCAACTAGTGGCAGGCTGGCACAGACCAATCAGTCCTACACTAGAGGATTGGGTAAAATACAGGGGGCATCTCTAAGATGCCCCCTGTGTGCATTTTTTTATAAATCCCACACTGGCATCAGTGGGGGTTATTGTGCTGAGATGTTTGATACCAAATTTCCCAATATTCAGTGAAGCCATTACGGAAATGTGGAGTTCATAATGACAAACTCCCAGACCATATACTTAAAATGGCCACACTGTACTTACAATGTCTAAGAATGGACTTCGTCACTGTAGGCGCATATTGCTCATGCAGCTATGCCCTCATCTGTGGTATAGTGCGCCCTGCCTTAGGGCTGTTTGTCCTGCTAGAGGGGTGACTTACCTATGCCAGAGGCAGAGTTTTGTGGGCATGGCACCCTGAGGGGGATGCCATGTCGACTTTGCCTTTTTCTCCCCACCAGTACAAACAATCTGCAATGGCAGTGTGCATGTGTTAGGTGAGGGGTCCCTTAGGGTGGCACAACACATGCTGCAGCCCTTAGGGACCCTCCCTGGTCACAGGGCTCTTGGTACCACTGGTACCTTTTACAAGGGACTTAGCTGTGTGCCAGAGGTGTGCCAATTGTGGAAATAATGGTACATTTTGAGGGAAAGAACACTGGTGCTGGGGCCTGATTAGCAGGATCCCAGCTCATTCTCAGTCAAGTCAGCATCAATATCAGGAAAAAAGTGTGGAGGGGGGTTACTGCAACACATGCCAGTTTCCTACACCCACCCTCCAGGGTGAGCGGGCACGAGCAACTGGGTGGGGGACTACTGGGAGGGTGGTGCTGGTACGGGGGTGGCGGAAGATTAACTAGCTGGGGTGGTCCCAGAGGGATCTGCCACCACCAGGGAGCTCCTATCGGAGGGGGAATCTGAGTCTGTAGTAGTTGCTCCTGTATCCCCCGTGGCGCTCCCCTCGCCCTCCAACCCACTGGTCCCCTCTGCATCTGTGCTCTCTGCCTCCTGGGTCCTGTGGGCTGCAGCTTCCCCACTCGCCAGTGCCCCTGCTCCTTCACCAGATGAAGCTAATGCACACATGGACATGATGACAAAAGGAGAGGGGGGGAGAAAGGGAAAGGTACCACAGGGTCAATCATAGCACCAACTGCACATATGGCATACACATCACAATAACTCAATGGAACTTACATTGCACAGTATGGACCACAGTGACAAACCATTACCTAAGTACAACAGCAGTAAGGAACACAAACACTACCAACTGCACACCTACTGGGACTAACTAATTCCTGTCTGCCATGGTATGCTAGCTACTTAGCAATACCAAAAATGCATACCACCCTACATAGCTAAGCAGGACCACACAGGAATAGCTAAACTGGCATATTGAGGCATCCACTGACTAGAACCTTGCACCCAATCCCCATGGCAGGCAACAAATACAAAATACCATACAGTCTGTACTCCCCCCTTGTGCCTGCTGTGCTGCCTTCAAGCGCCCATTCAACTTGGTTTGCCACCGCCAGTATGCAGGCCATTAGGGGGATCAGGCTCAGGCTCCGATGAGCACCCCTCCCTCGTTGGGAGACCTTCCCCAGCTGGGCCTCCACGGTCTTCCGGGCCCAGCCTCTTAATTCTTCCCACTGTTTCCTGCAGTGGGTGCTCCGCCGGCTATGGACCCCCAGGGTCCACACATCCTCGGCGACGGCACGCTACATCCCTTTCTTTTGATGGGCGCTGACCTGCAGAGGAAACACAGACAGAAGGACACCATGAACTATACAATCCAGTCTGTCACACAAATGGCTCACATACGGCATTTGCCCCTCATCAAGCACAGACATGATCCCTACGTCTGCATAAACATTGCATGCAGCCAAACCCCCACAAATGACACACTGCCAATACACACATACATTTATATGCAGCTATGTTGCATCCAACCTACCCATGATATACTTACCTGTTAGTCTGGAGGCCCATACAACTGCCCATACAGGGGCAGGACCCCATCCACAAGCTTCTCCAACTCATCGGATGTGAAGACTGGGGCCCTTTCCCTCGTAGCACGGGCCATCGCAGGTTCCAGACACAGGTCACAGCAGTACACGCAGTGGAGATGTAGTACTGTGGAAAGTCAGGAATCAAGTGTAGTGTTAGAAAGAATATAACGGACACGTCTGCAGCGGTGAACACCGTCACCGCTGGCGTTGATCATCATTGGTTCCTGTATTCCATAGAGCCCCATGTTAGCCAATGAGGATTTGCACAGCTGTGCAGCCCGCCTTCTGCCATGGCGCTTAATGCTGGCGGAGTGAGGTCACTTCCACCTGTCCCTCCATACAGGACAGGCGTTTACCATTTCCTACTGCTAGAACTCATGTTGGGAAGATATGTGTATCATTGGTATCCACTGTTCACACCTAGACAATTCCAGTCTCCTCCATACATACATGCTCTGTTTACTGTGATGTTGTGTGGCATAGGCCCTGTAGTCACACCCATTTTACTTTTGGCTCACTTAGATACCAACCACTGCGGAGGATGAGGATGGGGAGGCAAGCACCCGTGTACAGACCCCTTGTGGACTTGGCTACACTGGAGGACCGGCACATCATACTAACCTATTGTCTGGACTGGGCCACCATTGCTGAGCTGTGTGCACAATTGGAGCTTTGTCAAATGCCTGCTTGTAGGAGGCTGGCCTGGTTTGTAGTGGGTACCTTGGGTACTTACACCTTATGCCAGGTCCAGTTATCCCTTATTAGTGAAGTAGTAGTGTTCTAGCAGCTTAGGCTGATAGAGGTAGCTATAGCAGAGCAGCTTAGGCTGGACTAGGAGACAGGCAAAGCTGATGCAATACCACTTATAGTTACACAGTACTTATACACAAGTAAAGACAATACTCAGTGTCACCAAAACTAAAGGTATTTATTTGGGTGACACAGCACCAAAAATATCTTAGAGACAATACTCCTTCTGGAGGTAACTATTATACACAATATATACACTAGACAGCAAAATTAGACAAGTAAATAGTCATAGAACAATGTAAACAATAGGAAATGCCATAGAATGCAATGGGAGAAAATTGGTCCTGGGGCAACACAAACCATATACTAAGAAAGTGGAGTACGAACCACAAATTCCCCCCTAGACAAGTGTAGTGTGTGCAGAATCGCTGAGAGAGTAAGAATACAGTAAAGGTAAGTAAATTACCCCACCCCAGAGCCCAGAAAGGCAGGAATAAAGTACTGCAGGTTTCTTTAGGACACACTACACCTCGTGGTTGGGATTTTGCAGCAACCAAGTCTGCAAAGAACAACTGCTGTATTCCTGGACCTGAAGACCTGCAAAGGAAGGGGACCAAGTCCAGAAGTCGAAAAAAGTTCCAGGAAGGACAGGAGCCCCTGCCAACCCAGAAGAGGGTGCAAAAGTAGAGTCACTGGTTAGTCAAAGACTGCAGGGATGCACCCGAGGAAGATTCCAGCGGGTTCCTGCATGATGCAAAAGATGTCCCATGGCGTGAAGACTGTTGCAGACGAGATTTCATGTTGGAAGTCGCCAACAAGCCTTGGCTATGACAAAAGTGCATTTTGCATCAAAATGGCACTGCTTGGACCCAGGAGAGACCTGGGGGCCTCAACTTGGTGTGAGGAGGAAGAGGGGGCTCTCACCACTTTAGAGAGCCCTCAGGATACCAGCCAGCACCCCCAGGAGTTGCAGTACCCAGGGACAAAGGAGGTGCAAAACACAGTTGATGCAGCACAACAAAAGAAGGTCCCACGCCGCCAGAGAACAACTCAGAGAGTTGAGCATCACAGAATGGAGTACTGGTGACCTGAACCAGGCTGTGCACGAAGGAATTTTGCAAAGAGTGCACAGAGGCCTCAGGAGGTGAAGAAGATGCCGTAAACAGGGGTACCGTCGCTCTCAGGGAAGGCAAGGTCTTACCTCCTCCAAATTGCGTCAGCCGGACCTCAGAACAGTCTATGTCGATGATGTCCACCCTCTGTGTCTTTAGGAGCACGCTTGTCGCTGTGAGAGGAGTCCCAGGGTACCGGTCATTGTCGTGGAAGGTGCCTGCTTGGAGCAGGGGAGTGACTCCGTCTCTCCACGGGAGATTTCTTCGGTCCTTCTGGTGCAGGATGAAGACAGGGAGTCGACAGAGCATGCACACCGTGGAAACTGTTGCAGTTGCTGACTTTGGAGCTGAGGTTTCTGAAGAAAAGTGTCTCTTGTAGACACTTTGTTGCAGTTACAGCGTTTTTTGGAGCAGGATGCGGTTGATCCGAGGTCAGAGGAGTCTGAAGTTGTTGCAGAGGATTCCTGAAGGAAACTTGCAAGCAGAATCTGAAGAGAACCCACAGGAGAGACCCTAAATAGCCCTTAAAGGGGGATTGGCTACCTTATTAGGTATGGACCTATCAGGAGGGGTATCTGATGTCACCTGCTGGCACTGGCCACTCAGAGCCCTCCAGAGAGCCCCCACACCTTGCAAAGCAAGATGGCTGATGTCTGGGACACACTGGAGGAGCTCTGGGCACCACCCCTGGGGTGGTGATGGACAGGGGAGTGGTCACTCCCCTTTCCTTTGTCAAGTTTCACGCCAGAGCAGGGGAGAAGGGGTCCCTGAACCGGTGTAGATTGGTTTATGCAAAGAGGGCACCATCTGTGCCCTTCAAAGCATTTCCAGAGGCTGGGGGAGGCTACCCCTGCCCAGGCTGTAACATGTATTTCCAAAGGGAGAAGGTGTAACACCCTGCTCTCAGAAGAACTGCTTTGTTCTGCCTTCCTGGGACTGAGCTGCCCAGACCCCAGGATGGCAGACCCCTGTCTGTGAGGTGGCAGCAGCTGTAGCTGCAGTGCAAGCCTCAGAGAGCTGGTTTGGCAGTACTGGGGGTCCATGGTGGAGCCCCCAGGATGCATGGAATTGGCTCCCCAATACCAGATTTGGAATGGGGGGACAATTCCATGATCTTAGACATGTTATATGGCCATATTCGGAGTTACCATTGTGAAGCTACATATAGGTATTGACCTATATGTAGTGCACACGTGTAATGGCCCTCACACTTAGTAACTTTGCACCTAACCTTCAGCAAATGAAGGTTAGGCATATAGGCGACTTATAAGTTACTTAAGAGCAGTGAAAATGGCTGTGAAATAGTGTGTGTATTATTTCACGCAGACTGTAATGGCAGTCCTGTGTAAGGGATTGTCTGAGCTCCCTATGGGTGGCAAAAGAAATGCTGTAGGAAAGTAGCCTCTTTCTGGCATGGTTACCCCACTTTTGGCCTGTTTGTGGGTGTGTGTCAGTGTGTTTGTGAGTGTGTGTCAGTGTGTTTTTACTGTGTGACTGGGATCCTGCTAGCCAGGAACCCAGTGCTCATAGATAAAAACCCATATGTCAGTGTGTTTTGCCTGTCTCACTGGGATCCTGCTAGCCAGGAACTGTGCTCATAGTTTGTGGCCTAATGTGTATGCCTGTGTAGTGCCTAACTGTGTCACTGAGGCTCTGCTAATCAGAAGCTCAGTGCTTATGCTCTCTCTGCTTTTACATTTGTCACTGTAGGCCAGTGACTACATTTACCAATTTTAATTGGCATACTGGACCCCCCCTCATAAGTCCCTAGTATATGGTACCTAGGTACCCAGGGCATTGGGGTTCCAGGAGATCCATATGGGCTGCAGCATTTCTTTTGCCACCCGTAGGGAGCTCAGACAATCCCTTCTACAGGACTGCCATTGCAGCCTGCATGACATAACGCACATGTTATTTCACAACCATTTTCACTGAACGTAAGTAACTTATAAGTCACCTATATGTCTAATCTTCACTTGCTGAAGTTTAGGTGCAAAGTTACTAAGGGGCATATTTGTATTCTGCTTGCGCTGGATTAGCGTGATTTTTTTAACGCAAATTCAGCGCAAAACTAAGACCATATTTATACTTTGACGTTACACCCCGCTGACGTCAAAATTTCTCAGTGTGCGTCATTTTCTGGATGTATGACACTGCCTTGCGTTAATGACATGCAAGGTAGGCGTTCCAGTCCAAAAAATGACTTAAACACCCGTGCGCCATATTCATCCAACTGGGCAAAAATGGCGCACGGCTGGGAGGCGGAGCCGGAAAATGACATTGCGTCAAAAATGAACGCCTGGGTCAGGGCAGGAGTTTACGGGATCTGTGGGCTTTTTTCATGGTGGGAGACCATGGAGGCAGTCCACAGGTGCCCTTCCCTGCACCCAGGGACATCCCCGCCACCCTAGCCCACTCCTGGAGGACACCCATGGATGGGGGGACCCATCCAGGGTGAGTGCAGGTAAGTGCAGGTAAGTATAATTTATTTTTTTATCAAGTGGCATAGAGGGGCCTAACTTTGGCCCCCCTATATGGCACTGTGCCCAATGGCCATGCCCAGGGGACAGAAGTCCCCTGGGCATGGCCATTGGGCAGGGGGGGCATGACTTCTGTCTTTGCTAAGACAGGAGTCATTTCCATGGGGGTTGTGCATCAAAAAATGTCGCAGGTCAGGTTTGAGCCAATATTTTTTACTCTAACCTGCCTTGCACCACTCTTTGACGCACAACCCCCAGTCTTCGATTCACCTCTGCTGCCCGGTTTGAGTAATTTATTTTGACGCAAACCAGGCCGCAGCGCCGGCTAACGTCATTCCATAAATAAGGCACCTGGCTGGCGCGTTGGAATGGTGTTAGCCGGCGGTAAACTTTTTGATGCAAATCTGCCCTGGTGCTGATTTGCGTCAAAAAGTATAAATATGGGTCTAAGTGTGAGGGCACCCTTGCACTAGCTAAGGTGCCCCCACATAGTTCAGGGCCATTTCCCCGGACTTTGCGAGTGCGTGGAAGCCATTACACGCGTGCACAACATATAGGTCAATACCTATATGTAGCTTCACAATGGTAACTCCGAATATGGCTATGTAACATGTCGAAGATCATGGAATTGTCCCCCATTCCAAATCTGGTATTGGGGAGCCAATTCCATGCATCCTGGGGGCTCCACCATAGACACCCAGTACTGCCAAACCAGCTCTCTGAGGCTTGCACTGCAGCTACAGCTGCTCCCACCTCACAGACAGGGTTCTGCCTTCCTGGGGTCTGGGCATCCCAGTCCCAGGAAGGCAGAAGAAAGCTTTTATTCTGAGAGCAGGATGTTACACCCTCTCCCTTTGGAAATAGATGTTACAGGCTGTGGAGGGGTAGCCTCCCCCAGCCTCTGGAAATGCTTTGAAGGGCACAGATGGTGCCCTCCTTGCATAAACCAGTCTACACCAGTTCAGGGACTTCTTCTCCCCTGCTCTGGCAGGAAACTGGGCAAAGGAAAGGGGAGTGACCACTCCCCTGTCCCTCACCACCCCAGGGGTGGTGTCCAGAGCTCCTCCAGTGTGTCCCAAACTTCAGCACTCTGGCTTTGCAAGGTGTGGGGGCACTCTGGAGGGCTCTGAGTGGCCAGTGGCAGCAGATGACGTCAGAGACCCCTCCTGATAGGTCCATACCTGATAAGGTAGCCAATCCCCCTCTCAGGGCTATTTCGGGTATCTCCTGTGGATTCTCTTCAGATTCTGCTTGCACGTTTTCTTCAGGAATTCTCTGCAACAACTTCAGACTCTTCTGACCTCGGATCAACCGCAGCCTGCTCCAAGAAACACTATAACTGCAACAAAGGCCCATATTCATACTTTTTCAGTGCCACATTTGCGTCATTTTTTGATGCAAAAGCAGCGCAAACTTACAAAATACAATTGAATTTTGAGCCGATTTTGCATAAAAAAGCAATGCAAATGCAATGCAATGCAAATGTGCTAAAAAAGCATATATATGGGCCAAAGTGTCTACAAGAGACACTTTTCTTTAGCAACCTCAGCTCCAAGTCAGCAACTGCAACAGTTTCCATGGTATGCACGTTCTGGGGACTCCCTGTCTTCATCCTGCACCAGAAGAACCGAAGAAATCTACTGTGGAGTGACGGAGTCACTCCCCTGCTCCAAGCAGGCACCTTCCAAAATGACGACCGGCACCCTGGTACTCCTCTCACAACAACGAGTGTGCTCCTAAGGACACAGAGGGTGGACATTATCGACATAGTCTGTCTTGAGGTCCTGCTTATGCAATTTGGAGGAGGTAAGACCTTGCCTTCCCCGAGAACGACAGTACCCCTGTGTACTGTGTCTTCTTCACATCCCGAAGCTTCTGTGCATTCTTTGTAAAATTCCTTCATGCACAGCTTGGCCCAGGTCCCCAGCACTCCACCCTGTGACGCACAACTTGCTGAGTTGTTCTCCGGTGGCGTGGGACCTTCTTTTGTTGTGCTGCATCAACTGCATTTTGCACCTAATTTGAACCCGGGTCCCGCGGCTCCTGGGGTTGCTGGCTGGCATCCTGAGGGCTCTCTAAAGTGCTGAGAGGCCCCTCTTCCCCCTCACAAAGAGGTGAGGCCCCCAGGTCCCTCCTGGGTCCATCCAGCATCATTTTGATGAAAAGTGCACTTTTGTGGTAGCCAAGGCTTGTTGGCGACTTCCAACACGAAATCTGATCTGCAACAATCTTGATGCCGTGGGACATCTTTTGCATCATGCAAGAACCTGCTGTAATCTTCCTCGGGTGCATTTCTGCAGTCTTCAACTAACCTGGGACTCTTCTTTTGCACCCTCTTCTGGGTTGGCAGGGGCCCCTGTCCTTCCTGGAACTTCTTTTGACTTCTGGACTTGGTCCCCTTCCTTTGCAGGTCTTCAGGTCCAATAAACCAGCAGTTGTGCTTTGCAGACTTGGTTGGCTGCCGCAAAATCCCCTAAACGAGGTGTAGTGTGTCCTAAGGAAACTTGCAGTACTTTACTCCTCCTTTTCTGGGCTCTGGGGTAGGGTAATTTACTAACCTTTACTGTATTCTTACTCTCCCAGCGAATGTGCACACACTACACGTGTCTAGGGGGGAATTCCTGATTCACATTCCACTTTTTTAGTATATGGTTTGTGTTGCCCCTAGGCCTATTTTCTCCCATTGCACACTATAGGATTTCCTACTGTTTGCATTGTTCCATGACTATTTACTTGTCTAATTTTGGAGTCTAGTGTATATATTGTGCATAATACTTACCTCCAGAAGGAGTATTGTCTCTAAGATACTTTTGCTACTGTGTCACCCCAATAAATACCTTTATTTTTGGTAACACTGAGTATTGTCTTTACTTGTGTATAAGTACTGTGTAACTATAAGTGGAATTGCATGAGCTTTGCATGTCTCCTAGTTCAGCTTAAGATGCTCTGCTATAGCTACCTCTATCAGCCTAAGCTACTAGAACACTACTACATTTTACTAATAAGAGAGAACTGGGCCTGATATAATATGTAAGCACTCACTACAAACCAGGCCAGCCTTCTACATGGGCATAAACCTTCGCACTTAGGACAACTTTAGCAACAGAAAAGAATGATGGATGGAGTGTTGAAAATTTAAAAAGACACTCACCCTCAATCACAGATCTGGGTTTAATATATCGTTCTTTTGCTCACCATGCCATCCCAGTTTGGAACCAGGCATATGCAAATCAGTCCTGACCCTGTTCCCCATGGGAACAGTGCAGCTCGAACTATCAGGCCAGGTCCTCCCTGAACGAGAAACAAGCATCCTGGAAATAATATCAGGATACCACCCTCCATCAGCCAGACTAGCTTGAATCCAGTGGCACAGTGAGCAAGGGACCCACGTCTGGGCATACCCTTCACACTAAGAGCAACTTTAGCAATACAAAAGGATGATGGACAGAGTGTTGAAACTTTTCAAACACTCACCCCCGATCACAGATCTGGGTTCAATCCATTGTTCTTTTGCTCACCATGCAACCCCAGTTTGAAAACAAGCATAAGCAAATCAGTCTTGACCCAATTACCCCATGGGAACAGTCCAGCCTGACCTGCCAGAGTCTCCCTAGACCGGAAACAAGCATCCTGGAACTGGATTCAGGGTATCACCCTTCATCAATCAGGCTAGCTTAAATCCAGTGGCCAGTGAGCAAAGGACCCACGTCTGGGCATACCATTCCCATTTAGGGCAACTTTAACAACAGAAAAGGATGATGGATGGAGTGTTAAAACTTTTCAAACACTCACCTCCAGTCACAGATCTGGGTTTAATCCATTGTTCTTTTCCTCACCATGCCACCTGAGTTTGGAACCAGCCATATGCAAATCAGTCTTGACCTTGTTCCCCATGGGAACAGTTCAACCCAAACAGCAAGGCCAGGTTCTCCCTGGACCAGACACAAGCATCCTAGGACTGCTTTCAGGATATCACCCTTCATCAGCCAGGTTAGCTTGAATCCAGTGGCACAGTGAGCAAGGGACCCACGTCTGGGCATACCCTTCCCCCTTAGAGCTACTTTAGCAACACAAAAGGAGGATGGATGGAGCGTTAAAACGTTTCAAACACTCACCTCCAGTCACAGAACTGGGCTTAATCCATTGTTCTTTTGCTCACCATGCCAGCCCAGTTTGGAACCAGCCATATGCAAGTCAGTCTTCACCCTGTTACCCATGGGAAGAGTCAAGCCCTAACTGCCAGACCAGATTATCCCTGAACTGGAAACAAGCATCCTGGGACCAGCTTCAGGTTATCACCTTTCATCAGCAAAACTAGATTGAATCCAGTGGCACAGTGAACAAAGGACCTACGTCTGGGCATACCCTTCACACTTAGGGCAAATTTAACAACACAAAAAGATGCTGGACGGAGTATTAAAACTTTTCAAATACTCTCCCCAGTCACAAATCTGGGTTTAATCCATTGATCTTTGCCTACTATGGCCACCCCAGTTTGCAACCAGCCACATGCAAATCAGTCTTGACCACGGTCCCCCATGAAACAGTACAGCCCAATCTGCCAGGCCAAGTCCTCCCTAGACCATGACCAAGCATCCAGAGACCAGTTTCAAAGTATCACACTTCATCAGCCAGGCTAGCTTGAATCCAGTGGCACAGTGAGTAAGGGACCCACGTCTGGGCATACACATCACACTTAGGGCAACTTTAGTAACAGAGAAGGATGATGGATGGAGTGTTGAAACTTTAAAAAGACACTCATCCCCAATCACACATCTGCATTTAATCTATTGTTCTTTTGCCAACCCTAGTTTAGAAGAAACCATATGCAAATCAGTCTTGACCCTGTTCCCCCATGGGAACAGTCCAGCTCAAACTGCCAGGCCAGATCCTCCCTGGACTGGAAAAAAGCATCCTGGGACAGGTTTCAGAGTATTACCCTTCGTCAGACATGCTAGATTGAATCCAGTGGCAGAGTGAGCAAAGGACCCACATCTGGGCATACCCGTCCCCCTTAGGGTTACTTTAGCAAAACAAAAGGATGATGGATGGAGTGTTAAAACTTTTCAAACACTTACCCCTAGTCACAGATCTGGGTTTAATCCATTGTTTTTTTGCCCATCATGCCACCACAGTTGGGAACCCGCCATATACTAATCAGTCTTGATCTTGATCCCCATGGGAACAGTTCAACCCAAATAGCAAAGCCAGGTTCTCCCTGGACCAAAAACAAGCATCCTAGGAATGGTTTCAGTGTGTCACTCTTCATCAGCCAGAATAGCTTGAATCCAGTGGCACAGCGAGCAAGGGACCCACGTCTGGACACACCCTTCCCATTTAGGGGAACTTTATCAACAGAAAAGGATGATGGATGGAGTGTTGAAACTTTACAAACACTCACCCCCAATCACAGATCTGGATTTAATACATTGTTCTTTTGCTCACCACGCCACCCCAGTTTGGAACCAGCCATATGCAAATCAGTCTCGAACCTGTTCCCCAAGGGAACAGTCAAGCCGAAATGCTAAGCCAGGTACTTTCTGGACCGGAAACAAGCATTCTGGAAATGGTTTCAGGGTATCACCCTTCATCAGCCAGGCTAGATTGAATCCAGTGGCAGAGTGAGCGAAGGACCCACGTCTGGGCATACCTTCCCCCTTAGAGCTACTTTAGCAACACAAAAGGAGGATGGATGGAGCGTTAAAACTTTTCAAACACTCACCCCCAGTCACAGAACTGGGTTTAATCCATTGTTCTTTTGCTCACCATGCTAGCCCAGTTTGGAACCAGCCATATGCAAGTCAGTCTTGACCCTGTTACCCATGGGAAGAGTCCATCCCTAACTGCCAGAGCAGGTCATCCCTGAACCGGAAACAAGCATCCTGGGACCAGCTTCAGGGTATCACCCTTCATCAGCAAGACTAGATTGAATCCAGTGGCACAGTGAGCAAAGGACCTACGTCTGGGCATACCCTTCACACTTAGGGCAAATTTAGCAACACAAAAAGATGATGGACGGAGTGTTAAAACTTTTCAAACACTCACCCCAGTCACAAATCTGGGTTTAATCCATTGAGATTTTGCTACTATGCCACCCCAGTTTGCAACCAGCCACATGCAAATCAGTCTTGACCCTGGTTCCCCTTTAAACAGTACAGCCCGAACTGCCAGGCAAAGTCCTCCTTAGACCATAACCAAGCATCCTGAGGCCAGTTTCAAAGTATCACACTTCATCAGCCAGGTTAGCTTGAATCCAGTGGTACAGTGAGAAAGGGACCCACGTCTGGGCATAGCCTTCCCACTTAGGGCAACTTTAGTAACAGAAAAGGATGATGGATGGAGTTTTGAAAATTTAAAAAGACACTCATCCCCAATCACACATCTGCATTTAATCTATCATTCTTTTGCTCACCATGCCACTCTAGTTTAGAAGAAACCATATGTAAATCAGTCTTGACCCTGTTCCCCCATGGGAACAGTCCAGCTCGCACTGCCAGGCCAGATCCTCCCTGGACTGGGAAAAAGCATCCTGGGACAGGTTTCAGAGTATTACCCTTCATCAGACATGCTAGATTGAATCCAGTGGCAGAGTGAGCAAAGGACCCACATCTGGGCATACCCTTCCCCCTTAGGGTTACTTTAGCAACACAAAAGGATGATGGATGGAGTGTTGAAACTTTTCAAACACTCACCCCCAGTCACAGATCTGGGTTTAATCCATTGTTTAATTGCTCACCATGCCAGCCCTGGTTGGAACCAGCCATATGCAAGTCAGTCTTGACCCTTTTTGCCCATGGGAACAGTCCAGCCCGAACTGTTAGGCCAGGTCCTCCCTGGACCGGAAACAAGCATCCTGGGACCAGTTTCAGGGTATCACCCTTCATCAGCCAGGCTAGATTGAATCCAGTATCTTACTAGCCACAGAGGGTAACCCAAGAAAGCCCAAGGGGTCTGGGTAGAAATTTTTACAAAACAACAAATGCCCCTTAGGGATCACTTATAATCAGGAACAATCCCAACATTCATATTAACATATGCAGCACTTAGGAGAAAATCCTTTATTATTTAGACAAAATATATACTTTCTTCATATATGTACACACTATATACAATCCCCCATCATGACAAAAAAAGGAAAAAGGACAAAACAAAGTGTTAATGAAACAAGTGCTCGTTATTCAAGAAAGAAAGAAAAGAGGATAATAAATCTCCCATTACATCAATCCAAGAAATATTTTTTAAAACTGTATAGGAGCCTGTTGGTTATTCCTTCTGCTATATTGAATCACAATCTTATTTGAAACAGGATTAAATCCACAATTGCGTCCTCCAACAAAGTAAACCAAATCCAGGCTAAAGCAACATTGTCGACGTTTCGACCCCCTTTCGCTCTTGGGCCAACTCCTGGCTCCAACACGGGTCTTCATCAGGACTACACAACAGGGGACATCTACAATTATTCAAATGAATATTCTCCCCAACCTCCTAAGACTCGGCTGCATTGTCATCATTCTTAATACTCACCTACATTGCTTCATATCACATCAAAATCTTCATCTTCACAATTTCTGCACAGTCCACTAATCTACAAAACATGAACATAAGCCACTACCCCTATTAAATCATACACCTACCAAATTAACAAACCATAATTACACAACAACCTCACTCTTACACCAACTCTATTCTCCAAAAACTCTTCTTTGTTTGGAAACACAGCCAAAATCTTCGATCAATTCCTCCTTCCACTTTAATTTTCTTGCCTTGAATAAAAATAAACCATGCACCCTTTTCATCATCAGATTTCTTATTTCTCCAGATATACCAGCTTTTTTAAATCAAAACCAAAGTCCACTCAAAATAATTGGCAGATTATGAGAGCAACTAATTGGCCCAGAGGGAGTATCTCTCTATTTTCAATCTTCCTCATAACCGTCTATAGAAACTCCAAATATATTCTCCCATCAACCAAGAACAAAATTTGTCTTAGGGAATCCCTAATACATCCCCATGTAACACTAACACAGTATTTAAAAAGAAAATAGATCCCGACCAACAGACAAAAACCTTCCCCTTTAGTTGGAAGTAATATTTCTATCTACACCTGTGGAACAGAGGCTTTCCCAGAGAACAGGGATGGGGGAGAGGCAGATACAGAGGCAGAAAACAGGTTTGCTTCCCACAGGAGGAGCTTGGGGAAATTCAAACACGGAGACAGCATTACAGGTGGTGAACCAATGTAATCCGGTGATTAATCTATCAATTTATCAATTATCGCCAGTAGAAGAACAGCTACTATCAAAAGGGTTATCCTTTGTTCCCACAAATGTACCTAATTGCTTTAATTTGAAAATGGAATTACACCATTTCTTTCGGAAAGTAGGACTGCAATATTATTTCAATCATTCAATGCCCAGGCCCCAGGTTTCTGTAACGGGTTTTAGAACGCCCTCGACATTCACCCCTCCAGTACATTTAGGCCCTCATTACAACCCTGGTGGTCGGTGTTAAAGCGGCGGTAATACCGCCAACAGGCCGGTGGTAAGAAAAATTGAATTATGACGACAGCAGAAACTGCCAACACAGACAGCCACTTTAACACTCCGACCACCACAGCGGTAGCAACAAACACCGCAGCGGTAACCGCCAACAGTCAGGCAGAAGACAATGTACCGCCCACTGTATTATGGCACACCAATCCGCCACCTTTTCCGGGGTGGTACCAACGCCATCAAAAGCACGGCGGAAACAGTACACAGAAGGGAAACGACTCACCTCTCGACACTCAAGGAAGAACCACAATGCGATGGAGCCCGAACTACAGATCTTCCCCATGCTGGTTTACCTCCTCCTACACCAGGAACACGAACAGCGGCGAAGACGACTACGGCGAGTACTGCACCTATCACACAAGGGAGTGGGGAGGAAAAAGTGGGTGACACACACACACACAACACGCAACACCCCCATCCCCAACACCATACACACAAACAGATGCAACAACATCACATATACACCCGGTAAGCCTCAGGAATAACACAAGGACAAAAGGAATTGATTAAAGTGAGTGTAATATTACAAATTGAGATAGCTACGTCCAGAAAGTACTAAACAATATGTACAATATATACAAATGGAGGGACAATGCCCACTCCAAAATGTCCGTGGCCCACAGGGCCATAACACATAGGCAAAGGCCACACTTGACTCCTGCCTCAATACGGAGAGAACATTGCAGGGGCATCAGGTCGAAAACGCACAGGCACCTCAGGGGGAATGGAATGTGGGGGCACTTCAGTCGGAAGATGGTACAACGCCACTGCTCCTGGAGGGGGCCACGTGCCCATTGGTCCTGGGGAATGCAAAGCCACAGTCTCTATAGTGGGTGGTTTGCCCACTACTTGGTCCTGGGGAGTGCAAAGCCACAGTCTCTCTAGTGGGTCGTTTGCCCACTGCTTGGTCCTGGGGATTGCAAAGCCACAGTCGCTCTAGTGGGTGGTTTGCCCACTACTTGGTCCTGGGGAGTGCAAAGCCACAGTCTCTCTAGTGGTTGGCTGCACCACTGGTTCTGGAGGGGGCCCTGTGCCCAGTGTGCTTCATCCTGGCAAGGAGGGGGTGAGTGGATGCCTTCTTCCACTGGTTCTGGACTGGGCCTTGTGCTTCATCCTGGCAAGGAGGGGGTGAGTGGATGCCTTCTTCCACTGGTTCGGGAGGGGGCAATGTGCCCTGTGATGCTGATCCTGGATGGTGCAAGGTTACAGTCTCTCACCTGGGTGTCACACCTACAGGTGTTGCAGTGGCCAGGACGCACTACAGCCCATGTAGGCACGACTACACACTGCTCACCGGCGGTGACGGCTGCTCAGTGGATGGCGGCTGGCGGCGGTGCTGTCAGTGGTGGGGGAAGGCTCCAGCCCTTCCCCTGCAGCCTTGGACGGCTGCCCACTGGGGCTGCAGCTGCTGGCATTGGCGCTGCTGGCGGTGCTGGCAGTGGTGCAGGTGGCGGTGCTGGCAGTGGTGGGGGGAGGCTCCAGCCCTTCCCCTGCAGCCCCGAACAGCTGAAGTGCCATGGCTGGTGTTGTTTGGCCAGATGCTGCTCTAGCCCCAGGCACCAGATCCATACTGCCTGCAGCGTCAGTTCTTTTTACACTGCCCTTGGCAGCTGTTGTCCCCTTCCTGCCCTTGGCAGATGGTGGTGCCTCCTTACTACCGCCAGTTGGTGTTCCCTTCCTGCTGGCTGGAGTTCCCTCCTTCCCCTTGCTGGCTGGTGGTGCCTCCTTCCCCTTGCTGGCTGGTGGTGCCTCCTTCACCTTGCTGACTGGTGGTGCCTCCTTTCCCTTGCTGGCTGGTGTCCCCTTCCTAGCTGGCGGCCTCTTCTTGCCCTTGGCAGGTGGTTCAGGCACACTGGCTGTGCTGACGGCTGCCTCCCTGGAGCCTCTCACACCAGCAGTAGCTGCAGAAACTACAGTGGCCCTGGACTGGGTGGCTGAGGTGCTGGGCTGGGTTCTGGCCACCCTGGCCTGAAGTGAAGGACGGGGGTGGGGGAGTGGCAGGAAATAGGTCAAGGGTGGAGAGGAAAAGCTTTTTAAGGACACTGGGGCTGGAAGAGGGTGAAGGTATGGGAGTGGAGGAAGAGGGAGTGGTTGTAGGAGGTGCCTGTCTGCTGTGTTTGGGTGCAGGTGCATGTGGTGGATGCTGTGGTGATATGGATGGCTCTTGGGTGTCTGAGTGCTGTTTTTTTGTACTTTGGGAGGAGTGGGCACAGACACAGTGGGAGAGGACACAGGGGACGTGTGCATGGATGTGGGGGTTGTGACTGCCAGTGAGGGGCGTGTTGTGATAGGTGTGCTGGTGATGGAGGTAGTGGATGAGGATGTAGTGCATGCAGGTGTGAGTGGAGATGCTACTGGGAGAAAGGGGTGGAGGACGAGGAGGAGGAGGACACAGTGGAGGCAGTGGATGTTGGTGTGTCTGCATCTGGATGGTGCTTGTGTGAGTGCCTGTGGGATGAAATGTGGTGCTTGTGTTTGCCTGAGCCACTTCTTTGTGTTGATTTGGGTGCATGCAAGTCTGAAGGTGTGCTTGGGATAGGCTGGGGTTGAGGGGAATGGGGCTGGGTAAAGGAAGTTGGAGGGGGAGGCTAGAGACAGGGACAATGGCTGCCATCAGGGAGGAGGCCAGAGCCTGGAATGCTCTCTGTTGGGCCCCCACGCCAGAGTGAATGCCCTTAAGGTAGGCATTTGTTTGTTGCAAATGCCTTGCTACACCCTGGATGGCATTCAGTATGGTTGACTGCCCAACAGAGAGGGATCTCAGGAGGTCAATAGCCTCCTCAGTGAGGGCAGCAGGGCTGACTGGGGCAGGGCCTGAGGTGCCCGGGGCGAAGGAGATGCCCACCCTCGTGGGTGAGCGGGCATGGGAAACTCGCTGAGGGGCTGCTGGGAGGGCGGTGCTGGTATGGGGGTGGCGGCTGTACCTGCCGTTGGGGTTGGCACAGAGGTGTATGCGACCGACAGGGAGCTTCCATCGGAGGAGGTGTCGCTGTCAAAACTGTCCCCTCCTGTCTCTGTTGTGGTGCTCCCTTCGCCCTCCGTCCCACTGGTGCCCTCACCGCCTGTGGATTCGGCCTCCAGGCCCATGTGGGATGCAGCTCCCTCCGTCGCCGGTGCCTCTGCTCCACCACCAGATGATGCTGATGCACACAAGGACAGGGTGACAAAACAAAAAGGGGGGGAGAGACAGAGGATACACTCGGTCAATGCCAGCAACAACACTACCGTTGGCGTCACAACTCACAGGAAACAGCCCTATCCACTAGGCCATGCATTACCAGTTACAATGCTAGTCACCAGGGTATGGGGTACAATGCCTAACGCCATTAGCTGCACACCTGAAACCCACAGAACCCTGCCCAGTAGTAGATGTCCACTAGCATTATTTGGGTTGGAGTGCATCTGAGCTTGACCATCATGGAACCTACCCTTCCATGTTCGCCCTGGCCTATGGGCACCCACAGACCCACATCCCCCACCCAAGTAACACCTCAATGAGCGCAAATTCATGAATCTGCATCTGTACTCACCTCCTTGTGGCTGCTGTGATGCCTTCAAGTGCCCATCCAACTCCGGATAGACCACCACCAGGATGCGGAACATCAGGGGGGTCAGGGTATGATGGGCACCCCTTCCTCGTTGGGAGGCCAGCCCTATCTGGGCACCGCCGTCTTCCTTGCCCTGTGGCACAGGTCCTCCCACGTTTGCAACAGTGGGTGCTCTGCCTGTCAAAGACACCCAGGGTCCGCACCTCCTTGGCGATGGCATGCCAAGTACCCTTTTTCTGATGGGTGCTGACCTGCAGAACAAGATACATAAGAAAATGTATTAGTCATACCGTCCGGACTGTTATACTCATGGCCCACCATATCCCTCCCATCCCCTTACGCACAGACATTGCCCACCAAACATGCAGCACTCTGCCCAGGACCCCTCGGCCCCCATACACAAGGCTTACACACACAGCACTTCATACATTCATGCCCCGTGCATCGTGCTCACAGTGTACTCACCTGTTTGTCTGGAGGACCATAAAGTAAAGGGTACTGGGGTAGGCCCCATCCACTAGTCTCTCCAGCTCCTCGGAAGTGAAAGCAGGGGCCCTTTCCCCAGACACTCGACCCATGGTCGCTTCCAGACACAGGTCACAGCAGCACGTGCAGTGTAGGTCCTCTCCTATTGAAGGTCAGGTAGCAAGTGAGTGAACAGATAGGAAATGGTGGTCATGTCCACGGCGGTGCGTACCGTCACCGCTGGTGTACATCACCATTGGCTCCTGGAACCCTTAGGCCCCAATGATAACCAATGATGTGTTGCACGGCGGTCGTCGAGCGCCTCCCACAACGGCGCACAGTGTCAGCGGAATTACCTCATTTCCACTTGTCCCTCCTCACAGGTCAGGTGGCTGCCATTTCAGGGGGGAACAGGCCATGGCACCTAACTGTGTCACAGCAGACACAGGCACATCAACGGACCTACTCGTTCACTTATAGTTTCTGTAAAAAAATGCAAGGAATATTAATCTGAGTATATGTTTGAATATGACGATGTGCTCACAGTTTTTCACCCTAGAGTTCAACCGCGGAGGATGAATAGGAGATGGAGACATACCCCTGTGTACAGACCCCTGGTGGACCTGGCGACAATGGAGGACAGGCACATTATCCTAACCTACAGATTTGATAGGGCCACATTCTAAGAGCTGTGTGCCCAATTAGAGCCAGACCTAATTTCAGCTATCCGCCACCCCACAGGTATCCCCATTCTAGTGTAGGCTCTGTCAGTGCTCCATTTTCAAGTGGTTCCTTCCAAACGACAGTGGCCATGGCATCAAGGATGTCACAGCCTATGTTCTCAAACATGCTGACCAGAGTGCTGTCTGCCCTGATGAAACACATGCGCAGCTACATCGTTTTTCCCCAGGTGGAGGATTTGGCCACAGTGGAGGCTGACTTCAATGCACTGGGACATATTCCCAACATCACTGGTGCAATTGATGGTACACATATTGCCGTTGTCCCAAACCGGAGAAATGAACAGGTGTTCAGAAATCGAAAGAGATTCCACTCTCTGAATGTGCAGATAGTGTGCCTGGCGGACCAGTACATCTCCCATGTCAATGCAAAGTATCCTGGCCCTGTGCATGATGCCTTTATCTTGCAAAATAGCAGCATCCCATATGTGATGGCTCAACTCCAGAGGCACAGGGTGTGGCTAATGGTTGAGCCCATGGTCCCCACCCAGTGTCTGTTGGTATGGGTGTGGGTTTGGCTCTAAGGGTGAGTGTGTGGCTAACAGGTTTCCCTCAGTATTTACAGGTGACTCTGGTTACCCCAACCTCTCATGGCTACTGACCCCAGTGAGGAATGCCAGGACAAGGGCAGAGGAATGTTACAATTTGGCACATGGGTGAACAAGTAGGATCATTGAGTGCACCTTTGGCCTCCTGAAGGCCTGATTACGGTGCCTTCACCTGACAGGTGGATTCCTGTGCTACTCACCCAAGAAGGTGTGCCAGATCATCGTTGCATGTTGCACATCCTGGCCTTGAGAGCCCAGGTGCCTTTTCTTCACGAGGAGGAGGCTGGAGATGGTCATGTGGCAGCGGTGTAGCCTGTGGACAGTGATGAAGAGGAGGCAGAGGAAGAGGATGTGGACAACAGAACTACTATAATTCAACAGTACTTCAAGTGACACACAGGTAAGACAATGTAACTTCACCTTCCATTGCACTTTTGTGTTGGACATTGTACATGGCAGCCTGATTTTCTAAACTCTATGGCCACTGTGTACCCTTTGGCATCTCTATTTACAGATATCTGTACCCCACTTTGGCTCCTGGTGGGCCCACTACAGGTCATACCTATGTATATATAACCGTACATTTGAATTGCAAAGTTTACAGCTTGTTAAACTAATACATTTTTCAATCAATTGACAGACTCCATACTTGTATTAGTTCCAAATGTGTTTATTTCTGTGAAAATAATTGTAGGGGGTATTGCAATAGGCTACGTTGATGATGGAGGAATTCCCAGGATAGAGTCCAGTCTATTGGTATCACAGATGCATTGTCCAAGGGGTCATAGGGAGTGGGGCAATGGCAGTTCAGGGTGGACAGGGTGACAGAGTGGGACACAAGGGTGACAATCAGGAGAGTCTTATTTCCTGGCGGGGGTCTTGGCAATGTTCTCTGGCTTCTGCCTGGATCATAGGGACCTTTTGCATGGTTGTTCTCCTTCTGCAGGGGGAGGGGTGCTGGTGGCCTGTTGTTCCTGTGGCTGGGCCTCCTGCCCACTAGCGTCGGCAGAGGTGAAGGGCTGTTCATCGGTGTGGCTAGTGTCAGGGGCTCGTTGGTGTACCACTGCCTCCCTCATGGTGTTGGCCATGTCTGCCAGCACCCCTGCAATGGTGACCAGGGTGGTGTGGATGTCCCTCAGGTCCTCCCTGATCCCCAAGTACTGTCCCTCCTGCAGCCGCTGGGTCTCCTGCAACTTGGCCAGTATCTGGCCCATGGTCTCCTAGGAATGGTGGTATGCTCCCAGGATGTTGGTGAGTGCCTTGTGGACAGTCGGTTCCCTGGGCCTGTCCTCCCCCCTGTCGCACAGCAGTCCTCCCAGCTTCCCTGTTGTCATGTGCCTCTGTTCCCTGAACCGTGTGCCCACTGCTACTGGCCCCAGGTCCCTGATCGTCCTGTGTTTGTGGGGTTGCCTGGGGTCCCTGTAGTGGTGGACACACTGCTGATAGACATGTCCTGGGGACAGAGAGATGAGCTCGCTAGGAGGGTGCTGTGCTGGTGTTTCCTGGGGCGGGAGGCTCTGTGGTGGTTTGGGACTGTGGCTGGGTCACCGACTGTCCAGAGGTCCCTGATGGGACAGGTTAGTCATCCTGATCCAGGCGTGCAGAGGTGCTGTCATCATTGTGGGCCTCTTCTGGGGGAGACTGGATGTTGCTGGCACCTCCTCTCCGGTGACATTGTGTGGGGGTCCTGTGGGTATGTAAAAGCAGTGTTATTGTTTCTGCGTGTGACATCTTGTGCATGGGTATGTTCTCCTCTATGGTTGTTATTACCAAGGCAGCTTTGGCTTGTGTGAGTTGTGATTTGGTTGGCTAAGTGATTGTCACTAGTGTTCATGTTGTGGTGATGGGGGTCCATGCAGGTCTGTGATGGGGGTCCATGCATTGGTGTTGCATGTAGGGCTTGGTACTGGGATGGGTGGGTTGTGATGGTGGGGTATATGTGAGGTGGTGGAGTGATGGGAGTGAGGGTAAGGGTGGGGGTATGTGATGGCATGCAGGTAGGGGGGGTGAAAGTACAAAAGATTTGACTTACCAGTCCTCCTGCGACTCCTGCCAGGCCCTCAGGATGCATGATTGCCAAGACTTACTCCTCCCATGTTGTTAGTTGTGGGGGAGGAGGTGGCGGTCCACCGCCAGTCCTCTGTAGAGCTATCTGGTGTCTTGAAACCACAGAACGCCCCTTCTCCCGTAGGTCATTCCACCTCTTCCTGATGTCATCCCTCATTCTTGGGTGCTGTCCCGCGGCGTTGACTCTGTCCACGACTCTCCGCCATAGCTCTATCTTCCTAGCAATGGACGTCTGCTGCACCTGTGATCCGAATAGCTGTGGCTCTACCCGGATGATTTCCTCCACCATGACCCTTAGCTCCTCCTCAGAGAACCTGGGGTGTCTTTGTGGTGCCATGGGTGTAGTGTGAGTGGTGTGTGTGAGGGTGTGTGGGGTGATGTGTTGGGGTGTGTGCTGTGAGATGCATGGATGGTGTATGGGTGATGGTGTTCTGTGGCTCTGATTCAGTGGGTGCTCCTTGTGTGTGTCTCTCTCTCTCAGTTGTTAAAAAATGTTCAGTCGTAAAGGGTTCTGCTTAATGTGGGTGTGTTTTATAGGGGGATGGCTGTGGTGTGTGTATGTGTATCAGGTGTGTGTTATTAAAATTGTCCAATGTGGTGTTGTTTTGTATGTCTGTGTGTATTTTGAGCGCAGCGGTATGTACCGCCAATGGTTTACTGCGGTTGAATGTCCGCCGTGGTGATTCATTGGTCATAATGCTGTGGCCGTATTTCTGTTGGTGGGTTTTGGTACTGCCATTTTATCACTGACCTCTGGGCTGGCAGACTTGTGTGTGTGTCTGTATAGTGGCAAATTTCTATGTGTGGGTCGTAATACGCGTAGCGGTATACTGCCATGGTAGCGGAATGTTGGCGGCAGTCAGCATGGCGGTAAGCGGCACTTACCGCCAATGTTATAATGAGGGACTTAGGGGGTCATTCTGACCCTGGCGGTCGGTGATAAAGCGGCGGCCAACCCGCCAACAGGCCGGCGGTCCAAAAAATGCAATTCTGACCCCGGCGGGAACCGCCAACACAGCCCGCCGCATTAACACTCCGACCGCCACGGCGGAACAAACAAACAGCGCAGCGGTCACCGCCAACAGCCAGGCGGCAGACAATGTACCGCCCACCCTATCACGACCCACCAATCCGCCACCTTTTCCGGGGCGGGAGCCCCGCCGATAAAAACACGGCGGAAACAGACATTTTCAATGGAAAACGCTCACCTCGACACACTCCACGCGGAATCCGAACAGCATGGAACCCGAATTGAACATCATACCTGCTCTCGTCTACCTGCTCATCTACCACGAGTACGAACTCCGGCGCAGACGTCAACGGTGAGTACTGCACCTACGACACACGGGAGGGGGGAGGAAGAAAGGTTATGGGCATACACATATGCGACCCCCCCAATATGTACACACCAATGCAGAGCAGGAAGTCACAGTGACACCACACAAACACCCTTTAAAAATACAATGACACAACCAAATTTGGAATAAATTTTCATGTACAAAAAAAGCACCTGGAAATAATTGAGCAACCCTGAAAAATATTTACAAAAACCAAAAAGATATACACATCAGTGTATCACTGAAGTAACAAGTCCTGCACATCCTACGAATCTAACATGTCCGTGGGCCAAGGTTCTGCGAAACAAGGGCAAAGCCCACACACGAGACCTGAGTCCTTTGGAGAGAACACTGCAGGGGCATCCGATGTCAAAACTACAGGCACCTCAGGGGGAAGGGAAGGGGGGGCCACCACAGCCACATGAGTCCACGACGCCAGATCCACGAGGACCCACCATGCCCACTGTACCATCCTGGGGAGTGCAAAGCCACAGTCTCTCAAGTCTCTGCAGTGGGTGGGTTGCCCACTGTGCCATACTGGGGAGTGCAAAGCCACAGTCTCTCAAGTCTCTGCAGTGGGTGGGTTGCCCACTGGACCATCCTGGGGAGTGCAAAGCCACAGTCTCTCAAGTCTCTACAGTGGGTGGATTGCCCACTGGACCATCCTGGGGAGTGCAAAGCCACAGTCTCTCAGGTGGATTACAGAGTCCACTGGTCAAGGAGGAGGCATGGTGGGCACAGTGAACCATAAACAGTGCCTGAGACAGCGGGACCCAGCGCAGCGGTGCATGACATGGCGATGTCCAGCGGAGCGGTGCTTGAGACGGCGGGGCCCAGCGGAGCGGTGCTTGAGACGGCGGGGCCCAGCGGAGCGGTGCCTGAGACGGCGGGACCCAGCGCAGCGGTGCATGACATGGCGATGTCCAGCGGAGCGGTGCTTGAGACGGCGGGGCCCAGCGGAGCGGTGCTTGAGACGACGGGCCCAGCAGAGCGGTGCTTGACAGGAAGGGCCCAGCGGAGCGGTGCTTGACAGGAAGGGCCCAGCGGAGCGGTGCTTGACAGGAAGGGCCCAGCGGAGCGGTGCTTGACAGGAAGGGCCCAGCGGAGCGGTGCTTGAGACGGCGGGGCCCAGCGGAGCGGTGCTTGACAGGAAGGGCCCAGCGGAGCGGTGCTTGACAGGAAGGGCCCAGCGGAGCGGTGCTTGAGACGGCGGGGCCCAGCGGAGCGGTGCTTGAGACGGCGGGGCCCAGCGGAGCGGTGCTTGACAGGAAGGGCCCAGCGGAGCGGTGCTTGACAGGAAGGGCCCAGCGGAGCGGTGCTTGAGACGGCGGGGCCCAGCGGAGCGGTGCTTGACAGGAAGGGCCCAGCGGAGCGGTGCTTGACAGGAAGGGCCCAGCGGAGCGGTGCTTGAGACGGCGGGGCCCAGCGGAGCGG
The DNA here is from genome assembly GCF_031143425.1 of Pleurodeles waltl. Classification (NCBI taxonomy): domain Eukaryota; kingdom Metazoa; phylum Chordata; class Amphibia; order Caudata; family Salamandridae; genus Pleurodeles; species Pleurodeles waltl. The sequence continues at coordinate 959,787,884 of NC_090444.1, forward strand.
TGCTTGAGACGGCGGGGCCCAGCGGAGCGGTGCTTGACAGGAAGGGCCCAGCGGAGCGGTGCTTGAGACGGCGGGGCCCAGCGGAGCGGTGCTTGACAGGAAGGGCCCAGCGGAGCGGTGCTTGACAGGAAGGGCCCAGCGGAGCGGTGCTTGAGACGGCGGGGCCCTGTTCAGCGGTACCTGTCTTCACGGCGGGGCCCTGTTAAGCGGTACCTGTCTTCACGGCGGGGCCCTGTTCAGCGATGCTCTTCTGCACGGCGGGCCCTGTTCAGCGGTACCTGTCTTCACGGCGGGGCCCTGTTCAGCGGTGCTCCTCTGCACGGCGGGGCCCTGTTCAGCGGTGCTCTTCTGCACGGCGGGGCCCTGTTCAGCGGTGCTCCTCTGCACGGCGGGGCCCTGTTCAGCGGTGCTCTTCTGCACGGCGGGGCCCTGTTCAGCGGTGCTCTTCTGCACGGCGGGGCCCTGTTCAGCGGTACCTGTCTTCACGGCGGGGCCCTGTTCAGCGGTGCTCCTCTGCACGGCGGGGCCCTGTTCAGCGGTGCTCTTCTGCACGGTGGGGCCCTGTTCAGCGGTACCTGTCTTCACGGCGGGGCCCTGTTCAGCGGTGCTCCTCTGCACGGCGGGGCCCTGTTCAGCGGTGCTCTTCTGGATGGCGGGGCCCTGTTCAGCGGTACCTGTCTTCACGGCGGGGCCCTGTTCAGCGGTACCTGTCTTCACGGCGGGGCCCTGTTCAGCGGTACCTGTCTTCACGGCGGGGCCCTGTTCAGCGGTGCTCCTCTGCACGGCGGGGCCCTGTTCAGCAGTGCTCTTCTGCACGGCGGGGCCCTGTTCAGCGGTACCTGTCTTCACGGCGGGGCCCTGTTCAGCGGTGCTCTTCTGCACGGCGGGGCCCTGTTCAGCGGTACCTGTCTTCACGGCGGGGCCCTGTTCAACGGTGCTCTTCTGCACGGCGGGGCCCTGTTCAGCGGTACCTGTCTTCACGGCGGGGCCCTGTTCAGCGGTGCTCCTCTGCACGGCGGGGCCCTGTTCAGCGGTGCTCTTCTGCACGGCGGGGCCCTGTTCAGCGGTGCTCTTCTGCACGGCGGGGCCCTGTTCAGCGGTACCTGTCTTCACGGCGGGCCCTGTTCAGCGGTGCTCTTCTGCACGGCGGGGCCCTGTTCAGCGGTACCTGTCTTCACGGCGGGGCCCTGTTCAGCGGTACCTGTCTTCACGGCGGGGCCCTGTTCAGCGGTACCTGTCTTCACGGCGGGGCCCTGTTCAGCGGTACCTGTCTTCACGGCGGGGCCCTGTTCAGCGGTGCTCCTCTGCACAGCGGGGCCCTGTTCAGCGGTGCTCTTCTGCACGGCGGGGCCCTGTTCAGCGGTACCTGTCTTCACGGCGGGCCCTGTTCAGCGGTGCTCTTCTGCACGGCGGGGCCCTGTTCAGCGGTACCTGTCTTCACGGCGGGGCCCTGTTCAGCGGTACCTGTCTTCACAGCGGGGCCCTGTTCAGCGGTACCTGTCTTCACGGCGGGGCCCTGTTCAGCGGTACCTGTCTTCACGGCGGGGCCCTGTTCAGCGGTACCTGTCTTCACGGCGGGGCCCTGTTCAGCGGTGCTCCTCTGCACAGCGGGGCCCTGTTCAGCGGTGCTCTTCTGCACGGCGGGGCCCTGTTCAGCGGTACCTGTCTTCACGGCGGGGCCCTGTTCAGCGGTGCTCTTCTGCACGGCGGGGCCCTGTTCAGCGGTACCTGTCTTCACGGCGGGGCCCTGTTCAGCGGTACCTGTCTTCACGGCGGGGCCCTGTTCAGCGGTACCTGTCTTCACGGCGGGGCCCTGTTCAGCGGTACCTGTCTTCACGGCGGGGCCCTGTTCAGCGGTACCTGTCTTCACGGCGGGGCCCTGTTCAGCGGTGCTCTTGCAGTATGTCAAGGGAGTCATACCTGGCCTGGACACCCTGCTCAGTCGCCCTCCGACTGTGCTGTGTCAGGCCCCTTCGGGGAGTGAGTCCTGGGCTCTTTGGTGTCGTCCCTTGCAGCCGGGATGGGGCTTGTGGGGCCCTCCTGCTCCGCGCTCCTGGTGGTTGTCCTCTCCGCCCTGCTGTCCTTCCGCTCCTTAGATGGGGCTCTCGGGCCCTTGCCTCCCCTGGCTGCTGTGGCCGGTGAATTGGCCGGAGTCACCTCCTTGGGGGCAGCCGTCTCTGTCCGCTCACGGCGGCCCTTCAATTTCCGGGTCCTCTTGCCTGGGGGGGGGGCTGGCTGTCCCCTTGCTGCTCACCGAAGTGTTACTGCCGCCAAAGGGTGGACTCCACATGCCATGCACCACTTGCACTGTAGTAGTTGGGCTGGTGGTGGCTGAGGTGCCCTTGGGACTTTTCCCAGTTGGAGGGGGTGGGTCGGGGGAGGGAAAGAGGTCAAAACTGGAGAGGTAATTTTTCTTGGGACCAAGGTAAGGGGTAGGAGTAGTGGTGAGAGAAGTGGAGGAAGAGGATGTGGTTGTATGAGAGCCAGGTGTGCTGTCCTTGGGTGCAGGTGACTGGGACGTAGGCTGTGGTGAGGTGGTTGGCTGTTGTTTGGGTGTCTGCCTGCGTTTATGTGTCTTGGAAGAGGTGGTGACAGACACAGTGGGAGAGGACACAGGGGACGTGTAAATGCCAGTGGGGGTGGTGACTGCACGTGTGCGGGCTGTAGTGGAGGGTTTGCTGGTGGTGGAAGAACTGGCTGATGTTGGGGTGCATGCAGGTGTGAGTGTAGACGTCACAGGGAGGGAGGAGGGAGACGAGGAGGACGGGGACACAGAGGTGGTAGTGACTGTTGATATGTCTGCAACTGTGTGTTGCTTGGGTGAATGCTTGTGTTTTCTGTGGTGCTTATGTTTGGATGAGCTGGCCTTGGGTGTTGAGGTGTGTGCAGGCTGGTCTGATGGTGTGGATGGGATAGGTTGAGGTACAGGAGACAGAGAAAGGGTGGAGGCAGATAAAAGAGGGAGACTGGAGACAGGGACAATGGCTGCCGTCAGTGCTGAGGCCAGAGCAGTGAACGCTCGTTGATGGGCAGCCTGACCCGAATGAATGCCCTCCAGGTAGGCATTGCTCCGATGCACCTCCCTTTCCACCCCCTGGATGGCATTCAGAAGGGTAGTCTGCCCAACAATGACCGTCCTCACCAGGTCAATGAGCTCCGCACTGAGGGCAGCAGGGGTAACAGAGGCAGGGGCTGAGGTGCCTGGGGCGAAGGAGACGCGCGCCTTCCTGGCCGAGCGGCCACGGAGCGAAGACTGAGGGGCTGCTGGGAGGGCGGTGCTGGTGCGCTGGGTGGCGGCTGTACCTGTTGTTGCGGGGGGCACAGATGGTGCCGCCCCCGCTAGGGAGCTCCCAAACGAGGACGTGTCCGTGTCGCTGGTGTCTCCACCGGCCCCCGTTGTGGTGCTCCCCTCGCCCTCCGGATCACTGGTGCCCTCGGTGTCTGTGTCAGTGCCCACCGGGGCCTGGTGACCTGCAGCTCCCTCCTGCTCCGACGCCAAATCTCCTCCGCCTGATGATGCTAAAACACAAGAAGACAAAGATTTAGGGTGGGGGAGAAATTAAACAAAGTTGAGTGCATGCCTTAGCAATACCCTTTGCGGAGAGGACAGACACAGGTGCCTCGTGCACTAAGTCGCGAACTTGGGGTACACTACTCAGTACTTCTGACTAGGCAAACAGGTCTAGGGACAACACACGCGCACATGTGTGATGCTGGAGCATGGGTAGCTGCACTTGGCACCCTACAGAGGTGGGGGGCGGGGGCACAGGGCCATGCCTAAGGGAGCGGACTACACTACAGAGAGCGCCCGGGCCTAATGTCACCCACAGCCCTCCTCCCCCACCCAGACGCCTCCAATGCGCATACAGATAGGAGAATGTGCGGATACTCACCCCCTTGTGTCTGCTGTGCTGTCCTCAAGCGCCCATCCAAATTAGGGTAGGCCACCGCCAGGATCCGGGACATCAGGGGGATCATGGTGCGACTGGCACCCCTCCTAGGTCGGGAGGCCATCCCCAGCAGTGTTTCTGCAGTCTTCCTCGTTCCGCGGCGGATGTCCTCCCACCTCTTGCGGCAGTGGGTGCCCCGTCTGTTGTGGACCCCCAAGTTCCGGACTTCCTCGGCGATGGCACACCAAATATCGATTTTCTGGTGGGCGCTCACCTGTTTGACATGTACAGGGTGGGAAAGAGAAACCGTCACATATCTGCATGTTTGGAGTACATGCCCCCCCCTCCCCAACCTTGTCATGGTTCCCATTCTCTCATCTGTCATGCGTTGCACTCCCCATTCCCTCCACACCCCACCAACTTACATCCCCCCCCTCCACACAGGCATAACCCATTCAATGTGCACTGAGTGTACTCACCTGTTGGTCTGGAGGACCGTAGAGTTGCGCATACTGGGGGAGGACCCCGTCCACGAGCTTCTCCAACTCTTCTGAACTGAAGGCGGGGGCCCTTTCACCAGTAGCAGCAGCCATTGTCACTTCCAGACCGAGTTCACAGCAGCACTTGCAGTACATGTCCTCTCCTGTGGATGATCAGGTCTCGAATGATTGAGCAGATAGAAAATGGCGGTCACGCCCGCGGCGGTGCGTACCGCGGCGGTGCGTCCCGCGACCGCCGGCGCACATCGTCATTGGCTCCTGAAACCCATAGGCTTCAATGTTAACCAATGCGTCTTCGCACAGCGGTCTTCGACCGCCTACCGCCACGGTGCGCCCCGCCAGCGCAGTGACCTCACATCCCATTGTCCCACTTCACAGGTCAGGCATCGGCCATTTCAAGGGCCCACATGGCTTAATTTCTAATGCGTCACACAGGCCTAGGCCTTGCAATGGCACACATACAAACATATCAAACCATACATTTACCTGTACTGTGCAAGCTGTGTTGTATGTACCTGTGAGTGGATTGACTCTGTACTCCATATTCTCCTTCCTAGGCACCGTCCGCTGGGACTAGCGATGAGAAGGAGGAATCCTCGCGTGTACCGGCCGCTGGTGGACCTGTCCACAATGGAAGAACGCAACATAATACTACGATACCGACTTGACCGAGGCTCCATCCATGAACTGTGTGCCCAGCTGGAGCCAGCCCTGATGTCCCCCATCCGCCAACCCACAGGAATTCCCCCTCTAGTGCAGGTTCTGTCTGTCCTCCATTTCTTTGCAACTGGCTCATTCCAGACAACAGTGGCCATGTCATCTGGGATGTCTCAGCCTATGTTTTCCAAGATCTTATCCAGAGTGTTGTCTGCCCTGATGAAACTCATGTGGAGCTACATCATTTTCCCAGAGGAGGGTGATTTGCCTACAGTGAAAGCTGATTTCTATGCCCTTGGACACATCCCCAACATCATTGGTGCAATTGATGGGACCCATGTGGCTTTAGTCCCCCCAAATGACGATGAACAGGTGTACAGGAACAGGAAGAATTACCATTCAATGAATATCCAGGTGGTCTGTTTGGCTGACCAGTACATCTCCCATGTAAATGCCAAGTTCCCAGGGTCAGTGCATGACGCGTATGTTATGCGAAATAGCAGCATTCCCTATGTGATGGAACAGCTACAGAGACAGCGTGTGTGGCTAATAGGTGACTCTGGTTACCCCAACCTGCCGTGGCTATTGACCCCAGTGAGGAATCCCAGGACCAGGGCAGAGGAACGGTACAATGAGGCCCATGGGCGTACTAGGAGGGTGATTGAGCGAACCTTTGGGCTCCTGAAGGCCAGGTTTAGGTGCCTGCATATGACAGGTGGATCCCTAATGTACTCACCAAAGAAGGTGTGCCATATCATCGTGGCGTGCTGTATGCTCCACAACCTGGCTTTGCGACGCCAGGTGCCTTTCCTGCAGGAGGATGGTCCAGATGGTGGTGTTGTAGAAGCCATGGAGCCTGTGGAGAGTGAAGAGGAGGAAGACTCTGAGGACGACACAGACAATAGGGACAGAGTGATACAACAGTATTTCCAGTAACACACAGGTAAGAATCACCCACGCCATTTCACAATTGCTTATAGCCTCCTGCATCTGTACTTTCTGTAGTTCCCCACAGATGTTTTTCATTAATTTTTGCCTTTCCCTTCCCTTCTCAGTGCTGTCTGACTCAGTACCTGACTTCTGCTTGGTTCGCCCATGAAATACAGCGTATTGACATTGGTATGTTGTCATGACTAATTGACAGAACAGAAATCGAACAGTAATATGTAATACATTTGTCAATAATACAGCATGACTCAAAACAGATTTGTGTGCAAAATGTGATTTATTTACAGTGCTAGATATCGGTACATGTGATTCTAAGGGTGATGGGTGGGGGTGGAGGAATATCCATGGCAGAGTCCAGTTCTCAGTCTCACAGGTGCATTGTCCTTTTGCCTGTGGAAGGATGGAGCATAGGCAGTTCATGGTTGGACAGGGTGGCAATGTGGGACAGTGGGAAGACTTGAGGGGGTATGTCCTGCTGGCGGGGGTCTTGACATCCTACTCTGTCTTTTTTTTTGGTCTCAGGCTCCTCTTACTGGGTGGTTGTTCTTCAGCAGGAGGTGGGGTTCTGGGGGGCTGTCGAGGTGTTGGGACCTCCTGTCCACTAGCGCCGGCGGAGGTGATAGGCTGTTCCTGGTCCGGGCTAGTGACAGGGGCCCTGTGTGGTGCACCATGGTCCCGCAACGCGTCCTCTATCCTGTGGAGGGCCAGGACGATGGTCCCCATTGCGGTCCCGATGATTCTCAGCTCCTCCCTGAACCCAATGTAGCGTTCCTCCTGCTGTGCCTGGATCTCAGTGAACCTGGCCAGTACCGTCGCCATCGTTTCTTGGGAGTGGTGGTATGCCCCCATGATGGTGGTGAGGGCCTCTTGGAGAGTGGGTTCCCTGGGCCTCTCCTCCCCCCCCTGTCGCACAGCAGCCCTCCGAGCTGCCCGGTTTCCCCCGGCCTCTGTCCCCTGGACGGTGTGCCCGCTACCACTGCCCCCAGGTCCCTGTTGTTGTTGGGGTGTTGGGTTAGCCTGGGTGCCCTGTAGTGGCAGACACACCGCTGATTGAGCTGTCCTAGAGACAGAGGCATGGGCCCGCTGGGTGGGAGCTGTGCTGGTGTTGGCAGAGGGGGTCGGGTCTGGTGTGGCTGCCTGAGGGGAACCGACTGCCCAGAGGTCCCCGATGGTCCGGGCTGGTCATCAGGTTCACTGTCGACAGAGCTGCTATCCTCAGTGTGGGCCTGTTCCGGTGGTGGGATGGACACTTCTGGACCCTCCTGGCTGGTGTGTTGTCGTTCGGGTCCTGCATGGGGTAAGAGAGTTTGGTTATTGTTTCTGTGTGTACAATAGCGTGCGTGTTATGGGTGCCCTTGTCCCCCAGTGCAGGCATTCCCTTGAGGGAGGTGTTGTGAGGGTAGTTAGTGGGGGGGGGGGGGGGTTAGTGCAGTGGTCATGCTTAGGTGATGGGTGCCCATGATTTGTGTTGGCATGCAGGAGTTGGTGTTGGGATGGGTGGGTTGTGCTGGTGAGACATTGTCAGGGAGGATGTGTGCTGGGGGGTTGGGGGTGAGGGTGGGGGTGTGGGTTGGCATGCTGGTGGGGTGGGGGGGATATAGTAGTTGAGATTGGACTTACCAGAGTCCATTCCTCCGGCTACTCCTGCGAGGCCCTGAGGATGCAGGATGTTCAAGACCTCTTGCTCCCACGATGTGAATTCGGGAGGGGTGGGTGGGGGTCCGCCGCCAGTCTTCTGGACCGCGATGTTGTGCCTGGAGACCATCGATCGGACCTTCCCCCGTAGGTCGTTCCATCTTTTGCGTATGTCCTCCCTATTCCTGGGATGCTGTCCCACCGCGTTGACCCTGTCCACGATCCGCTGCCATAGCTCCGCCTTCCTAGCTATACTGGTGTGCTGCACCTGCGAGCCGAAGAGCTGGGGTTCCATTCTTAGGATTTCCTCCACCATGACCCGGAGTTCTTGGTCCGAAAAGCGTGGGTGCCTTTGGGGTGCCATGGGGTGGTGTGGGTGAGGTGTGGGGTGGTGTATGTGATGATGAGTATGTTGGTGAGTGGTGCTTTGTGCTACTATGTGGTGTGTGTGATGGTGTAGTGTGCCTCAGTGTGTCTTGCTTTGGATTGTCTGCTGTGTCTCTCTCTCCTTCTCTCAGTAATTATGGTCGCAGGGGTTTGTGGGGGATGTGGGTGTGTGTTTTATAGTTGGTTGATTGTGTGGGAGTGGTGTGTGTATGTGTATCAGGTGTGTGTATTTCAAATTGTCCATTGTGGCTGTGTTTTGGTGATGTGTGTGTATTCTGACCGCCGCGGTGTGTACCGCCAATGGAATACCGCGTTTGAATGACCGCCGTGTGGATTCGTGGGTCGTAATGGCATGGGCGTATTTCTGTTGGCGTGACGGTGGAGGTTTGGTCATCTCCAGTTTATCGCTGCCCGCTGATGTGGCGGGCTGCAGTGGAGGACGGAATTTTGGAGGTTTGGCCGTTGTGGGTCAGAATGACCGTGGCGGTTAACCGCGGCGGTGTTATGGCGGTCTTCTGACCGGCGGTAAGGGCCTTTTACCGCCGAGGTCAGAATGACCCCCTTAATGTCACAAAAAAATTGGCATTTGAACAGGTGGTTATGAGAGATGTCATGAGGCTGATTTCTATGGGAATGTTTGTGAATTTCAACATCATGAAAGCAGAAAAGAAAGCACTATCTGTTTTAAAATTGAATAAGGAGATAGTGATAAAAACGGTAGATAAGGGAGGAGCCATAGTAGTACAGAACACCAGTGACTACAAGAATGAGATCCGGATGCAATTGGAAGATATAGGAAGCTATAGGAAATTGGAATGGAACCCTACGAATGAGGTAGGGTATTTGTTTGAAAGAGTGACTGGTGAGGGTTTAGAGATGGGTTTCCTCACAGATTTGGAATATGAATTTCTAAATAGAAAGAATCCCTGTATCCCCACGATTACACACTGCCGAAAATTCATAAGAATCTTACTAAACCTCCAGGACGGCCAAATATATCAGGCTGTGGGTCAGTCTTGGAACCAGTTTATAAATATGTTGATTTCTTGGTCACTTCCTTTGTCTTCGAAGGAATTGTTCCCGTAAAAGAGGATTATTTCATGAAATCAGAAGAGTTGATGAATCAGTTACTCACACAGGGTTATTCAAGGGGGATGGTGAGAAAAGCACGTAAAAGAGCTTGGTTCTGTCATCGGGACTTTTTACTTGAACCTTAGATTCGTACAGATATGGGTAACAATAGGATGATTTGTGTAACAACATACTGTACTAGAAGTACGAAAATAAGGAAGATCATTAACCAACATTGGTCTCTGATTTCGGATGATCTGGAGGTAAATGATTCCCCTATGCATGCATTTAAAAGGGGGAAGAACATAAAGGATTGGGTGGTGAGTTCCATGTTGGCAGAACCACTGAGACCTTTTTTGTTAACGATGTTGAATTCACAAAAGATTGTGGGCATTTCAAATGTGGATCATGTAAAGCCTGTGCACAGTGTCTGGAAATGAGAACTTTTAAATACAAACATGTGTCGCTTACATTGAAAGAACATACTAATTGCAATAGTAGCAATGTAATCTATGTGATTAAATGTCCGTATGATCTAATATATGTTGGACAGACAAAACAGAAAGTAAAAGTGCAGATTATGCAACATTGCAGTTGGATTAGATGTAAGATTCAAGGTGCACCTTTAGTGGATCATTTTACTACATTGAATCATTCAGTGGATTCATTGAGATGGCTTGTGATTGAAAAAGTGAGTGTGAAGCAAAGACAAGGAAATAATTCAGGTAGCCTTAATTTACAAGAATGTAAATGGATTAACTTGTTGGATTCCATCCACCTGGGCTTGAATGAGTATGAAGAAATAGCGAGACAAACAGCCAGTTTATCAAATGGTTGACGTTGAAGAGATTTTTGTTATTTCTGTTTTCTGATGTGGGTATGAATTATGTTTATATTTAATATCACCATTTAGATAATTATGAAAGGTTGAGAGGTTTTTAAACTAAGGTAGGTTGCAAGTGAGAGAGCGAGTCCCATTTTTGTATTGGTTTGGGTTGGTTGATGGACGGCATGGTTTTCCACTCTTTTCACTGACTCTCTATTGATATAAAGAGTGAGGGGTGGGGCCTTAATGTTGTCAATATTTGGAGGAATTTGTACCTCATGAGGTCCTGGCCCCTTTTTTTGAATTCCCTTGGCTCTTTTTTATATGTGGGGTTTATATGTTTTTTCCATAGAGGTGATATGTGCATATAATGGTGACTTAGGATAATTGTATGTAGAGTGTGCCCCAAATATTTCTTATTTGTCTTTTTGTGTGGATTAACTACTGCCTCTTGAATTATTTAATTATTTAATTTGTTTTTCGGACTCTTTCATGATATCTGATTATAGAGGTTGTCCTCTATGGAGTGCTGAGTTGAATGGAAACCTAAGGTACATGCCAGTATTTGCTAGGCAGCTTGTTCTTCCTGGTTGTGTTTCTGGAGAGATGCGATTAGTTCTGGACTGTGCGCATGCTCGCTTGATAACCATGGTGAGTTTTGTTTCCGGGCCATAATTGTTTACGAATGTGGGCAGTTCCGCATTTAGGGCATGCATGAATTTCACGCATGCGCTTTAGGTTTTCCGGTGATATTTAAATGGCGGCCTCGTGCATGCCGCATCTAGGAAAGTAGGAAAGAGTTACTCTTGAGGTTTGGAAAGAAAACTGGCATAAGACATGTAAGAAGCCAATTGGAGATGTTTGTACCTGGTGAGAAAGTACGTTTTTTGAATGTTGGAATTTTGGCAATTATGTATTTATAAATATTACTTCCAATTGAAGGGTATGGTTTCTGTTTGTTGGTCGGGATGTATTTTCTTTTTAAATACTGTGTTAGTGTTACATGGGTATGTATTAAGGATTCCCTAAGACAAATTTTGTTCTTGGTTGATGGGAGAATATATTTGGAGTTTCTATAAATGGTTATGAGGAAGATTGAAAATAGAGAGATACTCCCCATGGGCCAATTAGCTGCTATCATAATCTACCAATTATTTTGAGTGGACTTTGGTTTTGATTTAAATAAGCTGGTACATATGGAGAAATGAGAAATCTGATGATGAAAAGGGTGCCTGGTTTATTTTTATTTAAGGTAAGAAAATTAAAGTGAAAGAAGTAATTGATGGAAGATTTTGACCATGTTTCCAAACAAAGAAGAGTTTTTTGGAGAATCAAGCATATAGATTTGGGGTAAGAGTGAGATTGTATTGTAATTATGGTTTGTTAATTTGGTAGGTGTATGATTTAATAGGGGCAGTGCCTTATGTTCATGTTTTGTAGATTGGTGGACTGTGCGGAAATGGTGAAGATGAAGATTTTGATGTGATATGAAGCAGTGTAGGTGAGTATTAAGAATGATGACAATGCAGCAGAGTCTTAGGGGGTTGGGGGGAATATAAAAAAGTTGATTTATTCTTTTGAATAATTGTAGATGTCCCCTGTTGTGTAGTCGTGATGAAGACCTATGTTGGAGCCGGGAGTTGTCCCAAGAGGGAAAGGGGGTCGAAGCATCGACGATGTTGCTTTAGCCTGGATTTGGTTTATTTTGGTGGAGGACGCAATTGTGGATTTAATCCTGTTTAAAATAAGATTGTGATTCAATATAGTAGAAGGAATAACCAACAGACTCCTACACAGTTTTTTAAACACTTCTTGGATTGGGGTAATGGGAGATTTATTATTGTCTTTTCTTTCTTTCTTAAATCGCAAGCACTTATTTCATTAGCACTTTGTTCTGTCCCTTTTCCTCTTTTGTCATGATGGTGGATTGTATATAGTGTGTACATATATGAAGAAAGTATATAATTTGTCTAAATAATAAAGGATTGTAAGGAAATGCCTCCTTGGCATGGTTGCCCCCTGACTTTTTGCCTTTGCTGATGCTATGTTTACAATTGAAAGTGTGCTGAGGCCTGCTAACCAGGCCCCAGCACCAGTGTTCTTTCCCTAAACCTGTACTTTTGTATCCACAATTGGCAGACCCTGGCATCCAGATAAGTCCCTTGTAACTGGTACTTCTAGTACCAAGGGCCCTGATGCCAAGGAAGGTCTCTAAGGGCTGCAGCATGTCTTATGCCACCCTGGAGACCTCTCACGCAGCACAGACACACTGCTTGCCAGCTTGTGTGTGCTAGTGAGGACAAAACGAGTAAGTCGACATGGCACTCCCCTCAGGGTGCCATGCCAACCTCTCACTGCCTATGCAGTATAGGTAAGACACCCCTCTAGTAGGCCTTACAGCCCTAAGGCAGGGTGCACTATACCATAGGTGAGGGTACCAGTGCATGAGCATGGTACCCCTACAGTGTCTAAACAAAACCTTAGACATTGTAAGTGCAGGGTAGCCATAAGAGTATATGGTCTGGGAGTCTGTCAAACACAAACTCCACAGCACCATAATGGCTACACTGAAAACTGGGAAGTTTGGTATCAAACTTCTCAGCACAATAAATGCACACTGATGCCAGTGTACATTTTATTGTAAAATACACCACAGAGGGCACCTTAGAGGTGCCCCCTGAAACTTAACCGACTGTCTGTGTAGGCTGACTAGTTCCAGCAGCCTGCCACACCAGAGACATGTTGCTGGCCCCATGGGGAGAGTGCCTTTGTCACTCTGAGGCCAGTAACAAAGCCTGCACTGGGTGGAGATGCTAACACCTCCCCCAGGCAGGAGCTGTAACACCTGGCGGTGAGCCTCAAAGGCTCACCCCTTTGTCACAGCCCAGCAGGGCACTCCAGCTTAGTGGAGTTGCCCGCCCCCTCCGGCCACGGCCCCCACTTTTGGCGGCAAGGCTGGAGGGAACAAAGAAAGCAACAAGGAGGAGTCACTGGCCAGTCAGGACAGCCCCTAAGGTGTCCTGAGCTGAGGTGACTCTGACTTTTAGAAATCCTCCATCTTGCAGATGGAGGATTCCCCCAATAGGGTTAGGATTGTGACCCCCTCCCCTTGGGAGGAGGCACAAAGAGGGTGTACCCACCCTCAGGGCTAGTAGCCATTGGCTACTAACCCCCCAGACCTAAACACGCCCTTAAATTTAGTATTTAAGGGCTACCCTGAACCCTAGAAAATTAGATTCCTGCAACTACAAGAAGAAGGACTGCCTAGCTGAAAACCCCTGCAGAGGAAGACCAGAAGACGACAACTGCCTTGGCTCCAGAAACTCACCGGCCTGTCTCCTGCCTTCCAAAGATCCTGCTCCAGCGACGCCTTCCAAAGGGACCAGCGACCTCGACATCCTCTGAGGACTGCCCCTGCTTCGAAAAGACAAGAAACTCCCGAGGACAGCGGACCTGCTCCAAGAAAAGCTGCAACTTTGTTTCCAGCAGCTTTAAAGAACCCTGCAAACTCCCCGCAAGAAGCGTGAGACTTGCAACACTGCACCCGGCGACCCCGACTCGGCTGGTGGCGATCCAACACCTCAGGAGGGACCCCAGGACTACTCTGATACTGTGAGTACCAAAACCTGTCCCCCCTGAGTCCCCACAGCGCCGCCTGCAGAGGGAATCCCGAGGCTTCCCCTGACCGCGACTCTTTGAACCTAAAGTCCCGACGCCTGGGAGAGACCCTGCACCCGCAGCCCCCAGGACCTGAAGGACCGGACTTTCACTGGAGAAGTGACCCCCAGGAGTCCCTCTCCCTTGCCCAAGTGGAGGTTTCCCCGAGGAACCCCCCCCTTGCCTGCCTGCAGCGCTGAAGAGATCCCGAGATCCCTCATAGACTAACATTGCGAACCCGACGCTTGTTTCTACACTGCACCCGGCCGCCCCCGCGCCGCTGAGGGTGAAATTTCTGTGTGGACTTGTGTCCCCCCCGGTGCCCTACAAAACCCCCCTGGTCTGCCCTCCGAAGACGCGGGTACTTACCTGCAAGCAGACCGGAACCGGGGCACCCCCTTCTCTCCATTCTAGCCTATGTGTTTTGGGCACCACTTTGAACTCTGCACCTGACCGGCCCTGAGCTGCTGGTGTGGTGACTTTGGGGTTGCTCTGAACCCCCAACGGTGGGCTACCTTGGACCAAGAACTGAACCCTGTAAGTGTCTTACTTACCTGGTAAAACTAACCAAAACTTACCTCCCCTAGGAACTGTGAAAATTGCACTAAGTGTCCACTTTTAAAACAGCTATTTGTCAATAACTTGAAAAGTATACATGCAATTTTTATGATTTAAAGTTCCTAAAGTACTTACCTGCAATACCTTTCAAATGAGATATTACATGTAGAATTTGAACCTGTGGTTCTTAAAATAAACTAAGAAAAGATATTTTTCTATATAAAAACCTATTGGCTGGATTTGTCTCTGAGTGTGTGTACCTCATTTATTGTCTATGTGTATGTACAACAAATGCTTAACACTACTCCTTGGATACGCCTACTGCTCGACCACACTACCACAAAATAGAGCATTAGTATTATCTCTTTTTACCACTATTTTACCTCTAAGGGAAACCCTTGGACTCTGTGCATGCTATTCCTTACTTTGAAATAGCACATACAGAGCCAACTTCCTACATTGGTGGATCAGCGGTGGGGTACAAGACTTTGCATTTGCTGGACTACTCAGCCAATACCTGATCACACGACAAATTCCAAAATTGTCATTAGAAATTGATTTTTGCAATTTGAAAAGTTTTCTAAATTCTTAAAAGACCTGCTAGGGCCTTGGGTTAGATCCTGTTTAGCATTTCTTTTAGAAGTTTAAAAGTTTGTAAAAGTTTGAATTAGATTCTAGAACCAGTTGTAGATTCTTAAAAAGTATTCCAACTTTTAGAAGCAAAATGTCTAGCACAGATGTGACTGTGGTGGAACTCGACACCACACCTTACCTCCATCTTAAGATGAGGGAGCTAAGGTCACTCTGTAAAATAAAGAAAATAACAATGGGCCCCAAACCTACCAAAATACAGCTCCAGGAGCTTTTGGCAGAGTTTGAAAAGGCCAACCCCTCTGAGGGTGGCAACTCAGAGGAAGAGGATAGTGACTTGGAGGAAAATTCCCCCCTACCAGTCCTATCTAGGGAGAACAGGGTCCCTCAAACCCTGACTCCAAAAATAATAGTCAGAGATGCTGGTTCCCTCACAGGAGAGACCAACACCTCTGAAATCACTGAGGATAACCCCAGTGAAGAGGACATCCAGTTAGCCAGGATGGCCAAAAGATTGGCTTTGGAAAGACAGATCCTAGCCATAGAAAGGGAAAGACAAGAGATGGGCCTAGGACCCATCAATGGTGGCAGCAACATAAATAGGGTCAGAGATTCTCCTGACATGTTGAAAATCCCTAAAGGGATTGTAACTAAATATGAAGATGGTGATGACATCACCAAATGGTTCACAGCTTTTGAGAGGGCTTGTGTAACCAGAAAAGTGAACAGATCTTACTGGGGTGCTCTCCTTTGGGAAATGTTCACAGGAAAGTGTAGGGATAGACTCCTCACACTCTCTGGACAAGATGCAGAATCTTATGACCTCATGAAGGGTACCCTGATTGAGGGCTTTGGATTCTCCACTGAGGAGTACAGGATTAGGTTCAGGGGGGCTCAAAAATCCTCGAGCCAGACCTGGGTTGACTTTGTTGACTACTCAGTGAAAACACTAGATGGTTGGATTCAAGGCAGTGGTGTAAGTAATTATGATGGGCTGTACAATTTATTTGTGAAAGAACACCTGTTAAGTAATTGTTTCAATGATAAACTGCATCAGCATCTGGTAGACCTAGGACCAATTTCTCCCCAAGAATTGGGAAAGAAGGCGGACCATTGGGTCAAGACAAGGGTGTCCAAGACTTCAACAGGGGGTGACCAAAAGAAAGGGGTCACAAAGACTCCCCAGGGGAAGGGTGATGAGACAACCAAAACTAAAAATAGTAAAGAGTCTTCTACAGGCCCCCAAAAACCTACACAGGAGGGTGGGCCCAGAGCCTCTTCACAAAACAATGGGTACAAGGGTAAAAACTTTGATCCCAAAAAGGCCTGGTGTCATAGCTGTAAACAGCATGGACACCAAACTGGAGACAAGGCCTGTCCCAAGAAAGGTTCCACTCCAAACTCCCATCCAGGTAACACTGGTATGGCTAGTCTCCAAGTGGGATCAACAGTGTGCCCAGAGCAAATCAGGGTCCACACTGAAGCTACTCTAGTTTCTCAGGGTGGGGTGGATTTAGCCACACTAGCTGTCTGGCCGCCTAACATGCAAAAATACAGACAGCAACTCTTAATTAATGGGACTAGAATAGAGGGCCTGAGGGATACAGGTGCCAGTGTCACCATGGTGACAGAGAAACTGGTTTCCCCTGGCCAATACCTGACTGGAAAAACTTACACAGTCACCAACGCTGACAATCAGAAAAAAGTACATCCCATGGCAATGGTTACTTTAGAATGGGGAGGGGTCAATGGCCTGAAACAGGTGGTGGTCTCCTCAAATATCCCAGTGGACTGTCTGCTTGGAAATGACCTGGAGTCCTCAGCATGGGCTGAGGTAGAACTAAAAACCCATGCAGCAATGCTGGGTATCCCTGAACTGGTGTGTGTGAAAACAAGAGCACAATGCAAGGCACAGGGTGAACAAGTAGAGCTGGAGTCTGGAAGAATGGCCCAGCCTACCAAGAGGAAAGGAAAGTCAGTTGGGAAACCAACTGCAACACAGCAAAAGAAAGGGAACCTCTCTTCTCAGGAAGAAGTTCTGCCCTCTGAGGGAACTGAGCCTTTGGAGCTTGAACCTTACCAGGTTGAGCTCTTAGGCCCAGGGGGACCCTCGAGGGAGGAGCTGTGTAAGGGACAAGAAACCTGTCCCTCTCTTGAAGGCCTTAGGCAGCAAGCTGCTGAAGAGTCCAAAGGCAAGAAAAATGGAACGCATAGGGTCTATTGGGAAGATGGACTCCTGTACACTGAGGCCAGAGACCCCAAACCTGGTGCCACTAGGAGAGTGGTAGTGCCTCAGCTGTTCAGAGAGTTCATCCTAACATTGGCCCATGACATTCCCCTTGCTGGACATTTGGGACAAACCAAGACGTGGGAGAGGTTAGTCAACCACTTCTACTGGCCCAATATGTCCAACATGGTTAAGGAGTTTTGCCTCTCCTGCCCCACCTGTCAAGCCAGTGGTAAGACAGGTGGGCACCCAAAGGCCCCCCTCATTCCACTTCCAGTGGTGGGGGTTCCCTTTGAAAGAGTGGGTGTGGACATAGTTGGTCCACTAGAACCTCCCACAGCCTCAGGAAATATGTATATCCTGGTAGTAGTGGATCATGCTACCAGGTATCCTGAAGCTATTCCCCTTAGGTCGACTACTGCCCCTGCAGTAGCCAAGGCCCTCATTGGTATCTTTACCAGAGTGGGTTTCCCTAAGGAGGTGGTGTCTGACAGAGGTACCAACTTCATGTCAGCATACCTAAAGCACATGTGGAATGAGTGTGGGGTGACTTATAAATTCACTACACCATACCATCCACAAACTAATGGCTTGGTGGAGAGATTCAACAAGACATTAAAAGGCATGATCATGGGGCTCCCAGAAAAGCTCAAAAGGAGATGGGATGTCCTCTTGCCATGTCTGCTTTTCGCTTACAGAGAGGTGCCACAGAAGGGAGTAGGATTCTCACCCTTTGAACTTCTGTTTGGTCATCCTGTAAGGGGACCACTTGCCCTTGTTAAAGAAGGCTGGGAGAGACCTCTCCATGAGCCTAAACAGGACATAGTGGACTATGTACTTGGCCTTCGCTCTAGAATGGCAGAGTACATGGAAAAGGCAACCAAAAACCTTGAGGCCAGCCAACAGCTCCAGAAGTTTTGGTATGACCAAAAGGCTGCACTGGTTGAGTTCCAACCAGGGCAGAAAGTCTGGGTTCTGGAGCCTGTGGCTCCCAGGGCACTCCAGGACAAATGGAGTGGCCCTTACCCAGTACTAGAAAGGAAGAGTCAGGTCACCTACCTGGTGGACCTGGGCACAAGCAGGAGCCCCAAGAGGGTGATCCATGTAAACCGCCTTAAGCTCTTCCATGACAGGGCTGATGTGAATCTGTTGATGGTAACAGATGAGGATCAGGAGGCAGAGAGTGAACCTCTCCCTGATCTTCTGTCATCAGACCCAAAAGATGGCACAGTAGATGGAGTGATCTACTCAGACACCCTCTCTGGCCAACAGCAAGCTGATTGTAGGAGAGTCCTACAACAGTTTCCTGAACTCTTCTCCTTGACCCCTGGTCAGACACACCTGTGTACCCATGAGGTGGACACAGGAGACAGCATGCCT
Source organism: Pleurodeles waltl (assembly GCF_031143425.1). Lineage (NCBI taxonomy): Eukaryota > Metazoa > Chordata > Amphibia > Caudata > Salamandridae > Pleurodeles > Pleurodeles waltl. The sequence continues at coordinate 959,806,211 of NC_090444.1, forward strand.
GTCAAGAACAAAATCTTTAGACAATCTGACCATGTCAAAGAAAGCATCAAGGTGGAAGTCCACAAGATGCTGGAATTGGGAGTAATTGAGCGCTCTGACAGCCCCTGGGCTAGCCCAGTGGTCTTAGTCCCCAAACCTCACACCAAAGATGGAAAGAAAGAGATGAGGTTTTGTGTGGACTACAGAGGGCTCAATTCTGTCACCAAGACAGATGCCCATCCAATTCCAAGAGCTGATGAGCTCATTGATAAATTAGGTGCTGCCAAATTTCTAAGTACCTTTGACTTGACAGCAGGGTACTGGCAAATAAAAATGGCACCTGGAGCAAAAGAAAAGACAGCATTCTCCACACCTGATGGGCATTATCAGTTTACTGTTATGCCCTTTGGTTTAAAGAATGCCCCTGCCACCTTCCAAAGGTTGGTGAATCAAGTCCTTGCTGGCTTGGAGTCCTTTAGCACAGCTTATCTTGATGATATTGCTGTCTTTAGCTCCACCTGGCAGGATCACCTGGTCCACCTGAAGAAGGTTTTGAAGGCTCTGCAATCTGCAGGCCTCTCTATCAAGGCATCCAAATGCCAGATAGGGCAGGGAACTGTGGTTTACTTGGGCCACCTTGTAGGTGGAGGCCAAGTTCAGCCACTCCAACCCAAGATCCAGACTATTCTGGACTGGGTAGCTCCAAAAACCCAGACTCAAGTCAGGGCATTCCTTGGCTTGACTGGGTATTACCGGAGGTTTGTGAAGGGATATGGATCCATTGTGACAGCCCTCACTGAACTCACCTCCAAGAAAATGCCCAAGAAAGTGAACTGGACTATGGAATGCCAACAGGCCTTTGACACCCTGAAACAAGCAATGTGCTCAGCACCAGTTCTAAAAGCTCCAGATTATTCTAAGCAGTTCATTGTGCAGACTGATGCCTCTGAACATGGGATAGGGGCAGTTTTGTCCCAAACAAATGATGATGGCCTTGACCAGCCTGTTGCTTTCATTAGCAGGAGGTTACTCCCCAGGGAGCAGCGTTGGAGTGCCATTGAGAGGGAGGCCTTTGCTGTGGTTTGGTCCCTGAAGAAGCTGAGACCATACCTCTTTGGGACTCACTTCCTAGTTCAAACTGACCACAGACCTCTCAAATGGCTGATGCAAATGAAAGGTGAAAATCCTAAACTGTTGAGGTGGTCCATCTCCCTACAGGGAATGGACTTTATAGTGGAACACAGACCTGGGACTGCCCATGCCAATGCAGATGGCCTTTCCAGGTTCTTCCACTTAGAAAATGAAGACTCTCTTGGGAAAGGTTAGTCTCATCCTCTTTCGTTTGGGGGGGGGTTGTGTAAGGAAATGCCTCCTTGGCATGGTTGCCCCCTGACTTTTTGCCTTTGCTGATGCTATGTTTACAATTGAAAGTGTGCTGAGGCCTGCTAACCAGGCCCCAGCACCAGTGTTCTTTCCCTAAACCTGTACTTTTGTATCCACAATTGGCAGACCCTGGCATCCAGATAAGTCCCTTGTAACTGGTACTTCTAGTACCAAGGGCCCTGATGCAAAGGAAGGTCTCTAAGGGCTGCAGCATGTCTTATGCCACCCTGGAGACCTCTCACTCAGCACAGACACACTGCTTGCCAGCTTGTGTGTGCTAGTGAGGACAAAACGAGTAAGTCGACATGGCACTCCCCTCAGGGTGCCATGCCAACCTCTCACTGCCTATGCAGTATAGGTAAGACACCCCTCTAGCAGGCCTTACAGCCCTAAGGCAGGGTGCACTATACCATAGGTGAGGGTACCAGTGCATGAGCATGGTACCCCTACAGTGTCTAAACAAAACCTTAGACATTGTAAGTGCAGGGTAGCCATAAGAGTATATGGTCTGGGAGTCTGTCAAACACGAACTCCACAGCACCATAATGGCTACACTGAAAACTGGGAAGTTTGGTATCAAACTTCTCAGCACAATAAATGCACACTGATGCCAGTGTACATTTTATTGTAAAATACACCACAGAGGGCACCTTAGAGGTGCCCCCTGAAACTTAACCGACTGTCTGTGTAGGCTGACTAGTTCCAGCAGCCTGCCACACCAGAGACATGTTGCTGGCCCCATGGGGAGAGTGCCTTTGTCACTCTGAGGCCAGTAACAAAGCCTGCACTGGGTGGAGATGCTAACACCTCCCCCAGGCAGGAGCTGTAACACCTGGCGGTGAGCCTCAAAGGCTCACCCCTTTGTCACAGCCCAGCAGGGCACTCCAGCTTAGTGGAGTTGCCCGCCCCCTCCGGCCACGGCCCCCACTTTTGGCGGCAAGGCTGGAGGGAACAAAGAAAGCAACAAGGAGGAGTCACTGGCCAGTCAGGACAGCCCCTAAGGTGTCCTGAGCTGAGGTGACTCTGACTTTTAGAAATCCTCCATCTTGCAGATGGAGGATTCCCCCAATAGGGTTAGGATTGTGACCCCCTCCCCTTGGGAGGAGGCACAAAGAGGGTGTACCCACCCTCAGGGCTAGTAGCCATTGGCTACTAACCCCCCAGACCTAAACACGCCCTTAAATTTAGTATTTAAGGGCTACCCTGAACCCTAGAAAATTAGATTCCTGCAACTACAAGAAGAAGGACTGCCTAGCTGAAAACCCCTGCAGAGGAAGACCAGAAGACGACAACTGCCTTGGCTCCAGAAACTCACCGGCCTGTCTCCTGCCTTCCAAAGATCCTGCTCCAGCGACGCCTTCCAAAGGGACCAGCGACCTCGACATCCTCTGAGGACTGCCCCTGCTTCGAAAAGACAAGAAACTCCCGAGGACAGCGGACCTGCTCCAAGAAAAGCTGCAACTTTGTTTCCAGCAGCTTTAAAGAACCCTGCAAACTCCCCGCAAGAAGCGTGAGACTTGCAACACTGCACCCGGCGACCCCGACTCGGCTGGTGGCGATCCAACACCTCAGGAGGGACCCCAGGACTACTCTGATACTGTGAGTACCAAAACCTGTCCCCCCTGAGCCCCCACAGCGCCGCCTGCAGAGGGAATCCCGAGGCTTCCCCTGACCGCGACTCTTTGAACCTAAAGTCCCGACGCCTGGGAGAGACCCTGCACCCGCAGCCCCCAGGACCTGAAGGACCGGACTTTCACTGGAGAAGTGACCCCCAGGAGTCCCTCTCCCTTGCCCAAGTGGAGGTTTCCCCGAGGAACCCCCCCCTTGCCTGCCTGCAGCGCTGAAGAGATCCCGAGATCCCTCATAGACTAACATTGCGAACCCGACGCTTGTTTCTACACTGCACCCGGCCGCCCCCACGCCGCTGAGGGTGAAATTTCTGTGTGGACTTGTGTCCCCCCCGGTGCCCTACAAAACCCCCCTGGTCTGCCCTCCGAAGACGCGGGTACTTACCTGCAAGCAGACCGGAACCGGGGCACCCCCTTCTCTCCATTCTAGCCTATGTGTTTTGGGCACCACTTTGAACTCTGCACCTGACCGGCCCTGAGCTGCTGGTGTGGTGACTTTGGGGTTGCTCTGAACCCCCAACGGTGGGCTACCTTGGACCAAGAACTGAACCCTGTAAGTGTCTTACTTACCTGGTAAAACTAACCAAAACTTACCTCCCCTAGGAACTGTGAAAATTGCACTGTGTCCACTTTTAAAACAGCTATTTGTCAATAACTTGAAAAGTATACATGCAATTTTTATGATTTAAAGTTCCTAAAGTACTTACCTGCAATACCTTTCAAATGAGATATTACATGTAGAATTTGAACCTGTGGTTCTTAAAATAAACTAAGAAAAGATATTTTTCTATATAAAAACCTATTGGCTGGATTTGTCTCTGAGTGTGTGTACCTCATTTATTGTCTATGTGTATGTACAACAAATGCTTAACACTACTCCTTGGATAAGCCTACTGCTCGACCACACTACCACAAAATAGAGCATTAGTATTATCTCTTTTTACCACTATTTTACCTCTAAGGGGAACCCTTGGACTCTGTGCATGCTATTCCTTACTTTGAAATAGCACATACAGAGCCAACTTCCTACAAGGATGTTCTCTTAAGCGCTTCATATGTTAATATGAATGTTGGGATTGCTCCTGATTATAAGTGATCCCTAAGGGGCCTTTGTTGTTTTGTACTAGCCACCCCAGTTTGGAACCAGCTATATGCAAATTAGTCTTGACCCTGTTCCCCATGGGAACAGTCCAGCCCAAACTGCCATATCAGGTCCTTCCTGAATATATAACAAGCATCCTGGGACCAGTTTCAGAGTATCACCCTTCATCAGCCAGGATAGCTTGAATCCAGGGGCACAGTGAGCAAGGGACTCACGTCTGGGCATACCCTTCCCACTTAGAGCAACTTTAGCAACACAAAAGGTTGATGGATGGAGTGTTGAAACCTTTCAAACACTAACCCCCAGTCACAAATCTGTGTTTAATCCATTGTTATTTTGCTCACCATGCCTCCCCAGTTTGGAACCAGCCATATGCAAATCAGTCTTGACCCTGGTCCCCATGGAAACAGTACAGCTCGAACTGTCAGGCCAGGTACTGCCTGGACCGGAAACAAGCATCCTGGGAGTGGTTTCAGGATATCACCCTTCATCAGCCAGCTTAGCTTGAATCCAGTGACACAGTGAGCAAGGGACCCACGTCTGACCATACCCCTTCCCACTTAGGGCAACTTCAGCAATACAAAAGGATGATGGATGGAGTGTTGAAACTTTAAAAAGACACTCAACCCCAATCACAGATCTGGGTTTAATCTATCATTCTTTTGCTCACCATGCCACCCTAGTTTGGAACCTACCATATACAAATCAGTCTTGACCCTGTTCTCCCATGGGAACAGTCCAGCAGAAATGCCAGGACAGTTCTGCTCTGGACCAGAAACAAGCACCATGGGACCGGTTTCAGGGTATCACCCTTCATCAGACAGGCTAGATTGAGTCCAGTGGCAGAGTGAGCAAAGGACCCACGTCTGGGCACACCCTTCCCCCTTAGGGCTACTTTACTACATAAAAGGATGATGGATGGCGTGTTAAAACATTTCAAACACTCACCCCCATCACAGATCTGGGTTCAATCCATTGTTCTTTTGCTCACCATGCCAGCCCAGTTTGGAACCAACCATATGCAAGTCAGTCTTGACCCTGTTCCCCATGGGAACAGTCCAGCTCTATCTGCCAGACCAGGTCCTCCCTCGACCGGAAACAAGCATCCTGGGACTGGTTTCAGGATATCACCCTTCATCAGGCAGGTTAGCGTGAATCCAGTGGCACAGTGAGCAAAGGACCCACGTCTGACCATACCCTCCACACTTAAGGCAATTATAGCAACACAAAAGGATGATTGACGGAGTGTTAAAACTTTTCAAACACTCACCGCTAGTCACAAATTTGGGTTTAATCTATTGTTTTTTTGCTCACCATGCCACCCCAGTTTAGAACCAAACATATGCAAATCAGTCTTGGCCCTGTTCCCCATAGAAACAGTACAGCTTGAACTGTCAGGCCAGGTACTGCCTGGACCAGAAACAAGCATAATGGGCCTGGTTTCAGGATATCACCCTTCATCAGCCAGGTTAGCTTGAATCCAGTGACACAGTGAGCAAGGGACCCATGTCTGACCATACCCCTTCCCACCTAGGGCAACTTCAGCAATACAAAAGGATGATGGATGGAGTGTTGAAACTTTTCAAACAGTCACCCCCAGTCACAGATCTTGGTTTAATCCCTTGTTATTTTGCTCATCATGCCACCCTAGTTTGGAACCAGTCACATACAAATTAGTCTTTCCCTTGTTCCCCCTGGAAACAGATCAGCCGAAAGTGCCAGCACAGATCCTCCCTGGACCGGAAACAAGCATCCTGAAACCAGTTTCAGGATATTACCCTTCATCAACCAGACTAGCTCAAATCCAGAGGCTCAGTGAGCAAGGTACCCAAGTCTGGGCATACCCTTCAAACTTAGGGCAACTTTAGCAACAGAAAAGGATGATGGGTGGAGTGTTGAAACTTTAAAAAGACACTCACCCCCAATCACAGATCTGGGTTTAATCTATCGTTCTTTTGCTCACCATGCCACCATAGTTTGGAAACAACTATATGCAAATCAGTCTTGACCCTGTTCCCCCAGCCCGAACTGCCAGGCCAGATCCTCCCTGCCCCGGAATCAAGCATCCTGGGACCGGTTTCAGGGTATCACCCTTCATCAGCCAGGCTAGATTAATTCCAGTGGCAGAGTGAGCAAAGGACCCACGTCTGGGCATTCCCTTCCCATTTAGGGCAACTTTAGCAATACAAAAGGATGATGGACAGAGTGTTGAAACTTTTCGAACACTCACCCCAAGTCACAGATCTGGATTTAATCCATTGTTCTTTTGCTCACCATACCACCCCAGTTTGGAACCAGCCATAAGCAAATCAGTCTTGACCCTGTTTCCTATGGGAACAGTCCAGCCCGAACTGTCAGGCCAAGTCCTCCCTTGGCCGGAAACAAGCATCCTGGGACCAGTTTCAGGGTAACACCCTTCATCAGCCAGGCTAGATTGAATCCAGTGGCAGAGTGAGCAAAAGACCCAAGTCTGGGCATACCCTTACCCTTAGGGCTACTTTAGCAAAACAAAAGGATGATGGATGGAGTGTTAAAACACTTACCCCAAGTCACAGATCTGGATTTAATCTATTGTTCTTTTGCTCACCATACCACCACAGTTTAGAACCAGCCATATGCAAGTCAGTCTTGACCCTGTTCCTCATGGGAACAGTCCAACCCTAACTCCCACACAAGGTCCTCCCTTGACCAGAAACAAGTATCCTTGGATCAGTTGCAGGGTATCACCCTTCAACAGCAAAGCTAGATTGAATCCAGTGGCACAGTGAGCAAAGGACCCACATCAGGTCATACCCTTCCCAATTAGGGCAACTTTAGCAACACAAAAGGATGATGGACGGAGTGTTAAAACTTTTCATACTCACCCCCAGTCACAAATCCGGGTTTAATCAATTTTTCTTTTGCTTACAATGCCCCCTTAGTTTAGAACCAGCCATATGCAAATCAGTCTTGACCCTGATCCCCATGGAAACTGTACAGTTCAAACTGTCAGGCCAGGTCCTCCCTGGCCCGGAAAGAAGCATCCTGGGACTGGTTTCAAAATATCATCCTTCATCAGCCAGGTTAGCTTGAATCCAGTGGCACAGTGAGCAAGGGACCCACGTCTGGGCATACCCTTCCCATTTAGGGGAACTTTAACAACAGAAAAGGATGATGGATGGACTGTTGAAACTTTAAAAAGACACTTACCCCCAATCACAGATCTGGGTTTAATCTATCATTCTTTTGCTCACCATGCCACCCTAGTTTGGAACCAACCATATACAAATCAGTCTTGACCCTGTTCTCCGATGGGAACAATCCAGCAGAAATGCCAGGCCAGTTCCTCCCTGGACCGGAAACAAGCATCCTGGGACTGGTTTCAGGGTATCACCCTTCATCAGCCAGGCTAGATTAATTCCACTGGCAGAGTGAGCAAAGGACCCACGTCTGGGCATATCCTTCCCCCTTAGGGCTACTTTACAACACAAAAGGATGATGGATGGAGTGTTAAAACATTTCAAACACTCACTCCCAGTCACAGATCTGGGTTTAATCCATTGTTCTCTTGTTCACTATGCCAGCCCAGTTTGGAACCAGCCATATGCAAGTCAGTACTGACCCTGTTCCCCATGGGAACAGTCCAGCTCTAACTGCGAGACCAGGTCCTCCCTCAACCAGAAACAAGCATCATGGGAGTGGTTTCAGGATATCACCCTTCATCAGCCAGGCTAGCGTGAATCCAGTGGCACAGTGAGCAAAGGACCCATGTCTGACCATACCCTTCCCACTTAGGGCAATTTTAGCAAAACAAAAGGATGATGGACGGAATGTTGAAACTTTTCAAACACTCAGCCCCAGCAACAGATCTGGGTCTCATCCATTGTCTTTTTGCTCACCATGCCACCCCAGTTTGGAACCAGCCAAATGCAAATCTGTCTTGACCCTGTTCCCCATTGGAATAGTACAGCCCGAACTGCCAGGCCAGGTCTTCCCTAGACCAAAAACAAGCATCCTGGGACTGGTTTCAGGGTATCACCATTCATCAATCAGACTAGCTTGAATCCAGTGGCACAGTGAGCAAGGGACCCACGTCTGGGCATACCCTTCCCACTTAGGGCAACTTTAGCAACACAAAAGGATGATGGACGGAGTGCTGAAACTCTTCAAACACTCACCCCCAATCACATATCTGGGTTTAATTCATTGTTCGCATGTCATCCTAGTTTGGAACCAGCCATATGCAAATCAGTCTTGACCCTGTTCCCCATTGGAACAGTACAGCCCGAACTGCCAGGCCAAGTCCTCCCTTGACTGGAAACAATCATCCTGGGACCAGTTTCAGGGTATCACCCTTCATTAGCCAGGTTAGATTGAATCCAGTGTCAGAGTGTCACAGAGTCCTTTCCTCGGGATCTGCACGTCGCTGAACAAAAGGCCTACCTTCTGGCGTCACCAACTCAAAAAGCTATTATAGCACAGAGTTATGATGAAGCCAGTGGGGGAGAACGGAATTAGGGTAGGGAACAGCAGGGAGAGAGATCTGAAAAGTAAAGGTTAGAACAAATATGCATTTACTCATTCATAGAAAGGTAACTCATCAATAGACTCTTGACTAAATGTGTCTCCGCGATATCAGATGGAGACCCCTTTTGAAATGAGGGCAAAGCCCCTTCTTTGAAACATGGAACAAGAGTAAACTACGACCTCAGAATCAAGAGATGGCAAGAACTTTGGACTATGATTATACTCAGAATATCAATCCTGTAACATCTATACATTCACACCATAAACGTTTGATCATGACTTAGAAAATCTCAAAGAATTAAATATGCTTTTCACATCTTAAGCTTTTCAAACAACAATGAAAACTATGATTTGCTTGTCTCCAGAAATACTTTCACATACTCACAACAATAAAGGTCAAAACATTTCTACTCCTTGAACTTGAAGCGCCTTACTTAATAATACCAGGAAGTGCTTTTACTCAAGTGGCCTGAATCACTTTCATTGTTGTGCCAAGAACCTTTTACTCCTGTGAATCGAAGCGCTTTGATTGTCATGCCAAGAGCGCTTTAAAACCTGTGGACTGAAGCGATTGAATTGTCGTGCCAAGAGCGCTTTACCTCTGTGAACTGAAGCGTTTGAATTGCCGTGCCAAGAGCGCTTTACCTCTGTGAACTGAAGCGCTTGAATTGTCATGCCAAGAGCGCTTTGCATCTGTGAAATGAAGCGCTTGAATTGCCGTGCCAAGAGCGCTTTGCATCTGTGAACTGAAGCGCTTGAATTGCCGTGCCAAGAGCGCTTTACCTCTGTGAACTGAAGTGCTTGAATTGCCGTGCCAAGAGAGATTTACATCTGTGAACTGAAGAGCTTGAATTGCTGTGCCAAAAGCACTTTGCCACCGTGAACTGAAGCGCTTGAATGACCGTGCCTAGAGCACTTTACATCTGTGAACGAAAGCGCTTGAATTGATGTGCCTAGAGCGCTTTACATCTATGAACTGAAACGCCTTTGCTCGTTGTGCTAAGGGGTGCTTTACCTTTGGAAATAATAACTTTCTCCAAAATTGGATTCATCAAGGCCTTACCGCTACGAGTACGATCCACTCGTTTTTATAAGCACCATGGAAACAAGGATACTTTGGTTGGATGCCACTCTGCCATTCAGGAACTCTGCTCTTCTTCAGAGAAACCCCCACGAGGACTGGTTGCATCGAAGTCTTCAAAATAGTGAGCAACGTGTTTGGGTGTGGCTGGGCTTTATAGGCCTGCCACACCCCAAGATGGCTGCTGCCTCTAAAAACATGGGAATTGTAGTCCCTTCATGGAATAGCACTTTATAAGTGCATCTTGTCCACCAATGTCCTGAACCTGCAGCTCTATGAGCTTTATCGCAGGGCAGATGACGCTGATGGCTACCTTTGGAGCAAGAGGGGATGACAAGTGGTGCGCAGAAAGCGCTGCAGAGCCGCGCATCAGAGTTTCGGGCGAGACCCGGACGGCGCATGGCCTTATTCCTGACATTACACCCCTCTCCTAAGCGTGGTCCAGGACCTGGTTTATCAGGATGGAGGAGATGAAATCGTCGCACCAAGCGTTTTGCATGAACATGTCTTGCAGCTTCCCAAGACTCATTTTCCGGTCCGTATCCTTTCCAGGACACCAAGTACCAAAGGGAAGACCCCCTATATTTATAGTCTAGAATAGATCGCACCTCATACTCCCAATGATCTTGGACTAATAGAGGAGCAGGTTGTGTGACGCTTGAGGGCGATGCAGGTTTAAGAAGCGAAGTGTGAAACACCGGATGAATTTTCAAAGGTGATGGTAATTTTAGCTTATATGTTACTGGGTTCACTTGTCTTAGTACTTCATAGGGCCCTATGAATTTTGGATGAAACATATTTTTATTTTTGAATACAAGATTTTTTGTGGATAACCAAACTCTATCTTTGTTTGTATACTGAGGACCAGGCTGGTGTTTCTTGTCATATTGTATTTAAAAAAATGTCTTTGCTTGATGAAGATTTGTTTGTAATTGTGAATGTACCTTTTTCATGTGTGTTGGCATGTCCATGACTGCTGGAGTGGTTTGAGTAGTGGCAGGTAATTTAACTGGCAAAATGTACGGATGACGCCAATATAAACCATAGAAAGGAGTTGAGTTTATTGAAGAGTGGTGAGAGTTATTATAAGCCAGTTCTGCACGCCACAAAAGATCCAGCCAGGTTTTAGGAGACTTTGTTGCATAACATCGTAAATATTGTTTCAGAGTTTGGTTTAGTCTCTCTGTTTGATCATCCGTTTGTGGATGATAACTAGTAGATAAAGTCGAATCAATTTGTAGAGCCTTGCACCATTGTTGCCAAAAACGCGCAGAAAATGGTGTTCCTCTATCAGAGAGGATAACCCTTGGAAGTCCGTGAAGGCAAACTATATTTTCTAAGATGATAGTTGCTAAGGTGTCGGAAGTTGGGAGTCTTTTACAGGCAATGAAATGAGCATACTTGGTAAGACTGCCCACTACTCTGTAAATCCTATTGGGGTTGCTCAACCTTATAGTTTGGAATATTTCAGGGAATCCGAAAGATTTTCAAAACTTTTGGATTTGGCTATATGGTTACTTAATGAGTCTTGGGCATAAAGAACTAATTAAAGATACAGGAGTGCATGGGGAGTATAGCTACACTGGTGCTTGGCAAGGGATCTGGGATCTGGATCCCTTGAAGGCTGCTGAGGTAGAGGTGGATAATTTTCTGGAAGAATTATTTGATAACGGTCTGGTATTTCAGTGGGAAAGAGCCCTTTAATTTGTAGAGTGATGAAAGGGATAAAGTTGAAGAGAGGTTCAAAACCAAAGTATCAGTCACTTTGGGATCTTAATTTAGTGTTGACATTGTTTCAGGAAAGGCCTAGTGATAAATATTTGGGTGCAAGAGAATTGTCCTTGAGGTTATCAACTTTGTTGTGTTTAATCTCTTTTTACCAGTCAACAGGAGTGTTGTTCAATATCTGGAAAAGAACAGAGACTATGGCCCTCACAAACTCATACCTCCATCTGACCGCCAGTGCGGCCAGCACACCACCAGCCCTATTACACATTTCCTGCTGGACCGGCGGGCAGAAACAGCATTTCCCCTGCCAGCCCATAGGGAAACAGGGCCTTAACATTGACGTCGGCTTGTAATCGAGTTGGCGGCTATGTGGCGTGCGGCAGGGACAGCAGCATCCGCTGCGCTTTCCACTGCCCGTAATTCGGGCAGTGGAAAGCGTGATGGGGCTGTCCATGGGGGCCCCTGCACTGCCCAAGCTAAGTGCATGGGCAGTGCAGGGGCCTCCACGGTGCCCCGATGCCCCCATTCTGCCAGCCTTTCCATGGCGGTCCAACCGCCATGAAAAGGCTGGCAGATTGGGGAGCTGTAATCCCCAGGGCGGCGCTGCATGCAGTGCCACCCTGGTGGATTGAAACTGCTGAGACCGCCAGGCTGTCTACTGGTAGCAACCTGGCGGTGTCAGCGGTGGGACAGTGGCGGTTACGCCACAGTCGTAATATGGAGGTCCGACTGCGGCGGGTCAATGCCACCGCGAGTCTGGCGGTCTTAAGTCATAGAAGTCAACTTCTATTTTGTATCCAAATTTAGATAATTCACCAAAATTATGTGTGGTTAAATGTATCAAAGAGTACGAATGTAGAATGTTGGAGAAAAGGAGTGCAGGGGCGAATCAGTTATTGATTTCATATGTTAGGTTTTTTCAAGCAGTTTTGAATGCAGCCATTGCAAGGTGGGTGAGGTGTTCAAGTAATGAAGCAGGCATTGACATGCTTAAGTTTACAGCACATTTGGTTAGGGGAGCTATCGCAAGAAAACATTTATGTGAGGAGGAAAGTTAGAAGAATAATGAAGGCAGCGGACTGGTCTAATTCAGATACATGCAGAACATTTTATTTTTAGAACAATAGATCATGTTTCAATCTGAGCGCTGAGAAACTTTGAACGTACATAATACTAGCCTCCTGTCTTGCCATAAAAAGTTGTCTTAAATGTTTATTTATAAAGAATTGTGGTTTTATGAAGGACAAGAAGGCTGGCATTATCCCACCACATCCTTCCAGGTTACTTGGAGGAAGTGGGATTGTTATTTTGATGATATAGCATAAAGAATAAAGTAACTGGATATTAGGTTCAGGTGCTGTTATAGAGCTGGGAAGATTAAGTTTGCATATTTGTTTCAGATCAGTAAGGAAAGGATGGCACAAGAACCTAAATGAAGAGGATAGGTCGGAGAACAGAAACAAAAGAGGAAGATCATGGAAGATAGGGATATTTTTATGGACTTGAGAGTTCTATTGTCATTGTGATATGATTTTAATTCTCTTGTTGGAACTTCCAATGGTTGCTGCTCAGAAGGAAGTGAATACAAGTTTATGCATAAAGCTAACCTCCTTGTCTTTAATAAAATCTTGATTCTTTATACAGTAAACCTTTAAGAATCAACATTTTTGCAGGTGCTAATGGATCAAGAGGTTTGTTTTGCGGTGCGATCCTACTTAAAATCTACCACAGAATGTCACTACTATATGCTTTTTAATGAGTTTCCTTTTATTTTAAATTGTTTGTACTTTTATGATTATTCTGACATAAACAAATGAAGGTTTTTATTGACTCAGTGATTGAATAATATGTACTTTGTCTTTCCCCAGTAAAAATGAACTTTTGGGTGCTTGTTACTGTAAGGACATGTTAACATTACATTTCTAATTCCTGCTTTTACCATGCACCTGGTCTTCTGGGCCACAAGGCCTACATAGGGGTGACAGTAATATTTTAAAAGGTGTATTTTAACAGGCCAATTTGCGGTTTTTGTATTGCTACAGTTGGGCTACAGTGGTAAGCGTGAAGCCACCCTTGCACTGCCACTGCAGCGGATGGCACAATAGGTGCTGCAGTCTACAACTGACATTTACCTTCCAGCCCTGGTTACACCTTGTACCGTATACTTGGCACTTACTGGTAAGTTAAATATGACAATTAGGGTATGGCAATTCGACCATGTTGATAGGGTGAGCACACATACTTGACTACTGTTTAGCAGGGGTAAGGTGCACAGAGTTCTAAACCCAGCGCCAACAGATAGGGCAAACATCTGGGTCTACACCATGCAAACGAGAGTCATTTCAGAGGACATCACCTTTTTATATGGAATATTTTTCCTCTTTTTATTTTTTAGAATTATTCCCATATGTTATTTAATTTGTGTCACTCAGTGATATGGCTCAGAATCAATGGTGATTATCCAATTTTTTCGTTGTGGTTTACAAGTTCATATTGCATTGATTTGTGCACACAGTGCATGCTTTCATGTGGGACATGGCCCATTAAGGACTGGAGCCCTCATTACAACATTGGCGGTAAATCCCACTTACCGCCGTGCAGAAGACCGCCAACACGCAGCCGCGGAATTCCGCTACAGCTATTACGACCCACAGCTCAGACTCCGCCAAAATCCAGACACTCAAACAAGTCCGCCACACCAAAGGTCAGTGATGAACTGGCGATAACAAAACCTCCACCGTCACGCCAACAGGAATACGCCCACACTATCACGACCCACGAATCCATGTGGCGGTCTTTCAACCGCGGTAAACCATTGGCGGTACACATCTCCAAAACACAACCACATTGGACAATTCAAATACACACACCTGATACACATACACACACACCACTCCCACACACCCAATACAATATAAAACACACACCCACATTACCCACAAACCCTTACAACGAAAAATGTGGAAGCAGCAGAGAGACAGAAAAGCAAAGACCACACCAGCATACAGAGGCACACAACACCATCACTCATACACATCCACGCACAAAACACCACACACCCCAAAACATCACCCCACACTTCACAACAGACACCACCTCACACATCACCCACACCACCCCATGGCACCGCAAAGACACCCCAGGTGCTCAGGGTCATGGTGGAGGAAATCATCCGGGTAGAGCCACATCTATTCGGATCACAGGTGCAGCACACCTCCATTGCTAGGAAGATGGAGCTATGGCGCAGAATCGTGGACAGGGTGTGAGAAAGTAGCCTCTTTCTAGCCTTGTTACCCCCACTTTTGGCCTGTTTTTGAGTATATGTCAGGGTGTTTTCACTGTCTCACTGGGATCCTGCTAGCCAGGGCCCGGTGCTCATAGTGAAAACCCTATGTTGTAAGTGTGGTTGTTATGTTCACTGGGATCCTGCTAGCCAGGACCCCAGTGCTCATATGTTTGTGGCCTATATGTATGTGTTCCCTGTGTGATGCCTAACTGTCTCACTGAGGCTCTGCTAACCAGAACCTCAGTGGTTATGCTCTCTCTGCTTTCTAAATTGTCACTAACAGGCTAGTGACCAATTTCACCAATTCACATTGGCATACTGGAACACCATTATAATCCCCTAGTATATGGTACTGAGGTACCCAGGGTATTGGGGTTCCAGGAGATCCCTATGGGCTGCAGCATTTCTTTTGCTACCCATAGGGAGATCTGATAATTCTTACACAGGCCTGCCAGTGCAGCCTGAGTGAAATAACATCCACGTTATTTCACAGCCATTTACCACTGCACTTAAGTAACTTATAAGTCACCTATATGTCTAACCTTCACCTGGTGAAGGTTGGGTGCAAAGTTACTTAGTCTGTGGGCACCCTGGCACTAGCCAAGGTACCCCCACATTGTTCAGGGCAAATTCCCCGGACTTTGTGAGTGCGGGGACACCATTTCACGCATGTACTATACATAGGTCACTACCTATGTATAGCGTCACAATGGTAACTCCGAACATGGCCATGTAACATGTCTAAGATCATAGAATTGTCACCCCAATTCCATTCTGGCATTGGGGAGACAATTCCATGATCCCCCGAGTTTCTAGCACAGACCCTGGTACTGCCAAACTACCTTTCCCGGGGTTTCACTGCAGCTGCTGCAGCTGCCAACCACTCAGACAGGTTTCTGCCCCCCTGGGGTCCAGCCAGACCTGGCCCAGGAAGGCCGAACAAAGGACTTCCTCAGAGAGAGGGTGTTACACCCTCTCCCTTTGGAAAAAGGTATCAGGGCTGGGGAGCAGTAGCCTCTCCCAGCCTCTGGAAATACTTTGATGGGCACAGATGGTGCCCATCTCTGCATAAGCCAGTCTACACCGGTTCAGGGATCCCCCAGCCCTGCTCTGGCACGAAACTGGACAAAGGAAAGGGGAGTGACCACTCCCCTGACCTGCACCTCCCAGGGAAGGTGCCCAGAGCTCCTCCAGCGTGCCCCAGACCTCTGCCATCTTGGATTCAGAGGTGTGCTGGCACACTGGACTGCTCTGAGTGGCCAGGGCCAGCAGGTAACATCAGAGACTCCTTCTGATAGGCTCTTACCTGTCTTACTAGCCTATCCTCCTTCCTAGGTAGCCAAACCTCCTATTCTGGCTATATAGGGTCTCTGCTTTGGGGAATTCTTCAGATACCGAATGCAAGAGCTTACCAGAGTTCCTCTGCACTTTTCTCTTCACCTTCTGCCAAAGGATCGACCGCTGACTGCTCAGGACGCCTGCAAAACCGCAACAAAGTAGCAAAGACGACTACTGCAACCTTGTATCACTTCATCCTGCTGGCTTTCTCGCCTGTTTCCTGGTGGTGCATGCTCTGGGGGTAGCCTGCCTCCTCTTGCACCAGGAGCTCTGAAGAAATCTCCTGTGGGTCGACGGAATCTTCCCCCTGCAACCGCAGGCAACAAAAGACTGCATCACCGGTCCTCTGGGTCCCCTCTCAGCACGACGAGCGTGGTCCCTGGAACTCAGCAACTCTGTCCAAGTGACTCCCACAGTCCAGTGACTCTTCAGTCCAAGTTTGGTGGAGGTAAGTCCTTGCCTCCCCACGCTAGGCTGCATTGCTGGGTACTGCATGATTTGCAGCTGCTCCGGCTCCTGTGCACTCTTCCAGGATTTCCTTCATGCACAGCCAAGTCTGGGTCCCGACACTCTAACCTGCAGTGCACAACCTTCTGAGTTGTCCTCCGGCGTCGCGGGACTCCCTTTTCTGACTTCGGGTGG
This sequence comes from Pleurodeles waltl, assembly GCF_031143425.1. Lineage (NCBI taxonomy): Eukaryota > Metazoa > Chordata > Amphibia > Caudata > Salamandridae > Pleurodeles > Pleurodeles waltl. Next base: position 959,822,884 of record NC_090444.1, read on the forward strand.
ACTCCGGTTCACTCCTCTTCCAAGTGCCTGTTCTGGTACTTCTGCGGGTGCTGCCTGCTTCTGTGAGGGCTCCCTGACTTGCTGGGCGCCCCTTCTGTCTCCTCATCCAAGTAGCGACATCCTGGTCCCTCCTGGGCCACAGCAGCACCCAAAAACCCTAACTGCAACCCTTGCAGCTAGCAAGGCTTGTTTGTGGTCTTTCTGCGTGGGAACACCTCTGCAAGCTTCTTTACGACGTGGGACATCCATCATCCAAAGGGGAAGTTTCTAGCCCTCTTTGTTCTTGCAGAATCCACAGCTTCTACCATCCGGTGGCAGCTTCTTTGCACCCTCAGCTGGCATTTCCCCGGCATCTGCCCACTCTCGACATTGTCGCGACTCTTGGACTTGGTCCCCTTGTTTCACAGGTACTCAGGTCTGGAAATCCACTGTTGTTGCTTTGCTGGTGTTGGTCTTCCTTGCAGAAACCCCCTATCACGACTTCTGTGCTCTCTGGGGGTTATAGGTGCACTTTACACCTACTTTTCAGGGTCTTGGGGTGGGCTATTTTTCTAAACCTCACTGTTTTCTTACAGTCCCAGCGACCCTCTACAAGCTCACATAGGTTTGGGGTCCATTTGTGGTTCGCATTCCACTTTTGGAGTATATGGTTTGTGTTGCCCCTATACCTATGTGCTCTTTTTGCAATCTACTGTAACTTTACATTGCTTGCATTACTTCCTTTTGCTATTACTGCATAGTTTTGGTATTGTGTACATATATCTTGTGTATATTTGGCATCCTCATACTGAGGGTACTCACTGAGATACTTTTGGCATATTGTCATAAAAATAAAGTACCTTTATTTTTAGTATATCTGTGTATTGTGTTTTCTTATGATATTGTGCATATGACACCAGTGGTATAGTAGGAGCTTTGCATGTCTCCTAGTTCAGCCTAAGCTGCTCTGCTATAGCTACCTTCTATCAGCCTATGCTGCTAGAAACACCTCTTCTACACTAATAAGGGATAACTGGACCTGGTACAGAGTGTAAGTACCCCTTGGTACCAACTACAAGCCAGGCCAGCCTCCTACATTGGTTGTGCAGCGGTGGGATAGGTACTTGCAACTACTTACCACTTTTTCATTGTGTACTTTTCATAAGAGAATAATATACAAAACAAGTTCAGTGTATGTACACCTAACCAAAAAGGTTTGCTTTTCTTCTCTTACACTATCTGCTAAGTGCTGAAAAGTACTCCTAAACTTTCTAAAAGTTTCAAAAAGTTTGAAAATGTTTTTTTTCTGTTCTTTAAAAAGTCCTGAAACTTTTTCTCTCTTCTATCTGTCTCTAAACCTTCTTCTATCATGTCTGGTGTAGGAACTCCTCTTAATTTGGTCAGTACAACTTATGACAATCTTAACTTTAAGAGCCTAAGGAGTCTCTGCATTGATAGAGGTTTAGTGGTAGGAAAGAACCCTTCTAGAGAATTACTGTCTCACATGCTCATTGAGAATGATAAGGCCCAGGGTGGCACCTCATCTGAAAAGTTAGTAGACAGCTCTCACTCTGACTCAGGGGAGCCCCTTGAGGTAGTGGTACAGGGTTCTCTTCCTAATCTGCCCCTTAGCAGAACACCTAGCATAGCTGGTAGTAATAGAAGCTCCCATCACAGTAGGGATGTTTTTGTTCCTGGAGGCAGGTTGTTAGGGTGGCAACTGTTAGGGACAGGTCTCTCTCTGCTCATTCAAATCTTTCTTCTGTGTCAAAACATTCCCAACCCACCCGCCCTGATGACAAGATGTTAGAAAGGGAACTCAATAAGTTGAGAGTGGAAGAGACCAGGCTGAAGCTTAAACAGCAACAGCTGGCTCTAGACAGGGAATCCCTAGACTTAGAAAAAGAGAGACAGAGGTTGGGGTTTGGACCCCATGGTGGCAGCAGCAGTATTCCTGATAGCAATCCTGTTAGAGAGCATGATTCCAGGAATCTGCACAAGATAGTTCCCCCTTACAAGGAGGGGGATGACATTAACAAGTGGATTGCTGCACTTGAGAGGGTCTGTATGGTACAGGGAGTCCCTCAAAGGCAGTGGGCTGCTATCCTATGGCTATCTTTCAGTGGAAAGGGTAGGGATAGGCTCCTTACAGTGAATGAAAGTGATGCCAATAATTTTACAGTTTTGAAGAATGCACTCTTGGATGGATTTGGCTTAACCATTGAACAATACAGGATTAAGTTCAGAGAAACCAGAAAAGAGTCCTCACAAGACTGGGTAGACTTTGTTGACCATTCAGCGAAGGCCATGGAGGGGTGGTTACATGGCAGTAAAGTTTCTGACTATGAAAGCCTGTACAATCTAATCCTGAGAGAGCATATTCTGAATAACTGTGTGTCTGATTTGTTACACCAATATCTAGTGGACTCAGATCTGACCTCTCCCCAAGAATTGGGAAAGAAGGCAGACAAATGGGTCAGAACAAGAGTGAACAGAAAAGTTCATACAGGGGGTGACAAGGATGGCAAGAAGAAAGATGGTGAGAAATCTCAGGATAAGCATGGGGATAAGGGTAAAACCAAAGATCCTTCTTCAAATCCTAAACACTCTTCAGGGGGTGGGGATAAATCAAATTCTTCCTCTTCTTCACAACATACACACATTAAAAAGCCTTGGTGCTTTGTGTGTAAAAATAAAGGCCATAGGCCAGGGGATAAGTCCTGTCCAGGTAAACCCCCTGGGCCTACCACCACTAATACATCAAACTCTAGTGCCCCTAGCAGTAGTGGTAATAGTGGTGGGACTGCTGGCAACAGTCAAACTAAGGGTGTAGTTGGGTTCACTTATGGGTCCATCATAGAAACTGGGGTAGTCAGTCCCAAGACAGTGTTAGGGTTTGTGCACAGAAAAGAGCATGTCCCCTCTCACTGCACTAGTGGGTTCTGTAATAACTCCCTTTTAAACTTACTATTGAAAGCCTTTCTTGTTATCTCACCTTCCCCCCTAGGCTTCTGTGTATGTTGTTTAATGTGCTGTTTTGTTTACACATTGGGCCTTGCTTTTACCAAGGCTTCTTTAAAACACTCCTCTCTAGGCCATGTGTTAATTTAACTCATTTGCATAATAACTGAAACTCTGCACACCTTTCAAGAACATGTGCAGCATGTGAGGACCACACCCAGCTCTTCAAACCACACCCAGCTCTGCACACCTTTCAAGAACATGTGCAGCATGTGAGGACCACACCCAGCCCTGTCTATAAAAGGCAGCCCCCGAGCCTCACCCAGTGCTTGTGCTCGTCTACCTCCCGCTTACCTGAGGACAGATCCCTCGGTGCTGGCACTCCTGCTCTCTACAGACTTTCATTGGCTTCAATGGGCGCAGCTGCTGGCTCTTCCTTCTTCCGGTTTCCGGTTCCTCCTTGCCTCAGCCTCTCTCCTACAAGCAACCTGCAAAAGAGAAAGAACACAAGGTTAGACTGATCAGTATCTCTTGCCAGCAACAAGTAAGTGCAAAACTTTTATTACCTGAAAGAACATTGACAACAATTTCTGGATTCGTCTATAGACAATTTGAAACAAGATACCTTCCACGAACATTGTGATTCAAACTCTTTGTTACAAGAATACTTTGCGGAACTTTGCGAAGCAAACATACTTTTTTTTATGAAACTTTTAAGAATCGAACCGTGGAAACCATTAACAGCAAGGCAAACAGTAAATCAAGGACTTGCACAAATTACATGCTGTATTTTGACGTAAAAGTACAGTATTTGTTTTATAAAAGATTCTGGAAATATGGGAAAAGTGAGTCTGCTATTGGGAATTTAGGCTTTAGTTATATTAAGATGAATGTTTGATATTGGTAATTCTGATAACGGTATTTGTTTAATGTTTTAGAAGCTTTAGAGTAATAGAAAGCACATCCCAGAGCAGTAACACATTCCAAACCTGGAAACTAGAGACCAGGATCCAAGAGGTACTTTTAGAAGAAAATTTTTAATAAATAAAGGGATAGTCAGGAACCCAGTTAGGAATAGGTTGTACTTATCTGTTCTTTGTTTATGTTTCATTAGGCACTAGTTTCTACAGAAGTCAGAGAGGGCCGCAGATTTGTGCAGCACTTCAACAGTGGAAACGCAAGAACGGTGTTGTCTCTTTATTTTATTTTATCCACTTCCCCCCTTCCCTTGACCTTCTGTTCTTAGTGCACTGTTTTAAAAACTAGTGTGCTGGAACAAGCAGTTTCAGGGTGGGGTCGGATTGTCTTCAACCTCCATCAGAACTGAACAAGGACTCAGGTGAGCTGGGCTTTGACAGAAGCACAAGCCTTAAAAAAAAAAAAAAATATTCAGTTCTGGTGGACGATGAATATCGGGGAAGAAATAGAGGGCATTGACGTCACGGATATGGCGCAGGCCCTAAATGAGGACTTGGCTCCTAATGAATCAGTGTCTGGCATCTTGCAACATATGCAAGAGGAAATAGAGAGATTAAAGATGGAGAATACCTCTTTAAAACAGGATTTAAGCAGGTATAAATTTAGGGTATCTCAGTGGAACACAGCTTTTACGCCTTTGTTTAAAACCTCCTCAGAGACAGGGGCGCCATCAAAACATACAACTTTGCCTCCCCCAGTTGAGGTCACTGTTAATGTTCCTAATGCTGTGCCCTTAGCAGCACCTGAATGTTTTCATGGAGACAGTAACAAATTCCATGTTTTTATCAATCAATGTCAATTACACTTCGTTTGTAAGCCACAACAGTTCCCTACTGATGCTACGAAAGTGGCATTCGTCTTGTCTTATTTGGGTGGCACAGCAGCCAATTGGTCAATTCCTTTCGTGGAGAGAGATGATCCCATCCTCCATAATTGGAATCAATTTAAACGTACCATGACCAGCCTTTTTGCAAAACACACTTTCATGCAGGCAAGTGATAATGAGCTTTTAAATCTTAAACAAGGTAACAAGGATTTATTGACCTATCTCACTAGTTTTAATCGTTTACTCACCGAGACACAGTGGCCAGAAGAAAAGCGTGTCTCCCTTTTCTATAAAGGTTTGAGAGATGAGTTAAAAGACGCGCTGGCTCATATCGTTGATTTGCCAGAAGACTGTTCGGACTTTGTAGATTTAGTTGTGAAATTAGAACATAGACTAGGAGAAAGAAAGGGAGATAAATACAAACTGGAATCACGGTTAACTTTTATTAGACACGAGAAGAAAGACCCAGATAATAAACTCCCTGAACCTGAGCCTATGCAAATAGGGACACTCAGAGGTCCACTCACATCAGAGGAAAAAGAAAGAAGGAGAAAACTTCAATTATGTTTATATTGTGGAAGGGCAGGTCACTTTGCCAGAGAATGTCCAGTAAAGCCTAAAAATCCACGAAAGGGTGCTGTTTCCTCCACCTCCTTAACTGAATCGGGAAACGATTAAGCTCGACAAGGGGAGAGGTTACTTGTTCGAGAAAACATCTTAATCAAACCTCTAATGCTGCAGCCTTCATGGTACCGCACATACCTAGACATTTCATAATTCAGGTCGTTTTAATTGTTACTACCCAAGTGAGGCATTCTCTCCCTATCCTACTGGTCTCAGGCGCGACAGGAAATTTTGTGGATAATAAGTTAGCTGAAAACTTAGGACTTCCTATGTGCCTAAAGCCTTGTCCAGAAGCAGTATGTGCAGTGGATGGGTCAGAATTGACCTCTGGATTAATCACAAAACAAACAAGTCCACTTGTTATGGTCTGTCAGAACGGGCACACAGAGGTGATTAGCTTTGATCTGATAGATACTCCTAATTTTGGTTTGATTCTCGGGGTACCCTGGTTAACAACTCATAACCCAAAAATTGATTGGGTGAATAGAACTGTTACTTTGGATTCCTCTTTCTGTAGAACCAATTGCTATCAAGAAGCAGGTACAGAACAGAGCACAGTATTACACTGTGCTAGTGTTACACAAGATGAACCAAGTCTCCCTCCTGAATATTCTGACTTTAAAGACGTCTTTGATCCAGTAAAGGCTAGTGTGCTGCCCCCAAATAGGTCTTATGACTGTCGTATAGATCTTATCCCAGGGGCCCCTTTACCTAATAACAGAGTATATGCTTTGACTGACGAAGAAACCAAATACTTAAGAACCTACCTAGATGACCTACTACAGTCTGGGTTCATCCGTCATTCCACATCTCCGGTGTCATCTCCACTCTTTTTTATCCCGAAGCCGGATAAATCCCTGCGCGCGTGTATCGATTATAGAGGACTAAATAAGGCTACAATAAAGAATAAATATCCTCTTCCTCTAATACCTGTGTTGTTGGATCAATTAAGACATTCTACTGTATACACTAAACTAGATCTGCGGGAAGCTTACCACCTGGTCCGAGTAAAAGAGGGGGATGAGTGGAAGACAGCTTTCAAGACAAAGTTTGGTTTATTTGAGTACACAGTAATGCCCTTTGGGTTATGTAATGCCCCTGCGGCCTTTCAGTTCTTTATAAATGAGGTCCTACACGAATTCCTGGACGTTTGTGTCATAGTATACATAGACGACATCCTCATTTACTCTAAGAACTCAGAAGAACATACCCAACATGTTCGTGCAGTATTATCAAAGTTAAAAGAAAATCATCTTTTTGCTAAGTTAGAAAAGTGTACTTTTAATGTCAGCAAGGTGGACTTTTTAGGATACTGCCTGTCACCTCAAGGAATAACTATGGATGTAAAGAAAATCAGTGCTATTGCTGATTGGCCAGAACCATCCTCTGTAAAAGATATTCAGAAATTTCTGGGTTTCGCCAATTTTTATAGGAGGTTTATTGCACATTTTGCAGACATTGCGGCCCCAATAACTACCTTGTTGCGAAAAGGGCAACGATTTCTTTGGACTGATGAGGCGGCACACGCCTTTCAACTCCTAAAACAAAAGTTCACTTCAGCCCCAATTCTGAAACATCCTGATCCTGACTTGCCTTTTTTTGTTGAAGCGGATGCTTCACAAGTAGCTTTAGGAGGAGTTCTCTCTCAACGAGATGCAGTAGATGGGCAGTTACATCCTATAGCCTTCTATTCCAAAAAGTTATTACTAGCTGAACAAAATTACACTGTGGCTGAAAGGGAACTACTACCTATCAAAGTAGCCTTTTCAGAATGGAGGCACCATTTAATGGGAGCCAAGTACCCAGTTACAATCTTTTCTGACCATAGGAACCTACAGTTTTTTGGATCACTTAAAGCACTAACACCACGTCAGATGCGCTGGTTAAATTTTTTTAGCACATTTGACTTTGTAATAACCTATAGACCAGGTACACAACAAATTCAATCTGATGTGTTATCTAGATACGGACATACCTCAGACATGAAACAAGATAAAATAGGAGAACCCATTATTCCTCCCCAAAAGTTTTTGGCACCAGTACAACAGAAGGATTTCATCACAGATCTATATAATGCACACATGCAAATAGCACCTCAGGATTGGTTAAAGGATTCCCATAACACAATACAACGAGGTTTATTGTATCACGACAACATGCTGTTAGTGCCCACCTCTGAATTACAAACACAGGTGATAATTTGGCATCACGTCTCACCGTTGGCAGGTCATCCTGGTTGGGTAAAAACCCTGGAAAATGTGCAAAAACACTTTTGGTGGGACACTATAAGAAAGGACATTAAGCAATTTGTCACTACCTGTCCAATTTGTGCAAGACATAAATCTTCTCATAAGGCCCCTGACGGCTTGTTAATACCAATGCCAACACCCAAACAACCTTGGCACACTGTGAGCGTAGACTTTATTGTAGGTTTACCACCTGTAAAATCTTTCACAACAGTGTTGGTTATAGTGGATTTTTTATCTAAAATGGCACATTTTGTACCATTACGGAAATTACCCACGGCGGCAGAATTTGCCGATATTTTTATAAGGGAAATTGTGCGTTTACATGGTTTGCCAAGCAAAGTGGTGTCAGACCGAGGGAGCCAGTTCAACTCTAAATTTTGGAAAAAATTATGTAAAAAACTGAAAATAGATGTGGCATTATCCACTGCTTTCCACCCAGAGACAGATGGACAGACTGAACAACTGAACCAAACCTTACTTCAAACGCTACGTTGTTTATTGGCTGATTATTCTAGTGAATGGTTGGAAGCTCTCCCTGTAGCGGAGTTTGTTTATAATAATACTGAGCATTCAGCTCTACTGTGCTCACCATTCTATTTCTTGCAGGGGTATCATCCAAGAGCTCTGCCCATTTTGTTAGAAGATTCTCTGTTACCTACAGTAACGGATAGACTAACGAGGTTAGGTGACATACAAGACAAAGCCAGGAAACATTTATTAAAGTACAAGGAAAGCATGAAAAGACAAGCAGACAAACACAGATCTGAGGCCCCAATGTATAAAATCGGTGACAAGGTATGGCTCTCCACAAAGAACCTAAACATAGAGGGATCCCGAAAGCTGCAACCACGTTTCATTGGACCCTTTAGTATAACTGCCATAGTAAACCCGGTAACAGTAAAATTAGATTTACCAAAAGAATATCCAGTACATACTACATTCCATGTGTCCTTGCTTAAGCCGTACAATCCAAAAACCCGACCTGAACCACCACCTCCACCCATACCAATTAAGGGAAATCCAGAATATGAAGTGAAAAGCATAAAAGACTCAAAAAGAATTAGTGGACGTCTGTTTTATTTAGTAGAATGGAAAGGATATGATGAATCTGAGAATTCATGGGAACCAGCATCATATGTACATGCCCCACAGCTGATTAGACGGTTTTATTTAAAAAATCCAGGAAAACCCTGTCCTGTAGGAGGGCCTTTGAGGGGGGCAACTGTTAGGGTTTGTGCACAGCAAAGAGCATGTCCCCTCTCACTGCACTAGTGGGTTCTGTAATAGCTCCCTTTTAAACTTACTATTGAAAGCCTTTCTTGTTATCTCACCTTCCCCCCTAGGCTTCTGTGTATGTTGTTTAATGTGCTGTTTTGTTTACACATTGGGCCTTGCTTTTACCAAGGCTTCTTTAAAACACTCCTCTCTAGGCCATGTGTTAATTTAACTCATTTGCATAATAACTGAAACTCTGCACACCTTTCAAGAACATGTGCAGCATGTGAGGACCACACCCAGCTCTTCAAACCACACCCAGCTCTGCACACCTTTCAAGAACATGTGCAGCATGTGAGGACCACACCCAGCCCTGTCTATAAAAGGCAGCCCCCGAGCCTCACCCATTGCTTGTGCTCGTCTACCTCCCGCTTACCTGAGGACAGATCCCTCGGTGCTGGCACTCCTGCTCTCTACAGACTTTCATTGGCTTCAATGGGCGCAGCTGCTGGCTCTTCCTTCTTCCGGTTTCCGGTTCCTCCTTGCCTCAGCCTCTATCCTACAAGCAACCTGCAAAAGAGAAAGAAAACAAGGTTAGACTGATCAGTATCGCTTGCCAGCAACAAGTAAGTGCAAAACTTTTATTACCTGAAAGAACTTTGACAACAATTTCTGGATTCGTGTATAGACAATTTGAAACCAGATACCTTCCACGAACATTGTGATTCAAACTCTTTGTTACAAGAATACTTTGCGGAACTTTGCGAAGCAAACATACTTTTTTTTATGAAACTTTTAAGAATCGAACCGTGGAAACCATTAACAGCAAGGCAAACAGTAAATCAAGGACTTGCACAAATTACATGCTGTATTTTGACGTAAAAGTACAGTATTTGTTTTATAAAAGATTCTGGAAATATGGGAAAAGTGAGTCTGCTATTGGGAATTTAGGCTTTAGTTATATTAAGATGAATGTTTGATATTGGTAATTCTGATAACGGTATTTGTTTAATGTTTTAGAAGCTTTAGAGTAATAGAAAGCACATCCCAGAGTAGTAACACATTCCAAACCTGGAAACTAGAGACCAGGATCCAAGAGGTACTTTTAGAAGAAAATGTTTAATAAATAAAGGGATAGTCAGGAACCCAGTTAGGAATAGGTTGTACTTATCTGTTCTTTGTTTATGTTTCATTAGGCACTAGTTTCTACAGAAGTCAGAGAGGGCCGCAGATTTGTGCAGCACTTCAACAGTGGAAACGCAAGAACGGTGTTGTCTCTTTATTTTATTTTATCCACTTCCCCCCTTCCCTTGACCTTCTGTTCTTAGTGCACTGTTTTAAAAACTAGTGTGCTGGAACAAGCAGTTTCAGGGTGGGGTCGGATTGTCTTCAACCTCCATCAGAACTGAACAAGGACTCAGGTGAGCTGTGCTTTGACAGAAGCACAAGCCTTAAAAAAAAAAAAAAAATTCAGTTCTGGTGGACGATGAATATCGGGGAAGAAATAGAGGGCATTGACGTCACGGATATGGCGCAGGCCCTAAATGAGGACTTGGCTCCTAATGAATCAGTGTCTGGCATCTTGCAACATATGCAAGAGGAAATAGAGAGATTAAAGATGGAGAATACCTCTTTAAAACAGGATTTAAGCAGGTATAAATTTAGGGTATCTCAGTGGAACACAGCTTTTACGCCTTTGTTTAAAACCTCCTCAGAGACAGGGGCGCCATCAAAACATACAACTTTGCCTCCCCCAGTTGAGGTCACTGTTAATGTTCCTAATGCTGTGCCCTTAGCAGCACCTGAACGTTTTCATGGAGAGAGTAACAAATTCCATGTTTTTATCAATCAATGTCAATTACACTTCGTTTGTAAGCCACAACAGTTCCCTACTGATGCTACGAAAGTGGCATTCGTCTTGTCTTATTTGGGTGGCACAGCAGCCAATTGGTCAATTCCTTTCGTGGAGAGAGATGATCCCATCCTCCATAATTGGAATCAATTTAAACGTACCATGACCAGCCTTTTTGCAAAACACACTTTCATGCAGGCAAGTGATAATGAGCTTTTAAATCTTAAACAAGGTAACAAGGATTTATTGACCTATCTCACTAGTTTTAATCGTTTACTCACCGAGACACAGTGGCCAGAAGAAAAGCGTGTCTCCCTTTTCTATAAAGGTTTGAGAGATGAGTTAAAAGACGCGCTGGCTCATATCGTTGATTTGCCAGAAGACTATTCGGACTTTGTAGATTTAGTTGTGAAATTAGAACATAGACTAGGAGAAAGAAAGGGAGATAAATACAAACTGGAATCACGGTTAACTTTTATTAGACACGAGAAGAAAGACCCAGATAATAAACTCCCTGAACCTGAGCCTATGCAAATAGGGACACTCAGAGGTCCACTCACATCAGAGGAAAAAGAAAGAAGGAGAAAACTTCAATTATGTTTATATTGTGGAAGGGCAGGTCACTTTGCCAGAGAATGTCCAGTAAAGCCTAAAAATCCACGAAGGGGTGCTGTTTCCTCCACCTCCTTAACTGAATCGGGAAACGATTAAGCTCGACAAGGGGAGAGGTTACTTGTTCGAGAAAACATCTTAATCAAACCTCTAATGCTGCAGCCTTCATGGTACCGCACATACCTAGACATTTCATAATTCAGGTCATTTTAATTGTTACTACCCAAGTGAGGCATTCTCTCCCTATCCTACTGGTCTCAGGCGCGACAGGAAATTTTGTGGATAATAAGTTAGCTGAAAACTTAGGACTTCCTATGTGCCTAAAGCCTTGTCCAGAAGCAGTATGTGCAGTGGATGGGTCAGAATTGACCTCTGGATTAATCACAAAACAAACAAGTCCACTTGTTATGGTCTGTCAGAACGGGCACACAGAGGTGATTAGCTTTGATCTGATAGATACTCCTAATTTTGGTTTGATTCTCGGGGTACCCTGGTTAACAACTCATAACCCAAAAATTGATTGGGTGAATAGAACTGTTACTTTGGATTCCTCTTTCTGTAGAACCAATTGCTATCAAGAAGCAGGTACAGAACAGAGCACAGTATTACACTGTGCTAGTGTTACACAAGATGAACCAAGTCTCCCTCCTGAATATTCTGACTTTAAAGACGTCTTTGATCCAGTAAAGGCTAGTGTGCTGCCCCCAAATAGGTCTTATGACTGTCGTATAGATCTTATCCCAGGGGCCCCTTTACCTAATAACAGAGTATATGCTTTGACTGACGAAGAAACCAAATACTTAAGAACCTACCTAGATGACCTACTACAGTCTGGGTTCATCCGTCATTCCACATCTCCGGTGTCATCTCCACTCTTTTTTATCCCGAAGCCGGATAAATCCCTGCGCGCGTGTATCGATTATAGAGGACTAAATAAGGCTACAATAAAGAATAAATATCCTCTTCCTCTAATACCTGTGTTGTTGGATCAATTAAGACATTCTACTGTATACACTAAACTAGATCTGCGGGGAGCTTACCACCTGGTCCGAGTAAAAGAGGGGGATGAGTGGAAGACAGCTTTCAAGACAAAGTTTGGTTTATTTGAGTACACAGTAATGCCCTTTGGGTTATGTAATGCCCCTGCGGCCTTTCAGTTCTTTATAAATGAGGTCCTACACGAATTCCTGGACGTTTGTGTCATAGTATACATAGACGACATCCTCATTTACTCTAAGAACTCAGAAGAACATACCCAACATGTTCGTGCAGTATTATCAAAGTTAAAAGAAAATCATCTTTTTGCTAAGTTAGAAAAGTGTACTTTTAATGTCAGCAAGGTGGACTTTTTAGGATACTGCCTGTCACCTCAAGGAATAACTATGGATGTAAAGAAAATCAGTGCTATTGCTGATTGGCCAGAACCATCCTCTGTAAAAGATGTTCAGAAATGTCTGGGTTTCGCCAATTTTTATAGGAGGTTTATTGCACATTTTGCAGACATTGCGGCCCCAATAACTACCTTGTTGCGAAAAGGGCAACGATTTCTTTGGACTGATGAGGCGGCACACGCCTTTCAACTCCTAAAACAAAAGTTCACTTCAGCCCCAATTCTGAAACATCCTGATCCTGACTTGCCTTTTTTTGTTGAAGCGGATGCTTCACAAGTAGCTTTAGGAGGAGTTCTCTCTCAACGAGATGCAGTAGATGGGCAGTTACATCCTATAGCCTTCTATTCCAAAAAGTTATTACCAGCTGAACAAAATTACACTGTGGCTGAAAGGGAACTACTACCTATCAAAGTAGCCTTTTCAGAATGGAGGCACCATTTAATGGGAGCCAAGTACCCAGTTACAATCTTTTCTGACCATAGGAACCTACAGTTTTTTGGATCACTTAAAGCACTAACACCACGTCAGATGCGCTGGTTAATTTTTTTTAGCACATTTGACTTTGTAATAACCTATAGACCAGGTACACAACAAATTCAATCTGATGTGTTATCTAGATACGGACATACCTCAGACATGAAACAAGATAAAATAGGAGAACCCATTATTCCTCCCCAAAAGTTTTTGGCACCAGTACAACAGAAGGATTTCATCACAGATCTATATAATGCACACATGCAAATAGCACCTCAGGATTGGTTAAAGGATTCCCATAACACAATACAACGAGGTTTATTGTATCACGACAACATGCTGTTAGTGCCCACCTCTGAATTACAAACACAGGTGATAATTTGGCATCACGTCTCACCGTTGGCAGGTCATCCTGGTTGGGTAAAAACCCTGGAAAATGTGCAAAAACACTTTTGGTGGGACACTATAAGAAAGGACATTAAGCAATTTGTCACTACCTGTCCAATTTGTGCAAGACATAAATCTTCTCATAAGGCCCCTGACGGCTTGTTAATACCAATGCCAACACCCAAACAACCTTGGCACACTGTGAGCGTAGACTTTATTGTAGGTTTATCACCTGTAAAATCTTTCACAACAGTGTTGGTTATAGTGGATTTTTTATCTAAAATGGCACATTTTGTACCATTACGGAAATTACCCACGGCGGCAGAATTTGCCGATATTTTTATAAGGGAAATTGTGCGTTTACATGGTTTGCCAAGCAAAGTGGTGTCAGACCGAGGGAGCCAGTTCAACTCTAAATTTTGGAAAAAATTATGTAAAAAACTGAAAATAGATGTGGCATTATCCACTGCTTTCCACCCAGAGACAGATGGACAGACTGAACAACTGAACCAAACCTTACTTCAAACGCTACGTTGTTTATTGGCTGATTATTCTAGTGAATGGTTGGAAGCTCTCCCTGTAGCGGAGTTTGTTTATAATAATACTGAGCATTCAGCTCTACTGTGCTCACCATTCTATTTCTTGCAGGGGTATCATCCAAGAGCTCTGCCCATTTTGTTAGAAGATTCTCTGTTACCTACAGTAACGGATAGACTAACGAGGTTAGGTGACATACAAGACAAAGCCAGGAAACATTTATTAAAGTACAAGGAAAGCATGAAAAGACAAGCAGACAAACACAGATCTGAGGCCCCAATGTATAAAATCGGTGACAAGGTATGGCTCTCCACAAAGAACCTAAACATAGAGGGATCCCGAAAGCTGCAACCACGTTTCATTGGACCCTTTAGTATAACTGCCATAGTAAACCCGGTAACAGTAAAATTAGATTTACCAAAAGAATATCCAGTACATACTACATTCCATGTGTCCTTGCTTAAGCCGTACAATCCAAAAACCCGACCTGAACCACCACCTCCACCCATACCAATTAAGGGAAATCCAGAATATGAAGTGAAAAGCATAAAAGACTCAAAAAGAATTAGTGGACGTCTGTTTTATTTAGTAGAATGGAAAGGATATGATGAATCTGAGAATTCATGGGAACCAGCATCATATGTACATGCCCCACAGCTGATTAGACGGTTTTATTTAAAAAATCCAGGAAAACCCTGTCCTGTAGGAGGGCCTTTGAGGGGGGCAACTGTTAGGGTTTGTGCACAGCAAAGAGCATGTCCCCTCTCACTGCACTAGTGGGTTCTGTAATAGCTCCCTTTTAAACTTACTATTGAAAGCCTTTCTTGTTATCTCACCTTCCCCCCTAGGCTTCTGTGTATGTTGTTTAATGTGCTGTTTTGTTTACACATTGGGCCTTGCTTTTACCAAGGCTTCTTTAAAACACTCCTCTCTAGGCCATGTGTTAATTTAACTCATTTGCATAATAACTGAAACTCTGCACACCTTTCAAGAACATGTGCAGCATGTGAGGACCACACCCAGCTCTTCAAACCACACCCAGCTCTGCACACCTTTCAAGAACATGTGCAGCATGTGAGGACCACACCCAGCCCTGTCTATAAAAAGCAGCCCCCGAGCCTCACCCATTGCTTGTGCTCGTCTACCTCCCGCTTACCTGAGGACAGATCCCTCGGTGCTGGCACTCCTGCTCTCTTCAGACGTTCATTGGCTTCAATGGGCGCAGCTGCTGACTCTTCCTTCTTCCGGTTTCCGGTTCCTCCTTGCCTCAGCCTCTATCCTACAAGCAACCTGCAAAAGAGAAAGAACACAAGGTTAGACTGATCAGTATCTCTTGCCAGCAACAAGTAAGTGCAAAACTTTTATTACCTGAAAGAACTTTGACAACAATTTCTGGATTCGTGTATAGACAATTTGAAACAAGATACCTTCCACGAACATTGTGATTCAAACTCTTTGTTACAAGAATACTTTGCGGAACTTTGCGAAGCAAACATACTTTTTTTTATGAAACTTTTAAGAATCGAACCGTGGAAACCATTAACAGCAAGGCAAACAGTAAATCAAGGACTTGCACAAATTACATGCTGTATTTTGACGTAAAAGTACAGTATTTGTTTTATAAAAGATTCTGGAAATATGGGAAAAGTGAGTCTGCTATTGGGAATTTAGGCTTTAGTTATATTAAGATGAATGTTTGATATTGGTAATTCTGATAACGGTATTTGTTTAATGTTTTAGAAGCTTTAGAGTAATAGAAAGCACATCCCAGAGCAGTAACACATTCCAAACCTGGAAACTAGAGACCAGGATCCAAGAGGTACTTTTAGAAGAAAATTTTTAATAAATAAAGGGATAGTCAGGAACCCAGTTAGGAATAGGTTGTACTTATCTGTTCTTTGTTTATGTTTCATTAGGCACTAGTTTCTACAGAAGTCAGAGAGGGCCGCAGATTTGTGCAGCACTTCAACAGTGGAAACGCAAGAACGGTGTTGTCTCTTTATTTTATTTTATCCACTTCCCCCCTTCCCTTGACCTTCTGTTCTTAGTGCACTGTTTTAAAAACTAGTGTGCTGGAACAAGCAGTTTCAGGGTGGGGTCGGATTGTCTTCAACCTCCATCAGAACTGAACAAGGACTCAGGTGAGCTGGGCTTTGACAGAAGCACAAGCCTTAAAAAAAAAAAAAAAAATCAGTTCTGGTGGACGATGAATATCGGGGAAGAAATAGAGGGCATTGACGTCACGGATATGGCGCAGGCCCTAAATGAGGACTTGGCTCCTAATGAATCAGTGTCTGGCATCTTGCAACATATGCAAGAGGAAATAGAGAGATTAAAGATGGAGAATACCTCTTTAAAACAGGATTTAAGCAGGTATAAATTTAGGGTATCTCTGTGGAACATAGCTTTTACGCCTTTGTTTAAAACCTCCTCAGAGACAGGGGCGCCATCAAAACATACAACTTTGCCTCCCCCAGTTGAGGTCACTGTTAATGTTCCTAATGCTGTGCCCTTAGCAGCACCTGAACGTTTTCATGGAGAGAGTAACAAATTCCATGTTTTTATCAATCAATGTCAATTACACTTCGTTTGTAAGCCACAACAGTTCCCTACTGATGCTACGAAAGTGGCATTCGTCTTGTCTTATTTGGGTGGCACAGCAGCCAATTGGTCAATTCCTTTCGTGGAGAGAGGTGATCCCATCCTCCATAATTGGAATCAATTTAAACGTACCATGACCAGCCTTTTTGCAAAACACACTTTCATGCAGGCAAGTGATAATGAGCTTTTAAATCTTAAACAAGGTAACAAGGATTTATTGACCTATCTCACTAGTTTTAATCGTTTACTCACCGAGACACAGTGGCCAGAAGAAAAGCGTGTCTCCCTTTTCTATAAAGGTTTGAGAGATGAGTTAAAAGACGCGCTGGCTCATATCGTTGATTTGCCAGAAGACTATTCGGACTTTGTAGATTTAGTTGTGAAATTAGAACATAGACTAGGAGAAAGAAAGGGAGATAAATACAAACTGGAATCACGGTTAACTTTTATTAGACACGAGAAGAAAGACCCAGATAATAAACTCCCTGAACCTGAGCCTATGCAAATAGGGACACTCAGAGGTCCACTCACATCAGAGGAAAAAGAAAGAAGGAGAAAACTTCAATTATGTTTATATTGTGGAAGGGCAGGTCACTTTGCCAGAGAATGTCCAGTAAAGCCTAAAAATCCACGAAAGGGTGCTGTTTCCTCCACCTCCTTAACTGAATCGGGAAACGATTAAGCTCGACAAGGGGAGAGGTTACTTGTTTGAGAAAACATCTTAATCAAACCTCTAATGCTGCAGCCTTCATGGTACCGCACATACCTAGACATTTCATAATTCAGGTCGTTTTAATTGTTACTACCCAAGTGAGGCATTCTCTCCCTATCCTACTGGACTCAGGCGCGACAGGAAATTTTGTGGATAATAAGTTAGCTGAAAACTTAGGACTTCCTATGTGCCTAAAGCCTTGTCCAGAAGCAGTATGTGCAGTGGATGGGTCAGAATTGACCTCTGGATTAATCACAAAACAAACAAGTCCACTTGTTATGGTCTGTCAGAACGGGCACACAGAGGTGATTAGCTTTGATCTGATAGATACTCCTAATTTTGGTTTGATTCTCGGGGTACCCTGGTTAACAACTCATAACCCAAAAATTGATTGGGTGAATAGAACTGTTACTTTGGATTCCTCTTTCTGTAGAACCAATTGCTATCAAGAAGCAGGTACAGAACAGAGCACAGTATTACACTGTGCTAGTGTTACACAAGATGAACCAAGTCTCCCTCCTGAATATTCTGACTTTAAAGACGTCTTTGATCCAGTAAAGGCTAGTGTGCTGCCCCCAAATAGGTCTTATGACTGTCGTATAGATCTTATCCCAGGGACCCCTTTACCTAATAACAGAGTATATGCTTTGACTGACGAAGAAACCAAATACTTAAGAACCTACCTAGATGACCTACTACAGTCTGGGTTCATCCGTCATTCCACATCTCCGGTGTCATCTCCACTCTTTTTTATCCCGAAGCCGGATAAATCCCTGCGCGCGTGTATCGATTATAGAGGACTAAATAAGGCTACAATAAAGAATAAATATCCTCTTCCTCTAATACCTGTGTTGTTGGATCAATTAAGACATTCTACTGTATACACTAAACTAGATCTGCGGGGAGCTTACCACCTGGTCCGAGTAAAAGAGGGGGATGAGTGGAAGACAGCTTTCAAGACAAAGTTTGGTTTATTTGAGTACACAGTAATGCCCTTTGGTTATGTAATGCCCCTGCGGCCTTTCAGTTCTTTATAAATGAGGTCCTACACGAATTCCTGGACGTTTGTGTCATAGTATACATAGACGACATCCTCATTTACTCTAAGAACTCAGAAGAACATACCCAACATGTTCGTGCAGTATTATCAAAGTTAAAAGAAAATCATCTTTTTGCTAAGTTAGAAAAGTGTACTTTTAATGTTAGCAAGGTGGACTTTTTAGGATACTGCCTGTCACCTCAAGGAATAACTATGGATGTAAAGAAAATCAGTGCTATTGCTGATTGGCCAGAACCATCCTCTGTAAAAGATATTCAGAAATTTCTGGGTTTCGCCAATTTTTATAGGAGGTTTATTGCACATTTTGCAGACATTGCGGCCCCAATAACTACCTTGTTGCGAAAAGGGCAACGATTTCTTTGGACTGATGAGGCGGCACACGCCTTTCAACTCCTAAAACAAAAGTTCACTTCAGCCCCAATTCTGAAACATCCTGATCCTGACTTGCCTTTTTTTGTTGAAGCGGATGCTTCACAAGTAGCTTTAGGAGGAGTTCTCTCTCAACGAGATCCAGTAGATGGGCAGTTACATCCTATAGCCTTTAATCTAAAAAGTTATTACCAGCTGAACAAAATTACACTGTGGCTGAAAGGGAACTACTAGCTATCAAAGTAGCCTTTTCAGAATGGAGGCACCATTTAATGGGAGCCAAGTACCCAGTTACAATCTTTTCTGACCATAGGAACCTACAGTTTTTTGGATCACTTAAAGCACTAACACCACGTCAGATGCGCTGGTTAATTTTTTTTAGCACATTTGACTTTGTAATAACCTATAGACCAGGTGCACAACAAATTCAATCTGATGTGTTATCTAGATACGGACATACCTCAGACATGAAACAAGATAAAATAGGAGAACCCATTATTCCTCCCCAAATGTTTTTGGCACCAGTACAACAGAAGGATTTCATCACAGATCTATATAATGCACACATGCAAATAGCACCTCAGGATTGGTTAAAGGATTCCCATAACACAATACAACGAGGTTTATTGTATCACGACAACATGCTGTTAGTGCCCACCTCTGAATTACAAACACAGGTGATAATTTGGCATCACGTCTCACCGTTGGCAGGTCATCCTGGTTGGGTAAAAACCCTGGAAAATGTGCAAAAACACTTTTGGTGGGACACTATAAGAAAGGACATTAAGCAATTTGTCACTACCTGTCCAATTTGTGCAAGACATAAATCTTCTCATAAGGCCCCTGACGGCTTGTTAATACCAATGCCAACACCCAAACAACCTTGGCACACTGTGAGCGTAGACTTTATTGTAGGTTTACCACCTGTAAAATCTTTCACAACAGTGTTGGTTATAGTGGATTTTTTATCTAAAATGGCACATTTTGTACCATTACGGAAATTACCCACGGCGGCAGAATTTGCCGATATTTTTATAAGGGAAATTGTGCGTTTACATGGTTTGCCAAGCAAAGTGGTGTCAGACCGAGGGAGCCAGTTCAACTCTAAATTTTGGAAAACATTATGTAAAAAACTGAAAATAGATGTGGCATTATCCACTGCTTTCCACCCAGAGACAGATGGACAGACTGAACAACTGAACCAAACCTTACTTCAAACGCTACGTTGTTTATTGGCTGATTATTCTAGTGAATGGTTGGAAGCTCTCCCTGTAGCGGAGTTTGTTTATAATAATACTGAGCATTCAGCTCTACTGTGCTCAACATTCTATTTCTTGCAGGGGTATCATCCAAGAGCTCTGCCCATTTTGTTAGAAGATTCTCTGTTACCTACAGTAACGGATAGACTAACGAGGTTAGGTGACATACAAGACAAAGCCAGGAAACATTTATTAAAGTACAAGGAAAGCATGAAAAGACAAGCAGACAAACACAGATCTGAGGCCCCAATGTATAAAATCGGTGACGAGGTATGGCTCTCCACAAAGAACCTAAACATAGAGGGATCCCGAAAGCTGCAACCACGTTTCATTGGACCCTTTAGTATAACTGCCATAGTAAACCCGGTAACAGTAAAATTAGATTTACCAAAAGAATATCCAGTACATACTACATTCCATGTGTCCTTGCTTAAGCCGTACAATCCAAAAACCCGACCTGAACCACCACCTCCACCCATACCAATTAAGGGAAATCCAGAATATGAAGTGAAAAGCATAAAAGACTCAAAAAGAATTAGTGGACGTCTGTTTTATTTAGTAGAATGGAAAGGATATGATGAATCTGAGAATTCATGGGAACCAGCATCATATGTACATGCCCCACAGCTGATTAGACGGTTTTATTTAAAAAATCCAGGAAAACCCTGTCCTGTAGGAGGGCCTTTGAGGGGGGCAACTGTTAGGGTTTGTGCACAGCAAAGAGCATGTCCCCTCTCACTGCACTAGTGGGTTCTGTAATAGCTCCCTTTTAAACTTACTATTGAAAGCCTTTCTTGTTATCTCACCTTCCCCCCTAGGCTTCTGTGTATGTTGTTTAATGTGCTGTTTTGTTTACACATTGGGCCTTGCTTTTACCAAGGCTTCTTTAAAACACTCCTCTCTAGGCCATGTGTTAATTTAACTCATTTGCATAATAACTGAAACTCTGCACACCTTTCAAGAACATGTGCAGCATGTGAGGACCACACCCAGCTCTTCAAACCACACCCAGCTCTGCACACCTTTCAAGAACATGTGCAGCATGTGAGGACCACACCCAGCCCTGTCTATAAAAGGCAGCCCCCGAGCCTCACCCAGTGCTTGTGCTCGTCTACCTCCCGCTTACCTGAGGACAGATCCCTCGGTGCTGGCACTCCTGCTCTCTACAGACTTTCATTGGCTTCAATGGGCGCAGCTGCTTGCTCTTCCTTCCTCCGGTTTCCGGTTCCTCCTTGCCTCAGCCTCTCTCCTACAAGCAACCTGCAAAAGAGAAAGAACACAAGGTTAGACTGATCAGTATCTCTTGCCAGCAACAAGTAAGTGCAAAACTTTTATTACCTGAAAGAACTTTGACAACAATTTCTGGATTCGTGTATAGACAATTTGAAACAAGATACCTTCCACGAACATTGTGATTCAAACTCTTTGTTACAAGAATACTTTGCGGAACTTTGCGAAGCAAACATACTTTTTTTAATGAAACTTTTAAGAATCGAACCGTGGAAACCATTAACAGCAAGGCAAACAGTAAATCAAGGACTTGCACAAATTACATGCTGTATTTTGACGTAAAAGTACAGTATTTGTTTTATAAAAGATTCTGGAAATATGGGAAAAGTGAGTCTGCTATTGGGAATTTAGGCTTTAGTTATATTAAGATGAATGTTTGATATTGGTAATTCTGATAACGGTATTTGTTTAATGTTTTAGAAGCTTTAGAGTAATAGAAAGCACATCCCAGAGCAGTAACACATTCCAAACCTGGAAACTAGAGACCAGGATCCAAGAGGTACTTTTAGAAGACAATTTTTAATAAATAAAGGGATAATCAGGAACCCAGTTAGGAATAGGTTGTACTTATCTGTTCTTTGTTTATGTTTCATTAGGCACTAGTTTCTACAGAAGTCAGAGAGGGCCGCAGATTTGTGCAGCACTTCAACAGTGGAAACGCAAGAACGGTGTTGTCTCTTTATTTTATTTTATCCACTTCCCCCCTTCCCTTGAGCTTCTGTTCTTAGTGCACTGTTTTAAAAACTAGTGTGCTGGAACAAGCAGTTTCAGAGTGGGGTCGGATTGTCTTCAACCTCCATCAGAACTGAACAAGGACTCAGGTGAGCTGGGCTTTGACAGACAGTTTCTGTCACACCTAGTGGCATTGGCCTTGCCACACTGGCTGCTTGTCCCCTTACAATGGATAAGTACAGGCAGACAGTTTCAATAAATAGTGTTGAGGCCCAGGCCTACAGGGACACAGGTGCCAGTATCACTTTGGTGACTGAAAACCTAGTGGCTCCTGAACAACACATCATTGGACAACAGTACAAGATTATTGATGTCCATAACTCCACTAAGTTTCTTCCCTTAGCTATAGTTCAGCTTAGTTGGGGTGGAGTTACTGGCCATAAGCAGGTGGTAGTGTCACCTAGCTTACTTGTAGACTGTCTCTTAGGTAATGACCTAGAGACCTCAGGTTGGGCTGAGGTAGAGTTTTATACCCATGCAGCCATGCTGGGTATCCCTGAGGAATTGTTCCCCCTCATTTCTACTGAAATGAAAAAGCAAAGGAGAGAAAAAGGCCTGAAAACTCAGGATCCCTCTCCAACAACAGGTAAAAAGGGTATTACAGTATCCCCTAACCACCCTGCCATTAAGGATACCATTCCTGTGGTGGGAGAAACCTCTCCTGGGGTGGCACCTGTACCAAGAGAATCATCAGCTGGCATAGCTGTACTCCCTGAGGTGGAAGTACCTCTCTGTGGGATAACTAATATTGGTGAGAAAAAGAGCACCATTTTAGTTAACATGGAGCATCCCTCCAACCCTCCCAGAAAAACTTTAGTGCAGAAACCCTGCACTGCCTCACAACACTTAGGACAGCAGCCCTGCCCTAGTGTGGAGCTCATAGGACAGCATCCCTGCCCTGCTCCAACTCAAGAGAAACAGCATCCCTGTTCTCTCTTCCAGCCATATGGACAACGTTTTTGCCCAGCTATGGCTTTACTGAGACAGCATCCCTGTCTGGCATTCTCATCACTAGAAATAGGTCCAGTGGACAATTCCCACTGCTCTAAACTAAAACTTACTGATAGAAACTCTGAAAATATATCTTCACATTGTTGGTTAGCTAAAAAACTTCAAACAGGGTGGTTTATATTCCCACAGGGAAGTAACCATATAGTGAATGATAAAGGGAGTAACCAGTCTATTGCAGAGCTACTCTCCACTTATCACCACTTAGACAATAAAGTCTCAACTGGCCAAGGTTAGCCTTATTGTCCTTCGTTTGGGGGGGGTTGTGTGAGAAAGTAGCCTCTTTCTAGCCTTGTTACCCCCACTTTCGGCCTGTTTTTGAGTATATGTCAGGGTGTTTTCACTGTCTCACTGGGATCCTGCTAGCCAGGGCCCGGTGCTCATAGTGAAAACCCTATGTTGTTATGTGTCACTGGGATCCTGCTAGCCAGGACCCCAGTTCTCATAAGTGTGTGGCCTATATGTATGTGTTTCCTGTGTGATGCCTAACTGTCTCACTGAGGCTCTGCTAACCAGAACCTCAGTGGTTATGCTCTCTCTGCTTTCTAAATTGTCACTAACAGGCTAGTGACCAATTTCACCAATTCACATTGGCATACTGGAACACCCTTATAATTCCCTAGTATATGGTACTGAGGTACCCAGGGTATTGGGGTTCCAGGAGATCCCTATGGGCTGCAGCATTTCTTTTGCCACCCATAGGGAGATCTGACAATTCTTACACAGGCCTGCCAGTGCAGCCTGAGTGAAATAATGTCCACGTTATTTCACAGCCATTTACCACTGCACTTAAGTAACTTATAAGTCACCTATATGTCTAACCTTCACCTGGTGAAGGTTGAGTGCAAAGTTACTTAGTGTGTGGGCACCCTGGCACTAGCCAAGGTGAACCCACATTGTTCAGGGCAAATTCCCCGGACTTTGTGAGTGCGGGGACACCATTTCATGCGTGCACTATACATAAGTCACTACCTATGTATAGCGTCACAATGGTAACTCCGAACATGGCCATGTAACATGTCTAAGATCATGGAATTGTCACCCCAATGCCATTCTGGCATTGGGGAGACAATTCCATGATCCCCTGAGTCTCTAGCACAGACCCGGGTACTGCCAAACTACCTTTCCCAGGGTTTCACTGCAGCTGCTGCTGCTGCCAACCCCTCAGACAGGGTCAACGCAGTGGGACAGCATCCAAGAGCATCCAATGACATCAGGAAGCGTTGGAATGACCTACGAGGGAAAGTGCGTTCCGTGGTCTCAAGACACCACATTGCAGTTCAGAGGACTGGCGGCGGACCTCCACCTCCTTCCCCACAACTAACAACATGGGAGGAGCAGGTCTTGGCTGTACTGCATCCTGAGGGACTCGCTGGAGTAGCTGGAGAAATGGACACTGGTAAGTCAAATCTTTAACCACAATATCCCCCACCCTACCTGCATGCCAACACATACCCCCTCCCTCGCCCTCACCCCATCACTCCAACTCCTCACATATGTCCTATTATCACAAACCACACATCTCAACACCAAGCCCTGCATGCAACAACAAAGCATGGACACCCATCACCAAAGCATGTCCACTACACATACCCACACAGACCCCAAACCAATTATCACACAAGGTCCTACACAAGAATGTAAGCACTGGGATACAGGGTCACCCACCCATTGCACACCATGGCACACACCTGCTGCCCTCAGTGAGGAGGCTATTGACCTCCTGAGATCCCTCACTGTTGGGCAGTCTACCATTCTGACTGATTCTGAATGCCATCCAGGGTGTAGAGAGGCAGTTGCAACAGACAAATGCATACCTGGAGGGCATTCATTCTGGCCAGGCAGCCCAACAGCAAGCATTTCAGGCTCTGGCCTCTGCACTGATGGCAGCCATTGTCCCTGTGTCCAGCCTCCCCCCTCCAACTTCCTCCACCCAGACCCAATCCCCAGTACCTCAGCCTATCCCAAGCACACCATCAGACCAGCAGGCACACACCTCAACACACAAGGGTGGCTCTGGCAAACATAAGCACCACACATCCCACAGGCACACACACAAGCATCATACCCATGCACACATACCAGCATCTACTGCCTCCACTGTGTCCCCCTCCTCCACGTCTCCCTCCTCCCTCCCTGTCACGTCTCCACTCACACCTGCATGCACTACATCTTCAGCCACTACCTCCATAACCAGCACGCCCATCACCACACACCGCTCACGTGCACTCACCACCCCCACTACCATTCACACATCCCCTGTGTCCTCTACCAGTGTGTCTGTGAGCCCTCCTCCCAAACTACACAAACGCAGTCACACAACCACCCAACAGCCATCCACCTCACAACAGCCTCCAGCCCATGCACCTTCACCCAAAGTCAACAAACGAACACCTCCTACAACCACTACCTCTTCCTCTACTCCCAAACCCCCTCCATCTACCCATCCCAGTGTGTCTAAAAAACTTTTCCTCTTAAATGTTGACCTCTTCTCTACACTTCCCCCCTGTCCGTCCCCTAGGGCCCGCCTTTCCAGGTCCCAACCCAGCACCTCAGCCACCACATCACCGGGCACAGGGGTGCCAGCAATACCCGGATTTTGGAGTGCGCCAAGCAACAGGGCTGCCAGTGTCCCAAGGAGCGAGGCCAAGGACATTCCCCCACCTCCAAAACCGAAAAAGTTGCCCACATCCCAGAGGGAGAAGGCCAAAACACCTGCCACCAAGGGCTCAGGCAAGACTATTGTGGGGAGTGGCAAGAGAGCTGCGCCACCATCCAAGGTGGGGAAGGGCCTGAAGAAGAAAGGCAAGCCAACCTGCACGGCGGACAAGACTGACACAGGCACCGCCACCACGGACACTGCCGCCAGCAGCCCAGATACTGAGCCCTTCACCAGTACCGCAGACACTGTGCCCTTCAGCAGCACTTCAGTCAGTGAGCCCGCCACCAGCACCGCCGCTACTGACACCACCACCAGCACCGCGGTCATTGAGCCTGCCACCAGCACCGCCGCTACTGACACCGACGGCAGCACCGCGGTCAGTGAGCCAGCCACCAGCACGGCAGTCAGTGAGCCAGCCACCAGCACCGCAGTCAGTGAGGCTGCCAACAGCACCGCCGCCACAATGACCGCCGCAAGCACCACCGCTAATGACACCGCCGCCAGCCCTGCCAGCGGACCCGCAACAACCTGAGCCAGTGGCACCACCGCAGACATGGTTGCCATCCCCAGTGGTCATCCGTACGTGGCTGGTGGTCAGTTCCAGGGGCCTGGGCAGCTTTCATGTTGACCCACCGTCAGTGGACTGTCACATCCACTACCTCAGTCCTTGGCAGGATGAAGCACTGTGGGCACAATGCCCCCTCCAGAACCAGTGGAGAATCTCATCCACTACCTCAGTCCTTGGCAGGATGAAGCACTCTGGGCACAAAGCCCCCACCAGAACCAGTGGAGAAAGGCATCCACTACCTCAGTCCTTGGCAGGATGAAGCACTCTGGGCACAAAGCCACCTCCAGAACCAGTGGAGACTGTTCTCCACTTGAGAGACTGTGGCTATGAACTTTCCAGGATAAAGCAGTGGGCAAACCACCCACTGGAGAGACTTGAGAATTTGTGGCTTTCCACTCCCCAGGATAAAGCAGTGGGCAAACCACCCACTGGAGAGACTTGAGAGACTGTGGCTTTGCACTCCCCAGGATAAAGCAGTGGGCATACCACCCACTGGAGAGACTTGAGAGACTGTGGCTTTTCACTCCCCAGGATAAAGCAGTGGGCAACCCACCCACTGAAAAGACTTGAGAGACTGTGGCTTTCCACTCCCCAGGATAAAGCAGTGGGCAAACCACCCACTGGAGAGACTTGAGAGACTGTGGCTTTGCACTCCCCAGGATAAAGCAGTGGGCAAACCACCCACTGGAGAGACTTGAGAGACTGTGGCTTTTCACTCCCCAGGATACATCAATGGGCATGGAGCCCCCTCGTGGAGGTGGCGTCGTGCACTCATCCGGCTGAGGTGCCCCCCCTTCCCTTCCCCCTGAGGTGCCTGTTTTATTTCGATCTGATGCCCCTGCAGTGTTCTCTCCGTTTCGATCGGGTATCTTGTGTGGGCCTCGCCCATGGATTTTGGGCCCAGTGGTCCACGGACTATATAGGTGCAGTACCTGGACTTGAATTCTTGGTGTACATATTTGTTTATAGTGTATATAAATTTTGGACTAATGGATGTTTATTGATTACAATGGTTACAATCAATTCGTTTTGTCCTTGCGTTCTTCCAAAGGGGTTTGGGGGGGTGTAAGTGTAATGTTTCAGCATGTATTGGTGTGTGTGTTGCTGTGGGTGAGGGTGGGGGTGGGGGTGTTGCGTGTGTGTGTCACTCTCTTTTCCCTCCCCCCTCCCCTGTGTTGTAGGTGCAGTACTCACTGTGGTCGTCGCTGCAGTCGGTCGTGCTCCTGGTAGAGGAGCAGGAAGGCTATCGCAGGGAGTATTTGGAGTTCAGGCTCCATGGCGTCTAGGTTCCTCGTGGGGTGTGTAGAGGTGAGTGTTTTCCCTTCCAAGTCCTGTTTCCATCGTGTTTTTGTTTGCGTTGAATCCGCCCCTGAAAAGGTGGCAGATTGACCTGTCATAATAGTGTGGGCGGTACATTGTCTTCCGCCTGTCTGTTGGCGGTGACCGCCATGCTGTTTGTTTGTGCCGCTGTGGCGGTCGGAGTGTTAAAGTGGCTGTCTCTGTTGGCGGTTTCCGCCATGGTCATAATTCCATTTTTTTTTACCGCCGGCCTGTTGGCAGTTTTACAGCCGCTTTACCACCGACCACCAGGGTTGTAATGAGGGCCTGAGTCTTTCTTTCATTTCATTTAGTCTTTCTATAAATGAAAAAACAGTAATTTTAATGCATGGCATTATTGGCAAAAATGTCATTGTGATTGCAATTCCCTTTGTGGGAATAGTTTTGTTTCCTAGCGATATTGCCATTACTTCACAGTGCGTTGTGCATGCTGACACGGCCACCCCCCGCTTCCATATGACCACTTGGTGCATGTGCGTACTTTGCTGGCTTTTCTCATGTCCAGACCTTATCAGCTGATAGTTTGGCAGGATCTTTATTCTGCCACGGGAGGGTGGATTAACCTGCTGTTTTGGGGTTTTTGCTGTGTTTTGTTCACTAGTGACTGCATTTTTAATCAAAGAGTTATGAAGATCTTTGCAACCCCGTGCTGTCCATAACATCCCAAGGGTGAGTTATGCATAACAATGCATGCATTCACATTCCATAGCCTAAACATTTGGGGCATTTCTCTAAATAAGTGTTATTCTCTTTATTATCTTTTTCTTGGGAGAAGGAGTGCCCTAATTATTTGCACCAAATTTTGGCAAGCCTTATTCTCTTCCAATAACAATGCTATTTTATGGCTCTTGTT
This sequence comes from Pleurodeles waltl, assembly GCF_031143425.1. Taxonomy (NCBI): domain Eukaryota; kingdom Metazoa; phylum Chordata; class Amphibia; order Caudata; family Salamandridae; genus Pleurodeles; species Pleurodeles waltl. Next base: position 959,851,421 of record NC_090444.1, read on the forward strand.
ATGGTTATACACATCAGCTCCTTCATTCATTTTTTAAATTACATTTTTTTTTTTTTACAGACCTGTAGGTGACTGACATTTCGTTCAGAGGTCATTATCTGAGACCTCTGATGCAAATTAAAGGTTTTCACTTACCTAAGTAATAATGCCACTTTTGTTTGTCTCTTACAAAAAGGGTGCAGCCAACCCTTGTCCTCATGAAGACCTCATATGGCGTCATATTTTATAATTTTGTAGGGGGTTGAAATTACAATGAATTATCATTGGACTGTTTATAGAAATGTGTGATGCCACTGTACTCTGTATTACATGAATTATCATACGTTGTGCAGCATCGATTAGACAGTCAACTTGCTTTACATAGCAGTTTTCCTCCTTGATTCTTAATTACCTTGCACTCCTCAAGTGCCCTGCACCTGTATCACTCTCACCTTGAAGTACCTTGTAATGTCTTATTTGATATGTATCATTAATTGTTGTTTTAAATCTTCATAAATAATTGAGCTATATTTGGACATGGGGTTGTGTCTTGCAGTGGCGGATGGTAAAGCTCAAAAATGGCGGGGCGTAAAATGAAACCATCATTTTTTTCCATGAATGGCCCAGTAGGCTAAAGATGCATGCATGCCTGGCTCTCCTAATGCACCTCCTCGGTGGTTAATAGGAGCCGCGCGGTCACCATTTTTTGAAGATCAAAAGTGACATTTTCTTCTATAAATAATTTAACAGTCTGAATAGGCTACAGAGACATACATGCACTCTAGCACAGTCTAATTGATGCCGCCACGGAATAACACCAGTTTTCGACTTCAGGATTAGTTGCAGGAAATATTTGAAACTGTTTTGAACCTAATACTTGCAAAGCCATTTCCATATTCACGAAAAAAGCAATGTAACGAAACTGGTTTTCTAACACGATTAAGTGAAAAGACCACTTTGAATATGTTTCTTAGCAAATCTAATGAAAACATGAATGGACAGCCAAATACCATCTGTTTTTGTCACAGTCTACTCTATCAGCCACTGTGTCTTCCTTTCTTCCCCGTGTCACCCAATCCGTTCTCCAAATCTCTCTACGCCAGAGGTCTTCAATCTGGGGGTCGGGACCCCCAGGGGGGGCGTGGATACCTGGAAAGGGGGTCGCACATTCCCCCAGCTGATCCTTAAAATGCCTCAGCTGAACTTTAATTTGAGTCTCCTGTGCTGTGACAGCCCCACAGACAGCTAAGGAGACTTTCAGCCCAGGGCTTCTGCTTCCTGAATTAAAAGCAAATGTGCTCTACCAGCTGATCTGCAAATGTAAAGGGTGCTTGGGAGCAGCTTTAAATGATCAAAGCTTTGTGAGGACAAACATTTTTTTTTTTTTGAGGGGTAGTGTGAAGAGTTAACAACTGAGCTGTGAAGTGCATGCTTTTAATTGTAATTGTATTTCAACAGTGCTCACTTCACCTGGAGGTGTTGAAGGGACAGCTATTAAAAAAAAAAAGTATTGCATATGCTCTAATATTACTTAAATCCACATTTTGGAAGCACCGTTTTATAATAAACCTTTTTGTAGTGGCCTATATTATACTGTGTGCAATGCAAGTATAAAATATTGCCTGTTTATATATTCACAGTGCTTTCTGTCACAGGCTGTGACCTCATGGCACTAAAAATACACAAGTCACTATTCTCAACTGTACTAACAAAGATTTAGTCCTGTTGCTGTCCGGTTAAACACAGACCTCTGCAGTGCATTAACTAATAGAGGTTTCATAATGCACTACAGTGCATTTCCCAATGAGTAACAAGTTTATTTTATTTATTTTTCATTTCAGCTGGCTATTATTTTATATGTAGCTACCTGGCGGTGAAAGACTTAAAAAAAATTAGAGAATATTTTGGGTTTATTTATGAGAGGCTTGCGCTGCTGGAGCATCACTTTTTTTGATGCTCCAGCATCACAAGCCTCTCAATCGTACCTATGAGCTGACTCAAAGCCACCCTGAGCGGATTGAATGGCCTTGTTGATATGGAGTAAGGCAAGGCAGTGCAAGTTTCTGCATTGCCTTACTTTGCGCCAAGGAGGCGTTCCATGGGCGTAGTGGTGGGTGTTCCTATGCAACACAGATGGATTTTGACACTGCCCCAGATTTACAAAATCACGTAAACTGGAGCAGTGCCATAACCTTACGCCTCCCAGAGCAGGCATAATGAGGAGAAATGTTTTAATTTCTCCTTGTTTTTTTCTCTTTCCATGTGTGCTGCTATCTGCCACACATGTAGAAAGAGGTACAATGCCTTTCTGGATTGTTTTTGTGCAGGAAGGTGCCCCTTCCTGCACAAATACAATCCTGCCTGTGTTGGCACTAGGCAGCAATTGTGCGCCAGCGCAGGGGCAAAGGACAGAAATGTACTGTATTTCATAAATACGGTCCATTCCTGCCCTTTTGTATTGAGAGTGTGGAAGTGTAGCAAGAAGACTTGCAGCTCTGCCCCATGTCAATTCCTAATAAATGAGGACCTTTGTTTCTAGCCACACCCTTGACCATGCCCCCACACTCAGCGATCTTTGATTTGCTAAACACTGTTTAATATTATTTCCTCACAGTAAAAATTATTTGCTGTGCAAAATGGGGATGTTTATCATTGTTGATGATGAGGAGTACCAGGTTCTAGAAATTTTTATCAGGAGGGGTCCTTACACCTAAATCTTTTTAAGAGGGGGTCCCGGCATCAAAAAGTTTGAAGACCTCTGCTCTACGCCATCAAACGCCCTTGACCATTCCCTTTAACCGTCCTGTGTCTCCATCTCAGCCCCCTATATATAGCCTTTGACATGTCAATGTATCCTCCTTCGTTCCCTGTGGCTCCCCTTTACCCTCCATGTCTCCCCCATAGTCACCAGCGACAGCTTCATATCCAAAACACATTGTAAACACATTTTCGTCACTTTTGCTGCTGCTTGTGAACAAAACAAAGTTGATATTTGCTCAAGCGCAGCACATGTAGCAAATGTCTGTCACTCTGTTTTCGTAGCTTACTTATTATTAAGTAGATAAAAATGCATTTCCTCCACTTCAAAGGTGCTAAATGCGGCAAAAAAACAGTTTTCATTAAAAAGCAAAACAAAGTAAATATAAGTAGAATAAGTGAAAATGTTTTTGTTGATGAGGATTTCTTTGTTAAACTATCTGACCACTTAAGATGATATAGTCACTCACCTTTTTGTTGCTGAACATCATTACTTCTGGTCTTTCTTTGCGATTCCATGCAGGCTGGGCCACACCAAACCTGGTTGAAGTCTCCAGTAGAAAAATGTATTCTTTCAATCTTCATGCCCCACAGCTGCCTTCCTGCCTTAATTCAAGCCGTTGTCCGACTCCTGCAAAGATGAAACTAGGAGGCTGTGTCTGTTTCTCCCAGCTCACAGCAGATTGCAGAGAGCTGAATTACGCATGTCGGTTTGGCTGTGGCAAACAAAATGGCCAGACTGACATGCGCACTTCCTACTACTGCGATCAGTAGGGTGACTGCCAATCATTATGCTTGGACCAGCACACGTAAGGCCATATGGCGTGGCCTGGTGATATAAGTCTCACGTCTGGGCCATAAGTAAGTAAATTTACTTAAAACTATAAATACGTATATATTTTGGTATGCGAAGGCTAGCACACAGGGGGGCAGCGCCCATGGCGCTCCTTTGGACGATCTGCCCTTGGAGTCTTGTATTTTGATTAAAAGGGTTTAATAATAGGAAAACATTGCATAATTCTCTAAATACTTATGTAAACATGCAGAAATAATTCCAAAGAAACCGTTATTTGTATAATATTCATTTAGAATTGAGAGCATCCTTTTTGGGATCATCTGTCTCCTGCTGTTAATTCTAGTGGTCAGTGTGTGCCCCTTCATGAAATTCCTAACTATAATAAAAATAGAAAGGTACATCATGATAAATTGTGCTTTGAGTAAATGTTTATTCTTAGACCTATTAAAGTTTGAGTCGTTTATAATGAAATAAAGAGTCCTTGTTTTCTGGTGTTGTAATGGGCTGACTTATTCTCTGCATCCTGAAGTTTCTTTCACTCTATAAGGCCCTCTGGAAATTTAAACAAACAAACATATATGGTGGTGTTGCTTAAACCGCTAACACCAACTGTGAGGATTGTGGTGTATTATATGGTATGGTTGAGTGACCTCACCACAAAATACACTCATGAAACTGTGTGGGTCCAGTCAGGCTCATTTGTAAAACCTCTAACTCAACCCTAGTATGCTGTGGCTTTGAGCAGCAAGGCTTAAACAAAGGAACGAGCGTAAAGCATTTAGACATAACAAACAATAGAATAAGAAAGTTACACCACACTAAGGAACTCCAGCACCAATGTATAAAAATAGATAGAGTCTGGACCAACAAAGCACCAGCATTAATTTAACAGATCGATAACTGAGGACTGCCTGTCTATGGACCATGGACATGGCCATGGACCTTTCCAGAATGGATTTGTATGAAGATCCTACAACTCTATCCTCCTTGGGCAAAAGTGCAATGAGGAATGTTAGACCTGACAGCCTTAGGGTAGTCACCCCTAACTTTTTGCCTGCCTCCCTCCTCGTTTTGGATACTGTTTTTGCTGGTTTTTAGACTCTGCGCACTCTACCACTGCTAACCAGTGATAAAGTGTATATGCTCTCTCTCTGTAAACATGGTAACTTTGGATCATACCTGATTGAACTATTTAATCTACTTATAAGTCCCCAGTCATGTGCACTCCAGGTGCCTAGGGCATATAGATTAAATGCTACTAGTGGACCTGCAGCACGGATTGTGCCACCCACTTAAGTAGCCCCTTTTCCTTGTCTCAGGCCTACCATTGCTAGGCCTGTGTGTGCAGTTTCACTGCCACCTCGACTTGGCATTTAAAAGTACTTGCCAAGCCTAGAACTCCCCTTTTTCTGCATATAAGTCACCCTTAATGTGTGCCCTGGGTATCCCCTAGAGCAGGGTGCTGTGTAGGTAAAAGACAGGACATGTACCTGTGTAGTTATATGTCCTGGTAGTGTAAAACTCCTAAATTCGTGTTTGCACTACTGGGAGACCTGCTCCCTTCATAGGCTAACATTGGGGCTGCCCTCATACACTGTTGAAGTGGCAGCTGCTGATCTGAAAGGAGCAGGGAGGTCATATTTAGTATGGCCAGAATGGTAATACAAAATCCTACTGACTGGTGAAGTCGGATTTAATATTACTATTCTAGAAATGCCACTTTTAGAAAGTGAGCATTTCTTTGCACTTAAATCCTTCTGTGCCTTACAATCCACGTCTGGCTAGGTTTAGTTGACAGCTCCTTGTGCATTCACTCAGACACACCCCAAACACAGGGTACTCAGCCTCACTTGCATACATCTGCATTTTGAATGGGTCTTCCTGGGCTGGGAGGGTGGAGGGCCTGCCCTTACACAAAGGACTGCCACACCCCCTACTGGGACCCTGGCAGACAGGATTGAACTGAAAGGGGACCTGGTGCACTTCTTAGCCACTCTTTGAAGTCTCCCCCACTTCAAAGGCACATTTGGGTATAAAACAGGGCCTCTGCCCTACCTCATCAGACACTTGCTGGAGAAGAAACCGGAACCAGAAACTACATCCTGCCAAGAAGAACTGCCTGGCTGCTCAAAGGACTCACCTGTCTGCTTTCTACAAAGGACTGCTGTCTTGCTGTTGCCCTGCTGCCTTGCTGAACTCTTGTCTGGCTGTGAAAGTGCTCTCCAAGGGCTTGGATAGAGCTTGCCTCCTGTTCCTTGAAGTCTCAGGACCAAAAAGACTTCTTCCTTTCACTTGGACGCTCCGTGCGCCGAAAATTTCGACGCACAGCTTGTTTCGCGGCGAGAAAAACGCCGCACACCGACGCTGATCGACGCGACGCCCTCGGGGCGATCGAGACTTCGACGCACAACCTCACAAGGACAAAGCCGCTCGACTTTCCAGGAGAAATCGACGCGACGCCCACCGTGAGTGCGAAACTTTGACGCACGGCCTCGCAAGGATAACGCCGCCCGACTTTCAAGGAGAAATCGACGCGACGCCTGCCGTGAGACCAAACTTTCGACGCACGGCCTCGCAAGGACAACGCCGCCCGACTTCCAAGGAGAAATCGACGCGACGCCTACCGTGAGATCGAAACTTCGACGCGCAGCCCCGCAGAACGACGCGCAGCCGGAAAACAAGCAGGAGAATCCACGCACAGACCCGGGACATCTGGTAATCCCCGCGATCCACAAAAAGAGACTGTCTGCGCGCCGGAAAACGACGCCCGACTTCCCCGCGTGGAAAAGACCGACGCAAGTCTGTGTGTGCTGAGGAGAAATCGACGCACACACCCCTTTTTCCACGCATCTCTTCTCCTGTGGCCCTCTGAGGAGATTTTTCACCAGAAACCAGGTACTTTGTGCTTGAAAGACACTGTATTGCATTCTAAAGACTTAAGACACTTTATATCACTTCCCTGTGATATTTCTACAATTATCCTGATAAATATTATATATTTTTCTAAACACTGTGTGGTGTATTTTTGTGGTGCTATATGGTGGTATTGTATGATTTATTGCACAAATACTTTACACATTGCCTTCTAAGTTAAGCCTGACTGCTCGTGCCAAGCTACCAGAGGGTGGGCACAGGATAATCTTGGATAGTGTGTGACTTACCCTGACTAGAGTGAGGGCTTTTGCTTGGACAGGAGGTAACCTGACTGCCAACCAAAAAACCCATTTCTAACAAGGAATATGAGGGATATGTGTTACATACTGCATGGGTCTACAAGGTGGGAAAAAGTCAGGAAACTGCCATCTGTCATTTCCTACCTCTTGCTGGCCCCTATTGACTGTCCCCATCCCTTTCTGCTACATAGTGCACAGCGCTATCAGCACTTCATCCTTTTGAGGTTCAGATTAAACCTATTCCATAGGCTAGTTGCTTTTCCCCACTGTAACAACTGAAGAGTGTAATCTCGATTTGTGTCCTTGCTACCAGGTTTCCCCACAAAGCACTTCACATTTAATGTTTTTTGTAGTTTTTAGTCTATCCTAAACTTGTAGTGTCAAAGCCCTCTTGAATAAACACTCTAAAAGACATTGCACACATGCACTATATTTCCTTCAACGTTTAGCATCCTATGAAACAATAGCAACAGTTTACACTTACATCAGACTTGTGATCAAGATCAGAAAGACTTGTGAACATGACTCTAGGTGATATGTCTGGGTTTATTTTGATTCCTGGTGCTACGCTGAGGTTGAGGTTTTTGTTCTCCTCTACTTGCACTTGCTACTTGATTAATGTATTTGTTCTGTAGGAGGGCCTTAAATTTGCACTTTTGAACATTATCAAATTATTTTAAATTTTCATGATTGTTGAACTCGGAAGCTGCCAAAGAATTATGTTGTTTTTGATTGTAAGATTTGTAACCACTTGTATTGTCTTAACATTTCTTGATATGGTTGTATTGTAATGTATTATATTATATTTTTATGGCCTAGTCTCATCTAGACCAAAAGGTTTTTGATTTGATTTGACAAATATTGATTATATTTTATGACGTTTTTGACATAAGTATAAGGACAGTTCACCTTGAGATGTAGATTTTTAAGTATAACACACATCTCAGCTTTTTAGTCCTAACTGCAAACAAGCATTGGTAACTGTAAAGTTTGGAAACCTTTGAAAATGTTAAAGAGTTGTGTTTGACTACTCTGGCCCAGAGTGGCCTCCCAATTTTAATTGGGAGAAGGTCACAGGGGCCAACGAGGAGCATTTGGACAATTAACTTGTCTCTAAAGACGTTGTATGTCCAGTTCCACATTTTATGCAAGGACCGACATAGACTTCAATTGAGGGGTCCTGATGGTGAGGATATAAGATGATGAGGATGCTGAAAGATGCTCTTAGTGCTGTGCGGTCAAAAGGGGTCTTCCTAGAGTTATTTCTCGGGCCTTGGTTGAAGTGGTCGACCTTGGCCTACGGGGCCAATGTCCATGGAAGTCCTCTTTTGTATAGCAGAAGGACAGTTACGACAGTGCTACTGGTTTCTGGTCACAGCAGGCCCAAAGTTAGTGAGGGCTACTTTCCATCTTTGATGACTTAGCTGCACTTTGATGACTCTCCAGGATCTGCGGACTCAGATGCAACTTTTGAATGTTGAGGAGCAGTCTTCTTGGCTGCATGTCGTTGGTCAGCCGCCATTCAGTGAAAGTGGTTACTGACTAGCCAGGATGTGCTATTTCAGCTTTTATGGCCCTGGTTCTGGAAATAGGAGGTCAGCTGATAGACTCTTGGACTTCACCTTTTCCACTTGAGGCTCTGGAGGGACTTTTCCATGAGCGAGGCACCTCAGGCACAGTTCCATCTTTGCTAACCCAAGGAGCAGCAGGTGCAGTCCAGCAGTTTGTGCAGCCTCTCTTGCCAGGTCCAGGGGTCAGCAGGGCAGTCCTTCTTCAGTCTTTCCTCCGGTCCAGATGCTATCTGAGGCTCAGAGTGCTATGGGTGCCATATTTATGTTCCAAAAAGTGCCCAGGGTGTATGAAGGGCGCACTAACTATGGGCTACTAGGATCTCTCCCGCTTTATGGCAATTTCCAGCTATGTGTTGCATTTAGCTTTCCCAGACTGCACTATTCTGTTCACTCCCAAGATGTCTAAACCCTTCTCTTGGTGTCTAGAGCTTGGTACCCCAACTTACAGGTGTGGCTACCTGTGCCCTACACACCCATGGAAACAACGATTTGGCAGCTGTTTTCCCCTCTCTGTTTCCACCACCAGCCAGTCTACCTGAACAAAGAGGCAGACCCACTCGAGTGTGGTGGCCATTTTCTCATCAAAGGAAGCTTATTCTTTGAAGCTTGGCTTTTTTGGCCAACACCTTGTGTGGCTTCTTGCAAGGGGGAGGTGACACATCCCTCTGTGGCAGGTCTCTATTTTTCCTGTGGTTGGGAATCATGCTCAGTACTTCCCAGAAGGGCAAAAGGCTTGTTGGTGGCCAGCCGCTGTAAATGGCCACTGGATAAATTTGGCAACACAGTGGGAACTTTCTAAAAGTTGCTTTTCCTTAAGTGACATTAAATCTGACTTGGGCATTAAGTCAGGTTTAATGTCATGATAATTTGATACCTTAAAATACCATTTTAGTAGTCCCATTCAGAAGTCAGCCTGTAACTCTGTACTTGCCATTGGGGATACTAGCCTTTCCACGGCCTTTGGGCTCGATAGGCCTTCTTTAGGGGAGATTCGTATATATTGTTAAGGGAAGTGTGGACTTTGCCACTGGATTAAATGGAAAAGTCAGACTATCAGTTTAAAACTGACCTTCTAGGCTGCAATGGCAGGCTCAAATCCATGTTGTACTTTGCCACACTTAGGGTGGCACAATCAATGCTGCAGCCCTGGGTGAACACTTTAATTTATAGACCCTGGGTACTCCGGTACCACATACTATGGACTTATAAGTAAGTTTACATATGCCAAATGGGGGTAGCCAATGCAACAAATATTTTGTATAGGGTTAGAACATTGGCCATGAGGTCTGGTTAGCAGGCCTCAGTGCACTATCAGAGTTGAAAGACCAGCAGCATCAGTCCAAAACTTTGGGGGTGATCATGCAAAAAGAGATATTTTCTTACACCAACACAGTGCATTTGGTTAGTAGAATGACAAAAAAACGCAACACCCATATGACTGTCACTAGTGACAATGTTCATCAGAAAGGAGCACATTGTTTGGGAGTATCTTGACCAAGTGCTGTGATGCCTTTAGGGAAATGTTACGCTTAAGAAATACATAAAATAAATACATTGTTAGTACCTGTCCTCATCTATATAGTTGTGATGCTTTGTAATGCACAACGATGTCTGCATTTCATCACTGTAGAGCGCTTAACCAGTTATTTTATTACTAGTATGTCTGTGTAGAGGATGCACCACAAAGCAGCAGAAAGCAAGAATATCAAGAGTCAAAGTGGGTAGGAGGTCCGCATCCTGAGACCTCAGTTAAGAAGTTGGAATATGCTGGAAGTTGCTATTAAACTGCCTTCCACAGTGGCTTGGCCTGGGAGCTGATGCTATTCAGAATCTACCAAAAATAGATGGATCAGATATTCTCCATTTAGACATGGCTGCAGGCCTAAGAACCATCTTATTCAGCTGGAAAAATGCTGACATAATTGATAGTCCTTGGTGTTTTAAATTTGTAGTGCTAATAATTTAGTCTGTGAAGCATTCAGACATAATTTAAAATGTCACCCTTTGGAGACACTGGATAACTATCTACAGAAATCCTAACCTCTATGAGCATGTAGCTCATTTTACTTATAATCAAACAACATTATGCTTTATCCTCTCTTCCTTTATGCTCCTGTGCCTTGCCTAATGCTGCCTTGCTATAGCCTCATACAATTATATGTTTACTTTGTTTTAACGCAGCCCTTTAGCCCCCCATCTGGTAGCGGCACTTCTCATGGATTGCATGTTTTGATACCACTGCACTATATCTACACTCTAAACATGTAGAGTATATTTTAGTAGTTAATTTATGTCACTTTTTTATTGTATTTTGTTTTTATCTTTCAACATTTCAATGACTTCATTTCATCCATTTGGCAACCTTCATACACGGATATATTGTACCAACAATGTGCCCAATCAAAACAGAACTGTGAACCATCAAGGATTCTATGTCAGCACCGGAGGCTCCAATTATGCTTCTCAATCTTTACTACTCCAAAACAGCAGCCAATAGAAAAACAGTAAAAACAGAACCCGCACTATAAACTGAACCTTTGAACTGCACCTCTCGTATAATCCACTAATAGCAGTCCATCACAGCCTACAAAATAGAGAGGTAACATAAACGCTTCCTCTTTCTTTGCTGCTGTTGAGATAAGTGCCTCTCTTTTCAAATATTCTTATATTGTGGTGTACTATGCCGTTTAGATTGCTATTGAGGCGTGCTGTGCTTTGACTTTTCGGTCTGTTTGCGCCACGTTTATAGGTGCGTTTTGCACCTCCCTAACATATGCCTTTCTTCTTTCTGTAAATGTATTTGTTTATCTTTTATTATTTATATGATGTATTAATAAATTGCCACTTACAAGTCCCCGCTCCACTTCCTCTTTTCCCGTCTCTGTTCCCCGTCACCTCAGGCCTGCGGTCCAACAGGCATACTCGCCTGACCTCCGCAGGGCCTCGGCCTGTGAGTTACACCGCACAACTTAACCCAATTGGGCTACGAACGCACGCATCCTATTATGGGAGGGGCAGCTGAGATGCTTTCGCTCAGCTGACCTCTCCACACACGATACGGATTCCTGCCCCAGGCTGCAACAACTGGGGCCTCTCATTCCACAGGCACAAGGCCAGAAAGCCATTTTTTACCTTTGCAGTACTAATTTGAGAATTTGAAGATCCTCGTGCTACGAGGATAATTTGTGGAGCTTCTACCAGCTTGGCACATTTGACGTCTCAGATGTAGGCAGGCTGGGGCTGTAAAAATTATTGATTGGGTTCCTCTATTCTATAGTTAACCCTGTTAAGACTGTTCTGTTCCTAGAAGACTCCTGATTCCCTCTAAGATTTATATTGATAGTCCTTCTATCATGTCAGATTATGAGACCTACGATCAGAGCCTCGAGTTCTATGGCCCTTATGAGGATGAAGATTACTATTTTGAACCTGGTATTGAACAAGTTATTGATTCCTCCATTCACAAATCTGTGGATAAGGCACTTTCCTCTGCTCTGCAGCCTTTATCCAAAGGCATTGATGAGATGTCATATCCTGCATCCATTCCCCTCTGGTTGGCCCTCCCTCTGACCCATCTGGGCCCCACTATAATACCCTGGCCAAATTATTCCATTCATCCTCCCAAGAACACACCTATTCTGCAGTCCCCAAACCTTCCCCCTCCCCCTTTAGCACCCCTCCATTCCAATTGAGAATCTGCTTCTTCATCATCCTCACAAGAATCTCACAAAGCTCACAAACACTCCAAGAGACGCAAACATTCTTCCCCAGCATATCCCTCCCCTTTCACTTTTGAACCCACTGACATTATCCATCCCAGATCTTCTGATTGGGCCCCAGCCACAGCAGTGACAGAGTATGTGCACCAACATAACAGGAAAGGGTTCGAAAAGGAGGTGAGATCTAGATTAAAATCGGAGTGCCCCAGACCTGATCTTCCACACAAGACTCCCGTCACTATTAAAATTGATGCCACCATGGTGACGTTCCTCAAAAAACATAACAAAGACCCTGAGAAGGGTATTGGCAGAGCACTAATGGGGTGTCAAGACAAGTTATTGGATGCAACAGGGCCCTTAGTCAAGATTCAAGAGTTAGCTCTACAAGCCCAAGAATCAGGAGCTGCTATTCACCCAGAGGTATTGGCTGGATGGACTCAAAGGGCCATCTGTTTTTTGGGTGATGCAAATGATGCCTTAGCTTCAGAAAGAAGGAAATCTGTTCTGCTTCGCATTGACCCACAATTAGTGGACCTGGCATCTGCAGAGGCGGGACCTCTTGCTGAAGGTCAATTGTTCAGTGACCGCTTTGTTAAAGACATTGCGAAATTTGTAAACACTTTCACTTCACTGGACAAATCTCAGTCTTCCCTCAAACGCATGTTCAACCCCCTTTTTGGAAGGGCCAGTCGTTTTTGAGGATGGTCGATCGGACAGGGCTATCAACAAAGTCCTTCAAGAGGAATCTATCACAGATGCAGAGGATATACTCAGAAACCGTCACAGGCAGGTTTCCACCCCTCCAGGAATAGATCTGCACAGGGGCTCGGCTTCTGAGGTGCCTACAGAGGTTTCAGAGCCATCGAAAATGTCCACACAGGTAATGGATCCTTCTCTTCTTTCTATTCCATTGGGGGGCAAACTCAAACATTTCATTCACAATTGGGGCAACATCTCTTCAGATGTATGGGTGTTAAACACAGTTCAGGGCTATGCCATAGCACTTACCTCTAATCTCTCCAACCTGTTCTCCCTCCCCCTATCCTTTTTTCCCAACTAGACAGTTCCTTTATTGGCTCCGAAATTCGAAAATTGCTGGCAAAACAGGCTATTGCCCTAACTTATCAACATCCAGAAGGCTTCTGCAATAATGTTTTCTTAGTCCAAAAGAAAGGGGGTGGCCAGAGGTTGGTTCTCAACCTCAAGAATGTCAATCCTTTTGTGGTTTACAGGTATTCATTTCAAGATGGAGGGTATCCCTCTTTTGAGAGATCTTCTATAAGAAGGAGATTGGATAGTTTGCCTAGATCTCAAGGATGCTTACTTAAAAATCCCCATGGCGCCCTCCCACAGGAAATTCCTCCAATTTCGTTGGAGGGACAAATGGTACGAGTATCTAGCTCTCCTGTTCGGTCTTTCTTCAGTCCCTTGGGTTTTTACCAAACTGTTGATGCCAGTGGTGGAACATCTACGCGGGAGGGGATTTTGGATGATCATTGACTTCGACAACATGATTATGTTAGCACAAGAACAAGATCTCCTGCTAAATCATTTGTCTTGGACAGTTTCTCTATTACAACTTCTGGGATTAGTGATCAATCTCAAAAAGTCTGCTATGATCCCTTCCCAACTGATAGAGTTTTTGGGGTTTCGAGTGGATTCAGTCAAGGCCCAATTGTTACTCCCTCCACAAAAAATGAAATCAATCAAAAGAGAGTTAAAGGGGACATTGTCGAAGCAGACAGTTTCTTTGATATCCCTACTTCGGATTGTGGGACTTCTGGCTTTGTCGATCCAGGCATTTTTTCCGGGGCCCCTACATTATAGAGCCTTACAGAGATTAAAGCTTCATTACCTGCAACAGGATCTTCCTTACGATCATTTGATTCCTTTGTACCTCGAAGCCCGAGAGGCGATACATTGGTGGCTTTCACACATGGAAGTCTGAAACGGCAGAGCCATTTTTGGGACCTCCTCGGAAATAGTTATAGAGTCTGATGCCAGTCGTTGGGACTGGAGAGCGAGATGCGGCCACTTCTCGACAGGGGGTTGATGGTATTCCTAGGAACTTCGGTTACACTTAAATTGCCTAGAATTGTTTGTTGGCAGGTTCCTTTGCTATCAAATCCCTTTCTCCTCTAAAGAGCAACTGTTGCATTCTTCTGTTGATGGACAACGTGTCTGCAGTGCGTTACATCAACCGCTTGGGGGGACCAGATCTCCTTTCTTGGGGATCATTGCCAGAGAGTTTTTACATTTTTGCCTTTCACAGAAAATATTTGTGATAGTGGAGTATCTTCCAGGGAAGGACAATCTGGTTGCAGATTGGAACTCATGTTTTCTGATGGACTCCAGCGACTGGAAGCTCCATCCAACTATCTTTCGGAAAATCATGCTTATTCTCGGTCGTTGTCATACGGATCTGTTTGCATCTCGTCTCAAATATCAGCTGCTGAGATTTTACAGTTGGAGACCGAATCCGTTAGCTCTGGCGACCGATGCATTTCTGCAGGATTGGTCGAATCAAATTAACTATTCCTTTCCTCCATTCAGCATGATCACGAGAGAAGCAATGTTCATGAGGCGTCACTCAGCTTCGTTGGTTCGCTCCCGTGTGGAAGAGTCAAACCTGGCTTCCATCCCTTCTGGAATTATCCATCGCTCTTCCTCGCCTTTTCCCGAGCCTCCCTCAGCTCCTTCTGGATCCAATGGGATTCCCCCATCCTCTTCTGTTAGCAGGTGAACAGACTCTCATGGCCTGGAAGATTTCAGTGGACATGACCAGATGCAGGGCATTTTGTTTTCAGCTGGCTCTTTTATACAACAGATTGGGCTCCTTCCACCCGTAAACAATATTCTTTTGCATGGAAGAAGTGGGTGGGTTGGTGTCTTCGAAGGGAGGTGGATCCCGTGGGATCCGAACTCAAAGACATTATAATGTTTCTGTCGGAGTGTGCTGACTATGGTTTATGTTACAGGTCAGTAAATAACTTCAGGTCAGCTATTTCTGCTGGTCATGAATGGATAAATAATAAACCTGTAGGTCAACATCCCTTAATATGCAAGTTTCTTAAGAGCATTAGGGCGGCTAACCCTCCTTAACCCCGTTATTTTCAATTGTGGGATGTAAATGTTGTGTTATCTTTTTTGGATGTGTGGCCAGATAATTATGGCTTGTCTATTAAACAGTTATCTGCAAAATTGGCCATGCTATTATGGTTAGTTTCCTGGTGAAGAGTCTCTGATAAGAGGGCTCTAGATTTAGGAGGAAGGTTATTTTCCCCTACAGGAGTTTTGTTTCTTATTTCTAGGCACACAAAATGTAGGTCTACTTCTATAGATTATCCTGCTTCCTCTCATATTGAAAAGCTTTGTGTTGTCAAGTGTTTAAAGGTATATGACGAATGTACACCTAGTCATAGATCCGATCTGTTAGGTCCTCTTTTAATTGCTATTCAGAAACCTTTTCGTCCAGTTTAGGCCGCCATGCTGGCACATGGGGTGGATTATGTCCAAAGCAGGCATAGATGTATCTGTTTATGGTGCACATGCCACCAGAGGAGCCATGACTTCTAAGGCCTTTCTGTTGGGATCTAGATTGGAAGATATTTTGCGTGCAGCAGATTGTTCAAGTGATTTAATGTTTAAAATGTATTATTATAAATCAGTGGTACTTGTCTTGTCTTCGGTTGTTGATCAGCTTTGAACCACCATAATCTGGGACTCCGGTCCTGACATAGAATACATAATTTTCTAGCTTTGCGACAATAATTTTACATTCTATTAAGGACACAGAGGCGAGGATTATCCCACCCATTGGGACAAGTTATCATGCTGATTATTTGTAAGTGATTATGTTGCATGGGTTTGTTAATTTTTTTTCCCTCCCTTTATTGTGTCTGTTGGAGTTGTAAGGGTACTTATATTTTCTTTTATTTCAGGAAATGATACCAAGCAATTGTAAGGAGTCGTGGATCTCAGGTTTTCTGTTGAATGCAAGAAGTTTTTCTAAGTTTTCTTGGAACTGGAGACGTCCATGGGATCGTGTTGAATTCTTCATCTTCGGAGTTGCTGTTTTACAAAGAAAGAGGAAGTGTTTATGTTACCTCTCTGTTTGTAGACTGTGTTGGACTGCTATTGGTGGATTATACGGGAGGCGTGGTTCAAAGCCTCAGTTTATAGAGTGTTTGCTGTTTTTACTGTTTTTCTATTGGCTGCTGTTTTGGAGTAGTAAAGCCTGAGAAGTATAATCCTTGACTCCGTGTCCTTAATAGAATCTACAAAATGTTATTCACCTTCCAAAAACATCTTATTACACCCTTATTGGCTGCTTAAGAGCAAGTGCCACGCTACGCTAGGAAATTAGGCCCACATGTACCAAAGTCCGATATTGCGACTCGGAAATTGCGAGTCTGTCCGACTCGCAATTTCCGAGTCGCAATATCGGATACAGAACGGTGTCTCAGACACCGTCTGCGACTCGCTATGGGGTCGCAAAGACCCACCTCATCAATATTAATGAGGTGGGTTGCATTTTGCGACCCCATAGCGAGTCCCTGCACTCACAGGGATGGTGGCCTGCTGAAGTCATCAGACCTCCATGTCTGTGACTGCTTTTTAAATAAAGCAGTTTTTTTTTCATTTTGCAGCCCGTTTTCCTTAAAGGAAAACAAGTTGCAAAATGAAAAAAATGACAAAACCATTTGGTTTCGTTTTTTCAGAGTAGGCAGTGGTCCATAGGACCACTGCCTGCTCTGAAAAAACCTTTATGCCCACATTCACAAAGGGGAAGGGGTCCCGTGGGGACCCCTTCCCTTTTGCGAATGAGTTACCACCAGTGTGACACTGGTGGTAACTGCGAGTTGCTTTGCGACCGCATTCGCGGTCACAAAGCAATTCTGAATTGCGATGCGGGTCGCAAATAGGAAGGGAACACCCCTTCCTATTTGCGAGTCGCATTCACAAATTGAGAATTTGTAAATGAGCATCGCGTTAGGCTATTTGTATGGCGCAAACTGCGATTTTCGCAGTTTGCACCATGCATATGGCTACCTACATCTGGCCCTTAGTCTCTATGTTCCACTATCTTTGGGAACCTTACCGGGTTCCAAACCCAGCATAATCACCATAATCACAGCCTTTTAACTCCTCTGAGGCAGTTCTGTTTCATACTTTTCTTACCTCGATATTTTGTTGCATAGCTTCTTCTAGACTGGCATTATCTCGTCCCCTAACTCCTTTTGTACCTCTCCCGGAATTACATCAGGACTTCCTCCTCAGATTACGTCTTTACCCGTAAACAGACAAAGAGACTGGCAGCTGTTAAATGGGGTCTAATACATGAAGATCAGAAAGATTTCTACCTTGTACGCAGCTTCAGGTTTAACTCACATAATGGTGGGGACAATAGATCTAGCAGAAGAGTATAACCCTAGGGGTGATAACATGATTCTATGTGAATTAATGGAGAATGTTTCCTCGAATCACATAGTCATCGTTACATCAGAATTGGAAACGTTTTTATTGAATTATTGTGTTAGCATTGGTTTGTTTGGTTTATCAAAACCTTTTGGGGGAATGTCTTTTTTCTCGGAAAAAGGCTATTTTTATCACGTTTTAAACTATTCTGTTTCAAAATATTTTGTGTTTGTGCTTGTGAGGCAGCAGTTTAGAATGTTCACCAGATCAACTGTCATTCTAGCTGGAAAACAGCAGAGGGAGCAGTACCACAAGACTTCTGTTAGCTCCGTCAGTCTGATAAAAGTTGAAGTAAACCATTTCAACACTCAATTGGTGTTAAAAAAACACAGTTTGGACATTTTTAGCAACGATCAAGCAAGAACAAGCATATTAGGATCACCGGCAGAAAGAGAACATCGAAAAGCTGCTCTTTATCCTCCACAATATTGAAACATACAGCAAACACGATTTTCTTCAAGGCATAGCCTTCAAATGAACTCTTACCTAGTATTCTTTTCAGCACACATGTTCCATGCTACTAGAAAATTTACAAAGCAGAACAGAATCTCTCGAAACAAAAAAATGAGAAACCGTGTAAAACAGCAATCATTTCTTCTTTTCTCCGGATTTTAAATCCTCTGTTTTTTCCCTCAGGGAAGCCTGCTGCTTCAGGACTGTGTTCCAGATAGACAAACACCATCCCATCTATTTTCTAAAATGGTGGGCTCTACATGTGAACTTTAACATTTGTGCCAGTTTACCAATAAACTGAGATCTGTTTCTGGAGACATTTTTTTAAACAAACATGTTACAACTGGTATTGTAGTTTCGAATAAATGGTGTTTACAGTTAAACGTTCCCTTCCTCTTTCAATTTAAATGCATTTCCATTTAAATGTTTCCTCAAATTTTCCATGTTTTGGGTTTTCGTTATAAATGACTTTCCCTATATAAGGATTTTCGTGAATTTGGGCCAGATGTATCAAACTGTTTTGCGTTCGCAAACGGTGCGAATAGCAAAATTCGGCCGTTTGCGAATTAAAAAATGCCTTTCATGATATATGAAAGGCATTTGCAGTGCAAATTTAAAGAAGCGCTAAAATTGAGATACCTTGCAACTGCGACATGAATTTTTGGGTCGCATTGTGCGTATCGCAAAGAGACATGATTTTGCGAATCGCAATCTGTGTATCGCAAATTGCGACTTGGATTTGCGAATCGCAGATTGCGATCCACAAAATCATGTTGCTATTTGCGATACGCAGAATGCGATACGCAAATTTGGTCTTGCAATACAAAGCATCAGCAATTCGCAAATAGCGATTATTTGCAGAATGGCCTTTTGCAGGTGCAATTTACCACGAAGTGAAATCAGGTGGTAACCAGGTGCAACCTATATAAAGAGGCCCAAAATGACTCAATCTCTTTTCCACAGTGGCTGCACTCTACATGATGGCGAAAAGAATGAGGATCCTGGCAGGTTTGAGGAGAGGGATGAGGAGACAGGAGCGCATTTTTAGAGTGCGCATTATCGTTTTTGACCAGACAGAGTAGGAGATATATGAGAAGTACAGGTTAAGCCCAGCCATGATACTTGACCTGATAGCTGACCTACAACCCAAACCGCAGCACACCACTCACAGGACCAATAGTATACCCACCCATGTGCAGGAATTATGCTCCCTGCACCTATTAGCCTCAGGGAGCTATCAAGGGGTTATAGCAGCAGCTGGAGGGATCTCACAGAGTGCTCTCTCACGATTTTTTAATGCATTTCTCAATGCCATGCTGAGCAAAATTCAACAGCACATAAGATTCCCCAACACCCCACAGGAATTACTACAGACAAAACTTGATTTATTCCAGATTGCCCGACTCCCACATGTAATAGGCGCCATCGATGGGACACACGCTATCTGTCCGCCATCAGTCGCAGAGTATGTTTATAAGAACCATAAATATTCACATTCAAGTAACATACAAGTAATTAGCAATGCCTCCAACATTATAACCGATCTCGTGGCCAGATATCCAGGTAGCACACATGACTCCTACATCTTTCGGCACAGTGGAATTTACACGAGACTACTAGCTGGGGAGTTTGGCGAAGGATATCTACTGGGTAATGTAATAGTTGACAATGTTGCATTGATGTGAATGTGACGTCACGTATAACAAGTACTCATTTTACTCTCCTGTCATTCCAGGAGACAGTGCCTACGCCGCGCTGTCATTCACACTGACACCCTATCTGAATCCTGCAACGCCAGTCGAAAGGAGGTATAATGCTGCTCACGGGACAACCTGCAGCATTGTAGAGAGGACCTTCGGCCTGCTGAAGAGCCGCTTCAGATGCATACACAAGAGTGGTGGTGCACAATACAGCCCTGAAACAACATGCAAAATCGTGGCTACATGTGCTATGTTGTACAACATTGCTACAATGTGAGCATACCTGTGGA
Organism: Pleurodeles waltl; assembly: GCF_031143425.1. Classification (NCBI taxonomy): domain Eukaryota; kingdom Metazoa; phylum Chordata; class Amphibia; order Caudata; family Salamandridae; genus Pleurodeles; species Pleurodeles waltl. The sequence goes on from NC_090444.1 coordinate 959,871,337, forward strand.
ACCCACCGAGCCGGACACAGATTAGGATGGTGATCCCTTGCCACCCCTTCACCCAGTAAACAGAAGCAGTGCAGCACAGCGCAGACAAAGACGTGCTGACATCACGTGCAACCATTTCTGATGTAAGGAATGACAATACCACGTCTATTATATGTATTGCTGTGGGTAGTATATTTATTGCCTTGACGTCAGGTAATATATGTGTGATTAGGACATAGCTATGCACTATACACAAACAGGTGGTAGTAACAGTGTCACACTATTATCATCATAGTATAACTGTTTTGGTACATGTTAAGCTAGTCCACTGTACCCCTCAATATTACTTCCTACGTCCATGCACTCCACTTCAGTGCTCAGTGGCCTCAGTAGCACCTCTTGTAGTGGGTTCAAAGACAGTACTGTGTCTGGTACTGCGACGCGTAGGATCCATCACAGGAACTGTGAGACTTCTGAGGCTAGAGAGCTCCCCACTATCCCCACCACCCAGTTTGCTGCTTGTAGCACTCCGTGCTGTCTGCGTTGTCTCCAAAACATGGGTTTGCACCAATCCTTGTGCAACGTCCCGACTGCAATGTACCATCTCCACATGGATACCCACAGCACGTCATGATATCAAGGCAGTTGAGATAGAGAGCCGATTGACAGATCTGCAGAACACATCCAACCTGCTCATCAATTGGTGATGGCGCCTATGGTGGCTGACATGCTCCTGCTAAATCACAGTGCAGAGTTCCCTAATGGGTTTTATCATCTCCTTTGTGTTTTCTGCTGCTGATTGTTGTCCTTCATGCAGCTTGCACATGTTTTCATTAGGAGACTCTAACTGCTTGTGCATTACTCCCATGTTGTCATTGTGAGACTCAAACTGCCTGTGCATTGCGACCATGTTTTGATCAGTTGACATCAACTGCCTGTGCATTGACCTCATGTGTTTACATTGCAGGTGCTGCACTTTCAGCATGGAAGCTTCAAGGCCCCAAAGAGTGATGGGCCCTCACCTTCCTCAGTGCACTGTCTGCCTGCTATGTGACGCCTCCTGAGGGGAGTGGACTGACAATGGGGCAGGGGCTGCTGTCTTACTGTGATTCTAGCCTTTGGGTGCGGTGTGGGTTCTTCATCCGGCAATTCATCAGAGTCCAGGTTATACTCTGGGAGAGGTAGGACTCTTGCCCTGCGTCTAGTTGGTGCATTAATGATGAAGGACTCACTGGTGTTTGATTCGGACTGTGGCTGTGTTTCTCCATCCCCCACATTTCCACCTTCTGCTGCGTCAGGGCCTGGAACATCTACAACGACAATGTGCAGCATGTCATTTTTTATTATTACGCAAATAGTTGCATAATAGTATTAAATGTACACTGGCATAGTATCACTAAGAGTCGTTTGTGTTGTTTCTCTATTTGGCTTAACACAATCTTGCTATTTATGTGGTATTTGCACTTTAGGGGTGTGGACTACCACTCCCATAAGGCATTGTTGTGTTGTATGTGAGATCTGGCATGGACTACTTATCACACTGCATGGTGCCAATAGCTATTTTCTAAGGGGTATTTGTACATGCACATATGGGGAAACACATCATTACTGCCCTTACCTTTGCTGGTGCTGTGTCAACTCCACCATGTCTTCCATTGGTGTGGACGGTGTCTGGGTGGGTGGTCCTCCTTTGGTGCTCCTTGCCTCCTTTAGCCTGCTGGCTACCCTCTCTTTGGCATGGGAACGCAAGTTGTACCATGGCTTGCATATCTCCCCAACGGAACGCTGCGGAACACCCACTGCGCATATTTTGGTCTGGATGTCTGACCACAGTTTCCTCTTCTCACTTTCAGGTACCTGGAGTAAATTCTTCCCAAAAAGTTTGTTGTGGTTCCTGACCACCTCATCAGTGAGCACCTCCAATTCCTGCTCACTGAATTTGAGCTTGCGCTTCCTGTCACCTTTCTCCTTCACATTCCCTTCAGTGGCCATGTTCCTGTTTGGTCCTGGCTGGCTCACAAGGCTGCCTTCCTGGTGCTGGGCTGTGTCTCCCTGCCTGCTCCTGTGGGTGTGGCTTCTGGAAACAGCATGGGCTGACTCACTTCCTGGTTGTGATGTCATCAGGCTGTTCCGGTTTGCCGTTTTCATAATTTGCGATTTGCAAATACTGATTCGCTATTTTTTGCATTTCAATATTTGCAACTTGCAAATTGCGTTTGCAAATTTTAATAAATCGCTATTATCGACTCGCAGTTTTCATACATCCCATCTTGCATTTCTAAAATAGCGATTTCTTAAAATTTGCTATTTAAGAAATGCAAACCGGGAGCTTGATACACCTGGCCCTTTGTTTCCTCCAATATGCTTTCCATGGTATCTTTTTTCTATGAATTCACCTACTACTGATAACATTAGATGCACCTAAGACATTCAACAGAGGCAATTGCACTTTTTTGCAGAAATGCCCAGATTGTTTTGTTTTCAACCATAATTGTGTATAAGTTGTTAAAGCTCTCTTTTAACGGGCTTGTGCTAAGGTGCTAGTTAATGACAATGTGAAGGAGGATATAAGAATTCAGAGAGACATGCCAGGAATACCAGTGCTCTTATCTTTTTTAACCTATATATTGATTCCCTTGCAAAACAAATCAGAGAACATGAATTGATTAGACCTTTCAATATGAGGATTACTATAGGTCACTAGCCGAACCAGAAAGTCCCACACCAATCATAGAAAATACTATGGGTGCATTTGGTAAATTCTCTGGCTAGCAATTAAACAAAGATAAAACAGAAGTTATAATTTGAAATGCTAACATTGCTACTAAGGAGGCAATACAGGAAATTAGATTTACCATTAGACAGATTTTAGATGAGCTAACCTCTAAAAACCTACTGATGGTGACAAAATGAATAAACACTTTAGGAAAGAAGAGGCAGAATTTACACCTATCTTTGGGAAAGTCAACTTAATCAAAATGTGTATTTTGCCAAAACTAACATTTCTTTTCAGCTGCATCCCTTTGGGGTTTGACAGGAAGGAAATTCACTAAAAACGGTAACCAGAACAGTTTTATCTGGGAATCCAGAGGAAGCAGGCTAGCCTGGAAAAAGAAAGAAGATAACTGGTGAAAGGTGATCTGCAGCTTCCAGATGCAAGCGTCCAGATATAAACTTGTCTTGCTTCCCAATTTAAAAACTGTAGGATGCTGATTGGGACACCCAATCTTTCCAGTAAGGGGTACATTTATGGTGCCATGATCTGGAAGATATGTGAACAAAGTATTTTTTATACAAATTTGTGCAACTATTTTTTTCAAGACAGTGTGATTAAAATTATTAAGGGCAGAAATGAAGATGTGGTATGGCATAAGGAGAACCTTGGGACTACATGATAGGTTTGCACAGATATGACAATCACCAGCAACACCTGAGTGTCTGATAGACCAACTTTCGAAGTCATTGCTGGATGCAAAAATATATATATATATATAAGGATGGACTACTTATCTGAGAAGAGATATTGAAGAAATGAATGACAAGAACAACATGAGATTCAAATATGCACAGCTAAGGTCATGTAGCACCTTTCAAAACTGGAGAAAAATAGGTGTGCATATAACAGAAGCAGAAATGAAGCAGAAATGTGAGGTGTAGGTTCTAACAAAAGGGAATTGTCAAAATGGTATACATCAACTGTGCATGGCCCTACCTAATGACATCTGGGAAAGATGCTTGCCAAGCCAAGGAGCAGAAACCTTATAACAAGTACCTATAAATAGTTTATATTCCACAGACACTGTTGTTGATCTTAAAAATAACCACGTTTACACTCCACAGAATATACATAACTCCAGCAAAGCTTGTGAAAATGGTGAAAAATCTGATATAAACCTGTACGAAATGTGCAGCCCCGTAGCCAGATGATATACACATTTGTGGACTATCCAGGTAACTAAAAATTCTAGAACAGTGGATTCCAACCTGGAGGTCCATGAAGCCTCCTCAGGGGGTCTGCGACTGCTTATAAAATTTAATTTTATTAACAGATTACGTCCCCAGCTTTCAGTAATGACTCAGTGGGATGTCCCTGGATTCCAATAATGATTAAATGGGGTTCCCCGGGTTCCAGTATTGATAAAGTGGGGATCCACAGAAGTCAAAAGGTTGTGAACCAATGTTCTAGAATGAAGTAAGTAGAGCTTTGGCCAATATTTTAAAAGAAGTGATAGAGGTACGCCTTCAACCTATTATATTTGGTATTAAAAATGAACATGCGAGAGCACACAGAGGCAATCTGAGGAAACAAAAATGATTATATTACTAATCCTATTAGTAAGAAGAGAAATATATAAAAATTAGATGAGTGAAAACACACCAATTTTTCTGGAGTGAAGAAACTAGTTGACAAATATCAATGAGTTAGATATCATGGAATAGGTTCTAAAACCAAAAAAAATATTTTGGATCCCAGCCTTGGAGTGGTGAAATATGGAAGATGTCAGTTATGAAAGTCCTATGATTACATCAGTAAACAAGGATGAGGATAGAGCGGTATCAACTCTTAGCTATCCAAAGCAAAGAGATAGAGGAAGTGACATCATTATAACTTTGACCTGGTGACATCATAAAAAGTGACATCACCTAGCCTTTGAGCTGCCACGATGATGTAAGAGAAAGTGACATTGCACAGCATTTGACCTAAACATCACAGGAAGTGATATCATATGACCTTTTGACCCCATGGGATCAAAGGAAGCAATATTGCATGACCTATGGTTTGGTGCTTTCACAGGAAGAGATGCATCTGGCGTTTGGTTGCTTACATCGACAGAGAGACCGGAAAATGTCTAAAGATACAAAAGAAGTACTCTATAAACTAAAATACTTTATTCAAATTCTATTGAAAATGCTGCTACATACATTGTTTCAGAATCTTCAGATACATGATGTAGGAAGCTGGCTCTGTATATACTATATCAAAATGAGATATAGGGGGTGATTCTGACCGCGGCGGTCGCCGCCCGCCAAGCGGTTCCCGCCGAAAGACCGCTCCGCGGTCAAAAGACCGCGGCGGTCATTCTGGCTTTCCCACTGGGCTGGCGGGCGACCGCCGAAAGTCCGCCCGCCAGCCCAGCGGGAAACACCCTTCCCACGAGGAAGCCGGCTCAGAATGGAGCCGGCGGAGTGGGAAGGTGCGACGGGTGCAGTTGCACCCGTCGCGAATTTCAGTGTCTGCAATACAGACACTGAAATTCTTTGTGGGGCCCTCTTACGGGGGCCCCTGCAGTGCCCATGCCCTTGGCATGGGCACTGCAGGGGCCCCCAGGGGCCCCACGACACCCCATACCGCCATCCTGTTCCTGGCGGGCGAACCGCCAGGAACAGGATGGCGGTATGGGGTGTCAGAATCCCCATGGCGGCGCAGCAAGCTGCGCCGCCATGGCGGATTCCCATGGGCAGCGGAAAGTCGGCGGTACACCGCCGGCTTTCCGCTTCTGGGCGCGGCTGTACCGCCGCGGTCAGAATGCCCGGCGGAGCACCGCCAGCCTGTTGGCGGTGCTACCGCCAACCTCCGCCATGGCGGTAATTACCGCCAGGGTCAGAATGACCCCCATAGTGTGCACAGAGTACAGGGGTTCCCCAGAGGCTAAAGTAGATAATACTAATGCTCTCTTTTGTGGTGGTGTGGTAGAGCAGTTAGGCTTTTCAGAGCGTACAGCAAAGCATTTGTTGAACACATAGGCAATAAATGAAGCACACACTCAATGACTAACTCCAGGCCAATTGTTTTTATATAGTGTTAGGCCTGACAGCTTTAGGGTGGTCACCCCCAACCTTTTGCCTGCCTCCCACCACTTTTTTGCCACTCTTTTTGCTGGTTTTAAGACTCTGCACACTGTAACACGGCTAACCAGTGCTAAAGTGCATATGCTCTCTCCCTTAAAACATGGTAACATTGGTTCATACCCAACTGGGATATGTGATCTACTTGTAAGTCCTTAGTAAAGTGCACTACACGTGCCCAGGGCCTATAGATTGAATGCTACTAGTGGGCCTGCAGCACTGGTTGTGCCACCCATAATAAGTAGCCCCTTAACGATGTCTCAGGCCTGCCATTGCAAGGCCCGTGTGTGCAGTTTGACTGCCGCTTCGACTCAGTATTTAAAAGTACTTGTCAAGCCTTAAACACCCCCTTTTCTACATTTAAGTCACCCCTAAGGTAGGCCCTAGGTAACCCATAGGATAGGGTGCTGTGTAGATAAAAGGCAGGACATATACCTGTGTGTTTTATATCTCCTGCTGTGAGGCCTTCTCCTTTCTTAGGCTAACATTAGGGCTGCTCTCATATACTGTTTGAGTGGTAGATGCTGATCAGAAAGGGGTAAACGGGTCATATTTGTATGGCCAGAATGGTAACACAAAATCCTGCAGACTGGTGAGGTTGGATTTTATATCACTATTTTACAAAGTGAGCATTTCTCTGCACTTAAAATCCATCTGTGCCTTACAGCCTGTCTCCAAATCCACGTCTGGGCTGGGCTGGTTGACAGCTCCCTTGTGTATTTCCCCCAGACAACCACAAACACAGGATGCTCAGTCACACTTGCACACATCTGCATACTGAATGGGTCTTCCTGTGTGGAAGAGTGGAGGGGCTTGACACTTACATATCAAAGGTTAGTGGCCTGCCCTCACACAAAGGACTGCCAAACCCCCTACTGGGACCCTGGCAGACAGGCCTGTACTTAAAGGAGACTTTGTGCACTTCAAAACCACTCTTTGAAGTCTCCCCCACTCCAAAGGCACTTGTGGGTATATCAACTGGGTCCCTGATCCTACCAGCTCAGACGCTTCCTGGCACAGACACTCTGAACCAGATCCTGCAACCTACCAAGAGGAGCTGCCTGGCTGCATAAAGGACTCACCTGGACTGCTTTGCTGTGAAGGACTGCTTCCTTGCTGGCCTCTGGCTCTGCTGAGAAGTGCTCTCCAAGGGCTTGGATTGAGCTTGCCTCTGTAGTGTAGCCATTTTTAATGTAGTTTTCTGCGCATTTGCTTAACGTATTAGGCCTCTGTGCACTTTGCCCTAGATGCATCGCACTGTTATTTTACAATAACCAGTTTCACGGTCTTGTTTTATTTCCTTCTATCACACTGTTTAGCTTACTTCAGCACTGTTTTCTCAAACAATACATTCTTACTCGCTCTCTGCTTCAGTCAAGGATACAGTCTGGTACATTGCCGATAGACGTGGTAGAAGTTTAGTCTTTATGGTTCCTAGAAAGTACACATCCTTACGTAGGGACGTTTTTTAGAACATCGGTGTGTTAGTTATAAAAACGCTTTCTAGTCCTGGTACACGTAAGAGGGAGATTCCGACCAGGAACCCACAACTAGATGCTGACTGCACTGTTGCAGATGTTGATCCAGCCTTTGCTCAGGTATGAGGGTTGATGTCCTCCCGGGGGAACCAGAAAGGCAGGCTTAGAGCTTCACATGCTGTGCTCAAAATATAACTGAGAGAGAACATAATTTAGTTACAATATGATAGCCTTATTTTTATGTTTCACTCTCCTCGTTACTATTTCAATCCTACTGTGTTGTATGGTTCTGGTCATTGCTGCTCACACCTTGTTATCTAAAATGCAGTTGTTTTATTAAACCAGTCTTTAAAACTCAAACTGCCTTTGTCATTTATATATGAGACCGCACTTTGTACGAGAGAACTGGTTGTGACCTGAGTGACCATGACTTCCCTGGGAAGCACTAAGATGTCATGCGCTCGGCTGCCCAATTGTCTCTTCCCTTTGGGAGAGATGAGGCACTGCTAGTTAGCCGGAGCATAACCCGGATTTGGGGTGACAAGGGTCCTTCACTATGGGTCAGACTTAGTCCCCCACACTGTGAACAATCTTGCCGCCCAAACATCCAGTAGTCTCATTAGGATAATGAGAGCCTACGCAACATGGCGCCGCCAACGTTTGGTCTGGCTCTAATTTTTGGGTCCACCAGTTTATCTCGGTCTCATACAATATAATGATCCCTCAGTTCCTTTAGCGGAGACGTCCGTGGCACTGAGGATTTCCACCACCGCGGTATAGGTAATCCTATTTACGGCAGATGGTTGTTCAAGCTTGAACCTTAAAAGGAAAAACCCCGTCTTGGTGTGCCTTCTCTGAATTCTCGCTGTTTTTCTAATGGCGAATCCCCAGGTAATACAAATAGCTCTTAACATGAGTCAACCGCTCACAGCACATTTGCTAGCAAATAGTCTGACGATCCAGGGTGGTCCAGTAACGTTTGTGGTGGCCGCCCACGTAGCCTATAGAACAGAACTTTTTTACTCTTGGGTCACATTTCCAGCAGTTGATGGAAACACAAATACATTTCATACATATACAGTTGCAAACGCGCCTGGGCAGTACAATTTGTGATTCAGACACTAAATACAAACCCAGCGCGTGCTGCTCCAGCACAACCACATGCAGTAACACCAGGTATAAACCCAGTGATTATGGGTGAAGTCCCAGCAAAACGGGAGGAGACTCCATTTTGGCTGGCACAGAAAATTAATACGCTGGAGGCGGTATTTCCCCATACGGGACCTCAGGACAAACATAGAATACTAACTATGTGTTTACCCTTTGGGATGGTTCCCACAGTGGAACATTGTAATACATGGAGCACGGTGTTTGCTGAGCTCTATACAACAGCACACGGTACACCAACATTAGCCAATCTACCGGAAGTGCTTAAACAAATTCAGGATGAATACGGGGCAGCCCTGGCCTTAGATTTGGGGATGCAACTTTGCCACGGTTTCTTCAGTAATCCTAAGCAATCTTAAAGGGGAAGCAGTTGCACTTGCGGTGCGCATGCGTCTTCGTGACGTCCCGCAACAAGATCAGGAGCGGGAACTGCCTAAAATAATAGCGGAAACATATTCCAGTATTGGTCGAGATAGCCTAGGGGCTAGACCACAAAAACCTCAATTTCAGGGAAAAATTAGTAAGGAAAATGCTGAACAGCAACCTGAGGGTAATAAGAAGCGCTGGGATTAAAAACAACAAACACCTAAAAAAGAAAGGGGAGAATCTCCACGTACAGAGACCCCGCAGAATAGGTATAATCTCAGAAATAGAGATAATATAAAAACGCCTGATAGATATCAATATACTGATTGTAGGAAGTTGGCTCTGTATGCACTATTTCAAAGTAAGGAATAGTATGCACAGAGTCCAAGGGTTCCCCTTAGAGGTAAGATAGTGGCAAAAAGAGATAATACTAATGCTCTATTTTGTGGTAGTGTGGTCGAGCAGTAGGCTTATCCAAGGAGTAGTGTTAAGAATTTGTTGTACATACACATAGACAATAAATGAGGTACACACACTCAGAGACAAATCCAGCCAATAGGTTTTTGTATAGAAAAATATCTTTTCTTAGTTTATTTTAAGAACCACAGGTTCAAATTCTACATGTAATATCTCATTCGAAAGGTATTGCAGGTAAGTACTTTAGGAACTTCAAATCATCAAAATTGCATGTATACTTTTCAAGTTATTCACAAATAGCTGTTTTAAAAGTGGACACAGTGCAATTTTCACAGTTCCTAGGGGAGGTAAGTATTTGTTAGGTTAACCAGGTAAGTAAGACACTTACAGGGCTTAGTTCTTGGTCCAAGGTAGCCCACCGTTGGGGGTTCAGAGCAACCCCAAAGTTACCACACCAGCAGCTCAGGGCCGGTCAGGTGCAGAGTTCAAAGTGGTGCCCAAAACACATAGGCTAGAATGGAGAGAAGGGGGTGCCCCGGTTCCGGTCTGCTTGCAGGTAAGTACCCGCATCTTCGGAGGGCAGACCAGGGGGGTTTTGTAGGGCACCGGGGGGGACACAAGCCCACACAGAAATTTCACCCTCAGCAGCGCGGGGGCGGCCGGGTGCAGTGTAGAAACAAGCGTCGGGTTCGCAATGTTAGTCTATGAGAGATCTCGGGATCTCTTCAGCGCTGCAGGCAGGCAAGGGGGGGATTCCTCGGGGAAACCTCCACTTGGGCAAGGGAGAGGGACTCCTGGGGGTCACTTCTCCAGTGAAAGTCCGGTCCTTCAGGTCCTGGCGGCTGCGGGTGCAGGGTCTCTCCCAGGCGTCGGGACTTTGGATTCAAAGAGTCGCGGTCAGGGGAAGCCTCGGGATTCCCTCTGCAGGCGGCGCTGTGGGGGCTCAGGGGGGACAGGTTTTGGTACTCACAGTATCAGAGTAGTCCTGGGGTCCCTCCTGAGGTGTTGGATCTCCACCAGCCGAGTCGGGGTCGCCGGGTGCAGTGTTGCAAGTCTCACGCTTCTTGCGGGGAGCTTGCAGGGTTCTTTCAAGGTTGCTGGAAACAAAGTTGCAGCCTTTCTTGGAGCAGGTCCGCTGTCCTCGGGAGTTTCTTGTCTTTTCGAAGCAGGGGCAGTCCTCAGAGGATGTCGAGGTCGCTGGTACCTTTGGAAGGCGTCGCTGGAGCAGGATCTTTGGAAGGCAGGAGACAGGCCGGTGAGTTTCTGGAGCCAAGGCAGTTGTCGTCTTCTGGTCTTCCTCTGCAGGGGTTTTCAGCTAGGCAGTCCTTCTTCTTGTAGTTGCAGGAATCTAATTTTCTAGGGTTCAGGGTAGCCCTTAAATACTAAATTTAAGGGCGTGTTTAGGTCTGGGGGGTTAGTAGCCAATGGCTACTAGCCCTGAGGGTGGGTACACCCTCTTTGTGCCTCCTCCCAAGGGGAGGGGGTCACAATCCTAACCCTATTGGGGGAATCCTCCATCTGCAAGATGGAGGATTTCTAAAAGTTAGAGTCACTTCAGTTCAGGACACCTTAGGGGCTGTCCTGACTGGCCAGTGACTCCTCCTTGTTGCTTTCTTTGTTCCCTCCAGCCTTGCCGCCAAAAGTGGGGGCCGTGGCCGGAGGGGGCGGGCAACTCCACTAAGCTGGAGTGCCCTGCTGGGCTGTGACAAAGGGGTGAGCCTTTGAGGCTCACCGCCAGGTGTTACAGCTCCTGCCTGGGGGAGGTGTTAGCATCTCCACCCAGTGCAGGCTTTGTTACTGGCCTCAGAGTGACAAAGGCACTCTCCCCATGGGGCCAGCAACATGTCTCTGGTGTGGCAGGCTGCTGGAACTAGTCAGCCTACACAGACAGTCGGTTAAGTTTCAGGGGGCACCTCTAAGGTGCCCTCTGTGGTGTATTTTACAATAAAATGTACACTGGCATCAGTGTGCATTTATTGTGCTGAGAAGTTTGATACCAAACTTCCCAGTTTTCAGTGTAGCCATTATGGTGCTGTGGAGTTCGTGTTTGACAGACTCCCAGACCATATACTCTTATGGCTACCCTGCACTTACAATGTCTAAGGTTTTGTTTAGACACTGTAGGGGTACCATGCTCATGCACTGGTACCCTCACCTATGGTATAGTGCACCCTGCCTTAGGGCTGTAAGGCCTGCTAGAGGGGTGTCTTACCTATACTGCATAGGCAGTGAGAGGCTGGCATGGCACCCTGAGGGGAGTGCCATGTCGACTTACTCGTTTTGTCCTCACTAGCACACACAAGCTGGCAAGCAGTGTGTCTGTGCTGAGTGAGAGGTCTCCAGGGTGGCATAAGACATGCTGCAGCCCTTAGAGACCTTCCTTGGCATCAGGGCCCTTGGTACTAGAAGTACCAGTTACAAGGGACTTATCTGGATGCCAGGGTCTGCCAATTGTGGATACAAAAGTACAGGTTAGGGAAAGAACACTGGTGCTGGGGCCTGGTTAGCAGGCCACAGCACACTTTCAATTGTAAACATAGCATCAGCACAGGCAAAAAGTCAGGGGGCAACCATGCCAAGGAGGCATTTCCTTACACAACCCCCCCCCCAAACGAAAGAGGATGAGACTAACCTTTCCCAAGAGAGTCTTCATTTTCTAAGTGGAAGAACCTGGAAAGGCCATCTGCATTGGCATGGGCAGTCCCAGGTCTGTGTTCCACTATAAAGTCCATTCCCTGTAGGGAGATGGACCACCTCAACAGTTTAGGATTTTCACCTTTCATTTGCATCAGCCATTTGAGAGGTCTGTGGTCAGTTTGAACTAGGAAGTGAGTCCCAAAGAGGTATGGTCTCAGCTTCTTCAGGGACCAAACCACAGCAAAGGCCTCCCTCTCAATGGCACTCCAACGCTGCTCCCTGGGGAGTAACCTCCTGCTAATGAAAGCAACAGGCTGGTCAAGGCCATCATCATTTGTTTGGGACAAAACTGCCCCTATCCCATGTTCAGAGGCATCAGTCTGCACAATGAACTGCTTAGAATAATCTGGAGCTTTTAGAACTGGTGCTGAGCACATTGCTTGTTTCAGGGTGTCAAAGGCCTGTTGGCATTCCACAGTCCAGTTCACTTTCTTGGGCATTTTCTTGGAGGTGAGTTCAGTGAGGGCTGTCACAATGGATCCATATCCCTTCACAAACCTCCTGTAATACCCAGTCAAGCCAAGGAATGCCCTGACTTGAGTCTGGGTTTTTGGAGCTACCCAGTCCAGAATAGTCTGGATCTTGGGTTGGAGTGGCTGAACTTGGCCTCCACCTACAAGGTGGCCCAAGTAAACCACAGTTCCCTGCCCTATCTGGCATTTGGATGCCTTGATAGAGAGGCCTGCAGATTGCAGAGCCTTCAAAACCTTCTTCAGGTGGACCAGGTGATCCTGCCAGGTGGAGCTAAAGACAGCAATATCATCAAGATAAGCTGTGCTAAAGGACTCCAAGCCAGCAAGGACTTGATTCACCAACCTTTGGAAGGTGGCAGGGGCATTCTTTAAACCAAAGGGCATAACAGTAAACTGATAATGCCCATCAGGTGTGGAGAATGCTGTTTTCTCTTTTGCTCCAGGTGCCATTTTTATTTGCCAGTACCCTGCTGTCAAGTCAAAGGTACTTAAGAATTTGGCAGCACCTAATTTATCTATGAGCTCATCAGCTCTTGGAATTGGATGAGCATCTGTCTTGGTGACAGAATTGAGCCCTCTGTAGTCCACACAAAACCTCATCTCTTTCTTTCCATCTTTGGTGTGAGGTTTGGGGACTAAGACCACTGGGCTAGCCCAGGGGCTGTCAGAGCGCTCAATTACTCCCAATTCCAGCATCTTGTGGACTTCCACCTTGATGCTTTCCTTAACATGGTCAGACTGTCTAAAGATTTTGTTTTTGACAGCCATGCTGTCTCCTGTGTCCACATCATGGGTACACAGGTGTGTCTGACCAGGGGTTAAGGAGAAGAGTTCAGGAAACTGTTGTAGGACTCTCCTACAATCAGCTTGCTGTTGGCCAGAGAGGGTGTCTGAGTAGATCACTCCATCTACTGTGCCATCTTTTGGGTCTGATGACAGAAGATCAGGGAGAGGTTCACTCTCTGCCTCCTGGTCCTCATCTGTTACCATCAACAGATTCACATCAGCCCTGTCATGGAAGAGTTTAAGGCGGTTCACATGGATCACCCTCTTGGGGCTCCTGCTTGTGCCCAGGTCCACCAGGTAGGTGACCTGACTCTTCCTTTCTAGCACTGGGTAAGGGCCACTCCATTTGTCCTGGAGTGCCCTGGGAGCCACAGGCTCCAGAACCCAGACTTTCTGCCCTGGTTGGAACTCAACCAGTGCAGCCTTTTGGTCATACCAAAACTTCTGGAGCTGTTGGCTGGCCTCAAGGTTTTTGGTTGCCTTTTCCATGTACTCTGCCATTCTAGAGCGAAGGCCAAGTACATAGTCCACTATGTCTTGTTTAGGCTCATGGAGAGGTCTCTCCCAGCCTTCTTTAACAAGAGCAAGTGGTCCCCTTACAGGATGACCAAACAGAAGTTCAAAGGGTGAGAATCCTACTCCCTTCTGTGGTACCTCTCTGTAAGCGAAAAGCAGACATGGCAAGAGGACATCCCATCTCCTTTTGAGTTTTTTTGGGAGCCCCATGATCATGCCTTTTAATGTCTTGTTGAATCTCTCAACCAAGCCATTAGTTTGTGGATGGTATGGTGTAGTGAATTTATAAGTCACTCCACACTCATTCCACATGTGCTTTAGGTATGCTGACATGAAGTTGGTACCTCTGTCAGACACCACCTCTTTAGGGAAACCCACTCTGGTAAAGATACCAATGAGGGCCTTGGCTACTGCAGGGGCAGTAGTCGACCTAAGGGGAATAGCTTCAGGATACCTGGTAGCATGATCCACTACTACCAGGATATACATATTTCCTGAGGCTGTGGGAGGTTCTAGTGGACCAACTATGTCCACACCCACTCTTTCAAAGGGAACCCCCACCACTGGAAGTGGAATGAGGGGGGCCTTTGGATGCCCACCTGTCTTACCACTGGCTTGACAGGTGGGGCAGGAGAGGCAAAACTCCTTAACCATGTTGGACATATTGGGCCAGTAGAAGTGGTTGACTAACCTCTCCCACGTCTTGGTTTGTCCCAAATGTCCAGCAAGGGGAATGTCATGGGCCAATGTTAGGATGAACTTCCTGAACAGCTGAGGCACTACCACTCTCCTAGTGGCACCAGGTTTGGGGTCTCTGGCCTCAGTGTACAGGAGCCCATCTTCCCAATAGACCCTATGTGTTCCATTTTTCTTGCCTTTGGACTCTTCAGCAGCTTGCTGCCTAAGGCCTTCAAGAGAGGGACAGGTTTCTTGTCCCTTACACAGCTCCTCCCTTGAGGGTCCCCCTGGGCCTAAGAGCTCAACCTGGTAAGGTTCAAGCTCCAAAGGCTCAGTTCCCTCAGAGGGCAGAACTTCTTCCTGAGAAGAGAGGTTCCCTTTCTTTTGCTGTTTTGCAGTTGGTTTCCCAACTGACTTTCCTGTTCTCTTGGTAGGCTGGGCCATTCTTCCAGACTCCAGCTCTACTTGTTCACCCTGTGCCTTGCACTGTGCTCTTGTTTTCACACACACCAGTTCAGGGATACCCAGCATTGCTGCATGGGTTTTTAGTTCTACCTCAGCCCATGCTGAGGACTCCAGGTCATTTCCAAGCAGACAGTCCACTGGGATATTTGAGGAGACCACCACCTGTTTCAGGCCATTGACCCCTCCCCATTCTAAAGTAACCATTGCCATGGGATGTACTTTTCTCTGATTGTCAGCGTTGGTGACTGTGTAAGTTTTTCCAGTCAGGTATTGGCCAGGGGAAACCAGTTTCTCTGTCACCATGGTGACACTGGCACCTGTATCCCTCAGGCCCTCTATTCTAGTCCCATTAATTAAGAGTTGCTGTCTGTATTTTTGCATGTTAGGCGGCCAGACAGCTAGTGTGGCTAAATCCACCCCACCCTCAGAAACTAGAGTAGCTTCAGTGTGGACCCTGATTTGCTCTGGGCACACTGTTGATCCCACTTGGAGACTAGCCATACCAGTGTTACCTGGATGGGAGTTTGGAGTGGAACCTTTCTTGGGACAGGCCTTGTCTCCAGTTTGGTGTCCATGCTGTTTACAGCTATGACACCAGGCCTTTTTGGGATCAAAGTTTTTACCCTTGTACCCATTGTTTTGTGAAGAGGCTCTGGGCCCACCCTCCTGTGCAGGTTTTTGGGGGCCTGTAGAAGACTCTTTACTATTTTTAGTTTTGGTTGTCTCATCACCCTTCCCCTGGGGAGTCTTTGTGACCCCTTTCTTTTGGTCACCCCCTGTTGAAGTCTTGGACACCCTTGTCTTGACCCAATGGTCCGCCTTCTTTCCCAATTCTTGGGGAGAAATTGGTCCTAGGTCTACCAGATGCTGATGCAGTTTATCATTGAAACAATTACTCAATAGGTGTTCTTTCACAAATAAATTGTACAGCCCATCATAATTACTTACACCACTGCCTTGAATCCAACCATCTAGTGTTTTCACTGAGTAGTCAACAAAGTCAACCCAGGTCTGGCTCGAGGATTTTTGAGCCCCCCTGAACCTAATCCTGTACTCCTCAGTGGAGAATCCAAAGCCCTCAATCAGGGTACCCTTCATGAGGTCATAAGATTCTGCATCTTTTCCAGAGAGTGTGAGGAGTCTATCCCTACACTTTCCAGTGAACATTTCCCAAAGGAGAGCACCCCAGTGAGATCTGTTCACTTTTCTGGTTACACAAGCCCTCTCAAAAGCTGTGAACCACTTGGTGATGTCATCACCATCTTCATATTTTGTCACAATCCCTTTGGGGATTTTTAACATGTCAGGAGAATCTCTGACCCTATTTATATTGCTGCCACCATTGATGGGTCCTAGGCCCATCTCTTGTCTTTCCCTTTCTATGGCTAGGAGCTGTCTCTCTAAAGCCAATCTTTTGGCCATCCTGGCTAACAGGAGGTCATCTTCACTGAGAGCATCCTCAGTGATTTCAGAAATGTGGGACCCTCCTGTGAGGGACTCACTATTTCTGACTAACACAGTTGGAGACAGGACTTGAGGGGTCCTGTTCTCCCTATTTAGGACTGGAGGAGGGACATTGGCCTCCAAGTCACTAATTTCTTCCTCTGTGAGGTCATCATCAGAGGGGTTGGCTTTTTCAAACTCTGCCAACAGCTCCTGGAGCTGAATTTTGGTAGGTCTGGAGCCAATGGTTATTTTTTTGATATTACAGAGAGACCTTAGCTCCCTCATCTTAAGATGGAGGTAAGGTGTGGTGTCGAGTTCCACCACCTGCATCTCTGTATCAGACATTATTCTGCTAAGAGTTGGAATACTTTTTTAAGAATCTAAAACTGTTTCTAGAATCTAATTCAAACTTTTAACAAACTTTTAAACTCTAAAAAGACAATGCTAAACAGGGACTTAACACACAAGGCCCTAGCAGGACTTTTAAGAATTTAGAAAACTTTCAAATTGCAAAAATGAATTTCTAATGACAATTTTGGAATTTGTCGTGTGATCAGGTATTGGCTGAGTAGTCCAGCAAATGCAAAGTCTTGTACCCCACCGCTGATCCACCAATGTAGGAAGTTGGCTCTGTATGCACTATTTCAAAGTAAGGAATAGTATGCACAGAGTCCAAGGGTTCCCCTTAGAGGTAAGATAGTGGCAAAAAGAGATAATACTAATGCTCTATTTTGTGGTAGTGTGGTCGAGCAGTAGGCTTATCCAAGGAGTAGTGTTAAGCATTTGTTGTACATACACATAGACAATAAATGAGGTACACACACTCAGAGACAAATCCAGCCAATATGTTTTTGTATAGAAAAATATCTTTTCTTAGTTTATTTTAAGAACCACAGGTTCAAATTCTACATGTAATATCTCATTCGAAAGGTATTGCAGGTAAGTACTTTAGGAACTTCAAATCATCAAAATTGCATGTATACTTTTCAAGTTATTCACAAATAGCTGTTTTAAAAGTGGACACAGTGCAATTTTCACAGTTCCTAGGGGAGGTAAGTATTTGTTAGGTTAACCAGGTAAGTAAGACACTTACAGGGCTTAGTTCTTGGTCCAAGGTAGCCCACCGTTGGGGGTTCAGAGCAACCCCAAAGTTACCACACCAGCAGCTCAGGGCCGGTCAGGTGCAGAGTTCAAAGTGGTGCCCAAAACACATAGGCTAGAATGGAGAGAAGGGGGTGCCCCGGTTCCAGTCTGCTTGCAGGTAAGTACCCGCGTCTTCGGAGGGCAGACCAGGGGGGTTTTGTAGGGCACCGGGGGGGACACAAGCCCACACAGAAATTTCACCCTCAGCAGCGCGGGGGCGGCCGGGTGCAGTGTAGAAACAAGCGTCGGGTTCGCAATGTTAGTCTATGAGAGATCTCGGGATCTCTTCAGCGCTGCAGGCAGGCAAGGGGGGGATTCCTCGGGGAAACCTCCACTTGGGCAAGGGAGAGGGACTCCTGGGGGTCACTTCTCCAGTGAAAGTCCGGTCCTTCAGGTCCTGGCGGCTGCGGGTGCAGGGTCTCTCCCAGGCGTCGGGACTTTGGATTCAAAGAGTCGCGGTCAGGGGAAGCCTCGGGATTCCCTCTGCAGGCGGCGCTGTGGGGGCTCAGGGGGGACAGGTTTTGGTACTCACAGTATCAGAGTAGTCCTGGGGTCCCTCCTGAGGTGTTGGATCTCCACCAGCCGAGTCGGGGTCGCCGGGTGCAGTGTTGCAAGTCTCACGCTTCTTGCGGGGAGCTTGCAGGGTTCTTTCAAGGTTGCTGGAAACAAAGTTGCAGCCTTTCTTGGAGCAGGTCCGCTGTCCTCGGGAGTTTCTTGTCTTTTCGAAGCAGGGGCAGTCCTCAGAGGATGTCGAGGTCGCTGGTACCTTTGGAAGGCGTCGCTGGAGCAGGATCTTTGGAAGGCAGGAGACAGGCCGGTGAGTTTCTGGAGCCAAGGCAGTTGTCGTCTTCTGGTCTTCCTCTGCAGGGGTTTTCAGCTAGGCAGTCCTTCTTCTTGTAGTTGCAGGAATCTAATTTTCTAGGGTTCAGGGTAGCCCTTAAATACTAAATTTAAGGGCGTGTTTAGGTCTGGGGGGTTAGTAGCCAATGGCTACTAGCCCTGAGGGTGGGTACACCCTCTTTGTGCCTCCTCCCAAGGGGAGGGGGTCACAATCCTAACCCTATTGGGGGAATCCTCCATCTGCAAGATGGAGGATTTCTAAAAGTTAGAGTCACTTCAGTTCAGGACACCTTAGGGGCTGTCCTGACTGGCCAGTGACTCCTCCTTGTTGCTTTCTTTGTTCCCTCCAGCCTTGCCGCCAAAAGTGGGGGCCGTGGCCGGAGGGGGCGGGCAACTCCACTAAGCTGGAGTGCCCTGCTGGGCTGTGACAAAGGGGTGAGCCTTTGAGGCTCACCGCCAGGTGTTACAGCTCCTGCCTGGGGGAGGTGTTAGCATCTCCACCCAGTGCAGGCTTTGTTACTGGCCTCAGAGTGACAAAGGCACTCTCCCCATGGGGCCAGCAACATGTCTCTGGTGTGGC
Organism: Pleurodeles waltl; assembly: GCF_031143425.1. Classification (NCBI taxonomy): domain Eukaryota; kingdom Metazoa; phylum Chordata; class Amphibia; order Caudata; family Salamandridae; genus Pleurodeles; species Pleurodeles waltl. The sequence goes on from NC_090444.1 coordinate 959,890,215, forward strand.
AGGCTGCTGGAACTAGTCAGCCTACACAGACAGTCGGTTAAGTTTCAGGGGGCACCTCTAAGGTGCCCTCTGTGGTGTATTTTACAATAAAATGTACACTGGCATCAGTGTGCATTTATTGTGCTGAGAAGTTTGATACCAAACTTCCCAGTTTTCAGTGTAGCCATTATGGTGCTGTGGAGTTCGTGTTTGACAGACTCCCAGACCATATACTCTTATGGCTACCCTGCACTTACAATGTCTAAGGTTTTGTTTAGACACTGTAGGGGTACCATGCTCATGCACTGGTACCCTCACCTATGGTATAGTGCACCCTGCCTTAGGGCTGTAAGGCCTGCTAGAGGGGTGTCTTACCTATACTGCATAGGCAGTGAGAGGCTGGCATGGCACCCTGAGGGGAGTGCCATGTCGACTTACTCGTTTTGTCCTCACTAGCACACACAAGCTGGCAAGCAGTGTGTCTGTGCTGAGTGAGAGGTCTCCAGGGTGGCATAAGACATGCTGCAGCCCTTAGAGACCTTCCTTGGCATCAGGGCCCTTGGTACTAGAAGTACCAGTTACAAGGGACTTATCTGGATGCCAGGGTCTGCCAATTGTGGATACAAAAGTACAGGTTAGGGAAAGAACACTGGTGCTGGGGCCTGGTTAGCAGGCCACAGCACACTTTCAATTGTAAACATAGCATCAGCACAGGCAAAAAGTCAGGGGGCAACCATGCCAAGGAGGCATTTCCTTACACTGATACACGCCAATCGCGTTCCTTTCAGGACTCATCGGAAAAGAGAAATGAGAGAGGTGAGCGTTCAGAGCGAAGAACAGAGTACGTGAAACCGAGACAGGAATCACAACGCTCTTCGGAGGTTTCTGTCAAGAAGGAAGATAAACCGATACAACAAAAACAACAGTTTAAAAAGAAAAAGGTGGCAACAGTCTCAGTTAGACATGCCACTCAGGAAGAGAGTTCTCTTGAAGAACAAGACTTGGGCACTAGCATTGCTAGACAGCGCAGCAGAGGTCACAATAGTTCGCCGGAATCTTCTAGAGCATCTGGAGGTGAAAGCAACTGATGACTTCATACAAGTTGAAACAGCAGATATGCGTGTCTCCGAACCCGATAGGGTGTATACAGTGACTTTACAATTGGAAGGAGACATTGAGCGCACTATACACGCAATCTTTTGGGATCGTGTAGTTAAGATACATGACATCTTGCTGGCTGAACAAGATTGGCCACCTGATTTTGTCCGCACCTGCCCAGTTGGGGAGGAGGTTATTAAACCATCCTTCTCGCCCCTTGTTCCAGGGGAACTCGCAGAGTCCTATTGCATCAAAAGGCTCTAGCACAAGCACCTGCCTTATATAGAAATCACGTAGGGTGGGACAGGCATTCCCCATATCATATAATTCCGATTAAAGGTGAACCTCAGCCACAACCGCAGTATCACATAAAACATGAAGCTAGGGCACCAGTGAGAGACATACTTACACAATTAGAATACCAGGGAGTAATTGAACCCTGTGTCTCACTGATGAATAATCCCTTATTCCCTGCAGCTAAACCGGACCATTCATATAGGATAGTCTTAGACTACAGACATTTGAACTGACATACACGTACATATGCTATACAGAATTCACATAGCGCTGCACTGCTGAGCGACATAGTGCGGAAAAAATATAAAACGACTTTGGATATCTCGAATGGTTTCTTCTGCCAGAATATTGCACCGGAAAGCAGGGATTTAACAAGCTTTAGCGCGCTAGGCTCCCAGAAAAAATTCTGTTGTTTGCCTCAGGGGTGTAAGAACAGCCCAGGACTGTTTGCAGCTCGTGTGACTGAAATTTTACACGAGTTGGACCCTGAAGCGTTGTCATATGTGGATGATATATATCTCACGGATGACGAGTTGCTACAACATTTAAAACGGGTAGCTTGCATTGTTATAGGGTTTGCCAAAATTGGCTATAAATTTAACTTCAAGAAATCTAAAATTGCATTCCTCTTCGTCATATTCCTTGGATATGAGCTGTCGAATGAAGGTAAGAGCTTAGCGCCACAATTTTTAGAAAAGTGTGCACAATTGCAACCACCCATTACGATTAAGAAACTCCAATCATTGTTGGGCTTTCAAAATTTTGGCAGAACATACATTCTTGAGTATGCTACATGCATAAAACCATTAGATGAATTAATACGTTCGGATTTTTCAAGCAAATTCTAGACAATTGAACATACACATACTCTTCTGGAGTTACAAGCAGATACGCTAGCAGCGAAACATCTACATACACGGGACAATAAGACGCATTTGGTCATGAGGGTGATAGCTGGGGCCATTGGGTTTACTTATGTCACATTTAATGAAGGTGAGACAGTCCCGATTGGATACAAGTCACACTTGTATTCTGCTGCTGAACAACGATTTGCACCCACGGAGAAAATACTCACTGCTGTACAGATGGCTGTTATTAAAGAATGACCTCTTGCCCAGGGAAAATGCATTATTGTCATTTCTCCTATTCCGGCCCTCGAGGCTGTTATAAAAGCTAGCGTTCCGAACGCAAAAGCACTTCACCCACGATGGATACAATGGGCTACGTCTTTAACAGCCACTGATGTAGATTACATTTTTGACCCAAAGTTACAAACTCAGGAATTTCTGCAATATGAACTTGAATATCCAGTCCCCGCTGACACATTGCCTATTGATCAATATCAAGTAGTCATGTACACCGATGGCTCTGCGCAACCGGCAAATGGGACAAGACACCAATATTCCGCTGAATGTGCGGTAGTGAGCGGCTATATGGAGGGGGAGAAATTCTGCCCCAACATACTTGTACACAGACCTTAGGGGATTGTACGGCACAATTAGCTGAGCTGAAAGCTCTACTACTGGCACTAGAACATACAGATCCAACGCAGTTCACACTGATTGTTTGTGATTCGTATTATTGCGTCCAGTCTTTTAATGAATATCTACATTACTGGCGCTTGAATGGGTTCAGAGATTCAAAAGGCAACACCATAAAACACAGACTGCTGTGGGGGAAGGTAGCAGACTTGAAAGAGACGCTACCCAAAGTCCATGTCGTACATACACTTGGACACCATCACGTTGGAATACACGTTGCTGGAAATACTTTGGCTGATGAAGCCGCAAAGTCGGCAGTGGCAGTTGCCACTGTAGCTGCAGTGACTCGTTCGAGTTCCAAACCAGACACAGAGATTATGGCTGCCATAAAAGCTACGGTTGATGGCACGCCTTATCCTAAAGGATTTCCTAATAAATACCAATGCTTCATGGGAAGTATGCTGAACGCTGAAGTTAAAATTCCTAGCATAGCCGTACGCGACGTCCCCAATAAAGCTGTAAGACCAAAATTGATTAAAGCAGAACATGAGGGAGTGGCATCTGCACATGCTGGCGTGGCCGCTCCAATTTCGCTATTACAGGCCTGTTACTGGTGGCCTGGTCTCTATAAGGAGACTAAGCAGTATGTTCTTTGTTGCGACATCTGTCAACAAATTAAAGTTTCAACAGCTAAGCGCCCGCCGCAGACACCCCTCTTAATATCCAACAGACCATTACAATGTGTGTACTTGGATCATTGCGGTCCTCTGACACCAGATAGTGCATACAAATATATACTAGTCGCTGTTGTTTCTTGCTCCAGGTTTGTGTGGGTGTGGCCACAGCGCTCGGCTGACGCTCAGACTGTTATTAAAGATTTGCAAGTCTTTGTCGGTACATATGCAGTTGCGGCATTCCATTCGGACCAGGGCCCTACTTTTGCCTCAAGGGCATTCAGGGACACCATGGCTTCGTTGGGGGTCCAACTCCAGTACTCGGCTCCATTTCATCCCAAGGGAAATTCTGTCGTGGAGCGATTGAACCGCGATTTAAAGCAATCCTTAACAGCCAGAGTCTTAGGTATGGGTCGTAGTTGGCTGACCCACCTGTATGGAGTTCAGAGAGCACTAAATAACCTGCCTAGAAGGTCCCTGGGGGGTCGTACTTCATATGAGTGCCTGTTCGGAACACAAATGTTTGTTCCGGATCTTGATGGTCCTGGTGTGGAGGCTGCGGAAACGCCTTTTGACATAAATGATCGTGTCACTGTTTTGCAGGAATTACAGCAGTTCCGGGAAGATAACTCTTCTAAAAGTGCCGCCTCCACAGGAATTAAGGATGTGCCAGTAACACCTACCGGCTGGATTCCCAGAGTTGGGGATCTTGTGCGTGAAAAAGTCGCAGTGAAAAAAGAATTTGGCCCTTCTTATCGAGCACCAGTCCCTGTGTTGGGGATACACGGAACAAGAACTGTTATTTTACCACCGTTGCCAGGTGCCAAAGAAAATCACTTTGTTTCCATTGACAATGTCACGTTACAACATGTGGCCGATTCTACACATCAGACTAAGCGGAACGTCCAGTAGTTCCAGAATCCCTCTCACTACTGGAGAAGATGTTCCGCTTCAAGTTATTTATACCAACACTGTTGCCTCTCCGAGCTTGGGGAGGATGGATGATGGTCTCGCATTAGTTCCACTGACAACACATAACTTAGAAACATTTGATCAAGTCACCATGACTACTAACGTGACGGATGGTGCTATCTACAGTGTACCACCGCAAGAAACACCAACTCCTCCATTGGATACGACAACGCCTTTTGCACGAACTGCCTCTGGTTACTTTGCCAACAACAACGATGGTCTATCGGACTCGTTTGCCTCTTCGACTACTGACCTGTCAGGTCCACGTAAGCTGCTGTGTTGGCTTAAAGATACGTATTTTTTTTCCATGGAACTATCTGTGGCTCTTATTGACTATGGTAGTATTTTTTCTTTGGATTGGGTTTGTGATTACCTTTTTTCTGTTGATACATGGTCATTTTCTTCCTGAGAGATCAGCGGTTGAACAGGTGGAGGAGGTGTTGAAACCACATTTTTCATCACATAGGGTCCAGAGAGACTTGTCCTTTGTGAACATTTCTGCAGTACCAATTGCGGATGGGATTGTGTGGGATAAAGTAATGTTTGATATATACGGTCCCACTGGGATAATTCAAATACCGTATGTTCTAAAGTTATCTATGAATTATATAGTAATATCAGGCATTGTATCTGATGATTGGGATGTGAAGACAGTTGATTCAATGATGACAGAATTGCAATATTATACTGTTTATGAAAATGAAGATGTTTACCAGTTTAAAGACAATTATGGTGACATGTTTTGCTATAATTATTATGGGCACCACTTCATACACAAAGCGAGTAGTCCAAAAACTATATTTGACTATATGCAATGGGAACATTGCCCAACTCCCCCACAAGGGAGTTCCAAAACTTACTTTGATAAATTTACGTATTTTTCTGGGCATCACCAAACAAATGCTAAATCATGTTATTTTAGGTTAACTCCGTCTAAAGATAAACAAATTTTGTTGACTAATACAAAATTCATATATTCAGAGTCCTTTGTTTCCCGACTGTCAATTGAAGGTTATGAGTATTGGTCAAAAAATATTGATTTAAAGAGTGTTTGGGGAACAAAACATTGGCAAACAAAGGGTAGAGAAACATTGTTTAGAGCATGTCTTATTCCCGTGCAAATGATTTTTTTAAATGAAACAGTACAGCAGACTAGCTGTTTAGGCTTAGCCACAATCAGAGAATTGAACATGCCTAGTATACCTGTCCCGCAAAATTTAATAACTGGCAGAAATACGTCAATGCCACTTTTAGTGAACTTACAGAATGGGTCCAGAATGGTACATTTAACACTTCATTGACACGTCCAGGCGGGTGGTTATTGTGGCCCATAGACACCAACGGGTGTCATCAACGTTTTGTCACCTCCTCGGGGGTTTCCGGACGAGTGGGTCAGACCCTCGCTATATATCACCAGACCCTGCTGAAATAATTACTACATATAGTGTGGTGAAATTGTGCCAACAATGGTTAAAATCATCCTCGCTAGATGCAGTTAAGACACATCTCACTCTCCTGTCTAATAACACTGACTTACAAGATTTTTTGTCAAGCCCGAAGACACCACGTAGGAAGCATTTCTTGTATGAAGTATACAATGAAATATGGAAGCTTTCCCAGCAGGAGGCTGCAGCCCGGTTAAGGCAGATAGATCAGGAACATTTGAAAAAGGCATTAGCTGATGTGGATAATGGAATTCACACTTTGTCCGACCGAATATATACAATTAACAACAATGTTTCTTCTGCTATAGACATTATACGATCTGATATGTCTTCTTTATATCATGGACAGAGTCAGACCAGGTCCATTATGCAGTTGGGTTGGACACTTCAGACATTGAAGGCGGGTCGCGTTCCGTGGCAGCACCTCAGTGCCAGGGACATAGGCCCTCATTCTGACCCTGGCGGTCAAAGACCGCCAGGGCGGAGGACCGCGGGAGCACCGCCGACAGGCCGGCGGTGCTCCAATGGGGATTCCGACCGCGGCGGTAAAGCCGCGGTCGGACCGGCACCACTGGCGGGGTCCCGCCAGTGTACCGCCGCCCCATTGAATCCTCCGCGGCGGCGCAGCTTGCTGCACCGCCGCGGGGATTCCGACCCCCCCTACCGCCATCCAGATCCCGGCGGTCCGACCGCCGGGATCCGGATGGCGGTAGGGGGGGTCGCGGGGCCCCTGGGGGCCCCTGCATTGCCCATGCCACTGGCATGGGCAATGCAGGGGCCCCCGTAAGAGGGCCCCTACATGTATTTCACTGTCTGCTGCGCAGACAGTGAAATACGCGACGGGTGCAACTGCACCCGTCGCACAGCTTCCACTCCGCCGGCTCGATTCCGAGCCGGCTTCATCGTGGAAGCCTCTTTCCCGCTGGGCTGGCGGGCGGTCTGAAGGCGACCGCCCGCCAGCCCAGCGGGAAAGTCAGAAATACCGCCGCGGTCTTTCGACCGCGGAACGGTAACCTGACGGCGGGACTTTGGCGGGCGGCCTCCGCCGCCCGCCAAGGTCAGAATGAGGGCCATATTGTTTTCCTTTAATTTAACACGACAACAACAACTAATGGCTAAGAAGGAGGCGACTTATGTCATGCTCAACATTGAAAAGTTAGAAAGATTGCCTTTTACCGTGGCCGAGATTCCCTCTGCAGAGTGGTTGATACACAGGGTTATTAATCTGCCTATTTCTACGTTACAATTCACTTCTTGTTTGAAACATGTTCAGGTAGGCAGATATGAAAAGTTGGGAGATAGTTACATCCATGAGGTGTGGGAGCTTCCCTTCTTATACAAATGTCTCAATGGTATGAAAGAAGTCTTTCTTAGCGGTAGTGAATGCGAGACTTTAGTCAGCCATTCGATGATTTGTAAGCAGCTGTCCTTGCATGGGGCGTGTAATGCCTCAGTTGCGAACTTGGCTTGCTATCTGAAGGGAGCTCCGGTCCCCTTGATTAAACGCACATTCCAGGTGCTTTCAAACGGCAGCTACGGCCTCCTCAATAGTGAAGACTGTTGTGGCATGCGGGCCGGAATAGTTTACGTTGTTTCGGTCACTAATGTCGTTACTTGCTGCGGGAGTGTGTTGTTTCCCCCCACTAAAATTAGGGAGGTAGAGGATATTTGGCCTCACATTGCTACTTCCAAGGTGAATTTTGACAAGTTAAGTAGACTGAAGGCTTTATTGTTTCAGAAGTATGTGGCCCTTACATCTGCACGCAAGACCTACGCACTTCAGGTGGCAAGGTCATCGGTGGAAATACAGTCCCTGTTAAATACCAACTTTCCGAGCCACTTTGGTGAACTCGTGGGACGTATATTTAATGCGTCCAGCACGGCTGGATTAGCGCATTTTTTCAAAACCGTTGGTATTGGTTTTGTTCACACCTTCTCTTCCATATTTGGCTTAATACCTTCGGCTATTCATTCAATTTTCGGAAGCATTTTTGGGGGATTTCGATAACTTTGGCTTTATTAGCCGGCATTTTGCTGTTGCTGTTGTTTTTTCGCAATGGCTGTCCCGCCACAACAAGGACGAATGTGGGCACTCCCATCAGCGCAGCTGTGTCGTGAACGCATGATGCAGCACTTTGGAGCAACACTCCTGAAACATTTGGAGTGTAACTGGTCTCTGTCATTCAGACCGGTTTTGGATTGTGTGCAGCCCGTGTTTCGGCGCCTTTGGTGCTCTTTTGAACATGCACTAGACGTCTGTCTCTCACAGCAGCGCCCCCCCAGTGGTTGATGCTGATCTGTTGATGTTCCCGATGAGGGCTCATTACCAGATATGCGCGCTGCGTCTGCGTTTGCTTCGAGAACCTGATTACGAGATACCCTTCCTGGAGGAAGTTGATATTAACTCGTTTACAGGCTCTGCACGGGATGCCACCTTGGTTGACACTGGGGCTTTGGAACACACCTGCTCCCTAATAGTCTTTGGCATGGATCTTCCGGTTTTGTCATCTGCCAAAGTGGAGAATCTCCTGCTTTCCATGACCACTGTTTAAATTGAATTTGTTCTAAATTGACATTGTCATATGAATTCGGTGTTTTGCCACATGCGCATATTTTAAATTGAGGATTGATATGCTTTACTGTCCTCTTAACTTGTTGAAATTTGGTAGGGTTTTAATTATCTTTTAGCTTAGGGCATTTTTAGCTTCGGCTTAAACCACTTTCTACCGACAAGGGGAGGTTGTAGTGTAGCCATTTTTAATGTAGCTTTCTGCACGTTTGCTTAACGTATTAGGCCTCTGTGCACTTTGCCCTAGATGCATCGCAATGTTATTTTACAATAACCAGTTTCACGGTCTTGTTTTATTTCCTTCTATCACACTATTTAGCTTACTTCAGCACTGTGTTCTCAAACAATACATTCTTGCTCGCTCTGTACTTCAGTCAAGGATCCAGTCTGGTACATTGCCAATAGACGTGGTAGAAGTTTAGTCTTTATGGTTCATAGAAAGTACACATCCTTACGTAGGGATGTTTTTTAGAACATCGGTGTGTTAGTTATAAAAACACTTTCTAGTCCTGGTACACGTTAGAGGGAGATTCCGACCAGGAACCCACAACTAGATGCTGACTGCCCTGTTGTAGATGCTGATCCAGATCACAGGCCTTTGCTCAGGTATGAGGGTTGATGTCCTCCCGGGGGAACCAGAAAGGCAGGCTTAGAGCTTCACATGCTGTGCTCAAAATATAAGTTAGAGAAAACATAATTTAGTTACAATATGATAGCCTTATTTTTATGTTTCACTCTCCTCGTTACTATTTCAATCCTACTGTGTTGTATGGTTCTGGTTATTGCGGCTCACGCCTTGTTATCTAAAATGCAGTTGTTTTATTAAACCAATCTTTAAAACTCAAACTGCCTTTGTCATTTATATATGAGACCGCACTTTGTACGAGAGAACTGGTTGTGACCTGAGTGACCACGACTTCCCTGGGAAGCACTAAGATGTCATGCGCTCGGCTGCCCAATTGTCTCTTCCCTTTGGGAAAGATTAGGCACTGCTAGTTAGCCGGAGCATAACCCGGATTTGGGGTGACAAGGGTCCTTCACCGTGGGTCAGACTTAGTCCCCCACACTGCGAACGATCTTGCCGCCCAAAAATCCAGTAGTCTCATTAGGATAATGAGAGCCTACGCAACACCTCCTGTTCCTGAAGTCCCAGGGACAAAAATACTTCATCTCTTCAAAGGAACTTCTTGTACAGCCTGCCTGAATCGACACACAGCCTGCCTAGCGGTGAAAGAATCATCACATCGCCTACCGGAACGACGCAGCCCGGATCCCCAAGTGGAGATTGACGCAGCTCCAGCATTGTGACCGGAACTTCAACGCAGAGCCCACCGGATCGACGCATCGCCGAGCCAGAACGACTCAGCCAGACTTCCTGCATGAGGAATCGACGCAGCACCTGCAGTGCAACAGAAACTCCAACACATCACCCACCAGATCGACATAGCACTTGAGACTTCGTCGTGCGAACCCAGGATTTCCACACATCGTCACTGGCTGTCAAAAGACCCTGCATCGCAGTGAGGATCCAAGACTGCGCACCAGAAATCGACCAAAGCCCTTGCAGCATGTGAAGATTCGACGCACCGTCTGTGCGCATCAGGAAATCTGATGCCCACCTCCCTTTTTCCACGCATCTCCTCCTCTGCCGTCTCCGTGCGTGTAATTTTGATGCATACCAGGTACTTTGTGCACAGAAGAGACATTTGTTGATTTTAAAGACTTGAGACTCTTCTTATCTTTGCAAAAGTGATATTTCAACTTGTGCTTATCAAATCTTGATAGTTTTGACCTTAATTTACTCAGACAAATATCTTATATTTTTCTAAACCTGTGTGTTGTATTTTTGTGGTATTTTCACTGTGTTATTGCATGATTTATTGCACAAATACTTTACACATTGCCTTCTACGTTAAGCTTGACTGCTCAGTGCTAAGCTACCAGAAGGTGGGCACAGGATAATTTGGATAGTGTGGTACTTACCCTGACTAGGATTGTGGTCCCTACTTGGACAAGGGTGTATACCTCTGCGAACTAGAGGCCCCATTTCTAACATACCGCAAAAATATATCTTGCTACTTTATTTCTAGAACCACAAGATTCAGTTTTTAGGTAAGTACATTTGCAGGTAAGTAGCAAGCATATGTATCAACACCACTTTGTTTCAATCTGTTTTAAAAGTTGACACAGTGGAAGTTTCGAAGACAGATCTAGGGGAGAAGTAAAGTTAGTACAGTTTTGAGGTAGTACAAGACTTATAGTTCCAGTCTATGGGGGTTAGGATGTCCACAGGTTGGGGTTCAAATTAACCCCAAACACCCACCTCCAGCAACACAGGGCAGGCTGGGTGCAGAGGTCAAAGTCAATGTAGATTTAGAATGGGCTGCTATGGAGACTGGGGGTACTCGGAATTGGATCAGTCATCAGGTAAGTACCTGTGTCTTCGGAGGACAGATTTGGTGGGGGTTAAGGGGAGAACACTGGGGGGGCCACAAGTCAGCACCAAACTCACACCCTTAGCTGCACAGGGGTGGCTGGGTGCAGGGTGCAACTTAGCGTCGGGCTCCCATTGCTTTTCAAAAGGGGCACCCCGGGGGTACCAAAGATGCTTCACGCTAGGTCCAGGGGGTCTCTTCTGGAAAACCACAGGCTGGACAAGGAGGAGGGCTGTCTGATGAATGTTGCTGGACTGGTGGTCGGATTCCCCAAGGCCAGTGGGCTGCGGCGGGTGCAGGGGTTCCTTTAGGCGTTGGGAATCTTCGTCCGGTTCTCTTGCAGCTGGGGGGAGGTCCTCTGGATTTAGGCTGCAGGCATCATCGTGTTGGCCAGGACAGATCAACCCAGGGTGGACACTAGGTAGGAATTGCCTGGGGACCTGACCTAGACTGGTGGGCCACCTGGACACAGGCCGTGGGCATCGGGTGCAGAGTGTGTCCAGGAAAGTTCTGTAGTCCTTTGATGGAGTTTCTTTCTGGACAGGGCCGCTATCCACTGGAGATCTTGGTCTTCTGGGGTGCAGGCAGTCCTCGTGAGGCTTTTAAGAGGTTGCTGGTCCTGCAGGATGTGTCGCCTTTTTGTAGCAGAGCTTCAGAAGCTGGAGACAGGCCTGTAGGGTTGGGGCCAAATCAGTTGGTGTCTTCAGTCTTCTCTGCTAGGGGCCAGCTTAGCAGTCCTTCTTCTTTCTTTTTGTTGTCTTCTTGAGGTTGCCAGGATTCTGACAAGCTAGGTTCAGGGGAGCCCTTAAAACCTTTGAGTCAGGGGTGTTACAGGAATCAGAGGGCAGTAGCCAATGGCTACTGTCCCTGAGGGTGATTACACCCTTCTGGTGTCCACTCCCTTTCAGGAGGGGGACACAGACCTAACCCTATTAGTCACTGTTCTCCGAACCGGAGGATTTTGCAAGGAGGGGTCACTTCAGCTCTGGACACCTTAGGGGTGGTCCTAGATGAAGTGGTTTCTTCAACTTTCTCACCAGACTTTCCGCCAAAAGTGGGGCTTTGTACAGAGGGCAAGCATCTCCACTAGCTGGAGTGACCTGGGGCACTGTAACAAGAGGCCTGAGCCTTTGAGGCTCACCACCAGGTGTTACAGTTCCTGCAAGGGGAGGTGTGAAGCACCTCCACCCAGTGCAGGCTTTGTTTTGGGTCACAGAGAGCACAAAGGCTCTCACCCCATGTGGTAAGACACTTTTCTGGAAGTGGCAGACTGGCACAGCCCGGGCAGTCCTGCACTAGATGTTTGGCTAAAATACAGGGGGCATCTCTAAGGTGCCCTTTGGGTTTCAATAAATCCAACACTGGCATCAGTGTGGGTTTATTGTGCTGAGAAGTTTGATGCCAAACTTCCTAGACTTCAGTAAAGCCATTTTGGAGCTGTGGATTTCGTAATGACAAACTCCCAACCCATATACTCAGTATGGCCACACTGCACTTACAATGTCTAAGAATGGACTTAGATACTGTAGGGGCATATTGCTCATGTAACTGTGCACTCACCTGTGGTAAAGGGCACCCTGTCTTAGGGCAGTAAGGCCTGCTGGAGGGCAACTTCCCTATGACACAGCCAGTGGTCTGTGGGCATGGCTCCCTAAGAGGGGTGCCATGTCAACTTTTTATTTTTCTCCCCACCAACACACACAAGCTGCAAAGCATGTGCTTGGTTTGGGAGTCCCCCAGGGTGGCATAATACATGCTACAGCGCTTGGGGACCTTCCCTGGTCACAAGGCCCTTGGTACCGTGGGTACCTTTTCAAAGGGACTTAACTGTGTGCCAGGTTGTGCCAATTGTGGGAACAATGGTACAGTTTGTGGGAGAACACACTGGTGCTGGGACCTGGTTAGCAGGATCTCAGTACACTCTCAGTCAAGTCACCATCAATATCAGGCAAAACGTGTGGGGGGCTAATAATGCCAAAAGGGTACTTTCCAACACATGATAATGCAGCATTGACTAAGAACCTATCAAATAATGATCAGCAGTGGAAACTATGGTGGCAAATCTGAAGCCAGGCTCCATCAATATCAAATAAAAAATAACATGGGAAGATTGATGGGCCTATACTCTTGAAAACAAAGTTCACTCTGTCATGTGTTTTAGAAACTAAGAGTACCATGTAGTTAAATCTCAGTCCTGGAATGTAGATAATAGTACTATTTAATGCAGGTCAAGTTCTTCTAGGAACCTTTCTTCCCCACCAGTGGAGCCATTGTAGCTACACGGTTACTGTCATTAATGTCTTCTACAGCAAAAAATTCACATCAGTTGTACAGAACTTGTCTTGATCAACAATATGCTTGTTCTGCATTCGCATGTTTAGAGAGTGTTAAGAATATCTGGGAAGATGTTGCTCACAATGATATTGATACTGGGTGCCTTGATGATACCGCATTACTAATGGGAGAGTAGGGGATATCAAGTAGTACTTTGATGGCTGAAAATCAAGAGGCCAGCAGACATAGCATATAATATGATGCTACTGCTAAGCTTCCTGAAGAAACACTGACTGGGTGGTAAACAGCCACCTAGCTGGCAGGATAGAAATAGGCCAACAGTTCACATGTCCCCATCTAAAATTCTGAGTAGCAGCTTTTTCTAGTGATGATTGGGGCATCCTCCCATGAGTTGAGCGTAAGTTGAAGCTCAACTAATCAGGAATAGGCTGACAGTGCCACAGATACAATATACAGAACTCTGAATAGTATACTGGCAGGTACAGAATAAGAGTCGCTGTACGGATGATTGGCAGTCTTGATGAGAGAACAAATAGGTGGACAGCAAGTGCTTGGCTGCAGATAATCAGGGTGGATAACAATGCTTTGAATTATTGTTTTCATATTTCTACACGAGACAATCTGATCTAATAATTGTGAATTAGTGACAATCCCTGTGAGGCATGAATATGCACTTGCATGGCTATTCATATAAAGTTCTCCTGCTTGTGATGAACCTGGAATTCTGAAAGCTACATCTTCCTCATTGTACGAGTGAGCTGGACATAATAGTGTTGTGCACAAGGGAAATCAGCCTGCAAGTTTCATTTTGGAAGCCCAAAGCCTAGACCAGAGTACAAGATGGAGGAGGGGTTGCTTTTTCCAGACACCATATGTGTGTTGCTGTAATCTCCAAGATAGGAGCTACCAAACGCTATGGTAAGGAAAGATGAGACAGGGTTTCCTTATTAGTGCCAATGCACTTCCTGATAATTTGGTCTGTAAATGACTCTGAGCCCGATTTAAAGTTTGGTGGATGGGTTACCCTGGCACAAACGTGACGGATATCCTTTTCGCCTTATTATAAGTGCCAAAGGTTATAATGCACTTGTAATAAGGCAGACAGGATATCCATCACATTTGTGGTGGAGTAATCTATCCTCCAAACCAAACATCAGGCCTTCTGACTGTAGTTCCCACTAGGTTGATGTCATGGGGTACAGGGTGAGGCCTGCAGTATCTGTTGCTAGGGGAAGGAGCCTTTTGAAGGGCCAGGAGGAGCTTATGTTATGCCAAGTTATGTTACTTTACATTGATTTGTATAGGGCACTAATCAGCCGAGAGGTTATCCTTGTGCTTGGGCAGGTGTGTATGTGTGTGGGCCTAAGGTGCTTATATAAAGTGTCATATCTTTAGATTCTTGCGGAACTCAAGAAGTGAGAAGGATGAGGCTCTGATGTGTTGAAGGAGGTTGTTCCAACTCTTGGATGCGATGTAGGAGAATTAGTGACCTCCAGTTTTGCTTTTGCGGATGCGGAGAATGTGTTCGAGTGACAGTGAGGCAGAGTGATTGTGTCTGGTAGGTTGGTGAAAGTGTACACAGCTGTTCAGGTATTCGGTTCGTGTGTTGTGTAGGGCTCTGTTTGTGTGTGTGAGAAGTTTGAATTGGCTGTGCTTGTGAATGGGGAGCCAATGAAGCTTCCTGAGGTGTGGTGTGATGTGGGAGCAGCGTGGGAGTGCAAGTATGATTGTTGCAGTAATGTTCTGGATGGTCTGGAGTCTGTGCAAGATTTTTCAGTGGATTCTAGCATTGAGAATGTTGCTGTAGTCTAGCCTGCTGTTGCTGAGTGCTTGTGTGATTGTCCGCCTGGTATTCTGAGGCAACCATTTGAAGATCTTTTGCAGCATGCATAGGATGTAGAAGCTAGATGGCCACACTGCATTGACTTAGCCGTCATGTTGAGCTTGTCATCTAGGATGATACCTAGTTTTCTTGCATGGTCTGTGGGTGTGGGTGTTGATCCTAGCTCGACAGCCACCAATTGGAATCCAATTGGGAGATCTTGTTGCTGAAGACCAGTACTTCCGTCATGTTGGAGATGAGTTTCAGGCAGTTGGTTTGCATTCAGCGTGCTACCATGGTCATGGCGTTGGTGAAGTTTGTTGTGGTGGTTGTCCTGTCCATCAGGGAGATGGTGAGTTGGGCGTCATCTTTGAAGGAGATCAATCAGTCAATCGATCAGTTTTTATAAAGCGTGTCTAGTCACCAGTGAGGGTCTCAAGGCTCTGGGGGAGGACAGTGGAACCTCATTCAAAAAGCCACATCTTGAGGTTCTTCATGAAGATGGTGAGCAATGGGCTTTGTCTGTTATATAATGGCAGGTTGTTCCAGCTCTTTGCTGTAATGTAGGTGAAGGATCGTCCTCCTGCGGTGGTTTTTCAAATGCGAAGGATAGTGGCCAGAGCTAGTTGAGCGGAGCGGAGGGATCTGGCAGGGGTGTGGAAGGAGACCCGGTGGTTCAGGTAGGCCGGTCCGACGTTGTGTATGGCTTTGTACATGTGGGTGAGTAGCTTAAAGGTCATTCACTTTTCTATTGGGAGCCACTGGAGAGTCCTCAGGTGCTGGGAGGTATGTTCTTGGCATGGAAGGTTAAGGACAAGTCTGGCTGCGGCGTTCTGGATGAGTTGCAGCTTTTTCATGTTTCTTATTGTGGTGCCAGAGTAAAGAGCGCTGCCGTAATCAAGCTTGCTTGTTACTAAGGCGTGGGTGACTGTCCTCAGCAGTTTGCTGGGATCCATTTGCAAATTTTCTGGAGTTTGTAGAGGGTGTGCCAGCAGGAGCAGGTGACTGGGTTTACCTGTCGGGTCATAGATAGGGAGGAGTAGAGGATGATGCCTAGGTTGTGGGCATGCTCAGTCGGTGAAGGCGGGGTGCTGAGAGATGGGGGCCACCAGGAGTCATTCCATGCTGAGGTGGCGTTTCTGAAAATGATGAGCTCTGTCTTGTCAGAGTTGAGCTTGAGGCAGCTTTCTCTCATCCAGGAGGCAATGGCTTCCATTCCTGAGTGGAAATTCCTTTTGGCCATGTCCAGGTCTTCGGTGAGGGAAATGATGAGATGTCTGTCATCGGCGTATGACACAATGTTCATTCAGTGGCTTCTGATGATGGTTGCGAAGGTCATGTATATGTTGAAAAGAGTTGGAATCAGAGAGGATCCTTGGAGAACTCCGCAGCTGACTCCTGTGGGTTAAGATGCGTGGGGAGGGAGCCTGACCGTCTGAGTCCTTTCGGAGAAGAAGGAGTGGATCCATTTCAGGGCTGTTCCGCGGATTCCTCGTCGTGGAGTCTGGTGCATAGTGTGATGTGGGAGACCATGTCGAAGGCCGCTGAGAGGTTGAGGAGTATGAGTGCTGCGGTGTGGCCACGGTCTAGAAGTGATCGGATGTCGTCAGTGGCTGCAAGAAGAGCTGTCTCCGTACTGTGGTTGCTGGGAGCTGTGCAGAGAGTTGTTGACCTCGATGAAATTTCGTAGATGTGTGTTAATGCCTTTCTCCATTACTTTGGAAGGATAGGGTAGTAACAAGATGGGCCGGATGATCTTTAGTTCTGATGGGTTGGCCGGGCGGTTTCTTCAGGAGGGGGTGTACTTCGGTGTGTTTCCAGTCCTAGGGGCGGTTTATCATGTTCTGGAGCTCGGGCGATGGCTGTGCTGGAGATGGCGGTGATGTCTTGTGATCTGATGATGTTGGTGAGCGTTGTCATGTACATGTTGAAAAGAGTGGGCCTGGGGATGAGGGATGATCACCGTGGGACTCCACATATCAGTTTCTTTGTCTCTGATTTGAAAGATGGCAGTCTGACCGTTCGTGTTCTTCTCAGAGGAAGGAACGGATCCACTTCAGAGCAGATCCTTGTATTGTGGAGACTTCAGATGATGGTGTTATGGGAGACAGTGTTGAAGGCCACAAAGGGACTGAGCAGGATGAGGGCTGTTGTTTCTCTTCAGCCCAGGATAATTCAAATGTTGTCCGTTGCTGCAATGAGTGTTGTTTTGGTGCTGTGGTTCTTTCTGAATCCTGTTTAGCTGTTGTCTAGAAGATGTCAAAGTTCCAGGTGGGTTGTGAGGTGAATTTTGAGGGCCTTCTCAATCACTTTGGCTGGATAGGGAAGCAGGGGAATGGGGCGGAAGCTGCTTCGTTGGTTCGGGGCAGCTGTGGGCTTTTTGAGAAGGGTGTTGATTTCTGCAAGTTTCCATTCATTCAGGAAAGTGGTGCACATGGTGGAGGTGTTGATGATGTGGGTCAGGGTGGTGCTGATTGGTGATGTTCCCAGGTCGTAGAAGTTATGGGGTCACGGGTCCGTGGGGCCCTGAGTGGATGGTCCACATAATTGCTGCTGTTTCCTTTCTGGTGAGGGTTGTCCATTCAGTCAGATGGCAGTCTTGGTTGGTGGTGGGTACTTTATCAATGGGTTCTCTGGGGGTTGGTTGGTGTGCAAAGTTACCATAGATGTTTGAAATTTTGCTGTGGAAAAAGTTGGATAGGTTGTCTCAGAGTGGTTGAGAGGCAGAGATGTTGCTGACAGTAGCTGAGGGCAAGGTGAAATCCTTAAAGATAGACAAGATCTCCTAGTAGCTGTTGGAGGTTCTTTTGATGCAGTCTCTCTTCCTGATCTCTGTGAGGAAGGAGCACACTTGCTGGGAAAAGCATCCTTGCAGACAGAGGCAGAGCTGGAGTGTGGCCAGGTCAGGACACATGAAAGTTTAACCAATACAAACTGGTTCCAAGGATTCAGACATGGAATGTGCATCCTCCACATGCAAACGCAGTACAAAAATGGAAGCTGAAGTCCCTTCACTGTTCATTGTTGTGGCCTCTTCCACCAAGGAGGGCATAATCCACAGAGTACTTAAGGAATACTAGGCAGCCAATATTGGTTTTGCATTGACAGAAAACTCCCTAGAGGCTAGGGAACATCTACAGGAGTCAGATCTAAAGGAGGAACTACTGGGTAGTGTTGGGTACCAAGATATCCTATCTGTGAGCGAGGGAAGGAACACCAACTTTGCAGGTGGAACGGATCATGGAAGGGACTGCTGTAATTGATCCTGGTGTAGGATCCATCTAACAGAGTAAGTGCACCGAACAACTGGGAGTACTGCCAGATTGGGCAGTGTGATCTTCGTCATTTATCCCTAATGTAGCCACCAGGCACCTGGAGCAGTGTGCTCATGCAACAGGTCTTGCTGAAGCCAGGTAAGCACCTGATGATGGCCTCTGTGCCCCACAAGTGAACTGTGTGACTACAGCACTCCCAAGGGTGCCTTTGGCTCTGAACCAGTTCTAAAGATTATGTGAAATGAGAATTGCCCTGGTGACACCCTGTGAAGAATCAAGGTCATCGCCTAGAGGCACTCTGTGAAGAAGACAGCTTTCTGGCATTTGCTGCACCAAAGAATCGTCAGCTGCAGGCATGTGGTTATTGGCTTCATAAAGAAGCGGCAAGTATTCACCGGAATGTTGGATGGAGCTGTGCTGTGAATCAAGTACCACTAGCATGCTGGAGTGAGCTGCATTCTCAGCCCACCATCTGGTAGATGGCCCACAGCATGTCTGCTCCTGCCATGGCCCTCTGAGCAATGTGCTGTGTGGCCCCTGAGAAGACAGCTGTGTGCCACTTGAATGCTCCTGCTGCCAGTGAGATCCCGATTTCCCTGGAGGGCCAAATACAGCCCTTCACTGTTATTACAATGTTGGTGAGAGAGTGAGTGGTCCTAGGCCTGAGAGACTGTGTGATACGACTGGATCATAGGAGGGAGAATATGAGTTGCACCCACCGACCTACCTCAAAAAATGAACCTGAAGGAGGGAGCCTAGAGACAGGGGGACTCATGGTAGGCATGTAGCAGACCAGACGGCATGAGTCTCTAGAGCTCGCACTTGCACCTGTGAACCGAGTAATTGTGCATTATTTATTGTGTCCTGTAATTCCGTGTTTTCTGTGTAATAAAGTACTTGCCTTTTCTACAAAGAGAAGCACTGAGCTGAACATTGATCCTATTGCTCTGCTGGGAAGGAGGGGGTGGTATTCATTCTTGAGCTTGAGTAAGCCCTACTCTAACCTCCCTGAGAAGCCTGCAACTGCTCGCACTCACTGCCACTGACAGTCAAGTTGGTAAAAGGCCTCAAACCCCACGTTTGTGGGCCAGTAACACCTGCATGCCCTGTGGCCTCCTGAATGAGTTCTGACAAACCATCATACTTGAAAACAACGATGTGTAAGGGCAAAGTCTTTCACTATCAAAGTTGTGCCCTCATGATGTACTAGTAAGCCTGTTGGGGGGTGAGGGCTGGGCTGAGTAAGGACAGGAGATAGCACTCAAACCTAATTGATAATCTACAGCTCAGTATTTGTTTGTATATTTATTTCTATAGCACAACAAAAGCTGGCTGGCTAGCAAAGGAGCGCTATACACAACAAACGGTAGTGCAAGACTTTGTAAAAATGTGAGGTAGGAGGATCGAGTCCAAGGTGGGTGCATAGAGGATCTAAAGCATGCTACTGATGTTTCGAAATATATAACCTTCTTTAGAAGTTCATACTACTAAAATGACAGAAAGTACATTCAATTCAATATAATATAAATAAATGCTGGTGGCCTTTCCTTTAGAAAAATAGCCCCAGGTGTTGAAATTAGATCGAAAGGTCTGTTTAATATCATGATATCACAGTTGATTGCAGTACAATCATGTAAGAAATGTAAAATAGCTTAGTGACCTTCCATAAGCACTTCAGGGTTGTGGCAGCTGTAGGAAGCACACTTCACTAGGGCTTTTCACTGACCAAAAGGGGAGACTTTATGATATATAGCTGCTAACGCGTCCTTCTATGTTAATTTATACACATCGGGACTCGTTTTAGGCCGATGAATCTTTGGACCCAGTGGTGAGACACCGTAAGACGAGATAACTGATCAATATATCAATCAATATATCAATAATATTGTCAACATATATCACCACAATATATTTCACTTTAGACATTAGTAAACCTTCGGCGCAACCATGACCTTTCAGTCATGAATAACCACACCTTACTGAAGTTTTGTGAATTTTATCCCCTATTGATTACAATCTAATAGCAAATGTATTAATCTCAAAACCAAGAAGCAAAAGAGCATAGTCACAATATGGTAATAATGCAAAGATCACAGTCATAAGATAGTAATATGAAGATGAACAATTCTAGACGCCTAAAACCTCATATATGTTTAGTTCAGCATAGCACCACGTCAGTCACGTCAGTCAAAATGAAATGCCTCATCTAACTCCAATTAGCATCAGCATGTTGGACTTCATGCAAAACAATTTAGAACATCAATTTGGAAAACATCTAACTAAGGTCTCTAATCAAAAATACACCGCAGTTGGTACCTAGAAAGAAAAGGCAAATAAATGAATTTCAATAGCAACAACACAATTTACCCTCCTCGGAATAGGTCAGCATACAGGATCAGTCTTCGTCTTCAGGACATCAGTTAGATCGCCGTCAATCTATCTAGTCGAATGGCAGGGGACACTTCCCTCATAGGAAGAAAGTGTAATGGGGCAGTCTATGGGTGAGGATGGTTTTGTCTAAGTCTCAAATCACCAAATAGAGTGACAGAGTTTCTGGATGCAATCGATATCATTCCCTACCTAATGCTCTTAGTCTCCTGTGTCATGAGTTTTTATCCCTTTTTCGTAATACATTCCCCCAAAATTCTATTGGATAGTCACTACACCCCACTATCTGTAACCTATCAAATTATACATTAAGTATTGCATTTGTCATTCTACAATAAATTACATTCTTCTGATTGGTCTTCATAATTGACGTCTTTCGTAGGTTGCACATCCGGGGTTACTTCATTTTCTGGCACGTTCTTCGGGTCAAGAGTTCTCTTTTCCGTGGTTCAGTATCCTTGAAAGTGTCCATATTTGTTGCAAAGCGTGCAATTTTATCCTAAAGCAACTAGCATGCGGATGAGAGTTTAACAGTCAATGATACAATAAGCAAAGAAAAAGAACAAATGATGGGTCATGGCCTTTTGCAGGTCAGCACACTGGAGAAACAGAAAAATATGCTTTAATATGAGAGCTACACATCTAGTTTTCGACTCACGCTAATTTAAGGCTTATGGATTCTAATAAAATGCAATTATCGTACGTATTAATATATTCAATTAGTCGTAATTCAAGCAATTATTCCTTACAGACGACATTAGTTTATGCATGTGAAAAAAACTCTCCGCGTTTAAAATACGTTTCAATGAATAATATTAGCGTTGTTAATATAAGCATTTCACATCTAAAATAGGTACTGTTTAAACTACGCTCTCTCAGTCCCTCCTCTGATGACGCTCGTCATCACACAATCTTTCTCTTTGATTTTAATTTTTCACCTTGCGCATAATACGCATTTCAACATCTTGGCCCTTAGGTGAGCTTTCCCATATTTCATTGAACATTTTCTCTCTTTCACTTTCTTCATTTCTTCTGGTTCTTTTAGTCCAATTTCTTTTCACTTTGTCATTGATTTTACATGCCCCCCATAATCCTAATAGACAAATTAAAACAATTAATAGACCCATTATAATTTTTGCAAGTACCCCATTCCAAATGTTGGTAAACCAGCTTCCCACTCGGGCAATTCCTTTCCCAAATTTCTCCCAAACACCAGGTTCCTTCAAATCCTTCAAATCTGTACTATCTCTGGTAAGGTTAGTAAGCATGCTTCTAATTTTCTCACTGTTATCTGGAATAAATGAGCAACAATGATGCTCATTAAGCATTTTGCAAACACCTCCACTCTTTGCTAAAAGAATGTCTAAAGCAAGCCGATTTTGAAGAGTCATAGCTCTTTCTGCAGCAAGTTCAGTATCCATCAGGAGTATAGCTCCTGTAAAATTTGTCAGCATGTTATCCACAATAGTAGACAACTTTTGAATTTTCATAGAATTTAAGATAACCCCCACTGATGGGATTATGGCTCCAAATATATCACCAATGACAGCCGCCACTGATTCTCGTTTTTGTCTAGAATGTTGTAATTCAGACGTTTTAGGTATTTGTTTCAGGTTATCAATCTGGTATATCTTTGGAAATACTATTCCCAAATAACATGTCCCATACCATCCCTTAGGGAGACGGTAATATGCATTCAGTCCACAAATATAATAAATTCCAGGGATTGCTGGATCTTGTCCATTTAACATAAAGGTCCATTTACTCTGAAACAAAAACACATGCCTACATTCACTCGTACCTACAAACAAGTTGTCTTGATCAGATTTTGGTCTATATATACCGAGCCTACCTACGTGTAATGCATCTATAGCTAGTTTGCCTTGTGTTTTGATTGCAGTGTAAGCATAATCATTTGCATAAGTACGTTTTTCTAGTCCTTTTTCTAACCTTTCTTTCAGTGCTTTGCGTCTATCATCTGTGTGATCTAAAAAGCTTTTCTCTACAGGAGATAATAAGCAAGTCAAATTATTGCGATGTGCATAAGCAGTTCCAAATGTAAGGGTTGGCTCAAAGAATCCTCTAACTATTTTAATATCATGCTCTTTAGCTAATTTATTTAAGAATTCAATCACAGGCACAAAAGAAAACACAACATCTAAGTTTGAATAAAAGTACTGCACATGCTCTTGATTATAGAATCTTGTTAACAGCAAACTGCAACTAATTCCATAAGTAAGAGGGAGGCTGTGATAAGTAACTCCCTCCTGCACAGATGAAGGGATTTTAGTACATACATAACAATCTTTCGCATCCATAGTTTCCACATACTCATTTAATAAGCGATAGAAGACATTAGTAGAAAGTTCCCCTTTTGCATTAGTTCCCTCATGCATATGTCTTGCGTCTTGCTCAAATCTCTCCCACGGTGATAGTTTAGTAGTGGTAGTTTCAGGTTTCAAAATTGCATTAATAGTTTCTTTCTCTCTCCATGGCATTCCCACAATCACTCCCACAATTATTACTGCACATACAACACCTATTATAAGACCTAACCAACCACACACTTTACTTCCTTTGCTACTGTAAGCCATGTTTGTATAGAATCAGAATAGCAGTTCAACAATCAACTTGAGGAAAAAAGGGAAAAAAAAAATTCTTTGCGTATATTACAGCGTCTTCACTCACTCCAGGACCCCTTTTTTTTTTTCAATTCTGGTTAGCAGCTTGTCGTAATCAGGTTTCTTTAAAGTCAAATCCGGTTTTAGTGTCACTTCCAGTAGTTTCTAAAGTCTTTTTCTTTTCTCTTTTCAGCTTTCACAAATTCAATTTTAGTCGAGTTTTCGCTTTAAATATCTTCAGGTACCGTAATATTGGCCTGGTACTTCTCGATCAAAACAAAATGCTAAGAATTCTTGTTGCCATTCAGAGGTTGTAGCATATGCCCATTCAGGACCTGTATATCTTCTGTTTGCTATTCTTTTTCTTTTTAGCCTTCGTTCACCTTGTTGCTCTCCTTCACTCAGATCATCTGCCTGTGAAGTATCACTTTCTTCTATTATTGTGTCATTCGATACCTCTCTTATTTTAGGATGTGACTTGTCTGGCCAATTATCGCCTCTATGTGTCTTAGTTCGATGTTTTCCTTCAGGACGTTGGGCAGCGCCCTCCTCTTGTGATATGGTGTTTTCTCTTGACGGACCTGCAACTGGTTCAGGAGACTCTGACACGTTTCGATTTGTATTTACAATTTCTCCTTCTCTTTCGTCTTCTGGTTCTATGCTGAGTTCAGACTCTAACCCGTACTCGTCTACTTCTGGGAGAACCTCTCCTTGACTTAGTTCTCCTGCTGCCTCGACTGAGATAGGCACTCTGTCACCTCTCTCGAACTCATTGACAGTTTGAGGGACAAGGCTGTTCTCAGTGGGCTCTCTAGTAGTCTCAGTTCCTTCTTGACTGATCTCTGACTCTGAGATTTCTCTTCCTGAAGTTGCTGTACCGGAAACTTCAAGTTCCTCTTCAACAGGACACTTTACCCTTTTTGTGTGACTGGCATGTATCCAGTTGGGAACCCCGGCACACTTCACAGCAGTGGTGGTCGTCAATATTACTTGATACGGCCCCTTCCAACGTGGCTCAAGACACGATTTTCTTACATGCTTCTTGACAACCACCCAATCTCCAGCTTGCAGAGAATGACCAGGTTCGCCAATTGGTGGCAACGCGTTAGCTTCCACCTGGTGAGAGAAAGAGCGAATCACGTCAGCTAAGCCTTTGCAGTAATCCAACACCATATCATCTGTAATATTCACTAATGCATTTGCAGGTACCGCTGGTAATCTCATTGCTCTGCCCATCTCCGTGGACCTGTGTTAAGACAGACAAAGAACAAGCATCACGTTCATGACAGAACAACAGAAAAGGTTTTTCATAATCAGGCATTCCTAATGCTGGTGCCCTGCACATGCATTCCTTCAATTCTAGAAATGATTCAAGCTCCTCTTTTGTCAAGGTTATTGTGTATGGCTCGTCCTTGACTTCTTTTCCTGTCAATTTTATTAAAGGCTTTGAGATGATCGAGAAGTTGGGTATCCACTGGCGACAGTAGCCCACCATTCCCAAAAACATCCTGACGTCTCTTTTTGTTATTGGGGGATTCATCTGCAAAACAGCTGTTATTCTTTCCTTTGATATTCTTCGGGACCCTTTCTCAATCAAATGTCCCAAGTATTTCACTTCTTTTTGACAGTATTGCAACTTTCTGGGTGACACCTTGTGTCCATTCTTTCCCAGATGATTCAATAATGCAATGGTATCATATTTACAACTGTCTCTGGTTTTGGATGAAATCATCAAATCATCAATGTATTGCACAAGAGTCGAATTAAAAGGCAGCACAAGAGGTTCCAAGTCCTTCTTCAATATCTGGTTGAAGATGGATGGTGACTCAGAAAACCCCTGAGGAATTCTGCACCAACTGTACACCTTATCCATGAATTTGAAACTGAACAAAAATTGGCTGTCTTCATGAAGAGGTATTGAAAAGAATGCTTGTGATAGGTCTACCACAGTAAACCATTCAGCATCACAAGGAACCTGGAACATTATTACTGCTGGGTTAGGTACCACAGGGCAGCATTTTATCACAATTTCGTTTATTTTTCTCAAATCCTGCACAATTCGAACTTTCCCACAGGGCTTCTTCAAACCCATAATGGGAGAGTTGCACGGACTGCTCAAAACTTCTTTCAGCACTCCCTGTCTGAGAAAATCTGCAATTATTTGTGACACCTCAATGAGGACATCCTGGGTCATGTGGTATTGCGGTACTTGTGGGAACACTGCATTCGGCTTTATCTGAACCTTGACTGGTTCTACTCCTTTTATCAACCCTACTTCTTTCCCAGTCAAATCCCACACTTTCTCTGTTATGGTTCCTTGTAAATCAACAGGTAGGTCGATCGAAGTATGCATTGGGAATAAAGTAATCAAAGGGTAGTCTTCATTTGTCTCTCCTCCTTCCTCTATGTATTGACTCGCATCTCCCTCATCGTCGCTGTATGTTTGTACTTCTATTCCATCGTTGGAACAGGTAATTGAACATTTTGTCTTACATAGTAAGTCCCTTCCTAGTAAGGATACTGGGCTTGAATCGCATACAACAAATCTATGCAGGCCTTGGAAATTACCAATTTCAACCTGCACCGGATCAGTAATCGGATTAGTCAGGTACTGGTTTGCCACACCAACCACTCGTATAGTACGCCCTGAGAGAGGTAATCTCGGGACTTCTGCACTTCGAACTGTAGAGCGTGTAGCTCCTGTATAGACCAAAAATTAAACCTTATAGCCCATTACTTTTCCTTCTACATATGGGCCTCTCTGATCCACCTCTAAAGATGCTGCAAGCCTGCACTCTTCACTGTCTGAGCTGTCATCTGACCAATCCTCATTCATGCCACTTTCACCTCGTAATGGGAATTGTTGCACAGTGTTATTTTAATTGGTTACCTGGCCTGTGACCTGCTGAGGAAGCATCACCTGTTGCTGTCCCATCGGAGCCATGGGTAATTGCATTTGCTGTCTAGGCACCATAGGAATCTGCTGCTGCACTGGTTGCATTGATACTGACTGAAAACGCTGCATTTGCATCTGCTGCATGGGCTGTACCCATGGCATTTGTACCAAATTATTCTGAAAATTTGGGTTTTGATGTCTCATTTTTGGACCTCGTGGATTTTGTAATGTACCAACATTAATGCTTTGCTGAACTGCACCATCCTGCACCATATTCGGACAATCCCGTTTCCAATGCCCCACGCCCCCGCACGCGTGACATGGTGACATCTTTTTCACTCCTTGACTGTCGTTTTGAATAACAACATTATTCATATCTGAACCACGGTTCACAAACCCTCGACCTCTGCCTCTCGGCTGTGCCTGAAACACACCATTTATTTGCGGTTGTTGCTGTATCATTTGCTGAACTCCATTTCCCTGTATTCCAGCTTGTGCAGCCCTTATCTGCATCACCATCACTTTTTCCTTCAACTTTTTCTGCTTCAACTCAATCTCATCACTACAGTATTTCGCATACTGCAACACTTCATCAATCGGTTTAGCTTGCCAACAAATCAAATGATTCTTAATCATCTGGCTGACCTCCAGTCTTAGCCCTTCGACGAATCTAAACACAAGGTGATTCATGTCCTTCGGTTCGATAGTCTCAGTACCACTGTAATGTTTGAACGCTTTTAATAATCTCTCGTAGTACGCATGTATTGACTCCTTAACCTCTTGAGAGGTCCGGTCTATTTTGTGCCAATCGGTCACCTTCGGCGACACCTTTTGTTTCAAGAACTCAATTACTTTATGATAATATTTCATCACCTCTTCTGAAGGTGCTCCAGTCACCTTATCTCTTGCCGGCTCCTTTGTGGGCCAATCTACCCCTCTCTTGCACTCTAGCCACAAATCCGGCGGAACAATAATCTCAAACAAGGTATTCAAGTCTTCCCAGAGACACTTTGCAAGCTTCACGAACCTGTCCGTCTGTTGATACCACTCGATTGGCTTCTCTCTTAGCCTAGGATAATCATTCGTAAAGGATAAAATGTCTCCTCTAGTCCATGGCACATGCACTAAAACACCACCAGCTGTCTCTCTCATAGGTAAGATTTTTACTGAATCTAGATTAGGTGTGGTCCTAACTTCATTGGACCCTGGACTATCTCCCTTTCCCTTATCTCTTTTCTTTGCCCATCGGCCTTCCCATTTCTCCAATGCACCCCAAATCTGTGCACTTTGCAACAGTTCTCTCAGGTGTGCCTTCATGCCTGCAGATCTCATGTGTTCAAAATCTTTGGAGTCAAAATCTAATCTGTAACTTCTTTTCAAATGTTTAGTATTTCCGATATCGATATTGTATTTATCTGCCAGATTCGCTAATCTCTGATGTACTTTGCCTACCTCTTTAGTAATTTTGGGACATAAGTATCTCAATTCTGCCTCAGTGTATGATTCCAACCTATTTACTCCCATTGTTCCTTCCACTAACTCGGCAGCTTCTGTCCCTAATCGTACAATATTCAAGTATTCGTCTTGTTTTTCTTTTTCAGGTTCAAGTGTGGTTACTGTAGTCTTTTGTGAGGTACAAGTTTTCTCTAACCATTCATTTAACTGTTGTACTGTAAAACCCTGCAGTGAAATGTTCCCTGCATGTATCATTGGAGAGTGTGAAGTATTTGTACTCATGGTTTGGGGAGTTAAAACTCCCAACCCTGCTTGACGCATTGCTTCGAGAGGTGCCCCTACTGGGCTAAGGTCCATCAAGGGTCTCAGTGGTCCATTTACTTGCTCTCCCGGGGCCATTATCTGTGGAGTTCTCATAGGCCCTCCTCTTATTGCTTCCTGAGTCATAACTCCCTGATCACACGTCCCTGTTTTATCTTGCGCATATAATTGCACTGGGGGACCAACAGTAATAGGTAACGATATAGCGGCAAGTGTCTGACCTGAACTCAGACTTCTTGGAGCTGCAACACCATAGGTCTGCTCCAGTATACCCGGTACAGGTACTAACGGTGGTCCCGGTACAGGGTTATACCCAGGTATCAGCTGTGGCGGTTGAGACACTAGTATCGGGGTCGATTCAATCTGTATTAACTTTGGCTTGGTGTATATCGGGTCTGGCGGCACTATCAAGTTCGTAGTAGTCTCAAGCACTGGAACATCAGGGTAAATTATTTTTATCTGCAGTGGAGGTTGCAACTGTATCGGCAAGTCTGGTGCAGTGGGTACACTGACACCATTCTGTATCAAAGCTGTATCGCTAGTCTGTACCGTATCAGTAACTCCCTTCTCCTGCGTCTGGTTCCCAGGATCCAAGCTAGTGCTTGGAGCGCTGTCGCACACCGCATACGGTGGCGGACGATCATGTAACAATCTATCCATAAATTCCTCATCATCTGAATCATCTTCCTCTTCCCAGGACCTCTTATTTTCTGTGGTTTTGCCAGAATCTTTGTCGGTTTTACAAGAGGCTTTCTTTCCCTGTGTCTCTTCTCCCTGGGTTATTGCCGGAAATAACTTCAACCCATCTACGATTCCCCTTCTCCACATTTTGTTCTCGTTGTCCCACCTAGCTTCTACATATGATTTTTCTGCCCCTCTCAGCCTTCTCTGAAACCTTTCTTGTCTGTGTCTAAGAGCCATTAAGTCCCAAATCGCTAAAGCCTCATATTGTGCCGGTCTCGGAGGTGGCTTCTGTGTACTTAACATCCACCTCAGGTTTTCTAATACCTTTGGATTAAACGTCCCATGCTCTGGAAACGCTAAACACCCTTCTTTTTCCGGTAATTTGCGCCACTGTTTCATCCATAAACAAGGTGCGACACCTTTTTCTTCCATCACTATGTAAGCCGGAGTACCCTCAGGTGGTGTAGGCTCACCATCAGTTGCTACAATATATACATCTCCTTTTAGAGCGCTTTTGAATGCCTTGACAAAATTCATTTTTGCAATTCTTTATTTCGTATTTAATCAGAAATGGCTTCGTTCCCAGGACACTCTTCACCTGCCCTTTCTCAACCTATTGCCTCTCACGGACGGCAGCCAATCCGTGCGCGCCCCCCCTCTCGGCATCTGACCTATCTCAGCGTGGCACCACTGACATCACACTCACACACACTGCAGCTGACAAAGTCTTGTGGCTCGTCCACTCTTCACTGACCCCTACAATTCATACAAACTAATGCAAATTATTGCGAGCACCTTAAAATGACAACACAAATCTGTTGGTTTTACTACAGGGAGGGTAACACATTCGATTCAGAACTTTACAGAGATTTCACTTGAAGCCTTGGCCGCTACTCTCTCCTTCTCAGTTCCCACATACGCAAGCAGAATTCGACCTGCAAATCCTACTCTCGACTTGTCAATGACTCCTTCTAGTGCACTTTAGAATTTGTCAAATCTCCATCGAAGGTTTCATACATACATCATAACTCAAACTCGACTTGTCAACCACGCCCGATTGACCTATTAAACCGCACAGATTACAA
This sequence comes from Pleurodeles waltl, assembly GCF_031143425.1. Taxonomy (NCBI): domain Eukaryota; kingdom Metazoa; phylum Chordata; class Amphibia; order Caudata; family Salamandridae; genus Pleurodeles; species Pleurodeles waltl. Next base: position 959,920,007 of record NC_090444.1, read on the forward strand.
CATAAACCACATTTACCATCATACTCCGGAGTCTTAGACCTCAACAGGTCCATACACGACAGTCAACCACGTGGATACTTTTTGAGCAACAAGCGCTACATTCACATGAAGTACGCCAACTTCCCTACTCTCATACTGTGGAGTACGCCTACTCCTGCTAAACAACACTTAATTTGGCCTAAATACACACAAAATTTTTCACAACCACCTGCAAAATGCATAAGCTTAAGTAAGCGCAAAGACCCTAACCACACATACTATGACGCCAAGAACATTCCCAACTCATTTAGGCAGGCTCCGAGATCCCCGGAAAGCCATGGCGAACTTAGCAACCCATCATCTCTCCAAATTGCATTATCACAGAAAAACAAATTAAACAATGAAACTCCGTCCTAGGGCCCCCAAGGGCCAAACCGTCGCTCTGCTACCAGAACTGCTAACGCGTCCTTCTATGTTAATTTATACACATCGGGACTCGTTTTAGGCCGATGAATCTTTGGACCCAGTGGTGAGACACCGTAAGACGAGATAACTGATCAATATATCAATCAATATATCAATAATATTGTCAACATATATCACCACAATATATTTCACTTTAGACATTAGTAAACCTTCGGCGCAACCATGACCTTTCAGTCATGAATAACCACACCTTACTGAAGTTTTGTGAATTTTATTCCCTATTGATTACAATCTAATAGCAAATGTATTAATCTCAAAACCAAGAAGCAAAAGAGCATAGTCACAATATGGTAATAATGCAAAGATCACAGTCATAAGATAGTAATATGAAGATGAACAATTCTAGACGCCTAAAACCTCATATATGTTTAGTTCAGCATAGCACCACGTCAGTCACGTCAGTCAAAATGAAATGCCTCATTTAACTCCAATTAGCATCAGCATGTTGGACTTCATGCAAAACAATTTAGAACATCAATTTGGAAAACATCTAACTAAGGTCTCTAATCAAAAATACACAGCAGTTGGTACCTAGAAAGAAAAGGCAAATAAATGAATTTCAATAGCAACAACACAATTTACCCTCCTCGGAATAGGTCAGCATACAGGATCAGTCTTCGTCTTCAGGACATCAGTTAGATCGCCGTCAATCTATCTAGTTGAATGGCAGGGGACACTTCCCTCATAAGGAAGAAAGTGTAATGGGGCAGTCTATGGGTGAGGATGGTTTTGTCTAAGTCTCAAATCACCAAATAGAGTGACAGAGTTTCTGGATGCAATCGATATCATTCCCTACCTAATGCTCTTAGTCTCCTGTGTCATGAGTTTTTATCCCTTTTTCGTAATACATTCCCCCAAAATTCTATTGGATAGTCACTACACCCCACTATCTGTAACCTATCAAATTATACATTAAGTAATGCATTTGTCATTTTACGATAAATGACATTCTTCTGATTGGTCTTCATAATTGACGTCTTTCGTAGGTGGCACATCCGGGGTTACTTCATTTTCTGGCACGTTCTTCGGGTCAAGAGTTCTCTTTTCCATGGTTCAGTATCCTTGAAAGTGTCCATATTTGTTGCAAAGCGTGCAATTTTATCCTAAAGCAACTAGCATGCGGATGAGAGTTTAACAGTCAATGATACAATGAGCGAAGAAAATGGACAAATGATGGGTCATGGCCTTTTGCAAGTCAGCACACTGGAGAAACAGAAAAATATGCTTTAATATGAGAGCTACACAGCTAGTTTTCGACTAACGCTAATTTAAGGCTTATGGATTCTAATAAAATGCAATTATCGTACGTATTAATATACTCAATTAGTCGTAATTCAAGCAATTATTCCTTACAGTCGACATTAGTTTATGCATGTGAAAAAAACTCTCCGCGTTTAAAATACGTTTCAATGAATAATATTAGCGTTGTTAATATAAGCATTTCACATCTAAAATAGGTAATGTTTAAACTACGCTCTCTCATAGCCATACATGTATATTTTACTGCTTGTTTTTAACTGTGATACATAATCACTCATATTCCCTCATTACGACCCTGACGGTCCGAAGACCACCAAGGCCGTGGTGGCAATCTCACCGACTGCCACATTACACCAGGGCAGTAGAAAAGCTGGGCCGAAGGACAGCACCTTCGGGCCAGCTGTCCACTGAAGACCGCCGGCGGTATAATGAGTCGGCTTTCTGCCAGGGTTTCCACGCCGGTAGCACCTCCACGGAAACCATTGTGGAAAGGCTGACGGGGACAGGAAGTTCCTTTCCTGTCACCAGCAGACGACTCCCCCCTGCAATTACAATACCCCACCCCCCTTCCATGACAGCACCCAGCTCCCCCACCCCTTTCCATAACAGCACCCCCTCCCCCACTTCCATGACAGCTCTCCCTCCCCCGCCCCCCTTCCATAACAGCATCCCCCTCCTCCCACCCCCCTTCCATAACGGCATCTCCCTTCCCCCACCCACACCTTCCGCGACTGCACCCCCTCCCACCAGACATGCACACACACACATACCCTGCATGCACGCATACACCAACACTTACATACACGCATACACCAACACTTACATATACACATTCACCAACACGAATACATACACTCATTCACTTGCACCAATAGACATGCATTCACACAAACATTCCAACATGTACTCACTTCAACAATCACACACGCATTCACATTTACTTTCACACACGCAGACACACACGCAGACATACACCTACTCACACACGCACAAACAACACCTCCCACCCCCGTCGATCGACTTACCTTGTCCGGCGAGGAAGTAGTGTGCCAGGGATTGGGACCCGATGCTTCCACCGCCGGCAATGCCCCGCCTTCAGGACACTGCCATCAGGACACCGCCACGCCATAATACGGCGGGCGGAGTCCTTTTGGCATGGGGATTACGGCGGTGGAAGTGCCTCTACCCCGACGACCGCCAGCACGACAGATGAAGGATTTCCGCCCAAATTGTGACATCAGACTGTCACCACATACAGTGTATGATGGGAAACAGCTTCATTCACGCAGTCAAACTGAGTGGCCTTGCAATGGCACGTCTATGCCAGAAATCCACAGAGGATGATTGACAAAGCCAAACTGAACACCAATCTAAATAACAAGTGGAGCTGCTCATAGAGGAAGGTGATTCAACAAATTAATAAAGAAAGCCGATTCAAGAATCTGGCTTAGCTCTTAGAAGCCGTACACGATCTTAGCCCTGAACATATTTGCTATGTAAATCATACAGCAAACATCTTGTGAAATATGAAAAAGTCTCTTCAAAATCTAAAAGTATATTTCTTTAACATGTGAAACCTTTGACATTACTACGTTAAATCATGGCACTGATCTGAGAAGTGTTTATTAAGTGATAGTGATAGTTTTTATATGTGAATCATCAGTGAGGCAGGAGGCAAGACAGTTGTCATGCAAACCCTGTACATGGCTCAGATTATTATAGGGCAACATTATAATCTATTAAATTAAACACCAAGGGTTTTTATACAACTGGTACTCTGAATTCACATATATGAACGTGCTATCATTTATGATAATGAAGAAAATTATTTTTTTGTGAAATAAAATATTTGCCTAGGATTGCACAATTTAAACAGGGAATCTGCAATGTAGCCAGGGTTTTTGGTTCCACTTTGTACAAATCAGCCAGTAAATGGATATCTATTTATCTTTCCTTATTTTACAGCTTTGTTTTTATTTCTTTGTGCATTTTTCTGCAGTTTTTCTATAGCACAAACTCGACCTGATGGTACTGGACCTCTTCACAAGAACACCAGTACCATTAATGGTTTAGAGGGAGTTGCGTACAGCATTGCAGAGTGGAGTAAAGTGTCATAGAGTGGAGTATAGTTTACAGGAGTAGAGTGGAGCATTGTGGAATGCAGAGTAGGTTGGCATAGGGTACATTGGTTTTGAGTAAAGTGGTGTTGAGTGCATTGGTGTAGAGTGCAGTGATGTAGAATGCAGTGGTTTAGAGTAGAATGCATTGGTGTACAATGCAGTGGTTTAGAGTAGAGTGCAGTGTCATAATAGAGAGGCATGGAGTGGTGCAGCGTAGCTTGCAGTGGCGCAGAGTGCAGCAGTGCAGAATGAAGTGTCATAGAGTGTAGTGATGCAGGGTAGAGTGCAGTGGTGCAGGGCAGAATAGAGTGGTGTAGGGAAGAGTGGGGTAGAGTGCATTGGTGTAGAGAGCATTAGAGTGGTGTAGAATTGAATGGTGCAGAGTAGAGTGCAGCCACGGCCTGTCCTAATGGGTGGAGGGACCACTCTCCCCACCTTTTCCTCAATAGAAGAGTTTCTGTCAGGCTGAGCAAAGGTCAGCCTGAAATACATTCTTTATTTTCAGGTCAGACAGCCAGGATATATTTGCTAAATATGCAGGATCCTGGCTGCCTGAGCTGAACTTTACTGGGCTGACGATGTCACAGCTCCTGTGGGCGTGACCTCTTCAGCCTGGCAAAGCACCTCAAGGCCCTCCGCCTTGTAACACAGGGGTGTGTCACTCACTGCCTTGGACATGGGCACTTCAGTTCTAAACCCTGAAGTGCCCAGTGCTGAGTGTCAATCACTGACACCACATCAAAGAGTGTGGTGGGATCCGCAACTCTCACTGACACCATCCCACTCTGTGACGAGTTGGGACTGCTGCTTCCCCACACTGGATGACCTAAGGTCAGCAAATGAGGGTAGGCAGCAGTGCCAACCCTCCTGGTACCTCTGAGGCAAAGCTACGCAGGTAAGTGAATTTTTTTTAAACATTTGGTGAGTGCATGCATGCATGAATATATGGGAGTGAGTGCTGTGAATGGATATGCCTGTGTGTGTGTGCATGTGTGTGAATGCATGCTTGTGAGTCAGTGTTTATGTATGCATTTGTGTCCTGTCTGCCCCCTTCCTGCTAAAATGATTAGCCGCCACTGGTAGAGTGCAGTGGTGCAGAGTAGAGTGGCGTAGAGCTCAGTGGCAGAGAGTGCAGTGTTGCAGAGTAGAGTGGCGTAGAGTGCAGTGGTGTAAAGTAGAGTGCATTTGCATAGATTGCAGTGGTGTAGAGTGGTGCATGGTAGAATAGAGTGGCATAGAGTTCAGTGGTGTAGAGTAGATTGATGTATAGTGCAGTGGACTAGGGTGCACTGCTTTTGAATAAAGTGATGTAGAGTCTAGTGATTTAGTGAAGTGGTGTAAAAGAGAGTGGTGCAGAATACAGTGGTGCAGAGCGGAGAGATGCAGCGCAGAGTGAAGTAATGCAGCTCAGAGCAGAGGGGCATAGACTACTGTGGTGTAGAGTGCAGTGGTGTGGAGTAGAATGTTGTAGTGTAGAGTATAGTTGCGTAAAGTGTAGTGGCTTAGACTGGTGCTGGGTAGATTGGAGTGGCACAGTTTAGATTGGAGTGACATAGGGTAGAGTGGTGTGACGTAGAGCAGTGGCGTAGAGTGCATTGGTGTAGAGTAGATTGTTTCAGAGCATAATGAAGTGGCATGGAGTGGAGTGGTGAAGGGTAGAGTACAGTGGCATAGAGTAGAGTGGCGTATAGTGCAGTGGTATAATGTAGAGCAGTGTAGAGTGCAGTGGTGCTGAGTAGATTAGATTGGCACAGAGTGCAGGAAGTAGAGTGCATTACCATACAGTAGAGTAGTCCAGCTTACAGAGCACTGGCATAGAGCGCAGTAGTGCAACATAGTGTGGTGTAAAATTCAGAAGTAGAGAGTGCAGTCTTACAGAATAGAGTGTCAAAATACATTGGTGTATAGTAGAGGGTCGTAGAATGCATTGGCGTAGTCTGCGGTGGCGCAGAGTAGAGTATTGTATAGTAGAGTGGTGTAGAGAGCAGTGGCGAAGAGTAGAGTGGTGCAGAGTAGAGAAGAGTTATGTAGAGTGAAGTGGTGCAGAGTAGATTGGAGTGTAGTGGCTTAGAGTGCATTGGTTTTGTGTAAAGTGGTGTAGAGTGCAGTGGTTAGAGTGGAGTGGCGTAGAGTACAGTGGCATAGTGTAGAATGGTGTTGAGTAAAATAGAGTGATGGAGAGTGGATTAGTGCAGTGTAGATTGCAGTACAGTAGAGTGCAGTGGCATAGAGTGGCATTGAGAAGAATGGTGAGAGCGCAGTGACGTACAGTAGATTGTTTCCGAGTAGAATTAAGTGGATCACAGTGGAGTGGTGCAGGGTAGAGAGCAAAGGCAGAGTACAATGGCATAGAGTGCAGTGGCATGGAGAACAGTGGTGCAGAGTAGATTAGAGTGGCATGAAGTGGATTGGCATAGAAAGGAGTGGTACAGAACACATTGGCATACAGGGCAGGGTCATACAGTGTAGTGTTGCAGAGTGAACTGGTGTAGAGTGGAGCAGTGCTGAGTAGAGTGGAGTGGCCTAAATTGGAATGATGTAGATTGCAGTGGCTACAAGTGCAGTGATGCAGAGTAGAGTGGATTAGAATCCATTGGCATAGAGTAAAGCGGTGCAGAGTAGGGTAGAGAGGCGAAGAGTAAAGTGGAGTAGAGTAGAGTGATGCACAGTAGAGTGCAGTGCCATGGAGTGGCACAGAGTAGAGTGGAGTGGCATAAATGGAGTATGCATGGCGTTTTTGTACATTGCCACTACAGACAGCATATCTTCAATTGAAATGACAATTACATTTGAACAGACATACAGTTTTACCAATAAAAGTATATAGCACACAAATGATAATGTGTGGAAATGTCATCACCTAGTGTATTGGTTTGTTTTGATCGTATTAAAATATTTGTTTCCATCACACTTCAGAATTACCAAAAATGTGCTTCTTTTGTGTATTCCCTTGGACGACAGAGCCTGAAATTTGAACTCTGTCTTTGCACGTACATTAAATATGACAAGATAACAACAAGATTGAACAGCCTGTTTACAGAAATTGAACACTGGTGGATGGATACAGTAAACAAGATTTGTTCTATGTGAGGGATTAACTCAAGCTGGACAGCCTAAAACAAATAAAGCCAGCAAATAGAAACCAAGCATATGTGAGTGACAAACCACAAAGCCAATGGTGAGCAACGGGTGGAATTCATTCCCACTGAAACTTTATGAATGTCTGGTAGGCTTCAACCTAAGAGTAGCATCAGTTGCAGAACACCTGCCTTGCCACTGGCTGCCTTTTGAAAGAGACCAATAGCCGAATTGAACATGGACCCTGAACTTACCTACAGCCCAATGTGACTCCTGTGCTGAGGATCTCCGTGGCTGAGTGAAGAGACACTGCAGAGCCACTGTCAAGCTAGGACACACATCACCATTGTGCTAGGGCTGCGCTCGATGTTCCACTATTCCAGCTGGAAGATTGCCAGGCAAAGTCACTGGCCTAGGCAGGCTCCATGAACACTTCATTGTACCAGCTGAAAATGCATCTGTTGTGGACCCGCCCTTCCTCACCCATACATGCACACACACAAAAGACAAGTGCATAATATAAGTATGTGCCTACCTTGCTATGATGCCGCCAGTGCTGTGTACTATTGGAAGACTGGAACTCTAAGTGGCAAATATTTCCACTCCAAACGCTTACTGTAAACAGAATGTATGGGATTTTATTTAAAGCCCTGAAAATTTAACTGTGTCCTGATGAACAGTGAGGGCTGAGGGAAGTCAGGGGTCGCGAACAAAGTGGTAGTGGTTCCAAAGGGTGGCGTAGGGGTGGAGTTGCAACCCATGATTGACGTCCATAATAATGGTGAAGAGAACTTAAAAAAGTAATTAAAAAAACAGGTGCAACGTTTAGAAAGTTGCATATCCTAAAGGAGGTCATGCCACTAAAACCTCAAGACTAGTTCGATCAAAATGCCTTGCTCTGGCTTAGATCGAGTTCCTTTTGGAGCCCAAAATGAGCCAAGCTTATATGTAAATCGATGTGGCCAAGTGGCTAAGCCTGCCCTCAGTTTAGTACCCTGTGAACCCTGGAAAATCTCCCTGGATTGAAAAGAACATGTAGCTACTCTGTATCTATGGTGTCCTTGTTTGGCTCCCCTTGCTATGTAAAACTGTCAGAAATAAAAATTAGGATAATGCCTGTATCCACACTCTAATTTTATCATCCAAGATTTAGGAACAATGCACGATGCCCTCCTTGGAGGCCAGAATTACATTTAGTAGCATTGAATGGAATTACATATTTGCAGTCCTCGACCGTTTGGGCTTCGGCCCAAATTCTGTAGCTAGGCGAGGCTCTTGTACCAGGGAACTATGACGAGAGTACAGGTTGAAAACATGCTGTCATGGATTTTGCCATACAGGGGGGCACGAGACAGTGTTGCCCACTCTCCCCTATGATCTTTGCCTTAGCCCTTGAGCCACTTACGGGGTGGGTCCGTCAGGATCCCCTGCTGTGGGGGATGGTCGGTGCCAGGGAGTGGGAGGAGCGAATATTGTTATACGCTGACTATGTACTACTCTACCTGGTTCAGCCCACCTTGTCAATAGACAAGGTGCTGGAGATCTTTCGGATATTCAGAGACAACGCTGACTATCAACTGGGACAAGTCCTGAGTCTATTCCTTGGCAGGCGGTGCTCCGTGTCTGTCCCCGGGCTGCTGTGTTCCGGTCACAAAGGAGAGCTTCTTGTACCTCTGCATCTATGTCATCTGAGATTCTGGGGATTTCTTGCAAAGAAACCACTCCATGTTGTTCGATCGATTCCGTGGCGACGATGATCACTAGAGAGCCCTGCCACTCTCTCTCTTGGGCAGGGCCTCCCTATATAACATGATGGTGCCGCCCTGTTTTCTTAATATGTACTTCAAAATAGAATGTTTAGGGCCCCCGAGATTTCATTCATAAAGTGGACCACGAGGTCCGGCTGCTCATGTGGGACAGTGGTGGCTCTCGCATCGCCCTCCACAGGTTGCAGAGAGAGGTCTATGATGGGGGAATTGCAGTCCCGGACATCCTTAAATACTACTGGGCCTTGCAGCTTGTGGTGCTGAATGACTGAGTCTTTGCAGACCGAGCTAAGCTGGCACTTCGAGTGGATAGAGAGGCAATGGGATCCAAAAGGATATCCAGTGATCCTCTAGATGCAGGGGCGGTGGAACACACTGTTGACTCACACATAGGCAGTAGTGGGGGTGTGGAGCGATGTCACGAAATTCCTGGGCTGGGCCGGGAAGCTGATGAAGTGAACCCCCCATTTGGGACCGCGACCTGCTGAAGGAGGTAGGGGACCTACAGGGTAGTTTCCAAACGGGACCTGATAGGCATAGAACACTTGGGTGAAATATGGAAGGGATCCCTATTGGTGACATTAGAGGCTCTTCAGAAGGAATATGGGCTGGCAGCCACTGAGCGCTTAAAATACATACAGGTGGGGCATGCTCTTAGGACAAATATAGTGAACGGAACACCACTGACGGAGGCAGCGCTGCTGGGGGATCGCCTCCTCCAGGACCCTGTGACGGAATTAGCCATCTTTCTGACATACAAAAAGATAATGCATAACACTCCTGACACCTTGCAGACACCGAGGAACGTCTGGGAAGCAGATGTGGGAGAGGTAGATGATGACGACTGGGAGGGGGCATTGCAGGGCCTGCGGGTTGTGGCAATTAGGGCTGAGTCCTGATTAGATTAACTTTGCATCCTACCTAGTTCATATTACTCCAGAACACTCCTCAACAAAATGGGAAGGGGTGACTTTGCGCTTTTTCTGAGAGGCTGTGATAGGGCTCCTTTTTCCACATGCTCTGGGCCTGCCCGATCATTCAGACCTATTGGGAAGGGGTGACACGAATAATGGCACAGGTACAAAACTTGGAGGTTGCGCAGGGGGCGACATGGCTTCTGCTTAATATAGAGGACAAACTAGCGTGGCCCAAGTTCCCAAAACTGTGGTTAACATTGGGAGCCGAGGTGGCCAAACGAAATGTTGTGCATGCGGGGAGCACCACTACGCTCCTCAGGGTCAAGGACTGGCAAGTGGATATTGGCTGGTGCTAGCGGGCAGGACGGGTGGTGTATCAACTGAGGGGATGCCCAAAGAATTGGGAAAGGTTTGGGGTGTCTGGCGAACATATTGTGGCTACTAAAAAAAGCCAGTGTTGGTGCAGATTGGGACATTGGGACCCTGCAATAATGTGCGTTAGGCATCTGTTGATTGTCAGTCCGATGCTTGCATCACATGGTGAAAGGTCCTGAGCTTATCGGTGACACTGTATTGAGTGCCTTGCTTGTCACGAAGACTGTGCTGTTGCTTTGGGTTTTTTGTTTCTGTTTTTTGTTTTTGCTGCAAAATGAATAAAAAGTTTGAAAAAATAAAAACAGAGTGATGCCCTGGTTTGCCGTCACACCCCCTTGCTGTGTAAAACTGCAAGAAATAAAATGTGAATTGTGTCTATTACCCACACTCTCTTCTTATCATCCAAGATTAAGGGCAAAGCATTAGAATGTAATACCAGAGCAAAAAAGCCATCTGGTGATTGAACTGCACAGCGTGAAACTGGAACATCTGGGATCAATCCTGGCTTGCCTGCTTGATCAAATTGTGCGAAACTGGACAAACATTTCATTTCACAAAGCCTCCTTTTTTTAAGTATCACACATGAGAACACCTTCAAGTGTGTGATTTTAGGATGTTTGTTGTACCAAAAATTCTTTATTTTATTGCTCTATAAATTTGCTCCATATATAACAAGACTTTAGCACATATACAGGGTACACATGAACCCTAACTTCGGCGTGCCGAAATTTGTCATAAAAAAGCTGCAGATAGTTCAAAATGCAGCCACTAAACTCGTCCTTAAAAATTCCTAGTTGTGAACCATGAAGGAGGCTTTGATAAAGCTCCATTGGCTGCCTATTGATGCAAGGATTAAGTTTAAATCACTAAGCCTGGCACATAAAGCTATTAATAGCAAGGGCCCCTTTAAGATCAGAGGCCTCCTCTCCCCTTCTCTCCTGACCAGATCACTAAGATCCGCCCATGATCGCTTATTGAGAATTCTGAGAATCAGTAGGGCAGGATGGGGAGGCAGGTCATTCACATATCTGGTCCCCAAACTTTGGAATTCCATGCCCCACGAATTGAGGCATGTGGAACAGGAATCCAGTTTTAAGAAAAAGCTCAAATCTTTTCTTTTTCCCCAATAGCCCCCCCTACTATCCTGTTACCATCCCACCGGTCAGCTTTACTTATCTAGCGCTGGTAAGCTCTTGGGCAGCCATGCCCTCTTTAAATACCTTAACCTACCTGCCTCTGACGTAGCAAGGTGAAAAGCTTCTGTGTGTTAACTAAATACAATTTGTTGAATATTAAAAACACCTTATCTTCCTCCATTATGATCTTTATTGCACGATTTACATGCCAAATATTTTTAAGGCTTCGCTCATGCACAGGTTCTTAGAACCACAGCTGAATCTTGGTTTTGCTCTCCCTTTTACTTATTTGTTTTGCCCATCTCTAGCAAATTCTCCTACTCACCTGCATTGGAGCATGCATAGATTTATTTTATAACAGGAGTATGAATACTAACAGATTCCAAAAATCAAACAGGCAAGCAATTCTTAACGTGAGGTCCGCAGGCACCTACTCAGGGTGTCTGCAAAAGTTTAGAAAATTAAATCCCATTAGCAGATTAATTAAGTATATATACATAAAAGCAAACTGTAAACATAACATTTTTTAAACACTCTGTAAATGTGAAGGCATGTGAAACTGGAAGCTAACAATGTTGGTATTCTTATCTTAATTTGTGGGAGAAGTGCAAGTATAGCAAACAGAATCTAGTACAAACGATTGGTGACCCAACTGAAACGCTGACATGCACTGACAAAAACAAGAACATAAGCAGGAATTTGGGGCAAAAAAAGACAAGGTAAGAAGCTAAAGAGTAACATAATGCTTTGTATTTTAAAAATAAAAACATTTTTTTAAAAGACCCAACCTTCCCATTACAATTAAAGTTTCAATGCTAGTAATTTTTTGTGTTTGTGAATTTAATAAAGGATGTATTATGTTATGTATTAGGTTGACGTATACTTGTTTCTGTATTAGTATGTATTGCTCTGAAGTTTAAATTATAGAAATTGATCAGGTGGTGTAGGAGGCTGGCCTGGCTTGTAGTGGGTACCAAGGGGTACTTACCTGTACCAGGTCCAGTTATCCCTTATTAGTGTAGAAGAGGTGTTTCTAGCAGCTTAGGCTGATAGAAGATAGCTATAGCAGAGCAGCTTAGGCTGAACTAGGAGACGTGTGAAGCTCCTACTATACCACTGGTGTCATATGCACAATATCATAAGAAAACACAATACACAGATATACTAAAAATAAAGGTACTTTATTTTTATGACAATATGCCAAAAGTATCTCAGTGAGTACCCTCAGTATGAGGATGCCAAATATACACAAGATATATGTACACAATGCCAAAAATATGCAGTAATAGCAAAAGGAAGTAATGCAAGCAATGTATAGTTACAGTAGATTGCAATAGGAGCACATAGGTATAGGGGCAACACAAACCATATACTCCAAAAGTGGAATGCGAACCACGAATGGACCCCAAACCTATGTGAACTTGTAGAGGGTTGCTGGGACTGTAAGAAAACAGTGAGGGTTAGAAAAATAGCCCAACCCAAGACCCTGAAGAGTAGGTGTAAAGTGCAACTATAACCCCCAGAGAGCACAGAAGTCGTGATAGGGGGTTTCTGCAAGGAAGACCAACACCAGCAATGCAACAACAGTGGATTTCCGGACCTGAGTACCTGTGAAACAAGGGGACCAAGTCCAAGAGTTGCGACAATGTCGAGACTGGGCAGATGCCCAAGAAATGCCAGCTGAGGGTGCAAAGAAGCTGCCACCGGATGGTAGAAGCTGTGGATTCTGCAAGAACGAAGAGGACTAGGAACTTCCCCTTTGGAGAATGGATGTCCCACGTCGTGAAGAAGCTTGCAGATGTGTTCCCACGCAGAAAGACCGCAAACAAGCCTTGCTAGCTGCAAGGGTTGCGGTTAGGGTTTTTGGATGCTGCTGTGGCCCAGGAGGGACCAGGATGTCGCCAATTGGATGAGGAGACAGAGGGGGCGCCCAGCAAGTCAGTGAGCCCTCACAGAAGCAGGCAGCACCCGCAGAAGTACCGGAACAGGCACTTGGAAGAGGAGTGAACTAGAGTCCACCCTAAGTCAGAAAAGGGAGTCCCACGATGCCGGAGGACAACTCAGAAGGTTGTGCACTGCAGGTTAAAGTGTCGGGGACCCAGGCTTGGCTGTGCACAAAGGAAATCCTGGAAGAGTGCACAGGAGCCAAACTTGGACTGAAGAGTAACTGGATTGTGGGAGTCACTTGGACAGAGTTGCTGAGTTCCAGGGACCACGCTCGTCGTGCTGAGAGGGGACCCAGAGGACCGGTAATGCAGTCTTTTGTTGCCTGTGGTTGCAGGGGGAAGATTCCGTCGACCCACTGGAGATTTCTTCAGAGCTCCTGGTGCAGAAAGGAGGCAGGCTACCCCCAGAGCATGCACCAACAGGAAACAGTCGAGAAGGCGGCAGGATAAACGATACAAGGTTGCAGTAGTCGTCTTTGCTACTTTGTTGTGGTTTTGCAGGCGTCCTGAGCAGTCAGCGGTCGATCCTTTAGCAGAAGGTGAAGAGAGAGATGCAGAGGAACTCTGGTGAGCTCTTGCATTCGGTATCTGAAGAATTCCCCAAAGCAGAGGCCCTAAATAGCCAGAAAAGGAGGTTTGGCTACCTAGGAAGGAGGATAGGCTAGTAGCACAGGTAAGAGCCTATCAGAAGGAGTCTCTGACGTCACCTGCTGGCCCTGGCCACTCAGAGCAGTCCAGTGTGCCAGCACACCTCTGAATCCAAGATGGCAGAGGTCTGGGGCACGCTGGAGGAGCTCTGGGCACCTCCCCTGGGAGGTGCAGGTCAGGGGAGTGGTCACTCTCCTTTCCTTTGTCCAGTTTTGCGCCAAAGCAGGGCTGGGGGATCCCTGAACCGGTGTAGACTGGCTTATGCAGAGATGGGCACCATCTGTGCCCATCAAAGCATTTCCAGAGGCTGGGGGAGGCTACTCCTCCCCAGCCCTGACACCTTTTTCCAAAGGGAGAGGGTGTAACACCCTCTCTCTGAGGAAGTCCTTTGTTCAGCCTTCCTGGGCCAGGCCTGGCTGGACCCCAGGAGGGCAGAAACCTGTCTGAGGGGTTGGCAGCAGCAGCAGCAGCTGCAGTGAAACCCCGGGAAAGGCAGTTTGGCAGTACCCGGGTCTGTGCAAGAGACTCAGGGATCATGGAATTGTCTCCCCAATGCCAGATGGCATTGGGGTGACAATTCCATGATCTTAGACATGTTACATGGCCATGTTCGGAGTTACCATTGTGACGCTATACATAGGTAGTGACCTATGTATAGTGCACGCGTGAAATGGTGTCCCTGCACTCACAAAGTCCGGGGAATTTGCCCTGAACGATGTGGGGGCACCTTGGCTAGTGCCAGGGTGCCCACACACTAAGTAACTTTGCACCCAACCTTCACCAGGTGAAGGTTAGACATATAGGTGACTTATAAGTTACTTAAGTGCAGTGGTAAATGGCTGTGAAATAACGTGGACGTTATTTCACTCAGGCTGTAGTGGCAGGCCTGTGTAAGAATTGTCAGAGCTCCCTATGGGTGGCAAAATAAATGCTGCAGCCCATAGGGGTCTCCTGGAACCCCAATACCCTGGGTACTTCAGTACCATATACTAGGGAATTATAAGGGTGTTCCAGTATGCCAATGTGAATTGGTGAAATTGGTCACTAGCCTGTTAGTGACAATTTGGAAAGCAGAGAGAGCATAACCACTGAGATTCTGGTTAGCAGAGCCTCAGTGAGACAGTTAGTCATCACACAGGGAACACATACAGGGCACACTTATGAGCACTGGGGCCCTGGCTGGCAGGGTCCCAGTGACACATACACTAAAACAACATATATACAGTGAAATATGGGGGTAACATGCCAGGCAAGATGGTACTTTCCTACACAACCCCCCCCCCCCCAAAATGAAGGACAATAAGACTAGCCATGACCTGATGAGTCTTCATTGTCTAAGTGGAAATATCTGGAGAGTCCATCTGCATTGGAGTGGGTACTCCCAGGTCTATGTTCCACTGTATAGTCCATTCCTTGTAGAGATATGGACCACCTCAACAATTTAGGGTTTTCACCTTTCATTTCTTTTAGCCAAAGTAGAGGTTTATGGTCTGTCTGAACAATTAAGTGAGTGCCAAGCAGGTATTGCCTCGACTTCTTCAGTGCCCAGACCACAGCAAAGGCCTCCCTCTCTATGGCAGACCAACGCTTTTCTCTAGGGGTCAACCTCCTGCTGATAAAAGCAACAGGTTGATCCTGGCCCTCAGAATTGAGTTGTGATAAGACTGCCCCTACCCCTAATTCAGATGCATCAGTTTGAACAATGAATTTCTTGGAGTAACATGGGCTTTTTAGGACAGGTGCAGTGCACATGGCCTGTTTCAGCTCCTCAAAAGCTTTCTGACAGCTAGCTGTCCACAATACCTTTTTAGGCATTTTTTTGGAAGTGAGATCATTAAGTGGGGCTGCAATGGAGCCATAGTTCTTAATGAACCTCCTGTAATACCCAGTGAGGCCCAAGAAGGCTCTCACCTGGGTGTGAGTTGTAGGGGGGAACCCAATCCATGATTGTCTGGATTTTCCCCTGAAGTGGTGCAATCTGTTCTCCACCTACCAGGTGTCCCAGATAAACCACTTTCCCCTGCCCTATCTGGTACTTTGAAGCCTTGATAGTGAGGCCTACCTTTTGCAGGGCCTCCAAAACTTTCCACAGGTGGACCAGGTGATCATCCCAGGTGGAGCTAAAGACAGCTATATCGTCCAGATATGCTGCACTAAAAGCCTCCAACCCTTGTAGGACTGTATTCACCAACATCTGAAAAGTGGCAGGTGCATTTTTCAAACCAAAGGGCATTACTGTGAATTGGTAGTGCCCTCCAATAGTCGAAAATGCAGTTTTTGCTTTAGCATCCTCTGATAACTTGATCTGCCAATACCCTGCAGTCAAATCAAAGGTGCTTAGATACTTGGCAGATGCCAGTGTATCTATGAGCTAATCTGCCCTGGGTATAGGGTGAGCATCAGTTTTAGTTACCTGGTTGAGACCTCTGTAATCTACACAAAACCTCATCTCTCTTTTCCCATGTTTTGAGTGAGGCTTTGGTACAAGCACCACAGGAGAAGCCCATGGGCTTTCAGAATGTTCACCCACTCCCAGTTCAAGCATTTTCTGAACTTCTTGTTTTATGCAGTCCCTGACATGGTCAGGCTGCCTATAGATCTTACTTTTGACAGGCATGCTGTCTCCAGTATCTATAGTGTGCTTACACCAAGAAGTGGTGCCTGGCACAGTAGAAAAGAGTTCAGAAAACTGACCCAGGAGATTTATGCAGTTGTCTTTTTGCTCAGCAGTAAGACAGTCTGCCAAAACTACACCTTCCACTAGAGCATCCTGTTCTGTGGAAGAGAAGAGATCAGGGAGAGGGTCACTCTCTTCTTCCTGTCCTTCATCTGTTGCCATGAGCAGAGTAAGATCAGCCCTGTCATAGTAGGTTTTTAGGCGATTGACATGGAGCACCCTAAGGGGACTCCTGGCAGTGCCCAGGTCAACCAAATAGGTGACCTCTCCCTTCTTTTCAACAATGAGATGGGGTCCACTCCATTTGTCTTGGAGTGCATTTGGGGCAACAGGCTCCAAAACCCACACCTTCTGTCCTGGTTGGTACTGAATCAGAACAGCCTTCTGGTCATGCCATTGCTTTTGGAGCTCTTGGCTGGCCTGAAGGTTTTTACTGGCCTTTTTCATGTACTCAGCCATTCTGGATCTTAGGCCGAGTACATAGTCCACTATGTCTTGCTTAGGAGCTTTTAAAGGTTGTTCCCAACCCTCCTTCACAAGTGTTAGGGGACCTCTTACAGGGTGTCCAAATAGGAGATCAAAGGGGCTGAAGCCCACTCTTTCTGGGGTACCTCTCTGTAAGCAAAAAGGAGGCAAGGTAACAGGACATCCCATCTCCTTCTGAGTTTTTCAGGTAGTCCCATTATCATTCCTTTGAGAGTTTTATTAAACCTCTCTACCAGTCCATTTGTTTGTGGATGATAAGGTGTGGTGAATTTGTATGTTACACCACAGTCCTTCCACATGGCCTTCAAGTATGCAGACATAAAGTTGCTACCCCTGTCTGATACAACCTCTTTTGGGAAACCCACCCTGGAGAAGATTCCCAGGAGGGCTTTTGCCACTGCAGGAGCTGTAGTGGTCCTTAGAGGAATAGCTTCAGGATATCTTGTGGCATGGTCCACTACTACCAAGATACACCTATTGCCTGAAGCAGTAGGAGGGTCAAGGGGGCCAACTATGTCAACCCCTACCCTTTCAAAGGGAACCCCAACCACAGGCAGTGGAATAAGGGGAGCCTTTGGAGTGCCACCAGTCTTGCCACTGGCTTGACAGGTCACACAGGACTTACAAAAGTCTTTTGTGTCCTCTGACATCCTAGGCCAGTGAAACAGGGGGACAAGCCTTTCCCATGTTTTAATCTGACCCAAATATCCAGCCAAGGGAATGTTGTGTGCCAGAGTTAGGAGGAACTCTCTGTACTGCAGGGGAGTGACCAATCTCCTGGCTGCTCCAGGTTTTGGGTCCCTTGCCTCTGTGTAGAAGAGGTTGTCCTCCCAGTAAACTCTATGTGAGTCACTGACATACCCATTTTGCTGTTTGACAGCTTGCTTTCTTAGACCCTCTAATGTGGAACAGGTTTGCTGTGCCACACTCAGCTCCTCCCTGGCAGGCCCCCCTCCACCCAAAAGCTCAGCAGTGTCTGCTGCCAGCTCCTCTGGTGAAGGTTCTGCACAGGGGGGAAATTCTTCTTCCTCAGAAGTTGAATCATCTGTAGAGGGAGGGATAGTGGGTAGGGATTTACCCTTACTAACCCTAGCTTTAGGGAGCACTTGGTCCATTGTTCCAGGATCCAAGTCACCCTGTCCTTTTTGCTTTTTGGCCTGAGCCCTGGTTAAAGCAAAAATATGCCCAGGAATGCCCAGCATTGCTGCATGAGCCTCCAACTCCTCTTCTGCCCAAGCTGATGTCTCTAAATCATTTCCTAGTAGACAGTCTACAGGTAAATTTGAAGCAACCACAACTTTCTTTGGACCAGTAACCCCCCCCCCCAGTTGAGATTCACAACAGCCATGGGGTGGCTAAGAGTGTTTTTATGAGCGTCTGTCACTTGGTACTGGTGACCAAGTAGGTGTTGTTTAGGGTGTACCAGTTTCTCTATTACCATGGTAACACTGGCACCTGTGTCCCTGTAGGCCTGAACCTCAACACCATTGATTAGGGGAAGTTGCTTGTACTTATCCATATAAAGGGGACAAGCAACCAAGGTGGCCAAATCAATGGCACCTTCAGAGACTAACACAGCCTCTGTGGTCTCCCTAACAAGACCAACCCCAACTAAATTACCAAAAGTGAGCCCAGCTACTCCCTTGGATTGGCTATTAGTAGGTTTGCTCCCACCATCACTGCTATTACTAGGGGCACTAGAGGTTGCAGTAGGGGTTGTGGTAGTGGGAGGCTTAGTGCTTTTCTTTGGACAACTGGCATCAGTTGTCCAATGGCCTTTTACTTTACATAAATAGCACCATGGTTTCTTTACTTGATTAGAAGAGGATTTGGACCCACCCCCCCCACCAGAGTGTTTTTGTGGGCCTGATGAAGATTCATTTTTAGATTTGTCCCCACCCTTGTCTGAAGACTTACCATTGTTCTTCTTGCCATCCTTGTCACCCCCTGTATGAACTTTTCTGTTCACTCTTGTTCTGACCCATTTGTCTGCCTTCTTTCCCAATTCTTGGGGAGAGGTCAGATCTGCGTCCACTAGATATTGGTGTAACAAATCAGACACACAGTTATTTAGAATATGCTCTCTCAGGATTAGATTGTACAGGCTTTCATAGTCAGAAACTTTACTGCCATGTAACCACCCCTCCAAGGCCTTCACTGAATAGTCAACAAAGTCTACCCAGTCTTGTGAGGACTCCTTTCTGGTTTCTCTGAACTTAATCCTGTATTGTTCAGTGGTTAAGCCAAATCCATCCAAGAATGCATTCTTCAAAACTGTAAAATTATTGGCATCACTTTCCTTAACAGTAAGGAGCCTATCCCTACCATTTCCACTGAAAGGTAGCCATAGGATAGCAGTCCACTGCCTTTGAGGGACCCCCTGTGCCATACAGGCCCTCTCAAGTGCAGCAAACCATTTGTTAATGTCATCCCCCTCCTTGTAAGGGGGAACTATCTTGTGCAGATTCCTAGAATCATGCTCTTTAACAGGATTGCTATCAGGAATACTGCTGCTGACACCATGGGGTCCAAACCCCAATCTCTGTCTCTCTTTTTCTAAGTCTAGGGATTCCCTGTCTAGAGCCAGCTGATGCTGTTTAAGCTTCAGCCTGGTCTCTTCCACTCTCAACTTATTGAGTTCCCTTTCTAACATTTTGTCATCAGGGTGGGTGGGTTGGGAATGTTTTGACACAGAAGAAAGATTTGAATGAGCAGAGGGAGACCTGTCCCTAACAGTTGGCACCCTAACAACCTGGCCTACAGGAACAAAAACATCCCTACTGTGATGGGAGCTTCTATTACTACCAGCATTGCTAGGTGGTCTGCTAAGGGGCAGATTAAGAAGGGAACCCTGTAACACTCTCTCAAGGGGCTCCCCTGAGTCAGAGTGTGAGCTATCTATCAACTTTTCAGATGAGGTGCCACCCTGGGCCTTATCCTTCTCAATAAGCATATTAGACAATAACTCTCTAGAAGGGTTCTTTCCTACCACTAAACCTCTATCAATGCAGAGACTCCTTAGGCTCTTAAAGTTAAGGTGGTCATAAGTTGTACGGACCAAATTAAGAGGGGTTCCTACACCAGACATGATAGAAAAAGGTTTAGAGACAGATAAAAGATAGAAAAAGTTTCAGGACTTTTTAAAGAACAGGAAAAAAAACTTTTCAAACTTTTTGAAACTTTTTGAAAGTTTAGGAGTACTTTTCAGCACTTAGCAGATAGTATAAGAGAAGAAAAGCAAAACTTTTTGGTTAGGTGTACATACACTGAACTTGTTTTGTATATTATTCTCTTATGAAAAGTACAAAATGACAAAGTGGTAAGTAGTTGCAAGTACTTATCCCACCGCTGCACAACCAATGTAGGAGGCTGGCATGGCTTGTAGTGGGTACCAAGGGGTACGTACACTCTGTACCAGGTCCAGTTATCCCTTATTAGTGTAGAAGAGGTGTTTCTAGCAGCTTAGGCTGATAGAAGGTAGCTATAGCAGAGCAGCTTAGGCTGAACTAGGAGACATGCAAAGCTCCTACTATACCACTGGTGTCATATGCACAATATCATAAGAAAACACAATACACAGATATACTAAAAAATAAAGGTACTTTATTTTTATGACAATATTCTAAAAGTATCTCAGTGAGTACCCTCAGTATGAGGATGCCAAATATACACAAGATATATGTACACAATACCAAAAATATGCAGTAATAGCAAAAGGAAGTAATGCAAGCAATGTATAGTTACAGTAGATTGCAATAGGAGCACATAGGTATAGGGGCAACACTAACCATATACTCCAAAAGTGGAATGCGAACCACAAATGGACCCCAAACCTATGTGAACTTGTAGAGGGTCGCTGGGACTGTAAGAAAACAGTGAGGGTTAGAAAAATAGCCCACCCCTAGACCCTGAAAAATAGGTGTAAAGTGCACCTAAAACAACCCCCAGAGAGCACAGAAGTCGTGATAGGGGGTTTCTGCAAGGAAGACCAACACCAGCAATGCAACAACAGTGGATTTCCGGACCTGAGTACCTGTGAAACAAGGGGACCAAGTCCAAGAGTCGTGACAATGTCAAGAGTGGGCAGATGCCCAGGAAATGCCAGCTGAGGGTGCAAAGAAGCTGCCACTGGATGGTAGAAGCTGTGGATTCTGCAAGAACGAAGAGGACTAGGAACTACCTCTTTGGAGGATGGATGTCCCACGTCGTGAAGAAGCTTGCAGAGGTGTTCCCATGCAGAAAGACTGCAAACAAGCCTTGCTAGCTGCAAGGGTCACAGTTAGGGTTTTTGGATACTGCTGTGGCCCAGGAGGGACCAGGATGTCGTCACTTGGTTGAGGAGACAGAGGGGGTGCCCAGCAAGTCAGGGATCCCTCACAGAAGCAGGCAGCACCCGCAGAAGTACCGGAACAGGCACTTGGAAGAGGATTGAACCGGAGTCCACCCGAAGTCAGAAAAGGGAGTCCCACGACGCCGGAGGACAACTCAGAAGGTTGTGCACTGCAGGTTAAAGTGTCGGGACCCAGGCTTGGCTGTGCACGAAGGAAATCCTGGAAGAGTGCACAGGAGCCGGAGCAGCTGCAAATCACGCGGTACCCAGCAATGCAGTGTAGCGTGGGGAGGCAAGGACTTACCTCCACCAAACTTGGACTGAAGAGTCACTGGACTGTGGGAGTCACTTGGACAGAGTTGCTGAGTTCCAGGGACCACGCTCGTCGTGCTGAGAGGGGACCCAGAGGACCAGTGATGCAGTCTTTTGTTGCCTGCAGTTGCAGGGGGAAGATTCCGTCGACCCACAGGAGATTTCTTCAGAGCTCCTGGTGCAGAAAGGAGGCAGGCTACCCCCAGAGCATGCACCACCAGGAAACAGTCGAGAAGGCGGCAGGATAAGCGATACAAGGTTGCAGTAGTTGTCTTTGCTACTTTGTTGTGGTTTTGCGGGCGTCCTGAGCAGTCAGCGGTCGATCCTTTGGCAGAAGGTGAAGAGAGAGATGCAGAGGAACTCTGGTGAGCTTTTGCATTAGGTATCTGAAGAATTCCTCAAAGCAGAGACCCTAAATAGCCAGAAAAGGAGGTTTGGCTACCTAGGAAGGAGGATAGGCTAGTAACACAGGTAAGAGCCTATCAGAAGGAGTCTCTGACGTCACCTGCTGGCCCTGGCCACTCAGAGCAGTCCAGTGTGCCAGCACACCTCTGAATCCAAGATGGCAGAGGTCTGGGGCACGCTGGAGGAGCTCTGGGCACCTCCCCTGGAAGGTGCAGGTCAGGGGAGTGGTCACTCCCCTTTCCTTTGTCCAGTTTTACGCCAGAGCAGGGCTGGGGGATCCCTGAACCGGTGTAGACTGGCTTATGCAGAGATGGGCACCATCTGTGCCCATCAAAGCATTTCCAGAGGCTGGGGGAGGCTACTCCTCCCCAGCTCTGACACCTTTTTCCAAAGGGAAAGGGTGTAACACCCTCTCTCTGAGGAAGTCCTTTGTTCTGCCTTCCTGGGCCAGGCCTGGCTGGACCCCAGGAGGGCAGAAACCTGTCTGAGGGGTTGGCAGCAGCAGCAGCTGCAGTGAAACCCCGGGAAAGGCAGTTTGGCAGTACCCGGGTCTTTGCTAGAAACTCGGGGGATCATGGAATTGTCTCCTCAATGCCAGAATGGCATTGGGGTGACAATTCCATGATCTTAGACATGTTACATGGCCATGTTCGGAGTTACCATTGTGACGCTATACATAGGTAGTGACCTATGTATAGTGCACACGTGAAATGGTGTCCCCGCACTCACAAAGTCTGGGGAATTTGCCCTGAACGATGTGGGGGCACCTTGGCTAGTGCCAGGGTGCCCACACACTAAGTAACTTAGCACCCAACCTTTACCAGGTAAAGGTTAGACATATAGGTGACTTATAAGTTACTTAAGTGCAGTGGTAAATGGCTGTGAAATAACGTGGACGTTATTTCACTCAGGCTGCAGTGGCAGGCCTGTGTAAGAATTGTCAGAGCTCCCTATGGGTGGCAAAAGAAATGCTGCAGCCCATAGGGGTCTCCTGGAACCCCAATACCTTGGGTACCTCAGTACCATATATTAGGGAATTATAAGGGTGTTCCAGTATGCCAATGTGAATTGGTGAAATTGGTCACTAGTCTGTTAGTGACAATTTGGAAAGCAGAGAGAGCATAACCACTGAGATTCTGGTTAGCAGAGCCTCAGTGAGACAGTTAGTCATCACACAGGGAACACATACAGAGCACACTTATGAGCACTGGGGCCCTGGCTGGCAGGGTCCCAGTGACACATACACTAAAACAACATATATACAGTGAAATATGGGGGTAACATGCCAGGCAAGATGGTACTTTCCTACAGGTGGGTCCCCTGCTTCCAATAGTGATTCAGTGGGGCAAACATGCCAACAAACCTAGTGCAGGCAGAAGACTGCCGATTTTTTAAATAAAAAAAGAGCTTTATTATGGCAATCTCTCATCTGAAATTGCCTCCGCTTCAATGAGAGGCTATAGGGAAAATACATTCCCCGTTGTTATCTTTCCAAAAGCTCCTACTTCTTATTTCAAAATGTAGCCGTATATGGTAGGGGTTCACAAAATTCAAAAGGTTAAGAAGGGCTGAGATAGGAAACAGGCAATTTCCGTGTTGGGGATAAGATTGTCACCTTTTCAGACCAAAATACTGGCCATCTCCTTATGTTTTAAGATTCTGCAAAGGCCCAGGCCAATTTCTTAAGTAGAACTTTATACAAAATTCCCTGTATTCATTTTTAACAAGTCCTTTCTGTCTTTGTTTACTTGAACTATCAGTCAGGGACCATGAAGGCAATTGTGGAACACCTCTTAGATGTTTTAATTGTGTCTTCCAACATTTACTGTCAGCCCTGCCAAGTGCCACACATTGGGGGTTAGGTTAACACATTTTAATCCGTCCGCCACATCGCCATTAAAATGAATTGTCACGCATCGTTAGCTCCTTTGGAGTGATCAAGGTACTTTGCATGACATCATGTGTACTTCTATCCATTGCCTACTTGATATCCATGTCCCTGGCACAATAAGCTGTGCCCAGAGAAAGGATGACTGTGGTTGCCATGGATAGCACCTCCGGGCCTGGCTTATTACAAATTGCTATTTACATATGTGGTTCCGTGCTGTGATTGGGTAGCACAGCGCATGCAGTTAAACTGTTTTCTGCCTTTTCTGCGTGACCCTGGAAACATGAGCATCTCAGTGGTTCACAAATGACCCTCTGAGCAGCATGGGGCACTCAGAGAACCAACCTCGATCCGCGCCCATTCAAGTTCCCAGCTTCAGGAAGTCAGGTGCTCAGTGCACTGCTCAACCCTCTAGCCAGGTCGTGTGATTGCTCCGAAGCAGGGTGGCACACCCAGGCTGCAGCAGGACCGGTAGGCCACCACGTCCCCGTCAGGTAAAATCCATGCAATGCACCACTCAGGGAACGGTCTTAAGATGCACCCAGCACCGGGGTCTGGCGCCCATCAAAAGATACACCGTCATTAGTCATTCTTGCATCATTTCTGTCCAAAATTCGAAAACCCTGTGATTTTGTTAAGTTCCCTTTCAAGATGGAGTTTGGCAGTTCTTTTAGGATAAAGATATTGTTCAGCACTAAAACACGGGGTGAAGGTGTGCTTTAAAAATACGTATCAGCACTGTTGCACTCATTGATGAGTAGGGACGAAGCTCTGTAGTTCACTAGAAGCAGACAAATTGTCAGGCCATCTGTTACTGCTATTTTATTAATGTTGAAAGAAAAGATTATACGCGATCCACTATAAGGACTTACATGAGCCCACTTTGTCACATTTCTTGCCCTCCTAGACAGCAGCACCTGCAAGTTAGTGCCCCTCTGCTGCTAGGCCTCAGAAGATGAGACAGCCTAGAAGTGCATTTACCAGTCAACGGGTTAAACTGCACAGGTGACTCCCAAACACTCATTCAGGTACTGTGGGGTGGGGGACCTTCTACTTTGCTATTGGAAACCGAAGACACTGGTTATACTTCCCAGGCGTGCCTGCTGCCGCCCAGAATGCACAAAAAACGTTACTGTAAAAGAGCTGCCAATTGCTGCAAAGGCGCAGCATTTCATGTAGAGTAGCCCATACTTTTTTGCCAATTTTACGAAGTTGAGTTGAGGCCATTCTTATAGTGTTGAGTGTAGGAAGTGGGCCTGGTGTGTGGTAAGCACCTATGGTGTTATCAACTTGTACCACGTCTAGGTATCCCCTATTAGGGCAGAGTAGGCAGTGTCTATGAAGCCAGGCTCTCTAGAGGTAGCTGTGGATGAGCAGCCAAGATTTATCTAGGAGACATGCAAAGTTTATGCAATACCACCATAGTCACACAGCACTATCACACATGAAAGAACCACACATCGTTACAAACATAAAGGTACTTTATTAGGGTAACACAAATACTAGAACAGTAATGGTCAGTCCCCCAACTGGAGGCAAGTAAACACACTATTATCTACACATTAGTGATCAGTAAAGAGCATAAAAAGCAATAAGCACTGGCAAAAGTAATAGAAAATAGTGAAGGCCCTAGGGGAGGGCCAAACCATATACTAAGAAAGTGGACTGCTAGATCTAGTTCCTCACCCAAGGATTTGCAATCGTTAGAGGGGAGCTGGAGGAACTAGGAACCCCAAGAGGTGAGTACCAGAGTGACCCCCAGTTTCCCCCAAACCAACAGGAGGACTTAGGAAAAGGATTGTACAGGACCCAAACAAGACTGGAAGAACCCATTGGTGGATTCTGGCAGAAGAGCACCTGCAAAGGAAGGGGACCAAGTCAATTTTGTGATAGAGGGTCCAGTTGTGGCAGGAGTCACTATCCACCCTTCTGTGGATGCAGGACCAGGTCGACGAGGGATGAAGAAGACTAGCTGTGCAGCACAGGAGATGAAGCGGAGCTCCTGAAGTGATGCAGATGGTGTACCATGTCGACTGTTGGGTTGCAGTTGGTCAGTAGTGTAGGAAGACCACCAACAAGCCTAGGCAAATGCAAAAGACGGAAAAGAAGTATTGCACGCTTTAAGAGGACCAGCAAGATCCAGGAGACTCGACCCAAGGAGTAAAGTCTGGGGTGGCACTCAGCAGTCGTAAGAGTCATCAGAAGAGGAGGCAGCCCCTACAGGCAACCCACTGGCAGCAGGCACAGTAGTCCCAGTGAGACCCACTCAGCACACCTGAAGAAGAGTCCCACAACGCTGGAGCAGCAAAGAGGAGACTGTGCTAGGCAGGAAGAAGGGCTGGGGCCAGGGTGCTACACAGAGCCTGAAGATCCCTTGGAGGAGGAGCAAACAAGCCTTGGTAGCTGCAAGAGTCGAGGTACACAGGGGTACTGTCCTGCAATGAGAGGCAAGGGCTTACTGGCTCTCAAGTTGCACAGCTGGCAGAGAGGACCAAGGGGACAACTCCAGACCATCACCTGTGATGCGAGATCCATGCAGTTCCAGGAGAGCAGATCCACGCAGCCGGTTGTTGTGCAGTTGGTGCCTGCAGATGCAGGGAAGTGACTCCTTCACTCCAAGGGAGATTCTTTCTTACTTCTTGATGCAGGCTGGAGTCTCGCTGTCCTCAGAGGATGCACAGTTGGGGAAACGTTGCAATTGCTGGAATGAGCCGAAGAAACAATCTTGCAAAGCGGAGTCGTTGCTGAAGTTGCAGATTGTTGGTTCCTGTAGAGTATAGTTGTGGTTCCAGTGGCCAGAAGATGAAGTAAATGATGCAGAGGAGTCCTTCTGGAATCTTGCATGTCAAATCTGAGGACCCACCCAAGAGGGAGACCCTTAATAGCGCAGGAAGGGGAATTGGTCACCTAGCAGGGTGACCACCTATCAGGAGGGGGCTGTGACATCACCTACCTGACCTGGCCACTCAGATGCTCCCACAGCCTCTGCACATCTTGGATTCAAGATGGCAGAACCAAGTGGCTACCTGAAGAAGCTCTGGGTACCACCCCTGGGGTGGTGATGGACAGGGGAGTGGTTACTCCTCTTTCCTTTGTCCAGTTTCACGTCAGAGCAGGGACCGGGAGTCCCTGGACTGGTGCAAACCGGTTTATACAAGGAGGGCACCAAATGTGCCCTTCAAAGCACACCAGTGGCTAGGGGAGGCTATTCCCCTATTTCCAAGGGGAGAGAGTGTTGCCTCCCTCTCCCACAGGAAATCCTTTGTTCAGCCTTCCCTTGCTTGAGCTAGTCAAGCAGCAGGAGGGCAGAAACCCATCTGGAGGGTGGCAGCAGCGCGGGCTGCTTGCAAAACCCTGGAAGACTAGTAGGAGCAATACTGGGGGGGCTCCCTAAGCAGCCCCCACAGTGCATGGAATCACACAACCAATACTGGCAACAGTATTGGGGTATGATTCTGACATGTTTGATACCAAAAATGCCCAGGTTCAGAGTTACCATTATGTAGCTGGACACAGGTCGAGTACACTGGTAAAATGGCTTCCCCGCACTTGCGAAGTCCAGTGCAATGGAGATGGTGTTCGAGGGGCACCTCTGCTCATGCAGGGGTGCCCTCACACACTGGAACCTGCGCTCTGGGCTAGGAGGGCCTACTGTGACTTACAGTGACCTGGTGCAGTGACCTGTAATGAAAAGAGTGCATGCAACTTTTCACACAAGCTGCAATGGCAGGCCTGCAGACACATTATGCATGCGCTCCCATGGGAGGCACAATACATGCTGCAGCCCCTGGGGAACTAGGGACTTGTATGAGGGCACCAGTATGCCAATTGTGGGGTGTGTAAAGTCCTAGGCAACCACATTTAGAGAGAGAGCACAATCACTGGGGTCCTGGTTAGCAGGATCCCATTGAAAACAGTCAAAGCATACTGATAGAAGGCAGAAAGTGTGTGTAACCATGCCAAAAAGAGGATACTTTCCTACATTGAGTAAATCCAACTTTGCAATAATGCTGTTGGCTAAGATACCAGTTCTGACTGTGTCTTACATGACATCTGGCCTTCTGGCTGCAACTCGCTACAAAGCCAGATTGCACTAGCCTTGGAACGATAAAAAATCAAATTGACGAATCTATTGTCAGAAGTGATACACAAAAATTTTAATAGTGCATATTGATCTTAAAATGCTATGTCAAATTACTTCCAAACCAATATGAACTAGATTTCAGAAAAAGGTTTTTGAATTCTGTATGCACGCTGTAAATTACTATTACCTGTGGATAATATACTTTATTCCTGATGCTTCTCTCTGTGCCAGGGTCAAGCTAGGGTCAGTAGAGATGAGAAAGCCAAGAAGCATTTAGTACTCACAGCAGCAACATACTGCTGTTTAAAGTGGTAAGTTAGTCAGCATCAAGGTGTAGCTTTATGAAATAAGTTTTGGTTCTTCTGTAAATATAGGGGCTGTGCAGGGCTTCTGCATGAATAGATTAGATGGGAGGTGTCAGTCCTGTTGAACTTGTTCTCGCATTTCTATGTCTCCAGGCTCAGGGGTAGGTACCAAGTCTTATCAGCCAGACAGATGGCACCCCTAATTATGCAAAACTGTCAAATGTAGTTGAACAGTGATGTGTCGGCAGGGTAGTATATGGATGCTTGCCTGATAAGGCTCATTGTCTTAACTGCACCTGACAGCCCAGTATTAGTAGGAATGCTTCATATGCAGGAGTATAGATGGTCTGTTGTTCTGCAATAGGACGGTAGCGTTGTTGCCTCAGCAGAGTCAACAAACGATTTATACCTTATTTGTTGCTGCTCAAAATATCCCAAAATTCTGTGAAAAGCACTTTCGGGCACATCACTCTCTACTTGTGATAAAGTGTCACTCAAAGTGTCTCACATAAACCATTGAAATGTCACTCATGCACGTACTGCAAGGATGGAAATGTCACTCCGAAGCAAACTGAAACTTGGCTGCTGTCAAGTATGTGCTTAGGGGAAAAATACAGGCTCTGGGTGATTTTTCTTATTTGGGTGCTGGCACAGACATTAAAATTGCGGCCATCCCGATAACACAGGCCAGGTGACAACTCTAGTTGGGAAAGTAAGCTCCCGTTACCTGGTAGTTTTAGTCAAACATAGTATTATAGATGGCTAAGTGGAAAAATGCCAATAGATCCTATTCAGGTAGGAAAATTCAGATTTTTAAGCCAAAAATTGCTTGCTTTATTTTGGCTGTCTCCCACCTGAAATTCCCTCGGTTTTAACATAGGTCAATGGGAGGAAATACATTCGCCCTGTTAACGGGTCCCTTTATGATTACTTTACTCACTTTGGGACTCGTTTTAGGCCAATGAATCTTTTGACCCTGATTGAAGACACCTTAGGATGAGATAGCTAATCAACATGTCAATCAATATGTCAATAATGTCATGAATATTTACCAGAATAAGACAATTTACTTAAGTCAAAGACATTAATAAGACTCGGAAACCACCATGACCTTGCAGTCATGAATAACCACCCAGTTTAGTATGAATTTTGTGATATTTATTCCCTATTGATTACAATTCTACTAGCAAGTTTATTAATCTCAAAACCAAGAAGCTCATTAGCATAGTCACAATATGGCAACTGTGATGAGATTTCATCAAAGCAAGAATCACGAATATTAGAACATAACACGGAGTCAACATAGGTTATCCTTAGCAGAGTAACATTAGCACATTATTTAAAAAAACATAGATTCAGTCATTTGTCTATTTGCGTCAGTTTAGTGAACCCGTCACCTATCCTCGAATTAGCATTGGCATGTTGGGCTTCATGCAAAACAATTTAGTAACACCAATTTAGAAAACATATAGCTATGGTCTCTGTCAAAAGAGAAGCAGTTGGTACCTAGAAAGGAAAAGCAAACAAACAATCACAATTTCATTGTCATATAGTTACCCTTCATATTGGGTTAGCACTCAGGTTCAGTCTTCATCCTCAGGACATCAGTTGATTCGCCATCAGCCAGGAACTCAGCTCAGGCAGGAAGGGCAAAAGGGGCACTTCCCTCATAAGGAGGTAAAGTGCAAATGGACAATATAAGGCACGAATGGTTTTAAGAACCAAACAGCAAAGTCTCTATGCAGAGTGACAAAGTGTCTGGGTCATAGCAAATCACATCAGCATCTCCCTAACTCTCCTACTCTCTTATTCTCTCCTGTTCTCTAGTCTCTAGTCTAATTTACTTCCTGGTTTCAAGGGTTTTTATCCCATTTTCGTTGTACATTCCCCTAAAATTTGGTTGGACAAGGGGGTGCACCCCACTATCTTTAACCAATTATCTTCAAATTAGCTAATTGAATTTGTCACCCCATAACAGTTCTCACGTATTTTATTGGTCCTTATGATTGACGTCTTTAGCGGGTGGAATGTCCGGGATGATTTCATCCTCTCGTGGTCCTTTGCACATCTTCAGTCAGTGGCTCCATTGTCTGTACCGCTTTAGGCGACCTTGTACCTACGAGTGATCTACAGTATTGCATTCAGCTAAAATGTTTCTACAAGCAAGTTGAATTTCATGAGAACGGATCTACTACAGTTACATTCAGCTTCTAGCTTTTGGAAAAAACAAGAGTTCATGTCCTTCAGCAAGTCAGCACACTGCACGTTAGAAAAACACATTCAATATGAGAGTCAGGCAGCTAGGCCTTGACTCATGCTAACTAAGGACTAATGATTTATTAACTAAACTCTAGTATATATCTTTCAATTATTAGTGTAAAACCACATTTTAATAAAACATTTTATAATTATTAGTCAGTTTCATTAGTCCCCGTATACATTAGCGGCCACTCCCCGTGGGCACATTTTCAAGCATGCGTTTTAGCAAAATACATTAATACATTTTCTATGCAGCATTATTGGACATTAGTCCATACTTATTTCATGTTAATATTGATTATATAAGCTACGCTTTAACAGTCCCTCCTCTGAGGACACTTGTCATCACATGAACCTTTCCCTTCTTAACCTTTCACTTTTCGCATTATGCGCATTTCAACATATTGCCCTTTGTGTGAGCTTTCCCAAATTTCATTAAACATTTTCTCCCTTTCGTTTTCTTCATTTCTTTTACTTTGTTTTGTCAGATTTCTTTTAATTCTTTCATTAACTTTGCATGATAACCATAATCCCAATAAACAAATCAGGACAATTAATAGACCCACTAATATTTTTTGCAAGAACCCCATTCCAAATATTACTAAACCAATTCCCTACTCTGGTAATTCCTCTCCCAGCTTTCTCCCAAACTCCAGGTTCCTTCAGCTCTTTCAAATCTGCACTATCTCGTTAGGTTAGTAAGCATACCTCTAATCTTTTTGCTGTTATCTGGTATGAACGCACAACAATGGCGCTCATTAAGCATCTTGCAGACTCCGCCACTCTTTGCTAAAAGAATGTCTAAAGCAAGCCGGTTTTGAAGAGTCATAGCTCTTTCCGCAGCAAGTTCAGTATCCATCAGGAGTATAGCCCCTGTGAAGTTTGTCAGCATGTTATCCACAATAGTAGATAACTTTTGAATCTTTATGGAGTTTAAGATAACCCCTACTGAAGGAATTATGGCTCCAAATATGTCACCAATGACAGCAGCCGCTGTCTCTCTCTTTTGCCTAGCATGTTGTAATTGAGACATTTTAGGAATTTGCTTTAATTCATCAATCTGGTAAATCTTTGGGAAAACTATTCCCAAATAACATGTCCCATACCATCCTTTAGGAAGACGGTAATAAGCATTAAGTCCACATATATTATAGATCCCAGGGATCGCTGGATCCTGTCCATTTAACATGAATGTCCACTTACTCTGAAACAAAAACACATGCCTGCATTCACTGGTCCCCACAAATAAAGTGTCATGCTCAGATTTCGGCCTATATATACAAAGCCTACCTACATGTAATGCATCTATAGCTAGTTTGCCCTGTGTTTTTATTGCTATGTAAGCATAATAATTTGCAAGCGTGCGTTTTTCTAATCCCTTCTCTAGCTTTTCTTTTAATGCCTTTCATCTATCATCAGTGTGATCTAAGAAGGTCTTCTCTACAGGTGTTAGTAAGCAGTTTGGATTATTGCGGTGCGCATAAGCTGTTCCAAATGTCAGTGTCGGCTCAAAGAACCCCCTACCTAATTTTATGCTGTGTTCTTTAGCTAATTTATTGAGAAACTCAATTACAGGCACAAAAGAAAACACTACATCTAAGTAGAAGTAGAAGTATTGCACATGTTCTTGATCATAGAATCTTGTTAACAGCAAACTACAGCTTATCCCATAGTGTTAACAGCAGACTATGATAAGTATCTCCTTCTTGTACTGATGAAGGAATCTTTGTACACACATAACAATTCTTTGCATCCACTGTGTCAACATACTCATTCAGCAAGCAATAGAAGACATTAGTAGAGAGTTCTCCTTTTGGATTAATTCCCTCATGCAAGTATTTTGCATCCTGCTCAAACTTCTCCCATGGTGTTAGTGTATCAGTCTCAGAATTTGAAGCATTGTTAGTCACTTTCTTATCCATCCATGGCATTCCCACAATCACATCTATAATTATTATTGCACACACAATACCTAAAATAGCACTCAACCAACCACACATCCTACCCTTTTTGCTATTACCTCTAGTGTAAGCCATGATCTGTAAAGAATCAGATAGCAGAATAATACAAAGCAAACAATCAACTTGAGAACGATATAAAAAGCTCCTTTTTTTTTCTCAAAGTCTTTCTTTCTCTCTGCAAGTATTTAAAGCGTTACACTCACTCCAGGATCCTTTTGTCAAATCAGGTTAGCAGCTTGTCGTAATCTGTTTTCTGAGTCAATTCAGGTTATCAGTGTCACATCCGGTAATTTATCACTCTCTTTTCTCAGCTTTTCAGCTTTCGATTTCAATTTTAAATTTAACACAGTCTCTTTCTCCGGATGAATTCAGGTGCCGTAGTTTTGACCTGGTACCTCTCGATCAAAAACAGAACGCCAAGAATTCTTGTTGCCATTCAGCTGATGTTGCATACGCCCATTCAGGACCTGCGTACCTTCTGTTTGCAACTCTCTTTCTTTTCAGTTTGCGTTCACCCTGCAACTCTCCTTCACTGAGATCCTCTTTTCTAGTTCTGTCAACTTCTTCCTCTATTGTATCACAAGGGACCACTTTCTCTCCTGCACTTTGTGGCTTCGGCCAGTTATCCCCTTTATGTGTTTTCTTTCTGCTTGGTCTTTCAGGACGTTGAACAGCGCCCTCCTCTTGTGCTATGGTGTTTTCTCTTGATGGACCTGCAAGTGGCTCAGGAGGAGTCGGTGCACTTTGACCTCCTTCTGCCTCTTCGCCTTCGTCTTCAGGGTCTGTTACAGGCTCAACTTCAAACCTGTATCCGTCTGCATCTGGGAGAACCTCTCTTTGCGTCGGTTCCCCTGCTACCTCAGCTGAGATAGGCTCACTGTCACCCCTCTGGAACTCACTTTGAGTGACTAAGCCGTCCTCAGTGGGTTCTCCTTCAGTCTCAGTTCCCCTTTGAATACTATCCGGCCCTGAGACTTCCTTCTCTGCAGCTGTTGTTTTGGACACTTCAAGTTCCTCATCAGTCGGACACGTCACTTTCTTTGTGTGACTGGCATGTATCCAATTCAGAACGCCTGCACATTTCACAGCAGTAGTGGTTGTCAGTATCACTGGATATGGCCCCTTCCAAAGCGGCTCCAAGCACGACTTCCTCATGTGTTTCTTGACAACCACCCATTCACCGGCTTTCAAGGTATGACCTAGATCACTTATCGGTGGCAATGTGGTAGCCTCCACCTGGTGAGAAAAAGAGCGGACCACATCAGCCAGACCCTTGTAGTAGTCCAACACCATATCATCTGTGATATTCACAAGAGCATTTGCAGGTACTGCGGGCAATCTCATAGCTCAGCCCATTAAAATCTTGTGGGGAGATAGTCCTGTTTTCTTGTCAGGTGTGTTTCTCATTGACATCAGCACTAAGGGTAATGCATCTGGCCACTTCAAATTGGTAGCTGCGCACATTTTTGCCATTCTCGACTTCAAGGTACCATTCTTCTGTTCCACTAGTCCTGATGCTTTAGGGTGATGGCTACAATGCAGCTTCTGCTCAATGTTTAATGCAGCACACAAGAGCTTAATCACGTCACTGTCGAAGTGTTTGCCCCTACCTGATTCTAAAGAGAT
Source organism: Pleurodeles waltl (assembly GCF_031143425.1). NCBI lineage: Eukaryota > Metazoa > Chordata > Amphibia > Caudata > Salamandridae > Pleurodeles > Pleurodeles waltl. Next base: position 959,954,051 of record NC_090444.1, read on the forward strand.
CGGGAATCCGAACCGTGGTATTAACTCCTTAAGCAGCAGTTTTGCTACTGTCATTCCTACGTGTAGGGTAAGCTTCAATCCAGTGACTGAAAACACACACAACCACCAACACGTACCTCAGGCCTCCACACACAGGCATCTCAATGAAATCCATCTGCATCCTGCTAAATGGACCACCAGCTCTCCCAATGTGGCTCATATTCACCACAGTCCCTTTTTCTGCATTCATCTGCTGACAGATGATGCATCTGTGACAGATAACCTCTGCAGCTTGTCTGAATTTCGGATTGAACCAATCGATTTTGATTAGCCTGATCATTGCGTCTCTCCCAACATGTGCCTGTCCATGATAGAACCTTGCAAACTGTGACATAAGACTGTTTGGCAAAACCATTTTTCCCTTCTCTGAGACCCTTAAGTCATCAGACCTCTGTACACATTGCATTCTCTGCCAAGAGCATTTCTCCTCCTTGCTAGCACGTCCCTGCAGTGATTTTAGCTCATCTAATGTGTCAACCACTTTTAATGCAAAGCCTAAGCATGTTTCATTTTCAGTTTCAGGTAACAATTCCCACTGATCTCGGAACGATGTACAGTTCAATGCGCAAAACCTTGCGACTTGATCTGCATAGCCATTTCCCATTGACACAAAGTCTTATGACTTAAAATGGGCATTGCATTTCACCACGGCAATTTCAAGAGGTAACTGAATTGCGTGCAACAAGTCCTTAATCTTTTCGCCATTTTTCACTGGTGAACCAGAAGAGGTCATGAAACCCCTCTGTGACCATAATTGGCCAAAATCATGTACAATTCCAAATCCGTATCTGCTGTCTGTATAGATAGAGACTTTCAGATTTTCAGCTGCGTGGCATACCTTAGTAAGGGCAATTAATACAGCCACTTGAGCAGAGTACACTCTTTCGAGCCAGGAAGCTTCTAAAATACAGGTGATTGTACACACGGCATATCCGGCTCTCAGTACTCCTACTGAGTCTCTCAAGCATGAACCATCAACAAACATAATGTAATCATTTTCTTCCAATTGGGTATCTTTAATGTCAGGTCTGGGTTTGGTGCATAATTCTGTTACCTCAAGACAATCATGTTCTACTTCCTTGGTATTATCAATGTCTGCATTATCAATAGGAAGTAAAGTTGCCGAGTTCAATACAGTACATCTCTTAAGGGAAACATTAGGTGACCCCAATATGATTGTCTCATCTCTGGTCAACCTAGCATTTGTCATGTGCTGCGTCTTGGTTCGTGTTAACAGGATTTCAACTGAATGTGGAACCATTACTGTTAAGGGATGTCCCATCACTATGCCTTCACACTGTGTAAGGTTTTGACCAACTGCTGCAACTGCACGCAAACAACCTGGTAAGGCTTCTGCGACTCGGTCCAAAGTAGCTGAAAAATATGCTACTGGGCGGTTTGCACCTCCATGGACCTGTGTTAAGACAGACAAAGAACAAGCATCATGTTCACGACAAAACAGTAGAAAAGGCTCCGTGTAATCAGGCATACCTAAAGCTGGTGCCCTGCACATGCTTTCCCTCAACTCCATGAATGCCTTCATCTCTTTCTCGGACATGGTTATGTTACCTGGGTCATTCTGAACTTCTTTACCTGTCAACTTCACCAACGGTTTAGAGATAATCGAGAAGTTGGGAATCCACTGGCGACAGTAGCCCACCATTCCCAAAAACATCCTGACATCTCTCTTAGTTGTCGGGGGATTCATCTGCAGTATGGCTGTCACTCTTCCTTTGGATATTTTTCTCGACCCTTTCTCAATCAAGTGACCTAAGTACTCCACCTCCCTCTGACAGTATTGCAGCTTCTTTGGGACCACCTTATGTCCATTCTTTCCTAAATGATTCAGTAAGGCTATGGTGTCATACCTGCAGTCGTCTTTTGTTCTGGATGCAATTAACAAGTCATCAATGTACTATACCAGAGTCGAACTGAAAGGCAGTTCTAATGACTCCAAGTCCTTCTTCAGTATGTGACTAAAGATGGAAGGTGACTCAGAAAACCCTTGAGGAATTCTGCACCAACTGTACACCTTATCCAGGAATTTGTTACTGAAGAGAAATTGGCTGTCCTCATGAAGAGGCACCGAAAAGAATGCTTGAGACAGGTCCACAACTGTGAACCACTCTGCATCACACGGAACCTGAAACATGATCACTGCTGGATTTGGCACTATGGGGCAGCATTTTACCACAATCTTGTTTATTTTTCTCAAATCCTGCACAATTCGAACCTTCCCACAAGGCTTTTCAGACCCATTATTGGTGAATTACACGGACTACTCAGCACTTATTTCAAAACTCCTTGCTTCACAAAGTCCGCAATTATTCGCGCTACCTGGATGAGGACATCTTGTGCCATGTGGTACTGTGGTACCTGAGGAAACACTGCATTCGGCTTTACCTGTACTCTGACCGGTTCTACTCCTTTTATCAATCCCACTTATTTTCCTGTCAGGTCCCACACCTTATCTGTCACTGTTCCCTGCAACTCAGGTGGCAAGTAAGTCACTGTAAGCATCGGGAATAGGGTTATCAAAGGGTATTCTTCATTTTCGGTCTCCATCTCTAGCTCTATAAACGGACCCATCATCACTGTTTGTCTGCACCTCGATCCCTTCATTGGAACAGGTAATCGAACATCTCGTTTTGCACAGTAAGTCTCTTCCCAGTAGGGATACGGGACTCGAATCACAGACTACAAACTTGTGCAATCCCTGGAAGTTGCCAATTTCAACTTGGACCGGGTCTGTAATCGGATTTGTCAAAAACTGATTTGCTACTCCTACCACCCTTATGGTACGCCCCGAAAGTGGCAATTTCGGAACCTCTGCACTTCTGACTGTAGACCGTGTAGCTCCTGTATCGACTAGGAATTAAACCCTGTGACCCATCACCTTTCCCTCTACATAGGGACCTCTCTGATCTACCTCTAGGAATGCTGCAAGCCTGCACTCCTCTCTGTCTGAACAATCATCTGACCATTCATCGTTTATTCCATCCTCACCACGCAATGGGAACTGCTGTACTGTGTTATTTTGACTCATTGTTTGGCCTGTGACCTGTTAATGAAGCATCACCTGTTGCTGTCCCATTGGAGCTAATGGTAATTGCATTTGCTGTCTTGGTACCATGGGAATCTGCTGTTGCACCTGCTGCATTTGTGCTGCTTGAACACGCGGCATTTGTATTTGTTGCATGGGCTGTAACCCCTGCATCTGAACCATGTTATTCTGGAAGTTCTGATTTTGTCCTCTCATTTTTGGACCCCTCACATTTTGGAATGTACCGACATCATTGCTTTGTTGAACAACACCATACTGCACCACCATTGGGCATTCCCGCTTCCAATGCCCCACACCCCCGCACGCGTGACATGGTGACACCTTTTTCATCCCCTGCACATCATTTTGAACTACAACAGTATTCAAGTCTGGACCCCGGTTTACAAAACCTCCTCTTCCCTGATCTCTGGGTTGCGCCTGAAACATGCCATTCCCCTGCGGTTGCTGCTGTATCACCTGCTGTACTCCATTTCCCTGCATCCCTGCTTGCACTGCTTTAATTTGCATCACCATCACCTTTTCCTTCAACTTTCTCTGCTTCAACTCGATCTCGTCACTACAGTATTTCGCATACTGCAACACCTCATCAATCGGCTTTGCTTGCCAACAGATCAAATGATTCTTAATCATCTGGCTAATTTCTGGTCTCAACCCTTCAACAAACCTGAATACAAGATGATTCATGTCTTTCGGCTCAATGACCTCAGTGCCACTGTAATGTTTGAACGCTTTCAACAGTCTCTCATAATAGGCATGAATCTACTCTTTGGCTTCCTGTGAGGTTCGATTGATTTTCTGCCAATCAGTGACTTTCGGCAACACTTTCTGCTTCAAAAACTCAATCACTTTATGATAATACTTCATCACCTCCTCAGATGGTGCTCCGGTCACCTTATCCCTTGCCGGCTCCTGTGTCGGCCAGTCCACACCTCTCTTGCACTCAAGCCATAAATCGGGTGGAACTATAATTTCAAACAGGGTATTCAAGTCCTCCCAGAAACATTTTGCAAGCTTCACAATCCTATCTGTCTGCTTGTACCCTTCTATCGGCTTCTCCCTCAACTTGGGATAGTCATTTGTGAACGACAGAATGTCTCTCCTAGACCACGGTACATGGACTAGAACCCCTCCGGCTGTTTCTCTCATTGGTAACATTTTTATTGTCCCCGTGTCCGGTGCGGCTTTAGCCTGCTTTGGTTCCGGACCATCGCTTTTCTCCTTATCTCTTTTCTTTGCCCATCTGCCTTCCCACTTTTCTAAGGCTCCCCAAATTTGCGCACTTTGCAGTATTTCCTTAAGATGCGCTTTCATTCCAGTAGATCTCATGTGATCAAAATCTTTAGAATCGAAGTCTAATCTGTAGCTTCTTTTCAAATGTTTAGTATTCTCAATATCTATGCCGTATTTGTCTGCCAGGTTCACCAACCTCTGATGCACCTTGCTCACTTCTTTAGTAATTTTAGGGCACAGATACCTCAATTCTGCTTCTGTGTATGACTCTAATCTGTTTACTCCCATTGTTCCTTTCACTAGTTCCATGGCTTCTACACCCAGTCTCACAAAATGTATGTATTCGTCCCTCTCTGACCTCTCTGCGGTCGCTGCAGTAGTCTGTGAAGTGTTGATTTTTTCTAACCACTCATTCAACTGTTGTGTGGAAAAGCCTTGCAATGAAATGTTTCCTGGCTGCATCAATGGTGACTGTGTCGTATTTGTGCTCATTATCTGTGGGCTTAGCACACCTAACCCTGCTTGCCTCATTGTCTCCAAAGGAGCCCCAATCGGACTAAGGTCTAACAAAGACCTGAGTCCTTCTGCTGCCTGTTCTCTTGGTGTCATTACTTGGGGAGTTCCTGTGAACCCTCCTCTTATTGGCTCTTGGGTCATTACTCCTGGATCACACATGCCAGGTTTACCTTGCGCATACAGTGGTACTGGTGGACCGACAGTAATTGGCAATGATATAGCAGCTGGTGACTGTCCAGGTCCAAAACCCTATGGAGCATTAACTCCCATAGCTTGATTCATCATAGGTGCTGTAGCAACTGACTGCGGTCCTGTGACTGCATTATAACTCAGAACCAGCTGATGCTGCGGCTGGGGCAGCAATTGCGTTGTTGGCTCAATCTGCACTAACTTTGATCTTGTATATATCGGATCAGGCGGCACCATCGGACTCGTATTTGTCTCTAGTACTGGGACGTCTGGATAAATCCTTTGAATCTGTGGTGGCTGCAACTGTATCTGTGTGTCTGGCGCAGTGGGTACACTGACACCATTCTGTATCAAAACTGTATCACTTGTCTGCATTGTACTTGAGACACCCTTACTCTGTGTCTGGTTTTCAGAACTCATACTAGTGCCCTGTGCGTTATCATTTATGGCATATGGTGGCGGGCGATCATGTAACAACTGGTTAAGAAACTCTTCATCGTCTGAGTCATCTTCATCTACCCAAGACCTTTGAGTCTCCTTTGGCTTACTAGAGGCCTTGTCTGACTTACAGGTGGCTTTCTTCCCCTGTGTCTCATCTTCTTGAGTTATTGCCGGAAACAATGTAGATTTTCCTAGTCTATGACGGAAAGTCTTAATTTTATTAAAGACACAGAGGCGAGTATTATGCGTTTCTTTTCTTGCTTTATTTAATGAGCAGCAGTCAAGAAACTACAAATCCCATAAGGCTTAACATCTGTAGCCAATGGGATTAAAAACGTAGTTCAAAACACACAGAACCAATAGTAATTACGATATGCCATTATGACGTCACTTGACTGCAAGCAGCCCTCTTTTCTTGCAAATGAAGTCAGTTAACTGTGAACAAAGGGAGTAATAAACAAAGAATAAACAGAGCCATGAGGAAAGCAAAGACATCAGAGAAAAAGTCCAGGAGCTTGCAGAGGCAAGGGTGGTCCGGCCAAACCGACAGGGATGATCCAAATCCTGAAGGGAACGAAATGATTGGATGATCTGACGGGATCTGATTAGGACGTTGTCTGAGTGGTTGAAGCCGAAACTAGAGAAAGGGAGGGATAAACAAAGTTATACAAGAGGTGGGATAATACTCGCCTCCGTGTCTTTAATAAAATTAAGACTTTCCGTCATAGACTAGGAAAATCTACATTTTATGGCAAGACCGGAGGCTCCTATTATGCGAGTTTAAAGCATATTAATCACGTTCAAAGAAGCATTATCAATAGGTTTACAATAAAATACTCTAAAAGTATTGTCATTGGACCAATCCGCAGATTTTAGAATAACCTCCAAACGGGATCCCGCCCAGAAAGCTTTGGAAGCCATAGCTCCCCTAGAGGAATGAGCTCCGAACTTGGAAACATCAATACCAGCCAAGGACATAATCAGTCTTACCCAACGGGCTAATGTAGCAGAAGAAACAGGGTTATGGGGTTTCCTGAAAGATATGAGAAGTTGGGAGGAGGATGTTCTCAAATCTGCCGTCCTATGCTCGTAAACTTTGAGACATTGACCTACACACAATTTTGGTTGAAGCGGAAAATAGGGATAAAAGACTGACGACAAATTGGTCTTGGTACGTCTTACAACCGAAAACAGCACACCCGACGGGGTGAATTGACGGTTGGAGACGTCCAAAGCCTTAACATCTGATAAACGTTTAATAGAAACTAAACATAATAACATTGTTAATTTAGCAGATAAAAGCTTTAATTATAAACTTGAATTATCTGGTAATGCAATCAAATATTTCAAAACAATATTAACATTCCACAAATGATTGTATTTTGGTAACGGAGGTTTAGAAAATTTTACTCCCTTTAATAATTTACATACCAACGGGTGCTCGCCTACTGGTTTCCCGTGAACATGAATATGGTTGGAAGAGATAGCAGATCTGTAAAGATTGATAGTGCGAAATGCTTTACCTTTGCTGGCTTCCGAGGCTAAAAAATTTACGACAAAAATTACATCTGCTGAAAAGGGATTAATTTGTCTTCCCACACACCAGCAATCCCATAGAGACCAGGCTGCCTTGTAGGCTTTTTTGGTGCCTGGGGCCCAGGAGTTTGAGATATAATGGGAAGCTTCTGCCGAAATGACAGGGGAAGATTGGGAACTCCTGAGATTTTCCAAGCGGACAGGATTAGGATATTGTTCAGAATAAGGGGATGAGAACGGTGAAGAGGGTCTAGTAGCAGATCCGGAAAGGATGGAATTAACAAGGGCAAATCTATTGACAGTTCTAAAAGAGTGGGGAACCAAATTTGGGATTGCCAAAACGGGACGATAAGAGAGAGAGAAGCGTGTTGACGTCTGGCCTGAGCCAGAACCCTGTTGATCATTATGAAAGGGGGAAAGGCATAGTTGAGGGAAAGCGTCCAGTCTTGTGAGAAAGCATCTGATGCTAAGGCTAAGGGTTCTGGGCGCCAGCTGTAAAATTGGGGGAGTTGTGTGTTGAGTCGGGATGCAAAAAGGTCTATGGAGAAGGGGCCCCATAAGGATTGAATGTTGTGAAACACGGAAGGATGAAGTCTCCAATCGCTGGAGTCTCGAAGGTGACGAGAATGCCAATCTGCCACTGTGTTGAGAGCTCCAGGAAGATACTCTGCATGTACCGAAAGATGGTTTGAGAGGCAAAACTCCCAAAAGCTCTTGGCTAGATCTGCCAAAGGTTTGGATCGTGTACCCCCAAGATGGTTTATATATCTGACCGCAGATATATTGTCCATCCTGAGCAGGATTGCACAATGTACTTTGTTCTTTGCCAGACTTCTGATTGCAAAGGAGCCTGCAAGCATCTCTAAACAATTGATGTGCAATTTGGACTCCTCGCTTGACCATGTACCCCCAGTCGAGATGGGTCCACAACGGGCTCCCCAGCCTTGATGGCTTGCATCGGATTCTAACACAAGATCTGGGGCTGATGGAAAGATACTTTTCCCGTTCCAAGCATCTAAATGGTCTATCCACCATTGAAGCTCTGTGCGAGACTCTATGTCTAAAGGAACGAGATCGGAATACGAAAGCCCCTTTCTCAGGTGTTGAATCTTTAATCTTTGAAGAGCACGATAGTGAAGGGGACCCGGAAAGATTGCTTGGATAGAGGAGGAGAGAAGACCTACAACTCGGGCTAGACTTCGGAGGGAAATGAGGGAATTTCTGAGAATTTGCAAAATTTCTGATTTTATGGATTTTATTTTTGACGATGGTAGAAGAAGGGTCGCTGAGAGGGAATTGATTTGAAATCCCAGAAATTCTACGATTTGGGAGGGTATAAGAAGGGATTTTTCCCTGTTTATTATGAAACCCAATTGTTCCAACAGAGAGCAAGTTGTTTGTAGGTGGAGTAGGAGAGTCTGAGACGATTGACTTAGGATGAGGATATCGTCTAGATAAATTAATAATCTTATCCCTTGAGCTCTTAGAAAAGCTACCACGGGTTTCATGAGTTTTGTAAAACACCATGGGGCTGACGATAGACCGAAGGGCAGAGAGGTAAAGTGATACATTTTGTCTAACCACTGGAATTGAAGAAATTTTCTGCATTCTGGATGAACAGGAACGACTAAGTAAGCGTCCTGTAGATCCAATCTGACCATCCAGTCGTTCTGGAGGAGAATGTCTCTGAGATGGAGAATTGTTTCCATTTTGAAATGCCGGTATATTACAAACCGGTTGAAATGTTTTAGATTGATGACTGGACGCATCTTTTTGTTTTTCTTTTGAACAAGAAAAATTGGGCTGATAAAACCCGAAGAAAGGGGAAGAGTGGGCACAATCGCTTGTTTGCGTAACAATGTGTCTACCTCTAGGGAAATTAGATGAACCATTTCTGTGGAAAAATGGGGAGGAGGTTGGAAAAAAGTTTGCACCGGAGTAGAATAAAGTTCTATTTTGTAGCCTAGAACTGTGTTTAACACCCAAGTATCTGTTGTTATTGCATGCCAATTTGACAGAAAATGGGAAATACGACCTCCTGTCGGGAAAGAATCGACAAGGAGGCTTACCTGTTGGGTTGGCGGCTCTGGAATGTCTGGCTGACCTGGCACGGTATCCTCTGCCACGTTGGGGGTAGAACTGAGGTCTGAAGTCCTGCTGATAGGAGCTGTAATAGCCTCAGGAGCCTTGATTGGTGAATCCGCGGCCGGTAAAGCGACCCCTACCTCTACCGGCCCTGGCAAAAACCCGATGGTGAAACATTTTTCTCATGGACTGTTGGGCTTTGGTCAATGAGGTGAAAGTAGCAACATATTTGCCGAGGTCCTTTATAAAGGAATCTCCAAAAAGCTGTCCATCTGATTGGAGCTGAGGTTGAACGGTTGCCAAATTTACGAGTTTGGGATCAAGTTTGATAAGTAGGCCTTTACGCCTCTCGTGAATAAAGGAAGAATTTGCATTTCCCAAAAGGCAGAAACAACGTTGAACCCATAAAGATAACTCTTCTGGGTCCAGGAAGGAACCATCTAGTCTGGCTGATTCGACAAGATCAAAAATCCTAGTAAGAGGCCCCGTAATGTCTAAGAGTTTGTCCTGACAAGAGGACCAAGCTTTATCCACGCCCTTGCGCGGGTCCTTGCCTTGTTTGGTGAAGAAAGTCAACATTTGTTCATCAATAGTAGGGGTAATAGTGGCTTTGTTAGAGAGTACGGGACGAGGACATTCGGACTTTAATTTAGATCTAGTTTGTTTGTCTAGGGGTGAAAATAGTTTTTGTGCCACATAACGACCCACATGGTCAGCTGGAAACCACTCAGTAGAATTGGGATGATGAATTTGAGAGGGATCGAACATAGGAAACCCTTCTGAGTCGAAAAGAGAAGGGGTAGCAGAGGTTATTTTAGATTTCTTTGGAGGAGGAATGGAAAAGGACTCATCATCGTCTTTATCAGATAAATATGAATCTGAATCTACATCAGGCATATCTTCGTCTGTATCTTGAATAACTGGAGAAATAACAGGGAGAACATTGCGCTCTTTAGATTTTCGTTTTAAAGAAGATTTTGGAGCCATATTGTTATACTCCTTGGCAGGAGCCTTGTGAGGAACCACGTCCTCTGGCGTACGTGAGATGGACTCACCTTCCATTTGCGTCCCCATACCTGGCTTCGCTTGCGGACGCGTACTGCTTTCCCCCGCAGTCTGGGCCGATTTGGAAATTAAATTAGAAAGGTTATTCTCCAGATTTTCGATAATTTTTGTAATGAGGAAGATACTGCCTGATGAACAGAGCTTCTAATAAAATCACAGAGTTCATGTCTCATCTCTTCCAGTTCAGTGGAAACACCCTGTTCCATACAGGAAGTGCCAGGTTCCATTATGTCTTAATGTCAATAAAATATTTAAAATAGAAATAGGTTTGTAGATTTAATTTTGGAAATTAAGGAGACCGAAACCGAGAAAAAACTGAGTCTTTTTGTAAAAAACAGGGAATAGAAGGGGTTAATAATATGACACAGGTCTAAATAAAGCAACTAAAGTTGCTCTGGATAATAAATAAGAAAGCTCTCAGAAGCGCTCTGTCATGCGACGTCTCTGCCTCAGGAGCAAGCCGAATGACGGTTGCTGCCTGAGGCAAAGGAATGCCTGGAATTTAGAGCGCGCGCGACACACGTTTAAAGTAAACAAAGCCGACGTCAGAGCTGAAGCGCTCAGCTCGAAACCCCTCTGTAAGGGAGGCCGGAGCAAAATAAACACACGGCAGCTTGCCGTCGACCGTAAAAGATAGAAAGAATGCCTGGGAGGAGGAAAGCACGCGACGAGCGCTAACACGAACAAATAACAGAAATGTTGTGGACGAGTGGCCGGAGTCACAAATAAACATGTGGCAACTTGCCGTCTACCATAACAAAAGCAATAATACCGTATATTTATAAATATTAAAATATTGAATAATGTAATTAACGTGGGTAAAAGAAAATGCGACTTATCTCGACTGCAGCAGCAAGAAAAGAGGGCTGCTTGCAGTCAAGTGACGTCATAATGGCATATCGTAATTACTATTGGTTCTGTGTGTTTTGAACTACGTTTTTAATCCCATTGGATACAGATGTTAAGCCTTATGGGATTTGTAGTTTCTTGACTGCTGCTCATTTAATAAAGCAAGAAAAGAAACGCATAATAGGAGCCTCCGGTCTTGCCATAAAATTTACGTCTGTCAACTAATCCCCTTCTCCACATCCTGCTCTCATTGTCCCACCTAGCCTCGGCTAAAGTATTTTCTGCTCTTTTCATTCTCCTCTCAAATTTCTGCTGTCTTTGTCGTATGGCCATTAAATCCCAGACTGCTTACGCCTCATACTGGGCTGGTCTCGGAGGCGGTTTTTGCACACTTAACAACCACCTTAAGTACTCTAAAAATCTTGTATTAAACGTTCCATGCTCTGGAAACGCTAAACATCCCTCCTTCTCTGTTAATTTGCGGCACTGCTTCATCCAAAGACATGGCGCGACTCCCTTTTCCTCCACTACGATATAAGCTGGAGTACCCTCAGGCGGTGTAGGCTCCCCTTCACTCGCCATAATGTATGCATCTCCTTTTAAAGTACTCTTTAGAGCCTTGAAAAACTTCATTTTTGCGTCTTTTATTTTGTTAAGAATCTAATCAGGAAGTGACTTTAATTCCCAGAACACTCTTCACCCACCTTTCTCCACCTATTGCCTCTCACGGGCGGCTGCCAATCCGTGCGCGACCCCTCTCGGCAACTGACCTATCCCAGCGCGGCACCACTGATGTCACACTCACACACACTGCGGCTGACAAAGTCTTGCGGCTTGTCTTTCTCACACAAAACTAATGCACTATATTGCGAGCACCTTTATAACCACAAAAACCCAAATTTGCAGGTTTACTACAGGAAGGGTAACACAATCGCTTCAGAACTTTACAGAGATTTCACTTGAAGCATCGGCCGCTACTTTCTCCTTCTCAGCACCCGCACCCGCAAGCAGAATTCGACCCGCAAATCCTACTCTCGACTTGTCAGTGGTTCGTTCTAGTGCACTTTAGAACTTGCCAAATCTCCATCGAAGGTTTCACTCACACAAATTTTACTCAAACTCGACTTGTCAACCACGCCCGATTGACCTATTAAACAGCACAAATTACAACATAAATCCAAGTGTCTCCTACACTTGTCAATATACTCCGGAGTCTTAGACCACGACGGGTCCGTACATAACCAACAACCATGTGGATAATTTTTTAGCACAAAGCGCCACACTCATATGAAGTTTGCCGACTTCCCTACTCTCATACTGCAGAGTACGTCCACTCCTACTAAAACAACATTACCTGACCTAAACACACAAACTTCACAAATCACCTGCATTATGCATAAGCTGAGCAAGTGCAAATTCTACACCACACATGCTAAAACGCCGAGAACATTCCCAACTCACTTAGGCAGGCTCCGAGATTCCGGGAAAGTCATGGGGAATTTAGAAACACATGATACCTCCAATTTGCATTATCTCAAAAAACAATTTAAAACAATAATCCTCCGTCCTAGGGCCCCAAAGGGCCTAAACCATTGCTCTGCTACCAGAACTGTTAACGCGTCCCTTTATGATTACTTTACTCACTTTGGGACTCGTTTTAGGTCAATGAATCTTTTGACCCTGATTGAAGACACCTTAGGACGAGATAGCTAATCAACATGTCAATCAATATGTCAATAACGTCATCAGTATTTAACAGAATAAAACAATTTACTTTAGTCAAAGACATTAATAAGACTCGGAAACCACCATGTTCCCAACCAATCAGTGTGAAGGAGTGTTTCACAAAACTGAAAATGTGTTGTTATGACTGAGGGATGAGGAATGAGGAGTAGGGATGATGGATGAGGAGTAGGGATGATGGCTGAGGCATGAGAAGTAGGAATGATGGATGAGAAGTAGGGATGAGAAGCAGGGATGAGGGATGAGAAGTAGGGATGATGGAAGAGAAGTAGTGATGAGAAACAGGGATGAGGAGTAGGGATAATGGATGAGAAGTAGGGATGATGGATGAGAAGTAGGGATGATGTATTATGGATGAGAAGTAGGGATGATGGATGAGAAGTGAGAAGTAGGGATGATGTATGATGGATGAGAAGCAGGGATGATGGAAGAGAAGCTGGGATGATGGATGAGAAGTAGCGATGATGTATGATGGATGAGAAGTAGGGATGATGGATGAGAAGTAGGGATGATGGATGAGAAGTAGGGATGATGGAAGAGAAATAGGGATGATGAAAGAGAAGCAGGGATGATGGATGAGAAGTAGGGATGATGGATGAGAAGTAGGGATGATGGATAAGAAGCAGGGATGAGACACAGGGATGAGAAGTAGGGATGATGGAAGAGAAGTAGGGATGATGGATGAGAAGTAGGGATAATATATGATGGATGAGAAGTAGGGATGATGGAAGAGAAGTATGGATGATGGATGAGAAGCAGGGATAAGAAGTAGGGATGAGGAGTGAGGAATGAGGATGTCCTAAAATGGATGTTGTACCGGTATGATTTCATCCTCTCGTGGTCCTTTGCACATCTTCAGTCAGTGGCTCCATTGTCTGTACCGGTTCAGGCGACCTTGTACCTACGAGTGATCCACAGTGTTGCATTCAGCTAAAATGTTTCTACAAGCAAGTCGAATTTCATGAGAACGGATCTACTACAGTTACATTCAGCTTCTAGCTTTTGGAAAAAACAAGAGTTCATGTCCTTCAGCAAGTCAGCACACAGCACGTTAGAAAAACACATTTAATATGAGAGTCAGGCAGCTAGGCCTCGACTTATGCTAACTAAGGCCTAATGATTGATTAACAAAACTCTAGTATATATCTTTCAATTATTAGTGTAAAACCACATTTTAATAAAACATTTAGGGGGTTATTCCAACTTTGGAGGAGGTGGTAATCTGTCCCAAATGTGACGGATTTACCACCAGCCGTATTATGAGTTCCATAGGATATAATGGACTTGTAATACGGCTGGTGGTATATCCGTCACTTTACCGTCACTTTTGGGACGGATTACCACTTCCTCCAAAGTTGGAATAACCCCCTTAATAATTATTAGTCAGTTTCATTAGTCCCCGTATGCATTGACGGCCACTCCCCGTGGGCACATTTTCAAGCACGCGTTTTAGCAAAATACATTAATACATTTTCTATGCAGCATTATTAGACATTAGTCCATACTTATTTCATGTTAATATTGACTATATAAGCTACACTCTCTCAGCCCCACTGTTTTGTTTTTTTATCTTGCACTTTCTTCGTCTAAAATGTTGACATGTGTTGTAAGTAAACCTGATTGCCCTTCTTGAAAACTTAGGATCTGGTTGTCTTAAGTAAACATTGTCCCCTGTGATGTCACAAAAAGAGGTGTGAAGTCACGCGAAACCTCTGAAAGGACGCACTGCTGCTACACATAAAGTAAAGATGTAAACAACGCTTCAAATGCATGGCTCAAGAACGGAGCTCGGAAGTACGAACGCCGAGATAGTAAGTAATGCATTCGCTTTGCCTAGTTCTCGCTGACATTTTTTTGCTTGCGGAATCATTCCTACAAGTTTAAAAATTCCCGCTTATCTACAGTAAACAGGAAGAAAATCTCGCGAGATTTAGCACCGTTCAGCCCTAAAGCAGACGAGCTAAGCTGTCTAGTCACTAATAGGCGAACGACGTTTATGTGCTCACGGAGAATGTGGGCTTTCACGTCACGAGTAAAGGGCGGACGACCAGGAAGGTAGCATGGCCGCGATGAGAGTAGTGCTGTATCGGCCATCTTGCGCGTAGTATGTTATATAAACTTCACATAATTAATATACATAAAACGTCTAGGCAAGATCCCTGCTCGCAAAGAAGCCGCGCGCCATTTAATGTTGCAGAGCCTAGCGTACAGTGGGTGACTTTGACTGTTAAGCGCACATGGGAGCTGTAAGAAGAAGTGAGGTTCAGCACCCCTCCTAAGATGGCGCCCACGCGGCTTTACTGCGCTGCTTTCCAGGGCTGAGACCTGTAACTGCTGACCCTAAGGAGGCCCTGGGTGCTGTGACAGCAATTGGGCGCGCCGAACCATACAGATTCTCGCTAACCACCGCAACTATTTGGGCGCGCTGTGCACACTTCTTCTCCTCCTATACCCACAGCTTGT
This sequence comes from Pleurodeles waltl, assembly GCF_031143425.1. NCBI lineage: Eukaryota > Metazoa > Chordata > Amphibia > Caudata > Salamandridae > Pleurodeles > Pleurodeles waltl. The sequence goes on from NC_090444.1 coordinate 959,969,271, forward strand.
TTACGCCACTGACATATTTAACCCCAAACAGCGGCCACGGGGTCCGCACCCAAAACTGGAGGAAGGCCCCAGGAGCCGGGGCTACAGGGATCGGCCAAGGGACCTAGAGCGACACGGTAAGACCCTAGTGCTTTCTGCTGTCCTCAATTCCCGCAAATTATACGGTCTTTACAGGTACAACAGGCTTCAATTCTCCATTCTCCGGGGAATCCGGTGGGTATGATGATTGGGGGTGTGTGGTATACCTCAGTGTGTCAACCGTAGCTGTTCGAGGATAGCCATATTAGCTCCTCCATGTGTTCGTGGAAAAGGCGAGTGTGAAAAAAATATACGCGTTAAGGCTTTAACCATGCAATTCCGCGAGGTATATTTCGCTCTGTTACACATTGACGACATCAATGTTAACACCAGGGTCCAAAGACTCGAAATGACTCTTGTCCCTGACCCTTTCTGTTTTTATCTTTGGATTTCCAGCAACATACACACTCGTAGTGCAGATAACCACGTGCATACATGGAAGTCTTAAAGATGCAGGCGTGTGAACACTTAAAACAAAATCTAGCCTATCAAATCTGAAGCACAAGTGGTTAGGCACTTTTGTGAGCATGACCGGTGACAACTCAGCCAAGTGCAGAAGGTCAACACCACGTGTACAGTACACATCGTCCTTCTGTGCTCTACATTGCCCTTTTGTCGTAGCTCCCCATAACAAACTGTTGATTTGGTGTCCAGTGTGACGTGCCCGATCACCGCTCTGATGGCTGCAAAACCGAGCTCAACTCATTGACTTTCTTGAAACGTTCGCTTCTGGGGAGCGATGCCGCTTCACAGAGAACAGTTACGGACGTCAGAGTTGTTATTCATAAAAGTAAAACATTTTAAAAGGCGAACGAGTGGGCTCTTAGCAGACTTGACTCTGATTTTTAGTGTGGTTTGATGTAATAGCTTTTTTTTTTTTTGCTCTGCTACTCTCGCTATGTTATAAAATATCCAGTGTGTTTTTTAATAATGTGCACTGCAATCTGACGTGGCAAGTGCACATTCCTTTAAAATGGTTCAGCCAGAAGAGGGCCACTTAAGTTATGTAACCTCAGTAAACCCCGTGCATTTGGAATGTACGGAGTTGGAAAAATGATAGATTCACACGTTCTTCAAAAATTGGACCATTCACTTTCAAAATAGTTTTGTATGCATTTGGTTCCCACACTGGCAAGTTCAGAGTTTTGGTGCGCGTTCTCATTACCATCGTTATGTTGTGTTTTTGGCACTTCCACGTGCTTGGAAAAGAAGACTTCTGCTACATTTTAAACTTTTGTATGAACTGATTTGAACGAATGTTATTTGTAATCTTTTGGCACTGAGGGAGACATACCTTTTTCGAATATGCTGGAATCTGTAGAGGACTCGATCTTATACGATCGTTCACCTATGATTTTGTTTATTAGATATATTTGTTTTTATATTTGCCAGAGGCGGCCTGGCGTTTAAAAGTGTGTAGTAACAACACAAGCCCTCCCCTTTGCTGTTCTCGTGCGCTACATTTTTGTTGCAATGTCACTGAGGGCCATGAGAACTGCTATAGTATGTTTAAGTTTAGAAGGTTCCAGGGAAATCCTTTACTGCTGTTTTGTTATGGTAACCGTGAAATACGACGCCCCATCTCTTCTTGAGCCCCGAGGGCATTCATTTCAATTTACATCCTCACGAGTAGTGCAAAGGATGCATCCTTTAAATAGCCTTTATTGCTTTTAATTGCAGCTTCCTATCACTCAGAATCAGAAGGAAAGCCTATATATACACACCTGTATCTGTTTTTAGTGATATACCCAACAAATTGTAATTGTTGTTCAGTAGTTAAGTATTTTTTTCATAATTGGCAATTGGTGGTGCAGATGTAACCACGAGTGCCTTTTTTTTCTAAGACTTATTGTGTTTCTGTATACCTAGGTAAACGTTTTTCAAGTGTAACGGACTGAAAGCACTTCACGATTAGGGGATGGGCATAGTGTGTCTTCATAAAACAGACCCTTCAGTTTTACCATTTACACGTGGTCTACGTGACTTGTATTTCAAGTAGGAGTGTTGGCATCTTAGATGATACGTCATATTGCTGCTACCATCAAACTTAGCAGACTGTAAACATGTGGAGACGTTTATTGGCCTAATGCCGCATCCTAAGGGCAAACTTAAATGATTAAATGTAAGCAATAACACATAGTTTTCCGTCGATTGCCGTTTATTGTTGGATTTCATGTGTGTAATACTAGTCTTCTGTGAAGTCACCTGTTTATTTGTACTACTTGAGTAAAATGTGTGTTGTAAGTCATTAATAGTATAATTGCAGTTCTGGCATTCTCCCACTAGGTGCTCAGAATCCGCCACCAGAAAGGCATCTTTTACATCAATAAGGATTGTGAAAGTGATTAATTATCGGATCGATTCAACGTAAGGATGGGCTCGATCAGCCATTTGGTTTTTATGCCTCCGTGACGTTTATGCATCTGATCTGTCTTGTGCTTTTAGAAAGAATTAAAAGTTCTTCTATCAAAACACAAACATGCTGATTTCATTTTTTCAAGTCTTATATTAAGGGGTTCGAGTAAATAATCAGTTGTCAGAGGTATAAAGAAGGAAGGGAACCCCCTTTTTCATGTCTTATGAAAAAAAAGTTAAGTACCCCTTTCCTTGCATCAGTTAAAATGAATCATGGGGCATTTCATCCACTAGTCATGTTTATGGTGGATTAGGCTGTTTTCTGACCTGACTTTCTATTCTTTTTAGAGTAAAGCCTGCGAGGGCACGAACTAGCTTTGCTAAAAGCTTGGAGCCCTTTTGTTGATTAACATTTCTTGGCTGCAGCACCCCTATTATTTGCAGCCCCCTTAATCAGCCAGTGCTGTCCAGAAGTAATTTCTGAACCTTTCTGTGGAGCGGGGACCAAGCACAGCTTAATCAAGCTTAGGTAGTGCCCGTCCACGGTCCTCAAAGTTATTCCAGTTCTACCAATTCATTTCACCCAGCTTCTGCCTACTGTTCCCTCTATAGTGCTTTTTCATATTTACATTAGCTCACTTTCCATAACTGCACTTGTGGGGGTTGGGCCAGTTAATGTACAGATACTGTCTTCCACACTTATTTTTTTACAAAAAAAAAAAAAATCAAATGTATAAATTATGCTTCTGACCATGAAATGTGTCAAATTGCTTTGTTCTCTGAAATCTCATTTCATCTCTCTGGCTGTCAATTTTTTTTTTTTTTTTTTTTTTTTACAACAGAACTGTTTTATGTTCATAGGGTTTGACAGCTAATTTCAATATGAGTGATACTTTTCCAGAAAAAACTTGACCCTACGTTGCGGACGCTCAAGGTATTGGAAATTGTGCCTAATTTATATTGGAATGTGGAAAATCCGTTCATTACATTCCACATATTGAAAAATTAGGTGTTCCCAGTTATTCCTTGCTTGGAGCAAAGGCCTTTTGCTAAAGTACTTTCTGCTTTTTTACAACTATGCTAGTTGCATTCATATCTCTAGTCATCTAACCTTTGGCAGCTTTTTGGTAGGCAGTTTGCATGTTGGAGCCAAATCTAAATTCCCATAGCATAACAGGCCATTTACTTCTTTCTGAGGCCCTCATAGCTCATGTCTTTCAGTCTTCGGCCTCTCTTTGGTGTTTCCGAGCTCAGCTTTTTAGAGTTGAATTTCACAGCTTGAGAGGCCACCACTCTAGTGTTAGAGAATTTAATAAAGCTTTGTGACCATTTGCTGTTTTCAGTAAGGACTATCTTGTGCTTTATTTGATTTTGCACTTGTTCATCCAGTGGTACAGTTTTTTAGTAGTGCTGTAAATGCTAGGTCTTGTTATCCCTCACCTCATCTCCACTTCCTCGGTTCAGTACAACACTGACCTCAGCAAGATAAGAGGCCATTTTGTCCTTCACTGGATTCAAACTTTTGACCGATAGGTTACATACAGTTCTACACAGAACTATTATCAGCTTAAGCAAAATCAAAATTATATCTGCTGGGTTCCAGAAACTGAGTGGTGTTAATTGCAGTGTCCTGTAGAGGCTCGTTTCCTGCTGTATGTGTCCCCAGTTGACTGGTTCTCGTTTTGGCAGGATCTCTTCAGCACATTGTTTTATCATCCAGCCACCTATGGATTTAGTGCACCCGGTTCTGTTGGTGCAGTTTATCCTTACAGGAAGTGCTCTGTGGGCTTGGAGATGTAATTTCTGATTGCACACTCCTTTGGGAGAACATGTCTGTATTAAGAGAAAAATTTCATAAGCTTTTAGCCAGGTTCCAGCAGGTGCAGTTCTGCATTTTTGGCCTGCAGGTAGTGATGTAGCTGCCCCCTTTATATTGCATCAACTTTTGTTTGATGTTTTGCTTTTTCCCACATTCTCATCTCTGTACATTATAAGGATACAGCCAACAACATCAGAGTTCCTTGCCCTTATAAAATATGCACCTTTGTCTTCACTTCTCTGTATGCTCTTTGAACTCCTCAGTGACTTGTAGGTGCTATTCTTAGGTGTCTGCCAGCAGATGTGGGCATGAGCATTATTCTTGGGGAAATGGGGAAAAGCCATGTATTCAGTGTGTTGCTGAAAGCCAAACCCTATTGAGTGTCAGTATTGTGTTTTGGGACTGTTCACCCACACTGTAGAGCAAACAATTTTCAAGATGTCGTATTTGATAAGGTGAGGTGTTAATCGAAGTTGTTCTGTAGTAGAACCTGGGTTGAAAGTTAGTTTCCATTTTCCAATTTCGCATCTGAGGGATTGGAGGCCTTTTTTCTGCATTGTTGTGTGAGTGACACAGAGGAAATAGAATGACTTCTGTAGTAAACTAGGAGCTTTTGAAAGGCTTTTAGAGCGTTTCTTTATGTGCCAAGTAGTCCTATGAGCCTTTGTAGTCTTTAGTAGGGGTAGGGGCATATTAGTAGGGGTAGGGGCATAAGTGATCAAGTTTAACTAAATACAAATTATGTGTGCAAAATGTACTTTGTAAAAACTCCCCCTTTGACCTTGATACCTGTGAATATATCTCCGTATTGTGTTTTTAGGTCACTAACAACATGTTTACTACCAACATGTTTGGGACATCGGAAAGCTTCCCTGGAAATGCATTCTACCCATTGCTTACTATTGGCTTTGTGTTTTGTTACTTATATTTGCTTGCTTTCTATATGCTGGCTTTATATATTTTAGGATGTTGAGCTTGGGTTCATCCCTTCCGTTGACCATACCCTATTTGTTGTATTTTTCCACTCTGACGCTCAACTCAGATCTGTGCCACTGTACTCACTGTATGCCACTCCACAACACTTTTCCATGCTACAGCACTGTAGGCAACTCCCTCTACTCCACTCCATGCCACTTTACTTCACTCTATTCTACAACACACTATTCCACACCACTGCACTCTACCCTGCTCTATGCCACTCTGCTCTACAACACTCTACTCCGTTCTACACAATACTTTCTACACCACTGCACTCTGAAACACTCAATTTTCTGCTTCATGTGATCAAGTCCTAAGTGATTTACTGTTAGTACTTAAGGTGTGATTTTTGAGAAACCTTCATAAACTGCAGATAGCACAACCACATTACATCATCCTTTAAATTGCACCAAAATCTATTGATATTTAGTGGAAACGTGTGCATGAAGGTGTTTCAGTGAGGTCCCCAGTGGCAATCGAAGAACGCGCTTTATGACATTTGCATTGATCAGATTGTGAGGAAATAGTGAGCAAGAAGATAACTGTGCAGTCCCTTCTCTTATCCCTAGCTGACGCCGTTTCTCAATGCTCCGCATTATCCTCTCAACAGATAACAGGTCTTTGTATCAAGTCAACATGCTGCAGAAGAATCAATTTAAGACACCTTCCTCATCTCATTCGCAAGCAGCCAAATATAAATCAGCAGACAAACTGAACAGCATTCTGCTCTTTCAGTAGAGTGGTTTTATCAAAATATTGTGTTGTATTGGCGTCTTTGTGTGGAGCATTTTTATAAGAGCTTCATATACTGACAATGCTAGAAAGTGGCCTGATTTTCATTGGTACCTGGGCACCTTCTCGGATGTGTAGTTCAAAGGATGTTGGAAATAGTATATACATGTGAAAGATGTTGGTTAAGGTGCATTATGTTCAAAAACATGCTCCAAATATGGTGCATTGTGCTTTGCAGTACATAGATTTCGAGTGTGTGAGGAATCGTTTGCACCTCCCACCTTAACAGCCAGTAGTTTTCGTTTATAGTGATCAAAAGGGCCACATCTTTAATGTTTTTCGTAACTGGAGGTGATTCTCAAAGATCAGGCGACATTGAATTGCCGAGTTAGGCACCAAGACCAGTCCCAGACTGGAAAGCAGTGTAAGAAAACCAAAACTGAAAAGTTATAATGCATAGGCCAATTCATACAAGTCTTATGATTCTAATTTGGCCTTTAAGTTAATTTCCTCTACAATTCTATATTTATAAACTAGTTTCTAATTTATTACATGAGGAAGTTCCACTCTGATGTGCCTGAAGGCCATTCATGGCACAGTTACAAAGGTAGATAGCAAACGTACATGTCATCTTAATGAACCAGTGTTCTTAACTGGTTGGTGGTGCTAGCGCGCCCAGTCCTTAGTAAGTAAACCTACAAGGGGACGAGTATAGGTCAATGAACCTTTTGAATCGCATGGAGTATCCTAGTCATGCAGTGATCACTGAACCAATAATCAACAACAATAAATCAATATCAAACACTTAAGAAACCAAAAAGGAAACAGGAATGTGGAATTCCTATCGCCCGACGCCCGGGACCTCTTGTTTGGTGTCAAGGGCAACAAGTTTTTATGTTTACTTTGTCCTTGGGACAAGTAGGCCCAACCCCCTGCAGCACAAACCTTTTGGTTGCTTGTTTACAGAGAGTGGAATTCTCTGCAGTTGAGGTAATGTGTTTCCAAAAGATAATGCTGTTTGAACTTGTATATATGGTTCATTATTTGAAAGCCTTCATTATTAGGGTGAGTGCTGTAAATAAATGTTTTAAGGTCACACTTCACTACTGACGTTGGTTCCAGTACAAAAAAAAAAAAACATGCACACACATGTTTGAAAAGTTTAGGCTAAGAGGCTAAGTATAATGCTCCCAGAATGCTCTCTGATTATATGCAAATGAAGTGTCATTTAGTAAAATGTGTTGATGCATGCTAGTATTTCCCCAAAATATTTCTAATGGAAAATCAGTGTAACCATTTTCAACACGATTATGGGAAGCATGAAAATAAACAAACACTGACAAAGCCAACTGATCTGACATATTTTTATAAGTCTTTTAGTTTCATCAATGCGTGTCTTGTTTTGACATGGCTTTTGTAACACTTTATTCTTGTGGGAGCTACCAGGCCCTCAACATTGTAAAAAACATTGGCAAAACCCCCCCAAAAAGTTTTTGAACTCTTAAAGCACACGTTGCCACCAGCGGCATAACAAAGGCCCCGCAGCCGCCCTCCAGGGGGCCCCTCCAGCACAGCACCTGCCCTGAGTGAGTCTGGAGAGGGGGCTCCTCCATGTTCTTTGCAAAGGGGCACCCTCCAGTTTTGTTACGTCACTGATTGCCACTGTAGTTCCTGACACTGAACAAAACTACTTTGTGTGGCAATATGCTCCTTGTGGAAGAGCAGAATGCGATCGCTCACAGTAAAGCCAGCCGAAAGAGAGAGAAATAGAAGTTTAATAAAAACAAAATGTCTTTGTTAACACCAGACCTAATTAGGGACCAAGACCCACATGTAGGTAGCTTTTTGCATGTCGCAAACAGCGACTTTCGCTGTTTGCGACATGCAAAAAGCACATTGCGATACACAAACCCAGTTTTGCGATTCAGTAACCTGGTTACCGAATCACAAAACGGGTTTGCGACTCGCAATTGGTAAGGGGTATTCCCTTCCTAATTGCAACTCGCAGTGCAATGTAGGATTGTTTTGTGACCGCGAACGCGGGCGCAAACCAATCGCAGTTTGCACCCATTTCAAATGGGTGCTAACACTTTCGCAAAAGGGAAGGGATCCCCATGGGACCCCTTCCCCATTGTGAATGTCACTGTAAAAATTTTTTCAGAGCAGGCAGTGGTCCTGCGGACCACTGCCTGCTCTGAAAAAATGAAACGAAAACGTTTCATTTTTCGTTTTTGTTATGCATCTCGTTTTCCTTTAAGGAAAACGGGCTGCATTACAAAAACAAACAAAAAAAACTGCTTTATTGAAAAGCAGTCACAGACATGGTGGTCTGCTGTCTCCAGCAGGCCACCATTCGCGAGGGGGTCGCAAATTGCGACCCACCTCATGATTATTCATGAGGTGGGCATTTGCGAAGCCCTTGCGAATCACAGATGGTGTCAAGGACACCATCCTACATTCGGATTTGCGACTCGCAATTTGCAGGTCACAAATCTGAACCTACCTACATGTGGCCCCAAATTCTTAAAGAAAGTCACAAAAGTGCACCCATGGTATATGTCGTACCCCTATAAAATATTTGTGAACTGTATTTTAGCATGGGTAAATACGATGTGTAGATTTGCTCATGTGAAAATCTATTGAGCATTTGCAAGTTCATTTTCCCTCCAGCCACTTTCTTCCCAACCCTGGAAGAAGTTCTAATTCTGCCGTTGTCAGGAGTAAATGTCCAACCTTTCTTATTATGGGAAAATATTAGAGAGAAGCTGGTAAAAATCTTTAAAACATGCAGGTTAGTAGGTTTGCAGACTCAAAGGCATTCCAGCCCTGAAACTATTGCTTACTGCTTCCTCCAGCCCCAGTATGCAGATCTGCAGAAAGGTGGCAAAATAAGGAAATTGCTACAGTAGCGATTGAAACTCCAAGTATTCAAGCCCTACTATGGTAGTAGCCCTGGCATAACCAGAGAGGCTATTAATTGCTGCCATAATTTGTCGCCACACTACATGGCACCAAAGGGACAAGTAGATCTTTTTACAGGACAAGTAGATTTGAGAAGCAACCTGTCCCCTGGACAAGTAGATATTTTAATAAATTCCACACCCCTGGGAAACCATATTAGTCAGAAATAACCATCACTCATGGAAAAGGTTAAAACGTTTTATTCCCTATTGATTACAATTCTAGGTCATCAGTTAGTTCAAAGTTTATTCAGTCAATTCTTTATTAATTCATCAGTTAGAAGACATTATCTCTTGGAAAAATAAAACATATATGACCAAGCAACAACATAAGCTATGTAATTCAGCAATAAAGTTGGTGAGTCATTTGTCACTGTCCACGTCACCCCTAACAGCCTACCGAACCAAGATTAGCATTAGCATGGGGGTCTTCATGCGAAACAATTTAGAGAAAAACATACATTTGGAAACATCTACCTAAGAGAATTTCTATAAAAAAAACAGCGCAGTTGGTACCTAGAAAAAAAAAGGCACAAAATTAGTCAGTCACATTTTCATAGGTACCTATCCAGGATGGATCAGCAACAAGTCAGTCTTCATCCCCAGGTCATCAATGGTCAACTACGGATCAGGCTCACAGAGTAAAAGCCCAAGGGTCAGCTCCTTGGACAGCATCTCCTGACGTCATCAACTTTCTCCTCGCAGTTCTGATTTTACACCCCTTGTCATGACTTTTTATTAGGGTCTCCCAATCCATCCCACTAATTGCTAATTGGTCAGTCCGTCGGAAGTTATGACTCTAACCTATAGTTTTTGTTTACCAAATCTCTAGTTTTGCATATGCTTTATGTCCCATAAAACTGATTGGTTCTTCTTGCGATGAGAACATCATCCGGCTCTTCAGGTAACGAAATTGTTGCATACGAGTATTTAGTCAGTGCCTCTATTGTTCAAGTCCTGGGAAAGGACATTTAGCCTACACCACACATAATTTTATCAAATTGTCTTCATCTCCTGCCCGTTGGTACATTGCAGAATGTTCCAGCTAAGCCGTCTGAACTCTGAACAGTTCACGGTTTCTCCTTCCAGTTAACAGTCCTCGCAAAGTTTTCCGAAGTCTCCACGTTATGAACAAGCAATGCCCAGCGAAACCAGGCCTTTAGTCTGGCTAATTTAAGAATATGAATTAACATAAAACATAGTTTATACACTTCGTTATGACATATTAGTACATTTTGTTATTCCTTTTTCGTTATTTTGCATCTCTTAATACACATGGTGACCATTCTCCGAGGGCACATTTTCAATTACACACATTTCCTAATATTCATTTCTCTATGCATTTTATCATTAATAAACACACATAAATCATTAGAAATTTCTTTAATTAACATATCTGTTCTATCAGTGGTCAGCTTTCCAGGGTCCGTGTTCTTCTATTTTGCCCTCATAGTTAATTGTCCCACACGTGCTTCTTGCAGTTATTGGCCTCATCCTGGGAACCAAAGCAGCAGAAATTCAGTTGATATGTAGACTGCAAGAAGACGTGTCTGAGGTATAGAATACATCTTCAGATTTATGAGGGGTAGTATTGCCCGGCTGTGCAACATGAGCAGAACTAAAAAGAGGCTACTTTAAATGGAATCCTGTACATATATCAGTGAAGAGTTGTTAGGCTTCTTTGAGATACTTTTCAAAGCACAACAATTCTAACTGCAGCATTTTTGACCTATCAAAGCTCATGTAACAGGGATTTAGGTTGATCCCCGTGTAAGTCGTGACTTTTTTTTTAGCCACCTCCACAAAAAGAATTAGAAGCAGCATAACGGGCATTAATGTGTACATCTTTTGGAAATATTTATTAACAGGGTTAAGTAGGCCTTGATTCAAAGCCTATGTGCATCAGTCACCATCCCCAAATATTTTACCTCGAAGGATGTGTTAGATTTGGTTAGATAGAAAGGACACAATGTTGTTACCAGCATTTTTCCTATTGGGTATTTATATAATATTGTCTATCTTGAGTTATTTAACTGAAACCTTCTTTGTTGCACCCGTTCACTGTTGGATATGGTTTGTGCACTAGGCAAGAGGCTCAGAAGAGTATGCTGATTAAAATTCAACATTGTGACACCAAATTGACAGAACAGGGGAGTTGTGGTTTAATTAAAAGGAATTATTTGGTAAATCATTGGGGAATCACTTAGAGCAGTTTAACCATAAGGGGGGGGGGATAGGTGTGTATCTTATCTTTTTGTGTGTGATTTTGCTCTCTTTTCCTTTTCTTTTCTCTGCATGAGGAGCTACGTGGTCCTCCTAGGTCAGTCAACGCAAAATAAGTTAATTAACTGTTCTGATGGCTACTGATAGAGCATGCAGGTCATGGCCTTCATCCCTAAGATGCAGACTCCTGAAATAAATGCTACTACACCTGGTAGAGGCTCTTGCTTGCTATTTCTGCAGTCATGTCTTGAAAACTCATTCTTAGCCATGGCTCACGCATCATTTGTAGGTGGAAGTATGGGAATCATTCCGAACTTTTGAGCACTACTTATATATTTCATCCATCAGTATTGTGACCTCACAGATTCTTCTGACCACAATTTATTTTCAAGACCGGAGGCTACCATCATGAGTAACATCTTTTAGTGCCACTTATGCAGCAGCTTTAAATATCTTTATTGCCTCGATAATACAACAATTGAGAATTAGAAAAAACACAAACATCCCCCCCATAGAACGTTCGTCCTCATTTTAAATGCTGTTCCAGTGACAGATACGTATGTTTTGTTAAAGAAATATTTTGTGCTGTGCACATCTGATTTTAAAGTTTTATAGGGGTTAAAATGCTTCTAATTTATGGAAGCAGTATGTATTGTTTGTTTATAGTATGTTTGTTATTACAATTTAAATGTTTGTTTTATTGCACTCTTTTTAACGTACTGGTAAATAGGGTTAATTACTAAAATGGATGCCTGGTATGTGCAAACAGTTTTAAACATTTGGGCCCATGAGTATTGTATTTATATGTGGTGAATTGAAGGGAATTGGTAATCATTGTGTAATTGATGCGAGTGCAGTCTTACCTCAAGCAGTAGGTTTCGTGCTCACGGATTGGATGATTGGTACTTCGATATGGCGTTGTAAAGTGAGAAGTGCATCGGGACGTGGAGTTAACTTGCTGATCTCGTGTGATTTGAGTGCAATTTGTGAATGGTCTTAGCCGCATGAAAATGAATGAACTAACTGTCTTTCCAGGGTAATTCTTTCTTGGCACATCAGTGATCTGGACCCTGATTTTGGCAATTAATATTTCCAAAAATCAAAATATAGTTTGTGTGTATACAGTGAAAACAAAGGTTAAAGTGACATTTTAGTCAGAGAATGACAACATTAACGTTCTGAGCAAAACAAAAAAACAGAAATTCACCAGTTATAGTTAGCAATGTTAATTATAATATGCGCCCGCCATGCACTGCTTAGGACTTTGCATTGAATCACCTATGACTTGTTCTATTAATTCATTTATAGCATCACTAAGAACATCTCAAATAACATCACTTGTGACTTGATTCATGCTCATTTTGTAAGTAATGTTCTATAAACGAATATGGCATTTGAGGTCTGAAAGTAAGTGCAAAATAGCTCAGAATGACATGAAGCATAATTAATGCCTTAACACATACATCCCTTTAGGTGAACCCAGCTTGTGCCATGTGCAACATTTAACCTATACCATACACTTGGTAGGTGGCCAAGTTCGTATTACCAATCAACCCCAGATAGATGGGTAACCTCCAACTGCACACAGTGTTCAAACTGTATACAGATGTTCAGAGAAAACCAGTTTTCTCCAGATACTCAACTTTTGCTACATTACTAATGCCCTAAAACAAGCAGCCTTTACCTGTATCAAAACCTTCAGTCACAGAACTTACGCTGAGAAATGAAGTGGACATGAGTGGAAAAGTTGGTACTGTAAACAGAGTTTACTCTATGGAGGGAGCTTACTCTATACCTTACTGTTTACAGACATTGAAACTCTCATGAGAAATACACCAGAGAATTAAAGTATCTACTAAGAACAGTGTTCACAATGTAACACGTGCCCCAAGAGGCACTATTCAATACAAATACCCAAGTTCTGACAGTACTAAAGGCCATACTACCTGCAGCCTTCATACAGTGTTAAAAATTGTACAGATAGCCCATCTCTTGAAGCTAAAAAAGCAAATGTGCAAAAGTTAGTACCTGGTGCACACAGTGTTCTATGTTATGTACAAATTGTCATGCTGTGATAATTCTGTCTAAAACTTCAACTCTGCTAACAATAGTTAATATTCAGTATGCATTTGAAGAATTTGCCTGTGGTTTTCCAATTTTTAAGAGGTTGGAGTAAAAGAGCATTCGTTTTTTTTCTTGCTAAAGCAGGTTTTATTACAGAAAGTAGTAAGGCTATTTTAATGAAGAGTAATTTTAAGCTGGAAGATATGGCAGTAAAGGAGCTGAGTAGAAATGCGAAAAGTTTGCCTTTTGGAGAAGGTTTAGTTAAAAGTCTGGGTAAATGTGTAGCTTCACGGCTTTGGATACTGCTAAATCTAATATGATGACTGTGTTTGGAGGAGATATTTTTGGAAGTGCGAGCAGAAAGTGACTTTCTGTTTGCTGAGAACTTCAAGGACCCCAGTATAATTTCCAACTCTGAGGACATGGAAGGGGTGTTCAGGCTGCAATAGGATTTTCCTCCTCCAAGAGGGAGGTCAGGAAGGATCGGGGTATACGTGGATGAGTCATCCTGTTTTCAAGGTGAGTACAGACATTTCTTCAGTTGTATTCCCTCTGGAAAAGTAGGAGGTCGTCTAAATTATTATGTGAAGATGTGGGAAGTTATCTCCCAATATCCTTGGGTATTTAACACCATTCAGAGACTCAAAAAACAGTCCATGAAGTTCCAAAGGAAAAGAAAGACTGAACTTATTTATGACTCTGGATCAGAAGGTTCAGGGATGTGGAATTCCTATCGCCCGATGCCCGGGACATCTTGTTTGGGGTCAAGGGCTACAAGTTTTTATGTTTACTTTGTCCTTGGGACAAGTAGGCCCAACCCTCTGCTGCACAAAGGCCTTTGGTTGCCTGTTTACAGAGAGTGGAACTCTCTGCAGTTGAGGTAATGTGTTTCCAATAGATAATGCTGTTCGAACTTGTATTTATGGTTCATTATTTGAAAGCCTTCATTATTAGGGTGAGTGCTGTAAATAAATGTTTTAAGGTTACACTTCACTACTGACGTTGGTTCCAGTACAAAAAAAAAAACGTGTATACACATGTTTGAAAAGTTTAGGCTATGAGGCTAAGTATGATGCTCCCAGAATGCTCTCTGATTAGATGCAAATGAAGTGTCATTTAGTAAAATGTTTTGATGCATGCTAGTATTTCCCAAAAATATTTCTAATGGAAAATCAGTGTAACCATTTTCAACTCGATTATGGGAAGCATGAAAATAAACAAACACTGACAAAGCCAACTGATCTGACATATTTTTATAAGTCTTTTAGTTTCATCAATGCGTGTCTTGTTTTGACATGGCTTTTGTAACACTTTATTGTTGTGGGAGCTACCAGGCCCTCAACATTGTAACAAACACTGGCAAAAAAAAAACCAAAACGTTTTTGAACTCTAAAAGCACACGTTGCCACCAGTGGCATAACAAAGGCCCCGCAGCCGCCCTCCAGGGGGCCCCTTCAGCACAGCACCTGCCCTGAGAGAGTCTGGATTGGGGGCTCCTCCATGTTCTTTGCAAAGGGGCACCCTCCAGTTTTGTTACGTCACTGATTGCCACTGTAGTTCCTGACACTGAACAAAACTACTTTGTGTGCCAATATGCTCCTTGTGGAAGAGCAGAATGCAATCACTCACAGTAAAGCCAGCCAAAAGAGAGAGAAATAGAAGTTTAATAAAAACAAAATGTCTTTGTTAACACCAGACCTAATTAGGGACCAAGACCCACATGTAGGTAGCTTTTTGCATGTCGCAAACAGCGACTTTCGCTGTGTGCGACGTGCAAAAAGCACATTGCGATGCACAAACCTCGTTACCGAATCGGAAAACGGGTTTGCGACTCGCAATTAGGAAGGGGTGTTCCCTTCCTAATTGCGACTTGCAGTGCAATGTAGGATTGTTCTGCGAACGCGGGCGCAAACCAATCGCAGTTTGTCAGGGACACCATCCTACATTCGGATTTGCGACTCGCAAATTGCGACTCGCTCTGACTCACAATTTGCGGGTCGCAAATCTGAACCTACCTACATGTGGCCCCAGATTCTTAAAGAAAGTCACAAAAGTGCACCCATGGTATATGTCGTACCCCTATAAAATATTTGTGAACTGTATTTTAGCATGGGTAAATACGCATGTGTAGATTTGCTCATGTGAAAATCTATTGAGCATTTGCAAGTTCATTTTCCCTCCAGCCACTTTCTTCCCAACCCTGGAAGAAGTTCTAATTCTGCCATTGTCAGGAGTAAATGTCCAACCTTTCTTATTATGGGAAAATATTAGAGAGAAGCTGGTGAAAATCTTTAAAACATGCAGGTTAGTAGGTTTGCAGACTCAAAGGCATTCCAGCCCTGGAACTATTGCTTACTGCTTCCTCCAGCCCCAGTATGCAGATCTGCAGAAAGGTGGCAAAATAAGGAAATTGCTACAGTAGGGATTGAAACTGCAAGTATTCAAGCCCTACTATGGTAGTAGCCCTGGCATAATTAGAGAGGTTATCATCAGAGCTCTTATATAATGAGATTGCTGCCGTAATTTGGCGCCACACTACATGGCACCAAAGGGACAAGTAGATCATTTTACAGGACAAGTAGATTTGAGAAGCAACCTGTCCCCTGGACAAGTAGATATTTTAATAAATTCCACACCCCTGGAAGGTTGTAGTGGATAGTGAAATAAATTCCATGTTAGAAAAATATGCTCTTTGTTCCCTTGGCAGATGTTGAGTGTTTTGTGAGCACTCTGTTTTTGGTAGAGGGAAAAAAAGACAAGCTGGAGGCCAGTAAATAATTTTAGATAATTGAACAAATTTCTGGTTTACGGCCATTTAAAGATGGAAGAAATCCATCTTCTGTGGGATATGTAGGAAAAAAAGACGACTTGTTGGTGAAGTTGGATCTAAACAACATTACTTCAGAATTCCTAGGAAGAATTTAAGTCCACCTTTCTTGTAGTTCAGGTGGAGAAATCAGTATCCTCAGTTTCAGTGTTTACTCTTTGGCCTTTCTTCTGCACTGTGGTGTTTTGCTAAGGTGCTGAGGACAGAAATTGTAGTAAGGCTGTTACAACCCTGGTTGTCCAATAGATATTTGGATCTGAAAAGGCTTTCTTTGAATTTCTTTGAAGTTGGCTTTATTATTATGTTTGATTTCCTGTCCAAGAGTTTTGGATATAAAAGCTTTGAAGGTAAGAAACAGGATTTATGGTCCAGATGTGTTTTTTTCTTTTTTTTTTTTTGTGGTTTGTAAGAGAGTCAACACTGGTGAAGCCAGTTTTTTTCCACGGTTTGAAGAGTGTAATAATTTGTGTGATTGAATGTATGTTGGAATGTGAGAGCGAGGTTTTGGAGTTGACATGTGATGGAGAAAAACAGTTGTTGCAGTCTTATGATAAACCTTACAAAGCAGTAAGTTCAGTTACATTTGTAAGATGGTTTGTCTTTTTTTGAACAGGCAGGAGCAAGTGTTTGAAAATGTGAAGCAGGTTCTGTAATGGGAGCAAAAGCAAGTAAAGCTTTTTGGTCTGGTGGAAGATTGGAGGAGATTATGAAAATGGCTGATTAGTCTAATGGGAATACTTTTTCAAATCATTATTTTAACCTATTGGTCATATGGTAAATGTGGTCTTGAAGGGCTTTCAACGTGCGTAACGGTGGCCTCCGGTCTTGTAATAAAATGAATATTCTCCTGTTGTGAAAAGTGAATCAAGATTTCATTAACCTCTTCGCTGCCAGGCCTTTTCCCCCTCCTGTGGCAGGCCTTTTTTTTTACTATTTGGGGCAGTTCACGCTTAGGCCCTCATAACTTTTTGTCCACATAAGCTAGCCAAGCCAAATTTGCGTCCTTTTTTTCCCAACATCCTAGGGATTCTAAAGGTACTCAGACTTTGTGGCCTCCCCTGAAGGAGGCCAAGAAATTAGCCAAAATACAGTGAAAATGTAGTTTTAAAAAAAAAAAAACGTTAAAAAGTGGCTGTAGAAGAAGGCTTGTGGTTTTTGCCCTGAAAATGGCATCAACAAAGAGTTTGCGGTGCTAAAATCACCAGCTTCCAGGAACAGGCAGACTTGAATCAGAAAACCCATTTTTTCAACACAAATTTGGCATTTTACTGGGACATACCCCATCTGTACGATTTTTTTGTGTGCTTTCAGCCTCCTTCCAGTCAGTGACAGAAATGGGCGTGAAACCAATGCAGGATCCCAGAAACCTAAACATTTCAGAAAAGTAGACAAAATTCTGAATTCGGCAAGGGGTAATTTGTGTAGATCCTACAAGGGTTTCCTACAGAAAATAACTGAAAAAGAAAAATATTGAAATTGAGGTGAAAAAAACAGCAATTTTTCTCTACGTTTTACTCAAACTTTTTCCTGCAATGTCAGATTTTTTAAAGCAATTTACCGTTACGTCTGCTGGACTCTTCTGGTTGCGGGGATATATAGAGCTTGTAGGTTCATCAGGAACCCTAGGTACCCAAAGCCAATATATGAGCTGCACCCTGCAGTGGGTTTTCATTCTATACCGGGTATACAGCAATTCATTTGCTGAAATATAAAGAGTGAAAAATAGCTAGCAAGAAAACCTTTGTATTTCCAAAAAGGGCACAAGATAAGGTGTTGAGGAGCAGTGGTTATTTGCACATCTCTGAATTCCGGGGTGACCATACTAGCATGTGAATTACAGGGCATTTCTCAAATAGATGTCTTTTTTTACACTCTCTCTTATATTTGGAAGGAAAAAATGTAGAGAAAGACAAGGGGCAATAACACTTGTTTTGCTATTCTATGTTCCCCCAAGTCTCCCGATAAAAATGATACCTCACTTGTGTGGGTAGGCCTAGCGCCCATGAAAGGAAATGGCCCAAAACACAACGTGGACACATCACATTTTTTGACAGAAAACAGAGGTGTTTTTTGCAAAGTGCCTACCTGTAGATTTTGGCCTCTAGCTCAGCCGGCACCTAGGGAAACCTACCAAACATGTGCATTTTTGAAAACTAGAGACCTAGGGGAATCCAAGATGGTGTGACTCGTGGGGCTCTGACCAGGTTCTGTTACCCAGAATCCTTTGCAAACCTCAAAATTTGGCTTAAAAAAACACATTTTCCTCACATTTCGGTGACAGAAAGTTCTGGAATCTGAGAGGAGCACAAATTTCCTTCCACGACGTGTTCCCCCCAATTCTCCCGATAAAAATGATACCTCACTTGTGTGGATAGGCCTAGCGCCCATGAAAGGAAATGGCCCAAAACACAACGTGGACACATCACAATTTTTTACAGAAAACAGAGGTGTTTTTTGCAAAGTGCCTACCTGTAGATTTTGGCCTCTAGCTCAGCCGGCCCGGGGGGGGGGGGCGCGGGCAGAAATGGCCTAAAATAAATTCACCCCCCCCCCTCCCGGGAGCGACCCTTGCCTACGGAGTCACTCACCCTGCGTGACATTGACGCAAAAAAAAAATCCCTGGTGCCTAGTGGTTTTATCGGCCTAATCAAAATAGGCTGATCTGCCCCCCAGGGGGACAGAAATGGCCTAAAATAAATTTTCCCCCCAGGGGAGTGACCCTTACCTAAGGGGTCGCTCCCCTTGCGTGAAATTCACGTAAAAATAAAAATAAAACTCCCTGGTGGCTAGTGGTTTCTGTCCCCCCTTGGGGGCAGATTGGCCTCATAAAAATGGGCCAATCTGCCCCCAAGGGGGGGCAGAAATGTCCTAAATATAATTTGCCCCCTAGGGGAGCGACCCTTGTCTAAGGGGTCGCTCCCCACCTCAAAAAAAAAAAAAAAAAAAAAAAAAAAAAATTCCTGGTGCCTAGAGGTTTAAAAATGCCCCCCCCACGGGAGTGACCCTTGCCCAAGGGGTCGCTCCCTTATGACAATTAAAAAAACAAAAGAAAAAAAAACAAAATCCCTGGTGTCTATTCGGCGTTTCAAAAGCCGGATTGCTTTGCAATCCAGCTTTTGAAACTCTCAGAGAGATTTCAAAGGGGAGGAAATTCCCTTCCTTCCCTTTGAAGCCTCTCTGGGCCTCCCCCACGTGATCGAAAGAGAAATGCTTTGCATTTCTCTTTCGATCTTCCAGCGCGATGGGAGGAGGCCCTCTGTGATTGTCAGCATGCGATGCGTGCTGACGTCACGGGGGGGCTGAAAGGGGGGGGGTGTCGGGGGTGGAAGGGGAAGGGCTTCCCCTTCCATCCCTGCCTTTGGGAGAGTTGGTGGGTGTTAGAAATGGGGTTTTTGGTTGGCAGTCAGGTTACCTCCTGTCCAAGCAAATGCCCTCACTCTAGTCAGGGTAAGTCACACACTATCCAAGATTATCCTGTGCCCACCCTCTGGTAGCTTGGCACGAGCAGTCAGGCTTAACTTAGAAGGCAATGTGTAAAGTATTTGTGCAATAAATCATACAATACCACCATATAGCACCACAAAAATACACCACACAGTGTTTAGAAAAATATATAATATTTATCAGGATAATTGTAGGTCAAAAAGAATAAAGTTGCAATGGAAAATTGTAGAAATATCACAGGGAAGTGATATAGAGTGTCTTAAGTCCTTTAGAATGCAATACAGTGTCTTTCAAGCACAAAGTACCTGGTTTCTGGTGGAAAATCTCCTCAGAGGGCCACAGGAGAAGAGATGCGTGGAAAAAGGAGTGTGTGCGTCGATTTCTCCTCAGCACACACAGACTTGCGTCGGTCTTTTCCACGCGGGGAAGTCGGGCGTCGTTTTCCGGCGCGCAGACAGTCTCTTTTTTTGTGGATCGCGGGGATTACCAGATGTCCCGGGTCTGTGCGTGGATTCTCCTGCTTGTTTTCCGGCTGCGCGTCGTTCTGCGGGGCTGCGCGTCGAAGTTTCGATCTCACGGTAGGCGTCGCGTCGATTTCTCCTTGGAAGTCGGGCGGCGTTGTCCTTGCGAGGCCGTGCGTCGAAAGTTTGGTCTCACGGCAGGCGTCGCGTCGATTTCTCCTTGGAAGTCGGGCGGCGTGGTCCTTGCGAGGCCGTGCGTCGAAAGTTTGGTCTCACGGCAGGCGTCGCGTCGATTTCTCCTTGGAAGTCGGGCGGCGTGGTCCTTGCGAGGCCGTGCGTCAAAGTTTCGCACTCACGGTGGGCGTCGCGTCGATTTCTCCTGGAAAGTCGAGCGGCTTTGTCCTTGCGAGGTTGTGCGTCGAAGTCTCGATCGCCCCGAGGGCGTCGCGTCGATCAGCGTCGGTGTGCGGCGTTTTTCTCGCCGCGAAACAAGCTGTGCGTCGAAAGTTTCGGCGCACGGAGCGTCCAAATGAAAGGAAGAAGTCTTTTTGGTCCTGAGACTTCAAGGAACAGGAGGCAAGCTCTATCCAAGCCCTTGGAGAGCACTTTCACAGCCAGACAAGAGTTCAGCAAGGCAGCAGGGCAACAGCAAGACAGCAGTCCTTTGTAGAAAGCAGACAGGTGAGTCCTTTGAGCAGCCAGGCAGTTCTTCTTGGCAGGATGTAGTTTCTGGTTCCGGTTTCTTCTCCAGCAAGTGTCTGATGAGGTAGGGCAGAGGCCCTGTTTTATACCCAAATGTGCCTTTGAAGTGGGGGAGACTTCAAAGAGTGGCTAAGAAGTGCACCAGGTCCCCTTTCAGTTCAATCCTGTCTGCCAGGGTCCCAGTAGGGGGTGTGGCAGTCCTTTGTGTGAGGGCAGGCCCTCCACCCTCCCAGCCCAGGAAGACCCATTCAAAATGCAGATGTATGCAAGTGAGGCTGAGTACCCTGTGTTTGGGGTGTGTCTGAGTGAATGCACAAGGAGCTGTCAACTAAACCTAGCCAGACGTGGATTGTAAGGCACAGAAGGATTTAAGTGCAAAGAAAGGCTCACTTTCTAAAAGTGGCATTTCTAGAATAGTAATATTAAATCCGACTTCACCAGTCAGTAGGATTTTGTATTACCATTCTGGCCATACTAAATACGACCTCCCTGCTCCTTTCAGATCAGCAGCTGCCACTTCAACAGTGTCTGAGGGCAGCCCCAATGTTAGCCTATGAAGGGAGCAGGTCTCCCAGTAGTGCAAAAACGAATTTAGGAGTTTTACACTACCAGGACATATAACTACACAGGTACATGTCCTGCCTTTTACCTACACAGCACCCTGCTCTAGGGGATACCCAGGGCACACATTAAGGGTGACTTATATGCAGAAAAAGGGGAGTTCTAGGCTTGGCAAGTACTTTTAAATGCCAAGTCGAGGTGGCAGTGAAACTGCACACACAGGCCTAGCAATGGTGGGCCTGGGACAAGGAAAAGGGGCTACTTAAGTGGGTGGCACAATCCGTGCTGCGGGTCCACTAGTAGCATTTAATCTATATGCCCTAGGCACCTGGAGTGCACATGACTGGGGACTTATAAGTAGATTAAATAGTTCAATCAGGTATGATCCAAAGTTACCATGTTTACAGAGAGAGAGCATATACACTTTATCACTGGTTAGCAGTGGTAAAGTGTGCAGAGTCAAAAAACCAGCAAAAACAGTATCCAAAAACGAGGAGGGAGGCAGGCAAAAAGTTAGGGGTGACTACCCTAAGGCTGTCAGGTCTAACATGTGTCCCCCCCAGCTGAAAGTGGGGAGAGCTACCCGACCTCCTGGGAGCTCTCATCGCTAAGGCGGAAGTACCTGGAGAGACCATCAGCATTGGCGTGGTCAACCCCTGGGCGATGTTCCACCGTAAAGTCCATCCCCTGTAGGGAAATGGACCACCTCAGAAGTTTTGGATTCTCACCCCTCATCTGCATGAGCCATCTGAGGGGCCTGTGGTCTGTCTGAACTAGGAAGTGAGTCCCAAACAGGTAGGGCCTCAGCTTCTTCAGGGCCCAGACCACAGCAAAAGCTTCTCTTTCAATAGCACTCCACCTCTGTTCCCGTGGTAATAGCCTTCTGCTAATAAAGACTACCGGTTGATCTTGGCCCTCCTCATTTAGCTGTGCTAGGACTGCCCCTATGCCATGCTCTGAAGCGTCTGTTTGCACGATAAATTCCTGGGAGTAGTCAGGGGCCTTGAGCACGGGGGCCGTGCACATGGCTTCCTTTAGGGCGTCAAAGGCTTTCTGACAAGCCTCTGTCCAATTCACCAACCTAGGTTGCTTCTTGGACGTGAGTTGTGTCAAGGGGGACACAATGGTACCATAGCCCTTGACAAACCTGCGGTAGTAGCCGGTGAGGCCTAAAAAGGCCCTCACCTCAGTCTGGGTTCGAGGTGGTTGCCAGGCCTTGATAGTTTCGATCTTGGCCTGGAGTGGCTGCACCTTGCCACCACCTACTAGGTGTCCCAAGTACACCACGGAACCCTGCCCAATCTGGCACTTACTAGCCTTGATGGTCAGGCCTGCCTGTTGCAGGGCCTGAAGCACCTCCTTGAGGTGGAGCAGGTGTTCCTCCCAGCTGGAACTGTAGACAGCTATGTCATCCAGGTAGGCTGCACAGAAGGCATCCTTGCCAGCCAGGACCCCGTTAACCAACCGTTGGAAGGTAGCGGGGGCATTTTTCAATCCAAACGGCATCACCCGGAACTGGTAATGGCCGTCAGGGGTGGAAAAGGCGGACCTTTCCTTAGCCCCCTCAGTCAGGGCGATCTGCCAGTACCCTGAAGTAAGATCAAACGTACTCAGGAACTGGGCAGCGCCTAGCCTGTCCACGAGCTCATCAGCTCGGGGGATGGGGTGAGCATCAGTCCGTGTGACTGAGTTGAGACCCCGGTAGTCCACGCAGAACCGGAGTTCTGGCTTCGCGCCTGGGGCAGTAGCCTTGGGGACCAACACCACTGGGCTGGCCCAGGGACTACTGGACTTCTCAATAACCCCTAGCGTCAACATCTTGGAGACCTCCTCCTTGATGCTGGCCTTCACCTTATCTGACAACCTGTAAATTTTGTTTTTCACAGGAAGACTGTCACCGGTGTCAATATCATGAACACAGAGGTGGGTCAGTCCCGGAGTAAGGGAGAAGAGGGGGGAGAACTGCTCTAACAGCTCATAGCAGTCTCCTTTCTGGTTTAGAGTCAGGGAGTCAGACAGAATGACCCCGCTTACGGACCCATCACCTTCTTGGGCAGAGAGGAGGTCAGGGAGAGGTTCACTCTCCTCTTCCATTCCTTCATCTGTGACCAGAAGCATGTTGATCTCCGACCTCTCAAAATGAGCTTTTAGTCGGTTCACGTGGAGCACCCTTAGGGGGTTCCTAGGGGTTTGGAGGTCCACTAGGTAAGTGGCCTCCCCTTTCCGCTCCTTTACTTCAAATGGGCCAGACCAGCGGTCCTGGAGAGCTCTGGGCTCTACTGGCTCCATTACCCACACTTTGTCTCCAGGTTGAAACTCTACCAGAGTGGCCTTCTGGTCATACCATTGTTTCATCACCTCTTGACTGGCCTCCAGGTTACTTTGGGCCTCTTTCCAGAAGCGGGTCATCTGATTGCGGAGGGCCAACATGTAGCTGACCACGTCCTGAGGGGGTGTCTTTGGAGAGTTCTCCAATCCCTCCTTGACAATGCTTAAGGGTCCCCTGACGGGGTACCCATAGAGAAGCTCAAAGGGACTGAACCCTACCCCCCTCTGGGGGACCTCTCTGTAAGCAAAGAGAAGGCATGGTAAGAGGACGTCCCATTTACGCCTCATGGCCTCAGGGAGGCCACCAATCATGCCTTTCAGGGTCTTGTTGAATCTCTCCACAAGCCCATTAGACTGGGGGTGATAGGGTGTGGTGAACTTGTAGGTTACACCACACGCATCCCACAGATGCTTCATGTACGCGGACATGAAGTTAGTGCCTCTGTCAGACACTATTTCCTTGGGGAATCCCACACGGGTAAATATCCCCATCAGGGTTCTGGCTACCACCGATGCAGTTACGGTCCTCAGAGGATTGCCTCTGGGTACCGGGTGGCATGGTCCACCAAAACCAGGATAAACCTGTTGCCTAAGGCAGTTTTGGGGTCCAAGGGGCCAACAATGTCGACGCCCACCCTTTCAAAGGGGGTGCCAACGACAGGAAGTGGAATCAGGGGGGTTTTAACCCTCTTTCCTGCTTTACCACTAGCCTGGCAGGTAGGACAAGCCCTGCAGAACTTGTCTGAGTGTGTCCTCATTTTGGGCCAGTGAAAGTGGTTGACAAGCCTGTTGAAGGTCTTGTCTTGTCCCAAATGTCCTGCCAGGGGAATGTCGTGAGCCAGACCCAGTAGGAAGGCTCGGTAACATTGGGGGACCACCAGCACACGTGCTGCCCCAAAGACCGGAACCCTAGGCTCACTGTAGAGGAGATCATTCTCCCAATATAGGTGGTGTTTGCCAGAGGCGTCACCTGCTGCCTGGTTTAAGGCTTGTTTCCTCAACCCTTCTAGAGTGGGACACTCTTTCTGCGCCTGGCAGAATTCCTCCCTGGTGGGTCCACCCTCAACTTGCCAGCCAGCAAGCTCCGGTAAGTCACCTAGGGTGGCAATGTCTTCCCCAGTTGGCTCGGGAGTCTCCTCCTCAGGAGCCCCGTCAGCCACTGTGGGAACTTCTGGGGCCGGTTTCCCGCGCCCCTCGTCCCTCCTCTTGGCAGCTCCCTGGGCCATCGTTCCAGGCTCCAGATGCCCTTGACTTCCCTCTCGGTCAGCCATGGACCGGGTGGTCATGCAGACCCACTCAGGTAACCCTAACATCTCCAGGTGAGATCTGAGCTCTACTTCTTTCCAAGCAGTATGCTCTAGATCATTGCCTAACAGACAATCTACAGGCATGGCAGGACTCACAGCTACTTTCAGAGTACCAGAGACCCCCCCCACTCAAAGGGAACCCGAGCCACCGGTAGGTGACTCTCGCGGTTGTCAGCGACTATGACCTGGTGGAATGTATTCGGGATTATCTGCTCTGTGGACACCAGCTGACTCTTGATAGTAGTCATACTGGCTCCTGTGTCACGCAGAGCCTCCACCTTCTGCCCATGAATGAGGACCCACTGCCGGTACTTGGAAGTATTTTTAGGCATGTGGACCTTGGACATCATTTCTCCTTCTCCCAGGGACACTAGGGAAATCTCTACCTGCTCCCCAAAGCTAGTGGGGTCCATCTCCCCCCCGAGTGCTACACTAGTCAACCCAGGCGCCTGTCCGGTAGTGGACGGTGCCCTCTTGGGGCACTGTGGATCGCCTTTGTAGTGACCATATTGGTAACACTCCATGCATTTGGGGCTAGATTTTCCTGACCTGTCAAATGTCCCTGGTTTCTTCCCAAATTTGGAAAAGGAAGGGTTGCCACCCCCTCCCTGGGAATTCTTTTGGGGGCCTTTAGAGAGTTCCTTATCTGTAAGTTTATCTCCCCCCTCTTTCTTCTGTTGGGAACCCTGACCACCTTTGTGGGAGTCCCCCCCAGGTACCTTTTTGGACACTCTGGTGCTAACCCAGAGGTCCGCCTCCTCAGCAAGCTTCCTGGGATCAGTCAGCTTACTATCCACTAGGTGCTGGCGCAAATCGGTATAAGTAACATTAAGCATATGCTCTCTCAGGATCAAGTCATATAAACCTTTATAATCTGCTACTTTGTTGCCCCGCACCCATCCATTCAGTGCCTTACTAGAGAAATCAAAGAAATCTACCCATGTTTGTGTGGTTTGTTTGGTGCTGTCCCTGAACCTCTGACGGTATCCCTCAGGGGTCAGCCCAAACTTAGCAAGTAAAGTGGCTTTCTGGAGTGGGTATGTGTTTTGATCCGGTGGATCCAATGTGAGAAGTGTGTCCCTCCCCAATGGCGGCACATAACCCCACATAGCTACCCCCCATTGCCCTTCAGGAACCTCATGAGCCCTTAGTGCAACTTCATAAGCAGCTAACCATTTATCTATGTCATCTCCCACCACAAAACTGGGCACCACATTTTTGGGTATACGAACCTTCTTTTCTCCAGCAGGTCCTGTCTGTATGCTGCCACCATTATTGCTGGATTCAGACTGTCTTGCCTTGATCTCCAGCTCCTTGAGACTCAGTTCATGAGCCAACAATAGTTTCTTTTCAGCCAACGCTCTTTCAGCTTCCACTTGTTTGGCTGTTCTTTCAGCTTCAATCTGTTTGGCTGCTCTTTCAGCCTCAGCTTGTTTGGCTTCTCTTTCTGCCCTCTTCTCCTCCTGTTGTGCCTCAATTTTCAGTTTTGCCATTTGCAATTGGAACTCCCTTTCTTCTCTCCTTTCCTCTGCGGTCAGGCTTTGCATGGAGACACTGCTCCCTGGTCTGGAAGGGTGCACAATTGCAGTGGTAACACTATCCATAGATAGTGGAAATCCTTCTGAGGGGCCATTTTCTGGCTCCTCTTCCTCATCATCCTCTAAATGGGCTTCTGCCCAGGCCCTCAGCGCCACTTGAAAGTCCTCCTTTCTGGAGGCCCCTTGGGTGGGTACCCTTAATGCCCTGCAGAATCCTCTTAGTTGTTTGACCGTGTATGTATCCAACTGGACTAGGTCAAAGTCCCCTGTCTGAGACCCAGTCAGAGACATGTTGAGTGAGGATTTAGTTTTTGAAAATTGTCAGGAAAAAAACGGATTTTCAAAAAGAGATAAAAACCAAGTTGACCTTCAACTGTGGGTATGTAGTGAAATACTTAGCTACTGTATGTCACTGCACAAATACAAGTCCTATCCTCACCGCTGATCACCAATGTTAGAAATGGGGTTTTTGGTTGGCAGTCAGGTTACCTCCTGTCCAAGCAAAAGCCCTCACTCTAGTCAGGGTAAGTCACACACTATCCAAGATTATCCTGTGCCCACCCTCTGGTAGCTTGGCACGAGCAGTCAGGCTTAACTTAGAAGGCAATGTGTAAAGTATTTGTGCAATAAATCATACAATACCACCATATAGCACCACAAAAATACACCACACAGTGTTTAGAAAAATATATAATATTTATCAGGATAATTGTAGGTCAAAAAGAATAAAGTTGCAATGGAAAATTGTAGAAATATCACAGGGAAGTGATATAGAGTGTCTTAAGTCCTTTAGAATGCAATACAGTGTCTTTCAAGCACAAAGTACCTGGTTTCTGGTGGAAAATCTCCTCAGAGGGCCACAGGAGAAGAGATGCGTGGAAAAAGGAGTGTGTGCGTCGATTTCTCCTCAGCACACACAGACTTGCGTCGGTCTTTTCCACGCGGGGAAGTCGGGCGTCGTTTTCCGGCGCGCAGACAGTCTCTTTTTTTGTGGATCGCGGGGATTACCAGATGTCCCGGGTCTGTGCGTGGATTCTCCTGCTTGTTTTCCGGCTGCGCGTCGTTCTGCGGGGCTGCGCGTCGAAGTTTCGATCTCACGGTAGGCGTCGCGTCGATTTCTCCTTGGAAGTCGGGCGGCGTTGTCCTTGCGAGGCCGTGCGTCGAAAGTTTGGTCTCACGGCAGGCGTCGCGTCGATTTCTCCTTGGAAGTCGGGCGGCGTGGTCCTTGCGAGGCCGTGCGTCAAAGTTTCGCACTCACGGTGGGCGTCGCGTCGATTTTCTCCTGGAAAGTCGAGCGGCTTTGTCCTTGCGAGGTTGTGCGTCGAAGTCTCGATCGCCCCGAGGGCGTCGCGTCGATCAGCGTCGGTGTGCGGCGTTTTTCTCGCCGTGAAACAAGCTGTGCGTCGAAAGTTTCGGCGCACGGAGCGTCCAAATGAAAGGAAGAAGTCTTTTTGGTCCTGAGACTTCAAGGAACAGGAGGCAAGCTCTATCCAAGCCCTTGGAGAGCACTTTCACAGCCAGACAAGAGTTCAGCAAGGCAGCAGGGCAACAGCAAGACAGCAGTCCTTTGTAGAAAGCAGACAGGTGAGTCCTTTGAGCAGCCAGGCAGTTCTTCTTGGCAGGATGTAGTTTCTGGTTCCGGTTTCTTCTCCAGCAAGTGTCTGATGAGGTAGGGCAGAGGCCCTGTTTTATACCCAAATGTGCCTTTGAAGTGGGGGAGACTTCAAAGAGTGGCTAAGAAGTGCACCAGGTCCCCTTTCAGTTCAATCCTGTCTGCCAGGGTCCCAGTAGGGGGTGTGGCAGTCCTTTGTGTGAGGGCAGGCCCTCCACCCTCCCAGCCCAGGAAGACCCATTCAAAATGCAGATGTATGCAAGTGAGGCTGAGTACCCTGTGTTTGGGGTGTGTCTGAGTGAATGCACAAGGAGCTGTCAACTAAACCTAGCCAGACGTGGATTGTAAGGCACAGAAGGATTTAAGTGCAAAGAAAGGCTCACTTTCTAAAAGTGGCATTTCTAGAATAGTAATATTAAATCCGACTTCACCAGTCAGTAGGATTTTGTATTACCATTCTGGCCATACTAAATACGACCTCCCTGCTCCTTTCAGATCAGCAGCTGCCACTTCAACAGTGTCTGAGGGCAGCCCCAATGTTAGCCTATGAAGGGAGCAGGTCTCCCAGTAGTGCAAAAACGAATTTAGGAGTTTTACACTACCAGGACATATAACTACACAGGTACATGTCCTGCCTTTTACCTACACAGCACCCTGCTCTAGGGGATACCCAGGGCACACATTAAGGGTGACTTATATGCAGAAAAAGGGGAGTTCTAGGCTTGGCAAGTACTTTTAAATGCCAAGTCGAGGTGGCAGTGAAACTGCACACACAGGCCTAGCAATGGTGGGCCTGGGACAAGGAAAAGGGGCTACTTAAGTGGGTGGCACAATCCGTGCTGCGGGTCCACTAGTAGCATTTAATCTATATGCCCTAGGCACCTGGAGTGCACATGACTGGGGACTTATAAGTAGATTAAATAGTTCAATCAGGTATGATCCAAAGTTACCATGTTTACAGAGAGAGAGCATATACACTTTATCACTGGTTAGCAGTGGTAAAGTGTGCAGAGTCAAAAAACCAGCAAAAACAGTATCCAAAAACGAGGAGAGAGGCAGGCAAAAAGTTAGGGGTGACTACCCTAAGGCTGTCAGGTCTAACAGTGGGGAGCACATGGGGGGTGAGCGCTAGCGCTCCCCCCAGTTCCCGGGTGCTGGACGAGATCACCTCATCCAATGCACTGTAGGGGTTAAAGACACAGAGGCTAACATTATCCCACCCACCTCTTCCTTTTTGTATGGAAAAAAGAGAATGTGGTTTTTGTTGGGTATTGGTTTAAAGTTAATGTTTTTTTTCTTGTATTTACAGGAAGTTCATGTGTTTATATTTTGTAGTTCATTTTGATTTCTCTTTGTAGATAACAATTTTGATGGCGAGAAGAAGAGGTTTCCGAGTTTGTTCTGGAAAATACATTTTTAAGAAGAGTAGATAGAGCATGTTTTTGTTTTTTTCTTCCGCTTTTAAGAGAATAAACATTCTATGCGGGGATGTGTTTTGGGTATTATAATTCTGTATTGAGTTAATATTGTTCTTTAAAGCTGCTGCAGGAGTGAGATTAAAAGATGATATGCGTAATGTTAGCTTTCTTGTCTTTAATGAAATATTGATTCTCTCTTCATAACAATTGGAGAATCACCATTAACTACGCACTCTGAGCCAGCCTGACTCTGCAAAATTAGTTCTCACCACAGTCAATAGAGGTCTCTGCTGAACTTGGAAGAGGGCCGGAGTGTTTTTGTACATGTAGCTGCAAGAGGAAGGTCACAAGCAGGCAAAATGAAGCAACTAACACTTCACTACTCACAATCAGTCTGCATTGGCGCCTGGGAGGCACAGCTTGCCCAAGACTGCACATCTTACTGGCACAAATTAATGTGTAGCTGCAAGGATTGGTGAGCACTGAACAGATGCTTTTTCTTTCTAATGCAACTCCTCATGCAGTGTCTTTAGCCACTGTCAGTCTAACCCATTCCATTTTATGTGAATGGACACTATCCATTGGGCATAATGGCTTAATTCAATACTACTGTGACCCTACAAGCAAAAATATTTTGTCTTGTGTCAAAATATACTTCCCCTTGTTTGTGTGTGAGTAGTATGCTCTTGTATTGCTTGTATCATTGCTCTGAAAAAATGTTGTTGCTGCAACTGAGTTTTTTTTATATTTTAAAATCTTGAAAAACATTTTTTGTGGGAAATCGGGGCACCAATATTGCTTGGAACGTGGCTGCTACTGGAACACACTTAGGGCCTCTTTACGAGTTTGGCGGCCCAAGGACTGCCATTTTGGCGGCCAGACCCTCAACAGGCTGGTGGAGAGGACCGACAAATTATGAGTTTGGTGGTGATGCCAACGAATACAGCCAAAGCACTGCCTGTGCCGTCAGACCGCTGTGGACGATTGGAACCATGAGCAGTTCGACGGAGACCATGTTTCAGTCGAACTCATTACGACGTTGCACACTGCAAATATTTCCGCGGTGGTCAGACCACTGCAGAAACAAACTGCATATAAGGAGACACTCACCGCCAGGAAGCCATACTCGTCTGGAGCCGCCAAGAACCACATCCCGCTGCTCCTGCTTGCTGAATGACAACAGAATCCTCGCCGACAAGGACGACAGCAACCGTAAGTACACCCACACATACACTCACCTGTTAAATTTGAATATTGTCAAATTTTGTAAAGACGCGTAATATACTATAGAGAGGGGTGGTGCGAGGCCTATACTCATACGTTGTAGTACAGTGACACACACACACACACACACTCACGTACAGTACAGATTAAATGTGAATAAGATTTCTTTGACTATCATGCCTACAACTGCATGGCTCAGTAAAATGCTGGGTAGCCACTTACCACCTACTGAACATGAACATCTTACTAACATTTATTGTCCTGACACCAATGTATGTGATCCTATAGGAGTCTAGCAAACACCAACATGTAGGTGTTCCACTCAGAAGAGACATTACAAAGGTCTATGTACATCCCTCTCTTACCAAGGAGATTCACCTTGTAACAGGTCTGAATAACTGAAGCAAATATGTCATGTGACATGTCAGATGGACATCACAGCCTCACATGAGGCAGTCACTCATCTGCTACTTTTTGAAAAGAAGGAAAGTCTTCAAATTGTCTGAATCAATGTTGCACATAAGACATAGATCAAGGGACATTGCAATGGACCAAGTGCAAGGACCTGGACACTTACCATGATGGTATTGAGAGTATTGATCTGTAGTTGGGAATGAACAACCACCAGGGTATGAAAAGTTGCATTGTGGTACACATATGACACTGTCACATCTGCATCATCCTATGGTTTTGTACGGAGGGGACAACATGCATGAGTAATTTTCCCCTATACACTGTAGAACGTGCACACCTGTGTACCATTGTTGGGGACTGTACTTCAGTGTGTTGACTGAAGATCTTGGACCATTTGCACGTACCACATTGTCAGAGCTAACAATCTGTCACATCACACACTAACCTGCTAAAGGGGTGAAGTTGTTAGGTCTGTACTTACCCCTTTGTGGTTGCTGTGCTGCCCTCAAACACCCATCCAACTCCGGGTATGCCACTGCCAATATGCGGGCCATGGGGGGGCCAAAGTCCGACAGGCACCCCATCCTCTTTGGGAGGACATTACCAGCTGGGCCTCTGCGGTCTTCTGAGCCCAGCGTCTCGGTTCCTCCCACCTCTTCCTACAGTGGGTTCTCTGCTGGCTGTGGACCCCCAGGGTCTGCACTTTCTTGGCAACGGCATGCCATATCCTCTTCTTCTGATGAGCGTTGACCTGCATAGGTGACACAGACAAGAACAGAATGTCAAGTCCACACGCACCATACCAAAAGAAGCAGGGTGAAAAACAAGTTAGTGCACATAGCCATACACAGACTGTCTTCAACATCCTCTTCAATGATAGATGAACATATGCAATCAGGCCATGTGTGATGTTGGAACAGGCATGCAACAGGTGTCAGCTTGTCACATATGACCAGACCACATGCATGTCTGTAAAGATGGTATTCCTGACAAAGTTTGACATACCACCTTCAGTTATCATGTATTGCAGTCAGTAGGTGGGTCAGGGAACATACATCACATACTCTCTACTGTGTCTAAGTACTCAATCTATCCAAACACATATGCCCATGGCCATCTACCCATAGATATCACCACTATCCTTCATTCTGCCACATTTCCTGGACATCATCACATACTTTACCCATCATCCATTGCTTGCCATAACAAAGGATAGATGGGGAAATATACATATGTGCACATGGTACACACACCTGTACCTCTGGTGCGCCTTAGAGCTGTCCATACATGTGTAGGACCTCCACCAGCTTATCAAGCTCCTTTGGGGAGAAGGCAGAGGCCCTATCACCTGTAGGATGTGGCATGATTGCTCCCAGGGACAGTACACAGCAGCTCAGGACCTGGAGGTCTTGCTGGTAGCAGTGTCAGGAATCAAGTGAGAGATGAAGTATGAGATGGTGGTCACGCCCGCCACTTAAGACACCATCACTGCCGGCGGACGTCACCATCGGCACAAGACTGCCAAAGGCAGAAATGTGTTCCAGTGGCAACGTCCACTGCGGTTGTATCCGCCTACCACCATGAGGACTTTAGCCGGCATAATGTAGGTCATTTCGTAATGTCCAATACAGTAGGTCAGACAGCTGCCCTTTTAAGGCTCATAACTGATCAATAAAGTTAGATCAAAATTGCTTTACAAGCTGTGAGACATATTTACAACCTTGTGTTCACTGCTGGCTTTAAGCAATCATGTAGATAAATGTCGGATTTAAGTACAGGTTGTAAACTTGATGAGCTAATAGTAACATAACTTTAGTGGCATAGTCTGCACACCAATGGCAATCTGAAATATGGCATTTGTGTATTATCAATGTGAAACATGGTAAGACTGTCATTATCACAGACACTTTTAGTGACATCTTTCTCGATTTCTAAATCATGATTTGAGGGAAGGGAATGTGATTCCAGTAATAAGCCATTATTTCCTATTATGTGTGACATATGTATTTTAACACTTAAAATGGACAGAATGAGTGTAACACATACATCTTGGTTTTTCTGCACATAGTTACCCTGGCATGAGAAGAGCGAGAGAACCTCCATTGTACCATCCACTAGCTGACCTGCAGATCATGGAGAATCAACATATCATCCAAATCTACCGCCTGGATAGGCATACAGTCATGGATCTTTGTCTTCAGTTGAAGCCACATCTGTTGCCTGTTAATTCATAATCCCTATGGCATACCACCCATTGTACAAGTCATGTCAGTCATGCACTTCCTTGCCACAGTCTCCTTTCAGAATTCCGTGGCCTTAACTGCAGTGATGTCTCAGCCTATGTTCAGTCCGGTTTTGAAGGCTGTACAGTCTGCATCGTTGAGGCACCTGGACAGCTTCATCAGATTTTCACTAAGTGTAGATTTGGCCCATGTGAAGGCTGATTTTTATGCGTTGGCACACATCCCACATGTGGTGGATGCCATTGATAGCACTTGTATATCCTTGATTTCCCCCAAAAGCCAGTGAAAAGGCATTTAGCAGCAGGAAAAACTACCACTCCATTAATGTCCAAGTAGTCTGTTTGGCTGACTTGTACTTTTCACAAGTTTGTGCAAGGCATCTGGGGTCAGTCCATGATGCCTTCATATCCCACTGCTAATGACACAACCGTACACAGAGAGGACTTGGCTGGTTGGTAAGTCATATGTTGTGTTTCTGCAACTTGTATCTGCTACCAAATGTGTGGATGCCCAAGATGTAAGTTTGCCTCTTCTATTTCTTTCAGGGGACTCTGGCTACCCAAACCGTCCTTTGTTGTTGACACCTGTGAGGTACTCGACCACGCCAGGGAAAGTCCGCTTCAGTGAGGTCCACGGAAGGACAAGGCATGTCGTGGAACAGACGTCTGGGCTCCTGAAAGAAAGATTCATGCATTTGCCCCCTTGTGCAAAAGATCCGTAACTTCACTGTCCACCAGGACCATATCCTTGGCAGAGAAAACCAAAGGGGGAGGAAATCTGTGTTGCATGAGTGTGCCAACGAACTCCATTTGAAACCCCTACACTGTTTGGAGCACCCATGCGTAGGAGGTAAGGCTTTGCCAGCTGGGCAGATTCCTACCTAACATGTTTCCCAAATAAGTTGGGAAATCAGGAAGACTCTCCTTGGGAGGTGGAGGCCCCTCCGCCTCTGTATCCGTACCAGGATCCTCTGTACCTTGGGTAGGATTTGGTCAGGTAGAACGACCCAAATCTGGCAGCGTCCTGTTATTGTCCTCATTTCGGGGTGGCCCCTCTGCCAGGAGCTTGCATAGTGGCAGCCAGACGCCTCCTGCCTCAACTAGCCCAGGAGAAAACCAGAGGGTTGAAGATGCGCTTGACCGAGCTTTGGAATTTGTCTAGTGAGGTGAACGTTTGGACAAACTTGCCCAGTTCTCAAACAAAAGGATCCCTGAAAAGACCCTCTTGGGCTAGTGGCCCAGCCTTCGAAGTAGCGAGATCCCTTAGCTTGAGGTCGATTTTAATCAACAATGACCGGCGTGTCTCAGTTGAGAGCGCACAATTGGCATTGCCCAGGAATATCTAGACTCTCTGAGCCCATCCAGACAAGACATCAGGGGATATAAGTGACCCAGAGGCTTTTGCGTCCTCTGCCATGTGCAAAATGTGGGTGAAGGGCCAGCTACATCTAGGAGTTTGTCCTGGAAGGCCCGCCAGGACCGGTCGGTATGCTTCTTGGGGTCACGTACAAACTTCCCCAAAAAGGTTGCCGTACACTTATCTATATCTGGAGTCATGGCCACTTTGTCGGGAAGGGAGGGCCGGGGCACTCCGCGCATGGACGGTTACAGACTTCTTTATCTAGAGGTTTTTGCAGCCACCCGACATGCCACTACCTTTTCGGCTGAAACCAACTCTGACGAGCGGAGGTGAGGGTGGAGGTCTGGGTCCAGCATGTCAGTAGGCCCTTGAGATTGGTTGTCCGTCTGGGTGTCGTGGGGTAGGGAGGAGGGTAGCCAGGGGCAGAATCCTGTGTTCTGATCTCAGTCAGAGGACGCAGAGTGTGTGTTCAGGGAGAAGGGGTGTCAGGGGTTTGTGGAGGGGTCGTCTCGGTCCGTGGAATCGTTGGGGATGTTTCATCAGGGCCCTTCAAGAGAGAGTGGGCCATAAAGGCCTTCTTTAGCCTGTCACAGGCATCCATATCTATGCCGGATTCAGGGGCACTATTGCTTTTGGGGTTGGGGATTAGAGAGGTGTGGATTGCCCTGGAGGTAGGAGGGGGTGAAGAGCCCGAACAGTCTTCCTGCCCGAAGGAGGGGTCTGGCGCAGTCCCCTTTGGTGAAATGCATGATCCTCTGCTCCAGGGGGGACACCGCCTGATGCACTGTCCCCCAAGTCACTATGTCCATAATTTTGCCAAATTCCCCATCAAGGGGAAGATATGTCATCTGTTCCTCCTCGATATATGTGTCTTCCCTGTCACCCATCCTGGCAGTGAAGGTGTTAATAGGGTTGTGTGGGTTAATATAGTTCCCACCGTCTGGGGAGGGGTGTAACGATACTTGGGCCCAGTGCAAATTTGGGTATTCCAAGAGGGAATGCAAAAAGGTGGGGTTTTCCAACCAAGGCGCGTGTAGCCTACAGGCTGATAAGCCTAAAGGCCCTGACACCAACATGCTTGTATGCTGTAAAGGTTTTAACCCGCCTGGGCTGGTGTCGATTACCGTGCTGTTATCCATGCGCATGGTCTGGGGAAAAAAAACAGCAACAGGTGAGCGAGGCACAAATTTGCAAGGGAGCGATACTGAGCTCGCTGGTCGCGTCAGACTGTTTGAATGACACGTGCCAGCCGGTTTGTAGTCTGAGATGGATGCCAGTCCGTCTCACCATGCGGTGCCCTCTAGAGGTCGGAGGACCTCACTGCTGTGCCCTTTAGGTGCCATTGATGTGGCCGCGGAGGAGCGATGAGCGTTCCTGCGGCAGTAAACCTAAGGAGGCAAAGTAACTACACGCAACGAAGCACAGTGCTATACACAGAGGAAAAAAAGCTCAAGACCACACTTAGCTCGGCTGCTGGGAGCAGTGAAAAAAGAGGAGGGACAACAGAGCCAGAGGGCTTTATTGAGGAGAATGGGCTGTTATTGGCGGTTGACATGATAAAATGTTTGTTTTTCCCAAGTGCTTATGGACAATTAAGTGCACTGTTTCTTGCTTGGCTAATGTATAATAAAGTGAAGAAAGAAAAGCGTAATCTTTGCCTTCGGTCCTGACATAGAATTGGATCAAATCAAATGCTTATAAACAGTGAAGGGTTCAGTCATGGTGGATGAAATTATCAGGGTGACTGCAACAACATTTGGAGTCTGAAGTCCAGTTCTTGTACCATTGGAAAATGGAGATTAGTTGTAGGGCAGTCAACAGGGTCCATCAGTACAAACAAGAGGAACCAATCAGTAGAGGTTTGCTTCCTGGCAGTGGTTGAAGTCTTGGCACTTGCTGCTCGTGGATGTTTTGGTGGACGTCTGTTTTTTTTTTTGGGGGGGGGGGGGGGGTTCCATCAACTACAGAGACAGGAGTGTCTGAAGCATGTCCTTCCCCTGGCAGGGCCTCCATTCCACTGCCTGCCACAGATAATGAAGGGGCATATGTCACATTGCTAGTGGAAGGGGCCTGCTGTTGTAGACATAACCTACTTGGAGCGGTATTCATGTCTCATAGCACCCCTGCAGTGGCAGCCAAATGGGGATTTTGGGCCTCACACTTCTGCATCACTTCCTGGTGGTTGTCCCTCTGCAGCTCCTTGAGCTCCCTCATCATGGTGAGTACCTGGCCCATCACGCCTTGGGATTGTTGGTAAGCTCCCAAGACTTGGGCGATGGTGTCCTGGCAAGATGTATCCTTAGAAGCCTGCATCCTCTGGCCCACATGATCCCTCCCACGCACCTGCTCCTCCTGTGCCGCTGGTACTGTTTGCCCACTCCCACCGGTGCCAGGTCCATCATTGTCTGGGTTTACGACTGGTGACTCGGGTACCTGTACTGAGGGGCACATGATGGTTGACACTGTCCTTGGAACACAGGATTGGGGGTGAATGGTTGCCTGAGATGTTGTAGCACTGGGGCCGGGAGAAGTCGATGTAGGCAGGGTGAGGCTGACAGTTTTGACTGATCAGGTGTCCCAGATGGGCCAGAGTCGTCCTCAATGTCCACCCATCCAGGGGTAATTTCCACGCAGAGGGCTTCATCCAGAGGAGAAGTGGCTGTCTCCGGTGTCCCTTCCATTGTCACAATGGCTAGGTTACCTGTAGGAGAAGTGAAACAGTTACTGAAAATAATACAACAAGTGACATCAAACTTTGACTGCTAGATATGTGATTTGCACACAGAGCCTTTATTTGATTCCCCTGGTATGACACTGACACCTGCTTCCAAGTCTGGGTTACAGCTATATGGGAAACAAAGGTTTCATATATCATACATTTTGCTACAAGTTGGAGTATCTTGGAGTATCTTGGTGGTTCGATGTCTGTTCATAGACTCCTATCTTTTCCGCTTAATACATTTACATTTTTAAGTCATCTTCCAGTTAGGTGTATGGCATGATTGAGTCAACTAATAGCTACACACAATGGAAACAGAGCTGGCCAACAGTATGGGAGTAAGGATTATACCTTGGCCTCTGTATGGGTGTACTCCAGGTACATCCAGCTTCCTTTAGGAAGTGTGTGCCCCCCAGATGAGTACATTATATTGTTTGAATGGAGATTTGAAGACCAGTTTAGAAGGAAACACAGCTGTAGCTGTGTGATGGATGGTATTGTACTGGCAGATGCCCAAATCATTGCTGTCATTGCCATAGACTGTACAACTGTGAAGCATTCAGGCGTGTTGAATTGTTTGTCATTTTAACATGCAAGGCAATTATATTTGTAGTACACTGTTCTGGTTTTCTTTATGATGGAACAGTGCCTGCTGGGAGTTGTAGTGCTATCAGTCCCTACACTACTCATGCCATACACAGACACTAGGGCCCCAGGTAGTTTTAGTTGACGTGGGATGGCAGAGAAAGATATATTTGTACAGTTGGACACACGGGTGGTAAGTGGTGTGGCAGTTAATATGTCAAAAGGTGATCAGTGACCATGCAAAACTAAAGTTTTGGGTGACATCATAGCTGTTGTAACTTACCCGACTCCACTTCCCTAGGTATCCCTGTCAAGCCCTCAGGATGCACCATGTCTGAGACCTTCTCCTTCCATGATGTGAATTGTGGGGGAGGAGGTGGAGGCCCACCGCTAGTCTTGCTGGTGCCTGGTGCCCATGGGACGCCCCTTCCCCCTGAGGTCGTTCCACCTCTCCCTAAGGCCCTCCCTTGTGCGTGGATAGTTGCCTACAGAATTGACCCTGTTGACTATTCTTTGCCACATTTCCATTCCTGGTGATAGATGTTTGCTGGACTTGTGCTCCAAATAGGTGTGGCTCTAATCTGATGATTTCGTCCACTGTGACCCTCAATTCATTATCTGTGAAACGGGGACATGGTAGTGGTTGACTAGATTGTAAGGATGTAAAAAAATAAATAGAGAAATTGAATTGATAACACAGTGTGGGTGCTGTGCGGCGAGTGGATGACCGATGGTGTCTAATGTGTGGGCTACTTATTGTTGGGTGTATTGTGCAGGTGTGTGATGTGTGTGGGGTGCATAATCTGTGGCTACTGATATTAGAGTGCTGTCTTTTTGTGCGGTGCATGGCGTCCTGGTTGTAAAGGATTGTGGAATGTGAAGGGGTGTGTTTTATCCAGCGTGGTATGGTGTAATACTGTGGCAACTGCCACGGTTCACACCGCCATGGTTCGTCTGCCGTGGAAGAACTGCTTTTGTGATTTGTGGGTCGTATTAGGTTCATATATATATATTTTTGGCATGCTGGTGGTGGAACTGCCTCTTTCCTGCCCTCCAGAGCCCTGATGGTATCAGGATTCTGGCTGTCTTTTGGCAGGCTTGGCTGTTTAACTCTTAATACGGCAGTCTGTATGACCGCCAACATGGCGGTTGTAGGAAGTTGGCTCTGTATGTGCTATTTCAAAGTAAGGAATAGCATGCACAGAGTCCAAGGGTTCCCCTTAGAGGTAAAATAGTGGTAAAAATAGATAATACTAATGCTCTATTTTGTGGTAGTGTGGTCGAGCAGTAGGCTTATCCAAGGAGTAGTGTTAAGCATTTGTTGTACATACACATAGACAATAAATGAGGTACACACACTCAGAGACAAATCCAGCCAATATGTTTTTATATAGAAAAATATCTTTTCTTAGTTTATTTTAAGAACCACAGGTTCAAATTCTACATGTAATATCTCATTCGAAAGGTATTGCAGGTAAGTACTTTAGGAACTTCAAATCATCAACATTGCATGTATACTTTTCAAGTTATTGACAAATAGCCGTTTTAAAAGTGGACACTTAGTGCAATTTTCACAGTTCCTAGGGGAGGTAAGTTTTGATTAGTTTTACCAGGTAAGTAAGACACTTACAGGGTTCAGTTCTTGGTCCAAGGTAGCCCACCGTTGGGGGTTCCGAGCAACCCCAAAGTCACCACACCAGCAGCTCAGGGCCGGTCAGGTGCAGAGTTCAAAGTGGTGCCCAAAACACATAGGCTAGAATGGAGAGAAGGGGGTGCCCCGGTTCCGGTCTGCTTGCAGGTAAGTACCCGCGTCTTCGGAGGGCAGACCAGGGGGGTTTTGTAGGGCACCGGGGGGGACACGAGTCCACACAGAAATTTCACCCACAGCGGCGCGGGGGCGGCCGGGTGCAGTGTAGAAACAAGCGTCGGGTTCGCAGTGTTAGTCTATGAGAGATCTCGGGATCTCTTCAGCGCTGCAGGCAGGCAAGGGGGGGGTTCCTCGGGGAAACCTCCACTTGGGCAAGGGAGAGGGACTCCTGGGGGTCGCTTCTCCAGTGAAAGTCCGGTCCTTCAGGTCCTGGGGGCTGCGGGTGCAGGGTCTCTCCCAGGCGTCGGGACTTTAGATTCAAAGAGTCGCGGTCAGGGGAAGCCTCGGGATTCCCTCTGCAGGCGGCGCTGTGGGGGCTCAGGGGGGACAGGTTTTGGTACTCACAGTATCAGAGTAGTCCTGGGGTCCCTCCTGAGGTGTCGGGTCTCCACCAGCCGAGTCGGGGTCGCCGGGTGCAGTGTTGCAAGTCTCACGCTTCTTGCGGGGAGCTTGCAGGGATCTTTAAAGCTGCTGGAAACAAAGTTGCAGCTTTTCTTGGAGCAGGTCCGCTGTCCTCGGGAGTTTCTTGTCTTTTCGAAGCAGGGGCAGTCCTCAGAGGATGTCGAGGTCGCTGGTCCCTTCGGAAGGCGTCGCTGGAGCAGGATCTTTGGAAGGCAGGAGACAGGCCGGTGAGTTTCTGGAGCCAAGGCAGTTGTCGTCTTCTGGTCTTCCGCTGCAGGGGTTTTCAGCTGGGCAGTCCTTCTTCTTGTTGCAGGAATCTAATTTTCTAGGGTTCAGGGTAGCCCTTAAATACTAAATTTAAGGGCGTGTTTAGGTCTGGGGGGTTAGTAGCCAATGGCTACTAGCCCTGAGGGTGGGTACACCCTCTTTGTGCCTCCTCCCAAGGGGAGGGGGTCACAATCCTAACCCTATTGGGGGAATCCTCCATCTGCAAGATGGAGGATTTCTAAAAGTTAGAGTCACCTCAGCTCAGGACACCTTAGGGGCTGTCCTGACTGGCCAGTGACTCCTCCTTGTTTTTCTCATTATTTTCTCCGGCCTTGCCGCCAAAAGTGGGGCCTGGCCGGAGGGGGCGGGCAACTCCACTAGCTGGAGTGTCCTGCTGGGTTGGCACAAAGGAGGTGAGCCTTTGAGGCTCACCGCCGGGTGTGACAATTCCTGCCTGGGAGAGGTGTTAGCATCTCCACCCAGTGCAGGCTTTGTTACTGGCCTCAGAGTGACAAAGGCACTCTCCCCATGGGGCCAGCAACATGTCTCGGTTTGTGGCAGGCTGCTAAAACTAGTCAGCCTACACAGATAGTCGGTTAAGTTTCAGGGGGCACCTCTAAGGTGCCCTCTGTGGTGTATTTTACAATAAAATGTACACTGGCATCAGTGTGCATTTATTGTGCTGAGAAGTTTGATACCAAACTTCCCAGTTTTCAGTGTAGCCATTATGGTGCTGTGGAGTTCGTGTTTGACAGACTCCCAGACCATATACTCTTATGGCTACCCTGCACTTACAATGTCTAAGGTTTTGTTTAGACACTGTAGGGGTACCATGCTCATGCACTGGTACCCTCACCTATGGTATAGTGCACCCTGCCTTAGGGCTGTAAGGCCTGCTAGAGGGGTGTCTTACCTATACTGCATAGGCAGTGAGAGGCTGGCATGGCACCCTGAGGGGAGTGCCATGTCGACTTACTCGTTTTGTCCTCACTAGCACACACAAGCTGGCAAGCAGTGTGTCTGTGCTGAGTGAGAGGTCTCCAGGGTGGCATAAGACATGCTGCAGCCCTTAGAGACCTTCCTTGGCATCAGGGCCCTTGGTACTAGAAGTACCAGTTACAAGGGACTTATCTGGATGCCAGGGTCTGCCAATTGTGGATACAAAAGTACAGGTTAGGGAAAGAACACTGGTGCTGGGGCCTGGTTAGCAGGCCTCAGCACACTTTCAATTGTAAACATAGCATCAGCAAAGGCAAAAAGTCAGGGGGCAACCATGCCAAGGAGGCATTTCCTTACAGCGGTCTTTTGGCAGCTGTCACCGCGATGGTCTTACTGTCAGACTTGTAATGAGACCCTTAGTTGTTAGTAAAAGACACCCACACATACTGTGAGGTATTTTTCAGGTCACTTTGTTGATATTGCTGTATCCTTTTTTTTTTTTTTCCATATGGCAAAGTACCAAAATCACGTTTCTCTGAAACACTGCTTGTAGCTATAATTTTTGGGATTAGGCGAGCTGCTTTAAAATGAACAAGTTACAGAAGATTTGTAAGAAATGGAGGTTCACTGTCTTGACAGATTTTAACTTTATGGAACTGAGGAGATACCTGCATTAAATCACAGCATATTTTTGAAAGGCTCGGAAGAAAACAAATTTGTTTAGGATCACATGATTGTCTAACTCACGTTTAAGGGCTTTGAAAGGATCTTTTTGAGGATTTCAAAACAGATGTATTTTCCTCCTGTTAGGTGTTGCAAATGTGGTGTCACAATTGAAATACAGCATGTTATTGATTGATGTTTTGTAAGTAATGTAGCTGCTGAACATTGGAAAATACAGCATATTCCCCAAGGATACACTTGTGGGCTTTTAAAAAAATAAAATAAAAAAAATAAAAAAAATACATTTGCTGGTTTGGTGGTTATCATGTAATTGTTAGGATGGAATACAGAAAATATTAAGTATGGTGTAACTTCCTTGTGTGTAGCCTTTAGTGCAGTGATATGCTGTTTTCTGTGTATCTTGAAGGTAACAAGTCAGCTAAAACTTTTTTTTATTCAGTTTTCACACAAGCCTAGTGCCACAAATGCAATTTTATAAAATGCCTTTTTTATTAATGAGAAGCAATGCTGACCTTACATTACTATATATATATATTTTTTTTTTTACAGATATTTGCTTATATATTGACCAGAAGATATTTCAAGAATTTGTTATTAGCCATTGTAAACACAATCAAAGGTTGCTTTCTCTGGCTAGATGAACTCTCTGTAAGACATTGGTTTTAAGCTTTTTCATTGGAGGGTTTGATGTCCTTTATATATATAGTGACTTGCACCAACTGGGAAATACTCCTATTTCTGTGCTAAAGGCTAATCTTGTGATGTAACACAATAAGGACTGGTTTTAAGACTTTGCCAATGTAAGTTCATTCTGTAAGGAGTTTGTAGACTATATCCGTTTCCCTCCGTAGCTGAGAAGGTTGATTCATTTATTCCTCTTATAGCATTGATTTTTCAAAATAATATCCTTTCTTCTGAAATCAACCAGAATCCATGAGTACTGGTCTGTCAAGCATTCACACGCATGTGTTCATTTGTAAGATACAAAATAGTCTCACCAATACGTTTTTTGCCTTATGACTAAATTTATTGTAGAATTGGGTTGGAACAGTAATGGTCAATTGTAATAGATGTGAAGTTCCTCTCATGCAATGCCCTTCTCTATTGCCATTTGGTGCAACCTGAACCTAGGAATTTGACACTCTAGCTCCATCTCACTTTCACTCCTGCTCAACTACTTAAAATTCGGGCATGAAACTCAGGTGGAGTCTTTGCTCCCTTATCTGAACCCACCTCACACATGCACCCTAATAGGTCATGCTCCTACTCTGCATCCTTCACAAGGACATACAACTTTTCCTTCCATCAGTCTCTTCTCCTGCTAATCATGTTCTTTTCATATGTAGGAGAGCTAGAGCTGCCAGCTCATACAAACCATACATACAAGTGGACCTATCCCCTGATTAGATCTTTCTACAGTTGGTTTGAATCAGTTGGGCACTTTTTTTGTCGAACTCTCTGTTCTTTGCTATGCTATAGAATCTATTATCAGTACTTGGACCCTCACTGTACCTTGATTTCTATTTCTCTGTGCAAGTAAGCTTTGATTGTAGCTGTGGCAAAAGTGAGCTGTCTACACCCCTGAACATGGAAGAAAATACCTTGACCCTTATAGCTTTCCACCCAGACCAGATCATCATGCATTGCCTCACAGTTCCCTGCTTGTAGCCTTTGACCATGCCAGATGTTTGCACTTAGAAATATGAATTTCTTCTTCTCATTACAGCTGAGAAAACATCTAAAATCAGAACTCCTCCCACTTCATCTTATATCATTGCCTATTACCTAAAAATATGAAGTCTCAAGATAATTTTGAACCCTGCCACAAGTCATCATATTTTAACTGTCTCTACTCCCCGGTACCCAAATTCAAAACCAATGAATAC
The DNA here is from genome assembly GCF_031143425.1 of Pleurodeles waltl. Taxonomy (NCBI): domain Eukaryota; kingdom Metazoa; phylum Chordata; class Amphibia; order Caudata; family Salamandridae; genus Pleurodeles; species Pleurodeles waltl. Next base: position 960,013,267 of record NC_090444.1, read on the forward strand.
AGTGGTCTCTTGATCACCTCTTCACTCCCACCACCGTGTATTTCATGCCGAAGGTCCTAACAATGTCCTCCTTCATCTAATGTGCACCCAGCTACATTTACAATCTGCTGCAGTAAATATTTCCCAGAATTCATTAAACAGACTGCTCACTTCAGCACCTCAAACGTCACTATCACAGGCTCTTTAACATGGTCGATTTAGGAACAAGTCTAATATTGTCTTACTTTGGGCAGTCTGCAGTATTTTTCATGTTAGCACAATGATTAAGTGATTTAAGTTGGACTACAGTAGAGAATATTTGAAGTGTCTGTCTATTTTAGGACAGAATTGGCCTCATCTTGGATCTTTCATATATTTTGTAAGTATGTGTGAAAGAATAGTGCACATAAAATCGTCACATGTATTTCAAGGAGATTACATTGATACCACATTAGGAATACAGGGCTTGACAAAAGGCCTTGCAGTACATACATAAAATTAGAAGACAACGAGCTACTGTTAGACATACATATAGCATAAAGCAGTTCATAATATATCATCTTCATAACTGCTGTCTGTGGATGAATGTCCTTTTAGCTGAGCTTGTTGCAAGGTAATCAGGATGGTAGTTGTCAGGTGTGCCTGGTCCCTGTCCCTCTTAACATAAGTTGTTTAACTTTGAAAGAATTTGGTTAACATTCAAAAACGTATCATTGATTACAGCAGTTAAAAGCTCCATGGCGTAACTGTGCTATAAATTGGTTCATCATAGCATAAGGCCCTGTAGGGGGTGGAGGCGCATTCTTCCATGTGTGGGCTATCGTTAGTGTTGTTGCCAATGGAGGGAGTGAGCAACTTGCCCTAAGAGTAGTGTATGGGCAGGCTGAGTCCTTCCCAGCCTCACCCAACAGGTGCATCACAGTCTAGTGGCAGGGCTACTGCAGGTATTTGGCAAATTTGTTGAAGCTCTGCAACCCAAAACTGCTTCACTTGAATGCATTGTCTCTACATGCATAAGTAGGTGCCCTGGGTCCTGCAACCCCCTCCAGCAGGGATGAGCTATTGCAAACATGACAAGGAGATGTACAGAACAGAAGTACCATATGGTAAGGAATTAGAGTTTGCTTTATGTTTGGAGGCAAACAGAGTTCTTGACTGCTTGCGTCCCAAGCTGTTGTCCCACGTCATCTGTCAAACTGGTGCCCAAGTCCTACTCCCATTTCAACTGGTAGGGGTGCCTTTGTGGCTGTGCTAGGTTACATGGGGCTGTATAGAGACGAATGGTGCCTTTCATTGCAGACCTCTGGGTAGGAGGGTGTTCCTGGGGATTTCTTGGATCTGCCCTTCACTGTTTATGCATTAGCCCAGTGGAGGACTTCAGTAAGGTGGACTTCATCTTCCGTGGTCATTTGGAAAAGATGCCTGCATGTACACCTGTCTAAAATAAGCCCATCCTTATAAAGGCCCCCTAGTAATGGAGCCACTCCCCCTCTCCAGTCCTAAAATCGTGAGTCTCCAGTGGGAATTAAAGGTTTTGTACAATGGGGAGGGATAGTTAATGGCCAGCTGGTCGTGGTTAATCTTATCCCAATGCTGCAAAAGGATAGCAGTAGCAAATTTGCACATGATATAGTATTGCCACACCAGAAGACATCAACAGGATCAGAAATCATCCCATTGCCAGGATTGACCATCTTGTAAATTACTGGCTAATATTAAGCCCAAAAAGTTCAAAATTAAGGGTCTGATTTAGATCTCGGCGTAGGGGTTACTCAGTCGCAATGGTGACAGATATCCTGTCTGCTGAAATTCAAATACTATTGTTTTCTCTGGTGTTTAGATTTCATCAGACGTGATATTCATCACCGTTGCGATGGATTAACCTCTTCGCTGAGATCCAAATCTGGCCCTTAGTTTGACCCTGGAAGAAATTATACCCTCCTATCTGTGACGTTTAGTTAACTGTCTCTTTTCCTAACACACTGACCACTATTAAACCATTTCACCACGGACTGACATCTATACTTGATAACCTTAAAAACATCTCCTCAAGGTTTCAATGCCACCAGGAAGCATAGTAGCTTTAGCCTCATTCACATGATCTAGTGGAAAGAAGTGTAAACACATTGGTGTTCGAAGAACACCCAAGGTTTGGTGTAGGGTAATTGGTGCCAATATAAAGCTAAAGATTGTAATTCCGAAGCATAAATAACGATTGCTATTTTAGGGAACCCTAGTCCTTTGTTGCATGTTCTCTTAAAGTGTATCCCCGGATACTCTTGCCATGGAATTGGCCTTACAACTAAGTAACTGTTTTTGGACATCAAGAATATTCTCCCTGGCATTTCAAAGGGGCAGAGTTTGTGTTGCATTCAGTAATCAGGGAGGTAGTTTATTTTAATGCTGTTAATGTGTCTCTACCGTGAGTTCTCAAGCCTACCCCACTGGTAGAACTCCTTGAGCAAATCCTTCAGTACAGGTGGGATGTTGCAAGAGTATAAAGTGTGACTCAAACTAGTGAGTAAAATTCCTAGGTAATGGGAGGAAAATGCTTCCCGGGCCAAGTGGTAAGGGAGAGTAAGCATTGAGATATTAGTGGGATCAGCCACTCCTATGCCCGTGGGCTTTGCGTAGGTCATGCGAAATCCAGAGGCAGCTTCATATTGTTCTGATTCTTCCAGCAGATGTGGAAGGGATGTGTCACATGTCAGGAAGCTCAGGACATCATCAACAAATGGGGCTTATTTGTAGTGCTCCCCATCAATCTTGATCCCTCAGACTTCATTGTGGATTCAGTTATCAATGGAGATAGTGTCATCTTGCTTAGTGCCCCCTGTGAAGGGCAGTTGGGGAGTAGAGAGCGCCCTTACCTTTTGACATGGGCCACTGGGGTGTCATAATTAGCCAATATATAGGCTCTCCTATGGGGGTCTAGTCCAGTCCTCCAGAGGATAGCTCGGAGAAACCGCTAGGCCACCAGATCATATGTTTTCTCCGCATCTAGTGAGAGAAGGAAGGTCATGGTGTTGGTCTGTTATATTATGTCAGCGACATTCACTGCCAGACTAACATTGTCTCAGGAACTACACAAAACTCTGAAGGAAAGTACTCATGTTATTAATCAGCCCCCAATAAATATTTGAAATTGCTAACCTATCATAGAACATTGTGATCCACATACTAGAGAATATACAGATAAAGTATTCTCTTGACAATCAGCAAAGTTCAGTTGTTGGTGTTGTGCTCAGTTGATGTATTTAATTCCTTTTCATATGCACAACAACAGATGGCAGTTGTTCTGATGCACATAATTCTGCCAAGGACCAGACACAAGATGAAATGCAGATGACTCAACCAACATGTGTTTTGTCCCCTCCTTGGACTTTTTCCAGACTGTTCCAGCTGAAATAGTCATGCCCCACTGTTTGACACAGTAGTCACAACGAACAAAGTTTCCAGAAGGATCAGCTGAAATTTGAGTTTGAGAGCAACATTACCATACCATCCACGCGCTGCAGCACAAAATACCCTTCTTGTTTGCATTGTCTCATGCTTGACTATTCCATATGAATCCAGATTGACAACAACAATGGCCAAGTACAGTCCAGGTGGTAAGCTAGAAAGAAGTGAAGATTTTGATTTTGAAGTTTAACAGTGCACTGGGTCTATAAGAGGTTGGGGCCATGGGGTGCACTCCAGACTTCAATAATAATGTGAATAGAGACGCTGTCATATTTGGTGTTACTGTTTAAGTGACTAAAAGCAGAGTTAAAAATAACTTGACGAGGAGCACCACCAGAAAGTTACAGTAGGCCTTATAGGATAACACTGGGAATCCATATAAACCAGTTATGGAGGGAGAAAGAAGCTGTCTCTAAGGTTCCCTCGGCTTCCTTTGTCCAAACACTAATAACCAAAAGAAGTGTACCCTAATACCATATCATTCCAGGCCCTCTAAGACCTTTCTCAATAGACACTCAACCACGTACTCTACCCTCAGTGGTGAATGTTCCTTCAGGAGGTGATTTCATAGGTAGCATCATCACCGGGTCCCCATTCACTTCAGTATCCCGTTATCCAAATGAACTGAGGGGTATCTCAGTGAGAAGGTGAGTGAAATACTGTGAGTTAAAATTAACTCATATCCAAAATTCCTATTTATGAGTGTCCTTAAAAAGGATAAGGGTAAGAATAAAAATCGGTGAGGATCAGCACTGAATCCTATAGAACTAAAATGAAGGTCGACATGTTTCATCAGGATCTATTGTTCATTAGATTACCTGCAACTTTTAAGTAAACTCCAAATGTAGTTATAATTTGTGGTTCAATTAGTGCCGCAACATTGGGAGCACAGAGCAATTGGCTCAAGGCGGCATTACAGATCTGTGGAAGATTTTGATCGCTTCTCCAAAAATAGAGGCCTTTTCCTGTGGTTGAATAGGAGAGCTCCCATTAAGATTCCCCTCTGTGCTCCTAATGTTGAGGATGTTCACTATCCACCATCTTGAATTCCCTCACTGTCTCCCTCCTTCTCATCATATCCTCATCCTCTTCTCATCTCGTCCATATTGATTCCATTGTTGCATGTAAATTCTTTCCTACAACTGCCTCTCATCCATACGCCTGGACATGTCTGTCTTGGCTCCATTCCTATATCTCATATTTTCTTCTCCCTCCCTTCCATTCTTAACCCTTGTTTTTAAACCACCTAATGTTTTCTCCCCCTCTCTGCTGCAACCATTTGTCCACTCTCCCCATTAACAGTTTCTCCCTAAAATGAATTCTTGTATTATTCCTTCCACTCCACTATTGCTTTCTCCTTTTTACTTCTTCCAAGCCCTTCAAAATGACTTCTTGGAATGCTTCAGTTCCTATACGGACCACACATACTTCTGCCTCTAGTTTGAGCATCACCGCTAATGTATCCTTTCAAATGCAGGATCAGTACCTTACTCTACCCTTACAGTTTATTCTACACAACAGACCAGCGTGGGATGTTGTTAAATTGTCAATCATTAAAAGCAGATGTTTAACCTGTGTTCTTAGGACCCCTCTGGGTCTGTGACTGTTTAGAATATTAAATTGTATTAAAATATTAGTAAAGTGTATATAAATAAAGAGACAAAATGTACAATAGAACATTTTAAAGCATTCTGTAAATGTGAAAGGAATTTGATTATTGAAAGCAAAAAATTAAGGCAGCATCATCAGAAAGATTCATGGTACCAGTGCAGGTGCCTCAACAAGTGCAATATGTACAAGGCAGAGTGGCCTCAATTTAATGTAATTAAAAAAAAAAAAAAGCTTTAACCTTCCCATTCAAGTTTAGATTTTTTTTTTTTACTTGATTGTGAATTAAATAAAATATGTAATCATTTGTATATTTGTTCGATGTATGCTAGTGTCTGTATTTTTTTTTTTTTAGGTATTGTTTTGCAGATGAAATGGTCCAAAATGCTTACACAGGGGTCCACCGGCGCTTTCAGTAATTACTCAGTGGCGGTCCCCGGGTTCAATGATAAGTTGGGGCCCACAAAAGGTTAAGAAGCACTGCATTAACGGAACTAACAATATCTGCTGTAATTGAGAGAAACACAATATTTTCAAATTACTTAATTTCTATTTTTTCTGATTTCTCTTCATGGTGTAATTAACTATCCTACGTAATATAAAAAGTCCAGTGATGGTCTGCTACACAAAGTAGGTCCAGTTTGTAGTGAAAAGATGATTGATCCACTAACAAGTTGTATTCCCCGCATCAGAAGACTGTCATATTTCTATTCACAAGACGATAGCCAACACATGTTTCATCTTAGACAAATTTTTCAAGGCTGGAAGTTAAGTTTACAAACATCAGCCGGTTTTTGATACACATTGTAAGGAAATGCCTCCTTGGCATGGTTACCCCCTGACTTTTTGCCTTTGCTGATGCTATGTTTTGAATTGAAAGTGTGCTGAGGCCTGCTAACCAGGCCCCAGCACCAGTGTTCTTTCCCTAACCTGTACTTTTGATTCCACAATTGGCACACCCTGGCATCCAGATAAGTCCCTTATAACTGGTACCTCTGGTACCAAGGGCCCTGATGCCAGGGAAGGTCTCTAAGGGCTGCAGCATGTATTATGCCACCCTAGAGACCCCTCACTCAGCACAGACACACTGCTTACCAGCTTGTGTGACCAGCCTCTCACTGCCTATGCAGTATAGGTAAGACACCCCTCTAGCAGGCCTTACAGCCCTAAGGCAGGGTGCACTATACCATAGGTGAGGGTACCAGTGCATGAGCACTGTGCCCCTACAGTGTCTAAGCAAAACCTTAGACATTGTAAGTGCAGGGTAGCCATAAGAGTATATGGTCTGGGAGTCTGTTTTACACGAACTCCACAGCACCATAATGGCTACACTGAAAACTGGGAAGTTTGGTATCAAACTTCTCAGCACAATAAATGCACCCTGATGCCAGTGTACATTTTATTGTAAAATACACCACAGAGGGCACCTTAGAGGTGCCCCCTGAAACTTAACCGACCATCTGTGTAGGCTGACTGGTTCCAGCAGCCTGCCACACTAGAGACATGTTGCTGGCCCCATGAGGAGAGTGCCTTTGTCACTCTGAGGCCAGTAACAAAGCCTGCACTGGGTGGAGATGCTAACACCTCCCCCAGGCAGGAGCTGTAACACCTGGCGGTGAGCCTCAAAGGCTCACCCCTTTGTCACAGCACCGCAGGACACTCCAGCTAGTGGAGTTGCCCGCCCCCTCCGGCCCCGGCCCCCACTTTTGGCGGCAAGGCCGGAGAAAATAATGAGAATAACAAGGAGGAGTCACTGGCCAGTCAGGACAGCCCCTAAGGTGCCCTGAGCTGAGGTGACTCTAACTTTTAGAAATCCTCCATCTTGCAGATGGAGGATTCCCCCAATAGGATTAGGGATGTGACCCCCTCCCCTTGGGAGGAGGCACAAAGAGGGTGTACTCACCCTCAGGGCTAGTAGCCATTGGCTACTAACCCCCCAGACCTAAACACGCCCTTAAATTTAGTATTTAAGGGCTCTCCCTGAACCTAGAAAGGAGATTCCTGCAACAACAAGAAGAAGGACTGCCTAGCTGAAAACCCCTGCAGAGGAAGACCAGAAGACAACTACTGCCTTGGCTCCAGAAACTCACCGGCCTGTCTCCTGCCTTCCAAAGAACTCTGCTCCAGCGACGCCTTCCAAAGGGACCAGCGACCTCTGAATCCTCTGAGGACTGCCCTGCTTCGACGACAAGAAACTCCTGAGGACAGCGGACCTGCTCCAAAAAGACTGCAACTTTATCCAAAGGAGCAGCTTTAAAGACCCCTGCAATCTCCCCGCAAGAAGCGTGAGACTTGCAACACTGCACCCGGCGACCCCGACTCGGCTGGTGGAGAACCAACACCTCAGGGAGGACCCCCGGACTACTCTACGACTGTGAGTACCAAAACCTGAGCCCCCACAGCGCCGCCTGCAGAGGGAATCCCGAGGCTTCCCCTGACCGCGACTCTCTGAAACCTAAGTCCCGACGCCTGGAAAAGACCCTGCACCCGCAGCCCCCAGGACCTGAAGGACCGGACTTTCACTGCAGAAGTGACCCCCAGGAGTCCCTCTCCCTTGCCCAAGTGGAGGTTTCCCCGAGGAAGCCCCCCCTTGCCTGCCTGCAGCGCTGAAGAGATCCCTTGATCTCTCATAGACTTCCATTGCGAACCCGACGCTTGTTCTAACACTGCACCCGGCCGCCCCCGCGCCGCTGAGGGTGACATTTCTGTGTGGGCTTGTGTCCCCCCCCGGTGCCCTACAAAACCCCCCTGGTCTGCCCTCCGAAGACGCGGGTACTTACCTGCTGGCAGACTGGAACCGGGGCACCCCCTTCTCTCCATTGAAGCCTATGCGTTTTGGGCACCACTTTGAACTCTGCACCTGACCGGCCCTGAGCTGCTGGTGTGGTAACTTTGGGGTTGGTCTGAACCCCCAACGGTGGGCTACCTTGGACCAAGAACTGAACCCTGTAAGTGTCGTACTTACCTGGTAAAACTAACAAAAACTTACCTCCCCCAGGAACTGTGAAAATTGCACTAAGTGTCCACTTTTAAAATAGCTATTTGTGAATAACTTGAAAAGTATACATGCAATTGAAATGATTCAAAGTTCCTAATGTACTTACCTGCAATACCTTTCAAACAAGATATTACATGTTAAATTTGAACCTGTGGTTCTTAAAATAAACTAAGAAAATATATTTTTCTATAACAAAACCTATTGGCTGGATTTGTCTCTGAGTGTGTGTGTACCTCATTTATTGTCTATGTGTATGTACAACAAATGCTTAACACTACTCCTTGGATAAGCCTACTGCTCGACCACACTACCACAAAATAGAGCATTAGTATTATCTCTTTTTACCACTATTTTACCTCTAAGGGGAACCCTTGGACTCTGTGCATGCTATTCCTTACTTTGAAATAGCACATACAGAGCCAACTTCCTACACACATTATATGAGAAAAACCCAATATTAAATCATAAACAGTTAATCATGAAGTTCATGTGCGATCCTCCTACCAAGAAGAAAATGAACATAATTGGTTGGAAGTTGTAAAACAGGCCACAATTGTGATGGAACTGAGCAAAACAAGGAGTGCACCAACATGGAAACCGAGCGACAAAGTCTAAACTTGAATGTAGAAACGCAACAGAAGTGTCCCAACTATTAGGAGACCAAATCAGCAAGAAGGGCAACAGATTGTAAAAAAAATAAAAATCAAAGAAAAAATATTTATTAATTAGGCTCTCCACACAAGGGCCCCATGCTGGAAAGAACAAACAGTTGTGTATAAACATCAAAAATTGGTAAGTACAAGAATCAGATAAAATGCATTGTACCTGAAGTGTGTTTATAACAAAAAAACACAAACTTGTTATCCTGAAGTATTTTGAAGCCAAAGTACTACGAGGATCCACCAAATGCATATAGGAACCTCTGTAAGGTAAAACTTGAGTAGTAAACATGAATAGGTAAAACAGTTGAGAAATCGTCGAACTCGAATTAACAAAAAACAACAAAAATACCAGTAAAAGGCTGTGTACCTGAAGAACAGTTCATATGTATTGCTGGTTGAAGTGAAACCAGTGCCTTGATAAACATGTCAATCAATCAGGTGTGGTGAGATTCGTTCGTGGCGGGGGAGGACGAGGCGTGCGGCTGTGTTCTGGATTCTCTGGAGTTTGAGTGTGGTGCCGGCGTAGAGGGTGTTACCGTAGTCTAGTCTGCTGCTGATGAGTGCATGGGTGACTGAAAAAGTCCTTCAAATGTCTTCCCCTAGAGACCAGGAAGACAGAGTGTGGAAGCAGGAGGAGGTTAGTGCATTGATTTGCTGTGTCATGGAGAGGCAGGGGTCCAGGATGATGCCGAGGTTGCGTGCGTGGTTTGCGGGGGTGGGTGCGGGGCCTAGGGCGGTGGGCCACCAGGAGTCGTCCCATATGGTTTTGTTGGGGCCGAAGATGATGATCCCGGTTTTGTTGGAGTTAAGCTTGAGGTGGTTAGTTGTCATCCAGTTGGCGGTGTCGAGGAGAGCAGCGTGTAGGTTGGTTTTGGCGGTGGTGGGGTTGCGGGTGAGGGAGAGGATGATTTGGGTGTCGCCTGCGTAGGAGGGATAGTGATTCCGTGTGGTCAGAGGATGTTGGCTAGGGGGATCATGTAAATGTTGAAGAGTGTGGGGCTGAGGGAGGACCCTTGGGGGAATACGCAGATGATTTTGGTAGCGGTGGAGTGTAAAGGTGGAAGGCGGACTCTTTGGGTCCGGTCGGTGAGGAAGGAGGTGAGCCAGTCTAAGGCTTTGTGGCGAATTCCTGTGTTTTGGAGGCGTGTGCGGAGTGTGTGGTGGCAGACAGTGTCAAAGGCTGCGGAGAGGTCTAGGAGGATGAGTGCGACGGTCTCGCCTCTCAGGACTTTGGTCCTGATGTCGTCAGTGCATGCAATGAGGGTGGTTTCCGTGCTGTGGTTCTTGCAGAACCCGGATTGTGAGGGGTCAAGAGTGTTGTTTTCTTCAAGAAAGTGCGATAGGCGGACGTTGACTAGTTTCTCAGCAACCTTGGCGGGGAAAGGGAGGAAGGAGATGGGGCGATAGTTGGAGAGGACCTCCGGGTCGGCTTTGTTTTTTTTTTAGGAGAGCGTTGATTTCTGCGTGCTTCCAGTGGTCTGGGTAAGGGGCGGAGTCGAAAGAGGAGTTGATTATGTCGCGGAGTATAAGGGCGATGGTTGGGCAGGCTTTGTTGTAGATGCGATGAGGACAGGGGTCGGAGGGGGATCTGGAGTGGATGGAGTTCATGGGTTTTTCGGTTTCTTCGTGTGTGGTGGGGGCCCAGGTGGTGAATGTGGTGGTCATGAGTGGGGGTTGAGTTGGATGAGTGAGGGGTATGTGTGGTGGGTGTGTGCGGTGGGTTTGTGTGGTATGAAGCTGTTGTGGATGTCCAGGATTTTGTGGTGGAAGTGGTTGGAGAGGGCGTCACATAGGGGCTGTGTGTGTGTGGGGTCTATGTTGCTGGCTTTGGGTTTCGCTAGCTCTTTAATGATGGTGAAGAGTTCTTTGCTGTTTTGGGAGTTGTTGTCAAGGCGTGTCTTGTAGTGATCTCTTTTGGTGGTGCGTATGAGTTGGTGATGGGTGCTAATTATAGTTTTGAGGGTGGAGAAGTTGGTTGTAGAGGGTTTTTGTCGCCATATTTTCTCTGCGTGGCGGCATTTGCGCTTGGAGTCTTGGAATTCAGGGGTGAACCATGGGGCGTTCTTGATGTTGCGGGTGGCGATGTGTTTTCTGAGGGGGGCTAGTGTGTGTGCGCGCAGGTAGTGATCCATTTAGAGAGGTTGTGTGCTCCTGCATTGGGGTCGTTGGTGTGGGGGGGGAGTGGATGTCACTGTGCTAGAAAGGAAAGCATAGAAATAATCTGGTATCTGGTGCAGAACGAGAACAAAAGTAAAAAATTAAAAGCATTTACAATGCAAGGGGTCTCGCATTTGCTCGACTTAGAGCTATTAGCGTTGTAAAGTCCTCACCAGACTTTTTTTGCCACATAAATTGAAAATGAAAATTAGTACAGTTTTACATAAGAGTCGATTTCAAGTGCCACGCCATAAGCGTGAAGGACCACACACAAGGAAACAGAAGTTCGCTCGCGGTCAAATGTATCGGCTGTTATGCAGTTATCCATGTAACAGGGTCGATGTCATGCAAAGTGCTCAACTACTGCCCAGCGAGATTGTGATGCATAGGAAATAAAAAGAAAAAGTAGTCCAGAAGCAATGCGGAAAACATGGAGTCTTGTATATTTTCAGTAGTTGCCCACTCCGCTCGAGGAGGGCTGAACACCAGAAAAGGCATGACATGTGCATGCCTTTCACAAATGAAAGCAATCGATTTTTAAAAGGCAAGCCCACGAACCAACGAAACTGATGGGCATGCGGTGGGTGTGGTTAAAAGCCCACAGAGAGATTACAGCAGGCTAGAGAACTTGCGCGCTTGACCCTAATCATACGTCGAATGCTATGAATGCGATTAAAACTAAACCAATACTCGCCATGAAAGTCAAGGGTGGCGTACCAGTGTAAGGAAATTGAAACCACAGCTCCATGTCTGAACGCTGAAATAGTGAGTTGAACATTGAAGTAAAAAGAGGACTAAAAAGGACCCTGGGTGGACAGGAAAGTGAACTCCTGCATAGGCACCATGTTTAAGTATGTCCCTGAGTACTGGGCTATTGAAGTGAAAAATCTGAGAGTAAACCGGGACTAACCCTGTCCTCAAGCCGTAATGCATAAACATTAGTGCCAATCAAACGTGTATTGAAAAGATCAATCTGGAAGAATTGTGGGTATAGCAGGGAGCCTTGTTAATTTTAAATGTAAGCAGCTACAGTGTTCAAGAGCCGTTTAAGTTTGAGGCTACAGGCAGCTTGTGAGGGCAGAGATATCAAAAGTGGCAGCCTAAGGGGGACAAACAATCAGAAAAAAATATTCCTCATACAATTGAAAAGGAAACAAAGAAGTTTAAACCATTATTCAATATATTGAACAAGCTTATTAAATCATAATAAGACATATTTGCTAACAAATAGAAAATGAACAGGTAAATCCTACAATATTATTGCCAAACATGATATTAGAGAAGGAAAAGGGAAGTATTATATGTGTCCAATACACAATTCAGTGTAACGAAGGTCCAGTAAATTGAGGAAATCCGGTTATTTTATCCTGGAAATGCATGTATGTAACCTGGAATAATCAATTATTCAAAAACACATACATCTCGTGGTCCATATTGAGTCCAAGATCCACCGCCCTCAGTTTGGTGATCCAGATTGTTTCCAGTTTTCTTAATATTTTGAGTGTTGCCTCCTCTAGGATGTTCCCGGGCCATCCCTACAGCATGGAACTTAATTTTCATAAATTCTGACCTCTTATGTTCATTATTGAAATGATTGGACTGTGTGTAATTACTATTGAGATTTCTGATAGCTTGAATGTGCTCTTAGATTTGTTCTGTAAGTGGCCTGATGGTCCTACCCACATATATAAGTTGGCATGCTCAAATAATACAGTAAACAACAAATTTTGAATTGCAGTAAATAAAACCATCAACAGTATATATGACATTTGTATTATATTCAAAACATTTGGCTTTATCAAGAGCAAAAGAGCATATATTACAACACATTTATTTATTTATTAAAAAATAAATAAAAAGTCAGTTGGCTTAGTTGTTAACCACCCAATTCAATGGCCCTCTTTGTGGGGCCCAGAAAACTATGGCAAAGTATGTTACGTAAAGTTTTACCCTTGCTATATATACTCATAGGTTTGCAGGAGATAAGATTTTTGAGGGTGGGGTCTGTACTTAAAACATGCCAGTGTCTGTGGACAATCCTGTGAAGTAAATGGCTAAATCTATGAAGAGAGGTAATGAGAGCCACTGTGCTACTTTTCTTGTAGGACTTGGGTTTACCACTTGATTTTAAAAGTGATACCTAGCCTTTGTGATGATAGAAGTCGAATACCCCTAGCTAGAAATCTGTTCTCCAGTGACACGTTCAGAACAAAATGTAGAATCATCACTACAGTTAACATTTCAACCTAATAATTTCACCAAAAGGTATAGATTGTATTTTTGATTTGGGATGTCAACTAATGGCATGAAGGATAGAATTACACACAGTTGGTTTTCTGTAGAGTGTCAAAAGAATTTTAGAGTCGTTCAAATAGAGTGAAAGGTCTAAATAAGCAATCTGTGTTTGACTGTGTTGGTGTGTGGCAAAATTGTGGATATTGGCTTAGAGGAAAGAGATGAAATTCATTAATAGTTCTACACTGCCTGTCCAAATCATTAAAATGTCATCAATATATTTTCCACAATAAACCCCAAAGCTAATGCATTTATATCAAATATACACTTTCTCCAGCCACCCCATAAACAAATTGGCAAAGGATGGGGAAAATAGTGAGCCCGTCGCCACTCCTTGGCACTGTCAATACAAGGAGCCATTATGCGCAAACAATTGTTGTTCATTACCAAAGAAAGACACCATCTCAATTAACATCTGTGTATGTTCAAAAAGGGTGGCGTCTCTCAGTGAAGGAAAATGTTGTAGAGCTTGTATGCATTGTGTTTTGGGAATAGATGTATATAGAGAATATATGTCCAGAGTGACCAACCAACATTCTTCAGTCTAAACAAAGTCCATAAGTTGAGGGGGCACCTACGTTTTTGGTCCTGGGCTCAGCAGCCATACAGGGAAACCTATCAAACCAGACAGTTCTGAAAACTAGACACCCAAGGGAGTCCAGGGAGGTGTGAAAATAATTTCTCCTCCGATTGGAGCTGGAAGCTGAGCTTCGAGCGCAGAGGGGCAGGCCACTGAGATTGATGTCATCAGACGCCTTGGGGTGGTGGAACTGGAAGCGATTCCCCTTCCCTCCCTGCACTGGGGGGGCAGCGAGGCTCCTGGAGGGGAGCGCCAGCTAACTTAACGGTTACGTCCTTGGTGCCTCAGCCCAATTTGTGGATGTCTGAGTCTCTGCATTTGGGCAAAAACTGCCTTCTAGATCGATCGCTGGTCTGGAGCCCCTGCCGAGGGGAGTCTTCGAATGCCAAGGGACAGCTGTCTGGGACGTTCAATAGCAGCTGCGAAAAACGCATCTCCTGTGCAGGGGCCCCATGGTCCGCTGTCTCAAGTTGCTTTGCCTCAGCCACAGTATCACCTCCTGTCACACCTCTCACGTAGAGGCCCCATGTTCGGCTCCATTTGAGAATGATCCTGTGAAAGAATGCAAGGAGCCGGAGTGGTTGAATCTAATATTTAATTTGCTGCAGCAGGTACAAAATACCAATGTGTCCAAAGCAGGCACACAGGTAAAGTGAACACAAGATATATTTCTGCGCAGCTTTTATACCTGATCGAACAAAGAAGCTCGGGTTTCTCAAACCGGTTACAACTGGTAAGAGCAAGAACTTGGAAGTTGAAGGATTCTTCTAATAAACACATTCCACAGGTGGGACTGCAGGTCAAAGGTTATCTCTTGACACACATTTCTCAAACCAAATTCCAGGAAATCATGCAGACATGACCTTGAAATGGGTTGGTCTGAGCACGCTCATAGAAATTTACCAGCACTGCATTCCTAATCAAAGTGGAAGAGGTTTCCAAAATGGAAACACTAATGTCAAACTACTTGCAGTATAATAAATAGCATTTTGGTCATATTTTCACAATTCTAATTATTTGGGCAGACAGTGTAGGACTCCTACCTAATTCATTTTATCTGTTTCCTTAGTGCCAGTCCCCACAATATTTCTTTCACACGCCAATACAGTCAAACACAGATTGCTTATCTAGACCTTTTACTCTATGTGAAGGACTTAAAAATTCTTTCTTCACTGTATAGAAAACCAAATGCTGGTCATTCTATCCTTCATGCCACTAGTTCACATCCCAAATCACAAATACAATCTATACCTTTTGGTGAAATGATTAGGTTGAAATGTAACTGTAGTGATGATTCTACATTTCATTCTGAACTTGTCACTTGAGAATAGATTTCTAGCTGAGGCGTGTTCAACTTCTGTTATCACAAAGGCTAGGAATGGTATTTTGTGAATCGAGAGGTAAAGTTTACTAACACGTAAACCCAAGTTACACAAGAAAAGTAGTACAGTGGCTCTCATTACCCCTCTTCATAGATCTAGGCATTTACTTCACAGGATTCTCCACAGACATTGGGATGTTTTAAGTACAGACCTCTCCCACAAAAATCTTATCTCCTGCAAACATATGAATACCTATAGCAGGAGTAAAACTTTATGCAACATACTTTGCCCTAGTTTTCTGGCCCCACAAAGAGGGCCATTGACCCAGGGTGATTAACATCTAAGCCAAGGGGCTTCTATAAATGTGGATGTTGTAATCTATGTTCTTTTGCTCTTGATGAAACCAAATGTTTTAAATATAATACAAATATCACATATACTGTTGATGGTTTTATTAACAGTAATTAAAAATTTGTTGCATACTGTATTTGTTTTCTGTATGTGGGTAGTACAATCAGTCCACTTAAAAAAAAAAATGAATCAAAGAGCATATATGAGCTTGCAGAAATCACAATAGCATTTCTCACTGTCCAATCATTTTAATAAGGAACATAAGATGTAAGAACTTGAGAAAATCAGGTTAAATGCAGTGGGGATGGCCCGAGAACATCTTAGAGGAGGTGACAAAATAAAAAAACTAAGACAAATGGAATCAACCTGGACCACCAAACTGAGGGCAGTGGATCTTGGACTCAATATGTACTGTGAGACGTATGAGTTTTTGAATGATTATTACAGGTTACTTACATGTATTTCCAGGATACAGTAACAGGATTTGCTCTGTTTACTGGACCTTCATTAGACTGAATTATGTATTGGATACATATAAACTCCCCTTTTCCTTCTCTACTATCTGATTATTTCTCCCCATATGTTACCACTTTTGGTATTTCACTGCATGGATGGCCTTTTCTTTCTTTTCACTCTCTTCCTCTCCTCTCTCTGCCCTCACAGGCTCCCTGTAGCCTCAAATGTTTCCAGCTCCTGAACATTGTAGCTGCTTACATTTATAATTACCAAGGCTCTATGCTGTACTGGTGATTCTTCCAGATTGATCTTTTCATTACACATGTTTGTTTGGCACTATTGTTTATGCATTTTGGCCTAAGGACGGTATTAGTCCCTTTTACTCCCCCATTTTTCACTTCAGTACTCCGGGATATACTTCAACATGGCATCTATGCAGGCGCTCCCTTTCCTCTCCACCAAGGGGCCTTTTTTGTCCTTTTTACTTCCATGTTCGCTTCGCTATTTCAGCGTTCTGACATGGCGCGTGGTTTCAATTTCCTTAGATTGGTACACGACCCTCAGCTCTTGGCTTGAAGTCCTAGGGACATTTTATCTAATTCATAACATTGGACATATGTTTTTACTTTTGTTTCCATTCTGCACCAGATTATTTCTATGCTTTCATTTCTAGCATAAGAACATGCTTATCATGACCAGCAATACATATGAACCTGTTCTTCAGGAACGCAGCTTTTTACTGATATTTTCGTTGTTCTTTTTGTTTAACACAAGTTGTATGATTTATCCCCCGTATTACCTATTCATGTTTACTACTCATTTTTTTAAGTTTCAGAGGTTCCTATATACATTAGGTGGACCCTCGTAGTACTTTGGCTCAAAAAAACTTTACGGTAACAATTACTTCAAAATACTTAGATACAATTTATCTACTAAAGGTACATTACATCTTATCTGGATTCTTGTACTTGCTGACTTTTGATGTTTATACTCGCCGCCAGTTCCTTCCATCACGGGGCCCTTTATGTGGAGAGCCTAATTAATATTTCTTCTTTGACTTTTTTCACATTTTGTTGTCCTTGCAGATTTGGTCTCCTACGACTTGGGGCACTCTTGTTGCGTTTGTACTAAAGTTTAGGCTTTGTCCCTCGGTTTCCATGTTAGTGCACTCCTTCTCTTGCTCACGTCTATCACAATTGTGGCCTGTTTTTCAACTTTCAACCAACTATGTTTGACGTTTTCTTTTTGTTATGAGGGTCGCACATGAACTTCACAATTAGCAGATGATGAATTAATGTTGGGTTGTTCTCATATAATTTGTGTATCAAAAACTGACTGTTGGTTTGTGACCTTTTAACTTCCAGCCTTGAAAAAGTTGTCTTAGACAAAACTCGTGTTGGCTGTCTTCTTGTGACTGGAAATATTATAATGACTGTCTTGTGATGTTGTAAATACAACATGTTATTGGATCAGTCATCTTTATTATCTTTTCACTTATAAATCTGACCTGCTTTTTGTAGCAGACCATCATTGGACTCTTGCAGTGCTCTGATTGTATTTATATATCTTTGATATGTGAGATTTAGTTCTTACTTGTGTTGTTCACTATCCGGTAGCATAGTGTCTTTAATCCATGGAGCACACTACACACTTGCTTTGGTTTGCTTTTATATATCCTACATAGGGAAGTGCAGTGATAGTTTTGACACCACTGCTACCTCTCTTTCTTGTCTAGTATAAAACATCATCCTACTTTTAGAAAAAAGTCTTTCTTGTGTGAGGCAGCAAGTATATTACGATGTTTGAGATATCTTTGGTGATTAACTTATTAACAGGAACACACTGAGCTGTCTGCCAAGGTGCATTCCTAAGAAAGCATCATCCAGCCAGCGCAAGACGCTGAATATAACATTTCCTAGCTATCTTAATGGAAAGCTTCAATTCTATTAGGGACACGGATGCGAAGATTAGGCTGTCTCTGCTTTATTTTTAGCCAGCAGCCTTTCAACAATATAAGAAAAAACAACTTCAACAATAAAACTGCAGGTCCCATGAGTCTTCACTCAGGTCAACTAGTTTTGTGTCAGCATGCCCCTCAAGAGCCTCTCCTGACGACCTCTTCTTCGCCTTTCTTCCTGCGACCTCAGCTGAACTTCATTATTTATTCCAGTTTACCAGATTCCGTTCCTGTAATTAAAAAAATCAATATTTCCCTTCTTATGTTTACCATGATCACATTTTCAATATTCCAACAGTAATGTGATAGTATATCAACAACTAAATCACCTTTCTAATGTCCTTACGTTTCTATTATTCATGAAGATATACCAACGTGCAATTTCTAGAACAACCAACAACGTCAAATTACTTTCACACAACTCTAAACATTTTGTTCCTCATTTGGGTTGGTCTAACGTTTGGGGGTGGAACTAATCCTCTCCTCAGTGTCCTTAATAGAATTGAAATTTTCCGTTACGTTAGCTAGGACATTTTTCATTCTGTGTTAGGATCAAGGAGAGGATTAGGTTGCTTTAAAGCTTGTCCACTTCCAAAGCTGCCAGATTTTGTACCGGCTTAAAATAGTTTTTTTTAAAGGTAGACTCTAATGACCAGTCCTCTAGGCAGGCTCCTAAGGTGAAGGCTTTTGGGGCCTTATGGCTTTCGGCTCACCGAAAGAGCTCCTAAAATGAATCTATCTATTCCAGCTTCCTGTAATACCCATCTGGCCCATCTTGCGATAGTAGGTAAAGACACCGCTCTGTGTGGTTTAGGCAGAGCTATCAGGAATTGACATTCCCTGTAGGGACGGACTTCCTCCGTAATGGATTTATCCATCTCAGTTCTTCTTTGGTTTCTTCCGACAGGGGCACCAATTGTGAATATGAGGCCCTTCCTCCGGTGCGATATCTTTAGTCTCTGTTGGGTACGAAAGTGGAGAGGGCCCAGGAAGATGGCCTGTATCAAGGGTGAGAGAAGCCTAACAATCTGAGCGATCTGTCTTAGTGATGTCTGAGATCTCGCCAGAGTCTTTCTTTAACTCATACTTGATTTTGGACAGTTTACACAAGGGCAGACTGCGGGTGGCCTGGACCGAATCCACCACAAACCCCAGGAAGTGTATGGAGTGATTTGGGCGAAGAGTTGATTTGGATTTGTTGATCACAAATCCGCTGGATTCCAGTAGGTCACTGTTGCAAGTAGTCCACCAGTCTAATGGGGAAATGGTCTAGCAGAAGGATATCGTGAAGAGAAGCAAGCATCCTGACCCCTCTATCGGAGGTGTTACACCACCAGCTTCAAGATCCTGGTGAAGCACCATGGAGCGGAGGATAACCTGAAAGGAAGGGAGGTGAATTTGAAGATTTGGCTCCTCCATTCGAATTGGACAAAGAGAGCGAGAGAAAGAAAGAAATGGAATCGTGAAATAGGCATCCTTTCGATCTAGCCACACTATCCAATAGTTCACTGGTTGGAAGTCTCTGAGGAGGTGAATCCCTTCTATTTTGAAGTGGTGAAAAAACAAGCCGCTCTTTGAAATCTTTTAGGTTTATTACCAAATGTTGTCCCCCGTTTCTTTTCTCTACCAGAAAGAGGTTGCTGAGAAACCCAAAGAGGTGTGCGCAGGACTGGACAATTGCCCCTTTCTTCAGAAGTCAGGTTATTTCTGTATCCACCAAAGAAGCCTGGAGGGGATAAAAATGTAGAGGGCGCTAAGTTGTGACATCTAAACCGGGGAACCATAAAATTCTATGTGGAACCCTTGGACTGTAAAAACCAAGCATCCTCCCTCAGTTGCTCCCAGTTGTGGAGAAACACTGCCAAACCTGCCCCTCAATCTGAGTCCCGCCAGGACATGAATGCTCACCCTGGGTAGAGTTGTTGGAGGCTCCATTCTTGATGCCTCACCTGGTAGCTCGCTAGCGTGGGTCCCCCCGGGTGGGGCAAAAGGTGCCAAAATGGGCAGGATCCTGTCATTGTCCTCGACGAGGTCCTTGACTGGAGGCTTGGAAGGTGCTTCTGCAAATAGAGCGCCTCCTACCACGGCCGGCCAAGGCAAAAACATGACGAGTGAAAACCCGCTTCATGGACATCTGGGCCTTGTCTAGGGAAGTGAAGGTGTTAACAAACTTCCATCGCTCCAGGATGAATGGTTCCCCAAACACACCACCTTGGGCCACAGGGCCGGCCTTCGAGTACGCCAGATCCTCTAGCTAGGGGTCGATCTTGATCAGTAGGGAGCATCTCCTTTCCATGGAAATGGCACAGTTCGTATTCCCTAAGATAATTGCCCACTGGGCGCTGCCGAACAAAGCCTTGGGGGGGAAATAAGGGATCTGGAGGCCTTTGCATCCTCCACCATGTCCAAAATTTTTGAAGTGGCCCTGTGACATCCAATAATTTGTCCTGGCAGGAACACTAGGATCGGCCAATCCCTTTTTTTTGGGATCCTGTGTAACTTTTGCTCAGGAGGTAGCCATTTTGGGGTCGATGTCTGGGGTGACTACAGCCTTACCCTCCAAGGCGGGGACATTCCGCCCTTATGCAATTCCGGTCTTCTTTGTCTAGGGCTTTCTGAAGTCTCCCTGCCACGTAGGCCGCGACTTTTGGGGTTGGCGACCAGTAGGCAAAGCAGATATGTAGGAGTTCATCCGGATCTGGCATGTCAGCGGGTGGAACGGACAAGTCTTTCTCGGCTTTTTGGTCTTCCCCAGCGGTGAAAGTATTACCCGAAGGAAGCCAGGGTCTGGAAAGTTCCCCATCTGTAGCTGAGTGGGAGTCCGAACCATCTCCCAACTGGAAAAGGTCCTTTGAGGTTGAAGGAAGGGGAGAGGGAGATCTTCGGGAGGGGTGAGACTCCATAAAGGCACTTTTGAGCCATGACTGATGATACCCGGGGCTGCCCTGGAGGTTTTGGGACCAGAGGCCCAGAGGTTGTCTTCCCTCCCCAAGAGGGGTTGTAGGCATCTATGCTGTACATTGAGTTTCCTCTCCAAGGGCGCCACAACTTGCAAGACTGCTTTTTTTATATTATGGACATTTGCATAATATGCAGAACTCACTGTCTATTGTGAGGTATGTAACTTCCTCCTCCTCTAGATACGCATGGGAGTCGCCACCCAGATATTCAGCAGGGTCCTGCATAGTAATGGTGGCAAAATGCAGTCAAGAGGCAGTAGATTATGCCTAAGGCACCCAATCAATCATCAAGGCCTGTGGGACACTAGTTCCCCATTGATTACTAAGGGGTTAATGTCATTTGCCTGGCTCATGTCACTTCATTTATTACTTTATACGTCCTACTTGTTAATTCACATGGGTGTTCATTCTCCAGACGGGCCCAAAGAAAACAAATCTGACAGCCCCCAATCTGCTCTTAAGCATCTGGCGTCTCTTTCACTCCGAAACTGATGAGGGAAACAGATGCTGGACACGTGGCGCGGTAAAGCGCGTCCCTCTGCGGCGCTGTCAGGGCCCGCATCGAATTAGCGGCCTCTAAGGAGCGTCGAGCATTCCCGCGGCCGCGCTGTTAAAGGAAAACACTTGCAAATACAGAATACTTGGGGTTTAACAATCAACATTCACAGTGCATAGAGCACTTACCTGATGGCTGCTGGAGCAGCGAAGAAAGAGGAAGAATAAGTAGTCACAAGAGGCTCCTGAGGGACATGCTGACACCGGATTGGTTGACCTGGGTGAAGACTCATGGCACTTGCATTTTTATTGTTAAAATCTTTTTTTCTTATAATTTTTGAAAGGCTGCTGGTTAAAAATAAAGTGGAGAGACACAGCCTAATCCTCATCTTCGGTCCTGACATAGAATCACCAGCTCTTAACCAACCGATCGACCTTTGTACAGACTCTTCATCCTCACTATGAAACTGTCTGCTTTTAGCTTCCATTAACTCTGCAGCATATGTGCCATCTTCTGCTTAACGTCCCAGCAGTATGGATTTTGGAATTTGTGACATTCTTTAAAACTAGAAGAGCCAGCCTTAAAGCCCCTTGATGCCACTTATTGACTGATTAAAGCGGTTATGTAGCACAGAGCTCTCAAGATTTCAGATTCCATATGTGTTATAGATGGGGTAATCATTCATCCTATTATAAATTCAGGACTGAAAGTATAAGAACACATAGAAAAAAAATGATCTCTTGGTGTGCGACAGTGTAGAGAGTCTAGGGTTCTTAAAAACTTTGCAGAACTCCCCTACCTGAGAAAACCGTTCAAATTGGAATCACACTCCATGCTACATACACACAGTCCTTTTTGGCACATAGACAGCCCACTTCACAGTGTGATTAGTCGCTCCAGCCAGGTTTTTTCTTTGAATTCTGGGACTTGTAGTCTTGTTCATTTCATTATGAACCAGGACTACAAGTTCCAGAATTCAAAGGCAAAGCAACTGGACTGGAAAAGCAGATCACGTATAGAATCGGAAGACTTTGCAGCTATGCAAATCTTTTACATAGGTGTACATTTACAGATATATATTTTTTTAAATCCTAGTCAATTACAATGTATGTATTTACTTTGCATGTGTTGTAAATGAAAATGTGATATAAAACAAGCATTCGCCAAGCCAGTAGGCTTCACCTATGTGGCATCTGTTGGCTTTGTTAATGCAGCAGCTGTTCTTTACTTATACATTTAAGGCTTGTTTTGGGTTGCCAGTTTGGTAGATCTCATATTGGATCAATTGGTTCAGAGTCCATTCCTGTATTGATCTTTGTTTGCATTCTGTTACGTGTAATGTTTGCCAGTGTCATTGTAAAGGGAGGTCTACAAGATGCTAAGGGAGATTGAGCTAGACAGTACCCTTTTAAAAAATAAATAAATTATATTTTAAACAATTACATGGAGATTATGGTCAGAAACAAATACTCCAAAAGAATGAAGAAAAAGCTTTAAACTGTTTTTGTTTCAGGTTGAATTATGCAAGACCAAGTGGCTCAGGTGAAGAGCAGTTTGCTGCTGTTCCCAGAAGTGACTTTGGAGGCTCTTGGGGAGGATGAGATCACACTAGACTCTGTTCTTCGTGGGAAATTTGCTCCAGGTAAAGAAGTTACTTTTGATTCTAACAACATACATGAATGTTAACATGCTTGGAGAGCCAGTATATGATATACAGTCCTTTCTTGGTTTCAGGAAATAAGGTGTAGCCAGAGATTAGCCTTAGAACCAGTACAGCACAAGAAAAGCATTACATATGATTTATGAAAAAAAAAATCATTTTTTAGGACCTTTCTAAGTTTTGGACACATAGGGATTGAGCATGGGTAATCATGGTGGGCTCTGAACAGAGAGATATTAAAGCTTGATCTGCACCTGTGGATGGTTAAGTAGTCTACATCAGCTGGATATTTGTCTTATAGGCCTCTCATTTTCACTCCTTACACCATCTCTGATCATAGACTACCTCTAATTGTCCTTGTGCCACTTGTCCAAGGGTTAGCTCTTCCCTTCTGCTTGTTGGCCCATAGACCAGCTCAGCATGCCACATGGTTTACTTGCCAAACAAGTTCCCCTTCTTTGGTCTCCCTCTGCTGCTTCATGTCATCTGGCTTGAAGTTCCCTCTTCTGACCCATGGTGTGTGTAAGTGTTTTTTTTGTCCATCAAGTTGCTGGGCATCCCATTGGCTTGTCTTTGTCTGCCTGTTGTGTCTTGCAGCCTGTGTCCCCCTTTAAGTACTAGGACCTTGCCACCCCCTTCCCCTGACCACTTTCTACTTTTTTGGGTCTCGAGTCTTTCTTTGTCCTTCCACTTTCAGGGCCCTACCACACCACCTTCTTCTTTGCAAAGCAAGTCTCCTTACTTCTGGGCTTTGCCTTCCCCGGTCTTTCCTTCTGAGTTCCACCTGCAACCCTTATTTTGCTTCTGGGCCCTGGCCCTCTCCTTTTCCCACTAGGTCCAGTCCCTTTTTAGGCTTCGCATAGACAGCGCATGCACTGTCTGTGCCGGACATTTCGTTTACGTACTGTGGACTTGCAGCCCGCCTGAGGCATACCATTGGTGAGTTTCAGCATTGCTCTCATTTGCTTCACCCCCGTTAGTCATGTCATCTGTGCGTCATGTCCTCTTCTTGTTTGGCCCTCCCCTGGAGTTTAAACCGAGTACATGTGTCCTTCCACTGCTCCCATTTTATTTGGAACTATTTTTTTCTGTTCAAGCATTCCAAGTGTTTGTGTGTTCAGTCTTTCTCACCTATCCCCATCTATTTTGCTTCATTTCCCTCCCACACCCTCTGCCCAACAATGTTAGCAAATCAGCTCATCTATGGCATCCGATAGGTCTGTCATTGTGGCACAGAATATACTTATCCTTGTACTGTAAAGTATGATTGGGATTCTGTCGGCCTTCCAAATTAAGAACACTACAACATTATTTCTTGCCCCAAATTTCTTTTAGTAAAACATTGATTCTGCTGCTTTCTTTTCTACTTTGTCCAAAATACAGTGCTCACTAGTAAGGTGCCTCAGAGAAACATTGACATATAACCCATGATTAAGGACCCCGTACAACTTGAACTGAGGCTCTGACATAGGCATTTGCCACCAAAACACTCTGAAGGGGTGAGAGGAATTTTTTCCTGTCCGACCTCCCTATACTATATATATTCTCACAAAAAGGACAAGAAAAATATCTGGTATGGAGACCAGACTAGTTCAACATCTATGTGTAGAAAAAACGGCCCTCACCCAAAATTTGTGGCATGCTTCATCATAGGGCCCTGCTAACACTCCGAGGAACGTATCCCCTTCGGAGTGGAGCAGTAAGGGTGGGGAGACATAAAAGCACATCAGACAAGACCAACAATAATGGCACAGGGAACAGAGACGAACAACAGAAAACCTAAAACTGACTCAGGCTAATCACTTGTTCTATTATATTCTAGTGTAGCCTAGACCGGATTAAAATATGCCAGCGGTGGTGTATTCAGGGATTAATTACCTGTACACCCCAATATCTGAGGAGGGTCAAAATGTTTAGGCCATTTCAAATTGCCAACTAGGGTCATACAGCCCTCGTCAGGACCTTTGTCCTGCCCCCGTATTTGTAAGTATCCCTACCTGTCATTCAATCAGGAGGTTCACTTATTCGTGCTTTTGAGAAAATTCTCGTTTGTCAACACACTCAGTTATCTGTAGGAAGAAATAATAAGCAAGATACCCAAGAATCAATAAGATGTGGTATCTAATAATATTTAATTATCCCCAGGTCATCACCTTTATGTGTGGAAAAAACAATTCTTAAACTGTGCATTCAGATTCCCTAATTTTCATGTGAAAAATTGGTGGTCAAAATATAGATTTACCGGATCCACCCGTGTCTTTTAATCATATACCCAAGTCCACAAACAGTTAAAAGAAGGCATACGTGTGTGCACTTACCGAGTTTTCATTATCACTCGCTTGTATCAAAACCTGGTGGGAGCACCACCCTGTAGTCACACACTGTATGAAGATAAACTACCATTATTGTCATGATCGAAAGTAGCTGTGCATTTGTATATGGTATATTTACCCTTTAGCTTTCCAACCCAATCTGGGTCTTAAACTACGAATATTACCACTTAATCAGTAGGTTGTAAAAGAATCTTACTGTCCTATATATTGTGACTGTTCATTGTTTTTTTGTTTTTTTCTTTTTTAGAAAACACACTGCGGCTGTGGTCCAGTTTTTCCGCCCGCCGGCCCCTTTATATTCACTTCTTAGAGTTACGAGAGACTTGTTGTTGTTACATATTATGACTATTCATTCTATTCCTAACCTTTCTGGTATCAAACTCCGGCTGAGATCTAAATTTTCCACCCGCCGGCCCCTTCAACGAATATTCTTAAGGCCCATGTTTTTCGTATTCGCTCACGCTGAGCATACGAGGCGATCTACCCGAAATCGGGTGACCGTCTCACTTAGACAAAATATGGTCAGTAAAGGATGCCCCCTTCCATGCCCCCGTCCCCGAATAGGCGTTTGTCTGCCTTCCTCTAGTCCATTACACTCTACCCTATTCTACACCACTAAGTTCTACTGCATTTCATGGCATTCTACGCCTCTGTACTCTACTCTGCACCACTGCCCTGTAGTCCACTCTACACTACTCTATGCACTGCAATCTATGCATCTGCTCCACTCCACAGATGCCACTCTGACACTTTACTCTGCGCACTCTGCCACTGATTTTTGTACGCCATTTCACTCTGCTCTGTGCCACTTTACTCTTTTGCGCCACTTCCCTCTGCTCTACACTACGTTCTTGTCCAACTTGCCTCTCCCCTCCAGCATGCCGCTGCGCCTGGCTCCCCTCCAGCATGCCGCTGCGCCTGGCTCCCCTCCAGCATGCCGCTGCGCCTGGCTCCCCCCCCCCCCCCAAGCATGCCGCTGCGCCTGGCTCCCCCCCCCCCCCCAAGCATGCCGCTGCGCCTGGCTCCCCCCCCCCCCCCCCCAAAGCATGCCGCTGCGCCTGGCTCCCCCCCCCCCAAGCATGCCGCTGCGCCTGGCTCCCCCCCCCCCCCCCCCCCAAGCATGCCGCTGCGCCTGGCTTCCCTCCCCCCCCCCCCTCTCCCCCCCAAGCATGCTGCTGTGCCTGGCTCCTCCCCCCCCCCCCCCCAAGCATGCCGCTGTGCCTGGCTCCTCCCCCCCTCCCCCCCAAGCATGCCGCTGCGCCTGGCTCCTCCCCCCCCCTCCCCCCCCTCCCCCCCCAAGCATGCCGCTGCGCCTGGCTCCTCCCCCCCTCCCCCCCAAGCATGCCGCTGCGCCTGGCTCCTCCCCCCCCCCCCCCCCCAGCATGCCGCTGCGCCTGGCTCCTTCCCCCCCCACCCCCCAGCATGCTGCCACCCTTGGCTCCTCCCCCCCCCCCCCCCCCCCCCCCCCACCCCTGCTTTTGTGGCATATTTTAGGCTGTTCACTGTCTGGACGCCTTCACTTTGAGCCAGTGATACTCAAAGTACAGCACAGGGGTGGCCCCCTGAACAGCAGCTCTGAGCTGTGGTTTAATTCACTCAGCATTAACATTCTGAAAGATGTCGAAAAAGGGGCAACCATTTATTGATAGGCTAACTGAAGTTCAAGAAAGTAATAAAGGTGTCCTGCACCAGGAATACATTCTTTTTTAAAGTTGTTTTGCAACAAACTTGTAAAAATAAGATGGTCTCTTCAAAATTTATTAAGAACATTTATTATCTCGGTGCATTGAGAAGTATTTTTTTTTTTTGAGTGATGGTTTCTAAACCTGAATTTTAAAAACATTCATGCATAACCCAACCCCAGCAACAATGCTGATAGTGAACTTAAAGGCAAGTCAGTTGTTATGTGCACCCTCTGGGTGGCCTGAGTTGATATTCTACATGGGCAATATTATAGTTAGGGGCTTTGGAATTATGCAGCAAGTGAGAGTCCAATTGAGCAAAGGGCTGACTTAATTAAGAAGCAAGAGAAGTGCAGCGTTTTCTGGTAGGATTACTAAGTTATTTTGACACTTAAGTCGGTGCATGCGCTGTGCGGCTGGGCGTTTCGTTTACAATTTAGTGGGCATGCAACTCGCCAACAGCATACCATTAGTTGTTTTCGTTATACTTCTTTGGAAAACTTTCGATTGCTTCTCTTCAATAGGCTTGTCTTCCTATCATGTGTTCACTGCTCCCTAGAGCTTAGACCAAGTACTCCACTTCACTCTGGGCCACTCTCCTCCGCTTCACTCTGGGCCTCTCTACTCTGCCACACACTACTAACTTTAACCATGCTTTGAGCAATGGCCCATGCCTCATCTGTCGCTGGTAGATTCTTTAACGTGCCAACAGTTGATATTGGGGACAGACAGTGGCTGGGCCAGTTAAAGCAAACTTTGGAGCTGAAAGTCTGCAATTGTAGTAGCAGATATTTATAATCTTCTTTGCTTTCTATCGTCAAGTTTGCTTTTGTAATTATATATTTAAATAGACTGCACTTGCTCAGTAAAATGTTATTTTACTATGTTAAATGCTAATTGAAATCATGTGCTTCCGTTTTCAGGAAGAAGTGGGTTTGCTTGCCTAGCATGTGGCCCTCATTTGGAAATTGTGAACTCAGTCACAGGGGAGCGGTTATCGGCATATCGTTTCAGTGGTGTGACAGAACAGCCCCCTACCGTCCTAGCTGTGAAAGAGTTTTCCTGGCAGAAAAGAGAAGGTCTGCTTGTGGGAATCGAAGAAGTGGAAGGGAGCGTCCTCTGTTTGTATGATCTGGGACTCTCCAGAGTGGTCAAAGCAGTTGTTCTTCCTGGAAGGGTACATATTTTTTTACATTTTGTTCAAACCGATTTGTAATGCTGCTTGCTTAAAAGAAAATTGCTCATGTTTGTATGGTGATTTATAGCGTCATATTTTATACTTGGAAATTGTTCAAATTTATTATTGCTAAATTCTTTTGTCCTCTACTTTCAAAGAGAATATCTGAGTGGTGAAAAGTAACACATTTATTTCAGTGAGCTTGCATCTTCTAAAAGGCAACCATGAGACAGGTGGGAATTGACTGGGATCTCAAGCCATTGTAATTATCAGGAAAGTGGTTTACTGAGACTTGATAAGCCTCCCCCTTTCATTAAGGTTACCAGAAAACTTCAGGTAATCAGAGACAACACGTTCCAGACATTGGCTTGCCTCTTACGTGTTAGTTTTTTTTCAGGTGTGTTAGTACAGCAAGTTCAGCTGAAATGAACTCCTGCTTCGTATCACTGCATGCTTTCCATCGTTGAAGAAAAGCTTATGACATGGAGCTACCTGGCATCCTAGTGTTCGATGAATGTGTGGTTGTTGTTCCTGCTGTACATACTCCTGCCATCTAGTGTTGCTGATCCTTTTGGTCGAAGAAGACTCTTCGAGACTCTCGGATCGGTCAACTTGAAGTGTGGTGCAGGAGCAGCGGAGAAGCCCCAGACATCTTTGGCACCCATACCTCAAGGATGATTTCTCTTCTTACGCCAGCTGTGACCTTGTGATGGAAGACCTATCTCCTCCTCAGCAGGTTATGAGTACAGTTTCTGCTCCTTTCTCCCTCAACACTGCACGCACTCCGAGCTTCAAGCCCATAAGGGGTGTTCATCCTCTTTGGACTCGCAGAGAGAGACTTCTGGGCCGCCACTGTTCTGGGCACTTAACAACCACTTAGTTGGAGCAAAGCCAAAGCTAGGCTTGGGATCTACGATCCTGAAGTAGACTTATTTGGCGGCGCCCGCTCCCGACTCTACGCCAACCTGACCTTTTGGATCTGAAGCTGTCTGCGTCTAAACCCAAATCTGTGCCAGCATAGAAGCCTTCGGCTTCCAGGTCCGTCAAACCAGTGCTCCAGAAACTGTCGCACAAACTTAACGCTTCCTGTCATGCACCTTCAGATGGGTTGAATTCTCACACAGCCTCTGGCATCAGGCACTCTGGCTTCAATGGGGCAGCTTAGCTTTGAGGAAGCCCTGGAGCGCCCACAACCACCCAAGCAGCGTAAAAAATAAGACAAGGCCACCCGCCAACTTCCTGAGTTCCTTGTTCCCACCACCACACCACCCAGGCACCAGGTATCACCATCCCCCATATGCATCTTTACCTCACCTACTTTGTTATATACCACAAGGGCCACCACATTCGGACCTGGGCAAACATGAATATACACCACAAGGGCCACCACATTCGGACCTGTGCGAGCATTCTGAGGGAGAACCATAAGACATGCCCCCACAAGGTGACCCATGGGATGCCTATAATGTTGACCTTCCAGGGCATAAGGATCCCAACCTGTTCCCAGCACTCCCCTCAAAACCTACACTACCTCCTACCATGATCTCCTAGTGAGGGCTGCATCGTACTATAAGATGGATAGAGAACCTGTTGAAGGGGATTTCCTCTTCAGAACTCTTTCCTCTACACACCGATAACAAGTTTAAGGCTTCAGCATCAGACCCCCTCTACATCAAGGGCCAGCCACCTCCCAATTCCCTAGTGGTGCTTGTGGTCAGCAAGCAGACCTACGCACACATTACTGGCGATGCCCCGCCACAATATAAAGAAAGCAAGTGCATAGACTCTGCCGGTAAGCGCGTTGCAGCAAAGTCTTTCAACCACTGGTGCATCATCAACTCCATTGGCTTGCTTTCTAGGTACGACTGGGGCGAGATGAAGGAGCACCTCCATCATCTCCCACAGCAACACCGTAAGAGAGAACATGAGCTGGTCTGTGGAGGGCAAGCTCATCTCAAACACCACCATTAGATGTGCCGTAGATGCTGCTGGCACGACAGCTTGGGGCGTTAACTCTAGCATGCTCCTTTGCAGACACGCTTGTCTCTGTGTCTCAGGCTTCACTCCAGACTTCTAACATTTCGTCCTCAATCTGTCCTTTGACAGGGAACATCTCTTTGGCCCCCAGGTTGATGAAATGTTGAAGAAAATAAAGAGGTGGAGAAAGCCATGGGCGTCTTACAAACTCGAATTCCTTGTGATTCCTTTTGCCATTTAGCTTGTCGTGGAGGTTCCAAAAACACCTCCCCCAAAGCCCACCCCGCTCTCACCCCATGACACCTGTTGGAGGATGACCTCCATATTCTTCCCCACCTGGAAACATGTCACCTACCACTGGGTATGGTACGTCATCAATACTGTTACTGTCTCTTCCATACCACCCAGCATGCCACCCCACACACATATCCTCCTCTTGGAACATCGCCTCCTTCAAGAGGAGGTTCACGTGCTCCTTCTCAAAGTCTGTGCCACAGAACCTAAAAGGGCTCAGGGGTGTATACCCTATACTTCCTTTTTCCCAAGAAGGACCGGTCCTGCAAGCCTATTCTGGGCCTCTGACCCCTCAACAAGTACATCCTTTCAGAACATTTCAACAAGGTCATTCTCCAGGAAGTCATAACACTGCTATAGCAAGGTGACTTCATGGCTGCAATCTACCTCAGGCACCTGCTTCCACATCTCGATACATCGAACGCTTCAGCGTTATCTTCAAGTTCATGGCAAAAGCTATCAGTTCAAAGTGCTGCCCTCTGGGGTCACCACTGCACCCCAGGTTTTTACAAAATGCCTTCCAGTACTGGCAAGCGCACCTGTGAAGACAAGGCATGTATTCTTATACATGGGCGATTGACTGATAGAGTGCAATGCAGCAGCAGCAGCAGCACCACTGCATACACACCCAAAGCGTTGTAAAGTCTCATCTCCAACCCCTTCAAATTCAGCTGTATCTAGAGGCTATCCTGAATGCAGAGGTTGGCATAGCCTACCTGTATACGGGAAGGGTCCAGTCCTTTCAGGCATTGCTCCCTCTGTTTCAGCCAACAGGTCACATCCCGAGCAGTCAGAAGCCTCCTTGGCTTGATGGCCTCCTGCATCGCCATAATTCCCCACGCAAGGTTACAAATGCATAGTGGGCAAGGTGGTCCTCATCTGGATTGACAGCATGACGGTCATGTATTACCTAACAGGAGCAAGGAGGCTTTCCCTCACCCAAGCTTTCTCGGCTAGCCCAGTCCATCTGGTTGGGTCACTCCACCACATAATCCAACAGCTGGTGGAGTACCTTCTGCGAATGGACAGTGACTTTCCCGGCCACCTCAGCAGGATGCAGCAACAAGTCCACAAGTGGGAATTCCACCCCAGAGTCCTCCTTTACTACTTCTGACAATGGGGGTTTTCAAATGTTGGCCTCTTTTCCACAGCAGAAAACCCAAAATGCCCAAACTTAGCCTCCGGTTTCCCACACCCACTGTCCATGGGCAGTGCAGTATGGATGAACTGGTAAGGTATATCGGCACACTCTTTTCTGCCTCTACCCTTCCTACGGTTTGTGGTTTGTAGGCTTTGGCAAACCACCTGCACCCTCATACTAGTGGCTCTCGCCTGAGTGAGACAACCCTGGTTCACCACTCTCTGAGCTTTTAGTGGTTCCACACAAGAAGCTGGACTGGCTGGACTTTCCCAGTATTTAGGATTCCAGTCATTAAAGCTTTTATGGAGAGACTAGAGTCATTCCTCCTGTGGTCCCCTGTCCCTGGTGTGGAATCTGAACATCATCCTCACAAGACGCATGGGTGCTCCACTTAAGCCCCTCCTATCATGTCCCCTTCAGTTTCTTTCTTGGAAGGTAGCTTTTCTCATGGCTGTCACCTCACTGAGATGTATCCAAGCTTGAACATTTCAGGTTCATAAGGCTAGGGTTGTCCTTAGCACTACCCCTAGCTTTCTTTGTATGGTGATTACTCCTTTCCACCTTAAAGCAGTCTATTGAACTCCCAGTTTTCTTTCCTCAACCTGACTCAGTTG
This sequence comes from Pleurodeles waltl, assembly GCF_031143425.1. Taxonomy (NCBI): domain Eukaryota; kingdom Metazoa; phylum Chordata; class Amphibia; order Caudata; family Salamandridae; genus Pleurodeles; species Pleurodeles waltl. Next base: position 960,045,428 of record NC_090444.1, read on the forward strand.
CAGAAAGGGCTCTTCATGCCTAGATTTTAAAAAAGCCTAATGTTGTATGCGGATAGGACGAAACCCTTTCGAAAGACTCTGGCTGAGGGAAAGGCTTTATCATAATCAGGCATAGCCAGATGGATGTGTAAGTGTATTGCAAAAGTTAAAAGGCTTTTGCCAGTTTCTTGAGAGCCCAGTCTTCTAGAAAGGCAATGGGCTTCTATGGCCTTCCTGGGAAAGTCCCCATAGCTGCCATTTGTAAAGGTTGGTCAAACTGTACTTGATACCCTATTTCAATCTTTTGAAACATCACCAGACTAGCCATCGCTTATGGGAGGACTGCTTTATAGTAAATGATCAAAGTGCATTTAAAACAAAGTATGTGAATTCTGATGCTGTGCTCAAAGGGGGCTGGTTAGTGAGCACTGGTGTGGGATAAAAGGTGTGACTAAAAATATTATGTAAATTGTTTCAGTCTTTCACCTTCAGGTAACTAACTTAAATGAAAAATGCAAGTTAAGTTAATCAATAGAAAATGCACTATTATACTTTATCAAATCTCTGTTATTTAATGCACTGCAGAAGTCTGTGTCTGTAACAAGAGAGCAACAGGATTGAATCCTGGGTGATGCAGTGGAGAATAGGGACGTGTATGTTGAGGTCCCAATCTGACAGAAGTCAGAATGTATATGTAAATCATTATTTTAAACTTGCATTTCACACAGTATAAAATAGGCGGCTACAATATAGCCAAACAGGTTTAAGTTAAAAAAAAAAATGTGCTTCCAAAATATAGGTTTAACTCATACCCAGACAATACATAGTGCAATTTTTTTAAACTGTCCTTTAAAAGCACACACTTAACGGCTCACTTTGTAACTCCCTTGTATCACCACTCAAAAAGAATAAATCTGTCATTAGGAAGCTTTAAGTGATTTTAATCATATTAAGCCAATATCGGCTTCCAAGCACCCTTTACATTTGCAGATTAACCAGCTGTGCACATCTACATTTCCTTCAGGCAAGGAGGAACCCTCGTCGAAAGAAGGCTTGTTTAGCTGTCTGCCCCTCCCTCTGTTTCACACCACAGGAGACTCTGTGCCTTACATTTCAGCTGAAGCATTTTAACTCTTGGAATTAACCGTCCCTGGATCATTGCCTTTTCACAAAATAGTAGAACTTTTTTTTTTAATTTAAAAAAAAAAAAAAATGGGCATGTCGTGCCCCTCAGATCCCGCCTACTTCGACCACTGTTAGTCTATGCTCCGCATGTGTGTCTACACTTATGTATGCCTTGAATGGAAAATGTTACTTACCCTTAAGCATCTGTTTGTGGCATGTAGTGCTCTAGATTCTCATGTGCCCACCCACCTCCCCTCTGGCTGTTGCAGTCATCATTCCTTATTACTTATTTTGCATGGTCATCTTTCTTTCTGTCCTTTATCACTTTGCTCCAGCTCCATCCTCCCCCGCCGTGCGTGAAAACAATCAAATGGAGAATGCACAGCTTGTGAATCTACAGTACTTCATGCCACAAACAAATGCTTTCAGGGTAACATTTTCATTTCATCTATTGATTTGAACTACGTCACATATTCAACTTATGCAAATCTTGTAGGCGGACATCTTGGAATCTGAAACATTTTTATGGCAGGAAATTGTAATTTTGGGAAAGGACATAACTGGGGCAAGAGAGAGAAGTGGAACGTTTCAAAGCCTTTCACGAGGAGTCCATGCTTAAAACATGCCCTCTTTTCACAAACATCTGTGCTGTCATAGAAACATGCATGTAGACTGGAGAAAACCTCTTCAGTATGACCATCAATTCAATGCTGTTTTGGTGTCCACTGAAAACCATTGGGCTTAGTGCACCTGCGACTCACATACCTTTGCTGCAAACAAACGGTTATCTTTCTCTCTCATCATTTTCTGTTACCTTCCAGCCCACAGGCATCAGCTGGAATTATGTGGTTAGGACACCAGTGATGCAACCCTCTTTTTCCTGTGAAAAGGTGATGGATTTATGGGAGCATAAAGCAATTGGTCATTGCCATATACGGTCATTTGGGGAAATGGGAGGGGGAGGAGGGTTTGTGGCGAGCAGATAGCCTGGAAAGCCTTTTCTCAGGGCTGTAGACATATTAGAGTTGTTTAGTTTTGCAAAAACAGGATTCTGTAACAGCAAGAGTGTGTAAGGAACTAAATCCTGTGCTGGGAAGAGCCCTTCAGCGTTTGCAAGTAATTCCATCTCCTGGAGAGAAATGTAGCATAAACTGATGCTTGGAATTGGCCTGTCAGTGGCATGTGTCAAAGTGGAAAACGAGGCACAAAGTGCGAATTTTTAATGCATATAAGCAAAGTGAAAATTAATGGATTACCACAGCATATTTAGAGTTCGAACAGGGTTGACAAAACATAGGGAAGATAGTAGACAACATTAGTTTTCTCTGTACTTCGCTTTTTTTGTTAAGCTAATTTTTATGCAGATCGATGTGCACCCCTCTCTTCTTCCTCCTATTGAATTTCTGCATCTTATGTGAAATTTTATTCTATGCTTCACTGAGTTTTTGGTCAACTGCTCCCATTCCACCACAAAAATGAAGCTTAAATTGTATGCCACATTTCCTCTCCTGACGCTCCAAAATAGTGCTTTGTTTTTATCCATCTGTTTTACTGTTCCTGCCACCCTGATGTAATTCGAACACACAACTGCAGGGCAGGTAGTTAGCAGCTGTTATTGCCGGCAGTTTCGGGCAGTAGAGAGTAATTAACAGCTCCAGCATAGCAGAACTTTAGCTGTGGGTTCTGAAGGAATTCGTTTTGAAATGTTCTAATTTGGCTCAAACAATAGACACGCATGATGACCTTAGTTGTCTCTGTCACTAACCTGACATTTATATAACCATATTTTCTTGTACAGTAATGAAAATTCAGTTCATCATAGTAAGCAGTGTCTGTCACAATCCATGCCATCTATTGCTTTTGATTTTCCATTGTAGATATTTTGTCCTTGATCATGTCCAGGTCCAAGTTTGGTGTTTCTTGGGAGGCTGTCCAAGAAAATCACCTATCAATGTATTTTGGCATGTAGAACAGCAGAAGCCTTCAAAATCCATTTTAACTTCCGAAATCTAGTTAGCAAAGGGGATGACCTTTGTGGCCTCAATATCTCAAATGATTTGAAATTGAACCAGATCCCTTTTTGGTCTGTCGGATATCCCTGAATCCTAGTGCAATTTTAATTTAAACAGTACACATAACAGATTCCTACTCAAAGCAGATGTCCCCAATCAGAATGAGTTGTCCTGTTTTGGGAAGATTTTCCACGCTAGTACAGCAAGTTCATTCCAGTTACTTCAAATTTACCTTTTAAGTGACTTTTTCCACCTGTTTCTTTTGAGTGATACCTTAACACAAACCGCTTAATTCAGTGGTGGTTTAATACTCGCACCACGTTTAAATCCAATTTTAATCATCAGCATAATGAGTAGAAGCATTATAGCCAATCCCTTCTAACGAAATGTGCAGCTTCCCATCATATGATCGCATGTAAAAAAAAAAAAAAAAAAAAAAAAAAAACATTTGTCAGTTAAAACTGATAATATCGTCCTGCAAGGGTGCTGTTGAGTCTAGTAACTTTTCCAGTCTAGAGATCTGTCCATTATGATATGTGTATGGTCTCATTCTGTGCGACCCCCAGACAGTTAGCTTTAAATTAATATTTCACTGTACCAAAAAATAATTCTCATCTTGCTCAAATTTAGGAATCTGCATTCCTAGCGGTCTATGCTTCAGCAATCAATCATCCCCATATTTCATAAAATTAAGTCCAGAAAGTCTAAGTGGAATCAGTTGAATCTAGTTGTTCAGGTTCTTTGAAAATAGCATAGGAGGTGTTAAATCTTTAGGCGAAGCTCACATTACCCCTGAAATATTAAATGTTCCTATAGAGTCTCAAAATGGGCTACTATGTTGAAAAGAAAAAAATTCTGTGTACTTCATGCTCCCAGATTGCAAAGGGTAGACCAAGTCATTATCCCAGAATTGGCTTGTGCTGGTGGACTTTAAAGCCAAATTAGCTTTCAGACGTTTCTCTTTTTGATGCATTGTCTCCTAATTATCAGCATTCCTTAAGTTACTGTTAAGTGATCTTTTGCAATATGTGCTGTTCTTTCATTTGTGTGTTTTTGTCCCTGATTCCATCCTTTTCATTGACTTTTCTTACAAATGATAAAATAAATAGTGCACTCAACAAATCTTGTGCTTTGGATGGCATTCCTAAAAGGGGTGGGGGGTGGAATCTGTCAGTTGCAACTCCCTAGAATGCTCTTTTGTCATCAGATCTGGCACCCCTTGCCTATCTTGTCTGTTCCTTAACATCAGGTTTCCATTTACGGTCCCTTCAAGTTAAGTTCAATTATTGCCCCTAATTAAGGGTCCTTTCGGAAGTTACATCTGTGGTAGTAGACCAAATGGTAGTTGGCCATTTTCCATCATCAGAATTTTTAACAGTGGTCAAAAATTGATGTATGTATAAAGGTTTACCATATATCAAAACGGTGGTGTTGGGGGAAGTGAGAAGCAATAATTGGAGTTTACTTGCCTTCCCAGAGCCTAGCCCTCAAAAACAAGAGGGAACCCCCTGCTTCAATCTGTATATCATTCCACAACTGTCTTGGGACACTCCCCTAGGGTGTTTAAAAGGACGGACCCACTGGAGCCTCCAGTGGCATGCTTCATCATAGAGCCCTTGTCCATATGTCAAATAGCCATTACAGAGTCTTGAGCCAGAAAGAAGTCATCCACATTTGTAGTCCACTCCATAGGTCTGTGTGCAAATGGGGACAAAGGCATGTATGCTTGCCATCCTCTTGGCAGGTAGACTAGGCAGGATTGTGCCTTAACTACACCAACATCGCCAAAGATTTCATTCTTAAATGTATTGTGAAAGTAGCAGCCTTTGGCTTTAATGCTAACTTTATCTGTGGAAAGAAGCTAGTTGTTGGTGAAAAAAATTATGTAACTGCAAATTGCTAACAGTATGCAGATTGTTATGCTAAGATGTCCGGCAATCAGAATAACCTGAAGTGGGTAATCAGAAAGCTGAATATTTTTAACCAACGCCTTTTTCCACTAACACAAAGGTCCACTTTAAGCTGAGGTAATGGAAGTCACTGGACCCTATACATTGTTAGTAATGTGGTTTGGCTGTTCTGCTCATCTAGTCTCCAGTTTACACATACCCTCAAATATAGGGCATTCTGAGCCAGGCCCAGAGGTAGGCTGGATAGATCCCATATGCCAATGATAAGATTAAAAAAAAAAATCCCCTAGGGAGGGAAACTCGTCAGTCTAGACACATCAGCTTCAAGGGTGTGGTCCAGGGGCAGGAGTGGTCTCTTCGCTGGGAGTTGTTTTGTGGGTAACTGTTGGAAATGACTACCTTTTACTTGGTGTTCCTCCAGGTTTTTGTCCTCTTTTACTGAACTAGTTTTTGATGGCCATAGAACTCTGTGCACTTTACTTCTGCTAACCAGTGGTAAGGTGTTTGTGCTCGCCTGCTTAAACATAGTAAAATTGGTATATACTTGATTGGGTTATTTCATTTACTTATAAAAGTGCAGCACTTATTACACCACCCACTAAAATAGTATTTTAAAACATATCTCTAGGCTTGCTCTTGCACCCTGTGTGTGCAGTTTAAACTGCCATTTTGACCTGGTAAAATAAACCTTTTGCCAGAGCCAAACCTTCCTTTTTTTAGTACTTCTAAGTGACACCTAATGTATGCCCATACAGCAGGGTGCATGGTAGTTGAAAAGGTATGGCATGTATATTCAAAGTCTTCAATGTCCTGGCAGTGAAAAGCCGTCAAAGTAATCTTTTACTGTGGAAAGGCTGGCCCTCGCACAGAAAAACACTGGGTTACACTACAACAACTTATAGTGCTTAATTTTAATGACACTAGAAAGATGATTCAGTGGTTCGTTTAAAAAAAAATATTTGTGTAATTACTATTTTCAAAACATTTTTATTAAGTTGTAATTTTCCTGTCTATGCCAAATGTGCCTTTCTGCTAGTGTCACCTGACGGTTGAATGGCGCTCCGGTGGATTGAAGTGGATTGCTCCCAACCAGTGGACACGCAGTTCTGGTGTGGAGAGCTATTTTCCTCCTTGAGCAGGATGGCCTGGAGGTTGTGCCCAGCCCTCTTCTGAGCTTCAAATGATGCCTACCCTGTCACTGGCAGATGTACTTCACGTCTAAGCCTACCTCCCTTTGTTTTCCTAGTTAGCTTAGCTCCAAGTCCAGTGGGAGGTGGGAGCGGCCCCATAAATGGTGTTTGAGTGACCACAAGGAAGGGTTTGCCCGTTACCCAAGCCACACCTCTGGGTGGGAACAGGGATCTCTGACCAGGGGCAGAGGAGTTCTGCCAGGATGGATTTAGTTAGAGGGGGGTACTGTGAACTCTTCCATAGTATAACACACAGGAAATACTGCAAAATTGAGTAGGGTCACCCCTGGAAGCTTTTACACAATTTGTTAGGGAATGGCCAGGAGTTTCCCCCACCCAGAGGCTGGCACTGGGTATTAATATGGCATCCCTAGTACCCTCCTTAGAACACTCCGAGACCTTTAGAGAATCAGAAAAAAGACTGCTCAGTCTAAAGAACCTGAAGGAAGACTGGACCTGCTGGCCTTGAGTGTACGACCCCAAAAGTGACTCCAAAAGTCAGTTGGCTGGCCTCCTGCATAAGCTACAGGGACACAAGCTTCCAGAAACCTTTCCTTGCAATTGCCCAGCTGATCTTGACCCTGCTGCTGTCTTTTCTTGGAGTGAGTTCTAACCCCAACGTGGTGACCACCCTCTCTTCCCTCTCCCTGGGTCTTGGACTCTTGACTATCATTAGAGTGTACTCCTCCTATCCCTAGACTGCAAAATATGGGGCTTAGTAACTTTTGCCAACTTTTTGCCTGTAGAAACATCTGGAGCCAGAAAAGCTGGTGAGGCTGCAGCCGTCCGATCACCTGTCTGCCTCAGCTTTGCCCCGCTGACAGAGATCTGACTTCCATAAACCTTTCCAAGTCTAAATGTAGAGGGCTTCATCAGGAACAGTGCTGAGCTGCAAACTATTGATGTTGAGGCCTTCCTGGGAACAGGCTTCAGACTTTACCTGCTCAGAGCTTTCTTGCCTTTATCAGTGACTGCACCAGGACCCTGCTTTTCAGCAAACCACCGGTATCAAGCCCTCCGTCGGGTCCAGGTTGCAACATGTCCCGCCGATTGTTCTTTTCTCCATAAACACTTAATTTCTAGAGTGACACATAAATGCTTTAAACATTGTCTCTGAGTGAAGCCTGACTGCTTTGTAATATTCAACTGTAGCTTTAGTTATCACAGTAGTACAATTTAACACTTTTCTCAAATCTATGAGTTGTCAGAAACAAAATAATTTAATTGAAAAACCAATAACTCTCCTGTAATCAGATGCATTTGTGTGTTTCAAACAGGTGGGCTTTCAATTGTGTAGTAGCTTGGAGAAGGATGCTTCATTCTATACCTGACCTGGTGCACTTTCTTTTCATTTGACACAGTTTGATTGTAGGTCATAGAAAATATCTGATAGCATTGTTTAAAAAAAAAAAAAAAACCTCTTGACTAGTCCAGAGGCTTCTGAATTATTGTTCATTTCAGGTTGTTTCAATGCATGTTTTAGACTGTTTTAACATTTATTTAATCGTGTGAATGACTTCTATATGTAAGAGTGATTAACAGAGGTTTCTGTGAAAACAGAGTTTCTTCTTAATAAAAAACAAAACAACACTTGGCAAGGTTATGCATAATACACCATTCTGTAGGGATTATCAAGCTGGAAAAGTAATGTTCCTGCTAAATATATTGTTTCCTTTGTAAGATGGTTCAAATTGTAATGGATATCATCCTGCAAAATCACTGCTAGTAATCTTTCCATCTCATCGATCTACTCTGCAACAGTTATTCTGTCAGTGTTGGCAGTGGTAAGATTATCAAAAATGAAGGCTTCAGAAAGAGGATGAATCAGGGTACCTTGGTCCTTTATCCTGATCTTCAAGTTGAGCCTGTAGTGAATAGCTGCCTGATTGAGTCACATAGGCCTTATATGATTTTGGTACCCATACCATTGTCTGCAGTATTTGTTGCTTGTTTGTGTTTTCTCCCCAGAGTTTCTGTAGTGTTACTGTACCAAAATGATTTTACCATGCTCTAAAAAGTACACAATAAAGTCACACTCTTCAAAAAAGAAAAAATGATTGGGGAGGGCAATAGAAATTGAGTGATGAGGGAACTTATGGGAGTATGTTATTCTAGTAACATGCGGAAGAGGTAAGTTGTCTGCATCTGACTGATGTTTCCCATAGAACGAGCTCTTGTTCGTCACCCAAATATCTTTTTCTCCATCCATTATGCTTACCAGTTAAATACCTAGCCAACACTTCTGGCTTTAACTGAGAAGTTAAGGCAGCTTCCATATTTGTGTCTAGGGGCCTTGGCCTATAACCCAAGGTCGTTGCCTCTCCTCGCTGTCACTTTCATGTTAAGTAGAAATAATGTGAATTAATTCCACATCAATGCACGTTGGTTCTATTACCTCTCAGTGAGTTTCACCAACTCTGATCCTGAATGGACAATTACAATTCTTATACTTGTCATTCTTAGAAGCTGCATCTTGCATTGTTTCATGACCCTGCAGCTAATGGTTTGAGAACATACCGATAATACTTTTAAAATTGCCTCTGCTGGTCGACTCTGCTCCAATTAACTCCATAGAATCATATGCTGATGGTAGTTTCAAAAGTTGTACCTTTCAAGAGTTAAATCTGGTCTTCTGTTTTCCACACAAATTTCCACTCCAGTGCACTGAAGCTGTGATTTCCATCACCTCCAGCATGCCATACCTGAGCGAACGCCACATACTTTCACTTGGTGGCTTGAATGCTATACTTTCCTTTAAGGTGGATTCACAGTATGTTTAAATATCAACAGGTTTAGAAACTGTTTCATTCCTTTCACTCCCTTCATCTAGTTGTGGAGTATTTTCAGTTTCACACTCTTCTGGTAATTCTGCTGACCTTGCAGTTGCAGTTGCAGCTTTGTGTTCCAAACTGTGGGCTCTCTAGACAATCTTTAATTTATTTTCTGCTTTGGGGTTGTGCATGTCTATTTTAAGATGGGTATTGGAGACGACCCTCTTTCTTTAACCTCTTCCCTTTCCTGGCTTGATCCTTTATACCTCGTACAAATGATTCCTTGAAGCTGAGCTGCTGCCACTCTAGGATTAAGCCTACTTTTTTAAAGCAGTAATTTGGAAGATGCCCATCTAGCGAGTACTTCCCTTTACTGCTGGTTACTCTATACACACGTAAATACAGATATAGAATGTGTTGCTAGGCACACATTTGTACAAAAACGTTAATGCTTAAACCTTACTTGAGAAATCATTCTGCATCCATAGTAACTCCTCACACCAGTCTCATCCTTGTCACGTTCTGTCATATACTGTTCTACCTCACCTTCACTCTGCTCCTCTCGTATGCCTACCTGCTCTTTGGCACCCATCTCCTTCACCCTTCCTCCCCCAACCACGAATTCCTCTCACCCTTTTCCTCTTGAACCGATCTCTGTTTCTACCTTCATACTTTCATTCCAAACATGTTCTTCATTCAACACTCTATTCTAGCATTCATATCTTCTGTCTCCATTCCTCTCTCCCACATCCTCACCTTTGTTGTGTGCCCTCCTGTTGCCCTTTCGTATTTCAGTTCTCACCTTTTCATCGATGCAGCAGTGCATGTTTTCATATGAAACCAAAAATTAGTTCCTTAATCTCTCATACTTCAACCCATGAACTCTGTAATCCCCTTACCCCATTTTTTTATTTATGTGCACCTTCCTACCTTACAATCTTAATCACTGTGTTTCAGCCTACCACGCTTATGCCCTCTTATCACTTCTGCCAAGTTCATCACTCCCATTCTGTCTAATTGTAACCCTATTAAGTCACTAATCAGCATATTGGAATCACAGTGAACCTCTTATTGCTTTCCTCCTACCTTCCAGTTTCCATAGCCTCCTTCTGTAATCTCATCCACCATCTGTCCTGTGTTTTCATGAGCAGAGAATCAACAAACAAGGAATGCTTAAACCAGTGGCTCACAAAGTTTTTCGACCTGCAGGGCCCTTGACCTATTGGTCATTGGTTGCTTCTCACCATTATGTTACTTTCTTTTTGTCACGTGCGAGGGATGTAAGCCCGGCCATGGGTGTACTTCCATTTTTCTCCCTGAAAATAATTGGGATGACGCCTTTGAAGGTATTATATTCAAAGATATAACAAAATAATAATATAACAGTTTCTTTATTTTAAAAAAATGTCTGCCAAAAAAATGGCATTTCACACTGTGTGTGGTTGCTAGGCAACTGCTGCGTGGCGAGGAGCAAGATGTTTGCCGACTTCTGTCTGTAAAAAGCAGATGGTGCAAGTTGGTGTATAGTTGACGATTTCAGCAAAAAATACGTTCTGAGGGTATGAATTCAGAATCCCTCCATCCCTCCAAACCCATCCCCCCCACCCCCATTGCCTGGCTCAAGTCTCTTCTTACCCTTATAGACGCAGGAGCCTGGGCGAGTGCACACAATACTGTGACCACAAACTGAAGCAAAGTTCACAGTGGGCTTTGGCTTGTGCGACTCTCCAGCTGTGAGTTGAAGGAGTCCCCAAGAAAACAGAATCAAAACAGTCCCCGCCCCCAAAAAGATGTGCATAGCATTCTCCATAGCCATCTATTGCCTAATGTATGATGCAGCTCAAGTTTGAGGTGCACTGTTGAAGCGTAATCAATATTGTTGGAACTAGCTTGCTGTGTGCTTACTGTGCATCTGTTTGTGGCGCCCCTGGCTAGGTTTAACTGCACACTGGGGTGCCACGACGCACAGATTGGGAACTTTTTTTTTTTTTAATCATACTATAGCACTGAGTCTGCTTCACTTCATAAACTTGGTTAAGAAAAGCTGTTGCATCTACCATATATTAAGCCATCCTGCCAGATTGCCAAGCTTATAAGACTTTTGACCTACTTCTACTAAGTTGATCCATGGAAAAATAGCACCTTAAAGCTTTTCCTACTCAAAACCAATATTTCACTATCTTACACTAGTGAATTCCTACTGATCCATTGCTCTCAATCTCCAACCTTCATATCATCTTTCCCACAGATTTGTAGATCGCATCCTCCCACCACTGGTTTCTTCCTGGACTCAATTTCTTAATTCAACTTAAAACATCCCAACCTCTATGTACTCAGCAACTTCCGTACCTGTGATGCACCAGACCACATACTACATTAAACTTGAAATCCTCAGCTTGCATCAACTTGTTGCTGCTTCTAGACCAGCTTGATGCTACATTAATTCAATATATCTCCTCTCCTTGTCCTACGTTCAGGTCTTCTATTTCAGCTTCACCCTTACCTTGGCATCGAATATTTAAATCCCTCAAAACACCAAGATAGATGTTAACCTTCGGAGAAACCTAATTTAATTATGCCTCAATCTCAACTTGCCTCTTTAAAGTCTGCTAACAATATGAGAACAATCCAGGAGTTGCATCTTTGGCTGATGGATCTTAATAGTACCTCCCTGAAGGGCAAGAAGTCTAAATGTTAATTGGTTGATAAAGCTGATATTAGAAAGGCCAAATTACTTCATTACTCCTGCTGGAAGTTTGAAGCTGCCGATCTTCAAAACAACTCTACAAAATAAACGCTCAGTCCCAGAAGGCTGAATTCACACCCTGAGTATACTGGTATTGCACACCTCAAGAACTTTACAACTTTCTCCCTCCAAGGAGAAATACCTTAAAAACTATTCAAGCCAAAAAGCAAAGAGGGGTGGTGTGTGTGTGTGTGTGTGTGTGTGTGTGTGTGTGTGTGTGTGTGTGTGTCTGTGTGTGTGGGAGGGGTGGGAGGTCATTTGGTCCTATGCAGATTATAATCATTGTCTCCAGCTGATAACTAAGACTACTCTCCTTCATCTCCCCTTTATTCTGTGATCTTGATGACCCTCTCAAAGCATTTGTCTAGACATTGTTGCACAGCAGTAGATACAAGATTTCTATTAGGTAAGCTGCCATCACAGACAAAGCCATCATAAACCCCTTCTTGGCATCCAAGTTGCTTCCTCCTTTTTTTCTCCTTTTTTTTTTTTTTCCTTCCTTTTCAACAAATCAAATCCTTCCAATTATTGTCTAATGGGACACAACTAGGCAGACTAGTTAAAAGCTCAACCTTCATTTAAGTTTCGCTATTCATAGGTGGTGATAATTGTCTTGGTGGGTTAGCATACTGGTTTGTGTCCTGGTCACAGAATGGAAGCTGCTTCACGTGCTGCAAGATTAGAACTACATGCCCTTGACTGAAATGGCATCTCTGCTGTTCTGATGGTAGACCTCTTATCTAAGTTTGTTTACTTCTTCCATTGCCACAGAGATTTTACTACAAAGAAATACAAAATACTGTTTAGCACTCAGTTTACTGGCTATCCTCATTATCTCTCTTCCAACCTACTCTTATGCGTTGGTCTTATTTACTGTGTTCCTGGGGCTTCAATAAAACCTTGCTCCTCTTTAACATGTATCTGATTACTCTATCTGACCTAGGTACCTTCTTCAGTCTCAAGTGCAACTGGTGTGATAACTGTTACGTCTCACTAAAGCTTAAAAACTAGACAGATCTTCCCTCGAGTGCCATTGGCCAATCCTTTCAAGCACTTGACCACTTACTAATAAGCCCTCAGCCTAAACATATCAAAAACAGAAATTCTCTAGAAATCCACTCAATACCAACCGTGCCCAATTAAATGGATGCCAAGTTAATTGTTCACCATCAAATTGATTTGTGGCTTCTTCTGTGATGTGAAGGCACTAGATAATGCTGAAAAATCAGTACAGGCTCTACTAGTTTCAGCCTTGACATGGTATTTTCCAGTAACATTATCGTACCATAGTTCTCGTATCTGGTGCCTCTTGTTTCTATTGTGATGACTTGAAGTACCTATAGAATAATCCAGAAGCAATGTTATTTAGATAAAAGATACAATACTTATCACTAGGTAAGGCCTTCTTTGGCATGCCTAGTTTTCATGTCATGTCATTTCAATTACAACTGCATGCATGTTTTATATCTGACTTTATCAAACATTTTCATGACTAACTACAGTTGTCCATTGCAGAAGATAAGCTATCCGTCCATTTCTTATATTGGCGAGGCACTGTGCTCCCAAGGATTTTATTCTACAGTAAAATATCTCTAGTTGGAGAAGAGGGGAAAGGGATGGGGTAAATGTCCCCATTCCTAAAGTAAACATTGTGTTTGTGAAGTTTTTTTCAATTGCTGTTTAATAATGGTTAGTTTGCTGCGATTACTAAACAGACTAAATCTGTGTATTCGCTTACTGAGAAGCAGGAGATAGCCCTTTCATTGTAGTTTTACCTAGTATGTATTTACTTTTTTTTTTTTTTTAACAGGTCACTGCAATTGAACCAATAATTAATCATGGGGGAGCCAGTGCAAGCACTCAGCACTTGCACCAAAGCTTGCGGTGGTTTTTTGGTGTTGCAGCAGTGGTTACAGATGTTGGACATATCCTCCTCGTTGACTTGTGTTTGGATGATTTGTCATGCAGTCATGATGAAATGGAGGCATCAGGTATGCAATTGCTCTTTTAATATTTGCATCATAGCAACTGTGCATGAACAAAGCAATCCAATCCAAATGTGTTTTACTACGACTCTTTCCTGTAGTGCTGGTGTCCAGAATAGGCACTAGTATTCCACTTATCTTCTCTCATATCAATCTTAAGCAAAGTCTGAATAATAGTTTAAGCTCTGTTAAGTAGGTTTTGCTCCCTAATACGATCAGCAGATGGGCATAACCTCGAAAATGTGAATATTTCTGTCCTTCCCAGGTGTTTTAAGTTCCTTAGTAAAATGTAGTATGTTAATACCTTTACACAAGGGCTGACTCATGGCCTTAGTCTCAAGTAGGTCATATCTTCTTTTGACTAGAAAATGTCAAAGCCATCAGGTTGCCTGCTATCTTTTAACAGATCTACAATATTTGACAAATGCAAGCCTTTTGTGAGCCATGTACTTTATATGTTGGTGCCAGCTTACTGTGTGTAATCCATAACCACACCTGCCCTTGGACACCGCATTGAACGAGTGGATTAAAATGCCTCTGGAAGATAAACCTAAGTAGTTCACTAAAATAACCTACTACCAAGCACAGAAATAGTAAATGTTTATTTTTACCCAACTCTGTCATACTTACATTAGCAGCCTTGGAAGGATGAAACGCTGAGTCGACCCGCCAGGACTTGAATCAGTCACCATGACATCAAACACAGCTCCGTGGAGTGGAGGGGTCCACAGAGCCACCACCCTGGCACATTTAATGACTGCACTTCTTGGAGCTCTTCATTAAAGCTGCAGTTCCTCACTGACAGGATGTTTGAGTGCAGGTTATAGGCAGTGGAAATGAAGCCATCAGCAAATGCTGCTTCCCATAGCAGTTATTATCCAGACCCATCTGCATTACCTGTCTAAAATTCTAGAAACTCCTATTAATTAGGTATTTGATTTTCTTGAAACCAGTCACCTCTTAGACCCTTCTCAATCTCAATTCCACCTCCTGCCCATCACTGATTATGCCCTTCTTGCAGTATCTGCCAATCTCCAAATGATTGCGGACCAAGGTAACTGTTTGCTTGATCCATTTGGACTTGTCCGCAGCACTCCACACAGTTTGTCACTCTGTTCTTCACTAGATTGTTTCTGAATTTGGTATTTGTAGCAATGCCCTGGCCTGGTGTACTTCATTTCTTTCTGGTGCACAGCCCCCTTCTCTGCCTCTTTCCCACTCAGACCTTGAATACATAGTCTGCTGTGTTCCCTAGGGTTCCTCGTTAGGCCCAAGTATCTACATCTGTCAGGGCCAATTCCTAACAGCAAAATCATTAATTTTTATGGGCTCAAATGTACTTTGTATGCCCATTAAACACATTTTAGTTAGGGTTGATGAGTCTTCTCCACTGACAAACTAACTTTTACAACTGCGTTGCTGATTTAGATCTATGAGTGAAGTTCACGTGGCTGCAACTGAGCTCTGATAAAACAAAGGTGTTGATAGTATGTGGTTCTCCTTCCATTCAGTCTCCTCATCGAAGGCTTTCAGAATTGGGATCTCTTCCATTGGCTCTGTCAGCTGTCTCAGAATCATTTTTGGCACTGTCTTTGATTTTCTCCTCAGATCTCTAAAATTTACTCTCTCTAAAGTCAGTAATGTGTCAATTGTTTGTGACTCCGGTTGTGATCAGGAGCAATTAATAAACTTGTCGCCCCCAGAAAGGATTGCAAAAGCCCTTTAACAAGTCCGAACACATTTTGCGATACTTTACTGTGTTTTATGACTCTTAAAAAGGGCTATATACATTTTTTAAAAACATTTTGTTCCAAACCCTGTGAGCATAACAGTATTCTTCAAAGTCGGTATTCTTCCAAGTCTTCCTGAATGTTCTGTTACCATACCAAGCTCACAGTAGCATGTTTTTGGAGATGCCATTCGAGCTGTAGAATAGATATCGAAATTCACAAAAAACCCAACTGTCAGTCTAACCCAGACGTAGATTCCATATCTTTATCTTCTCGACGTGTACTGGTGTGTTTTACAAATCCTGATAGTGAAATACTACCAAATTTGGTTTTGCAAGGCCTATCTCTCCCGAAGGTTAACATGGGGACTTCCATTAAATATCTTTTAAGTGCAGTTTCACATTGGGAGAAGATTAAGATTTGGAGTTTGGGGTCTCTGAACTCACAATTTAAAAATCTGTTTTTTGGTAGAGTGGTTTTTTAGATCGTCTTTTTGAAAATGCCACTTTTAGACAGTGGCCATTTTCTTGCGTAACCATTATGTGCCTCTGTCTGCCTGTGGAATCCACGTCTGGGTCAAACTGACAGTTAGGTTGTTTGTGAATTTTCCCTAGACAGTGACCCAAAGGGAGCTTAGGAGTGTCCTGCATACCCTGATGAGTCTCCTGGGCTAGAGTGGACAAGGAGGAGCTGACACAACTAAAAGGGCTGTGCCTGTCCTCACACAATGCAGTCTCCAAACCCATGGAGTGTGTTTGGGGCCAGGCCAGGGCAAGGCAGGATCTTGTGAACAACAGAGACTTTCCTTTGAAGTTTCCCAAAGGCAGAAAGGAGTATAAGTAGTGAACTCAAAACCTAGGACTTTAGATTACTCCTGGATCAAGAGGAACCTCTGCCAAGGAGAAGAGCTTGATCCTTGAGGAGGACCTACCACTCTGCCTGTTGCTTTGCTGTGCTGGCCTGCTGCTGCCTCTGCCTAAGAAGGAAAGGACTGGGCACTGCTTTCTGCAATCCTGCTTGTAAAGTGTCTCCAAGGGCTTGGAGTGAGCTTGCCTCCTGTTAGGAAGTCTCAGGGTCAGCAAAGACTTTGACTACCAGCCTCTGGGTTCACTTGCTTTGGATCCTAACTTGCCAGGTGGTACCTACTCCAGACTCTTGGCCCCGGGGAGTGAAGGCTGGTTGAAAAACAAGAAAAAAACAGTTACACAGACTCCGTACGATGCCAGGACCGACGCCGCTGCCTGACTCCGCAACGCCACCTGTAACCAAAGCCTTGGTCCCCGCTGGAGTGCGATGACCCGACCTGACATTACAGGCCTGACGTCACCGCAGCCCAGCTGAGGTCACGTGGCTTAGTGAGTCCAGAGTGCTGTCACTGATGTCTGTGATACCTGACTCTGCTGTGGCACCTGCAGCCCCGTGGTGTGACCGTGACCCTGTGAGGTCACCCCACAGCGTCTTGACCTGCTGGACATAGACCCTGCCAGAGTGTAAGGGACCGATGCTTCGCACTGATGCTGCATAACCTCCCCTGCTCTGCAGTAAGAAACCAACTCCACACCGGATCCAGCAACGCCTCACCTCCCCGACTCTGTGCACCGGCTTGTTTCTTAGTTACCAAAGGTACTGTACCTGGGGTTCTGTGTGACTCCATCACTGGCACCATTGGCATTGGATTGTTGGGAACAACTCGTCATCCTGTGATAACCCCAAATTGAAGCATTTATGTTCCGAAGTGCTATATCGAACTTTAATCTTTGAAAATTCATAACTTTGCTTGTGTATGTTGGATTTTTATAGTTTTGGTGTTTGAATACTTTTGGGGTATTTTCACTGTGTTACTGTGTGTGTTGGTACAAATACTTTACACATTGCCTCTGAGATAGGCCTGACTGCTTGTGCCAAGCTACCAAGGGGGGGAGCAGAGGTTATCTGAGCTGTGTGTTTTCCTTACCCTGACTAGAGTGAGTGTCCCTGCTTGGTCAGAGTGCAAACTGATTGCCAACCAGACACCCCTCCCCATTTCTAACACTTTCTATAAACTGATTTGACAATTTGACATGTCTGAGGTTTTAATGCTTTCGTATCCTTTTCTATTGAAGTCATGGTGCATGTTAGTTAATGTTTTTATTTATTTTTTTAAAAACTTTTTTATGTCATTCCTAATTTTGGGCTGATTATGAATGTCTGAATGTTAGCCTTTTCCATTTACTAGATGTAATGGTAGTGTGTTACTCAATTTCTCTCCTGGGTTGTGGTTAAATGGCCTTGTTTGTTGTGCAGACCTGGAGGTGATGAGTGGGATCTCTGCTGACATTCCTCACATCAGAGAGAATGTTACCAGACAGCGCCGGCATCTCTGCCTTCAGCTACTGAATCCATCGGGAACCACAGTTACATCCCTTTACTACATAGTAAGAACAAATCAACTAGCTGTCGGCTTTTCAACTGGATATCTTTCCCTCTGGAACATGAAAACCTTGAAAAGAGAGTAAGTGGGTAACCTATTGGCATGCTAGATTGTTCATGGAATTTCAAATAGGAAAATAATAAAATGGGACCTCTGCCTATAAATACTTTTGTCTTTTCACCCTTTACACGTGTATACTAAAAGTTCTATTTATTTGCAGCTGATTATGTACTTTTGGAAGTTGCTGAATAATGCTGTGGCTGTGCAACAGTTCTGTTGCTTAGGCACTTGCTTAATGCTGCAACTTTGTAAGAGAGGTGATGTGAAAGTACGATTGAATTTTTATTGAAAGTATACAAAAGATAGACTAATTAGGCCAAACAAATGACAAGGGATGTTTGTTTGCAGTAAGTTCTTGTAAACGTGTCTGTATGCCCTGTGGTAGTTCCCTACTTGTAATGTAGCTTTCTTTTCCAACTTTTTCAAAACAATGATGAGATTAAATTGTCATAGAAATGTTTTCACTGTCTGGTCATATGCTCTTGAGCATTTAGCACATGACAGCATCTAAATTGTTTGCTGATCTATACACCAGCATTTAAAAAAAAAACTTTGCAAACAAGTGTCAGTGCACATGCTATTGATCGAATCACATGGAGGTGCAGCTGTGAGGCACAGAGGAGGTGCACTAGCAGCTAATGAAACAATGTTATTTATATATCACATACTATAGACCTCATCTGATCTCAGTGCGGCAAACAGCCAAAAGGGTGACGAGATGGAACATGTAGCCAACTTTATACTACAGGCTTGAACATGGATAACAGATTGGATTCTGTGAATGAGATCTATAGGGTACTCCAAACGTTATGACTGGGAACAGTGAACAGTCAGTCTCTGCAGATGTACATCTGGTACAAGGAATAACTAGAACCGATTATTTAGCTGACTTCAAGACACAGTAGCGTAGGTGGCTTCTACCAGCTTAGTTTAGAGCTAGATAGCAAGACCCACTTCACGTGAAGACTTTAACATGTCTGACAGGTTTTAATTACTATTTCCAGGCAGACAATGCAACAGCTGTCTAAGGTTGGAGGCAAGGTTGTCTTCTGTCTGCATTTGATTTTGCTCTTAGTATAAATTATATCCTGGATGCCATTGTGTTAACCCCAGATAAGCTGAACAGTAAGAAACGTCATCATTCTATTATTTTGATGTGACAGTGACTCTCCTTTTGGGCCTAACTGACAATGTGCAAAAGACCAACATTTGACACATGACAGAATACCACAGTAGGAATGATCTGAAAAAAGAAGTGAAAGATCATGGTTAGATGAAAATATTGGCTGTAAAAACAGGTAGGCTATCAAAATCACCTTTTCACAAAACACAACTCTGGAAAGGCACCTCACTACAAATAAAATGAATGCAGAACTGTTCATGAAACCGGTACTATGCTATATGACCACTCGTATCTGGACAGCATGTGTTATGGAGTTGAATAACGGGCTTTTTCTGCCCACGTCACTGAAATAAGTCTTTGACATTCATCTTGGAAGTAGATCTTAAAACTAGGTCAGGGTACACCACTAAATGCTTTGGATGCTGATTCCAGACCACAAGTTCAATTTATAACTTTGGGAAACCGCAGAAAGGGAGCATTCTGTATTTCTGCCGAAATAACAGGTACAACAATTTAACAAAACCAAAATATTTCTTATTTAAAATGTGTAAGGGAAATAAAATGAACCGATCAGTTGTAAGCAGAAACTGTTTTGGTTGAAAGATTTCTGAAAAACAAAAAGCAGTCACACTTGATGTAGAAAGAAGTCGTAAATGTGCATCTGCTCTTTGGCATTATTTGCATATATCCACATAGTGATCAAAAGACTGTGTCATGCAGACGTCTTGTTTACCAAGAAAACATTATGCCTGAAGATGGCAATGCTTGATCACGGAAATGTATGATATTTGGGTTTGAGGTAGAGGTCGATGAGTGGTTTGCATTGGGAAAAACTAGGATTTTACTTTTAACCAAATGCAAGTGTGAAGGGTGGAGCCTTTATAGTACTAATATTCTAAAAATTCTGTCCTTCGTTTGCCTGCCTACCACTGCCTCATCATCTTTCTCCTCTATAATGTTCACCCTCACATCTCCTCCTTCTCTTTTCTCATTTCTCAGGTTAAAATCAATATTTAAAGGCCAAATAACCACAAAACCACCTCATACAGCCAACCAATCTCCACACGGTTAAGTTGTACGAAAACTCAAGATACAAATTTAAAGTCCTTTTTAATTGTTTTAACTTAAGAGGAGTTAAATTCTATTCATTCAAGTTTTGTTGGGTCTGCTTTTGGGTTCCATTTGATAAACATTCTTTAGCTGTAACCAGCCATCCATAAGTCCTTTGACACCAAGTGTGAAGCTTGGCTCTTAAGAGAGTTTAAAAAATTCAGACCCTCAAATATTTGCCTACTTAAACATGGTTTCTGATTAAGACATTCTGACTAGGGATTTCTCTGCTCAGATTCCCAAACCAGGGCACAGCTTGTTCTCTTAAAAAAGAGCACTCCGATTTCTACAGCAACTAAAATAGTTTGATAACGATAGGGACACTTCTGAGCTTGCAATCTTTGCTTCTTAGAGGCTTGCTCATCTGGTTGTTTATCTGTTAAAAATAGACCTTCATAGCCACAACAAACCACCAGGAGCTTTCTTTAAGGATAGAAACACTTTGAGGCTAAAAGGCTGAAGTCCAGTAACTGTGCCCACCTCAAGGTATGCAGGACAGTGTATGCGCCATCACCTCATGCTAATGGTCCTCGTTTGGAAGATACTTAAGATTTTACAAAAACAGTTCTCTTCAATATAGATTGAATTTTCAGTATTTTAATACTATTCATTCCAGTGTTGAAAAACACATTTTAACACCAGTACTGCCCCTCTATATTTAAGCCTCTAGACCTTGGATAGGCAGGATGTTTAAGCTAGCAACATTGTCTTTTGACACTTTTATAATCTATGAAAGGTTTGTTCAGCCAGATAATAGATGCTCATTGATTTTGGCGAGCCTCCGGCCTGTTTTCTGCATAGTTCACCTTTCTGCCAGCAAACCTTGGCTAAAAGTTCTGGAGATCTAATTTTTAAAGATTTTTGAGATGCTTACTTTTCTGTAAGGTTGACTAAAATTAGGGATTGTGTTGTGCTTGCTGTCACATTAGAAAACAGCTCAATTATGCTGTGAAGTAATGTGCTGGATCAAGATTTCAATAATTTGTTTATTCTGGACAGTGACGGAAAAGTAGTAGACATTCTGTTTCAGTGTTAAAACCTAGACCATGCCCACTACCTTGTCATCATACTCTTTGACACTGGCATTGTATTTAAATCAGTGTTAATATTATGTGCAAAACGAAAAAGATACGATTTACACATTTCTTCCGCTGACTCCCTGAGCAAGTCTACATTCATTTTCTAGTTTTCACTCTTGCAGATAAGCATGTCTGTGGCAGTTTCACAGCATAACTAACAGGAAAAAATGTACCTCTTCCCAAACAGCACCACACCCTTCCTCATGTCTTGGTAAGGACTTTTAGCTTGTTTGCTTACAATGTTTAACGTTTCTCTGATGCAGGCACAAATCTTTGGAATAGTCTGCCATTGCATATTAGACTTTGAACAGCTACCAGTTAAATGTTTTGTGTTTCAATTTTTTGTGAATGCATTGAGTGGTTACAAAGCTGATTTAATCTGTTATTTGCTTTCATTGACTTTTATCTGATTATCCAAATGTTTCAATGGTGATGGCCAAGCTCTGCTAAAGAACACCTTGGAGTCTCGTACTCATTTAGAAAATATAATAACAGCGTCTTTCATTCAATTATTCATAAGCTTTTCGGTGGTAATGCATTGTCCTCCTTTCTCCTGCTGAGCCTTCCCTACTGCCTGTCAACCTTCCAGTAGCCCAGCTTTCTATTGGTCTTCAAGTTGTAATCTTAGCTGAAATTCAGTCTTGTTAACACGGTAAAATATGTAGCATCTCTACTTTTTTTGTTTTTTTGTAACAGTCTTGCACTTTTGTTTATTATTCTTGCTTGTTTTTATCTGCTTGTCTAGCAGTGTGCCTGCACATTAATCGATGTAGGAAAGACACTTGTGTTAGGGTTTAAATGCTTGATAGTAGACAAGCAGATACAGCTGCAATTTTTGGATAGCTGTTCCTGTACCTGTATTATTTAAATTAATTGTGCCTAGAAATTGCACTGTAAAGAACCCTTTTCTTGTTAATCAGTACAACCCTTGGGTTTTAAGTTAACCATGTTTGTTATTTGTGAACAGACTTGAACAATAGTTTTTATTTACTGTGTTGAAAGTCGCTAGCTAGCCATTAACCTCTTATTCTTCCTGTAGTTACCACTGCCTTTTGGAAGGAGGCAGGGTTCCAGTCTATGCAGTTACTTTTCAAGAGCCTGAGAACGATCCTCGCAACTGCTGTTACTTGTGGGCTGTGCAGTCTACCCAAGAAAGGTAAGTTATTTATATTATTCTATCAAAGAATACTACGATTTTATGCTTTTGCACATTAGTTGTGTTTTTTGTATGGGTACATCTTGCAAACTGGAACAAAGACAAGTTAATACAGTATGAAAATAGCACCTAGTATGAAAAAGCATGCGTGCAAGGACATAAAGCAATCTTAAGATTTATTGGGTGCTCTATGTTTGGTTCTTCCGTGATTGCTTTAATTATTAAAATGTTTGTCTTGTGTGAAACCCTTAACAGTTTATAGGGAACATACTATTTTTTTAAAATAGTCTCAAAGAAACATGCATCTCGGAGACCATTTTTTAGCTACTTAGGATTTTTAGTCAGTACAGTGAGAGATGTGCAGTTTTAAACTTCCTTAATTAGAGAAAAAGAAATTGGGAAATGGCTATCTCACTTTACATAGGACATTTTCCTTTGCAGGCGAAGAGAAGGCTATTTCTCATGATGGTGGATTTGATGGCTCTAATTATTGTGAAATTGGAAGCGAAACTTGTAGTCAACTTTTCAGAAAGGGTTTATTTACACTTTAAATGGCAAGTTTTTATGCAGAACACAATCTATCTGGTTATAGGAACTAAACAAGTATAGGTAGACCTGTAAAAGATTTTTGTCCCCCAGACAAACTTTATTGTATTTTCAAGATATCAGAACACAATAAATATTGCTAGTTAGATTCTACATACAGTTTACATTATTAGCATCAGTAAGCACATCATGAGTGCTTGTGCTGCAGGGCTTTCATTTACCCAAGGTCAGTAGGTATGGTAAACAGACAATTTTGAGCAAGTTTCATTAATCATAAGTACTGCATGTCAGACATTCTTAAACACACAACTAGCATTCCCTGTGAGCTCCCCTTCCCTCCCCCTGTGTGTATCTTATGGTAGGGTTACTCTGTCATCACTGCCCCTAATTGTAGG
This sequence comes from Pleurodeles waltl, assembly GCF_031143425.1. Lineage (NCBI taxonomy): Eukaryota > Metazoa > Chordata > Amphibia > Caudata > Salamandridae > Pleurodeles > Pleurodeles waltl. Next base: position 960,068,755 of record NC_090444.1, read on the forward strand.
CAACTGACCAGTAGGAGGCTCATACTACAGTAAGCGTTAAAAAACCTGAGGTAATCCCCTGTCTGGAAAATAGTAGGGTTGCTGAGGGAAGTATTTTAGTTGTCATCCAGTGGCTGGTCCTCTGGGTCTTTCAGGGAGTCTACTAGGCCCTCCCACGCTCGTGCCACCTCCATAGAACCCTTCAACCTCCTTGCATCTTGTAGGCACACCTCTGCCTCTTGCCCGCCCATTAATACATTCTGGTCTCCATGTGTTCAAGCTATGGGGTGTAGGAAGTTGGCTCTGTAAATACTATCTCAAAGTGAGAGATAGTGTGCACAGAGTCCAGGGGTTCCCCTTATATGTTGATAGTGGCATTAATAGATCATGCTAATGCACTATTTGTGATATTGTGGTCGAGCAATTGTCTTATCAGAGGGTAATGTTAAGCATTTGTTTTACACACCCAGGCAGTAAATAAGAACACACACTCAAAGACTTAACTCCAGGCCAATAGGTTTTCATATGACTGATTGATTGCAGTAGCAGCCCCTTCTGCCCCCCCTCCCCACCTCCTCAGCGCCTTGAGACCCTCAGAGGTGAGTAGTGCGCTTTACAAATTCCTGATTGATTGATATAGAAATAGATTCTTTTTTAAATTTATTTTAGAACCACAAGATTCAGAATTCAAGTAAGTACATAAATTGTAAGTTACTTGGCATAGAAATCTAGAACTTTGAAGTAAAACAGTAATGTACACAGTTTTGTAAAAAATGGCAATAAGCTATTTTAAAAGTGGATACTTAGTGCAAAGTTCAACAGTTTCTGGGGGAGGTAAGTACAAGTTAGTTTAGCAGGTAAGTAAAGCACTTACAAGTTCTGTCTCCGGGGCATAGGCAGCCCACCATTGGGGGTGCAAGTCAACTCCAAACACCCAGCAACACAGGGCCGGTCAGGTGCAGAGGTCAAAGAGGGGCCCAAATAACATTGGAACCGGAGCACCCCTAGTCTCCATAGGCACCTGTCTGCTAGCCCCTGCGTCCTTGGGGAGCAGAGCAGGGGGGTTTTGTAGAGCCCTGGGGGGGAGGGGGGTCCCAAACAGGCACACAAAATACACCCTCAGTGGCAACGGGGCGGCTGGGTGCAGTATGCAAAGTAGGTGTCAGGTTTCATATTGGTTTCAATGGAGGGACCTGGGGGTCACACTGGTGATGCAGGCAGGGCACAAGTGTGAGTGGGGCGGTGGGTGAGGGGTGGGGGGGACTTGGCAAAGATGAGGGCCGCCTGCTAGGCACTCCTGCACCTGTAGTTGGTTCCTCTGTGGGGATGCGGGTGCAGTGCTTCTTCCAGGCGTCAAGTTCTTTGTTACCGAGCAGTCGCGGTCAGGGGGAGCCTCTGGATTCTCTCTGCAGGCGTCGCCGTGGGGGTGCAGGAGAGGCCGTCTCATGGTGGCCACGTCTTGGGAGTCGCTTGGGGGTCCTCACTGCAGTTTTGGTTTCCCTGGACCCGAGCCAGGGGCATCGGGTGCAGAGTGTTGGGGACTTGCGCTTCAAGAGTGAGGTTGGAGGCTCTTTAAAGATGGTTTCTTCTTTGTTGTTTGGACAGAGCCGCTGTCCACAGGAGTTTCTTGGTCCTCTGAGTTGCAGGGCAGTCCTCTGAGTCAGCAGAGGTCGCTTGTCCTGCTGGATGCGTCGCTGTTGCAGGTTCCTAGAGTCTAGAGACAGGCCGGTAGGGCTGGGGCTGAGTCAGTTGTCTCCGCCTTCTCTGCGGGGCTTTCAGGTCAGCAGTCCTTCTTGTTCAGGTCGTCAGGAAATGTGTTTTCCTGGGATCAGGCTTGCCCCTAAATACAAAATTATGGGGTGTGTTAAGGGCTGTAGCCAATGGCTACTGTCCCCGAGGGTGGCTACACCCTCCTTGCGACTCCTCCCTTTGGGGAGGGTGGCACATCCCTAATCCTATTGGGGGAAATCCTCCAAGGCAAGATGCTGGATTCCCTAAGGAAGGGGGTCACCTCAGCTCAGGACACCTTAGGGGCTGTCCTGGCTGGAGGGTGACTCCACCTTGTTTTTCTCATTATCTCATCTGGACTTGACCAAAAGTGGGGGCTGTGTCCGGGGTGGGAGAGGGGGCATCTCCACTAGCTGGAGTGCCCTGGGGCGTTGTAACACCAGGCTTGAGCCTTTGAGGCTCTCCACCAGGTGTTAGTTCCAGCAGGGGGAGGTGTGAAGCACCTCCACCTAGGACAGGCTTTGTTCCTGGTCACAGTGCACAAAGGCACTCACCCCATGTGGCCAGAAACTAGTCTGGGAGTGGCAGGCTGGCAGAGACCGGTCAGCCTAGCACTAGCAGTTGGGCTGGCATGCAGGGGGCATCCCTAACATGCCCTCAGAGTACATTTCTCAATCAATCTCACACTGGCATCAGTGTGGATTTATTGTGCTGAGAAGTTTGATACCAAACTTCCCAGTATTCAGTGTAGCCATTATGGAACTGTGGAGTTTGTGGTTGACAAACTCTCAAACCCTATACTCTTTATGGCTACCCTGCACTTAAAATGTCTAAGAATTGGCTTAGACACTGTAGGGGCATAGTGCTCATGCAGGTATCCCCTCACCTGTGGTATAGTGCACCCTGCCTTAGGGCTGTAAGGCCTGCTAGAGGGTTGACTTACCTATGCCACAGGCAGTGGGTTGTGGGCATGGCACCCTGAGAGGAGTGCCATGTCGACTTAGTCTTTTTCTCCTTACTAGCACACACAAGCTGTGAGGAAGTGTGCATGTCCTGAGTGAGGGGTCCCTAGGGTGGCATAATACATGCTGCAGCCCTTAGAGACCTTCCTTGGCCACAGGACCCTTGGTACCAGGGGTACCATTTACGAGGGACTCATCTGTGTGCCAGGGCTGTGCCAATTGTGAAGGCAAAGATACATTTTAGGGAAAGAACACTGGTACTGGGTCCTGGTTAGCAGGGTCCCAACACACTTTCAATCATAACTAGCTTCAACAAAAGGCAAAAAGGTATGGGGTAACTATGCCAACAGTGGCATTTTCCTACAGGGGGCCGCTTGGGTTGTTCCAATTTCTAGCTATTTCCCTTTAGGCGAGGACAAAGGCAAAGTCTTGAAATCTGGTGGTAGCTTTATTCTTATAGTGTGTGGGAACCAGCCCAAGAGTCAGTTCTTCATCATGTAAGGGACCTCCCGCTCTATGCTAGTAGCCAGTGTCTTAGTAATGCCCTGCCCCCAATCCAGTAAGTGACTAACTCTGGGCATTCCCAAAACATGTGGTAAAACTCTGCTCCTGCCTCCCCACATTGTGGGTATTTTGCTTCTGCTAGTCTGTAGTATTTATTGATTTTCCTAGGTATAAAATGCACCGGATGCAGGACATAGATTAATGAGCTTGAACGTGGCATTTCTCGTCACTTTATTGGCATCGTAAAAGATATCTTCATAGTCCCTCTCACCAATGGCCATATTGAACTCTGCCTACCACTGGTCTTTCAATGATGTCAGAAGGGCTATTATGTCTCCTCCGAAGTATCTATAGAGGCATGCGACTGCCTTGTACGTCCTGGCCCCGCCAGACTGGCCTTCGTGTTTACAAATTACCTTCGTGAGTGCATTAGGCAATAGGAAGAGGCCCCAGGGAAGGTCGTATCGCAGGCGGAACTTGGAACTCTCTGTCCTCGAAAAGGGCTTCCACTATGGTCTCTCCGCCTCCCGCCAATATTGACGTCCGCCCGAATCCAGGATAAAACTTGTTACTATCATATCCATGTTGTGGAAATAGGAGTCCTGAATCCAGATCAGGAACGTTGTGAAATAGTATAGCAGGTGGGGCAGAGCCACCATTTTCAACAGTGCTACTCTGCTCGCTGTCAAGAGCAGCTATTGCGCCCAAAAGGCGGTGCTGGTCCTGAGGACCCTAATTGCCCTGCCTATATTTCCCTTTATTTGGTCATCTGGGTTATGATACACCTGGACCCCTAAATATTGAAAGGACCAGGCTCCCACAGCAAGGGCCCCAGGTCTTCTAGGGGTGGTAGGGTGTCTTGTGGTTTGCATTGTAAACAGGCAAGATTTGCGCCAGTTAACCCTGAGTCCCAGTATGGACCCATAATGGTTCAGCATAGCGCGGGTACTCCTCCGGTCAACCAGGTTGTTCCAGAAGAAGAGGAGCAGGTCATCTGCGTAGAGCACAATGTGATGGGTATGGCTGCCTGCCTCAAGGCTGCGGTACAAGGTTCCAATATGGGCCTGGTATGCCAAGGACTCCGTACCCAGGGCAAATAACAAAGGGGAGAGTGGGCTACCTTGCCTGGTACCCCTCTCCACTCTGTAACTCTCCCAAATCGAGCACCCAGTGCAGCCTCCTCACTGTTTGATTGGTATGGAGCAGTCTGGTCCAGGATATGAAGCTCTATTCCAGTCCCATCTGTTCCATGACGCTAAATAGGAATTGCCACTCCAGACTATCAAAGGCTTTCTCAATGTCTACTGCTAACATAGTCACCCTACCTCTGCCTCAGAGGCAATTGCTCCTAGTAGTGCACACAGTCGCCGAATTTTATGAGCTGTGTCGCTTCCTGATATAAAGCCTGCGTGATCCCTTTGTAAGAGGGTGGGCATATGCGGAAGGAGGTGCGTGGCCAGAATTATTCTTAGTATTTTGTAGTCCTTATTTAACACTGAAAACGGCTGGTAGGCATGTTTATCATATGGCTCCTTCCTGTACTTTAATAAGGGGACTATCATTGCTTCACAAGTGGATTGTGGAGCAACCCTCACACTGCCCCTTTCTGAGGATTTCTGCATCCTCTCGAGTGGTAGTCAGAAGGCGCAGTGATAGTCAGAAGGTGCAGTTGAAACAAAAATGCTATAATCTGATCCACCCCCCCCTGCCGCATAGCTGAGCATAATAATTGTGGAATTCACTGTTAATTTCATCTTGATGGTGCACCCTGTGGCCATCTTCTGCTGTCAACTCTGCAATGGCCAACCTGCGTTTGGCTGGGTTTGCGAGCTGAGCTAAGAGGGGGGCTTCCGTGGTCCTATTTGGCATGTGCTTGTAGAATATAGTTGCAGTAGTCGAAGCATCGGTCTTTCCTAGCTACCTCTTCCTTTGCTCTGAGAAGGTCCGGATGCAATTCTGGGTGGTCCGGTCGACGCCTCTCGCATGTTCTTAGGGCTTCCTCTGCCGCCAAGGTCTCTCGCAGCAGAGTCCCTCGGATTCCTACCGTCTCCTAAATACATCTCCCTCTAAGCAATACTTTAAATGCATTCCATTCTGATAAAGGGGACTCAGCAGCTAGCGTGTGAAATTCCAGCGTGCAGAGAAGGCCACCTAATCACACATGGAGATCGTAGAGGCTGGTAAAGGAGGGATTCATTTCGCTCTTGCAGGTGCTGTAGTCTTCAGGTATCGAGCAGCCCCCATTCCGATTGCCAGCTCGCAAACGCCTGGGCCACTTGTGTGGAGAGTGAGTGCAATCTAATTCTAAGTTTGCTTATCTTCTGCCCGGGCCTCTAGTGCGCTTACTTTGGCCTCAAGTGCAGTCATTCTGTTGCGCATCACAGCAACATCTAGGTGGAACTCGATCAACGTTCAATCCGTTTCAGTTACGTGCTCAGTCAGTCTTCTATGGTCATCCTTCAGGCTTTAGTCCACTCCCAGTGTGTCAATTGTCGTTTCTAGTACTTCTCTAGTAGCTGTGATGGCTTGAAAGATATCGTGAACGATGGGCATGGAGGTAATTTCTCTCGACGGTGTCCGACATTTCGACGACAGTCTCTTTCCGAGCCTGAGTGCTCGTGTCCAGTTTGCGTTTGCTGGTTGGTTTACCAATCTAGGAGTGTTGAATATTCCTATAGTCCTGATGATTGGTGTGAGGGCTCGCTTGCCTTCGACTCGCTGGCGGTCTTTGTGTGAAGAGAGAACCTATGGAGCCTCACTGCACGCCACGCGTTCGGAGCCAGTCAGGGCTTCAACTGCCGGCAGATGTCCGCTCAGAGTACCCCCTCCACTCTGCATTCCCACCTTATAGGGCCACCCCGTCTGCCCACGTCTGTCGCCAGTTATTCAAGAGTGTGGCGAGGTCGGTACGTCAGACAAGACGATAGTGATAATTTCCTCCATCATGTCTTCGAAGCCCAGCAGTGTCCAGGCCTGCAGTGTCCTGTATCCCTAGGTGCAAAAACCCTGCAGGTGGGCCTCCAATATTGGTCACTTTTGAGGAGGGAAATCACATCATCTTGAACGAGGGCACCACCCCAACCCCCCTTACTGTGCACCCTCACCTGTAATCCTTGTGCCCTAGCCAACTTCTGGCACCTAGCCTTCAGACCGCACCCTCCGCATTCCTTTGCCCCTCTAGGGGCGCTAGCCTCATTCTGTTGCTTAGGCACTGTAGATGGAGTGGTTACTTATGAAGGGGATGGGGGTCCGCATGCTAGTACTTAGTTCTTATTTTGTTTCTAGTTGCAAAGCATTACTTGTGCTGTGCCCCTCTGCAGTGACTCCCCTTATCTCTTCAGATGATTATGCTGGGGCCCTACCTTTTAGCCAGGCAAGTGCAGCTGTGCTCCCTGTTGGTCTGTGGACCTGCTGTGCGTGTATTTAGAGGGAATGTCTGTTGTGCCGTTCTGGGGCCCGCACTGCTTATGCTGCTCCTTGGCGCATGGTCCCAGAGTCATCTGCATGATGGGGGGGGGGTGTAAGTCTTCTCTCAGCTTGCACTTCGCTGTATTGCTGGATCGCTGGCCTTACCGTTATCTTCAGGGTCACTGGCCTGCTTGCCTCATGGCTGCCAGCTTGCCTCTCCATCCTAGTGCACTAACGGTCCGGCAGACCGGCCCACTGGCTTACAGGCAGCCAGTCCTCATTGGGGCCGCCATCTTGGGTGCACGCAGTGTTCCATTCTCGGCCTCTGGGACCACTCTGTAGGTCTCACCCGGGCAATCTGGGACACTTCAGGCTCCGGGTCCTCACTGCCGATGTATCTCACCACTCTCCGGGGTCTCAGGCAACACACAGGGTGACCACCCGTCCGTAATTTTCATGGACTGCCCGTAATTTCGCCCTGCCGTCCGCTCTCCATGGTGAAAGACTTAACGGACAGCATTTGTCTGTAATTTTAGCCTTTCACCTAAACTATAAAATGTAATTAGCACAGATCAATTTTCTCAGCTGGATTGAAAGGCACGGAGTTGTGTGTGCTCTGAGGGAGGGAGGGGCAGACAGAGAAGAAAAGGCCTTCTTGCCAAGATGTCTCTTTCCCTAAAGAAATGCAGATGTGCGCAACTAGAAAATCTGCAAATGTAAAGGGGCCTGGAAACCTGCATTGACTTAATCAAAGGAATCACTTGAAGCTTTCTGATGACTAAAATATTTTCTTTTAGAGAGGTACTTAAAGGGTGTTGCAAGGTGAACGGTGGAGTGTAGTTTTATTGGACTGTTATAAAAAAAAAAAAATGTTAGTACTAGGTATAAACTCTAAATTATTCAAATCTGTATTTTAGGAGGACTTTCATTTTTTTATTTAACCGAAATGTATTTGCGCATTTTGGAGCAGCCTATATTATGATGTGTGTGTAATGCATGTTTAAAATAAGGACTTACGCATTCACAGTTCTTTCAGGGACGCCGGTACCTCATAGTTCTAACAAACATTGACAAAGCCAATAGGTGTCGTCTACGCAAGAGTAATTGGCTTTGCCAATGTGTTTCACCATGTTATACACCAGAGTGGCTGCTGTTCAGCATGGCTAAAAGTTTGTGGATAGTGGTATAGAGTGGAGTACAGCGGCATAGGAGCAGTGGCGTAGAGCACAGTGGTGCAGACTAGAGTGCAGTGGGGTACAGTGCAGTTGTTTAGAGTACATTGGCGTAGAGTGCAGTGGTATAGAGTGCAGTGGCATGGAGTGGTTTGGGACAGAGTAGAATGGCATAGAGTGGAGTCGAGTGGCATACATTAGAATTGCAGAGTGCAGTGGTATAGAGTGGTGCAGAGTAGAGTATAGTGCTGTGCAGTGGCGTAGAGTGCAGTAGTGCAGAGTAGAGTGGTGTAGAGTACCGTGGCGGAGAGTGCTATGTTGCAGAGAAAAGTGTCAGTGCCGTGGTGGAGAGTGGCACAGAGCAGTGGTGTAGAGTACAGAGTAGAGGGAAGTGGCATACAGTGCAGTTTAGAGTGCAGTGGCTTAGAGTGGGATGGGGCAGAGTAGAGTGGCATAGAGTGCAGTAGAGTGGTATACAATAGAGTGGCAGAGTGCAGTAGTGTAGAGTGGTGCACTGGCATAGAGCGCAGAGTAGACTCAAGTGGCGTAGAGTGCAGTGGCGCAGAGTGGTGTAGTGTAGTGTGGTGCAGAGTATAGTGTTGTAAAGTGCAGTAACGTAGAGTGAAGTTATACAGAATAGAGTGTATTGGTGCAGAATGCAGTAGTACGGAGTAGAGTGGTGTAGAGTATAGTGGTGGCCAGTGCAGTGTTGCAGAGTAGTGTCAGAGTACAGTGGCGTATAGTGCAGTGGTGTAGAGTGCAGTGGTGTAGAATAGATTGTTTCGGAGCAGAGAGCAGTGGCATAGAGTGGAGAGTTGTAGGGTAGAGTGCAGTGCATTGATGTAGAGTGTAGGGGCATAGAGTTGAGTGTTGGAATAAAGTGAACTAGCATAGAGTCTATTAGCATCGAGAGCAGTGGCATACAGTGCAGTGTTGCAGAGTGGATTCATAGAGTGGAGTTGTGCGGACTAGATTGGTGTTGCCTAGAGTGGAGTGGTATAGCGTGCAGAGGCGCTGTATGCAGAATGCATTGTTGTAGAGAGGCGTAAAGTGCATTGGCATAGAGTAGAGTGGTACAGAGAGTAGAGAGGTGTAGTGTGAAGTAGCATAGAGTGGAATGGTCCAGAGTGGAGAAGAGTGCAGTGTCCCACAGTGCAGTGGCATGGAGTGGTGTAAATTCATGTGAAGCAGAGTAGGGTGCAGTGGTGCAGAGCAGAGTGGACTATTCATGATGTGGTAACACACTGCCACTACAGACAACACGTTTGTGATTGAAATGACCATTACATTGCACAGACATAACATTTTTCAAATAAAACTATACAGTGCATAGACGATGTGTGGAAATTGCATCATCTAATACAATGATTTATTTTTTATCATTTAAAGGTGTTTCCAGCACCGTTCAGAATTAACAAAAATGGTCTTCATTTGTTCTCCTAATTCTGATATATTATGAAGTTTATTTAAATGTTGTCATGTGATAGAAAAAACGCTTTCCTATCCAGCAAGATTGTCTTTTAAATCCTCTCACCTTGAAGTCAGAGAAGGAAAACTAAACCCTAAGTTCCAACCGAAGATCGAGCCTGGTACCTTGTTCGTTGAATGCACAGCAATGTGATGAGATAGGAACAAGATTTCCAGGCCTGTTTACAGAAAGGAGGCTCTCGGAAGGATACTTTAGATAAGGTTTGGGCAAGGGAAGGGACAAACTCAAGCTGCATAGCCTAAAACAAAGCCAGCAAATTGAAAGCAACGAAATGTGAGTTTCAAACCACAAAGCCAATGGCAAGCAGTGGGCGTAATTTATTCCCAAGGAAGCGCTATGAATGTACTTAAAGTGAGAGCTGTGGAATACTTTGCGGGGAAAGTCCAGAATTTTAGTCCACTTCTGTATTTTGCAGCGGTTTGGCCACATCAATCACCCAGGTAGTATGACGAGAAGACCTGGAACGGTCTCAGTGTTGCAGGAAAGGTCTGTACACCCATTCTATCAGTTTGTCACCAGTCCCTATGGTGTAGAGCTTCGAGCACACCTCAAGAAGGGTTAGTGCTAGGTGGCAGACATGGAATAGTGCATTTAATGATTATTTAAGGTGGTTGTAAGTAAGGCGTTGAACGGTATGAAGTCTACCACAAGGGTTTGGAAATTTAGTAGCTTGCCGTTCAGAAACAAATCCCCACATTTTAAGGCATCTTCAGCATGCCACTGATGGAGTTGCTCTGAGCCCAGCTGTCCTGTGCGAGTGTAGTGCAGGAGCACAGGGTTTCTTCATGTCAGTGAGTTTACAGGTTCTAGCAAGGCAAGAGAAAGCTGTGCATGATAACCCCGGATGGTGATCTGTAGAATGGTCAGTAGGAAACAATGAGCAGTGCAGTAAGCCCTCCTTAAAAGTCTTTACTGATAAACCCCATCTCATGCAGGTGGACGGGCAGAAAGCCAGTGAGCCACCCATTGGACCTGTGCAGATGAATAATAGCATTTTAAGTCCAGATAGCCTAATCCACCCGCAGTCACGGGTAGCTTTAGAGTGGAAAGAGCTACCAGACGGCGCCCCAGCGACCAAATCAGATGTACGGCATGTCTGAAGAACGACAGACGGACAAGCAGGGGAAGGTTTGCAAAATACTATCATTGGGGTATCACACCATCTTCACTAGTGCCACGTGGCCCATTAGGGAAAGTAGAAGAGAAGACCAAAAAGCAAATTGGGCTCGGAGGGACCATGACACTCTGCCGAGATTTCCATCCTTCAAATCAGTGGGCGAATGGTAGATATTGCTCACTAGGTATTGAAAGGTAACTGGTTCCCAGTTCAATCTGAGGTCTAACTGTATATAAAGGGGTAAACGGTGCTGTATGTTACAGAAACACTCATTACATTTTTAAATGTTTACATTTTGTTTGTGCAATTACATCCCAAATATTTTGAAGACTCTATGTATACTTGACACCTAGGGATAACCCAGATCACTTATTTGGCTGTTGCTCAATTTCAAAAGCATTTTAAAACATGGACAAAGCGGACAATTGCCTTGCACCTGGCTAGGTGCCAGAAAGATTGGGTAGATTTCGGTAGGGGTGATGGCCTTGACACTGTGCTGAAGGGTATTAATTTGCTACTGAGCAAGGATGTAATGTGACACCTGAATGTAGCATACCAGGATGCAATAACAAAAAAACCACAGTGAATAAATAGTGCTATGTTAAAAAATTGTAAATAAATGCATTGATAATGTAATGGGGTATGGCCTCTCTTGAGTGTCTGTAAAACTGACATTTGTCTGGAATTTTTGTCCTGAATTTTGACCCTTTGTCCCAAATTTATTTTACAGTCCTTTCCAGAATTTGCCTCGGACCCAGGTGGTCACCCTAGCAACACAGGTGCAGCTCTAGGGTTAGACACAGCTAGACAGCCCAAACGCCGTCCTCTTCAGTCGTCCTCAGCACACCTCACTCTGGCCTCTAATTGCTTCTCCGTTCGGCATTAAGCGCCACTGTCACCACAGCTGGGTGGCGGTGGGGTCATTGGGCTGTGCCAGAAGCATTGGGGGTGGGGGGGCAGGAGGAGGGGTCAGGGGATGGTGTGTGTATCTGTGGGTCCGCTGGTTTTGCAGGATTGTTATGGATGGGGGAACGCCGGGCGGGAGTCGGCAAGTAATACATCTCACCTCATCAGCTGCTTGCAACGCCCCCATAGACTTACTTCTGTCACGCAAAATACTTTAGGGATAGTTTACAGTTTTAGATATGAATGTACCTCCCTGCAACAAAGGTCGATTTGTGGAAGAAAGATGGTAACAGAAATGACTGACTGATATGAAAGCCTGAAATGACTTTTGGAATGATGTATTCTTAATGAATCTTTATTGTGATGCAAGACAATGTAATCCACATAGACCTGAGAAAAGATGTAGATGACACTATTGTGAATGGAAAGAGCATTACATGTGTATGATGAAAAGGCTAGGTAAAATTTGCTACAGTGAATGATTCGTATGCGACTATTTTACAGTTATAAGTGTGGCTGCATGCCTTTGAGTTCATATGTCTAGGTTGTTTCAATTGTGAATCCTGCACTTATTTGATAATTGACATAGCCATCTTTGTATGACTTGAAATGAAGTGCTTGCATTGGACTGGCCTTCAATTGAAATGGCTTGGTTTGTTGCAGTGAAGGAGACCTAGTGAGCCTGCATCTTCTGCAACTGGCCTTTGGAGACCGGAAGTGCTTGGCATCTGGACAAATCCTATATGAGGTAAACTGTTAAACTAGACAGCCGTTCGCTTTAAATGTGAATGGTAGCTCAACCAGTTGGTAGTTTCATATGTAATTTGAATAAATCCACATACTTTCGTTTGGAGACTTGCAGTCTTCAGACATTAATTTATGTTTTGATCACAGTTATTATGTAACACATATTGCTAATGCTCCATGTGTTATTTCCTAATCTGTTACTCTTAACATATTTTAGTCTACCTTGAATTGGAATGTTTAAAGGAAAATGTGCAGTGTGTTCAAGTCACACATTTTCACCTCCAATAACACTCAAAATCATGCACTTAAATGTTTCTCTTATTACTGTTTTTGCAGGGTTTGGAATATTGTGAAGAGCGTTACAGCCTGGATCTCACGGGTGGCATCCTGTCCCTAAGAAATCAAACTAGCAATACAAGATTGTTAGGTTGTCAGACTGTAGAGCGATTCCGGAGCCATGGAGAAAGGGACGATAGCTTGAATGAAGGTTTGTTCTGCAAACTGCTGCAATATGGTTAGAGACTAAAGATTGTAGCATAACTATTTTTATTTTATTTAGCTAAATGTATCTTCAAAGAAGGAAAAAACTTTCTGTGGCTGATGTTCTGGCTTAACGTTGGGCTTGCCTTTCTCAATGAAATGTTTCTTGCACAACCTCAAACTGTCTTCTGCTTGTTTGGATATATTCAAGGAATTAGAGAAATGGGTTTGGGATGTGTACGTTCTAGCGTTTTCAGACTGTATTTACTATATATGGATTTCCTATGTTGCTGCAGTGTGCTTAAAATTACAGAGGGCATGTTTCTTTGAGTTGCTTCTTGCATGTGTCCAAGGTGCACTTTATTTGTATTTCACTAACCTCAGATTGCCAAAACGTATCTATGTGCAAAGAGGGTTTCTGATGGATATTTCCACCTGCAAAGTCCTCATATTTTCAGTAGTGTCAGAAGCCAGACTGGATCCAGAAACTTTAATAGTTTGCTTTCGGTGGGAGGCGATGCCACAGCCTGCCCCAGACGTAGGTCATGTAGCCATATAACATCATAAGATTACATGCCTTCACACTAAGTGCTGCTTCTCGTTTTCCGTGCCCTGGGATGCGGTCTGGAGTTGCTTTCCTCAGAACTTTACAATTTAAAAAAAGTTTAAGTGCAGTTTGCAGGCAAAATATCCCCTATTGTACTTTTAAGTTTTAAACTTTGTCATTCATGTGGCAATTACTGATGGGCCATCTTGGACTTCTTGTTGTCCGCTTGTGGTGTCTTGGTCCGTGCCACGATTCCAAGTCCTGTGATAACTGAGGTTATATGAGTAGCAAGGCCATAAAATAAAGGGAGGCTGAACTGTACCAGGACCGAAGTCTGGAAAGAGATGCTACTTCCAGGTGCCTTGTCATATTTTGCTCAAGTTCGCCATTGGCTGGTAACTTCTCCAAGAGGGCTTCTTCTAGATTAGTTCTCCAGGAGAACTCCTAGAATAAGCCGGAGAGAAAGAGGTAGATTGACCTGCAGGCAATTCTTTTCTCCGATCCTAGCTTTGGTGTTTACTTTGAAGCTAAATTTGGTAGGTATTGCAGTGGCTTCAAAGCCTGAGTCAGAAGATATACTGTCAGCCTTTCTGCCTCCTGACCCCATGCCTATCACTGCCTGCACCAAGGCAATGTTGGTGTTCTTACGTAGACGTTCTTTCCCCAACCCTGTTGCCTGTTCCTTTAAGGCCCAAGAAGCCTACAGGTCCCCCCTGCCTCTACTCCCCTTACAACTCTGTGGTCAGGCATGGGCCTGGCCTAGATCAGTGCCGTTCTTGCACCATTAAACATTGATGTCCACGCCATCTGCTCCTCATTCTCACTGGAATCGCTCATGGACTGCCTATTTTGCCTTCAGTTGCACTGGTTTCCGATCGTCTCATGATTTGACAGACTTTCTGAAGATCAAGTCTACTAAAAAGATCCATATGAAAGGACCAGCAGTTATTAGAAGAGGCAGTATCCAGTACACTCCCTTGTGACAACTACTACAGTAGGATGAGATAATCTTTTGGATCCAAATCAAATGCCCTTTCGATTTATCATGATAATGTCAGTAGTAAAGTACTTGTATAGGGGCTATTAATATTAAGCTTTCAAAATGTCAGCAGCTTCGACTTGGTACCTGATGTTGATCTAGATTGACCTTCAGGGTGTGCTACTGAATAAGTATTGTCTTTTACAGCAGTACTTTACAATGCTGCTGAGATCGATCCTTGAACTGTTCTTGCCTGTGAAAGAAACGGAGTCAGATCTCCTTACTGAGATTCTGTACTCTACAGCCTCTGCTACTGAACCTTTACTACAGGTTAATAATGCCCCGATTGACCCCCATGGTAATGGCTTGGAGCAAGCCTGCTAACACCCCAGCTTTTAACTGCCTGGTTGTGCAACACCATCATACTTTACTTGTAGACCTTTTTCCAAGAGCCCTCTGGTGCAGGTTTCTTCCACTTCAAAGCAAATCTTTGACTCCTTTCCTACCTCTCCTCTGGGTAGGGTCAAAGGCGATCAAAGCCATTAGAAAGATGTTCTCTTCAGGACCCTTGCTCAACTAGTGCAGCTTGTCTTGTGGCTTGGTATTCCCGTGATTTATGGGAAATGGAACAACTAGTTATTCCTAACCTTCCAGACCAAATCTGAGATTATTTTGTGCAGGTTGTATGTGGTGGGCAAGATGCAGCGATTTCAAATACTCTTCTTCGGTCTAGAAACACTCTTCTCTGTGGCCCGGATGTCCTCTGTTGTTTTTTTTTCTCGGACGTCCAGACACCTTTAATGGTTATGCCATTTGATGGACTTTAAGAATACATATTTGAGAAAGATTGATAAGTGTCAGCAAGAAACATAAATACTAATTTTCTTCTCTGTTTCAGTCATATCCCCGGACACCAGTGTTTCCTTCTTCAGCTGGCAAGTGAACATATATGGGCAAGGAAAGCCTTCAACTTACTTGGCTGTGTTTGACATAAATCGATGGTATCATGCCCAGATGCCAGATTCTTTACGGTAAGGACCATTTTGCTTATTTAATGTGCAGATTACAGCACTGTAGTGTTACATTTTTAACTGTGCTTTAGCTGTTAACCTTTACATTGCCCACACCTAATTTATAGTCGTTGTTATCCCAAATAGTGCATCTTTGACCTGTATGCTCCTGTAGACTTTTAGACTGGTTAAGCCTGCCTTTATTTCTCTCCTGCACTATTTCCGTGCATCTCAAACCATGCAGGCTGCTAAGTGATGATTGCAATGTTGAGTTCAAGTCAGAATGTTCTGAGTTCACTCTTGTCATGTTTTTTCCTCATTGATTTGCAGATTTTGCTATTGTGTGTAAATTAGGCAACCCTTTATTGTAAATATTAATGATTAATATTTAAATTTACAGTTCATTTTACTGACTTTTGAACAACACTTCCATTTTGCCTTGTTTTTAAGGCCAGGAGAATTTCTTCAGAATTGCCCGTATTTCACCTTGTGGTCATTGGATGCTGTTGTGGCTATGACGTCACCACATTACATCTTGGATGTATTGGTACAAGAACGAAGTTTAAGCCGTGGAATGCCTTCTTCATATCCTCCTCCTGATCAGTTTTTTAACCCAAGCACTTACAATTTTGGTATGTACTTGTTTAATTATAAAACAGAGTTAACTCATACCCTATGTGAATTTGGGAGGCAAATTCTAATTAATTATGCATGAAATAAAAAAGATGTTGTTTTCACATAGGTACCAGTTCATGGTTGTTGAATATTATCAGTTTCAGAATCTTCTTCCCATCTTGTAAAGTTGATAAGTTTCTTGGGTGCACAGCAATACTGTTATGAAATCCCTCATAACACCGTAGACTGATGTGTTTGAAGTGATGATATATGCCTTTACAGAAGATGTGCTAAAACTACCCTTGTTGTTTTAATCATTTCTAACTTCATAATTATATTTCACTGACAAAGTATCGAAATGACATTCTCCTACGTCGAGTGGAAGAGTATAGCTGATGGCCTCCTGATTTACATAGTCTGGAGAAGAAATGAGGGAAAATGGATATGTCCATATGCAATGAAAGGGTCTGAGGTCCCACATCCCCCAAATAATGTTACTGGATTCAGGCACAATGGCACTTTCACTTAGAGCACATTGGATGTGCTTTCCCTCCCTATTTAAAATTTCCTGGTGAGCTTAGCAGATACTGGGCTGGATAGAATAGCAGGTTACCCATGCGGGGTGAAATGATCTGACCACCTAAAGGAAGCAGGCCCCCGGGTTATGGATCTGCTGCAAACAGAACAGGATTGCTGTGGAAAATGGGGTACATGATGTGAGTAGCAAATCCTTTGAGCTTGGCCTACTCCACTGGCTAGCTGAGTTCTCCAGGATCTGGCACACAATGGGAGGGTAAAGATTAGTATTCTTTTCCACCCATTCATTTTGAGGAACTTAACATTCTGCATTGTAGGATCCTCGCTGAAAAGCATACACCCAGACTGTTCCCATGCATCTACTGGGATCCTGGAACACTTTATCTTCAAATCTTGAGAAAATTATTTTTAGTAAGAGGTAATACCTCCGTTCTCATATTGTAGAGTTACCTCCAATAAGACGTGACCGGCATGCTTTATTGACTGAGAATTTATGACTCAAAAAGTATTAATGTAAAAACACCATATTGCAGCACCTCTCTATAATGCAGCCATGAGTTTAAATAGAAACATTTTCTTTGAGATCCTGCAGAGACAGAAAATGAAGTTTAAAAAAAAAAGGGCCTGTCAGTTCAAGAGTTCATTGAGTGTTAGAGAAAATGCAGTGTTACTTTAAAGAGCCAGTAGCTTCCCTGTCCAGCATGCACTGTACTTTGATTTTGCCTCATAGCCTCAGGTCTTTTTTCCGGCTCATGCTGAGAGGATCTCAGGAACACTCTTGGTTACTTTACCCAGTTTATTCTTTCACTTCTCAGTCCGAAGTTATAATTTCTTACCTCATTGGACAACTGTGAGGTTTTTGTTACACTTTTCACCACTTTTTAAACCAACTGTGGTGTCTATTTTTTCTTTACAATGCCTTCTGTGAAGTGCCCTACATATGGGCGACAAAAGGCCTTTTTAGACACACATTCAGTGTGTGAGGTCTGCCTGCCTTCCTCTTACTCTGTTAAGAAGTGCAAGTTTTGTCAAAAAATGCTTGGGAGCCCTGCAAATTAAGAGGGCCTCCTCTTGGGAGGCAATCCGGAGAACCTATGCCAGGAGGAAGAAAAGAAAAAGTGAAGAAAAAATGGCAGGTAAGGGTCTCCTTTTTCTGGAACGAGAACCTATCACTCAAAAGACTTGGATAGAGAAAGTTCTAGTTACAGAAAACCGTTTTTTAATGTTATCACCATCATTCTGGGCATTCTAACCATTCTAGGTAGCAGTTGACGTTGAGGCAGCCATCTGCAATGGCTTGCTCGATGTCATGGAGCATGACGAGCATCGCTGACTCCTTAGGTACCACTAGCTTTACTTTCGGTGTTGTTACCTGTACCAGCGCCACAGCCGTCGACTGCGATAATGTTGATGGCGGGGTATTTGATGCCAGCACAGCAGTCCGACGTTGAAGATCAGCTTCCAGGATGTTGATGTCAGAAAAGTCTATTTCTTTTTTTTAGTGTCTGATTCTCTTCAACCAGATGATGACAGAAGGGCTAGGCCAACCTTTGTAATCCCTCAGGATGGTACTGTTCAGGAACACCTTCCTATTATTGATTTGCCGCCTAGAGCTATTTCGCCTATTAGTAAAATACCTTGTCCTGTAGCTCCAGAACCAAGGCTTACACCAAGAGTGTCTCCTTGTACTGAAGACCATCGACAATTTTGTAACCTGACATTCAACGCCAAGAAGTAAGACGATGGTCCCCTTCTCAATCTCTGTCTACTACTAGAATTTATTCAAGTGGCTCTTACTCTACCTTTGCTCGCACTTCTCCAGCAGCGTTACCCTGAAGAACGTCTTCGATAGATGACGTTATAACTTTTGAAGAAGTTTTGGTCCGAGATGCTACCAGCTGAACATACAATTGCAGACACCACAAACCTCAGTTTGTTATTATGGAAACACTACAAACAAGGGCTTCACCAAGACCCACTTTACCCTTAGTTCATGAGTTTGTGGAGCTTGCACAGCACAAATATATTTCCCAATTTACCATTAAAGCGGCAACTTCTCAGCTTTATAAGAAATATAGAGCTGCAGAAAAAGACCCTGTTTATCGAAGGCAAGAACCTAGATTGATTCTGTCACATGTTGGTAGTAAGGAAGAAACATCCTTTGCCTACAGAGACTTCAGTCCCTCCTGAAAAGAAGAGCAAAAGATTGGATGCAGTAGGGAGAAAAATGTGTAACTGTGCAGCTTTTAAAAACTCATTGTGTCTGCACTATTGACCAGATATGACTGGGCCTTATGGAAGTTATTTGTTGTATTTGCAAATGATCTACCAAAAGACAGATTTCCTGGAAATCATACAAGAAGGCCAAACAGTCTCAAACTAATTCATAAGTTCACCCATAGATGAGGCGGACTTTGCTGTGACTAATTTTGTAACTGAATAGCTGTCCGTAGGATTATCATGGTTCAGACTGACTTATCTTAAACCAGATGCTCAAAAAAAAAAAGTATGAACCTTCCTTTCACCTGTGCTGATCTTTTTGGTCCACACACTGATGAGGGAATGGAACGAACGAGAAAGAAAGCTGAAACTCTAAAAGCGGTGGGCTTGAAGAAGAGAAAAAAATCATTCCATCCCTATTACTATTGCAGGGACTGCATAATACAACCCAGATAGAGGGGGTGTATCCCCTCAGTGGTCTTTACATTTACAATCTCAAGGTTGCCAACAACAATATCAACAACAATTCCAATCTAGGAACAACTGAGGCAGAGGACAGCAACAACAAACGCACCAGCTGTTCTTCTCCAAGACTAGACAGGTCTCAAAACTTTGAGGATCTCGATCCCTCTATTCTGTATCCAACTCCAATAGGAGGGAGTGTCACGCATCACTTATCAGAATGTAAATTAATAACCACAGACAAATGGGTTCTACAAATGATTCAAAACTAATACTCCATTCAGTTCAAACATCCCCCTCCAATACCTCCAAAATCGGGACAAAAGCATTAATTTACGCTATTAAAAGGAAATGATATCCTTACTCCAGAAACCAGCAGTAGAACTGGCTCCTTTTTTGCAGAGAGGAAAATGCATCTCTTCCAGATATATTTTGGTACCAAAAAAAGACAAACAGTTGAAATACATGCCTATACTGGACCAAAGGCAAGCAAACAGATTCATCAAGGGACACAAATTCAGGATGCTAGCCCTGCATCAAATCTACCCACAGTTGATGAAAGGGTCTGGATGTGTTCTGTGGATCTCCAAGACTCCTATTTTCACATGCCCATTGCGAAGAAACAGAGGAAATTGTTTCTATTCATAATAGGGATATTTCATTACCAGTACCAAGTTGTTCCATTCAGCCTAAAATCACCCAGGACATTCTCGGACTGTCATGTCAGTAGTAGCAGCTCAGCTCTGGAGAAACCAGGTTTACATTTACCCTTATCTAGACATGTGGCTAATAAAGGCACTCTCTTTATCAAGCACAGGTGAATTTCAATATGAAGGTCAGTCTCTGGACAAAAGTAGGTTTATATATCAACCACGATAGCTCAATCCAAAGCTACAGTCATTGTAGGATACATGGTAATAGAAGCATTAGAGGTTTGCAGCACATTGGTCACTCAGTACATCAGTGGGAGCCATTTTATTGTCATTTCAACAACTAGTTAGTACTGATGGAGCAATTTTTCTCATGTCAAATCTGCCAAAGATTACGCAAATATATGTTCATGTGTAACACAAATGTTTAATATGTACAACAGATGTTATGTTATTTTTAATTATAAAACACCTGGAGATGGGGAGGTAAAGAATCCACTGTACCGCCTCCCTAAATAATTCTGTAAACAAAAGGGTACAGTCACAACCAAACTACCTAACTCAACACCTCCTACTTAGAGGTATGTGCATCAGCCCTACTTGGGATAATCTAGTGGTCCTGTCGGGTCACGTGGAATAAGGACAATCGTTTTGGATGAGGAAGCCTTGCACACTAATCGTGTCATGTTTCTTCCTTTGCAACCTCTTTCAACCTTGCTAGGACAATGCCACCAGGGGGGACTCAACCTCCTTTAGGGTACAAAAAAGGAAGGAGGGAGTTCTTATATAAAATTATATTGAACATTGACGAGGATCCAGAAAAGCTAAAAATACCTTATGGGACCTAGGTTTATCACCTTTATTTAATTGGGACCAAAGGTATATCTAAAACCGTATTGGGATGGTTCATGAGAGTGACTCAAACCATCACCTAGGCTAACATGTTTCTGCCACTATGGTAGCCTAACTGGCCTTGGGCATTTGTCATGGCACAACAACAGCAAAAAAATGTATATCAGTGTAAATGCTATTTAGAAAAAAAGAATGCACAAAGTGCTGAAGGCGCTCGTGAACAACATGCAGAGACAATTATCTTTTGGATATGAACAAACAAGTGACTCTGCAAATCAAGCCACTGTACGCATGTGAGAAATGTTGGTATAGTTATATGCACAAAACTAACGCACATGCAAGAAACCATGTACATCACAGGGTCTATTAATAAAGGCAATTATCCCCACTGGTCTGGGAGGGGACAGTGTCCTCTGTGGGCACACTATGTGTAATGAGTATGATTTAAAAAGGAATATGGGAAATTGTTTATGGGACATACATATCGAATCCTTTTCTCTACTGCTGTAGGTATAATGAAAGAGGGGTAGATAAATATAATTCACATAAAGAGAAAAAGGGAGAAACTTGCCCTAGGGATGTTAATATCTTAGAGAAAATCAGCTAATACTGTAAATGCAATCTTCACAGCCTGTCAGTTATGGTAATTTATCAGTGGTCCTACATAAAGTAGTCCCCATAGATGGTAGGCGATCAATTGGGGAATAACAATACCATGTAAAAGTTCAGGATATAGTGGTTCGTTGGGCCTGCCACTACAGTATTGAAAATCATTTTTGGCAGTGGAGGGCCCAAAAATTGATAGCCAGCAAAGGGGATCATGGTCACACGAGCTGCCTAATATTAGGAATCATTAGTGACCGTGGAGAGCACCAACCCTCAGATGCGCACCAAACCATGAACGTACATATGGAGATGACCATATGTTGCAATAGCCCGCCATCACTGTGGCACACCCACGCCTGATATTGCAAGCCAACCAAAAGAAATAGGTAGATAAATTGGACTAAGACTGTTGATAATATCCTCTCCCTGTTGGTTGTGTATCTTGGGTCTGGTGTACCTTTTGGGCACCAGCTAGCAACAGAGTATGCATCAGGGTTGAACACCAAAACTTTGCCTTTGGGCATCTGTCAAATTCATTGATTATTTTGTTTACACATTGCAGTGCATTGTACAACTCGTACAAAGTGGGTTAACTTGCCAAATAGACATGGCAGTTTAAACTCATCCCCCCCCCCCCACCCCACCCCACCAAAGCAGCATTTAATTTACAGGCCCTAGGCACATGTAATGCACTTTACTAGGGACATACATATAAGTAAATTAAATATGCCAATTGCGGATAAGCCAATGCTACCATGTTTTAGGGAAAGAGTACATGCACTTTTTCACTTGTCTCCAGTGGTAAAGTACCCAGAGGCCTATAGCCAACAAAAACGAGGTCAGAATAAAGAGAAGGAGGAAGGTAAAACATATGGGGATGACCCTGCAGAAAGGCCAGGTCCAACAACAGTTGTAATGGTCTCAGAGCCATTCATTGTTGTTTCCATCAGCAGTTTTCATATTAGATGAGTCTTAAGGAATTGAGTTGCCTTCACAAGGTTTCTGCTGATAAAACTTCCTTCACTGGATTTATATTGTTGATCACTCTAGGGGAAAACCATTACATTATCAAGCACTGAAAGATTTCACAGCTTTTCTTACCAAACTGCAACCTTCCCTCCACAATTTAATGTGCTTCTGTTTTTTCTCATTTATTAAGGATAAAGTGAAGTGTTTTGTTGCCTTCGCTTAACTATGTCCTGCTTACTTCTTAGTCCTTTGTGATGTTACTGGTGGTGGTTTTTAGCAAGGTATCTGCTGATGTCTAGCATGGCTGTGGTCTTAGTTGTAGTTTAACTCCTTTGAAACCCTCAACTGTCGTCCTTCAGAACACATTCCACCACAAAATATTCTTCTTGCAATCCATTCCAGCACAGACCTTCTCTAGTAGCTAGCAAGCTGCAATGCACAACAGTTAAATCATTGCAGTGTTATGGGCAACACTTTAATCGTCGCATAGGTTAATAATCTACCACTTGAATTCACTATTTTGCAGAGAGAATCTTTCTACATTTTTTCAACAAAAAAAAAAGGGGTCAAGACTCCACTTCGTGCTTTGTTTAGCAAGAACAACACTTGCCCTGTCTTTGGAATGGCTAAGTGCCCTTATTTCGCTTTCCTCTTCAAATAGAAAAGTTTCTTCTCAGTTACAGTACAATCTTGGGTAATTGTGCTCACTAATTTTGAGATTAAAGTATTTATTTTCATGAACGAAATCACCTCAGTCCAGTTTTGTATCTGAGTAAACATTTTTGACAGCTGAGGGTTGTATCGTATTAGTGAACTGTTGTAGGTGGTGACACCTTCTCTTTCAGTGTGGTAACCTCATCAGAGATGTTGAGGTGATGTATAATGTAAAGCAAATGTATCCGTTGTATTATCCACAGTTTTCCAAAGACATTCAATTTACTAAATTCATACATTGAACTCTGTCAAGCTTATCTTGCATTTTAGATTAAGTAAATTGTTACTCAAACTGCTTACTTCTGCAGTTACTTATATTTATATTACAGTTCATGTTTTTGGATTACTTTGAATTAATTTTCAATGTCGGTAAAGGGAATCCTCTTTTTATGATCATCATTAATTCTGTACTAAGCTTTGAACTTGAATGAATTGTTGCACGCGCAAGAGCACTTGTTAATGTTTTTGTTTTTTCTTTTTTGTCCGAAGATGCAACTTGTTTGTTGAACTCTGGTCTCGTCCATGTGACTTGCACTGGGCTTCAGAAAGGGGTAAGATGCTTTCACTGCTAGCTTTATGTACTTCCTTGTCTGGTTTGATTTGGGACTGGCATACATTACTATGATAGTAAAACTTAAACCTATTTAGGGGAATTCTTAGTATCAGCCCTAGAGATTCTATACTGTTCCGCAGTTGCAGGCTAGCACACTGTTATAACTTGAATGTTTTGTGTAGTGCGGTAATGGGCAGAACTATAAATGTTTAAAATGTTTTGTACTAAACCTTTCTTTTTGCTCCATAGACCTTGCATATTTTAAAGAATTCAGTCCCTTTCTCAAGTGACTCTGTAACGGATGTCTACAACAGATGTCTTGTAGCTGGCTTGCTGTCTCCTAGACTTGCTGACATTCAGCCTTCAAGCTTAAATCCGGTATATTTTCCTTCTTTTCTGTTTGATTAATATCAAATCATGAAACTTAAATTGTAATGTACCTATAATATTTTTGTGTTAATGGCCTTTTTAGGTCTGGTGTTAGCCAAGCCCTTTTGATTTTAATAAAATTAAATTTATAATATTCCTAAAGGGATTTTCAGCCACCTTTTTCATCCATTGGCCTGTTATTGTCATTTTCATTTTGTTTTCACCCACCACAGTGTACAGCATGTGGCAGTGGGTCAGCCTGCTTCAGCCACTCGCTAACTTAACTTTGAGTGACTGTATTTAGCTCTTTCACAGAGAGCACATCCGCAAACAAGATTATTACTCTGTGCCAGTGTTTTTGTTTTTACTTTATGTTGACTTTGTTCGTAGAGCATGATGTGATAAAAGGATGCTTTATTTTGGATGGGAGCACAAGCAACATTCTGTCTTTATCAGTTCCTGTCTGCTGCCAGTGCTGTTGTAAATTGCTTTTGAAGTTGCATTTTTAGTTAGTCTACGCATCGTGCATGCACTGTCTGAAAGACATGTTGTATTGAATACAGGACTTTGCTTCTGTCTGCTGCTTACCAATGGTTTAGTCCAGTGTCGCTCTTCTTTGCTGCCTCCTAAATGGTTCAGGCAGCGATACATCACTTCAGATTTTTGCAGGGGAGCACTGCTCAACTACAGTTTCCTTCCTCTTGCATTCTGCATCTGATAAACTTTTTTTTTTTTTTGTAATTGTTGCAGCCCGGCACGCCACACTTTTTCTTTAAATATCGCGGCTGCGCCTGTCATTCTATTTGTTAGTATGTTCACGCTGTGATTTAGTATTTTTTATTTTTTTTATTTGTCATTTTAACTGTTTTGCTCGTGGTGCTTGTGTTTTCAGTCAAATACTGCCCATGTTTCTTCTTTCCCCTGCCACCTAGCAGTTCTGCGTGTTGCTTTTGCCTCGGGTCGCATGCATCCCCCCCCCCATCTATTGCTGATTTTTCTGCTTGTGTTGGCACCTGTCGTCTGCACAAAGCTACATTGCATATTTGCAAATTTTCATGGTACAAAGACTTTTAAAAACTGAAATTTAACAGGAGCGTTTTTATTATGATCTGTTCCCATGAAATGGCCACCGTGGTGAGCTATATTGCCAGCCCTGCTACAATTTACTGATACGTCCTCCTTTGTTCACTTCTTCTCAAGTGCAGGGTTCGGTCGGGTTCATTTCCCGAGGCAGCTTCTGTTTGACTTTAAGGTTTCTTTTGCCGACTGTCATCTTGGAGAGTGGGTGAGTTGTTAGCTGCAATTAGTTCCTCAACCCACAACACAGATAAAAATGCAGGTGCAGCACGTCCATTCTGGCTTTATAGATTGAGGAAAGCTTCATTTCTCATTTGCACATTTCACATCACGGTGACCGCTTGTAGCTTTGATTTTTAATATGGATTTTAACTGATGCGTTTTTATTGTAATGTGTTTCCATGAGATTGTTGCTGTGGTAGTCATATTATTAGCCTTACAGCACTTTATTGATACATATCTCGTTTGTTCACTTGTTTATTTGTTTCTCCTCAAGTGTAGCGGGTTCTCTTCCAGGGGATCCTCATCAATAGTCATAAACATTGAATATTCCCGCCCTTGTGCGGGGACCCCAGAGCATATATATATAAAATACATACATATTATCATGTGTAAAACAGCAATGCAGGCTATAATCATAAATAGGCTAAAATGCTTTATTTCTATGCAAGTTTTTTTTTTTTTTTTTTTTTTTATATTATATTATAAAATCACAATAGATCATAAATATCTACCTAAGCCCCAAAAACTGGACTTAGGGAAGTAAACAGCAGTAAATAGCAGAGAAAAATAGAAAAAACCACATTGAAAAACAATGAAGCATTCTTAGCCAATAGGCTGCATGCAGGTTAACACAGGAGAACCATAAAAACTTTGGCACCGTGCCTTTAAGACCCTGAGCACCTCCAGTATCCCACCATGCCTCAGGGGTGAAGGGAAGGTGACAGTTGGTTCACAGTTAGGTCAGTTCTTTTTTCCGGCTTCTTCTGAGAGGATCCTGGAGCATTGAGCTCTCAGTTTTTCTGAGTTTTCCTCAGAAAAATTCTTTAAAAAAGCGTTTTTCACTTTTCACTCGACAAGTAATATCTTTGTCTGAGCTAGGAAGGTTTTTTCTGACAGAAAAATGCCTTCTCTTTTTGTAAAATGTCCCTCTTGTGGGAAGAAGAAAGCCCAGTCAGACCCACACTCTCTGTGTATTGTCTGCCTGCCACAGAGTCACTGTCCTGACACCTGCAAGTATTGTAAGAACATGTCAAGGAGGACTCTCAAAGACAGAGAGAAAATCAGGCTACATGGGCTTCAGGAGAGGAAAAAGTCAACATCCTCTTCACTTCCCAGACCTACAGCAGAAGGAATGGCCCGTTCGACGTCGACAGGTAGGATTGTACCTGTTTGTTCTCCATCGACGTCATCGGCACCACCGTCTCACCGGCATAGATCGCCGTCGACGGCGACCAGACCGACGTCGAGGGACAAAACGTCGAAGCATGGACACAGGGGTACATCTCCGTCGACGGCAGGCCGCCGTTCGGCGTCGAGTCATCTCCGGCGCTCCCGTTCGCCGTTGAGAACGTCTCACCCCTTGGCGTCGAAGGACACGACACCAAAAACACCTCGACGGCATGAACATCCGCCGTCGACCACTCGCCACTCAACGTCGAGACACACGACGGCGAGTAGGTCCAGGTCCCGTGATAGGCGATCGGCGTCAAGACACTCGACGGCAAGACCTCCGACGTCAGGACATTCGACGTCGAGAGCAGACCAGCCAGCGCAACCTTCGACGTCGAGGATACAATCGACGTCGACACAACCTTCAGCGGTGTCACAGGCAGTGGAGCCAGCGGACAAAGCTCCCTCACCGGTGGTCTCTATAAGGAGTGCATCATCCCATTCCAGAGCATCGGGGCATGTTTCTCCCATCACAGCATCCCCGGATTCACAATACTCGAGGATGTATTCTCCTACTGCCTCATTACCGAGAACGCCATCGCCTACAGCTAGAGCAGGACGGGCTCGTTCTGCTTCTCGTCAGCCGACCACAAGACCTGCACACTCTGCTACAGCCTCTCGGAGCAGGTCCCGTTCCCGAAGGAGAACCAGGTCACGAACACCACGCAGAAGATCACCTTCTTGGTCTTCTTCAGGATCGTCTGTGGGGCGCTACTCCCCCACACTCACAGATTCTCCACCTGCTAGGATTTCCCCGGTGGATGATATCACCACTTTTAATGAGGTTCTTCTAAGGGGAGCGCAGAAGCTAAATATTGAGGTACCAGAGCCGGCCACCTCATCCTCAGTTATCTTTGAGACCCTACAACACAGATCAGTCTCGAGAAAACTGCTGCCACTAGTACCGGGTTTGCTGCAACCGACTATGGACACTTTTCTGTCTCCAGCCACTCTCAAGTCTGCCCCGGCTAGGATTCAAAAGAAATACAAAGCTCCGGAACAAGATCCTTTATTCCTGCGGAAGGATCCGCCACCGGACTCTGTGATCTTAGCCGCAGCCAGAAAAACACACTCTGTGGCATCATCTTCCACAGTCCCCCCGGATAAGGAGAGCAGACACCTAGACTCTCTGGGGAGAAAGATGTGCGGTACGGCGGCATCTGCTATGAAGGTCTCCAGCGCCTCAGCACTTCTGGGCAGATATGACCGCTCTCTGTGGGACTCACTCCACAGATTTACAGAAAAGTTGCCCAGGGAAGATAGACAGGACTTCCAGGAAATCTTGCAGGAAGGGGGCCTAGTATCTAACCAGGTCATCAGCGCGGCGGCGGACGGGGCGGATTTGGCTGCGCATGGGTATGCGCACGGAATCTGCGCTAGGAGGTCTTCCTGGCTACGGCTCACGGGTCTGAAGCAGGAAGCACAGCAGCGCATTTTGAACCTCCCATTCAGCGGGAGTTCGTTGTTCGGTACCCACGCGGATGAAGAGATGGCCCGAATGAAAACGGAAGTCGACACGATGAGGGCAGTGGGCCTGGAACATAAAAAAGACTTCAGGCGGAGGTACAGGCCGTATGACAGACGACCATTCCAGCAGAGGGTTCAAACCCCTCACTGGTCTCAAAGGCCACAACAACGACAGGGACGTCCCCTGTTTCAGGCACGTAGAGACAGAGGGTCAAGTAGACCTCAACAGTCTACAGCAAAGACGCCATCAAAGCAATGAGGCATTGCTTCCCTCAGCACTGTGCACCACTCCGGTGGGGGGAAGTGTTACGCATCATCTTCGCGAGTGGCACTCAATCACAAAAGACAAATGGGTGCTCAATATTGTCGAACATGGCTATTCTCTCCTTTTCAAAAAACCTCCTCCACACTTGCCGCCAGCAAGGTGTTTTCCTTCTCATCTCAGCCTGCTACGCAAGGAAGTTCTCGCACTCCTACAAAAGAAAGCTGTAGAAAAGGTTCCTCCGGCACAAAAAGGAAAAGGGGTGTACTCCCGTTACTTTCTGGTGGCGAAAAAAGGTCAACAGGGCCTCTTCAGACCAATTCTGGACTTGCGGCTCCTGAACAAGTACATAAGAAAACAAAAGTTCAGGATGCTAGCCCTTCACCAGATTGTCCCGCAACTGCATCAGGGAGACTGGATGTGCTCCATCGATCTACAGGATGCATATTTTCACATCCCAATAGCAACCAAACATCGGAAATTTTTACGTTTCCAGATAGCGTCACAGCACTACCAATTCAGAGTCCTTCCATTCGGCCTGAAGTCTGCACCCCGAGTCTTTTCAAAATGTGTAGCAGTGGTAGCGGCACACCTTCGAAGACAAAAAATATTCGTCTATCCCTACCTGGACGACTGGCTAGTGAAGTCCTCATCTCCGGATCAGGCGAGGAAACATCGAGATATCGTTCTAAGAACTTTCGAGTCTCTAGGTCTTCAAATCAACCACGACAAGTCAACCTTGATTCCAACACAAAACCTCCGCTACCTGGGAGCGATACTAAACACAGAGCTCCAAAGAGTGTATCCTTCGGAGGAACGACTTTTATCAATCCACAGGAAGTGTCAACATCTATTAACAGCCGATGCATCTACAGCTCGTCAGGTGACATCGCTTCTGGGCTCCATGGCTTCATGCATCTTCATTGTCCCGAATGCCAGGCTACGCATGAGGCCCCTTCAGGAGGCATTAGAGAACAATTGGAGCCAAAAGTCTGGTCACTGGGAGGACAGAGTTCGACTACCAACAGTGGCTTTTCAATCACTACAATGGTGGATGCACAGACCACACCTGTCGATAGGTTCTCCGTTTCACCAGACAATTCCAGTCGACACTCTGGTGACGGATGCGTCTCTTCAGGGTTGGGGTGCTCATCTGGGTTCCTTCCAAGCTCAGGGTCTGTGGTCCGACAAGGAAAAGAACTATCACATAAATCTACTGGAACTCAGAGCAGTCCATCTGGCTCTCAAATCTTTCTCTCCATTGGTTCAGGGGAAATCTATCCTAGTTCAGACAGACAATACAACCACAATGTATTACCTGAACAAACAGGGGGGAACAAGATCACTACCTCTGTCTCGAGAATCCCAAACGATATGGCATTGGCTCCTGGCCAGGGGAATGTCTATCACAGCGGTACACCTGCCAGGTCAGCAAAACGTAGAGGCAGATTTCCTGAGCAGACATCTGGAAGACGCGCACGACTGGGTGCTACACGACGAAGTCGTCGAGGACATCTTCGGTCAATGGGGTCGACCTCAGTTGGATCTCTTTGCAGACGAAACAAACAAAAAATGCCCAGACTTCGCGTCCAGGTTCTGCCGTCCGGGATCTCAAGGGAATGCCCTGTTGATCAACTGGTCAGGGACATTTCTCTACGCCTTTCCACCGATTCCCCTCATACCGGCAGTAATCAACAAATTTTACAAATCCAGAACCAGAATGATTCTGATAGCGCCACAATGGCCCCGCCAATTCTGGTACACGGACCTACTCAACTTATCGGAAAGACCTCACAGGAGGTTGCCGTGCAGACCGGATCTCCTGAGCAGGATGGAAGGCAGAATCCTACATCCCAACCTTCCCTCTCTGAGCTTGACAGCATGGCTCCTGAATTCCTACAGTATGGGCACCTAGGGCTCTCACAGGAGTGCATGAGCATCTTGAAAGAGTCAAAACGACCTTCCACGCGGCGTTCTTACGCTTTTAAGTGGAAGAGATTTTACATCTGGTGCTCTCAACAAGGTATAAATCCCATACGAGCTCAGGAGGACGTCATACTATCCTATTTACTTCATCTGGCGAAGTCTGGTCTGCAGGTATCTTCTATTAAGGTTCATTTATCTGCAATTACAGCGTATCGTAAGTCGCCTTCTCAGGAATCCTTCTTTACGATACCTGTAGTCAAGGATTTTTTAGAAGGCTTGAAAAAGGTTTTTCCTCCCATTCGGAGACCTTCTCCTCCATGGGAACTGAATGTAGTCCTGTCAAAACTTATGGGCCCTCCCTTTGAACCTATCCACAAGGCCTCTTTACAGCACCTTACGTGGAAGACGGCTTTTTTGGTGGCCATTACTTCAGCGAGGAGGGTCAGCGAAATTCAGGCTCTGTCTTGTAGAGAACCGTACACGGTTTTTCACGATAATAGAGTGGTTCTGCGAACTCACCCATCTTTCCTTCCGAAGGTGGTGTCAGAATTCCATATCAATCAGACTATATCTTTACCGACTTTCTTTCCCAATCCGGAGACTCCGGCTGAGAAAGCATTGCATTCTTTAGACTTAAAAAGAGTGCTGAAATTCTATTTGGACAAAACAAAACCGATTAGACATTCTAGCCATTTGTTTCTGAATTATGGTCATTTAAGAACAGGAGAGGCAGCGTCTAAACGAACTATATCAAGATGGATTGTGTCTTGTATTGTTAACACTTACCAACTGGCTAATAAGCAATTACTGGCTAGGCCAAAAGCGCATTCCACAAGGGGAAAAGCGGCTACTGCTGCCCTCCTTAACAATGTACCAATTTCCGAGATTTGTAAGGCTGCTACATGGAAGTCTGTGCATACCTTTACTAAGCATTACTGTTTAGACTCGGATGCAAGAGCGGATGCCCAGGTGGGGCAGGCCTCTCTTAGAAATCTATTTGCATGAATATGTATTCTTTCCTGCACTTCTTTCGGACAGTCCGCAGAGTTTAGGGATGGGCTTGCTAATCTATTCAATGTTTATGACTATTGATGAGGATCCCCTGGAAGAGAAGGATTAGTTACTTACCTGTAAATCCTAGTTCTCTTCCAGGGGTATCCTCATCAAAGTCATAAACAACCCACCCTCCTCCCCGGACTTAAGTCTCCTAGAAGTGCAGGACAGATTATCTTTCTGATCAGTTACACAGATTGTCACCGTAAAAAAGTACTGACCTAACTGTGAACCAACTGTCACCTTCCCTTCACCCCTGAGGCATGGTGGGATACTGGAGGTGCTCAGGGTCTTAAAGGCACGGTGCCAAAGTTTTTATGGTTCTCCTGTGTTAACCTGCATGCAGCCTATTGGCTAAGAATGCTTCATTGTTTTTCAATGTGGTTTTTTCTATTTTTCTCTGCTATTTACTGCTGTTTACTTCCCTAAGTCCAGTTTTTGGGGCTTAGGTAGATATTTATGATCTATTGTGATTTTATAATATAATATAAAAAAAAAAAAAAAAAAAAAAAACTTGCATAGAAATAAAGCATTTTAGCCTATTTATGATTATAGCCTGCATTGCTGTTTTACACATGATAATATGTATGTATTTTATATATATATGCTCCGGGGTCCCCGCACAAGGGCGGGAATATTCAATGTTTATGACTTTGATGAGGATACCCCTGGAAGAGAACTAGGATTTACAGGTAAGTAACTAATCCTTCTACTCCCGCAAACAATTTTTAAAGCTGAAATCTAGTGGAGATGTTAAGTCTATCTGCTGTACTTGCTCCCGTATGGATTAAGATAGCATGTGAAACCGTAATTGTTGCGGCGCAGCACATCGCGCTTTATCTTTAAGTATGGTGGCCGCACCCACCCCCACCTCCTGCCCGTTGTTCTATTTGTTATTGTTATGTTCACACTGTGATTTAGTAATTTTTTTATTTTTTTAAATTTATTTAAAGTCTTTTTTTCACCACTGCACCCGTACACCCCCCCCTCCCCCCCCCCCCAGCCCAAGTTGAGGTGAGCCAGTGGTGTCAGCGAGACAAAGCCTAAATTGGGTTTGCTAACAGTGGACTTCCTGGCACTGCCTGTAGCCTCTTTGTGCAGGCCTCTCCTACTGCGAGTGACCCTGTGATAGTCTCTACCCGATAAGGTGTTCCAGAAGACAAGTAACTTGTTCATTTAGATATTGAGGAATCGGAAGGTTTCGAAGACCAATTTCAGGAACTTCTGGCAGATTCCCCTGAGGAAGCCATTGATACTTATCCCTCGAGGCCATCTCCTCAGATGAGGTGACTATTTATAATCAACTGATAGGTACAAGGTGCAGCTGGAGGAAGAAAAGTTAGTCTTGTTTCTTGCTTGAAACATTGATACCATCACAGTACAAGGTTCAGTATTTCCTATGCTACCACATATCGTGGATCAAGGGAGAGAGACTATTAAGGAGCCAGGAACATGCAATGGAGTAACTCCTAGGGTGGGAAAAAAGTACACGCACTTCTCCAAAGATTCAGCTTACATCCAGGGCAATGTATTGACAGATTCAGTCAACATAGACACAGCCAGGAAGAAACCAAATATCCTACCACCTCTGGCCCCCACCAGAAAAGGATTGAAATAGTAGGAAGAACATTTGAAAGAGGAGCCGCTACACAATGGAGGATAGCAAACTCAAATGCTTTGCTAAACGATATACCCATCTGAACTGGGAAGAAATGGCAGAGCTTGTGAAACACCTGCCTGAGTAATATCAAAAAAGAGCAAAAGCCCTAGCTGAACAAGGTAAAGAATTAGCAAACTGTTGGAAGCTGGGTTTTTATGTAGTGTACCAGTGTAGGGGTACACGATGGAAAAAGTCCAGACATCCTTTACTAGCTTACAGGGGATTGCTTTAATAATCCCAAGTGCTTCATCTGTAGTAGTGTGGTAGAGCAGCCTAGGCTTATTAGAGGGGAGTGTTGAGCATTTACTGTGCACAATAGTCAATAAATGAGAGAGGCAATCATAAAGAAATCCGAGACCAATTTAGAAACACAACACAGATTTATGTATACATTTTGACACCAAGATAATCTATATTGGGTAAGTACTTTAGGCCTTTTACATCTTTACAGGTAAAGCAGTGGAAAATCACAGCTGTCAGATTTGAGGCATGAGCCTTGAACGTGTTAATGTTATCCTATTGGAGAAATATTCAATACATTGAAATATTTGCAAACGGTTTTCAGGGTTCCTCTCCTCCTGCATTGAACAACTTGCAAATAGTTTTCATGGTCTTTTCCTGGACCATAGGGGCTTAGGGGCCCAGAAACCACCAGCAGTTTGGTTGTATCTTCCCTGGTGAGTCTGGGTAGAGTTTCTGGTTGCGTTGGTAGCCTCGAGTGCTACGCTTTAAAGTCAATTGAGAAGTACCTTGCAAAGTAAAAAAGGCTGCCACTGGGGACTGGGTGACCGATTTGTCTGAACTCACAGGGGGCGCCTTGGCTCTTGGGGGCGGTCTGAGGAACACAAACACACAGTCGGTTGACGTGGACTTGGGCTAGGGGGCTCTGGTGCAGAGGTGTTTTGCCGGACGGGTCACTTGAGTCAGAGGCTGTCAGTTGGTTTTGGTGACCTGGAGAAGGAGATAAAACAAGACTTCTGGGCCCCTCTCGGTGATGAACTTTGAAATCCTAACGTCACTCGTCTGTGGGTCTGTGTTGGCGTCATTGGTGTCTAGGCTGAATGCACAACAAACCTTGGTGCTTGCAAGGGCTCCGGTACCCCAGGTATTGGTGCAGAGAGGCTCCGTGAAGGCTAAGCGGCTTGAGACTTGGTGAAGCGACGGGGCTTACCTCCTGGACTCTCAATGTCTTCCTCCTGGCGAGTTGCTCCCTCGGTGCACCTGATGGTCAGCAAAATGCTGAACCACGCAGATGTGGTCGGTGCCTGCAGATGCAGAGAGTTGGCTCCTCCACCTCAAAGGAGCTGCTGCTTGGTTAGAAAAGTACTGGGCAGACCTCCAAGCGTTTGGGAGGCTGATCAGCGGCAGGGCGAGCAGTTTCTTTCAGTTGTCAGGAGAGCAGCAGCTTGGGAGGGTTTGGCACCAGTTTCTGTACTGGTCCACAGTTCTTACGTTGTGGCTCTTCTTGGTCCTCCTTCTGTTGCCAGGTAGACTAATCTGAAGTCCTGGTATCAGGGGACGACCCCCCCGCCAAAGTACTGCATTTAGTGGCATTTAGGGTAGTAGCCAATGGGCTACTTACTCCTGGGGTGACTACACTTCCTAGATGACCACTTCTTGTGGAGAGTGAGCATTTTCCTGATCCAGAGTTCTAGTTCCACCAAAAACCAGACGGTGAGACCTATCCTTGAGCGGCCTCTTCAGGTAGCCCACCTTAGGAGTGTGACTAGCCTAGGAGTGGAAATTCCTCCTGAATAACGTATTTCCCTCCTGCTCTGGTGCCAAATGGGCTTCAGGGCAGAGGGTGGTGTTCCCCAGGACTGGGGGAAGCCAGGGTTGCATATGAAAGATGGTAGTGGCTTCTAAGACCCTGGCACTGATATGCTGAATTGCTTGCCAGGTTGATACCGGTCAGCCAACACACTAAAGGACTAGTAGGTTTTCAGGGGTGCTCCTGCACATGTGCCCCTACATGTAATATACTGCACCCTGCCTAAGGATTCTAAGGCCTGCTTTAGAGGTGACTTACATATATTACAAGCAGTGGTTGTGGGCATTGCAGTGTGTGTGTGTGCAATGTCTTGTTTTCAAAATTGTTTGCACCATTCCATGCACTCTGCAAAGGCAGCCTGTATGCAGTTTCTGTGTGGGTCCCTTAGGGTGGCATAATACATGCTGCAGCCCTTAGGGGACCCTCTTTATTACCCAGGCCCTGGGTGCCAGGCCTCATACTAATAGGATCAGAGTTGAAGCACTGAGGGATACAAGTGCAAGTGTCACCATGGTGCCTGAAAAACTGAAATCCCCAGAACAGTATCTGACTGCTGAAACTTTCACTCCCTGAAAAACTCAGGAGATGGGATATCCTGTTACCATGCTTCCTTTTAACGTAGAGAATTGCCACAGAGGGGTTTTTCCCCCTTTGAACTTCTGTTTGATCTTCCTGTAAGAGGACCACCATCTCTGGTGAGGGAAGGCTGGGAGAGACCTGTCAAGGAGCCCAAAGATACTGTGGACTATGTGCTTGGCCTATGCTCAAGGACGGCTGAGTACATGGAGAAAGCACCCAAACACCTTGAGCCCTCTAAGATCTCCAGACGCTCTGGTATGAGCAAAAGACTGCCATCATGGAGTTCCAGCAAGGGCAGAAGGTGTTGGTGCTAGAGCCAGTGGCTCCTAGGGCACTCTAGGACAAATGGACTGGCCCTCACCCTTTCCTCAAAGAACAGTGAGATCACCTTTCTGGTTGAGCTAGGCCCCCCCAGGAACCCTCACAGGGTCATCCTTGTTAACCGCCTTAAGCTTTTCCATGACAGGGCTAGTGTGGCCATGCTGATGGTCACTGATGAGGAACAGGAAGAAGAGGTGAGCCTCTCCCTGACCACCTCTCCCATAACCTCAGGGATGGGTCAGTTGACGGAGGGGTCTTTTTAGACACCCTCCCTGCCCAGCAGCAAGCTGACCGCAAGCAAGTCCTACAGCAGTAAGCTGTCTTTTCCCTCACCCCTGGTTAGACTAACTGGTGTGTCTCCAAAAGCCTTAGAGGACAGCCTGCCTTCCACAGAGACCCACAAACTCCTGTCTAACTGCTTAGCTGCATCTTACAGGCACCCCAAGAGAACTGTGAGGACTGTGGTCCGCTGAAAACCCAATGCCTGAAAGCACCACTGCACCCATGCCGTCTAGCCTGAGTTGAAGTGGACTAACTGTGCCAGCGTAGACCCCCTGGCCCTCCAGAGACAAAGCCCACCTTGGAGTTACCCAGTGTGGACTCCGCATCTGCGGGCCACCTCACCTGCAAGTGCTTCTGGTGGAGAAAGCTCTACACCTCAAGACATCTCTGCACCCTTCGCCCCTGGCCCATTCAGAAGAGGAACTAAAGTGTCCCCACACATTGTGAGAGCTGGACAAGTCCAAACCTGCAGCCTCTATGTGACCTAACTGATCCCAGTAGACTAACATTGGACACCCAATGTTATACAGTACCTCGGCGGATTAATGCACAGCATGTGAATCCAGAAAATTCTTCAGGCTGAAAAACAACTCCTTTCGGTAAGTAACCATTTTGTTATTGCAAATGCCTCACACATTGAGGATCTTCCCTCTAGGGTTCAATCTCAGTTGGGGCCTTAACTCCAGGGCAAGGAATGGTATAGAGACATCCATTATTGATCCCCCAAACCTCCTGTGAAGAAAATTGGACTGTTGTCGCAACCCACTGTTTTCGAGGGCATTTGACCCTTACTTGTGCTTTCTGCACCAGAGACCGAAGACCCTGAGCCTTAAGACCAAGACCAAACAGACCAATTGTATTATGGTATTGGCTCGCTCCTAGGACCTCTAAGTAGTTTCTGTGATAATTTATTTCAGCCATTAGTTCAACAGATACCATTGTTCATGAAAGACACCCTGAATGTCCTCAATTTGATTGAAGAGCCAAAGCAGGTGGACCTCCTAGTGACCATGGATGTGGAGGCTCTGTAAACCAACATCCTACATGATGCAACCCTTGACACAGTCAAATCCTTGCTCAGGAAAGGCTCTTGGACTTCCAATAGGCTGGTTGTCTTAGAGATATACTGGCAGATTTAGGGTACATCAATGGAGAGCAGCTTCGCTCCTAGCCTGGCTTGTCTCTATGTGGCCCATTTTGAAGATCAGTGTATTTTCACTGAAAATAATCCCTACAAAGACATCATTGCCTTGTTGCAGAGATGCATCGATGACATTTTGGTGTTTTGGAAATGGATGAGTGAGACATGCCAGGAATTTAAAGAGTGAATCAATATACAAAATCCTTATTTTGGATTTACTTTATCATCCTCAAGCAGGAAGCTTCCCTTCCTGGACCTCCTGATAATGCTTAATAATGATGAGATTAGCACCAAGACATACAGGAAGACTGATAGCAATATATTATTGTTATTTGAGAGCCTCCATCCAAGGGCTTTGCAAGCTAATCTGCCGTACGGCCAATATCGCATACTGAGAAGAAATTGCAGTTCCATCAATGATTATGATGAACAAACTAGAACACTGAGTAAGAACCTGAATGAGCTGAATTATCCAGCATTAATTGTCAAGAGAGCTGGAAAAGGGCAAGGAACAACTACAGGGATGCCCTACTGGAGACTGTTGATAAACCAATCAGTGACATCATTACTTGTGTTACCACATTTACACCGGTGCCCAATCAATAAAACGCATTATCAATAAACATTGGATTCCTGGCTGTAGGATCTTTGACAGTGCCATGCCCACGCTTTGCCTTCAGACGGACTCAAAATTTAAAAGATCTTTTAGTACATCCGAGACCACATATTAGGCAGCCCGCCCCACAGACAATATTGTGGGACCTTCCACTGGTGACGGGACATAACCCATGTTGCGCATGTGGAGTTTGCCACCTCACTCAACCCAATAAGGAGATTACGGTGAATTCCGGTTTTATCTGGAGACAGAAAACGCATACTAACTAACACAAAATGCCGCGGGAATGGCAAAGATTGAAATGAAGGAACATCACAGCAATATCCTCTGCGGACGTGATACAACCAAAATGAGCAGACACTTTTCCAGTTGTGGGCATTCACCGGATGACCTGAATTGGACAATTTTGGAAGCTAACCCACTGGACCAATGCTAGCTTGCTTAGAAAAGAACAGCAATGGATTTTCCAGCTTGCCACAAATGTATGGGGTCTGTACGACATCCCATGGTGTGAATTATGACCCATACACATTTAGACAATCTGTGTTGTGGGAATGACTTTGGGTTAATCCACAGGACAGACTGCTTGTCTGAGAGGTAGAGGGATTTTTGTTGACATCTATGGCACGCTTAGGTTACCCTTAGTGACATGTCCACATAACGTACTGCTTGCCCGAGGGCACTAGGGCTTTTGATCTACATCTCCAGAATAATTGGCATCTATGGCATTTTTTAGGAGCCGCCTTATTACCCTTTCCTGACTTGACATTACATGTTCATTTTTCTGCTTATACAGCAGTTAGCTGAACGCTACAATCTGTCTACAACCTATGGGGCTGTCCCGACTTTCTGCAGGGTAGGAACCATTTTGTTTTGTCATATGTGCGCACTGGGCGCAGTGGCACTGTTCTAAGTGGCTAATTGTTGATGTTACTGTGCTAGTGAACACGTTTGAACTTTGTTCTGGTGGTGATGTTCAGTTATATATATCACTATAATACGCATGACCAATTTTTCAAATTGAGGACGCAACAGGCCCCTGATACACTGTGTCAAATTCAGTAGGGTGTGTGATCGATTAATAGGTCAGATATGCCAATATGCACCTTTGGCAATGTTTGTCTATGATTTGTGATTAGGCATATGCGCTATTGTGGTATGCATGATGAATGTGCTCTTTTTATATGCCACGAACCTTTGGGGCACTACTTATTCAGAGACCCTGCACACTCCTGGCATTGCTACCAGTATTACTCCCATCAAGGAGTTAATAATGGGATGTCTTTCCATTATAGGAATGGGCAGCATGTTAACATGTGACATGCGCTGTATGGATTACATTTTAATTTCACCCTCTTTTCTTTCTTTTGTTACATTCACACGTCAGACTGTACTATAAAAACAGTTTATATTTTTTATACTGAACATTGATAGAGGTCACTTGTTACACCTGTAGTGGTAACCATTAAGTCACAACGTAGCTGATCTTTTTAGCTCCCAAACTTAGAAACTTTAATTTATTTGTGGTCTGAAGAAGGGCTGTGGATCGGATTCTCCTGGACCGGCAGGCGTGAAACATGTCGACCTTTACTCACTTTTGACCTTTATGGCTACTTGGTTTCATTACTTTCTCAGAGTAGCCCTCAATGCCTCTGTTCAATGGCTTTTTAATCCCGTCAGGAAAACTGTAATTAATTGACTTTTGGCAACTCTTAAATGGTTTTAGTCATTCACTTTTCCTTTCATTTAACTCTGCACATTTAAGCTCACATTTTAGGACACACTCACACTTATAGGCTTCACAATATGGCCTTTAATAAGAAGATCTCCACTAAAGTGACCCTCTGCAGGGCCCATAGGACATTGCAGCACACATGCTACGAGAAGCAGCTTTTTGGGATGTGTGTGCACACCAACAATCAAGGGAGTAATTCCTCTACTGCTTTACCTGCATGAGTGTATAGCCTTCCAGTATCGTCTATGTTAGGAACAGTATCCCTCTATTTTCGATTAACAAAAGTGAGAGATAACCGCTTAAGCGTTGACACTGATAGTCTGCCCAACCTGTCTTGGATGTGCAGTTGACTCTGAAGATGCCCTTGATGCCAGCACAGAGCTTCAACTCCAGTAGAGCCCAGTTCAACTGAAGACCAAGGAAAATCAACCAGAAGTATGAAACGGAAGGATATACATTAATCCCGTCTCTGGTCACATCTTGGCATGACCACAAGCATCTGATCAATGTCATGCCAAATAACACATTCTTGTCCTTGGAGAGGCTATTTCAGAGGAACTGAGACCCTTTTGAATCCTGAAGAAAAAGCCTATGGCATCTCCACCACTGCCATCACATTCACTGTCCCCTGCTCAGCCTATACATTGATTCAAACCAGAAGATCCTGGAAGAACAGCCAAACCCTCATGACGACGTCATGCCTACTGATGCCTGGGATGACCTTTGGCATGATTAGGACATAGACTTCAACCAGACTATCTTTCGACACATAACTTGTCAAAATGTCTCCACCCGACGTATCATGCAACATTGAAGGAGTGATAAAACCCCATAAAGTAAGCCTGTATGTGGAGGAACAAGAGGATGATTTCCTATTTGCAAGCCTCTCCAAAAGAGAGCAGTCTGTCTAGCTCTTACCCATGCTAAAAAGCATTCTAAAATGTTCCACCTAAAACTTCAAAGATCTGGTGTGATCTTGATCTGTGTGGAAAAGAAATACAAAACATTTCTGCAGGATCTCAGTTAATCCGTTGGTCACTTGGCATTACATTCCTTGGATGTGCACACAGCATGTAAAAAAGGCTAATTCGTGCAACTAGTCACATGCTTCTGCCTCATAAGTTTTGCAAAAAGATTAATGTTGCATATAAACAAGTGTCAAAGGGGAGCCCGCACAATAGCCTTTCCCCAGCTCATTCCAGTTGCCTGCCAGTTGGGATGGAAACCAAGGGTAGCAGACAGACAAGCTCCTTAAGGACCTCCTAGAGGCTGTCAGGGAAAGAGATTTCTTTCAGGAGAAACACATTCCATTCCAAATAGCAGATATGCCCTTGATGCTGCTGCAAGGTCCTCAAGAGTAATTACATTGTTCTCCAGATTCACTGGCTATAGGAGTCTGGATTCAGGCCAGAAGTCCAGCAGCCCCTCATTGGCTTACACTATGAAAATATATCTTCAGGCTGCAAGAAGATTCAGTGATGGAAAAAATAAAAACTTACACTGAATTAGTAGAGGCCATGCATTTGCTATAAAACCAGCACTGTCTCAAAGTGGGCCAAGGGCGGAGAGAGGCCCTGCGACTTTGAAGAGAAAGGAAGGTATTTCAGGGAGACACGAAAAACCCAGAGTAAGTCATGGGTAGATTTTGTAGACTTTTCAGTAAGAGAGTAGTTGGCTGGTTAAAAGGTAACAATATGCATGATTGAGGGGCTATACAATCAGTGGATGAAAGGGCATCTGAGTAATTGTGTTTAAGAGATGTTACATCAGCACCTGGTAGACCTAGGTCCATTTTCTCCTCAAGAGTTGGGTAAGAGGAATAAGACCAGGGTGATCAAGAAGTTCACTGGTAAGGGAGACCACAAAAAAGGAAACCCCACCCCATTCTCTCCCGCTCCCCAAGGGAAAGGAAAGAGT
This sequence comes from Pleurodeles waltl, assembly GCF_031143425.1. Classification (NCBI taxonomy): domain Eukaryota; kingdom Metazoa; phylum Chordata; class Amphibia; order Caudata; family Salamandridae; genus Pleurodeles; species Pleurodeles waltl. The sequence goes on from NC_090444.1 coordinate 960,109,589, forward strand.
CTTCTATAGCTCCCCAAAAACCTGCACAGGAGGTTGGGCCCGAGGCTCTTTGCAACCGAAGGGTGGGTACAAAGGTAAAAATGTAGGGTTCCTAAAAAGGCTTGGTGTCATGACTGTAAAGCTCATGGACACTGAACTGGAGACCTTACCTGTCCCATCAAAAAGAATGCCTCTATTGCACCTGCATTAAATGTAGTGATAAGTCTCCAGATGGGATTCCAGGTAGGCCCTGACCATATGAGTGAGCCTACTGAGGCAGCTCTAGTCTGAGGGTGGGGTAGATGTAGCTGCCCTGGCCGTCTTGCCTAGTAATACGGAGAGATACAGACAACAGCCACATAATAATGGGATTAGGGTTGAAGCACTGAGAGACACTGATGCTAGTATAACCATGGTGACTAAGCAACTGGTATCCTCTGACCAGTACTGGAGAGACATATGCAGTCCTCAATGCTGACAATCAGGCTAAGGTGCCTCTCATGGCAATAGTATCCTTAAAATGGATAGGGGTTACGGCCAGAAGAAGGTGGTGGTATCCCCTGCAATCCCTATATACTGTCTGCTAGGCAATAATCTCAAGTTCTCAGTATGAACTGAAGTCGAAAGAAAGACCTATGCAGCTTTGCTCGGTATACCTGAATGGATGTACATCAAAACCAGAGTGCAAAGCCCAGGGTGAAAAGGTAGAGTTGGAGTCTGGAATAATGGCGAAACCTACCAAGAGAAAGGACAAGAAGTCTTGGGAACTAACTTCCAAACCGATAACTGATCAGGTCCCCTCTCAGGTGGAATACCGGTCAGTCCCAGAGGAACCTGAGCTCCAGGAGCTTAGGCCTTACACAGCAGAGTCTTAGACCCCTGGGGACATCAAGGTAAGATCTGTGCCAGGGGCAGAGGACCTGTCCCACTCTTGAAGGCCTGAGACAGCAAGCTGCTGATCAGGAGAAGGAAGATATCAGTGGCACCCACAGGCCCTATTGGGAGGAGGGAACTCCCTTTCACTGAGGCCAGAGACCCCAAACCTGGTGCCTCTAGGAGAGTAGTAGTGCCTTAGCAGTTTAGAGAGTTCCTCCACACGTTGGTCCATTATATTCCCCTAGCTGGGCATCCTGGCCAGGATAAAACATGGAGTAAGTTGGTGAACCACTTCTACTGGCCAGGTATGTCTCAGAAGGTGAAGGAGTTTTGTACCTCCTGTGCCACCTGTCAAGCCAGTGGTAAGACAGTTGGTCACCCAACGGCCCCCTTAATCCCACCTCCAGTGGTTGGGGTTCGCTTCGAAAGGGTAGGGATTGACATTGTTGGCCTCCTTGACCCTAAAACAGCATCAGGGAACAGATTTATACTTGTTGTAATGGATCATGCAACCTAGGTATCCTGAAGCAATTTTCCTGAAGACTGATACTGTCCCTGCCGTAGCTAGGGGCTTCATCGGTATCTTTACCAGTGGGCTTTCCAAAGGCGGTGGTGTCAGACAAAGGTACACACTTCATGGCTAGCTATCTGAAACACACGTTAGCTGAATTTGGTTTGACCCCTGCCCCCCTCCCCCCCCCCCACCCCCCGCCTCCTGTTACCCACGCACCAATGGACTTGTTGAGAGATTCAACAAGACATTGAAAGGTATGATTGGTGGACCCCTGAAAATCTCAGAAGGAGATGGGATGTCTTACTTCCATGCCTGCTTTTCACTTACAGTGAAGTGCCACAGAAGGGGGTAGGTCGTTTTCCCCCTTTGAACTTATGTTTTGGCATCCTGTAAGGGGCCACTTTGTATTGTAAAGGAGATATGGGAGAGGCCTCTCAGAGAACCTAAACAGGATATTGTGGACTATGCACTTGGCCTTCGCTCCATAGTGACTGTGTAAATGGAAAAACCAATGTAAAAACCTTGAGGTATGACCCAAAGGCTGCACTGGTGGAGTTCCAACCAGGGCAGAATTTGTGCGTTTTGGAGCCTGCGGCTCTTGACAAATGTATTGGACCCTACCACATTCTAGAGAGAAAAGGGGAAGTCGCATATCTGGTTAACTTTGGCTCTTGCAGGAACCCCAAAAGGGTTATCCATGTCAGTTGCTTTAAACCCCATCACAACAGAGCTGAGATGACCATGCTCATGGACACTGGTGAGGAGGGACCGGAAGCTGATAGTGAACCTCTCCTTGATCTCCTCTCAGTCAACCTAAAAGATGGCTCAGTGGGAAGAGTGGTCTTTTCAGACTCCCTCGCTGAACAACAGCAGACCCCTGGTCAAACTACCTTGTGGACACTGGGGACGGCTTACCTGTCAAATATAAAATGCGCAGTCTGATTATGTCAAAGAAAGCATCAAAGCTGAACTCAGCAAGGTGCTGCAATTGGGAGTCATTGTGCACTCTCAGAGCCTCTGGGCCAATCCAGTTGTCTTAGTCCCCGAACCTCATTCCCAGGGTGGAAAGAAAGCAATTTTGTGTGGACTATAGAGGCCTCAATGCTGTGACCAGTGAAGATGCGCACCTAATACTTAGGGCGGATGGACTGATTGACAGGTTACGGGCAGCCAAATATCTCAGTACTTTTGATCTCACATCAAGGTACTAGAAGATGGATCTGACCCCTGGGTCAAAGGAGAAATCGGCATTCGCCACTCCTGATGGGCATTATCAGTTTACTGGAATGCCCCTAGGATTGAAGAATGCCTCTGCCACCTTCCAAACGTTAGTGAATAAAGTCCTTGCTGAGTTAGACTCTAGTGCAGCATATCCTGATGATATTGCTGTCCTTAGCTCTACCTGGCAGGATCACATGATCCACCTTGGAAAGGTTCTAGAGGCTCTAAAAACTGCTGGCCTCACTATCATTGTAGGCAAGTGTCCGATAGGACAAGGTCAGGTTGTATACTTGGGTCACCTAGTAGATGGAGGCCAGGTTCAACCACTAGAACCCAAGATCCATACAATTCTGGACTGGGTAGCACCAACAACCCAAACCCAATTCAGGGCTTTCCTTGGCTTGACTGGGTCCTACAGGAGGTTTGTGAAAGGATATGACTCCGTTGTGGCACTTCACACAGAACTGTCCTCCAGAATGATGCCCTAGAAAGTGAACAGGACAATGAGATGTAATTTAGACTGAAAGTGCACTAGGTTCCTGCTAACCAGGTCTTCAGTGCCAGATGTCTTCCCCAAAACAACAGTAGTTTCCCCAATTGGCAAAACCTTTTGCACCCTTTGTAAGTCCCTAGTAAATGGTATACCTGGTACCTGGTACCTAGGGCCTGGGGTACTAAAGAGTGTTCCCAAGGGCTACAGCACGAATTGTGCTACCTTAACATACCACTCACCAAGCACATGACAGCCTGGCTTTGCAGGCTGTGTCTTGGTGCAGATAAAAGTGAAAACACAACATGGCACACAGCCTGTGTGCCATGTCCCGTAACACTGCATGCAATATATGTAAGTCACCCCTATAGCAAGCCTTACAGCCCTAAGGCAGGGTGCGTTAGATTTCATATGAGGGCGTATCTGCACAAGCAGATATGCCCTTGCTATATCTTTGTCGATTCTCAGACATAGTAAGTGACCAGAGAAGAGATTTCAGACATACGTGCTGTACACTTGTCACTACAAGTTCCCCAGCAACATGATGGCTTCACTGACTAAAGAGATGTTTAATATTGAACATCTCGTATTGATGAACCCACACTGATGCCAGTGTTGGATTCACCAATACATGCACCCACAGGGCATCTTAGAGGTGCCCCCTGAAAACCTACCAGCTACTAGTATGTTGTCTGACTGGTCCTGACCAATTCAGCCACCTTAGCTATGTTTCTGACCCCCTAAGGTGAGAGCCAGCGCTCTTGGAGGCCTGAGACAAAAGTCTGCACTGGGTGGGGGGGGTATTGACACCTTCTCCAGGCTAGATGGACTTTTCAGGGCGGCAAGCCAGGAGGGAAAATTAGATAGATTTGGAGGTGTGCCCACTTCATGCCAGTCCCATCTCTAGATGAATGAGCTGAAGTGGACACCACTTTGTAAATTCCTCCATCTTATTGTGGGTGAAATTAGACCTGTAGGGTTAGGGTTATGTCCACTTCCCAACTGAAGTGGTCACAAAGAGGGTGTAGCCACCCTAAAGGTGAGCCAACCATTGGCCGCCACTTGGTACTCCCTGTAATATCCCTAAATTGAGTATTTAGGTGGCACCCTGAACCAAAGAACTCTGATACTGATGACCTAAGAAGACCAAGGACAAAGAAGAGTTGCATCCGCAGAAGAGTACAAAATAAGCAGTTGACCTCGTACCATTCCCTCCGGCCTGTCTGTAACCCTCGACGGACTCTGCACCGAAAGACTGCTCGTCCTGCAGCTGAGCCTCCAGAAAACCAGAAGGACTGCCTGCCTTCAACAAAAACACTCAAGACTCCCATGAGCAGTGGACCTGCTCCCCAACAAATTCTAAAGAAAGGACTCTAGCCTCTGGCACTGCTAGACCCAACACCTGAAGACACACCTGTGGGAGTGGAGCTCTAGTGCCATCAAGGTTCTCCAGCTCCCCAGAGTCTGTGTCCACTGTGGTTTCACTTCTCCTGGGCATTCCATGAAGTCACCTGCAGCCTCTGCATGCAGGCGTCCTCTCCTACAGCCTCTGATCACAGGACACCTCAACCACGTGTGCTCCCAGACACAGGAACCCGAATCCAAAGAACTCCCCTTTATCCGTCACCCCTGGGCCTTGGAGAAGAAGACCGAAGGTGCACCTATGTCAGAAGCACCCCACGTTTGAACTCAAAAGTCGCACTGTGCCCATTTTTGTAAGTGAAAAGTATTTATGCTTAAAAACGTGCTCCCTTTGTAACAAAGTTCTTGGTTTCAAAGTATATATAAACAGAAGTGTTAGTTTTCCAAATTGGTTTCAGATTTATTCTTTGAGCCTGTGCCTCATTTATTGCTTCTTTGAGTACAACAAATGCTTAGCACTACCCTTTGATATGCCTAATTGCTCGCCCACACTACCACAAAATAGAGCATTAGTACTATCTACTCTTGCCTCTGTCAAGCAATTGGGGATCCACTGGGACTCTCTGCATGGTGTGCTTCTTTTTAGTGCAGCATATAGAGAGCCAGCTTCCTCCACAAGCCCCTTGTGTTTTACAGTGTTGAGACAATTCTTTGAAGCTTTTGATAAGCTCCACTTAAGCAAGCCTGTCTCCAAGTCAGACAGTGCTGTCTGGATAATTAAGTTTGTCCAGGTCTGTTATGCCAGAGCCAAACATACACTGCATCGTGTTCAGGTTTCACTTTCCATGTGAAAAAAAGGAATCACTATAATAATTCATCACAGACACATGTGAAAGTGTTGGTGGTACACCTTGTTGCAGGTTTACATAAGATTGTGTGAACATATAAGCCTGCCAAGAAGCAAGGCTGAGTCTAATGGTTCTTAACACTTTTTTCCCAGGCATCTCTTGTTGCACTTTGCAAGTCGCCACTTTAGGGAGGAGGGCACTGCTTTTCATCTGTGATGGGGAAATGTTAAAAAAAAGCACCTGTTACAAACTAAAAGCACCACCTGTAACTTATGATTTGCTGCTCGAAGTGCTGTTGATTCCTATGCAGTTGTCCTCTCAGCAGCAAGCTCATGATATGACATTTTGGGGGTGGAGTGTTCAAACCCATTGTTAGTTAATTAATATCTCCTTGTCGATTTAGAGCTTTTGAGCTTCGGCTGGTTATTTAACTTCCTTTTCCATTAATGCTCATTATGGTGGCTCAATAGATGAGTTGTTTAGATGGGCCTATTTGCCTATGCCTGTTATGCACATTGCTATCTTCTCTTTTCATCCTTTCTGCTGTGGAGTCAACTAATTCCTAGATAATGGGAGAGGGCCTGATGCAGGACTAGGATATTCGTCTTGATGGTGATTTTTCTTTTTTTCCTCTTTTAAATTACTCCATTGAGTTTCACCAATTACACAACCATCAGCCAAAATGAAAACACCATTGGATACATATGTTTTAAATAAGCAAACTGTTGAAAGAGCAAACCAGATATGGGGAAGTGGGCTTGGCCTTTCACTTGATACCAAACACACAAACTCTAAACGAACAACTGTTCAAGCAGTTTCTGGTCCTGCTGCTTGGTTGCAGGCAACACGTGTTGATAAGAGAGGGGTGGGGCGCAAGTGGAAAGAACTGTACTTTTGTTTTGTGCGTACTGCTGAAAGGGATTGGATTTTGCTTTCACTGAAAGTTCCTGACTTACTTTGTTTAAATTAGTAGTTGGTGCAACTCTTTTAACAAAGACCTGTCTCTTTCCAAAGTGCATAAGACACCCAGCTTCATGTACAATATTTATTAATCAACCTTTCAACTCAGGCAGATTTCAGATCCAAGCGGAGTACGTATTCTGTGTGCGCACAGTCTTGTTGATAGAAGCCACCAACTTTCTGAAAGTGCATCTTGTTTGTTTTAAAGGAGGAACAGCTGCATGCCGTTTTGTCTGCAGCAGTCGGAACCTGTTCGTTGGGACTGCTTACTGGATCCATTAAACAGTGGACTGCTGAAGGTATAAATATGTTTCATTTTTTTCCTTTCTTTCAAATTTCCTTTTTCTTTTAATAACATTTTAACCCATTTTGTGGTTCTGTACTTGTGCTAAAGTCTGCCTTTTTTTTATCAAATTAAGAGCAACCAAGGTCTGCTGCTAATCTTCGCTTTATTTTGGAATGGACGTGGAATAAAGTGATCAGCACGAAAGAAGATCTTGATCAACTCTGTAAGTTCATTTGAAAGACTGAAATGCATCTGTTTGTTTTTTGGAATTGGAACTTTCATATATTCACATGCCTTTTTATATTTCTTCTTAACAACTTAAGAAACAAAATCTAAAGCTATGGCCCATTCACTAGATTATGTCCCTGAGATCTTCTGTTTGATTTGACCTCAGGAGACCAGGTCTGTGACATTACATCTCGGAACCTAGGCTTGTGAATATCTGGTAGTGGAATAATAGGCTCTGAATAAGATTTGTACTGACCGGGTTCGCGATAATTAGGTAAATAGTTCCATATAGTCATTTGTTAATTCGATAGGTTACCCTTTAATATGTAGCCATATAGAAAAGTTCAACAACCATTACTTGCAGGTTAGCATTACTTGCAGGTTAGCACTGCAGAAGACTTTCAGTGTTTTTGTATGCGTACTTTAGCTTCCACAGGAAAAGTGGCAGTCCACCTTCTCCAGTAGTCCGTAATCTTAAAAATAACCAAAATGTTGTACTGAGCACTTTATGAAATTCAACTGGAAGAATGTGCATCTGTTAAGTTCTATGTTTGCTGTCTTCAGCGAGACCATAGTATTGATGACTGACAGCTTGAGCTTTGCTGCTGCCAGTCTTTTATTTTTAATACCAAAATCATTACTGCACCATTTCATTTTAAATATTTATTTTGTTGGTAAGTATATGTGTTTCTTTCACATGGTTTCATGGTGTCCTTGTGTTTAAATAAACTGAATCATCAAAAATAGTTTTGTTAGTGTTGCACTTTAACAGAAGGTCACAGATTCATTTTCTTATGATTTCAACGATTATTTGAGAACAGATGTGTAATGCTTTTCTCATAGTTTCTCTTTACTTAGTGAAGGCGTTATTGCAGTTACAGCAAGTCCTATCCTGAAGCAAAATTAAGGGCCTGGTCTAGAACTCTGAGGACGGATTTCCCATCTACCTAAATCGAAATCCCATTACATCCAGTGTGATTTAGATCTTGACTCATGGGATATCTGTCACCATTGTGACAGAGTAATCCGTCCGCAGAGTTCTAAATCAGGCCCTAAGCTTTTCTCCCAAACCCACATATGGGTAACTCTGTAGTTTGACTGACGGTTCTCTCCTTAAGGCACATGCAATCAAAGATTGTTACTGAACAGATGTTAGTGATCCTTACAGGAATCTCACATTTTATGTCTCCAGGCGTGTGCTGTGGTCTTATAATTATGTTTCCAACAAGATAACTGTTCATGCCACAGAGCCATTTATGTAAAGCAGTAACCTTGCTGTCCTTAAAGTATTTGTCTGTGTTCGCTTAGCTCACAACAGTCGCAGGTCAATTAAAGTTTTGGCACCCTATCTGAGCTCAGGCTTCTACTAGATAAAGCAGTACAACTATAGTGGTCACTGTCTACCCATCAGATCTCACAAAATATTGGTGACTTGTGCAGTCATACTACCCTAAAGCCTTCCATGGGGCCATTGTAAGCAATTGTAGTGGCCACACTATAGTTTCTCAGTTGTAATAAGCTCTGTGGAAGTAGTTGAACTGAATAATTCTATCCCGGGCACCATCGTTTATAGCTGGACCACTGTATAATCCCTCTGCTCAAACACTCAGATATTCAGCACACTCCTGTGTCCTTTCCATGGTATAGTTGAACATGTTTACTTTGTCCCGCTTTTTATGCATACTAATAGCTCATGAGAATCAAAATACTCTGTGCCTCCTTTCGAGAAGAAAGACCACACTAATGTAGTAAATTAGTGAAAAAGATCTACCGTTACCCTCCTATTTGTATTTCTAGTTTACATTCAGCAGCTTAAGAATGAACGCCATCTTAAACCGTGCCATCCTACTTAATGGCGATAATATTCTAAATGTGCATATCGCTGTGCTAGGACTTAACATAAGAGTCCCATTCCACTCCGAATACAGTTCTTTCTGTGGATACTTGTTCACTAAATGCAAGTATTTACTTATGAAGCTGGTTGCCTGTTATTATTGTATGTTGTTACCCCCAAAACATAGACACACATACAGACTACTAGAAGAATATCTGACTTTCTTCATTTGAGCTTTATGGCTGGTTGATTCCTAAAGGAGGACACACACCTCCACCACTCTTTGTACAGACCATTGTGGTGTCCCAGAAATTGTAACATATCTGCCTTGGATCCTTAATAGATTTCATCACTTGGATGATCCCACTTATTTGACTCTGCTTGCTTAAAAAACGTAACTGATTCAAGGGGCACCCTCTGAAGAATATCTTATGACGCAAAAGAGACCCACTTGCATGCCTTTCTTATATATTCTTTTTAGGGAACCAGTGCCAATGTTCATATTTTCGAGAGTGTTTCACAGGTGTTTCTACTCTGGTTATTGGAGGCTTTTGCAGTGGTGCCATCATTGGGGCCAGAAGACCACTAAGAAAGTGAGCAGTGCTAAAGTTTTGTGAGGCACCTGATGATGTAGCTGGGTGGTCTATTTGGCATAAGACAGCTTTGATCAGAATGACCCGAGGCCTAATCAACTCGTTGGTCATGGCATTAAGCCAGTGTCTTAGACTCAATGTTGAGGTGGGTTGGCCTCTATGAAGCATAGAGCTTTGAATAGAGTTTCCCTTATGGTGTAAATGTCATAGTAGCAACAGCACAAAAATAAATAAATGGAGTCTTGAAACGTTTCATACACTCACCCCTAGTCACAGATCTGGGTTTAATCCATCATTATTTTGCTCGACATGTCACCCCTGTTTGGACCCAGCCATAAGCAGATCAGTCTTGACCCTGCTCCCCATTGGAACACAAAGCTCGAACTGTCAAGCCAGATCCTCCCTGGACCCGAAACAAAGGTCCTGGGACCTGTTTTGGGGTATCACTCCTCATCAGCCAGGCTAGCTTGAATCCAGTGGTGCTGTGAGCAAAGAACCCACGTCTGGGCATAGCCCTGCCACTAAGGGTGCACATAGCAACAACACAAAATAAATGATGGACGGAGTGTGGCAACTTTTCAAACACTGACCCCCAGTCAGAAATCTGGGTTTAAACCATGGTTATTTTGCTTGCCAGGTCACCCCAGTTTTGACCCAGCCATATGCAAATCGGGCTGGGCTGTTCCCATGGGGAGCAGGGTCAAGACTGAACTGCCAAGCGATACGATAGTAGCCTCCTTTAGGTATTCTGGTAGAACACCTTCTGTAATCATTTCCCACTGGTGTAAACCGGTTTCTTAAGACAATTTAAAAAAAGAAATAGGAGGAAGACATTTGGTCCTGGGTTTTTCCTCATTTGCAAGCCATCCAAAGATAGCTTTCTCTAAGGAAAGCTTCTTTAACCTGTCTCTTTTGGTGTGACTAAGTCCCTCATTGGGAGATAACATTTAAATTCTGTTAAGTCAGCTTCTTCTCAGCCAAAGTTTTGCCACGTAGACCACTAGAGTCTTCTGCAAGCGGACTCCTGCCTAGCAGACTCCTCTGTTTAGCTCAGTCACTGTTTTCCGAAATGTGTTCTGCATTCACCACCCGGTACTTTAATGCACCAAAGTGTATGTTAGCCGTGATCTCCATCCATTTCGTTTGTCACCAAACGCTAGCCACTACTTTTGTAGCTGATTAAGTGTTTTGAAATGTGGGGGTACCCCTGCCCTCTCCTTTACTTTCCGTTAGAGGTACACTGTTTTCTTTTCATTTCATGTTTGAGCTTCTCTTAGAAAGTCCTGCTTGCATGCACTGATCCAACATTAATCCGAAATATAGACCTTTGCTTAAAGATTCAGTCTAATTTAGAGAACAAATGATATACTGCTGAAGGATAAGTGAACTTGCACTCTAAAGGGTGTCAAGCACACCAAATGCACTATCATGGAAGTGATGCAAAGCCAGGCAGCAGTGATCTTACGCTAGTGCTCCATGTCCTCGCACCAAATCCGTCCAGCTCCCCATGCATAATTGTATTGTGGTACACTCTAAGCCCCATAGTTCTGGCAGGGTTCTTCTACAGCAATATTTCAAGGGAGCAGCCATATTGTTTGGTTCAGAAATGTCCAGGGCTGTCCTTTAAGCAAGCTTTTAGCCATGTCTATTTTTGTTGAAGTGTGCATGCTTTTAAACAAGATTTTATTTATATTGCTGCTATGTAGAATTACTTGTTTGAAAACCATACCTGCCTAAAAACTCACACTTGGTTCCCAACAAATGGGTCTCTTAGAGCAGTAGGATTGCGGAGGTAGGGCCTCTTAGTAAAGCTCAGAACCACACCTTTAAATTTTATTGCTGAATCCATTCAGAATAATATCCATGAAAAAATGCAGAACTTAATTCTGTCTATCTTTTTCCCTGTACCTTTTTCTTAAGCATGCTGAAGTCCTAGCTGCCTATTAGATTTCAACTATCTCTGCCCTTTAAGAACTTGCACCCTGTTTCCAAAGTCCAGTAGCTCTCATCACCAAGCTTCTGTCTCAAAAGTATCTTTCACCCCTCGCCAGATTGCTGGTTTCAATTCTTCTCTTGAATCTGTGAGCCTTTTGCTGGTGCCAACCTCAAGTCCTTCAGAGTGGTAAACCCAATATATTCACTTTCACAACAGTAAATATTGAATTGTGGAAATTTCCCCTCTAGACATACCGAGTATCTGCTACAGCGACACAGAGGAAGAAAGTGAAAAAAGGCAAGACTTTGCATTTCTTGTCCTTGATCAATTTCCTCCGTCCCAGTTCCCATTGGCCAGAGAGGAAGGAAAAGGTGAAGTGAGGAACTTTAAGCAGTTCTTCACCAACTTTCATAGTATTTATTAGCAATAAAATATGTCCATGATAAACATCACCTTTACCCTGAGAAATCGCCTGACTTGTGGGCCTTGCATTTGTATTTTTTTAAGGTAAAAGTGTAAGTCACTTCATAAATGATTACTTTAATTTTTTAACTGCATATTTCATTTAGTATTCTAAGAATCGCAGCAATACTTTAGCAAAATGTAATTATGATTTTCTGCATTTTGAAATATAGACTTCCAGTGTATTTTATACACATCATGCTTGGTAAATAGGTGTAGCCCGGGGAAATGTTAAACACTTAACATATTTTTTTTAATTTTAATTGGGATATCAGTGTGTTAGACATGATATAATCACTTCAAAGTACAACCGTTTCTTTTTAATCTTTTGGAGGCTATGTATGTAAAAAAAAAAAAAAAAAAATTATAATAATGTAGCTGTGCCTATTTGTATATGATGTCCCCTTTGGGTTTGTTGGTGTACTCGTCTTGATTGCTTCTCAAGTGTAATTGAAGAATTTCAGCCCCTGCTTGTTTGCACACACCTTTCACTGGCAGGTAACTAGCATCTAAATTTCAAAATGTAAAATCTGGTACTTTACTATGGCACAGCTTGTTCTTCATGTTGAGAATTGGGGTGGTTTTGGGGCTTATAAATTTCAAAGAGAAATTTCGGTAAGCTTGATCCAGTAGCACCCTCAAGTACAGTAATTTTGTTGTGTCCAGATTGATTATTACATTTAATCCTGGCCCCTTCATTTCTATGAATGGTTAATAGTAGATCTGACTTTCGTTATTTTGGTAGATCCCTTTACTAATACTTTAAAAGTTATTCCATTGATTAACAACCTCTACTTTGGCATCTTTGAATGAACCACAAGAGTTCACTAGTTACTGCCAGAATTATAACCTACTGTGCAACGCTCAGGTATTTTGTAGTCAAAAGATAGATTCCTCCCTATGGAAGCCAAATGAAGTTCCTCAATATACGTCTGTCTCCTTCTATGACAACTAGAAAAGTAGAGGCGGTCCTTATTTGCATCGAATCATGACAACCGACCTGCAGGATGTTCAGCTAGGTAACATTGGCATTACATATAAATGTGTTGTTGAACTTGCCAGCCCATTTTATTCTTTGGTGGAGAATATCAAGGCATCCTTGAAAGGGAAAAGGAGTGGCGAATTTGCTATAGTGAAGTGCTCGGTCTTTGGGAGATCAGATTTATTGTGAAAAGTTCCACAAGCCCTTTTTTTCCTTGTTATTTTGGCAAAGGTGAGATTTTCTTGTGAGTTGGGATACTACCTAGACATTGATCCCTCAACTCTTTGTGTCTTGAGCACTGTTTTCTCATTTGAATATCAATTTGCAGACCCAGATGCATTTCACCCTACTAATAATAAAATGTTTCTCCAGAAACGTTAAAAAGATTTTTTCACCTATGAATCAAGATGGTTATTCAGCCTAGAGTACTAAAACTGAGGTCCTGTATTTTCTGTCATTGTTATCAGTCTCTGTAACTGACTCTGTCTACCATGCCCCAAATAATTCTTCATTAACCAATACTTGCCTTAGTAAAGTAGCAAATACAGAACATACACAATCCTCACCCACATATGCCTTTCAATACAGCTAAAAACACGTATAAGCTTAATAGTATTTAGCACATTAGGCTATTATAATCTACACATATGCGTCCTGTGGTATTCCTTTGCTGCTCTCGACAAGGTCTTAGGTTTTGTCAGCAGAACTCAGTAGTTGTCTGGCATACTGACACGCAGTTATGTTGCCAACAAGCTTGCTGGACCTCAGTCAAAACCTGGTCTCAATACAAAATATTGACTTGCATTGAAAGCAGTGCATAGAATGGCTTATACTACCTCTCGGACATCCTTTCTTCCTACACGTCAACCCTGAACCCAAGATCCACTAACCTTGACCACCTAGCCACACCCAAATTCCGTATTTTGGCTTGCACTTTCAGTTCTTTAACCTATTAGATTGCAGGGACCGAAGTAATTACTGCACCACTCCACACCCACCTAATAGGTGGAAGGATCGTGCACACTATCTGATCTGGAACATATATTGTCTCTCCATCTCTGTGCCCTCCTTCTCCATGCACCTTCACAGAAAGGCACATGAGATTGTGGCGCACAGTAGGGTAGATACACAAGCACATTCTTGCATACTTAGTGCATCTGTTATTGTTAGAGTTCTTAATATTTTTCTGTAGGAAGCTGGCCTGGTGTGTGGTGGGCACCTATGGTACATACACCTTATACCAGGTCCAGGGTTCACCTATTAGTAGAGTGTAGTCAGTGTCTAGAAGCCAGGCCCTCTAGAGTTTGCTGTGGAAGGCTTATCTATATATAGACCTGCAAAGCTCATGATGAACCACTGTAGTCGCACAGCACTTACACACATGAAAGAAAACACTAATCTTTACAAAAATCAAGGTACTTTATTTTTTATCACAATACCACAAAATACTAGAAGGGCAACCCTCCAAGAGGAAGTAAGTAGTACACTAATAATATACCCTAGTAAACAGGGAAAAGGTTAGAAAACGGTAAAAATGCAGTTACACAACAGTGAACCCTAGGTGGAGCCCAATCCGTATGCCAAAAAAAAGGAATGCGAACACACGACCTCCACCTATAAGTGGAATGTGTAGAGGGGAGCTGGTAGTACCAGGAAACCACCAAGTTAAGTAACACCGTACCCTCCAACGACCAGGAAAGCAGGAGTAAATCACTGGAATTTCCCCAACTCACCCAGGCAAGATTGCAAGAAACCAGCGGTGGATTCCTGGAGTGGAAGGCCTGTGGAGAGAGGTACCAAGTCCAAGAATCACTGAGGAGTCCAGGAGGAGTAGTTGCTACTACCCACCCAGCTGTACTTGCAGGAGTTTGTTGTCGGTGATGAAGAGAAGGTCAGCACAGTAGCCTTCGAGCCGGAGGAGAGTTCCTGAAGGATGTAGAAGATGCCCCAAACTGGAAGGAACATTGCACACAGGTGTCTGTGCGGGAATTCAACCAACAAGCCTTCTGCAAAGGCAAATACTGTGGTTGGTGGAAAATGGTGCTGCTGAGGACCAGCAATCCCCAGGAAGACTCAGCCCAGGAGGGGGAGTCCAGGGGACCCTCATCGTCGCCAAGAGTCTACAGGAGCAGAGACAGCACCCACAGGCGTCCCACAGGACAGAGACAGAGTATGCAGAGGAGCCCACACTGCACTACTGGAGAAGGGGCCCACACTGCAGGAGAACCAGGCAGAGGGTTGTGCATCACAGGAATGAGAGCTGGGGTCTGGAACTACCCAAAGTCTGAAGATCGCTGGGAGAAGATGCAAACAAACCTTGGCAGCTGCAAGAGAAGAGGTGCACAGGGGTACTGTCCTGCGTGGGAAGGCAAGGACGTATCTCCACCAATGTTGGACAGCTGGCAGGGAGGACTAAGAGGGCTACTCTGGACCACCACCTGTTATGCAGGATCCACGCAGCTCAGGATGAGAGGAGATCCAGGCAGTTGGTCGTTGTTGCAGTAGGTTCCTGTGGATGCAGGGGAGTGACTTTTTTTTTTTTTACACTATGGGAGATTCCTTCTTCGATTTTGTGCAGACTGAAGACTTGCCGCCCTCAGAAGATGCATAGCTGGTGTAATGTTGCAGAAGCTGGAAGGAGTTGTGAAAACAATGTAGCAAGAAGAGTCTTCTTCGTGAATGCAGATTGTCGGTTCCTGGCGGGTCCTGTTGCGGATTCAGTAGCTAGAAGTCAAAGTTGAAGTAGAGGTTGCACAGGAGTCCTGCTGGAATCTTGCAAGCTCAATCTGAGGACTTAAGGAGCGATCCTAAATAGCCCTGAAAGGGGGATTGGTCACCTAGCCAGGTAAGCACTTATAAGGAGGGGGCTTTGACGTCACCCGCCTGGTCTGGTACTCTGGTACTCCGATGCTCCCAGGGATCCCTGCCAACCTTGGATTCAAGATAGCAGATCCCAGGGATCCTCTGGAGGAGCTCTGAGCACCACCCCTTGGGTGGTGATGGACAGGGGAGTGGTCACTGTCCAGTTTCGCGCTAGTGGAGTGGCTGGGGGATGGGGTGGGGTGAACTGGTGTGGACTGGTTTATGCACGGAGGTCACCAAATGTGCCCTTCAAAGCATACCAGTGGCTTGGGGAGGCTACCCCTCCCAAGCCAGTCACACCAATTTCGAAAGAGAGAGGGTATTACCTCCCTCTCCCAAAGGAATTCCTTTGTTCTGCCTTCCTGAGCTTGATCAGAAATAGCAGTACGAGGGCAGAAGCCTGTCTGAGGGGTGGCAGCAGCTTGGGCTGCCTGAAAAACCCTGCAAGATGGGTGGTAGCAGAAGGACCCCCGCAGCCCCCCTGTTGCTCATAAGATGTTGAGTGAAAGGGAGTCAGTGGGAGCATTAATACCTTCCTGCTTATTCCAGTCTACAACCTGATCCTCATTAATTCTCCAGTATCGGCATATCTTTCATATTTGCATGCTTGAATCGTCCCCGTCGTCAAGGTGGGAGTCGCTCGGTACATTTTAAAGCAGTAGCAGTAATTAGCTTAGCTTACAATGGCAAAAGTCATTAAAAGTAATGGCTTATTCACAATATTTAGAAAGAACCAAACTTCAGCCAATCAGGCGACTGCACCCTTTATAACACTCCCAGCAGAGGCATCTTCCCTGCGATTTTTGACCTTGTGGGACCTGAGGTAAGAAAAGCCTGCATTCAGAAGATCCTCACAAAGAATGTATCTACTGCCTTCACCCAGCCCACAAGGTAAAAGATTGTAAAAAAAATACAGGACTTTATCTACAAAAACTCTCAAAGTTAGAGAGGGATATTTTGCTCTGGCACCTAAAGCTTAAAACCAAAACTGTTTATTTCTGAGTAGGAGGGTATTGAAAGTTCTGTTACATTCCAGACAAAATCTAAAAAAAGAGAGAGGTCACACCATGGGTCTCCTCAGAGGCAGAAGAAGGCCGTCAAAAATGTGCATCATCAGTGGTCTAAAGGCCTCTCTCAGAAGATTAGAACACCTGAAATCAAATCAGAACCTTCTACACCATCAATAGAGGTGTCACTAAAGCCATCAAAGTCCTCGTATGAGCCAGTTTTGAGAAAACACAAGGTGACAGACAAGACATCCTCTACGACAGCAACATCCGTCGAAATCATAATCGAGAACAGTACAAACTAAAATGT
This sequence comes from Pleurodeles waltl, assembly GCF_031143425.1. Lineage (NCBI taxonomy): Eukaryota > Metazoa > Chordata > Amphibia > Caudata > Salamandridae > Pleurodeles > Pleurodeles waltl. The sequence continues at coordinate 960,126,339 of NC_090444.1, forward strand.
CTGCCGTCGCACCATCAATGACCACCACTAGACTATGATCGCATCATCGACAACTACCTCCTTCTCATTGTCGATGGGCGCACCGTCAAAAAAGACCACTCCTTTGATGAAGAGCTTATAGTCGATGAAGTATGTATTTCCGATGGGACCATCGACTGAAACCGTCAACTAAGACATCGTAGACGAGACTTTCAACTATGCAATTGGGTGAAGACATCATAATATTAAAACCCTGACCAAAGAAACCACCCATGCTGATTTTAACCGCATCTACACCACTGACTGCAGTCTACCCCTGTAATGCTGCGTCCAGAACTTACTGTCTCCGTTCCCACCTAGCCACTTCCTAGATCTTGAGGAGTTGGATGATGGTGAACTGGGACATTTAGGTCCAGCTCACAACCCATCTGAGCTGTTTGTGACATACGAGGATGACAAGAGGGAAGGGAATACTATGAACCTGCTTTTCAAGGCCAGCAATAGCTTGACCAGCTGCGTCACTGTGGATCAATGCCATCATTTCCCTCCCTCACAGGATAGGTCCAGGTTCCAGCAACCTTAGACCAGGATTTGCAAGGAATGCTCCTGGATTATTACAAGTGATTTTCAGCACCAGCTAGAGCGCAATCTTCCATTGAAACGCCAGATGCTGTTCCACACTCACTACAGCCCATGCCACCACCTACTCCGAAGATGACCCCAAAGCTGCATATTGCTATGCCACCTCGAGATGACCCATCGTCATCACCTGAAGATGAAGACTGAGAGGAAGGTGAAATTTGAGACACACAATCTTTGACAAATGAATGGGATAAATACCTCAGTTTGACCGCTTCTCTTGCAGGGTCACAGCTAATAGATTCGCCACCTGAAGACATTGGTGGATTTCACACGCTTCTGAAAAGAGCTGCAACATGCTTTCAATTACCAGTCACAATCAATCTGTTTGTTTTCTACATGACTTCGAAGTACAGGCCAGAAAGAGGGTAAGGGTAATCCATATAATTACATCTACGAGGAAGGCCTCAAAATAATGAAGACGCCAGCTATGGTTGCAGCGGTACTACTACGTATCAACAAGAAATATAAGGCACCAGTAGGAGCACCTTGTTTCATAGGACATCCAAAATCAGATTCAGTAATTTCCCAAGCAGCTCAATGGTAGTCCAAAAATCGGTCGACTTCAATCACCACTTCTCCTGACAGAGAAGGCCGATGCCTAGATAATATTGGGAAAAAGATTATCCACCATGTCAGCCATGATTGTCCGAGCAGCTATTTCCATGGCAATTCTTGGAAGATATGATCGCCAGATGTGTTAGACCATTGCCACATACTTAGATCTTTTGCCAGAAGACAAAGTGGAGGCAAAACCGATCCTGCAGGATGGGCAAGGGTCAGCATCTGAAATTACAGATTGCACAATCGATATTGCTTCTGTAGGCATCAGGCAGTTAGAATTGGCAGGGCAATCGTCACGACTACAAGGTTCCACCAGGAGGTTCAAACAAAGAATCTTGGATATGCCTTATGATGGTGAGACTCTATTTTGCAAGCATATCAACAATGCATTGCTCGCTTTCAAGTTAGACACCGAAACTGGTAGGTCCTTGGGAACTCCCCACTACCGGAAAGGCATCCTTTAATTGCGCTTGTGTAAAAGGAACATATCCTTTTTGAGGTAAATATCAGAGGAATCAACCATATCAATCATTCTAACAGCCTTTTCGATCTGGCTAGCCACAGAATCAATCCTATCGAGCACCACCAACCACGATTTTCTCCAAACAGCAACCTAGGAGAAGGCAAACCGCTTCGGCCAGAGACAACAGCAGGAAGCAATGACAAGCTTTTAGTGCCGGTTACAATCTTCACAATGCAACATCAGGTGGGAGACTGAATCTCATTTTCATACTATAAACACCAATGAAAAAAGATCACAATAGACAAATGGATCCTGGATCTCATCACATATGGGCCACACTGAAGTTCAACAAAATTCCACCTCATACACTACTAAAACAAATCCTTGCCCTCTCACCTCCATCTTCTTTGCAAGGAAACGTTAGATATGTTAGCCAAGGGTGCCATGGAAAAAGTCACAACTTCACAAAAAAGTCATGGCCCTCAAGAAATCAGGAGAATGGTGCCCCAATCTCGGGAAGCTCAACAAGTACCTAAAAAAAAAAAAAAAAAAAAAAAAAGAAATTGTATGATGCACTCCAGGAAATTCTCATCCGTCTCCATCATAGAGATTTCATGACAAGCCTCGACCTCCAAGATGCTTATTTTCTATCGCAGGGATTGAAAATTTCTCAGGTTCACAGTAACCAACACTCATTACTATTTCAAGTTGCTCCCTTTTGGTCTCCGGTTTGCACTACGAATTTTCACAGAATGTCTTGCTTCGGTAGCGAGCTGTTTAGATCAAAAGGGCCTACAAGTTTTTCCATATCTTGACGACTGGTTGATGAAGGTGCCGTCCTCTCACAAAGCATCCATGGCTCATCAACTTGCCTTCAGATGTTTGAAACCTTGGGACTCACAGTAAAATGTCAATGAAATCTCCTTTGTCCTTCAACAAGGATCTGTTTTGTAGGGGCAGCCTTAGATACACTGAAAGACAAAGCATACTTATCTTCAGACAGACAACAGAAATTTTTGCCACTGGCCAAATATCTTTTAAAAAGACAATCCTCTTCAGTTTCTACTGGACATGATATCGGCCATACTCCTAATTCCCAATGTTCGTCTAAGAATGAGGCAGTTTCCGGAACAAACGGATGTGCAATGGCTCAGAGTGGGTAACTCTTTTGATGATGTCATCCACATATCACCATCATAAAAAGCGCTCCTCCTTGCTGTCGACGCACTGCCAGCTTGACCGCCAGCTAATTGCACCTCAACCCCACCAGCGCTTGTTCTGGGGCTGCTGATTCCAGCAGCTACTGCCAACATTGTCATTCCTCAAAAACAAAACTTCAACAACAACCTAAACCAGCTTATTTCAAGCCCAGCCTCCTACCTGTTAGCCTCACATGGGCTCTGCTGATCCTTGAACCTAGAATCTTGAACCTTGGTTCAGTTGTGACTCTGCTTGACCTTGTTTGACACCATTGATCTCTATAGATCTCGCTACACCTCCTGCTCCTGCCCCTCCAAAAGTCTCACTGGCAAAATGGGGGTAGCCAGGGAGGAGAGGCGGCGCAGGAGCAGTCCGGAACACCTAGAAGCACAATGAACGTGCAAGAACACCCTGGACTAGGTCTAATCCCAGGAAAATCCAGAAGATGCCCAGCGTGGCCATGCCTCTCCCACCCTCTAACCGGCAAAGGGAGAAGTCAGGGAGGAGAGGCGGTGCAGGAGCTGCCTGGAACACCTAGAACCACCTATGTGCTAGAATACTCTGGTCAAGGTCTAATCTCAGGAAAACCCAGAAGACACTCAGAAAGAGAAGTGCTGGGAGAGCTACTATCCTCATAAATATAAATAAGTAAATATACCACCGCACGTGCTCGCGGCATATTACCCGACAAAATCATCAAGCAGCCTACCAAGCACTTACTGAGCACCCCACTGAGCTGCACAGCTGTAGCAGTATCAACAGCAGGCTGCAGCCGAAGTGACTAAGCAGGGTAGGGCCGCCATTAGGCCCCTTATAAGTAGGTTGAGCCCTGTGCCATGGAAGCAATTCTGAAAGTCCGTCAGTAGAACCAAAGTGCCAGAACATAAGATCTGACAAGAACCGGCTGCAAACAAGCCCCCCTTCCCCCCCCCCCCAAAAAAAAGACACCCTCCAGCATTCAGCAAGGGAACACCTGTGAACAACACCACTGAGTTGGAGCCTTCTCTGCCGTCAAGAAGTGGGACATCAAATTTTTTTACCTTTCTTGAAGGACACAATGGCTGCAATATACACAATCCTAGACAGCATCTCTGCCCTTCCCAGTCTGATTATCCCAATTAAGAGGAGCACATCACTGGAAACAAGTGGTGCAAGTGGCTCACATCAAATGTTAACGTCACCGTAGAAACCTATAAACCTAGCAGCCGAACAAGATCAAGACTTCACACCACCCAGTCACGCCACCTCTTGCCCAAAAACCTCTAGAAGCGGTAGCTCAAATCCACCGGCCCTTCATAACAACAAACAACAATCTTTATTTACTTTCCTCGATGCAGGGCTCTGCTCGGGCTCCTGCAGCAATCAGTCCTTCAGCGGCAAATGCAGTAAAGCAGCCCCTGCACAGCTCGTACACACACAAACTTTGGTCTTGGTCTGTTTCCCTTTCAAATAATGCTGATTTATTACAGGCATAAGAAGTTAAAACTGCTCATATTGAGGACATCCACCCCCAAAGCACTTGGAAAGCCCAGCACCAGGCAACATTACTCAAAAGCCGGCAGTCCAGCTGCACAGGGTATGCAAAATTAAGCTGATCTCCTCATCCTGCGGCATGAGGGCAATGAACAGCGCATACCAAAGCTTCAGCAAACCTCTTCCCCTCTGCGGAAGCGCAACCAAACTATAGGGAAAGACCTAACACATGCACTTGATCAAGCAGACAACCAAGACCCAACAGTCCAGCTGTGGTGGGATAGCTTATGTGTAACCCTGCAATCATCTATCAACATCCTAAACTTTTAGTCAGACAAGCTGGACACACAGATTGACACTATTAAATTAATGGCTGATCAAATTGCGGGAATTAATCAAAAATGGAAACCCTTTCATCTCGAATAGTGAAATCACAGGCAGGCCCCACACCAAAGCAAGAGCAATGTACCTGCAGCCGCACTCTGACATTCTGTTGAACATTTTAAAAATCGCTGCAGCCCGCCAGAAATCAGGAAGTAACAATGAGACCACCAACTGTAAGCCCCACCCAAAAACTGGATGTGATTTCCAGCCAACACGAGCTGATCTGTGACTCAAAAAAAAACCATCACTTGGATCAGCAACGAAACCACCCATCCAAAATTAACGAAAAGACAACACAAATGCCTATGGAAAGCCAGGAAGAAGCAATCCGATCATAAGGACGGGTCATGCAAAATAAATACCCCATTTTTGCTAAACAGCTTGCCAACGCAGCCCTAAAGAAGGCTGATAAAGGCACCAGGACATTGGACTGCAGCACCCTGTCCTTTCAGGCAGATTCATCCCTGGCAGCCTCAATGTCAGAAGACACCACCCTCCCCAAAACAAACCAACTCAAGAACAAGTTGACACCTGCCCACTAACATGCGTGGGGTGTAACACGTTCGTGAAAGGATCAGAAACTATTGATAGCTTATCCCCAATCCCGAACCACTCTGCCGGAACCTCTTGTTCAACCTCAAAACACAGGATCAGAGTCCAAGACAATATTGACAAACAACCTGCCTTCGCTGTAAACGGGCAAGATCTATCTCAATCCCATTCAGACCAAACTGGCCCAACATAACTCAACCAACCACAGTCTGCAGCTGGGGAAAAAAGTGCTCCAGGTCCACACTTCCTTCCTGGAGAGGACATGTGACCAACAAACTAATGCCAGACCGAAAATCATAAATCCACTGGTTCCAGGCTACACTTCGTGCCAAAGGCATCAACCCGCCAACGTGGAAGCCTCAAGAGCCAACACTGCGGAACATCTTTTAAACAGTAGGCGAAGAGTAAACGTAGGTATCCATGGCCGCTCAGTTGTGGAAAAACCAGCTCCTCTTGCAAGGCAAGACTCACTCATAGAGTCGCCACCCTCTGCTGGAACCAAATTCCATTACTTCAAGGTCCAGCAAAACCTGACAGCATTTTCAACTCAGAAGGCTCTACTCCTTGTCCACACGTTCCTACGTGCCACAAAATACCAAGCATGGTACATGCACAGAATGCATAGTCTTGGCAACCACTGCCATCAATGCACGAGGGACTCCCCCCTTAAGCTGTAGTTCCAACCACACTATCCCTCCTAGGGAGACCACGAAATTCTGAATAGAGGGAACATTGTGAGGTTCCTAAAACCAATTCCAGAGCTAAACACCTTGTCCTTCGCAGAACTAACAACTGTAGAATTCCAACCAATTAAGGACAATAACCGACCAGAAGCCACCCCAACAACCTGGGAATAAGCAGAAATAGTAGATCACATTCTGGCGTTTGCTTCACGCTTTGAGACCTGATGGACTTCAATAGCCAGGCCAAAGGTATCCTGGAACATAGCAGGTGCCCACTCATTGTTGGAAATAGGCTCTCCACCTAAAGCCTGGCACAACATGGATATAATTGCACTCCAGGAAACCTGGTCACAACAGGTTTTTCCGCTGTCTGGTTTCACGTCCTTTCAAATAAATGCAGTTGAACACAAGCAGCATGGGAGGCCAGGTGGGGGTCTAGCAGTTTACTTCTCATTGACCCTGAAAATGGATATAGAAGAGCGGCTTCAAGAAGTCAAAGACTGCAAAGTGCTTAAACTCTACATCTGGAACTCCCAACAATAGGCTGTTGGTGTTGTTGGTCAACGCTTATGTACACCCCTGCTTTTCCTGCAAATGAGCTCAAATAAAAAGCCTAACAGCTATCATTGAGTACTACCGCCAGACCCACCCTGATTAGGACATCATTTTGACAGGAGACTTGAACTCAAATTTAAGGCTCAAGAGGCAGACGAAATACTAAGTGCTGCCAACTCCCACTGGAACGTCCCAACACCAGTCTCATCGACCTTTACTCGTCGTGATCAGCAGGGAGTACAGCTGGTGACGTCACTGGAATACCTCAAACTACGGGTACTAAACGGGAGGTTCATTGGTGGCTCCCAACCAAGTCACACCTTTCACTGCCCTAGTTCATGGTCTATTCTAGACTATACCCTAGTCCCCTAGTATACCCTAAAACTCTGCCTCTGATCCCTTTGGTTCAGCAATTTCAAATAAAATATACCCCTTCCTGTAACCATTCCCATCAAATATTGACCTAAAGGTCTGCCTTGTCTGTGCATAAACCTGTCCCGGCACAAATGGGCTCAATAGGGTCAATGAGCAAGAAGAGACTACGTTGGTCATCTGCCACAATAGGTGCCTTATCTTCATCTGCAAAATTGCTGATGTTGGAGAGTCTTAAAAACCACGAACACATAATGGATGCCTGGGAAGACTTCCTAGTGAAAATACTGGACCAGCATTCCCCTCGCAATCCATCACGGCCATTTCATCGAATCACTCCGGCCCGCCTCTCAAAACAAGCCCTATTCCTCAAAGAAGCTTAAAGGAAGGTGGTGAGACGTCTGAAGGCTCACCCAAGCAATCAGCTACTCTGGAAACAACTTAAGAACTCAGAGTATAAAAAACAAATACGTAAAGACAAGACCGCAGATTAGAGCTCTTTTTGGCTAAAATTAATACATGCTGCAAAAGGGAAAAATCCTAGGGAATTCTGGGGTATCATCAACAAGCTAAACACCTGAGGGGAACTCAAACATCCCTGAAAAGATCTGGGTGAGTTACCTCAAGACACTTTTCACAGCAAAGTGCCACCCCTGTGGAAACATCCTGCAACTGCCAGCATGGACACCCGTAACGATTAACACCTCCTCGCCGGGCGACTGGGAGGCGACCAAACTCACCCTGTTGACTGACCGGACACATCGAGCTCTCCTAAAGGCCCGTCGTTGACGGAGCCCTCAGGCCAAATTGCCTTCCACAAGCCATTTTTAGGGAAGAAGCAGTCTTCTGGTCAGAAGTACTAACCTCCTTATACCAGGAAGCAGCTCTAGGAGGAAGCATCCCTGTGAGCTGGCTAGGCTGTATAATCAGCATAATAATAAAGATTTCTTAAGAGGATGTTTACTGAGTGAGCATAAGGACCTGCAGGGGAGCCATAGTAGCCTGCTTCAATCCACACCACCCCCAGCTGAACTGTAAGTTTGTCAAATTCTTGAAACATGTTATTGAAAAGAACGATGTTCAGGCTTCTTAGTTTGTGTGTCGTTCAGCCGCGCTCCCCGGAAGACTCTTATTTGACACCTCTTAAATTCAGGACAATAACAAATTGATGTTCCCCTATTTAAAGTCATCTTGAGTTTCCGGTCGGTATATCTTTTATCTCCTACCATAAGCAAAACACTTTATTTTGATTAATTCATTTGAACTTTTAACTCTTCAATTTACATTTCTTTGTAATAAAATCTTGTTTGTTTCTTTCTTTCTTTTAAAATGTTTTTACCATGTAATCTGGAAAAATTGTTATGTTTTTAATTAACTGAAACAGTAAATAAAATAATCAATCTATGTTAATTCCAGACTATATATAATAGTGTGTTTACTCACCTTCAGTATTTGTGTACCTTTATTTTGGTAACACTGTGTGGTTCTTTCATGTGTGTGAATGATGTGTGACTATAGTGGTATTACATAAGCTTTGCATGTCTCCTGGATAAGTCTTGGCTGCTCAATCACAGCTACCTCTACAGAGCCCTGGCTTCCTATACACTGCCTACACATCACTAATATGGGATACGTGGACCTGGTATAAGGTGATAACACCATAGGTGCTCACCACACACCAGGCCAGATTCCTACAAATTGCACCTACCATCCGCTATTAAATGCAAGCTATGCCTTATTGAACATTTTTTATAACTGCTTGCTACTCTGATTCAAGATTCACATGCGTCCCACCCGCCTCCCAAGACACTCCTTCTTGGCACGTTTTAACTGTTTACACTAGTGCTTCAAAATCTGCTGGGTGTGTTCTGAAGTTTGATTCTCTCTAAATGATGTGAATAAGATTTTAAATTCAGTGTCTTTTGCCATTGTAAGATATGCTAATTACTGCCACTGCTTTAAAATGTACCTTGGGTCTACCACCTCGATGACTGGGATGGTTCAAGCATGTGACTCTATAAAAGATTCTAATACGGGAGAAAGATTTACAGGTAACTAACAAATTGTTTACCCGGTGGGGACATGTGAATTCCTGCTTGGGTTGACTTTAAGTTGAGGAGGACTTGACCTTGCCACGTTGGGTGTAAATTATGATTTCAGCACACAAGATGTGCCCCTTTACCTTTTTCTCACATTAACCATTTATTGATTTTTCTACATTAAGGCTTTTTTCTCTAGTTCTATCCACCACCACATGGAGAAATGGCAGTTTAAATCCCTAAAGGATTGACAAAGTTATGTCAAGGGCATTTCGCGCAATCTATATGCATGCAAGTGCCCAGAGATATCATTATGAAAACGTTTGGTTACTTCACTTGAAAAGTGTTAGTGAAGTCCATTATTAACTAATTTTATATATTTATCTTGCCCAAAAGGTTCTTCGTTGTTTGATGGCTCGTGTAACTTCATTGATTCACAAACGCTGCAGTCTCTTCAACATTGTCAATTACTTCTTAGCAATTTACGTTCCATCCTCAGCTGCTTTCTAACAGAGGCACAGGATCTCACTAAGAAAGGTTTGTTTTAATGTCTCTACTTGTACTGTTTTTAAATGATTAATTTATCATGTAAGTTATTTCTAAATGTTGTATAGTACTTTTATATGCAATTGGTTACAAAGAATTTGCTGAGTAAAATTCATGACTTTCCCAAAATAAGTTTGTCATTAAAATGTACTCTAAAATTTGGAATTCTTGACGAGGCACATTTTTCAAAACCGAAGCAAATGGTTCTTACAGCTATTTTTCTGTCAGATACACTCATCCGGTGCTCTACTCTTTTTCAAATCAAATCCAGTGTGCAATTGACTATGCTCTCTTTCTAAAACAACGTGGATCAAATGAAGCAGAGACTGTCAAAAACTGATGTCTGCAGCAGTCCTGCAAAAGATGTGTCCTTTAGAGTTTGGACTCTGGGCTCAACTCCAAGTCAAGTGAAGTGTGCTGTCATGCACGCAAAGGCGATCTGAGACCTCGAAGTGAAACTGTACACCGCTGTCCATAGGAAGAAGTCACGGACCTCAAACAAGCCCTGCTGCAAGTTGAGAGTACGGACATTCTCCCTTATCAGTTTGTACTCACAATCTAAGTCATCTGGAAAGTTGGTGTCCAAACTGAAGAGAAAACATAAGAAGGCAAAGCGAGACTTGGGCCCCATCTCTCCTCTCTATCTAAAGGACTGATTCCACAATTGATTGTGATGCTCCTGAAGTTACCTGTGCCATTGGCTACGCCACATCAGGCCAAGGCCTTTATGGATGCCATGCTGCATATATTTAGCACTCTCCCGGCTCCCTCTTGTATACTTTTGAGACACAAGGAACTGCAGGGGACTCCAGTCGGATTACTGCAATGGAATCAGTTCTCCGCACCATCTGTGTCCCTAGAACCCTTCTCTGATTCTGCACTGACTCTGCTGCTGACTTCCATTCCGACTCCAAATCTTGTGACAATCCCTCTTTCATAGACACTGATCCTGATGTAGCCGGCTCAAAATGGAATCCAGTGCAGCCTCCAAAGTCGGAGCCCCCGCCGAGATTGCTCTCTGACTTCACTTGATTGCACCGGATTCCTGTACAGCCGGATTCGGAAAATATACTACCACTTCTGCTGAACAGTGTGTACAGACTCCGTCAACTTATTGATTCTGGTTATGACCAGAGTTTACCTCTAACTGGAGATGACAATAGATGTAATTAGGATGATTTACCCCTCCCCCAAACTTAGGGTGACAAATTTAAACATGGACTTATGGGGGCTAGAAGGCTTGACACTTTTGCTGATACAGGAGTTATTTCCCCATTTCGGCCCCCAGTGAAGACTGAGGTTCTTTTATTGTTATTTGACGTGCTGCTGAGGTCCTGGCACTAGTGTAGTTCTCCATCACCGTGCATGGCTGTGATCCACAGGTTTTTCAGGAGCTACACAGGCATCCATTCTGGATATGCCTTTCAATGGATCACACTTATTTGGCAAAAAATCTGCCTGTCTTAGACTGCTTTAATGAAAGTCAGGCCACAATTGTAGGAAGCTGGTGCGTTACATAGTGGACCAGAATGAGGTATACTGTGCAAAGAGTCCAAGCAATCCCCGGAGGTTTTACAAAGGCCCAAATGGCATCCCATATGCTCTCTCTTGGAGTAGTGTGGTCGAACAGTTAGGCATATCAGAGGACAGTGCTAAGCATATATGGCAGACACTCATACAGTAAGTGAGACACACTCAATAAAGAAATCCGACACCAATTTAAAAAAAACAATAATTTTATCAAAACCTTGATACCAAGATCATTGGAATTGGGTGAGTACTTTTTGAGTTATGAATTTTCAGAGTTTGCAAAAGTTGACAGTGCATTTTTCAGATGTGGTAATGTTATCCAGTGGAATAAGAACAAGCACTGCATACAGATTTAGTACTGCGACTAACGGGACCAATCTCCTGGATTTAGAATGGGGCAAGGTCCAAGGACACACCAACAGGTCACCTTGGGCTGCACTGGGGCGGCCGGGTGCAGTTCAGCGACGGGTGCCTGTGTAAGTCGATGGGAATCGGTCCAGTCTCAAACTTGCTGTTTGGGTGCGGTGTCGGGGGGAGGGCATTTGAGGGTGTTAGGGGGGGACTGAGTCCAGTCCGGGTGAACCACTGAGGGGGTTCAGTTCTTGGAATGCTCTGGGACGTAGAGACACCAGTGGTCCTGGTCTCCTTGGTCCAAGGTGTCCGGATGCAGAAGTGCTTTGGACCGCTGGGTTTACAGTCACCAGGGGTAGTTGCGGTGGAGGGGGCCCACTGAAAGAGGCTGCAGGTGTGGACTGGGGGTCAAGTCTGGCAGAACCAACAAGGGGGCTTGTGTTTTACAAGCTTGAGGGACACCACTTTTCCTCTTCTCAGTCTGGGGCGTTCGGGTGCAGAGGTTTAGTGGACTGTCAGGTCTTCGTCACTAGCCTGCGGGGGGGGGAGGGTGTCTGCAGAAGCAGGCTACAGATGCTGTTGGGATGTCCACAGAAGGCAAGCTCTGGTCGGGCTTCGTCTCTGGGGGCCTGGGATCCTCACTAGCACCATTGCCCCCACTTCAGCTCCAGCTAGTCAGCTCAGGAGCAGTGGTGCTGTCCAGAGTCAGATTTTAGGTGGTCCCTGGTCCTCACAGTTCTTTCTTTGGGTGCCTGCAGATGCAGGGAAGCAACTCTTATGCTATCCAGAGTTCCTAAAGTCCACAGTACACAATATGGCAGAGTACCAGTACCAGAGGCTGTGTTCAATTCAGACTTGTCACCCAAGGGGTCACTGTAGCCTGCATCTCCCTCTGAGGAAGGCCAGTTATGTGTACCAAAGACGGTAGGCTTCCTTGAAGCCTCCTCCCTTGAGAATGCAGGTCATTGTGTTGGGAGGAGTGTGTAACACCCCTGTCTGAGCAGGCTTTGTTTCTGATCACCAGTAAGCAAAGGCTCTCACCCTTGGGGGTCAGATACTCATCTGGCTGTGGGCAGACTGGCTAGAACTAGTCTGAGTGTCCACCAGCAGTTGGTGAGTTGTCGGGGGGCAGCTCTAAGGTGCCCTCTGGGTGCATGTATCAATGAATACATCACTGGAATCAGTGAGGGTTTATTAATATGAGATGTTTGATACCAAATGTCCCTAGTTTTCAGTCAAGCCATCATGTAGTTGGGGAACTCGTATTGACCAGTGGCCAGCACATGTATTTAAAATGGCTTCACTGCATGCTTACTATGTCTAAGAGTCAGCAGAGCCACAGCAGGGGCATATCTGCTCTTGCAAATATGCCCACACATGTAACATAATGCACTCTGCCCTAGGGCTGCAAGGCCTGCTGTAGGGGTGACTTAACAAATATTACATGCATTGTTTTAGGAGACATGGCTCACAGGCTGTGCGCCTTGTCGTGTTTTCTCCTTTAGGGAGCACTTTGTTATGGAGCTTGCAAAGGCGGTCTGCATGAGGTTGGTTCTGGGTCCCTTGGAGTGGTACAAGTTGTGCTGCAGCTCTTAGGGTGGGGCTCCTCAGTACCCATGCTGTAGGTACCAGGGGTACCCTCTGCTAGGCACTTGTAGAGGTGCTAAAAGGGTGGCCACTTTGGGATCAAGTGACCAGTTGTCTTGTTTTGGGGTATAAGCACGGACACTGGGGATCTGGGTAGGAGGAACACAGTGAACTTCAGTCAGTTACATAAAAAAAACAGGCAAAACATGGGGGTGGTGTAATGCAACCAGAACTCTGCTTCCTACAACAATGCGTTCTTTGGGAATCTTGATCTCAGCCAGACAGTTTCCCCATCAGTTTCAGCCTTTCCCAGATTACTCCAGAAAGCTGGCTTATAGGCAACACCGGGGTCCCCTGCCACCGCTACAGTTATCCCAGTCTTTTCATGGACGGGGATCAGGCAGGCAAAACTCGTAGGTCACCATGGACATCTGTCTTCCCAGTCCTGCTTCCCTAAGTCATCAGCATCCAAGCTGCTTTAGTTTACCCTAAAGGACGTACAGCCATCATGGGGTAGGCAGGGTCCAACACTTTCTCCAAGAATGGCAATCCATCACATCTGACAGATGGGTCCTTCAGATCCTTGAGCGGGACAAAGCTCTTCTTTTCCTTTCCTACCCATTGCAGCCCCACCAGCACCACCTCCACCACGACCATCAGAGCGACTTTCAGAGTACCACCTATCCATGTTACTGCCAGAGTTGAGAAGTTTACTGTTTGAAGAGGCCATTGAGATGGTTCTGTACTATGAATAGGGATTCCTGCTATTTCTTTGTGTGAAAAAAGGACAAAGGCCTTCTTCCTATTTTAGATCTTTCCCTCTCAATGCTTCCATACATAAGGACAAACTCAAAATGCTCATTCTGGTTTAGGTTCTATCTGCCCTGGTCCATTTGATGGTAGTCTTGGGCCTGAAGGTCACATGCTTTGCTTGCTGGAGTTTTTGGGGCTCCCCCTAGGAGATCATTTTCATCTGGAGTGGAACACACACGGGCTGTATGCTTTCATAATCATACAGGTCATACCCCCTTCAGAAATGGGAAGGCTCTGTACGAGTCGTGTGCGGCTGTAGATACACATCGTGTGCATACTCTTACCATCTAGTGTTGGGCCTAGATGTGTGCAAGTTGTTGTTCTTCGAAGAAGTCTTTTGAGTCACAAGACACTGCGGCAACTCCTCTTTGTGATTATGCACATGGTCATTGACTCCATTGTTAGTTTTTTTTTTTTTTTTTTTTTTCTCGTGCTCAGATGTGTACTCCAGTGCTCCAGGTTGACACTGTTGCGGTGCGCTTCTTGGCTCATTTAATTTTCTTCCCTCTGTCTGTATTGTTCTTCATTCTGGTCTCCTTTTCATTGCTTCTGGGGTTGACATTACTTTGCTCACTCAGGGTCTTGGTCACCTGTTTCTCTTCCTGGGCCTCACCCTTCAGGGCCTACTCCTGTATGTATGTCAGAGCTCTCCACCATGCCTCAACGGTGATTGAACAGACACCATTTTGGTATTGTCCTCGCTGCTAGGTAAAATATCCTCTGACTGATCTCCATCCGGTTTGCAACCTTTGCCTGTTTCCCGAACACAATGAGGCTGTCTGTGACTCCTGCTGCTTTCCTTCCAAGCCCCTCGTGCCGACCATGTCTGCTTCGGCGCTGACCAGGAAATGGACAACAGCAGCTCATTCTCATATTCAATATGGGGTCTTTGAGCCCCTGCCCTTATCTTGGGGTGTGTCACCCAGTGTCGTATTTGTAGATACTGCAACCTCTCCATCTCAGCGAGGTTGTGGTCTATCCTCAGGCTCTCCAAGAGGATCAAACCCTCTTCATCATGTAAGTGTCCGATAAAGCAGCAATTAGTGCCTAGCCAGTCACTGAAAGTGCCCTGGTCTAGGCTGCGCATCAGGTCTGCTTTCCCTACTATAGGAGTCGGAGGAGAGGGAAGAGTGTAAAGGACCCTCTGTCGCACTATGTGGGCCCACACCTTCAAGGTTGTGTGGGTAACCAGTGAGGAGTACAAACCCCTGAGTCTGTGTCGCAGCAGCAAAAAAAGACCAATCCACCAAGTAGCGGAGTTGAACTACTCAATAATATTGTCCTATGTTAGGGGATACCAAGGCCCCCGCTAGCGGGGATTGGTAAGCCAAGGCTCTGCTCAAACAGGGTTTCCTCCCGGCCTAGTTAAAGTGATTAGTTTCACCTTGTAGTGTTTGGAGCAAGCCAGATGGAGGCTCGATTTGTTAGGGCCTGGAATAAACAGAGAACTCTCAGGAGCACTGACATTTTTAAGGCTGCTCCTCTTCCCAGCCAAGATCCCCAAATATCAACCGAAGAAGAGGAGAGGCAGTTTTGTCTCTGTGTTAGGTGCAACTTGGTGTAATCACCAAATTTCTGAAAGAACTGGAAACCTTGAGCTTTAAAGCCCATTAATAAGACAGCCTGCTTCCAGTTCTGTAACTCGTATTACAGCAGCTAGAAGCACAGAAAGATAGGAGGTATGACAAACACAGAAATTGTTGGATTGAAATTAAATGTATCTCATGTGCCGAGGTTTCCCATTTCATAAGCAAGTAAGTAGCTTAAATAGCATTATTTTCTATGTCTAGAAAAGGAATGGGAACAATGTTTTCAAACTAAAATAACTTTAACAAAATATTTTAATTAATGTTTCATATTGCCCACGGTCAGATCTTTCTTTTCAAATGCTTGAATTCTTCCCAACCATTGGACTCTGAATCCTAGGTAGACACTTTTAAACATTAGTGTTCACATGCATCATTTTAACATTGTTTTACACATGACCTATTTACATTCTCTCCACTTCATTGTGGTCCCTAAATATCTAATGAGGTGAAGACTTTGACTGCACCTGTTCTCACTTCAGTCTTCAACTTCAGACCTTTTTTCATCAGCCTTCTCCTTAGGAATCACTTTTTTGCCTACCGCCCCCCCCAATGTTACGAGGGAAGGGTTTACCCTTCTGTTATTGGATAGCTGAATCCTAGGCAATGGGGTGAAATGTTAACCATGACAAACTCCTTTTAAGAAAATCGGAGACGTGTGACTGTAGATACATATGGTTATATATGCTTAGCATAATCCTGTCATCTAGTGTTGGACTTGGATGTGTAAAATCTTTTTCTTTGAAGAAAGTTTTTTGAGTCGCAAAGTAGTGTGACTCCTCTTGCTGGTAATGCGCCTGGTCATTGACTGCCTTGTTACCTTGTTTTTCTTTTTTTTTCCGTCTCCTGGTTTGGACGTGTGCTTCACTGCTCTGGCTCAACAGCATTGTTGCATACTTTTTTTGGTAATACCTATTCTGAGTCGGTATTGTTTTGATTGTTGTCCTTTCTTTGTCTCTTGTTCATGGTGCTCATTACATCTGTTGGGTTCACCCCAGCACCATGTTGACTCAGTGATGGAAATGGGCGCCTTTTCAGTTCTGTCCTCAGTTACGCCAAATATCCGCACACCGACCTCTACTAGGTGGGTAACCTATGCCTCTCCCGTGAGCACAATGAGTACATCTCCAAGGCCTGCTGGTCTTTTAGGTCCAAAAAGACTCTTCGTGATCGTTGATCTCGATGAATCGAAATGTCCTGCCGGAGCATCAAGGAAACACAAGATATCTTCAGACGTCAGGACCTTCAAGACGAGATACAGACGACAGATGTGGCTAAGAGATCTAAATGTAGGATCTCACTCTTAAGCTGAGTACTATGTGACCTCAAACCCACCCCCCCAACACCACCTTGACCACCACTAAGGGTCGACTACCCATGGCAGACAAACATAAAGCCACCATCGGGCCTGCCTTTGGGCCGTGGTTGGCACTGAGTGTCTAACTTGGATACGTCCAACTTCAGCTCTGCGCTGAAAAAAGTACCCAGAATACATGCTTCTAAGTCTATCCTTCCTCCTTTAGAGCCAAACCTCTCTGCATTGAAACAGCACTCTATATCTGTGCTGTTACCAGCTGCTTGGGAACCGAAAATACCAACACTGAAACCCTTGGCATTGGGGGCCAAAAGCATTTGCATCTACCAAAGAAGCACAATGGTCTGAGCATGTGGAACCTGTACTTCAAGGCTTACAGGATGAAATTGACTCAAGGGAAAAGTATTTTCTGATCCACATGGATTCTGAATGCATAATTGCTAGACCTGCATACACTGGTTCCCAGCCATCCACAAGATAGCTGTCTTTTTAAGAGGCTTTGGATCTTCCACCTCTATCAAAGCGCAAAATGAAAACGGAAAAGACCACAAGCCTGGTTCACATCAGACCCCCACCAAACCCAGCGACACTCTACACACAAGCACTTCACTTTTTGCCCCTGCACCATATTCACCAGAGGGTTCACTACATTCTTACACAGGGATGGAGATGACCGTGATTATCCCTGGGACACATACGATGAAGTACCTGCTGATACAAACCCTGATCTTTATCTTACAAAACTCTCTTCCCTGGATGATACCACAACCTATCACAAACTAAAATGAAGAGCAGTCACCTTTTATTCTAGACCCTATTCTCCACACAGCCTTCGCCACAATACCTGCCTTTGCTCAAATGTGTATTGCAGCACACCACCGACATTTTCAACAACCACATTCGGTCTAAAGTAATAACACCACAGGTCAATAAAAAATATAATGCGCCAACCTAATTACCCTACATCAGGGGTCAACTTCCACCTGACTCCATAGTTGTTGCAACAGCTCCCACAGAGATCAGCTCCCAAACATCTGGTGAGGAACCCCACCAGATAAAGAGTAAGAAGATTGATGCAGCTGGAAAAAGGGTGGCTGACCAGTTTGCCAATTACTGTCAATTCAATTGGCCTCCTTTCCTGATATGACCAGGCTCAATGGGATAAGATGGAGGACATACACCAACACCTCCTGGAGGAAAATAAAGAGCTTACCAAATTGCTTCTAAGGGTAAACTTCTCTCCAACACCACAATCTGCCGCAATACTGCAGCCAGTGGGATAAATTCTAGTGTCCTCTAAAAGACAGTATTTTTGGCTCTGGGTCTCCGGGTTTAAACCTGAGGTCCTCCAGAACCTCTTGTTTCTCCCATTTGATGGAGAACATATTTTTGAGGCAAGTTGACACCCGCCTTGAGAAGATATAAAAGAATGAGACAGCTAGGCTATGAGAGCATTACAAGCACCATCACACTGTAGCTCCTTTCACCACTCCTTTTACTATGGAGGTTCAAAGACCACCTCCCCTGAGACCTCCACTTCTTACCAAGGACCTCAAGCACAAACCACCTGCACCTAAGAGAAACTACAGAGGCTCCTACAGGGGTAACAACTGCAAGGGCAGAGGCAATGGCATATTTACAAAGCTGTCAGCCACAACCACAAAACCTTGACTTCCCAGTTATTCCCCCCGCCATACAGCACAGGTTTGGGGTCAACCACAAAGGCTCTTTCCCGCTTGGTGGAACATCACCTCTGACCAGTGAGTGTTGGATATTATCCAGCATGGTTATTGTAGGGAGCTCACTTCCACCCCTTCAACATTCCACCTGGCAAACACAAGATTTCCCCACAACATCACAGTTGTTCAAGTACAAGCATGCCTCAAAAAAGGACCTACATAACCTCTTCTACTCCACCAGCACAGCACAGCACAAGAGTCTATTCATTTTACTTCTTTACTCCTAATAAAGACAGGTCTCCGAGACAAACCTTGGACCTCAGACGCTAAACAATTACATTCTTTCAGAGCACTTTCACATGGTCACTCTTCAGATGTCACCCCGTTTCATGACCTAAATGCCTTGCAGTAGTAGCTGCTCACATGCATACATGTCCTTCCATATCTAGATGACTGCTTCATCAAATACAAAATTTGTCGAAAGTGCTTTCAACTCACACGAGTCACCATAAATCTACTTCTCCAAGTAGGCTTTACAATCAACGTCTTAAAATCCCACCTCCAACCCCTTCAAATCCAACCTTACCTAGGGGAAATTCTCAACTAAGAACTGGGAATAGCTTTCCCCATTACTGCCAGGATACAGTCCTTCCAGGCACTCATTCACCACTGTGAGGATTGTCGTGCGTCTCCTTGATATGATGGGTTCATGTATAGCCAAAGTACCTCATGCCATACTCAACATGCTTCTGTTGCTGGAATGTCTAGCGCATGAGTGGGCTCAAGCGGAGGGTCAATGAGAAGATCTAATGTTGATTGGCCATCATGCTTGCCACCGCCTGCAGTGGTGGAACACCAACAACCTCTTAAACGGGCGGCCTTTTCTTGACCCAGTTGTGCAGAGAACCATCACAATGGATGCCTCCCTCATGGGATAGAAAGCGCATTCCCAAAACCTAACTGTCCATGGTCACTGGACACCCAGTCAGAGACATCTCCACATCAGTCACCTGAAGTTACTAGCTGTTCACTTAGTGCTGAAAGCCTTCCTTCTGCACATCATTGGCAAGGTAGTCCTGATCATGATGGGCACCATGACAGCCATGTATTATCTCCAAAGGCAAGGGGGCACCAGGTCCCCTCAGCTTTCTCAGTTTGCCCAGACCATTAGGATGTGGGCTTTCTGATACAAAATTCACCTGTTACGGTGTACCTACTGGGAGTGGACAACAACTTTGCAGCTCTTCTCAGCAGGGGGCACCAACAAGTCCACGAGTGAAAACTCCACATGCAAGTCCTCCTCCAATACTTCCAGCATTGGGGACAGCTGCAAATAGACTTTTGCCACAGCAGAAAACGTTCAAACTTCACCTCCAGGTTCCCACACCCACTGTCCAAGGGCAACACAATATGGATGAATTGGTCCAGGATATTTGCTTACGCTTTCCACCTCACCCACTGCTTCAGTTTCTGGTTCGCAAACTTCAGCGGACATCTCACCCTCATCCGGATCGCTTCCACATGGGCAAGACAACCATGGTTCACCACAGTCCTCGAATTCTCAGTAGTTCCCTATGAAGTACTACCAAACAGACAGGACCTTCTCATGCAGAACCTTGGAGAAATCAGACACCCAAACCCCCAGGTCCCTCAACCTTCCAATCGGGCTCAAGAAGTCATAGAATTTGGCTACCTAAATCTCCCACAACAGTGTATGGACATTCTTAGAGGCATGCAAGCCTACTACTCATTCCTGTTACTCTGCTAAATGGAAAAGATTTGTCCGCTATTGTCATTCCAAACACATTAATCCCTTAGCAGCCAAAATACAAAACATTTTCTGTTACTTATTTCTTTTCTATATCTCTGGTTTAGCTTTTACATCTATAAGGCTACACTTGTCTGCAGTAGCCACATATTTCCAAAACAGGCAACACACTTCCCTAGTCAGGATTCCAGTTATCAATGTTTTTATAGAAGATCCGTGCCATCAAATCTTACTTGGAACTTAAATATTGAATAAGCAAGATTCTCCATATGAGCCCCTCCATTCCTGTTCCCTCCAGTTTTTATTCTGGAAGGTAACCTTCCTAGTCCCTAGCACTTAACCCAGTCGTGTCACTGAGCTTCAGACATTAACTTTAGAAGAACCCTTCTTCCAATTACATAGAGATAGTGTAGTACTTGGCATTATTCCTAAATTTCTACCAAAGATGGTCTTTCAATTCCTCCTTAATCTATTGAACTCTGTTTTTTCCCTAGCCTGACTTATTTGCTGGAAGGGCTCTACATACATTAGACGTAAAACAAGCTGTCATGTACTATGTTGACAGGACTAAGGTGTTTAGGAAAACACAACAATTCATTTTTTGCTTTCTCAAAACCAGACAAAGAAAGAGCCATTTCTAAATCTGGCATTGCACTGTTGATTGTTAAATGCATACAAAGTGCTATACAAAAGCTAAAAGCACTTTACCTGACCCTCCTAGAGCTCAACCCATTTGTTTGTATATAAAAAAAAAAAAAGCTTCAATGGCCTTTTTACGAAATATACTCTTAGCTGACATATGTAAAGCTGCTACATGGTCTGCACTGCATACATTTGCAGAACATTGTGTAGATATAGTGGCTCATAAACAAGCCAATGTGCAGCAAGCATTTTTAAGAAGACTATAAAAAAACAACTAACTCCCACAGGCTAGCCACCCCCTAAAGAGGAGGACTGCTTAACAGTCTGTGCTAAGCATGCTAATCTACGGTCACACCTGCTTCAAATGGAAAATGTTACTTATCCAGTAAGCATCTGTTTGAGGCATATAGAGCTGAACATTCACATGCGTCAACCCTCCTCCCCCGACATCTGTGTTAGTTATTTTCACTTTTTATCACAAACTACTTTGTCATGGACATCTCATTATGCTACTCTCTCTGCTTCACATTCCATCCTCACCCGCCATGTGAGAAAACAATTCAACAATGGAGTCAATGATCATGTGTGTAATCAGCAAGACAGGAGACAGACTACCTCATGACTCGAAATACTTCTTTCGAACAAAAACAATTTTCAGACATCAGAGCCCAACACTAGATGGCAAAATTATGATAAATATGTGTATCTAAGCATGTGAATCTACAGCACTATACGCCACAAACAGGTGCTTACTGGGTAAGTAATTTCCTTTTACAGCTTTTGAGACGTGGAGATAAAGAAAAACATTGCTGATGAACCACAGGAAAAGTGTAAAAACACCCCCCCCTCGCGGAATAACTGCACTAGAGTGGGAGTAGAGTATCATGATGCACTAGAGGTGGGGAGTATGAGGGAAATCTGTACACAAGAGTGAGCATGCATGAAACTCAAGTATTCCCATGGAGTGCTAAAATTAAAAACTAGTTCTTTGAATGTGTGAAGTGAAACCTCTGAGTCATGGGACTGAAAAAGATTATAATAAAGAAGCTGCTATACCTTCAGGGAAAGGAAGGGAAGCAATTGAAATAAAAAGCGAGCAACACAGTGACAAACAATAGACTGGCCCCTGCCCTCTATAGATATTGTGGTGTTGTCAACAACATACAGCTATAAGCTGTCTGTTTGCAAGACCTAAAAATAGTTGGGCTTTATACTGCTGAAGGACACCCACGAAAGTACTCTTTTGAGCCCATTTACAAAGGATTGTTACTAGTGATCTCCTGGAAGACAGTGCTGCTGTTGCGGGCAATAAGGCCAACACAATTGGAGATATTACGTTATTTATTTTAAAAAAAAAATAATAAATCCTCAAGTTTTGTAAAGACCAAATAGTTCCCCTGTTTCATCTGAATGAAGAGGTGCCAACATTTCTGTGGTTTTTGATTGGTGTTCTTAACTGTGGCGGAGACATTGCTGCATTTCATGGACGTGAAATACTGTTTGAAGTTTTACATTGACAAGAAAAATTAGTTATGAGACTGAGATCAACTCGGTTTCCTTTGGCCCAGAGGGCAGCCCCTCTCAAAGCAAGCAAAAGATCATGCTCTGGGTTATACTTCATATTTCTCTCAGCTTGACAAGGGCTGCAGGCTGCTGAGGAGCAATGTGTAGATAATTCTGTCTCGAGTTAAGGTCTGTAGATGCTTTGGGACTGATGGTGTCTGACAGGTGTGAACAGTAATATTTATATAATAGTGATTTTAATTTATTGCCGGTTCAATCACACAAATCTACGAAAGCTTCATTGTTGCAGAGGAAATAAGTTACCTATCTGGAACTAGAGTTTACCGTCTTTATCTTTTAGAAAGTCACCTGCAGTCCTCCCTCTTACCCCTATTAAGTAGGAGACTCTTTAAGAGGTGGCGAGACCACATATATTGCACTGCTACAACAAAGCTAATTGAATTCAAACATTAATTACCTAAGATTTCTAGCCTTAACCATGAAATTATTCAAGCTGGAGAACTGAATTTACAGATAAGTCATTTTGTTCTGGTAATCTATGGCTATTTAAATTGTGGTACTGGAAAGCACAGAACCTAATAGTAGTTTTCCATATTGAGTAACTCGTTTCATTTCTCTTTGCAGGATTTATAGAATTAAACAACAAGAAACTTGTGGCCAGCCTAATTTTTCAGTATGCGCAGGTGGTACTTTGGTTCTGCCGTGTTGGCCTTCTTCCAGAGTGTTCTGGTAAGTTGCTTAAATATGTTGCATTTTCTTCCATCATGTTCTCTCCAGTTAGACTGACAGGCAAGCTCCACACAGTCCTATTCCTGTGCAAAGGGGTAATCACCTATTTTCTACTAAAACAATTCTCCATTTACTTATCACAGCAAACTC
Organism: Pleurodeles waltl; assembly: GCF_031143425.1. Classification (NCBI taxonomy): domain Eukaryota; kingdom Metazoa; phylum Chordata; class Amphibia; order Caudata; family Salamandridae; genus Pleurodeles; species Pleurodeles waltl. The sequence continues at coordinate 960,149,462 of NC_090444.1, forward strand.
ACTAAGGAGAGCATCAGAGGAAGTCTAGAAGATATCTAATGATGGGATATGCAGAGATAGAATATTACGTTAGTTCAAGGGTAGACCTTTATTACACCACTTCTCCATGCTCCTGAGGTAAATTGTGATCTTTAATCTGATCTCAGAGAGGGCCCAGTTAATAACTCTCTGCAGCTCTCTATAATTGGCCTTTGACCTCAGTTTTCCTCAACACATTTGGCCTCTCATTGGTCCCCTGTTGACAGACCATGTTGGCACCTTCAATGTGGATGTTCAGGTATGTTTTGGTATTTGTAAAGCTAGAGAGCATCTGACCCCTAAACATAGGGCATGACCACTGGAAAGATCAAAATTAGACTGTCAGTTCAGTGTTAATGCTCCTTGAAGACTTGTGTTCAAGTATTTTTCTGAATCTGATCTGATGCTGATAAGAATGCTGTTCAATATCGTAGGACCATGCATAGAGAATTCTTACCTTCAGTTTTTTTTTTTTTTTTTTTTTTTAACTTCCTTCAATGTTTTGTCTTCAGTCTGGCAATATCCAGTGCTCCTGGTCTTGTTTGTCCCCCTAGACGTGGTTAGTTTGTTTGCCTGGTAAGCCTGGGAGTGTTGACAAGGACTTTGTGATGCAGCTGTTCTTGAAGACACAGGTGGAAAGATGCAGCCAGTGCAGAACTTTTAAGGTGGGTGTGAGGTGGTTGAATTTCCCTAGACCCTGGTTAAGCCATGCTGCTGAGTGTAGGATATATTCCAGCAGTGCTAGAATGCTATTGGAGAGACAGCTGAACATTGCTTTGACTCTCCAGATGGGAAAGTTTATACGCATGTTCTGAAGTCATCTTCCGAAATTAACAGTGAGGGTTGAACCAAGCAGTATTGGTCTTCCTTGCAATGTATTTCTTGAAAGAAAAGTATATTTTTAGGGTGAATCAGAAATTTTGCACGGTTTGTCAGCGTGGGGTGTGAAGTGGAGAGCCAAGCTTGGTGTTGGCAAACAGAAGTAATTTGGTCTGTGTGGTTTAGCTTCAGGACGTTGGTAAACATCCAAGTGTGGATTAGTTCAAGGCAGGATTAGAAGAGTTTCTATGTTAGTAGAGAATATTTTCAGGTAGAGTTCGGTGCAATCTGAGTACTATTAGATCTTAATGCTGTTGCATGCAAGAATGGATCTCTGGCAGGGTTCCATGTGGAGGCTAAAGGCAGGGGAGAGGATGAAGTCTGTATACTGCAAGAGACAGGAAGTTCAGTTTATCAGTGAATCACATATGTCTGTTAATAAAATGTACATGCTATGCACCACAACCCTTCCTCTGCAATAGAGAAAATGACAAACAGAACCCACAGTTGCAGCTTTCTGGTAATTTTCAGGATTTTCTGAGCTATTTATTTCTAATATTGTGCACTAAACACTGCTGAACTTTCTTTCATTTATTTGAAAAATGTAATTTTTCTGGATGCTCTCCATTATTTCAATGCATCTTTCACCACGGAATCTCCCCAAATATTTCTAAAGGTCAAGGCTTAAAGTTCTCACCCCACTGTACTGATTGCATCCTCGGTCTGATCTTTTTATGTTATGTAATGCAAGTAGGGATTCTGCTAGCATTCTCTTTTTCCCTGACATGTCTTCCTCTTCCTCTTCCTCAGTGCTTTCTTTGTTAGCTGAGTTAGAGAACAAGGTCTGATAGTCAGATCTGTCCCTTTGGCACTGTTTGCTGTGTTTCTCTGACAAGTTAGTATTTTAATAAAATATCAAAACCAAGTCTGACAGTCTGCATGGCTGCCATGTTCTCAGGTTAGAGGTGGACCTGAGGATGAAGTGGGGCTTTATAATTGACAGCTGCTAATGGTTTGTAATCCGCTCATAAGTATTGATGATGATCCAACTCATTACTTATGGTTCACAGAGTTGTCAGTAGCAGCCCCCTCCCCTCCCATCCCATTTGCTGTGAGCTGAATGTCAGAGTTAATTAATTTGCTGTTCTCATGAAGCCAAGTATCATACATTTTCACATTTCATTCTGTGAAGCAAAAGATTTGTCTTCCTCTTTTGAGCTTTATACCTGTTCCTTCACATTTCAATGCTTTTCTAAACGCTTCATCATCTTTTTCATACTGTATAATGGATTTCACAGTGTACTTGATCAGGGATCAGAATGGCAAGAATGAAGCTAACATTTCTATTTTTAGGTCTCTGCTAGACAGTACATGCTCTGTCTCTTCCGAGACTTCTGTAATCTTACAGTGGGTGTAGTGCCCGCCCTTCACTTACCATTTGTTGCTTTGCTTGGCACTTGTCTCTACAGCTTTTTAATTGGTCACTGCAGACCTAACATAATTTCCGTTCCTGTCTGTGGAGCATGGACCAAGCACTGATTTATTCAGCTTAATCAGTGCACATTGACTGTTCCCGATGTGATTGAGGTACTTCTTTTTAAGTTCTGGGGCCCTGTAAACAGAAGGGGCAAAAACATGCCCAGCAGGACAAACAAAATTGCAAAGTTTTATTTTTTATAGTTAACTTGTTTCGTTTATTTTGCCAAGTCTTCTTTTCTCACTTTGCATTTGTTTTGCTTTTGCTCACGGGGCTAGCTATTCTCAAAAGATGATGATCTTGTTCTAAATGTTTTTAAGTGCATTGGTTATTTCCTGTGTGCAATTTTCTGGAATTATGCTTCAACACAGAATTGTGCAGTGCACACCAATCCACCTCACTCAAACCAGGTTGCCCCACTCAATCCACTCTACCCCACCTCACCAATCCACCCTACTCAGTCCAGTCCACGCTACTTAATCCAGTCCAGTCTAGCCCAGATCAATCCAGTCCAACCCAGCCCAACCCATCCCAGGGCAATCTAGTACACTCATCCAATCCTGCCACCCAATCCCACTCAGATCTGCTCCACTTCAATCTACCCCAGTCCACTTTGCTCCAGTCCAAAATAACCTGCCCCACCCAAATCCAAAACAAGTTGCCCCACTCCAGTCTACCCAGCTCCAATCTAAAACAACCTGTCCCACTCCAGTCTGCCCTACGCCACTCCAAATCAGTCTACCCACTCCAGTCTACAACTATGTGCACCACTCCAGTCTACCCAGCTCCACTCTAAAACTATGTGCCCCACTCCAGTCTACCCAGCTCTAATCTAAAAAAAATCTGCCCGCTCCAGTCTACCCAGCTCTAATCTAAAACAATCTGCCCCGCTCCAGTCTTCCCAGCTCCAATCTAAAACAATCTGCCCCGCTCCAGTCTTCCCAGCTCCAATCTCAAACAATATGCCCCACTCCAGTCTACCCAGCTCCAATCTAAAACAATTCGCCCCACTCAATACAATCTGTCCCACAATAATTCAAAGCAATCTGCCCTGTAGGAGGCTGGCTCAATTTATGGTGTACACTTATGGTGTGGCACCCTATACAGAGTCCAGGCAACCCTTAGTGATAGTGAATAGGTGTCCAGATAGCAGAAGCACTCCAGGGGTAGCTAAGACGAGCAGCTAACGCTAATCCAGGAGGAATGTAAAGCACTGCAATACCACAGGAGTAAGACAGTTACTTAGTCACAAGAAAGAACCATGCCAGTGTTGATAAAAAAAGAAAAGGATGCTTCATTACAGCCTCACTCAAATCTGCCCTATTCCATAAAAAAAAAACGGCCCTGCCCCAGTTCAAAACAGGTCTGCCCCGCACCAATTCAAAATTCAAAACAATCAGTCCAACCCATCCAGCCCATTCTTATCCACCTACCCTATTTCACTCCACCCCATCCAATCCACCTCACTCTTGTCCATCCCCCCACCCCACTCCACCCCACTCTTCCCAATCCAGTCCACCACACTCCAATTCACCCCGCTCTTCCCAATCCAGTCCACCCAACTCTTCCCAGTTCAGTCCACCCCACTCCAGTTCAGTCCACCCAGCTACAGTCCAATCCGTCCCACTTTAGTCCAATCCGTCCCACTCCAATCCATTAAATTCAATCCACCCGCCAAGCCAATAAATCCACTCCAGTCCCCTCCATTCCAAACCATCCTGCCTCGCTCCAAACCACCCCACTCCAATCCCATCACTCCATTTCAATCCTGTTGGAAAATGGCCCTCTGTGTGGGGTCACCCAAAACTTCTTGCCTTTCTCCTCCTCTTTTTCTGACCTCATTTTTGTTGGCTTTAGACTCTGAACACTTTACCATGGCTAACCAGTGCTAAAGTGCATGTGCTCTATCCCTAAAACATGGTAACACTGGCTCATACCCAGTTGACATATTTAACTACCTGTACGTCCCTGGTAAAGTGCACTAGATGTGCCCAGGGCCTGTAAGTTTAATGCTACTATTGGGCCTGCAGCACTGACTGTGCCACCCACATAAGTAGCCCCTAAACCATGTCTGAGGCCTGCCATTGTAAGGTTTGTGTGTGCAGTTTCACTGCCACTTCGACTTGGCAGTCACAAACTACTTGCAAAGCTGTAAACTCCCCTATTTCTATGTATAAGTCATAGGCTCTAGGTACCCTGTAGGGCAATGTGCTATGTAAGTATAAGGCAGGACATGTACTTATGTATTTTACATGTCCTATTAGTGAAAATCTCACAAATTAGTTTCTCACTTCTGTGAGGCCTTCCTCTCTCATGGGCCAGCATTAGAACTGCCCCTATGTACTTTTAAGTGGTAGATTCTGATCTGAAAGCCCTGTCATGTTTAGTATGGCCAGAGTGGTAATAGAAAATCCTGCGTACTAGTCAAGTTGGATTTAATATTACTATTTTCGAAATTCCACTTTTTGAAAGTGGGCATTTCTCTGCACTTACTGCCTCTGTGCCTTACAGTCTGGTCTTTGCTGGTTGACAGCTCCCCTGGTGCATTTCACCCAGACATCCATAAACACAGGTCACTCAGTCACATCTGCATACTGAATAGGTCTCCCTGGGTAGGAAGGGTGAAGGGGCTGTCTCTTACACTATAAAGGCCAGTGGCCTGCCCTCACACAAAGGACTGATAACCCCTTCAGGGTTAGGGGTCAGGGTTCAGGGGATACAGGTGGGTTGAAATGTGAATTTGTGCACTTTAAAACCACAATTGAAATATCCCCACTTCCAAGGCATTTTTGGGTGTATGTATACTGGGTCTTTGACCGTCCAAAATTAGACACTTCTGCACCTACACCTGGACTCTGTCAGAGGGACTGCCTGGCCGCCCAAAGGACTCATCTGGACTGCTTTGCAGAAGACTGCTACCCTGCTGGCCCCTGACTTTACTGGAAGGACTCTGTCTTCCCACAAGTGCTCTCTAAGAGGCGTGGATTGAGCTTGCCTCCTGTTATGAAGTCTCTGGCCACAAAGACTTCACCAAAGAGAAGAAAATCCCAGTGTGTCAGAAAATCGATGCAGGATGTCACTCGTGGCTGAAAAATCACTGCATTGCCTACTGGATCAACGCAGTGCCTGCTCCTTCTTGCCAGTGCGTCAATGGTTATCAATGCATCATCCCTGAGTGTAAAAATGTCCTGCATCGCAGAACAACCAAGGCTGCACTCCTGGAAATCGACACATCTCCTTGCAGTGTCAAAACAAACGATGCATCGTCTGTGCCGGAAAATCTGACGCAGCACCTTATTTTTCAGCGTATCGCCTTAGAACCAAGGCTGCACTCCTGTAAATTGATACATCACCTTGTAGCGTGGAAAGAAAGGAAAGCATTGTCTATCCTGTGCTGGAAAATCTGACGCAGTCCCTTATTTTTCGACACATCTCAGCGACCCGTGCATAGTCATTTTTGATGCATTATAGATACCGTGTGTTACAAGGATACAACCACTGATTCTTAAGGATTGAGACTCATTTAAATCTTTAAAAAGTGATATTGTGACTTGTGCATATTGGTGTTTTGTCATTACAATCTTATTTTCTTCAGATAAATATCTATTTTCCTAGACTGTTGTGGAGTACTTTTTGTGGTGTTTTCACTGTTACTGTATGAGTTATTGCACAAATACCTTACAAATTGCCTTCTAAGTTAAGCCTGCCTGCTCTGTGCCAAGCTACCAGAGGGGGTAGCACAGGATACCTTGGATTGTGTTGTGACTTACTCTGACTATGAGTATGGTCCCTTCTTGGACAAGTGTGTTACCTCTGCCAGCTAGAGACCCAATTTCTAATCTAATCTACCCCATTTCAGTCCACCCCACCCCACTCCATTTCAGTCCACCCCACCCCACTCCATTTCAGTCCACCCCACCCCACTCCATTTCAGTCCACCCCACCCCACTCCATTTCAGTTCACCCCACCCCACTCCATTTCAGTCCACCCCACCCCACTCCATTTCAGTCCACCCCACCCCACTCCATTTCAGTTCACCCCACCCCACTCCATTTCAGTCCACCCCACCCCACTCCATTTCAGTCCACCCCACTCCATTTCAGTCCACCCCACTCCATTTCAGTCCACCCCACTCCAATCCACTACAGTACACTTGAGCCACCTGCTTTACCCCAATCCAACCCACTGTACTCCAATCCAATCTAGCCCACTACCTCAATCCACTCCAACCAACTCCACCCTGTTCCACCCCACTCCACAACACTGCACTCTTCAACACTCTGGCACTGAACTCTACTCCTCTCACCTCTGCGACACACTACTCCTCCCTACTTCACTCTACGACAACGAGTTCGCTCTGACACTACTCCCCCACGCCACTCTGACACTCCATGCCACTAAGCTTTAGCAATGCTGAACCGCAGCTACACTGGTGTAGAACATTGCAAAAACACTTTGCCAAATCAATAACCCTTCTATAGGCGAGATCTGTTGGCTTTGCAAATGCTTATCTATAGTATGTTTCACATCTGTGTTTCAAACAGCTGCAAATACCATATTAATATCACTGTTTCATATTATTCAATTTAAAATCTTGAAATGAAGCTGGGAATCACAGCCAATGCTTAACTGACAAAACCCACCTGCTCAAAACGAAATGTACAATGGTAATGTTGGCTTATCATGATCCTAAATTCAAGATTATGATGGGTTGCTTTTTCTCCAACAGGGCTGCTGCCAGTCACCTTTACTCCATTATGGTAATAGAGCTGTTGGCTATGAAAATGCATCTCAAACGATATTAAGGGTATCCCCTTTAATATCCCCTTTAGACGTACAAACCATAAAATATAGCTATTTGCTGATTGTACTCTCCTCTCGATCCTGTCTATACTGCCAAATGCTGATGGAGTATGAGATGTCAGGGTATAAAATCAACGAAAATAAATCTGAAATCCCATCCTTAGGTTTACCGTAGATAGACATACCTTCAAAGAATGTGTTCCTTGTTGGGGGACAAGATAATGGGGAGTGAATCACACACATTCCTCATCAGATTGATACCAGGCAAACATATCTTCCTTATGGAAGGAAATTAAATCTGACCTGAGCAGTTGGGGCCATTAATACATTTCATGGCTGGGTCGCATCACAGTGGCTCAAATAAACCTGATCCCCCTGTCTCTGCTTCATTTTTTTCAGGTACTACCTATCAGAATTGATAATTCCACACTAGATGATAACAAGAATACCATAATACGATTTCTAGGCAACGTCCTTAAGGTGCAGGGCCCTAAGGTTTGTGAGGAAAGGGCTAACACCTTGAGGTTAAGGGACTTGGGTTTCCCACATGTTTGTAATTACAGAGCAGCCACAACTAAAAATAAAGTAGAGTAACCAAAGATGGAATTTAATAAACATTGAACTCGTGGACAGGACAGTTACTGTTAGATCCCTGTGGGACATAACTCAGGTACAGCAAAACACAGACCACAAATTGTATATTGTAGGTCATATCACTAGTATGTCGATGAATATGCAGGACAACATAGCTATTAGGTATAAAATTGTGGCCTTTCGGTGTCCCCAATATGTATGTTGGATAACTGAGTTTACTCCTGCACTAGTACTGACTTACCACTCAAGGTGGCGGGCGAGCACTGTAGAATGATTTTGGATGTATTCCTCAAGGTAGGTATTAGGTTGTTACCTACTTCAAGAAAACATATTGTCTTGAGCTAGAGCACTTTCTCCACCGACAGTTGCGACTCAGGGTACTTAATCCGACAATAAGGGAAGCTTCAACATTGTCACTTATACAGGGAGAAAAGTTCCCTAAGAGCATACCATGGAATTAAAGGATGTGGGTCTCAGCTCTTTGCAGATTTTGAAGTACGCCCCAGTCAGACCTCTCATGGGCCACTATGTAGAGATGGTGCTATGAGGAGACATGTATAAATACAACCTTTCTCTGCTTCTCAGACAATCGGCTCTAGAAGTAATGACATGGTGATATTTAACACCAGATAAGTTATGTAGTATATTCATTCATACCTCTAACAGAGGCTAGGGGGATTGTAGGGAGAAAGGCACAACTCCACGTCTGGTGGGAATGTCCCAAATCAAAATGTTTTTGGAAGGAGGACCTGGTGGCCACAAAAGATATGGTACAACTTCCCAAAACAGCTATCCAGGATGTCAGGATTTTTGGGATGTGACCTGGTTTGGAGATAAGCATGTTGAGGAATAGGAAGCTAATGTATCAAACTTATATTCACACCACGAATGACAATTGCAAAACAATGTAATCAAATCGTGGGTCCAACTTGGCACTTGTTGCTTTGGCAAACTTAGGAAACAATGATAGTAGAAAGCTAAAGGATAGACTGCAGCCAGTATTTTGGTACATGGAGTGGGTGAATGAGGAGCTGACATGCCTTCTTAAATTACGGGTGCTGCAAATATTTCATTAAAATACATCTAGGGGCACTGTGGTCTTGGAACGATGAATAAGGGAAGGCGTGAAATCTTTGAGAAACTGATATCAATTGGTTGCTAGACTGAAGACGACAATGGGAAACAATGTAGTCCAGGCACCCTTTTGTGGGATCATGGGGGGTGGGTGTTGGCCCTGTTTATAGTGCATTGATTATAGCATACTAGATAAGGTCAGAGTAACTTAAAAAAACATGCATTGTCAGTTCATCCATACTTAATAAATTGCTTTGGGGGAAAAGGCAATGTACTTTGCTGTAGCTCAAAAGGATCCAGAGGGACAAGTGTAATCAATGTAGCGCACATGAGACCAAGTACGGTTTCAGAACATGAAATAATGCATAGGGCTGAAGGACCATTATTGACCCAATTCTCTGGGGGCTGTTCCTCCACTTATTAATTTTTGCTTCCCTGAAGTACATATTGTAAAGAAATGGCTCCCTGTTGCAGTTACCCCCCCACTTTTTGTCTGATACTGATGCTGACTTGACTAAGAAGTGTGCTGGGACCCTGCTAACCAGGCCCCAGCACCAGTGTTCCTTCACCTAAAATGTACCATTGTATCCACAATTGGCACACCCTGGCATTCAGATAAGTCCCTTGTAAACTGGTACTTCTAGTACCAAGGGCCCTGATGCCAAGGAAAGGTCTCTAAGGGCTGCAGCATGTCTTATGCCACCCTAGAGACCCCTCACTCAGCACAGACACACTGCTTACAAGCCTGTGTGTGCTAGTGAGAACAAAATGAGTAAGTCGACATGGCACTCCCCTCAGGGTGCCATGCCAGCCTCTCACTGCCTATGCAGTATAGGTAAGACACCCCTCTAGCAGGCCTTACAGCCCTAAGGCAGGGTGCACTATACCATAGGTGAGGGTACCAGTGCATGAGCACTGTGCCCCTACAGTGTCTAAACAAAACCTTAGACATTGTAAGTGCAGGGTAGCCATAAGAGTATATGGTCTGGGAGTCTGTTTTACACGAACTCCACAGCACCATAATGGCTACACTGAAAACTGGGAAGTTTGGTATCAAACTTCTCAGCACAATAAATGCACACTGATGCCAGTGTACATTTTATTGTAAAATACACCACAGAGGGCACCTTAGAGGTGCCCCCTAAAACTTAACCGACTATCTGTGTAGGCTGACTAGTTCCAGCAGCCTGCCACACTAGAGACATGTTGCTGGCCCCATGGGGAGAGTGCCTTTGTCACTCTGAGGCCAGTAACAAAGCCTGCACTGGGTGGAGATGCTAACACCTCCCCCAGGCAGGAGCTGTAACACCTGGCGGTGAGCCTCAAAGGCTCACCCCTTTGTCACAGCCCAGCAGGGCACTCCAGCTTAGTGGAGTTGCCCGCCCCCTCCGGCCACGGCCCCCACTTTTGGCGGCAAGGCTGGAGGGAACAAAGAAAGCAACAAGGAGGAGTCACTGGCCAGTCAGGACAGCCCCTAAGGTGTCCTGAACTGAGGTGACTCTAACTTGTAGAAATCCTCCATCTTACAGATGGAGGATTCCCCCAATAGGGGTAGGATTGTGACCCCCTCCCCTTGGGAGGAGGCACAAAGAGGGTGTACCCACCCTCAGGGCTAGTAGCCATTGGCTACTAACCCCCCAGACCTAAACACGCCCTTAAATTTAGTATTTAAGGGCTACCCTGAACCCTAGAAAATTAGATTCCTGCAACTACAAGAAGAAGGACTGCCCAGCTGAAAACCCCTGCAGCGGAAGACCAGAAGACGACAACTGCCTTGGCTCCAGAAACTCACCGGCCTGTCTCCTGCCTTCCAAAGATCCTGCTCCAGCGACGCCTTCCAAAGGGACCAGCGACCTCGACATCCTCTGAGGACTGCCCCTGCTTCGAAAAGACAAGAAACTCCCGAGGACAGCGGACCTGCTCCAAGAAAAGCTGCAACTTTGTTTCCAGCAACTTTAAAGAACCCTGCAAGCTCCCCGCAAGAAGCGTGAGACTTGCAACACTGCACCCGGCGACCCCGACTCGGCTGGTGGCGATCCAACACCTCAGGAGGGACCCCAGGACTACTCTGATACTGTGAGTACCAAAACCTGTCCCCCCTGAGCCCCCACAGCGCCGCCTGCAGAGGGAATCCCGAGGCTTCCCCTGACCGCGACTCTTTGAACCTAAAGTCCCGACGCCTGGGAGAGACCCTGCACCCGCAGCCCCCAGGACCTGAAGGACCGGACTTTCACTGGAGAAGTGACCCCCAGGAGTCCCTCTCCCTTGCCCAAGTGGAGGTTTCCCCGAGGAATCCCCCCCTTGCCTGCCTGCAGCGCTGAAGAGATCCCGAGATCTCTCATAGACTAACATTGAAAACCCGACGCTTGTTTCTACACTGCACCCGGCCGCCCCCGCGCTGCTGAGGGTGAAATTTCTGTGTGGGCTTGTGTCCCCCCCGGTGCCCTACAAAACCCCCCTGGTCTGCCCTCCGAAGACGCGGGTACTTACCTGCAAGCAGACCGGAACCGGGGCACCCCCTTCTCTCCATTCTAGCCTATGTGTTTTGGGCACCACTTTGAACTCTGCACCTGACCGGCCCTGAGCTGCTGGTGTGGTGACTTTGGGGTTGCTCTGAACCCCCAACGGTGGGCTACCTTGGACCAAGAACTGAGCCCTGTAAGTGTCTTACTTACCTGGTTAACCTAACAAATACTTACCTCCCCTAGGAACTGTGAAAATTGCACTAAGTGTCCACTTTTAAAACAGCTATTTGTGAATAACTTGAAAAGTATACATGCAATTTTGATGATTTGAAGTTCCTAAAGTACTTACCTGCAATACCTTTCGAATGAGATATTACATGTAGAATTTGAACCTGTGGTTCTTAAAATAAACTAAGAAAAGATATTTTTCTATACAAAACCTATTGGCTGGATTTGTCTCTGAGTGTGTGTACCTCATTTATTGTCTATGTGTATGTACAACAAATGCTTAACACTACTCCTTGGATAAGCCTACTGCTCGACCACACTACCACAAAATAGAGCATTAGTATTATCTCTTTTTACCACTATTTTACCTCTAAGGGGAACCCTTGGACTCTGTGCATGCTATTCCTTACTTTGAAATAGCACATACAGAGCCAACTTCCTACATTGGTGGATCAGCGGTGGGGTACAAGACTTTGCATTTGCTGGACTACTCAGCCAATACCTGATCACACGACAAATTCCAAAATTGTCATTAGAAATTCATTTTTGCAATTTGAAATTTTTCAAAATTCTTAAAAGTCCTGCTAGGGCCTTGTGTGTTAAGTCCCTGTTTAGCATTGTCTTTTAGAGTTTAAAAGGTTGTTAAAAGTTTGAAATTAGATTCTAGAAACAGTTTTAGATTCTTTAAAAAGTCTTCCAACTTTTAGCAAAATAATGTCTGATACAGAGATGAATGTGGTGGAACTCGACACCACACCTTACCTCCATCTTAAGATGAGGGAGCTAAGGTCTCTCTGTAATATCAAAAAAATAACCATTGGCTCCAGACCTACCAAAATTCAGCTCCAGGAGCTGTTGGCAGAGTTTGAAAAAGCCAACCCCTCTGAGGATGACTTCACAGAGGAAGAAATTAGTGACTTGGAGGGCAATTCCCCCCTTCCAGTCCTAAATAGGGAGACCAGGGCCTCTCAAGCCCTGTCTCCAAAAATGATAGTCAGAAATGTTGCTTCCCTCACAGGAGGGTCCAGCATTTCTGAAATCACTGAGGATGCTCTCAGTGAAGATGACCCCCTGTTAGCCAGGATGGTCAAAAGATTGGCTTTGGAAAAGCAGCTCCTAGCCATAGAAAGGGAAAGAAAAGAGATGGGCCTAGGTCCCATCAATGGTGGCAGCAACTTAAATAGGGTCAGAGATTCTCCTGACATCCTAAAAATCCCCAAAGGGATTGTAACAAAATATGAAGATGGTGATGACATCACCAAATGGTTCACAGCTTTTGAGAGGGCTTGTGTAACCAGAAAAGTGAACAGATCTCACTGGGGTGCTCTCCTTTGGGAAATGTTCACTGGAAAGTGTAGGGATAGACTCCTCACACTCTCTGGAAAAGATGCAGAATCTTATGACCTCATGAAGGGTACCCTGATTGAGGGCTTTGGATTCTCCACTGAGGAGTATAGAATTAGATTCAGGGGGGCTCAAAAATCCTCGAGCCAGACCTGGGTTGATTTTGTAGACTACTCAGTAAAAACACTAGATGGTTGGTTAACTGGAAATGAAGTGTGTGACTATGTTGGGCTTTATAATTTGTTTATGAAAGAACACATTTTAAGTAACTGCTTCAATGAAAAGTTGCATCAGTATCTGGTAGACCTAGGTCCAATTTCTCCCCAAGAATTGGGAAAGAAGGCAGACCACTGGGTCAAGACTAGAGTAACCAAAACTTCCACTGGGGGTGACCAAAAGAAAGGGGTTACAAAAACTCCCCAGGAGAAAGTGGGTAACACTAGAAACAAAGAAAAAGAGTCCTCTGTAGGCCCCCAAAAACCAGAACAGGTGGGTGGGCCCCAAGACACAACCCAAAACAAAGGTGGGTACCAGGGTAAGAACTGGGATGCCACTAAGGCCTGGTGCCACACCTGTAAACAGTCTGGGCACCACACCAAGGACACTTCTTGTCCCAAAAACAAACCCCAGAACAAAATTCCTGGGGTAACCAGTGTAGCCATGGGAGATGACTCCTCAGATGAGGAGGTCTTCCTAGCCTTCAACTGGAAACAGGGCCCAACAGGTGAGTTGGAGATTCCAGAGGGAAGTAGACACTTCCACCACCTACTGGTGAATGGAATCCCAACCACTGCCCTTAGAGACACTTGTCCCAGTCACACTATTGTGCATGACAGGCTGGTGCTCTCAAACCAGTACATCCCAGGTGAGACTGCCAGGGTAAGAGTTAGCCTAGACAGGGTCACTAAGAGGCCTGTGGCTTTAGTACCCATAGAAGTGGGTGGCACTCTTAGCTGGAGAAGGGTAGTAGTCAGTACAGACCTCCCCCTTGATTGTCTCCTTGGAAATGACTACCCAGAGGTTAGTCAGAGTCCAAGAGAGGAACTGGTCCAGTGCCAGTCCTCTCCCAAGGATTCTGGAAGTCCTGCCTCTGCAGTAAATGCAAGCAGGCCCCAGAAGAAGAAGAAAAGAAAACAGAGTAGGAAGGGTGGACAACCTTTAGCCAAGGTTACAGCAAGCCAAGGAGATTCTGCTCCAGTAGGGGAGAACTCCAAAAATGGCCCTGATAAAGTCCAACCTGACCCACAAGAAGTCCTGGCTAGTCAGGCAACTGTTAAACCTGAGTGGGTGGCTCCTCAGCTAACAGAAGAAAGAGTGGAAGAAGGGTGTTTACTACAAGATGTGGTAACCCCCCACTCCAATACAGCAGACAGGCAACCTGAACCCAAAGAAGCCTGTAACTTAGCCCCTTCCCTTTTAGGTGAAGAGCTAAAGGTGTGGTTCTGGGCACTGACAGCTGTCAGTGGCCTCTGCTGGGTGTTAGCCTTTATGGCTGCACTATCCTTAGCATGGTGGTCTGACCCCATGCCAAATAGCAAGTTAGGCCCCCTGACCCTATTGGTCATGGTGGGGTTACTCCAGCTCTGGGTAACCTCTCTGGGTAAGCTAGGGGTGACCCTGGCCAAGATAAGGTTAGCAGAGGTGGACACCTCTAAGACCAAAATAGAAAGAATGGGTGGAGACATTGAAGAGGCAGACAAGAGGCAATTCAGACTAGGTCCTATCACTGTGGAAGTGGGTCAGTTCCCCAAAGGGAATGACCTGAACAGAAGGATGTAAGGCAGAGTAGGCCCTGCAACTAACCAGCCTATTTCTCCTACTCTTCCTCGCCTGACAGACTAGGAAGACTCTCCCAGCTTGGGCTGAGTCTCCTGGCCTGTAGGCTGGGGGGGGCTTGTGTAAAGAAATGGCTCCCTGTTGCAGTTACCCCCCCACTTTTTGTCTGATACTGATGCTGACTTGACTAAGAAGTGTGCTGGGACCCTGCTAACCAGGCCCCAGCACCAGTGTTCCTTCACCTAAAATGTACCATTGTATCCACAATTGGCACACCCTGGCATTCAGATAAGTCCCTTGTAAACTGGTACTTCTAGTACCAAGGGCCCTGATGCCAAGGAAAGGTCTCTAAGGGCTGCAGCATGTCTTATGTCACCCTAGAGACCCCTCACTCAGCACAGACACACTGCTTACAAGCCTGTGTGTGCTAGTGAGAACAAAATGAGTAAGTCGACATGGCACTCCCCTCAGGGTGCCATGCCAGCCTCTCACTGCCTATGCAGTATAGGTAAGACACCCCTCTAGCAGGCCTTACAGCCCTAAGGCAGGGTGCACTATACCATAGGTGAGGGTACCAGTGCATGAGCACTGTGCCCCTACAGTGTCTAAACAAAACCTTAGACATTGTAAGTGCAGGGTAGCCATAAGAGTATATGGTCTGGGAGTCTGTTTTACACTAACTCCACAGCACCATAATGGCTACACTGAAAACTGGGAAGTTTGGTATCAAACTTCTCAGCACAATAAATGCACACTGATGCCAGTGTACATTTTATTGTAAAATACACCACAGAGGGCACCTTAGAGGTGCCCCCTAAAACTTAACCGACTATCTGTGTAGGCTGACTAGTTCCAGCAGCCTGCCACACTAGAGACATGTTGCTGGCCCCATGGGGAGAGTGCCTTTGTCACTCTGAGGCCAGTAACAAAGCCTGCACTGGGTGGAGATGCTAACACCTCCCCCAGGCAGGAGCTGTAACACCTGGCGGTGAGCCTCAAAGGCTCACCCCTTTGTCACAGCCCAGCAGGGCACTCCAGCTTAGTGGAGTTGCCCGCCCCCTCCGGCCACGGCCCCCACTTTTGGCGGCAAGGCTGGAGGGAACAAAGAAAGCAACAAGGAGGAGTCACTGGCCAGTCAGGACAGCCCCTAAGGTGTCCTGAACTGAGGTGACTCTAACTTGTAGAAATCCTCCATCTTGCAGATGGAGGATTCCCCCAATAGGGTTAGGATTGTGACCCCCTCCCCTTGGGAGGAGGCACAAAGAGGGTGTACCCACCCTCAGGGCTAGTAGCCATTGGCTACTAACCCCCCAGACCTAAACACGCCCTTAAATTTAGTATTTAAGGGCTACCCTGAACCCTAGAAAATTAGATTCCTGCAACTACAAGAAGGACTGCCCAGCTGAAAACCCCTGCAGCGGAAGACCAGAAGACGACAACTGCCTTGGCTCCAGAAACTCACCGGCCTGTCTCCTGCCTTCCAAAGATCCTGCTCCAGCGACGCCTTCCAAAGGGACCAGCGACCTCGACATCCTCTGAGGACTGCCCCTGCTTCGAAAAGACAAGAAACTCCCGAGGACAGCGGACCTGCTCCAAGAAAAGCTGCAACTTTGTTTCCAGCAACTTTAAAGAACCCTGCAAGCTCCCCGCAAGAAGCGTGAGACTTGCAACACTGCACCCGGCGACCCCGACTCGGCTGGTGGCGATCCAACACCTCAGGAGGGACCCCAGGACTACTCTGATACTGTGAGTACCAAAACCTGTCCCCCCTGAGCCCCCACAGCGCCGCCTGCAGAGGGAATCCCGAGGCTTCCCCTGACCGCGACTCTTTGAACCTAAAGTCCCGACGCCTGGGAGAGACCCTGCACCCGCAGCCCCCAGGACCTGAAGGACCGGACTTTCACTGGAGAAGTGACCCCCAGGAGTCCCTCTCCCTTGCCCAAGTGGAGGTTTCCCCGAGGAATCCCCCCCTTGCCTGCCTGCAGCGCTGAAGAGATCCCGAGATCTCTCATAGACTAACATTGAAAACCCGACGCTTGTTTCTACACTGCACCCGGCCGCCCCCGCGCTGCTGAGGGTGAAATTTCTGTGTGGGCTTGTGTCCCCCCCGGTGCCCTACAAAACCCCCCTGGTCTGCCCTCCGAAGACGCGGGTACTTACCTGCAAGCAGACCGGAACCGGGGCACCCCCTTCTCTCCATTCTAGCCTATGTGTTTTGGGCACCACTTTGAACTCTGCACCTGACCGGCCCTGAGCTGCTGGTGTGGTGACTTTGGGGTTGCTCTGAACCCCCAACGGTGGGCTACCTTGGACCAAGAACTGAGCCCTGTAAGTGTCTTACTTACCTGGTTAACCTAACAAATACTTACCTCCCCTAGGAACTGTGAAAATTGCACTAAGTGTCCACTTTTAAAACAGCTATTTGTGAATAACTTGAAAAGTATACATGCAATTTTGATGATTTGAAGTTCCTAAAGTACTTACCTGCAATACCTTTCGAATGAGATATTACATGTAGAATTTGAACCTGTGGTTCTTAAAATAAACTAAGAAAAGATATTTTTCTATACAAAACCTATTGGCTGGATTTGTCTCTGAGTGTGTGTACCTCATTTATTGTCTATGTGTATGTACAACAAATGCTTAACACTACTCCTTGGATAAGCCTACTGCTCGACCACACTACCACAAAATAGAGCATTAGTATTATCTCTTTTTACCACTATTTTACCTCTAAGGGGAACCCTTGGACTCTGTGCATGCTATTCCTTACTTTGAAATAGCACATACAGAGCCAACTTCCTACACATATCTATATTTGGGAACCACAGGCCACCCCTCCAGCTAGGGCCAATTACCAATTTTAAACCAGCTCTAAAACCTTTCGCAGTGCCATATGATCTCTAACATATGCCTCAGTTATTCTTTAAAGATGACTTTCAGTATCCTTAACAGAAAGGCTTGGAATACACATAGCAATTAATATGTTGAATGAATTATTCGACCTGTCAATCTTTCAGTCCAAGGAAGGAGCATATTTTGCCATCTGTGTAGATTTATCTGACTTGATAGTATAATTATAGGGATGTTTGCTCCGTAAAAGTTGCCCAGTCGGGAGGTCCAGCACACACCAGCCTAATTGTTTGGGAAGTTGAAATACTCATTACTGTTCGACATAAGAGGCTTGAATATTAATCAGCCAATTGTATGTTTTTTTTTTTGGCTACACATTTTCGATAGGACTTTACACTGAAGTGGTGGTATGGATGTCGTATTGTCTGTGATACAAGCCATTCCATCACCCTTAAAAAGAACCGTTGACTTTAGCTAAATGTATGCCCACACAGTGCTACAAGAGTCTCCTTATCCGGCTTTTTCAGCACTCCATGCTCCCGCTTTGGGATATTCCTAAATTTTGACAATGCTAATATAAACACATTTTCATTCCTCACCCTAGTCTCACCAAGCAAGCAGGCTTCTTGGTACATTGCAGAGACAGTTTTGTATATTCTGTTGTCTTGTTTTCAGGTCCATACATGACATGCCCATTCCATTTTGTTAGGTCCCTCATAGACCACTTAGCATTGTACAGCAGTTCATTAGTTTGTTAACAAATAACAGTACCGGTCCACAGCCCTGTAGCCTACGTATGCAGCTCTAGAGGATTGGATTATGTGCCCTGCTTGGCCAAAGCCATTGGATCTGTGTCACAGCCATGAGTCCCTGCACCACCCAAATTTTCAGTTCCATCGCTTGGACTTAGTGTCCTCTTTGCCAGCATGTATAACAGTCCAAAAACGCCACTGGTAAGATGCTCTTTTCTTTTTGACATTTCCTACCACATACAAAGATCCCTGCAATTACCTTACCTCCTGATTTGTGATGTTTATCCATCTTTACTTACCCTCATCTCTTTCAGGAGCATTCATTATCTGTGTATCTGATGTAATTTACCATTCTTAAATATTTCATTTTTTCTTGTAGTGCCTCTTTGCTCTCATATGCACTTTATAATGCAATTGATTCCGAAATATGAATTCCTCCTGCATTGCTATCATTGTTTCTGTTTTTTTTTTTGGCAAATAGATATAAGTGCTGATATGCAGTTATCCAGGCCATTCTACAACTACCACTCACTTCAAAATTACTACATTGGGCGTCGGCAGAAACTTGAACGCCTTTCCAGGTAAACCTCATTGGAGAAAAATAAAGTATTGGTAAATGTCCACAGTATATTTCCCTTAATGATCACCATACCCATGAAACATGTTTTGTTTAATTGCCGTTCTGGATAACTGAAGCCAATTTGCAACTACTAAATGCAGCTTTTTATTGCAAGATGTTCATTTTTAGGTCTTGCATACACTACAATACCTATTGTTTACTATTCATTGGGCTTACAACCCACCTACAATATACCATTGGTTGTTTTCGTTTTCACTCTGTTTTGCAATTTCTCTGTTGCTTAGCTCTTGTAGCCTTTCCTTCCTTTCTTGTGGTGACTACTTCCTGGAGCATGGGCCAAATACATGTGTCCCATGTGCTCTTCCTCATCTTTGTTCTTCCTCGTCTTTTTGCAATGTACAATTTTTTTTCATCAGCATGCCAGTATTCCCGTATATACAATGTGCTTCCCTGCTTCTAACACAGCAATACATCTTATTTATGTTGCTTTCACCCTGTCTGCTGTCTATCCACACTTTAGTACTATTGTATGCTACTGCACTCAACTACACCACACCATTCTCCTCTCCACCACACCATTCTCCTCTCCACCACACCATTCTCCTCTCCACCAATCTCCTCTACTATATGCTACTCGATGCAGCTTCAACTCCACTCTGCGCCACTCTTCGGCTCCACCGCTCCTCTTCGGCTCCACCGCTCCTCTTCGGCTCCACCGCTCCTCTTTGGCTCCACCGCTCCTCTTTGGCTCCACCGCTCCTCTTTGGCTCCACCGCTCCTCTTTGGCTCCACCGCTCCTCTGCGGCTCCACCGCTCCTCTGCGGCTCCACTCCTCTACTCCACTTGTGCCCCTCTACTACTCCACTTGTGCCCCTCTACTACTCCACTTGTGCCCCTCTACTACTCCACTTGTGCCCCTCTACTACTCCACTTGTGCCCCTCTACTACTCCACTTGTGCCCCTCTACTACTCCACTTGTGCCCCTCTACTACTCCACTTGTGCCCCTCTACTACTCCACTTGTGCCCCTCTACTACTCCACTCTGCGCCACTCCTCTACTCTGTGCCACTCCCTCTACTCCACTCTGCGCCACTCCTCTACTCTGTGCCACTCCCTCTACTCCACTCTGCGCCACTCCTCTACTCTGTGCCACTCTACATCACTTGACCACACCACTCCAAGCCAGTGTAGCCTAGGCCAGTCTATTGCATGCCGCACTAGGCCACTGTATTGCATGCCGCTTTAAACCATTTCATGCCACTCCACCCCATTCTAGGCCTTCACATTCTTTTCTACGCCACTCTGCTCTCTGCCCGCCACACCACTAACGTTTAGCCATACATAATTATATACATTAGCTTGAAGCACAAAGACTAATGTTTGATATAAGTCACATCTCCATTCTTAAATCATAAAGTTCATAACAATTCTTCATTTTATTCACATATACAAAATGTGCAAAAGTAGTTCAATTTCCGTCATAAAAGTTGATGAATAACCATTATGATCTCTGTATGTTCTGAACACTGTCAAAGCGATACACAAATAGCCAACACGTGTTTTGCCTTAAACAAGACTTTTTCAAGGCTCAGGTAATACACAACAATATCTCCATCAGTGGGTGTCACAAAAAGCGTTGTACACCACTGTACTTTAGGCCACTCTCTTGCACGGCACATTAGACCACTCTATTCCATGCCACTTTAAGTCACTCTATGCCATTCCACACCACTCCATCCCACGCAATGCTGCTCTACCCCACTCTAGGCCACATAATTCTCCTCTACGCCACTCTGCTCTCTGCCCACCACACAGTTAACATTTGGCCATGCATAAGTATATACATTAGCCTGGTGCACAAAGTAAACAATAACGTTTGAAATTAGTCAAATCTCAAATATTAAGTCATAAAGTTCATAACAAGTCTTCATTTTGTTCACCTTGCCAAAATGTGGAAAAGTAGTGCAAATATGCATCATAACATTTGAGAAATTAAAATTCTCATATGTTCTGAACTCTGTCAAAGCAGCGTGCAAACAGCCAATATGTGTTTAGTCTTAAACAAGACTTCTTCAGGGCTCCGATAATACACAGCAGTATCTCTCAGTAGTCATCACAAAAAGCGTTGTACTCATAGACAGACTATACTTAACAGCTAGATATTTAACAACCACAATCAAGCTGCACCCAAATTGATAACTGGTGATGTCTGAAGTAGCAAACATTGTCCACAACAATATCATCAGAGAAGAACCTCTGATAAGGGATGAGTATGAGTCCCAAACAGGCAAGGTGCTTGGATGGCTGATGCAGATGAGGGATGGGAATCACAAACTATTGAGGTGGTCCATCTCCCCACAGGGAATAGAATTTAAGGTGGATCCCCAGCCTGGATCAAACCATGCCAGTTCTGATGGTGTCTCCTCATTTTTTCACCTTAGTGAAGAAAACTCCCAAGGTGTGTTGAGTAGCTTGCCCCACTTCAGCTGTTGGGAAGTGGTGGTGGGCATGCGTGGTCTTCCCCCAACTTTTTGCCTATCTGATCTTGTTTTTTGCTGGCTTTAGGACTCTGAGCACTTTACCACTGCTAATCAGTGCTAAGGTGCATGCGCACAGGCTCATACCCAACTGATATATTTAATTTTCTTATAAGTCCCTAGTAAAGTTCACTATATGTGCCCAGGACATGTCAATTAAATGCTACTAGTGGGCATGCAGCACTGATTGTCCCACCCTCGTAAATAGTCCCTTCCCTATGCCTCAGGCCTGCCACTGCAGAGCCTGTGTGTGCAATTTACACTGCCTTTTCAACCTGACAAACTAAACATCTTGCCAGGCATTAAGCTCTCATTTGTATACACACAAACCACCTCTACGGAATGCCCTAGGCAACCCTGGGGGAAGGGTGCAATGTACTTGAAAGGTAAACAAGTACCTTTTAAGATTAGCATGTTCTGGTAGTGAAAAACGTATGTCTACTGCCAGGCGTATCTCTCCAATAGGTTAGCATTGGGATTACCTTATTGTATTCTAGAAGTGTAATTTCCAATTGGGACAAGTTTGCTATTTCGAGTTTAGTGTCCCTTGACTCTCAATTTAAAATCTCACCTTTATGGTGAAGTTGGATTTTCAGTTGCAAGTCTAAAAAATGCCACTCATAGAAAGTGGGCATTTACCTTTCTTAACCCATTCTGTGCCTTCTGTCTGTCTCCAATACATGCCTGGGTTGGGTGACAGCTGGGCCTTGTGCATTCCCTCCAGACAGCCACACATAGAGGGAGCTTCATTGCCCTTGTTGGACCATTCACTTCCTGTTGGCTTGTCACCAGTCTGACAGGTCTTCATGGGCTGGATGGCAGGGAGGTGGCACTTGAACCTGAAAGAGCTGGGCCTGTCCTGACACAAGGGCCTCATACTCTCCTGTAGTGAGTCTGGCACCAGGAGAGGATAGGCAGGGACCTCATGCACTTCAGAGCTTTTCTTTGAAGTCTCCCCCTGCTTCAAAGGCACAACTGGGTATAAGTACTGGACGCCGGACACCACCAATGCAGTAGACTTCTGGACATGTGAAAGGCCTGTCAGGAAGAGGAACTGCTGTGCTGAAAGGACTGCTACTCTGTTGGACTCTGCCTTGCTGAGCTGTCCTTCTGCTTGCTGTTCCCCTGCCTGGGTGAGAAGGAAAGGATCTGCATCACATGACTCCAGAGTGTCTCCAAGGGCTTGCCTTATGTTGCCTATGTCTCAGGGACACAAAAGACATAAAACCTTCCTGTTCCAACCCTTGGGCACATCTGCTGGTAAGTCTGTCCTACCAAGTGGTGCCACCCCAGTCTGGGACCTGGATCGGAGCATCACACTTGGAACAGTCGCATCGCACTCGCACCATCTCATCCGAAACGGAGGCATCACCACCACCGCATGGATAAGATCGACGCATCGTATCTACAATGTGGAGAGTCCTGGCACATCGCATTCAGAACTGCTGCACTTCGTAACCAAGTCTTCACTCATGGACCCGACTCATGGCTGTAGTTGCTTGGAGAAATTCCATGCCACACCTCATCTGTGTGGGGATCAAGGACACATTGTACGTTTGCGACCAGGCTCAAGTTACTTTTGCTCTGCGGACTGCGTGGGTCCTGTATCTGACCTGCGCTACTTCGCGGCAGCCTGAACTCGACTTCGTCCTGGTTCAGCGCGACCCATTAACGTCTTGAAGCACTGTTTGTTTCGGAGTGCTGTACTTGCCTTAAATCTTTAAAAAAAGGAATATCTCAACGTCTACTGGATGGATTTTTGTCGTCATGGGTTTATTTATGATCTGTTTTTATAACCTGATGTGGTGCATCTTTGTTGTATCACTGTGTTTTTGTTTAAGTATTGCACAAATAAATAAACAAAGAACAAAAAAGCCCTTCTAATTTTACAGATTTAATCCAGGGTTGATGAGGTCAAATAAGAGTGGTGATGGGGGTGGGCCGCAACGCATTATCGCCGTAAAAGAAAAAACTACCCATGCCCAGAAGCCTATATTTTACAGGTAAAAGTAGAAAAGTAGTTTCCATATTTCACCTGCCCCATTGAGATTCGTTTTTGTCCTGCTGAATTTTGTGCAGTATAAGCACCCAAGCATGGCATATGTATGTTATGCCGTTGAAAATTAATATGATCCTATAAAATTGGAGGAAGTGAAATAAACACAGATTAATACGTTTATTACTATAGTGAAAATGTCTAATTCCCATAATTAGTTATTGATTTTGCCATAAAGTGCCAGCTTCTGGACTATCTTGGATAATCATGCTTTTTGATCTAGCCAGGCTTCTTAGAGTAGCTTGTGAGCTACTAGTAGCTTTCCAGCTACTTGCAAGTAGCTCTCTTGTCTGCGGACAACTCTAGTAAAATAGAAGCTTTTGTTAATTTATAGATGCATCCCAGAATTGAAATACCCATATTTGAGATGGAAATCTGTATATTTTCAGAACTCATGAGCTAATGTTCGGAGACAAATGGTTGAATTTCCAAAATATATTTTAAACTTCTTCTTGGAGTGGTAAATCATGCAGCTTTGGAGAGACTTATTACTATCATTCCCTTGGTGCCAGGAGCACTGTAGCTATTGCTGTCATACATTAGCTAAGTAGAGGCATTCCAAATTGATAGTGCTTTTTTAACATTACTGCTGGCAACCCTGCCTGATGAGCTGAGGTTATTATTGGTAATATTGCATATGGTAGCCACTATTGTATTATGGTCAGATTATCAATAATATTAGTAGCTCTGGATCATTTTCATTGAACAGAAGTATCTCTTCTTACAGAAACGTTTGGAGACCCCTGATCTAACCTTTTGACGCTGTAGGCCTGTGTAGTACTATTGTCCTTTGGTTCAGGTTATAAGGTAGTGTTTTAAACTAATGCCTATGAAAATACAATACCGCATAAATCATACATGCAGATGTCGAACGAGGTAATGTGCTATTGTTACCATTGTTGAGGGAGTGTAGAGACCACATCAGTGATGTAATTTAATCAGTCATAGTTGATGCAATATGTGAGATCATTAGCAGTGAATGGCACAGGCACAACTTATAGTTAGCTCGGTAAAGTTCAACAGGTGAATTTCAAATGATTATTTTATTTTAAACATTAGTTTCTACCCTAAACCTAACTATATTGCCACTTTAATTTTTGCTTTTTTTCCTGTGAATTTCTAGGGGATATTTAACGGATGCTCAGATCTTTTTAGCATACCCAACTATGTTGCTTCACACTTTGCTTTTTCAGTGGAAAGGAGGTGCTGTACTTATGTAGTCTCCCCTCAAGTTGTTTAAGTCCCTTTAAAAATATATTGTACCTTAAATTACTAAAAAGCAGCACCTCCCCTCACATTTCTAACCCTCTGGTTTCATGCCTACATTAACCTCTCAGTGCTCATTTACTTTAGCCTGCTCTTCAGGAATGGCTTTAAATTTATCAACTCCTAGTCTAACAAAATGGCATTCAGGAGTACCTCACTTTTGTCTTGAACATAAATAAAATGTTAGTGCTCTAGTTCTTTATTAGAACTCTTGCCATGCTGCAGTTGATTACTAAGGAGTTAACGGAGAGACTGCTTCTGGTAACGGAAGTACATATTTGACTCTGCATCTCAGATTGCTTTATTGCAATAGATTAGGAAGGTATTTGAGGACTCCAAGAAATTGTGACCTCATTTTCGATTTCTAGAGCACTAACTATAATTTCTGTGACAGAGAAACACTCCATTTTGTTCATTTACTGCAGTATCCTGGGTAGTAAATGCTTTGCTTTACTTGTTTGATTCATTCAAGATGGTGTTCAGGTATGCCCCAATTTTTGTCCAAAATACAGAATGTTAGCTCTTTAGTTGGTCATTAGAACTTTTTGATAAAGCTGCAATTGATAACTCGAGTGAACTCAAATGGTGTAGCTAGTGTTGGAAGTACACTTTTCAATCTGCATGTTAGAATGCTTTACTGAAATGGATGATAAAGGTATTTGAGGACTTAATAAAATATGTCTTCATTATACCTTTCTAGAGCACTAACCGTAATTCCAATGAGATAAAGAACCCCCTGATTTTGTTCATTTCTAAAGGAAATGCTTTCAGTGTTTCAGCTCTGATTTCATCAGGATAGATTCAGGTGTGCCACACTTCAGTCATGAATACAGAATTTCTGATGCATAGACCTTACAGCAGATTCCTTTCTTTGTGAATGCCCTCAGGTTCAAGACTGGATCTGCAGATATTTCCCAGCAGTTCCCTTGGACATTGGTAGAATCTGTTGTGCAGCTCCATGTCTTGTCTGTTCTGCTCCAGAAGTGACTTTGTGGCCACAAAATAATTGCCACCTTCATACATCAACATCTTTCTTTATGTGCCTTCTGATGGAGATCTCAAGCAAGTTCCCTTGGTTTCTGTCACTTTACAGAAAACCTCACTTAAAAAGAAATCAGTGTGGAAGGGACGTTCTACCTCAAAACAACAGGATTTACACTCTATAAAGATTGCCAGTAATACATGTCAGTGATGAAGCATCACAAGGTCTGTCTCTGGTGTCTGGCCTCCTCACATAACTTGGTGCCATGCGACAAACTCACTCGAATGAATCCAAAGGCCATACGGGACTGATGCCAACCTCTTAAGTTGTTGAGCACTGCAGGAAGATTTGGAAGGCCCAATCCAAATCGAGTACATGTATTCGTCCTCCTTCTAGCGGACGTTCCTGAGAGAGGTTGGCTTCACTTTAAAAATCCTCATGTAAGACCAAATAGAATAATCATAATAAAAAATAAAAAAAAGAGTGAGTTTAAACGTGACTCCCCTTATTCCCACCACTCTTGTCAAGAGAAGTCTAGCAGACTTCTGCGTACCTTTCCTTCTCGATTCCACTCTCCCACATTGGAACAGATTCCCAGCCTGATCGAATCAAAAGGTATTTATATAGTGCAACTGGTCACCTGTGAGGGTACCCAGGTACTGATAGCCCTGTAGCAAGGGAAAACCAACGGGGAGGTGAGTCCAATTCTGCCAGAGTTTCCTGGCCCATCAACAATTATGCACCAGATATAGGGCTTCATGGAAGCCACGTTGTGCATCTTCAGTACCCTTTTAGAGCCCTCTAGTGTGCTTTTGGGCCTTACAAATCCAAGGAGTACCCAAGTTGAGTTGAGCTGATATGTCCCAGACGCAGTCTGTGCCTCTTGATTCCGTCTCTGGGTCCTTCATATGCCTGGGGGTGATGCATGCTTCAACACAGTGTAGGAAAGTGCCCTTTTTTGACATGGTCACCCCCACTTCTTGCTTGGTACGTGATGCAATTGTGACTGAAAGTGCACTGGGCTCCTTTTATCTATGCCCCCAGTGCCAGATCTCTTTCCCTAAAACTGTGCAATTGTTTCCTAAATGGCAATACCTTTGGTCCCCCTGCCCATCGAAGTCCCTGATTAATGGAACCCCTGGTACCTAAGGCATGGGTACCAAAGAGAGTCCCCAAGGGCTGCAGCATGTATTGTGCCACCCTCAGGGACCCCTCACCTAGCAAATGCAGACTGCTGTTGCTAGAAGTGAAAACACAACATGGCACATAGCCTGTGTGCCATATCCCCTAACACTGCATGCAATATATGTAAATCACCCCTACAGCAGGCCTTTCAGCCCTAAGGCAGGGTGCATTATAATACATTTGAGGACTTCTCTACAAGAGCAAATATGCCCCTGCTGTTGCTTTGTGTGAACAAGGAAGTAATTTTAAGTACATGTGTCATTATGACTTCCCCGGCTACATGATAACTTCACTGAAAGTTGGAATGTTTGGAATCAAACATCTCTTATTAACCCCTTGGGTGCCCCAGACAAGGTGGTCCCGTCAGATCACCTTGTCCGGCTACGGGTGCTCCCCCTGATGGCCGAGCACCCCCCTCCCCTGGGCAGAGATGGAAGGGGAATCATCATCAGAGGCCTTCCCCTCTGGCGCTGGAAGCTGAGCTTCCAGCGTCCGATCCAAGGAGAAATGTAACAGCATTTATCCTCCAATCACGTGGAGGGGGCAGAGAGGCATGAAAGGATAGGAAAGGTTTTTCCTCTCCTTTCATGTCTCTCTGAGCATTTCTGCTGCAATTGGGCAGCGGAAATGCCACTAGACACCAGGGAATTTTTTTGTTTTGTTATGTGAAATAATGGGAGAGGGGGGCAAATTATTTCTAGGCCATTCCCCCCCACCACCCCACCCCCGTGGGCAGATCGGTCTTGCGGGGGCAGAAACCTCTAGACACCATGGATTGGTATGTGTGCGTTTTGTTTTGGGGGGGCAGGCCCTTGGGCAAGGGTCGCTCCCCATGGGGGCACATTACTGTTGGCCATAACTGCCCCCCTTGGGGGCAGATTGGCCTATTTTTGGAAGGCCCATCTGCCCCCAAGGGGGGAAGAAAGCCCGCCAGAGACCAGGAAAGATTTTTTTTTTCTTCAAAATAAGAGGTTGGAGGTATGGCCATAGCTCCTCCCCAAATAAATGGGATCAAAGATGTTCTGCCCACCAGTGGGCAGATTGGGCAATTACCCCTGATCCACACCCCGGGGGGACAGAAAGTCTACTAGATGCCAGGGAATAAAAAGATTAAAAGAAAATAGTGGGGTGGTGGCTACCAACCAGTATGGGCCTGGTATGCCCCCACCCGAACTGAAGGGGCTAACAGTCATTCAGCTCTCCCCTGCACACTAAAACATCTTATCTCATGGCAAGCAAGAGGACATTTGATTATTTTTGGTTTTTGTTTTACATTTGGGCCATGAGAACTTGGTAACTCTCAAAATCGTCCCACTTGGAATGGTGAGGGCTGCACTTTTTTTTTTTTTTTACTTTGGGAAGCTGCCATGTAGAAAAATCCACAAGACCTAGACACATCTGAAAACTAAACATCTAGTTGATTCCAGGGTGGTATGCTTCACATGCACCCAGCACCATTTCCTTACCCACAATGCCCTGCAAACCTGCAACTTTGCTGGAAGCACACATTTTTCCCACATTTTTGTGATGGAACCTTCCGGAATCTGCAGCAATCCACAAAATTCCTACCAACCATCATTGTCTCATCTATGCCGATAAAATTTCTGCTGCACTTGTCAGCCTAAAAATGTTTTTTTTCAAACTGCCCTTTTGCACCCATTTTGGTTCCCCCTCAATTTTGGCGTGTTTTTGGCTTTTCCCTGTCACAAACACTTGGCCCACCCACACATGTGAGGTACCATTTTTATCAGGAGACTTGGGGGAACACTGGGTGGAATGAAATTTGTGGCTCCTCTGAGATTCCAGAACTTTCTGTCACCGAAATTTGAGGAAAAAGTGTTTTTTTTTTTTTTTTTTTTTGCCACATTTTGAGGTTTGCAAAGGATTCTGGGTAACAGAACCTCGTGAGAGCCCGACAAGTCACCCCGTCTTGGATTACCCTAGGTCTCTAGTTTTAAAAAATTAACCGGTTTGGTAGGTTTCCCTAGGTGGCGGCTGAGCTAGAAGCCAAAATCCACAGGTATGTACTTTGCAAAAAACACCTCTGTTTTCTTTGAGAAAATGTGATGTGTCCAAGTTGTGTTTTGGGGCATTTCCTGTCGCAGGCACTGGGTCTACCCACACAAGTGAGGTACCATTTTTATCAGGAGACTTGGGGGAACACTGGGTGGAATGAAATTTGTGGCTCCTCTGAGATTCCAGAACTTTCTGTCACCGAAATTTGAGGAAAAAGTGTGTTTTTTTTTTTTTTTTTTTTTTTTTAGCCACATTTTGAGGTTTGCAAAGGATTCTGGGTAACAGAACCTCGTGAGAGCCCGACAAGTCACCCCGTCTTGGATTACCCTAGGTCTCTAGTTTTAAAAAATGAACCGGTTTGGTAGGTTTCCCTAGGTGGCGGCTGAGCTAGAAGCCAAAATCCACAGGTATGTACTTTGCAAAAAACACCTCTGTTTTCTTTGAGAAAATGTGATGTGTCCAAGTTGTGTTTTGGGGCATTTCCTGTCGCAGGCACTGGGTCTACCCACACAAGTGAGGTACCATTTTTATCTGGAGACTTGGGGGAACAGAGAATAGCAAAACAAGTGTTATTGCCCCTTGTCTTTCTCTACATTTTTTTCCTTCCAAATATAAGACTGTGTGTACAAAAGATGTCTATTTGAGAAATGCCCTGTAATTCACATGCTAGTATGGGCACCCTAGAATTCAGAGATGTGCAAATAACCACTGCTCCTCAACACCTTATCTTGTGCCCATTTTGGAAATACAAATGTTTTCTTAATACCTATTTTTGACTCTTTATATTTCAGCAAATGCATTGCTGTATACCCAGTATAGAATGAAAACCCACTGCAAGGTGCAGCTCATTTATTGTCTCTGGGTACCTAGGGTTCTTAATGAACCTACAAGCCCTATATATCCCCGCAACCAGAAGAGTCCAGCAGACGTAACGGTATATTGCTTTAAAAAATCGGACGTTGCAGGAAAAAGTTAGAGTAAAACGTAGAGAAAAAGGCTGGTTTTTTTACCTCGATTTCAATATTTTTTTATTTCAGTTGTTATTTTCTGTAGGAAACCTTGTAGGATCTACACAGATTACCCATTGCTGAATTCAGAATTGTCTACTTTTCAGAAAGGTTTAGGTTTCTGGGATCCAGCATTGGTTTCACACCCATTTCTTTCACTGACTGGAAGGAGGCTGAAAGCACAACAAATTGTGAAAATGGGGTATGTCCCAGTAAAATGCCAAAATTGTGTTGAACAATTGGGTTTTCTGATTCAAGCCTGCCTGTTCCTGAAAGCTTGGAAGGTGGTGATTTTAGCACCGCAAACCCTCTGATGCCAATTTCAGGAGAAAAAAACCACAAGCCTTCTTCTGCAACCCTTTTTCCAATTCCTTTTTTTTTTTTTTAAACAACATTTTCACTGTATTTTGGCTAATTTCTTTGTCTCCTTCAGGGGAACCCACAAAGTCTGGGTACCTCTACAATCTCTAGGATGTTGGAATAAAAGGACACACATTTGGCATGGGTAGCTTATGTGGACAAAACGTTATGAGGGCCAAAGCGTGCCCTGCCCCAAATAGCCCAAAGAAGTCCTGGCACCTGAGGGGAAAAAGGCCTGGCAGCGAAGGGGTTAATAAACCCTCAGTGATGCTAATGATGGATTTATTAATACATTCACCCAGGTGGCATCTAAGAGGTGTCCCCTGAAAAGCTACCTGCTACCAGTGTGTGGACTGACTAGTTTTAGCCAGCCCGCCACCACCAGACACAATTCTGACCCCCAGAGGTGACAGCCTTTGCTCTCAGGTGGTCCGAAATAAAGCCTGCTCTGGAAGAGGTGTTTACCCTTCCCACCCAACAGGATGACCTGCAAATCTGCATTCATAGAAGTCCACTGCCCTTGGTATGGACAACTGGCTTCACTCAAAGGAGAGATGTCGACCACTTCCCTGTTTTGCCCCACCCCAGGGCCCATTTTGGCACCTGTGTGGGAAATTTAGTATTCAGAGAGGTGTGTCCACCCCTCAGATCATTCCCACCCCTAAGGTGTGCCTCTTGATGCGGACACATTTAGAAATCTGCCATCTTTGTGGTGGCGGATTTAGGAACTCTGGGATAGGGTTATACTCACTTCCCACAGGAAGTGATCATATAGGGGTGTAGTGACCCCACAGGTAAGTAGCCCATTGGCTACTACCTTACACCTCACTAACACTTCCCTAAATTCAGTATATAGGGGAGCCCCTGGCAGCAGGAAATCAGATTCCTGCTGACCTATGAAGGAGGAAACTCAAGTGCTGCAAGAGCAAAGCCCGAGGAAGAAGCACCTGATATGGCCCCAGCCCCGCCTGCCTGTCTGATGTTCCTGCCGAATTGTGCCATAGTCGACTCGTCCTGCAAGCTGCTGTTCCTCCAAAGGCCTGGTAGGACTGCTTTCTTCAATAAAGACCCAGGAACTCCTGTCAGCAGCATAACTGCTTCACTACATCTTTCAGGCACCCAGATACCTAAGAGGACTCTGGATTGCAAAAACCTTACACCGGAAAGCACCACTGCACCCATCTAATCAGAATTGAAGTGGGCCAATGGACCTAATGTGGTCCCCCAGCCCTCCAGAGACAGTCTGTCTTGGATTTGCCTACTGTGGAATCACTAATGCCGCATCTGCCCGCAGGTCCCCACGCCTCTGAGTGCTTCCGGTGGAGAAAACCCTAATGCCTCAGGAGACTTCTGCACCCTTTGCCCCTGGCCCATGGAGAAAAGGACTGAAGTTGTCCACCTGTCCCGAGCATCTCAAGACTTTAATCCACCTGTTGGTAGTCCTCAACTGGACTCTGTCCAAACCTGCTGCCTCTTTTCAACAGGACTGATCCCCATTGACTAACTTTGTGCACCCAACACTACTACTTTGGGCACCCAACACTACTACACCTCTGCACTGCGCCATCCCAGTGCCGCCCGGTGTGATCTGTTGGTGTGGTTCTGACAATTGCCCAATACTTACCTTAAATCCAGGAGATTGTCTTGCACGTTGCTGTACTATACCTAAATGCAGTACTTGTATTCCTCTTCATAGGAAAACATTTCCGTTTCTGAAAAATGCACTAAGTTTCGACTTTTGAAACCTGTAAGTATTATTCTTGCAAAATGTACTTACCTGGTGCCTAAACATATTTAAAGATACTTGTTATTTTTGTAAATTGGTGTGGATCTCCTCCTTGAGTCGTGTCTCATTTATTGACTGTGTGTGTATTTGCAGATGTAGAACACTCCTATCTTATAAACCTAAGGCTGCTGGACCACACTATCCCCTAAATGGGAACCTTGGGATTGCTAGAGCAAGCACCTGTTCACTGGTAATTGAACCCCTGGACTCTGCAAAATATATATTTCATTTTGATATATCCTACAAAGAGCCAGCTTCCTACATGGTTGCGAGATTTGCACCCAATCCCGACAGGCAGCAATGCAAGAGGAAGAACCCATAGTCCTTTCGGACTTCTACCTCGTTTGACTTTGCTGCCACCTCAACCTTAATTTCAGCCTGTTTCTGACTCTAATATGCTTTCACTACCACAAAGGCTTTCATACCCTGAACATGGCAAAGGTGAAAATGGTGAATGAGCCCCAAATGTGTGAATAGGAAAACCTATTTTTGGATGTGCAGGACACCAGTGTCCGGGCCTCCATTTCTCACCCGGATCCTGTATGGAGGAACCTGCATTATATGCCATAGTCATTAGTAGTTCTGCGCAAATCTTAGTCTTGCAGCTATCCTCCATGGATAATGTTCTCACTGAAGTCCTACAGTGAGAGCAGACTTTGTTAGGGCCTCACTGAAGGGAAGGAGCAGTTCTGACAGATACCCTAGTAGGTACCTGGGCTAACCCAGGATTTTGGCCTTCAGGCAGTTGGCAAACACCAAGACGGTGTAGGCTAGCTCTGAGGGATCCTCATTTCCCCCTCCAGAGCCCCACACCTGAGATTCTTGTGGCTCAGGCCTCTACCAGTCATCTGTACCTGAATTATTTTACTACATTGCTGTAGGATAGGGAATCTAAATGCATGTAGGCCTTTGGAAAACATATCCAATTTTCTGCCAGCCCTGCCCTTCGCTTACTCAATTGAATTTGCCTTTTAGGATGTTAAATGCGTTATGGACTATGGTGACTGAGATCTTGTCAGTAATCAGCGAGGGCAGCGATGCCAATTTAGCACAAATAATTCAGGGATAGGTAAGACGCTGTGAAATGTTATGTTTCAGGGCTGGGCACTGAATATTGGGGTACAGCAGATCTGCATCAGCATGGTGCTCATGCATGGATTATGTTGACAGGCTTCTTAAGTGATGTCCAAATATCTCTAATCATGCCATTTGGATAGCATCTGTGTCTTTGGAGACAAGGAGGACTTAGACCCCCAGCACTTTGAAGGGAGAATGTCACAGCGTGATCCCTGGGTCTTTCAGCACCAATGCAGCAGGTCCCCCAACAATATTGCCCTTGCAATGCTTTCGAAGAGTCATTTAGCAGAGGACATGAAAGCCTGTCTCTGCAGCAACAGCCCTACCAAGCCGTTTGAGGCAGCTCCTGTTGCGGCTGCTTCCAAACCACTTTAATTTGCCTCAGTGGTGCACTGTTGCGGGTTGGAGGTTGGATAAGTTATTTCCTCAATGGGTGGCAAAGCATCACATTGGAGAGACGGATGCTCCAAATCACCCAGGAAGGTTACATCCTGTCCTTCCTATCCACTCCTTCAGACATGCCTCCTACACCACAACGACTTGTGGAGGACTGCTTGTCTATTTTACAACGGAAGGTCATACTTTTTTTTTTTTTTTTTTTTTTAGAGAAGGGAACCATGCAGAGGGTGCTAGTATTAGAGAACAGGCTAGCTGTTACTCCTGTTACTTTTTGGTACCGAAGAAGGCCAGAGATTTTGTCCTATTCTAGACCTACGCCTCTGAATTTGTTTATTAAGGAGAAGGTCAAGATGCTCACTCTCGCTCAAGTTCTTTTTGCCCTGGATCCCGGAGACTGGGTGGCGGTACTGAATTTGCAGAAGATGCCGGTTTTCATATCCATGTCCTGCAGTCCCCAGACAATTTACTGTTGTTCCAGGTTGGTCATGAGCACTTTTATTTATCTGTGCTCTCCTTTTACCTTATCAGTGCCTCTTTTGGTTGTTCACGTAAGTGGTTGTTTCTTCCCATCAAGAATGTTGGAAAAACAAGTCTTCCAATAACTTGATGACTGGTTACTAAAGACGGGCCTACCTCAAACAGTAGGGAAACCCCTCCAGATGACGGCTGACCTGTTGACCTCTATTGGGCTTCAATCAATGTGCTGAAGCCACACTTAACTCCTTCACAGAACTTCCCCTTTTATTGGAGCCATCTTTGACACAGTGCTGTTTCGAGCCTTCCCTCTGCTTCAACGAGTCCAGGATTTTCAGGCTAGGAAAATGTTTCAACTCTTAACCGGGGTTGAGCGATTCAGAGGATTCTTTGCTTTCTGCATCTTACTAGTGGACGACACCATGTGGCACATGCAGGCTATAAAGTGGGGTCTGAAATCTTAGTGGTTTCAACACAGTGGGACCTCTCAAATTCTTTCAGGTTTTGGAGGAGATTGCAAAAGATCTGATATGGTGGTTATTGGACCAGAATTGGACTGGCAACTGGCCCCTCTCTGGAAGCTTGTCGCAGCTAGTATCGACTTTTTCGTCTTTTGGCATCTTTAGATATGGACATCATCTAATCTTGTTATGGTGTGCTGGGCACAAAGTAATAAGGTGAGCATTTTTCATATAAATTCTAGCCTGTTAGCTTTCTCTAGCTTGCCTTATCTGGGGCTTTGTTTTGGGGATTTTAAGAGGTACCTGGGTTACCAATATTGTCAATAGATGTCTCAAATTTACACAGTCGGTTGGTACACTTTTCAACCTAACCCCCATAGTGTGGGGGCGAACTGGTAGCAGTGTTTCTTGAAATCTAATGAGTTTCCACCGCAATCGGTGAGGCAGGTGTGTGGGGCTGCACCCCAGCTACCAGTCTGCAGACTGAAGAAAATTGCTTTAGCTGAAGACTCCTGCCTCGGCCACCCAGCTATCCTTATTTTGCTTTTCCTATATTGAGGATTTAGTCAAACTTGCCCCACTATTGCTATGGCTATGGCTGTGGATATGGAGGAACCACAATGCAGCATTTAATTGTGGATTGCTTTAGATGTGCCTGGTGTATGAACATTCCTTGGCTTTCTTATATTAAACTTTGCTTTATTTGCGTTGGGTATGCTTCCATCTGTACCAGTCTAATTAGTATGACCAAGTTGCTTTCCTTGAGGATACGCAGTTATAGAGTGATATCGCTGACGTATGAAGCCCACCAATAGGCAACTCATCTTGTTGAATTGACGGTATTGAGGACTATTTGTTGCAAACTTCCAATCAATGGGGAAGGGCTGTTCTCTTGAGGTCTAGGCTGGACACAAGTTTAAGTATGCTTTGTTTTCCATTGAGGTAGTATGGGGTGGTTGGTTTCTCCTTTTGCCGCTGCGATGACACAGGGCATCTTTAATCAGTGGGGAAAACCTGCCTTTATACATTTGCCACCACCATGAACGCTCAGTGTCTAACCTTTTTCAAGTTGGAGTTCCCAAGGCTATTGTCCCTCGGAAATGCTGTTTGGCTGGACTGGAACTCACAACTCCTGTACTCTTCCTGCCTCTACCCCCTCCTACCAAGAGTTCTGAAAAAGGCAAAGAATGAATGGGCCCAAGTTATCCCAGTGACCCCAAATTGGGTCAGGAAAGTGTGATTCCCAGGGCTTCTGCCCATGAGCATCTGTCCTTCAGTCTGGTTACATCTTTGGTAGGATCTACTGTCTCAGCAGAAGGGCACTGTCCTGTACAACTCACACCTCCATTATTGGAGATTGATCGGCAACAGCTGACTGCTTTTGACCACCGACACTCTAACTTAGTGAATGCCATTCTGGCAGCCAGGTGTCCTTTCACCAAAACCTTCTTTGTGAGATTTTGGTATGCAGGGAGACGTTTGTTGTGTTGTAATGTTCTAGGCAAATCCAGCCCCAGGAAGCCCATTTAGCGGACGTCCTGCTTTTCTCTTTCATTAGCTTAGCAAGGCATTATGGTGGCCACAGTTAAAGTTTGTCAGCCTTATTGGCCTGTTTATACTTAACTAATCAGCCATGTCTGTTTGAATTTCCTGTTGGGATGCGTTTCCTAAAAGGGCTGACTCGTATGTGTCCACTGAAACCTGTTGTGATGCCCCAGTGAGATCTGAATTTGATTCTCACATTTCTACTGTGCACCCCATTCGAGCCCATACACAGTTCTGTAAGGTTACTAAACATGAAGACAGTGTTCCTCATAACGTTCACGTCAGCTTGTTGTGTGTGTAAGATACGAGCACTCTTTTTAGCATATGCACACCCCTACCTTTCCGGACAAGCTAGTGCCAAGGACTAAGACTGCACTCCTCCCAAAAGTTATCACAACCTTTCATGTCAGACAGTCTATCACCATGCTGCCATTCATCCAAGGAGAAAGAAAGACTCCATTGCTTGGACTCTAAAGAGAAATCTGAGTTCCTACACTGATTGTAACAGGGACCATCGTGTGGACAGTAGGCTCTTCATTGGTTCACCAGAACAAAGGCGGTGCCGAAAATGACCATCTCCAGATGGATTGCCCTTGGTATTAAGATCTCCTACAGATTGTCCAAAAAGCATCCCCTGGAAGGTCTGCGGTCTCATTCCACCAGGACTAAGACTGCAACTACTGCACTGGCATGTTGAATACTTGTCATCAATCAGGCTTTTACATAAGCTCTAGTCTACACATTTGTGAGGCACTATTGTTTGGGTAGCCAGGTCTAGGGCAAGGACATTTTGCCCTTTCAGTTCTGCAGTATTTTCCTGGAAGAGCAATACCATCGGCCCACCACTTGGAGAGGTTCTGCTTTAGTATCAATTCACAAGTGAGGAATCTGCGGTTAGAAGTATCCATCAGAAGAACAAGTAATTTACCTTTAATTGCTTTTTTCTTTCTAGTTGATACTCTTAACCACAGGTTCCTCACTGACCCACCCTTCTCCCTGTTCTGTAAAATTGGACTCCCTTTGTCCTCATTAAAAAAGATTCTTAAAGATCTGCATACTGTCACAATCTAAATATTCAAGGCTCTGCATCCAATGCCACATACAAATATGAAAAATAAGCTGATGTGCAGTGGTGACGATTATATTGAACCCTAATGTGTCATTCAGGGTCAGGAGGGCCAGGATGGACAGGACACGGAGCTGCATGACAACACCTACTTACCTACCTGCCTGCCTGCGAAGGAATTGCAGAGAAAAATCTCTGAATCCAGTTTGTGACTGGGGGTATTAGCAATGTGAGATATCTCTGGTTAGGTAGAGTAACCATCAGAAATTGTTACAGAATTTAAATAACTTGTTGTCTGGCATTCTAGTGATTTGTTACAATACTGTGGGAAATTGCAGTTTATTACAAGGGAGTTAACTGACAGACTGCTACGGATGTTGAAAGTACATGTTTCAGTCTGCATGGTAAAATGTTTTACTGACATTGATGAGAAAGATATTTCATAATTCATAGAAAATGTCATCATTTTAGCTTTCTAGAACACTAACTATAATTTCTGACCTAGGACAAAGCAAATCCCGTAATTTTGTTCATTTCTAAAGGAAAATGCTTTCTGTTTTTCAGCTTTGATTCTGTCACAATGGCTTCGGTTGCGACACAGATTTGTTATTAAGACAGAGTGTTAGTGCTCTAGTTGTTTGTAAGAACACTGTGGAAAACTGCAGTAGAACCCTGGAAAATCAGCTGACAGGCAGTTTCTTTAGATTGTGGTGCATATTTTTCTAAGAATAAAAGACGTTTTTTCCAACAAATTATTTATTTTGTGACTAAAATCTGTTTTCACGCTTTTATGTGCTATCTTTTATGACCCTCAAAACCTGGCATTCACTGCAATGCGTTTCAGTGGGGACCATGTCAATGAGTCCTTTTGTGGCTGCCACAACTTATTGTTAAGGTTGTGGCTAGTCAATCAGGATTGATTAACCTCATTTAAAGTGTCCAGTCAGAGCATATCCGGACACCCACAGTTGAGATATTATCCTTTTAACTCCTCTAAGACCGCCCTGAGTACGGCTCTAAATGCAAATTTATTAAATGGCTGAATGGAGTAATACCAAATAACAAGAAGCACGCTTTTTAGTTTTTTTCGCCCAATACATTGTAATTCTGTTCAGCTTTTTTTTTCCTGTATCGCTTTCCAAAATTTCCTATGGGAATTTCCTTGGGTTATCAACCTTTTGGGACTTCCCTGTTTGATGGCATGTGTGGCTGTAGATACACATGCTCTGCATACTACTGCCATCTAGTGTTGGGTCCAGGAGGATGCAAAATGTTTTTCTTCGAAAGTCCTTTGATTCACATGGTCTGGTTGTGTTTTCATCGAGCTCCGGTTCAAGACCATCTAAAGGCCTCTTCCATTCGGGAACCCTTCCATACTATCTGTATTGCCTTTTGGATGCATATTTTCCATGTTCTGCATTCCGGGATTGCAGAAACTCTGTCGGATCGGCATGCTTTGATAGAGGCCCTTCAGACTGCTATTTTCTCGATTCATCTTCAGGAGAATGAAATCCTAATGCACCGATACCCAAAGTACAGACCAGGGGCTGCATGCGGCTCTTCTGACGATTGTGTGGCTCCCTGGTGCACAGCAGCACTCTGCTGCTGTTTACGCGGAGAGATGCTACCAAAAACGATGTTAAAGAAACAGACAAGCATTTATTTAAAGGATAATTACTGTCAAAGAAAGTAACTGTTGAGTCCTGCATCAGTTAACTTTAGGAGCACCTTCGTGTTTAAAACCATTGTATAGCAAAGTTTAAACCTATGATAAACGCTCTTCAAAATTCAAAAGTGTATTTAATTAACATGCTGAACCTTTTTACTCTAATACATCAGATTATATTGCGTTTTGAAAAGCATTATTTTAAAAGTGATAGCTTTCAAACATGAATTTAGAAACATCAATTCTTGACAACATTCCCATTAGTGAAATGCGGCGAGTAGGTTGTCATGTTCACCCTTTGGGTGACCTAGGTTTCTATTATACAATTACTACATTGAAGGTTTTTTTTAAATCAAGCATAGGAGAAGGTTTTATACAACGGACACCCTGAAGTCATGTACTTTTTTTTTGGACCCTCTTTATGTGATAATGAAGGGAAGTGAAATAAAACTATTGCCTAGGATCACTCAATTTGGTAAAGTGGAGAAGCTGGGATTAATCCCAGACTTTCTGATTTCCCCATTCAGCAACTAACTGTATATGCTTTGCTTCCCCTACGCCCACCTTACCACCAGTGCCCCCACACCCCTATTCAGACCACACCCCACTGGCATCAAAGTGTCTTTGAGACATCACAGACCACACCTTTTGGCCCCTGGGTAAATGTTTGTGAGTACCCATGTCCTAATGGAATTAACTCCTTTTTATTTGTGACCTAAGTACCATGCAAAGTTCCCGTGGACTGACTAGCACCAGGTCTGCAGCCTCTGCAGCCTCTGCTCATTGCCGTAACATAGAGAGGAAGACTGTGAGACCTGGCAGTCTTTCCGATCGAAGAAGAACCTGCGAGATCAGAGAGCCTGTCATAGCGAAATGCAGGGTCAGGACATCAAAGACGTCCAGATATTTTCGTACTCCAAGACACTGTGAGAACCGGAACAGAAGCAGGAACTTCAAGAGGCCTTCGCTGCCAAGGAAGAGGCCTTCTCCATCGAGGATTTAGACTTTGAGGTCGTCACAGTCCTCGAAAT
Source organism: Pleurodeles waltl (assembly GCF_031143425.1). NCBI lineage: Eukaryota > Metazoa > Chordata > Amphibia > Caudata > Salamandridae > Pleurodeles > Pleurodeles waltl. Next base: position 960,189,160 of record NC_090444.1, read on the forward strand.
GCAACAGATCCCTCCGGCTCAACCAACCATGAGTAAAAGTCCCCCTGCTCCGACTAAAGTCCTCCAGCATAAAAGCAAAGGCAACCAGGCTGCCTCTGCCTTCAGGCCGTGACAGGCACCGAAAAACTAATTTGGATGCCCTGCCATCGAGCTCCGCTCCGAAAAGCAAGCCTAAGCATTTCCCTGCCATACCAAGCTCAACACCATCAGACTCTGCATCTGAAGTTTCTGCATCCCACTTGGCACCGGCTGCTTCAGCACCAAAGAAATTACTGCCTGCCTCAGCACATACAACTTCAGGACACCGAAAGTCAAGAGTGCCTTGATGCTGAAAAGATTGAAATAACTACAGCCTTGGAGCCAAAAACTTCCCTCGAGTCACCATAAAGTGAAGCATCAGCTCCATGCCAGGCAATCTCCGCTTCCTATTCAGCTCCAAAAGGGACAAGTCTTTGTCAAAGTTGTCATCACTAGCCCCTCCAAACTACAACTTATTTTTGAAGAGACTCTTGACACACCTGCGCCTCCTACCAAGCAAAAGAGAATGGATAGAGACTCTGGGGACATTCACCCACCTCTGCCTCCGTCTCCACCAGCAAACACTCCACTACAACCACCACCTACCCCTTCACCTCCTCCCTCTCAAGGCCACCCTCTTGACATTCCACCACAAGGCTCACCTCATTCATTACATGACACTCAAGACACAGGGGATGATAGTGTTCCTTTTCCCACAGCCACAGTCAGGTGGTCTCCATATGATGTTGACCCATATGTAAACACTGACCTGGATGTCTATGTAGACCATCCCCACCAGACGATACTACTTCCTTTCAGGAACTTATTGGGAGGGCAGCCACATACTGTCAGATGCCCCTTCACAAGAACCAATTGAAGAGGACTCTTTTTGAAACATTCAAAATATCTGCCCATGCTTAAAGGCATGATGAGGCATGTGGAAAGGTCAGATATGTGCAGAATCTTTTGTGGTCTCTAATTCCAGGAAAAGAGCCAACTCACAAGCTGCCAATGATGCTCCGCCTTCTGACAAGGAGAGCAAGCTCATTGATGCCCCTGGCAAGCGTTTTGCTGCTCAGACAGCCAACCATTAGCATATCGTCAGTACACAAGGGCTGCTTGTGACATACTATTGTGCCCACTAGGACAAAATGGAGGAGCTTCTCCAGTAGCTCAGAGGAACTCAGAAAAAGAGATTGTTAGTGAAGGTCAGCTAATATCTAACAATTCTGTTCGCTGTGCGTTGGACTCAGCGGACACAGCAGCAAGAGGTATAAACACTAGTGTCCTCATTTGCCGGCATGCGTGGCTATGCATTTCCAGGAGGTACAGCAAACAATCTTAAACGTACCGTTCAACAAAGTATACCTTTTTGGCCAACAAGTTGATCAAGTACTCGAAAAGATGAAGAAGGATAATGAAGTGGCCACGTCTATGGGAGTGCTCCAGATCCCTGCCTCTTGTGGTGCCTTTTGTAGGCCACAATATAAAACAGACTCCAAAACCTCTATACCAGAGACTTCATTATCCTACCACAAAGGCCAACCCCATTCATCCTCTCATAGAGGTTTTCACAAGGGTTCCTATAAAGGAAACAACACTAGAGTGTTGGGGGGGAAAAGCAATCTCCCCTAGAATCTCTTCCACTAACCCCAAGCAGTGACTCACTTCACCTTCCCTCTGATTATCAAACACCTGTTGGAGGACACTTTCAGCTCTTTTTCAAAATCACTCGCAAAATATCACAACAGACTAGTGGGTTTTGGATATTATCCAACATGGTTACTCTCTGGAGTTCAATTCCACATCCCCAAGCATTCTCTCTTGCATTCTCACAGGAACATGCCACTCTTCTCAAACAGGAAATGCAGGCCTTACTAACCAAAGGAGCAATAGAGCCAGTTCCTCTGTACCATCAGGGAACAGGAGTATATTACCTATACTTTCTCACACCCAAAAAGGACGGCTCCTTAAGACATATCCTAGTTCTCAGATCTTTAAATATTTACATCATATCATAACATTTTCACATGGTCACACTTAAAGTTGTGATCCCACTGCTTCAACAAGGCAGTTGTTGCAGCTCATTTGCGCAGGCAGAAAATTCATCTCTTCCCATACCTAGATGACTGGCTCATCAAAGCCAGCACTGTCAATATGTGTTTGCATCATACTCAAGCCACTGTAGGCTTGCTTCACAATCAATTTCCAAAGGTCGTCCTAAATCCACATCAGATACAACCCTAACTAGGGGTCGTTCTCAACACACAGTCGGGAATAGCCTACCCAAATGCAGCAAGGATACAAAGTTTTCAGATGCAATTCTCTCATTTTCATCCCAGTCACAGTAAAATGTGTCATGAGATTTCTAGGAATAATGGCTTCCTGCGTTGCCATCGTAAAACATTCCCGTCTTCACATGCGTCAGTTGCGGAATGTCTTTCACGCCAATGGTCTAAGGCACAGGGTCATCTAGAGGATTTAGAGTTGGTAGAAAGCTGCACCTATTGCAACCAATCTTCTGAAGGGTCGGCCTTTACTAGACCCTGTTCCACAGATCATTCTGACAACAGATACCTCTCAGACAGGGTCTTTGGGACTACACACACATATAACTCTACACACCAACTATCTATAGAGTTGCTAGCTGTTCAAATCTCATCAACAAAGTAGTTCTCGTACACACAGACAACATGACAACTATTTAATATGTGCAAAAATGGGGGCGGGAGGTGTGATGGGGAGGGGAAGAACGTTCTTTATAGTTGTCACGTCTCTCACATGCAATTTGGCACTGGGCCATTCACCACAACATTTAACTGCTGGCTGAACACCTCCGAGGAACACACAACAATTTTGCCGACCGCGTCAGCAGATTGCGGCAACAAGTCCACAAGTGAGAACTCCACCCTAGTGTCCTACGACCCTACTTCCAGAAGTGGGGGGCTCCAAAATGTTGACCTGTTAGCAAGAAAAGAAAACACAAAATGCCCACACTACTTCTCCAGGTTCCCACACCCTCACTCCAAGGGCAATGCTCCATGGATGAAGTGGTCAGGGATATTTGCCTATGCTTTTCCACCTATCTCTCTCCTTCCATATCTGGTTCGGAAACTCAGGCAAACGTCTTTCACGTTGATACTAGTGGCGCCCACATGGGCCAGAAAACCATGGTTCACCACTCTGCTATAACTGTCGGTAGTTCCTCATCAGAAGCTTCCCCTTGACCTGGACTTTCTCACTAAGAACCATGGTTAAATCAGGCACCCAAATCCCAAGGACTTGAATCTTGCAATTTGGCTACTGAAGTTCCAGAGTTTGGATATCTAAACCTACCTCAAGAATGCATGGATATTCTTAAGGAAGCATGAAGACCAACTACTAGAGCATGTTATGCAGCAAAGTGCAAACACTTTGTCCACTATTGCATTTCTAAAAACTGGGACCCCTTTAAAGTGTCATTGCAAAATGTCATTCTTGTATCTTTTTAATTTGCAAAAAGCAATCTTAGCATAAACTTCCATAAGGTTACATTTGGCAGCTATAACTGCTTACCTTCAGAACAGACAGCATTCTTCTCTTGTGATACTGCCAAGATCACCCCAGGTGCCTTCTTGGAACCTTAATATGGTGGTGCTCATTAGACTCATGGGCCCACCTTTTGAACCACTACACTTATGTCCTTTGCAATCACTTCCCTTAGACGTGTAAGTGAGCTCCGGGCATTAAACTTGCAAGAACCCTTTTTCCAAATACACAAGGATGAAGTGGTTCTTCGTACCAATCCGCTCATTAGATGTGAAAATAGTGCTTATGTTCTACATTGATAGAATTAAAACATTTAGAAAAACAAACCAAATTTGTTGCCTTCTCGCCACCACTCAAAGGTAACTCTGTTACCAAATCCAGTATAGAAGATGGATTGTCAAATGTATCCAAACTTGCTATGCAAAAGCCAAAAGGCCACTACCTATTCTCCCTAGAACACATACAGCTCGCAAAAAGGTGCACCTATGGCCTTTTTAGTTATCATAGCCTTAGCTGACATATGTAAGACAGCTACATGGGCTACACCACACACTTTCACTAAACATTGTGTGGATGTTTCAGCACACCAGCGAGCTAATGTAGGTCAGGCAGCGCTCCATACTCTTTTTCAAAACACTGCAACATCTGTAAGTTAGCCACTGCTTTGGGGAGGCACTTCTTTACAGTCTATGCAGAGCTTGTGTATCTACAGAGGCACATACCATCAAACAGAAAATGTTACCCAGTAAGCATCTGTTTGTGGCATGTAGTACTGTGGATTCACATGCGCCCACCTGCCTCCCAGGACACGTGTCTTTCATACATATTCACACACCTGGACATTTAATTTCTATTACCTTTACACTGCAGTCCATAACCGCCTGAGGAAAACAGTCTAACATTGGAGTTGATGCCTGTGCGCATTGCCAACAAGAGGAGAAGTCAATATTAGACTTTTCAAAGAAAAACAACTTCCATCCTTCCCGACCAAACACTACATGGCAGAAGTATGCCGAACATGTGAATCGAACATTTTTGTTTTCTGACGGATCACCCCGTCCATCCAAACGTCTTTGTTGCATTTTGAGTGGGAGCATGGAATGATGCTTACTTCTGCGCTGTGTCTGAGGGTAGCCGAAAAAGTCCTCGGGAGCTTTTGGGCTGTCTGAGCTTAGAATAGCCCAGTGGCTGTAGTTGGAATGTGATTGAATTTAAAGACTAAAATACAGCAGGATGTAGGCTCTTCTCAATGAATTGTTTTATTAATCGTGGTATTTTGGCCATAATCTATCCAGTGTCCGTGTTGCCCATGTCATTATATTGGAAAATATCATTTTTAACCATTGTTGGAACCCAAAAGTGATTATTATTGATGGAAATTGTATTCAGATAGGAGTGATTGCAAGGCATGATTATTTGTTTTTAATGTTTTGTGACATGGTGGAGCTTTTTTCTGCATAAAGACTTGAAAGGTTTTGGAAGATTAAAAAAACCATACTGCAAAGGAGTTGATGCCTTCCCATGAACATTTGAGAAATTAATGAGATTTATAAAGAACATTAGGGCAGTGCCGTGGGTATAAACTTGTTAAGATTACAATTTCGTTTTAAAAGAAGGTTTGGGGGGAGGTCTCTTTCAGGGAACTGTTGAGAAATTTAGTGGCAAATTGTAGATTTTAAACACACTGCGCCAACATTGGTGAAACCACGCTAGGATCAAAAGATCACTTAACATGAGGTGATTAGCGGTTCTTACGTAGGACCACCTGGTGAATACAGACAGAATCTTAAATGTTTTAGTTCAGGTACATTTATCAAAATATGGTAGGCTATAAAAAGAACTTTATACGTGCTTAACATAGTTCCCAATACATTTTTGGCATGTTTTAGAAGGTGCATTTTAAAGCATATTCTGAAAGAAACATTGAAAAATCGTAGTGTAATGTCTGAGCACTTTAAACCAAGATTGTAGTTTTTTTTCTATTTTCCATGGTGCCCTAGTTTTCACACTTTGTATGTTTCTGAATGAGCCTTTTAACTTGCTGTGCTCTGTGTCCTTCCACTATTCCCTCAATTTGCAAACTTTACAAATTCCGTAATGGCGCTATAAAGACATCCACTGTGAGGCTTTGTCATTCAGTGATCCAAAATATGAAATATTTCACCATACTATTTCAGTAGTGTCAAGAGTCAGTGCCGCTTTGCAAAATGCATGACGTGAGAGACTAAAATCTGGTGCGAAACAGTCCCTCAATTTATTGAGCCAACAGATATGTTGGACTGCAATTCACTGGCCAGTTTGTAATGTCATTTTTTCCTAGTGTCATCATATTCTGCCAAGCAGCAAGCCCCCATTGGCTGTAGTTGCCATGAAAGAATCAAGGCATGTGATTTTTATAAAAGCCTTCGCACAGCCCCATCTATGACAGAGGTCACAATTAGAGGGTCCAAAACACAAAATAAACAGGGAAAACCTGATGCACATGAAATTTCCCATAGCTTCATGTAGCATTTTGAAATTTATCATTGGGTTTCAATTAGCACGCAGACATTTCTGTAATTATCCATTTAACACTTCAGTTTAGTGAGCTTGCAAGACATGTCACACAGTTTCAAGCACATCTGGATCTTGTGTATTTGCTCAGAGGTTCTGGAGTGTGGAGACCACTGTTGGTAGGTCTTTAGGCTGTGATTGTGGCCTGTTGAAAGTCAAAGAAAGGCTCAGGCTCATATTTAAATGAAATTGTAATGCTTTATTGACAGTGACAAAGCAACAATACTTTTTATGTCTTAATGAAGATTATATGAATGTTTTATTCATTATCGCCAGCTTAATAGTGAGCCTTTGCAAGTTCTAGTGAACACGATTGTAAGGTGGTACTTCTGTTGTGGTTTTAATAATGTTGTATTAGTCTGTTATGTTTTTGCTTTTATGCATGTCATGTCATCCTGACAAAGCCAGTAGGCCTGCCTTTTAACAACTACACCCCTTTTATTGTGTCTAGTATATTTAAGGGGCATCATGGTCTAAAGGTTCAGAGCTCTCTAGAGGTTGTTGACTGTTATCAGGGGATTGGTTGCCCCCTGGGCAGTAGGTGCAGGGCCAAGTTGGAAGTTGTGAACCAAGAGGTGTTGGGCCCAAGCCTTGTAGGAGGGCAGGTTCTGTGGCCACCCCAGCTCCCATGCCCCACTGAACACAGGCTCAACTTTAAATATGTTTTTTTAAACAAACAGAAATTCACTGAAAAAACAAAGGTGGAAGTGACGTTATATTCAGGCATAGTATGAAGATCTTAGCTTACTTTAAGAAGAAACAAATCCCAGAAATTCACTTGAAAAACCAAGTGCTAAAGTTGTTATGGTTAGCTGTTTTAATGATGAGAGCTAATGTTTATAAACCAAACAACCACTGAAATTCGGCAGCTATAGCTTAGTGAACAAGCTATAACTTGCACCCTCATACTTTTCTTATGACTTAATATATCACATCCTGCCTTCAACCATTTTGCCCTTTCCCTCTGTTTTTTCCTCTGATTCTTTTGCCTCTCCTAGCTTCTCCTGGGCCTCTTCCAGCCTCTTCTCCCTCCATTTTTCCACCCATTCCTTTTGCCTCTTCTAGCCTCTCTGGCCTCTTCCAGTATCTTTCCCCTCAGTTTCACCTCTCATTCTTGCCTCCCCCTTCCTCTTTTGCCTTTTTCCCCTCACATTCTTCTGCCTCTTCTAGCCTCTCTTTGGCTCTCCAGGTCTACAGTTTGACCTTTTCCTCTGGAGTTGCGGCTCACCCGCTCTGCTGCCTTTTTCCCGCACTGTCCCTCCTCTGCTGCTGCCCGCTTCGATTTCCTGCCTCCCACCAGCCCCTCCCACTGCCACCCAGCGCCCCTCCCAGAACCTACTTAATTGAGGCCCCAGCACGCCCATGCAGCAGACGTGCCAAAGGCAAACCCATCTGTGCCCAGGACCAGGAACCCAACAGGTACACCTACCATCAGAGGCACCCTCACCTACAGACCACCAGGACCACGCGTCAGCTTCTGCAACGCCATCCCTGACCTCATTGCTGCAGTCGCCATTGACTCAGAGCTCTACATCTTTCTATGGGATCTCAACTTTCACCTCGACAAGTCCAGTGATTCCAACACAACAGACTTGGAAAGCATGAGCAACCTCGGACTCAAACAACTTCTCACTGACCCTACCCACATCGTAGGACACACGTTTGACCCCCATCTTCACATCCAGCGACAGTCAAGTACAACCATGTCTCAGTTCACATGGATCAACCATTACAGTGTCCCCTTCACCATCTCAGGACATACCCAGATGGACACCATGCCCCCCAGCTTCACGCACAGAAACTGGAAAAAGATATTAGAAGACCAGAGGAGCAACACTCAACTCCCAGACACTACGTCCAACCCCGAACAGGCTGCAAAGAACGTCTCCCAGTGGATCACAGAATGCACCAACCTAATCTCTCCGCTAAGCCAGCCAAATCCAAAGGACCTGGTTCATCTCGTTGCTGAAAACCCACAAACACAGATGCCAGCAACTCAAAAGAAAGTGTGCACCAGAAAAGATAGGAGACTACACCACCTTCAAGACTGCACTCAACCAGTACCACAGTCTGCTGAAAGAAACAAAGAATACCCTGGCAGACCGCATAGATGCTATTCCAAACCGCAACAAGGAGCTCTTCGCTGTCGTGAAGGAGTTCTCCAACCTCGCAGCTGCCAAGAACCACATCACCCCCTTTCAAGAACTGTGACACCCTTTCTTGCTTCTTCCATGAAAAGATCTCAGCTTTCTATGAAAACTTGATTCCCCCACTGCCGACAGCATCAGCCTGCTCACACCCACTAACACAAACCCCGAACACCTGCTCACTCATTGAGACCCTCTCACAATTGAAGCAACACTCTCCATTGTGAACTCTGTGCACTTTAGAGCACCCACGGACCCCGGTCCTCACCACATCTTCAACTTTGGGAGCAAGACCTTTGGCGATGAGCTCAAGAACTCTTGAACACCTCTATCACCTTGGCATCCTTCCTTGAGGACTAGAAACAAGCGGAAGTGAGGCCCCCTTCTGAAGAAGCAATCCGCCGATCTAGCAGAACCAAAGAACTACCTGTCCATCTCCCAGCTCCCCCTTTCTAGCGAAAGTTCTAGTGAAGGCAGTCAACCAGCAACTTAACTCACCAAATACCTGGAACACAACAACCTCCTGGATCCCTCTCAGTCTGGATTCTGAGCCAGCCACAGCACAGAGATGGCCCTGATCGCAGCCACAGATGACTTCAGGGCACTTCTGGATCATGGTGAAAGAGCAGTCCTCATTCTCCTGGACCTGTCTGCTGCCTTAGATATCGTCTCCCACCACATCCTGATCAACAGACTCCACCACATCAGAAACAATGGAGACTCCATCAAATGGATCACCTCATACCTCACCATAAGAACCCAGAGAATCAGTCTCCCTCCGTTCACCTCGAAAAGCAAGAAGATAACCTGCGGCGTCCCCCAGCCCCACCTTCTTCAACACATACATGACTGAGCCTAGCCCCCCCCCCCCCCAGCCCAAACTGTCAGATCGCACAGACTCAACAACATCTCTTACACTGATGTCAAACAGCTCATCCTCTCACTGTCGGAACACCCCCCCCCCCAACCACCAGAGCCAACTTCCACTGATGTATGATAAACGGCACTGACTGAATCAAGGACCGCTGTCTCATGCTCAACACGGACAACATGGTAGTCTTTATTTTGGGGAACAACATCTCACCTTGGAACAACACATGGTGGCTTTGTGAAATCGCCCACCCCCTGCCCTGTCAGAAAACACCTGCAACCTTGGCATCATCTTGGATAGGAAGCTATCTATGTAGAAACAGGTTACCGCTGTCCCATCCACCTGCTTCCACACCCTATGCATGCTTCACAAGACCTTTTGACACCACTCGGAGTCAACACCAGAAAGACAGTCACATGCAGGCCCTCATAACCAGCAGGCTGGACTAAGGGCACACATTGTATGTAAGCATCACCACACACCTTTTGAAAATACTACAGACAATACAGAATTCCGTGGCAAGACTCCTCCTCGACCTCACAAAACAGAGGCCCATCACTCCCCATCTCAAAAAACTACTTTGGCTCCTGATCCAAAATAGATGCCAGTTCAAGATGCTGACCCACGCATACAAAGTCCTGCACAACGAAAGACCAGCATACATAAACAAACGGATAACCTTCCACCAACTGACCAGACACCTATGATCTGCTGCCCTCTCCCTCACTGACACCCCCACCCCCTGGATCCAAGAAGCAACAGCAGGGGACGCTCTTTCTCACACTTTATTTATTTTTATTTTTTAAATTCTAACAGCACAAGTAAAGTTCCTTACACTTCTATTGGTAAAACGGTGTAAGTCTTGAAAGTTTAGTTGGTGTTTAGAAGAAAACTATTTCCTGTTGTAACTGTACAACTTCTATGTAAGCTGTTAAAGACTGCTAGTAGCCTTTTATGAGGAACAACTTTGTAGTTCTGAATTTTCTATTGTATTTATTCCTTCAGAGGAAAGTGGAATGCTGATTGTCTAATGATTGATGGTATGCTTTCCCAATGTGGGGATCGGATTGTGAAATTGTGGAGCAGGGATGAAGGTGGCACAGGAATGTATCCTCCAGTAACGTTGCACGTAAGTGTACTTTATCTCAGATCAATTGCCACTTTGTGTTCATCCATGTGTTATTTTTTCAAAAAAGACGTTTACAGTTTTGCTGGTTAACTATCTTAAGCTGATAACTTGAGAGATGTTTACCAGTTTACTGCTGATGTTTGGTGTTATGAAGGTAGCTTCAGTAACACTTGAAACCACACTAATATTGTCTCAGGTCAATGAAGGATGAGGGTTGAAAGACAGAAAAGCAGAACCGGGGAAGAATGTAAGTATTTGATTTCCCCAAAACACTAGAATCATGGACATCGAAACACTCATAGATTCAAATTAGCTAGTCTTCATCTCATCAGTCTCTCCTCAGTGCCTACAGCCAGACCTCTCATAGTTCCTTTCCCTAATAGATACATTTGCCTGTTTGCCTGTGAGAAACTGGATTACTAAATGGAGGGTTGATTGGTTTGAACACCCACAAAATTAGTGGACTAAAGGCTTTATTGATGCCTATCATTAGTAGATGTGGTTTATAGTCCTTTGGAGAAAATATAACACCAGATCAATGCACTCAAGAAATCAATAAGTACAATTCTTATACTGGTTAAGGGAAAAGACAAAAACAAGAAATTTAAAATAAACCAATACAACAACAATTGCTAATGTGGCCCAGAAATTATGAATTAAAATCCGATTTCTCAAAGCAGTGCCATAAAAGTAAGGGTTACGTCACAGCACTCTGCTTTTCGGAATTGCCAGTGTGTCATAAGAGGGTGCATAGTGTTCAGTTTTAAACACTGAAAGAAACAAAAGCATAACAGAGCATTAAAACAGTTCAGTACCTAAATACAGTGTTATTAACTTGCAGCAATGGTTTATTTGTGCTTGTTGAAAGCAAATGTCACGCTTTCAGAAATTGTTGCGACAAATGAAAAATTTCCTAGCTAATTTAAAGGAAAATTTCAATTCTATTAAGGACACAGAGGTGAGGTTTATGCTTCACTTTCTCTCCTTTATTCTTCAGCAGCAGTGTTTAAAGTAACAACTACGTTTCCCAAGATGTCATCAGAAAAGAAACATTTCACAACCAATCAACAGTCAGAGCGTCAGTCCATATGTCATCTTCCACTACCCTTCCTTTTTCTTGACCCGACTGGTGAACTATCTCTCTTCAGTCACTTTTTGCTTAATCGGTTTGTAGCAGAAATCATTAAACAGAGTAACCACCTTGCCATAAAGGACACTCGCCTCATACAAAACCTGTGAGAAAACACAACTGTATCAAATTCCAATTGGTGAGAACCAATCAAACATGCAACTGGATAATTTTGAACAGTATATTTAGACCTAACGGAGAAACCAGACTGATGGACATCTGTATAAAAAAACATTTTATATACCCTCCAGGCTGGCGCCGTTCGGCTGGGAGTCAAATGGTCCTTGCTTCCGTTGTCCTTAATAAAATGTAAACTTTCCTTTGCGTTTGCTAGGGATTTTTTCACTCTGTCTGGACGGGAGGCAAAGATTATGCTCATTCAAAGTTTGCCCACCACAAAGGCCGCCATACCCGTCACTGGTTTTAAGTAACTCCTTTTAAACATGGAGTCCGGCGACCAATCAGCAGCATTCAAGATATCCTCTAGTGTAGCCCCTAGAGAGAAGGCTTTCAAGGCCTTGGCCACTCTGACAGAGTGGGCTCTGAATTTTGACATAATAATGCCCGCTTTTTGCATTATCCACTGGACCCAGTGAGCAATGGTGGGGAAGTAGACGGCTTTGACAGGGAGATCAATAACTGATGCTCTCCTGGAGGGCAACAATCCGCTGTGAGCTGCTCATTCACCGTCAGACAACGTACCATGCAGAACTTGGCTGCTTGTCAAAACTGGGATAAGAGACCATCCGAGAATCACTTTTTGTGCGCCTAGAGACGTGGAACACAACTCATTGAAACCGGACTTGAAATAGCGAGGGCTTTGATGTCTGAAACCCTGCGACATGACACCAGACAGAGGAGCATCACCAATTTAACAGATAATTGCTTTCAAGAGATACTCAGTCATCAGCCTAGATCGGAGTAATTTTAACACTGTCAATGTCCCAAAGCGCTGAATACTGAAGTTCCGAAGGCAAAGAGGGCCCGATACCCCCTCCTCCCCACCAAGTAATTCACATAGTAATGGGTGTTCACCCAACGGGGTTCCTTGTACGGTAAATGTCCTGCCAAAATAGTAGAGCTATGAATTCACCTTCCTGTAGGGCAGGCCAACCCTTGATTCGCCAGAAAGACTAAGAAATTTCATGATGAGCACAATGTCACACCAATGGGATCCTCTCTGCGTTGAAGAACCCAACGTATCCCGTTAATCCTCTACACTGTTAGAGGTAGACAGCCTTGGAGGACTAAGGTGTGACTGGCCTAGAGGATTCCGTAGAATATCTGGAGCATGGGGAAGATGAATTGGAAAATCCCAGGACATTTTCAGAAGAACTGGAAAGCACGCTCTTGAGATTTTCCACACTGGTGTGATCAGCGGCACTACTGCTTGCTGCCGCTGTATTTGTGCCGATATTCTCGTGATCATGGCAAACAGGCAAATGGGGGAAGGCGTATCCCTTCTCGCTCGACCAGTCCTGCAGGTAGGCATCAGTCACCTCGGTCTGCGAATCCGGCTTCCAGCTGAAGATTCTCTGAAGTTGGTGGTTGAGGCGTGAGGCGAAGAGGCTGACTGAGAGAGGATCCCAGGGTGAATTTAGTTGCGAGAAAACCCCAGGATTTAACTGCCACAAACTTGTGTTGCGCCATTCCCTTTAGCACCAGTCTACAATTTGATTGGATGCCCCCTGATGGTATTCTGCTAAGACTGAAATATTGCTGTCCAAGCAATGACTCCAAAACTCCTTGGCCAAATCTGCGAAGTTTCGACTGGGTGCCCTCTAGGTGATTTATATTTCGTACTGCCAAGAGGGTGTCTATCTTCAGCTAAATGCAACAGTTTACCCTCTCTCTGGTCCAGCACCTCACTGCGAAAGAACCTGCCATTAGTTTTAGACAGTTGAAATGCAGTTTGTCTGCTGACCACTTCCCACCGGTAAAGGAGTTGCCGTAAAGTGTCCCCCATCCGGACTTGCTGGCATCTGACTTGATGATGAGGTCCGGGTCAGAGCCAAAGATGGCTGACCGTTGCACGCCTCCATGTGGGTCAGCCACCATCGCGTTTCTGTCCGCACTTCGTCGTTGAGGGGAATCTGTTCTGAGTATTGAAAGCCACGGTGCATGTGTGAGGCGCTGGAGGGCCCTGTAGTGAAGGGGACCAGGAAATATGGCCTGTATTGAGGGTGAGAGTGGCCCCCTTAGCCAGGCCACCTGGCGCAGAGAGGTGGAGGATTTGGACAATGTCTCCCGTAGTTCCTTGCAAATCTTGGACACCTTCCTGAAGGGAATACTGCAGGTTTTGTCCAAAGAGTTTGTCCAAAGAGTATAAGTATTTATAACAAATCCCAAACCTTCTAAATGGTGGATTGTGTCCTCTAGCTGGCCCAGTAAGCGCACCAAGCCTTGGTGCATAATGAGGAGGTATTTGAGGTAAATTGTAAGGCGGTATTCCTGAGACTGCAGGTGCTCCACTGCTTGAGGACCTTGATGAAGTACCAAGGGGTGGGGGAAGGCCTGAAAGGGTGGGTTTTGAATTGGTACTTAATACTCCTCCATTGGAATTGCAGGAACCACAGGTGAGGAGGAAATATGGGGACTGTAAGGTATGCATACTTTACGTTGATGGGCACCATCCAGTGGTCCGGACATAGCAGATCGTGCAGTAGGTGAATCCCCTCGATTTTGAAATGGTGGTAGACCAACTTATCAATTCTTGCAAATTGATAGCCAAGCGTTGACCGCCATCTTTTTTCCACTGAGAAAATATATATATTTTGTTTGTTTTAGATGGCCTCTGGTGAGACTGTGGATCCTGATGACTTAGCCTCTTCCGCCAGCTCTAGAATCTTTGTGAGGGGGGCCCGCCATGTTGAGAAGCTTGTCTTGACAAAATTTCCACAACCTAGCTATCCCCTTCTTGGGATCACAGATACATTTTTGGAGGAAAGTGGCAATGCGCACGTCTGTTTCCAGAGTGGATGCCACCTTTCCTGTCAGAGATGGTCCGAGGGCATGCCGCCCTAAGTTTCGTGCAGACTTCTTTTTCAAGAGGTTTCCTGAGGGGATTAGCTGCATAATCGCCAACTTTGTCCCACGGAAGCCACTCCGCGGAACAGGGGAGGATTAGATCCTCCAGATCTAGCATGTGGGATGTTTCCTGTTGACCCTGTAGGGAATCAGCCCTGAGGGGGGCCGTCACGGGATTAGGGCACCAAGGTCTGGAAGGGCCCACCACAGCGAGAGATTCCCCCTCTCCGGATAGTAAGATCCCTGCAAGATCCCCCGGGGCGCCTAGAGCATCCACCAAGGTGGCCAAGAGGGGAGGGGACAGGCTCTCCAAGAGTGCTTGTTTAATCGTGTCAAATGTAGAGAAGTCCATTACGCCTCGATCCTGCTCTTGGGAGGGCGCTGCATTTGTTGATCCACTCCTGGCATTGGGTCTTTGTGCAGGTTCTGCGGTCCTAGCCGATTCAAGGAAACAAAGTACGTATAAGCAAACTCAAGTAGTCGCCTCCCTAGCGGCCCAGTGGCAGAGGCTACTGCATGCTGTATGGAGGCGTTCATTGCCTCACAAAATTCAGCGTCAAATGGAAGGACCGAGATGGTCTCTTCTATGTATTCATTGTTTGCCTGAATTGTGCTTAAGTGCTGCGCCAGAGCGTGAACGTACTAATAAAGAAAGTATATGGCCCTGGAGGTCGCAGGGAATTTGGTACCTTTTTAAAGGGGGTATGGAGGCATAGAGGCAGACTCCAAAGCAGTAGGGTTGGGCAAGGCCAGGCTTTTTCTTGCATTCAAAATGCACTAGTTGCACACTGGGTCAAGCCCTGGGGCCCATTCCCTTAGATATGACGGGAAACATATATACTTGCGCCTGGGCAGGGCCCCTGAAGCGGCTGAGCGCTTTGCTGAAAGAGGAGTGAAGTATGGACCCACAGGACGGGCGCCCCCGCGTCTAAATTATTCTGAAGTACAGACCCCATTTGCGGTGTCTGGCTTCAAGGCGATCGGGTCACAGATACATCAGAGGGGAAGGCGTCGCACTTTGAAATGCGTGCTTTCCCCGCAGGGTCAGCGAGACGCACAATGCACGTCCAGCGGCTGCCCTGCGCTCTACGGGCAATCTGACTTTTATTCTTGCCCTTGTGTCTCACTAATCTTGCACGTGCTGTCCTTGACAATGTGAGGTCCTGTCCTGTAACTTGGGGAGGTTGGAAGAGCGCACCAACAGTACCCTCACAGTGGAGAGAGGGCTGCTGACCTTGTACAAGGTTTAGCACATAAAGAAGTGGGAACAGCATATATGGTTTTGTGACTGATAGTGTGACCAGACATATATTTTTTTTTTTTTTAACCCAAGTCAGTATAGTCTTTTATTGGAGTCAGTGTCTCGTATAAACTTCTATTATTATGGGAATGCTCCGAATCTCACAGTGCCTTTAAGTGAGTATGCGGAGTGTGTGAGCATGTGTAAGATGTGTATAGTACACACTAAGTACTAGGACTGCGTGTGTGTATGTGTATTTGAACAGTGAAGCCAGTGGGATACTCTTTGGATGCCCCTGGTTTAGTATGGCAAAAGATGGAGCATTTTGACCGGCCACGATTGGAGTGGCGAGAGCCCACCTGCTGGTGTGGTCATATTAAGAGGAAAAATAAAGGCACAAATACGCAAAGAGCACTTATCTCCACTGCCGGAGCAGGAAAGAAAGAGCAAGGGTAGGGTAAGGTGATGGAGAATATGGACTGCCGCTCCGACTGTCAATTGGTTGTGAAATGTTTCTTTTCCCGTGGCATCTTGGGAAATGTAGTTGTTACTTCAAATACTGCTGCTCGAAAATAAAGGAGAGACTGTTTAGCATAATCCTATCCTCCGGCCCTGACATACAATTCTGTTAATCAGTATATGCTCTTCTGAGAGCCAGGACCATAGGTTCTCTTCAGTAATAGAGACTAAAGCCCGGTCCCAAGTAACAGGGTATTGACTACCTATCACTTCGCCACTGAATGGGACAGCTTTAGGAATATGGGTACAAGCTTAAACACTTCAGCTGAGGTTCCAGTTCATCTACTTTCTAGTTCTTCTGCAATGATGGCTTTTGTGTCCTTGTTTTTTGTGGACTGCAGGACTAAAGGATCCCTGGATCCTTGGACCTTTAAGTATTCCCTCCTGGATGCAAGGAGGAGCAGTATCCAAGGCCTTTGTCCTCCCCCAGGCAAAGACTTTTGCTTCTTGCCTTTTCCAGTTGTTTTCTTATTTCCAAGTTGTAGAAGCCCTAAGATATAGTGATAGACCACCAGCGGATGGATGACCCTGACCCTACTCTTGCCAAGTTTCCAAGCTTTGGCCTTGAGCGCTGCTGTCAAGGTTTTCCATAATGTCAAGACTAACTCAACTGCTGGAGCTCCCAACCTTCCCAAGGGGTGTCTACTAGAATGATTTCCTTCTCCTTTGGAAAGCATACTTATACTGCTCTTGCCTTTACCAATAGGGAGAGGAGCTAGCCTAGCTAGGAGCCAATCGGCATCAAAGGCATGTCCTCCTCACATCTGTTAAACAGAAAAATCTCTAGAGTTAATTCCTGTTATTTGTGGCCAGTTGGAATCAACTTCTTCACCTATCTCCCAGTTTCTCAAATAAGTCTAGTTTGATGCTCCTATAATTAACTTCACTTATCTTCCTGCCAAAAATCCTCGAGCAGTGCTGCTGTTCCAAATGGCCCTTTGTTTTCCAGGAAGCAACTGATGTGAAATGTTGACATGTAATCGAGGTCAGTTCTAGCCTGGAGAAAGCTAATTACTGCCACTGCAGGAAAGAAAAACCTGGTACGTCTAGTTTATGGGGTGATGATCAGCTCATACAGAGTTCAGCTTTTCTAAAAAAAAAAAAAAAAAAAAAAAAATATGTAGCATTTATATCAAAATCTTACGTTCTCCAGTAGATTACTTTTTTCAGTAAATATCTGAATACTTTGAAAGTTGTTTTAGGGTGTCGCAAAGCCAGTTTATTGTAAACAGATTTCATACACAAAGCAGACCTTTGCAAATATGAGGCTTCCATTACTTCCAATTCTGTTGCTGAAGACACATTACATATTTTGCAATGTTAACAATTTCTAAATTGGCACAGTGCACATTATTCTGCCAGCTATTGGTTGAAACAGAAATATGTTTTTACTTTTTTTTGTTGTCCATAGGAGTGGTCATCCTAATTCACTAATGAGTGCAGGCCCTAAATGCCAGCACATCTTCAAATTCTTTTTTCCACCGTTGGGTCCAGAAGTAAAGAGGGGGTTCCATGTTGGTGGTCATTTTTCCATCTAAGGTGGTCTGCCATCCATATGGTCTTCCCAGTTTTATTTGCTGGTTAAATCGATCGCCTCCTGTCAGCCTTTTTGTATTGGTGTATACACTACGTACAAACTCAAAATGTTTTTCCTGAAGAATGTAGTAATTCTGAAATGTCAATATGTGTCTTCTGTTTTAATCATTAGTATTGCCCTATTCTAGTGGGAGGCCCAATCCCACATATCATTCCTACACCATCTCCCAAGACCAGAGCTTTCCCCTACTTTTCTTTACCCCAAGCTCTCCACTTTACCTGTCAGAGCATTGTTTTGGAGGCAGGCCAACCCTTCCTAGAATTTGTGTTCTTAGCAGTGAAGCATCGAGACAGAAGATATATAACTTCCACCCATTTGCTTTTACAGTGTAAGAGGCAGAAGATTGTGTATTTTAAAGGGTAAAAATGGAAGCAGACATAAATTTGAGTAATTCTGGCAGGTATCCACTGTCTGATATCTGCGGTCAGGAGGTGATCAAGTGAACCACACAGATTTGATGAGGTTAGAGGAAGAAATAGTAGCCACTTACACAAGGGAAAAAATAATGAAAGGATTGGGGGAAAACAGGTAAGGGAGGATGGTGTTTTATTGGTGGATTGGATAGTACTTAAACCATTTCAGAGCTTGGAAGCAAGAAAATGTCTTGTTGGTTGTTGTGGTTCCGAAAAAAGTAAAGGACAACCATGCCCAAGTCATCCTAGTGGCTCCAGATTGGGCCAGGAGAGTGTGGTAACTGGAACTTCTGGGTACGATCATCTGCCTTCAGACCAGGCTGTCATTTCGAGGATCTTCTGTTGCAGCAGCCCAAATCTGCACGGGCTACACCTCTGGCGGCAGTTAATTGCATTCAATCTGCCACTTGAAGTGGTTGGATGTCATCCTTGCTGCCATGCGCTCTTCCAAGAAGTCCATTTACGCCAGATGCTGGAACAAATTTGTGGCCTGATATGGAGTCCGCTAGGCCAGACCCTTCACAAGCCGAACTGTTCGATAGTCTTGTGTTGATTTTGCCTTTGGCTCAGCAAGGGCTTGCAGTGGCTCTGATAAAGAATATCTGTTGACCCTTTCAGCCTTTTTCTGTTTGCCGAACCAACTAGCCTTATTTAGATCACCTGTTGTGATGTGATTTATTAAAGGTTTGATACAGGTTTCCTCACAAACTATTTGTACGCCACAGTGGAACCTTAACAACCGCCTGAATTTTCTCATATACACTCGGGTCGATACACAAAACATTTGTGTCTTCTGACTCTCCAGACGGTCTTCTTCATTGTGATCACTTAAGCCCATCAATGAGCGAACGTTAGACACAGGCACCATTAGTGCAACCATCCTCACCACCTTTTTTGGTTGAGTCTCAGTGATGTTCTTGCCTAAAGTCTGTACTTCCTTTCACGTTAATCCATCACCTTACCAGCATTGTTCTCCCCTCCTCACCTCTTGAGAGGATGAGACACTTAATCAGTATTACCCCAAAAGGGCTTTTATCATTTACATTGATATTACCATGGAGCACCAGGCAGACAATCGGATTTTTGGGTTCCTCTGGGATGACGAAAGGGAAAGTGGTGCAGAAGATGGCTCTGTGAAGGTGAATAGTTGCCTGCATTAAGATCTGTTACGCACTGGCCAAGAAGCAGCAGCCCAAACATCTGAGAGCCAATTACACTAAAGACAAGGCTGCTGCCACTGCCGTGGCACGCAGACTCTGTCCTTGGTATGTACCAGGCCTTGACATGAGCATTGGTGCACATATTCACAAAGCACTACTGCCTTGACAACTAGGTCTGCCGGGAAGGATTTTTCACCTGTACGGTCCTACAGAACTTTTTAAGTCTGAGTCAACTCTGCAGACCGTCCACTGTGGGGACATAATGCTCTTGTATTTATTCAAAAAGTGAGGAATCTGCAGTTCAAAGTATCCATTAGAAACACAAATTACTTACATTTAGTAACACTCTTTCTAGTGGATCCTCTTTCTAACTGTTAATTCCTTACTGCCGACCCACTTCCCCGTTCTGTGGAACAGTCTATTTTTAACATAAAAAGGCCACAAATAAGGAATTGGTACAATGGTACCAACAATTGCTTCACTCTTTGCTCCTGAGGGCACAGAAAGAGTCAAGCAAGAAACAGATCAGTACTAATAGTTGTGAAGACTTAACTGAGATAATTGTAATCAATTTATTTCTGTACTTGTCTGGTGAAGGCAGTGTCCATGGGGCTGATCAATGAACATCTTTAGCGCACAATATATATTCTCCATGTTTTGGACTTTACCACCAATGCACAAAAGTAAATCCAACCCAGATATTGAACTGTTAAAAGTGCAGTGCTAAACATGACCTGCATGAAGGCCTTTGCTCCCTCTCAGAGGACCATGGATATTTAGGAGATGATTCCAGGATGTCTACTCAAGCACATCTCCTAGGTCTGATTCTTGGTAGGCCTCATGTCCTGGTGCATCCTTTTGGTTCTGAACGCCAAATGATGAATGAGAGCCCTCCGTGGGTGCCAATACCATAGCAGTGTTGCAGTTCCTTTGCAGGTCTAGCGGTCTGTTTAACCAGACCTGTACTTGTGGATGGACCCCTCCAACATCGTGATGAGTCTGTTCAACCCTCATCAAGTGTCAGCTACTTTAGTCATGGTTGTCTCCTTGCTGGGCTGTGGCAACAAGGTATTATGGGCCCTTTATCAGCATTGGAGCAGCATCTGCACATACATGATATATGGCTTGAAGACATTCAACATGGCCATTATCTTTTGTAGCAACAGTGAGGGCATTGTGGACCTGTGTCCTTGTGCTGGGAGGTTATTTGCTTGGCCTGTGGGTTTGGGCACAGCAGATAGTACATTTCTTGGAAACAGCCAATCTGGCAGGATTCCTAAAAGGCAACTGATGCTGTCACTTTCCTCTCACTGTAGCATCACAAGTGGGGACTACACTTGAAGTAATGAAGTGAACGTCTCCAGAGCTGGGGTGTCTATCTTTGGACCTCTTTGCCATGGCACAGAACAGGAAGTGTCCTTGATTTTGTGCTGTGCACTTTCATTTGAATGGCTCCTTAGGTGACTCTTTCAGGTGCAGCTGGTCTGATTGCCTTCTGTATGCACTTCTATCAATTTCACCTCTGACGAAGTTGCAGACACAGCTGATCGTAATCTCTCTTGATTGGAGAAGCAGAATCTGTTGGCACTCATCATTAGGCTGCCTCTTCCTCCCCCCTACAATGTGGTCGTACCGCTGCATGGTCAGGTCCTTCATCGATCCTAAAATGATGCTGCTCCATGTGTAAAGATTTAGCATACCAGATAATCCTTTTGCCTCCTTGACAAAGTTGCTGTGACCTTGGGTGCTTGAAAACCCTCTACGAAATCTATTCATGCAGGTTGATGAAACGAATGTTAGCACTGGTGTGGTTCAGAAGGCTTGGAACCATTTGTCATGCGTTTTCTGCAATCCCATGTCTCTTTACATAGCAGGGGTGGTCTCTCTTAAAGGGTTATAGGGTTGCTCTGTCTGCTTTAATGTGTCTCCATAATCTGTTTTCGTTGGTTAGAAACCTTGAGTAAAAGGTTTGCTCTACTTGTTTCTCCGTACCTAGATCATTGTTCCTCAGAGGGATTCAAACATTGTATTGACTTTATTGATAGCATTTACGTTTGAGCCAGTGTACAGTTTTATAGTTTAACTTCTAACTTTAAAAACAGTGTTGTTTGTTACAACAACTTCTGCTGGTAGGGTTGGAGAAATGAAAAACCATTGGTAGGGTCGGAGAACTGAAAATCATTTCAGTTTGTCCACTTTTTACAGTTTTTAGCCTGGGCAAGTTAGCCCTTTCTACTTGTCCAGCTTTCTTGCCTTTTGTAGTTTCAGCCTTTCGTATGGCCCTATCTATCACTTTTCCATCTTTTGTCCCTTCTCAGCCATCCCACAAAGGAGGAGGAGAAATTAATCAGTTGTTATCAAGAAATCACTGGCGAATGTATGCTTTGAATTAACAATATAACACAAACTGGATCCCAGGTGTACGGTCTTGTACTGCATCAAATGATCTCTTGGCTCTTTCTGGACCTTGAGTGAGCCAAGAAAGGCAAGGAAGTCAACAAATGCACCATTTTGTATTTGGGTCATATTACATATTAAGAGCTGCTAATCCTTGGCCCAGAAGACTCTCCGAGGACCTGCCCACTTCTTTAATGCCACCGCTTCGCCAAGGCCATTTCCACTTCTGGTGGCTGACGTCTGCTGGGCGGACTTATGGCCATCTCAGTATAAGTTTATTGTAAACTGTGGCTCACTGCTCAAGCATACATCTTGGCATGGTAGTGCTGCATGAGTTTCTTTGTTAAACTGCACTACATATTGTTGCCTCCTGAAGGTAATTGCTTACCATTGCATTGTTATGGTGAGGAATCTGCAGGAAGGTGAATCTGTTGCAAGTAAAAGTAGCTTATCTGTGGTAACAATGTTTCCGGGAATACACAATCTTTTATTTAATTACTTTTTTAATTATTGCAACATAAATCAGCTGTTAACCCCTCCTAGGAGGAGCTCCAATGCACTCATCTCCTCTCAGCGTACGTCCGGTGTTTTTAAGTTCTCTCATTAATTATCTTCATCATTTCTCATTAATCAATCGGTCCGGTCTTTAGCAAATAAGGTTTCCCAGAATCTTTGTGTTTAGTTTCTATCTGAGTAATGGCAACTCTTCCTCATTTTCACCCTTTTGTTCCTGGTTGGTTAGCACCAATTCCCATGTGATACTACTTACGGATCCCCTCCTGTAGTATTGCAACATTTTTTCACTCCACATTCTGTGGTTAACCACTTAATCATATCTGCGTCTCTTGTTTTATAACCTGGCACTTTGTCCTTTTTTTCCATTTCGTGGTTGTGCTTCATTTGCCTACAGTTAGTCCTAGTTCAACTACTTGTATTAGCTTCCCTGTGTGTTTAACTGGCACCAGGTTAAGGAGACTTAACTAAGCAGACAAGTCACTCTGGGCAAATTCCCTAGTTTATGCACCACTTCTAGCCAGAATCTTTGTATGTCTTTCCTTTCTCACCACATGTGTATTTAAGTTCCCCACATGCATCCTACACATTTGAATACATAATCAGTCTGCAGGTTGCTCACCACCCTCCCACCTGCCCTTATGAGCCTGTGGCATTTATAAGATACAAATGTATGCAAATTAGATACTGCAATAAGTTTTTAACACTGATATCAGTGTAGGATGGTGCCATTGACATCTGGCGGACAGTCGCATCTTGAGCTGTGTAACACCACCTTTCAATACTGAAGTGTTTCTGCTGTGAAAACTTTATCAGACCAGTCTGATACCAGAGGGAATTGTTTTATTTCGAGGAATCTGCAGGAAGATTGTGTGTTGGAAAAATCTTTACTGACAGTAAGTCTTTCACTTTTGAATACAACATACGTTAGCATTATTTGTTCTTTGATGCTTATGTTCTAAAATGATTCCTTGTTTTTCTTTTATAGGCTCTTCTTGATATATACTTGCTGGAAAACGTGGATGAAACCATGAAATATGCTATTGTATCCTTTCAGTGACTTTTATTTTGGACTTTTGATCCATGCTGTAACTTTTGATTTAAGAAAAGAATGATCTGAAATAATGTACACTTTTTCTTTCAACATACAGAGATGTGAGCCCTGTTCACTCCTGGGCATATAATCCTTCTGCCTAGTGGACATTTACTGTATACTTCTTTCCCTCTTTTTTTGTTTTTTTTCTCCACTGCCTCTGGCCTTTCACATTCTGCCTCTCTATCTACTCCTTTCTCCCTCTACCTCCTCTCTTGCCCCTCCTCTTCTCAACTCTTCCACTGCACCCATTATTTTTGCTCCCCATCGCATACCTCCTATCCTCTCTCACTCCATCTCTTGATCTGTCTCCCCTAGACTGTTAAAATGCAAGAATGCCACTCTTGCTTTAACTCTTTCACATATTTTGAGCCTGGCTTTCTTCAGTGCAGAACTGGGTTAAAGCAATGCAGCTCCTGCTGTTGTAGTGTTCCAGTCCTAGAATCTCTCCCTAACTTGATGAAGCCACAAAAGACACTCTGTACTATGTTATCCTCTACGAGAGAGAGTAAATGGTTTCACTGCTCTCTAATGCTGCAGCTGACAAATGGAACAATGCCCTTTAATATTGTTTCTAAGTGATTCTGGCTGGAAGGCACTAGAGCACAGCCCTCTAGTTTTGTGTGAAAACTAGTCAACTACCTAATTTGGTAAGTGTGGTGGATTCCTCTCAACCACCTATTCCCCCCCTCCACCAACTCCTCTGTATATAGGATCGACTTCAGAGAAATGCTTAAATACCGAAAGGTAGCTGTTTCTCTTATTACACATGCATACTGGATGTCTTCAAATCTGTGTATAGACAAAGGCAGAATGAACATAGCCTAACACTAACCATAAATCACTCCCTGACCTCCAGAATAACAAGTTTACTCTGCTCACTGTTCGCAGTGCTGCCATTTGACGTTCTTAAGTGGCAGTCCCCTTTGCAGCCATTTTTCAATCAATTCCTCTTAAAGGGACATCTTGATCACCACATTCAAAATGTTAGCATTTGTACTTATTTTTTTAAAAAACAGTTGAATTTAAATTCTTTCCATCTGTTGCACTATAAATTCCATATCTCCACGATTCACAGGTCTTTCTCCTAACCTAAATTAAAAAACCCTTCTTACATGAAGTTCTCACCATCATGCAGAATAAATATACTGACAGCAAAGGTGACTTCACTGATTGTACCAGCAATGTAATGTTTGAATGGGCACTAGGTGGCAACTAACATCGCTGGACTCCTCTTAGGATTTTCTCTCCAGTCAGTTTTGGCATGTTTTTTAAATACGCATAATCCCTAAAGACCAGAGGCTCCATTAACTATATTTTCTGTAAGCATTTAACTAAGAAGTTCCAAGAACTGATACAAACACTTTGCATGAAAGTAAAATTGTTGGACCCCAGAATGTTCAAAGGCTAAGTTCAGAAGGATTTTAGGTGTATATAGTTGGTTGGAGCTGCACAGCAACAATTGTGGATTCTTCCCTCCTCAACCATTGTCAGGACTCCAATCCTGGCTTAATTGACTTAGCCGCTCACCCTGGTCTCTCTAGTATTCATCTAATTAATCTTTGGAGGTGCTAAGTGGACCAAAGATGATGGTGATTGATTTTCACAAAGCTCATGGTTACCGCTATCAGTCTAAATATATTCCTAAATAGAAAGGAAGAGCATATGTAAAGTGCTCTACAAAAATGCAGGTGCTTCGATTTAAGGTGAAAGGAAAATGGTAATTGATTCCATTGTTTGGTTGCCAAGAAATGAAAAATGCTTGTCCACCAACACAGACAGAAGAGTAAGGAAGAAATGGCTATTGTATGCAAATTGTGCAAGTTATAGGAGCTACTTTAAATCTTGAGGGCTCTACCAGTCTTGCTTATTTAGGCCTACTACCACTTCTAGGATACAGGCCATTAACCAGGACTCTCCAGCCACCTCAGTCCTGGGCTTTTCTTTCAATCTGACTCCAGGTGTAAACCATCTCCTTGCAGTCAGCCTTGAAGCCTTGGCGCCAGGTGTTTCTTTGTTGTGCTCTTTTCTTTTTCCCTTGAGGGTTCCAAGTCAGGGCTTGCTGGTTGATGTTTGATGCAGGATTGCGGAGGATGTGACCTGTCCAGCCCCAGTGTATTTTCATAATTTCTTCATGAGCATGGAGTTGGCAAGGCTGCTGCCATAGGTCATAGTTGCTGATGGCGTTTGACCAGCATATTTGAAGAATTTTCCTCAGTCAGATGTTGATGAAGGTCTAGACTTTATTGATGGTCTCTGTTGTCCCCTAAGTTTCTGCTTCATACAGAAGGACAGAAGGACCAATTTTACGAAGGTGTTACAAAGACTGATCTTGGTTTGCAGTGTTAGGTCCTTGGAGCTCCTGATCTTCTTTAGCTGAAGAGGGCCACCAGAGTAAGGAGGTCCAAATCACGGGGGTCTCCGGTGATTAATGCCTTGGCTCTGAAGGCATTGGCCTTGGGTGTTAACCTCAGTAAAGCAGGTGAGGAAGTTAGATTTGGCCAGCCCTGGACTGTTGTCTGATAACAATCTGAGTATTGCCCATGTAAGCCGTAAAAGAAAGGCTGTGGGAGAGGTTAAGATATTCCATTGAAGCTGCGTTCAGACTTTAAGGCAGGTCTCCTGGAGGATCTCTGAGAGATTCCAGATTGAGATGCTTTAAAGAACAGTGGAAAGGTGGAGATTTAACTCTCTGAAAGTGCCCAGAATGAAAAGCTTGGAAAGATGGGCCTCAGTACCACATACAGTGATGTGATTAGGCAGAATAGAATCAATTAGTATTGAAAGTCATGGATTGGTCTGAAGAGATTATGGTGGCCATGCACCCCGATCAACAGTCCTCCTGAATTTGTCCAAGATGGCCAGCAGAGCAGATTAAATAGGATGTAGAGTTCATAAGCCAGCCTATGTGTGGATCCAGAATAAAGGAGAATTGAAAAATACAAATCTGAAAGTTGAGTGATATTTGAGACATGGGATGCCTAAGAAGTGTGAGGCCAAGCTAGAAATGATCATCTATACGTTTTTAATGAGTGGGATGACTAAAGCTTGTAAGTGGTAATGAAAGCAGGGGCAATAAGGGTAATGCAGACATATGTGAGCTTTTGGGAAATTGAGTAAGTACTGTAAGGTTTGCTGGTAACTTGTACAATTGAGAACTTGATTTTATCTTTGTAAGAGGAAGTCCGATCTGGCATAAGGGGAAAATAATCTGATATAGCAGAAGTGTAAACCAAATAAAAAAGATGAACCTGTTGAAATGTGGAGCAAATGGTTGTAATTTTGTTATGAAGGAATGTTGGAAGGTTTGTTGCACAGCTCCTCTGTACTGGATTGTGTGCAAGGAGGATTAATGAGGGTCCTAACTGAAAATAATCTCAGTAAAACATTTATTTGGATTAGAGATGAAAATAGCATAACAAATATGGTCAAATATAAAGCTTCCTTGTGAGCTTAGAGAAAAATAAGACACCAGGCTTTAAGGTATTCTAAAATAATTGGTCAGCTGTTATTTTCGAAACACATTGTAGTGATGCCTGCTAGTAGCCAGTTCCCTGAAGTTCGAAGGTGCCCTCGGAAGAATATGATGAGGACAGAGTCATTTAATAGGAGCCAGATAATGAATCATCTGAGGGACTGTGTAACAGAAGTATTTAATGAGAACTGTGAGGAGACAAGAGGGTGGCAAAAAGCATCATTAGTAACTTGGGATCATACTCTAGCTAGAGTAGGCAGAAGTTAGATGTGGCTGAGGCTGTCAAACTACGATGGAACATTGAAGGCTAACATAGTCACGATAGTCAAAAGCAAGGGGGTTGGATACACTGTTTTATGCAGGTGTTATTTGTATAATACACATCTAGTGAAAAGGCGGGAGAACGCTGCACATCTTCAAAGGCAAAGATGTATTCAGCATGTTATTGGAATAGTAGCTTGATTCTGACAGCAGAAGTGAACTGTTAATGTGCTGTGATGTCGCCTTCTCTAAAGATGTATATGTAACGCTTTCCTAAATTGGAGCAGGGTTAGGACTGCCCCGATCGATAGAGGTATATTGTTCATAGATTGAAAAGGTGTGTTCTGTGTTTCTTCCTTTTTTTCACTTCTTTGCCTCCAGTCTGATTTCTTAGCAGTAGGTGTGTAGAGATTCATCAGCGGTGGGGAGCATGTCAGCCAGATAAGCGGGGGCCTAGGGATAACATGGTATATGAGGCAGCTGGTTGTGAAATGGTGAGTCAGGAAAGCGAACCAGTGAAGTTTCAGCAGTGTTCAGGGTGTTGTGGTTCTATTTCTTTAGTGTGCAGAAAGCCCTTAGGAAGCTCAGAGGTTCAGCCTGGGAGGTCATGGAGCAGATATACCCACCATCCACACGTAAAATGTATGAGGTTTCCACTGCATGGGTTTGGGAGGAACCGTGCCCCTTGCTTTAGCACCCCATATGCAGGCTCCTCTAGGAGTACAAAAAGGCCATTGTCACAGCCAAGTTGCTGAATGCCATCCATGCAGTTGATTACAGGTTGCATTTCGTCTGCTGAAGGCAAACCTTGGAGATAATGATTCTAGCTGAGCCCCTGATAAGGCCATTATTGTCAGTGTATTTCCTAGCATATACTACTCTGCTTTTCCCTGCAGTGGTGTGACCTTCCATATGGCTTCTAAATATGGTTGACCAAAGTAGTAGAATTTGGCAGACATGTATGCCCTTGTGGACCTTGTGCATACAGAGCCTTTTTTTGGAGCATTGTTGAACTCTTAAGCAATTTCCCATTCCTCATCTGGTGGCCAGGATGCCTATGTATTGATAATGTGGGAAAGGTCTATGTCAGAACCCATTTCAAAGAGCCATGGGGCATGCAGGGACTACAAGGCTTAACTGTGGTGCTTGAGGCCCTTTACTGCTGAGTTCCCATGGCCTGACCTAATATGGATCCCGAGCAACTGGGTCAAGTCCCCTTTCTGCACTGGACTCTGTGGTAGCTGTATTTGGGCAGTCAAGGCTACCTTGGATGGGGGGAAGGAAGTAGATACAAGTCAGTGAATATGACTCAACTTAAAGTGCAAATATTATAAACAAGAAATCAATGTCCACTCAAATACTTGCTTTTATGCAAAAAAAGTTCTTTTATTTCTAAGTCTAAACATGCAAAGATATAATATATTCAGGAGTAACGGCACAATCCCCCTTCCAGTCAGGGCTCTAGTAGTTGTCCGGCAAGTTCCTGTCCCACCCTCCTTCGAGTAACTTGTTTGAGGTTATTTTCCATTTGCTGGTTGTCATATCCAGAGAATGCCTACTATTAGGCTGTGCTCAAGAGTTCCCCTTTGACTCTTCAGGTGTTCGTCAAAAGTGTATATGATGCAGCAGCAATTTAGCAGCTAGAGTCACCTGGTGCCCAACTAGCCCAGTTCAATCTTACCCTCTCTTGCAGCCCGGGAGAGGTCAGTGGTGCAGTGGGTGCCCTAAATACAAGCACCTGTGAGCTTTGCTCTGCTTGGAGAAATCGGGCTGCACACAGCAGTTCCCCACAGCGCAGGCTCTTTTTACTGTGCGGCTGTGCCAGAGTGCTTCTCAGTTGTTGGAGTAGCTTTCAGGTCTCGAAGATGCTTTTAGTTGTCTTTACTTATCGGGTGTTAGTGGGCGATTAAATCCTTACTTCTGCTTCCAACTAGAGCTCAACAAGGGTGCAACGTTGCCCATGACATCTTCAGCAGTTCTCAGTGGTCAGTCATAACAGTTCCCTTGAATGCATGTCCAACCCGCCAGGCATAGCCTTAGTTTCTTCTTTGGACAACAACCTGAACCTTCAGCAACTTTGGCACTGGCAGCCCCTCCTGGCATATGGGGTTGCTGCAGTACTTGACAGCACTATCTTGGTACAGGCTTCAACGCGAAAACGGTTACGAGTCTGCACTTTTCTAAATAACTGTAGGTGCCCCCCCCCCCCCTTGCATTTGGGGTCACCACAGCATGACAGTACAGGTTCATCCAGTCCTCCATGGCACGTAACCCACACCTCTGTCTCTGGTGGCAAGTCTCCTGGCATACTGGGTTGCCGACCCAACACTGCACACGAGCAATGGCGTGATCAGTGCACAGCCTCACACCTCGCTCAGGGAATCCTCTTGCAGGGTTCCCCACTGGACATCAATCCCTCCAACGCTCTCATCTTCCTCACAGAGCACACTGGTCTTGAAGAACAGTCTGGTGCTTCAGGGCAGTTGATCTTGGTGTCCTGGGTGGTGTCCCCCTAACCAGCAGGGATACTAGCAGGTCCTTGTCCCAAGTCCTGTTCACAAGCAAAAGTCTTGCAGAGCTTCCCCTTCTCATACAGCCCTATGGGCTGCTTGGCAGATGACGAATTCTGGGGTCTCAACTTACCCTTCTTATAGTCCATTTCCAGACATCAATTTAGGGTCTGTTGTTGAGGATTCATGTTATGGTTCTTCTTTTGAAGTGGCACTTCTTTTTCTTCTTTCACCTGAAAAACTGTCTTTCACAGCAGGTAACACTCTGAATCAGATTGTCCCGCAGTAGAATTCATGCAAGTGACCATAGTTCACAGCTTTGTCAGCCACATGATATGTGCTTCAAAAGGTTAATCCTATGCCCTCAGACCTACTCTTCTTGATTACATTATCAGCCCCACGTCATTTCCGGAGATGTGTCCAGGCCCCTTCCTTGTGATCCGTTACTGAATCAAAGAGCTATCTTTTGAAGTTGAAAGGGATTCTTCCTTTTTTCTTTCAGTGGGTCCCACCCACCTCACAGGAATGCAGCAATACACACATCTGTCTGGTGGGAGTCCTCTCATTCTAATGTTTTCATCAGGCAGACCCATGCTTCCCAAACTCCGTGTAGTGTACCATTACAGGCACACTTAGTGTGCATTCACAACACACATTATATCCAGTACTGTTACCTCCATGCATTGTAACCTTACATGTACACATGCATTCAGCACACACACTGAAACATTTCTGTATGTAGCCATGATGTGTTTTTAACAAACACACTGACATCACATTCCAAGCACACATACACTCAACTCATGCTTTCATTGTGCACACACTTGAAGCCACTACATTTCATATGTTTTGTATTCCTTACAGGCATGCATACAGACATACATACACCCAGTGCATGCCCCGCCCTCACCCCCCACCACCACACACACACACTCTCACTCTCTCTCTCTCTCTCTCTCTCTCTCTCTCTCTCTCTCTCTCTTCTCTCTCTTCTCTCTCTTCTCTCTCTTCTCTCTCTTCTCTCTCTCTCTCTCTCTCTCTTCTCTCTCTTCTCTCTCTTCTCTCTCTTCTCTCTCTTCTCTCTCTTCTCTCTCTTCTCTCTCTTCTCTCTCTCTCTCTCTCTTCCTCTCTCTTCCTCTCTCTTTCTCTCTCTCTTTCTCTCTCTTTCTCTCTCTTTCTCTCTCTTTCTCTCTCTCTCTCTCTCTCTCTCTCTCTCTCTCTCTCTCTCTCTTTCTCTTTCTCTCTCTTTCTCTCTCTTTCTCTCTCTTTCTCTCTCTTTCTCTCTCTCTCTCTCTTTCTCTCTTTCTCTCGCTCTCTCTCTCTCCTCTCTCTCTCTCTCTCTCTCTCTCTCTCTCTCTCTCTCTCTCTCTCTCTCTCTCTCTCTCTCTCTCTCTCTCTCTCTCTCTCTCTTCCCCCCCCCCCCTGTACCCTTCCCAAGCACACATATATCCAGTACAGAGTCACTACTCCTGTGTTGAGCAGCACTCCACAGCTAGCTGACTTAGGCCAAGGGGTGAGTTAAGCACAGAGACGGAACGTTTTAAAAAGATGTGTGAGCCTGTAGGCCTCACTCCAGTGACAGGATAAAGAGGCCCTGTTCACTACTACTGACCAGTACACAGTATGCTACCCCCACAGCATTTGTGCTGCTTAACCTCTGGTGAAAGCTGTAGCTTTCCACTACTTTAAAGGTAGCTCTTTGAGTGCACCTCTCAGTCCAACAAAAGTGCAACCAGTGTGGCAGGCTTATGTTACTGCACACACATGATTGAAGTTCACATATGACCCCATCAGCATTATGTATCCTTGTAACAGTGTGTTCGATGGCATATGTTGCTGCAGATACACATGTTTGGCACAGTCCGCTGCCTGGTGTTGGGCTCGGAGTATTACAAGTTGTTTTTCTTCGAAGAAGTCTTTTTGGTCACGGGACCGAAGGACTCCTCCCTCCTCGGCTCCATTGCGCATGGGCGTCGACTCCATCTAAGATTGTTTTTTTCCGCTGTCGGGTTCGGACGTATTCCTTTTCGCTCCGTGTTTCGGTTCGGAAAGTTAGTCAGAATCTCGGAAGAAAGCGTCGGTATTGTTCCGTTCGGTATCGGGATAGTTAGGTACATCGACACCGATCATCGGAAGACTTTGGGGTAGTTTCGATCCCCCATCGGGGCCTGGTCGGCCCGACCGCGTGCGACATCGAAGCCGATGGAACGGACCCCGTTTCGTTTCTGCCCAAAATGTCACAGTAAGTATCCTTATACAGATCAGCACTTGGTCTGTAACTTGTGCTTGTCCCCCGAGCACAAGGAGGATACCTGTGAAGCCTGTCGAGCCTTCCGGTCCAGAAAAACACTCCGGGACCGAAGAGCCAGGCGTCAACAAATGGCGTCCACGTCGACAAAACAACGTTTCGACGAGGAAGAGGAAACATTCTCGGTTCCGGAATCAGAATCCGGAGACTCCGACGTCGAACAACAGCAACAAACTGTGAGTAAGACGTCGAAAAGTAAATCCATCGACAAACCGAAAGCCCAGGGGACGCCACTGCCAACAGGCCATGGCTCGACCCATAAAACAGGCGACCCGTCGAAGGCGCCGAAAAAGGGCACGCCCATAGCGAAGACACCCGACTCCGGTCGAGGGACCGCCATGGAGCAACCTCGGAGCCGAGAAAGCGGCTCCGAGAGACAAAAACAAGATACCGGCACCGAAAAACATCGGCACCGAGAATCCATGCCGAAAGGAACAAAAATTCTGTCGGTGCCGAAACCGAAAAAAGATTCTCTCTCGGCGCCGAAAAATACCACACCTTCATCCTACTCAGAGGAACAAGGAATAAGTGGCCAAATGCACAGATTTGGACAAGAGCTCCAAAGTGTAGAATCGGACTACACACAAAAGACACTGTACATCCAGCACGACACAGGGAAGATATCAACCCTTCCCCCAATCATGAGGAAAAGAAGGATCGGACTTCCAAAGGATGACGCACAACCACAAGCCAAAGTGGTTAAAAAAGTCACGCCTCCGCCCTCTCCACCACAGGCATCGCCGGCACAAACACCGCCACAAATGCACTCACCAGCGCAAACTACCATAAGTCATGACGATCAGGATCAAGACGCTTGGGACCTGTATGACACCCCAGTGCCGGACAATGATCCCGAGTCATACCCCACAAAGCTGTCACCGCCAGAGGACAGTACCTCATACTCGCAACTGGTGGCTAGGGCAGCAGAATTCCACAATGTCCAACTGCATTCCGATCCTATAGAGGATGATTTTTTATTTAACACCCTCTCGGCTACACACAGCCAATATCAATGTCTCCCAATGCTACCAGGGATGTTACGGCACGCAAAACAAATTTTTGAAGAGCCCGTAAAATCAAGAGCCATCACCCCAAGGGTGGATAAGAAATACAAACCACCACCCACAGACCCAGTGTTTATTACTTCGCAGTTACCACCTGACTCCGTGGTAGTAGGGGCAGCTCGCAAGAGAGCAAATTCACATACATCTGGCGACGCCCCACCTCCGGACAAAGAAAGCCGAAAATTTGATGCGGCAGGGAAAAGAGTAGCATCACAGGCAGCCAACCAGTGGCGCATCGCAAATTCACAAGCGCTGCTGGCCAGATATGACCGCGCACACTGGGACGAGATGCAACTTCTCGTAGACCATCTTCCCCAGGAATACCAAAAAAGGGCGCAGCAAATAGTGGAAGAGGGACAAACGATCTCAAACAATCAAATCCGCTCTTCACTAGACGCAGCCGATACTGCAGCAAGAACAGTCAACACTGCTGTCACCATAAGGAGACACGCTTGGCTACGCACTTCAGGCTTCAAACCTGAAATCCAGCAGGCTGTCCTTAATATGCCCTTCAATGAGAAACAACTTTTTGGCTCTGAAGTGGATACAGCCATTGAAAAACTTAAAAAGGACACAGACACGGCCAAGGCCATGGGCGCACTCTACTCCCCGCAGAGCAGAGGCTCTTTCAGAAAAACTCCATTTAGAGGGGGGTTTCGTGGCCAACCCACAGACACCACCAGCCAACAAACAAGAACCACACCATATCAGGGTTCCTTCCAAAGGGGAGGTTTCAGGGGATATCGGGGGGGTCAATTCCCAAGGAGTAGGGGACGATTCCAGACTCCAAAAACACCTCCACCTAAACAGTGACTTTCAAGTCACGCAACCCCTTCACTCAACACCAGTGGGGGGAAGACTAAGCCAATTCTACCAATCTTGGCAACAGATTACAACAGACAATTGGGTATTAGCAATAATCCAACATGGCTATTGCATAGAATTCCACAACTTCCCACCAAACATCCCCCCCAAAACACGCAAAATGTCACCACAACATTTAGAACTTTTAGGACTAGAAGTTCAAGCACTACTGCAAAAGGATGCAATAGAGTTAGTACCAGTACAACAAAAAAACACAGGAGTTTACTCCCTGTACTTTCTAATTCCAAAAAAAGACAAAACATTAAGACCAATATTAGATCTCAGGACACTAAATACCTACATCATATCGGACCATTTTCACATGGTCACACTACAAGACATCATTCCACTGCTCAAACAGCAAGATTACATGACCACATTAGACCTGAAGGATGCGTACTTTCATATACCAATACACCCTTCTCACAGAAAGTACCTACGGTTCGTATTCAAAGGAATACATTACCAATTCAAGGTGTTGCCATTCGGAATAACAACTGCACCAAGAGTGTTCACAAAATGTCTAGCAGTAGTAGCAGCACACATCAGGAGACAACAGATACATGTGTTCCCTTACCTAGACGATTGGCTAATCAAGACCAACACAGTAAAAAAATGCGCAAACGACACCACATTTGTCATACAAACCCTTCACAAACTGGGGTTTTCCATCAACTATACAAAATCACACCTAGAACCGTGTCAAACACAACAATATCTAGGAGCAACCATCAACACATCAAAAGGAATTGCCACTCCAAGTCCACAAAGAGTGCAGCCATTCCACAAGGTAATAAGTGCTATGTTTCCAAACCAAAAGATACAAGCAAAACATGTGCTAAAACTTCTAGGCATGATGTCATCATGCATAGCCATTGTCCCAAACGCAAGACTACACATGCGACCCTTACAACAGTGTCTAGCATCACAATGGTCACAGGCACAGGGTCAACTTCAAAATCTGGTGTTGGTAGACCGCCAAACATACCTCTCGCTTCTATGGTGGAACAGCAAAAATTTAAACAAAGGGCGGACATTTCAAGAACCAGTGCCTCAATACGTTATAACAACAGATGCTTCCATGACAGGGTGGGGAGCACACCTCAATCACCACAGCATTCAAGGACAATGGGATATACACGAAACAAAATTTCATATCAATTACCTAGAACTGTTAGCAGTATTTCTAGCGTTAAAAGCCTTCCAACCCATAATAACACACAAATACATTCTTGTCAAAACAGACAACATGACAACAATGTATTATTTAAACAAACAAGGAGGAACACACTCAACACAATTGTGCCTCCTAACACAAAAAATTTGGCAGTGGGCGATTCACAACAACATTCGCCTAATAGCACAATTTATCCCAGGAATACAAAACCAACTAGCAGACAACCTTTCGCGAGACCACCAACAAGTCCACAAATGGGAAATTCACCCCCAAGTTCTGAACAAGTACTTTCAAATTTGGGGAACACCCCAGATAGATTTGTTCGCAACAAAAGAAAACTCAAAATGCCAAAACTTCGCATCCAGGTACCCACACCGCGAATCACAAGGCAATGCTCTATGGATGAGTTGGTCAGGGATATTTGCGTACGCTTTTCCCCCTCTCCCTCTCCTTCCTTATCTAGTAAACAAGTTGAGTCAAAACCAACTCAAACTCATACTGATAGCACCCACATGGGCAAGACAACCTTGGTATACAACTCTACTAGACTTTTCACTAGTACCGCATGTCAAACTACCCAACAGGCCAGATCTGTTAACACAACACAAACAACAGATCAGGCATCCAAACCCAGCATCATTGAATCTGGCAATTTGGCTCCTGAAATCCTAGAATTCGGACACTTAGACCTCACACAAGAATGCATGGAGGTCATAAAACAAGCTAGAAAACCTTCCACTAGACACTGCTATGCATCTAAGTGGAAAAGATTTGTTTACTACTGCCATGCCAATCAAATACAACCATTACATGCCTCTACTAAAGACATAGTAGGATACTTACTACATTTGCAAAAAGCAAATCTCGCTTTTTCATCTATAAAAATACACCTCGCAGCAATATCTGCTTACCTACAAACTACTCATTCATCGTCTCTATTTAGAATACCAGTTATTAAAGCATTCATGGAAGGGCTAAAAAGAATTATACCACCAAGAACACCACCAGTTCCTTCATGGAATCTTAACATCGTCTTAACAAGACTCATGGGTCCACCTTTCGAACCCATGCATTCCTGTGAAATGCAATATCTAACCTGGAAGGTCGCATTTCTCATTGCAATCACATCCCTCAGAAGAGTAAGTGAAATACAGGCATTTACCATACAAGAACCATTTATTCAAATACACAACAATAAAATAGTTCTCAGAACAAATCCAAAATTTCTGCCAAAAGTAATCTCACCATTCCATTTAAATCAAACAGTAGAATTGCCAGTGTTCTTCCCACAACCAAATTCTGTGGCTGAAAGGGCACTACATACATTAGACATCAAAAGAGCACTAATGTATTACATTGACAGAACAAAGCTAATCAGGAAAACAAAACAACTGTTCATAGCTTTTCAAAAACCACACATAGGAAATCCAATCTCTAAACAAGGCATTGCTAGATGGATAGTCAGATGCATTCAAACATGCTATCTTAAAGCCAAAAGAGAATTGCCTATTACACCAAAGGCACACTCAACCAGAAAGAAAGGTGCTACAATGGCCTTTCTAGGAAACATTCCTATGAGCGAAATATGTAAGGCTGCAACCTGGTCTACGCCTCATACGTTTACTAAACACTACTGTGTAGACGTACTAAATGCACAACAAGCTACAGTGGGCCAAGCTGTACTAAGAACATTATTCCAAACTACTTCAACTCCTACAGGCTAAACCACCGCTTTTAGGGGAGGTAACTGCTTTATAGTCTATGCCAAACATGTGTATCTGCAGCAACATATGCCATCGAACTGAAAATGTCACTTACCCAGTGTACATCTGTTCGTGGCATTAGTCGCTGCAGATTCACATGTACCCTCCCACCTCCCCGGGAAGCCAGTAGCCGTTTAGAAGTAGATCATAAATCTTAAACATCTGAACATTTGTAAATAATTATTAGAAACTCTTAACGTACATACATATTTACTCCATTGCATGGGCACTATTTATACCAAACAACTCCATCCTCACCCTCTGCGGGGAAAACAATCTAAGATGGAGTCGACGCCCATGCGCAATGGAGCCGAGGAGGGAGGAGTCCTTCGGTCCCGTGACCAAAAAGACTTCTTCGAAGAAAAACAACTTGTAATACTCCGAGCCCAACACCAGGCAGCGGACTGTGCCAAACATGTGAATCTGCAGCGACTAATGCCACGAACAGATGTACACTGGGTAAGTGACATTTTCAATTTGGGCACTCAGGGCTGGGGTACACATCTCCAACCACGCAGAGGACTTTTCTGTCCAAGTAGACTAGAGGCAACGGGTTGAGCCACCTTAAAGCTAACTTTTTTTCTCTTAGTTGCTGTTAATGTTTGGTGTCTTTGGTGAAAGTGACGTTTGTTGCATGTGTTCATTTGTTGCCCTTTGTTGACCTTAATCATTTTACCAGACCATTTATTTGCTATTGGATATTATATATTCCATTGCAAGCAAAGCAGAGACTGCAATAGAGTCATTTCCAACAGCCTTTGGTGTTCCTTGGGGTTTGGTGAAGCTTATTCAGGGCTATTGGCTTCTAGATCACAATGATCACAAGGTGAGGGTTTGGTCTGCTCTTGTTCTTATAATATTGAAATTGGGAAACTGATTGTAACTGAACCGAATACTTTTTATAGCTTGACTTGCCCACACTTAGCATGCTCAGAAAAAAAGCATAAGTTGGCTATTAGACTGTAATAAGTGTACTATATTGCATTGCAAGTACTTAATGACAACACAAGGACACTTTAGAGAGGAAATCTCAATGTTAACTTATTTATTAAGCTACCTTTAGTTGGAAATGTTAAGTGTTAGTGTTGCGCTGGTGATGTTTTGCTCTACATTCATTTAGGATGCCCATTTGCTTTTTCCATCCACTTATACTTGGGTCTTAATTTCACTTTTCCTGATTGAGAATCTGGAGATGAGCTGCCTATTGTGTTTGTTAATAAATGATCGTTAAGAATTAATTATGAAAGAAAATGTTATTGTAATTTGTTAGATCAACCATCTTTTCATTGAATACCTGGGCTAGCCTCCCAGTTGACTGATGGTGGACTTTCCTAAATTGTGATTCTAATGCAGTACTTGAGCATCAAAAAGAACTGAGAGTCAAGAGCCCAAGTTTAATCTTATACATTATTTGATACATTAGTGGATCCTACTTCTTCCTTAGGCACAGAAGATTTCTTTGCCTACTAGATCTGGCTGCATATCTAGGAGGATTTTGCCATTCATGATCTGATTTAGTAATTGTGACTTAAAAGTTGTCACCATATACAGAACTCTAATCACATACCCAGAACTGACTAAATATACAAGTAACCAGCTTTAGGATATCTGAAGAACATGTGTCCCCTTACTGTCTAACACCTTTTTGCTGGGCATCTCCATGCCTACTGTAGGGAGCTGGCTCTTAATATAGTATATCAAAATTAGATATGCTATGTGAAGA
Organism: Pleurodeles waltl; assembly: GCF_031143425.1. Taxonomy (NCBI): domain Eukaryota; kingdom Metazoa; phylum Chordata; class Amphibia; order Caudata; family Salamandridae; genus Pleurodeles; species Pleurodeles waltl. Next base: position 960,227,639 of record NC_090444.1, read on the forward strand.
GTCCAGGGGTTCCCTTACTAGTGAACAGGGGCTTGCTTTGCAATTCCAAGGTGCTCCATTAGGGGTTAGACTGGTTGAGCAGCCTTAGACTTATCAGAGGAGTGTTATACATCTGCAAATACATACGCAGTCAATACATTATGCACACGGCTTAATAAGGAGATCCACTCCAATTTATAAAAATAAGATCTTTATATTTAGGCACCAGAATCCATATGATCAGGTAAGTACGTTTTGCAAGAGAAATACTTTAAGGTTTAAAAGTTGATCCTTGATGCATTTTTTTTGAGGTGGCAATGTCATCCTGTATAGAAAAAACAAATACTGAATACAGGTATAGTACAGCAACTTATGGGACCAATCTCCTAGACTTAAGGCAAGTATGGGGCAAGGTCCAAGGCAGCACCAGCTGATCACCTCAGGCGGCACTGGGGCAGCCATGTTCAAGAGTGCAATACAGGGTTGGGTGCCCAATGATAGTCAATAGGGATCGGTCCATTTAAAAAGAGGCTGCAGGTTTGGACTGGGAGGCCAGTCGACTGAACCAGCAAGTGTGCTGTGCTCTCACGATGCTCTGGGATGTGGATACCCCTTTAGTCCTCTTCTCCACAGGCCAGGGACAACGAGTGCAGAGCTGTCAGATTTTCATCAACGCGAGCACTCGCGGTCGAGGGGTCCTGGAGGTGGCACGCCTACCTGACTAGCTAATTTTTCCACCTGTCCAAGTGGGCCCTGGACAAGGAGGGGTGGTGTCCTTTTCTGTGAGGGGAACCAGACTTGGATTTCAAAGGAAGCAGCCCTTTAAGGCTTGCCGCCTTAGGAAGGCTAATCAGCAGGCTCTCCTGTGGGAGGGGACGTTTACACCCTCTTCCTGGACAGGCTTTTGTCATGCGCCTCCTGAGAGCAGAAGGCTCTCACCTTAGAGGTCCAGAACCACATCTCTGGTGGCAGGCTAGCAGATACCAGTCAGCAAGCACACCACAGTCTGTAGGGTTTTATGGGGCACCTTTAAGGTGCCCTCTGGGTTCATGTATTGGTAAATCCAACACTGGCATCACCATCACGTAGCTGGGGAACTTATATTGACCACTGTCCTGCGCTTGCATTTTAAAATGGCTTCACTGGCCACTTACCATGTCTGAGACTTGACAAAGACATAGCAGGGGCATATCTGCCCTTGCATATATACCCTCACAGGTGATATTATGCACCCTGCCTTAGGGCTGTCAGGCCTTTTGTACAGGTGACTTACATATATTGCATGCAGTGTTAGGGGACATGGAACACAGGGTGTGCCATGTTGTGTTTTCACTTTTGTCTGCACCAAGACACGTAATCTGCAATGGCAGCCTGTCATGTGCTTGGTGAGGGGTCCTTTAGGATGACACAATTCGTGCTGCAGCATCTCATGCCCTTGGTATCATGGGTACCATTTACAAGGAACTTACAAATGGTGCTTAAGGATTTGCCAATTGGGAAACAATTGTACAGTTTGGGGGGAAAGAACAGTGGCTCTGGGGACCTAGTTGGCAGGGACCCAGCACACTTCAATCAAAGTTGCCTCAAATACCTGGGAAAAAGTGGGGGTGACAACAGAAACCCAGTTCCCTACAATGCTGCAGTTCTTGGGGACTCTTTGGTGCCACACCCTAGGACCGGGTGTACCATTTACTAAAGACTTACAGGGGTATCAAATGTATTGCCAACTGGGGAACAATTTTACAATTTTAGGGAAAGAGATCTGGCACTGGGACTTTGATAGCAGGAACCCAGTGCACTTTCAATCCAAATTACATCATGTACTAGGCAAAAAGTGGGGGTGACCATGTCATAAGGAGGCACTTTACTACACCTACTGAATCAGAAAATAAGTAAAACATCTCAGTGGAGATTTCTGATTCTACACTTACAAACCTTTAACCCACAAAAGAACATAGTAACCTAAGTGTTCCTTCAACCCACTCAAAGCACATTTCCAAACTCCAGTTCACAATGGTAATTTTGATCTATTTGAAAAAATCATCCGCTGACTGCTGAAAGTGCGACAGTGCTTTAATAGGGGCCATTTGTGCACTATTTAAATTCCAAATAATAACTGTGGCCACAAGTCTGATTTTCTTCTTCTTTTGGGTACAAAGTGGCTCTCATTAGGTAACAAAATCTTTATTCATAACAACTGTTTGGACCGGAAGCTTTGCTCCCATACTAGTAAGCTGTGTATGGCACTGGATGCCGAAATAAAGTTTTTATGATGAATGTTTGGGTCCCACCTAAAGCCCACCCGTTTATTTTAACTAGAACTTTTTAAACCCAGAACTTTCATAAAGCTGTTTGCAGGAAATTCTATTGCTGTATTCTTGCAACACAGTGAAATGACTGCTTTTGGTAATTTGCTCTCTGTGACCTAGCCTTTAACCAAATCCTATAATTTGCTCAGGAAGATTATCTTCAGTACAGGAAAAAAAGGACTCTTCTCCACACTGTGTAGTTTCTTATCTGGAATGTCTGGTATGTGAATAAACAGTATTTCTGGAAACTGAATCTGTCTACTTTGAATCCTAAAGAGAAGGGTCCACCTGGTTTACATCACCATTAATAACTTTGGTTTTGCTAAATTATTTAAATTCTCCCTTGTCTCACACACATTGTTACCATTTACTGTGTATCTGACTGACAATAGAGGCATAGTTCTAATAAAAATAAAAAAAAAATATCAGTCCTGTATTGATCGTTTTAGGATTTTGACTGCTGTATCAAACTTTGTTTGAGGATATCGTGATAAGTAATACATTCTGCACCCTACAGTAAAGTGTGGTTCTCAATGGAATCTGAAAGTTGCTTTAGCCATTTTGGTAAATTCTCCATATATCTTGGTTGGTCTTGCTCTGCTAACTTAAATATTGCATAGTGACTTCTAGCTGCAGATTCCGTACTTTAAAATAATCCCCAGGTGTCAGAGTGGATCAGAAAAGTTTTGAGTAGTACCCCTGCATATGCAGGTAGTTGGTGTTTGGCTGTGTGTCATTGTTGTCTGTGCCAGAAGTGATGTGCGTGGTGCCTATATAGGAGCCACCCCTACACATTGACGTCTGCTCTTTCCTTTCCATGCCAGTCAGCGCAGATTCAGAGAGTTACCCCAAGTCATTTTTTGAATAACTTTTTTCTTGACTTCCATCAGAGTCTTTTTTTAGATTTCATCCCCTGGTGTGTCAGGCATGTCCCCTGTAGGAAGCTGGCCTGATGTGTGCTGGACACCTATGGTGTTGGCTCCTTATTCCAGGTCCAGGCAACCCCTGTTAGTGTATGTAGGCAGTGTCTAGGAAGCCAGGGATCTCTGGAGGTAGCTGTGGATGAGCAGTCAAGACTTATCTAAGAGACATGCAAAGCTTGTGCAATACCACTATAGTCACACAGCACTATCACACATGAAAGAACCACACAGTGTTACCAAAAATAAAGGTACTTTATTAGAGTAACAGAACACTAGATTACTTATAGGCTGTCCCCCCAAACTGAGGTAAGTACACCCTGTGTGTATACACACACAATCAGAAATTAGCATAGAAGCAACAAACATTGGCAAGAATTGTAGAAAATAGTGAAAGCCCTAGGGGAGGGCCAAACCATATAATAAGAAAGTGAAATGTTAAGTGAAGTCTCCCACCCAAGGATATGAAGTTAGCGGAGGGGAGCTGGAAGAACTAGGAACCCCGAGAGGTGAGAACCTAAGTGACCACCAGCGACAAGGAGAGCCGAGGTAAGGATCTAGTCTTCCCAAGGGCTACCAAGAGGACTTGGAAGAAGGATTGTGCAAGAACAGAACCAGTCTAGAAGAAACCAAAGGTGGATTCCAGTAGAAGAGGACCTGCAAAAGAAGGGGACAGAGTCCAGTCCACAATGGAGTACCCTATGGGGACAGGAGCTACTACCCACCTGTCTGTGGATGAAGATCCGGTTCGGTGGGGGCGAAGACGACCAGCTGTGGAGCCCAGGAGCTGAGGAGTCCTTGAATTGGTGAAGATGATGTCCCACATAGGTCGTCTGATTGCAGATGGTCAGTAGTGTAGGAAAACCAGCTAGCAGCCTTTTCAAATGGAAGAGAAACAAAAGAAGAGTTGCAAGGCTGAAGAGGACCAGCAAGGCCCAGGAGACTCGACCCTTGGAGGGGAGTCTGGGGTGACTCAGCAGTCGGGAGAGCCAACAGAAGCCGCTGTAGCCCCATCAGCAACCCACTGGCAGCAAGCACAGTAAGTCGCATTGAGGCCCAATGAGCACACCTGGAGAGGAGTCCTACGTTACTGGAGTAGGAGAGAGGAGACTGTGCTTGGCAGGAAGAAGTGCTGGGGGCCAAGGCTACTCTGAGCCCGAACATCCTTTGGGGAAGGAGTCAACAAGCCTTCGTAAGTGCAAGAGTCGCGATGCATAGAGGTAGTGTCCTGCAAGGTGAGGCAAGGGATCACCGTCTCCCAGTTTGGACGCCTGGTAGAGAGGACGAAGGGGACCACTCAAATCCACCACGTGTGATGCAGGATCCAAGCGGTTCCAGAGGAGAGCAGATCCATGCAGCCGGACGTTGTTGCTGTAGTTGCTTGCAGATGTAGGAGAGTGACTCAACAGCCGGGGAAATATTGCAATTGCTGAAAGGAGCTGGAGAAACAATGTTGCAAAGTGAAGTCGTAGCCAGAGTTGCAGTGTTGTTGGTTCCTGAAGAGTCCAGTTGCGGTTCCAGTGGCCAGAAGTAGAAGTAAATGATGCAGATGAGTCCTGGTGGAACCTTGCATGTTGATTTTTGGGACCCACCCTCAAGGGAGTCCCTAAATAGCCCAGGGAGGGGGTTTGGCCAGCTTGCAAGGTGACCACTTATCAGGAGGGGTCTCTGACGTCACCTGCATGACCTGGCCACTCGCATGCTCCCAGGGGGCTCAGCACATCTTGGGGTCAAGATGGCAGAATCGAATTGCCACCTGGAGAAGCTCTGGGCTCCACCCCTGGGATGGTGATGGACAGGGGAGTGGTCACTCTCCTTTCCTTTGTTCAGTTTCGTGCCAGAACAGGGACTGGGGGTCCCTTGGCTGGTGCGAACTGGTTTATGCAAGGAGGGCACCAAATAAGCCCTTCAAAGCAAGCCGGTGTCTTGGAGAGGCTACCCCTCCCAAGTCTTGTAACACCTGTTTCCAAGGGAGAGGAAGCCTGAAAAACCCTAGAAGACTGGTAGGAGCAATAGTGAGGGGGGTAGTCTAAAGAGCCACCAGAGTGCATGAAATCATAAAATTAATACTGGCAACAGTATTGGGATATGGTTCCGACATGTTTGATCCCAAACATGTCCTGGTTCGGAATTACCATAATGTAGCTGGACACAGGTAGTGAGTGACCTGTATCCAGTACACGGGTAAAATGGCATCCATGCACTTCCGAAGTTTAGTGTAATGGAGCTGGAGTTGTAGGGGCACCTCTGCTCATGCAGGGTTGCCCTCACAAGCAGGGACCTGCACCCTGCCCTCTGGGCTAGCAGGGTCTTCCATAGGGTTGACTTACAGTGACCTGTGGTGGAAGGGTGCATGCACCTTTTCAGGCATGTTTCAATGGCAGGCCGCAGACACATTTTGCACGGGCTCCCATGGATGGCACAATACTTGCTGCAGCCTATGGGGAACCCCTGGTGCCCCAATGCCCTGGGTACCTAAGTATCATATACTAGTGACTTATAAGGGGGCACCAGTATGCCAATTGTTGAGTGCACAAAAGTCCTGGGCAACCAAATTGAGAGAGAGCACAGTCACTGGGGTCCTGGTTAGCAGGATCCCAGTGAAAACAGTCTAAGCACACTGATAGGAAGCACAAAAAGGGTAACCATGCCAAAAAGAGGGTACTTTCCAAAGTCCCCTAAAAAAACAGACTCTAAACCATGTGGAGCATGTCAGTCAGAGGTCTGACTGACCCTCATTTGGTTTGCCTTTGGTGCTTGGAGCAGAACCATGACTTTAAGTCCTGTGAGGACTGCTCTGCCATGAACCCAAAGACACTAAGGGGACATTCCCTGAAATGTTTAGCTGCCAGACAACCCCATGATCCTCAGTCATGTGGATGGCCATGGGATCGCTAGCGGAGCATCTCCCGATGATGATGATGATGATGATGATGATGATGATGATGATCATTGCACTCCAGGTTGTCTGGTAAGTCCCCCCAAGAGGAAGAAGTCAAAGAAGCTGAAGCCATATTCGACTTTCCCACGCCAGTCCATTTATTGGATGAAGGGCGAGAGCGTTGACTCTCTAGACCTGTATTGTGGAGCTTATGGCAGTGTCTGCTCCATGTTTCCCAGTTTTTCCTGGAGCCGGTGCCACCCCTTTCCAACTTTAGAATTTTATGAGACCCTGCACCTCTTATTTGGGCAGCACGACTGCTCTAGAGCACCTCTGGGACCCACAGGTTCAGGAGGGAATGACCACTAGATTTCCTTTGGCATGTCTTCTCTCGGCATAAGTCGGACCCCTTGGAACCAGTGTTGTATCTGGAGCCCCAAAGCTGCAACTTTCCTCGGCACCCACTCCATTGTTGTTGCTCCCATGGCAGAGCAGACCCCCTCACCCTACCAGACTTTGACACGGAGCAGGACGGGCATCTTCCGACACCGACTCTGGAGTCGACCAGTACCATTCCCTGAGTTGGTTAGGTGGCAGTCAAGATGAACATCTTGATAGAGGTGCTTCAGCTGAGTCTCTCCCTCTGAACCCTTGCTGCCATTCAATGAAACCCTTACAGATGTTTTCCTTGGGCCCTGGTCCAAGCCCTGCACATGAGTTGCTGTGCATAGGACAATTGCCCACCGCCATCACCCTTCATGCGAGGACCCCAGTTTCTTCACTCAGCACCCCACCCTGGAGAGCTTGGTGGTCCAAGCCTCCACTTTCTGGTTAAATCCTAGTGCGTTCCCTACCATTTTATCAGCCGGAGAGTCCAAAAGGCTGGATACCCTTGGTAAGAGGATATTTTTTTCTGACAGCCTAGCCCTGCTTTAGGTGAATACAGTGTGCATTTTGGGCTGATACACTGTGATGGTAGGATTCAGTTTGCAGGTGCTGCCCATTGTCTTGGAGGAGGCCCGGGCATACTCTCACAAGCTATTGGTTACTGGTGAGAAGCTGCCCATTGTCTTGGAGGAGGCCCGGGCATACTCTCACAAGCTTTGGTGACCGATGAGAAGCAGCAGAGCTCACTATCGGTTGTGTACTCGAGACGACTGACTCACTAGGTAGTGCGATTGCATTGTTGGTGACACTTGGGCAACATGCCTGGCTGAGAATTGCTGACTTTTCACTGATGTCGAAGCCTGGCTCATGGATATGCTCTTTGATGGCTCTTGCATTTTTGGTGTGAAAGCAGACTGCTGTAGCGCTTTAATGACAGCAGTGCTTTAACCAGGTCTTTGGGTCTATCAATGGACCCTCGCCAATCCCAATTTCTTTTTACGTCTCCTAAGGCTACCAACAGTGCCCGTTCCTGTCCAGCCACCAAGGCTAACAGGCTTTCCAACCTTTTTGTGACGGTGGATGTATTTCCTATAAACCATTTGTTAACACCAGTCTGAAGTTGGGCCAGCCCTCCACTTCCCTGACAACTGCAGCCTCCAAGCTCCTTTCCTATGCCCTTGACTACCCAAATAGGTTTCCGCTCCAACCACAGCACAGAAACCCTCCTCATCGACACACAGACGACATCAGAACCCTTCTGGACCAAGGAAATTCAGCTACCCTGCCACCACCAAATGGCTCGCATTCTTCCTATCTGATAGAATTCAGAGTTCTCCTACCTCCTTTCTCATCAGAGGCGAAGAACATCATCTGCGGCATCCCCCAATGCTCATTCCTCCTCTGTTCAACACCTACATGACCCTTTTGGCCAGCATCGCCCAGAACCACGGACTCTACATCGTCTTATATGCCGACGACACCCAGCCCATCTTCTCCCTATCCAAAGACCCCTGCCCCGTGAAGACCAATTTTCACCACTTCATGACCTTCACCAGCTATAAATGCAAGATAGCTGCTCAGATTCAATATGGACAAAACAAAAGTCCTGATCTTCAGTAGTGCTACCTCACCATGGGGACGACTCCTGGTGTCCTGCCAACTTGGGACCTTCCCCTCCATCCCCCACGGTCCAAGCCTAAAACGTCAGCTTTGTCCTGGACAACAAACTCACCTCAAAGTGCCAGATCAACTTAGTCTCCTCTGCCTTTTTCCTCACCCTCTGCATTCTACGCAAGATCTTCAAGTGGCTCCTGGTTTCCACCAGACATGGCACAAGCCCTTGTGACCAGGCGCCTGGCCTGTGCCAACACTCTGTATGCCAGAATCACCTCATAGAGAGACTCCAAACCATACAAAATTCATCAGCTAGAAACATCCTGAACCTGCAGAGACCAACCACCAACCCCCATTACCACCCCCCCACCCCCCAACACACACACACACACACACACAACTGAGGGAAATCCAGTAGCTCCCCATGCACAAAAGATGCTAATTCAAGATGCTGACTCACGCCCACAAAGCCGTTCACAACCAAGGACCTCCACCCCCGCATCCGCAACTGCAGTAGCGGAGGTCAGTCCTTCACTTACGTAGCTGTGAAATGTTGGAACAGCCTCCCATCCACCTCAGAACACTCCTTCCCTCCAGCAATTCGGAAGGAGGCTCAAAACCTGTCTCTTCAACTGATCAGCTGAAGCCAGCGATTGGATAACCTCATGGGTGATTAGTGCACTCTACAAAGGCTGCTTGATTGATTTATTGATACCAGCATGGACACCCAGTGAGAGGCAGGATTCACAATCTCCTGCCTCACTGGAAGTCTATAACATCAGAAAGATGGGTTTTGAAAATTGTCCAGAGGTGCTACGCCATCCCTTTCTGGTAGCAACTCCACCCATGACTCCTATTTACGACCAGCTGATAGAGGATGCCGGCATCAGAAGTCACTTGTGCTTGATATTCCTACTATTTTCTGGTGCCCAAAAAAGGATGGAGGCCTTTGTCCTACCCTAGACCTCTGCATTCTGAACCTCTTCCTAACAAAGTTGTTCAAGATGCTCGCCATAGCTCAGGTGCTCTCTGCCCTGGAGACTAGATGGTTGCGTTGAACTTGCAGGATGCATATTTCCACATTTCTGTCCTGCCATCTCAGTCGTTACCTGCAGTTCACGGAAGGCGAAGAGCACTTTCAGTTCGCCCTGCTCCCTTTTGGCCTTACCATGGCCCCTCGTGTTCTTCAGGGGTAATGGTTGTGGTTGCAGGACACCTGCAAAGGTTCTGGGGGCCCCAGTCTTACCTTACTTCGACGAATGGTGTTTGAAGGCAGGCTCACCCCAGGCATTCGTCTCCCTCCCAGGCATTCGTCTCCCACCTCCAGAATATGGTTGATCTGCTTTATTCACTGGGGTTCACTATCAGCCTGCCAAAGTCACACTTGACTCCCTCTCAAATACTCCCTTTCATTGGAGTTGTTCTGGACACAGTGCAGTTGTGAGCCTCTCCCCTGAGCGGTGGCTCAGGCTATACCAATGTTTTGGCTTCTATCCCAGATTTCGGTGAGACTGACTCTGAGGTTGTTGGGCCTCATGTATCCTGGTAGTGAAGCATGCCCATGGTGATATGCAATGCTTTGCAGTGGAGTATGAAAGTCTAGTGGGCGCAGCAGCAGAGGATTCTCTCCAACATGGACCATATCTCGGAGGGAACTGAAAAGACCTGCAGTGGTGACTAACAAACCATGATTGGGTCAGTGCCAGACCTCTGTCCCTTCCGCATCCAGAGCCGACTGTACTGAGAGATGCTCTCGAGTGGCCACCTGGGAGAGGTGGAAATCTCAGGCCTTTGTTCTCCGGCAGAGGCTGGGACTCCAAGTCAACCTGTTCGTGCTTCGGGATATCTGATTGGCATTAAGGGCCACATGTACGAAGCTAAAAATTAGCAAGTCTGAAATTGCGACTCCATGTGAATCGCAATTACTGACTCGCAAATCAGAATGTACGAACAAATAGCAGACCTATTTTGCTATTCAGTGCAGAGTCTCATTGCAATTTGCTAAATCAATGGATAATGACCTCAGAACCAGAAAGTGCCTCCCATGGAAGTGGGAGGAGTATAGCCAGGACAGACACCAGAGGCGCACCCAGCTGAGAGGAGCAACTGCAGCCATTGCAAGCCAAACAAAGGAGGCAAGCACTGCAGGGAGGAAGAGAAACTCAAATTCTCAGACAGCGTTGGAGCTGCTCACTGAGGAGTGCTGCCTATACCATGAGGTCCTGTTTGGGAAGGCAGCGATGAGTGTCCCTGACTCACCAAAAAAAGAAAATCTGGCTCAACATATAAGATAAGATCAGTGCCATTGGAGTCAGTCACCGCTCCACTGAGGAAGTGCGCAAAAGATGGTATGACCTCAGGTCAAGATCCAAGGAAAGGGTTGTTGAACTGATGGAGGAGCATGGAACAGGTAGGGGACCATCCACAGTAGCACACCCACAGCAATAGAGAGCATGGTGGAGACCACACTGGAGCCAGAGGCGGCTGTTGGAATTGGTGACCTGGACAGTCCAGCACCTGGAATTTCCAAAAGTAAGTAGCACATCCCACTTATTCACACTTTTCAAGGCACAATGCACACAACCACATTTCGCAAAAGCATGCATCATCCAAATAGTTCCATGTCTATATGCCCACCTCAAGTTCAGTGCATTATGGGTGATGTAGTACAGTAGTCCAAATTTTGAGGAATTTTTATTTTGATAAGCCACACATCTGAGAGGCACAGACAGTGTATCCCCTGTGTCCTACAGGTCTCCCTCAGGTATCCACTGATGACCCCAGTGTGGAGGGAGATGACGATGCCACCATGGCAGCATACAGGGCAGTCAGCATTGCCACAGAGGAGTGCAACACAACACCAATTGTTCCCCATGCACGTGAAACAGAGGACACAGATGTGGACAATGAGACAGTAAACCTGACTCCCCGGCCACAGATGGGTGAGAGTCGGCCACAGAGATCAGCAGGGTCTGGGCGTAGCAGGTGTCGTCTGACACATGATGCAGGTAAGGAGGATGCCAGTTCACAACTATTCCTGGGACTGGAGGCATCCCTACTCAGCAGTCACCGCCTGCAAAACAAACACATGCGGTTGATGAACCGGAATCTTCACCGAATGCAACAGACTCTCACACAGGGATTTGGGAATGTTGAAACTCAATTATCCACCATGAACACCAAAATGGTCAACCTCACCACTGTCATCACTGACCTATGTAGGGAAATGGTGGCAGATCGGGCTCATGTAAGGCACAGTGAGCGCAACACAGCTGCACAGCTGGACCGGCTCAGTCAGTCCGTTGGCCGCCTAGCCACGACAACCACATACCTGTCAAGATGCACTGTCACGCTCCAGGTTGAACTAGGACATTTTGCTGGAGATGTGGCAAGGGAACTAGGGCGCAATATTGCTGCTGTGGACCTTATTCATACCTCCCAGGCAGCAAGAGGTACTGGTGACACCCCTCAGGACAATGAGGACTTATCAAGTGTGAGCAGCATTTCTTCCTCAGATGCCCGCATCCTGCGTAGTTGCAGTGCCCGCCAGACATCTGTGGACCAACCAGGCACAGGCCATGGTGGATGTAGCCGTAGGAGGATGTGATGTTTTCTCACTAGGTTTAGCCTAAGGCACATGAGTGGAATGTGTTAGGTTTTGTTACGAAATACTTGTTTACTGCTTGGTATAGGCCACCATTTACATAATACACTCCTGACATTAAAGGATATTTTTGTTTTGCACAACCTGGCTATGTGTGTCTTACATTTGTGAGTGCTGTTATGGTTGGCACTTATCTGCCAAAGTAATTAGTTGCTATGTGATCCCGTCTTTGTCTGCCCTCCATTGCGATGCTACCATCCCCAGGCTGTTGTGGTGGCTCCTGCTCCTCATCCTCAGAATCTGTCTCATCTAGGGTGAGATGTAGCCCACGTCTGGTTGCTATGTTGTGTAGGATGGCACATGTCTCCACAATCTTGCATGCAGTCTCTGGGGCATACTGGAGTGCACCTCCACTTTTGTGCAGGCATCTAAAACGTGACTTCATCATGCCAAAGGTCCTTTCAGTGACGCTTCTGGTGCGCTGATGTCCAGTGTTGTAGTGCCTCTCATTCTGATTAGTAGGTGTTAGGTATGGGGTGAGTATCCATGGCCTCAGAGCATATGCACTGTCACCTGTGTAACAAAACAGCAGATATGAGCATGGCTTCACATGGTTATGCAGTGACACGTATTTATGACATTGGTGTTTACTACAGAGTACCTATTAAATATCCATCATCAAACTTCCCACGTTCTTGGCGTTGGTGTATCCCACTGTGCCTGAATATATACTCATCATGTGTGCTCCCTGGAAATTTTGCCACTATATCAGTTAGGACATTATGGACATCACATACCACCTGGATGTTGAGGGAGTGAGTACATTTCCTATTGCGGAACACGTATTCCAGATTTGCAGGAGGACATATGGGTATATGTGTCCCGTCCACACACCCTGTTACATGGGGAAAGTTTGCAATTCTGTAGAAGTCCAATTTGGTGTTGTGAATTTCCTCCGCATTCCTGGGAAAGTAAATGTATCTGGACATGTGTGCGTGTATGGCATATAAGAACTGTCTGAAGTCTGTCTAAAGAATCGTGACAGGGCACTTTGGGACATCCCACCAGCAACAGCAATCACCCCCTGGTAGCTACCCGATGCAGTTGCAGTGAGCACAGCACCTGCACATGTGTGGGGATGGAGCAGCTGCGCAGGGTTTGGCTTTCTAGCTGAGGTTTCAGCAGTTCAATGATCTCTAAGATGACTGTGCTGCTCAGTCTATATTTGTCATATACTTCCTCCTTAGTCTGTTGAAATATGGTCTGCCCGAATCTGTTTATCGTCTCCGTCTCCTCCTCCTCTGCTGGGCAGCCTGGACTCGCCTCCTCCATGCAATCACGTAGAGTGCAGCCATTTTGAAAAAGCCAGATACCTTTTGGGTCTGCTTTTATACTTTGGTTTTGATTTACCACCTGTTTGGAATCAGTGCTAATCTGGGTGTGCAAAACGGCCTATTTGCGACTAATCCCAATTTGCAACTGCCTTGTACATTCGGTTTGCGAGTTGCAAATTGCAGTTCATTTGCGAGTCGCAAAATCCAGTCGCAAATGTTTGCGATTCGGTAATTGGTCGCATTGCTATTTGGGACTCCGAAATGGCATTTGTACATACCATTTTGCGTTTTCCACGGTCGCAAACAGTGCTGCGACCGATTTGCAAATCGTACCTACATGTGGCTGTAAAATCCTTCCTTCAGTCAGGGGAAGGCTGGTGCAGGTGTTCATGGACCACACCTGCTGCCATGTGGTACTTCAACAGACAGGGCAGGGTGGGGTTGTGGGCTTTTCTGTCAAGAGGCCCTGCGTCTCTGGACATGACTGGAATGTCAGGGCATTTCCCTGGTTGTTCAACACCTGGTGGGCTCCCTGAACGTCAGAGCAGACCATCTCAGGCATTGATGTCTAGCTGATCATGAATATAAATCAACAATTTAGGTCAATTCGGGGGGAAGTAAATGCCTAAACTCCCATGCCATTTACAATACTTTAATCAAATTTAATCTCAAATAAATGTATAATACTCTCAAACAATTTATATCATCATTTAATGATTACTGAAATGAAAAAATATATCTCCTTTGATCATAAAAAACTTTTTTATAAAGTAGGTGCTCCCATTATACGGCGCAGTGAAAGTGCAAATTGATATACGTGCAAAAGTGTTATGTACAATATATACAAATGTGGTTAAAAAGCAATAAAGAAAAGAACAAACTTCAAATAAGACCCCTTCAGTCCAGGTGTCTTGAAGTTAATCGTATATAATCCACGTATAATTTAGACAACGTTTCAACCCTGTAGCAAGACATCAATCATTAGTGGGTCATCCTCGGACTGAAAAGCTCTTTTCATAGGGAACACCTAAACAAAAAATGAAAATAAAACCTTTATAATACTCTGATTGATGATTTCTTATATTATCAAAGTCCAAAATTCAAATTCAGGCTCACCTAATATTTCAAATATCCTATTTAAACAATTCCCATTAATTCATAGAATACAACTCCTTTTATGTTTCTGTAATAAATTAAAAAAGAAATTGCTAGAATTATCTAGTTAATTTTTTTTTTTTTTTCAAAAATATTTCTCTTTTTATATTGTCACCATCTTTTTAGTAAAAATTATCTTTTCTTACTTACATACTTCCTGGTGTAAATAATTTATCAACATCTTCCGATTGGCAAAACATCTCCCAATATTTTATTATAAATTTGCAGGCATTTTTTTATTTTGCCCTATATAAAATAAAAAATGTTTGACCTAGTTTTATACTTCTTGTAAAAAGATTATCAGTTTATATTTGCTCATCTTATAGAATATGCAAACAAACCACATATAGTGGTTGTTCATCTGACATATAAAGATAAAAGGCATGCTATTTATTCACCTTAACCGACATAGTGAACCATGCTAGTCTGCCTGGGACCAGCCGGCATCCCCCAGGAGTTTCAAACGGTTAACTTCATCATATTTCCTTTCTGGGGAAAAGGCATCAACTAGTAGCCTCGCCGTCATATTAAAACATCAAAAGAACCAGCCCATCATCAATGCTATATTATGAGGACTTAATTATTAAACTTGTATCTTCAGGAACAAAGAAAGAAAAACGCCGTCCGTGTTGTAGCCGTGAGCGGCACAACAGATGGAGTTTAAATAAGTTCCCAGTCTCTGGCGCTTGCGCTATTGATTTTCACGCGCAGAGACAAATCCTAGTTCTAATTAGGTAATTATCGGATTAAACCTAGCCGGTCCGGAGCCAAACAGGCCCGAGGCGAGAGATATGCCAAAATCGGAATTCACACGAATTCCACTGAGCACAGACAGGTTGAACCCAAGCGTCTGTGTGTGATCGTACAAAAATTCCTGAAAACTTCATTTTAACCAGTCGCCAGTTGACCTTTTTTAGGAATTAATGAAGAGTTATATAGTTACAATCATAAACAACGCTATACTTTAAACAGGTGTCCTAACATGCTATTACAACATTGGAATGCTGGAGGCTCCATTGAAAACAATGGAGTGTTGCGGGCTTTTACTGGCTGGTAAAAGCCTGCAGCGCCAACATTCCAATGTTCGCTTTGTTCATAGCAACAGCTGTGAACAAAGCCTCACGGACCCCGAGGGGATTTTAATCCCCTCGGGCTCCGTGATTTTTTTTTTTTTTTTTAATAGAACATTCTGCCCTGTGTGGCAGAATGTTCTAATAGCCTTAGAACCCGCCGTAGCGGGCTCTACCGGCTATTAAAGTCCCTCTCCCTTGTTAAATGCCCTCGCCTTCGGCTCTGGCATTTAACGCGGGGAGCAGGCCTTTAATAGCCGGTAGAGCCCGCTACGGCGGACTCTAAGGCTACATTGGGAATCTTTATATTCTAATTGAACAGTAACATTCACACATTATTATTTACTTAATTTCCCCAAATAAATATGTATTTTAGAAAGGAGTATATTTTGATACTATCACCCATTTTTAAGTGCCAGTATTTTAGAAACAGTAGCAATTACAATATATTAAGCTACATTTCTTCAGCTAACTTTACTTGATAAAACCTTTCCTATTTTATGTAATCTCATACATAACTGTTTTTTAGTAAAATGTTCATCCATAACATTGTTTATGAAATTAGAACTTGATTCCAATCTTCTAAACTGTTCATTCCATTATTGATTGTATCACATTTTTCCATTCAATATAGTTCACTCTTGGAAAGTAATGCAGTCTTGTCGCCTCCTCTAGGGCCCAAGGACACTTGTTCAATCACTTGCCATCTTATATCTTCAATATTGTGCTGGCTCTTCGTAAAATGGTCCACCAAGGGAGCACCAACAACCTTGCACTTGATCCTGCTTTTATGTTGTCAAATCCTACATTTCACCTTTTGTGGTGTTTGTCCCACACACAAAAGGTTGCAAGGGCACCAAACTGCATAGACCACATCCTGTGTATTACAATTTGTAATTGAAGTCAATTCAAACGCATTGTCTCCATAACAAAAATTATTTGTGTTAAAACTGTTTTTCCATATTGAACAACCTCCACATTTGTAATGGTCTACTACCGTTGGAAGAGCCCAAAGTGTAATATTTTCCACCTTAGTTTTCTTAGTTAGCGTGCCCCGCACCAATTTATCTTTTATATTTCTTCCTCTCTTAAAGGAGAAAAGTGGCAAATCCTGTGTTGAAAGATGATCTTTAATTAGACCCCAATGTCGTATCAAAGGAGATATATATTTTTTTTCATTTCAGTAATCATTAAATGATTATATAAATTGTTTGAGAGTATTATACATTTATTTGAGATTAAATTTGATTAAAAAAGTGTTGTAAATGCCATGGGAGGTTAGGCATATACTTCCCTCGAATTGACCTAATTTGTTGATTTATATTTAATTATCCGGGTCTAAGGGTTATATGGGTTTACCTCAATTGTTATGACTATTGCAGCTGATCATGAATGGCATTGCCACACAAAGGTGGTGCAGTGTCATTCAAGAGTGGGGAAAGCCTTGGTTAGATCTGTTTGCCACCTTGAGAATGCGCAATGTCAATAGTTATCCAGGCTGGAGTTTCCAAGGCTGCACTCACTCAGAGACTCTTTTGGTCTTAAGTGGAGCTTTGGAATCCTGTATTCCTATCTACCCATATACCGCTCCTGCCCTGAGTACTCAAGAAAACCAGGAGCGAGTGGGCCAAAGATATTCTTGTGGCTCCAGTTTGGGCACTTCGAGTCTGGTATACTGAGCTTCTGAGCATAACCATCGGTCTTCTGATAAGGCTACCCCTCCAGGAGGATCAGCAAAAGGAGAGGGTTCTGCTCCCGAACCCACACACTTTCCACCTTCATCTTTGGAGATTGACACCACCTCCCCCTCAATGCCCCCCATCATGACAGTATACACCTACCATTGGGACAGATTTGTGGCATGGTGTGCATTCAGAAATATTGACCCTCTTTGCGCACTCTTGTCCTAAGTTTTACTGGTTGTTCTTTTCTCTGGACACGGCTAAAGGTTATCTGTCTGTCATTTCGGCATTCTTGTGGTTGCTGAACCCACCTTCTTGTTCAGGTCACCTTTTAGGACTTGGTTCCTGAAAGGTCTACAGCATTTGGTCCTCCCCACCCCCTGAAGTATTCATTGGATATCTACTCCAAAGCAAGGAATCTGCGGCTCGAAATCTCAGTCAGATGAACAAGTTACCTACCTTGGCTAACGCCTTATCTGGCAGAAACTCAGTCTAGCTGCAGATTCCTTACTTGGCCCTTCCATCTTCCCCGCTCTGCAAACTGATTCAGTAGGGTCAACCTTCTGAGGGCCTTAGTGACACAAACCAATATGTCCGCATTTTCTGTGGGTTCTGGTGTGGAAAGTCATAAAACGAAATGGATGGCAGTGGTCTGGGGTGGCACCTATATAGTCATTGTGCACACTAAATAACGCCACCAAACAACATGTAGGGGTGCTGCTAGAAGAGTTTGGAATCTAGTCTGATGCCTCTGGATTATTTTAAGGTAAGGAATCTGCAGCTAGATAGTCTCTACCAGATGAGATGTTTCCTTGTTCTTCTTGACTCTAAAGACTGCTTTACTCAGTGCAGATATGTCAGTTATTAGATTTGTTCACTGTATTCTGCCTCTGTTGTGGGACACAAGAGGTGGTGCACTGTTTTATCATTGTTCCTTCTTATGGTGTTTTCAGAGTTCTGTGTAAATTTGTAGATTTATCCCATTGCATTCTTTCCAAGGCCCTACACTCCCTTGTCTGTGAATATTTGCATAATCTGAAGTTTTTGTAGAATTTGGTGAGGGTGAGAAAAGTCAACAGTGACTTAGTGTTTAGGGATTCTTCTGAAGCATTGAATGAGGTAGTGCCCCAAATATGGGATACATTTCCTAAGGGGTAAAGTAATCTTGCCATCTTCCTCACTGAAAACAAAAATTCTCGATTTGTGATTTCTCTTTTCATTTCTAGGTCAGACTGCTTCATCAGGTTTTAGAAGCACAACTTGAGTGAGCCACCTACCAGGCATTCTGAATTTTACTAACCTTTAGAGCTATCCAGAAGAGTAGATGCTCCGTCTAGGCTGTCTCTTTAGCAATTTCCCTGCACTCCCGTTTTTCTAGTTTGATCTCAGATGTTATTAGGAAACGTGGGTCGATGCAGGACACTGGAATAGATGGTCTCTCAAGGAATAATTAAAATTGAGGTTTTGTGTATTCCTAAGTGCCATATGAATGGGGGCAATTTTAAACTTATCCATTGACCACACAAAATACTTAGGTCATCTAAGGAATACTTGATGAACAGTTTTCAAAGACAGTTACTGGTAGTTGGTCACATTCTGTAGCTTTTATCACTGGTACCTTCAGATTGTCTCATTCACCCATTGGTTTGAAAAATGATTGAACTTTAGTTGTATCAACAGGAATGTGTTGGTAGTCTAGGTACGTTCAACAAGAAGCTTGGGGCCAACACTTCTGGCTGTTGGCCAGACTTACAGATAATTATCCTGGCCTACCATGTGGTTGTTTTATTTTTCATGGAATACAAAGATATGCCTATTTGAGTTCATTGAAAATGTGCATAGTGATCATAATTTGTCAGTTTCTTATTGTTGGAAATACAGGGAGTGCAGAATTATTAGGCAAATGAGTATTTTGACCACATCATCCTCTTTATGCATGTTGTCTTACTCCAAGCTGTATAGGCTCGAAAGCCTACTACCAATTAAGCATATTAGGTGATGTGCATCTCTGTAATGAGAAGGGGTGTGGTCTAATGACATCAACACCCTATATCAGGTGTGCATAATTATTAGGCAACTTCCTTTCCTTTGGCAAAATGGGTCAAAAGAAGGACTTGACAGGCTCAAAAAAGTCAAAAATAGTGAGATATCTTGCAGAGGGATGCAGCACTCTTAAAATTGCAAAGCTTCTGAAGCGTGATCATCGAACAATCAAGCGTTTCATTCAAAATAGTCAACAGGGTCGCAAGAAGCGTGTGGAAAAACCAAGGCGCAAAATAACTGCCCATGAACTGAGAAAAGTCAAGCGTGCAGCTGCCACGATGCCACTTGCCACCAGTTTGGCCATATTTCAGAGCTGCAACATCACTGGAGTGCCCAAAAGCACAAGGTGTGCAATACTCAGAGACATGGCCAAGGTAAGAAAGGCTGAAAGACGACCACCACTGAACAAGACACACAAGCTGAAACGTCAAGACTGGGCCAAGAAATATCTCAAGACTGATTTTTCTAAGGTTTTATGGACTGATGAAATGAGAGTGAGTCTTGATGGGCCAGATGGATGGGCCCGTGGCTGGATTGGTAAAGGGCAGAGAGCTCCAGTCCGACTCAGACGCCAGCAAGGTGGAGGTGGAGTACTGGTTTGGGCTGGTATCATCAAAGATGAGCTTGTGGGGCCTTTTCGGGTTGAGGATGGAGTCAAGCTCAACTCCCAGTCCTACTGCCAGTTCCTGGAAGACACCTTCTTCAAGCAGTGGTACAGGAAGAAGTCTGCATCCTTCAAGAAAAACATGATTTTCATGCAGGACAACGCTTCATCACACGCGTCCAAGTACTCCACAGCGTGGCTGGCAAGAAAGGGTATAAAAGAAGGAAATCTAATGACATGGCCTCCTTGTTCACCTGATCTGAACCCCATTGAGAACCTGTGGTCCATCATCAAATGTGAGATTTACAAGGAGGGAAAACAGTACACCTCTCTGAACAGTGTCTGGGAGGCTGTGGTTGCTGCTGCACGCAATGTTGATGGTGAACAGATCAAAACACTGACAGAATCCATGGATGGCAGGCTTTTGAGTGTCCTTGCAAAGAAAGGTGGCTATATTGGTCACTGATTTGTTTTTGTTTTGTTTTTGAATGTCAGAAATGTATATTTGTGAATGTTGAGATGTTATATTGGTTTCACTGGTAATAATAAATAATTGAAATGGGTATATATTTGTTTTTTGTTAAGTTGCCTAATAATTATGCACAGTAATAGTCACCTGCACACACAGATATCCCCCTAACATAGCTAAAACTAAAAACAAACTAAAAACTACTTCCAAAAATATTCAGCTTTGATATTAATGAGTTTTTTGGGTTCATTGAGAACATGGTTGTTGTTCAATAATAAAATTAATCCTCAAAAATACAACTTGCCTAATAATTCTGCACTCCCTGTATGTTGTATTGGAGCCTACTTGTAAAGAAGGGGGTCTTGTTAAGATGGGGTCAGGTTGACAAGGGAAAGCTGTTACTTGATCTCATTTCTAGCAACAAAATAGAGTTTAGAACATGCCTGGATGAGTAAGTCAACTCGGATGAGATATTTGTTATACTAAGGTATGTAGCTCAATTACGGAGCTTCAATCTGCCACTATTAAACAGGGCATGGCTAGGTTGACCATATGGTTTGACAAGCACTATTCTAGGGCCCACACAGCAATTTGATAAAGACTCTTAAAACAAACTGTGAATACTGATAATGTCCATACATTCAGTTTGGTACATACAAAGGCTATTGCTGCTAGAAAGAACACTGTTAGAGAGGAAGCACATGAGTCACTTTTAGCTGTCAGTGCTCAGGAAAATATTTGGGCTTTTTGGTAGATGCTTAACCAGAACTCGTTTGTCTGGCTTGGATGTTGTCATCTACCATGATACTTGGATTATTAATTTCATCAGTGTTTATGGTGGGTCATTTCCACCAGGTGACTAAAGAGCGATACAAGGGATAATATGGGGGAGCAGCTTGATCTTCAGAATGTTATCACCACTCTAAATATGTCCCCCAAGGGAATTTCAGCAGGTCCTTATGGGTGTCCCTGTCCTCAGGTAAAACATTTGACGTTTGGGCCCGCTTCTGACAAATGTATTGAAGGCTTTGGTTGTTCTTGCCCTCTTCTTTCCTGGTCTCATGCAACTATTGTGTTCATTTTTTAAGGGCAATAAACGTGATCCTGAATGCTACAGACACATTTTATTTTGGATTCTAATAATGAAGGAATGGAGAAGATTCTTTTTTTTTTTTTTTGTTTTTTTTTTTTTTTAGATCCCCGAGTCTTGGGCACAAGACCATTATGTCTTGTCTGAAAGTAAATGTAGGAAGCTGGATTTTTATATAATATACCAAAAAGAGGTGTGGTGTGTGTGAAGACTCCAGGTATCCACTTATTAGTGGACCGGGCTTTCTTAAGAAAAAAATAATAATAATCCAAGTGCTATATTTGTGGCAGAGGTCGAGCAGCTTAGGCTAATCAAAGAGGAGTGTTAGGCATTTGCTGAATACACACAGTCAATAAATGACACGCACACCCACACTCAAGAAGGAGATCCACACCAATTTGGAAAAATAACACATTTTTATATGTTTATTAATAGGAAAAACTTTGTTGTTGGGTAAGTACTTTGTAAGTTAGCAGTTTTGAAGTATACAGCAAATGCTCTTGCTTTGACTTTAATGCTATAATGTTATCCTATGGGTAAAGAAGCATATACCATGTTAGACCTGTCAGCTCTTGGTGTGATTTCCCCTTTGGTTTTGTTTCCAACTTGCTGTCTTTGATCCTGTGCTGAATTTTGTTTTTGTTGGCTTTAGGACTCTGGACACTTCAGCACTAGTCATACCACTGATGACCAGTGCTAAAGTGCAGGTGCTCTGTCTAAATGGTATTGGTGATTGGTTTATCTATGATTGGCATATTTGATTTACTAGCAAGTCTCTAGTACAGTGCACAGTGTGTGCCCAGGACCTGTAAATCAAATGCTACTAGTGGGCCTGCAGCACTGGTGGTGCCACCCACACAAGTAGCCCTGTAAATGTCTCAAACATGTCACTGCAGTTTTGGTGTGTGCAGTTCTGAACTGCTGGTTCAACCTTCCAAGTGCCCCCACTTGCTAGGCCCAAACCTTTTCTTTTACTACATGCAACTCACCCCTAAGGTAAACCCAAGAAAGCCCCATGGGCAGGGTGCAGTGTATTTAAAAGGTAGGGCATGCACTGGTGTGTTTTACTCCTCCTGATAGTGACATACTGCTAAATATTTTAATTTACTATTGCAAGGGCCATCTCTCCCACAGGTTAACATGGGGATTGCCTGGAAATATCTTTCAGTTGTAATTTCCCATTGAGAGCAGATAGAGATGTGGAGTTTGGGGGTCTCCTTACTAACAATTTAATACATCCTTTGATGAAGTTGTTTTTTAAATTGTAAGTTTGAAAATGCCAGTTTAACAAAGTGGGCATTTTCTTGCTTAACCATTCTGTTCCTCCGCCTGGTTGTAGAAAACATGTCTGGGTCAGGATGACAGATGGGCCGTTTGTGAATTCACTCTAGACAGTCACACAAAGGTAGCTGAGGTGTGCCCTGCACATCCTGATGAGTCTTCCAAGGCAAGAGTGTAGGGAGGAGCTGGAATTTGCACCTAAATAGGGCTGTACCTGTCCTTACACAATACAGTCTTCAACCCCCTGGACTGTGTCTGGGGGCAGGGCTGGAAAGGCAGGGTCTTGTGAACTACAAAGACCTTCTTTTGACGTTTGCACACTTCAAAGGAAGAAATTAGTAAGTACTGGACCTCTGAGACCACAGCTTTAGAATCCTTCTTGACTGAGGATATTCCGCCAGGAAGAAGAGCTAGATGTTGTACAGGGATGTGGAATTCCTATCGCCCGACGCCCGGGACATCTTGTTTGGGGTCAAGGGCAACAAGTTTTTATGTTTACTTTGTCCTTGGGACAAGTAGGCCCAACCCCCTGCAACACAAACCCTTTGGCTGCCTGTTTACAGAGAGTGGAATTCTCTGCAGTTGAGGTAATGTGTTTCCAAAAGATAATGCTGTTCGAACTTGTATTTATGGTTCATTATTTGAAAGCCTTCATTATTAGGGTGAGTGCTGTAAATAAATGTTTTAAGGTCACACTTCACTACTGACATTGGTTCCAGTACAAAAAAAAAAAACGTGTACACACATGTTTGAAAAGTTTAGGCTAAGAGGCTAGGTATAATGCTCCCAGAATGCTCTCTGATTATATGCAAATGAAGTGTCATTTAGTAAAATGTGTTGATGCATGCTAGTATTTCCCAAAAATATTTCTAATGGAAAATCAGTGTAACCATTTTCAACACGATTATGGGAAGCATGAAAATAAACAAACACTGACAAAGCCAACTGATCTGACATATTTTTATAAGTCTTTTAGTTTCATCAATGCATGTCTTGTTTTGACATGGCTTTTGTAACACTTTATTGTTGTGGGAGCTACCAGGCCCTCAACATTGTAACAAACATTGGCAAAACCCCCCCAAAAAGTTTTTGAACTTTTAAAGCACACGTTGCCACCAGCGGCATAACAAAGGCCTCGCAGCCGCCCTCCAGGGGGCCCCTCCAGCACAGCACCTGCCCTGAGTGAGTCTGGAGAGGGGGCTCCTCCATGTTCTTTGCAAAGGGGCACCCTCCAGTTTCGTTACGTCACTGATTGCCACTGTAGTTCCTGACACTGAACAAAACTACTTTGTGTGGCAATATGCTCCTTGTGGAAGAGCAGAATGCGATCACTCACAGTAAAGCCAGCCGAAAGAGAGAGAAATAGAAGTTTAATAAAAACAAAATGTCTTTGTTAACACCAGACCTAATTAGGGACCAAGACCCACATGTAGGTAGCTTTTTGCATGTCGCAAACAGCGACTTTCGCTGTTTGCGACATGCAAAAAGCACATTGCGATGCACAAACCCAGTTTTGCGATTCAGTAACCTGGTTACCGAATCACAAAAAGGGTTTGCGACTCGCAATTAGTAAGGGGTGTTCCCTTCCTAATTGCAACTCGCAGTGCAATGTAGGATTGTTTTGTGACCGCGGGCGCAAACCAATCGCAGTTTGCACCCATTTCAAATGGGTGCTAACACTTTCGCAAAAGGGAAGGGATCCCCATGGGACCCCTTCCCCATTGTGAATGTCACTGTAAACATTTTTTCAGAGCAGGCAGTGGACCACTGCCTGCTCTGAAAAAATGAAACGAAAACGTTTCATTTTTCGTTTTTGTTATGCATCTC
Source organism: Pleurodeles waltl (assembly GCF_031143425.1). Classification (NCBI taxonomy): domain Eukaryota; kingdom Metazoa; phylum Chordata; class Amphibia; order Caudata; family Salamandridae; genus Pleurodeles; species Pleurodeles waltl. The sequence goes on from NC_090444.1 coordinate 960,251,888, forward strand.
GTTTTCCTTTAGGAAAAACGGGCTGCATTACAAAAACAAACACAAAAAACTGCTTTATTGAAAAGCAGCCACAGACATGGTGGTCTGCGGTCTCCAGCAGGCCACCATTCGCGAGGGGGTCGCAAATTGCGACCCACCTCATGATTATTCATGAGGTGGGCATTTGCGAAGCCCTTGCGAATCACAGATGGTGTCAAGGACACCATCCTACATTCGGATTTGCGACTCGCAATTTGCAGGTCACAAATCTGAACCTACCTACATGTGGCCCCAAATTCTTAAAGAAAGTCACAAAAGTGCACCCATGGTATATGTAGTACCCCTATAAAATATTTGTGAACTGTAGTTTAGCATTGGTAAATACGATGTGTATATTTGCTCATGTGAAAATCTATTGAGCATTTGCAAGTTCATTTTCCCTCCAGCCACTTTCTTCCCAACCCTGGAAGAAGTTCTAATTCTGCCATTGTCAGGAGTAAATGTCCAACCTTTCTTATTATGGGAAAATATTAGAGAGAAGCTGGTAAAAATCTTTAAAACATGCAGGTTAGTAGGTTTGCAGACTCAAAGGCATTCCAGCCCGGAAACTATTGCTTACTGCTTCCTCCAGCCCCAGTATGCAGATCTGCAGAAAGGTGGCAAAATAGGGAAATTGCTACAGTAGGGATTGAAACTCCAAGTATTCAAGCCCTACTATGGTAGTAGCCCTGGCATAATCAGAGAGGCTATTAATTGCTGCCATAATTTGTCGCCACACTACATGGCACCAAAGGGACAAGTAGATCTTTTTACAGGACAAGTAGATTTGAGAAGCAACCTGTCCCCTGGACAAGTAGATATTTTAATAAATTCCACACCCCTGTTGTAGGAGGGACTGCTACTCCACCTGTTGCTTTGCTGGCTTTCTGCTTTCGAATTCTGTCCCAGGAGTGAAAGGACTAGACTTTGCTTTCTATATCCTGCTTTCAAAGGTTCTCAAAGGGCTTGTACTGAGCTTGCCTTCTGTTAGAAGTCTCAGGAACATCAAATACTTCATCTGCAACCACCTGGGCTCTCTTGCTGAAAGTCCGGACTCGACAAGTGGTTCCAAATCCAGTTGCTACGCCCTTGGGAGTGAGTTTTGGTGTAACTAAGAAGAACTACTCCAGAGTGACTTCGGCGCCGCTGTCTGACCCCATTACCCCGTTGTCCCAGGTGAGTGCAGAAAACCGACACTGATTGCCTGACCTCGCCGAAGCAGCACCTCCAAAGTCCTGCCACAGTGTGAGCCCCGAGTGCCATGACACCCGACTCTGCTGCAGCACCTGTGGCCCCCGATGTGATTGTGACACTGCGCAGTCCGCACTTTGCATCTTGATGTACTGGATTCATCGACCCCGCAGGATTGTAAGGAACCAAGGCCTAGCCAATGACGCTGCATCAGCTCCCCTGCAACCGTAAGGGACCGACGTCTCACCTCCCCTGCCTCACATTTAAGGAGCAGACTCCTCACCTTCCTGGTAGCAGTACGGAACCTGCGCTACACTGGCTCCAGTGACACCTCACCTCCCGACTCCATGCAACGTCTTTGTTTCCTCATCTTTTTCAAAGGTACTGTACCTGCGGTCTGTGCGTCTCCATGACTGCCTTGCACTCCCTTGCGAGTGGCATCAGACTGTTTGGAACAACTCTGTCAAGATGTGATAGCCCTAGTTGGAGCTGTTGTGTTTCTAGGCACTTTACTGAGATGTAATCTTTAATAAATGTGCATCTTTGCTTGTGTATGTTGGTGTTTTTGTCGTTTTGTTCTTGTTTTACTCTGATAAATATTGGCTATTTTTCTAAACTGGTGGGGAGTCCTTTTGTGGTGTTTTCACTGTGTTGTGTGTGTGAATACTTTCCACATTGCCTCTGAGATAAGCCTGACAGCTTGTGCCAAGCTACCAAGGGGGTGAGCAGGGGTTCTCTCAGCTGTATGACTCCCTTACCCTGACTAGAGCGAGGGTCCTTACTTGGACATAATGCAAACCACTGGCAACTAGAGACCTCATTTTTAACATACTGCATACGAGTACTTGGCAACGACTTACATCTTCTGGACTTACGGTAAGTATGGGGCAAGGTCCCAGGCAGTGTCAACAGGTCACTTCGGTTGGCTGCAGCTCTTAGGGGCCCTCTTTAGTACCTATGCCCTAGGTACTAGAGGTACCATTAACTAGGGACTTTCAAAGGTGCTAAAGTGCCTGGCCACTTGGGGATCAAGTGACCAGATGTCTTGTGTTTTGGGGATGGTACACTGGCACTGGGGACCTAGTTAGCAGGAACCCAGTGTACTTCAGTCAAAGTAGCGTAAAAAATCAGACACAAAGTGGTTTTGCGTACTGCAGCCGGAACCGAACTTCCTACAATCTTGCAAAAATGACCCATATTTGGACCTGAGCTAGATGGACAAGGGAACGTAATGAGTGCCAGAAGCACACTGTGGCAAACTGTATGCAAGTTTAACACTACCTTTGTCATGAAGCCCTGCCTTGTATGGGTCTATAATGGTCACTATAGTATGTTATTGACACGACTGAGGCTAAACACAGTGCATTTTTAGGTCTGTTTTTCAGACACTTTTATTTACCATGCCATCCTACCAGCATATTCATGTGGCTCTTATTCTCCTCCTAATATAATGCATTTTTAATTTTTTTAAAATTCTGTGCACTGATTAGTAAGTGTTTACTGATGCCAATTTTGAGGCACAAATATTAAGCAATGTAGGCAAGCCTTTCTTTTTATCCAGTCATTACCATTGATTAATATTTGTTTTAAGTGGCTAAGTTAATTCAGACTCATCAGATGGTGGCGGACACTGGTATGATATTCACCTGTTGCATCAGTCCTATTATCTGTTGCTTGATTTCTGCTGCCTCTTTGCTGTATTTTGGAGTTTTTTTTATTTATTTGTGTTTTTAAAACTGAGATATGGCAATTTGTATTTTTGTAAACAAAATTGTGCATGATATGACATTTTTATGTGATATTGATTGATTGGTATAAAACTGTCTTTTGAATGTTTTTTTGTGCTGTGTGTAATCGTTTTTCAAACGCATTTTGTACTTTTATGGTTAACCTGTTAAACCAATCAAGAACTTTGGATTGACGATCTGAAATTCAGAAGCATGTACTTTATCTCAGTCAACTGCATTTCTGCCTTTTTATTCATACAGAATTCTTTAGATGGCATACTTCATCCAGCGACTTGCAGGTCCTTGCTGACATTGCACCATACACGAATTATTCACGCCTTAATGTGTCAAGGGGAGCACCAGCAAGCTCTGCGTTACGTACAGATGATAAAGCCTCCTTTAACTAGCAGCAGTGAGGTTACCCTTCATCTCACAGTTTTGCTCTACAATAGGTATGTGTAATGTCTTTTGAATCTGCTAACTCCCTGCTCCTCTATCTGTATGTTTACAGCATGCTCTACATTTTTGCCAACGGAGTGGTGGCTGTTCTTCCTAGCTTGATCTCTGATGCATGGTAGTGGAGAGGATTTCTCTGCCTTTTCTGTTAGGCAGTTGATTTACCTTTTCAGGCAGCAGTTTCTACTTCTTTTTTCAAGTTCTTGTTGTTTACACAAGACTGGAAGTTATTTACAATTTGTAGATTCATGGTACTCTTGAGCTGACACTGTTTTTATTTTGTGTTTAGAGACACAGTGTGATATAAAAGTGTAGTGACTTAGAAAATGTCATTAGGTGTACCCTAGAGACTACTTTAGATGTGCACTGGTAGCTTTAAGTTTTCCAGAAAGAAATTATAATAAAAATAGAAACATGTGTAAACACTTACAGAGAGGGGTTTTTGTTAAGTCTGCTTCATCCAGTGACCTGTTTAGCGGTCATTCACATTTTGTTTTCCACCACCACAGTATGTATACAGCACGTTGCAGTGGGTCAGCCCTCTTTAACCATTGTCTGTTTTCACCCTAAGAGATTGCATTTTATTTGCACACATTGGCCTAAAAGTACTCCGTTTCAATGACTGGGCAATAGAGCTAATCTCTCCTTTCATTAATTTATTTTGTAATTTCTAAAGTGCAGCAGTCACCGGAAGGTATCCTGGCAGTGAGCATTATGAAACTGGCTAACCCTTTGAAATACAGAGATACGTATTGGCTGTCTACGAAAAAGGAAACAGCCGGGCTTCATCTTTCATTTTATATTTATTATTCCATTTGTTTTTGACTTTTTCCCCAAACATATGCATGACACTTTTAACAAATGTTTACAAGAACTAAACATTAAAAACTTGCATGCTTTCCAGAGCCATATCTATTGGCTTTGACACTGGTGGCTTATGGATTGGAAATTATCCCCATCTTATCCTGTCACATATTGGTAAGGGGTCATTAAAATTGTACCAGGGTTCTTACACTTGGTTATCTGATAGACATCTAGCCGCAGATTCCTTACCTTAGAATTCTTACTCGGGTGCCAGACTGGATCTAGAAACTTTTTCCAGCAGTACCTCTGCGCGTCAGTAGAGGGCGTTGTGTGACTACGTAGCGATGTCGCCCAGTGGATCTGACGTCAACTGAGTGCATGTAATCCCCTCTCCAACTCGCTAACAACTTTTTCTATATGTCCTAGGGTTTCAAACTGTGTGGGTTCTCTGACAGGCAGATGTCTGCCATGGACCATAATCCTGTTTGCATTTGGTGCCTCGGGGAACACCACAACTCTGAGGTTTGCTGCTCCTATAGTTATCTGTTTTTTCTAGGTGTTTGGGAGAATGGCGTATGAAGATTTTGCCAGCGCGTCTGGTGGAGGCCTGCTCCATTGTCAGCCTTGCTCCAAGTTCAGGGAGTGGTCGCAAATTTGTTCCAGGAGCCATTCCCGTTAATGTCCTTCAACCTCAAAATAGCAGACTGCGATGTGCCAGCAGTCGAAGTTGCTGCATCTGCCTGCGGCAGGTAAGTCTGTTGTTTCCGGTGCTTGCTCCTTATCCCTAATTGAGGAGTTGACACATGAGCCCACCCCTCCCTGCATTCCCTGTCGCCGTGGCGACTCTGGCCCAGATGCGATATTAATACAATTCCCTTCACACCCTCTTTGGACCCTACCGCCCTCTGGCTTGCTTCTTAGCACCAAGGAGGTTAGAGGGGTCATACCTGACTCCAGTCTGGCAGGTTCGCCCTATGTGTTAGATAGGCCCTCTGGCTCAATTCTCGGATCCATTGCAGCTCTGTTGCACAGCCCTTCTAGATTCCTACCTGCAACGCTGGAATGTCATCAGCTGACGGTGGTGCCAGTCGATGCCCAAACAATTACCCTACCAAGTGCTATGCCATGCTGACACCGGGTTTACCAACCTTGTGGACGAGACTGTCCAGGCACCTCTGGAGGGTAGTTGGCTATTGAAGTTGTGGCCTTGTGATGGAAGACAAGTTCCTTCTTTGTTTTGCAGAGGTACTGAAGAAGTCAGCTGTGGTCCTAGAATTGCAGCTCCCTTCTCTGGAAGTCACCCACTGACTTCTTGTTAACAGTGCTTTACCAGGGTCAGACTGGAACAGAGCCTGTGCGCCCATGTAGTGAGACCCTCTGACATTTTATTGGGGACCTGGGCCTAACCTGCTAATGGGGCTTCTGTGGATAGATCCTTAGCCCATAGACTCTAGCCCACCCCTGGAGACCCAGATTATTTTATCCTACAGGCTGCTACTGCCTCTTCTGACCTCCGAATCCTCCCTAACGTTCATCCGGGCAGTTAGTCCAGATGGCTGGAATCTTGTGGGTGAAGCATTTTCTGCCCAACCAGCCCTGCCCTGCGGTTGATCAGCACCTCTTGTATTCTGAGTTGTCTTTCCCATCGGATGTGGGGTTTAGTGGCGCACCTGCTACCTTTGCTTCCAGAGGAGAACCAGAGCAAACTCGCCCAGACACTTCAGAAGGAGTGAGAGGCAGCTAGGTTTGTCATACGGTGTGGTATGGATACCACCGACTCAGTTGGCTGTGCCATATTTCACTTTGTAGCACTACACCAACATGCCTTGATGCGCCTCAAATTTTTTCGGTTGCTGTTCAATCTACTTTGGAAGATATGCCTTTCAATGGCACTCACCTATTCGGCACTCATGCTGATTCTTTGTTGCAGCACTTTGGGGACAGCCGGGGTGGAAAAGATTTGTAAAAATGTGTACTGTTATGCTTACAGATCGTCCCATTCCAGAGTTGAGTCCCATACCTTCTATTAAGCCAAGTTTCAGCTCCCTTTTTCGCTACAGTTTAAGGTATTCCATTTTCTGGTGACACCTAGTATGGTGTTCCTGCCTCTGGAGGTATTCCTATTTTTTCTTATGGCTGTTAATGACAGTTTTCTGTTGTATGCTGTCTGGGAGTTGTATATTCTTTATGGCTCTCAGTGGGTTTAGCACCTTTTAAAGTATTTTTTTTTTCTTTTTTCTTTTTCTCTGAAGACAGGCTTTGTGCTCAGAGATGGTTACAGGTATGGTATGTAACCTGTTCAGTGTAGAGCATCTTCTGTATGCCTTATAAGCCTTAGTACATGTAGCACTCTTTGTATCCGTTAGAGGGAGCTTGTCATTATGGCTCCCTGGAAACGTTTTTGCTTGCACACGTGTCTTTTTTATGGTGTATTGTTTCACTTTGATTTAATATTGGGGCATTTACGCTTCTCTTTCTAGTGTTGTTGGTCTCATGAGAGATTTTTACTTTCCTATGTGGAATAGTGGGGCAAGTGGTACTGCTGTTCCACATCCGTTCCTCTTTGCATTTCTTTACCTAGCTTCTCTTGCTATACCTCAGCAGCATGAACTCTTGCCACTGGTATCTCCGGCACTGGTGGTACAAGGGTGCAAATTATTTCTTGTGTCTGTGCAAGTCATGCTCATAGCATTCTTTTCCGGTGCTGCTGGTCTTGCTGTCCTTGCACCTCTTCTTCATCACAAGTAGATGTGTAATACTTATTTATCGCTTTGAGGTATGGTCCTGTACCTTGGCTGCTACAGGCTCCTCTTAGGCAAGAGGGCACGCTCCATCGACGACCTCCAGATTTCTACATATTTATTCTTAAGACGCAGCTATCTAGTTATTTTGTGTGTTCATGGCTGACTTCCATCTTACGCTGGATACCTGGTTGTTTATGCATGTTCTTTGAACATTATGGCTCTGTCTTTTGTTGGGATATGTTCGTAAGGGGATTAATTTCTCCTTTCGGACATAGAGTGAAAGGAACTTATCAGGGAAACTATTCTTCATGGTGTCATAATATTTCTACATCTCTGCTTTGTCTTTTACTTTGTAATGATTTAAATCTGTTCTATTTTCTGAAGGAACGTTATGTTCGATGGCATATGTTGCTGCAGATACACATGTTTGGCACAGTCCGCTGCCTGGTGTTGGGCTCGGAGTATTACAAGTTGTTTTTCTTCGAAGAAGTCTTTTTGGTCACGGGACCGAAGGACTCCTCCCTCTTTGGCTCCATTGCGCATGGGCGTCGACTCCATCTTAGATTGTTTTTTTCCGCTGTCGGGTTCGGACGTATTCCTTTTCGCTCCGTGTTTCGGTTCGGAAAGTTAGTCAGAATCTCGGAAGAAAGCGTCGGTATTGTTCCGTTCGGTATCGGGATAGTTAGGTACATCGACACCGATCATCGGAAGACTTTGGGGCAGTTTCGATCCCCCATCGGGGCCTGGTCGGCCCGACCGCGTGCGACATCGAAGCCGATGGAACGGACCCCGTTTCGTTTCTGCCCAAAATGTCACAGTAAGTATCCTTATACAGATCAGCACTTGGTCTGTAACTTGTGCTTGTCCCCCGAGCACAAGGAGGATACCTGTGAAGCCTGTCGAGCCTTCCGGTCCAGAAAAACACTCCGGGACCGAAGAGCCAGGCGTCACCAAATGGCGTCCACGTCGACAAAACAACGTTTCGACGACGAAGAGGAAACATTCTCGGTTCCGGAATCAGAATCCGGAGACTCCGACGTCGAACAACAGCAACAAACTGTGAGTAAGACGTCGAAAAGTAAATCCATCGACAAACCGAAAGCCCAGGGGACGCCACTGCCAACAGGCCATGGCTCGACCCATAAATCAGGCGACCCGTCGAAGGGGCCGAAAAAGGGCACGCCCATAGCGAAGACACCCGACTCCGGTCGAGGGACCGCCATGGAGCAACCTCGGAGCCGAGAAAGCGGCTCCGAGAGACAAAAACAAGATACCAGCACCGAAAAACATCGGCACCGAGAATCCATGCCGAAAGGAACAAAAATTCTGTCGGTGCCGAAACCGAAAAAAGATTCTCTCTCGGCGCCGAAAAATACCACACCTTCATCCTACTCAGAGGAACAAGGACTAAGTGGCCAAATGCACAAATTTGGACAAGAGCTCCAAAGTGTAGAATCGGACTACACACAAAAGAGACTGTGCATCCAGCAAGATACAGGGAAGATATCAACCCTTCCCCCAATCATGAGGAAAAGAAGGATCGGACTTCCAAAGGATGACACACAACCACAAGCCAAAGTGGTTAAAAAAGTCACGCCTCCGCCCTCTCCTCCACAGGCATCGCCGGCACAAACACCGCCACAAATGCACTCACCAGCGCAAACTACCATAAGTCATGACGATCAGGATCAAGACGCCTGGGACCTGTATGACACCCCAGTGCCGGACAATGATCCCGAGTCATACCCCACAAAGCCGTCACCGCCAGAGGACAGTACCTCATACTCGCAACTGGTGGCTAGGGCTGCAGACTTCCACAATGTCCAACTGCATTCCGATCCTATAGAGGATGATTTCTTATTTAACACCCTCTCGGCTACACATAGCCAATATCAATGTCTCCCAATGCTACCAGGGATGTTACGGCACGCGAAACAAATTTTTGAGGAGCCCGTAAAATCAAGAGCCATCACCCCAAGGGTGGATAAGAAATACAAACCACCACCCACAGACCCAGTGTATATTACTTCGCAGTTACCACCCGACTCTGTGGTAGTAGGGGCAGCTCGCAAAAGAGCAAATTCACATACATCTGGCGACGCCCCACCTCCGGACAAAGAAAGCCGAAAATTTGACGCGGCAGGGAAAAGAGTGGCGTCACAGGCAGCCAACCAGTGGCGCATCGCAAATTCACAAGCGCTGCTGGCCAGATATGACCGCGCACACTGGGACGAGATGCAACTTCTCGTAGACCATCTTCCCCAGGAATACCAAAAAAGGGCGCAGCAAATAGTGGAAGAGGGACAAACGATCTCAAACAATCAAATCCGCTCTTCACTAGACGCAGCCGATACTGCAGCAAGAACAGTCAACACTGCTGTCACCATAAGGAGACACGCTTGGCTACGCACTTCAGGCTTCAAACCTGAAATCCAGCAGGCTGTCCTTAATATGCCCTTCAACGAGAAACAACTGTTTGGCTCGGAAGTGGATACAGCCATTGAAAAACTTAAAAAGGACACAGACACGGCCAAAGCCATGGGCGCACTCTACTCCCCGCAGAGCAGAGGCTCTTTCAGAAAAACTCCATTTAGAGGGGGGTTTCGTGGCCAACCCACAGACACCACCAGCCAACAATCAAGAACCACACCATATCAGGGTTCCTTCCAAAGGGGTGGTTTCAGGGGATATCGGGGGGGTCAATTCCCAAGGAGTAGGGGAAGATTCCAGACTCCAAAAACACCTCCACCTAAACAGTGACTTTCAAGTCACGCAACCCCTTCACTCAACACCAGTGGGGGGAAGACTAAGCCAATTCTACCAATCTTGGCAACAGATTACAACAGACAATTGGGTATTAGCAATAATCCAACATGGCTATTGCATAGAATTCCACAACTTCCCACCAAACATCCCCCCCAAAACACGCAAAATGTCACAACATCATTTAGAACTTTTAGGACTAGAAGTTCAAGCACTACTGCAAAAGGATGCAATAGAATTAGTACCAGTACAACAAAAAAACACAGGAGTTTACTCCCTGTACTTTCTAATCCCAAAAAGAGACGAAACATTGAGACCAATATTAGATCTCAGGACACTAAATACCTACATCATATCGGACCATTTTCACATGGTCACACTACAAGACATCATTCCACTGCTCAAACAGCAAGATTACATGACCACATTAGACCTAAAGGATGCGTACTTTCATATACCAATACACCCTTCTCACAGAAAGTACCTACGGTTCGTATTCAAAGGAATACATTACCAATTCAAGGTGTTGCCATTCGGAATAACAACTGCACCAAGAGTGTTCACAAAATGTCTAGCAGTAGTAGCAGCACACATCAGGAGACAACAGATACATGTGTTCCCTTACCTAGACGACTGGCTAATCAAAACCAACACAGTAAAAAAATGCGCAAACGACACCACCTTTGTCATACAAACCCTTCACAAACTGGGGTTTTCCATCAACTACACAAAATCACACCTAGAACCGTGTCAAACACAACAATATCTAGGAGCAACCATCAACACATCAAAAGGAATTGCCACTCCAAGTCCACAAAGAGTGCAGGCATTCCACAAGCTAATAAGTGCTATGTTTCCAAACCAAAAGATACAAGCAAAATTTGCGCTAAAACTTCTAGGCATGATGTCATCATGCATAGCCATTGTCCCAAACGCAAGACTACACATGCGACCCTTACAACAGTGTCTAGCATCACAATGGTCACAGGCACAGGGTCAACTTCAAAATCTGGTGTTGGTAGACCGCCAAACATACCTCTCGCTTCTATGGTGGAACAGCAAAAATTTAAACAAAGGGCGGACGTTTCAGGACCCAGTGCCTCAATACGTTATAACAACAGATGCTTCCATGACAGGGTGGGGAGCACACCTCAATCACCACAGCATTCAAGGACAATGGGATATACACGAAACAAAACTTCATATCAATTACCTAGAACTGTTGGCAGTATTTCTAGCGTTAAAAGCCTTCCAACCCATAATAACACACAAATACATTCTTGTCAAAACAGACAACATGACAACAATGTATTATCTAAACAAACAAGGAGGAACACACTCAACACAATTGTGCCTCCTAACACAAAAAATTTGGCAGTGGGCGATTCACAACAACATTCGCCTAATAGCACAATTTATTCCAGGAATACAAAACCAACTAGCAGACAACCTTTCGCGAGACCACCAACAAGTCCACGAATGGGAAATTCACCCCCAAGTTCTGAACAAGTACTTTCAAATTTGGGGAACACCCCATATAGATTTGTTCGCAACAAGAGAAAACTCAAAATGCCAAAACTTCGCATCCAGGTACCCACACCGCGAATCACAAGGCAATGCTCTATGGATGAATTGGTCAGGGATATTTGCGTACGCTTTTCCCCCCTCTCCCTCTCCTTCCATATCTAGTAAACAAGTTGAGTCAAAACCAACTCAAACTCATACTGATAGCACCCACATGGGCAAGACAACCTTGGTATACAACTCTACTAGACCTTTCACTAGTACCGCATGTCAAACTACCCAACAGGCCAGATCTGTTAACACAACACAAACAACAGATCAGACATCCAAACCCAGCATCATTGAATCTGGCAATTTGGCTCCTGAAATCCTAGAATTCGGACACTTGGACCTCACACAAGAATGCATGGAGGTCATAAAACAAGCTAGAAAACCTTCCACTAGACACTGCTATGCATCTAAGTGGAAAAGATTTGTTTACTACTGCCATGCCAATCAAATACAACCAGTACATGCCTCTACTAAAGACATAGTAGGATACTTACTACATTTGCAAAAAGCAAATCTCGCTTTTTCATCTATAAAAATACACCTCGCAGCTATATCTGCTTACCTACAAACTACTCATTCATCGTCTCTATTTAGAATACCAGTTATTAAAGCATTCATGGAAGGGCTAAAAAGAATTATACCACCAAGAACACCACCAGTTCCTTCATGGAACCTTAACATCGTCTTAACAAGACTCATGGGTCCCCCTTTCGAACCCATGCATTCCTGTGAAATGCAATATCTAACCTGGAAGGTCGCATTTCTCATTGCAATCACATCCCTCAGAAGAGTAAGTGAAATACAGGCATTTACCATACAAGAACCATTTATTCAAATACACAACAATAAAATAGTTCTAAGAACAAATCCAAAATTTCTGCCAAAAGTAATCTCACCATTCCATTTAAATCAAACGGTAGAATTGCCAGTGTTCTTCCCACAACCAAATTCTGTGGCTGAAAGGGCACTACATACATTAGACATCAAAAGAGCACTAATGTATTACATTGACAGAACAAAGCTAATCAGGAAAACAAAACAACTGTTCATAGCTTTTCAAAAACCACACATAGGAAATCCAATCTCTAAACAAGGCATTGCTAGATGGATAGTCAGATGCATTCAAACATGCTATCTTAAAGCCAAAAGAGAATTGCCTATTACACCAAAGGCACACTCAACCAGAAAGAAAGGTGCTACAATGGCCTTTCTAGGAAACATTCCTATGAGCGAAATATGTAAGGCTGCAACCTGGTCTACGCCTCATACGTTTACTAAACACTACTGTGTAGACGTACTAAATGCACAACAAGCTACAGTGGGCCAAGCTGTACTAAGAACATTATTCCAAACTACTTCAACTCCTACAGGCTAAACCACCGCTTTTAGGGGAGGTAACTGCTTTATAGTCTATGCCAAACATGTGTATCTGCAGCAACATATGCCATCGAACTGAAAATGTCACTTACCCAGTGTACATCTGTTCGTGGCATTAGTCGCTGCAGATTCACATGTACCCTCCCACCTCCCCGGAAAGCCTGTAGCCGTTTAGAAGTAGATCATAAACCTTAAACATCTGAACATTTGTAAATAATTATTAGAAACTCTTATCATACATACATATTCACTCCATTGCATGGGCACTATTTATACCAAACAACTCCATCCTCACCCTCTGCGGGGAAAACAATCTAAGATGGAGTCGACGCCCATGCGCAATGGAGCCAAAGAGGGAGGAGTCCTTCGGTCCCGTGACCAAAAAGACTTCTTCGAAGAAAAACAACTTGTAATACTCCGAGCCCAACACCAGGCAGCGGACTGTGCCAAACATGTGAATCTGCAGCGACTAATGCCACGAACAGATGTACACTGGGTAAGTGACATTTTCATTCCTATGAGCAATTGTTACTCTTGTATAAGTTGCAACTTTTGTTTATTCAGCTTTTAACTACGTTGTTTCAGTTTGCGTACATCCACCTTGTTGGGTTTTGTCCTTGGAGAACTATGTATTTTACCTTTTGTTCCGTACTTCAACTAGGTTTTTCACCTGCTGTTTTCTTTTAATTTTTCATTATCATCGATCTGATGAGGACTACCCAGTCAGTTGGCATTGAGTTAAATGCTTTGATAGCCTTTATTTTACTGGGGTATGTGTGATGTCCTCCATTCTTTCCTCTCTCTTATAATAGTACTTTATTGCAGGTTTCTCAGCTCGGTCCTCCTACATTTTATGACCTCATTGTAGTGACTGCTTCTATCTTTGTGTGTGTGTGTGTGTGTGTATATATATGTGTTCGATGGCATGTGTAGCTGCAGATACACATGCTGTGCATTATCCTGCCATCTAGTGTTGGGCTCGGAGTGTTACAAGTTGTTTTTCTTCTAAGAAGTCTTTTCGAGTCACAAGATCGAGGGACTCCTCCCTTTCGGCTACATTGCGCATGGGCGTCGACTCCATCTTAGATTGCTTTCTTTCCGCCATCGGGTTCGGACGTGTTCCTCTTCACTTCGTATTTCGGTTCGGAAAATATATTTATCCATCGGAAAATTCGATGGTATTGTTTGCGCTCGGTACCGGGTTAGTGCTAGCACATAGACACCGAAGAAAGAAGAGCTCCGGCGGCCCTTAAGGGCTTCCACTCCTCGGCGGGGCCTGGTCGGCCCGACCGCGTCCATCTTCACACCTCATGGACCGGCCCCCCTTCCGCTTCTGCCCCAACTGCCACGCAAAGTATCCTTATACAGACCAACACTTGGTCTGTAATCTGTGTTTGTCCCCCGAACACAAAGAGGATACTTGCAAGGCCTGTCGGGCATTTCGATCCAAGAAAACACTGAGGGATCGAAGAGCTCGAAGATTCCAGATGGCGTAGACACCGGCCGGGCCCACCGACGTCTAAGAAGAGGAGATATTCTCCATTTGAGATTCGGACTCTGACGGGTCCGAGAGCGAGCAGCCGATAGACGCAACAAACAGTGAGTAAACCAGGCCCGGTAAAAACTCACACCAAAATAATGAAAGCCAAGGGGACGCCACCGCCAACAGGCCATGGCTTAACCCGAAAACACGGTGACCAAACATCGGCACCGAAAAAGGCCTCCCAGCAGCCGAAGACATCGACTCCGGTCGAGAACCGGCTCCAAAACAGACTCTGCACCGAGAGTTCGGCACCCCGAAAGTCAAAAAGGTTTCCTCTGAGCCAAAAAAGACTATCAAAGATTTTGGTGCCGAAACATGCAGCCTCGGAGCCGAAACAAGGCTCCTATACAGAGGAACAAGGCCTTTCAAAACAATTACAAGGTCACCGATTTGAACAAGAACTGGGCATGGGAGAGCCAGACCATACCCAGAGGAGGCTGCATATACAAAAAGACACGGGGAGAATCAGAACTCTTCCTCCAATAAAGATGAAGCGCAAGCTCGCATTCCAAGAGGCGGAAATGCAGCCAAAAGTGGAAGTGGCTAAAGAAAGGATACCACCACGGTTCTCGCCACAGCAATCGCCAACACAGTCGCCACATCTGTCCCCGGTAGCAACAACCCCAATGATGCAGTCACCAACACACACAGGGATGAGCCAAGATGACCCGGATGCATGGGATTTGCATGATGCACCGGTCTCAGACAATAGTCCTGATTGCTACCCGGCAAGGCCGTCACCACCTGAGGACAGTACCGCATACATGCAGGTGGTTTCAAGGGCAGCTACATTTCATATAGAGCCCATAGAGGACGATTTTTTGTTCAACACCCTGTCATCTACGCACAGCCAATATCAAAGCTTGCCAATGCTGCCAGGCATGTTAAAACACGCAAACAAGTGTTTCAGGACCCAGTCAAAGGCAGAGCCATCACGCCTAGGGTGGAGAAGAAATATAACCCTCCCCGTAGCGACCCTGTATATATATATCACACAACAGTTAACTCCTGATTCGGTGGTAGTAGGAGCAGAACGGAAAAGGGCAAACTCACAAACTTCTGGAGACGCACCACCGCCTGACAAAGAAAGTCGGAAATTCGATGCAGCAGGCA
Organism: Pleurodeles waltl; assembly: GCF_031143425.1. Lineage (NCBI taxonomy): Eukaryota > Metazoa > Chordata > Amphibia > Caudata > Salamandridae > Pleurodeles > Pleurodeles waltl. Next base: position 960,267,199 of record NC_090444.1, read on the forward strand.
AGAGGGTGGCAGCACAGGCAGCCAATCAATGGCGAATTGGCAATTCGCAAGCTCTGTTGGCACGATACGACAGGGCACATTGTGAGGAAATGCAACATCTCATTCAGCACCTTCCCAAAGAGTTCCACAAACGTGCCCAACAGGTTGTTGAGGAGGGCCAAGCTATCTCGAACAACCAAATAAGGTCGGCTATGGACTCAGCAGACACGGCGGCGAGGACAGTGAACACAGCAGTAACCATTCGTAGACACGCATGGTTACGAACCTCCGGATTTAAGCCAGTAATTCAGCAGGCTGTGCTGAATATGCCTTTCAACGAACAACAATTGTTTGGGCCGGAGGTGGATACGACGATAGAAAAACTGAAAAAAGACACGGACACGGCCAAAGCCATGGGCGCGCTCTATTTCCCACAGAGCAGAGGCACTTTTAGGAAGCCGCACTTTAGAGGGGGGTTTCGGGCCCAAACCACAGAGCCTTCCTCCTCACAAGTCAAACCCACATATCAGGGCCATTATCAGAGGGGAGGTTTTTGAGGACAATATAGGGGTGGACAGTTCCCTAAAACAAGAGGGAAATTCCAGAGCCCAAAAACCCCCCAAACCAAACAGTGACTTCAATGTCACAAACCCCCACCACACAACACCAGTGGGGGGGAGATTTACAGATTACCACAACTGGGAACACATAACTACGTACGCGTGGGTCCTAGCCATTATCCAACATGGTTATTGCATAGAATTCCTACATTTGCCACCAGATGTGCCTCCAAGAGCACACAATATGACCAAACAACACTTAGACCTGTTACAACTAGGTGTCCAAGCACTGTTACAAAAAGAAGCAATAGAACTAGTACCCAACTATCAAAAAGGATCAGGCGTTTACTCCCTGTACTCCCTAATTCCAAAAAAGGACAAAACACTGAGACCCATATTAGACCTCAGAACACTGAATCTTTACATCAAATCAGATCACTTTCACATGGTGACACTTCAAGACGTGATTCCCTTGCTCAAACAGGACTACATGTCAACATTAGATCTCAAGGATGCTTATTTCCACATACCTATACATCCTTCCCACAGAAAATACTTGAGATTTTTAATCCAAGGCGTGCATTACCAATTCAAGGTCTTACCATTCGGCATAACAGCCCCAAGGGTATTCACAAAATGCCTTGCAGTAGTAGCCGCTCACATCAGGAGACAGCACATGCATGTGTTCCCTTACTTAGACGATTGGTTAATAAAAACCAGCACTCAGCAACAGTGTCTTCTACACACAAAATACGTCATAGAAACCCTTCACAAACTAGGGTTCTCTATAAACTACCAAAAATCACATCTACAACGGTGTCAAATACAACAATACTTAGGAGCAACAATCAACACACAAAAAGGGATTGCCACTCCAAGTCCACAAAGGGTACAAGCCTTCCAAAATGTAATACTAAACATATACCCAAACCAACACTATCAAGTGAGGTTTGTAATGAAACTCCTAGGCATGATGTCTTCATGCATAGCCATTGTCCCAAACACGAGACTACACATGCGGCCCTTACAACAGTGTCTAGCAGCACAATGGGTACAAGCACAGGGTCAAATTCAAGATCTAGTGTTGATAGACCTCCAAACACACTTCTCGCTTCAATGGTGGAATCCTATAAATTTAAACCAAGGGCGGCCATTCCAAGACCCAGTGCCTCAATACGTGATCACAACAGATGCTTCCATGATGATGTGGGGAGCATACCTCAACCAGCACAGTATACAGGGACAATGGGACGTTCAACAAAGGCAACTGCATATAAATCATTTAGAGCTGTTAGCAGGGTTTCTAGCATTGAAAGCATTTCAACCGCTAATAGTCCACAAACACATTCTTGTCAAAACAGACAACATGACAACAATGTATTACTTAAACAAACAAGGAGGGACACACTGACCACAACTGTGTTTCTTAGCATAGAAGATTTGTCATTGGGCGATTTACAATCACATTCGCCTAATAGCACAATACATCCCAGGGATTCAGAACCAGTTGGCCGACAATCTCAGTCGAGCTCACCAGCAGACACACGAATGGGAAATTAATCCCCAGATACTACAAACTTACTTTCTAAGCTGGGGAACACCAGAAATAGACCTATTCGCAACAAAAGAAAACGCAAAATGCCAAAACTTCGCGTCCAGGTATCCACACCCTCGGTCCAAAGGCAATGCGTTATGGATGAGTTGGTCAGGGATATTTGCCTACGCTTTTCCCCCTCTCCCACTCCTTGCTTATCTAGCAAACAAATTGAGTCAAAACAAACTCAAACTCAAACTAATACTAATAGCGCCAACCATGGTATACAACATTACTGGACCTGTCAGTAGTACCTCATATCAGACTATCAAACACACCAGATCTGTTAACTCAACACAAACAGCAGATCAGACACCCGAATCCAGCATCGCTCAATCTAGCAATCTGGCTCCTGAAGTCTTGGAGTTTGGATATTTAGAACTTACACAAGAATGTATGGAAGTCATTAAGCAAGCTGGGAAACCTACTACAAGACATTGTTACGCAAACAAATGGAAAAGGTTTGTTTATTACTGCCATAATAATCAAATTCAACCACTACATGCTTGTGCAAAAAACATTGTAAGCTATTTATTACACTTACAAAAATCAAAACTAGCCTTATCTTCTATCAAAATACATCTCACAGCAATATCTGCCTATCTTCAGATTACACATTCAACATCACTCTTTAGAATCCCAGTCATCAAAGCATTTATGGAGGGTTTAAAAAGAATCATACCCCCGAGAACACCACCAGTTCCCTCGTGGAACCTCAATATTGTATTAACACGACTCATGGGTCCACCATTTGAACCAATGCACTCTTGTGAGATGAAATACTTAACCTGGAAAGTAGCCTTCCTAATAGCTATCACATCTCTTAGAAGAGTAAGTGAAATACAAGCATTCACTATACAAGAACCCTTTATACAAATACATAAACATAAAGTGGTTCTCCGTACAAATCCAAAATTCTTACCAAAAGTTTTATATCACCGTTCCACCTAAACCAAACAGTAGAACTCCCAGTCTTTTTTTCCACAACCAGACTCGGTAGCCGAAAGAGCCTTACATACGTTAGACATCAAAAGAGCACTCTAATGTATTACATTGATAGAACAAAACAATTTCGCAAGACAAAACAATTGTTTGTAGCCTTCCAAAAACCTCATGCAGGAAATCCAATATCCAAACAAGGCATTGCCAGATGGATAGTGAAATGTATTCAGACCTGCTATATTAAAGCAAAAAGAGATCTGCCTATTACACCAAAGGCGCACTCCACTAGGAAGAAAGGCGCCACAATGGCCTTTCTCGGAAATATACCTATGACCGAAATCTGTAAGGCAGCCACATGGTCTACGCCCCATACATTCACAAAACATTACTGTGTAGATGTGTTAACAACACAACAAGCCACAGTAGGGCAGGCTGTATTACGAACATTATTTCAGACAACTTCAACTCCTACAGGCTAAGCCACCGCTTTTGGGGAGATAACTGCTTACTAGTCTATGCATAGCATGTGTATCTGCAGCTACACATGCCATCGAAAGGAAAATGTCACTTACCCAGTGTACATCTGTTCGTGGCATGAGACGCTGCAGATTCACATGCGCCCTCCCGCCTCCCCGGGAGCCTGTAGCCGTTAGAAGTTGATGAAACTTGTAAATTTGTAAATATATACTATTTTTATACACATTATGTACATACATACTCACTCCATTGCATGGGCACTTTTACTATATACACAACTCCTACCTCACCCTCTGTGGGGAAAATAATCTAAGATGGAGTCGACGCCCATGCGCAATGGAGCCGAAAGGGAGGAGTCCCTCGGTCTCGTGACTCGAAAAGACTTCTTCGAAGAAAAACAACTTGTAACACTCCGAGCCCAACACTAGATGGCAGGATAATGCACAGCATGTGAATCTGCAGTGTCTCATGCCACGAACAGATGTACACTGGGTAAGTGACATTTTCCATATATATATATATATATATATATATATATATGTGTGTGTTCGATGGCATGTGTAGCTGCAGATACACATGCTTTGCACATCCCGCCATCTAGTGTTGGGCTCGGAGTGTTACAAGTTGTTTTTCTTCGAAGAAGTCTTTCGAGTCACGAGATCGAGGGACTCCTCCCCTTTCGGCTCCATTGCGCATGGGCGTCGACTCCATCTTAGATTGTTTTTTTTCCGCCATCGGGTTCGGACGTGTTTTTTTTCGCTCCGTGTTTCGGTTCGGAAAGATAGTTAGAATCTCGGAAAAATCGACGGTATTGTTTGCGTTCGGTATCGGGTTAGTTACTACAGATTGACACCGATTGTTCAAGAGCTCCGGTGGCCCTTCGGGTTTTTTTCAATCCCCCGTCGGGGCCTGGTCGGCCCGGCCACGTGTATCTTCAAGGCTGATGGAACGGACCCCATTCCGCTTCTGCCCAAAATGTCACAACAAGTATCAGTATACAGATCAGCACCTGGTCTGTAACTTGTGTTTGTCTCCAGAACACAAAGAAGATACGTGTGAAGTCTGTCGAGCGTTTCGGTCAAGGAAGACATTAAGAGACCGAAGAGCGAGAAGACTGCAAATGGCGTCGGCGCCGACAGGACAAAGGCATTTGGAGGAGGAGGAGAGGAAAGCTTCTCCATCCAGGAGTCGGACTCGGACGAGCTCGATCCCGAAGAAACGCCTAAAACCGTGAGTAAGACGTCGAAACATAAAACTCACGAGAAGACCACAAAAGCCCAGGGGACGCCACCGCCAACAGGCCATGGCTTAACCCGTAAAGTAGGTGACCGACCATCGTCACCGAAAAAGGGTACGCTTGTGTCGAAGTCATTCGACTCCGGTTGAGATACCGGCACACAGCAATCTCGAGCCCGAGACAGCGGCTCCGAGCAAGTTCGGCACCGAGACAGCGGCACCGAAATGGGTCAGCACCGAGAGATCACGATGCCGAAAATAAAGAAAGTGTCGTCGGAGACGAAAAAGGCTACCAAAAAGGTTTCCATTCCCAAACATCCAGCCTCGGAAACGAAATCAGGTTCCTACACAGAGGAACAGGGATTGTCCTCCCAAATGCAAGGACATAAGTTCGGACAAGAACTAGAATCCATGGAGCCAGACTACACTCAAAGGAGGCTCCACATTCAAAAGGACATAGGGAAAATAAGCACTCTTCCCCCAATTAAAATGAAAAGAAGACTTGCCTTTCAGGAAAAGGACAAGCAGCCACAGGCAAAAGTGGCAAGATAGACAACTCCGTCACCATCTCCCCCACCATCAATGCACACATCACCGGTGGACACTCCACCACTGATGCAATCCCCAACGCATACTGCAATAAGTCAAGACGATCCTGACTCATGGAACCTTTATGATGCGCCAGTATCAGATAACAGCCCAGACTGTTACCCAGCGAGACCTTCCCCACCAGAGGACAGTACATCCTACACGCAGGTGGTCTCAAGGGCAGCAGCTTTTCATAATGTCACCTTGCATGCAGAACCGATTGAGGATGATTTTTTGTTTAATACACTATCCTCCACTCATAGCCAATACCAGAGCTTACCTATGCTACCGGGAATGCTAAAACACTCCAAACAGGTGTTTCAGGAGACTGTTAAGGACAGGGCCTTAACTCCAAGGGTGGAGAAAAAGTACAAGCCACCGCCTACAGATCCTGTGTATATCACGCAGCAATTAACACCAGACTTTGTGGTAGTAGGGGCAGCTCGCAAGAGAGCAAACTCTCGCACCTCGGGAGACGCACCACCTCCAGACAAGGAGAGTTGCAAATTTGACGCTGCAGGAAAAAGGGTTGCAGCACAAGCAGCAAACCAATGGCGAATTGCCAACTCACAAGCACTTCTGGCAAGATATGATAGGGCTCATTGGGACGAAATGCAGCATTTCATAGAACACTTACCCAAGGAGTTCCAGAAAAGGGCACAACAAGTGGTGGAGGAAGGACAAAGTATCTCAAATAATCAGATACGGTCAGCAATGGATGCAGCAGATACAGCTGCAAGGAACGTAAATACTGCAGTAACAATAAGGAGACACGCATGGTTGCGTACATCAGGATTCAAGCCGGAAATACAACAAGCCGTGCTGAATATGCTCTTTAATGGACAGCAGTTGTTTGGGCCGGAGGTGGACACTGCTATAGAAAAACTTAAAAAAGACACGGATACGGCCAAAGCCATGGGCGCACTCTACTCCCCACAGAGCAGAGGCACATTTAGCAAAACACAGTTTAGAGGGGGGTTTTGAGGGCAAGCTACAGAACCCACAACCTCACAAACAAGGCCCACTTATCAAAGTCAATATCAGCGGGGAAGTTTTTGGGGACAATATAGAGGGGGACAATTCGAAACAAAAAAATAGAGGAAAGTTCCAAAGCTCCTCAAAACAAACAGTGACTTCCAAGTCACAAATCCCCAACACATAACACCTGTGGGGGGGAGACTATGCAATTTTTACAAACATTGGGAGGAGATAACGACAGACACTTGGGTACTGGCAATTATCCAGCATGGTTATTGCATAGCATTTCTCAGATTCCCTCCAAACGTTCCACCGAAAACACACCATATGTCAAAACAACACATGGATCTTCTAGGACTAGAGGTCCAGGCATTGCTACAAAAAGGAGAAATAGAATTAGTACCAATGCAACAAAAAGGAACAGGAGTTTACTCTCTGTACTTTCTCATACCCAAAAAGGACAAAACACTGAGACCTATATTAGATCTCACAACTTTAAATACCTACATCAAATCAGACCACTTTCACATGGTGACATTAAAAGACGTAATCCCACTGCTCAAACAACAAGACTACATGACAACACTAGACCTAAAGGATGCATATTTCCATATACCTATACATCCTTCACACAGAAAGTACCTAAGATTTGTATTCCAAGGGGTACATTACCAATTCAAGGTGTTGCCATTCGGAATAACAACTGCGCCAAGAGCTTTTACAAAATGCCTGGCAGTAGTAGCTGCGCATATCAGAAGGCAGCAAATACATGTGTTCCCGTACCTAGACGATTGGTTAATCAAAACCAACAAATTTGAACAGTGTTTACAACACACAAAGTACGTCATAAAAACCCTACACAAACTAGGTTTCTCAATCAACTACACAAAGTCACACCTTCAGCCGTGTCAGACACAGCAATACTTAGGGGCAACAATCGACACAGCGAAAGCGATTGCCACTCCAAGTCCACAAAGAATGCAAGCATTTCACAATGTTATACAGGTCATGTATCCAAACCAAAGTATACAAGTCAAAATAGTAATGAAACTACTAGGCATGATGTCCTCATGCATAGCCATTGTCCCAAACGCCAGATTGCACATGCGGCCCTTACAGCAGTGCCTAGCATCACAATAGTCACAGGCACAGGGTCAGCTTCTAGATCTAGTGTTGATAGACCGCCAAACATACACCTCGCTTCAATGGTGGAACAATATAAATTTAAACCTAGGGCGGCCTTTTCAAGACCCAGTGCCTCAATACGTAATAACTACGGATGCCTCCATGTTAGGGTGGGGAGCACACCTCAATCAACACAGCATTCAGGGACAATGGGACTCTCGGCAAAAACAGTTTCACATAAATCACTTAGAACTATTGGCAATATTTCTAGCGTTAAAAGCATTTCAACCAATAATAAGCCACAAACACATTCTTGTCAAAACAGACAACATGACAACAGTGTATTACGTAAACAAACAAGGAGGAACACACTCAACACAGTTGTGTCTCCTGACACAGAAAATATGGCATTGGGCGATACACAACCACATTCGCCTAATAGCACAGTTCATTCCAGGGATACAGAATCAATTAGCAGACAATCTCTCTCGGGATCACCAACAGATCCACGAATGGGAGATTCACCCCCAAGTACTACACACTTACTTCCAAAATTGGGGAACACCACAAATAGACCTGTTTGCAACAAAAGAAAACGCAAAATGCCAAAACTTCGCATCCAGGTACCCACAACATCAGTCTCTGGGCAATGTGTTATGGATGAGTTGGTCAGGGATATTTGCATACGCTTTTCCCCCTCTCCCACTCCTTCCATATCTAGTAAACAAGTTGAGTCAAAACAAACTCCAACTAATAGCACCAACTTGGGCAAGACAACCTTGGTACACAACACTACTAGACCTCTCAGTAGTGCCTCATATCAAACTACCAAACAGACCAGATCTGTTAACTCAACACAATCAACAGAACAGACACCCCAATCCAGCATCGCTGAATCTAGCAATTTGGCTCCTGAAGTCTTAGAGTTCGGACACTTAAAACTTACACAGGAATGTATGGAAGTCATAAAACAAGCTAGAAAACCGACCACTAGACATTGCTATGCAAATAAGTGGAAAAGGTTTGTTTATTATTGCCATAATAATCCAATTCAACCCTTACACGCATCTGCTACAGACATCGTAAGCTATTTGCTACATTTGCAAAAGTCAAAACTAGCTTTTTCATCCATTAAGATACATCTTACCGCAATTTCAGCTTACCTGCAAATTACCCACTCAACTTCACTGTTTAGAATCCCAGTCATAAAAGCCTTTATGGAAGGACTAAAAAGAATTATACCACCAAGGACACCACCAGTTCCTTCATGGAACCTCAACATTGTCTTAACACGACTCATGGGGCCACCATTTGAACCCATGCACTCATGTGAAATGCAATATTTAACATGGAAAGTTGCATTTCTAATTGCCATCACATCTTTAAGAAGAGTCAGTGAAATCCAAGCATTTACCATTCAAGAACCATTTATTCAAATACACAAACATAAAGTAGTTCTACGGACAAATCCAAAATTTTTACCAAAAGTCATATCACCGTTCCACTTGAATCAAACAGTAGAACTACCAGTGTTCTTCCCACAGCCAGATTCTGGAGCACTACATACATTAGACATCAAAAGAGCGTTAATGTACTACATTGACAGAACAAAACAAATTCGGAAAACAAAACAATTATTTGTTGCTTTCCAAAAACCTCATACAGGTAATCCAATTTCAAAACAAGGCATTGCTAGATGGATAGTTAAATGCATTCAAACCTGTTATCTCAAAGCAAAAAGAGAACTGCCTATTACACCGAGGGCACACTCAACTAGAAAGAAAGGTGCTACCATGGCCTTTCTAGGGAACATTCCAATGACTGAAATATGTAAGGCAGCCACATGGTCTATGCCTCATACGTTTACCAAGCACTACTGCGTGGATGTGTTAACAGCACAACAAGCCACAGTAGGACAAGCAGTACTACGAACTTTGTTTCAAACAACTTCAACTCCTACAGGCTGAACCACCGCTTTTGGGGAGATAACTGCTTACTAGTCTATGCAAAGCATGTGTATCTGCAGCTACACATGCCATCGAACGGAAAATGTCACTTACCCAGTGTACATCTGTTCGTGGCATGAGTCGCTGCAGATTCACTTGCGCCCACCCGCCTCCCCTGGAGCCTGTAGCTGTTTCGAAGTTGATCTTAAACATTTGTAAATTTGTAAATATATCACTTTAAACTACATTATGTACATACATGTTTCTCCATTGCATGGGCACTATTACTATAATACACAACTCCTACCTCACCCTCTGCGGGGAAAACAATCTAAGATGGAGTCGACGCCCATGCGCAATGGAGCCGAAAGGGGAGGAGTCCCTCGATCTCGTGACTCGAAAGACTTCTTTGAAGAAAAACAACTTGTAACACTCCGAGCCCAACACTAGATGGCGGGATGTGCAAAGCATGTGAATCTGCAGCGACTCATGCCACGAACAGATGTACACTGGGTAAGTGACATTTTCCATATATTTATATATATATGTGTGTGTGTGTGTTTGATGGCATATGTAGGTGCAGATACACACGCTATGCATATCGATTCCGACATCTAGTGTTGGGCTCTGAGTGTTACAAGTTGTTTTTCTTTGAAGACTCATAGTCACGGGATCGAGTGACTCCTCCTCTGAGTTCCATTGCGCATGATCATCGACTCCATTGTTAGATTGTTTTCTTTCCGAGGGTCGGGTTCGGCCATGTTTTCTCTCGCTCTTAGATTTCGATTCGAGAAAACTTTTTAAAAACTTTCTTTTTGTCGGCATTGATCCCATTATTTATCTACCATCGAAACAGCAGTACCGTCAGAAAACAACTTTGTTCGCCCTTCGGGGCGCACGCGCCCAACTCTGCCCAACTGGGGCCTATTCGGGCCGACCGCGTGGAGAGCCTCATGGATCGGACTCCATTCAGATTCTGCCCTCGGTACCCATACACAGACCAACATCTGGTTTGCAACCTCTGCCTTTCTCCAGACCATCAGGAGGAAAACTGCAAGGCATGTTGATCGTTCCGATCGAAAAAGAAGACTCTCAGAGACCGAAGAGCAAGCAATCTAGAAATGGCGTCGAAGAGCGAAGAACATTTTGACGTTACAGAAGAGGAACAAATGCAAACAGCAGTCTCTATCCGAGACAGAGTCGGAGCAGGAATCCAAAGAAGACAGACCCATCACAGCCGGCCACCATGTGAGTACGTCTGCCCCCTGCACCCCCACACAAGAAACAACAGAAGGCCTTGGGTACACCACTGCTGGAAGGCCATGGTTCGACGCTTGGGTTCGGCACCGACAAAGGCCATGCCTCCGACGACTTCAGAGTCGACAAAGACTATTAAAAGCTCCATTTCAGACTCCAGCACAAAATAATTTTCGGAGTCGAAAATTAGGAAAACAGTTTCGGCACAGCGACCTACCTCAAAATTTTCGATACCGAAAAAACACCAAACTTCAGAACCGAAAAAGGCAGGTTATACGGAGGAACAAGGACTTTCCAAAAGACTGTGAGAGAGCCATAAAAACCTCTGATGAAGAGACAAAAATTGAACCATATGCTTAAAATTATGGATGAGAGACAGTCTAGGATACACATCCATAAAAAAACAGGGAGAATCATCACATCACCTCCTTTAAAAACAAAGAGAAAGCTGGCATTCCTGGAGGAATTGGACACTGCACAGCCTCTAGCTAAAGTGCCAAAACAGAAAGAGACGCCAGCACCTCCTCAGTCTTCTCCTCATTCTCTGCACCTGCCTACATGTCCTCACACAAGTCCTACACCAGTGCATCCTCCAACGCATTCTTTTGATTCACAACAAGACACTGTTGATCCATGGGAACTTTACGACCCTGATCCCATCCCAAGCAACGACTCAGACCACTACCTCTCTAAGCCATCTCCACCTGAAAATACTACGGTATAATAATCAGGTTATAGCCTGGGCTGCAGCCTCTCATGGGGTTACAATGCACACAGAACCACTAGAGGAAGACTTTTTGTTTAAAGTGTTATCCTCAACCCGTTCTAGGTACCAATGCCTCCTAATGCTACCAGGCATGGTAAAGCATGCAGACCAAATTTTTAATGAGCCTGTGAAAGCAAGAATAATAACGCTTAGAATAGAGAAAGTATAAACCTGCACCGTCTGACCCTGATTACATCACCCACCAGGTGCCACCCGATTCAGTAGTGGTTAGTGCTGCATGAAAAAGGGCAAATAGCCAGTCCTCAGGAGATGCACCCCCTCCAGATAAGGAGAGCAGAAAATGTGATGCTGTAGGAAAAAGAGTTGCGTCCCAAGCAGCAAACCAATGGAGGATAGCTAATTCTCAGGCACTACTAGCTTGTTACGATAGAACCCATTGGGAAGAGATGCAGGATATCATACAGCATCTCCCAAAAGAGCCCCAGAAGAGGACACAACCGGTAGTAGAGGAAGGGCAAGCTATTAGTAACAACCAAATAAGGTCTGCCCTTGATGCAGCTGATACACCTGCAAGGAGTGTGAACACAGCAGTTACTATTCGTAGACATGCCTGGCTGCGCTCCTCTGGTTTTAAACCAGAAATACAACAGGCTATGTTAATCATGCCATTTGATAAGAAACATCTTTTTGGGCCAGAGGTAGACACAACAATAGAAAAACTACGAAAAGACTCAGACACAGCCAGGGCAATGGGTGCACTCTATTCCACACCATATAGATGGTCATTTCGTAAGCCACAGTTTCGAGGAGGTTTCAGACCACAACCCTCAGAGGCATCAACTTCCCAAGCAAAACCAACTTATCAAACCCAGTACCAGTGAGGTGGGTTTAGAGGCCCATATAGAGGGCAATACTCTAGAAATAGAGGCAAATTCCAAACCTCTAAACAGCCTGCAACGCAACCAAAACAGTGACTTCCCTCACTCCCTTCCACTCCACAAATCTCCTGTGGTGGGAAGACTACAGCAGTTCCACACACATTGGCAAAATATCACCACAGACAGCTGGGTGTTATCCGCAATGGCTATTGTCTAGAATTGATAAACATTCCTCCAAATATTTCACCAAGGGTATCACAAGTTAACCCCAGAACATACAGTTCTATTACAAGAGGTTCAATATCTACTACTCAAACGAGCAATAGAGTTAGTTCCACAGTCTCAACTAGGAACATGAGTTTATTCACTATACTTTCTAATTCCCAAGAAAGATGGCACCCTCAGGCCAATATTAGACCTCAGGCCACTAAATTTGTACATCCTATCAGAACATTTCCACATGGTAACTCTGCAAGATGTTATCCCACTGCTACAAAAACAAGACTTTATTACAGCCTTCCACATACCCATCCATCCAGCTCACAGAAAATACCTCAGATTTGTGATACAAGGAAAACACTACCAATTCAAAGTGTTACCTTTCGGCATAACAACAGCTCCAAGGGTATTCACAAAGTGCTTAGCAGTAGTAGCAGCCTACCTAAGAAGACAACATATCCATGTCTTTTCATATCTAGACGATTGGCTAATAAAATCAAGCAATCATACACAATGCCAAAATCATACATGTTACGTGATAGAAACCCTGCACACCCTATGGTTTTCTTTAAACTACCAAAAGTCACACCTTTAATCAGCACAAGTACAACCGTATTTAGGTGCTATCCTAAATACTCAACTAGCTCTAGCGTATCCAAAAACACACAGGATACAAGCTTTTAAAAATCTAATTCCACTTATACAACCAAATCAACAATACGCTGTAAGATTTTTCATGGAAATCCTAGGAATGATGGCATCTTGCATTGCAGTAGTTCCACATGCAAGAGTGAGGCCCTTGAGGCCCTTACAACAGTGCCTTGCACAACAATGGTCACAGGCACACAGTCAACTTCAAGATCTAGTGTTGATGGACCGCCAGACACATATGTCCCTTCAGTGGTGGAATTGCAGCCATTTAATCAAAGGGTGGTTGTTTCAAGACCCTGTGCCTCAAACCATAATTACAACAGATGCATCAATGATTGGTTTGGGAGCTCACCTAAACAATCACAATATTCAAGGACAATGGGATGTCAAACAGAAGCAGCTACACACAAACCATTTAGAGTTATTAGCCCTGTTTCTTGCCCTCAAAGCCTTTCAACCTCTTCTCAGACAGAAGAATGTTCTTATAAAGACAGACAACATGACAACATGTATTATCTCAACAAACAGGGAGGGACACATTCATCTAAACTGTCCCTTCTGACCCAAAATAATTTGGAAATGGACAATTCACAATCAAATTCATCTATTAGCACAGTACATTCCAGGGATAGACAATCAGTTGGCAGATGTCCTCAGCAGAAATCACCAATAAACACACGAATGGGAGATTCATCCTCAAGTACTTTAAAAGTACTTTTAAAAGTGGGGAAACACCAAACCTAGATCTATTCGGAATAAGTGAAAACACAAAATGCCAAAACTTCACATCCAGACACCCACATCCCTTATCCAGAGGCAATGCTCTGGATCAATTAGTCAGGGATATTTGCTTACGCTTTTCCCCCTCTCCCACTCCTTCCATTTCTGGTCAACAAGTTGCATCAAACTTCACTCAGCATGATACTCACAGCACCAACATGGGCACCTCAGCCATGGTACACAACACTACTAGATCGGTCTGTAGTACCACACTCCAAACTCCAGTGCAGACCAGATCTGTTAACACAAAACAAAGGTCAAATCAGACATCCAGACCCCAATGCTCCCAATCTAGCAATTTGGCTCCTGTTGTCATAGAATTTGGATATTTAAAACTCCCATCAGAATGTATGGAAGTTATTAAACAAACACGAAAACCCACTACTAGACCGTGCTACGCAAACAAATGGAGAAGATTTGTCTATTATTGTCAATCTAAAAACTTAGATCCTCTTACAGCATCCATACAAGACATTGTATGCTATTTACTTAATTTGCAAAAATCAAATTTAGCATTTTCCTCAAGAAAAATACACCTTACTGCAATATCTGCATATTTACAAACTATTCAACATAGCTCTTTATTTAGAGTTCCCGTCATTAAGGTTTTCATGGAAGGCTTAAAACGCATCATTCCACCAAGAACACCACCAGTTCCATTTTGGAATCTAAATATAGTGCTTACAAGACTTATGGGACCACCTTTTGAACCCAATTTCTTTGAATTCAATTTCTAACATGGAAAGTTGCCTTCCTGGTGGCAATTACTTCTTTAAGAAGAGTAAGTGAAATACAAGCTTTTACTCTTCAGGAACCTTTCTTCAATGTACACAAACACAAAGTTGTACTAAGAACAAATCCAAAATTTCTTCCCAAATGTAGTCTCACCATTTCATATCAAACAGTGGAACTGCCAGTCTTCTTCCCACAGCCAGATTCTGTGGCAGAAAGAGCTCTACATACATCAGACCTCAAAAGAGCTCTAATGTACTACATAGAACTAAACAATTTAGGAAAACAAAACAACTTTTTGTCGCTTTTCAACAACCACACATAGGCAGTCCTATATCAAAACAAGGTTTAGCAAGATGGATTATAAGGTGCATACAAACATGCTATACCAAAGCACAAACACAACTTGTAATCACCCCTAAAGCACATTCTACACGAAAGAGCGGTGCAACAATGACTTTTTTATGACAAGCTGTTCTGAGAACATTATTTCAAACAACTTCAACTCCTACAGGCTAGCGACCGCTATTTTGGGAGGACAAACTGCTTTGTAGTCTATGCATAGCATGTGTATCTGCAGCTACACATGCCATTGAACGGAAAATGTCACTTACATCTGTTCGTGGCATGTTGTGCTGCAGATTCACATGCACCCTCCCTCCTCCCCGGAAACCTGTAGTAGTTTAAGTTAACACATTTGTAGATATGTATATACATTTACATTTGCATGGACATCACTTTTTTCACTTATATACTTTATCACTCCTTCCTTTACCCTCGG